>NC_062554.1:47921998-50520497 GCF_016906955.1 Phacochoerus africanus | reverse complement strand
GCACCTAGGTACAGAGGTATCTTGGAGTAGAAGACCCCTAGGTACAGAGGGTGTCTAGGTGTCCAGGACAGAGGGAACAGAAAGTTCCACATTGTAACTACTCTCTCAAACATGATTTTCCAGGTTTCTTCATTTAAAACCAATGGAAACAATCAACTCAACAAGAATGACACCTTGCAGGAAAGGTCTAAGATAAGTAAAGGATCCACATAAAATTCTCTTTCTCTGTGGCATCAGTCTACATGTAATTAATTGCTTCTGATCCTTGAGTTGAATCCATATAGCTGTTACAGGTTTCAGATAACCTTCTTGCAAACCATGTGATTTAACCTTGACAAAATTATGTGAGGTAGGTAATATTACTCACACATAACTATGGGAAAACTGAAATTCAAGGAAGTGACTTTCCCATATTCCTTACTCTCTGCCTTTTACTTTGATTAAAAAAATGGTTGTATGAACTGATTTTTAGAGGGTAATTCACCACAAGGTGGGGGAGCCATTACATGTGCACAGCGTCGTGATCTGAGTATTTCTGGCCTTGTGAGCTTGCAGGGGCTCCACTTAGGTAAAACTAGATGGGTATATCAAGGGTAAGCTTCCTTCCTCCATATAAACTCATTTTCCCATCTTTCAAGGATATTAATTAAACAGATCATGTGAAATAGTAGAATAATAATGTGCTACACATGCCAGTGGTTTTTCACAGCTGTTTAATAGCAATGATGGAAGAATGAGATGGGACATGTACCTGGTTGCAGCAGATTGACCCAAAGGCGGTTTTATGATAACGTGGCCAGAGTCCAAGCGGGACCCCTCATTCACATTTATGGGATACAGGATGCTAGAGATACATTGTTTGATGTTTCAAATGTACATAGGTGAGATAGCCCAAGAAGTATGACTGTGTTCTCCAGAACAATTCTAATTATTAAGAAATCAGTATAATGAAAAAGAATTGATTTTATGGACCAGAAATTTTCTGAGCCAAAATGTGTAGGGCCAGTGACTTTTCTCACTGTCTGCTATAACAGCAGAGCTGCAAGGCTGAACATCAAAATATGCATGAATAGGAAATCCAATTCAAATAATAAAAACATATTCAGTTAAAACTCTAAAACTGTAACATCGTTGTCTAGTCTAAATGAGTTTAAATCTAATGAGAACAAAGTGCATTTATATGTGAGCAAAGAGATAAAAATCAAGACTTGAAAATGAATAAGAAATAATTGGTTTTAATTCAGTAAGTACAAGAAGTACTGTAGTAGTTTAGGAAAAGAAGGAGAAAGATCATTAGACCTGGAATTTGTAAAGCTGGCATTGTGGAAAGTATAAGCTCATCTTAAGTTTGAAGGTCTTGTAAAATCTAGTCAGTGAGAAGAAAGGAATAGATAGTATTTTTCAGGTTATAGGAACAATATAAATCCTAAGGGTAATTCTAGGAAAATACTCTGGAGAAGTCTATGTGGCACAGGCGAGCGCCCCTGGGGCTAGGAAGAGGCAATACAAATTCTATCTTGCAAACATAAAAAACTGCAGTGCCAGGGCACTTCAAATCCCATAGCACAAAAGGAAGCAGAATCAAGTTAATAAGAAGCCTCCTGGGCCAGAACAGAGATCTGGAAGTCAGATTAAAGCAAACATGAGGACCTCTTTTCTCATCAAGGCCAAGAACACATCATGCACAAAAGTGAAGAGGTACATGAAACTTAATTTGTTTTTTTAATTTTTAATAGAGTAATATAAAATATATCTCATCATTCTAAATTAAAACCTACCCCATAAAACAAGCAAGCAAAATTTTACTTTATTCTCTGCCAAGAGTTGAAACAGCAGCAGAGCTGCTATGTGAACTTAAGCTGAGTCCAGAATCTGAATCCTCCATAGAAAGAACTACATAGGATTTCCTGCTGAAACGCAGTGGAAACGAATCTGACTAGTAACCATGAGGTTGCAGATTTGCTCCTGGTCTCAACCCTCAGTGGGTTAAGGATCTGCTATTGCTGTGAGCTGTGGTGTAGGTCACAGACATGGCTCGGATCCCCAGTTGCTGTGGCTGTGGCCTAGGTCGGCAGGTGTAGCTCCAATTGGACCCCTAGCCTGGGAACCTCCATATGTCACACATGCGGCCCTAAAAACAAAAAAACAACAAAAAAAGAAAAAAGAAAAAGAAAGAACTACCTAGAATAATATTTTTATGAAATTTCACCTTTTTTTTTTTTTGGCCATTTCTTGGTGCTCCCGAGGCATATAGGTTCCCAGGCTAGGGGTCAAATCGGAGCTGTAGCCACCTGCCATGTCACAGCCACACCAACTCAGGATCTGAGCCTCCTCTGCAACCAAACCACAGCTCAAGGCAACACCGGATCCTTAACCCACTGAGCAAGGCCAGGGATCGAACCCACAACCTCATGGTTCCATTCGGATTCGTTAACCACTGAGCCATGATGGGAATTCCTGGGGTTTTTTTTTTCTTTATATTATTAAAAAGGTGCCCCCTTTTCTTCCTTCAGTTCTATGCTTTTATGTCATTCTGATCTTTGTCCTTTAACATAATGTCTTTTTTGTCTGCTCTGTCTCTTAAGGTTTTCCTTGTCATAATTTCAGTATTTTGATTGTGATATAACTTTGTGTGGTTTATTTATGTTTATTCTAAGGATGCTCATGAATTTCTCTTATCTGTGGACTTTTTTTGTTTTTTTAGGGTTGCACCTGAGGCAAATGGAGGTCCCCACACTAAGGATCAATTGGAGCTGGCCTAGCCAAGGAAATGTCGAATCCTTAACCCCCTGAGCAAGACCAGGGATCAAACCTGTGTCCTCATGAATGCTAGCGAAATTCATTTCTGCTGAGCCATGATGGAAACTCCCTGTGGGTCTATGGTTTTCATAAAATTTGTAAAAGTTTCAGCCATTATTTCTCCAAATATTATTTCTGTTTACTTCTCTCCTCTCTCTCTGGTACTCCTATTTCATGCATATTAGATTGCTTATATTGTCCCACCAGTGACTGAGGCCCTGTCTTTTTTAGTTTTTTTTTTTTTTCTATTCAATTTTGATAATTTCTAACACTTAAAATTTACTGAGATTTGTGGGTTAAGGATCTGACGTTGCTGTGAGCTGTGGTATAGGTCACAGACATGACTCAGATCCTGCATTGCTGTGGCTGTGGTGTATGCTGGCAGCTGCAGCTCCAATGTGACCCTAGCCTGGGAACTTCCAAATGCCAAAGGTGCAGACCTAAAAAAAGCAAACAAAACAGAACAAAACAAAAACTTTTGAGATTTTTTTCCACAATACCTGAACTGCTGTTAATTCTTTTCTATATTTTTAATTTCAGTTGTTATTTAATTCACCTCTAAAATTTTCATTTGGGTCTTAAATGACAGATACAACAGCTTTTATTCTTGGCCTAATAAGCCCTCTAACTAAGGTACTAGCCTTTGAGGATTTTTTTTTTCTTTTTGTCTTTTGTTTTGTTGTTGCTATTTCTTGGGCCGCTCCCGGCACATATGGAGGTTTCCAGGTTAGGGGTTGAATCGGAGCTGTAGCCACCGGCCTACCCAGAGCCACAGCAACGCGGGATCCGAGCCGCGTCTGCAACCTACACCAGAGCCACAGCAACGCCGGATCGTTAACCCACTGAGCAAGGGCAGGGACCGAAACCGCAACCTCATGATTCCTAGTCGGATTCTTTAACCACTGCGCCACGACGGGAACTCCCGCCTTTGAGGATTTTTAACCAATGTTCTCTGGCTTATGGGTTTCTGCAATGTGAAAACTGTCCTCAGGCATTAATGCCAGGCCACCTTAGGACTTACTGCATGGTTCCTTTATTTCAGGAATCATAGTTCGTGTTTCCCTTTCGTTCAATGTCTAAAAAGAATTATTTTATAGATTTTTGTCTGTTTTGCTAGGCTTTACAGTTGAAGGCATTTCCTGTAGCAATTAATTTTTTATGGACAGAGCAGAAATCTGGTAAGGATATTTTTTTCTTTTCAGGGCCACACCTGCAGCTTATGGAAGTTCCCAGGCTAGGAGTCGAATGAGCTACAGCTGCTGGCCTACACCACAGCCACAGCAATGCCAGATCCAAGCCACTCATCTATTACCTATACCACAGCTCATGCAATGCTGGATCCTTTAACCCACTTAGCAAAGCCAGGGAGAAACCCACATCCTCATGGATACTAGTTGATTCTTAACCCACTGAGCCATGAGGGAACGCCAACTTTGATTTTTGAATATTGGTTTCATAATCAACTCTTTGCTGAACTATCTTATTTTCCATATTGGTTTACTCGTGGGTTTTCCTTTATTTCCTTTTTAAACCTCATATCTGGAATAAAAAGGAGAAAGAGCAAAAATATTTATAAATCTCCTTTTGATCAGTGTTTACTTAAAATAAAGAGCAACTATGTGTACATGTATAACGTGAATCACTTGTTTGTGCAGCAGAAATGATCACAACATTATAAATTAAATGTACTTCAATAAAACTTAGAAAATGAAAGAAAAAATAAAGATATTTCATTCAGTGCAAAAAAAGGGAACAATAATTATGAAGTATAAAATATGTATTGAACTTGTGAATATTGGTTCCTTCAGATACAATGCTTTGAAATGCACTGATAAGAAATTGAAATTAAGTAAAGAATTTTGCGTATTAAACAGATAAAGCAAGATTTTATTGATACTAAATGTAACTGTTTCCTGTCTTATATCTAAATACCATATTTCTTCCTTTGGACTTTCCTTTTATTCAATCTAAAGAGGTAAGCAATTTGTACTTATAATGTATTGGCCTAAGCACCTAGAGTGTAACATTAACCTCTAACTTGATGCAATTCTTGGATCCTATAGTAATTTTCCCTTTTTAATGTTAAATAATGTTAATTAGTTATATATTTATTTATTACTTTATGTGCATTGTAAACACATAACATTGTATTTATAAATGTAACATTTGCTTTTTTGTTATTTAATAAATGGGATATTTATATTTTCTGTTTAAAAAAGCTCTAATTTCAGAAAAAATTCCTTGAAATTTCCCAAAGCAGCTGCTAATTTTTAGTATCCAGCTACAACAATGCTTTGTTACTAATTTAAAAAAATGAAAAGCTTATTTCCTCTGCATAACCTTTTCTCTTTTTCCTATCTTTTTATGTTAACTAGGATATTCAGAAAATGTTAAGCAGTAAAAGATAAAAGAGATAGGTATTCTTGATTCTACCTGACTTTCAAGGGAACACAAGAAAACTGTCACCATTAAAACTGATGTCCCCAAAATGACTTGTGATAGTTATCCCTTATCTTGCTTTTAAAATTGCTTTAAATTATTATTTTACTAAGATATTCTTTTCATAATGACTACTGAATTTTATTTTTTCTAAATTTATTGGGTGATACTTTCTCCTCCTATTAATTGCTTACTGTCGCAAGAAATATGATGAATGGTTTCCTGATATTAACATATCCTTATATTCTATGCAATTATTTCATGTTATGACATTTATTTACTTCTATTTGCTTATTTGCATATATATTCATAAATGATATCTGTCTATAATTTTATTTTGTTTACTGATTTTGTTTGAAATTGATATCAAGGTTATGTTAATTTTATGCATAGATTGATAATTTTAAATCTAGTGTCTGAAATATTTTATAAAGTCAGTTCTAAGACACATCCTAGTAAAACTACTAGATTTCAAATATGAGGGTAAAATTATCACGGCCTTCAACCAAAAGGTTAGATAATTTACTTACTTAGGCAAAGGAGTTAGCCTAAGGCATCAGACATTTTAAAACCAATATACAAAGCAAAGAAAAAAAGGAGCAACATATTTTCAAAAACTCAACAAAAGAAAGTATAAGCCAACAGTTTTATATTCAGGTAAAATGTCCTTCAAGATCAAGGCTATGAAAAAATAATGCTCAAAATATAAGAACTTAAAGAATTCTGCATTTATCACCCCTTCCGAAAGAATCTGCTAATGAATGAATATCAACCAACCAAAAGATGATTGGGAAAACTTCAGCAAAAACAGTCTGTATTTTAAATTATATAAATGCATACATAAGGCTAAAGCAAAGGTGAAATGGAAGTGGAGGACTAGGAAAGGATAAAAAATTAAAAAGTTCATAGTTGGGAGTTCCTGTCATGGTTCAGTGGTTAACGAATCCAACTAGGAACCATGAGGATGAGGGTTCGATCCCTGGCCTCACTTAGTGGGTTAAGGATCAGGCGTTGCCACAGCTTGGGTCCTGCATTGCTGTGGCTCTGGCGTAGGCCAGTGGCTACAGCTCTGATTGGACCCCTAGCCTGGGAACCTCCATATGCCATGGGTGCGGCCCTAGAAAAGAAAAAAATAAATAAATTTCAAAATTTTTTTAAAAAGTTCATTGTCATACAGGCAACATGGATATTAAAAGATATTGAAAATATCTGATAACAGACAGTTAAGGATCAATAATAAATAGGAGACTAAACCAGATTTAAAAAAAATAAGGAAAGAAAATTACGGAGAAATAAACTCATAAATGTCAATTCAAAATCATTAAGTAAAATATTTGCAAACAAAATCCAATACCACATTAAATAAAATAATACACCATAATTAAGTGGAATGTGTTGCAGGAATATGAGATTGTTTTAATATTACTGATCCATTAATATCATATACCCTATTAACAAGTGTAGGAAAAACGGTCATATAGCTATATTTACAGATACTTAACAAGTCTTTGACAAAATTCAACATCCATTCTGATCAAAATATTCAAGAAATAGGGAGTTTCCATTGTGTCTCAGCAGTAATGAACCCGACTAGTATCCATGAGGAGGCAGGTTTGATCCCTGGCCTCACTCAGTGGGTTAAAAATCTGGTACTACAGTGAGCTATGGGTGTCTCAGATGCTGCTCAGATCTGGCATTGCTGTGTCTGTGGCATAAGCCGGCAGCTGCAGCTCCAATTTGACCACTAGCCTGGAAAACTCCATATGCTACAGGTGTGGCCCTAAAAAGCAAAAGCAAAAAAAAAAAAAGAATGAGTAAAGAATAACTAAAAATATCCCCATATACAAATACTATGATAGTATACCTAGAAAATCCCAGAGAATCAAAAAAAAAAAAAAAAAAAACTAGCTCGGAGTTCCTGCCGTGGCACAGTGGTTAACGAAACCGACTAGGAATCATGAGCTTGCAGGTTCGATCCCTGGCCTTGCTCAGTAGGTTAAAGATCTGGCGTTGCCGTGAGCTGTGGTGTAGGTCGCAAACTCAGCTCAGATCTCACATTGCTGTGGCCGTGGCGTAGGCTGGTGGCTACAGCTCTGATTAGACCCCTAGCCTGGGAACCTCCATATGCCGTGGCAGCAGCTCAAGAAAAGGCAAAAAGACAAAAAAAAACAAAAAACAAAAAACAAAAACTAGCCTCAATTTAAAAATCCAGTAATAAAGACAAATTTAATATACAGAAATCAAAGGCTTTATATACACAAGCAATAAAGAGTTAGAAGATATGTTGGTAGAGAAAATTCATGTGCAGAGGAAGTAAAGAATAGTCAATACATAAAAATAAATTTAATGTGAACAAAATTTTTATGAGGAAAATTTTAATACCTTCTTAAAAAAGATAAAAGTAGACATAAACAGATGTAGACATTGTCCATTTGGGGATAATATGAGTTAGCATTATAGAAATGATAGTTCTCTAAATTAATTTTAAAATCTGATGCAATTCCAATTAAACAGAACGAGCATTTATGGTGTTTGACAAGTTCATATGGAAACACAAATGTAATATACAATAAAAGACTGGAGAAGAAACCTAGGAGAAGGAATAAACCGACCAGACATCAAAACTTATGCTAAAACCTCTGTATTTAAAACAGCATGATACAAATACTGAATAGACCACTAGATACATAGTCTAGAATAGGGAGTCAAGGAATAGTTCCAGGTACTATTAGAAATGTATTTTATAGTAATTATGGCATCTTAACCTCTGTGGTAAAGACAGACTTTTTTTTTTTTGACATTTTAAATATGAGGTTTATTTAAATTTAAAGAAACACTGAAAAAAAACACTTTCAACAAATTATATCAAACACTTAAAACATAATCTAGGAATGTTAAACATTAAGTCTCAATTCAAAATAATGACATTCATAGAATACATCCTAGAGTTGGCCAACTTGGAGTTTACTTAAATCTAGTATTTTTATATAAGCTTCACCATTAACCTTTCCTAAAAGTCTATGATTGCAGTTTAACTTTATAAGGTTAATCAAGTCTTCTATGCAATATCCTCACCTAACTTTTTCAAAAATAAACAGTTATACCAGTCAGGAAATTACAAAAACGTATGTAACACTAAAGGGCTTGATTAAAAGGCTGTGTATATATAGTCTGCTTCTCACCTCATCGAGCACACACGCACATAAAACACTCAGATATAGATGCCAGGACAGTCTCTTGGTTACATTACACAGCAAAATACACGTTTATAAATGTCATTCTATTATGTATGAACTAAAAAATACGTGTGTTTTTAAAAAATATAGACTTCTTAACAAATGGTGTTGGGATAACTGGGTAGCCATTTGTGGGTGAAAAAAAAAATTAGATCCGTATCTCATCCACCACAAAGAATGAACTGCAGACAAATTTAAAATCTAAATGTAAAACATGAAGGCTTTGGGGATTAAGATGGTGGAATAGAAGGACTGCAGTTCACCTTTTCTCATAAAAACAAGAGAATTACAACCAAATGCTGAACAAGCTTCAACCAAATGGACTGGAAACTTTCAAAAAGATATCCTATTCCAGGAGTTCCCCTCGTGGCACAGTGGTTAACGAATCCGACTAAGAACCATGAGATTGCAGGTTCGATCCCTGGCCTTGCTCAGTGGGTTAAGGATCCCGCGCTACCCTGAGCTGTGGTGTAGGTCGCAGACGCGGCTCGGATCCCGTGTTGCTGTGGCTGTGGTGTAGGCTGGTGGCTATAGCTCCGATTAGACCCCTAGCCTGGGAACCTCCATATGCCGCGGGAGCGGCCTAAGAAATGGCAAAAAGACAAAAAAAAAAAAAAAGATATCCTATTCTAGAAGGCAAAGAGAAGGCCACATCAAGAGGTAGGAGAGGCAATTATGCGATATCAGCAACCCCATGCCCGCCAGGTGGAAAGTAACTGTATCACAGAGACTCACCTGCAGGAGTGAGAGTTCTGAGCCCCACGTCGGGTCCCCATGCCTGGGTATTTGGGATTGGTAGGAAAACCCCCCCGGGGGCACCTGGCACTGAAGGCCAGTGGGGCTTGTGAGCAGGAGCCCCACAGGACTGGGAGAAATGGAGACCCCATTCTTGAAAGCTGCATACAGGCTTTCATGCGTACTACGTTCTGGGGCGAAGCGGAGGTTCCATAGGAATTTGGGTCGGCGCTGACTGCAGTTCTTGGAGGATCTCCTGGGAAAACAGGGGGTGACTGTAGCTTGTTGTGGGGGAAGAACAACGGCGGCAAGGCTCTCGGGAATATTCATCCGCATGCCTTTCTCTGGAGGTGGCCATTTTGGGAGGACCTGGCCCCACCCATCAGTGCTGAGAAGCCCCCAGGCAAACAATAATCCAGGTGGGATAACAGCCCCACCCATCAGTAAAGGCTGCCTAAAAACCCAGGCACACAGCTGCCTCTACCCTCACCCATAGACAAAGCCCCGCCCACCAGAGGGATAGGAATCAGTCCCACCTACCAGCGGGCAGGCACCAGTCCCTCCCATCAGGAAGCCTACAGCAAGACCCATACCAACTTCACCACAAGGGGAGCAGACATCAGAAGTAAGAGAGGCTACAACTCTATTGTCTGCAAACAGGAGACCACTCCAAAAACCTATTAGAATGAAAAGGCAGAGAACTGTAACTCAGATAAGGTAAAAAGAAAGAACCCCAGAAAAACAGCTTTCAGGAGATTATCAGCCTCCAGGAAAAAGACTTTGGACTGATGACAGTGAAGATGATGCAGTACACTGGAAATAGACTGGAGGCAAAGACTGATAATTTGCAACAAACATTAAGCAAAGAAATATAAGATTTAAAACTTAAGCAAGCAGAGATGCAAAATACAATAACTGAAATAAAAAATTCATTAGAAGCAACCAACAGCAGAATACAGGAGGCAGAAGAATGAACAAGCAAGGTGGAGAACAGATTAGTGGAAATCACTGATGCACAACAGAAAAGAGAAAAAAGATTAAATGCGAAACAAAAAGACTTACAAGTAGCAGAAGAAAATATGGATAAGTGAACTCTTTAACCATTCCCTAATGCAGGGGAATACATTTGAATTATGACTCAAGATCCAAAAGCAGCCAAAGAAAATACCTGAATGTGTAAATGATTAAATTTATGTAATGAAAAGCAAGATTCTCACTGTTGGGGAAAGAAATGACAAAGAGAGAGCAGAAGTGGCATTAGATTTGAATTTGGAAGTATCATTATAAATGAGTGGCTTTTAAAATCTGTGCTCATAGATAAATATAGAAATAAATGTGGATGCATGTATCTGGATGGGTTAGTATATACATATATCCCCAGTAGCAATGAATGTACTAGGAAATGGGATTTTAGTTTCTCAATACAATTCTCCAATAAAAGAGAAGTCATGGATTCTAGGATTGGGGAAGGAAAAATAGGGCCAGAACATCTTGTTGTGACAGAAAATAAGGATGTGTATGAAAAAGATGAAGCCATTATCAATAAGAAACAAATGAAAAACTGAAGGAGCGCCAAGTGGCCAACATGGTACAATTTGAATGGCAAAATAAATAATTATTACACTGCATTACATTTTCTTTTCTTTTCTTTCTTTCTTTCTTTTTTTTTTTTTTTTTTTTGCCTTTTCTACGGCTGCTCCTGCGGCATATAGAAGTTCTCAGGCTAGGGGGCCAATCAGAACTATAGCCACCAGCCTATAACACAGTGACACCAGATCCAAGCTGTGTCTTCGACCTACAGGGAAACACAGGATCTTTAAACCACAGAGCAAAGCCAGGGATCCAACCCACAACCTCATGATGCCTAGTCAGATTTGTTACCACTGAGCCACAATGGGAACTTCATATCTCTCCATTTATTTAAATCATGTTTTGTATTGCTTGGCGACTTTCCTTCTTCTTTTTCTTTTTTTTTTTTTTTGTCTTTTTGTCTTTTTTCTAGGGCTGCACCTGCGGCATATGAAGGTTCCCAGGCTAGGGGGCTAATCAGAGCGGTAGCCACCTGCCTATGCCACAGGCACAGCAATGAGGGATCTGAGCCACATCTGCAACCTATACAACAGCTCACGGCAATGCCGGACCCTTAACCCACTGAGCGAGGCCAGGGATCGAACCCACAACCTCACGGTTCCTAGTCAGATTCGTGAACACTGAGCCGCAACGGGAACTCCAACTTTCCTTCGTTTGATTTCTTTCTTTCTTTTTAAATAGCTCCTTGAGGTGTATGTTACACACCACAGAATCTACCTGCTTAAGCTTATAATTCAATGATTTAGTAAATTTACAAAGCTGTGCAACTATTACCACAATCCAATTTTAGAACATTTTCATCACTTCAGAAAGACCCCTCATGACAATTTGTAGTCATTCCCTGGTCACATCTGAGTCCCAGGCATCCACTAATCTACTTTCACTCTTTATAGTTCTGTCTTAATAGGACATTTTATAAAAATGGAAACATACAACATGTGACCTTTTGCCTCTGGTCATGTTTTTGAGTTCTATCCATTTCATAAACTGCATTACTTATTTTGTTCCTTTTTATTGCTGGATGATACTTCATTGTATGAATATACTCTTTTTTTAATCCATTCACCAGCTGATGAACGACAAACATGATGTTTCCAGGATTGTTTCTAAGGATTACAAACAATCCTGCTATAAACACTTATATTATATATAGACATAAGTTTTCATTCCTCTTGTGTAGATTTCTAAAAACGGAAATGCTACATCATATGGTAAATTTAGGTTGAACTTTATAAGAAACTTCCAAACTGTTTTCCAAAGTGGGGTCTACTACCATTTTACATTCTCACTAGCAACATACAGAGGTTTCAGTTTCTCCACAGCCAATAACACTTGTCTTAAAAAGAAAAAAAAAAACTTATCCATTCCATACATACGAAGAGGACAAATCTAAACGCTGTTGGTCGAAATATCGGGGGTATATATATGCGACTGATATAAAAGACATTATAATACATTGATCTGCCCAACACTGGAATGGGCTGTCTTGTGAAACAGGGATTACTCCATTACTGAATTTGTTCAGGGACAAGCTATATAATTTCTCATCAGGAGCATCATAGGAAATATCATTGCAGTGAATAAATTAATGAGTATGAAGAAATTTAAGGTCATATGCTATGAGCTCTACTCTATCCTAAGTAAAAATAACCACCACAAATTTTTAAAATTCCAATTTTGAATTTGATGAAGGGAGGAAACAAGAAATCAAGCACCATGATCACTCTCTGTCAATGAATGAGTAGGGATTATTTCTTATTGACCAGTGATTTAAACTTAAGTAGAAGCATCCAAATAAACTCGGCTCCTTGCAATTTCTACTTCTCTATCCCAAAAACATCAAGCAGAAACTAGGTATGGCATAAGATATTTTCCCTATGTTCCTCTTAGGAAGACACGACATACGCCTAAGGAACACTAAAATAGTCCAAGACAGTACATGCTTAGATATGATCAATAATTATCATAAATACTATGCATGTCATGAATGAAAAATTGGTGTGAGGTAAAATATTTATAAGGGGCTTCTAGAGGAATGTAAATGTTCAAACCTGGCCATAGAGGGTAGATTTCTGAAGGCAGAGATTAACAGAATTCCATTCATGCAGCATAAGATGCTGCAATGAGACCAGGCAGAGATTATGGCAAATTGAGAAGATGAGGCAAAGAGCATCCCTAGGAAAGAGGAGTTTCTTCAGGCGATTGCAGAAGATACAGATTTGGTGATAAGAATGGAAAGAGTTTGCAGTTGATGTTGAACACTGAACAGAGTCAATTTCTGCTTTAGGCAGAGAGGAATAGTAAAGGAGAGAGATAAATTAAACATGGCGTTTTAAGAAGACGGACAAAGTGTCTTCTAATATAGAAACATTTGCTACATTAGAGAAACAAGTGAGCATTGGGACATAAACACCACCGTGCAAACAGGGTTAGGTAAAACCTATGGGAATTTAAAATACAACAGGAATAAGCAGTTTAAAGAAAATGTTCATATAAGGCAACATCTAATTATGTTTAAGAGTTAAGGGATTAAAAGGATAGAAGAAAACTCAAATTTCATTTCAGGCTCAACAACAAAGGAATGGGAAAACATTTCCCAAAAGGTTGAAATAAAGGTTTGCCGGAAGAGTGTGATATATACTAAACAATCTGTCCTGGTAATTATTCAGTCAATTCTCTAAGGCTTCATTGTCATACACTTGAGAGTTGGGTGCGGGGAACCAAAATTCTAAAGAACTCCCTCTAGGTGAAGAATGGATGGGACCGCTGTGTTCTTGGCTGATGTAATAACACCCAAACTCCGGGCAAGTCTCCCAGAAGATAAGATGCAACTCTGTGGACACAAGACAATAAGAACCTGGTCATCCAAAGCTTCAGTATGCAGAGTAACCTGGGAGAGCAGAGGCATCATGGTTCTGGACTATTTGCAAAATATATATATATGCTCCATGAAAGTAAGACTTATAACCCCTGTTTATATTACCATTATCTAGAGAGTATATTTTTCCAAATAACCCTCACGGCCCTTTCCGTGCCCCCCAAAGATTGCGGATCCCATATTGAAAAGCCCGTTTTGAAAGGACAGCAAGAAAACACCAGGACAAGTCAAAGGAGTGACCAGAAAGGGTGTATCTTTCTTTCACGGATGAAGCAGGACCAAGATGACATGACTCAACGGCCGATGATGTTTCTGGCAAGAGGAAAGGCTATTACGGATCATGTCTGTTGATGTCAGTTTCCTCTCTGGGCAAGAAGATGCTCATGGAAAAAGAAGACCCCAACCAGACTGTGGGGGACTCCTTCTTCCTGGAGGGTCTGATGTACACAGCTGAACATCCTAGCCTCTTCTTCCTCCTCTTCCTTCTCATCTACGGAATCACCATAACTGGGAACCTCCTCATTCTCATAACCGTGGGCTCTGACCCTCACCTCTGCTCCCCTATGTACCACTTCCTGGGGCACCTCTCCTTCCTGGATGCATGGCTGTCTACAGTGACAGTGCCCAAGGTCATGGATGGCCTCCTGACTCTGGATGGGAAGGTGATCTCCTTTGAGGGCTGTGCCCTACAGCTTTACTGCTTCCACTTCCTGGCCAGCACCGAGTGCTTCCTGTATACAGTCATGGCCTACGACCGCTACCTGGCCATCTGTCGACCCTTATACTACCCAGCGGCCATGAACAGGAGGATGTGCGCAGGACTGGCTGGGATCACTTGGAGCCTAGGTGCTGTTCACTCGGCAATCCATACCTCCCTCACCTTCCACCTGCCCTACTGTGGGCCTCGTCACATTGCCTACTTCTTCTGCGACATCCCCCCTGTGCTGAAGCTGGCCTGTGCAGACACCGCCATTAACGAGCTTGTCATGCTGGCCAACATTGGCATTGTGGCTGCAGGGTGCCTGATCCTCATCGTCGTGTCCTACAGCTTCATCGTGACGGCGGTGGTGCGCATCCGCACTGCCGAGGGCCGGCAGCGTGCCTTCTCCACGTGCACCTCCCACCTCACGGTGGTGCTCCTGTACTACATGCCACCGGTGTCTATCTACCTGCGGCCTCGCTCCGGGGGGGCAGGAGCCGGGGCCTCCGCTGTCTTCTACACCATAGTCACCCCCGTGCTCAATCCTTTCATTTACACCCTGCGGAACAGGGAGGTGAAGTGGGCTCTGAGAAGATTTCTGGGCCAAGGCTCGCCAGAGTCTCCTGCAGGCAACCCACCGCCCTGACCGGCACGGCGATTCTCTGGCTTTGCCAGGAAAGCATCTAGTCCCTTATCAAAATGGGCAGGGAACCTATTTCAAGTAGAAATCAGAAGAACTGAGTTTCAGCTTAGCCAGGAACGCCTTCCCTTCCCTTCCGCCAAGCGACCTGTTTCAGTGTCTGTCACAAACGCTTCATCTATAAAGCCAAAAGATAGGGTTGAGAGACACCCAGAGTTTCTCCAACCTCTCAACTGTATGGCTCAGAGGTATGTGAAATGCTAATCATGCCTCGTTTATTTTAGTAAATGAATTTTTTACCTTTTATGAAATAATTGTATTAAATATTTGCTACATATTTTAAAAATACTGATGACAGGAGCTCTGGTTGTGCCTCAATGGATTAAGATCCCAACTAGAATCCAGGAGGATGCAGGTTCAATCCCTGGCCTCATTCGGTGGGTTAAGGATCCATCCTTGCCGCAAACTGCAGTGTAGGTCACAGATGCTGCTCCGTTGGGATCCCACGTGGCTGTGGCTATGGCTGTGGCTGTGGCTGTGGCACAGGGCAGCAGCTGCAGCTCCCATTAGACCCCTGGCCTGGGAACTTCCATATGCCACAGGTGCAGCCCTAAAAAAGAAAAAAAATATGAATAACAGAAAAATAGGTATAGATAGTAAATGAAACTTTGTCTGTGTATCTCGCAGTTTCAGAGAAGAAGCCACTGGTTTTAGGATGATAAAATACAACTACAGGGAGAAGAGCATCTTGCCCAAGTCACTGAGAAAATGCCATTATCTTTATCTCCTCCTCAAGATGGTATATAAGTAAGTGGTAGAAATACCATGGATTTGGAAGTCAAGTGGACCTCCTGGTACTGTCATCCTGATGCCACCAGTCACTTGATGTAGAATCTTGTGCATATTTTATGATAACTTGGTATGTCACTGTGCCTCCCTGATATTAACATTAAAATTAACTGCTCCGGTGGATTTTATGAGGACTAAATGATACATTTATGTGAAGTGCTTGCTGCCAAATAGATATTCCCATTTCTTACAGCGCAAGCGAAAGAAGTCAGAGTCTTTATTAGTCATGCTGCATTTAAAGGGGGAATGAATGACCCACTAAATGATTCTATGGACCGAAAATGGCCCTGAATGCCAGGCTAAGGCGTTCAGATTATACACTAGCCATTTTGCCACTTTGTCTCTCCTTTGTTTTCTCCTATGTGAACATATTCTTCTTGAGAAGCTACATTTTTTTCCTTGCTAAAACACGGGGTAAATGAAAGGAAAGAGAGAGAAAAAGAGATAGGTAGGGAGTAGAATGACCTGTTTATTAACTATTCTAACTTCCTGCTTGTGAGAGAAAACATTGCTTAACATGGATGATGACATTGGAGGTGGAAAGGCATTTTACAGAATTATATTAGAGGTGTTTTAAGGGGGTATATGAAAGATGGTGGGATAGAGAATGGAAAGACTGTTTGAACTGGAATAGTCCTCATTATTTGAACAGTAACTATGATCATTTTTTCCTTTTTTTTTGCTTTTTAGGGCCATACCTGTGGTATATGGAAGTTCCCAAACTGCCGGTCGAACTGGAGCTGAAGCTGCCAGCCTACGTCACAGCCACAACAATATGGAACCTGAGCCATGTCTGCGTCCGACACCCTAGCTCATGGCAACACCAGATGCTTAACGCAATGAGTGAGGCCAGGGATCAAACCCGCATCCTCAGGGATATTAGCCGAGTTCCTAATCCACTGAGCCACAACCGCAATTCCCTAATCCTTTTATTCTTTTTTTTTTCTTTGTTTTTTTTTTGGTCTATTTAAGGCTGCATTTGCAGCATGTGGAGGTTCCCAGGCAGTGGTCGAATTGGAGCTTCAGCTGCTGGCCTACACCACAGCTCACAGCAATGCCGAATCCTTAGCCCACTGAGCAAGGCCAGGGATCGATCCAGTGTCCTCATGGATACCAGTCGAGTTTGTCAACTGCTGAGCCACAGTGGTAACTCCCCCATAACCCTTTCTGATGCACATATATGCACAACACTGTACAAGTTGCCTTCTCTGTATTAGTCCTCCTTAAAACTACATTTGAAGAGAGTGCCATTATTTACATTATACCGATAAGGCAACCAAGACCGAGGGAGGTAAAGTAACTTCTCTAAGGCCATGTAACCGGTAATACTTGACGTCAGGATTTCAACTCAACTCTTCAGAGACCACACAGTTCAATTACACAGTAATACCTTCGAGAGAATCAAATCTAGCCCCCATTATTTATGAACTCCCAATTAGATTAGAAGTCTCAAAATCATTTTAGTCTTTTAACCAAGGGCATATCTCTTGGATAAGGATTCCCTGGCCTCTGAATTGTACCTAGTCCTATGTGAATGCAGGATGCTAGTCTGGCATTCCTGGAAGGGAAAAATACACTGGAAATGGAAAGAAATAGTGAAGAGGTGAACTGAAGTTTCGAACTTGCCGTCTGCCTCTACATGGATTAAATCTTGAGCCACTGAAGCTACCCACCCACAGCACCCTCTGAGCCAAGCTCAGTGGGGAGACCAGGAGTGAGAGACTCTGTGTCCTGGGAAAACTGGAAGAAAAGGTTTTCAGAGAGTTAAGATATTTTTTCGCAGAAAACTGTATGAGCCCAATTCTTGCCTCTCTTCATATCTAGGAAAAACCCCCAAATCCTTCCATGACGCCTGGTGTCTGTGGCTAGTAACAACCTTCGTGAAAGCAGCAAGCAAACTTCCGGTGAAATGTGTGCCTGGTGCATGCACCTCCCCCTTCACCTTTATGACCCATCTTGATATTCCCCCTTCCTCTTTGGACTATAGTAAAAGGAACAAAACAAAAGATGTCGTGGTCACCTCTGACAACAGCTACTCCCAAGGGTGGGCCAGGGAGCCCTGAGAGAACTCGGGAAAGGATTCCAGGAAGCCCAAGACCTTCACATCTTCCCATAGAAACTGGTTTCCTGTAAATCCCCGATTATCTGTCAATCTCTTGTTCCTACTATCTTCCCTTTGCTGCAAAAACTCATCTATCCTAGCCTCCCCTTCCCTTTGCCTCCTCGGAGCCGTTTCTTGGGACTACCTGAGATGCTGCCCTCCAGGCTTAAGTCCCAATTTCACCCCCAATGAAACTGAACTCTCAGCTTTCAGGTTGTGCAATTTTCTTAGTTGACAAAGATGCAGCATTCCTCTAAAATTCAGAGCGAATCTCCCTTGTTCTAATAACTCAGCATTATTGACTTATCTGTGGGATGGCCAGAAATAGTTCAGGAAACCCCACTGTTTCCATGAGAGTGGGCTCTAAGAACAGATGAAATATATGGAGAGCCAAGTATAAAATGGGCCATGGAGCTAAACCCACCTTTAGTCTTCTCCTAAAGTATCCCTCTATCTTGTCAAGCGGTTGCTTTCTTGAAATAACAGGGTAAATAATGGAAGAATGGAGCTGCACAACTCCAGTCTTCTTCTCAGCCTTAGCCTTGACACTTGTATATCTGTCTCTCCAGTAAAAATCTATTACCGTCTTGAACTCTGCTCTTCCATCTTTGTATCTGTCTCTGGCAGCCTGGATTCTCAGTCGCATTGGTTTATGATAGGGCTTCATAATGACACTAGTAGAAGTCCTGCCTTGTATTGCTATTGCATATTTAATGTGAAAAACTAGAGTATAAGAACTTTAAGAGCAGAGACCTTCATAACCTCTATGGTTCCAACCAAAGGTTAACTCAGTAAAATACTGCTTTGGCCCCATATTCAAGGCCTGGAAATAGAACAAGATACATATGCATTTTTGACAGTGAAGTTATCAAGTCAGAAAATTTGTTTTTCATCCAGTGGGGAAAAAGAAAAGAAAATTGTTAATCGCAGTTATTTTCTCCTTTTAGGGATTTCTAACTTTGATTGTTAAATGTAGATTTGTTGTATTTATGCTATTGCAAGTTCAGTTGAAATGTAAAGGGAAGGGGACTAGAGAATTAATTAGTACTGATTAAAATGAAAACTATACTCGAACAAAAGAGGACAACTACATGAGACTATCCTTTTCCCAGCTTTCCTACAACTTAAATAGGAAACAGGAGTTCCTGTCGTGGCACAGTGGTTAACGAATCCGACTAGGAACCGTGAGGTTTCAGGTTCCATCCCTGGCCTTGCTCAGTGGGTTAAGGATCCAGTGTTGCCATGAGCTGTGGTGAAAGTCGCAGATGTGGCTCAGATCTGGCGTTGCTGTGGCTCTGGGGTAGGCCAGTGGCTACAGCTCTGATCAGACCCCTAGCCTGGGAACCTCCATATGCCGCAGGTGCGGCCCTAGAAAGGAAGGAAGGAAGGAAGGAAGGAAGGAAGGAAGAAGAAAGGAGGAAGAAGGAAAGGAAGGAAGGAAGGAAGGAAAGGAAGAAAGAAAGGAAAGAAAGAAAGAAGAAAGAAAGAAAGAAAGGAAAGAAGAAAAAAAAAAAAAAAAAAAAAAAAAAAAAAAAGAAAAAGAAAGAAAGAAAAAAAAAGAAAGAAGAAGAAGAGAAGAAAGAAAAAAATAGGAAACAAACTGATATGTTCTTTATGATGTCAAGGGGACAGGAAACAGAAGTTATTATCTGGACAGGATAATTTGCAGGGAAGAACATACTACAAGAGTGACTAAGTAGTCTTACTATTGGCCATCCTATGACATGGAGCTTCTAAGGAGGGGGTTCACCAATACTCCTGAAGACAGAGCATAAAAGGAAGCTATGATGCATCTAATTAGGCGGATTAACTATCCTCATAAATGAAGGATTTTCACACTAATACTGGTATTCGGACAACGAATATGCAACTGAGTAATGATTTCTGGCTATTGTTTAACTAAAGTGAAAATCTATGCAACATGTGGGTATATCCTCCGACCCTAGCAATGCTAGAATTTAATAAAACAGCATTTCTTTAAAATATTCCGTTATTTAGAGTTTTGATTGGCTAGTTTATATCCACGTTCCATTTTAATTACTATTATCAGTTCTGCGATGTAAACTAGGGTAAATGTCTGAAAACATTACAACCAGGTCAAGACAGACATTAGAGAAGCTAGAATGAGATAACGTTTGACCAGAATTTTATAAAAAATATGTAAGCGTTGGAGTCAGGTGTCCAAGAACCAGTTTTACCCCCACCCCCACCCCCTTTTTCCTATGCTGCACTCCAGGCATATGGAGGTTCCCAGGCTAGGGGTCACATTGGAACTATAGCTGCCAGCCTACATCACAGCCACAGCAACACCAGGTGCGAGCTGCGTCTGTGACCTACACCACAGCTCACAGCAATGCCAGATCCTTAACCCACTGAGCGAGGCCAGGGATTGAACTTGATCGTCGTGGATCCTGGTCAGATTCATTTCCATTGAGCCATGATGGGAACTCCCACTTTTACCACTTTTTAATGAAGGGACGTTCTCTTTGAGATAAAGATTTGAATGGGAGTAATTGAACTGATTCTCCATTTCTCTCCCCCCCCCCTCTCTATTTCTCTGTCTCTCAAAAGTTTACTAATTACTAACATATCGGGGCAGATTGTGTTTTCCAAAGATGACCACAACAATATCTCTCATCTCAAATGTTCTTCCTGAAAAGAAGCTATGATCCTTTCCCACCAAGAGATGTGGGTCTGTACTTTCCCTTTGAAATTTGAAAGAAGCTATGTGACCCCTGAGGCTAGGATGTGAAAGGCAATGCAGCCTCTTCCCGTCTCTGAGACATTTCCTCTTAGAACTCATCACTATGCCCTGAAGTAGGGCAAACAGCCACATGAAGAGCTACGTGGGCTGGGCCTTCAGCATCTGTATTCTCAGAAACCGTGAGTACAGACTAACGGCCGTGTGACTGAGCCATCTCATCTGTCAGCCTGACCCGAGTGAAGAAGAGATGAGGCTTCCTTACCACACCTGGCACACAGTGCAGATCTGTGACCAAATAAATCACTGGGATTTTTTGTTTGTTTGTTTTTCTTTTACATTATAGCTTTCACAAGATACTGCATATAGTCCCCCGTGCTATACAGTAGGACCCTGCTGTTTATCTGTTTCATATCTAGTAGCTTTCATCTACTAATGCCAAACTCCTAAGTTATCCCCTCTTTCCCCTTTGGTAACCGTAAGTTTGTTTTCATGTCTGTGAGTCTACTTATGTTTTGTAAATAAGTTCATTACATTTTGAGATGTTTAGTCACGCAGCAGAAAATTAGCAGAACACACACCATTCTCTAGTGTGCATGGTCACTGCCACTAACAGAGACACACAGACACAGGTACAGTGCCATCCCCAGGTACCTCTAAGGTAACACTGGTTGCACTTCCAAATAATGTTACCTATGCTTCTTTATTTTCTGATCCCTCATATATCTTATAATGACTAAAGAACTTCTGGAATGACAGAGCAAGGACCTTCAAAAATCTATTCCTTTATAAAACTAAGGAGAACAATGGCAAAAGTTGTCAGAATTATTTTTCTAGAATGCTAGAATTTAACCAAGATCTTGTAACAATCTGAGTATTTAGCAAAAAAGTCACATCTCGGCAAGAATATAGAATTTTTTGGAATGAACGTGCTCCATCCCCATACCCCTCTCACAAGCTCTATGTAGCTTTGAAAGTCAACAACCTTGTAATCATGAAACCAGTGCCTAAGAACCACTGGAGGGGCAGGATGGATTTGGAACTCCCTAAAAGGCTCAATGGCAGAGAATTGCCATAATTTTATTTTTCTGTCTTTTGTCTTTTTAGGGCTGCACCCAAGGTATGTGGAGGTTCCCAGGCTAGGGGTCACATTGGAGCTACAGCTGCCGGCCTACACCACAGCCACAGCAACACAGGATCCGAGCCGTGTCTGCGACCTACACCACAGCTCATGGCAAGGCCAGATCCTTAACCCACTGAGTGAGGCCAAGGATCGAACCCACAACCTCATGGCTACTAGTTGGGTTCGTTAACCACTGAGTCACAGTGGGAACTCTGAGAATTGTCATGATTCGACACAAGATTTTAAGAAGGTTTCTCAGCAGATACCATGCAGGATGGGACAGAATGGGATGATATATTCCAAGTGCTGAAAGGAAAAAAAGCTTCCGGTTAGGAATAGCAGACATAACAAAACCATCCTTTAAAAACGAGGGAGAGAGGAGTTCCCTTCGTGGCTCAGTGGTTAACGAACACGACTAGGTTTCAGGTTCGATCCCTGGTCTCACTCAGTGGTTAAGGATCCAGTGTGGCTGTGAGCTGTGGTGTAGGTCCCAGAAGTGGCTCGGATCTGGCATTGCTGTGGCTGTGGCATAGGTCAGCAGCTGTAGCTCCGATTTGACCCACAGCCTGGGAACTTCCACATGCTGTGGGTGCAGCCTTAAAAAATTGTTTTAAATAAACATGAGGGAGAAAGAAATATTTTCCCAAACACACAAACACCATAGGAGTTCTTCATCACTGGACAAGCTGTAAAAGAGTATAAAGTTAAGAAGTTTTTCCAGTTAAAACAAAAGGACACTAAACAACAACCCGAAAACATATGAGAGTATAAATCTCAATGACACAGATCAAATGTAGACACAAACACAGAATAATGTAGTATTATAATGCTGGTGCATAACTCACTCTTAAATCTCACGTAAAAGTTAAAACTGAAAGTATTAATGTAATTATAATTATAAAAATCTGTTACTGGGCACACAACAAAAGATGTAAACTATGGCAGCAATAGCAGAAAGTGTATGGAGGCTGTAAAAGTATACAGTTTTCTAAGGACTTGAAGATAAGTTATTATCAGCATAACATAGACAGTAGAACTACAATATTGCTCAAGTTCATGCTCAGTTAAAGTACAATCAAAGTTTTGTGACCTTATTTATGGAGAAATTTAAGCCTAATTACATATGTGAAAGCCTATAAAACATACATTTCAAAAATTTATTATAAAAGGAACAGCTTATAATCACCACGCTGATCTATAAATAGATTGTTGCCAGCACACCAGAGCCCTATATGCGCCCCTACTTAATGCCAGTCTTCCATTCTTCATTCTCCATCCTGACTCTGCTGCCACTCCTCTCTGGCTGTTTTTGATGGCTTTATCACCTAAGTAGGGCCTCAAGGTCATCGGAATCAGCGCCAAAGAGGTTGTAGAAAGGGCACGCCATAGCCCCAGAACTGTGTTCGTCATGTCTGGATCTCAGTCACATGCTACCTACAATTTATGGCACGAGTGTCTGGGAAATGTGTGTCCTGGAAGAAGAGGTGAGCAGCCAGAATGGGCTGATCATACCAGTGCCTACAATGGCACTGATGTGAAGATTCAGAGAGATCTTGAAAGTAAGTACTGAACTGCTGACACTGGCACTCAGCAAGCACCTATTAACTATAACGATTGTTTTAGGCCAAACTATATATTGCCATTTATTCTTTGTATAGGCAGTATAAAAAAAATATATCTGGAGTTCCCACTGAGGTTCAGCGGGCTACGAACCCGACTAATGTCACGAGGATGTGGGTTCGACTCTCGGCCTTGCTCAGTGGGTGAAGGATCTGGCATTGCCATGAACTATGGTGTAGGTTGCAGATAGTGTTCGGGTCCCACATTGCTGTGGCTGTGGCATAGGCCAGTAGCTGCAGCTCCGATTCAACCCAATATGCTGCAGGTGTGGCCCTAAACAGCCAACAAAAAAAGAATATATCCATATATTCTAAATTAGGTAATAACTGTTGTCAATAAAACATGAAAAATACGCTACAGATATTTTCTTAATTTTTAATGTTTGTCTTTATCTGTATCCAGAGGTATTTTATCCACTGAAACCATTGTTCACGTTTCACTGACTTTTGAAAGTATGCTAAATTTTATATACTTTTCTGAAACCTGATGCATTTAAAATCTAAATATCCAAGTTCTGGTCTCAGCTCTACCACTTATAAACAGTGATTGTTTTTTTGTTGTTGTTGCTGTTGTCGTTTTGAATTTTTTTATTAGGAATTCCCGTTGTGGTGCAGAGGAAACGAACTCGACTAGAAATCATGAGGTTGTGGGTTTGATCCCTCACGTCGCTTAGTGAGTTAAGGATCTGGTGTTGCTGTGAGCTGTGGTGTAGGTCGCAGACGTGGCTCAGGTCCTACGTTGCTGTGGCTGTGCTGTACGCTGGCAGCTATAGCTCCAATTCAACCCCTAGCCTGGGAACCTATATATGCTGTGGGGGCGGCCCTAAAAAGGAAAAAAAATTCTTAAAATATAGTTGATTTACAATGTTCCTTCAATTTCTGCTGTACAGCAAAGAGACCTAATCATACAACATATACATTTTTTTTTTTTTTTCCGCACTATCTTCCATCATGTTCTAACCCAAGAGGTTGGGCATAGTTCCCTGTGCTGTATAGTAGGACTCCAGTGCTTATCCATCCCACATGAAATAGTTTGCATCTACCAACCCCAAAGTCCCCATCGTCCCACTCCCTTCCCTTCCCCCTTGGCAATCACAAATCTCCTCTCCATGTCCATCATCTATCTCTGCTGTTTAGATACAATCGTTGTGCCATATTTTTGATTTCACATATAAGTTATATATGCCCATCGATAGATGAGTGGATTAAGAAAACGTGGAACATATACACAATGGAATACTACTCAGACATTAAAAAGGACAAAATAATGCCATTTGCAGCGACATGGATGCAACTAGAGATCCTCATACTAAATGAAGTAAGTCAGAAAGAAAAAGGCTATAACCTGTGATTTGGAACAAACCACAGACATCTCTGAGCTTTAGTTTCATTATCGATGAAATGGGAACTAGGATTCCCTTCCTTCATTTTCTCACAGTTCTTTCCTGAGGAACACATAGCCTGAAGATGTGACCAGACAGAGAAAAAGGCAACACTACCTCTAAGAGCGATCAGAACACTCCGTACGTTCGCTATATTAATATCTGACGTGGGTCTATCACATTTTATGTCACAGAGAGACTTAAAGAGCCACCTGCCTCCCACTCACCAAGGAAGAGGTCGCTGCCTCAGAATGGAAAACGGACCAGCCCTGAGTGAGCCTTCAATGTGTAAAGGTGCATGTGCTGTACAAGCCCAGCATGTAAAGCAACTGCTTCACCTGGGGTCAGGCTGAATATACAGTGAAATCTCACAAGGCTTGGGAGGAAAAATCAACTGTGCCAGACTTGGGAAAAATAATGTGTCTGTCCTCAACACGGACATCAGTTCCCATAATCAAATCTCCATCGTAATTTTGAGTACATGAGACTGATGTGAATGTGTCCATGGGTAGCACGCAACTCCACTCGGCTATAATGAGAAAAACTACCTTTATGACTTTCTCTCAGCTGTGACACACAGCTCATTGCACGGATTACCACACACTGAGCATGTTCAAAATGGGTGTTTTGATTGTCGTCATTGTTGTTACTTAATTAAATGGATGATTGAATCAATAATGATTTCCTCTTGCTGGATTCCACAAGTACTTCCTGCTCAGTCTTGCCCCCTCAGGCCCTAGAACCAGGAATCACCTACGTGAATGTGCTTGCAGAGATCAAAAGGGGATTGTGTGCCATGCAATAGATGTTAGGCAGTGGTTTCATAAAACACAAGGCTTGAAGACACTGTGTGTGTCTGCGTGTGGACGGAGGCAGTAGAAAGTGCAGTGTTCGATGGGGTTCAATAAAATTGATTGGGGTTTAGGAACTAAAGGGATATGGAATTCAGAACCCCTTTTCCTTCTGATCTTCCTCAACTCTTAACCACAGTTCACCCTGATCATTCCAAATCTGACCCCGAGCAGTAACTGCATTGTGCCTAGAAAACGTTTCCATTACACAAATTCTGAGTGTAGCCAGGGGACTTTCCGGTCCTTAACTAAGAGGACCACTTCCGTTATACCCAGAAAATCAAAGCTTTCACTGACTTAGAAACAGCTCTGTCACAGAACACAGGACTTGCTTGATTCTCAGCTGTGCCAACTTTGACAGAATTATACTCCTTTTACCCAGTTGCTTATAAGAGATAAAACAAAAACTATCATGACAGCTCTATGCTCTGCAGGTTCAACAACTGACTTGATGCCACTGACACATCTCCCTTTGGAAAGAAGTCTAAGTAGCTATGTAGGACTTAAATGCACTCACTAAAATATTAAATTGCCTCCATTGAAACTTTGCCACCCCTGACTTTTACATAAGGTAGGAATAGCCATTTTTCTCATTAATCTTTTGCAAAATAGTCTGAACGAAGGAAACTGAATTCTGAAGAATCTTTTCTGACATGGACTCAAGTTAGATTTGTATTTCAAATCTCATCAAAGAAAAGGTTAATCACCAGCTTTAAGCCACTCTTTGGGTGACCTTAAATACATGACATATATAACAATAAACACACTCTGCAGTGTCTACAAAGGCTCCCAAATAGCAAAGATATTGTTTGCCGACTTAGAAACTCTGTCCTCTCAATATGGAAAAGGATTTTATCTGAAGAGACAGTTACTGAAAAATGAAAAATCAAACCAAGACCAACTATTTCATAGAAACAGAACTAGTTACATGAAAATCAAACACATTAATATTGCATAGGATACAGGATATGAACAATCATTGAAAACCTTAAGTCAACAGGTAGGTCATGATGAACATACGACAACAAACAAGCACGCCAACAATTCAGCTACGCTAAATTCCGAAATACCTAAACATTGAGTGGAGACTAGAAAACAGCAATGTAGTAAATGTTATTACAGTGTACTGAGAATATATTTAAATTGTCTCAACATGTCATAGTAAGGATTTTTGAGTGGTTATCTTTATCCTATTAACTCAAAAGGAAAATAATCCCGCCTCCCACTCTGTAAAAGACATTATCAAAATTTAGTTTATTCACCAAATATTTCTTTCAAGCCGTCATTCCTCTCTCAGCTGCAATTTGAAGTTTTTATCCTCTAAAATCCATCTAAGGGTAGCATATGGAAGTCAATGAAACAGGAGTCTGAGTTTAACATGTTTAGTATCAAATAACCTTTTAACTGATCCAGAGAAATTCTGTGACTCCACCCCCCCTCATCATATTTCTAGAGCCTTCTAAAAAGAAGAAGAGAGTCACAGAAAGGGCCTCTTTTCTCATCATTTTATTTCTAATCCTTCTTTCTAACTTGAGTTTGAGAAGCCATCACTATGTTATCTCCTTAAGCTGCTGCCCTCTCTCTCCCTGATTCCCCTGGAATGTGGCCATCGCCACCGGTCTTTATCCACAAAACCGCTAGGAATATGCGATCGCTGTCTCTTATAAGTGGTCATCAAAGCTTTATGGACAGTGGAAGATAATAACAGTAATCTACAGATCAGGAGACCAATTCAGGATGAGATGGAGTTTCTAAACCGCACTGCCATTCCCATGTGGGATCTGTTAATTACTGTTCCTATGTCTCTTTGGATCGTGGAATAAGGACACATTCCTAGAAATGGTTTTCTCCCATGCTCCATTCTCTGATTACAAGGCCCTGAAATACTTAATTTCATCCCTTTTTGCAGAAGACAAACATTAACCTTCAAACGAATGTTTTCTCATATCTTACATTGATTAAAATAGAAATAAAATGAAGGAGACAGAAGGTACACCGGAAAGAGTAGTAGTTACGAAAACAGAAGGGTAATAGTTTACTTCTGACTTTTGAATAAAGAAGCTGTGTGACTTTAAGTCCTTTACTTCGCCAAGTTTCCAAATGCTGCACCATAAACAAAAATTGGCAATCTAATGTGCTACTCTTAATGTGGAAAAGTAACTGAGAAATTTCTGAGGTAATATGAAAATATCTTAATGCATCCTGTTGAAGCTGCAAAGTGAGGTATATTTGATAGCTTTTCATGGAATCTCTTATAATTGTGAAATGCTGCTATTTGAACGAGTCACACTCCTGACCACTGTAAGGGGAAAGAGAAGGCTAGGCACAGGTTATCTGACTCATGCTTCCCATGGCACATACAAGTGACATTTAAGAAACTCCCAGGAGTTGGCTTCATGGCTCAGTGGTAAGAATATGACTAGCATCCATGAGGATGTGGGCTCAGTCCCTGGCCTCACTCAGTGGGTTCAGGATCTGGCGTTGCTGTGAGTTGTGGTGTAGGTCGCAGACACAGCTCAACAGATCTGGCGTTGCTGTGGCTATGGCAGAGACCTGAAGCTCCAACTCTCATTTGACCTGTAGCCTGGGAACCTCCATGTGCAGCAGGTGTGCCAGAGAAAGAAAGAAAGAAAGAAAGAAAGAGAAAAGAAGGCAGGAAGGAAGGGAGGAAGAAGATAGAAAGGGAGAGAAAGAAACTCCCCAATTAGCAAGGTTCACCTTATTTGTCATTCAAAATCAATGACTACAACAAACACTGGAAAATCATGCTAGTGTTCCTTTACTGATCTTTAGCAGAACTATTTACATTTTTCCAAGTGGAAAAGAAAAAAATTCCATAGTGACAATAGGAGAAAAAAATGGATAATGTTTATTTCTCAATGTTATCCTTAAATAGGAAACATGAGGAAATGGTGAAAATGGTAATGAAAGTGTGAACTGAAGTTTGGCACTTGCCATCAGCCTCCACACAGCTTAAAACCTGAGCCACTGCAGCTGCTGACCCACAGCATCCCCTGAAGGGAGCTCAGGGTGGAGACCAGGAGGGAGGGACTCTGTGCTCTGGGAAAACTGCAAGAACAGGTCTTCAGACAATTAGATACTTTCAGGAGAAGATTTTATGAGCCCAATTCTTGCATCTCCTCATATCTAGAAAAATCCTTCAATGATAACTGAGTGTGTGACTAGTAGCAACTTTGGCGAGACCAGCAACAAACTTCTGCATAATGTGTACTTGGTTACATGTGCCTCGCCCTTCACCTTTGTGACTTATACCTTGAAATGTCCCCTTTCCCCTTTGGGGCAGTGTTTCAGATGGCTGTGGGCTGAAGTTAGAGGTCACGGTCATCTGTGAGAACAGCCATTCCAAGGATGGGCCAGTAAGCCATGAGGGAACTTGGGAAAGAAACAAGGACCGGCCCCGAGCTGAGGTGCATATCAAAGGAGTGATCCCAGGAAGCCCAGACCTTTACACCTACCCAGACAAACTGGTTTTCTGTAAATCTTCTTCTGAAAATCTGGGTATCTGTAAATCTTTTGTTCCCTCCTAATACTTCCCCTTTGTTGCAAAACTCATCCTAGCTTTCCCCCTTGCCTCCTCTGAGCTGTTCTCAGGGCAACCTGAGATGCCATCTCCCAGGCTTAAGTACTACTTTCACCCCAAATACAATTTAACGCTCAACTTTCAGGTGGTATTTGTTTGTTTGCTTGTTTGTTTTTGTCTACAAAAGAAAGATTATCTAGTCTATAAAATTGAAAACAATTTGAGACAAGGCTCAAATGACAATTGCCATGATGAGAAAAAAATACGACAGGAAGATTGCCACTAAGTATATGATAAACACACAGAATCTGCTGCTCTACAACTACACGCACAGAGACACAAATCAATACCTTCTTCTCCTCAGGGTATTTCTCAGACCCACTTTTACATCTTTGTTCCTCAAACTGTAGACTAAAGGGTTCAACATGGGAACCACATTGGTATAAAAGACAGAAGAGATTTTCCCCTTATCCATAGACCCAGACGATGATGGTTGCAGATACATAAAGACACCGGACCCAAATAACAAACAGATAGCAATGACATGAGAACTGCAGGTATTGAAGGCTTTAGACCTGCCCTCCGTGGAGCTGATGCGAAGGATGTTGGAGAGGATGAGCCCATAAGACACAAAGATGGTGAGACTGGGCACAATGATGTTGATGCCTCCCACAATGAAAATGACCATCTCATTGACATAGGTACTTGTGCAGGAGAGCTGGAACAGAGGAAGGATGTCACAGAAGTAATGGTTGATGGTATTTGCATCACAGAAGGTCAGTCTCAGCATGCATCCAGTGTGAGCCATGGCACCAGAAAATGCCATCAAGTAGCAAGCAAGCATAAGGCTGGAACACACTTTAGGGGACATGGCAATGTTATACAACAGGGGGTTACAGATGGCCACATAGCGATCATACGCCATCGCAGTCAGCACATAGCATTCAGAAATACCAAAAAAACAGAAAAAGTAGAGCTGAGTCATGCACCCCAGGTAAGAGATAATCTTCTTCTCTGATAAGAAATGTGTGAGCATTTCTGGTGTAAACACTGAAGAATAGCAGAGATCTATGAAGGACAAGTTGAGGAGGAAAAAGTACATGGGGGTGTGCAGGTGGGAATTCAGCCCAATTACTGTGATCAAGCCAACATTTCCCAGCACAGTGGCCATATACATTACTAGGAACAGCAAGAACAAAGGAAGCTGGAGAGCTGGATGGTCCGTTAAGCCCACCAGAATGAAGTCAGTCACAAATGAACCATTTCCAGGAGCCATTCTTCTCTAAGAGGATCTGGGGACACAGGAGGAAAGGGTTACATGAGAGATCAACTCAGCGCTTCTCACAACAGCTCCCCCTGCAAGAGGGCGTATAGACTGGGCATGGCTGAGACTAGCCCAGCCTGGACCCAAAGAGTCTGCCTCCATCAGTATCATGATTGGGAATGGCATGGACTTCCACATATTCAAGTCTTGATAAGCTCAAGTAAACAAAGAGCATCACAGACTTAGCCCACAGAGGGAAGGCAGTGCTGTAATATGCAAACACGGCTGCTGGGCAAAACTAAGGGGTAAGAGAGACGGACAGAACAGGACAGAAAGTCTTTCTCTCACCTCACCAAAGCCCCTCTCCTCACCAGGAAAACTGTAGGCAGAGACCCCAGCTGCCTGGGGCTGGCCTCTTATGCAGATTAGACCTGCTGGGGTGAGAACCAAGAACAGTGCCACTAGACAAAAACTATGGGAACAAAAGCTCAGAGAGGTTAAGCTGCTGCCCCATGTAGGAGATTAAGAGTATGCCCATGGAATGATTTTGTGACTGAGATACTGTACTTTCTGAGCCTCCTCATCTCAGAATACCCTCTGATCTTCCTCGAAAACATTCTCCCAACAGTGGCACTTGAATCTCAGGACTGCACAAAGTGGGAAAGAAACGGGCAGATCTCACATCCCTGGTCTTCCATCTCAAAACCAGAAGGATGGTAATATCAGCAGTATTCAGAAACTCACCGTCCTTAAGTCAGCAAGCTTTGAGCCCTCTTACCCTTGCTGTTTGCCCTGTGGTCCTGAAAGGCAGTTCCAGCTTCAGAGGCAGTGGTTCCTTTGATTCTAAGAGGATGCAACCCACACTTCGTTTCGGATATGCCCTGGAATCTTTCTGAACTACACATATTACTGTCAGATTATGACTTTGAATCTTCTCAAGCAGCAAGGAAAAATAAATCGCATTGTGACCAGCTTTGCCACTTGATAAGACACAGAAGACTGAATGTGCATTTAAGGACCGAGCACAATTGAATGGACTCAGGGTAGAAGCTTGCTCAGCCTCTCCCCCAGGCACTAGAGTCTACGTGTTTAAGAGAAGTAAGGGGATTATATTTACACCATGAACCACGTTCTCTCTTTAGTTCCTTAGGGACTCAATCTTGTAATCCAGCTTACAGGTGACCCCAGGGACTGTCCATTCCCAAGGCAGAGGCAAAAATTAACTCTCATCTTCCTATTTTCTTTATCTCCTAAGGAAATCTACTGCTTAGCTTCTTTCGCAGTGTCTTCCAGTGTCCTAAATGAAAAATTTCCACAGTCTGCCTATTGGTTTCCTAAAAGCATTCCTTGAAATTGTGCAAAGACTCTAGCAACTCATTTCAGTTTTTGTCCCTCCTGAGTTACCTAAGGAAAAAAACATTTAATTTAGTTTTTTTCTCCCTTTTACAGTGTTTACTTGTAAGCACCTATGGGAAATTTCCAGATGAGGATCCTGCTAGGTTCTTAAATGGAATATGTCATTAACTGAGGTCATCAATTCCTTTTCATTGCAGAAAGGAGTGAGGGCTACAGAGTTCGAGGGTGAGGGCTTGCATCCTAACCCCATGCTTCCAAATGTGCTCACAGTACTTGAACTCTGCATACCTCGGATTCGTAATTTCTAAAATAGTCAGGATAACAGTAGCATCTCTTTCACTGGGTTGCCTTTATGATTACAAGAAGATTACACAAAACAGTTAGGACAGTAATTGGCACATACTATGTAGTCAAACAATGGCGCCCGTCATCATGATTTACATTCTCAAAACCTCCAGGTCGTCCATCATAAAACTTACCAGACATCTTCTCTTTAAGTCCTATGGTCCCTTATAAACTATAAGTTCTACAAAGACAAACACTTCTTCTGGCTTGCTTACTACCTCCTTTGTGGGGCTATGCATACTACACAGCACAGAGGAGGCCCGCCATACACAATCCTGTCAACTCGACTGTTCTCTGTTGAAAACCTTCAGAATAGTTTTCACATCTGTCACGTGCTCAGCATTAGAGTCTGCAGCCACACTGACCTCCATCCTTTGCCCTCAGGCACCATACAATTTCAGGTCCTCTTTAGGTTTTACCTGAACTATACTGAAGAGTTGTAATGCCTCTTCAATTTTTAACTTTTTCTTTCGATAATTATAATTTTTTTTTTTTTTTTTTGGTTCCCAGGCCAGGAACTGACCTGCTGGGCCACAGAGAACTCCACAAAGGCATTTTAATGTGGAAATTATTGGCTTTCACAACAAGGAAGGAATAATGACATATTTGTAATAAAACAAATGTACTAACAACCCAATTTAATCCGTACCTCACAACATTAACAAAAATGATCACAACATGCAATCAGAAATATTCATGTCAAACGTGAAACTTAACCTTTTAAAAGAGAAAACAGAAAGTATTTGTGACTAAGTGAGCATGAGTAGAATCGATAAAAAAGATACAGATATACACATATATCAACCAGGAAATCTATTTATATAAAATACATGCACATATCAGGGAAGGACATGACTTCTGATCTAGCACATAGATCAGAAAAGAAGAAAAAATAATGCTACTAATTACATGTAACATTATTTTCTACAGAAAACATCCCAAGGACTCTTTTTTAGAGCTACTGGAGTTTTCCAAAGAAAATGAAACCACTAATTTGAAAGGATAGGTGCATCCCCAAGGTCATGACTGCATTATTTACAGTCCTCAAGATATGAAGGCAACTTCAGTATCTATCGATATTGAAGATTAACAAATGAAATCTTGCCCTTGCAACAACATGCATGAATCTAAAGTGTATTACGCCAATGGAAATAAGTCATCCAGATAATGACAGGTACCATGTGATTTAAATTATATGTGGAATCTAAAAACAGAACAAATGAGCAAACAAACAAAAAAACAGACTCACAGATACAGCGAACAAGGGATTGCCAAAAGGGAAGCCACTGGGGAGTTGGGTGATAGAGGTGAATGAGATTAAGAGGTCCCAAATTCCAGTTGTAAAATAAATACATCTCAGAGATGTATCATACGGAGGAGGGAAAACTGTCAATAAAATCCTATGAGCTTTGTATGTAGATGGATTGCTATATGACTTCCTGCCGTGATCATGTCACAACATATTTTTTTATTACAAGATAGTTGATTTACACTGTTGTGTGAATTTCTGCTGTACAGCAATGTGGCCCGGTCATACATAGATGTACATTCCCTTTTTATATTATCTTCCGTCATGGTCTATCCCAAGAGACTGAATATAGTTTGTGTTATTCACAATGTGATAGTTTGCGTCAACTAACCCCAAACTCACAGTCCATCCGTTCCCTCTTCAGAATGTATCCAAATGTCAAAGCACTATGATATACATACCATGCTATACATTTGAAGCTAACATAATATTGTACATCAACTATATTCCAATTGAAAAATGCCTCAAGAAGCTCTTTTTGTTTTCTTTTTTTGCTTTTTGTCATTACACGAGCCGCGCTCGCGGCATATGGAGGTTCCCAGGCTAGGGGTCTAATCAGAGCTGTAGCCATAGGCCTATGCCCGAGCTACAGCAACGCGGGATCTGAGCCACATCTGCAGCCTACACCAGAGCTCATGGCAACACCTGATCCTTAACCCACTGAGTAAGGCCAGGGATCGAACCCACAACCTGTGGTTCCCAGTAGGATTCGCTAACCACTGAGCCACAACAAGAACTCCCTGAAGAAGGTCTTTTAGGAGAGACCTCAAGGAGAAAGTGAAAGAAAATAAAATTACGTAATGGGAGTAAGACTTAACTCCCATTTCTTATGCCATTAAATTAAATATAAGGTTTCACATCTACTACAAATACATAATTTGAGCTTGTACACTGACGTTCTTCCACCCACAGACACTGGTGGAAAATCTTCACTGAATCTGGTAAAAGGATTATCTCTGCCCTGGACGGGTCTGGACTAGGTTGTACCTATTACTCAATCTTGCTGATTACCCTGTGGGAGCTGATCTGTACTAGGAGAGCTGATTCCATACATTTGGATTGTTATTTCCAATGTTGGCTTACGGACTAGTTTGATAAGTTTAAGTAAAATATCATCTAGTTTTGCAACCTTAATTTATTCTGAAACTCAGCAAAAATACATATGTGAAAGCCTAGAAAACACACATGTCAAAAATGTAATATAAAATGGACAGCTTATACTCACCACTTAATTTTAAAAATAGATTATTGCCAGCACACCAGAGCCATGTGAGTGTCCCTACTTGATGTCAGCTTTTTCCATGCTTCCATTCTCTATCCTGACACTGCTGCCATCCTCTCTGGCTTTTCCTTCATGGCTTCATCACCAAAGTAGGGCCTCAAGGTCATGTGGTCAGCACAGAGAGGATGTGCAAAGGGCACACCTCAGCCCTGGAATTATGTCCATCATGTCTAGAACTCAGTCACCTGCTACGTCTCACTGCGAGAATGTCTCTCTGGGAGATGCATGCTATGCAAGAAGAGGGGAACAGTGAGCAGAATGCGCTAATCATACCAGTGCTTGTCAATATCACTGACGTGAAGGTTCAAAAAGGTCTTGAAAGGAAGAACTTACTGCTGACTCTGGCACTGAGCAAGCGCCTGTGAATAACAATGCCTGTTGGAGACCACCCTGATATTCTAAATTAAGCAATACCTATCAATGAAATGTGAAGGATCCGCTACAGATATTTTTCTTAATTTCTAATGTTTGCACCTATTTTTGTATCCAGAAGCATTTCATGCACTAAGACCACTGTCCATGTTTCACTGGTACATTCAGTATAAGGTTTTTAAACCTGCTATTGAGAATCTGAATACCCAAGTCCTGGTCTCAGCTGTACCACTTCTCAACTGTAATTTAGAAAAAGCCATGAACATCGCTGAGCTTTAGCTTCATTATCTGTGGAATGGTAACCAGGATCTCATTGCTTAAACTCCTCAAGTTCTCTCCTGAGGAACACATAGCCTGGCAGAGGCGATAGGACTGAGAAAAAGGCAACACCACCTCTAAGAGCCATCAGAACACCCTGTGCGTTCTCGACATTAATATCTGACGTGGGTCTATTACATTTTCCGTCACAGAGAGACTTAAAGAGCCCGGGGGATTCCATCTGCCTCCCACTCACCCAGGAAAGGGGGAATCGTGCCTCAGAATGGAAAGCTGACCAACACTGAGTGAACCTTTAATGTGTAAAGGTAAATGGTTTGGACAACAAACCCCACATATAAAGCAACTGCTTCATCTGGTGCCAGTCTGAATCAGTGAAATGTCCCTGTTCTTGAAAGAAAAATCAGCTGTATCAGACTTGGGAAAAATACTGTCTGTCCTCAATATGGATTTCAATTCATCATAATCAAATTTCAGGGACAATTTTGAGTACATAAGACTGACATGAAAGTGTCCATGGGCAGCACGCAACTCCACTACGCCCTAATGAGAAAAACTACCTGTATGACTTTCTCTCAGTTCAGACATACAGCCCATTGCACACATCATCAAATATGGGCACAAAATGGGAGTGTTGTTTGCTGCTCTCGTTGTTACCTAACTCAATGGATGACCCCTTCAACAACCATTCCCTCTTGCTGGGTTCAACAAGCATTTCCTGCTTAGCCTTGGCCCTCAGGCAGTGGCGCCAGGAGCCACGGACCTGAATGTGTTTGCAGAGATGAAAAGTGGGTTGTGTGCCATGCAGCTGATGATAGGCAGTGACCCCATAAAATATAACACTTGAAGACACCCCTGTGTGCGTGTGTCTGTGTGTGTGTGTATATTGTGAAACAGCACAAAGTGGAATGTACAATGGGTTGCAGTAAGTACGGGGTCAGGAATGAAAGGGATATAGAAATCAGAACCCTTTTATTTCCAGTTTTCCTCAGGTCTTAACCACAGGGCACTCTCTTCCTGTTCATTCCAAGCCTGACCCTGAGCAGTCACAGTAGCTCCCTTAGAGGAAGTTTACATCAAACCAATTCAGGATGTAGTCAGGGGACATTCTGGTCCTTCACTCAGAGGACCATTTCCGTCAGGCCTAGAAAACCAAAGCTTTCTCACTGACATAGAAACAGCTCTGTCCTGCAAGCATGCAAGCAAGTGGCAGACCCATGGCTTCCCTGTTTGAGTCTCAGCCTGGGGACACCTTCTTTCATCCCATTTCAAATGTTAAATAGAACCAAAATCTACACAAGGCTATTCTATGCTGTGCATGGAAAACAACTGACGTGTTTTCTCTGGCATATCCCTCCCTTTTGAAAGAAGTCCATAGAGCTCTAAAGCATTTAAATGTACTGATTAAAAATGTAAGTTGCCCCTCCTGGAACCTGGCCAGCCTTAACCTTTTACAATCCGTATGCACATGGCTTTCTGATAATTGTTGCAAAATCATCCAAAAGAATGAAACCTAATTTTAAAGAATGAGATTTGTCTGAGATCGAAAGAGGTTTCATTTGTATATTGAATCACATTAAATAAAAGATGAACCTGCAACCTCATGGTTCCTAGTCAGATTCATAAATAATTGAGCCACAACAGGAACGCCTCAATTATTTCATATAAATGAACTCATTAAGTGAACATGAAGCATATTAATACTGGGTCAGGGGATGGAATATGAGCCAACATTTAAAACCAGAAGTGGAATTCCTGTCGGGGGCAGCAGAAACAAATCAGACTAGGAACCATGAGGTTGCAGGTTCAATCCCTGGCCTCGCTCGTGGGTTAAGGATCTGGTGTTGCCGGAAGCTGTTCTGCAGGTGGCAGACTCAACTTGGATCTGGCATTGCTGTGGCTCTGGCATAGGCCTGCGGCAACAGCTCCAATTAGACCCCTAGCCTGGGAACCTCCATGTGCCAGGAGTGGGGCCCTAAAAAGACAAAAGATACAAATTCATAAATAAATAAAACCGCAAGTCAAGCTTTTAGCAATGAGCAGCTAAAATCAAACAAGAGAGCCAACAATCTGGCTATGATAAATTTCAAAAACCTAAACAGTGAGTGGAGATCAAAAAAACAGTAAAATAGGGAATGTTATGGTAGTGATATTAGAACATGTTTAAATTCTTTCTTCACATCATGTTAAGGATTTTCAAGTGGGTGGTCATCTCTTTGCCTATCTTCTCCAAAGAAAAATAATCCAACATACTTTTCTAAAAAAGACATTGTAAAAATGAACTTATTCACCACATATGCTTTCAAATTAACATTGCTCTCTCAAATGCAAGTTGAGCATTTGGTAGATTAAAAATTCCATTTGTGATATACTGTAAATTAACTGTATTTTAATTCTTAAAAAATCTCTATGAGAGTTGCATACAGAAACCAACAAAACAGGAGGAATTTTTTTTGTTGTTCCCAGATCCACTGGTTTTGTCCATTTGACTCTAACAATGGAATAACATCAGTTTTATTCTATCCTGAGAAATCTGGTGATACCCACAATGATTCTAAAGGCTCCAGAAAGAAGAGAGTCACAGAAGCGCTTTCTTCTTTCATCATTTTATGTTCTATTCATTCCTCTTACTTTGAGTTTCAATTACCAATCACTAGTTTATCTCCTTAAGAGGTTGTCCTCTCTCTACCTAGTTCTCCACAAATTAGTCTTCCTTCCCCAAACCGCTGTTAATGTGGCATCATTGTGTATAATAAGGGTTAATCAAGGCCTTATGAACAGTGGAAGATAATGACAATACTCTCCTGAACACGATACAAATTCAGAAGGAAATGCACTTTCTAAAACTCACTGTTCATTCCCCTGAGGCACCTCTTATGTACTGACTGTGTCTCTTTGCATGGTGGGCTAGGACACGCTCATGGGAAATTTTTCCTCCCACACCCTCGTCTCTGAATTACAAGACCCTGAAAACATTTCATTTCACACTATTTTTTACACAAAGTCTGCTTTCAAAGAAAAGTTTGCTCATACCTTCTATTTCTTAAAATAAATGAAGTAGACAGAAAGTATACTAGAAAGAGTAGTAGACCTGAAATCAGAAGGCTAAGCGTACATTCTACACTTTTTTCATAAGGAACCTGTGTGACTTTGAGTAAATCATTAACCTCTCTGACTTTCAGTATTCTTTCCATATAATAATTATGTATGGAACACCAAATGTGCCACTTCTAATGTCTAGAGGAATATATAATCTCTGAGGTAAATGTAAAGGAGCTTGTAAATGCATCATATTCACAGCTTGCAAGTAGGGTGTGTTTGAGGAGAGTCTTTATGGAATCTGCTATAACTGAGAGACACAGGCATTGAAAGGAGTCATATTCCTGACAAGTGCAGGGAGAAGGAGAAGTGGAGAAACAGCTTATCTCAGTCACGCTTCCAATGGCGCGAGCGGCATTTAAGAAACCCCCCAATGCACAAGATATTACTTTACTGATCACTCAAAATGATTTTAAAAAGACAAACGTGTTACTTTACTAATGACGCTAAAAAGCCAAACGTGTTACTTTACTAATCATTAGCAGAACCATTTCTGCTTTTCCAAGTGAAAAAAGGGAAACTTCATAATGATAACTTAAAAATAAACATGAGCTTACTTCTTAATGTTTATCGTAAAAAGACATAGGATGAAAAAAGAAAGGAAAATGGACAGAGTGAAAAAAGATGTACACGTATAAATTGGAAATGGCTGGCGAAAAGACTCAAATTTCCTTCACCAAGAGGAGAAAGAAATAAGGTAAGACGGCTGCCACCAAAAATATTATCAATAAACACATTGAATCTCCTACCCACTGACGACACCCACAGACAAAGATTCTAATCAAAACCGGAATCTTCTCCTCAGGGTTTTTCGCAGAGCAAATTTAACATCTTTGTTCCGCAAACTGTAGATTAAGGGATTCATCATGGGAACCACATTGGTATAAAAGACAGAAGAGATTTTCCCCTTATCCATAGACCCAGAAGATGATGGTCGGAGGTACATAATTGTCCCTGATCCAAAGAAGAGAGAAATTGCAATTATGTGGGAACTGCAGGTGCTGAAGGCTTTGGACCTGCTCTCCATGGAGCTGATGCGAAGGATGTTGGAGAGGATGAGCCCATAAGACACAAAGATGGTGAGACTGGGCACAATGATGTTGATGCCTCCCACAATGAAAACTATCATTTCATTGATGTAGGTACTTGTGCAGGAGAGCTGGAGCAGAGGAAGGATGTCACAGAAGTAATGGTTGATGGTGTCTGCATCACAGAAGGTCAGTCTCAGCATGCTTCCAGTGTGAGCCATGGCACCAGAAAATGCCATCAAGTAGCAAGCAAGCATAAGGCTGGAACACACTTTAGAGGACATGGCAATGTTATACAACAGGGGGTTACAGATGGCCACATAGCGATCATAGGCCATTGCAGTCAGCACATAGCATTCAGAAATACCAAAAAAAACAGGAAAAGAAGAGCTGAGTCATGCACCCCAGGTAGGAGATAATCTTCTTCTCTGATAAGAAATGTGTGAGCATTTCTGGTGTAAACACTGAAGAATAGCAGAGATCTATGACGGACAAGTTGAGGAGGAAAAAGTACATGGGGGTGTGCAGGTGGGAATTCAGCCCAATTACTGTGATCAAGCCAAAATTTCCCAGCACGGTGGCCATATACATTACTAGGAACAGCAGGAACAAAGGAAGTTGGAGAGCTGGATGGTCCGTTAAGCCCACCAGAATGAAGTCAGTCACAAATGAACCATTTCCAGGAGCCATTCTTCTCTAAGAGGATCTGGGGACACAGGAGAAAAGGGTTACATGAGAGATCAACTCAGCTCTCCTCACAACAGCTCCCCCTACAAGAGGGTGTATAGACTGGGCATGGCTGAGACTAGCCCAGCCAGGACCCAAAGACTCTGCCTCTATCAGTATCATGACTGGGAATGGCATGGACTTCCACATATTCAAGTCTTGATAAGCTCAAGTAAACAAAGAGCATCACAGACTTAGCCCACAGAGAGAAGGCAGTGCTGTAATATGCAAACACGGCTGCTGGGCAAAACTAAGGGATAAGAGAGAGGGACAGACCAGGACAGAAACCCGTTCTTCACTCCCTTAAGCCCTCTCCTCACCAGGAAAACTGTAGGAAGAGACACTAACTACATGCTGCTGGCCTCTAATGCAGATTAGACCTGCTGGGGTGAGAACCAAGTACAGTGTCTCTAACCAAAACCAAGGGACCCAAAGCTCAGAGGAGCTAAGTCACCCACCTATGTGGGAGCCTGAGAGTCTGCCCACAGAGGGGGAACTTACTGACTGAGAAACTGTACTTTCTGAGCCTTCTCATCTCGCAACACCCTCTGATCTCCCCACTACACATTCTCCCGACAGTGGCACGTGAATCTCAGCATAGCACAAAATGGGGAAAGACATGGCACATCTCACATCCCTGGTCTTCCATCTCAAAACCAAGTGTTGTTCATATCAACAAAACTCAGAAACTCTCCCTGAAACTCCCTGCTTCGTCTGCAACCTTATATCCCTCTTATCCTTGGTGTTTGCCCTGTAACTCTGGAAAAGCAGTTCTTGCTTCAGAGGCACTGGGTTACTTTGATTCTAAAAGGATGCAACCCAGACTTCATTTCAGATATGCCCTGGAGATCTTTCTGAACTACACATATTAATGTCAGGTTATGACTCTGAGTCTGCCCATGCGGCAAGGAAAAATAAATCGCATTCTGACCAGGTTTGCCACTTGATAAGACAGAGAACACTGATTGTGAGTTTAATTACATAGCACATTTGAGTATCTATAGGGTAGAATTCTCTCCCAAAGAGAATAGAGTCTACATGTGAAAGAAACATAATAGGATTATACTTACACTATGGACCATCTTCTCTCTTTGGTTCCTTAGGGACTCAATATTGTAATCCAGTTTACATGTCACCCTAGGGATTGTATATCCCCCGAAGGCAGAGTCAAAAATAAACCCCCATCTTCCTATCATCTTCATCTATTAAGAGAATTTTTTTTCTTATGTCCCACCAATTTTATAAAACAATTTATATAACAACTTTATGGAATTCCTTTCTATTTCAGTTCAGTGATAAGGTAGGTACATTTTTTTTGTCTTTTCTTTATTACTCAAATGAATTTATCACATCTGTAGTTATATAATCATCATAACAATCCAGTTTCAGAGGATTTCCATCCCATAACCCAAGCACATCCCCCCACCCCCCAAACTGTCTCCTCCAGAGATCAGAGCTTTTTCAATGTCTGTGAGTCATTATCTGTTCTGCAAAGAAGTTGAGTCTGTCCTTTTTTCAAATTCCACATGTCAGTGGTAGCATTTGATGTTGGTGTCTCATTGCATGGCTGACTTCACTTAGCATGATAATTTCTAGGTCCATCCATGTTGCTAAACATGCTGGTATTTCATTCCTTTTAATGGCTGAGTAATATTCCACTGTGTATATGTACCACAGCTTCTTCATCCACTCCTCTGTCGAGGGACATTTAGGTTGTTTCCATATCTTGGCTATTGCAAATAGTGCTGGAATGAACATTGGAGTACATGTGTTTTTGCGAGGTATGCTTGTTTTCTGGGTAGATGCCCAGGAGTGGGATTGCTGGATCAAATGGTAGTTCTATGTTTAGTTTCCTGAGGAATCTCCATACTGTTTTCCACAGTGGTTGCACCAATTTACACTCCCACCAACAGTGTACTAGAGTTCATTTTTCTCCACACCCTCTCTAGCACTTATTGTTTGTAGACTTTTGGATGGTGGCCATTCTGGCTGGTGTAAGGTGGTACCTCATCGTGGTTTTGATTTGCAGTTCTCTAATATTGAGTGATGTTGAACGTCTTTTCATGTGTTTTTTGGCCATCTGCATGTCTTCTTTGGAGAACTGTCTGTTTAGATCTTCTGCCCATTTTTTGATGGGGCTTTTTGGTTTTTTGGTAGGGAGCTGCAGAAGGTGTTTGTAAATTTGTACGATGAAGCCCTTGTCAGTTGAATCACTAGCAAAGATTTTTCTCTCATTCTGTGGGGTGTCTTTTCATTTTGTTTAGGGCTTCCTTTGCTGTGCAGAAACTTTGAAGTTTGATTAGGTCCCATTTGTTTATTTTTGACTTTATTGTCACTACTCTGATAGGTGGATCTGAGACGATGTTGCTGTCGTTTATGTCAGAGGGTGTTTGGCCTATGTGTTCCTCTAGGAGTTTGATAGTGTCTGGTCTTAGACCTAGGACTTTAATCCATTTGGAGTTTATTTTTGTGTATGGTGTTAGGGAGTGTTCGAATTTCTGTCTTTTCCATGTGGCTGTCCAATTTTCCAGTTTATATTGGTTCTTTCTCTGTCTTTCCTATCCCAAAAGGAAATTTTCCAGAGTTTTCACACAGGTTTCTTCATATCTTTACTTGAAATTGTCCAAAGACTCTAGCAACTCATTTCAAGTTTTTGTCACTCCTGGGTTATCTTTTATTTGTCTTTGGTCTTTTTAGGGCCGCACCAGCGGCATATGGAGATTCCCAGTCTAGTGGTCTAATTGAAGCTACAGCTGCCAGCCTATGCCAGAGCCAGATCAATGCCAGATCTGAGCCTCATCTGCGTCTTGCACCACAGCTCATGGCAACACTGGATCCTTAACCCACTGAGCAAGGCCAGGGATCAAACCCTCAACCTCGTGATTCCTAGTCGGATCCATATCTGCTGTGCCACAATGGGAACGCCACTCCTGGGTTATCTTAAAAAAATGAAAATAATAATGCCTTTGTCCCTTTTATAGTTTTCACACTAAAACTCAAACTGGAATTTTCCACCTGAGGATCCAGCTGGTCCCTTAATGGTATCATTTCCCTAACTGAGGTCATCAGTTCCTTCTAATTATAGAGAAGAGTCGGGGCTATATATTTAGAGGGTATGAGTTTGAATCTTAACCCCATGCTTACTAACTTGATCATAGTTCTTGAACTCTCCATGCCTCGGGTTTATATTTTCCAAAGTAGCTTTAACTCTGTTTTTCTGATTTGTGAATGAGTTCTTTTGTATCATTTTTATTAGATTCCACATATTAATGATCTCACATGGTATTTATTTTTCTCTATCAGACTTACTCCACTTTGTATGAAAACCTCCAGGTCCATACATGTTGCTGCAAATGACATTATTTTGTTCCCTTTTATAGCCAAGTGATAATCCATTGTATATAGGTACCACGTCTTCTCTATCCATTCCTCTTTTGATGGACGTTTAGGTTGATTCCATGCCCTGGCTACTGTGAAAAGTGCCGCAAGGAACATCGGGGTGCATGCATATTTTTTGAATTTCTCCAGATTTATTCAGGAGTGAGACTGCCGTATCATATTGTAATTCCATATTTAGTTTTGTAAGGAAATTCTATACTGTTATCCATAGTGGTGGCACCAAACCACATTGCTATCAACACTATATGAGGGTTCCCTTTTCTCTATGTCCTCTGCAGCCTTTATTGTTTGTAGACTTTATGATGGCAGCCATTCTGACAGATGTGATTCTGATTTACATTTTTCTAATAATTAGTGAGAATGAGCATCTTTTCATGTGCTTTTTGGCCATCTATCTGTCTTCTGTGGAGCAATGTCTATTCAGGAGCTCTGATCATTTTTTTTATTGGGTTGCTTGCTTTTTTGATATAAAGGTGTAATGAGATGTCTGTATATTTTGAAGATTAATCCCTTGTCAGTTGGTTCATTTGCAAATATTTTCTCCCATTCTGTGAGTTGTCTTTTCGGTCTTTTGTATGGTTTCCTTTGCTGTGCAAGAGCTTTTAAGTTTAATTATACCCCATATGTTTACTTTTGTTTTTATTTTCATTACTTTAAGAGGGAGAACTGAAGACACTGCTGCCATCTATGTAAGAGAGTGTTCTGTCTATGTTTTCCTCTAGGAGTTTTAGAGTATCTCAATTTGTGTTTAGGTCTTTAATCCATTTTGAGTTGATTTTTGTGCACGGTGCTAGAGTGTTCTAATTTCATTCTTTGGCATGTAGCTGTCAAGTTTTCCCAACACCACTTTTTGAAGGCGCTGTCTTTTCTCCACTGTATATTTTTGCCTCCTTTATCATAGATTAATTGACCATTCATGTGTGGATTTATCTCTCGGATTTCTATCCTGTTCCATTGATCTATAGCTTATCGTCCATACCATAATGTTTTGATGACTGTAGCTTTGTAATATAGTCTGAAGTCTGGGCGCTTGATTCCTCCAGCTCTGTTTTTCTTTTTCAAGATTGCATTGGCTATTTGGGGCCTATTTTGTGTTTCCATAAAAATTTTAAAATCTTTTGTTCCACTTCGGTAAAGAGTGCCACGGGTAATTTAATATGGATTGAACTGAATCTGTAGGTGCCCTTTGGTAGTATAGTCATTTTGATAATACTGCTTCTTCCAATTTAAAAGCATGGTATAGCTTTCCATCTGTTTGTGTCTGCTTTCTTTCCTGAGCTTTTGTGGTTTTCACAGAACAGGTCTTTTGCCTGCTTAGGTAGTTTTCTTCTCTTTGATGTGATAGTAAATGGGATCGTTTCCTCATTGCTCTTTGTGATCTGTCATTGTTAGTGTATAGGAATATAAGAGATTTCTGTGTATTCATTTTGTATCCTACGACTTTACCAAATTCATTGATGAGTTCTTGTACTTTTCTAATAGCATCTTTAGGATTTTCTTATACAGTATCAGGTCAGCTGCAAGTGGCGACAGTCTTACTTCTTCTTAAAGAGAACAGATTCTCTTGCACAGCTCTCGGAAGGAACCCATCCTGCCAACACCTTGATCTTGAATGTTTCTCATCCTCCAGGAATGTGAGATAATATTTTTTATTATGTAAGCCACTTACTTTGCGATACTTTTTATAACAGCCTTAGTAAACTAACATATCTTATCCTGTGTGATTTTGCTACCATTCATTTTACTAAGCCACAGTTGAAAAGTTTGTGAACAATGTTTGTAATCGGAAAGTGCACTTGTTCAATTTAGCTAGAGAGCATAGTAGTCATTTTTATGTAAATTTACTATTTTAAGATTTAAATTAACCCAACTGCTTTAACAAACACAAACCATTATATAAATATGTGTAGATAAAAAAATACATATAATAATACCTACATACACACACACACACACACACACACACACACACACACTGCTTACATGAAGTAAAGGGAAAAGGACATCATGCTATACTTAATAAGAAGGGTTCCTTTATTAGTCAGAAAGTGCCAGGCTCCTCAACTGTTCAAACTGCTCAAAATAAGGAGTGCCTCCAAAAGACATAATTAAGACAGTGAAAACACAACACAGACAATGCGTGCTAATCATCTATTTGATAAGGACCTAAGATCCAAAATGCATAAACCACTTTTCCGCTCAATAATTTTAAAAAAATCCAAACGTTAAATGGACAACTTGTTGGAATCAACATTCCTCCAAAGAAGATGTACAATTTGCAAAAAAAAAAAAAAAAAAACCATGTAAAATATGCATAATATCATTAGTAAAGAAGGAAATGCAAGTCAAAACCATAGAAAAATATGAGTTCACACACACTGGGAGGGTACAAAAAGGGAGACAGGTAATACTAAGTCTTGAGAGGATGTGAAGAAATTGAATATCCATACACTGCTGGCTGGAATGTGTAATGGTGCAGCCACTTGGGAAAGCAATCTAGCAGTTTCTCAACAATGTAAAAGTAGAATTATCACATGAGCCAGCAATTTCTCTCCTAGGTATATGTCTGAGAGAAAATATATCCATAAAAATATATACAAATGTTTCCATACCATTATTTATAATAGCCAATATGTAGAAAAATATAAATAAATGTCCATCAGCTGGTTAAAGGATAAACCAGATGTATATATCCATATAGCAAAATATGATTCACCAGATAAAAAGGAATAGAGTAGCTTTAAATGTTATATTTAAAATCTAAGCTAACTTCGGACTCACTACGGATGAACTTGAAAACACTATGTTAAGTGAGGGAAGCCAATCACAAAAGACCACATGTTGTATTATTCCATTATATGCAGTATCTACAACATTCGAATCTATTGAGTCATGAAGTAGATGAGTATTTTCAGAGGGCTGGGAGAAAGAAAGTAGAGGGGTGATAGCTACAGGGTGTGAGACCTCTCTGGGGGATGATGAAAAAGTTGCAAAACTGATTGTGGTATGGTTGCACAGCTCTGTACATAAACTAAAAACTACTGAATGTTACATACTAAACATGAGTCACATGGTACATGAATAATATCGAGAAATTTCTTACCAGAAAAAAGTAGTAAAACTTTAATTTTTTAAAAAGGTGAAAAAAAGGAAGTCAGAAAACATTTCAAGGAGTTCCCATCGTGGCACAGCAGAAACAAATCTGACTAGGAACCATGACCTTGCGGGTTCAATCCCTGGCCTTGCTCAGTGGGTTAAGGATCCAGCATTGCCATGCACTCTGGTGTAGGTCACAGACGCGGCTTGGATCTGGTGTTGCCATGGCTCTGGCGTAGGCCAGCAGCTACAGGTCCAATTGGACCCCTAGCCTGGGAACCTCCATATGCCACGGGTGTGGCCCTAAAAGGACAAAAGACCAAAAAAAAAAAAAAAGAAAGAAAGAAAAAAGAAAACATTTCGACATAAATACAAATATAAACACAAAATATAAAAATGTGTATAATATAAATATAGTGCTTAAAAGGTGCTATAGGGCATCTAAATGCCTTCATTGGAAAAGAAAAGAGGTTTTAAATCAAAGACTTAATTAAAACGTCACCTTATGAAACTGCAAAGTAACATTAAATTAAAACCTAATTTAACAACAACAAAAAAAGACCACTAAGTAGAAAAATAGGATCATTAAAATCACAGCAAAAAAAGCGAATAACATAGGATATGGAAGATCAGTTCATCTAAAGGTGTATTTTGCAATTATTAAAAACAATAATTCCCTAGCCAGACAAATACCAGAAATAGGAGAGGATGTAGCTATGCCTCCGACAATCACTAAGAGGAAAATAAAAGAATGTTGTGAGCAAATTTATACCAAAGAATGTGACACCCAGCGAAGGATAAATTTGTTGAAAGACAAAAAGAGCAAAATGCACTTTAGCTAAGTAGAATGGTCTTATGTCTATTGAAATAATTGAACCTTAAGTTTAAAACCTTCACACCAAGAAAAACTAGGGGCCCACATAGGTCTGTTTTAAAATCTACCAACTGTTTACAAAGGAAAAAAATAGCAATTCTGCACAAGCTGAAAAGCTTTAAAACAAGGAAATTTTACAACTGAATCTATAAGATAAGCATTACCTCAAGGCCCAAACCAGACAAAGTAATTATTAGAAAAGAAAACTGAAGACAGTACTTTTCAAAACCAAATACACAAAGTTTTCCCTAAGTTTTAGTAAACTGAATTCAAGAACACAGAAAAACAAAAACCCATCAAGAAAGTAAGGTATAGTCTTGAGAATCCAAAATCAGTTTTCAATCATTGAAAAAATGTAATTACCAAGGTAACCAGTACAATCACCATATTAAAAGAGTAAAGAAGTAAAATTATATGGTTATCCAAACAATGTGGGAAAACCACTTAAAAATATATATATAAATGGAAAGGAAGGAAACTTCCTGAACCAAAGAAAGTTTACTTACAAAAAGAAAAAAATCTATAACTAGTTTCACATTGAAAGACAAAGGGTGAATCCTTTTTGCCTAAATGTGGAAACAACACAAGAAATTTTCACTCTCACTATGGCTCTTGGACATTGCACTGGAGATCATTAAGTAGTCAAATAAGGCAATACCAATAAAAAATAGGAGATGCCAAAAAAAAAAAAGATTATTTTTCTTAGGAAAAGACAAGATTACATTAAAAATCCTAACAAATCTAAAAAATATATACCTATCAGGACCCAAAAACCCTGGGCAAATTCAGAGAATGTAAGTCAATATTATTTCTATTTACTAGCAATTAACTGTTATAAATCAAAACTTTAAAAAATCTGTTCCATTTACAATAGCACCAAAAATAATGGAAACAAGTATAAAGCCGTAAGATATGTGCAATACCTGTACACAGTGGATTATATTAAAAATGAGGAAAGAAATCAAAGAATAGCTATATAAATGGAAAAGTAAATGGTGTTCATGAATTGAAAGATTCAATATCGTTGAGATACTCATCCTGCCTAAACTGATGTAAACATTCCATGCAATTACATTAAATTCCAAGCACAATTATTTACAGAAAACTGATTTTCAGATTTATAGGAAAATCCAAAGGAACAAGAACAGCCAAAATAATATCTTAAAGGAAAACATTTGGAAAACTCACACTATGTGACTTCAATAGTTACTCTATAAGTCAACAACAGTCAAGACAATACAATTGTTACAAAAAATACGAGATAGCTCAATGGAATGGAATACAGAGTCTGGAAGTACATCTACATATCTTAAGTCAACTGACCTTGACAAAAATGCAAAGGCACTTTTGGCCACACCCACGGCACATGGAGGGTCCCAGGCTGGGGGGGAATTGGAGCTGAAGCCACCTGCCTACGCCACAGCCACAGCAACTTGGGATCCGAGCTGCGTCTGTGACCTACACCACAGCTCACAGCAACGCCAGATTCTTAACCCACTGAGCTAGGCCAGGGATCGAACTCATGTCCTCATGGATACTACTCAGGTCCGTTAACCACTGAGCCATGACAGGAACTCCTTTTTTTTGACTTGTTAATAAAGAAGCTGTGCCATCTTAAGACTTCAACTTCTCTAAGTTTCCATATTCTATCTATGCGATAAATACAAATTGACAAGCTAATGTGCGACTTTTAATGTAGAAAAATAAATATGAAATTTCTGAGGTAAATATGAAAATATCCTAATGCATCCTGTTTAAGCTGCAAAGTGGGGAATATTTGATAGCTTTTTATGGCATCTTCTACAGTTGTGAAATGCTAGTATTTGAAGGAGTCATATTCCTGACCACTGCAGGGGGAAAGAGAAGAGTACAGACAGGTTATCTGATTCATGTTTCCAAGAGCACATACACCTGGCATTTAAGAAACACCCAGGAGTTCCCTTCTTGGCTCAGTGGTAAAGAACCCGACTAGTATCCATGAGGACACAGGTTCAAACCCTGGCCTCGACCAGTGGGTTAACATAGTTGTTGCCATGAGCTATGGTGTAGTTGACAGACGCTGCTGGAATCTGGCTGTGCTGTGGCTGTGGCAATGGCTGGCATATACAACTCCGATTTGACCCCTAGCCTGGGAACCTCCATATGCCTCAGGTGCAGCCCTGAAAAGAAAAAAATAAATAAATAAAGGAAGGAAGGAAGGAAGAAAAAAGAAAGAAACAAACAAAGAAATTCCCCAATTTGCAAGGTCTTACTTTATTAATCATTCAAAATTAATGACCTTAAAAAACTAAAGTCGAATAGTGTTACTTTACTGATCACTAGCAGAAGTCTTCATATTTCCAAAGGAAAAAAGCGTCCACAACCACTATGGAGAACAGTATGGAGGTACCTTAGAAAACTATACATAGAAATACCATATGACCCAGCAATCCCACTCTTGGGCATATATCTGGACAAATCTTTCCTTAAAAATTAAGACACATGAGAGGAGGCCAGACGGCAGAAGAGTAAGAGGACGTGCTCACCCTCTCCCACAGATACCTCAAAAACACATATCTACATGTAAGACGACTTGCAAAGAACATCAACTGAATGCCAGCAGAAGAACTTAAACCTCCAAAAAGGGCAAGAAACTCTTGACATAACTGGGTAGAATAAAAGAAAAAAAGAGAAAGAAAAGGAAACAGGACGGGACTAGCACTCCCATGAAGGAGCTGTGAAGGAGAAAGGGAACCCAAACCCTGGGAAGCCACCTAACCAACGGAAAGATCAGCCAAGTTGGAGGGATCCCCAAGATACCGAGAATAGCAGAGCAGGAGGTCTGAGAACAAAAAAGTGGAGTGAGAGAGGCACAGATCATCTGAACCACGGGCACAGACACCACAGCCTGATATGCTCGGGTCGGGGCTGGGTGCTGAGACTTAGGCTCTGGAGGTCAGTCCCTGGGAGCGGGCTGGGGTTGGTGGTGTGGAGACAGACTAAGGAACTAGGGAGCAGTGTGCTGTGGGCAGGGGGAGCAGTATGCTAAGGGCTGGGGAGTGGAAAGCCACAGCAGAGGGAACCCGGGAGAAGGTCTCGACCCACAGGAGAGACAAGGCACCACTGTTGGGAAGGGGAGAGGACGAGGGGTGGGCCACCATAAAAAACTCCTTGCATGCCAGTCTGCATGCCTGCCCACCAACTCACAGACAGCTGGTCATTCCTGGCGCAACCCGCCACGCCCAACTCCGCCTGGCCAGATGCCACTTGCTATGAACCGCAGACCGGACCCCACCCGCCAGTGGGAAGCCACTCTGCTGGCCTGACACGCTCACTTATGTTAGACTTAATTGACATTTTAAGGACATTACATCCAAAAAAATCAGAATATACATTCCTATCAAGTGCACATGGAACATTCTCAAGAATTGATCACATACTGGGGCACAAAGCTAACCTCAACAAATTTAAGAGTACAGAAATTACTTCAAGTATCTTCCCTGACTACAATAGCATGAAACTAGAAGTCAACCATAGGAAAGAAATGAGAAAAAAACTTACTAAATGAAGACTAAACAACATGCTACTAAAAAACAAATGGGTCAATGGGGAAATCGAGAAGGAATTTACAAAATACCTCAAGACAAATGATAATGAAGACACAACCAGTCAAAATCTATGGGACACCACAAAAGCAGTGCTCAGAGGCAAGTTCATAGCAATACAGGCCTTCCTCAAAAAAGAAGAAAAATCTCCAATTGACAACTTAACCCACCACCTAAATGAATTAGAAGAAGAAGAACAAACAAAACCTCAAGTCAGCAGATGGAAGGAAATCATAAAGATCAAAAAGGAAATCAATAACAGAGAGATTCAAAAAAACAATAGAAAAAAAATCAATAAAACCAAGAGCTGGTTCTTTGAAAAGGGAAAGAAAATTGACATTCCTCTGGCTAGACTCACCAAGAAGAGGAGAGAAAAAACCCAAATAAATGAAATAAGAAATGAAAAAGGAGAAGTCACAACGGATACTACAGAAATACAAAAAAACCATGAGAGAATACTATCAACAATTATATGCCAACAAATTTGACAACCTAGAAGAAATGGACAACTTTCCAGAGACTTACAGCCTTGCAAAACTGAATCAAGAAGAAATAGATCAACTGAACAGACCAGTCACTAGAAATGAAATTGAATGTCATAAAAACACTCCCTACAAATAAAAGTCCAGGACCAGATGGCTTCACAGGTGAAGGCTACCAAACATTCAAAGAGGAGCTTATCTTAAACTTTTCCAAAAGGTTAAAGAAGAAGGAACACTCCCAAAGACATTCTATCTCACCACCATCACCCCAAATCCAAAACCACACAAAGATGCCACCAAAAAAGAAACTATCAGCCAATATCTTTGATGAATATAGGCACAAAAATTCTCAACAAAATTTTAGCCAACTGAGTACAAAAAACATATCAAAATGAGCATACACCACAACCAAGTGGGATTCATTCCAGGTTCACAAGGATGGTTCAACATGCACAAATCAATCAATGTCCTACACCACAGTAACAAAAGGAAAGTCAAAAACCACATGATTATCTCAATAGATGCAGAAAAGGAATTTGACAAAGTCCAACATCCATTCATGATCAAACCTCTTACCAAAGTGGGCATAGAGGGAACATTCATTAACATAATCAAAGCCATTTATGACAAAACCCACAGCAAATAGAATACTCACTGGAGAAAAGCTGAAAGCCTTCCCACTAAAATCTGGAACAAGACAGGGATGCCCACTCTCACCACTGTTGTTCAACATAGTATTGGAAGTCCTAGCCACAGCCCTCAGACAAACAAAAGAAATAAAAGGCATCCAAATAGGAAGATAAGTGGTAAAAGTGTCACTGTATGCAGATGACATGACACCATATATAGAGAAGCCTAAGGACTCAACCCAAAAACTACTTGGACCGATCAGCAAATTCAGCAAAGTAGCAGGATATAAGATTAACATTCAGAAACCAGTCGTATTTCTGTACACTAACAATGAAATATTAGAAAAGGAATACAAAAATGCAATACCCTTTAAAACTGCATGCCAGAAATCAAATACCTGGGTATACACCTGACCTAGGAGGTGAAAGACATAGATGCTGAGAACTATAAAACATTAATCAAAGAAATTAAAGAAGATGTAAAGAAATGGAAAGATATTCCATGCTTCTGGGTTGGAAAAATTAATATTGTAAAAGGGCCATACTACCCAAAGCGATCTACAGATTCAAGGCAATCTCTATCAAATAACCCATGACATTTTTCACAGAAGTAGAACAAACAATCCAAACATGTATATGCAACCACAAAAGACCCAGAATTGCCAAAGCAACTCTAAAGACGAACAAAAACCAAGTAGGAGGCATAACTCTCCCAGACCTCAGGCAATATTACAAAGCCACAGTCATCAAGACACTGTGGTACGGGTACCAAAACAGACAGACAGAACAATGGAACAGAAGAGAGAACACAGAAATAAACCCAGACACCTATGGTCAATTAATCTTTGACAAAGGTGGTAAGAACATAAAACGGGAAAAAGACAGTCTTTTCAGCAAGAATTGCTGGGAAACCTGGACAGCTGCATGCACATCAGTGAAACGAGAACACACCCTCACACTATGCACAAAAATAAATGCAAAATGGCTGAAAGACTTAAATATAAGACAAGACACCATCAAACTCCTAGAAGGGAACATAGGCAAAATACTCTCTGACATCAACATCATGAATATGTTGATGTCATGTCAGTCTCCCAAAGCAACAGAACTAAAAGCAAAAATAAACCAATGGGACATAATCAAACTGACAAGCCTTTGCACAGCAAAGGAAACCAAAAAGAAAACAAAAAGACAACTTACAGGATGAGAGAAAATAGTGTCAAATGATACAACTGACAAGGGCTTAATCTCTAAGATATGCAAGTAACTTATACAACTCAACAGCAAAAAAGCCAACAACCCAATGGAAAAATGGGCAAAAGACATGAACAGACTGTTCTCCGAGGAAGATACACAGATGACCAACAAGCACATGAAAACATGCTCAACATCCCTGATTATGAAAGATCTGCAAATCAAAACTACCCTGAGATACCACCTAACAGGAGTCAGAATGGCCATCATTAGTAAGTCCACAAATAACAAGTGCTGGAGGGAGTGTAGAGAAAAGGGAACCCTCCTGCACTATTGGTGGGAATGTAAGCTGGTACAACCACTATGGAGAACAGTATGGAGGAATCTTAGAAATCTATACATACAACTACCGTATGACCCAGCAATCCCACTCTTGGGCATATATCCAGACAAAACTTTCCTTAAAAAAGACACATGCACCCGCATGTTCATTGAAGCACTGTCCACAGCAGTCACGACATGGAAGGAACCCAAATGTTCATCCACAGATGACTGGATTAGGAAGATGTGGTATATATGCACAATAGAATACTACTCAGCCATAACAAACTAATGCCATCTGCAGCAACATGGATGGCACTAGAGACTCTCATCCTGAGTGAAATGAGTCAGAAAGACAGAGACAAATACCATATGATATCACTTATATCTGGAATTTAATATACAGCACCAATGAACCTTTCCACAGAAAAGAAAATGATGGACTTGGAGAATAGACTTGTGGTTGCCAAGGGGGAGGGGGATGGAGCGGAATGGATTGGGAGTTTGGGGTTAATAGATGTAGACTATTGCCTTCAGAATGGATTAGCAATGAGATCCTGATGTGTAGCACTGTGAACTATGTCTAGTCACTTATGATGGAGCATGATAACATGAGAAAAAACAATGTATACATGTATGTGTAACTGGGCCATGACGTTGTACAGTAAAAAAAAATGTATTAGGGAAATAATAATAAAAAAATTAAAAAAAAAGAATCCATAATGACAATGGGAGAAAAAACCAGATACATTTATTTCTTAATGTCATCCTTAATTAGGAAACATGAGGAAATTGTGAAAACTGTAATGAAAGAAAGAAAATCTACTCTAAAATTGACAATAATTAGAGAGAAGGCTAAAATGTCCTTCTCCATGGTGAGAAAGAAAGAGCGTGAGAAGGTTGCCACTTAATATGTTAATATATTGTAAATACAGAGAATCGTCTGTTCTACAACTAAACGCACAGAGACACTAATCAATACCTTCTTTTCCTCAGGGTATTTCTCAGAGCACTTTTACAACTTTATTCCTCAAAGTATATATTCATGGGTTCAACATGGGAACCACATTGGTATAAAACACAGAAGAGATTTTCCCCTTATCCATAGACCCAGAAGATGATGGTCGGAGATACATAAAGTCACCAGATGCAAATAACACACACAGATAGCAATGATGTGGGAACTGCAGGTGCTGAAGGCTTTAGACCTGCTCTCCATGGAGCTGACGCGAAGGATGTTGGAGAGGATGAGCCCATAAGACACAAAGATGGTGAGACTGGGCACAATGATGTTGATGCCTCCCACAATGAAAATGACCATCTCATTGACATAGGTACTTGTGCAGGAGAGCTGGAAGAGAGGGAAGATATCACAGAAGTAATGGTTGATGGTATTTGCATCACAGAAGGTCAGTCTCAGCATGCATCCAGTGTGAGCCATGGCACCAGAAAATGCCATCAAGTAGCAAGCAAGCATAAGGCTGAAACACACTTTAGAGGACATGGCAATGTTATACAACAGGGGGTTACAGATGGCCACATAGCGATCATACGCCATTGTAGTTAGCACGTACGCTTCAGAAACGACAAAAAAAAAAAAAAAAAAAACAGGAAAAGAAGAGCTGAGTCATGCACCCCAGGTAAGAGATAATCTTCTTCTCTGATAAGAAATGTGTGAGCATTTCTGGTGTAAACACTGAAGAATAGCAGAGATCTATGAAGGACAAGTTGAGGAGGAAAAAGTACATGGGGGTGTGCAGGTGTGAATTCAGCCCAATTACTGTGATCAAGCCAAAATTTCCCAGCACAGTGACCGTATACATTACTAGGAACAGCAGGAACAAAGGAAGTTGGAGAGCTGGATGGTCCGTTAAGCCCACCAGAATGAAGTCAGTCACAAATGAACCATTTCCAGGAGCCATTCTTCTCTAAGAGGATCTGGGGACACAGGAGAAAAGGGTTACATGAGAGATCAACTCAGCTCTCCTCACAACAGCTCCCCCTGCAAGAGGGCGAATAGACTGGGCATGGCTGAGACTAGCCCAGCCAGGACCCTCAGCATCTGCCTCCAACATTATCATGACTGGGAATGGCAAGGACTTCCATATATTCAAGTCTTGATAAGCTCAAGTAAACAAAGAGCATCACAGACTTAGCCCACAAAGGGAAGGCAGTGCTGCAATATGCAAACATGGCTGCTGGGCAAAACTAAGGGATAAGAGAAGGGATGAACTAGGACAGAAACCCTTTCTTCAGTCATTTAAGCCCTCTCTTCACCATAACAATGGTAAGCAGAGACCCCAGCTGCCAGGTGCTGGCCTCTTATGCAGATTAGACCTGCTGGGGTGAGAATCAAAAAGATTCTCTCTTCCCAGAAACCATGGGAACAAAAGCTCAGAGGAGTTACCTTACTCCCTCATGTGGGAGACTGAGAGTCTGCCCACAGATAGAACCTACTGACTCAGATATTGCACTTGCTGAGCCTCCTAATCGCAGAATACCCTCTGATCTTCCTGGAACACATTCTCCCAACAGTGGCACTTGAACCTCAGGACTGCACAAAGTGGGAAAGAAACGGGCAGATCTCACATCCCTGGTTTTCCATCTCAAAACCAGAAGGATGGTAATATCAACAGTATTCAGAAACTCACTGTCCTTAAGTCAGCAACCTTCGAACCGTCTTACCCTTGCTGTTTGCCCTGTGTTCCTGGAAAGGCAGTTCCAGGTTCAGGGGCAGTGGTTCCTTTATTCTAAGAGGATGCAACCCAGACTTCATTTCGGATATACCCTGGAATCTTTCTGAACTACACATATTACTGTCAGATTATGACTTTGAGTCTTCTCAAGCAGCAAGGAAAAATAAATCGCATTGTCACCAGCTTTGCCACTTGATAAGGCACAGAAGATGGAATGTGAATGTAAAGACCGAGCACAGCTGAACATACACAGAGTAGAAACTTGCTAAGCGTCTCTACCAGGCACTAGAGTCTACAAACAAAAGAAAATTAGAGCATGGTATTTACAACCATGAACCACACTGTCTCTTTAGTTCCTTAGGGACTCAATATGTAATCCAGCTTACAGGTGACTCCAGGGACTCTACATTCCCAAGGCAGAGGCAAAAATTAACTCCCATCTTCCTATTATCTTCATCTCTTAAGGAAATCTATTGCATAGGTTCTTTCTCAGTGTCTTCCAATATCCTACATAAATTTTCCAACCTCAGAGTTCCCGTCGGGGCTCAGTGGTTAACGAATCTGACTAGGAACCATGAGGTTGCGGGTTCGATCCCTGGCCTTGCTCAGTGGGGTAAGGATCTGGCGTTGCCGTGAGCTATGGTGTAGGTTGCAGAGGAGGCTTGGATATGGTGTTGCTGTGGCCCTGGTGTAAGCTGGCAGCTACAGCTTTGATTAGACCCCTAGTCTGGGAACCTCCATGTGCCACTAGTATGGCCCTAGAAAAGCAAGAAAAAACAAACAAAAACTCCAGAGTCTGCCTATTGGTTTTTTTAAGAGCATTACTTGAAATTGTGCATAGACTATAGCAAATCATGTTAGGTTTTGACCCTCATCAGTTATCTCAAAAAAATTTAATTTCAACTTTTTCTCACTTTTACAGTTATTACATTGAAACACCTATTGGAAATTTCTAAATGAGGATGCAGCTGGATCCTTTAATATAATATTTCATTAAGTGAGGTCATCATTTCCTTCTTATTACACAAAAAAGTGAGGCTGTAGAGTTGGACTGTATGGCTTTGAATCCTAACCCCATGCTTACTAACAGGGGCATGGTCCCTTGAACTCTCCATGCCTCAGATTCATAATTTCTACAAGAGTGATGAGAACAATAGCATCTCTTTCATTGGGTTGCCTTTATGATTAAATGAAAAACAGTACACAAAACAGAACAGGACTCGGCACGTGGTACACAGTCAGACAATGTCAGCTGTCATTATTTACCCTCTCAAAACTTCTAGGAGGTGCTTCATCATAAAACCTATCAGACATCTTCTCTTTAATTCCTAGGAGCCCTGATAAACTATAAGTTCTATAAAGGAAAACATCTCTTCTGGCTTGCTTACTACTTCCTTTGTGGTGCTATGTATACTACACAGCACAGAGGAGGCACGCCATACATAATTCTGTAAACTATAGTGTTCTCTGTTGAAAACCTTCAGAACAATTTTCACATCTCTCACGTGCTAAACATTAGTCTGCAGCCACACTGACTTTCATCCTTTTCCCTCAGGCACTATACAACCTCAGGTCCTTTTTAGGTTTTAACTGAACTATACCTGCAGAGTTATAATGACTCTGCAATTTCTAATTTTTTATTTCTTTAATTTTTTTTGGCCCTGCCTACGGCATCCGGAAGTTCCTAGGCAGTCACTCCTTGTCCATTCTAAGGTCACAGTTTGCATCTACTAACCCAACACTCACAGTCCATCCCGTTCCCTCTTCATAATGTATTTAATTTTCAAAGCACTGTGATATACATACCAAGCAATACATCTCAAGCCAACATGATATTGTTTATATTTCAACTGAAAAATAACTGAGGAAGGTCTTTAGGGAGAGACTGTGTGAAGAAAGTGAAAGAAAATAAAATTATGTAATAGGGAATAAGACTTAACTCCCCTTTCCTATACCATTAAATTAAATATAAGGTTTCACATCTACTACAAATATACAATTTGAGCTTGTTCACTGACGTTCTTCCACCCACAGACACTGGTGGAAATTCTTCACTGAATCTGGTAAAAGGATTATCTCTGCCATAAACAGGTTTGGAGAACGTTGTACCTACTACTCAATCTTGCTGATTTCCACGAAGGGAGCTGATCTGTACTAGGACGGCTGATTCCATACATTTAGATTGTTATTTTCAATCTTGGCTTACCAAATACTTTGATGTTTAAGTAAAATTCATCAAACTTTTGTAACCTTAATTGACTGTGATACAAAGCAAAAATACATGTGTGAAAGCTTAGAACACACACTTCAAAAATGTACTATAAAATGGACAGCTTAGGGAGTTCCTGTTGTGGTGCAGTGCTTAACAAATCCGACTAGGAACCATGAGGTTGCGGGTTCGGTCCCTGCCCATGCTCAGTGGGTTAAGGATCTGGCGTTGCCGTGAGCTGTGGTGTAGGTTGCAGATGCGGCTCGGATCCTGTGTTGCTATGGCTCTGGTGTAGGCCGGGGCCTGCAGCTCCGATTAGACCCCTAGCCTGGGAACCTCCATGTGCCTCAGGAGCGGCCCAAAGAAATAGCAAAAAAAAAAAAAAAAGACAAAAAAAAAAATAAACTGGACAGCTTAAAATCACCAGATAGATTTATAAGTAGAATACTGCCAGCACACCAGAGCCCTGTCTATGCCCCACTTAATGGCAGCTTCATCCAGTCTGCCATTCTCCTTCCTGACTCTACCACCATCCCTCTCTGGCTTTTCCTTCTTGGCTTTATCACCAAAGGAGGGCCTCAAGGTCATGTGATCAGCACAGAGAGGATGTGCAAAGGGCACACCTCAGCCCTGGAATTATGTCCATCATGTCTAGAACTCAGTCACCTGCTACGGCTCACTGCGAGAATGTCTCTCTGGGAAATGTACATTGTGCAAGAAGAGGGGAACAGAGCAGAATGCGCTAATCACACCAGTGCTTGTCAATATCACTGACGTGAAGGTTCAAAAAGGGCTTGAAAGGAAGAACTTACTGCTGACTCTGGCGCTGAGCAAGCACCTGTGAGTAACAATGCCTGTTACAGACCACCCTAATATTCTAAATTAAGCAACACCTATCAATGAAATGCGAATGATACGCTACAGATATTTTTCTTAATTTCTAATGTTTGCACCTATTTTTGTATCCAGAAGCATTTCATGCACTAAGACCACTGTCCATGTTTCACTGGTACATTCAGTATAAGGTTTTTAAACCTGCTATTGAGAATCTGAATACCCAAGTCCTGGTCTCAGCTGTACCACTTCTCAACTGTAATTTAGAAAAAGCCATGAACATCTCTGAGCTTTAGCTTCATTATCTATGAAATGGTAACCAGGATCTCCTGGCAGACGTGATAGGATTGAAAAAAAAAGCAACACCGCTGCTAAGAGCAATCAGAACACACTATATGTTCCATACATTAATATCTGACGTGGATCTATTACATTTTACATCACAGAGAGACTTAAAGAGCCCAGGTGATTCTATCTGAGTCCCACTCACCAAGGAAGAGGTCGCTGCCTCAGAATGGAAAACTGACCAACACTGAGCTTGTCATGTGTAAAAAGGTACAGATTTTGGACAACAAACCCGGCATATAAAACAATTACTTCATCTGGTGCCAGGCTGAATATACAATGAAATGTTCCTGGGCTTGAGAGAAAAATCAGCTATACCCAACTTTGAAAAACTACTGCCTGTCCTCAATGTGGACATCAATTCATCATAATCACATTGCAATGAACAATTCTCAGTACATAAGACTGATGTGAAAGTGTCCATGGGTAGCACGCAACTCCACTACGCTCTAATGACAAAAACTACCTGTATGACTTTCTCTCAGATGAGACATACAACCCATTGCACACATCATCAAATATGGGCACAAAATGGGAGTGTTGTTTGCTGCTCTAGTTGTTACCTAACTCAATGGATGACCCCTTCAACAACCATTCCCTCTTGCTGGATCCAACAAGTATTTCCTGCTTAGCCTTGGCCCTCAGGCAGTGGCGCCAGGAGCCACGGACCTGAATGTGTCTGCAAAGATGAAAAGTGGGTTGTGTGCCATGCAGCTGATGATAGGCAGTGACCTCATAAAATACAACACTTGAAGACACCCCTGTGTGTCTGTGTCTGTGTATGTGTGCCTGTGTGTGTGTGTGTGTGTGTGTATGTGTGTGTCGGGAAACAATACAAAGTGGAATGTACAATGGGTTGCAGTAAGTACGGGGTCAGGAATGAAAGGGTTATAGAAATCAGAACCGCTGTTACTTCCAGTTTTCCTCAGGTCTTAACCACAGGGCACTCTCTTCCTGTTCATTCCAAGCCTGACCCTGAGCAATCACAGTAGCTCCCTTAGAGGAAGTTTACATCAAACCAATTCAGGATGTAGTCAGGGGACATTCTGGTCCTTCACTCAGAGGACCATTTCTGTCAGGCCTAGAAAACCAAAGCTTTCTCACTGACATAGAAACAGCTCTGTCCTGCAAGCATGCAAGCAAAGTGGAGGCCCATGGCTTCCCTGTTTGAGTCTCAGCCAGGGGACAACTTCAATAGAGTTATATTTTACCCCACACCTTCTTTCATCCCATTTCAACTGATAAATAGAACCAAAATCTACACATGGCTATTCTATCCTGTGCATGGAAAACAAGTGACCTGTTTTCTCTGGCATATCCCTCCCTTTTGAAAGAAGTCCATAGAGCTCCAAAGCATTTAAATGCAATGATTAAAAATGTAAGTTGCCCCTCCTGGAACCTGGCCAACCTTGACGTTTACAATCCGTATGCACATGGCTTTCTGATAATTGTTGCAAAATCATCCAAAAGAATGAAACCTAGTTTTAAAGAATGAGATTTGTCTGAGATTGAAAGAGGTTTCATTTGTATTTTGAATCACATTAAATAAAAGATGAATGGTCAATTGTAACCCACTCTTTGAGCCACCTTAAATACTATAAAATATATAACAGATTGAACACACTCGATGCCACCTACAAAGCTTCCCAAAGTGTTTGCCTGTTGAGACACACTTTTCTTTCAATATGGACAACAAAGTGATCAGAAGAGACAGTGACTAAAAGAAGAACAAAATGAAAAATATGACAAAGATCAATTATTTTGTGTCTTTTTTGTCTTTTTGTCTACTCTTTGGCTGCACCCGAGGCATATGGAGATGCCCAGGCTAGGAGTCTAATCAGAGCTGTAGCTGCCTGCCTATGCCAGAGCCACAGCAATGCAGGATCCAAGCCCTGTCTGTGACCTACACCACAGCTCACGGCAACACTGAATCCTTAACCCACTGATGGATGCCAGCGATCAAACCCAAAAGCGATCAAACCCAAAACCTCATGGTTCCTAGTCGGATTTGTTAGCCGCTGAGCCACGACGGGAACTCCTCAATTATTTCATATAAATGAACTCGTTAAGTGAAAATCAAGCATATTAATATTGGATCAGGGGATGAGATATGAGTCGTCATTTAAAACCATAAGCCAGAAATCCCATCAGGCACAACAGAAACAAATCCAGCTAGGAAACAACAGGATGCAGGTTCAATCCCTGGCCTCGCTCAGTGGGTTAAAGATCCAACATTTCAGTGAGCTCTGGTGCAGGTTGCAGATTCAACTTGGATCTGCCACTGCTGTGGCTCTGGTGTAGGCAGGCAGCTACAGCTCCAATTAGACCCGAAGCCTGGGAACCACCATATGCTGGAAGTGGGGCCCTAAAAAGACAAAAGACACAAATAAATAAATAAATAAATAAATAAAACCGCAAGTCAAGCATTTAGCAATGAGCATCTAAAAACAAACAAGAGAGCCAACAATGTGACTAGGATAAATTTCAAAATAGCTAAAGAGTGAATGGAGATGAAAAAACCAGTAAACTAGCAAATGTTATGGCAGTGATATTAGAACATGTTTAAATTGACTCTGGACATCATGTTAAAGATTTTTAAGTGGGTGGGGTCATCTCTTTGCCTATATTCTCAAAAGAAAATAACCCAAGATACTTTTCTAAAAAAGACATTGTAAAAATGAACTTATACACCACATATGCTTTCAAATTAACATTGCTCTCTCAAGTGCAAGTTGAGGATTCTCTAGCTTAAAAAAACTCCAAATTAGACAATGCTGAAAATTAACTATGTTTTAATTTTTGAAAAATCTCTATGAGAGTAGCATACAGAAACCAACAAAACAGGAGGAATTTTTTTTTTGGTTCCCAGATCCACTGGTTTTGTCATTTAACACCAACAACGGAATAATGTCAGTTTTCTTCTATCCTGAGAAATCCGGTGATACCCACAATGTTTCTAAAGGCTCCAGAAAGAACAGAGTCACAGAAGCGCTATCTTCTCTCATCATTTTACGTTCTATTCATTCCTCCTAATATGAGTTTCAATTACCAATCACTAGTTTATCTCCTTAAGAGGTTGTCCTCTCTCTACCTAGTTCTCCACAAATTGGTCTTCCTTCCCCAAACCGCTGTTAGTATGTGATCATTTGTGTATAATAAGTGTTAATCAAAGCCTTATGAACAGTGAAAGATAATGACAATACTCTCCTGAGCACGATACAAATTCAGAAGGAAATGCACTTTCTAAATCTCACTGTTCATCCCTGAGGGACCTCTTATGTACTGACTGTGTCTCTTTGCATGGTGGGCTAGGACACGCTCATGGGAAATTTTTCCTCCCCAACCCTCTTCTCTGAATTACAAGACCCTGAAAACATTTCATTTCACACTTTTTTTTACAGAAAGTCTGCCTTCAAAGAAAAGCTTGCTCATATCTTCTATTCCTTAAAATAAATGAAGTAGACAGAAAGTATGCTAGAAAAAGTAGTTGACCTGAAATCAGAAGGCTAAGTGTTGATTCTAAAATTTTTCAGAAAGCAGCAGTGTGATTTTAAGTAAATCACTATCCTCTCTGACGCTCAGTGTTTTTCCCATATAGTAAATACGTATTGAAAACCAAATACTACTTCAAATGTAGTGATGAATATGAAATCTCTGAGGTGTATATGTAAGCGTTTAAATGCATCATATTCACAGTTTGCAAGTGGGGGTGTATTTGAGGAGAGTCTTTATGGAATCTGCTATAATTGAGAAACACAGGCACTGAAAGGTGTCATATTCCTGACAAGTGCAGGGAGAAGGAGAAGTGTAGAGACAGCTTATCTCATTCATGCTTCCAATGGCGCAAGCGATATTGAAGAAACGCCACAATGCACAAGATATTACATTACTGATCATTCAAATCAATGACTTTAAAAACCCAAACGTTTCACTTTACTAATGATGTTGAAAAGCCAAATGTGTTACTTTACTAATGATTAGCAGAACCATTTCTGCTTTTCCAAGTGAAAAAAGGGAAACTTCATAATGATAACTTAAAAATAAACAAAGATGAGCTTAATTCTTAAAGTCTTCCTTAAAAAGACACAGGACGGAAAAAGAAAGGAAAATGGAGATTTTGAAAAAAGACGTACATTAATAAATTGGAAATGGCTGGCGAAAAGACTCAAACTTCCTTCACCAAGAGGAGAAAGAAATAAGGTAAGACGGCTGCCACCAAAAATATTATCAATAAACACATTGAATCTCCTACCCACTGACGAAACCCACAGACAAAGATTCTAATCAAAACCGGAATCTTCTCCTCAGGGTTTTTCGCAGAGCAAATTTAACATCTTTGTTCCGCAAACTGTAGATTAAGGGATTCATCATGGGAACCACATTGGTATAAAAGACAGAAGAGATTTTCCCCTTATCCATAGACCCAGAAGATGATGGTCGGAGGTACATAATTGCCCCTGATCCAAAGAACAGAGAAACTGCAATTATGTGGGAACTGCAGGTGCTGAAGGCTTTGGACCTGCTCTCCATGGAGCTGATGCGAAGGATGTTGGAGAGGATGAGCCCATAAGACACAAAGATGGTGAGACTGGGCACAATGATGTTGATGCCTCCCAGAATGAAGACTACCATTTCATTGATGTAGGTACTTGTGCAGGAGAGCTGGAGCAGAGGAAGGATGTCACAGAAGTAATGGTTGATGGTATTTGCATCACAGAAGGTCAGTCTCAACATGCACCCAGTGTGAGCCATGGCACCAGAAAATGCCATCAAGTAGCAAGCAAGCATAAGGCTGGAACACACTTTAGGGGACATGGCAATGTTATACAACAGGGGGTTACAGATGGCCACATAGCGATCATACGCCATCGCAGTCAGCACATAGCATTCAGAAATACAAAAAAAACAGAAAAAGTAGAGCTGAGTCATGCACCCCAGGTAAGAGATAATCTTCTTCTCTGATAAGAAATGTGTGAGCATTTCTGGTGTAAACACTGAAGAATAGCAGAGATCTATGACGGACAAGTTGAGAAGGAAAAAGTACATGGGGGTGTGCAGGTGTGAATTCAGCCCAATTACTGTGATCAAGCCAAAATTTCCCAGCACAGTGACCATATACATTACTAGGAACAGCAGGAACAAAGGACGTTGGAGAGCTGGATGGTCCGTTAAGCCCACCAGAATGAAGTCAGTCACAAATGAACCATTTCCAGGAGCCATTCTTCTCTAAGAGGATCTGGGGACACAGGAGGAAAGGGTTACATAAGAGATCAACTCAGCTCTCCTCACAACAGCTCCCCCTACAAGAGGGCGTATATACTGGGCATGGCTGAGACTAGCCCGGCCAGGACCCAAAGACTCTGCCTCTATCAGTATCATGATTGGGAATGGCATGGACTTCCACATATTCAAGTCTTGATAAGCTCAAGTAAACAAAGAGCATCACAGACTTAGCCCACAGAGGGAAGGCAGTGCTGCAATATGCAAACACAGCTGCTGGGCAAAACTAAGGGATAAGAGAGAGGGACAGAGAGGATTAAGATGGTGGGATAGAGGACTGGAGCTCAAATTCTCTCACAAAAACAACAAAATTCACAACTAAAGGCTGAGCAATCTCCACCCTAATGGACCAGAAACCTTACAAAAGATGTGCTACTCCAGAAGAAAAAGAGGAGTCCACAACAAGAGGTAGGAGGGGCGATTGTGTGATATAAACAACCCTATATCTCCCAGGTAGGAAGCTCCACAGACTGAAAACTAACTGGTTCACAGAGACTCACCTACAGGAGTGAGATTTCTGAGCCCCACATCAAGCCCTCACATGCAGAGACCTGGCACTGGGAGAAAGAGCCCCTGGAATATCTGGCATGGAAGTCCAGTGGGGCTTGTGCGCAGGAGCTCCACAGGACTGGGGGAAATGGAGACCCCATTCTTAAAAGGCGCACACGGATTTTCACATGCACTGGGTCCCAGGGCAGAGCAAGGTCTCCATAGGAACCTGGGTCAAACCTGATTGCAGTTCTTGGAGGTCATCCTGGGGAAAGAGGAGTGCAGGTGGCTTGTTGTGAGGGAAGGACATTAAAAGCAAAGCTCTCAGGAATATTCAGCAGCTTGCCTGTCTCTGGAGGTGGCCATTTTTGGAAAATCTGGCCCCACCATCAGTCAGTGCTGAGAAGCCCCAGGGCAAAAACCAATCCAGGTGGGCTCACAGCCCTGCTCCTCAGTAAACAGGCTACCTAAAGACCCCTCAGCCAACAGCTGCCTCTAATCCCATCCAGAGACTAAGCCCCACCCACCAGGACGATTAGAATCAGCTCCACCTACCAGGGGGCAGACATCAGCCCCTCCCATCAGGAAGCCTACAGCAAGCCCCCACACTGACTTCAGCCACAGGGGGGCACATGCCAGAAGTAAGAGAGGCTACAACTCTACTATCTGTAAAAAGGTCACCACACCAAAAACCTATGAAAATGAAAAGACAGAGAACTACAACTCAGATGAGGGGGAAAGGAAAAACCCCAGAAAATCAGCTAAGCCATGAGGAGACTCTTAGCCTCCCGGAAAGAGACTTTAGATTGTTGATGATAAAGATGATGCAACACATTGGAAATACACTGGAGCCAAAGATGGATAACGTACAGAAAACACTGACCAAAGAGACACAACACATAAACCTTAAACAAGAAGAGATGCAAAATACAATAACTGAAATAAAAAATGCACTAGAAGCCGTTAACAGCAGAATACAGGAGGCAGAAGAACGAATAAGCGAGGTGGAGGACAGATTAGTGGAAATTACAGATGCAGAACAGAAAAAAAGAAAAAAGATGGAAAACAAAGGAAGAGAGTCTCAGAGAACTCTGGGACAACATTATGCACCAACATCCATATTATAGGGGTGCCACAAGGAGAAGAGAGAGAGAAGGGGACAGAAAAAATATTCCAAGAGATAATAGCCAAAAACTTCCCTCACATGGGAAAGGAACCACTCACTCAAATCCAGGAAGCACAAGGAGTACCATATATTAATCAAACTGACCAAAATTAAAGACAAAGAGAAAATCTTGAAAGCAGCTAGGGAAGAGAAACAAATAACATACAAGGGAACCCCAATGAGGTTACTGGCAGATGTTTCAGCAGAAACTCTGCAGGCCAGAAGGGAGTGGCATGATATATTTAACATGATGAAAGGAAAAAACCTCCAACCAAGATTAGTCTACCCAGCAAGGCTCTCATTCAGATTTGAAGGAGAAATCAAAACCTTCACAGAAAAGCAAAAGTCAGAGATTTCAGCAACGCTAAACCAGCCTTACAACAAATACTAAAGGAACTTCTCTAGGCAGAAAAGAAAAGGCCACAACAGGGAACAAACATTCCACAAATGACAAGGCTCACCAGTAAAGGCATGAAGTCATCCATGCACAATTGTACCACCAAAATCCGAAATCAAGAGAAGACGTGGGTACAAATGCAGGACACTGAAGATGAACTTGCAATTAAGAGACCAACAACTTAAACCACTCTCATGTACATATAGACTCTTACATCAAAACTTCAGAATAACTGCAAACCAAACATCTACAATTGATACACAAACAAGGAACCTCTGGAGAAGAAATATATCTCATAGTAAATAAGTGCGTAATCCACCATGAAGGGGGTCATTTGACATCACTCTTGGAATGCTGAAGTCTTCTTACATCTGATTCTGATTTCCTCTCCATCAAAGAATTTATGATAATTATAATTAAATAATGCAACTGTACAATTAAATAATACAGTTCTACAATTGTATTATTAATAACCATTTCTCTCCATGGTACAATGTAAGGTCTATAATGTCTTCTTTATCACATCACCTAGAATGGTGTAATGCCTATATTGAAGAATCAATAAGATGTAACAAATTGTGAGGACATATTTATATAGTTACACTATTTTTTTAACCAATTTATGCATTTTATATTTTACTTATTTTCAGAGGGTGTATTAAGTTGTTATTCTTACCAGTTAAGTTATTCTTTTTATTATGCTATATAAAACATTCAATAGTATATAAGGCTTTCTTCTTTATAAATTTTAGTGGCATAATATACACAATTTTAATATGCGAATTTTTAAAGAAAAATTGAAACAAAATAGATAATACTAAGTAGTAAAGATGAAAGCCATACAAAATGGGATAAAGTATAGAATAAATTTCCTATTTGTCTCAGCATATTTTTCATTCCACTTCTCCAGAGGGAGTCACATACTCTGTTTCTTAAGATCCATGATATAATAATCTGTGTGAATGTAACTGCGTTTAAATATATGTACTTTATTATGTAAAAAAAAGTAAAAATAAACAAATAAACTGGTAAGAAAAAAAACAGAGAGAGAGGGACAGACCAAGACAGAAACCTGTTCTTCTCTCCCTTAAGCCCTCTCCTCACCAGGAAAACTGTAGGCAGAGACCCCAGCTGCCTGGGGCTGGTCTCTAATGCAGATTAGACCTGCTGGGGTGAGAATCAAAAGGATTCTCTCTTCCCAGAAACCATGGGAACAATAGCTCAGAGGAGTTACTTTACTCTCATGTGGGAGACTGAGAGTCTGCCCACAGATAGAACCTACTGACTCAGATATTGCACTTGCTGAGCCTCCTAATCGCAGAATACCCTCTGATCTTCCTGGAACACATTCTCCCAACAGTGGCACTTGAACCTCAGGACTGCACAAAGTGGGAAAGAAACGGGCAGATCTCACATCCCTGGTCTTCCATCTCAAAACCAGAAGGATGGTAATATCAACAGTATTCAGAAACTCACTGTCCTTAAGTCAGCAACCTTTGAGCCCTCTTACCCTTGCTGTTTGCCCTGTGTTCCTGGAAAGGCAGTTCCAGGTTCAGGGGCAGTGGTTCCTTTATTCTAAGAGGATGCAACCCATACTTCGTTTCGGATATGCCCTGGAATCTTACTGAACTACACATATTAATGTCAGATTATGACTTTGAGTCTTCTCAAGCAGCAAGGAAAAATAAATCGCATTGTCACCAGCTTTGCCACTTGATAAGACACAGAAGACTGGAGTTCCTGTTGCGGCGCAGTGGTTAATGAATCCAACTAAGAACCATGAGGTTGGGGGTTCGATCCCTGGCCTCACTCAGTGGGTGAAGGATCCGATGTTGCCTGAGCTGTGGTGTAGGTCGCAAATGCGGCTTGGATCCCACATTGCTGAGGCTCTGGTGTAGGTTGGCGGCTACAGCTCCAATAGGACCCCTATCCTGGGAACTTCCATATGCCGTGGGATTGGCCCTACAAAAGACCAAAAAAAAAAAAAAAGACACAGAAGACTGAATGTGCATTTAAGGACCGAGCACAATTGAATGGACTCAGGGTAGAAGCTTGCTCAGGCTCTCCCCCAGGCACTAGAGTCTACGTGTTTAAGAGAAGTAAGGGGATTATATTTACACCATGAACCACGATCTCTCTTTAGTTCCTCAGGGACTCAATCTTGTAATCCAGCTTACAGGTGACTCCAGGGACTGTACCTTCCCAAGGCAGAGGCAAAAATTAACTCTCATCTTCCTATTATTTCATTGCGTAAGGAAATCTAGTGCTTGGGTTCTTTCTCAGTGTCTTCCAATGTCCTAAAGGGAAAATTTCCAGAGTCTGCCTATTGGTTTCCTAAATGCATAATGTTAACTCGTGCCAAGATTCCAAAACTCGGATTTTGTCCCTCATCCGTTATGTCAGAAAAATAACAAAGGAGGTCCCGTCAGGGCACAGCAGAAACAAATCCAAGTAGGAACCATGAGGTTGGGGCTTCAATCCCTGGCCTCGAGAGTGGGTTAAGGATTTGGCGTTGCTGTGAGCTGTGGTGTAGGTCTCAGACATGGCTCGGATCTGGCTTTGCTGTGGTTGTGGTGTAGGCCAGCAGCTGTAGCTCCGAATAGTCCCCTAGCCTGGGAACCTCCATATGCCATGGAGGCGGCACCAAAAATACAAAAGACAAAAAAAAAATATTTTTTTTTCACAAAAAGAAAAATAATTTACCTTTTTGTCCCTTTTACAGTTATTACATTGAAACACCTATTGGAAATTTCTAGATGATAGTCCAGTTGCGTCCTAAATGTCATATCTCCTTAAGTGAGGTCATCGGATCCTTCTCATTACAGAAAAGAGGGGGGCTGTAGAGTTGGACTGTATGGCTTTGAATCCTAACCCCATGCTCACTAACAGGGGCATGGTCCTTGAACTCTCCATGCCTCCGATTCATAATTTCTACAAGAGTGATGAGAACAATAGCATCTCTTTCATTGGGTTGCCTTTATGAGTAAATGAAAAACAGTACACAAAACTGTTAGAACAGGACTTGGCACATGGTACACAGTCAGCCAATGTCAGTTCTCAGCAGGATTTATCTTCTCAAAACTTCCAAGAGGTCTTCTGTCCTAAAACTTATGACTCTCCTTAATTCCTAGGATCCCTTATAAACTGTTAAGTTCTATAAAGACAAACATCTCTTACTACTTCCTTTGTGGTGCTATGCATACTACACAGCACAGAGGAGGCACGCCATACGTAATTCTGTCAACTCGACTGTTCTCTGTTGAAAACCTTCAGAACAGTTTTCACATCTCTCAAATGCTAAACTTTAGTCTGCAGCCACACTGACCTCCATCCTTTGCCCTCAGGCACCATACAATCTCAGGTCCTTTTTAGGTGTTAACTGAACTATAATGCAATATAAACATATGTAATTGACTCTGCATTTTTTTTTTTTTTTTTTTGCTTGTTAGGGCGACACCCATGGCATATGGAGGTTCCCAGGCCAGGAGTCGAATCTCAGCCACAGCTGCTGTGGCTTATACCACAGCTACAGCAGCAGAGGATGCAAGCCACGTCTGCCACCACTGCACAGCCCACAACCACACTGGGTCCTCAACCCACTGAGCGAGGCCAGGGATCGAACCCACAACCTCACGGGTCCCAGTCGCTTTTGTTTCTGCTGTGCCACAACGGGAACTCCGACTCCCCAATTTTTAATTTTTTCTTTCTTTAATTTTTTTCGCCTTGCCTACCGCATCTGGAAGTTTCTCAGCCCTCATTGCCTATCCTTTCTAAAGGCAACAGTTTGTGTCTACTAACCCCAAACTCAGTCCATCCCGTTCCCTCTTCATAAGGTACTCAAAGGTCAAAGCGCTATGATATACATTCCATGTTATCCATCGGAAGCTAACGTACTATTGTACATCACCTATATTCCAGTTGAAAAATGCCTGAAGAAGGTCTTTTAGGAGAGACTTCATGGAGAAAGTGAGAGAAAATACACTTATGTAATAGGGAATGAGATTTAGCTCCCCTTTCCTAGAGCATAAAGTTAAATAGGCAAGGTTGTACATCGACTACAAATACACATGATGCGCTTGTTCATTGACTTTCCTCCACCCACAGGCACTGGCGGAAATTCTTCACTGAATACGGTAAAAGGATTCTCTCTGCCTTGGACTGGTCTGGAATATGTTGAACCTATTACTCAATCTTGCTGATTTCCACCGTGGGAGCTGATCTGTCTAGGAGGGCTGATTCCATACATTTGGATTGTTATTTTCAATCTTGGCTTATGGATTAGTTTGATGTTTAGTTTAAGTAAAATGTCACCATTGTTTTGTAACCTTAATTGATTGCGAAACTCAGCAAAAATACACATGTGAACGCCTAGAAAACCCACACGTTGGAGTTCCCATTGTGGCTCAGTGGTTAGGGAATCCGACTAGGAACCATGAGGTTGTGGGTTTGCCCCCTGGCCTCCATCAGTGGGTTAAGGATCCGACTGTGGTGCAGGTCACAGATGTGGTTCGGATTCCATGTTGCTGAAGCTCTGCTGTAGGCCAGCGGCTGCAGCTCATATTCAACCCCTAGCCTAGGAACCTCCATATGCCGAGGGTGCACCCCTAAAAAGACCAAAAAAAAAAAAAAGCGAAAACACATACTTCCAAAATTTATTATCAAATGGACAGCTTATAATCACCAGGTAGATAGATAAATAGATAACTACCAGCACACCAGAACCCTGTCTATACCCCACTTAATGGCAGCTTCATCCAGTCTGCCATTCTCCTTCCTGACTCTACCGCCATCCCTCTCTGGCTTTTCCTTCTTGGCTTTATCACCAAAGGAGGGCCTCAAGGTCATGTGGTCAGCACAGAGAGGATGTGCAAAGGGCACACCTCAGCCCTGGAATTATGTCCATCATGTCTAGAACTCAGTCACCTGCTACGTCTCACTGCGAGAATGTCTCTCTGGGAGATGCATGCTATGCAAGAAGAGGGGAACAGTGAGCAGAATGCGCTAATCATACCAGTGCTTGTCAATATCACTGACGTGAAGGTTCAAAAAGGTCTTGAAAGGAAGAACTTACTGCTGACTCTGGCGCTGAGCAAGCGCCTGTGAGTAACAATGCCTGTTGGAGACCACCCTAATATTCTAAATTAAGCAATACCTATCAATGAAATGTGAAGGATACGCTACAGATATTTTTCTTAATTTCTAATGTTTGCACCTATTTTTGTATCCAGAAGTATTTCATGCACTAAAACCACTGTCCATGTTTCACTGGTACATTCAGTATAAGTTTTTAAACCTGCTATTGAGAATCTGAATACCCAAGTCCTGATATCTGCTCTACCACTTATAAACTGTAATTTAGTTCTCTTTTTCTTTTTAATATTTGTAAACTCAAAGCTGAGCAGAGTGACTTTACTTTCTCCTGTTTGATATTAAGTTGACTGTGTTCCTTCCTTTACCACCTCGTGGTTCCCTTCCCTTTCCTAAAACAATAGTGCACAACTTTAGTTATTTTTGCTTCAAAAATTTGAAAGAAAAAGTTCATGAATATTTTTTTTGCAAGACACCTGTTTATCCCTTTGTTCAAACGTAAATGTTCCCTTATGCTTTTGAAATAAATATACATTCGTAAAAAAAAAATTTTTTTTAAAAACCCTGTAATTTAGAAAAAGCCATGAACTTCTGTGAGATTTAGTTTCATTGTCTGTGGAATGGTAACCAGGATCCCCTTGCTTAAGCTCCTCAAGTTCTCTCCTGAGGAACACATAGCCTGGCAGAGGCGATAGGACTGGGAAAAGGCAACACCACCTCTAAGAGCAATCAGAACACCCTGTGCCTTCTCTACATTAATATCTGACGTGGGTCTATTACATTTTCCGTCACAGAGAGACGTAAAGAGCCCGGGGGATTCCATCTGCCTCCCACTCACCCAGGAAAGGGGGAATCCTGCCTCAGAATGGAAAGCTGACCAACACTGAGTGAACCTTTAACATGTAAACGTGCATGTTTTGGACAACACACCCCGCATATAAAGCAACTGCTTCATCTGGTGCCAGGCTGAATATCAGTGGAATGTCCCTGTTCTTGAAAGAAAAATCAGCTGTACCAGACTTGGGAAGAATATTGTCTGTCCTCAATATGGACTTCAATTCATCATAATCAAATTTCAGGAACAATTTTGAGTACATAAGACTGACGTGAAAGTGTCCATGGGTAGCACGCAACTCCACTACACTCTAATGACAAAAACTACCTGTATGACTTTCTCTCAGATGAGACATACAACCCATTGCACACATCATCAAATATGGGCACAAAATCGGAGTGTTGTTTGCTGCTCTAGTTGTTACCCAATTCAATGGATGACCCCTTCAACAACCATTCCCTCTTGCTGGGTTCAACAAGCATTTCCTGCTTAGCCTTGGCCCTCAGGCAGTGGAGCCAGGAGCCAAGGACCTGAATGTGTCTGCAAAGATTAAAGGTGGGTTGTGTGCCATGCAGCTGATGATAGGCAGTGACCCCATAAAATACAAGACTTGAAGACACTCCTGTGTGTGTGTGTCAGGAATCAATACAAAGTGGAATGTACACTGGGTTGAAGTAAAGTGGGGGGTCAGGAATGAAAGGGATATAGAAATCAGAACCGCTGTTACTTCCAGTTTTCCTCAGGTCTTAACCACAGGGCACTCTCTTCCTGTTCCAAAAGAATGAAATCTAATTTTAAAGAATGAGATTTATCTGAGATCGAAAGGGTTTCATTTGTATCTTGAATCGTGTTAATTAAAAGATGAATGGTCAACTGTAACCCACTCTTTGAGCCACCTTAAGTACTATAAACTATATAACAGATTGAACACACTCGATGCCACCTACAAAGCTTCCCAAAGTGTTTGCCCGTTGAGGTACACTTGTCTTTCAATATGGAAAACAACGTGATCAGAAGAGACAGTGACTAAAAGAAGAACAAAATGAAAAAAGCTGACAAAGACCACTCATTTCGTTTCTTTTTTGTCTTTTTGTCGATTCTATGGCTGCACCCGAAGCATATGGAGATGCCCAGGCTAGGGGTCTAATCAGAGCTGTAGCTGCCTGCCTATGCCAGAGCCACAGCAATGCAGGAACCGAGCCCTGTCTGCAACCTACACCACGGCTCACAGCAACACTGGATCCTTAACCACTGAGCAAGGCCAGGGATCAAACCTGGAACCTCATGGTTCCTAGTCAGATTCGTTAACCACTGTGCCACAATGGGAACTCCTCAATTATTTCATATAAGTGAACTCGTTAGGTGAAAATCAAGCATATTAATATTGGCTCAGGGGATGGGATGTGTGTCTAAAACCCTAAGCCGGAATTCCCATCGGGCGCAGCAGAAACAAATCTGACGAGGAACCTTCAGTCTGCAGGTTCAATACCTGGCCTCGCTCAGTGGGTTAAGGATCTGGCATTGCAGTGAGCTGTGGTGCAGGTCGCAGATGCGGCCTGGATCTGGCATTGCTGTGGCTCCTGTTTAGGTGGGCAGCAACAGCTCCATTTAGACCCCTACCCTGGGAACCTCCATATGCCAGAAGTGGAGCCCTAAAAAGACAAAAGACACATAAATAAATAAATACAGCTGCAAGTCAAGCATTTAGCAATGAGCATCTAAAAACAAACAAGAGGGTCAACAATCCGGCTAGGATAAATTTCACAATACCTAAAGAGCTAACAGAGATTTAAAAAGTGAACTACGGGAGTTCCCGTCGTGGCGCAGTGGTTAACGAATCCGACTAGGAACCATGAGGTTGCGGGTTCGATCCCTGGCCTTGCTCAGCGGGTTAAAGGATCCGGCGTTGCCGTGAGCTGTGGTGCAGGTTGCAGACTCGGCTTGGATCCCGAGTTGCTGTGGCTGTGGTGTAGGCAGGCAGCTGCAGCTCTGATACGACCCCTAGCCTAGGAACCTCCATATGCTGCAGGAGCAGCCCAAGAAATGGCAAAAAGACAAAAAATAAAATAAAATAAATAAAAAAGTAAACTATGGGATGTTATGGTAGTGATATTAGAACATGTTTAAATTCTTTCTTCACATCATGTTAAGGATTTTCAAGTGGGTGGTCATCTCTTTGCCTATCTTCTCAAAAGAAAAATAAACCAACATACTTTTCTAAAAAAGGCATTGTAAAAATGAACTTATTCACCACATATGCTTTCAAATTAACATTACCCTCTCAAGTGCAAATTGAGCATTTGGTAGGTTAAAAACTCCATTTGTGACATACTGTAAATTAACTATATTTTAATTCTTTAAAATTCTCAATGAGAGTAGCATACAGAAACCAACAAAACAGGACGAATTTTTGTTTGTTTCCAGATCCACTGGTTTTGGCCATTTAACTCTAACAACGGGATAACGTCAGTTTTCTTCTATCCTGAGAAATCCTGTGACATGCATAAGATTTCTAAATTCTCCAGAAAGAAGAAGAGGGGCACAGAAGTGATTATTTCTTCTCATCTCTTTACTTTGTATTCATTCTTTTTAAATTGAGTTTCAACTACCAACCACTAGTTTATTTCCTTAAGAGGTTCTCCAGTCTCTACCTAGTTGCCCACAAATTGGTCTTCATTCCCCAAACTGCTGCTAATATGGGATCATTGCATATAATGAGGGTTAATCAAGGCCTTATGAACAGTGGAGGATAATGACAATACTCTCCTGAACACAATACAAATTCAGAAGGAAATGCACTTTCTAAATCTCACTGTTCATTCCCCTGAGGCACCTCTTATGTACTGACTGTGTCTCTTTGCATGGTGGGCTAGGACATGCTCATGGGAAATTTTTCCTCCCACACCCTCTTCTCTGAATTACAAGACCCTGAAAACATTTCATTTCACACTATTTTTTACACAAAGTCTGCCTTCAAAGAAACATTTGCTCATACCTTCTAGTTCTTAAAAGAAAACTTAAATGAAGTAGACAGAAAGTGTACTAGAAAGAGTAGTAGACCTGAAATCAGGAGAATGAGCATCTACTCTAGACTTTTACATAAAGCTGTGTGACTTTGACTAAATCATTAACCTCTCTGACTTTCAGTGTTCTTGCCATATAATAAACCTGTATTGAAAACCAAATGTTTTACTTCTAGAGAGGAAGATGAAATTTCTGAGGTAAATGTGAAAGGAGCTTGTAAATGCATCATATTCACAGCATGCAAGTGGGATGTGTTTGAGGAGAGTCTTTATGGAACCTGCTATAACTGAGAGACACAGGCATTGAAAGGAGTCATATTCCTGACAAGTGCAGGGAGAAGGAGACGTGGAGAGACAGCTTATCTCAATCACGCTTCCAATGGCGCGAGAGGCATTTAATAAACCCCCCAAAGCACAAGATATTACTTTATTGATCATTCAAAATCAATGACTTTAAGAAGTCAAACATGTTACTTTACTAATCATTAGCAGAACCATTTGTCTTTTTCAAGTGAAAAAAAGGAAAATACATAATGATAATTTAAAAATAAACAGACATGAGCTTAATTCTTAAGGTGTTTCTATTTTTTTTTGTCTTTTTGCCTTTTCTAGGACTGCTCCCGCAGCATATGGGGGTTCCCAGGCTAAGGGTCGAATCACCTGTAGCCTCGGGTCTACAGCAGAGCCATAGCAACAGCAACAAGGGATCCGAGCCGGGTCTGCAACCTACACCACAGCTCACAGCAACACCGTATCCTTAACCCACTGAGCAAGGGCAGGGATGGAACCCGCAACCTCATGGTAACTAGTCAGATTCATTAACCACTGCGTCACGACGGGAACTCCGTAAGGTGTTTCTAAATAAGAAACAAGATGGAAAACAGAGATTAAAAAAGAGACCAACTCTAAAAAATTGTAAACAGCTAGAGAAAGGCTCAAACTTCCTTCACCAAGGGAAGAAAGAAATAAGGGAAGAAGACTGCCACTAAAAATATTATCAATAAACACATTGAATCTCCTACCCACTGACGACACCCACAGACACAGATTCTAATCAAAACCGGAATCTTCTCCTCAGGGTTTTTCGCAGAGCAAATTTAACATCTTTGTTCCGCAAACTGTAGATTAAGGGATTCATCATGGGAACCACATTGGTATAAAAGACAGAAGAGATTTTCCCCTTTTCCATAGACCCAGAAGATGATGGTCGGAGGTACATAATTGCCCCTGATCCAAAGAACAGAGAAACTGCAATTATGTGGGAACTGCAGGTGCTGAAGGCTTTGGACCTGCTCTCCATGGAGCTGATGCGAAGGATGTTGGAGAGGATGAGCCCATAAGACACAAAGATGGTGAGACTGGGCACAATGATGTTGATGCCTCCCACAATGAAGACTATCATTTCATTGACATAGGTACTTGTGCAGGAGAGCTGGAGCAGAGGAAGGATGTCACAGAAGTAGTGGTTGATGGTATTTGCATCACAGAAGGTCAGTCTCAGCATGCATCCAGTGTGAGCCATGGCACCAGAAAATGCCATCAAGTAGCAAGCAAGCATAAGGCTGGAACACACTTTAGGGGACATGGCAATGTTATACAACAGGGGGTTACAGATGGCCACATAGCGATCATATGCCATTAATGTCAGCACATAGCATTCAGAAAGAATTAAAAAACAGAAAAAGAAGAGCTGAGTCATGCACCCCAGGTAAGAGAAAACATTCTTCTCTGATAAGAAATGTGTGAGCATTTCTGGTGTAAACACTGAAGAATAGCAGAGATCTATGAAGGACAAGTTGAGGAGGAAAAAGTACATGGGGGTGTGCAGGTGGGAATTCAGCCCAATTACTGTGATCAAGCCAAAATTTCCCAGCACAGTGACCGTATACATTACTAGGAACAGCAGGAACAAAGGACGTTGGAGAGCTGGATGGTCCGTTAAGCCCACCAGAATGAAGTCAGTCACAAATGAACCATTTCCAGGAGCCATTCTTCTCTAAGAGGATCTGGGGACACAGGAGAAAAGGGTTACATGAGAGATCAACTCAGCGCTTCTCACAACAGCTCCCCCTGCAAGAGGGCGTATAGACTGGGCATGGCTGAGACTAGCCCAGCCTGGACCCAAAGAGTCTGCCTCCATCAGTATCATGATTGGGAATGGCATGGACTTCCACATATTCAAGTCTTGATAAGCTCAAGAAAACAAAGAGCATCACAGACTTAGCCCACAGAGGGAAGGCAGTGCTGCAATATGCAAACACGGCTGCTGGGCAAAACTAAGGGGTAAGAGAGATGGACAGACCAGGACAGAAAGTCTTTCTCTCACCTCACCAAAGCCCCTCTCCTCACCAGGAAAACTGTAGGCAGAGACCCCAGCTGCCTGGGGCTGGCCTCTAATGCAGATTAGACCTGCTGGGGTGAGAACCAAGAACAGTGCCTCTAACCAAAACCAAGGGACCAAAAGCTCAGAGAGGTTAAGCTGCTGCCCCATATAGGAGATTAAGAGTATGCCCATGGAATGATTTTGTGACTGAGATACTGTACTTTCTGAGCCTCCTCATCTCAGAATACCCTCTGACCTTCCTCAAAAACATTCTCCCAACAGTGGCACTTGAATCTCAGGACTGCACAAAGTGGGAAAGAAACGGGCAGATCTCACATCCCTGGTCTTCCATCTCAAAACCGGAAGGATGGTAATATCAGCAGTATTCAGAAACTCACCGTCCTTAAGTCAGCAAGCTTCAAGGCATCTTACCCTTGCTGTTTGCCCTGTGGTCCTGAAAGGCAGTTCCAGCTTCAGGGGCAGAGGCTCCTTTGATTCTAAGAGGATGCAACCCACACTTCGTTTCGGATATGCCCTGGAATCTTTCTGAACTACACATATTACTGTCAGATTAGGACTTTGAGTCTTCTCAAGCAGCAAGGAAAAATAAATCGCATTGTGACCAGCTTTGCCACTTGATAAGACACAGAAGACTGAATGTGCATTTAAGGACCGAGCACAATTGAATGGACTCAGGGTAGAAGCTTGCTCAGCCTCTCCCCCAGGCACTAGAGTCTACGTGTTTAAGAGAAGTAAGGGGATTATATTTACACCATGCACCATCATCTCTCTTTAGTTCCTTAGGGACTCAATCTTGTAATCCATCTTACAGGTGACCCCAGGGACTCTACATTCCCAAGGCAGAGGCAAAAATTAACTCTCATCTTCCTATTTTCTTTATATTGTAAGGAAATCTAGTGCTTTGGTGCTTTCGCAGTGTCTTCCAGTGTCCTAAATGGAAAATTTCCACAGTCTGCCTATTGGCTTCTTAAAAGTACAACTTTAAATTGCGCCAAGACTCTAGAAACTCAGTTTTTGTCCCTCATCCGTTATGTCAGAAAAATAATAAATGAGGTCCCGTCAGGGCACAGCAGAAACAAATCCAAGTAGGAACTATGCGGTTGAGGGTTCAATCCCTGGCCTCACTCAGTGGGTTAAGGATAAAGCGTTGCTGTGAGCTGTGGTGTAGGTCTCAGACATGGCTCAGATCTGGCTTTGCTGTGGTTGTGGTGTAGGCTGGCAGCTGTAGCTCCAAATAGTCCCCTAGCCTGGGAACCTCCATATGCCATGGAGGCGGCACCAAAAATACAAAAGACAAAAAAAAATATATTAAAAAAAATAGAAAAATAATTTACCTTTTTGTCCCTTTTACAGTTATTACATTGAAACACCTTTGGGAATATCTAGATGATAGTCCAGTTGCGTCTTAAATATCATATCTCCTTAAGTGAGGTCATCGAGTCCTTCTCATTACAGAAAAGAGGGGGGCTGTAGAGTTGGACTGTATGGCTTTGAATCCTAACCCCATGCTCACTAACAGGGGCATGGTCCTTGAACTCTCCATGCCTCCGATTCATAATTTCTAAAAGAGTGATGAGAACAATAGCATCTCTTTCATTGGGTTGCCTTTATGAGTAAATGAAAAACAGTACACAAAACTGTTAGAACAGGACTTGGCACATGGTACACAGTCAGCCAATGTCAGTTCTCAGCAGGATTTATCTTCTCAAAACTTCCAAGAGGTCTTCTGTCCTAAAACTTATGACTCTCCTTAATTCCTAGGATCCCTTATAAACTGTTAAGTTCTATAAAGACAAACATCTCTTACTACTTCCTTTGTGGTGCTATGCATACTACACAGCACAGAGGAGGCACGCCATACGTAATTCTGTCAACTCGACTGTTCTCTGTTGAAAACCTTCAGAACAGTTTTCACATCTCTCATGTACTAAGCGTTAGTCTGCAGCCACACTGACCTCCATCCTTTGCCCTCAGGCACCATACAATCTCAGGTCCTTTTTAGGTGTTAACTGAACTATACTGCAATATAAACATATGTAACTGACTCTGCAATTTTTTTTTTTTTTTTTGCTTTTTAGGGCGACACCCATGGCATATGGAGGTTCCCAGGCCAAGAGTCGAATCTCAGCCACAGCTGCTGTGGCTTATACCACAGCTACAGCAGCAGAGGATGCAAGCCACGTCTGCCACCACTGCACAGCCCACAACCACACTGGGTCCTCAACCCACTGAGCGAGGCCAGGGATCGAACCCACAACCTCACGGGTCCCAGTCGCTTTTGTTTCTGCTGTGCCACAACGGGAACTCCAACTCCGCAATTTTTAATTTCTTATTTCTTTAATTTTTTTCGCCTTGCCTACCGCATCTGGAAGTTTCTCGGCCCTCATTGCCTCTCCTTTCTAAAGGCAACAGTTTGTGTCTACTAACCCCAAACTCAGTCCATCCCGTTCCCTCTTCATAAGGTACTTAAAGGTCAAAGCGCTATGATATACATTCCATGTTATCCATCGGAAGCTAACGTACTATTGTACATCACCTATATTCCAGTTGAAAAATGCCTGAAGAAGGTCTTTTAGGAGAGACTTCATGGAGAAAGTGAGAGAAAACACACTTATGTAATAGGGAATGAGACTTAGCTCCCCTTTCCTAGAGCATAAAGTTAAATAGGTAAGGTTGTACATCGACTACAAATATACATGATGCGCTTGTTCATTGACTTTCCTCCACCCACAGGCACTGGCGGAAATTCTTCACTGAATACGGTAAAAGGATTCTCTCTGCCTTGGACTGGTCTGGAATATGTTGAACCTATTACTCAATCTTGCTGATTTCCACCGTGGGAGCTGATCTGTCTAGGAGGGCTGATTCCATACATTTGGATTGTTATTTTCAATCTTGGCTTATGGATTAGTTTGATGTTTAGTTTAAGTAAAATGTCACCATTGTTTTGTAACCTTAATTGATTGCGAAACTCAGCAAAAATACACATGTGAACGCCTAGAAAACCCACACGTCGGAGTTCCCATTGTGGCTCAGTGGTTAGGGAATCCGACTAGGAACGATGAGGTTGTGGGTTTGCTCCCTGGCCTCCATCAGTGGGTTAAGGATCCGGCTGTGGTGCAGGTCACAGATGTGGTTCGGATTCCATGTTGCTGTAGCTCTGCTGTAGCCTGGCGGCTACAGTTCATATTCGACCCCTAGCCTAGGAACCTCCATACGCCAAGGGTGCAGCCCTAAAAAGACCAAAAAAAAAAAAAAAATCGAAGACACATGCTTCCAAAATTTATTATCAAATGGACAGCTATGAATAACCAGGTAGATAGATAAATAGATAACTACCAGCACACCAGAGTCCTATCTATGCCTCACTTAATGCTAGCTTCATCCAGTCTGCCATTCTCCTTCCTGACTCTACTGCCATCCCTCTCTGGCTTTTCCTTCTTGGCTTCATCACCAAAGGAGGACCTCAAGGTCATGTGATCAGCACAGAGAGGATGTGCAAAGGGCACACCACAGCCCTGGAATTATGTCCATCATGTCTAGAACTCAGTCACCTGCTACGTCTCACTGCGAGAATGTCTCTCTGGGAAATGTATGTTATGCAAGAAGAGGGGAACAGCGAGCAGAATGCGCTAATCATACCAGTGCTTGTCAATATCACTGACGTGAAGGTTCAAAAAGGTCTTGAAAGGAAGAACTTACTGCTGACTCTGGCACTGAGCAAGCGCCTGTGAATAACAATGCCTGTTGGCAGACCACCCTGAATATTCTAAATTAAGCAATACCTATCAATGAAATGTGAAGGATCCGCTACAGATATTTTTCTTAATTTCTAATGTTTGCACCTATTTTTGTATCCAGAAGCATTTCATGCAGTAAAACCACTGTCCATGTTTCACTGGTACATTCAGTATAAGTTTTTTAAACCTGCTATTTAGAATCTGAATACCCAAGTCCTGATCTCTGCTCTACCACTTATAAACTGTAATTTAGTTCTCTTTTTCTTTTTAATATTTGTAAACTGATAGCTGAGCAGAGTGACTTTACTTTCTCCTGTTTGATATTAAGTTGACTGTGTTCCTTCCTTTACCACCTCGTGGTTCCCTTCCCTTTCCTAAAGCAATAGTGCACAACTTTAGTTATTTTTGCTTCAAAAATTTGAAAGAAAAAGTTCATGAATATTATTTTTGCAAGACACCTGTTTATCCCTTTGTTCAAATGTAAATGTTCCTTTATGCTTTTGAAATAAATATACATTCGTAAAAAAAAAATTTTAAAAACACCCTGTAATTTAGAAAAAGCCATGAACTTCTATGAGATTTAGTTTCATTGTCTGTGGAATGGTAACCAGGATCCCCTTGCTTAAGCTCCTCAAGTTCTCTCCTGAGGAACACATAGCCTGGCAGAGGCGATAGGACTGGGAAAAGGCAACACCACCTCTAAGAGCCATCAGAACACCCTGTACATTCTCTACATTAATATCTGACGTGGGTCTATTACATTTTCCGTCACAGAGAGACTTAAAGAGCCCAGGGGATTCCATCTGCCTCCCACTCACCCAGGAAAGGGGGAATCCTGCCTCAGAATGGAAAGCTGACCAACACTGAGTGAACCTTTAATGTGTAAAGGTAAATGGTTTGGACAACAAACCCCACATATAAAGCAACTGCTTCATCTGGTGCCAGGCTGAATATCAGTGAAATGTCCCTGTTCTTGAAAGAAAAATCAGCTGTATCAGACTTGGGAAGAATATTGTCTGTCCTCAATATGGACTTCAATTCATCATAATCAAATTTCAGGAACAATTTTGAGTACATAAGACTGACATGAAAGTGTCCATGGGTAGCACGCAACTCCACTACACTCTAATGACAAAAACTACCTGTATGACTTTCTCTCAGTTCAGACATCCACCCCAATGCACACATCATCAAATATGGGCACAAAATGGGAGTGTTGTTTGCTGCTCTAGTTGTTACCTAATTCAATGGATGACCACTTCAACAACCATTCCCTCTTGCTGGATTCAACAGCATTTCCTGCTTAGCCTTGGCCCTCAGGCACTGGAGCCAGGAGCCAAGGACCTGAATGTGTCTGCAAAGATTAAAGGTGGGTTGTGTGCCATGCAGCTGATGATAGGCAGTAACCCCATAAAATACAAGACTTGAAGACACTCCTGTGTGTGTGTGTCAGGAATCAATACAAAGTGGAATGTACACTGGGTTGAAGTAAAGTGGGGGGTCAGGAATGAAAGGGATATAGAAATCAGAACCGCTGTTACTTCCAGTTTTCCTCAGGTCTTAACCACAGGGCACTCTCTTCCTGTTCCAAAAGAATGAAATCTAATTTTAAAGAATGAGATTTATCTGAGATCGAAAGGGTTTCATTTGTATCTTGAATCGTGTTAATTAAAAGATGAATGGTCAACTGTAACCCACTCTTTGAGCCATCTTAAGTACTATAAACTATATAACAGATTGAACACACTCGATGCCACCTACAAAGCTTCCCAAAGTGTTTGCCCGTTGAGGTACACTTGTCTTTCAATATGGAAAACAACGTGATCAGAAGAGACAGTGACTAAAAGAAGAACAAAATGAAAAAAGCTGACAAAGACCACTCATTTCGTTTCTTTTTTGTCTTTTTGTCGATTCAATGGCCGCACCCGAAGCATATGGAGATGCCCAGGCTAGGGGTCTAATCAGAGCTGTAGCTGCCTGCCTATGCCAGAGCCACAGCAACGCAGGAACCGAGCCCTGTCTGCGACCTACACCATGGCTCACAGCAACACTGGATCCTTAACCACTGAGCAAGGCCAGGGATCAAACCTGCAACCTCATGGTTCCTAGTCAGATTCGTTAACCACTGTGCCACAATGGGAACTCCTCAATTATTTCATATAAGTGAACTCGTTAGGTGAAAATCAAGCATATTAATATTGGCTCAGGGGATGGGATGTGTGTCTAAAACCCTAAGCCGGAATTCCCATCGGGCGCAGCAGAAACAAATCTGACGAGGAACCTTCAGTCTGCAGGTTCAATACCTGGCCTCGCTCAGTGGGTTAAGGATCTGGCATTGCAGTGAGCTATGGTGCAGGTCACAGATGCGGCCTGGATCTGGCATTGCTGTGGCTCCTGTTTAGGTGGGCAGCAACAGCTCCAATTAGACCCCTACCCTGGGAACATCCATATGCCGGAAGTGGAGCCCTAAAAAGACAAAAGACACATAAATAAATAAATAAAGCTGCAAGTCAAGCATTTAGCAATGAGCATCTAAAAACAAACAAGAGGGTCAACAATCCGGCTAGGATAAATTTCACAATACCTAAAGAGCTAACAGAGATTTAAAAAGTGAACTATGGGAGTTCCCGTCGTGGCGCAGTGGTTAACGAATCCGACTAGGAACCATGAGGTTGCGGGTTCGATCCCTGGCCTTGCTCAGCGGGTTAAAGGATCCGGCGTTGCCGTGAGCTGTGGTGCAGGTTGCAGACTCGGCTTGGATCCCGAGTTGCTGTGGCTGTGGTGTAGGCAGGCAGCTGCAGCTCTGATACGACCCCTAGCCTAGGAACCTCCATATGCTGCAGGAGCAGCCCAAGAAATGGCAAAAAGACAAAAAATAAAATAAAATAAATAAAAAAGTAAACTATGGGATGTTATGGTAGTGATATTAGAACATGTTTAAATTCTTTCTTCACATCATGTTAAGGATTTTCAAGTGGGTGGTCATCTCTTTGCCTATCTTCTCAAAAGAAAAATAAACCAACATACTTTTCTAAAAAAGGCATTGTAAAAATGAACTTATTCACCATATATGCTTTCAAATTAACATTGCCCTCTCAAGTGCAAGTTGAGCATTTGGTAGTTTAAAAACTCCATTTGTGACATACTGTAAATTAACTATATTTTAATTCTTTAAAATTCTCAATGAGGAGTTCCCGTCATGGCACAGTGGTTAACGAATCAAACTAGGAACCATGAGGTTGCGGATTCGGTCCCTGCCCTTGCTCAGTGGGTTAACGATTTGGCGTTGCCGTGAGCTGTGGTGTAGGTTGCAGACGCGGCTCGGATCCTGCGTTGCTGTGGCTCTGGCGTAGGCCGGTGGCTACAGCTCCGATTCAACCCCTAGCCTGGGAATCTCCATATGCCGCGGGAGCGGCCCAAGAAATAGCAACAACAACAACAACAACAACAGACAAAAGACAAAAGACAAAAAAATAAATAAATAAAAATAATAAAATTCTCCATGAGAGTAGCATACAGAAACCAACAAAACAGGACGAATTTTTGTTTGTTTCCAGATCCACTGGTTTTGGCCATTTAACTCTAAGAACGGGATAACGTCAGTTTTCTTCTATCCTGAGAAATCCTGTGACATGCATAAGATTTCTAAATTCTCCAGAAAGAAGAAGAGGGGCACAGAAGCGATTATTTTTTCTCATCTCTTTACTTTGTATTCATTCTTTTTAAATTGAGTTTCAACTACCAACCACTAGTTTATTTCCTTAAGAGGTTCTCCAGTCTCTACCTAGTTCTCCACAAATTGGTCTTCATTCCCCAAACTGCTGCTAATATGGGATCATTGCATATAATGAGGGTTAATCAAGGCCTTATGAACAGTGGAAGATAATGACAATACTCTCCTGAACACAATACAAATTCAGAAGGAAATGCACTTTCTAAATCTCACTGTTCATCCCCGAGGGACCTCTTATGTACTGACTGTGTCTCTTTGCATGGTGGGCTAGGACATGCTCATGGGAAATTTTTCCTCCCACACCCTCTTCTCTGAATTACAAGACCCTGAAAACATTTCATTTCACACTATTTTTTACACAAAGTCTGCCTTCAAAGAAAAGTTTGCTCATACCTTCTAGTTCTTAAAAGAAAACTTAAATGAAGTAGACAGAAAGTGTACTAGAAAGAGTAGTAGACCTGAAATCAGGAGAATGAGCATCTACTCTAGACTTTTACATAAAGCTGTGTGACTTTGACTAAATCATTAACCTCTCTGACTTTCAGTGTTCTTGCCATATAATAAACCTGTATTGAAAACCAAATGTTTTACTTCTAATGTAGAGAGGAATATGAAATTTCTGAGGTACATATGAAAGGAGCTTGTAAATGCATCATATTCACAGCTTGCAAGTGGGGTGTGTTTGATAATAGTCTCTATGGAACCTGCTATAACTGAGAGACACAGGCATTGAAAGGAGTCATATTCCTGACAAGTGCAGGGAGAAGGAGACGTGGAGAGACAGCTTATCTCAGTCACGCTTCCAATGGCGCGAGAGGCATTTAATAAACCCCCCAAAAGCACAAGATATTACTTTATTGATCATTCAAAATCAATGACTTTAAGAAGTCAAACATGTTACTTTACTAATCATTAGCAGAACCATTTGTCTTTTTTCAAGTGAAAAAAAGGAAAATACATAATGATAATTTAAAAATAAACAGACATGAGCTTAATTCTTAAGGTGTTTCTATTTTTTTTTGTCTTTTTGTCTTTTTGCCTATTCTAGGACTGCTCCCGCAGCATATGGAGGTTCCCAGGCTAGGGGTCGAATCGGACCTGTAGCCTCGGGTCTACGCCAGAGCCACAGCAACAGCAACAAGGGATCCGAGCCGGGTCTGCAACCTACACCACAGCTCACAGCAACACCGTATCCTTAACCCACTGAGCAAGGGCAGGGATGGAACCCGCAACCTCATGGTAACTAGTCAGATTCGTTAACCACTGCGTCACGACGGGAACTCCGTAAGGTGTTTCTAAATAAGAAACAAGATGGAAAACAGAGATTAAAAAAGAGACCAACTCTAAAAAATTGTAAACAGCTAGAGAAAGGCTCAAACTTCCTTCACCAAGGGAAGAAAGAAATAAGGGAAGAAGACTGCCACTAAAAATATTATCAATAAACACATTGAATCTCCTACCCACTGACGACACCCACAGACACAGATTCTAATCAAAACCGGAATCTTCTCCTCAGGGTTTTTCGCAGAGCAAATTTAACATCTTTGTTCCGCAAACTGTAGATTAAGGGATTCATCATGGGAACCACATTGGTATAAAAGACAGAAGAGATTTTCCCCTTATCCATAGACCCAGAAGATGATGGTTGGAGGTACATAATTGTCCCCGATCCAAAGAAGAGAGAAATTGCAATTATGTGGGAACTGCAGGTGCTGAAGGCTTTGGACCTGCTCTCCATGGAGCTGATGCGAAGGATGTTGAAGAGGATGAGGCCATAAGACACAAAGATGGTGAGACTGGGCACAATGATGTTGATGCATGACACAATGAAGAGTACCATTTCATTGATGTAGGTACTTGTGCAGGAGAGCTGGAGCACAGGGAGGATGTCACAGAAGTAATGGTTGATGGTGTCTGCATCACAGAAGGTCAGTCTCAGCATGCATCCAGTGTGAGCCATGGCACCAGAAAATGCCATCAAGTAGCAAGCAAGCATAAGGCTGGAACACACTTTAGGGGACATGGCAATGTTATACAACAGGGGGTTACAGATGGCCACATAGCGATCATACGCCATCGCAGTCAGCACATAGCATTCAGAAATACCAAAAAAACAGAAAAAGAAGAGCTGAGTCATGCACCCCAGGTAAGAGATAATCTTCTTCTCTGATAAGAAATGTGTGAGCATTTCTGGTGTAAACACTGAAGAATAGCAGAGATCTATGAAGGACAAGTTGAAGAGGAAAAAGTACATGGGGGTGTGCAGGTGGGAATTCAGCCCAATTACTGTGATCAAGCCAAAATTTCCCAGCACAGTGGCCATATACATTACTAGGAACAGCAGGAACAAAGGAAGTTGGAGAGCTGGATGGTCCGTTAAGCCCACCAGAATGAAGTCAGTCACAAATGAACCATTTCCAGGAGCCATTCTTCTCTAAGAGGATCTGGGGACACAGGAGAAAAGGGTTACATGAGAGATCAACTCAGCTCTCCTCACAACAGCTCCCCCTGCAAGAGGGCGAATAGACTGGGCATGGCTGAGACTAGCCCAGCCAGGACCCTCAGCATCTGCCTCCAACATTATCATGACTGGGAATGGCAAGGACTTCCATATATTCAAGTCTTGATAAGCTCAAGTAAACAAAGAGCATCACAGACTTAGCCCACAAAGGGAAGGCAGTGCTGCAATATGCAAACATGGCTGCTGGGCAAAACTAAGGGATAAGAGAAGGGATGAACTAGGACAGAAACCCTTTCTTCAGTCATTTAAGCCCTCTCTTCACCATAACAATGGTAAGCAGAGACCCCAGCTGCCAGGTGCTGGCCTCTTATGCAGATTAGACCTGCTGGGGTGAGAATCAAAAAGATTCTCTCTTCCCAGAAACCATGGGAACAAAAGCTCAGAGGAGTTACCTTACTCCCTCATGTGGGAGACTGAGAGTCTGCCCACAGATAGAACCTACTGACTCAGATATTGCACTTGCTGAGCCTCCTAATCGCAGAATACCCTCTGATCTTCCTGGAACACATTCTCCCAACAGTGGCACTTGAACCTCAGGACTGCACAAAGTGGGAAAGAAACGGGCAGATCTCACATCCCTGGTTTTCCATCTCAAAACCAGAAGGATGGTAATATCAACAGTATTCAGAAACTCACTGTCCTTAAGTCAGCAACCTTCGAACCGTCTTACCCTTGCTGTTTGCCCTGTGTTCCTGGAAAGGCAGTTCCAGGTTCAGGGGCAGTGGTTCCTTTATTCTAAGAGGATGCAACCCAGACTTCATTTCGGATATACCCTGGAATCTTTCTGAACTACACATATTACTGTCAGATTATGACTTTGAGTCTTCTCAAGCAGCAAGGAAAAATAAATCGCATTGTCACCAGCTTTGCCACTTGATAAGGCACAGAAGATGGAATGTGAATGTAAAGACCGAGCACAGCTGAACATACACAGAGTAGAAACTTGCTAAGCGTCTCTACCAGGCACTAGAGTCTACAAACAAAAGAAAATTAGAGCATGGTATTTACACCATGAACCACACTGTCTCTTTAGTTCCTTAGGGACTCAATATGTAATCCAGCTTACAGGTGACTCCAGGGACTCTACATTCCCAAGGCAGAGGCAAAAATTAACTCCCATCTTCCTATTATCTTCATCTCTTAAGGAAATCTATTGCATAGGTTCTTTCTCAGTGTCTTCCAATATCCTACATAAATTTTCCAACCTCAGAGTTCCCGTCGGGGCTCAGTGGTTAACGAATCTGACTAGGAACCATGAGGTTGCGGGTTCGATCCCTGGCCTTGCTCAGTGGGGTAAGGATCTGGCGTTGCCGTGAGCTATGGTGTAGGTTGCAGAGGAGGCTTGGATATGGTGTTGCTGTGGCCCTGGTGTAAGCTGGCAGCTACAGCTTTGATTAGACCCCTAGTCTGGGAACCTCCATGTGCCACTAGTATGGCCCTAGAAAAGCAAGAAAAAACAAACAAAAACTCCAGAGTCTGCCTATTGGTTTTTTTAAGAGCATTACTTGAAATTGTGCATAGACTATAGCAAATCATGTTAGGTTTTGACCCTCATCAGTTATCTCAAAAAAATTTAATTTCAACTTTTTCTCACTTTTACAGTTATTACATTGAAACACCTATTGGAAATTTCTAAATGAGGATGCAGCTGGATCCTTTAATATAATATTTCATTAAGTGAGGTCATCATTTCCTTCTTATTACACAAAAAAGTGAGGCTGTAGAGTTGGACTGTATGGCTTTGAATCCTAACCCCATGCTCACTAACAGGGGCATGGTCCTTGAACTCTCCATGCCTCAGATTCATAATTTCTACAAGAGTGATGAGAACAATAGCATCTCTTTCATTGGGTTGCCTTTATGATTAAATGAAAAACAGTACACAAAACAGAACAGGACTCGGCACGTGGTACACAGTCAGACAATGTCAGCTGTCATTATTTACCCTCTCAAAACTTCTAGGAGGTGCTTCATCATAAAACCTATCAGACATCTTCTCTTTAATTCCTAGGAGCCCTGATAAACTATAAGTTCTATAAAGGAAAACATCTCTTCTGGCTTGCTTACTACTTCCTTTGTGGTGCTATGTATACTACACAGCACAGAGGAGGCACGCCATACATAATTCTGTAAACTATAGTGTTCTCTGTTGAAAACCTTCAGAACAATTTTCACATCTCTCACGTGCTAAACATTAGTCTGCAGCCACACTGACTTTCATCCTTTTCCCTCAGGCACTATACAACCTCAGGTCCTTTTTAGGTTTTAACTGAACTATACCTGCAGAGTTATAATGACTCTGCAATTTCTAATTTTTTATTTCTTTAATTTTTTTGGCCCTGCCTACGGCATCCGGAAGTTCCTAGGCAGTCACTCCTTGTCCATTCTAAGGTCACAGTTTGCATCTACTAACCCAACACTCACAGTCCATCCCGTTCCCTCTTCATAATGTATTTAATTTTCAAAGCACTGTGATATACATACCAAGCAATACATCTCAAGCCAACATGATATTGTTTATATTTCAATTGAAAAATAACTGAGGAAGGTCTTAGGGAGAGACTGTGTGAAGAAAGTGAAAGAAAATAAAATTATGTAATAGGGAATAAGACTTAACTCCCCTTTCCTATACCATTAAATTAAATATAAGGTTTCACATCTACTACAAATATACAATTTGAGCTTGTTCACTGACGTTCTTCCACCCACAGACACTGGTGGAAATTCTTCACTGAATCTGGTAAAAGGATTATCTCTGCCATAAACAGGTTTGGAGAACGTTGTACCTACTACTCAATCTTGCTGATTTCCACGAAGGGAGCTGATCTGTACTAGGACGGCTGATTCCATACATTTAGATTGTTATTTTCAATCTTGGCTTACCAAATACTTTGATGTTTAAGTAAAATTCATCAAACTTTTGTAACCTTAATTGACTGTGATACAAAGCAAAAATACATGTGTGAAAGCTTAGAACACACACTTCAAAAATGTACTATAAAATGGACAGCTTAGGGAGTTCCTGTTGTGGTGCAGTGCTTAACAAATCCGACTAGGAACCATGAGGTTGCGGGTTCGGTCCCTGCCCATGCTCAGTGGGTTAAGGATCTGGCGTTGCCGTGAGCTGTGGTGTAGGTTGCAGATGCGGCTCGGATCCTGTGTTGCTGTGGCTCTGGTGTAGGCCGGGGCCTGCAGCTCCGATTAGACCCCTAGCCTGGGAACCTCCATGTGCCTCAGGAGCGGCCCAAAGAAATAGCAAAAAAAAAAAAAAAAGACAAAAAAAAAAATAAACTGGACAGCTTAAAATCACCAGATAGATTTATAAGTAGAATACTGCCAGCACACCAGAGCCCTGTCTATGCCCCACTTAATGGCAGCTTCATCCAGTCTGCCATTCTCCTTCCTGACTCTACCACCATCCCTCTCTGGCTTTTCCTTCTTGGCTTTATCACCAAAGGAGGGCCTCAAGGTCATGTGATCAGCACAGAGAGGATGTGCAAAGGGCACACCTCAGCCCTGGAATTATGTCCATCATGTCTAGAACTCAGTCACCTGCTACGGCTCACTGCGAGAATGTCTCTCTGGGAAATGTACATTGTGCAAGAAGAGGGGAACAGAGCAGAATGCGCTAATCACACCAGTGCTTGTCAATATCACTGACGTGAAGGTTCAAAAAGGGCTTGAAAGGAAGAACTTACTGCTGACTCTGGCGCTGAGCAAGCACCTGTGAGTAACAATGCCTGTTACAGACCACCCTAATATTCTAAATTAAGCAACACCTATCAATGAAATGCGAATGATACGCTACAGATATTTTTCTTAATTTCTAATGTTTGCACCTATTTTTGTATCCAGAAGCATTTCATGCACTAAGACCACTGTCCATGTTTCACTGGTACATTCAGTATAAGTTTTTTAAACCTGCTATTGAGAATCTGAATACCCAAGTCCTGGTCTCAGCTGTACCACTTCTCAACTGTAATTTAGAAAAAGCCATGAACATCTCTGAGCTTTAGCTTCATTATCTATGAAATGGTAACCAGGATCTCCTGGCAGACGTGATAGGATTGAAAAAAAAAGCAACACCGCTGCTAAGAGCAATCAGAACACACTATATGTTCCATACATTAATATCTGACGTGGATCTATTACATTTTACATCACAGAGAGACTTAAAGAGCCCAGGTGATTCTATCTGAGTCCCACTCACCAAGGAAGAGGTCGCTGCCTCAGAATGGAAAACTGACCAACACTGAGCTTGTCATGTGTAAAAAGGTACAGATTTTGGACAACAAACCCGGCATATAAAACAATTACTTCATCTGGTGCCAGGCTGAATATACAATGAAATGTTCCTGGGCTTGAGAGAAAAATCAGCTATACCCAACTTTGAAAAACTACTGCCTGTCCTCAATGTGGACATCAATTCATCATAATCACATTGCATGAACAATTCTCAGTACATAAGACTGATGTGAAAGTGTCCATGGGTAGCACGCAACTCCACTACGCTCTAATGACAAAAACTACCTGTATGACTTTCTCTCAGATGAGACATACAACCCATTGCACACATCATCAAATATGGGCACAAAATGGGAGTGTTGTTTGCTGCTCTAGTTGTTACCTAACTCAATGGATGACCCCTTCAACAACCATTCCCTCTTGCTGGATCCAACAAGTATTTCCTGCTTAGCCTTGGCCCTCAGGCAGTGGCGCCAGGAGCCACGGACCTGAATGTGTCTGCAAAGATGAAAAGTGGGTTGTGTGCCATGCAGCTGATGATAGGCAGTGACCTCATAAAATACAACACTTGAAGACACCCCTGTGTGTCTGTGTCTGTGTATGTGTGCCTGTGTGTGTGTGTGTGTGTGTGTATGTGTGTGTCGGGAAACAATACAAAGTGGAATGTACAATGGGTTGCAGTAAGTACGGGGTCAGGAATGAAAGGGTTATAGAAATCAGAACCGCTGTTACTTCCAGTTTTCCTCAGGTCTTAACCACAGGGCACTCTCTTCCTGTTCATTCCAAGCCTGACCCTGAGCAATCACAGTAGCTCCCTTAGAGGAAGTTTACATCAAACCAATTCAGGATGTAGTCAGGGGACATTCTGGTCCTTCACTCAGAGGACCATTTCTGTCAGGCCTAGAAAACCAAAGCTTTCTCACTGACATAGAAACAGCTCTGTCCTGCAAGCATGCAAGCAAAGTGGAGGCCCATGGCTTCCCTGTTTGAGTCTCAGCCAGGGGACAACTTCAATAGAGTTATATTTTACCCCACACCTTCTTTCATCCCATTTCAACTGATAAATAGAACCAAAATCTACACATGGCTATTCTATCCTGTGCATGGAAAACAAGTGACCTGTTTTCTCTGGCATATCCCTCCCTTTTGAAAGAAGTCCATAGAGCTCCAAAGCATTTAAATGCAATGATTAAAAATGTAAGTTGCCCCTCCTGGAACCTGGCCAACCTTGACGTTTACAATCCGTATGCACATGGCTTTCTGATAATTGTTGCAAAATCATCCAAAAGAATGAAACCTAGTTTTAAAGAATGAGATTTGTCTGAGATTGAAAGAGGTTTCATTTGTATTTTGAATCACATTAAATAAAAGATGAATGGTCAATTGTAACCCACTCTTTGAGCCACCTTAAATACTATAAAATATATAACAGATTGAACACACTCGATGCCACCTACAAAGCTTCCCAAAGTGTTTGCCTGTTGAGACACACTTTTCTTTCAATATGGACAACAAAGTGATCAGAAGAGACAGTGACTAAAAGAAGAACAAAATGAAAAATATGACAAAGATCAATTATTTTGTGTCTTTTTTGTCTTTTTGTCTACTCTTTGGCTGCACCCGAGGCATATGGAGATGCCCAGGCTAGGAGTCTAATCAGAGCTGTAGCTGCCTGCCTATGCCAGAGCCACAGCAATGCAGGATCCAAGCCCTGTCTGTGACCTACACCACAGCTCACGGCAACACTGAATCCTTAACCCACTGATGGATGCCAGCGATCAAACCCAAAAGCGATCAAACCCAAAACCTCATGGTTCCTAGTCGGATTTGTTAGCCGCTGAGCCACGACGGGAACTCCTCAATTATTTCATATAAATGAACTCGTTAAGTGAAAATCAAGCATATTAATATTGGATCAGGGGATGAGATATGAGTCGTCATTTAAAACCATAAGCCAGAAATCCCATCAGGCACAACAGAAACAAATCCAGCTAGGAAACAACAGGATGCAGGTTCAATCCCTGGCCTCGCTCAGTGGGTTAAAGATCCAACATTTCAGTGAGCTCTGGTGCAGGTTGCAGATTCAACTTGGATCTGCCACTGCTGTGGCTCTGGTGTAGGCAGGCAGCTACAGCTCCAATTAGACCCGAAGCCTGGGAACCACCATATGCTGGAAGTGGGGCCCTAAAAAGACAAAAGACACAAATAAATAAATAAATAAATAAATAAAACCGCAAGTCAAGCATTTAGCAATGAGCATCTAAAAACAAACAAGAGAGCCAACAATGTGACTAGGATAAATTTCAAAATAGCTAAAGAGTGAATGGAGATGAAAAAACCAGTAAACTAGCAAATGTTATGGCAGTGATATTAGAACATGTTTAAATTGACTCTGGACATCATGTTAAAGATTTTTAAGTGGGTGGGGTCATCTCTTTGCCTATATTCTCAAAAGAAAATAACCCAAGATACTTTTCTAAAAAAGACATTGTAAAAATGAACTTATACACCACATATGCTTTCAAATTAACATTGCTCTCTCAAGTGCAAGTTGAGGATTCTCTAGCTTAAAAAAACTCCAAATTAGACAATGCTGAAAATTAACTATGTTTTAATTTTTGAAAAATCTCTATGAGAGTAGCATACAGAAACCAACAAAACAGGAGGAATTTTTTTTTTGGTTCCCAGATCCACTGGTTTTGTCATTTAACACCAACAACGGAATAATGTCAGTTTTCTTCTATCCTGAGAAATCCGGTGATACCCACAATGTTTCTAAAGGCTCCAGAAAGAACAGAGTCACAGAAGCGCTATCTTCTCTCATCATTTTACGTTCTATTCATTCCTCCTAATATGAGTTTCAATTACCAATCACTAGTTTATCTCCTTAAGAGGTTGTCCTCTCTCTACCTAGTTCTCCACAAATTGGTCTTCCTTCCCCAAACCGCTGTTAGTATGTGATCATTTGTGTATAATAAGTGTTAATCAAAGCCTTATGAACAGTGAAAGATAATGACAATACTCTCCTGAGCACGATACAAATTCAGAAGGAAATGCACTTTCTAAATCTCACTGTTCATCCCTGAGGGACCTCTTATGTACTGACTGTGTCTCTTTGCATGGTGGGCTAGGACACGCTCATGGGAAATTTTTCCTCCCCAACCCTCTTCTCTGAATTACAAGACCCTGAAAACATTTCATTTCACACTTTTTTTTACAGAAAGTCTGCCTTCAAAGAAAAGCTTGCTCATATCTTCTATTCCTTAAAATAAATGAAGTAGACAGAAAGTATGCTAGAAAAAGTAGTTGACCTGAAATCAGAAGGCTAAGTGTTGATTCTAAAATTTTTCAGAAAGCAGCAGTGTGATTTTAAGTAAATCACTATCCTCTCTGACGCTCAGTGTTTTTCCCATATAGTAAATACGTATTGAAAACCAAATACTACTTCAAATGTAGTGATGAATATGAAATCTCTGAGGTGTATATGTAAGCGTTTAAATGCATCATATTCACAGTTTGCAAGTGGGGTGTATTTGAGGAGAGTCTTTATGGAATCTGCTATAATTGAGAAACACAGGCACTGAAAGGTGTCATATTCCTGACAAGTGCAGGGAGAAGGAGAAGTGTAGAGACAGCTTATCTCATTCATGCTTCCAATGGCGCAAGCGATATTGAAGAAACGCCACAATGCACAAGATATTACATTACTGATCATTCAAATCAATGACTTTAAAAACCCAAACGTTTCACTTTACTAATGATGTTGAAAAGCCAAATGTGTTACTTTACTAATGATTAGCAGAACCATTTCTGCTTTTCCAAGTGAAAAAAGGGAAACTTCATAATGATAACTTAAAAATAAAACAAAGATGAGCTTAATTCTTAAAGTCTTCCTTAAAAAGACACAGGACGGAAAAAGAAAGGAAAATGGAGATTTTGAAAAAAGACGTACATTAATAAATTGGAAATGGCTGGCGAAAAGACTCAAACTTCCTTCACCAAGAGGAGAAAGAAATAAGGTAAGACGGCTGCCACCAAAAATATTATCAATAAACACATTGAATCTCCTACCCACTGACGAAACCCACAGACAAAGATTCTAATCAAAACCGAATCTTCTCCTCAGGGTTTTTCGCAGAGCAAATTTAACATCTTTGTTCCGCAAACTGTAGATTAAGGGATTCATCATGGGAACCACATTGGTATAAAAGACAGAAGAGATTTTCCCCTTATCCATAGACCCAGAAGATGATGGTCGGAGGTACATAATTGCCCCTGATCCAAAGAACAGAGAAACTGCAATTATGTGGGAACTGCAGGTGCTGAAGGCTTTGGACCTGCTCTCCATGGAGCTGATGCGAAGGATGTTGGAGAGGATGAGCCCATAAGACACAAAGATGGTGAGACTGGGCACAATGATGTTGATGCCTCCCAGAATGAAGACTACCATTTCATTGATGTAGGTACTTGTGCAGGAGAGCTGGAGCAGAGGAAGGATGTCACAGAAGTAATGGTTGATGGTATTTGCATCACAGAAGGTCAGTCTCAGCATGCACCCAGTGTGAGCCATGGCACCAGAAAATGCCATCAAGTAGCAAGCAAGCATAAGGCTGGAACACACTTTAGGGGACATGGCAATGTTATACAACAGGGGGTTACAGATGGCCACATAGCGATCATACGCCATCGCAGTCAGCACATAGCATTCAGAAATACAAAAAAAACAGAAAAAGTAGAGCTGAGTCATGCACCCCAGGTAAGAGATAATCTTCTTCTCTGATAAGAAATGTGTGAGCATTTCTGGTGTAAACACTGAAGAATAGCAGAGATCTATGAAGGACAAGTTGAGGAGGAAAAAGTACATGGGGGTGTGCAGGTGTGAATTCAGCCCAATTACTGTGATCAAGCCAAAATTTCCCAGCACGGTGGCCATATACATTACTAGGAACAGCAGGAACAAAGGAAGCTGGAGAGCTGGATGGTCCGTTAAGCCCACCAGAATGAAGTCAGTCACAAATGAACCATTTCCAGGAGCCATTCTTCTCTAAGAGGATCTGGGGACACAGGAGAAAAGGGTTACATGAGAGATCAACTCAGCTCTCCTCACAACAGCTCCCCCTACAAGAGGGCGTATATACTGGGCATGGCTGAGACTAGCCCAGCCAGGACCCACAGCATCTGCCCCTATCATTATCATGACTGGGGATGCCAAGGACTTTCCCTTTCTCAAATCTTGATAAGCTGAAGAAAACAAAGAGCATCACAGACTTAGCCCACAGAGGGAAGGCAGTGCTGTAATATGCAAACACGGCTGCTGGGCAAAACTAAGGGGTAAGAGAGAGGGACAGAACAGGACAGAAAGTCCTTCTCTCACCTCACCATTTCTTCACTCCCTTAAGCCCTCTCCTCACCAATAAAAGTGGAGTCAGAGACCTCAGCTACCTGGGGTCTGCTGACCTCTAATGCAGATTAGACCTGCTGGGGTGAGAACCAAGAAGATTGCCTATACCCAAATCCTATGGGACCAAAGCCTCAGAGAGGTTAAGCAGGAGGCTGTCTGCCCAGGGAAATTCTTTGTGACTGAGATATTGCACTTTCTGAGCCTCCTAATCTCTGAACACTCTCTGATCTCTCTGGATCCCATTCTCAAGCAGCAGGGAAAAATAAACAGCATTGTTACCAGGTTTTCCACTTGATAAGACATAGAAGATTGAATGTGAGTTTCATGATACAACACGCTTGTTTATAAACAGGGCAGAAGCTTGTTCAGTGTCTCCCCTATGGAATAGAGTCTACATGTAACATGAAATAAGGGAGTTGCTATTTCCACCCAGGATCAGTTCTCTCTTTAATTCTTTAGGGACCAATATTTTAATCCAGTTTACATGTCACTCTAGAGACTGTACATCCTCTAAGGTAGAGGCAAAAATAAACTCCCATCTTCCTAATATCTTCATCTCTTAAGAGAAATCTTTGTATATATTCTTTCTCTGTATTTTCCAACCCTAAATGGAAAATTACCAGAGTCTACTTGTAGATTTCTTCATATCTTTACCTGAAGTTTTTCAAAGACTCCAGTAACTCATTTCAGTTTTTTTCTCTCCAGAGTTATCTGGGAAAAAAAAATGTAATGCCTTTATCCCTTCTAAAATTTTTACATTTAAACCTCCACTGGAAATTTCTGCCTGAAAATCCAACTGGACCCCTAAATGTAGTATTTCGTTAGCTGAGGTTTTCAATTCCTTCTCATTATAGAATGGAGTGAGTGCTATAGAGTTGAATGATATGGGTTTGAATCCTAACCCCATGCTTACTAACTTGAGCATGGTACTGAACTCTCCACACCTCAGGTCCACAATTTCTAAAATAGTGATAATAACAGTAGCATCTCTTTCACAAGGTTGTCTTAATGATTAAATGGAAAAAAAAATGTACATAAAATGGTTACAACGGTACTTGGCACGTGGTATATAGACAAACAATGTCAGCTGTCATTATCTTCTCAAAACTTCCAGGAGGGAGTTCCCGTCGTGGCACAGTGGTTAACGAATCCAACTAGGAACCATGAAGTTGCAGGTCTGACCCCTGGCCTTGCTCAGTGGGATAAGGATCCAGTGTTGCTGTGAGCTGTGGTGTAGGTTGCAGACCCGGCTCGGATCCCTTGTTGCTGTTGCTGTTGCTGTGGCTCTGGCGTAGACCCGAGGCTACAGCTCCAATTCGACCGCTCGCCTGGGAACCTCCATATGCCATGGGAGCGGCCCAAGAAATGGCAAAAAAAAAACAACTTCTGGGAGGTGTTCCATCATAATACTTATCTAACATTTTTCCTTTTAATTCCTATAATCCCTTGTAAGTTATAAGTTCTGCGAGGACAACATCTCTTTTGTCTTGTTTACTACTTCTCTTGTGATATTATGCATAGTACTCAGTACATGGTAGGCACTCCATAAACAATGCTGTAAACTGCATTGCTTTCTATTGAAAACCTTCAGAATATTTTTCACGCTTCTCACATACTAAGCATTAGAGTATACAGCCACACTGACTTCCATCCTTATCCCTCAGGCATCAAACAAGTCCAGGTACTATTTAGGTTTTAACTGAACTATACCGCTGAATTGTAATGACTCCAATTTTTATTCTAGCTTTTCCCACATACTCTCTTACCTAGCCATATACAAAGCTATTAGAATAAGCTTTGAAAGCACAGATCTGCTTTAATTTAAAAACTTTCAATGATCCTCAGTTATCCACAGCTCAACTAAAATAATAAAAACATATTGAAACTTTGTAATAAAAGTATCCAAATTATGATTAAGTTTTGGATAAAATTTAAAAAGAAATCAAGTGAGAGTTAAACTTGATTTGGAAAATCATGAAATTACTTTTTGGAATATATTTAACTGTTTTGAGCACATGAAGCATTGTGCAGACTCTTACTTTTCTCAACACATATGAAAAAAGTTGAGGAATGTCTGCATTTCACAGAACACAAGAGTATAATGAAAAATAGTAGCACTTTCCAGGTGAACTAAAGAATACATTTTAAATTTCAGTTTAAATCTGCATATACTCTCCTTTTATCATAATATGTTAGTTTTTCGTCTCTTCAGTGTTTACTGAAAATATATATCCCCCCAAATATTCATCTGTTAAGATAATACACTTTCTCATATCTCAGAAATGTAACTCCATGCTATCAATTAAAAAGTTTTCTTGCTTCAAGTTACAGAATACAGAATTCTTAGTTAGGAATTCATTTAAAATAAGCCATTATTTTTATTACGTAGTAATAAATCTGGAAGTACCTGTCCTAGGACTGGGTCAGCAACCAAACATTCTGAAGGACACAAGACTTCCATTTCACCTGTGTTCAGATCATTGTCACTATTCCTCAAGATGTTCACCTTATGGTCATGAAATCACATCCATAGCTCCAAGGAGCACATCTACAGACAACTATTCCCACCATAGAAAGGAAGAGAACATGGGAAAAGACCTCTTATCACAAATCTCTCTTAATATCATGAAGTAAATCTTCTCCAGAAGTAAATAGATGACCTCTATTTTTACTTCTTTATTTAGGATTACTTGCACATGGCCAACCTAGTTCCAAGAATTACTGAACAGATGATCATCTCCCATTTGCAGCCACTATTATGAATGAAAGTTTTGGCTTTAGGAAGGAGAGGAATATCTTCTGGGTAGGACCAACCCTGTCCGCCACAGTCAGAAAGTTTGTGAAAGATGTTTGTAAAAGGAACGTGTACTCATTCAATTTAGCTATAGAATATGTTGTTACTTTTAATTAAATTTATTTTAAGCTTCAAATTAACCCAACCGCTTTAACATATGAAAACTATGGTATAAATATGTGTATATGAAAATATGTATACATAATATTTGCATACACACTGCTTTGTGAACTAAAGGGAAAACAACATCATGCCATAGGATTCCCTTGTTAGGATTCCCTTGTTAGTCAGAAAGTGCCAGGCCCTTCCGCTGTTCACACTGCTCAATGTAAGAAGTGCCTCCAAAAGACTTCATTAAGAAAGTGAAAAATACAAGGGAGTCCCCATCATGGCTCAGTGGTTAACGAACCTGACTAGCAACGATGAGGTTGTGGGTGTGATCCCTGGCCTCGCTCAGTGGGTTAAGGATCCAGCGTTGCCGTGAGCTGGTTGTGGCATAGGCCGGCGGCTACAGCTCCCATTTGATCCCTAGCCTGGGAACCTCCATATGCCACTGGTATGGCCCTAAAATTTTATATGGACCTAGTACCCAGAATGTATAAAACACTTTTCCATTCAATAACTTTTTTAAAAATCCAAATTTTAAATGCACAAATTATTAGAATAAACATTTCTCCAAATAGTATATACGAATAGCCCACAAACACATGAAATACGAAACAGGGAAATACAAATCAAAACCAAAGCAAAATATGATCTCATACACACTGGGATGGTACAAAAAAGGAGACAGATAATACTGAATGTTGAGAGGAAGTAAAGAAATTGAAAAGTCGGAGTTCCTGCCGTGGCACAGAGGAAACGAATCCGACTAAGAACCATGAGGTTGCGGGTTCAATCCCTGGCCTCGCTCAGTGGGCTAAGGATCCAGTGTTGCCATGAGCTGTGGTGTAGGTCGAAGACATGGCTTGGATCTGGTGTTGCTGTGGCTGTGGTGTAGGCCGGCAGCTGTAGCTCTGATTCGACCCCCATCCTGGGAACCTCCATATGCCACAGGTGCCCTGAAAGGCGAAAGAAAGAAAGAAAGAAAGAAAGAAAGAAAGAAAGAAAGAAAGAAAGAAAGAAAGAAAGAAAGGACGGACGGACGGACGGACGGAAGGAAGGAAGGAAGGAAAGAAAGAAAGAAAGAAAGAAAGAAAGAAAGAAAGAAAGAAAGAAAGAAATTGAAGAGTCATGCACTACTGGTTGGAATGTCAAATGGTACAGCCACTTGGGAAAGCAATCTAGCAGTTCCTCAAAAATGTGAAAATAAAACTACCATATGTCTTCCTTTCCTAGGTATAAGCCTAAGAGAAAAATATCCACCAAAATATGTATAGGGAGCAGAAAAATGTAAATGTCCATCAGCTGATAAATGGATAAACAAATGTAAATATCCATATAGTGAAATATTATTCTATAAATAAAAGAGAACAAAGTACCTTTAAAAGTTACCTTAAAATCTAAGCTAATATCAGACTCACTATGGATGAACTTGAAAATAATATGCTAAGTGAAAGAAGCCGATCACAAAAGACCACATATTGCATTATTTCATTATATGAAATATCAAGAACATTCAAATCTATAGAGTCATGAAAGAGATGAATGTTTTCAGAGAACTGGGAGCAAGGGAGTTGAGGAGTAATAGCTACAGTGAATGAGATTTCTCTAGGGGATGATGAAAATGTTGCAAAATTGGTTGTGGTATGATTGTACAGCTCTGTGAAAAAACTAAAAATTATTGGATTTTACAAACTAAATGTGAGTATCATACAGTGCATGAATAATATCAAGAAAGTTTTTATCAGAAAAAATAGTAAAACGTTATTTTAAAAAAGATAGAGAAATAAAAATAAGAAAATATTTCAACATGAATGAAAATATAAACACAACATATCAAAATATAGGCTTACAAGACACTATATGTCATCTAAGTGCCTACCTTAGAAATGAAGAGAGATTTCAAATCAGACTTAAACTTTCATCTTATGAAACTGCAAAGGAACATCAAGTTAAAACCAAATCCAACAAAAAAACACAAGTTAAATGGAAAAATAGAATGATAATGACAACAGCAAAAAATTAAAAACAAGAAACAGAAGATCAGTTAATCTAAAGATGTGTTTTTGAGATTATTAAAAGCAATAATTATCTAGCCAGACAAATATCAGAAACATGAGGGAATATTGTGAACAAATTATACTAATAAATTTGACAACCCATGAAGACTAAATTTGTTGAAAGATGAAAAATGCCAAAATTCACCTTAGAAGAAGTAGATAAATAGAATGGACTTATAGCTATAAAATAATTTAATCTTCAGTTTAAAACCTTCTTACAAAAAAAAAAAATTGGGAGTTCCCATCATGGCTCAGTGGTTAATGAGTCTGACTAGGGACCATGAGGTTGCAGGTTCAACCCCTGGCCTTGCTCAGTGGGTTAAGGATCCGGCGTTGCCGTGAGCTATGGTGTAGGTCATGTTGCTGTGGCTCTGGCATAGGCTGGCAGCTACAGCTCCGATTAGACCCCTAGCCTGGGAACCTCCATATGCCTCGGGAGTGGCCCCAGAAAAGGCAAAAAGAAAAAAAATAATTAATTAATTTTTAAAAATGGGAACCCAGATAGCTCTATTATTAAAATCTACCAAATATTTACAAAAGATCTAATAGTAATTCTACACAAGCTGAAAAACTTTAAAACAAGGAAATTTTACAGTTCATTCTATAAAATAAGCATTACCCCCAATGCCAAAACCATACAAAATAATTTACAAGAAAACTGAAGATCAAAAATTTTCATATACATATATGCAAAACTTTTTTTAAAGTTTTAGCAAATTGAACTCAGGAATATGTAAAAACAAAAATGCATCATGAAAAGTAAGTTTTATCTTAGGAACGCAATGTCAGTTTAATAGTTGAATAAAAAATATAATTCTCCATATTAAAAGAGTAAAGTAGTAAAATTAAGTGATTGTCCAAACAATGCAGAAAAACCATTTTCAAAAACTATAAATAGAAGGGAAGGTAATTTCCTGAACCTAACAAAGATTACCTACCAAAAAAAAAAATCTACAGCTAACTTCACATTTAAAGATAAAGAGTGAGTCTAAAATGTCTAAATCTGGAAACAACATGAGAATTTCCTCTCTTATTACTGCTTTTTGACATTGAACCAGAAGTCATATGGAGTCCCATAAATAAATGGTAGGAATGTTGCCAAGAAAAAAATAAGGTTATTTCTATTATAAAAGGACATGAGTGCATTAAAATCCTAACAAGTCTAAAAAATAATCCTATCTGGACTCAAACACCCTCGGCAATTCGGAGACTATAAGATCAATATTATTTCTGTTCATTAGCAGTGAACAATTGTAAATCTAAATTTTTCAAAATTTGTACCATTTATAATAGCTCCAAAAATAATGGAAACTTAAGTATAAATCTAATAAAATATGTGCAAGATCTGGACACTGTGGATTATTAAAAAAAAGGAAAGAGATCAAAGAATATCTATACAAATGGAAAGGTAAATGGTGTTCATGAATTTAAAGATGAATATTATTGAGATGCTCACTCTGTCTAAACTGATGTATATACTCCATGCAATTGCATTAAATTCTAAGCACAATTATTTACAGAAAGCTGATTCTAAATTTATGTGGAAATCCAAAAGAACAAAAATAGCCAAAACAATATTTTAAAGGAACAGACTTGGAAAACTCACATTACCTGACTTCAGCAGTTACTATAACACAACAACAGTCAAAACAAGCAATTGTTACAAAAGATTCATAATTTCTATAATACATAATTTCTATCTATATACATCTACATACATTAAGATCTACAATACATCAAGTTAATTGACCTTAACAAAAATGCAAAGGCATATTAATGAAGAAATTATAGGCTTTACAAACAATGAGGCAGGAAAAATTATGCATGTATTCTAAAAACAAACATAAAAACAACAAACTCAATCCGTACCTCATATTAACAAAAAATATCATAGGTATTAATGTAAAACATAAAACTTAAGCCTTTTAGAAGTTCTCTTGTGGCACAGTGGATTAAGAATCCAGCCTTGTCACTGCAGCTGCTTGGGTCACTACTGTGGCACAGATTCTATCCCTAGCCCAGGAAATTCCACACGCCACAGGCATGAAAAAAAAAAAAAAAAAAAAACTAAGACTTTTATTTTATTGTATTGTCTTTTTGCCACTTCTAAGGCCACATCTGCGAGATATATAGGTTCCCAGGCTAGGGGTCTAATCAGAGCTGTAGCTGCCAGCCTATGCCAGAGCCACAGCAATGTGGGATCAGAGCCGTGTCTGCAGTCTACACCACAGCTCATGGCAACACCGGATCCTCAACCCACTGAGCAAGGCCAGGGATCAAACCCACAACCTCATGGTTCCTAGTTGGATTCATTAACCACTGAGCCACGACGGGAACTCCTAAGACTTTTAAAAGATAAAAGATTTGTGACCAAGTGTCCATCAATAGACGAATGGATAAATAATGTATGTATGTATAAAAATATGTATGTATATACACAATGGAATATTACTCAACCATAAAAAAGAATAAAATCTTTGCATTTATGACACTTATGGATATAGAGGGTATTACAAAATATGTCCAAGAAAGACAAATACTGTGTGATCTCACATGTGAACTCTAAAAGGCAAAACAAAGGAACAAACAAAACAAAATGAAAACAGACTCACAGATACAGAGAACAGGCAGTTTCTAGGACGGAGGGTATGTGCGAGATGAGAGAAATAGGTGAAAAGAATTAAGAGGTACAAACTTTCTTTTTTTTTTTTTTTTTTGCTTTTTAGGGCCACACCTACAGCATATTGAGGTTCCCAGGCTGGGAGGCGAATTAGAGCTACAGCTGCCAGCCTATTCCACAGCCACAGCGATGCAAATCCAAGCCCCGTCTGCAGCCACACCACACCTCACAGCAACGCTGGATCCTTAAGCCACTGAGCAAGTCCAGAAATCGAACCTGAACTCCTAGTCGGGTTTGTTAACCACTGAGTTCCTGTTAACCAGGAACTCCTGAAATTTCAATTATAAAATAAGTCATGGGGATATAATCTATAGCATCAGAAAATTGTCAGAATACTTAATAACTTCATATGGCTACAGATGGTTACTAGACTTAACCATGATGATCATTTCATAATATATTTAAATATTGACTCACTCTGTTACACAGGTGAAATAACATAATATTATACATCAATTCTATTCCAATAAAACAAAACGATGACAAAGAGAGACAATCTTAAAAGAAGCCTAGAGAAAAAAGCAGTTTGCCTATATGGAACAAAGATAAGAATTACAGTGGAACTCTCATTGGAAAAAAATGCAATCAAGAAAAGAGGAGATTGGAGTTTCTGTTGTGGCACAGCAGAAATGAATCCAATTAGTAACCATAAGGATGCGGGTTTGATCCCTGGGCTTGTAGGATCCGCATTACTGTGAGCTGTAGTGTAGGTCACAGATGCAGCTCAGAACTGGCATGGCTGTGGCTGTGGCTGTGGCTGTGGCTGTGGTGTAGGTCAGCAACTGCAGCTCAGATTCAGCCCCTAGCCTGGGAACTTCCATATGCCACAGGAGCAGCCCTAAAAACCAAAAATAAAGAAAAAAAAGTAGATTAAAATGTTTAAAGTGGGGAGTTCCCGTCGTGGCGCAGTGGTTAACGAATCCGACTAAGAACCATGAGGTTGCAGGTTCGGTCCCTGCCCTTGCTCAGTGGGTTAACCATCCGGCGTTGCCATGAGCTGTGGTGTAGGTTGCAGACGCGGCTCGGATCCCGCGTTGCTGAGGCTCTGGCGTAGGCCGGTGGCTACAGCTCCGATTCGACCCCTAGCCTGGGAACCTCCATATGCCGCGGTAGCGGCCCAAAGAAATAGCAAAAAGACCAAAAAATAAATAAATAAATAAATGTTTAAAGTGTTGAAATATAAAAATTCATCAACCTGAAATTAAATATCCAGAATCATGCTTCAAATTGAAGGTTAAATAGTGACTTTCTCAGACAAAATCTGAGAATTTGTTGCTGGCATACCTGCCTTGCCAGAAATATTAAAAGAAGTTCTACAGGTCAGGAGTTTGAATTGACATAAAAAAGAGCATCAGAGAAAGAATGAATGTTGGTAAAATGAAACATTTTATTTTTCTTATTCTTAATTTATCTAGAAGATAACTGTGTATTTAAAATAAATACATCAGTAATTACAACACAGATCTGTGAAAGGAGTAACATCAGGGCTATGGGAGGAATGGAGGAAAGAAGTAGAAATATTCTAAGGTACTTGCACAACACATGATAAAGTATAGTATTATTTGTCTTTCTTTCTTTTTTTTTTTTTTTGTCTTTTTAGGGCCACATCCACAGCATATTGAGGCTCCCAGGCTAGGGGTCTAATTGGAGCTGTAGCCACTGGCCTACACCACAGCCACAACAATGCCAAATTGGATCCATGTCTGACCTATCCCACAGCTCACAGCAACGCCAGATCCTTGACCCACTGAGCAAGGTCAGGGATTGAACCTGCATCCTTATGGATACTAGTCAGATTTGTTTTCACTGAGCCACGATGGGAACTCCAGTACAGTATTATTTGGATTACATTAATTTAAAATGTGTAATGTAAACTATACGGTAACCAGTGTAAATAGTTTAAAAGAAGTATAATTGATATGTTAAAGAAGAGATAAAATGGAATAATAGAAGATGCTCAAATAAATCCGGAGAAGACGAAAAAGTAGAGGAAGAAAAGAAACAACATGTGCACAAGCAGAAAGCACTTATAAATTTGAGAGCTATTAACCCAACTATATTAACACAGATAATTTCCAATGTACAATGGTTTGACTTATGATTCTTCAATTTTACAATGGTTCCAAAGCAATGTGTATTCAGTAGAACCAGAACTTTAAATGTGATCGTTTCCCAGGCTAGTGATACCCGATTTGATTCTTCTTGTGATGAAAGAAAGGTGCACCTCCCAGTCAGCCATGTGAACACAAGGCCAAACAACGAATACACTCACAACCATGCTGCTTTCCACTTTCAGTACAGTATTCAATAAATTACATGAGATATTTAGCACTTCATTGTAAAATAGGCATTGTGTTAGATGATTTTGCCCAAGTGTAGGCTACTGTAAGTTTTCTGGGCATATTGAAATTAGGCTAGGATAAACCACGATGTTTGGTAGGTTAAGTGTTGTGAATGCATCTTTCTTTCTTTCTTTTTTTTTTCCTTCTTCCTTTCCTTCCCTTCCTTCCTTCCTTCCTTCCTTCTTCCTTCCTTCTTTCTTTCTCTTTTTTTCTCTTTCCTTCCTTCCTTCCTTCTTCCTTTCTTTCTTTCTTTTCTTTTTACAGCTACACTGCAGCATATGGAAGTTCCCAGGCTAGGGGCAGAATCAAAGCTGCAGCTGCATGCCTATGCCACAGCCGCCGCAACACCAGATATGAGCTGCACCTGCGACCTATGCCAGAGCTTGCCACAACAAAGGATCATTAACCCACTGAGCAAGGCCAGAGATTGAACTTTCATCTCATCCGGAGACTATGTTGGCTTCTTAATCCTCTGAGTCACAATGGGAATGCTATGAATCCATTTCAACTCAAGATGGGGAAATCCATCATAAGTCAAGAAAGATCTGTAGTGGAGTTACTGTTGTGGCGCAGTGGTTAACGAATCCGACTAGTAACCATGAGGATGCGGGTTCAATCCCTGGCCTTGCTCAGAGGGTTAAGGATCCAGTGTTGCCATGAGCTGTGGTGTAGGTCACAGACGTGGCTTGGATCCCATGCTGCTGTGGCTCTGGCATAGGCTGGTGGCTACAGCTCAGATTAGACCCCTAGCCTGGGAACATCCATATGCCACAGAAAAGGCAAAAGACCAAAAAAAAAAAAAGAAAGAAAAGGAAAGATCTGTAGTTACTTTAAATGTGACCAGTCTACATGCATTAATAAAAAGAAATTTTTAGAGTGGATAATGAAACAAGCCCCAACTATACACTGTCTTTAAGAAACTCATTTTAAATATAAAGATTTAGGTTAAAAGTAAAAGGATAACATTGAAAATCAACTATATTTAATGAAAAATAAAAGTTTTTTAAAGGAAAAGGATGGAAGTTCTTTGTGACTCAGCAGGTTAAGAACCTGACATAGCATCCATAAGGATGTGGGTTTGATCCCTCGCCCCTCTCAGGGGGTTAAGGATCTGGCATTGCCAGAAGCTGCAGTTCCAGATGCAGCTCAGATCCGATGTTGCTGTGGCTGTGACATGGGCCAGCAGCTACAGCTCCAGTTAGACCCCTGGCCCGGGAACTTCCATATGCTTCAGATACAGGTGTAAAAAGAAAAAAAAAAGTAAAAAGATGGAGAAATATATACATTCAAAAGAAAGCTGGAGTTTCCACCATGGTGCAGCGGAAACAAATCAGACTAGGAACCATGAGGTTGCAGGTTCAATCCCTGGACTCGCTCAGTGGGTTAAGGCTCCGGCATTGCCATAAGCTGTGGTGTAGGTCACAGACATGGCTCAGATCTGGCATTGTTGTGGCTCTGGCGGAGGCTGGCAGCAACAGCTCCAATTTGACCCCTAGCCTGGGACCCTCCGTATGCCACAGGTGTGGCCCTAAAAAGACAAAAAGAGAAAGCTGGGGTCACTATATGAATTTCAGGAAGGAGATACAAGAACAAGGAAGCTTACCAGAGACATTTAATCTTCATTTAATTTAATTAAAAAGAGGCATCACATTCAAAAAGATGAATATCAAGCAGGCAGAATATCCTTATATCAGTAAGGATGTAATTGAAATTTATAGAATTGAGAGATGGAATAATATCCAGCAGTAGCAGTAGACACACATTTTTCTCAGGCTTACAGTAAAAGGGGATGAGTTTCTATTTCCCCTCACTAAGTGTGCTGATAAAAATAACAGTTTGAATATCTGGGGTCAGCTAAGAACAAAGAAAAGGGCAGGCAGCTTGCTGCAGCCAGCACAGCTCTGAGCTGACTTCTGAGCCTTCTCCCCAGAAGGGAGGGAGAGGAATGGAGCATGCCTCCAACATCCTGGACCTTCCAATATTTGTCCTATAACCTGAGTTCCAGTGCAATTTACTCACAAAGCACTAATTCTGAATAAACATAAAAATATTCAGTTCCTGACATCTTGGTGAACATTATTTTTGATACACTCTTGAAATTCAAAGTGAATTAAGGAGAAGATTCAAATAAAGAGATTAGTCTTTCAGTAAATGTAAGCTTGATAGGTATGACTTTTTCACTGTCAAATTTGATATGACTACTGCATCTCTACATACTAACAATGAAAGATCAGAAAGAGAAATTAAGGAAACAATTCAAATTACTATTGCATCAAAGAGAATACAATACTGAGGGATGAACCTACCTAAAGAGAAAAAAGGCCTATACTCTGAAAACTGTAAGACACTGATGAAAGAAATCAATGATGACACAAACAGATGGAAAGATATACCATGTTCTTAGATTGGAAGTATCAATACTGTCAAAATGACTGTACTACCAAAGGCAATTTACAGTTTCAATGCAATCCCTAATAAGTTACCAATGACATTCTTCACAGAACCAGAACAAAATATTTTACAATTTATATGGAAACACAAAACACCCAGAAGAGCCAAAGCAATCGTGACAAAGAAAAGCAGAACTGGAGGAATCAGACTTCCTGACTTCAGAATATACTACAAAGCTAAAGTCATCAAAAGAGTATGGTACTGGCACAAAAATAGAAATATAGATTAATGGAACAGGATGGAAAGCCCAGAAATAAACCCAAGCACCTCTGGTCGACTAATTTATGACAAAAGAGGCAAGAACATAGAGTGGAGGAAAGACACTTCAATAATTGGTGCTGGGAAAACTAGACAGCTACATGTAAAAGAATGAAATAGAATGCTCTCTAACACCATACACACAAATAAACTCAAAATGGGTTAAAGACCTAAAAATAAGGCCAGATACTATAAAACTCCAAAAGGAAAACATGGAACACTCTTTGACATAATTGTGGCAATATCTTGTTTGATCTTCTTTCTAGAATAATGAAAATTAAAACAAAAATAAACCAATGGGACCTAATTAAACTTAAAGCTTTTGGCACAGCAAAGGAAATCATAAAAGAGAAAAATGAAAAGACAATGTACAGAATGGGAGAAAAAAATTTGTAAATGAGGCAACTGACAAGGGATTAAGCTCTAAAATAAGCAAATATCTAACAAAGCTCTCAATCAGAAAAAAAAAATCAAAAAATGGGCAGAAACTCTAAACAGACATTTCTCCAAAGACAAACAGATGGTCAAAAAGCACATGAAAAAATGTTCAACACCACTAATTATTAGAGAAATTCAAGTCAAAATTACAATGAGATATCACCGCATACCATTCAGAATGGCCATGATTAAAAAGTCTACAAACAATAAATGCTGGAGAGGGTGTGGAAAAAGGGGAACCCTCCTATACTGTTGGTGGGAGTGTAAATTGGATCAACCAACATAGAGGACAGTATGAAGGCTTCTTAAAAAACTAAACATAGAACTACTATATGATCCACCAATCCTACTCCTGGACATATATCCAGAGAAAACCGTAATTCAAAAAGATAAATGCACCCCAATGTTCACTGCAGCACTATTTACAATAGCCAAGACATGGAAGCAACTTAAATGTCCATTGACAGAAAAATGGATCAAGAAGATGTGGTATATATACACAATGAGATATTAGCCCCCAAAAAATGAAATAATTACATTTGCAGCAACAGGGATGAACCTAGAGATTACCATATGATATCACTTACATGTGTAATCTAATAAAAATGATAAAAAGAACTTATTTCTAAAAGAAAATCAAACTCACAAATTTCAAAACCAATCTTACGGTTATCATAGGTGAAACCATTGAGGGGAGGAAAGAATTGGGAGGGTGGGAATACCCACCTTTTCTGCCTTAAAGTCCTAAGAGTTAAGACCCAATGTCACTTAGGTTACTCCTGATTGCTTTAAATGGTTATCTTAGTTTCTTGTCCTTAGAACCTGGAATCAGAGGATATCTCCCTTTACCACATTCCCTTGAGATTAAATTGAGAAGAGACAGAGACCAGGCTGAAAAGAGCAATCCTTATCTTTCTCTGCTTTGGAGAAACAAATCTCCCAGATAAAAATCCCCATCACAGCACCCAAAAGACCACAGTTCTCAAACTCAATACTCTTTCAAAGGGGTTTTTTTAAATAAAATGAATAAACGATTAAATCTAAGTTCACTGGAATCCATATCTCCAATGACAGAGCTTCACGAGAATTCTAAACATACCTTAGTCAAAAACCTCACACAAGTTTACCATTCTGGATTTGCCATTCAATTTTTTCCACTTAAAACCTTATAACCTCTGAAAATAAGCTAGAGAATGATAGAATGAACTACCTTCTTCCATACTGTCTATGAAAGGATAAAGGGCTGATCCACCTCTTCATTTAGGACTTTTCTTATGAAGTGGCTTATATAATGAACTTATTTTTTCCTTTATTTAAATCACCTGCATTTCTATTTTAATTTGTTTCTATTTTCTCCATGTCTTTATTTTTTTTTATTTCTTTATTTTATGACCATACCCAGGGCATATGGAAGTTCCCAGGCCAGAGACTGAATCTGAGCTACAGCTGCAGCAACAGCAGATCCTTTAACCCACTACACCAGGCTGGGAATCAAGCCCACACATCCACAGTGACCTAAGCCGCTGCACTCAGATTCTTACCCACTGTGCCATGGTGGGAACTCCTCAACAGCTTTATACATTGGGTTCCCTTACTAAGATTTGGCATCAATAACAATAAAGGTTGCACAATTTCTATTCAGAACATCCTTTTCTTCAAAGTCTTACTCAGTGCAATTTGGACATCTTTGTTCCTCAAACTGTAGATAAAAGGATTCATCATTGGCCCCACAATGGTGTAAAAAACTGTGGAAACTTTCTCTTCATCCAAAGACCCAGCAGGAAAAGGCTTAAGGTACATGAATGCTGATGACCCAAAGAAAAGAGAAACCACAATTATGTGGGAGCTGCAGGTACTGAAGGCTTTGGACCTGCCCTCTGTAGAGCGAATGCGGAAGACATTGGAGAGGATCAAGGTGTAAGAAATGGAGATGGTGAGACTGGGCACTATGACATTGATGCCCACTACAATGAAGACCACCAGCTCAGTGATGTAGGTGCTTGTGCAGGAAAGCTGGAGGAGAGGAGGTATGTCACACATATAATGGTTGATGATGTTGCCATCACAGAAGCTGAGTCTCAGCATGCACCCAGTGTGGGCCACGGCACCCACCAGTCCCATCACATATGCACCCATCGTCAGCATGAGGCAGACCTGATGGGACATGGACACCTTGTACAGAAGGGGCTTACAGATGGCCACATATCGGTCATAGGCCATTGATGTCAAAATATAGCACTCATCAATAACAAAGAAGGAGAAGAAATAGAGCTGAGCCATGCACTCTGCATAAGAGATGATGTTCTGGTTTACAAAAGTCATCAGCATTTTAGGGGTGATGACAGAGGAGTAGCAGAGATCAACAAAGGAAAGGTTGAAGAGAAAGTAGTACATGGGAGTGTGCAGGTGAGGGTTCAGACCAATCAGAATAATCAAGCCGATGTTCCCCACCATAGTGACCACATAGGTTCCCAAGAAAATGAAAAAGAGAGGCAGCTGGAGTTCTGGCTGTTGTGTTAAACCCAGCAGGATAAACTCAGTCACTGAGGAGACATTCCCTGAGGCCATTCTTCCCTAGAAAACACCTGTGGGAATAGGACAAGGGTAACATTAAACTGCATACCCAGCTCTCCCCACCCAACCCCACTATAACAAGATTCAAACCCAGAATGCGAGAATGGACCCAAGCCCACCCTTCTGTGTGCCTTTGTTTTCTCCTTAGTATGAAGGCTGAGGGAATTGTTAAAGATGTGTATCAAAAACACTAATGGGCAAGTTCTGTAGGGATAAGATACAGTAACCCTGGGACCACTCATGGCTACAGCATCTCTGCTCCACTTCTGCTGTCAGGCGCACCTAGGGATCAATGATCATCTCAACAGAGAAAAGATATGTCATTTCAAGGAATCCTTGGCTTCCATAGATTATGTTTGGAAGAAGAATAACAGGACAGATAAAATTTAACACTCACACTTCTGCATTGAGACTTCAGTGTAGGGACTTGCTAACTCTTCTCCCCTATTCTCAAGGAAGGACAAGTGACTCTGATGAATTTTAGAGATGAACATCCCAGAACAGATTCTTCTTCTTTGTTACTGTTTTGTTTTGGGTCAATCTCAAACTGAGGGAGCCAGAACACAGACCTCAATATCCCAGGCTCTGAGATGTCATGAGTTATAGATCATAATTTCTGATGGTGGCTCTACCCAGAGTGTTCTCCCAGACTAAGGGGTAGTAAACGGCATCTGCTAGTGTCAAGAGAGCCACCTGCTCATATGACCCAAGGGGGTCTTATGAGTTAGGAAAGCCTAGAGACCTGATTAAAAATTGGAAGACTTAAGTTTTCTTAGTGTTTTCCCTAGAGATCCCTTTGTATCAAAAAAAAAATTACTCACTCTGCATTTATAGCCTAGTTCATTATAATAGCATTGCTTTATTGGAAGTATACCATTTTGCATATATTTTGGTTTGTTGCCAATGGGACACACCCGTAAATAGAAAAGCAGATGAACTTTCCTGCATCCATAGCACATATTGCTATATGAAATACATTTATTTGTGGATTGTTGTGTCTTCTCACTATACATTCACACACGTCCATATGCTCACATGAATTTGAACCTAAGTTCCACAAGGGCAGATATTGTCTGTTTTCTTCAATGCTATTTCTGTAGCAACTTATAGTAATACCAGTCATATACAGTAGGTATCAAATAAATAGTTGTTTAATAAAAAAATGAATGAGAATCCCTTTTCTCATCTTTTCTGGGACCCATAATGGGTAGTACAACAGAATTCTTGCCCCATTGGCAAAGGCTTATCTAGCATCAGTGTTTTTCCTTGTAAATCAGAGTATGGAATGGGGAAAACATCAGTAAGGTACATGGAGGACACTGCTGAAGTCTTAGTGTCTACCTATAAGCATTCCCAATCAAAGTTACTCATGTCGGAGAATAATAAAATTTCCATCTTCCCCAGTGTAACAGAAGACTTCCACAGGCTCTCAGAAAGATCTCAATGTCTCTCCCCAGAAGAGAGCAGCATTGACTCAGATCAAAAGGCAGGTCTGAATCAGTATAGGAAGCCCTCAATGCCAATATCAAGGTCAAATCGTTAAGCCCTCGATGCCAAAATCAAGGTCAACTGTTGTTAGGAAGCATTCAAGATTATTTCTTTTTTCGGAGTTCCCATCGTGGCTCAGTGGTTAACGAATCTGACTAGGAACCATGAGGTTGTGGGTTCAATCCCTGGCCTCGCTCAGTGGGTTAAGGATCCAGCATTGCCATGAGGTGTGGTGTAGGTCGCAGACGCGGCTCGGATCTGGCATTTCGGTGGCTCTGGCGCAGGCCAGTGGCTACAGCTCCGATTAGACCCCTAGCCTGGGAACCTCCACATGCCATGGGAGCAGCCCTAGAAAAGGCAAAAAGACAAAAGAAAAAAAAAGATTTCTTTTTTGGAATAGGACTGAAGTAATCAAAGTGCAGACTTAGAAAGACTAATATTGTGGGCAGTGGTAGGATGGATAAGAGTAAGAATAACTGGAGGCAGGGTCAGTGTGGGGAGGCAGTTAGAATAGTCAATGAATGATTTCAAAAATGCCCTGACTCAACAGCAAATATGAACATATGCAATATGAACATATGCAAGAGACACTGCAAGGGAAGATTCATCAGGACCTCTCACAAAGGGGATAGAAATAGTCAAAAAATTCCCCCAAATACTAGCCTAAGTGTTTGGATAAACTCTGGTGTTGCTATAAACAGAAAAAAAAAAGTGAAAATATTCATAAAAATAACACATTCAGTTTTGAACATGATGGGTTTGAGCTGCTAGCAAGACATCTAAGTAGAAGTATACATTAGGCAAATAAAGAGAAAGAGAAAGGATGAAAAGATTTGGTGATTGTTTCCATAGAGATTAAAGCCATGTAATTAGGGGAGTTCTCCTGTGGCTCAGCAGGTTAAGGATCCAACATTGTTACTGCAGCAGCTCGGGTCACTACTGTGGCACCAGTTCGATCCTTGGCCTGGGAATTTTCACATGCCCTGGGCATTGCAAAAAAAAAAAAAAAAAAAAAAAAATATATATATATATATATATATATATATATATATATATATATATATATGGGATGAGGTAAACTCAATCAAAGTAAGGAGAAAAAGCAGAGGGCAAGAAAAATATTTGGGAAATCCCCAAATTATGGGTTTTATACTTAGGATAATTTTAAATGCAACCATTACTAAAATTAGTCCCAATTATCATTCTCAGACCCCTCAAAATTACTACGAGACCAAAAATTCCTCAGGGAAAACTTGATATATGTACCACAAGATAGACATTCCTTGGGCTCAGCAGTGATAAAGACCTTGGAGATTCATTAAAATGTATTTTCTATGGAAAAGTAAAGAGCTCTTATCTAGGCAATACGATAGCCAGAAATGGTTCCTCTAATTTTATATTATATCAGATCATATTGCAAGAAAAATTTTATGCCAGGATTCTAAACTAGAGCTGAAAATCATTCTTTATTATTCTTTAATACATCCACTGTAAATAAAAGCAAACATGGAATGAATATAAAGAGAATGAAACTTTAGCCTTACATGGCGAAACTGTCATTCCCTTCCTCTCTTCCATCTCCGCAACAGTCACCTTAGCCTAATTCAGTTATAACAATGCCAAATGGTCATGTTTCACTGAAATATACCTCAGCATCCTTTGCTCATTTCAGACCCTTTTCAATATTCTTTTTTAGCTGACTCCTTTTTAAGTAATTCAAGCTCAATATGTTCTAACTTGTCAAATTCAGTGTTAATTTAAGCTTTATGATATACTATATGATCATAAATACATAGAAAACAAAACCACGTATTTTAACCAGCCTATGTTACCAGGGGCGTGGGTAGGCATGGCTTCTTACTGGTCCCTTGGCAGTTAGATATAATTGGTTGCAGGACTGTAGCCAAGTGGGGCAGAAGTTGAGTCTAAACAGAGATGAAACTGCATTCAGTCTGCAGCCAGAGCCACATTGAGTGCATCTGACATCAGGGCACAAGCCTGCCTCCTCAAAGATGCTGTCCTCAGTCCTGGGGCTTCACAACTTCCTACTTGGATCCCAGGCCACTCACAAAGGCACTTTGATCGGTGGATAGCTGTCAGATCATTGCACTGTGGAGGGACAAGAGCTGGGGACTTACTATTCCTCCATAGCTCTCAGAAATTCAAAAGAGCAGGCTTTTGCTGGCTTTTCTTTTTCTCTTTCCTCTCCTTTTCTCTCCTCTCCTTTCCTCTCCCTCCCTCTTCCTTTCTTTCTTTTTCTATTCCATGCATATTGGGATTTTCTATTCCATGCACTTCTGGGATTCTGACGTCTTTGGCCCCAATTCCAGCAGTATACACGAGGCAAAAAGAAAACTCACCACCATGTCATTCCTCAGCCCCCAAGTTTCCTAGGCAGTCCTCCTTCTCTTCTTTACTTTTTGAAGTCCTCTTATGTCTATTTTACACACAATGCCAGGATTCTAGATTGGTTTTTTTTTTTTAAGCTATTTGTTGGGCCGCTCCCACAGCATATGGAAGTTCCCAGGCTAAGGGTCTAATCGGAGCTGTAGCCACCGGCCTACGCCAGAGCCACAGCAACGCGGGATCCGAGCCGCGTCTGCAACCTACACCACAGCTCACAGCAATGCCGGATGGTTAACCCACTGAGCAAGGGCAGGGACCGAACCCGCAACCTCATGGTTCCTAGTCAGATTCGTTAACCACTGCGCCACGACGGGAACTCCGGATTCTAGTTATTTTTAATGGGAAGAAAAAGGACAACTACACCTACCCCATCTTTCTGGAAGCAGAAGTTCACATTCATTTTAAAAGACATTTTTTCCAAGTAGACAATCTTAGGTCAAAAGTACTTTTTATTTTTACTGTCTTCAGTGATTTCAGATGCTGTCCTCTTGTTTTCTAGCTTGTATTGATCCCAATGAGAAGGCTGATGTCATCCTTATTTTTCCTCTCCATACATAATGAGACCTTTCTCTGGTCCTTTATATAAAATTTCCTATTTCATCACAGATTTTTTTTTTTTTCCTTTTTAGGGCCACACCTGCAGCATATGGAGGTTCCCAGGCTAGGGGATCTAATCAAAGCTACAGCTGCCAGCCTATGCCACGGCCACAGCAACACCAGATCCGAGCCATGTCTACAAACTACACTACAGTTCATGGCAACACCAGATCCTTAACCCACTGAGCAAGGCCGGGGATCGAACCTGCAGCCGCATGGTTCCTAGTCGAATTTGTTTCTGCTGCGCCACAACAGGAACTCCCTTCATCACTGATTTTAAGAAAGGGGGTTGTATGTCTTTGTGTAGTTTTCTTCTGCTTCATATCTTTAGAATGTGTTGACTTTCTTGGATCTGTGAGTTAATCATTTTTATCAAATTTGGAAAAATGTTGGTCATTATTCCTTACCCTTGCCCTTCTTTGAGGGCTCCAATTACACATATATCTGGAAAATTGAAGGAATCTCATAGTTCACTGGTATTTTGTTCATTTCATTAAAATGTCTGAGGCTTATTTTTTTAGTCCAGTGTATAGTTCACCTGGTTTATCTTGGTGAATGATTCAGGAACACTTGAGAAGCAGATATATTCTGGAGCTGTTGGGGTATTAGTCTATAAATGTCAGTGAAGTTGATAACATTGTTCAGATCTTTATGTCCTTATTGAGTCTTTGTCTAGATTTCCTGTCAGTTATTGAGAAAAGGCTTGAAAGTTCCTAGCTATATTTGCAAATGTTTTTATATTCCTGTTTATTTCTTTAATTTTCTTCCATGTATTTGACTCCCTGGTATAGATGTATATACAACTAGGACTGTTTTGTCTTCTTGATGGATTGATCATGTTTTCACTGAGAAATGCTCTTCTTTATATTTAGTAATAGTCCTTGTCTTAAAATCAAATTTTGTTGTTGTCAAAACAGCCATGCCTAGTTTGTAACCTTTCTTTTTTTGTCCTTTGTTTTTGGGGGGAGCACGTCCACGGCATGTGGAAGTTCCAAGGCTAGGAATAGAACCCACACCACAGCAGTGGCCTGAGCAGTTGCAGTAACAATGCCATATCCTTAACTCACTGCACCACAAGGGAACTCCTTATATATTCTTATGTTACATCATTTTTATTTTCAAAGTTTACCTTGTCTACATCTTTAACTGAAATATACATCTTTTCTAAATGGTGTACAATAGTGTATTGCTTTTTATGCAGTATAAAAACCTCTGCAAATAAGTTGGAATTTTTAGAATATATATTTGTAATATAGTTATTAATATGGTTAGATACAAGTCTCCCAATTTGCCATTTTTTGACCTGTCATATATATGTTTTGTCCTTTTGTTTCTCCTTTCCTTAAGTTACTTGAGTAGTTTTTTTTTAATACAATCCTGTGAGCACTATACTGACTTTTTAACTATTCCTCTTTGTATTTTGTATTGGTTGCTTGAGGGACAAAAATACTCAAATTATAATATGCTTTGAATAAATATTTTACTATAACACATGTAATGTAAAAATTTTAAACTTATGATTTAATTTAACCTGCTGTTGTCCATTATACTACTGTTAAAATGTATTTTGGAGCCACATGTATTCATAACACCAAATGGAATATTTTTATTTCTTCATGAGTCAATTAAGTACTTTAAATATAAGGAAAGAAAGCAAAATGGTATTTTGTATTTCCCCAATTTTTTAACTTCCAACACACTTAATTCCTTTTTTAAGTTCAAAATTCTATTATTTCCTTGTAGCTAGAACCTCCTTTAGTGCTTCTCATAGTTTAGAACTACAAGTGATAATGTCTTTCAACTTCTATTTATTTGAAAATATTTTTATTTCTCCTTTAATTTTGTAACTTTTCATTAGGTATAGAATTCTAGGTTAAAACCCTACCCCCTTCCATCTTCTGTGTATTTTAAGATGCCATTCCATTGTCTTCTTACTCTCATTACTTCTGACATGGATTAGCTGTCATTCATATCATTGTTCCTCTGTATATAATGTGTTTTTATTATCTAAGTGCTTTCAAGATTTTACTTGATCTTTGTTTTTCATCAGTTGATAATAATTTGCCTAAGTATGGATTTCCTTTTATCTACCTTGCTTTGACTGGGCTGAGTTTTGGGGATCTATGTGTTATACCCTTCATCAGACGTGGAGGTGGGGCAGAATTGCCACTTAAAATATGTCTTTTCCACTTTCTCTCTACTCTCCTTTTAAAAGAAACTCTAACTGCAAATATGTTGTATCATTTGACATATCCCAGACATTACTGAGTTTCTAGATTCTTTTTTTTAATCTAACTTTCTATGTGCCATAATTGCACATGATTTGTTTTAAATTGTTTTTTAATTTTACTAATTTCTTAATCAGTTATGTGAAAACTTTTAGAACTATTAATGAATAAATACCCTTATTAAAGATATGGTATTTTCCTCTCTAGAAATTTTGTTTGTTTCTTTTACATATTTCCTCTCCTCTCCTATCTCTTCCCCTATTTCATCAATCCTTTCCTATGGCTACTTTAACATATTTATCACAGTTATTTTAATACATTTTATGCTAATTTCAAATTCTGGGTTATCTAAGTATATATCTATTGATTTCTTTTTAATATGGGACACATATTCCTGTTTTTTCCACATCTAGCATTTGTGTGTGTGTGTGCACTATACGCTGTTGTTATTATGCTGCACGGACCCTAGATTCTGTAACCTTTCTCTGAAGAGTGTAGAGTTATGTTAGTCAGTTATTTGCATATCTCTTCAATTCTCTGTAGTTTAGACTTAGGCTTTGTGAGGTCGAGACATTTTTGTTTTGTCTTTAGTCCTAGTGAAAAATCTCTTCATAGCGTGCATGTTACTCTTAAAATAAAGTCCTTTGGGGGTTTAAATTGAAATTTTGTTGTGTTTTCTAGGCCCTATATAGCCTTAGTTATGGCATGTCTTATTTTCCAAGACAGAAGCAAGATCTAAGATGTCTTAGTCATCTTGGGGTGCTATAACAAAATGCCATAGACTGGGTGGCTTAAGGAACAAATGTTTATTTCTCACAGTTCTGGAGACTGGTAATTTCAAGATCAAGGTGCCAACAGATTCAATTCTTGGTAAGGGCTCTCTTCCTGACTTGCAGACATCTGCCCTCTCCCTCAATCTTTAACTGCAATCGAACTGAAATTTTATTAATAATTTCAAATAAATATATATTACTTGAGTTGTTGATTTCTTTTTCCTTTTTCTTTAATGTTTACTTGGGCAGGGCACACAGCATGAAGCAGGTCTATATGGAATCTCAGTTTCCATTCCAGGGTTTGAACCCAGGCTACAGTGGTGAGAGCATGAGTCCTAACCACTGGACCACCAGGTAACTTCCCTGAGTTGTTGCTTTTGACACACAACCCTGCCACCATGCAGATAGCACCCTACTATTATCTTTTTTCATTCATTGTTAAAGCTGCCTGAAATGTTACCAATCTGGTACCCATTTAGTCTTGAATAGTTGTGGCTTTGTTGATGTTGCTATAGCTGTTCTTGTTGCTATTGTTTTTAAGATACCAGTAACTGGGAGTATTACGGCACAGTCGGTAACACACCCCTTTTGTAATATACTTCACTCAGATAACAAATCAAGGTAAATTTTGAATGCAAAGGGGAAAGGATAAGAAGCACTCTGCAGGAGTATTTAAATAGCCAGTAAATGGTCTTGTTTAGGAAAATGATAATCAAATTCCAGAGAAAGATCCAGAAAGTATCAAAGAAAACCTTCACATACTTCAACACATATTCTCAGTTTGGGCAACATACCATGGAAAAATTTAATGTCACAGAACAATTTCTAAGCTAATTCAGTTAGCCAATAGACAATTCCATTTTCCCTAACCCAGATACCCAGTTGAATAGATTAACCAAAGTAAATAGGCATGTTAAAAAAAAAAAAAAGGAAGAGTGGGGAAGAAAAAAAGATAGCAATTATAGCCATCTCCTTTCAGACTGACAGACTGCTTTCCATCTTTACTCTAAGGTATGAAATATTGACAGACGAGGGAAACTTTTTTCTCAGAATGAATATAGAAAACCATCAGGTGTGTTATTGAGCAACCCATCTGGAATGATTTCTTGCTTTTTGGCCTGTTCCTAGGAGAGAAGACTTCTAGGTCAAGTAAGACACCAAAACATCCTCTAGATAAGGAGATTATCTGTCATAGTTCACAGAAGTCTCACTCCAATTGGAATTTATATCAGTTAGGTTTCAGTAAAGGAAATAAACAATTCCAGAAATGTTAAGCAAGGAGGATTATAGGACTTAAGTACTTATAAAATCTCCAGATGTGCTTAGGAAATGGACTCTAGACTGGGACTCCAGGATTGATTCCCAGTGCTCTACTGATCTGGCCCAACAAGGGGAGAAGAATAAAAGTGGAAAGAACTCATTCACAGTAACCACCAAGGTGTTCAGCACCCCTGGAGCACACTTGCTGTCATTCCTGAAAATCAGAGTGAGGCTGGCTCTTCACAGACTCCTCTCTCCCATGTTAAAATTGGATAGCTTTTATTGACCTCATCATTCTTCCTCATTTAATGAGGTGAGGACTGAGAACTCTAGAATGTTTGAAAATTTTTCTCTAGACAGATAACTTTGATCAGGCAAAATTATCTATTTTCTATTTTAAACCATAATTTCTTTAGCATATGAACTGGTAAGAGTATCATAAAATAGCTTCTTGCATTCAAGTAGAGAGGAAAAAAAAACATATTAACTAAAAATCACCAGTACACAATTTGACATCATTTATATTTCCTAATTCCAAACAAGGTCAGCCAACCATCAACAGAACTTTTAAATATGGCTTTTAAATGTCATTGGATATCTATTAAGCTAATGCTATTTACAATTTCACATGAAGTTTTTCAGTAGAAGTGCACCAAAAAGGGGCAGACTTAGAACAGTGTTCTTCTAATGGGCTTTAAGTTTGTCATTTATTAGGAGAATGAGGAATGGAGTACACAGAAGGAAAAAAAAAAAAAAGATACTCTGACATTACAGAATTTGTTTAAATAAAAAGAGAATTTTTATTCTACTTGATGATGAGAAGGATTCAAATAATGTTTCTAATCTGCATTGATCACATTGATGCAAACTATATAAAATCCATTCTCTGGGAAGCCCTGAGAAATCCATTTTGCAGATGAAGAAACTAAAACTCAGAGAATTAAGTAACATACTCAAGTTCATGCAACTCGAGTACATGCCATAACCACTATGTGACTCAGTAACCAGTATTCATTAAAACAAGGTCTGTTTTGTTTTAATGCCAAATACATACACATATTCAATTTTGATAATTCCATTTAATTGCCAGTATACTCAAGGCCCCACTGAGTTACTACTTAGTTTAAGAGAATTTTCCAAAATTTGAATGCAACAGCAAATTTTCTTCTACTCTGCTCTTTTGATTAAAGTATAATTGTCACTCTCTGACAAATTTCAAACTCATCCCCTACAGCCTCAAAGGACTAATTACATGGTTTATCTTTAATAAAGTTGAGGCAAAGTTTTTCCCTCTGGGGATTTAAAAGTAAGTTCAAGTAAATTTTAATTGGGTGTGTTAAGAAATAATCATAAAAAGTGACAGGAACTTCTCTCTGAACAGTCCAAGGGGCTTTACTTGGTATCACTTGAAGCAAAAAGACCCGCTGATACGAGAAGCCTTCTGTGTGCTTCACTGGCCAGAAACGGGACGTATAGGTCCTCTGAGAGTGCATTCTCCAAACTGGACAGAGGAAGAAGCCTGGGAAATGCAATATCAGAACAGGTACAAGCATCAACATACATCAGCCTCCTAACGTGGCCAACTTTATTCTTACCCCTGACTTAAGAGTTGGACATAGACTTGTTAGAATTAAATGCTGTTTATACACACTTTAGAGCATTCAGATTTGCAGTACTGAACAAGATAGTACATTTCATTGTTTACATCAGTACAATTTCTGTTTTTCTGGGGAAGGCAGTAGTGAGAACTCTTCACTCCTTTCTTTGGCTGTTGAGTTCTACATACAAAGATCAACACTTGAGCCCATAAAGCACAGTGCTGTACTTTGGAAAGCTCTGGTTTTTATGCTTTGGAAGCCCAGGTAATGAGACTAACAAGCTCCTCTTTCATTAAGGCCTCAAGTACCAAGCCCCCAGCTTTTGGCAAACTTTGTATTTCTCACTGCAGTTTTATGTAAAGATCAAGCTTTTTATGTAAATGGGAGACCAGTAACCTACTGTGTATGAGAGAGAACAAGACTCGAAGCTCTGCCCCAGACGGCACAATTTCAGGGAACTTTTCGTTCCACAATTATATGTTAGTCATTTTATCTTAAAGTCTTTAAGAATGGGGGAGTTCCCGTCGTGGCACAGTGGTTAACGAATCTGACTAGGAACCATGAGGTTGCGGGTTCGGTCCCTGCCCTTGCTCAGTGGGTTAAGGATCCGGTGTTGCCATGAGCTATGGTGTAGGTTGCAGACGCGGCTTGGATCCCGTGTTGCTGTGGCTCTGGCATAGGCTGGCAGCTACAGCTCCGATTCGACCCCTAGCCTGGGAACTTCCATATGCTGCGGGAGCGGCCCTAGAAAAGGCAAAAAAAAGAAAAATTCTTTAAGAATGGAATTATTTCTATTAAGAAGCAAATAACTCAAAATATTTACATCTCTTTTTAAATGAACACATTAAAAAGATTATTGGAAAAAATATTCACATCTCTTTTTAAATGAACACATTAAAAAGATTATTGGAAAACTACTAACAAGAATATCATAAAAAGATATATTATGGCACTGCTAGAAGAGATGGGAAGGATCCAAAGATGAAGTTTAAATTTCTTCTGTCTCAAGAGACAACTCAGCTCATACTCCTATGAGTCATTAACCTATCGGGTCTAAATCATTCTTCCATTCAACAAACAGTATGCTCTGGTCTTTCTATCTTTAAAGCAGAAAATATCTATATAATAATATATAATAATGTATTTTAAAATAGTATTCTACTAATCAAGAATGAATAAGTTTTATAATCTCATTTTCCTATTGGAAAATTCAAAAGGTTCAGTCCTTTAGGTTACTTGAAACCTAAAAGACTTACATTCCTTTTTGATCTGGAAAAACTCACACTTAAATGTTAAGTTAAACGTTATTACATTTGGGATGGATGGGCAATGGGGTCCTACTGTACAGCACAGGGAAACAAATATGGAAAGGGAGCCCACCTCCTGGGTGTGGGGAGTCATGACTGGGGCCAGGACACCTACCTTCCATCGCTCTGGAGGAAGAGCTGAGAGGCTCTGGAATAAGCCAAAGTCTGATACACATGCTTGGGGATAGTCTCATTTCTGCAGGACTAAAGCTTTAAACTCTAGCAGTTAATTTCTAGAAGCAGAATTCCTATCATTAGCCAGCCAATGAAGCAAGATAGCAAAAGGAAGACAATACCAAATCAAATTTGTAATCACAAACTCTCTCTCACCTAAGACATTATTGTTTGGCCATTAACAGTGCAGGCTCTGAAAGCAAACATTCTAAAATCCCAGTCTCTACTAGTCGCTAGATATAGATGCTTAATCTAATTCCATTTCTCTTTACTATAGAATGGAGGCAATGTTTATCTTGTATACTTGCTGAGAGATTTGATAAGAAAATGAATGCAAAGTTCTTGACTTGTAGTAACTACTCAATAAATGCTAGTTGTTTTTATTATGATGAGGCATTATTTTACTGTGGCATTCCAAATCAACGCCCCTTTTTCCCCCTGGCAGGTTCAACTTTCAAGTTCAAATAGCTACATTTCCTAGCACCATTTCCCAACACCAGGGTCAGAGAAGCTTAAATGTGCATCTCTGCATCTGAGGTGTTTTAAACCTTTTGTGTTCCAATTTGCTCAGTTGTAAACTGGACAATAATACAGCTATAGAACTGTGTAAATCAAGTTGCTGTGTAGATTGAATGTTAAAATGCAGCTATGCCTGTGTGTCCCTCATAACTCTAATTCCGTTCATTGATTCTTATCTTGCCAAGCAGTGCTCTTAGCACAAAGGTCATGAGAACAAGAAACCATTTTCAACAGTAAAATTAATAATGTCTAACCATGTGACTTTAGGCAAGTCTTCCTAGACAGTAAGTTGGTAACCAACAATATTATTTGGAGTTTCAAAATGATAAATTTTTAAACCTGTGTACACAGGGGCTCTGCTGTTATTGTGTTGAGTAATAAACAGCCAGCCAACTGATGAACTTACTCTTTTGTAACAGTAGCTAAGAGCTAATAGTAAAGGCATGAAAGCTAGGCTTTTTAAGCTACTTTTAATCCTAATACTTACCTGATATTTTGCAAAGAGAGTTAACACATTTCCCTTATCTGAAAGGATTGTTTTATCCTAAAACAGTGCTCCAGCATCTTTTTCTTAGCTTTATTGAGGTCTTTCTTTGATTTTGGAGATATAGGCTCTAGGCTAGCCAAATGAAGCTTTATAATTAGCTAGCTACTCAAGTCCCAGGACTTGTTCCTGCCAAAACTGACATAAACAAAATATGTCCTGAGTGTATCTCTCTTTCACTCTTGGAATCAAGATTTTTTTGCCTCAGCTGATCATTTTTGTCGAGGTTGCTTCAGGAAGAATTGAGAAAATACTTGTGCTGGAAACCTATAACAATAGATGGTCCTGGTTTTTTTGTTTGTTTATTTGTTTGTTTGTTTTTGCTTTTTAGGGCCAAACCCCCAGCATACAGAGGTTCCCAGGCTAGGGTTCCAATCAGAGATATAGCTGCCAACCCATACCACAGCCACAGAAATGCCAAATCCGAGCTGGATCCTTAACCCACTGAGCAAGGCCAGGGATCAAACCCACATCCTCATGGATCCTAGTCGGGTTGGTTAACCACTGAGCCATGACAGGAACTCCTGGTCCTGGATTAAACTTTGCCAAAGCTCTCAGCACTTCATTCCTTGTCATCTGAATGGAGAAATGTAATGATTATTTGCATTCTTCTTGTCTTAGAATGTTTTCCCACATTGTCTAATTTACAGATAAGATCTATGAAATTCAGAGTATTTGGTGCTGGACATGAAAAAAAGAAAGAATGAAAGATCCTGGAATCAAGATGTCTAGTGAAACATAATCTTTCAATACTTAAGGATGCATGTCACAAGATACCAAAAACTCCAAGGACAAAATGAAGATATTTCCAAATTAAGGCAAAAATTGAAGAGGCAAGTTTATACATCTATCCCTTTTGATAATGTTCCTCTCCCTCCCCATCTTATGTCATGAGAATGTTGGGGAGCTAGGTTGACAGAAGGCTAGCAAATGTAACAGCAGGAAAAGAGATTTCTTGTAATCTAAAGAGGGTGATCTGGTAAAAAAAAAAATCAACATCAACATCAACAAAAAAAACACATGACAGGGCAGGGGCTTTGCATAGTCCATTCCATGTGGCTCTCTGGCTGACTAAGGAAAATAAAATCTTTAAAGATAATGAAAACCCCAATTTTTATTCTGTTGTTTTTGTTAAGCCAGGGTGAAGAAGAACTGCCAATACTAAAAGAATTAGAGTTCTTGACATAAGTAAGATTTCTGTCCATGATGCATTTATTCTGTAAGGTCTTCTCTGGCACCTCCACTCTTCTGGTTCCCCTAAGGCCACACTACTGTGGTACCCAGCCTAGTACTACAGGTGAAGTAGTGTGTGCATGAGAGCCACAGACACTTGGCATGAAATTCTGCTTCTACCACCTGTTCCCGGTTTGGTCACAGAAGAGTTCCTTATACTTTGGTCATCCTTTCCTTACCCATAAGATGAGCACAGTAAAACCTATCTTTAAGGGCATCTGTGAGAGGAGGCACTTCATGCCAATTTCCTAATATATAATTGATGTTTAATATCATCCATGTTATTACTGGCATACTGCTGGCTATCATAATCGGTTTCTGTTACTCACTTGCAGGCAGAAATCTAGATCAAGTCTCAAAAGGTAAGGAATTGCTAGGTTGGCAATATTATGTCATCAACTGATTAAAGTATTGGTAGCCATGGACCAATGGACCAAAAATGAATTTGTTTCATTTCCCCTTCAGGTGACTGGAGATGAGTCCTGAGAACTGGACTCAGGTAACAGGGTTTGTCCTTCTGGGTTTCCCCAGTAGCCACACTCTGAAGTTCCTGCTGTTCCTGGGCTTGTTGGGGATCTATGTTGTCACAGCCACCGGCAACCTGCTAATCATTGGGCTCAGCTGGATGGACAGACGCCTGCACACACAGATGTACTTCTTCCTGCGGAACCTGTCCTTCCTGGAGCTGTTGCTCGTGTCTGTTGTGGTTCCCAAGATGCTTGTCATCATCCTCACAGGGGATCACTCCATCTCATATGCCAGCTGTATGATCCAGTCCTACCTCTACTTCCTCCTAGGCACCACTGACTTCTTCCTCTTAGCTGTCATGTCTATGGATCGCTTCCTGGCAATATGCCGGCCGCTCCACTATGAGACCCTGATGAGTGGTCATGTCTGCTCCCAACTGGTACTAGCCTCCTGGCTAGCTGGCTTCCTTTGCATCCTTTGCCCCACCATCCTCATGGCCAGCCTACCATTCTGTGGTCCCAATGATATTGACCACTTCTTTTGTGACAGTTGGCCCTTGCTAAGGCTTTCTTGTGGGGACACCCGCCTGCTGGAGCTGGTGGCTTTTGTGCTGTCCACGTCAGTGCTGCTGGGCTCGCTGGCACTTATCTCAGTTTCCTATGCCTGCATTCTTGCCACTGTTCTCAGGGCCCCCACAGCTTCTGAGCGAAAGAAAGCATTGTCCACTTGTGCCTCACATCTTACGGTGGTGGTCATTGTCTATGGCAGCTCCAGTTTTCTCTATATCCGTATGTCAGAGGCTCAATCCATGCAGTTCAACAAAGGTGCCTCAGTCCTGAGCTGTATCATCACACCCCTCCTGAACCCATTCATCTTCAGTCTTCGCAATGAGAAAGTGAAGCAAGCCCTAAGAGATGCCCTAAGTGGATTCAGGCCCATGGATGTGGGAGACGACGAGGGTCACAAGTAAAAGGCATTATTCCTCTTAGATTGGGCAACTAAGCGAAGTTCAAATCACTTAGGCAGTGTCTTGTACTTTTCTCAGATAATAAAAGAATTGTCTTCATAAATACACAATACAAAATATGCAGGTCAGCCTTAATTCTCCACCCTCAAATCTTCCTTATGTCTCCACCTCCCCACACAAAAAGTTGATCCAATTGGTCAAATTTCAGAATTCCAGTTAGGACACATTTCTTTTGATGTGTGTTGTGTAATCATGTGATCTCTGCTCAGAAAGGCTGCTCCTCCTCTTCCTCATATGCTTAAGCATACCTATTACTGCTTCCTGTATCCAATCAGGGATGCTAAAATACGGAGATTCAGATTTGAGTACAGAGGTGAGTAAGAAGCCCACTGGGGCCTTCTATCTAGATGGAGTATGGGAAACAATATTACCCAGAACTTCTGTATTGGGAAATCAAATTCTGGCTGCAGTAATAAATGTTTCTTTGATTCTTATTTGCTATAAGTCTTTATATGAGTAGTAGCTCCTGTAGGAATCTCACAAAGAAAAATACTGAGGTCAGTGAAGTTTTTGGATATCCCTAATTTCCAAATCAAATTCTACCTAATAGATTCTAAATACAGGGGTAATCATTCCATCATCCCTTTAGGAAATATTATTAACCTAATATGTTTTAGGGACTGACCTGGAAAGGGAAGGGATGGGACTAGGGTGCTCCAAGGAAGATGTCTAGGGCACAGACCTTAAAGAGACACATGCCCATGTGGTTGTGCAAGAACAGGGTCAGGCTATGCACAAACTTGAGAGTGAATGCCTCCTCAGTACTGCACATGAAGCTGCTGCTCCTGGATCTAGGCTCTGGAGCTAAGCCTTGGGGATACAGTAGAAAACAAGGTAGACATAGTTCTCATTTTTATGGAATTTATAGTATCACTGGGATGCCTGGCAAAAAAAAAAAGTAAATGCACAAGCCAGTATTTAGTAATAAGTTATGCAAATGCTTTTGAGAAAAGAGCTGAGTTTTGTTAGAAGGACTAATAAGGATAAGTAATTTGGATTAAAAATCAGGGAACCCAACTCTGAGGAAGTGTCCTTTAAACTGAGGCCTGCCACTGAGCAGGAGTTAGCCAGGAAAAAGTAGCAGAGGAGCATTCCAGAGAAAGTGAGCAGTACTTGCAAAGAAAAGAGGAAGTGAGAGAAACAAGTGTAAATGAGGAATGGACCTGGAGAAGTGATCTGAGGTCAGTTCAGACAGCATCTTATCTATAAGGTATACATGCATTTTTGTTCCTTTTTATTTTATTTTTTTTTTCTTTTTGCTATTTCTTTGGGCTGCTCCCACGGCATATGGAAGTTCCCAGGCCAGGAACTGTAGCCCCCAGCGTAAGCCAGAGCCACAGCAACGCAGGATCCGAGCCATGTCTGCGACCTACACCACAGCTCACAGCAACGCCAGATCGTTAACCCACTGAGCAAGGGCAGGGACCAAACCCGCAACCTCATGGTTCCTAGTCGGATTCGTTAACCACTGTGCCACGACGGGAACTCCCATTTTTGTTCCTTTTTAAAGGCAATTAAAGTCTTTGAAAAGTTTTAAGCCAGGGGCTGATCAAATCATACTTTAAAAGACCAATCAGCATTGTGGGGACAATTGATTAGAGGGAGGAAAAAGAGGATTTTAGAGAACCAACTGGGAAATTATTGCATAGCCTAGTCAACAGATGTGCTAGTTATGACTTTATTGACTTGACAATGGAAGTTGAGAGAAATGGACAATGCACATACAGTTTGGAAGCAGTTGATAAACAAGCTTACTGTCCATAGCTCTTACAGTCTATAGTAAAACCAAACTAGTAAAGGGAAACCACGGCAGGTATGAATACTACAATATGGAAAACAAGGATTCTATGAGAGACAAAGAAGGCATTTGACACACAAGGAAAGGGAAAGTGAATGCCTCCCAGAAGAAATGATATCTCACCTAAGACCATAGGAGTAAGCCAGGTTAAGAAGGACTGAATGTCCCTTATAGCACTTCTGCAGGTAAGAAGTCCCAGAGGTGCCACAAACATACTCAGGAAACTGAAAGCAATACAGCATGATTGACTGTGGGGCAAAAAGAAAGAAGACATGACAATGGAAAGATAAGTAGGAGTCAGTCAGTGCAGCTCTGTTGTTATTATTTTAACAACAACATTTAGGAAAACACAGTATGGCGCTAGCAGCCAGAAGATGATCTGGGTTCTTGTTCCAACCTGCTTGCCTAGTGCACTTGAACAAATGACTTTCTTATTTTTCCTTAGTTTCTTCATGTGTGAAATAAAGGAATTGAACCAGGTGGTTTTTAATATTTGGAGGGATCATGTATCTCTTTGAGAATCTCATAAAATCTATACCCTCTTTCCTCCAAATAACTTATATATTCATAAAACTTAGCATATAATTTCAAATTGTTTATGAAGCACTTAAGCCCATCTCTGGAACCCTAAATTGGATCATTTCTAATGTTCTTTTCAGCTCCAGCAGTCTATGATTCTGTATAATTATGAAAGAACTGTCAGTTACATTTAGGTCTATTCACATACACTTTTTACTAACACATTATGACAGCAAGTACCATTGCTAGCATTATATTTTAGTAAAAATATTGACAGGTAGGTAGATAAAATAGATAGACGATGGACAAATAGAGGACATATAGATAAATAGGTGAAAGAAAGAAAGAAGGAGGGAGGGAAGAGGGAAAGGAAAAAAAGAAGGAAGGAAGAAAGGGAGGGAGGAAAGGAAAGAAGGGAAGAAAAAGATAGACATACTACCATCCGTCAAGCATCTTTAAAATACCATTCCTGTGAATTAAATCTCTTTAGATATTTCAGCCTCCTAAATCCCAGTGCAAGCAAGGGGCTACCTAAATCCACACTGATACTGAGCAAAAGTCATTTAATTCCTACATCACCTCTGCACTCTTCCAGACCACCTGCCATTCTACTCAGACATACTGAATTTATAGTCCATAAGAACCTTTCGATAGTACAAAGAGAAAATATTCTGTGAGCAATAAGCTGAAGCACTAAATGCCCTCCTTAAATCATGCTTTCATTAAGCTTTCTACTCCAATGGCTTCCCCATGAAGTTCAAAGTCACTCACAGGAACAAGGAAGATATCTATTAAGTTTTGAGATTTTTGACCTTTTTATCATGATAACAGGCATGAAATTTGGGTGTTAGCAGAGGGGAAAGGAATTTCTGTTCCCCTTTAATGTCCCCTTAACACACAGAACCTATACCTGCATACTTCCTAGAACACAGAGTTTCACCTAAGGTAGGCCCTGGTCAGACAGGAAGAGAAAGAGGGAAATAATAAGAGGAAAGAAAAGAATGCAGGGGTGGAGGAGACATATGATCAAAGGAGTGTCCTGAGATTCCATTACCACACTGCCTTAAGAACAGACTAAGGGGAATGCCAAGGGCAGAAGCCCCCTTCCTGCTTCACATTTAGGCCTATTGGATGAACTACCCCCACAGACTGTCCACAAAACAACCTAGTATGTGTCACATTAAAGTCACCTAAGAGAAGCAGGGTAGTGAGCCAGACTGGGTGTTGAGGTTTCTAAGCACATTCAGTTTCTTGTGAAATGGATGGAAGCCAAGATCCTACATGCTGTGGAGGAAGGATGCAGACAGGACCTGAGCTGAGAATAAGTGAATGGGGTTCACAGTGGCCAGGGGTGAGATAGACGATTAAGATTTTGGGGGTGAAAAACTTGGCCTGGGAATGAATTAGAAAGAGCGAGAGATTCAACAGGATTTATGACTCAAACCAAAGCTCAGATGAGACAAAGCTACAATGGGAGCATGGCCCAGACTGACCAAACAGAAAACAAACCTTAAGCCTGCCACAGACTTTAGCATTAGAGGTCATCAGAATACTCAGAGATGGAATTACTCTCATGTCCAGTCACAAGTCCAGCAAGCAGCCCAGGTTGGCCACTCTACAGCAGAACCCCCAAGTGCCCCCAGAAGACACTGTAGATCTGAGGTCTCTGTCTCCCTTCACCATGTGGGGTCAAGTAAACTGTGCAGCACATCTTGACACCACTTTAGAAAAGGACAAAGTAGGAAAGAGGAAGAAAGTTGGAGAGAGGAAGAGAATCCTAAGGGACTGCATAATTGTCTTAAACCATTTATCTAAGGGGATTTTTTTTTTGTCTTTTTACCCTTTCTAGGGCCGCTCCCACAACATATGGAGGTTCCCAGGGTAGGGGTCTAATCAGAGCTGTAGCTACCAGCCTACAGCAGAGCCACAGTGACGCAGGATCCAAGCTGCGTCTGTGACCTACACCACAGCTCACAGCAACACTGGATCTTTAACCCACTGAGCAAGTCTGGGGATCGAACCCAAAACCTCATGGTTCCTAGTCAGATTCGTTAACCACTGTGCCACGACGGGAACTCCCTAAGGGGGTTTTTTGATTTTATGCATAGAACTAAGTGTACTAGACTTGCCTCAATTACTTAGCTCTTTGTCCTTACTATCGATAGGATGATGCTTGTTTAAAAATAAAGCTACATTTTATTTGCATATATGACATATCACTAAACAGGTGACCCTGCTACAAGTTCAAGTTATAGTAAAAAGAGAATTAGACTCTCGTTACTAAACTGACATGCACAGAAAGAGAACTTTCTCTTAAGTCTTCTGATTCCAGAATTTTCTTTCCACTAAAATAGCTTCTCTTATAATATTCCAACTCTCTCTTCTCTAATACTATGCCTTTCTTTCAAGTTTGATAACCATACTCTAGGCCCCATATGCTAAACATTCCCTCTTCTCTGGCTATTATGGTGGAGAGGAATTTCACTTACATTAATTTACCTACTAAAATATGAGTAATGGGCAATGACAATGCTAAGATCACAGATACATAGTCAATGTCATTCTCTTCCCATCTGACATCCATGGAGGGTATTACTGATTAGAAAAAATAAACAAAGCATTGATTTGTTTTATTTTAAAGTTGACTCTTAGATATGAAAGTGAGTATAACAACACACAGGTCCTCTGATACAGGTAAGAAGCCAACTGAGTATCTTGATGACAGGAGATGCAGGAACCTGGATCAAGAAGTTAAAGTGTTGGGGAGAAATAGAGAGATGATGAAATAGAAGGCCATGACCATTTCTCCATACCCTCTTAAGTTGAAGTAGAGCGTCTAGGGGTGTTTATGTATTTTTTTTGTCTTTTTTTTTTGCTATTTCTTGGGCCGCTCCCGCGGCATATGGAGGTTCCCAGGCTAGGGGTCTAATTGGAGCTGTAGCCACCGGCCTACGCCAGAGCCACAGCAACGCGGGATCCGAGCCGTGTCTGCAACCTACACCACAGCTCACGGCAATGCCGGATCGTTAACCCACTGAGCAAGGGCAGGGACCGAACCCGCAACCTCATGGTTCCTAGTCAGATTCGTTAACCACTGCGCCATGACGGGAACTCCTGTTTATGTATTTTTTTATATCACTCTTATTTAGGGACCAGAGGATAATCTACCTTCCCACATTGTATCCCAATTCAGCATTCCTCATTGGGTCCAACTGTCCAAAAATAATGTTTTTTACTCCAAGTACCCATATTCCACTATCTAATCTGCCTGTGTCTCACACTAGACCAAGACTCTAACTTAAAATATTATACCTTGAAGTTCCCCATTGTGGCTCAACGGAAACAAATCTGACTAGGAACCATGAGGATGAAGGTTTGGTCCCTGGCCTCAGTGGGTTAAGGATCTGGTGTTGCTGTGAGCTGTGGTGCAGGTCATAGACTTGGCTCAGATCTGATGTTGCTATGGCTGTGGCGTAGGTCAGTGGCTACAGCTCCAATTCGACCCCTAGCCTGGATACCGCAGGTGCAGCCCTAATAAAACCAAAATAAAAAAAAATGTGTATATATATATGAAATCTCTATACATGATGCCAATTTAACTGACAAAAACTCACCAAAAAAAGTATTTACCCTTAGTTGCTACAAGGAGTCTTAGATATTACCAAGTTAAACAGACCTGGGTTGGATTCTAGAAACCAGTTCTGGGGCCTTCAATGAACTATTTAATGTCTCTAAACTGCACTTGATTCACCTTTAAAATGCAGAAGATCCCTACCTTCTAAGAATGTTGAGAGAATTAAAATAAATAACAAATGTTTATAACTTGGTTCAACGCCTGGTACATAGTAAACTCTTTTAACAAATATTACTTAGATGATGGTGATCATAATGACCTTAACAAACTATGAGGAAGAAAGTAATTTGCCCAAGACAATTTCTTTCCTCTTCATTGACATTCAATCCCATCAGCCTCCTGAAATCAGGACTCAGTGTCCAACATTTCTTTAACCTTCAGTTCCCTCCATTCTCCTGGAAGTTTATAATTCTTTTGAGCCCCTCAAATGTATTTTATGTCCAAGAAGAAAGATCAGAAAAGAAGAGCCAGATGTACCACCTCCATGCATAATACTGTTTGAACTTTCTCAGGAGGGTCAACATCATGCTCATACGGAAAAGTGCCATCTAAGCCAAATATCATCTCTGCATAGCACTTGAACCTTCTTCTCTAGAAAGCTCTTGAGAGAGGTTCTAGGATACTCAATTCCATTTTCTAGCTTGGTTAAAAGTTCAGGTCACTAGAACTTAACTGAGGTTAAAAACAACAAAGAAGGAGTTCCCGTGGTGGCACACCGAAAATGAATCTGATTTTGATTCGTTTGCAGGTTTGATCCCTAGCCTCACTCGGTGGGTTAAGGCTCTGGCATTGCCATGAGCTGTGATGTAGGTGGCAGACTCGGCTGGGATTTAGCGTTGCTGTGGCTGTGGTGTAAGCGGGCAGCAACAGCTCCGATTAGACCCCTAGCCTGGGAACCTCCATAAGCTAGAAGATGTGGCCCTAAAAAGACAAAAGACAAAAAACAAAACAAAACAAAAAGCAGTAGACAAGTAGCACTGGGTCTACTTTGTGGGTCTTCTCGAGCAGGTTGGGACCCTGAAGCATCTCTCAGATTCTCAGGTCTCTGCTTCTGCTAATCTGGAAGTCAGTGCTCAAAGGGTCCCAGAGGGTCCTTTTGCCTCCTCCACAGCTTCTTCATGGCCGTGATCACTTCCTTATTTCTCAAGGTATAGATGGCAGGATTCAGCATGGGAGTGACCATCGTGTACAGCACAGAGACCACCTTGTCCATGGGGAATGTTCGAAATGGCCTTGCGTAGATATAGACGCAAGGCACAAAGATTAAGGTCACCACTGCAATGTGGGAGGCACAGGTGGACAAGGCTTTGCTGCGGCCCTCCCGCGAGTGGCTTCGGAGCATGACTAGCAGTGCTGTGTAGGATCCCAGGAGCACCAGAAAACATAGCAGGGTTACCAGGCCATTGTTGGACACCATCAGAAGCTCTAAGACAAAGGTATCCGTGCAGGCCAATTTGATGAGCTGAGGTACATCACAGTAAAAGTTGTCCAGCTTGTCAGGGCCACAGAATGGCAGCTGCATGGTCAGTCCAACCTGTACAATGGAGTGGATGAAGCCCCCTACCCAGGAGGCTGCCATGAGAAGCCCACAGACTGTCCGATTCATAATGAGCGTGTAGCGCAGGGGCTGGGAAATGGCAACATAGCGGTCATACGCCATGACCGTCAGCAGAAAGATCTTGATGCCACCAGTGAAGTGGAAGAAGAAGAGCTGAGTCAGGCAGCCACCAAAGGAAATGATGGGATTGCCTAAGAGCAAGTCAACCAGCATCCTAGGCGCTGTGATAGATGAGTAGCAAAAGTCCAGGAAAGAAAGATTGCCTAAGAGAAAGTACATGGTTGTGTGCAGGCGTGGGTCAGAGGTCACTATGGCCACAATAAGGAGATTTCCAGTTACAGTCATAAGATATACAACAGAGAAGACGATGAAGAAGAAGAATCGGAGCTCCCATACTTGAGAGAGCCCCAGGAGGACGAAACCTGTCACCTGGGAATGGTTTGTTGGGTTCATCTGCTTGGTAAGACCTGGTAAGTGAACCTGCTGAGGAAAGTGGACATAGTCATCATGGGATCCACAGGCTTCTCTGAAAGAATTTCCTCTTGCCTCACTGGAGAAAAGAATCCCATCTATTGTAAAAAGACTGCTGCAAGTGGTTCTATAGGACAACCAGCATTTGTACATCATATATTGGTGAAATCAAACACCAGGGTCACAAAACTCAGGATAGCACTCATGCTATTTATGGCTTATGAAAATCAAAAGCAATCAGCACTCAAAAATTGAAAACTGGTATTTAGAGGAAATATCGTTAAACTGGGAGTGAATTTTGATTTTCGCAGTAACTAGTTATATAAACAGAACAGCCTTCTCTAATTCTCTAAGCCTCACTTCCCTCACCTAGGATATAAATCAGCCAAAATGTTGGCCAAAAATCCTGTACTTTAATGTTTTACAACTACACGTGGCCTTTATGTAGAAAACCTGATAAATTCCCACACATCAGATATTTAGACAGTGTTTCCATGAGGTGCTGGATCTCTCATTTATATCCACAATGAAAAGGGCAAGTTTCCCATTATACCCCTGGGAAAATATTCAGTTGCCTTCTGAGCTAGCTCTACATTGGATATATTTTTTCCACTATAGGACTTTCATCCTAGAAGAATGTTAAATTATGAGCAAGGGAAAACACAAAACACTATTGCTGCACATTATTTTCTAACCTTTGATAAGAAAACATATGGGAAGTTCCCATTGTGGCTCAGTGAAAACGAATCAACGAGCATCCATGAAGATGCAGGTTCAATCCCTGGCCTCACCTAGTGGGTTAAGGATAAGGCATTGCTGTGAGCTGTGGTGTAGTTTGCTCTGATCCTTTGTTGCTGTGGCTGTGGTGTAGGCCAGTGGCTGCAGCTCCAATTCAACCCCTAGCCTGGGAATCTCCATGTGCCACGGGTGAGGCCCTAAAAAGACAAAAAAAAAAAAAAAAAAAGAAAGAAAGAAAACATGTGGAAGAAAAGTCTTTCTATCCCATATCTCTGGGAAACCCAGAGAAACAATAATCCCTTGTTTCCCCTAGGGAAATATAGAGAAGAGCATCTAGAATATTAAATCACTCCCAGAGAGTTTGATTATATTAATTTCAGGGAACTTATGCAAGGAGTATTTCTTATTCATCTGAGAAATAGTAAGAGGAGGCCATAGTATTTGATTAAAGTTGAAAAATCACTATCTCAATGCAATACTGCCTCAACATTTGAAAATCTTGGAAATAAAGGTGTTTTAGATATTGAAATATTTTAAAAGACATTAAGAAAGCTGGCTATTTACAAGAGTCCTGGAGTGAATCTCTTTATATCTCTTAATAGAAATGTCAAGTATCAATCCAAATTTAACTTAATTTTAAATATGGCTTGTCACTTATATTTTTCTTTATTTCTTTGTTCATTCAATGTGTTTTTTAACTCGATGAATTTTATTACATTTATAGTTGTACAACAATCACCACAACTCAATTTTATAGCATTTCCATCCCAACCCCCCAGTGTTTTATTAGGCACCTTCTATTTACTCAGCACTGTGAAAACACTTAGGATTTTAAAAGAATAAAACAAATAATTTAATGCAACTCTAAATTTACCACACAGATACAGAGTTCCCATTTGGCTCAGGGGGCTAAGGACTCAGTATGGCTGTCAGCTGCAGCATAGGTTGCAGATGTGTCTCAGATCCAGTGTTGCCAAAGCTGTGGCATAGGCCTCAGCTGCAGTTCCAATTCAACTCCTAGCTGGAAAATTCCATATGCCACAGGCACAGCCATTAAAAAAAAAAAAAAAAGGCAAAAAAGGACACAAGAGCCAAATGACCAAAGTGAACAAAGCTAAAGCAATTTACATAAAATAAGAATTGGAGTTCCCATCGTGGTGCAGTGGTTAACAAATCTGACTAGGAACCATGAGGTTGCAGGTTCGGTCCCTGCCCTTGCTCAGTGGGTTAAGGACCCGGCATTTCCATAAGCTGTGGTGTAGGTCACAGACGAGGCTCGGATCCCGCGTTGCTGTGGCTGTGGCGTAGGCCTGCGGCTACAGTTCCGATTTGACCCCTAGCCTGGGAACCTCCATATGCCGTGGGAGCAGCCCTAGAAGGGGTAAAAAGACAAAAAAAAATAAAAAATAAAAAAAAAAGAACTGGATTATAATCCAAAAGGTAAAATAAACATATTTAATATAAATAAATGATTGAATAAACAAACTAATGGGGGAGAAGAGACACATCTCCCTCGAAGAATTCCAAATAATTTAGGTAGATACTGTCCTCAAGGAGATGAAGCAAACTCCCACTCTAAGGATAAACTAAACATATTAAGTTTCTCCCCAAGTATGGAAAGTGGGGAAGAAATAATAAGTTTCCATTGAGGAAAAACACTACCTCAGCCAGGTAACTACAATTGTACCAACAGTGACATCATGTTGATATTATCTATCTCTGATATGTGTGATATTTATATGACATATAACTGACAGGATATCACTGCAAAGTAGGGTTTATCTCAGAAAAATAAGTATAGTTTAACATTAAAATGCAGATAATGCAAATTACCATATAAATAGAATAAAAGAAAATTGTATGATCATTTCATTTGATATGGAAAATGCATGTAGCAAACTTCAACATTGACTCATAACAGTTAAAAATACAAAGACATAAACTCAACCTAATAAAAGGTACCTACAAAAGCCTATAATCTGCTTTATATGTAATGGTGAAATATTAAATATTTTCTCCCAGGTCAAGGAAAAAGAAATTACTGCCCTTCTCACCAATATAAAAGAAATAAAAGATATAATGATTCAAAGTGGTCAAATTGTACCTATATGCAAACAATATAATTGTTTATGGATAAAATCCCAAGGAAGACAAAATAACTAATAAATATAGCAAGACTATGTTAGAATAATGTAATATATATTAATAATATTATAATATATATAATATAATATGTATTCTATGTATAATAGAATACATAGCCAAAATAAAAATGCATTTGAATGTCTTGATACTAGAAACAAACATTTGGGAGACAGAAATTTAAGTTTTTTCACTTAATATTTTAAAATTAGATTGACATAAGACTTGCAAGCCCACTACAATGAAAACTACAAAAACTGCAAAACATTTCTGAAAGAAATGAAACTATATGTAAATAAATGGAGAGATGCTATAGAATTTTTAAGGTTATACATAACAATAAATAACAGTATTAATAGCTAACAAGTATTGAACTTAGATACTGTGTCAGGCACTGTGCTAAGAGCTTTACAAATATTATATCATTAATTCCTCATGATAGCTCATGATTTAGATACTTTTTATATCTCAGATAACAAAATTGAGACACAGAAAATAAGAATAATTTGGCTTAGAATCTGGCCCAGGAGATATAAATCTGGAGCTAGGCTCAGTCATTCTGTTATGGGGCAGAATTTCCAAAAGCGAGGCACAAGGATCACTAATAGATCATGAGATCACTAAATACCAAATACAAATTATTTTTATTGAGTGTCTGTTTTATTATTGTGTGGTTGGAAATACTGCCTGTTATATTACACCTATAATAGGGATATTTGCTTAAAACAGATCTAAAGTAGGTAGTTCCAGAGTAGTCCACTACAAATAGTCATCCACAAGAATCACATGTGAGACACCTAGGCTTGTCCATGATTGTTCTACTACATGGAAGGTACACAGGCAAGATTTAAGGTCTTTATTATCCTTGGGCTGACGATAAGACAAATTACTAGGTACATTTTCTCCTTGAATTTTCACAGAAGAAAAGGAAGAACTCAAGGAAAAGTTTTCTTTTTACCATACCGGGAGAGTCACCTAATGCTGGATCTCCAGCTTATCATTCAAAAGTGAAGCTCATCGGGAGAAAATTCCACCCCTGATCACAGAGCTTAAATCAGTTCTTTACTGTCTTATTTGAAATATGAGCAGAGAGCAAAGAATCACCATTTAGTAAAAACTTCAACTCAAAAAAAAAGCTAAATAGGAGTTCCCACTGTGGCACAGTGGGTTAAGAACCTGACTGAAGCAGCTCAGGTTGCTGTGGAGGTGTGGGTCAATCTCCAGCCCAGCCCAGGGGGATAAAGGATTTAGCATTGCTGCAGCTGAAGCAGAGGTTACAGTTGTGGCTCAGATTCAATCCCTGGCCAATGAACTTCCATATTGCTGTGGTTGTGGATATTAAAAAAAAAAAAAAAAAGCAAAATAAACAATTTGAAAAACAAGTTTTGGAGGAAAAAGAGATAACACAGGGAGCAAAAGGAAACTTCAAAAAAGTGTGTAAGATCCTCAGAGTGAGACGAAAAGAAATAACCAAAAATCAAGAACAGAATGTTATCAAAAAGATCTATCAGGAGTTCCCGTCGTGGCGCAGTGGTTAACGAATCCGACTAGGAACCATGAGGTGGCGGGTTCGGTCCCTGCCCTTGCTCAGTGGGTTAACGATCCAGCGTTGCCGTGAGCTGTGGTGTAGGTTGCAGACGCGGCTCGGATCCCGCGTTGCTGTGGCTCTGGCGTAGGCCAGTGGCTACAGCTCCGATTCCACCCCTAGCCTGGGAATCTCCATATGCCGCGGGAGCAGCCCAAGAAATAGCAACAACAACAACAACAAAGACAAAAGACAAAAAAAAAAAAAAAAAAGATCTATCAGCTAACAACAAAGAACTCTTGAACACTAAAAGATTGACACCCAAAATTAAAATTTTTAGTAGGAAGTTTGAAAAAGAAAGTCAAGAAAACATTCCAGAAATTAGCGGAAAATAACGAAGGAAAAGATACAAAAATCACACGATCAATTTAGGAAGTGCCATATCTGACTAAGAGGAGTTCCTGAAAGATAGCAGAGAGGAGAGAAAATGGAGAGAAAGAAATTATTTATAGAGAGTAAAATGGAAAAGAAAAAAAAAACAGAACTAAAAGATAAAAATCTCCAGATTAGATTAGATCCTCTAAATATTTCTCCAATGACTGGAGAAATACCAACTAACTCACTCTCTGATAAAAGTTGGGAACATTTTCCAGAAGCAAAAAAAAAAAAAAAAAAAATCAAAAAGTCTAGATTTCGTAACAACACAGGACACTAGATCAATGGAGAAATACCTTCGACATTCCAACAGAAAATGACTCTCATCCAGAAATTCTCAAATTGGCCAAAATATTACTCAAAAGGGAGGATAGAAAAAAAAACTTTTTTTAACCCATTGTGCCACAAGTGGGAACTATGAAAAAAAAAAAAAAAAGGCATTTTAGGCACTCAAGTTCTCAGAAAAATTTTCAGGAACCTACTGATGGCTATGTTTCAACAGAATGGAATAAATCAAGAAAGAAGAAAATATAAGTGTATAGGAAAGTGACTCCAACTGAAAGACATCAGCTGTAAAGATCTAAAAGACCCCAAAGTGCACCTGGGATGCTGCTCAAAAATGTAAAGTCCACGGAATCCAGTATATTTCCAAATGCAGTACACATGACTCTTCGAAACCTAGCCCTATCCTTGCAAAAGCTGGCACCTCATCAGAAAAGCTAAATTGGGAGTTCCCGTCGTGGCGCAGTGGTTAACAAATCCGACTAGGAACCATGGGGTTGCGGGTTCGGTCCCTGCCCTTGCTCAGTGGGTTAACGATCCAGCGTTGCCGTGAGCTGTGGTGTAGGTTGCAGACGCGGCTCGGATCCCGCGTTGCCTGTGGCTCTGGTGTAGGCCAGTGGCTGCAGCTCCGATTCGACCCCTAGCCTGGGAACCTCCATATGCCGCAGAAGCGGCCCAAAGAAATAGCTAAAAAGACAAAAAAAAAAAAAAAAAGCTAAATTGTTCAATATCCTCAAAAGTGCCAAACTAGCAAGTAAAACCAGATTACAAGTGATTGGGTAGGTATATCTGACTACCAAAGTCTCCTAGACATTGTTGACAAAGGCTAAAGGAAACTATCGGTTAGAAACAAGGGAATGAAGAAAGGAATGTAATTATAAACTTAAACGGCAAACTACTTTAACTGGCCTATTTAACAAACAGAAGAAGGGGAAGAGAACTCTACCAGAAGCTCTTACTCCTAAAAAAACTTCAAAATATGCAGGTCATCACTAGGACTATAATCTTACCTTCTAAATTCTCCAACTTGGGGGAAGTAAAAGGGATGATGACCAAGAGTTAAAAACAGCTGCAGTAAAGCAACACCAAAATCCAGCTTCCCACTTACGAGAGTATTTCATCTCTTCTTCATGCTTAGCAATGGAATATGTGCTTAGAAATGGCCTATAAAAATTATCCTTGAAAATATGGTCTTTACCACATTGCTATACCCTTCACTGGGTTATAAAAACTGCCTACATTGCACTGAAAGATGTTTTCTCAGGTAACCCGCCTTTAAAATACATTGAGTAATATACAGAGCATGAGTCTATCAAAGGCCGATGCTCAAAAGACTAGTTTCACTTATAAACTTTCCAGAAATTCTTCAAGCAATAGCATGTGCAATTAACATACTGTTTCCTAACAATCATGCTGAAATTTCCTTTCAGCTGGTAAGGCAGGTTTCTTAATCATTTGAATACCTTCTAATCTCAAAGTAGACTGGAATACTCACTCCACTCACAGTGAACTCTACCATGAACAATAAATCAATATTTTTAAAAATTTTTATCAGTTTAGTAATTTGTATTTTTAAAGGAATTTGTTCATGTCATCTACACTGTGAAATTTATTGATATAAAGTTGCACATTACTCTTTTAATGTCTGTAGCATTCTGTTTGTGGAACTAGAAATGTTAAAAAAAAAAAAAAAAAAAGGAGTTGGTCCATCTGTTAGGACCACTACTTCTCTTGCTTGATAAACAGAATGAACTGATTTGAAGAGACAAGTTTCCCATTATTTAAATGTTCATTCATTTACAGAAAAATCATGAACCCAAGTGAAATTATTAACTACTTAATTAATTAGCATGCTAGAAAAATATAAACCAAGCAAATATACTGAGAAGCAATTAATATACTAATAATAGATGAAATAAGATTAATAGCATATATTTTATCAATAGATAGGGATAAAAAGTACAGTCTGACAAGATATTAACAGTCTTAGAGATTTATATACCTATCAACATAGTTTCAATATATGTTTTTTAAAATACATTAAAATTACAAGAAAAAAATAAATGATAATTCCAGAGGTAAGAAACTACTAAATCATGTATTAAAAAAATAGGTAAACCTATAATGGAGTTTGAATGACACTGTTGACCAACATAAAATAATAAATATAAAAAAGTGTATTCCCCAAAACAGTGACATTCTTTTCAAATACCTATGTGTTTTTCCAAAAAAAAATTGCTCATGTATTATGCCATAGAGAAAATTCCAGTAAAATCTAAGTGGCAGAATTTCTGCTATATCATTAGAAAATTAGCAGTGAAAAAGTCTAGGCAAAAAAATCATGCACTGAGAAATTTAAGTATTTCTTTTAACTAATTTTTTGATTTAAGAAAAACTCAAATGTAAATTTTAAATATATTTAGAAAGTAACTGTAAGAGTACTATATATCAAATATTTGCAGACAGTCAGAAAAATAGTAGGAAGAAAATTGTACCCATAATTTTCCATATTTTAAAATAAAAAGGAAAATACATGAATTAAGAATCCAACGAAAGAAACTTAAAAAAAAGAAAAAAATAGAGTCAAAAGAGCAGCTACCTCTCCCATTCCAGCATCAAATGAAAACTATGGACATCATTAATTTTAAAAGGCTCTTTCTTTAAAAAAAATAATAGCCTAGAGACAAATATCTGGCAAGTTTAAACAAGATGAAAAAGGAAATATATATACACAGCAGTAGGAACTGCCAAAAAAGCAAACTATAAAGAGATTATATTTTTAAGAAAATTGTGTGAAATTTACAAGAATAAATTTAGGAATCTAGTGAAATGGGTAACATTCTAGGAAAATATAAATAAACCACTGTTAATGTGGAAAACATGATTATGCAAATAATAAAATAAATTGTAAAGTTTGTCAAAGATTCTCCCTTAAAAGCAGGATGTTTTACAGGGAAGATCTACCCAACCATCAGGTTGTAGATTATTCCTACACTGCACGGAGGAGGCCAGTAACTCAATAAGTATTTGTTGAATGGATAAAAGTGCTATGAACTGTTAGCAGCAATAAAGATGGCGACCATCTCTATTGCCTTGATAGCAGTCATGCAATGCTACTATCACAACCAGAAAAAAATGACCACACATCCAATAAGGGAAGCTATACATTAACCTCTACATGAACAGAGGATTAAATTCTAAATCAAATATTGAAAAATCAAATTCAGGCAGAGGATTAAAATAACCATAGTTGGAGTTCCCGTCACGGCGCAGTGGTTAACGAATCCGACTAGGAACCATGAGGATGAGGGTTCGGTCCCTGCCCTTGCTCAGTGGGTTAACGATCCGGCGTTGCTGTGAGCTGTGGTGTAGGTTGCAGACGCAGCTCGGATCCCGCGTTGCTGTGGCTCTGGCGTAGGCCAGTGGCTACAGCTCCGATTGGACCCCTATCCTGGGAACCTCCATATGCCGCGGGAGCGGCCCAAGAAATAGCAAAAAAAAAAGACAAAAAAAAACAAACCATAGTTATGCATACACAATGAGTATACAATTGGCTTTTCCATCTTCCAGAAAAAGTTTTAGAAAAAGCAAGAAAATAGGCTATACTCTCATTTTCAATAATAAAAAATACTACGAAGTACACAAAATAAACCAAATGTCTAAGACCTATATGAAATAAAAATCTAAAACTTAATTAATTTTATACTTACCTGAAACATATGCCATATTTTAAAGGCTAAGAAGCCACAATATATTTTAAGATATGTGTAATACCTTTATAATTTCAAATTAGCCAAAATGCCAATGGTAACTTTGGAGAAATTCAACAGGATATGTCTAAGTTCATCTAAAAAAGGAATATTTTTAAATATTAAGATGGATTTTGCACACTAACAGATATTTAAAAGAGCAATTAAAGTGATGCAATGTTATAGATTAGGATATAAGGAAGGGTAAATGAAATAAAAGTTCAGAAACATATACATACACAAATTTATATATTATATTTGGGTACTTAACATATGATAAAAGTATTTCAAATTAATGGACACAGTATGAACTATTGAGATAAGGACTTCTGACAAATCTCTTAGAAAAAAATAAGGTTTGTGCACCTTGTCCATAAAAAATAAGTTCCTGGTGAGTTATACATTTAAATTTAAATAATATATATAACATAAAAGTTTTAGAATATAGGAGACTTCTTATAAACCTGGAGTAGGTAGGCTTTTCTAAGCAAGACACAAAAATCCAAAGTTATAAAGGAAACAACAAACAGAAAAATATGTGTAAAATTAAAAACTTGGGAATATTGTTCACACTGGGAACTAAAGACAAAAGGAAGCTTACAAACTTGGCAGAAAATATGAAAAGCATAGGATACCAAGCCTTATGGTAAACAAAGGATTAATATCTATAAAATATAAATGCCTCCTACCAATCAATAAGGGCAGAAGGATAAGTATGGAAAGATAATTCATAGAAGAAATGAATACAAATACCCAGTAAGCACATTTAAAAAATGCCCAACCACAGAGGTAGACCAGAATACATGGCTTAACTGAAACAATAATACATCGATTTTCATCTATAATTGAGACAAAACATTTAAAAGGCTAACAATTGTTTTTAAAAGTGTGAAGAAACAGACATTTAATATCATTTCAGTGTACACCAGTATTACATTTTGGAAAGTAATTTGGTAGTTCCTATTCAAAATTTAAATGAGCAGATATTTGACTGAGGAATTCCACTTCTAGGAATCTTCTTTACTAGTGGAAAAAATGTTTAAATAATAGTAGATTATGAAAATTGTATAAAGTGTATAATAAATCCTCTTTCTGCTTTTAAAAGCTTTATTTTTGTATATGTACATATATAAAAGTATATAGAAGTCTTCTGAAGGACATAAAATTGTTGAGTGTTTACCTCCAGAGAGACGATTGACATTATAAAGAGGATGAGCTCAAGAATTTCTATTTTTTCACTCTGTGTGTTTCCATAGTGTTCAATTATTTTGCTTTTATTGATTAGGATTCATTTATTATTTGTATATTTAAAAATCAAAAAATATATTTTTGTTAACAAAACGGAGCCCTCATTCTCTCTTCGCAGTGACCCTCTGCAATATAAAACAGCTCTGAGTGCTCCACTTCACAGCGAGGATAGCTGAGGAACAAAGTACTTATATAAGTAAACTGACTTCCTGAAAAATCTCTAGCTGGTGATGATCTAGGTCTAGAACCATGCCTTCTGATTCCTGGTCTTTTTTCTTTTTTTTTTCTTTTTTGGTCTTTTTTTAGGGCCGCGCCCGAGTCTTCGACCTACACCACAGCTCACCTCATTGCCAATCCTTAACCCACAGAGTGAAGCCAGGGATTGAACCCACAAACTCATGGTTCCTGGTCGGATTCGTTTCCGCTGCACCACGACAGGAACTCCTGATTCCTGGTCTTAATTTTTTTTTTCTAAAAGAAACTTAGCACGTTTCCCCCACAGGATTATTTTAGTAACACATTAGTTTCTGAAGCCATAATTTTTAAATAAGATAAAGCCTCATTTTTTACCCTGATAGATCTGAAAACAGGCTTCTCCCAGTGGAATGCTCTGATCTCCTTGCAAGGACCAGATGCCTGGTTTAAAATGGGAAAATATCGATTTTCTGCCCCATCTACTTTGCTTCCTGCTTGTCTCTCTATCTGCCCATGTGAAACTCCTCTACTGATGAACCCAGCATACTGAGAGTTGGCTCTCAACTCAAACTAAAATAGCATACTGTTAAATGAAATATATTCTTATTCTCTTGAAGAATATACCTTCATAAGGGCCCAGAAGGCCAGATTTGATTTTAGAATTCTTTGTCACCAAAGAGCTCTCCTCTGGACTGGGAAAGGATGGAAACAGGTGACAAAATGGAAAGAGGCAACCTCATTCCTCTTGCTTTCTCTTCACCCCCTGGCTCCATCCTGCACGTGAGGGGCCTCCACTGTACATCTGTGCACTCCAGCTGCACATTCAAACTGTCTCCTGTCCCACTACCCCAAAAAGAACAGTGTTGGCTGTCCCTCAGACCTGGGGGTACACTTACATATGTCACCAGCCATCTTTAGGAATGTAGCCCTGGAAAAGACTCTGGAGGTGGCATCAGGGCCATTTGGACAGAGTCCTGAAGCCCGGAAGGCACCATAGGCTACAGCTGGGCACTTCCCCATGGCCCCTCCATGCCTTGCCCCAGGTGAGGCCAGGTGGTGAGAGGAGGGTTCTGGGCAACAATCCTCTCAGCCCGAGTCTAACGGTGCATCCAACAAACTGAGTGCCTACTTATACAAAACGGTTCTCGCTAGTATATGTTTTTTCAGTAAATCTATTTCAATGACACCTGAAGAAAAATTTAAAGAAATATTAAAAATTAAAAATAAATACCATAAAAATACACGAGGTAGGGTAAACCTGGAAAAAAATAACTGGGAGGCATTTTTCTATTTGTTCAAACTCTCACCTTTCAAAAATATTTCAGATCGAATGACAATCAGTTTATGCTGCCCAATATAGTCATCCCTAGCCACATGTGACAATTTAAAATTACATAAAATTTACTAATCAGTTTTTAAGTTGCATCAGTTGCATTTCAAGGGCTCTCAATAGTACCATGTGGCTGGGAGCTACCGTACTGAACGGTGAAGACGGAACATTTCCATCATCACGGAGTTCTTATTCACTGAACAGCTGTGAACAAAAAAAAGCAAATACCATTTTGACCTTCAAAAAGACTTTCAGCAATGACATTGATAAAAACGAAGCAATGACCCTGAAGGTTAGCTTGATTTGTTGTCAGTTTTAAAATCACTATCAGTGGATCCCTATACTAAATAAGTTATTTAGAAAATTGTAATATAGGCAATTGTTTCAAATAATCTTGTTCCTGACAGGAAACATTTTGTAAGATCAACTTCAAAAGCTTGAATTACTGAACAAGCTGTTCTTCCTGCAATTGGGTAGTTTGGATTCAAGATCCTGTGAACAGCCTGACAAAAGCCTATATTCTTCTGGAAACTACATCCGAGACCTTGGATTCTAATTCTAGTTTTGCACTAATAAATGTGCCTTTAGGGAAAGTTCAACTTTAATTTTCCTGTCAGTGAAGTGGAAATGATGACACTACACTCAATTTGCCTCACTGAGCTATTTTAAGTATTATATGTAAATTAATAAATAGGTATGATTTTTTTCCAAACCTTTGTATGGTTTTCTTGGTTTTTTTTGGTTTTTTGTCTTTTGTCCTTTTAGGGCCACACCAGCGGCATGTGGAGGCTCCTAGGCTAGGGTTCTAATCAGAGCTGTTGCTGCCGGCCACAGCCACAGCCATAGCCACGCCAGATCCGAGCCGCATCTGCGACCTACAACACAGCTCATGGCAACGCTGGATCCCTAACCCGCCAAGCGAGGCCAGGGATCAAACCTGCAAGTTCATGGTTCCTAGTCGGATTCATTTTCGCTGCGCCATGACGGAAACTTCCCTCTATATGGTTTTAAGCAGATTCTCTGTTACAGATGAGCTTAAGATAGGAAAGGGAGTTTACCCTAGTTCATCATACCTGAAACCTTTCCTTAGACTTGGTGGAAATGTCACTGTTATATATCTTATAGCTGGAAATGTAAATATAAATTCTAGATTTTTAAATTAACATAGGAGGTTGTTCTTCAGCACGTATTTTTAGGTATAATTCTGTACCTAAATGTGTGAATTTTCCATTCAATCCAATTCAGTGATCATTCAGTCTCAGAATATTTTGTGTAAGCAGGGAGAAAATGCAACAACAAAAATAGTGGATAAGTTATATCCAAGATCTCTACCTTCTTTTCCATTATTTTAGATTAACACTTTGTAAATTAAGAATAAACTAAAAATTAAATTTCAAATGTGATTTCTCTAAAAAATTATAGATACAGGGCTATTGGGAGAGAAAAGTTTTCTTTTCCTTGGAGGAATAAGCAGGGCAGGAGTATGTTTCATTCATTTCAGGATCTCTACTTCCAGATGCTAAAGGATGCTCATTAGCCATAACTTTTGCTAACACTATAAAAGCAAGCTTTGATAGAGAGTATGTTCTCAGGATCACCAGTAGAGACCTGGCTTTGGGATCCATTAACTGTGAACTCCTGATTAAAGTGGCTTAATTGCTCTGAATTTAATCTGTATAATGTGGGCAAGGATGACTACTTTGCAGTTTTCAAAACTGTAAAATGAGAATAGCATCCATCCTGTAGGGTTAGTTTTGACAAGAAATTAGGCAATACATAGAAAGCTTTTAGCCTACTGCCTAGATGACTACTACATAATAATATCTTGAATGTAAATAAATGGTAGATTTATCTTTAAATTTAGAAAGTATTTTTTTTTTTGTCTTTTGTCTTTTTGTTGTTGTTGTTGCTATTTCTTGGGCCGCTCCCACGGCATATGGAGGTCCCCAGGCTAGGGGTTGAATCGGAGCTGTAGCCACCGGCCTACGCCAGAGCCACAGCAACGCGGGATCCGAGCCGCCTCTGCAACCTACACCACAGCTCACGGCAACGCCGGATCGTTAACCCACTGAGCAAGGGCAGGGACCGAACCCGCAACCTCATGGTTCCTAGTCGGATTCGTTAACCACTGCGCCACGACGGGAACTCCTAGAAAGTATTTTTAACTCAGAAACAGGTGCGGACAGAAGTGATACATTTCAGAGGGAAGGGACAGATTAAGAAAATATATGGAAATGAGACAGTAGAGGGAATGTCTGGATGAAGTCAGAATATCTTGCTTGTAATAGAAATAGTGCTAAGAGATAATATAGGAAAAGTAGATAGAGGACAGATTGTAACCCAATATCAGGTAAATGTGAGGTTGACAAGTTCCTATTTTAAATGGAGTTTATAAGCAAAGGAGTGAGGAAATCAAACAGGAATTAGTACTTCCTAGCTGTGGCATTTCAATGTCCTATATAAGTAAAAATTTTAAATTTGTGAATTTTCTTTGGCCAGTAGAATTACAGATACTTAAAAACTTCTGTTTAACTATTCTAGTTAAGTGAACTCGAATTGCTATTTAAAGAGAAAATAGTATAATTTTAAATCTTATTCCTCATCCTAAAAGTAAAGGGACCATAGTAGGGAAAATGGTCTTAGACTCGTATACAAAGTCACTCTAATGGAGTTGAGGCCCAGAGAAGTGAAATGACATGCTAAATTCTCAAGGTTATAAGACAGGAGATAGATGGACTCCAGGGTAGGCTATTTACAACTAGCCTCCTGCTTATACTTGAGACAGGAGATAGGTAGGCTCCAAGACAGACATTTACAACCAGCCACCCATTTATATTTCAAGATAGAAATAAAAACAGGAGGAAGGTAAATAACTGGACTTTGCCTGCTGTGCACACTTTAATGGCAAGGGCAGAAAGGGGCTAAGCCCTTCTTGGGCAAAAGATCAAGATACTTCCCATCCTTGGAGTCAGGGAGACCCCAACTACACATGTGCAGAAAGACTCAAAAAAGTGAAGGGGCAACAGGCCAGAATAAGTCCTGGAAATCTTCCCATATTCCCTTGCTCTGAAATCCATCTTGGCTAAAAGATATGCATGCATATCAGAGAGGGCCCTGGGTTCAATCAGGTGTGAGAAACAAAGCAAGATAATTGACCAAAGGAAAACAAAGACAGGGAAAATTGCCCCTTTATAAGTGATTTAAATCACCCCCTTAGTATACTTGCCACTAGCAGGGGCTCCATACTCTTCCTTGTGCTGTTTTGCTTCCAAACTGCTTCCCGTGTTCTCTTCTACTTGTTGTACTGTATCTCTGACCTGTTTTTACCATCTTTGCCTGCTTGAAACATTCTTGCTTTCAACAGGGGGCAAGAATCAGGGCAATTCTGCTTTTACCCTTTAGCCCCTGGTGGTCTAATGGCTAAGATTCCTATTTTCACCCAGGCTGCCCAAGTTCCTCTCCTGAGCAAGGAACTAAGATCTGGCTTCAAGCCATCACTCCCTCCTGTCCCTCTGAGATCAGTTAGTAGCACAGCCAAGATCATGTTCTATGTTGTATCCTTCCAAAGGGTAATTTCAGGATCAAACAACTCCAAAAGAATGAGAAAAAGCCTAAGAAATACATGATACAGCTGTGGTTCACTTACCCAAAGCTTTTCATTTGAGATGTCCCAATAGCCATCATAGATATATAAATACAGGTCAAAATATTTGATTGCAAAGATACCATCCAGCCCTTGAGAGAGAGGGCTGTGGGGACTGGAAGATGGCTAATTTTAGTGCAAAGGGCTTACTGACAGAACAAGCATGGGGCAGGCCAACCTGCCTAGTATTCTTCAAAGCCAAATGTCACTGGGGACCACACCCAGGACCAGACCATGGAAGGACAATGACTCAAGTCAACAATCCCTGTAGGATAAATTAATTGCTTTTCCTCTAGTTTGTAAGATTTTTCTGCATCACAGTATTCAGCCCGAATATTCAAAGAATAAATTTGTAATTATTTGTCTCCAGATTTTCTTTTCCCCCTTCTCCTGGATCTTATAACTATGTAAATGACCATATGGATCAAAGATTTAAATGCATAAAATAAATCAACACAAGGGTTCACTGAGAAAGTAAGAGTTTCAGCCCACTCCCTCAAATCTGCTCCTCAATCTGACTTTATTGTTCTCTACTAATTACTTTTTGTATAATTATTCTTGTTAAAATGTTTAAAGGTCATTCATGTATTTAATAATATTTTATACATATTAATGAGGCAAATTACATACTACACAAAAATCTTAAATTTGTGGATGTTTTAGAACATATTCTTCAGAGATTTGCACATTGTACTGAATGCTTGCTACATACTGATTTTCAGAAAATTTAGTCCAATTGAGGTATGTGAGATGTTCAATCTCGCTACACATTTTGCTGTCAATAATTACCAATCTTTACATTATTTTCAATGGAATTTTCTAAAAATATGATTTAAGTATGTATTTTTAAGTATTATTGAAGATTATTATTTTTGTCTTAAAAGTTCTTCCATAACTTTCATATTGATATTGGTGTTTCTCTGTACTTTGCCCAGATTTCCCATGCATTGTTTGTTTTTATAGTTTTCATTTACCCTGTGAGTTAAGAATTAAATATTATTTACATATAAATAAGCACACATTTCCATGTCTACATGGATGTAAATGTATATATATGTAAATAGGAATGTGTGCATTTAAATATATTTGTGTTGACAATATGTATTTATAATTTATACACATTTTTATGTTTGTGACTGTTTGGCAATCAAGACTACACTTTTTTGCCCTTTAAATATTATTTCATAGTGGGTTTTTTTCATGTTTAGAAAGGCCTCTCCCATTCCAATTTTCATTTTATATTACCTAGATTTTATTTCAGTTTTTGTCACTTTATTTTCACTTAAATCTATAAATGATGTAGGCATTTCTTAGGTGAAGAGCTAACACTATTTTTCTAACAAATTATGTTTTCAAACTCATTTATTGCATAATTAACTCTTTGCCATTGGTTGGTGATACTTCTTTTATTATATACCAGGTTTTTCCACATATATCAAGATTTGTTCCAAGAATATTGAGTTCCTTGAAGTTTCTTGTCAGTTGAACCTGTCTCAACAGTACAACTTTGTTTTTAAATAATACATTCATGTGCATTTCATTTGCTTGAAATTAGCCATAAATTCAGAAAACTTAGATAACAGTGATAGCAAGCATCTGTCTTCTCTCATTTTCATTTCATTTATAGCTTTTTTGTTGTTAAGGTAAAATCACTTTATGACTAGATTATTAAATATCTTGAAGACTTTTTTTGTTGTTGCTGCTTTGGTAATCTTTTTAATTGCATTTTCCAAGTGTCTATAGGTAGTTTATAGATATACAATTGATTTTTATATGACATTGTTATTTGTATCTTTGCCAAATTGTCTTCTTATAACTTCCTTGTAGATTTCCTAGGGTGTTCACTATAAACCATTATGTCATCTGTAAATGGAGACAGCTATATTTCTTTCCTACTAATGTTTATCTCTTTATTTCTTATTCTGTTTTGCTGTACTAGCTGCGAAGTCTAATACAATATTGAACACAAGTGATGAGAGTTCCCAGTCTTAGGGGAAGAAGTATTAGGTCCTTCGTCATTACGTATGATATTGGCTATAATTGTTTAGCAGTTGCCTCTTACCATACTGAGAAAAAAAATCCTTCGATTTTGCCAAAAGATTCTTTCATGAATGTATGATCACTTTTGTCAAATGAGATGATCATATTATTTTCCTCTTTGTTAATGTGGTCATTACATTGATTGATATCTTATTGTTAAAACAGTCTTGATTCCTAATGTAAACCTCTCTTGGATCCCAGTGTGTTATTGTTTTCATCTACTGCTGGAATCAATTTGCTAATATTTGGTTTAAGGTTTTTGCAGAAAGATTTATGAGAGATATTGATCTATTATTGCCTCTTCTTACAAAGTATGTGTCTGTATAATGTTGATCATCTAATTGAGTGTTCTAGACTCCAGTCCCTTCTGAAAAAGTTATACAAAACTAGTGTTTCCTTCTTGAATGAGTAATAGTATTTACAAGTGAAATCAACTGAGCTTGGAATTCACACGATGAAAACGTTTTATATTACAAGATCATTTTTTTACAATGATTGAGGTTTTCTTCAGGCTTTTCAGGTTTTCTCCAGATGATTTCCAGGTTTTCTTCAGGTGATTCAGGTTTTCTCTTTTTCCTGCATTTGTGTTTTTAGCAGTCTCTCTCTCTTTTTGCTTTTTAGGGCCCACTTGTGGCTTATAGAAGTCCCCAGGCTAGGGATCAAATCAGAGTTATAACTGCTGGCCTATGCCACAGCCACAGCAATGTGGGATCCAAGCCACATCTGCAATTTACACCACAGCTCAGGGCAATGCCAGATCCCCGTCCCAGTGATCGAGGTCAAGGATCAAACCTGCATCCTCATGGATACTAGTCAGATTCATTTCTGCTGCACCACAACAAGAACTCTGTCTTTCCAGGCATTTGTCCATTTCATGTAAGTTATAGAATTTATTGCCCAATAAGTTCGTGTAGAATCCTTCCATTCTAGCCATCTCACATCTGTGGGCTCTGCCTGATGTCCTCTCTTTCATTCCTGATACTGATTTAAGTTTTGTCTTAAGCAAGAAAAATGCTCAAATATCAAAAACTACAGCGACCTACTTAGGCTTCATTCTCATAGAAGGTCAGAGAAGCCCACCCCAGGATATCAAAGAAGCCATTTGCCCAGCCCCTCCCAAAACTAGAAGACATCCTAGATGTTTCCTGAGAATGGCTGAGTTTTATACTTAGGTTGGAAACCTAAGTATAGTCAAATAGCTAGGCCTCTGTATGCAAAGTTGAAAAGATGCTGATCCTTTTGAATGTAATTCAGAAAGCAAACTGATCTTTCAAGAATTGAAGAAACAATTACTTCAGCCCCCTGCCTTGGCCCTCCCAAATTCATCTAAACTCTTTGACCTTACTCTCATGAGAGAAAGAAAATCGCTTTTGGGGTATTAGCTCAAAAACTGGTCGTTGCTTATTTCTCTAAGCAATTAGGGGATGACCTCCTTGCCTATGGGCAGTAGCAGCTATTCTAACCCTGCTAAAAGGAGGCTGAGAAGTTAATACATTTGGTCAGCCAATCACTATATGGACTCCACAACAGACTCAGGATTTAGTAAGTTCGAAGAAAAGAGAATGGCTATACCCTGAAGGTTGATTCAAATTCAAGTTGTGTTTTAAGACAACTCAGTGACTACCAAAAGTACCTCTCACATGCTAAGACTTAGCACTCTGATACCCACAGAAAAAGATCCCTCTGGGGCACAACTGTATAGAAACAATAGACAATCTATTCCAGTAGCCTTGACCTAAGTGAGCCTCTCCAAACACCAAGGAGGAATGGTTCACAGGTTTTTTTTCATTTTGTTTTGTTTTGTTTGCTTTCTAGGGCCACACCTGGACATATGGAGGTTCCCAGGCTAGGGGTCTCATCGGAGCTACAGCCGCTGGCCTATGATACAGCCCCAGCAACACCAGATCCGAGCCACTTCTGCAACCTACACCACAGCTCATGGCAACGACAGATCCTTAACTCACTGAGCAAGCCCAGGGATCAAACCCACATCCTCATGGATCCTAGTCAGGCTGGTTAACCACCAATCCATGATGGAAACTCCCAGAGAAGTTTTATGAAGGAAGGGAAAAGACTGGTAGCACATGCAGTAACCTCTGGACCCAAATCATAGGAGCAAGTTGCCTATCCCTAGGAATTCTGTCTAAAAGGCAGAGCTGATAACCCTGGAGACAGGGAAGCCTTAGAGTTCAGGACAGGGAAGATCTTAAATTTTTACACAGATTCCTGGTATGTGTGAGCCATCCTATGTCCATATGGGGCTGTTACTGCAGAGAATAAACAAGGGAAACATGGGTGAAACATACTGCAGCTCTTAGAAGCAGCACAGCTTCCAAAAAAAGGTGGTGTGATACATTGTAGGGTCACCAAAGGTGGATGCAGAGTAATAAAAGGAGACAACAAGGTAAAGGCAAACGTAAAAAGGATGGCCCTAGAACCGTTAATTTGGCAATTACCCTCATACTTCAAAAGCCAGATCCATCCAATTATTCCCCAATCTATACAAAGGAAGAATTAGACAATGCCCAGAAATGGGGCTTCAATAGTGATCTAGGAGGCCATGGGTGGCTAGTTAGTGATCATGGGCAATTCTTCTTTCCCCAAACTACAGCTTGTCAAGCCATCAGGGAGGTTCATCAAGGTCATGGTAACTCCTGGCATGCAAAGCACAATCAGTCAAGATTTAATGCAATCCCTATCAAATTACCCATGACATTTTTCACAGAACTAGGAAAAAATAATCCAAAAATTTATACGGAACCATAACAGACCCAGAATTGCCAAAGCAATCCTCAGGGGGAAAAGACAGGAAGGCATAACCCTCCCAGTGTTCAGACAATACGATAAAGCTATAGTAATCAAAACAGTGTGGTATTGGCACAAATACCAATATATGGATCAATGGAGCAGAAGAGAGAGTCCAGAAATAAACCCATGTATCTATGGTAAATTAATCTTTGACAAAGGAGAGAAGAATATTAAACGGAAAAAAGTTCTTTAGCAGTGGTGCTGGAGAAATTGAAGAGCTGCATGTAAATCGATAAAATTAGAACACTCCCTCACACCATGGACAAAAATAAACCTCAAAATGGCTTAAAGACTTGAATATAAGGCATGACACCATAAAACTCCTAGAAGGGAACACAGGTAAAACATGTGTTCATACATGATAGACGATAAGAAATGTATATATATTATAACTGAGTTACTTTGCTGCACAGCAGAAATTGGCATAGCACTATAAATCAACTATACTTCAATAAAAAGAAAAAAACAGTGTAATCACTCAGATATGTGAGACGCCACATTTGCACAATGAACAATCCCAGCAAGATTACCCAAAGGCCCCAGATAAGGCCCATTCAGACCAGAGGGACATATCCTGGGGAAGACTGGTAGATTCATTTTCCTGCTGTAACAAGAGCACTGGGCAATTTCAGGTGCTAGTGGATACATTTTCAGAAAGGATAGAAGCATTTCCTGCTGTAACTTAAATGGCAGCTGAAGTGGCTAAAGCATTACTAAAAAAAAGTAATCCCCATGTTTGGACTCCCAGGATCCCTACAAAGCAATAAAGATCCAGCATTCGTGTCTAAGATGACAAAGGGGATAATAAATACGGACTTCACACTCAGCCTGGAGACTTCAGCCATCAGGAAAAGTAGAAAGGTCCAATCAGATCTTGACACAGGCCTTAGCCAAGTGATGTCAGGAAACTCAAGAAAAATGGATTAATTTGCTTTCAATTGCCCTGCTCCGCATGGGGTTACGTGTGTTTGAACTCCTGTATGGTAGACCCATTCCCCAAGTCCGAGAGAAGGGACACCTTAATTCCCTTGAAATGGAACAACTCAGATATGCCCTCCAGGTAGGAGAAAACCAGAAAAGCTCTCACAGAATATGGTGATCAGGTGCTCCCTGCACCTGACTAGCCCTCCTTCCAGCCAGGAGACTGGGTGCACCTAAGAACCTAGAAAACCAGGGCCCTGCAAGACCAGCTCACTCGTAAGTGGAATGGACCCCACTCCAGTGATCCTAACCACCCGTTCTGCCCTGAAGTTGTAGGGATCAATCTGTGGGTGCATCACACATGAGGGAAGAGGCACCTGAGCCCCAGCCTCCAGAGAGAAAACCTGAGGCAAGACCCCTTGACAACTCGTGTGACCCTCCAACCTGAAGCTTCCCTGCCAAAAAACAGCAAAGAGCAACCAGGGATATTCAGGCCCTGGCAGCGAGTTTCAACATCAGGGCACATTTTTGCCTACAGGCCAAAGACCAAGATATCTTCATTTTTAGGGAAAATTTGACATATGACCTTGATTCTCTTGCTAATATTTGGGCCACGCATCCTAAATTGTCTGGTGTCCTTTGTCTCCAAGAGGTTAGACCATTGGTAGTTGCTCAGGGAACAAATGGTTAGGGCCAAGGCCTGGTGACCATCATACATCTAAAGGCAGCTGGGGAGCAGTTCTGCTCCTCTCCCTGGGCTACCACGGTGCCTGTACTCAGCCAGAGGCAGTTACAAAAGAGGCCCTCAGCACTGCTCAAGAATGAGGTGCAGGACAATGAGCAGAGGAGGGCTCTGTCACCAGCAAAGCCCATTCGCAATTCCTGGGAAATAAAAACAGGATCTGGAAAATAAAGTCTAAACTTTCCCTTACCTTTGCGTTGTCTGTTTCCACTTGCTCACACAGGGCCAAATGCAGAGGCCCCACCGCCCCAGTGCTTCAGGCTAGAGTCCCTGGTGCTTAATGGCAATGCCGCCTGTGCTGGTCCCCTGTGGTCTGGAGCCTGAGCAGCAGTGGAGCCCCCACTAAGAACCCCACCCAGCCCCACAGCACTGGGAGACCCCTCCCAAGGCAGCTAGGCCCATGGCCATGGGGGGAGGGGGCGGGCAAGCTTGCAATCCGGAGAGCTCACCTCTGTATCCTCTGAACCCAACTCTGATTTGTTCTATTGGCTTAAGCAACACCAGGCAGGAGGACACTTTTGGGGACAGACTCAGGAGGGTCGGTAATTCTACATCCAAAAATTTTACCTTTTAAACCTGTACTAACATAAAAATTCTATTGAGGTAATTTGCATTCTCCTTTTTTTTGTATAAATCTTTAAAATTCATAATGTGGGAGTTCCCCTCGTGGTGCAACAGAAATGAATCTGACTAGCATCCATGAGGATGCAGGTTTGATCCCTGGCCTCGATCAGTGGGTTAAGGATCCAGTATTGCCATGAGCTGTGGTGTAGTCAAAGACCCCAATCTGATCCTGCATGGCTCTAGCAGCTATAGCTCTGATTTGACCCTTAGCCTGGGCACTTCCATGTGCCATGGGTCCGGCCCTAAAAAGCAAATAAATAAATGAATAAATTAAATTAAATTAATAATGCATTTTATAGTTAGAGCACATCTCAAATCAAACTAACCACGTTTCAAATATTTGGTGGCCCCATGTAGCTTCTGGCGACAGTATTGGCCAGCACAGTCTAGAATAATTTTTTTTGTTTTTTTGTCTTTTGTCCTTTTAGAGCTGCACCACGGCATAGGCTGGGGGGTCTAATCAGAGCTGTGGCCGCCAGCCTACGCCAGAGCCACAACGCAGGATCCGAGCCTCATCCGCAACCTACACCACAGCTCATGGGCAACGCCAAATCCTTAACCCACTGAGCAAGGCCAGGGATCAAACCTGCAACCCCATGGTTCCTTGTCAGATTCGTTAACCACTGAGCCAGGATGGGAACTCCAAGAATAATTTTTTTAATCTGATTTATATGTCAAGTCTAATTGCCCCTTTTTAAAGAAGGTAGCCATTAACACAGAAGTGGAAGAAAGAACACTGAGTCCAGAGTCAAAATACTGAGTTTCAACTCCAAGACTGAAGTGTAACATTCTACTCATCAGAGAGTCTCTCTGAGCTTCATGTTTTATTCTGTGAAAAATAATAAATGCTTCAAAGGACCATCATGCTAATTAAGACACTAAGTGTTTCCACAAGTGTTGTTTTCCTCTCGTGACACAGCGAAAACAAATCCAACTAGGAACCATGAGGTTGTGGGTTCAATCCTCGCCCTCACTGGGTTAAGGATCCAGCGTTGCAGTGAACCGTGGTATAGATCGCAGACGCGGCTAGGATGTAGCTCAGCTGCGGCTCTGGTGTAGGGTGGAGACTACAGTTCCGATTGGACTCCAAGCCTGGGAACCTCCTTACACAGCGGGTGAAGCCCTAACGGACAAAAACAAACAAACAAATAAAAAAAAAAAACCTAGAACTTTTATACACTGCTGGCTGAAGTGTAAATTGGCAAAAAAATAAATAGTTATTTGTCAATATTTAGGTAACTTCAAAATGAATACTCTCTCTGATATATCTATTCAGTCCTAGATAAACACCCACAAGAAACTCTAGCTCATGGACAGAGGCAGTTGTGTATAAGGATGTTCATAGCAGCACTATTCATAACAGAATAAAAGAAAATAACTAGATTTCCATCAACTGGAAAATAAGTATTTTACATTATATCTCTACAGTGGAAAGCTTAATAGTACTTTGAATAAATGAAGTAGAACAAAACTTATCAAAAAAATCACAAAACCCTAGAGTTCAGTGAACAAAGTGAGCTGCAAGAAATGATCTGTACAGGAGTTCCCGTCATGGCTCAGCCGTAACAAACCTGAGTAATATCCATGAGGATGCAGGTTCGATCCCTGGCCTTGCTCAGTGGGTTAGGGATACAGTGTTGCCGTGAGCTGTGATGTAGGTCACAGATGTGGCTTGGATCCCTCATTGCTGTGGCTGTGGCAGAGGCCAGCAGCTGTAGCTCTGATTCAACCCCTAGCCTGGGAACTTCTATATGATGTGGGTTCAGCCCTAAAAAGCAAAAAAAAAAAAAAAAAATCTGTACAGTATGACATTTAATGATCTTTGAATACTTGGAAAGCTAATCTATACAATTTTTATACATGCATAAAGTTATAGTAAAATTGATGTGAATGTAAAATGATCCAGCAATGTATCATTAAAAGTATTTTGTGGTGCTAAGGGAGGGAAATGAGATGACAAAAAAATTTGGAGGAACATCAGTTATGTCTATGATTAAATTTTAAAACATCTAAATCAAACAGGGCATAATGTCAAAAGTTCATAAAGTGGGGTGATGTGTACAGAGGTGTTTATCACATTGTTCTGTATTCTTTCTGAGTGTTTGAAATATGTCACAATAAAATAAGTGAGATATAAAGTAGTATGTATTTTTCTAAATCTCTGTGATGTAGGAGTAAACAATACAGCAAGTATTTGTTACATGACAATATTATACCAATAACATATTATTTAATGGTGGGACAAATAGAAGCTGGCCAAGATTTACAAAAAAAAAAAAAAATTTAAAGCCTTTTGGATATTCTAATAGACCCCAGCTGAGTCATAGTCATTTACACAAACCAAACAGAGACAAGATAGTTGGATACACACACAGCACATACACATAAGCTGTTTCCATTATGAGGAATATACACTGAAAAATAAACTGTCACATCACACAGCCCAGGTTACACGACGTGCTTGGATGTGTGCTTTGTTTGGAGAAGCTTCTTTTACATGAGCGGAGTGCACACGGACAATACTGCGAGGCATTTCCCTGCTTGCTGGTAATGAAATAACTTTGATAGAAGCCCCAGATGGCTCCATAACCTGACTCTCCCTGGCAGACTTAGGGATGTTGGTTAGCCAGGCACAACCATCGATGCAATGCTTGTACTGTAGGAAAGAGAGGAATCCTGGGGAAAAGAGAAGCCAGGGGAGGGTGTTGAAGGAACAATGGAAAAGACACAGAAATATTTCCCTCCCTCCTTATTGGCAGAGAGACCCTGATCCAAAGCCCAGTGGTTCCCCGTGGACTGGCCCAAGCCTTCAGGAGGGGGTACACTTTAGCAGAAAAGACGAAAGTGTAGGCAGAATAGCTTAAATGCTGCTCAACCAAACAAAACTGAGGATTCTTCTTGAAAGAGGACAGGCTTCTAAGTTAGGAAGTACAATTCCAAAGGAAATTTTAAAGACCTCTCAGAAGAGAAGCATCTCCAGGATTCCAAGGCGGCCATCTAGTATCAGAGATTGCTTCTCCTGATCTCAGGCTGTCCTGGCATGACATGGTGCCCCACGGTCACTGTCCCTCTCCATACCAGGGAACAGTCCCTATTGGCCACTCTCTTTAGTCATGAAGTTAATAGTTATCTCTGCCCTGAGGTGGGAAGGGTGTAAAATATGGTAGAAAAGGCAGAAATGAGGAGGTCCTTCAGAGGCAAATCATATTCACTATCTCGCTCAGCTCACATCTCCAACCCTATCCTCCTGGGCACTGTCCTCTGAATGGGAGTTCACTTGAATGTTAGCCCCTAAAAATGCAGGGCACTATTTTCCTCATCCCCCGTTCCCATCCTTTCACTCTCCCCTCTACCAGGCATGCATTGGTCCTTACCACCCATCAAGGGCCCTGAAGACACTCACCAGAGACAATTAAGAGGAAAACGTTTATGTAGGTGATGAAAATGATCCAGGTGATCCTATAACCAGAGTAATACATGGATTCACCTTCCTTTAGCTTTTGTTGATACAGTATGAGCGCACAGAACAGAAAGATACCTGATGTCCAGACACAAGAAAAAAAATCCCTTCTGAGGAACTCTGGCTTTTCTCCTCAAGTCTTCACCCAAGATATGTCTCACTTCCAAAGCCCCTACCCCATACAAATGCACCTTGTCCAAAGGTCAATCCCACTTCAGTGGTACAGGAAACTGAATAGCTAAGCCAAAGACCTGGGAAGGTTGAGTTAGTCAGAGACTACAGTCTGGACCCACAAACCCTATGCCTCCAAGCCTGTGTTAGGAGTGATGGAAAGTTACCTGTGAGGATACCAATGTAGGCCGTCATGAAGAGAATGAGCTTAGTTTGAGGAATCATATAGGTGAATTCAAGACCCAGGAGCAAGTTATGGAAGAAGGAAAGGTTGAGGACCAAAATCAGCAAGTTCCTGACCACCTCCAATCTACCTGTTGGAAAGCAAGCAGAAGCAGAATTGAGAAAAGGATAGATATTTCGTCTAGGCTCATTTCCACCCGGGGCCCACAAATTTCCAGGGAAATATGGGAATGAAGTTAAAGATTTAATTAAAAATAAAGAGGAAAGGGATGAAAGAGAAATAAGGTACTAAGCTGAACAGGAGACAGAATGAAAAGAAACTATTCTCTCTCTTGGTGTTTCTGTATGCTTCTTTCTCTTCTATTTTCTCACCACACTCCAATTCATCCTGTCTTCCTCTAGCAGCAATATAACCTTGTTTCCAATATTTTCCTTCTTCCCAGTTATCTTTCTTTCAGATCTTTTAGACCCTCATGTTCTGATGTGCTGGTCACCCTACTGCTACTGTCAAGGTTTCTCAGAAGTCCAACAACTAAGTCTGTGAGCTTCTACACTTCTCTCCAAAACATGCCAATAGTGAGCTTCTGGAATTGGCCTTGTCTGTGTTGATTATGGAAGTGGGCACACTGCAACCAGAGGTAGCTGTGCTAGAGAATAATGATGAGAGGAATGAAGTCAAGGAAGGATGAACCCTCCCTCTCAAGGAAGGATGGAAACTGCCTGCCTCTTTCCAAAGAACAGCTCTGACCTTCTGGCCAAATAGGATTGCAGCATATCCATGGATTGTGGATTAGTTTATGTTGCTTTGGTTCAAATGTCAGTTCTGCCCATTCTTCTATGACGATTCCTATGGCCAAGAAGACTAAGGCCCAGGAGGAGAAGATCATGTTGGCAGCCTGGATATTTCTGATCGATAAATGCACCATTGTGACTGGGGATTTCAATCTGAGATCACCCCGAATATCTCACATGCTTCTTCTCTGATTTGATTAGTCAAGGAAGTAAGGCAAAATCTAGGCTTTCTGTGATTGCTAAGGCATTGGCAGTAGCAGAAGTTGAAGGGGCTTGTGGAACAGAGAAGATAAAGCCCACTCTTCACACTCCTTTATCTGGGCTGGCCTGCTGTCCAGGCTGCCAACTGCCATGGAATCATCTGGTCATTTGACCCTTGACCCTGAGACTTATTGCAATTGAAGAATCAAGGGGCCCAGAAGCCCTGAGAAAGGCATCAGATATAGAGGGGGATACAATATCACACACAGAAAAAAAAAAAACTATCAGATGTAGGAATAACTAGAGGTCTTGAAAGAAGTTAGATGTGCATGACTAAAGAAGTTAGAATTGTACGTTCCTGGATTGATGGGTATTAGACAGGGATCAGTGAAATGCAGGAGGAATTTAAGATTGTTGATGTGAGATGTCAGCTAGCTAACAGCACAGAAGGGAATGACCATTCAAAATCTGGAATGTTTTGGAGAAACTTCGGTCCTCATTGGGGGAACCTAAATAAGTTTCATTAGGCAAGCATCTTGAAAACAGGCCAATGTCTTAAAACCAAAAGAACTAGCCTAATACACTGAACCACTACAGTCCAATATCATGTATAAGGCATAGGCAATTCTTGTCAGAACTGCCTTTCTAACAGCAGAGAAAACATTTTCAGGTTTCTTGAATTAACAACCATGGTGTTACTAAGCTCAGAGGACTTGCACTAAATCCAAAAAAAAAAATTTTACTGCATTAAGATGAATATCACCTCCAAAAGTCTCTCTCTGCATATTTCTTTGACCTCATGGAAGGCTGCTCTAAATCAGTCAAACTGGATTTCTTTCATTGCCTCAAACACATTATGCTGCCTCTCTTCCAGACCTCTGGACACATTTTAGTATATTTTATATATCTTTTTAACTTGTTTAAAATGAAGCTCAATATATTTAATTTTATATCTGTACTATCAGTAAAACTTTGTAATCAAGCAAATGGACTTGGAATCCTGGCTTTAGATTCTGGCTTGTTTAAAATGAAGCTCAATATATTTAATTTTATATCTGTACTATCAGTAAAACTTTGTAATCAAGCAAATGGACTAGGAATCCTGGCTTTAGATTCTGGCTTTAGCACTGAGAAGCTCTGTGGTCTTGGGGGCAATAATGCATCCTACTAAAGGTTTCATAAAGGTTAAATGAGTTTAGAGACGTTTACATCTTAAAAGAGCTTAAGAGAGTTCCGGGCAAATAAATAATATATAAGTAATTATCCTCGTATTAAATTGGACTCCCTGGGAAAGAGATTTTGAGGCAGATATTGGTATGTGGGGAGTTTATTGGGGGGCATACCCAGGAATCACATCTGTGTTTGAAAGAAGCAGGTTTGAGCAGAAGTTGAACTGAGATGTGTTTGCAAGAGTGAGAAATATCTCTGGAATAATGAGATGTCCATCCTTTACTCTTACAAAAAGAAGGAAGTTTGTGCAAGCATTTTTTTTTTTTTGGTAAAATAACTTGTAATGTTCTCAAAAATTATGGAGAGCTAACACCACATTGTTATCAGTGGCTCTGTGAGGGAATGGAATTATGGCAGAACTTTCATGATTGGCTTTATATATTTCTATAAGGTTTTAATTTTCTATAAGTATGTATTTTGTAAATTTAAAGAAAAAACCCACAAAAAAAAAAAGAAGAAAAGAAATGTTAGCCAAACCCATCAGGAGCTCTGGCTCTGGGGGCCATCCTTGGAGTCATACTGATGGAGCAGGAGAGCTCAGTTTGTCATGAAAGGCAGATAGTACCTCCCTTTGCCTCAAGGCCACTTCTGTACTATCTATCAAGACCAGCAAGCCACAGCAGTCAGTGCCTCTGGTCACCTAGGGATGAGCTCCCACACCTCACCCCTCCTAGATCAGGGCCAGCTTACTGTTAGGGCTGCCAACTGCCATGGAATCATCTATTGGTTTGACTCTTGATCCTTGGGGCCTAGGGCAGTGGAAGGACCAAGAGGATAACAGGCAGCACATGATGACAACTTATATTAGCATGTTATTATAATACTGATATTTTTATCTCAATACAATAGATCCTTAAGAGTGGGATGCCAAGGCTGAAAGATCTGTCTCTTTGAACCTTTCATAGGTAATGGCACTAAAGATAGAAAGATGTTGTCAGATTAGAGACACTGATGGGGTGAGGGATTAGTGAGATACAGGTCAAAGAAGAAATTGCCTTTCCAACTAGGGAAAACAGTATTCAGAGCTGCCATTAAATAAGGTATAAAACATAGGCACAAGCATAAGCCTGGTGAGAAAGAATTTAAAGTGCTGGTTTGGATTATGTTTAAGGTGACTATTGGAGGCAATCGACAGAATTTAGTTCTGTAACTTAATAGCACATTAGGGGTTATCAGTCTAGGGATGGCAGTTGACACATAGGTGTGCCTATCACCATGTGGGGATACTGCACAGAACGTGACAGGAGGTAGAAAATTCTGGAGAACATCATCATTTATGAGAAGGAGTGATCAGAGCAAGGTAGAGAAATACAAATGTCGCTGAGGAATTTTTTTTAAAGAGTCTAGAGTTTTAAGGAGAGATTGGGCAACGGTCCCTGACGCCGCAGAAAAATCTAATTAGGTGGAAGCTGAACATATGTCTCTTGATTGGACAATTAGAATATCACTGGTGATTCCGGCTATGGTATTTTCTGTAGAATGATGAACAAAGTAGAAGGGAGACAGATCTTTTTTTGTTTTCTTTTTTCAAACAGTCAACTAGATTAAATAAATAATAATAAAGGGAAAAAGGAAATTAGAATTGTAGCTTCAAGAGGGATGTGTGCAATCTTGAAAAAGGAGAGTGATGTAATGATTTCCATATATCCTTCAACCAACTTCAATGATCGTCCCCTGAATTATTCTGAAACAAAACCAGACCATTTCATTTTTAAATATTTGTTTGTGTCACTAAAAGATAAGGATTGATTTTTTTTTCCCTACAAATTACCTTGCTCTCTCTCTTTATCCTCTTAATCTGGTTTACTAGAGGGTTATCAGTTTTATTAATCTATTCAAGATCCCTTTATGTGTTTATCCACTTAAAAGTATTATTCTCAATATATTTTACTACTTTAAGCTTTTACCTCATTATAATGTTTCCCTACTTTTATTCTTTTATCCCCTGAATTTCTTAAAATAGTTTAAACTTCCTTATTATGCCAGGATTTAAGGCTGTCTATGTTTCTCTGAGCATGGAGTTTGCTGTATCTCATACTTTTTTAAAAATAATCTTCTCATAAATTTTTTTAAATAATATTTTTAAGAGCAGCTTTAGCTCTACAGCAAATTGAGCAGAAGGTCAAATGATTTTTCACACACTCTGTCCCCACACGTGGTAGCTTTCCCTGGTATCAATATCCCCTACCAAAGTGGTACACCTGCTACATTGAAGAACCTACAATGACATATCATTATCATCCAAAGTTTATAGTTTATGTTATGGTTCACTCTTGGGCTATCTTAAATATTTTCATATGACTTTACTTTATCTTGTTTCTTTAGGACAATTTTGTTGTGTCTTTTCCTTTTTAGGGCCACACCTGCAGCATATGGAAGTTCCTGGGTCAGGGTTGAATTGGAGCTGCAGCTGCCGGCCTACACCATAATCACAGCAACAATGGATCTGAGCCGCATCTGTGACCTACACCTCCACCTGCAGCAACACCAGATACTTAATCCACTGAGCCAGGCCAGGGATAAAACCTACATCCTCATGGACACTATGAGGATGGACACTTAACTGGCTGAGCCACCATGGGAACTCCTAGACAGGTTTTTTTTCCTTTGCTTTTTAGGGCCGCACCAGAGGCATATGGAAGTTCCCAGGCTAAGGATCTAATAGGAGCTACAGCTGCCGGCCTACACCACAGCCAGAGAAATACGAGATCCAAGCTGCGTCTGTGACCCACACCATAGCTCATGGCAACGCCAGATCCTTAACCCACTGAGCAAGGCCAAAGATTGAATCCTCATCCTCATGGATACTAGTTGGATTCATTCCTGCTGAGTCACTATGGGAACTCTAGTCCTAGACAGTTATTAATGTTAGTTTTTGTTTTATTTTGGTTTGGTGTTTTGGCCATGCCTGCAGCACGTGGAAACACCAGGGCCAGGGCTCGAACCTGCACCACAGCATTGACCCAGGCCACAGTAGTTGCTATGCCAGATCTCAGCCACCAGGGAGCTCCTTTTTTTCTCTCTTTAAGGAAAGGCCTTAAAATTATTATTTAAGAGAAAAGAAAAGTCAAAACTGAAAAAGAAAAGAACACATGAAAGAATATTTAGAAAAAAATCTGTGAATCATACTACCCTACCACAGCAATTAATTTCTTTCCGTGTGTTACTTCCTAGCTTCTGTTTATATGCACACATGTTCTACATGGTTGCCATCAATATGTTTGTATTATACACAGCCCTAGCATGAGCAATTAAAATAATCTTTAAAATTATCATTTTAAGAAATGCACAACTGTCCATTATGCTGATACACAAAAGTGTGTGAAACATTGTGTAACGGGATATTTTCACTGATTTTACTGGCACCCATCTTGAACAATAAGATGAAATCAAAGATGTTATATGGTTCACAGAGTTGAACACTCACTATGTCTTTACACACTCTCCTTGCCCAAGACACTCAACAGAAACATTAATATGAAGCTCTTTTTATTTTATAAAATAATAGTGTGTATTTCTTATTTGACTTTCAACAAGCCTTAAACTTCAGATAGAACAACAGTTACAATTATATTGATTTTATCAATAAGGAAGCCTTGGGTTAGAGAGGTGAGTTACTTATGCTATAGCCACACCACCAATTGTAAATAGCAGAAATGGACCTTAATGTAGTCCCTCTCACATATTCACTCTATGCAGATATCTAGACTTCAGATTAGTAGGGTTCATAAGAGAAATGTACACCAAAATTAGGAATTATGTCAGTCTTAGGGTAGATAACCAACCATGAAATATCCAAGGATAATTTTAAACATTGAGATCCCTCTTGGGATTGTGTACACATCTTTCCCCACCTGAATGTATCTTGGAAAATAGAAACTATAACATTGGCGCATTCACAGTTGCAAGATTCACTAGTAAATAATTGAAGGTAGTCCCATCTGGGGCAATTAAAACTTTTCCTAAACACCAGGAACTCTGGAGACCAAAAAGAAAAATGGAATAATTGTTCATCTTAATCAGTGTCTCTCTCTCTCTCATCATCCTGATTAGGTACCTCTGTGATCCAAAGAGTAATTTCAAGGCAAGCCTATCCTTTGAGCCTCTGTCTCCCTGGGCTGGGATTTCATGGGCAAGTGTCTGATCACATTGTTTCTGGAACTCTCACCAGGATATTTGTTTTCTTTTATTTTAAAGTGAAAGGGGCTACCTTCCTCTACTCCACCAGAAATACTCTTCACTTTGGGACCGAGAGACCACAGGCTAACAGACCTCACTACCTGAGACCTGGGTAGTTCTATTCCTGCCTGAGGGGCATGTATTCTAGGCAAGGCTTTATCATGATCCCAATATACTTGAAACAGCTACTCCTGACATCTTCCTGAACAGAAAGACACAGCATGAAAGCCCTTCCTCCTGTTGGGCCTTAGGCAATTGCAGTGTTTATGGACAGAGAGTAACTACAGAGAATATGCCTGTGGTCTATGTCTAAACTTCTACTCAGATGCTTTTTCATGTCACTTGGCTTCTCCATTCTTTTCTTCATCAGGATGCCTTCCTGAATGCAGGTCTGACTTTTTGATGTACAGAACTGACTGTACAGGACAGACTTTTTGATGTACAGAACTGAGGGATGGCATTTTGCTAGATTCTAGCCCAGGATTTCTTGATTATGGACCTCTCTGGAATGCTTATTGAAATGGAGAGTTTCTTTTTCCAACCCCAGATTCACATAGTCAGAAATTTGGAGTTGGGATAGTCATGTTTAGCTTTATCTGCTCTCAGAGAGGTAGAAATCTGAGAACAGTGTAATGTTCTCACTGAGATCTGACTCTGGACCATTGCCCTTTGCATTTTTATAGTTTTTGAGGGATATAAAACCACAAGTTTAATATGAGTAGAAATTGCTATAAGACGTTGCTGCACATTAGCACTTGTTGGATAAACATCTAGCAAAATACAACAAATGATGCAGACCACATGTAAGAACACATCTTTACTCTGCTGATCTTGGGTCCCCTGGGGCTAAAGAAGCAGCAGCAAGGCCAGGTTACCCACTGGGGGCTGCCCTGCACTGCTGGGTGGGGTTGGGGGGGGGGGGGGACAGGAATCTCCCTGGTGGCTTGTACCTAGTACTTATGATAGAGTGGGATTGGAAGGAAGCAAGGTATGGGTCCTCTGGATCTTTCCAAACCTAAACCCCCCCAACTAAAATCCTCAGAAGATCATAGCTTTGAAAGTGTTAAAAAAAATTTTAAAGGAGTTCCTGTCATGGCTCAGTGGTTAATGAATCTGACTAGGAACCATGAGGTTGCAGGTTCAATCCCTGGCCTTGCTCAGTGGGTTAGGGATTTGGCCTTGCCTTGAGCTGTGGTGTAGGTCGCAGACATGGCTCGGATCCTGCGTTGCTGTGGCTGAGGAGTAGGCCAGCGTCTACAGCTCTGATTAGACCCCTAGCCTGGGAAACTCCATATACCTCGGGCGCGGCCCTTGAAAAAAGACCAAAAAAAAAAAAAAAAGTTTTTAAAAATAACAATAAAAAAACCCCACAACTTGGAGTTCCTATGGTGGCTCAGTGGTAACAAACCCAACTAGTATCCATGAGGACACAGGCCTTGCTGTGAGCTGTTGTGTAGGTCACAGACGCAGCTCTGATCTGGTGTTTCTTTGGCTGTGGTGTAGGCCAGCAGCTGCAGCTCAGATACAACCCCTAGCCTGCGAACTTCCATATGCCATGGATGTAGCCCTAAAAAAGACAAAAAATTTCTAAAAAATTAAAAAAATAAAAACCCAAAACCACCTCTCCAGCATCCAGGCTTTTACATTTCAATGTCCTCTACCTTGTGATGACATCTGAACTTTGGTATTTGGATGTAGGCAAATGAGAAAGGAAGGAGAGAAATCACAGACAAATCGTTCTCTGTCTTTACTTTGAATACTTGCTTCTCTGGGTGAATTTTTTTTGGGGCTGCACCCACAGTATGTGGAATTTCCTGAGCCATGGATCGAACCCATGTCACAGCAGTGACAACGTTGGATCCTGAACCACCAAAGATCTCCTGTGTATGACTTCTCGATCTCTATGCTTCATTCTACCGTAGGAAGTTTCCCCAAGGAAGCAAGGGAGAGTGGCAAGGTATAGAGTTAATAAAATCTTCTATATTTGTATCTTCGAAGCAGTCTTTGAGTTTTCACATGGTATTTCACTTGATCCTAAGACCCTAAATCCTGTATTCTTTTCTGTTTAAGGATTAAAGAAAAATCTTAAAGGTACACATACCTGTAAGGATTTTTTTTTTCAGAAGACTTTACCATGCCTATTGTGGAAAATAATTAATGTCCTTACATGTATGAGAATATAGGATCAATGACTTGCTGGGCCCCTCAGAGAAGGGTTTGATATGAGGAATAATTATTCTAAATCAAATAACATGTTAATGGTGATGTACAGAGGCTCAGCTCACTTTAAGTCAACAATAGCGTTAGAACACAGAGCGGTCACCTAGATTATCTCCTTCCACACTTGTAGGAACTCCTGTCATTAACTATGAAGACATTGTTTTAGCTCATTCAATTTTGCCTTATCCACATTACAAAAGGAACATGAGATAATCTGAACATTTCTCCTTGTCTTTGGGTTACATTTTTTCATTTGCTTTTGGCAATCAGATATCACCCTACATGATAATGTTGTAACAAATTACAAACAATTTTTCCTTCCAAACTGCTTGCACGGTGAGGCAATTACACACATGCACACACACACCTCCCACACACACACACACAGATGAAAACTGTCCAATCTGAGATTTATTTTACTAAACATTATTCACAATATGTATGATTCATAAACTGGTAGTAGATATTCAGACTACACTTGAAGTTTTGTGTTTAGAAGATTTGACTCCAGTAAGCCTTATGCACTAATCTTGCTAGAACATATATAAGTAGAATAGATGATTATCCATAATATTTTATTTTAGGGATAGCAAAGATATTGTGTCAAATATCTACTCATCTGATACCATAAACCATTATCATTCAAAACTCATTTCTTTTGGTTAAGAGTTGATCACTTACAAAATTCAAGTAAAAATATTACAGTATTATGAACTAGATTCACATGTAATACATTAGATCCCAGGAATTTATTTATCTTATAGATGAAATTAAAAAAAAAAGTTCACTATATAAAGTGATTGATATGTTAATTACCTTGTTAACGGTAATCTTTTCAAAATGCATCCATATATCAAATCATTGCTTTTGTACACCTTAAGTATACACAATATTTGTCAATTATACCTCAATAAATCTAGAAAAAAAATCAATCTCATTTTGCGATTTTTCTAAGTAAATGAAAATCCTCTTCCATAAATTAGTCTATCTTACCTCTTTTTCAGGTCATGAGTCTCTAGACTGGAGAAAAACCACAGTATTCTCATTGAAATATATGTCTCATGATAATGACCTTATCTACATCTGAATATTCTTTTGTATCCTCTCAGCTTAAGTGAATTCTCCTCACTTCTGAAGATACAGTTTAAAATCTACCCTTTCCTAAATACTGTCTTTATCACCATAGACAATAGTGGTCAGTTCCGTCTCTGATTTCACCAGTTTCTACTGCTTCTTACAATGATTTGCTGGGCCTCTCAAGTGCCCTAAGTCAAATAGAGCACTATATATGGTGCTTCATTCACTCAACAATTTGTCAAGATGAGGCAGGCGTTGACCAACACCTTGCCTTGCAGATTGCAAGGATGTGAAGGGACTAACACTGACTCTTTCAGTGTGCCCCTTCTATGTTAAATGGCCCAAATACTTAATAAATAAGTTTATAAGTTGCATCACTTGTCACTTAAAAATATATGTCTGCAGTTCCTGCTGTGGCACAGTGTGTTAAGAATATGACTGCAGTATCAACTATAAAGGAAAAAAATAAAAATTACCAAAAAAAAAAAAAAAAAACTGCAATGGCTGCTGAGGTGTAGGTTCCATCCCCAGCCTAGTGCAGTGGGGTAAAGAATCCAGCATTGCATAGCTACAGTGTAGGTCAAAGATGTGACTCAGATTCAATCCCTGCCCTGGGAGCTTCCATATGCGACGGGTCTGGCCATATGTGTTTGTTTGTGTGTGTGTGAATCATATAGCTGAAATTTACAGCTGAAATTTTTAAAAATGGTCACTATATGAAGTGATTGATATGTTAATTATCTTGTTATGGTAGTCTTTTCAAAATGCATACATATATGTATGAACCACATGGATATGAATTTTTACCACTCTTGAGCATATATCCAAAAAAGGCAAAAATTTTAATTTGAAAATATACATGCACCTCAATGTTCATAGCAGCACTATTTACAATAGCCAAGATATGGAATCAACCTAAATGTCCATCAACAGATGAGTGGATAAAAATGGGGCACAATATATATATATTATTTGGCCATAAAAAATAATGAAATAATGCCATTTGCAGCAACATGGATGGACTACAGATTATCACACTCAGTCAGTCAGACAAAGAAAGACAAATATCTTATGATATCACTTATATGTGGAATCTAAACAAATGATATAAATGACCTTATTTACAAAATCAAAATAGACTCGCAAACTTAGAAAACAAACTTTTAGTTATTACCAAAGGGGAAAAAGGGAGGATAATTTAAGAATTCGGGATTAACAGATACACACTACTACGTATAAAATAGATCAACAACAGGGACCTTCTGTATAGCACAGGGATCTACTCAATGTTCTATAATAACTTATAATGGAAAAGATTCTGAAAAAGAATATATATACATAGATATAACTGAATCACTTTGCTGTACACCTGGAACTAACCCAACATTGTGAATCAACTTTATCTCAATTTTTAAAAATTTAAGAAAGAAAAAGAAGTAGTTTGAAATATTTTGTAGTAGAAATAAATGTATATAGTATTTGAATTCTTTGTTTGTTTGGCTGCAGCCATGGCATATAAGAAGTTCCCAGGCCAGGGATCGAAATTGAGCTGCATCTGCAGCCTATGCCATAGCTGCTGCAACAATGGAACCATAAGCCACTGCACTGGGCCAGGGATCAAACCCACGTTTCAACAGCAACCCTAACTACTGCAGAGACAATGCTGTATTCTTAACCTGCTGTGTCATAGCAGGAACCCCCTTGAATTGTTCTTATATCTTCTAAACAAAAACTTTATAATACATCTTTAAAAAAATATGTGACTGGAAATTTACCACTATAGTTTAAAATAATTTCTATGAGAATATTATATTTTTTATCACCCATTCTATTTCTTCATCATTGTGTTCTCAATATATTCCTGATATTGTGCTATATGGTTTGCATTGCTCTGGAAATGTGACCAGATTATATGGTTACGTTCCCTTATGTAAAAAAAATGTGATAGGCCAGCTCAACAACAGTTCTTACAGGCCACTAAACCCTAGAGATCAGAAACCCGTGGGGAACACTTGTCTTTATATTTCTAGACATAAAATACTTGAACTGAGAATAGCAGTCAAAGATTCATTTAAACCAGCTGCTTCTTAGCTTAAGGATGAGAGGGTACAATTGACTCGTCTTTACTCCTGAGAACAGGAAAAGAAAAGACATTAAGCAAGTTTCAGAGAAGGAAGGTGAGTTTCACAATTACGATGTTCGTATTGAATAGGTATTAAAACAAAGGTATTCATTAAAAATTAACTCCTTATTATCCTTCAAGCTAGAGGAGCTAGAGGTTCTGATGTTTGCAGGGCATGGAGCCACAGGAGTAGAGGGAAGGGGCCACAGACATTGTCCACTCACCTTATCTAAATACCCTAGTCTCCAATGGGTGAATCAATCTGGAAAATCATCAGCCATTAAGATAGGAATTATAATACTAGAAATATATTTTAGACTGTAGAATGCACAAAATGTCCTATTTAATTTGTATGATAATCTTTTGAAGTATTTATTATGTTTACAGATTAAAACATGAAGCTCAGAAAGACTCTCTGATGAGTTGAATGTTACACTGTCTTAGAGTTGATGTTGAAACTAAATATTTTGACTCATGATTCAGTGCTCTTTCTTCCACCTCTGTGTTAACTGTTTCCTTCTTTAAAAGGCAGCAATTATGATTTGACAATTAAGTCAGATTTAGAAAAAAAAATTATGTTCTAGACCTGTGCTGTGCAATACTTCAGCCACTAGCCATGTGTGGTCACTAAGCATTAGAAATGTAGTGTGATTTGAGTATGCTATAAGTATATATACATTATTAATATCAAAGATTTGTACAAAAAAAGAAAATAACTCAAAAATTTTATATCATTACAGGTTTATGTGATAAATATGGATTTTTTAAATTTTTTGATTTTATGGCTGCACCTGCAGCATGTGGAAGTTTTCCAGGTGAGGGACTGAATCCAAACCAAAGTTGCCACCTACACTGTGGCTACAGCAATGCCAGATTCTTTAACCCACTGCACTACACCAGGGATTGAACCCATTGAAGTCCAGTTCTTAACCCACTGTGCCACAGCAGAAAATCTAAGTTTTTGTATATACCAAATTAAATAAACTATAGTATTAAAATTGACTTCAACTGTCTGTTTTTGCCTTTTTTTGGCTTTTTTCATTTTTTCTGTTTCAAGTATAGTTGATTTACAATGTGATAATTTCTGCTGTACAATAAAGTGACTCAGTTATACATATAGACACATCCATTCTTTTTCAGATTCTTTTCCCATATAGATCATCACAGGATATTGGGCAGAGTCCCCTGTACTATACAGCAGGTGCCCTTTGGCCAGTCATTCCATATACCACAGTTTCTGCTTTTTAAAAATGGGCTTCTAGGACATATAAATGACCAATGTGTCTGCATTAGCTTTCTATTGAGCAACGCTGATCTAGACTTCACCTTTGAAAAAATACTTTCAATTGTCGTAATTTTAATAGTACTGTGTGATGTTCAGAAATGTTTAAAAACAAACTTTAAATCACTAAACTGCTTTTGAATTCCAAAATTTACATAAGACCTGAATAGCTCTGAGTCAGTGTGCTCGATTATTTTGGGGGAAAGAGGAGGGGGGCAGTCAAATATACAACGTAAAAAATATTAGCCCTGCCCTGGTAGAACTTACTGTTTTAGTAAGTAGATGGTTAAACAAAGTAGATACTGGTTAGCTCTGTTCATTTTTATGTGGATTAAGATGTAATTTGTATTTAAAAATCCTTCCTATAAACAAAACATCCTAATGCGATGTGTTGCAATAAACTATTGCAAAGCCTATCACACTAATTACACTACCTTGGAACCGCTGAGTCTAAATGTAAGTGAAAAAAGATTTGGAGCCCCCTCGTGGCACAGCGGGTTGAGGATTCAGTGTTGTTACTACAACAGCTCAGGTTTCTGCTGTGGCACAGGTTCAGTCCCTGGCCTGGGAACTTCCACATGCCATGTAAAGCAAAAAAAAAAAAAAAAAGAATTGTAAAATCATACAGTTCTTTTCTTTATCCAAGAAGATTAGTCTTGAGAGAGGATGTTTTCAGGGATGCGCTTCATGACCACGTAAATGCTTTCTGGCACAGAGAAGAAGCAGAGAGAAGTTTGGAGGAGAAAACAACAACAAAGAAAGATGCTTTCATCTCTAGGAGAAAATAACCTAAAATGGTGCCTCTCAAACCTTACTGTGCACACACATCACTTGGGAATCTTGCTAAAATTCCCATCCTGACTCAACCTATGTGGTTTAGGACCCAAGACTGCATTTTAGCAAATTCCTAAACGATGTTAGTGACGTTGGACATTGTGTAGCAAGGACCCAAAGCAGAGGAATGTCTGGGAAGTAGGGAAGACAGAACAGAGAAACCAAGCTGACTTGAACAGATGTTGAAATAGAACAAGGGCATGGGCAGGATGGAAGATCTTCTACTATGACTCAGAGCCCAGTAGGAATCAGGGGAGAGGTGGAAAAATACAATACGAAAGGAGAGCGGTTAGTGAGTTTGTGACACTCAGAACAGCTTGAAGTCATCATGAAAAGATTTGAAAGGCAAAAAACTGAGTAAATGGGTCTTCTTGGATATTCCTTTCATATTTCTGTCTGTGTCGTCTCTGTGACTAGCCTATACCTGTGTGTGTTAATTGGCAAGAGAGGAAAGGAACAGAGGACTCAAGAGTATTTTGGCAACAAGTTAAGGACAACTGGATAGCCCCTCTTTTGTACATAATTCCCCTCTCTCCATCCCTCAGGACAGAAGGCAGATGCAAAATTCACATGTTCTGTAGAATCTGGAAACCTGCTCAGAGAACAGCTGTTCAGTCGTAAGAAGCTTTTTTGTTTTAAACTAATTAGGGCAATCAGGAGGAGGCTCTTGCAACCATGGGAATGCAAGAGGCCAAAGAAGTGTGCCCTGAACTAATATGGCAGTCATGGATTGGCAGCAAGAGGACACAAAGAGCTTCTTTTTGTCTTTTTGCCATTTCTTAGGCTGCTCCCTCGGCATGTGGAGGTTCCCAGGCTAGGGGTCGAATCAGAGCTGTAGCTGCCAGCCTACACCACAGCCACATCAACTCAGGATCCGAGCCGCATCTGCAACCTACACCCACAGCTCACGGCAACGCCGGATCCTTAACCCACTGAGCAAGGCCAGGGATCGAACCCGCAACCTCATGGTTCCTAGTCGGATTTGTTAACCACTGAGCCACTCCGGGAACTCCACAAAGAGCTTCTTGAAGAGCCAGGAAGAAAAGTGGATCCTGGGGTAGCAGTTTGAGAAAGTACAAAACCAGATGTCTGAGCAGTACCCTGCATAATCTCTGGGCAAATATGAAACTATAGAGAGGGCTCTGTGAGCAATCCAACACTAAAAGGAAAATGGTTTGATTCTTCAGAGATAAGGCCTTGGTTGACCCCACAATTCCAAGGCAATTCCAAGTTTTGTGTCCCATTTGCCCCCTCCTGGGAGAAGTGTGGGTGGAAGACAGGAAGCACTACTTGGGGGCCTCCAGGGGAAACACAAATTCTGTGTTGTTTGCACAACGCCAAATGGCAGGACTAGCAGTAGTGCATTAAGTCTCGCTGCATGGCCTTGGTGAGAGAGGTAGACTCTGCTCAGAGGTTGGCCAGAGGGTTTTGAAAGGGGTTCCATTCTACTAATATCCAGCTTCCAATTTTTTTTTCTTTTTGACCACACCCACGGGATGTGGAAATTCCCGGGATGGAGATCTAACCCATGCCACAGCAGTAACCTGAGCCACTGCTTTGACAATGTGGGATCCTTAACCCACTGTGCCACAAGGGAATTCTTGTTAATATCCAGCTTTACTGAAGTATTAGAAAAATATGCTTCCCACCTAGTAATCAGTTTATGATTAGATTGCAATAGAACACACACAAACACATGCAGATGATAATACAGTTTCCTGAAACATTTGTGCTACAATATTTTTTAAGTGAAAGGGGGAATCTATTCTCAAATAAGTTTGTTATATAGCCATCTAGAATTTGAAATATCCTTCAGTTAAGAAACCAGTTTAATTTTGTACAACTCTGAGTCTCTGAAATCATAGGATTCCTAAGACACTTATTTCATGTATACCTATGAACAACTCAGTGAAATTAATATTCTGTTGAACACCCTTAGAAACCTTGAAGTGGAAATCATAAAAGATTTTTAACAATAAATACCTTCCCTGTAGGAAACCCTGGAGGCATGGCCAGCCCTTGACAACTATTTCATTAGCAAAAGTATTTTCTCAGCCAACAACCTCTTCTTTATGCATTTTTTTCAACTAATTTGCTTTAGAAAAACTCCCCAATATTCTTTAGCATTGGACTTATTTTTAATTCTGAAGCTAAAGGTTTTATATTTTGCTAAAGGAATTTTGTCTTTTGGCTTTTTTTTTTTTTTAATAGGATCGCACCTGCAGCATATGGAGGTTCCCAGGCTAGGGGTCGAACTGGTGCTGTTGCTGCCAGCCTAAGCCACAGCCACAGCCACAGCCGCAGCTGCAGCCACAGCAACGCAAGATCTGAGCTGCGTCTGCGACCTACACCGCAGGTCACAGCAACATCGGATCCTTAACCCACTGAGTGAGGCCAAGGATCGAACCTGCAACCACATGGTTCCTAGTCAGATTCATTTCCGCTGCGCCATGAGAACTCCTGCTAAAGGAATTTGAGACACTAGGGAGGATGTGAGAATGTACTTATGGTTCCTACAGTCCATAGGTAGATAGATGATTACTTACTCTGTTTCTTCTGAGATCTGACTTTTTGGTGGGTAAAGTCTCTGCACATGGATGGAAGTGCAGGCTTAGTGCCAATAGGTAAGATAACCTGGGTTCAGTGTTTCCATGAGTAGAATATCTGGGCTCTGGGGAACCGAAGACAAGGAGTGATTCTGCCTGTCTAATTGGACTCTTTCATCTTCACAGCTTCCTCGGAGGATAATGGATATAAGAAATCAATCTGAAGTGACCAATTTTCTCCTTTCAGGATTAACTGACCAAGCAGAGCTTCAGCTGCCTCTTTTCTGCCTCTTCCTAGGGATTTATATGGTCACTGCAGTTGGAAACCTCGGCATGATCTCCATAATTGCGTTGAGTTCTCAACTTCACACCCCCATGTACTATTTCCTCAGTAGTTTATCATTTTTAGATTTCTGCTATTCTTCCGTCATTACCCCCAACATGCTGGCAGGACTTTTAGCAAGGGATAAAACAATCTCCTATTCTGGATGCATGACTCAGCTGTTTTTTTTCTGTATTTTTGTCATTTCTGAGTGCTACATGCTGGCAGCAATGGCCTATGACCGCTATGTGGCCATCTGTATCCCCCTGCTCTACAATGTCATCATGTCCCCCAGAGTCTGTTCTCTGCTGGTGGCTGCTGTCTTCTCAGTAGGCATTACTGATGCTCTGATTCATGGAGGTTGCATATTAAGGTTGACTTTCTGTGGCTCAAACATCATTGCACATTATTTCTGTGACATCGTTCCTCTTATTAAACTCTCATGTTCCAGCACTTACATTGATGAGCTTTTGGTTTTTGCCATTGGAGGGTTTAACATGGCAGCTACCAGCTTAACAATCATCATTTCATATGCTTTTATCCTTTCCAGCATCCTCTGCATCCACTCAAAAGCTGGCCGGTCCAAAGCCTTCAGCACCTGTAGCTCCCATTTGACAGCTGTTCTTATATTTTATGGGTCTCTCATGTCCATGTATCTCAAACCTGCTTCTAGCAGTTCACTCACCCAAGAGAAAGTGTCCTCAGTATTTTACACCAACGTGATTCCCATGTTGAATCCCCTGATATATAGTTTGAGGAACAAGGAAGTAAAAAATGCACTGATGAAACTCTTAAGAAGAAAAATATCTTCAAAATGAATATGCTTTTGCTTAAGATTTATTTATGTATGTGTATATATTTGTGTTTATGCCCTGAGTTTTTAAAAATAATTTGAATTGAGGTAAAATTTTATATATATGTATAATTCTGAATATATATACATATATATCTTCAGAAAACTAAATAAAATGTGAAACAAGTATGAAAGTAAGAAATAGCAAATATTTTAAACTTAGTATCATTCCTTGTATTGAACTTTAATTTTTACTTTAATTTCTTGAATCTAAGCAAAAAGAAAATAAAGTCATTATATGGTATATAGTCATATCAATAAAAACAGGAGTACCCGCTGTGATGCAGTGGGTTAAGAATCAACTGCAGCAGCTCTGATTGCTGCTGAGGTGTGGGTTTTTATCCCCAGCCTGGCACAGTGGGTTAAAGGATGCAGTGCTGCTATAGCTATGACATAGATCGCAGCTATAGCTCAGATTCAATTCCTGGCCCAGGAATTTCCATATGCTGTGGATGCAGCCATACAAATTTTTTAAATAAATACATTTAAAATTTTCAAAAATAAAAAAGAAAGAAAACAAAGTAAATTCTTTTTGTATGACAAAGTCTCATTTATCTCATTCAAAAGAGATTTCTCTAATGGAAATTTGCATAGGGATTATTGAACAGTGTGGTAGAAATCATTACAGCAACTTTATAATAAATGTGGAAGAATTTTAACTGTAATAACTGGCTTATTACAGTTCAATTTTACATCAAAGTGCAATTCAATGAAGACCCAGCAAAGGCTAAGACCCAGCCAATACAGTCCCAGGTGATCAAAGGCTAAGCCTTAGAATATCTACACTAGGAGATGATATTTTACAGACTTATCTACAGATCTTGTTTTTTCCTGTGTGACCAGTATACGTGCAGTGTTTTGCCACTTTCTATTTATTTCTTTTGAGTTGTTTTTTCTTTCTAGGCTGTAAGCTAGGTGTCCTTAATTTCCTCCTTATACAATGTTTTGAAAAAGTTTATGGTTTTCAATAATAAATTCATACACAATAAGCCAAGATAATGCACTGTATGTGGAAGACAATGTATAGAATTTCTAATCTTTTAAGTTTTAAAATTTAAATTTAAAGAAGATGTGGTACATATATACAACAGAATATTACTCAGCCATTAAAAAGGAGGAAATAATGCCATTCTCCGCCCCATGGATGCTACTAGAAATTATCATACTAAGCGAAGTAAGTCAGAAGGAAAAAGACAAATACCATATGATATCACTTATATCTGGAATCTAATATATGGCACAAATGAACCTATCTACAGAAAAGAAAGACTCATGGACATGGAGAACAGACTTGTGTGTTGCCAGGGGGGCAGGAAGGGAGTGGGATGGACTGGGAGCTTGGGTTTAGTAGTGCAAACTATAGCATTTGGAGTGGATAAGCAATGAGATCCTGTTGTATAGCCCAGGGAGATATACCTAGGCTATGGGATATGATGGAGGATAATGTGAGAAAAATAATGTATATATATGTATAACTGGGTCACTCTACTATACAGCAGAAATTGACAGACATTGTATATTAACTATAATTTTTAAAAATTAATAAAATAAAATAGGGAGAAAAAATAAAACTACTTATCCTGGAGGGTTGTTGTGAAGATGAAATGAGATAATAGATATAAAAAGACTTGGTGTGGAGTTCCCATTGTGGCGCAGCAGGCACGAATCTGACTAGGAACCAAGAGGTTGCTGGTTCGATCCCTGACCTTGCTGAGTGGGTTAAGGATCTGGCATTGCCGTGAGCTGTGGTGTAGGTTGCAGATGTGGCTCAGATCTGATGTCGCTGTGTCTGTGGTCTAGGCCAGCAGCCACAGCACCAATTCAACCCCTAGCCTGGGAACCTCCATATGCTGTGGGTGCAGCCCTTAAAAAAAAAAAAAAGACGAGTGTAAGTGAATAAACTCCTATATGTTAAACAATCAATAAATAAATAAAATAAAACATGGCACGAATGAACCTATCTACCAAACAGAAACAAACTCACAGACATGAGAACAGACTTGTGGTTGCCAAGGGGAAAGGGGAGGGAGTGGAATTGACAGAGAATTTGGGGTTTAATAGGTGCAAACTACTACATTTAGAATGGATAGAAAGCAAGTCCTACTCTATAGCCCAAGGAACTATACCTAACCTCTTGGGATATTTTCCATGATGGAAAATAATATTTTTAAAAAGAATGTGTGTGTACATAACGACCGAGTCACTTTGCTGTACAGCAGAAATTGGCACAACATTGTCAATCAACTATAATTTAAAAAATAAAATAAATTTGCTAATAAATTCCTATTGTGCCTCAGCAGGTTAAGAAACTGACATTGTCTCTGTGAGGATATAGGTTCAATCCCTGGCTTCAATCAATGGGCTAGGGATCAGTTGTTGCATGCAAACTGTGTAGTTTCCAGATGCAGCTCAGATCTGGTATTGCCATGGCTGTGGCATATGCCACAGATGTGTCTCCAATCCCTGGCCCAGGAACTTCCATATGCTGCAGGGGCATCCATAAAAAGGAAAACACTAAAAATTTTTTAAATAAATAAATAAATTTGTTAAGGTATGTTTTATGTTCCAGAATGTAATTTATCTTGAAAAATGTTCCATGTGAACCTCAGAAAAATGTGTATTTTGCTGTTTGGTGATGAATAATCTATAGATGTAAATTATATCCAACTGATTAGTGGTGTTATTGGCTTCAACTCTCTGCTTCTTCTCTGCCATTTCTGATAGAGGGATGTTGACCTCTCCATCTATAATAAATAGTAGATTCATCTATTTCTCCTCACAGTTCTATCAGCTTCTGCCTCATGTAATTTGACACTCTATTATCATTAGGCACGTACACAATAACAATTATGATTTCTTCTTTGGGGTTGACTCTTTATCATTATGTAAAGCTACTCCGTACCTTGTCACATTGGTTGCAATATCCAGGAGAGTTACATCAAATTGTTTATTGTATTGTTCAAATATTTATACTTACTAATTGTTTTGCCTGCTTTCTATCTTTTGAGATAATTCATCTCATAAAGACGTAACATTAAACCTCTCACTGCAAATATGAATTTGTCTATTTCTCTTTCTAGTGCTGTCAGCTTTTGCTTGATATATTCTGAAGTCATAGTTTTGGTAGGTACAGATTTAGAATTGTTGTATTTCAGAATATAGCAGCTTAGCTCTAGTAAATTCTTGTCATAAAGTCCACTGTTTTAAACATTAATATAACTGCACTTCTTTATTCTTAGAGTTTTCATTGTGTATCTTTTTCAATTATTTCATTTTCAACATGTCTGTTCCCTTATATTTAGGGTCTTTTATAGCAGTGTATAGTTGAGATTGGTATCTAGTCTGGTAATCTAGATGTTTTAATTAGAAATTTTAACATATTTACACGTAACATACAACTCCATTTCAATTATATGTATTACATTATTTTATAGTATATTATCAATGCATTTAAAACTTTATTCAATCATCATTTCTTAAAGCCTAATTTGTTCACATTGCCTACATATTTAACTTCTATATTGTTCTTAACTTCTTTCTATGTATCTAAATTTCTCCTCTTTTTTTGTTGCTCTTTTTACAGCCGCACCTGAGGCATATGGAATTTCCTGGGCTAGGGGTCAAATCGGAGCTGCAACTTCCAGCCCAAGCAACAGCCATGGCAACACAGGTTCCGAGCTGCATCTGTGACCTATCCTGCAGCTGGCGGCAAGGCAGTATCCTTAACCTACTAAACGAAGCCAGAGATCAAACCCACATCATCACAGACACAATATTGAGTTCTTAACCCACTGAGCCATAATGGAAACTCCTATATTTCTCCTCTTCTATGTTAATAACTACATTTAGTTTTTTTTTGTTTTTTTTTGGTGGGGGGTTGCTTTTTAGGTCCACACCCACAGCATATGGAGGTTCCCAAGCTAGGAGTCTAATAGAAGCTACAGCTGCCAGCCTATGCCAGAGCCACAGCAATGACAGATCCGAGCTGCCTCTGCAATCTACACCACAGCTCACGGCAACACCGGATCCTTAACCCACTGAGTGAGGCCAGGGATCAAACCCACAACCTCATGCTTCCTAGTTGGATTTGTTTCCGCTGTGCCACAACAGGAACTCCTATATTTAGAATTTTTTTTAAGTGCAGTTGTGCTGACAATTAACATTTCCATGCTATCTTTTTGCCTGAAAATATCTATATTTCATCTTTTTTGGTGGATATATTTTTTCTGGACTTAGATTCTAGATTGGTAGTTGCTTTTCCCCTTCCCCATAGGCAGCAGCATATTAGTCAATTTGGTTATATTATGCTACATTAACAACAACCTCCCAAATGTCAATGGCTACCAAAAATAATAAGATTTATTTCTTGGAATTACCTGGTGGCTCAGTGGATTAAGGATCCTGCATTGTCACTGCTGTGCATTGGGTCATAGCTGTGGTATAGGTTTGATCCCTGGCCCAGAAAGGTCCATGTGCCACAGATATGCCAAAAAATATATATTTTTATATATCAACCAAATTGCATGTTAATGGTTCCCTATCTGATTTGTCTTTGCTCCTCATATGTTCTTATTCTTAATTCAGGCTAAAGCAGCAGCCCTTACCAGAGACACGCCATTCTTGTGCCCGACAAAATAGAGCAATAACTCAAATTTTACCTTAGGCATTGAGTACTTCAGGTTCACTCATATGCCATTTTCTACAGCATGTCCCCTGGCCTGTGTGAGAATGGAATGTGTTCAGGGAGATGTGTACTCATAAAGAAAAGGGACGCATAATGATTGAGAGCAAAGATGCAATCTACCAAAATCGGTTCGTGTTTTCCTTGTATATCTTTTTTCTTTCCCTTTGTTTTTTAATTGCTATTTCTACTTCTACTGTAGATGTGTCTCTGGTAATGAAAACATAGTTGGATTTTTTAAACTAATTCAACCGCTTCCGACTTTTAATAGTGAGACCTGTCAAAGTTTCTACACCTTGACAGGGGGAAACTGATGAGTCAGAAAAACTAAATTTGTGATGTTGAGCTAAATGGCATAGACAAGAGCCATGATGCACAGAAGCACATGCAGAGTAATGCCCCCTGGCCACTACTCTATTCCATGTGTGGCTGCTTTGGAAAGTCTCTACCAAAGACAGATTACATTTGGTCAATCTAGAGAACTTCTGTGTTCACTTATTGTCATCAAACATCACTCCAGGAGTTCCCATCATGGCTCAGTGGTTAACAAATCTGACCAGGAACCGTGGGGTTGCGGGTTTTATCCATGGCCTCACTCAGTGGGCTGGGGATCCGGCATTGCAGAGAGGGGTGGTGTAGGTCACATATGCGGCTTGGATCCTGCATTGCTGTGGCTGTGGCATAGGCTGACAGCTACAGCTCTGATTGGACGCCTACCCTGGAAACCTCCATATGCCACTGGAGCAGACCTAGAAAAGGCAAAGAGACAAAAAAAAAAAAAAATCACAGTCTAAGGATTCTTAGGCTTATATGAGGATTAGGTATAGACTAATATAATAAACAAAGACAAAGTCACTTTTTACAGGTTTTGACAACAGTAAAAGAATTTTTCTCCATTTTAACAGAGAGGAAAGGTAAAGCTTGTCATTTGCACAGCATTGGAGGGATCATTGTTGCCAGCATTCCTGGAAAAGGAAAATCTGATATAATTTTGTCAATTATTTGGGAACATCAAAAGTTTTCTCTTTCAGTTTCTCTAAACTCTAAAGCGGGCCACTCAGCTTTTATTAATTGAATAAAGCAAAGCACCTGGTATAATTCCCCTAGCATCCTCAACATGTCTATTTAGCATCTCCAACTAAATTTATAATCATGATTGGTTTTTCAGGGTTAAAATTCTTTGATTACAGTAAACATAATTAACATCTTTTACCTCACACTCCCAAGAGTCATTCGCAATTAAATTCATAAGAGCAAGCAGGAGCTGCAAATATCACCGTTTATTCATGGCCTAATTTCATAGAGAAAAGGACACATCACATCCTAGACAAAGAAAAAAGAAAAGCAGTAGAAGTACAAAGTTTCCGTTTTATTTCTCTTATAAAAGATTTGGAGGCTTCCGAATAAACACATGAGAACAACTGGTAAGCAAATTCCAAATCAATGTCATGATGGATTTTGTGATAGAACTGAACAAACACATAATAGGCCATCTACAGTAAGTCTCTCAGGCTAGCTAGAAAAATATTGGGGGAGAATATTTACATTTTGCACTCGATAGAACAACATGATCCTAAATATCCCTTCTAAGATTTCTCCAAATCTCAAATGTTCATGACACTCAGTTATTCAAAGTAGTAGGATCAATATTTCTAAATGTGGAAGATCAAGGTGAGACTGACATTTCTACATTGACTAGAGAGTTGAGTCTGGATCAGCTTTATGTGATTTATCTATCCTCATTTAGACCATAACCAGACCCTCTCTGAAATTTTTTCCCTCTCTGTAAGAGTGGGAATAAGAATTCATTTCATAACTATCATTAAAGAATGCAATACAAGTTTTCAGAGTCAGATAGAACTGGAATTGAATCTGGCTTTGCTATGCACTAGCTATGGGACTTTGGGTAAATTTTTTAAATTCTGTAAATTTCAGGTTTTTCATGTGTAAATTGTAGATCACAATATTTGCTCAAAAGATTGTCAAACATATATATGTGAAATTGCAGAGCCTTGAAATAGATTAAATCAGTTACTGACAAAACTGCAAGGAAAATACGACAAATTAAAATATACTATCAAAATTACTTGAGTGAGGGAGTTCCCTGGTGGTCTAGTGGTTAGGATTCAGCACTTTCAGCACTGCAACCCAAGTTCAATCCCTAGTCTGGGAACTGAGATCCCACATCAAGCCACCACACTGCAGCCAAAATAATAATAATAAAGAGATAAAACCTAAAAAAAAATAACTTGAGTGTTTTAAGTTAGCTGAATAAATTTGCATTTAAGGAAGGAAATAGGAAATATATAAGTTCAATAAAAGTCAAAAAGTTAAAGTTTAAAGGGATGGCAGAGTTGGTGCTTTTTTTTACCCCCAGCCCGTCAATGATATAGATGAGATCTAAGGCCAGGTGAGATAATCTGATCCGCCCAAGGCCACATAATAGAGTCACCCACAGAACTAGAACCCCTCCCTCTTGAAATGTTCTATTCTACATTTAGAAAAATCATAGGACACTTGAAATACATCTTAAACTGCTCTAACCTCCCTTGTTTCTTCACCCCTCACACAGAAATGGCCAGGAGAAACCAGACGACGGTAACTGAATTTGTCCTGCTCTCCTTTCCTGTTGTCCAGGAGCTTCAGGTCTTGCTATTTGCCATCCTCCTCCTGGTTTATGTGCTCACCATAACAGGCAACATTGTCATCATTTCCTTAATATGGACTGATGATCGTCTCCAAACTCCAATGTACTTCTTCCTCAGTAACTTGTCATTTCTGGACATTTTGTTCACAACTACCATCGCCCCAAAGTGGCTGGCTTGCCTCTTAGAAGAGAAGAAAACCATATCCTTTGCTGGCTGCATCATCCAAACATATTTCTACTTCTTCCTGGGGACAGTGGAGTTTATCCTGTTGGCAGTGATGTCCTTTGACCGCTACGTAGCCATCTGCAACCCCCTGCGCTATACCATCATCATGAACAGCAAGGTCTGCCTCCTGCTGGTCCTGGGCTGCTGGGTGGGGGCCTTCCTGTCCGTGCTCTGCCCTATTATTGTGGTGTCCAGGTTACCCTTTTGTTCTAAGGAAATTAGTCACTTCTTCTGTGACATCGCCCCTCTCCTACAAGTCGCCTGTATAGACACACATTTTATTGAGATGATAAGCTTCCTCTCGTCTTCCCTCGTCCTCCTGACCTCCCTGGTGCTCACCACCGTGTCCTACACCTACATCATTTCCACCATCCTGCGCATCCCCTCCGCCCAGGGACGTCAGAAAGCCTTCTCCACCTGTGCTTCCCACATCACCGTCGTCTCCATTGCCTACGGGAGCAACATCTTCATGTATGTGAGGCCCAGCCAGAGTCATTCCCTAGAATTCGACAAAGTGACAGCTGTCCTCACCACAATGGGGACCCCTCTTCTGAACCCCTTCATTTACAGCTTAAGGAATGAAAAGGTAAAGGAAGTCTGGAGAGAGTCAACGGGCAAGATAGTTTCATCACATTCCAAAGGAACATGACACTAAGAAGTTTCAGGACATCTAAGGTGTGCTTCCTCTATGTGGCATTTTGCTCACAATCTGTAGGCAGGATGAAAAACCATCACACATCCCCAACAGTCAAGTGTTATGAACTTGCTATGCAAAACCAGATAAAAAAATAAGGATTCTATGGTCCTTTATTCCTTGATATATTTTGCATGTAGTAATGTTAGCAGGGCAGAAACACTGCAGACCCTGAGTCATAAGAGATAATGTCTAAATTTGTGCATGCACTAATTTCCATGGACTTAGACTCCAATGTCACTTCTCTTTGCTCATCTGCAAAATGGTGGCAGTAACTTCCATTCTGATTATCTTACAGGGCATTTGTGCCTACAAATGAGACTGTCTTCATGAAAACAACACTGTTATCACATGTAGAGATTGGTGGGGTAGAAAACATGAAATGTGCACCAGCCCTGAGATGCTTCCCCTCTGACATCTTGACTATTTTGAGACAAGGTTTTTTTCTTCTTCTTTTTTTTAATTGAAGTATAATTGATATCATATAAGTTACAGGGGTACAATGCAGTGATTCACAATTTTTAAAGGTATTTATTTATTTATGTATTATGTATGTATGTTTTTTTAGGGCTACACCTGTGGCGTATGGAAGTTCCCAGGCTAGGTGTCGAATCAGAGCTACAGCTGCTGGCCTACACCACAGCCACAGCAACTCCAGATCTGAGCTGTGTCTACAAACTACACCATAGCTCATAGCAACGCCAGATCCTTAACCCACTGAGCAAGGCCAGGGATCAAACCCTTGTCCTCATGGATCCTAGTTGGGTTTGTTACTACTGAGCCATGATGGGAATTCCACATTACAGTTATTATAAATATTGGCTATATCCCCTATGTAATAGAATATATCCTTATAGCTTATTTTATACATAATAGTTTGTACCTCTTAATCTCCTACCCCTATATTTCCCCTCCACCCCACTGGTAACTACTAGTTTGTTCTCTATATCTGTGAGTCTGCTTCTTTTTTTGTTATATTCACCTATTTTTTTTTTGTATTTTTTAGATTTTGCATATAAGTGCTATCATACAACATTTGTCTTCTTCTGTCTGACTTATTTCACTTAGTGTAATACCCTCCCAGTCCATATATGGTGTTGGAAATAGCAAAACTTCATTCTTTTTATGGCTGAGTAGTATTCTTTATCCATTCATCTGTTCTTTTTTTCTTTTTATGGCTGCACCTGCGTCATATGGGAGTTCCTGAGCCAGGGGTCCAATCAGAGCTGTATCTATGACCTATTCCACAGCCATGGCAACACCAGATCATTAACCCACTGACCAAGGCAAGGGCTCAAACCTGCATCCTCAGAGAGACAACATCAGGTCCTTAACCTTCTGAGGCACAATGGGAACTCCCCCATTCATCTGTTCCATAAACATTGCTTCCATATCTTGGTAATTATAAATACTGTGGAGTTCCTGCTGTGGCACAGTGGGTTAATAATCCAACTGCAGCAGCTCAAATTACTGAGGAGGTGAGGGTTCGATCCTCAGCCCAGTATAGTAGGTTAAGAGAGTTGGAGTTGCTGCAGCTGCAGTGTGGGTCATAGCTGTGCCTCGGTGTCGGGAGCCATAAGGCTGCTCCAGTAAAGACAGCAACGCCACAGTCAGCACCTGCATGAGGCTTGTCTGGTTAGCAGAGCTACAGACAAGCTGAAAAAAGAAGAAGGATTGCGGATGCATGAGGCTTGTCTGGTTAGCAGAGCTACAGACAAGCTGAAGAAAGAAGAAGGATTGCAGAGCAATCCCTTGAAAAACATCGGCTCCAGGAAAATAAAAATGATATCCCCTAAAAAATATGTTAATCTATTTTCTCTGTGTTTATCCTTCTTTTTCTATCTTTGATTCACAGTTTTCTTACAGCTAAGGATTTGCCCCGGGTACGTAAAACACCTGAACCAAAACAGAGTGAAGTTATTTAGACAATGTAATGGAAAAAGCCTTTGTTTTGGAGTAACAATTTATGGCACCTATTTTGTGAGAGTATACAGGGGAAACTTATGATTTCAGTCCCTTCACTTGAAAAGAAGTTTGGGGCTGGGAAAAATGTTGTTTGGCCTATAAATTGCTATTTTCTATAATAGATATATTTTTTATCAAATAACAGTGTCACCTGTAACTTTCATCCCTTGTGGGGGCATTTGATAATTTTTGGGTATAATACTCCTTTCTATTGAAATTGGTGGTTTGGAACCTACGTAAATCAACACAATAGGTTAAATGCTTAGCTTGCTGGCGCCAAATAAATCGTAGTCTCAAGAATGTCATGAGCCCAAGGCTTTCATGCGTTTTTGTTAACTACATACGCCTTTAGTTAAAGAATGTTAGGTATCATAGTTTATTACTTTTTAAAGCTTTGTTCTTAATATAGAATAGAATAGCTACTATTGTTGACCTTTTAAGAAAAATACAGTGTGAAACTTTAAGTTTGTAATATTGAAGAAAAATCTAAAGTTGAAAGGAACACGTTTTAACTAACCTTTTTTTTGTATCTCAGGTGGAGGGAATAGAAAGGGCTTTAAATCAAATGTTAATGTCAAATCTTACACGAAACCTGATTGTGATATAGTATAAAAACTGATGCTTTCCATTTAATAAATTGGGTCATCTGCAGCATGCAGCTGAGGACTTGGCTCCAATTCTTTCCACGCCATTTGTAGCCCATCCTCTCCTTCGGCACTCCCTGGCTGCTGGGACTAGACCTCAACACCTCGGACTCAATGCCTAGACTAGGAACTTCCATATACTCTGGGCATGGGCATTAAAAAATAATAAATAAATAAAGCTGCTATGAACACTGAGGTGCATGTATCTTTTTTTTTTTTGTCTTTTGTTGTTGTTGTTGTTGTTGCTATTTCTTGGGCCGCTCCCGCGGCATATGGAGGTTCCCAGGCTAGGGGTTGAATCGGAGCTGTAGCCACCAGCCTACGCCAGAGCCACAGCAACGGGGGATCCGAGCCGAGTCTGCAACCTACACCGCAGCTCACGGCAACGCTGCATCGTTAGCCCACTGAGTGAGGCCAGGGATTGAACCCGCAACCTCATGGTTCCTAGTCGGATTCGTTAACCACTGCGCCACGACGGGAACTCCGCATGTATCTTTTTGAATTAGTTCAAAATACTGTTCTCCACAGTGGCTACACCAAGTTACATTCCCACCAAATTGTATGAGGTTTCCCTTTACTCCACATCCTACAAAGGCAAGTTTTAATTCTGCCACCCAGTGTGAAAAAGAAACAAGTTTTAAAAACTGATGAATGAAAAGACTATCAACTGCTGCTTCCAGGTAGAGTCTCAAGTCAGGTATATGCCTTCTGTGGCACTAGGCTTAGGTTATACTTATTTTTACCTGGTTCCGTTAAATATTTTATTTTAGTTTCTTTCTTTGTTCTGACTCTAGGTCCACCAAACACCTTTGAACATAGTTTTGCCTTCCCATATAGCTCGCTAATTTGGACAAAACATTCTAGCCAAAGCAAAAGTTGTCTAGCCATCTAGTACTCTCTTGCAAAGTAATTGCTATTTTTTTTTTTTGTCTTTTTAGCTATTTCTTGGGCCACTCCCGAGGCATATGGAGGTTCCCAGGCTAGGGGTCGAATCAGAGCTGTAGCCACCTGCCTACGACAGAGCCACAGCAACGCGGGATCCGAGCCACGTCTGCAACCTACACCACAGCTCATGGCAACGCCGGATCCTTAACCCACTGAGCAAGGCCAGGGACCGAACCCGCAACCTCATGGTTCCTAGTTGGATTCGTTAACCACTGCGCCACGACAGCAACTCTTGCTATTATATTTTGATTAATGTGGATCTGATCTCTGATTTAGTGTAATGAAATGTGATGAATTTAATAACATAATAGGACCGCACAAAGAATATATCTAGAAAGCAATGACACCTTTTAAAGTTATTATCATTTCCTATGAGTATATGCACATCTCTTTTCTACAAACTTTTATTTCAGCAGAATCTTTATTGGTCAGAAAGGACAATTGGGCGGTGTCCCAGTGTAGCCAGGAAAGGAAAGGAAGGAGGCTGTGAGGAAGCAAGATTAGAAAGAGAGATGAGGAGTTCATGGTTGGGCGGAAACGAATCCAACTAGGAACTATGAGCTTGCGGGTTCAATCCCTGGCCTCACTCAGTGGGTTAAGGATCCGGTGTTGTCATTAGCTGTGGTGTAGGTCACAGACACAGCTTGGATGCCACGTTGCTGCAGCTCTAGCATAGGCTGGTGGCAACAGCTCCGATTAGACCCCTAGCCTGGGCACCTCCATATGCCGGGTGCTGCCCTAAAAAGACAAAAGACAAAAAAAAAAAGAAAAGAAAGAGATGAAACCAGGAAGTTCCGACCTTGCAGCTGAGTATCTTGGAAGATAAGAATCCAGAGGGGTTCAACAATTAAATCTTAGGAACTGAAGTGGATTCAACCAAAAGAAGGAAGCAACACTTTGCCACTGTGAAGAGAACTGTATATAACATATAAGGAAAAAAAGCAGGGGTGTTCCCGACACGGCTCAGCAGAAACCAATCTGACTAGCATCCATGACCTTGCTCAGTGGGTTAAGGATCCAGTGTTGCTGTGAACTGTGGTGTAGGTCACAGAGGTGGCTCGGATCCTGCATTGCTGTGGCTGTGGCTGTGGCGTAGGCTGGCAGCTGCAGCTCTGATTCAATCCCTAGCCGGGGAACCTCCATATGCCGCAAGTGTGACCTTAAAAAGACAAAAAGAAAAGAAAAAAAGCAGCCTCTGGCCCAGAGCTGATCTGATGTTCACAAATAGGTTTCATTGTTATTGAAAAACTGATATAATGCTTCTACATTTTTTTCTCCCATTGGACACAATTTTACAAAACTTTCATCTCATACAAGGTGACTATGCAACAGAAAATACCACACATCCTTCTTTCTTTGCCAAGTCAAATGGCTGCTACCTCTTTACCAATTACAGCTTTATTTCACTCTGCCTACCCTCACTATAAATAAGATATACTGTGATATCCAGTCATAGAATTGCCACATCTTTTTCTTTTTAAGCAATTAATTATTTCTTTATTATTATAATTTGTGTTTTGGCTGTGCCTGTGGCATGTGTAAGTTCCCAGTAAGGGACTGAACCTGCACCACAGCAGCGACTCCAGCCACAGCAGCGACGACACCAGATCCTAACCCGCTGCACCACAAGAGAACTCCACCACATCGTTCTGATAACATCCAGTCCAGAGCAAGCCCCGCTTTCCTTAGGTTCATTGTCTTACTGAGACATTCCACATTCTCCTTCTTGTGAGTTTCCTCTCACTGCAGTGAATCATAAACCCAACTCTCTAAACAAAAGATGTGTGCTTGGTAGTCTTTGGCATAAGGTCAATGACGCATAGCAGGACATAAGACCCTGATGAAAAGCAGAGCAACACTTAAAATCCAGCTCGGAGTTCCTGGATCAGGCTTACAGGACATCTGAGAAACCCAAAAATAAGGACAAAACACAGAATAAGATAAAAAAAGAACCACAAAAAGGACCAAGAATCTGCCTCTTCATCACCTGATGAGTCTAAACATTCCTAATTAGAAGGGATTGATGTTACAGAAGACAACATCATAAATTACATATTGTATTAGTTATGTATTTAAAATAAAAATGTGTTTTGTTTACCCCTAAAATTAGTTTTGTTCTCTCAGTTATTGATATTACCTATGTTATTAAATCCCTGAGTTAAAGAACTTCATTTAGATAGTGTTCATGAAAACAGGTAAATATAAATAGGCACAACCAATATTTGTTTATGAGTTTGGTACCAAAAGCCCATGAGGGCACCAGTTATTAGAACACTTGTAACCCCTCTGGTATGAAAAAAGAACAGCCCAAATAAGGAATTGCAAATAAATCTGTGTAACACTTTGCAATAAGAAAAGCCCTATTTTGATTACTTCTTCCTCAAATGCCATTTAGATTTTTATTTTTTCTTTGGAACCACTCATTTTTTTTTTTTTTTTTGGCTTTTGTATTTTTAGGGCCACACCCACAGCACAGGGAGGTTCCCAGGCTAGGGGCCTAATCAGAGCTGTTGCTGCCAGCCTACGCCAGAACCACAGCAACTCGGGATCCGAGACTCATCTGTGACCTATACCACAGCTCATGGCAAGGCCGGATCCTTAACCCAAAGAGCAAGGCCAGGGATCAAATCTGCAACCTCATGATTCCCAGTAGGATTCTTTTCCACCTCGCCATTATGGGAACTCCAATTTTATGCTTTTTTTTTTTATTATTCTTTTTAGGGTTTACACCTGTAGCATATGGAATTTCCCAGGCTAAGGGTCAAATTAGAGCTGCAGCTGCAGCTGCAGCCTATGCCACAGCCACAGCAATGCTGGATCTGAGCTGCATCTGCAACCTACACCACAGCTCACAGCAATGCCGGATCCTTAACCCACTGAGCGAGGCCAAGGATAGAACCCACATCCTCATGGATACTAGTCAGATTCATTTCCCCTGAGCCACAACAGGAACTCCCACTCACTTTTTAAATCCTGTTATCTTTTGCTTGTGAATCCAGACTCTACACCCAAAGAGATCTGTGTTGGTTTATAAATCCAACTGACTAAACTGTGCTCAATTACTGAATTTTCTCACGCAATTTTGCAATAGCTGAAAAATATTATTTAAGGCCTTGTCAGTTATAAAATCAATCATTTTTAATGTCTTTTCTATGTTCCCCTTGCCCCCACTTCTTTATTACCATTGTCACCATCGTTCTAAGAGAGAGCTGATTGTCAGACAACACTCCCCAAATGTCTTCGAAAAGAGTTCTTTCAACATAAGCTTCGATCCTATACACTAAAAGGCTAAGTTAAAATTATTTATGTTAATAGTCTTTTTTCTATTCATGCACATGGTTTTGACATCCTGGTAATAACTGGATTCAAGCAGTACCTGATATCACCAAAGCATCTGAGAACGTCCAGGATGGTCTTATTTACTTTGAGAAGACCTACATCCATTGAATTCATGCTATGGAAACTGGCAGGGAGGAGAAAGCTATGTTCAAATGAAAAGTGGAAGGTGCTTTCACTTGTAGTATACAAAGAAACTAAAAGTAGGTATGAAACTAAATAGTTAGAAAAGGGATTTTTGAAACCTCTTATTTCATAGCTATCTTGCACATGAAAAATTTTAAAAGGCAGAAAGGAAGTACTCCAAATAATTAATGCAAGTAAATGTGGGTTATGGTTTAGGTAGCATTCCTAATACTCTATTTTTCTATATTCCCTACATTTTCTGTGCCTGGAATGCATAAAATTTAATTTAAAAATACTGGGATGGAAATTTTTCTGAAGAGGCTAAATTCATTTCTATGTTGATGCACAAGAACTCCTCTAAGAAGTGAATCCCAGGAGTTCCTGTTGTGGCTCAGCAGTAACAAACCCGACTAGTATCCATGAAGACATGGGTTTGATCCCTGGTCTCGCTCAGCAGGTTAAAGGATCTGGCATTGCTGTGAGCTCTGGTGAAGGTCACAGACTAGGCTCCGATCTGGTGTTGCTGTGGCTGTGGTGTAGGTTGGCAGCTGCAGCTCTGATTCAACCCCTAGCCTGGAAACTTCCATATGCCTGGGGTTCGGCCCTAAACAGCAAAAACAAACAAACAAAAAAAGGTGAATCCCATATTTGTTATTAGGTAGATAAATGGGAAATTATTTTATTAAATCTGTTAAATTCACATAGTTCATGTTCTTAAATTTGATATCCATTTTAGAAGCAGAAACAAGTATCTAAAGCTTTCTCCCTTTTTAAAAGCCTAATTATTTTTTGCCTTATTATTGTAGTTAAACACCCAAGGAATTTCTTTTTTCCTTAAGTTTGAAAATTAATCTTGAGGGAAACAAATGAGCCAAACCAAACTGGTTGCATCATTTACTATTTTCAGACAATCTCCACCCGCAGTTAAGTTAGTGACGAAGTTCCTAAATGGTCATAGTAACTAAAGAACATAGTAATTAATCTGGGACTCTGGACCCCATTTCCGATGTAAATAAATTGTAGCTTTGGGGTAGAATTGAAATTAAAATTAAAGTCAAACTAATCCATCAACAAAAAATAATTGTCGGAGTTCCTGTTCTGGCTCAGTGGTAATAAACTTGACTAGTATCCATGAGGACACAGTTTCAATCCCTGGCCTTGCTCCATCCCTGGCCTCACTCAGTGGGGTAAGGATCCTGCATTACTGTGAGCTGTGGTGTAGGCTGCAGGCACTGCTAGGATCTAGCATTGCTGTGGCTTAGGCCGGCAGATACAGCTCCGACTTGACCCTCAGCCTGGGAACCTCCATACCCCATGGATGTGGCCCTAAAAAGCAAAAAGGAAGAGAGGAAGGAAGGAAGAAGAAAGGGAGAGAGAAAGAAACAAAAGAAAGAAAAAAGAAGAGAGAAAGAGATGATTATCATGATACTCAGGGCCCCACTTCAAGTGACAAGTCTGTAAACTTTTGAAAGAATGTATTATTTGTGATTCTTTATGGAGCATAATATGATATACTTTAGTGAGATGTGCAAATTAGCACATCCAGAGAGAAATTAGAGCAATGTGATACACTGTGCCTTTAACCAAGAATTTTCAAATAATTTTTTTTTTTGGTCTTTTCTAGGGCCGCACCCACGGCATATGGAGGTTCCCAGGCCAGGAGTCGAATCAGAGCTGTAGCCAACGGCCTTCACCACAGCCACAGCAACTCAGGATCCCAGCTGAGTCTGCGATCTACACCACGGCCACAGCAACACTGGATCCTTAACCCACTGAGCAAGGCCAGGGATCAAACCCGCAACCTCATGGTTCCCAGTCGGATTCGTTAACTATTGAGCCACGACGGGAATTCCTCAAATAATTTTAAAAGCGACCAAAAGCTTTTCCATTTCTGATGTCAGAAACTTGAGTAAATCATAGACTCTTACCTCAGTGCCTAAAATGATTGGTCAGGTCTCTCTCTCTCCCCCTTTTTTATTTTTTGGCTGCACCTGTGGTATGTGAAAGTTCCCAGGCCAGGGATCAAATCCGTGCCACAGCAGCAGCCCGAGGCTCTTCAGGGACAAGACTGGATCCTTAACCTACTGATCCACCAGGGAAGTCCATAGTTAGGACTATTATTCTTTTCCAACTTCCAAAGCTGTTTTCTCCTCTTCATTCCTATTACGTTTCAGAAATTATGGCCTTTATTATGCCTCATTGGATTACCAGAATGGCCTGGCCTATAAACAAATCTCCCTATCTCTAGCCTTATCTCTATCTAATTAACTGCCATATGTTAGCCAGAGCAGCTTTTTAAAATACAAATATGATTAAATATCATTCTCTCAGTGGTCCTGATGACCTCTCACCATAGGTCATTAAACCACCATATCTGTCCTTCACCTGTGTCAGCCTCACTACTCCTCTTCCCTCCCAAGCACCTGCCTCACTAAATAACTTGAAGTTACCAGGATGCTCTTGCCTTTTGAAATCATTTGTCTTATAAAATTTTATTTTGACATAATTATTTTCCCCTAACAATAGTGTCCCTTGTCTGCCTAGAAACATATACCTTAACCTTCAAGAGTCATTACCTTCTCTGTGACAGCATTCTTGCCTAACACTCTCCCAACACTCAGGAAGAGGAATGCTTTCCTTCCTCTGTTTCCACAGCATCACTCATCTTCATTCATTATTCCCACCATGGTTGTCGATTTTTCTCATCTTCCACCCATGAAGTCCATGGATGCAGGTATTTCACCTATACCATTGCTGTATCACTAGTTATGAGCAACAATTAGCTATATTTAATACACATCTATTCAATCACCTTCTCAGTCAATGTGTATTTAACACCTAAATGTGCCAGGCACCGTCCTGGGCACAGGGAATTCAGCAACAAACACAAGTGATCATCTCTGTTGTCGCTGGGTATGTATTCTAGTGGTGAGAGGCAGGACTTAAATAAATAAATCATGAAATTTCAAGTGACTAATGCTATGCAGAGAATGGAACTAGAGATGAGTGCTTGAAAGTGAGTAATGGTTATTTTAGAGTAGATGAGCAGAGAAAGCATCTCTGAGATGATAATATTTGCACTGAGATTTAATGACAAGAAGTCAGTCATGGGACAATGGGGAGAAACAGCCATCTAAGACATCCAAAATGGGGTAACAGCTAGAGTAAAATTCTTAGGAAAGAAAGACTTTGACTTTCAAGGAGTCTATGTGACTGAAAGTAATAAATGAGAATTTGAAAATTATGCAAAGTACAGTCAGCATGTAGAGATTTAAAAAGTTGGGAAAGGAGCTTAGATTTTATCCTTAGTAGGATGTGAAGTCATTGGAGGATATTCAGATGAAAAATAGTACAATCACATTTTGACTGCCATGTGGAGTAGAGATCCTGGGGAGAAGAGAATGGAAACTGAGAAATCTAGTAAGAGGCAAAGCAAAGGTCCAAACCACAGACAACAATGTGTCGGACCAGGCTTGTGGCAATGGAAGAGCAGGGAGACAGTAGAATTTGGAATATGTTTTTTGTTTATCTTTTGTCTTTTTAGGGCCATACCCATGGCATATGGAGGTTCCCAGGCTAGGGGTCAAGTCGGAGCTGTAGCTGCTGGCCTGCATGACATGCTGGATCCTTAATACACTGAGCAAGGCCAGGGATCGAACCTGTGTCCTCATGGATGTTAGTCAGGTTTGTTAACCACTAAGCCACGATGGGAAATCCAGTAATATGTTTTGATGATAAATAATATGACATTTACACCTGGCTACATCTGATTCACTCCCAGACCCAAAGTGGTTGTTGGCTACACTACAATCTCAATAAGGTAGACAGTAAATAAACTTTCCTTACTAAATTAACCAGTAGTTGCTGGCCAAGAGCAAAGGGCTCTATTTTTAGAATAAAGAACTAAGAATGGATTTTCACATCCATGAATGTATACCATGGGTGGCATACAAGTACTTTGGACTAACTTTCCCTGAAGATAACTAAAATATTTGGTTTTAGGAGTTCCTGCTGTGCTGCAACAGGATTAGCAGCAACTATAGCACCAGGACACAGGTTCCATCCCCAGCCCAGCACAAAGGATCTGGTGTTGCCACAGCTGTGGCTAGGATCTGATCCCTGGCCTGGGAATTCCATATGCCTCAGGGTGGCCAAAAATAAATACTTGGTCCTATCTGGGCATATAGATGTGGCAGAGCAAAGGGAAAAAAAAGGAATATCAAAATCAACAGGAGCAAAACACCACCTACTACTCAATACCAAAAAAAAACAAACAACCCCATCAAAAATGGGCAGAGGATCTAAACAGACAATTCTCCAAAGACATACGGATGGCCAAAAAACACATGAAAAGATGTTCAACATCACTCATCATTAGAGAAATGTAAATGAAAACCACTATGAGGTAGCACTTTACACCAGCCAGAATGGCCATCATCCAAAAGTCTACAAACAATAAGTGCTAGAGAGGGTGTAGAGAAAAAGGAACCCTAGTACACTGTTGGTGGGATTGTAAACTGGTGCAACCACTGTGGAAAATAGTATGGAGATTTCTCAGAAAACTAAAAATAGAACTACGATTTGACCCAGCAATCCCACTTCTGGGCATCTATCCAGAGATAACCACGACTCGCAAAGACACATGTACTCCAATGTTCATCGCAGCACTATTTGCAATAGCCAAAACATGGAAACAACCTAAATGTCCATCAACAGAGGAGTGGATCAAGACAATGTGGTACATATACACAATGGAATATTACTCAGCCATTAAAAGGAAAGAAATACTGGCATTTTTAGCAACATGGATGGACCTAGAAATTATCATGCTAAGTGAAGTCAGTCAAACAATGAGACACCAACATCAAATGTTATCACTGAAATGTGGAATCTAAAAAAGGACACAATGAACTTCTTTGCAGAACAGATACTGACTCACAAACTTTGAAAAACTTATGGTTTCCAAATGAGACAGGCTGGGGATTGGGTGGATGTACTGAGGGTTTGGGATGGACATGCTATAAAATTTGGTTGTGATGATTGTTGTACAACTATAAATGTAATAAATTCATAGAGTAATAAAATAAGTAAATAAACAAAATTAACAAGAGCAATGTAATAGATTTTTATAGAAGTTGTATCTACTTCAAGTTCATGTGAAATATTTACCAAAGTTGACACATGATATATCAAAAAGAAAATTAACTTCAAAAAATAAGTAAACCCCCTTCTTAGAACAAAGCAACTAGGTTAGCAATTCACCAACTGAACAAATAGTTTTTAATATAAATGCGCTTTCTCAATAATTCATGAGTTAAAGAGGAATTCATAATGAATATTATGAATATTTAGAACTAAAAGATAACAAAAGAGAACTTGTAGACTTTGACTAAGTTTATTTAGAAGATACTTAGTCACATTTATTAAAAAGAAAATAAAGACAAAATTAAGCAAAGCATCCAAAACCAAATTTTATTAAAATAACAATTTTGTAGGGTGAAAGAAATAATAGTAGAGGGAAAAAATGAAAAGAATCAACAAAACTAAATGGCAGTCTTTCAAAAGTCTAATATAACATATTTAAAAGAGCAAAAAGTCAAAAAATATTATCAATGAAAGGGGGAAGTAACAACAGATAAGATTGAGATTTTTATAAGAAAATATAATGAATATATGTATTATAAAATAAAATTTGGGAGTTCCCGTCGTGGTGCAGTGGTTAACGAATCCTACTAGGAACCATGAGGTTGCGGGTTCGGTCCCTGCCCTTGCTCAGTGGGTTAACGATCCGGCGTTGCCGTGAGCTGTGGTGTAGGTTGCAGACTCGGCTCGGATCCCGAGTTGCTGTGGCTCTGGCATAGGCTGGCAGCTACAGCTCCGATTCGACCCCTAGCCTGGGAAACTCCATATGCCGCGGGAGCAGCCCAAGAAATAGCAAAAAGAAAAAATAAAATAAAATAAAATAAAATAAAATAAAATAAAATAAAATAAAATAAAATAAAATAAAATAAAATAAAATAAAATAATAAAATAAAATAAAATAAAAAATAAAATAAAATTTGAAGCCTGGATGAAATGGGTAATTACCCAGAACAATACGCTATTAAATCTGGTTTGAAAGAGAGAGATGAACTAATTAGTAACCATTTAAAGAAAATCAATTGATAATTAACTTGTCCACCACCAAAAGGCACCAGGTTCAAGCACTTTTATATGTGAGTTCTCCAAATGTTAAAGAAACAGAGGAGCTCGCTTGTGGCTCAGCAGGTTAAGGATCTGGTGTTGTCACCGCAGCAGCTTGGGTTGCTGCTGTGGTGTAGGTTTAATCCATGCCCAGGTTTGATCCCTGGCCCAGGAACTTCCACGTGCCATGGGTTTGGCCAAAAAAACAAAGACAGGAAGGAAGGAAGGAAGGAAGGAAGGAAGGAAGGAAGGAAGGAAGGAAGGAAGGAAGGAAGAAGGAAGGAAGGAAAGAAGGAAGGAAGGAAAGAAGGAAGGAAGGAAGGGAAAGAGATAAACATTATAGAAAATTTTTCAGGGAAAATAAAAAAGCTACTCAACTTTTGTTACCTTTGCAAGATGATTTAACATTCTCTCTCTTCAAAAGCTTCAATCACCAATATCAACATGGCAGAAATAAAATGTTCAAGGAAAAATCAAGTTGCAGGAAACTGCCTTCAGTATGATGTCTTCAATTTACAGACACATAACATATGTGGTAACTATATTTTTAAATCAAAAGGGAATAATAAATATAAAACTCAAGGTAATTGTTACCTCTGGGGGCTAAGGAGAGAGGAAGGTAGAATAGGAAGGAGTTTGCAAGTGGATGAAAAGATACAGGTGAGGATCTAGATCTGTGCTTTCCAGTGTGGTGGCCATTAGCCCCATGTGGCTATTTAGATTTATATTTAAACAAGTATTTAAGATTAAATAAAATGATAAAATTCAGCTCCTCCGTCCTGCTAGCCAAATTTCAAATGCTGATTATCCTGTGGCCATTGGCTACTCTACTGGACAACACAAATTTATAGAACACTTCCATTATCAAAGAAAATTCCATTGGATAGCTCTGTTCTGGACCAGAAGAGTTTGGCAGACTTTTTGCAAAGGGCCGGATGGTAGACATTTTGGCATTGCAGAATATAAATAAGGTCTCTGTCACAAATACCCAACCCTGCTCTTCTACCAGAAAAGCAGCCATAGACTATGTGTACATGGATGGATGTGACTGTGTTCCAATGCATCTTATTTACCAGAGAGACAGAGGGAAAGGATCGCTGACTGGATTCATCTCCTACTGTTGCTGAAACAAATTATCACGGTCTTAGTGGCCTTAAATGGTACAAGGTTACTGTTATAGTTCTGGAGGTCAGAGGTCTAAAATGGGTTGGTGGAGCTGCATTCCTTCTGGAGATACTGAGGAAGACTCTCTCCTTGCTCTTCAGTTTCTGAAGGCCACCCGTCTTCCTTGACTTTTGCCCCTACTTACTCTGACCCCTACTTTCATCATCACAGCTCCTTTTTTGGCTCTGATTTTCTTGCCCTCCTCCTTTTTTTTTTTTTTTTTTTTAATTCCAGGACCAGAGATCAAACCTGCACCATGGCTGCAACCAGAGCTGCAGCAGTGACAACATCAGATCCTTAACCCACTGCACCACCAAGGGAACTCCCCTGCTTCCCTCTTATAAGGAGCATTGTGGTTACGTTGGGCCCAGCTGGATAATCCAGGATTTTGTTTCCATCTGAAGATCCTTAATTTAACCACATCTGCAATCCAGAAAATTATTCATTTGACCATTCCAAAAAGTATAGGTGTTGCTTTAAAGAAAGTTTCAGTTTTGGAGTTCCTGTCATGGCACAGTGGTTAACGAATCCAACTAGAAACCATGAGGTTGGGGGTTCAGTCCCTGGCCTTGCTCATCAAGTTAAGCTGTGAGCTGTGGTTTGGTTGCAGATGCAGCTCGGATCCCGTGACTCTGGCGTAGGCCGGCGGCTACAGCTCCGATTCAACCCCTAGCCTGGGAACCTCCATATGCCTCGGGAACAGCCCTAGAAAAGGCAAAAAGACAAAAAAAAAAGTTTCAGTTTACTAAATATTCCAAAATATGTGTGTTTGTAATCATGTAAAAGCTCCTTTACCTCTTTTCACCACTGATATGTGAACATTATGAAAGGTATCAATAGATTGATCAGTGAAACAATTGCTTGTTTTCTTAATCTCACCATTTCTTTCATCTGTCAATTCCACTGGAATACTGGGGGAGGAGTGTCTGTTTACTGTCCCTATAATTTAATAATATTATTATTACAATAAAATTTTGGCTGTCAATATCAGTATCAATACAGGTTTTACTAAAATCAATTAATCTGAACTGTTGCACTAATATTAAGCCAAATAGTAATTATGAGCTGGCGTAAAATCAGACTACATCAGAATTACAATAATATTGTAATATTTTTCTCTCATCATTCCCAACAAAATCAGCTTTTGTCCATATGCCAAAAATTACGGAATGGAGTATAAGTCAGGAGTCAAATTATAGTTAATTCTGGATTTCAAGTCGCTTATGAACTTAATCACATTTTTTGTTTGACAAGTAATATCTTTGTCAAGTTTAATAGTTTCTAATTCTTACTAATTGTACTAATGGGCAATTCCGGGTTTTGTATATATGTATGGGGCCTGGAGAGTTAAGGAACATCTATGAAAATTATATTCCTCATTTATAAGTTCCCACAGACTAGGGGGACCATAATCCACCATTAAATTCACCCCTTGTGCTTTCCCTGCTGAGATCTCAGGCCGTTTTCTTTGAGCAACCTCTGCTTCCAACTGGAGGAGTATGCTCAATAACCCCTTTAGGGTCACACCTCTTCCCATCTTTATCCCCTAGTTTATTGGCCACTATCTTTTATTTTTCTAACACCAGATTATCTGTTCAGGCTGCTTACTATTACTATCTTCCTAAAATGACAGACCTTCTAATGGCCTATTTGAGGCCACTAAATCTTTTCCCTCTGTGGTTGTCCTTTCATTAAATATAAATGCAGCTCGTCATAGGACTCCTAGCCCTGTGCCAGTTTCATCCATCTCTTTTACAGTGTATCAACCAATGTTTATGCAACAATCTGAACACTTATTCTTGCTTGAGCAGAATTTGAGTACTTTTTTTTTTTTGACTGCCCTGCGGCATACGGCTTTCCCCAGCCAGGGATTAGATCAGAGCCACAGTTGCAACCTCCGCCACAGCTGCAGCAAGACCGGATCTGTTAACCCACTGTGCCAGGTGGGTGGGTATCAAACCTGCATCGTGGCGCTGCAGAAACACCGCCTATCCCATTGTACCACAATTGGAAATCCTGAGTACATATTTTTGAATCAAAAGTATTGATTCCCTGGGAGTTCCCGTCGTGGCGCAGTGGTTAACGAATCCGACTAGGAACCATGAGGTTGCGGGTTCGGTCCCTGGCCTTGCTCAGTGGGTTAACGATCCGGCATTGCCGTGAGCTGTGGTGTAGGTTGCAGACGCGGCTCGGATCCCGCGTTGCTGTGGCTCTGGTGTAGACCAGTGGCTGCAGCTCCGATTAGACCCCTAGCCTGGGAACCTCCATATGCCGCGGGAGAAGTCCAAAGAAATAGCAAAAAGACAAAAAAAAAAAAGTATTGATTCCCCAAGACTGTCAGATAGTTAGCAGTGACCCACAAATAGATCTTAGTTTGCATATGTTGAGAAGTTTTACATAAGCGCCCTTAGAAAGCACTGTGCTTTCAGTGGTAGGTATGTGAGCCCATCAAATGATATCCCTAAACCAACATCAATTTCTGTTTGGTCGAATATCTTTGCTTTGCTACTGCCATCCATGCACAAAATGCGTGGTTATATGTGTTAGAGCACTATGACAAGTGAGGCATGCAGTAGACATTTTTACGTCCATGTTATCTAGGGAATTTTTTCAACACATCATTACTTAGGTTAATACTTGCAGAGCAGGTCCATAACTCTGTCTTGAACAATGTCCTGTTTACACACATAGGAGGCAGCAATACACAAATTACCTTCCAAAATATAAAACAGCATTGCAATTATTCCCAATGTTTATATACCGGGCATAACTCTTATCACCAAACTGTATACATAGGATACTTCAGAATTAATGTTTCTTAAATCAGCCTGAACACATCTTCAACCTTTTTAATATATGGAATAAAAAAATGAAACTCAGTGTTCCCATTGTGGATCAGCAGTAAGGAACCTGAGTAGTAGCCATGAGGACACAGGTTTGATCCCTGGCCTCGCTCAGTGGGTTAAGGATCTTGTGTTGCCAGGAGCTGTGGTGTGGGTCACAGATGTGGCTCAGATCTGGCATTGGTGTGCCTGTGGTGTAGGCCGGCAGCTGCAACTCCTATTTAACCCCTAGCCTGGGAATTTCCTTATGCCCCCGTGCGGCCCTAAAAAGTAAAAGAAAAAGAAACTCATAGACATAGAGAGTAGAAGGGTGGTTACCAGGGTCTGAGGGAAGGTGGGAGATGGAGAGATGCTGGTCAAAGGGCAGAAAATTTCAGTTATAAGATGAACAAGCTCTGGTGATCTAATGCACAGCATAGCGACTGTAGTTAATAATATTGTCTTGTGTGCTGTGCTTGAAAATTGCTAAGAAGGGAGATCTTTAGTGTTCTCACCAAAAAAAAAGTAACCATTGTGAAGTGAAAGATGTGTTGATAATTAACCTATTTGATATTTTTTTCATGAATACATGTATGTCAATCCATCATATGGCACACTTCAAATAGATATAATTTTTACTCATAAATTATTCAATAGAGCTAAAAAAACAAATAAAAATTAATTAGATGATTCCACTATATGTGATCTAATGGATAAAGACATACACCACCAAGTATTAGCAAGGGTGTGGAACTATGGGTCTCACACCCATGGCTAGTACAAATTGAAAATGATCCAGCAACTCTGGAGAAAACTTTGATAGTTTCTTATATCATTAACCACATACTTGCCAAACAACATAGTAATTCCACTCCTAGGAATATGTCCAAGATAAATGAAAACAAATATTCACATAAAAACATGTAAATAAAAATGTTCATAGAAGCTTTATTTATAACAACCAAAAAATGAAAACTCAGATGCCCATCAACTGGTGAACAGATAAGCAAACCATCATATATCTACACAATCCATATAATATACAGTCTTCAATAATACAAAGGAAGAAACCACTAATGCCTGAAAAACTTGGATTAATTTCAAAGTATTAGATTAAGTGGGAAAAAAATCAAAACCACATGCTGTAGGATTACATTTATGTAATAGTCTAAAAAATTCAAAGTCAAACTGACAGAAAACAAATCCGTGGTTTTCAGGGGATGTGGAGGTGAGGGATAGGCTTTACTGCAAAAAGACACAAGCAAATGTTTCAAGGAAATGCAAATACTTTTTTTTTTTTTTGTCTTTTTGCCTTTTCTAGGGCTGCTTCTGCAGCATATGGAGGTTCCCAGGCTAGGGGTCTAATCAGAGCTGTAGCCACTGGCCTACACCAGAGCCACAGCAACATGGGATCCAAGCCGTGTTTGTGACCTACACGACAGCTCACGGCAACACCAGATCCTTAACCCACTGAGCCAGGCCAGAGATGGAACCGCAACCTCATGGTTCCCAGTAGGATTCGTTAACCACTGCGCCACGACGGGAACTCCATGAAATGCAAGTACTTTTAACCATTGCCATAACAGTGATGGTGGCTACATAACTACATAGGTTTGTCGAAACTCAAATTATACACTCAAATTTATCTACTTATATAAATCATATCTCATTAAAATGTTTTTTAAATGTGTACATAGACATATATAAGTAATTTCAGTTGGAAAAGCAGCCTAAAGTTCATTTTAATACATGATAAACCATTTTTAAATTTAAGTTTTCCAAGTTTTTAGTTTCAAGAAGCTTTAAGCAGATCTCTAAGGCTTTTTGGCTTTTTTCCCCCATGGTGGGGGGGCACACCCATGTCATATGGAAGCTCCTGGGCCAGGGATCAACATCATCAACCCACATCCCTGCAGTGACAATGCCAGTTCTTTAACCCACAGCATAACAAGAAAACTCCTTTAGATTGGATTAAGAAGTTGCAGTACATATACACAATGGAATATTACTCAGCCATTTAAAAGAATGAAATAATGCCATTTGCTGCAACATGGATGGAACTAGAAATTATCATATTAAGTGACGTAAGTCAAACAAAACAAATATGACGAGATCACTAATATATGGAACCTAATAAAAAATGATAGAAAAGTGGAGTTCCCACTGGGACACAGTGGGTTAAGAATTAGACTTCACCAGCTCCCATCACTATAGAGGTGTGGATTCAATCCTCAGCCCAGGGCAGTGGGTTAAAGGATACAGTGTTGCTGCACTGTGGCTCAAATTCAATTCATGGCCCAGGAACTTCCATATGCAGCTAGTGTAACCATTAAAAAAAAAAAAAAAAAGGATAAAAAAGAACTTACAAAACAGAAACAGACTCAAAGATTTTGAAACCAAATGTATGGTTACCAAAGGGAAACATGGGGGGGGGTAAAAGGATAGATTAGGGGTTTGGATTGACATATGCACACTACTATATATAAAAGAGATAGGTAATGAGGACCTATTGTATAGCACAAGGAAACCTACTCTGTAAAATTATGTAATACCTATGTGGGAAAGGAATCTGAAAAGGAATGGATATTTGTATATGTATAATCGATTTACGCTGCTGTGTACCTAAAACTAACAGAACTTTTTAAGTCAACTATACTGCAGTAAAATTTATTTTTAAAAAAGAGAGAGAGAGAGAGTGAATTCCTCTAAGGTTTTTTAAAATAAATAAACACCCAGGAGAGTCTCCCAGGGGACCATAACTTTCTGGATTAGTTACTTCAGTTCTAACATCCCGTGATTGCAGTAACAATAATTATTCTTTTTTATGCCAGAATCCCAAGAGCTATTCTAAACAGAACTTCCAAATGTGAATAAAAACCCTTAAATATCACAGCTCATCCAGTTGTAATCACTTTAATATACACAGGTAATATTATTTCCAGGAGAAAGTAGACTTAGGTGGATATATCTAATATCCAGTCACAATATGCCTGCGGAGTGAACAGGGAGACTAATCAGAATGATGAGACTTTAGACAGACAGTGCCATGAATAAATATATGAATGTTTCTAACAATCAGGACTATCAGAGTAAAATGAGATGCTTCAAGAAACAATGTGCTCCACATCACTAGACAACAGAGACAGTGCAGAATATTTTAATACCAGACTATCTCATATGACCTCTCTTTGAATCTGACAGTCTATGGTTTTGAATAGCTCCAAGTTTCTAGTTTCTGGATGGATGCATAGATGAGATAGAAATTAACTGAGTAGTGGGAGAAAAAAAGCTGAGACTTGGGGTAGTTTCAGTCAGAAAGGATTTCAGTCTTTTTTGCCAGAGATCTAAATTCGAAGTCAGAGGACCTGCTCTTAATTCATTGGGTCAGACTTCTTGAGTCATCGCCAAACTCACCATTCTGCTTCCTTGGCAAAAATATGATCCAGAACACTTACTACTTTCAACTCAGAGAAATATTCAAAGATGAAGATTTACTGAATGTTACTAAATGAACTCTTGGAGCTAATCTTAGTGTAAGTCAAGACAGACTTTTTCTGTGGGAATAAGAAAAAGAACTGAAAAAGTAGAGTTTATAAAAGGACAGGTTTGTTTTTTTTTTTTTCATTCAAATGAAGAAAGGAAAAACTGAATAACTATTTGGTGTCATTTTGAAAAAGGAGATGTGTATCACATCGGGAAAAGTCTTAGACTGAGATTTAACTTAGAGAGATTTATATGGAATTCAAATTGAAGCAGTTAAAGAAAAATGGATGGAAGGCAGTAGGGAAAAAATAGCCAAACTTCTTGGTTCTTAACAGATTTGAGTAAAGAAAATACCAACTCTTCTACAATCAATATGATGTAAGTATATTTGATTATAGAGTTATCCATATTTACATGTTAAATGGTCTGAATTTTACTAATTATTTACATGTGTATTTTATGAATTCAAGTATAATAGCTGCTCTGCCAAAAAGTTTAGTGATGCAGATGTCAAATATGAATACTTTATTAGTATGTAAATTCATGTGGTTAACGTACTTCAGTTACAATCAACCCTTTTATTTATTTATTTATTTTGTCTTTTTAGGGCCGCACCTACAGGATATGGAGTTTCCAGGGTCCAATTGGAGCTGTAGCCTCCAGCCTATGCCAGAGCCACAGCAACGTGAGATCTGAGCCAAGTCTGCGACCTACACCACAGCTCACAGCAACGCCAGATCCTTAACCCACTGAGCAAGGCCAGGGATCGAACCTGCATCCTCATGGATGCTAGTTAACCGCTGAGCCGTGACGGGAATTCCAAACCTGACAGCAGCACCAATTGCAAATTGTCATTAACCACCTGCCCCACCACATCTCAGCCCTTTTCTCTTTATCCGCTATGTTCTTTACAGATATTTATTGATTACCAAGTATGTATAACTTACTGCAGTAGCTCTTAGGACCTTAAATCTATGACTAGCCTCATTTTAGAGATGACGAAATACAACACAAGTTCTCTGATACCAAACCTACTATGCTCTTTCCATCATTCCTCATTTCCTGGACTAAATCGCAATTATTGAAATGCGTAAATGTGTAATTTTATGCAAATTTTACAAGTCCAGAGAAATAATGGTAATGAGGAAAAATACCCCCAAAAAAGCCTTCCTTTGGCAAGGTTTCATTAAATTGTTATACACAGATTGTCATGGTCCAGAACCTTTCCTCCTGGAGAGGATGGAATCCTGAAGGCGCAGAGATCGCCTAGAAAAGGTTAACACAAAGCTGCATTTTATTCACTGCCATAACTTGAAAGACACCACAGAGGAGACCAATGCTACTTCTTTTTTTTTTTTTTTGGTCTTTTTAGGGCTGCACCTGTGGCACATGAAAGTTCTACTTCTTTAGTTCTTTTCAGAGAAGTTTATTTGACCAAAATACAACAGAATAGAAAGCCCTCAGTGTCCTTTTTCCATAGTTATACAACCTTATGATAACCATGGCAAACACCAACTACACCTGTGTTCAACCATCCCAGATTTTTGTTGTTAAAAAATGGCACAGTGCTTTTGAAGATATAGAATTGTTCAAATTTTACAGTACATAAGGGGATCAAGTTCCTGTCAGGGCTGTCCGAGATGATAAAGGCAGGAAGGATAAATGAATGGTGAATAGAAATAAAGAAGCAAATGCAAGGACCAGAAAAATCATAGCCAAATTTTCAGATGGAAATTTGTTTAGCAAATACATCTTTAAGGCAAAAAACTTATGCTAGGAGTTACATACTTAAGATAGAGATCCTAAAAGATTTTCCTTAAAGAGGAATGGTTGGACTCCAAGCCTAGAAATTACCCAGCACTGGTATAAATGGTTTGCTTTAACTTAAAACTAAAGAATTAGCCACAAAGTAATACACCAAAGGATAGTGGGTCAACTGTATTCTGTAGACATCAGTAGATGTTAAGCAAAGTTGCCCAGCATCCAATATTAAGCTGAGTGCTTCAGACACCATTTATCTGCATCTATACTTGAGCTGCTATTAATAAACCTGATCTTCAAATGGCTGAAATGAATATAAAGTATAAGAATCCTATTTGAGATAACCTATAAGAATCAATTGGGGAATAAGGGTAAAAGTTGTTCTTCTGGATGCTTCCATAAATGTAAAATTGCAAAGAACGAAAAAAAACCACATTGACCATTTTCCCAAAAACATGTTTCAAAATATGAGTTTTGTAAATGATGAGATATGTATAATTGACCTTTTTCTAAGCAATGTAGACATAAAATTTTATATCATTATAGAAAAAATAAAACTACACATCTTTTTTATTTTTTATTAAAGTATAGTTGATTTACAATGTTATGCCAATTTCTGCTGTACAGCAAAATGACTCAGTCATACATAGATATACACATTCTGTTTCTTATGTTACTTCCCCCATGGTCTATCCCAAAAGACTGGGTATAGTTCCCTGTGCTGTACAGCAGGACCTCATTTCTTATCCCTTCTAAAGAAAAGCTATACATCTTGATGGAGAGATCAATTACTATTATATCAAAATAATTTCAGTACCACTAGATACTCACACATAATATCAAAAACAAAAGTGAGGAGAGACACAAGTTCTCTTTCGTTTGTTTTGGATTTTCTGTTCTTTGATTTAGACTATGCCTGAAAATTTGAAATAACTTTGAGAAAACTAACTCAAATTTTTTTCACATTCCATTTCTCTGTTTTCCAAAATGATTGACTAGAGTCTCAGTTGAGCAGATCTCTCTTCTCAGGCACAGAACTTGCTGAGAAAGTAGCAGTTCAGAAAGAATGACCTAGAAAAAATTGGTTTTCTACATTCAGACCTTTTGCTACTGCATCTTATCAATGATATTGACAACTAAAAACCTATTTAAGCTGATTTTCATCTTTATATTCTATATTTTTTTTTCAGAGACAGGTTGCCCGCCTTGCACTGCATTCAATGGAGGTGCAGAATCAGACCACAGTGACTGAGTTCATCCTGACTGCCTTCCCTGCCCTCCACAAGCTGCAGGTTTTCCTCTTCGCGGTTCTCCTGGTGACTTACATGCTTACTCTAACAGGAAACGGTGTCATCATCTCCCTAATATGGGCTGATAATCACCTCCAAACCCCAATGTACTTCTTCCTCAGTAATTTGTCATTTTTGGACATTTTATACACTACCTCGGTTACCCCAAAACTGTTGGCCTGTCTCCTAGAGGACAGGAAAAGCATATCTTTTGCAGGCTGCATCACCCAAACATACTTCTTTTTCTTCCTGGGGACAGTGGAGTTTATCCTGTTGGTGGTGATGTCCTTTGACCGCTACGTGGCCATCTGCAACCCCCTGCGCTATACCATCATCATGAACAGCAGGGTCTGCCTCCTGCTGGTCCTGGGCTGCTGGGTGGGGGCCTTCCTGTCCGTGCTCTGCCCTACTATTGTGGTGTCCAGGTTGCCCTTTTGTTCTAAGGAAATTAGTCACTTCTTCTGTGACATCGCCCCTCTCCTACAAGTCGCCTGTATAGACACACATTTCCTTGAGATGATAAACTTCCTCTTGTCTTCCCTCATCCTCCTGACCTCCCTGGTGCTCACCACCGTGTCCTACACCTACATCATTTCCACCATCCTGCGCATCCCCTCCGCCCAGGGACGTCAGAAAGCCTTCTCCACCTGTGCTTCCCACATCACCGTCGTCTCCATCGCCTACGGGAGCAACATCTTCATGTATGTGAGGCCCAGCCAGAGTCATTCCCTGGAATTCGACAAAGTGACAGCTGTCCTCACCACAATGGGGACCCCACTTCTGAACCCCTTCATTTATAGTCTAAGGAATGAAAAGGTAAAGGAAGTTTTGAGAGATGCAGTCAACAAAATTATGTCCCCATGGCACAGGAAACCATGAAAACTTATTTGCTAATAAACGGCATTTTCAACTCTTGGACACAATGTGGAGAAAGGCATGCTTGAGGACCATAGAATCAAAAATGTGTGGGAAAAGATGAAAAAGCTTTGTGCCACATCAGGTAGAAGTTATTGTGGTCAGGGTCCAGAGGAGGCAACTCAGCCACAGAGAAAATAATGTATCTGAACTCTTTTATTGGACCTTCTCACACACATTATCATGGAATAATGAAAATATAAACTGAAATCAGAAAACCTGAATTTTAAGCCTGGTTCTATCACTTTTATGTCAGGTGACACTGAGCCCCTCTGAATCTTATTTTCACATCTGTAAAGTAGGGAATACAGTTTTTGCTTTGCTTTTCCTTTTTGTTAATGTAGGTTTAACCAAGATAGTCTAAGAAATGAAACCACATATAATTAAAAGTTAGCACTTCTTGGAGTTCCTGTCGTGGCGAAGTGGAAACGAATCCGACTAGGAACTATGAGGTTGCTAGTTCCAGCCCTGACCTCACTCAGTGGGTTAAGGAACCAGCGTTGCCACGAGCTATGGTGTAGGTCACAGACATGGCTCAGATCCTGTGTTACTGTGGCTGGGGTGTAGGCCTGCAGCTGTAGCTCCAACTCAACCCCAAGCCCGGCAACCTCCATATACCAAGGGTGTGGCCCTCAAAAAAAAAAGAGTAAGCACTTCTTCAAGTTCCCTTGTGGTGCAGTGGGTTAAGGATTTGGCCTTGTCACTGCAGTGGCTCAAGTACACTGCTGTGGTGTGGGTTCAATCCCTGGCCGGGGAATTTCCACATGCTACAGGAAGAGCCAAAAAACAAACAAAGGAAGTACTTCTTACTGGGTCTTTTCCAACATTTCAAGATGATTGGCTTCATCCCTGACAACCAAATACTGTAGATAATACTAATAACAATGACAAAGGAAGGAAGAGGAGTAACATATTCCATTGTTTGTGCAGTGTATTCAAATATGTACATGTATATATTAATCTTCTTAACCACCTTGACCACGCGGTATTATTATCTCCATTTTATAGATGAGAAAAGTGAGGTTTACTGAGATTAAGCATCTTGCCCAAATATGCTACTGGTTTAAAACACATATATACAGATATATGTGAAGTCCATTTTACTTAGCACTTCCTTATATCATGAAATGTGGAATGGAAAGAAACTTAAGAAGGGAAAAAAAACATTAACATGGAAGTTATCCACCTTTTCTGAGACAAGAGCATTCCCCAGACCTAATGGCCTGGAAAACCTAGAGATCAGGATAGAGTCAGAATAGACTGTGAGAGGCAACAGTTTGGAAGGGAAACCAACTATTCAGAGGCAGTAACTAGCAATGAGTCCAGAACGATTTTCTGTGGCAACATAGCCAGGAGGAAGATACAGAAGAATGAGTGTCCTAGGATTCATTGGTTGGGGGAAAACAAACGCAGACAAGTAATCAAGCTGGTTTAAGTAAAAAGGGTATTGATAATAATAATGATCAAGAATGCCACATGCAACCCCAGAAGGTAAAACAGCAAGACCTGCTAAGGGACTAGAATCAGAACTAGAAATCCTGGAATTCCCACTGTGGCGCAGCAGAAATGAATCTGACTAGGAACCATGAGGTGGCAGGTTTGATCCCTGGCCTTGCTCAGCGGGTTAAGGATCCAGTGTTGCCATGAGCTGTGGTGTAGGTAGCAGACACAGCTCAGATCTGGTGTGGCTATGACTGTGGTGCAGGCCAGCGGCTACAGCTCTGATTAGACCCCTAGCCTGGAAACCTCCCTATGCCACAGGTGTCACCCTGAAAAGACAAAAAAACCAAAAAACCAAAAAAAAAAAAAAAGAACTAGACATCCTTAAAAATCTAAGCAGGGGAGTTCCTATCGTGGCACAGTGGTTAAGGCATCCAACTAGGAACCACGAGGTTGTGGGTTCGGTCCCTGGCCTTGCTCAGTGGGTTAAGGATCCGGCGTTGCCATGAGCTGTGGTGTAGGTTGCAGACGCGGTTCGGATCCCATGTTGCTGTGGCTCTGGTGTAGGCTGGTGGCTACAGCTCCGATTCAACCCCTAGCCTGGGAACCTCCATATGCCACGGAGCGGCCCTAGAAAAGGCAAAAAGACAAAAAAAAAAAATCTAAGCAGACACTCTCTCCCCTCTGAATCTCTGATCTCTCTCTAGATTTCTCTGGGGTCATTTGGTCTCCTACTATCATTTTTTCCCAAATATCTCATGATAGGTTCACTGACAGCCCCCAAAGATATCCAGACCTAATCCCTGATGCCTGTGAATCTAAGTGACATGTGGAGTAAATGGCAAAGGGATTTTGCAGGTGTGATTAAATTAACTCTCTTGCGATAAGTAGGTTATCCTGGATTACCCAGGTGAGTACTAAAGGTAATCACACGTGTCACTGTATGAGAGAGGTAGAGGGGGATTTTAACCACACAAAAGAAGGTAATGTGATGATGGAATCAGAGATTTGATGATGCCGTGCTGCTGGCTTTGAAGGTGAAAGAAAGAGCCATGAGCCAAGGAATGCACATCCAAAAGCTGGAAAGGGCAATGAAATGGATTCTTTCTCCCCTAGAGTCTCTGGCATGGCCAAGCTAACACCTAGGTTGAGGCCCAGTGAAACCAACTCTTCCAGAATTTGAATAGAATACATTAGTGTTGTTCTAAGCCACCAAGTTTGTTGTAATTTGCTATAGCAGTCACAGAAAACCAATACATACCTGATTTATTTCTGTCCACTTGTCTATGCACATGGAAGGTAATGACTGCTTCAATCATTCACTAATATATATTTCAATCATAGACTTTTTTTTGTCTCTTTTTTTTTTCTTTTTAGGGCCACACCTGCAGCATATGGAGGTTCCCAGGCTAGGGGTCCAATCGGAGCTATAGCCACCGGCCTACGCCACAGCCACAGCAACATGGAATCCGAGCCATGTCTGTGACCTATATCACAGCTCACGGCGGTGCTGGATCCTTAACCCACTGAGCGAGGCCAGGGATCGAACCCATGTCTTCATGGATGCTAGTCGGGCTTGTTAACCACTGAGCCACAACAGGAACTCCTCAATCATAGATATTTTTAACATATGTGCATATAAATAGAATACATTTAAATATATTGAGATATATATAATTTATATGGACATATATATAATTTTTAATTGTGTTATAAATCCAAATTCCTGGAAAGAGGATCTGATCAGTCTGGCTAAAGAGAGATGTCCTCTCCTGTTTCACTTATTTGTAAGAGGAAGAGTTTTGTAAGAAGATAAATTGCCTTCTGTCCACACAGCCACTAAGCAAGTGCAGTGGGGACAAGCATCTAATAAGAAAGCTTAGAAACAGGAAGATGAGGAGAGGCACCTCAAAGATCCAAATAGGTCAGTACCAGTGTGGTCACTGATCTTCTAGTTGCATAGCCATCATTGGAGAGCTGATAGAGACCTTGCCATCTTCAAAATGGATTCATAATATTATAATATAGCATAGAAGAATATAGTCCATCAAAAGATAAAACAGTGGGCAAATGTTTAAAAATCAAAAGAAGGCACAACAACATCACCAGGAATAAAGCAGCCATATAATTTTCTGCTTTGTACTTGTAATCAGATACTAATTTAGATGGAATTTTGAAAGTTACTTAGAATCTTAATGCTACCATAACAAAATTAGTCGCTTAAAGAGTTTCCTTGTGGCACAGTGGGTTAAGGATCTGGTATTGTCACTGCTGTGGCTTGAATTCAGTCCCTGGCCTTGGAACTTTCCCATGCCATGGGTGCAGCCAATAAACACACACACACACACACACACACACACACACACACATAAAGCCAGCTTAAAACAATACAAATTTATGATCTTATAGTTCCATAGATCTGAAGTCCAACACAGGTTTTGTAACAAAAGCTATTGACCAAGAATCATACCCCTGCCTCTTCCTCAAATAGAAACCAATTACTCTAAGTTTCAGGAGAAACTTCTTATCTAACTTCAAAGAGAAAAAGCAAGAACCAGTTAGAACCAACTGTGCCCAAGACAGTGGAAGATCTAAACTCCAGCAAACCTTGAGCCTCATTATGTGCTCAATGTAATGTATTAGCATGCAAAATGACAGGCCCACGGCCAGCACCACGACAGGTGATGATTACCATGACAACAACCCAAAAAGCCTATGCAAGGATAAAGAATCAAAAGAGAAAAGGCAACCTAGGGAATAGGAGAAAATATTTGTGAACCATATTTCTTGAGAAGATATTAACATCCAAAATACATGAGGAACTTACACAATGCAATAGCAAAAAATAAATATAACCCAATCCTTTAAAAGTACATGTCAACAGAAATTAAAAAAAAAAAAATACACATGAGAGCTGTGGATTTCAGCTTTATTCTGGGATTTACTGAGGATTATAGCCCTGGAGACAGCCTCTCAGATAACTCTGAGGAAGGAACTGCTCCAAAGAAGTTGGGGGAGAGGCCAGTGTGTTACGTGGTTTTGGCTAAGGAGTATGTGCAGTCCAGAATACATCTTGTTAGAAGGGCACTGCTTGTCACGAGGAACAGATATCTCAGTTAATGATTTTGTGCTTTTCTAAGTATTGGAAAATGTAAGAATATGTGTTCACAAAAATTTTTCCCTTAAATATAGTCAACTAAGGGCTGAATTTCCTGTATTCCCAAAGCACAGAGTGTCTTGTCTTGTCCTTCATTCTGAGTCCCTTTCAGAGTGTACAGTAGGTGGGAGACGGGATTAAGACGGCGGAATAGAAGGACTGGAGCTCAACTTCTCTCACAAAAACAACAAAATTACAACCAAATGCTGAGCAACCTTCAACCAAATGGACTGGAAACTTTCAAAAAGATATCCTACTCCAGAAGACAAAGAGGAGGCCACATCAAGAGGTAGGAGGGGTAATTACATGATATAAGCAACTCCATACCTCCCGGGTGGGAAGCCCCACAGACTAGAAAGTAACTGTTATCACAGTGACTTACCTACAGGAGTGAGAGTTCCAGGCCCCACATCAAGTCCCCATGCCTGGGGATCTGGCACTGGGACAAAGAGCCCCCGGAGCATCTGGCATTGAAGGCCAGTGGGGCTTGTGTGCAGGAGCTCCACAGGACAGGGCGAAACAGAGACCCTGTTCTTGAAAGGCGCATACAGGCTTTCATGCGCACTGGGTCCCAGGGTGAAGCGGAGGCTCCATATTAATCTGGGTTGGACCAGACTACAGTTCTTGGAGGATCTCCTGGAAAAACAGGGGTGACTGTGGCTTGTTGTGGGGGAGAGCATTGGCGGCCAAGCTCAGGAATATTTATCAGCGTGCCTTTCTCTGGAGGTGGCCATTTTGGGAAACTCTGGCCCCACCCATCAGCACTGAGAAGCCCCAGGCCAAACAGCAATCCAGGTGGATCACAGACCCGCCCCTCAGTAAACAGGCACCTAAAGACCCCCAGGCACACAGCTGCCTCTAATTTCACCCCGAGACAAAGCCCCACCCACCGGAGGGATAAGAATCAGCTCCACCTGCCACTGGGCAGGCACCAGTCCCTCCCATCAGGAAGCCTACAGCAAGCCCCCTTACCAACTTCAGCCACGAGGCAAGCAGACACCAGAAGTAAGAGAGGTTACAACTCTGTTGTCTGCAGAGTGTACCACAGGTCAGTGCCTGTTGCAGCTAATGACTTAATCCTTGTTAAACTGGATGACAAATGACATTTCTTGTTTTACATGCTTAAATAGCTATTTCTACATAGAAAGCAAAAAAAATATCCAACAGGTACAGGAGAAGGTATTGACATCACTAATCACCAGGGACATGCAAATCAAAATCACAAGGAGATATCACTTCACACCTCCTAGAATGGCTTTCATCAAAAAGAAAACAGGTAACAAGTGTGGACAAGCCTGTGGAAAAAAGGAAACACTTGTGTATTGTCAGTAGGAACATAAATTGATACAGGCACTACAGAAATCAGTGTGAAGATCGTTCAAAAATTTAAGAATAGAACAACCATAAAATAAAATCCAGCAATTCCACTCCTTATATCCAAAGGAAACCAAAGCAGTATCTCAAAGAGATAGCTATAATTTCATATTAATTGCATCATTATTCACATGTCAGGAAGAATTGCAACAACATGGATGAAACTTTGAAGATGTTATGTAGAAGGAAGTTAGGAAGTGAAATATGAAAACTATATGATCTCATATGTGGAATAAAAAATAAACTCATAGAAACAGAGAGTAGAATAGTGGTTACCAAGGTCTGGAGAAAGATGCTGGTCAAAAGATACAAACCTTCAATTATAAGATGAAGAAGCTCCAGCTATCTAATGACTATAGTCAATGATACTGTACTTTGTGCCTGATATTTGCTAAGAAGTGAGACCTTAAGCAACTCACACACAGGAAAATCATTAACTATGTGATGTGTTAATTAACTCAATTGTGATACTCATTTCACAAAGGACATGTATGCCAAACCATCACACTACACGCTTTAACTATAAACAATTTTGACAATTATATCTCAATAATGATGAAAAATAAAAATAAATTAGACTATGACACTCCAGATGCAATACATTCCTTTTAGAAGAAAAAAGTATTCTAAAATACTTAGTGATGACACTAAGTATTAACAAAGTATGGAACTATGGGACCTTCGCACATGGTTAGTACAAATGAAAATGGTGCAACTCTGGAAAAGACTTTGACAGCTTCTTACATAGTTACATATATATTTACCACAAAATATAGTAATTCCATTCCTAGGAATGTGCCCAAGAGAAGTAAAAATAAACACTCACATAAAAACATGAATTCTAATGTTCATTGAAGCTTTATTCATAACAACCAAAAACTGAAAACAATTCAGGTGTCCATTATTTGGTGAAGAGACAAACTGTCACATATAACAGATAATCCTCAGTAATATGAAGGAAGAAACTACTGATGCCTAGAGCACGCGGATAAATCTCAAAGCATCAGATAAAATGAAAAAAATCAAAATACTACATGCTATAAGATTGCATTTATATAATATTCTAGAATATTCAAAAGTACACTGATAGAAAACACACCATGGTTGCCAGATGCTGAGGTAGGAAGAAGATTGTATTTACTTGCAAGAGGACATAAGAAATGTTTAGGATAATGCAAATATTTTAAAACATTGTAGGAGTTCCAGTCATGGTGCAGCAGAGACAAATCCAATTGGGAACCATGAGGTTGTGGGTTTGATCCCTGGCCTTGCTCAGTGGGTTAAGGATCCAGCGTTGCCATGACCTGTGGTGTAGGTTGCAGATTTGGCTTGGATCTGGCGTTGCTGTGGCATAGGCCGGCGGCTACAGCTCCGATTCGACCCCTAGACTGGGAACCTCCATATGCTGCAGGTGCAGGTGCAGCCCTAGAAAAGAAAAAAAGGCAAAAAAAAAATTGTGTAATGGTAAAGGTGGCTGCATGACTACATGAATTTGTCAAAATTTGATAAATTATACACTTTGTAATGTCCCTTGTCTGTAAATATATGAATAAAATGTTTTTAATTTGTACAGACACATATCTATGCAAATTATCTCATTTTGAAAAGCATCTTAAAATCTTTTAATCTTTTCAAATTATCTCATTTGAAAAGCATCTTAAAATCAATACAGTAAGAACATTTTTTAATTTAAGTTTTCCAAGTTTCTCATTTACTGAGGCTTTAAATTAGATCTATAAGTTTTTCTTTAAATAAATAAGAACCCAAGAGAGTCTCTCTAGAGACCCTAACTTTCTGACTGTGATTAGTTACTTCAGTTCTAACATTCCATGATCACAATAATAATAATTAACATTTTTTAATGCCATAGTCCCAAGAGCCATTCTAAACTAAGTCTCTGAAGGTGAATAAGAAACTTTAAATATCACAACTCATCCAGTTGCAATCACTTTAATATACACAAGTAATGTTATTTCCAGGAAAAAGTAAAATTGGTTGGATAGATCTAAAATCAAGTCACAATATGCCTGAGGAGTGAACAGGGAGACTAATCAAAATGATGCAGACTTAAGAGACACAGTGCCATGAATAAATATATGACTTTTTCTACTAATCAGGACCATTGAAGCAGAATGAGATGCCTCAAGAAATACTGAGTTTCACATCACTGGACCACAGAGACAGTGCAGAATATTTTAGTACCAGACTATCTCATATGACCTATCTTTGAGTCTATGGTTTTGAATAGTTCCAAGTTTCTGGATGGATGCCTAGACGATCTGAGACCTGGGGTGGTTTCAATCAGAAAAGCTTTCAGTCTTTTTGCCAGAGATCTATAATCTTCTCTAAATTAGAAGTCAGAAGATCTGCTCTTAATTCATTGGGTCAGACTTCTTGAGTCATCACCAAACTTACCATTCTGCTTCCTTGGCAAAAATATGATCCAGAACACTTACTACTTTCAACTCAGAAATATTCAAAGATGAAGATTCAATGAATGTTACAGAAACAAAGATAAAGTGATAATATAACACTTGGAGTTAATCTTAGTGTAAGTCAAGACAGATTTTTTCGCGTGGGAATAAGAAAAAGAACTGAGAAAAGTGATCAGAGATTATAAAAGGACATATTTTCATTCAAATGAAGAGGACAAAGTACTTCAGCAAAAACCGAATAACCGTTCGATGTGGTTTTGACAAAAGGGGATGTGAATCATATGGGGAAGAGTCTCAGACTAAGACTGGGAGAGATTTATATGGAATTCAAAGTTGAAGGAAAGAAGGATCTTAAAGAAAAATGGATGGAAGCCAGTAGGAAGAGAATACCCAAAGTTCTTGGTCGTTAACATATTTGAATGAAGAAAAAAAGCAACGATTTTACAATAAGTATGATGTAAGTATATTTTATACTTTTATCCATATTTATATTTTAAACAGTCTGAATCTAATTAAATTTCTTTACATATATACTAAGTTTATGTGTATATATATGTATATATATGTATGTGTGTGTGTAATAAATTAGTCTAATCATCATATTGCCAAAAGATTATAGACCAGAAATGTCAAATGTAATTGCTTTATCATAACTATATAGATTCATATTTTTAATGTACCTCCATTAGAGTTAAACCTTTTTCACATTTTTACTGATAGCAACACAGATTATACCATCCCCACCACAACTTAGTCCTTTTCTGTTCATCCTTCCCAAACTCTATATTCTTAACAGGTATTTATTGAACACAAAGTATGTATAATTCACTGTGGTAGCTCTGTCTTAAGACCTTGAATCTACAGCTATCCTCATTTTAGAAATGAGGAAAATAAGACTCAAGTTGCTTGAGAGTCTTATTAAAGATCACGAAGCTCTAAGTGGCCAGACAAGAAATACGACACAGGTTCTCTGACTCCAAAACCTAATATGCTGTCATTCCACATTTTCTTGACTAAATCTGGATTTTTAAAATGTGCAATTTTTTTTGTCTTTTGTCTTTTGTTGTTGTTGTTGTTGTTGTTGCTATTTCTTGGGCCGCTCCCGCGGCGTATGGAGGTTCCCAGGCTAGGGGTCGAATCAGAGCTGTAGCCACCGGCCTACGCCAGAGCCACAGCAACACAGGATCTGAGCCGCGTCTGCAACCTACACCACAGCTCACGGCAACGCCGGATCGTTAACCCACTGAGCAAGGGCAGGGACCAAACCCGCAACCTCATGGTTCCTAGTCGGATTCGTTAACCACTGCGCCACGACAGGAACTCCTAAAATGTGCAATTTTTATGCAAATTTTAAGGATTCACAGAAATGGTTATGAGGAAAAAAATCCAAAAAAAAAGAGAGAGAGAGAGAAAGCCTTCATTTGGCACAGTTACAATTAAATTGTTATACACAAATTGTCATGGTCCAGAACTTTTCCCCCTGGACAGGATGGGATCCTGAGGGTGCAGAGGTCATCTAGAAAAGGCTAACACAAAGCCACATTTTATTTGCTGTCATAAACTTCAGAGATTCCACAGAGGAAAGCAATGCTACTTCTCTTGTTCTACTCAGACAAGTGTATTTGACCAAAATACAACAGAACAGGGAGTTCCCATTGTGGCTTAGTAGGTTATGAACCCAACTGGTGTCCACAAGGATGCAGGTTCAATCCTTGGCCTCACTCAGTGGGTTAAGGATCCAGCGTTGCTTTGGCTGTGGTGTAGGCTGGCATCTGCAGCTCAGATTCCACCCCCAGCCTGGGAACTTCTATATGCCACAGGTCAGGTCCTAAAAAGTCAAAAAAAAAAAACAAAAAAACAAAGGCACAGTGCTTTTGAAGATATCAAATTCTTCAAATTTTATAGTACAGGAGGGGAATCAAGCACCTACCAGGGCCATCAGAGACATAAAGGCAAGAAGGAAAGTGGAGAACATTATGGAGGTGGGGAAACAATTAACTAGATAAATGAAAGAAATAAGAGAATAGATGAGAGGCAGCTTCATAAGAACCCACATGATTCTTTTAAGATAAATATCAATCCTCAGTGTTGTCAATGATAAAGGTGAGTACCTGGAAATGAAAGGGAATTTTAAAGCATTTTTACTTCTTTACAGAGTGTGCTCTGTTCCATTATTATTCTAAACCACAATAACGTTAATACTGGTCCATCCTGACAGGGTTGTTCCTTTCTTGCTGTAGTAAACAGTTTGGAAGCTTACTATCTGGGTACAGGACAAGTGGATGAGAAGTGAATATTAGAATATTTGTGGTGGAAACAATTCCTACTGGTACCAAGACCCTATTTCAATAGGCCAGACTCTTCGGAGACCTTTGATAATTTAAAGGAAGATGGAACAAACTGCTTTGTAACAATTTGGAAGATTATTAGAGAAATGGAATCATGCACCTTGTAACTGTAAACTGCTCTCTTATATCCCAGACTCTTGCCTTCTTGTCACCTTCTCCATCACTAGACAGACCCTGAAACATCAGATCTTATGGATCCCTTCCCCATGCCCAGCATTAACAGTGCAGCAATCAGTTTTCTAGAACTGCATAAATCCCACACTATCAACTAAGTTGACACACACCAGGAAGGCAGAAATTATGATCAAAGCTGTATTTGGTACAAGAAAATGCAGACCACTGAGCTTATCAGTGCTTAATGTGGGCAGCTATCACCCCATGCTTAAGGGGGGAGTGCCATCAATTCTGATCTATTTCTTTAAAAATATGAGTGCTGTTTATGCCCAAAGAAAGGGGACTCAAATAGATACTGTACCTGCTTTCATTGAAAACAAAGGATGTAGACTGAAAAGGAATATGTAGATGTTCAATTTTTTTTTTTTTTGTCTTTTTCCATTTTCTTGGGCCGCTCTCATGGCATATGGAAGTTCCCAGGCTAGGAGTCGAATCAGAGCTGTACCCACCAGCCTACGCCAGAGCAACAGCAACGCAGGATCTGAGCCACATATGCAACCTACACCACAGCTTACAGCAACACCAGATCCTTAACCCACTGAGCAAGGCCAGGGATCAAACCCGCAACCTCATGGTTCCTAGTCAGATTCGTTAACCACTGCGCCACGACAGGAACTCCTCAATATTCTTTTTTGTAGATGTAGAAACTGGAGCCAAGGATTAAAAAGAAAGTAAAACGAGCTCTCCTACTAAATTCAACAGCAAGCCAGGTTATTCAGATCCAGTTTACCCCAAAATTACTCCTTGAGATGGACAGAAACCACTATGCATTTGTAAAGGAGTTTACTTAACAAACAGCTTAGAAATGTCATATAATTTTGAGAAAGCAATATGTCCTGACTTGAACAAAAAGGTGAAGATGAAAGTCTTACTATTAAAATAATAAGGATAAGTTGATACATGAGATGATGAATATTTAATAGAAATAAAGAAGAAACTACAGGACCACAAAAAGTCACAGCCAACTATTCAAATGGAAATTTGTTCACACACACAAAAAAAATTAAGGCAAAAACAGCAGTTTGGAGTTACTTACCCATATAAAGCCTAAGGAAAATGACCTCCTTTAAAGAAGAATTAGTTGGGCTCCAAGCCTAGAAAGAACCAAGCTCAGTCTCCAAAAGTTTCTTGTTTTAACTTGAAACTAAAGAATTAGTCACATAATAATACAACAAAGGACAGTGAGTCAACTGTATTCTGTAGACATGCAATATTCAACCAAAAATTTTAAATATGAAAATACTGAGTTTAGAGAATTCATGTTATTGATCCAAGGTTCTGCGTTTATTAAGGTCAGAGATAGGGTGACAAACAAATCACTCTTGATTCTTCATTCGGACTTTTTTCTACTACATCTTTTCAATGATATTGACAACTAAAAACCTATTTAAGCTGATTTTCATCTTTATATTCTTTTTTTTTTTTTCAGGGACAGGTTGCCCGCCTTCACTGCATTCAATGGAGGTGCAGAATCAGACCACAGTGACTGAGTTCATCCTGACTGCCTTCCCTGCCCTCCACAAGCTGCAGGTTTTCCTCTTCGCGGTTCTCCTGGTGACTTACATGCTTACTCTAACAGGAAACGGTGTCATCATCTCCCTAATATGGGCTGATAATCGCCTCCAAACCCCAATGTACTTCTTCCTCAGTAATTTGTCATTTTTGGACATTTTATACACTACCTCGGTTACCCCAAAACTGCTGGCCTGTCTCCTAGAGGACAGGAAAAGCATATCGTTTGCAGGCTGCATCACCCAAACATACTTCTTTTTCTTCCTGGGGACAGTGGAGTTTATCCTGTTGGCGGTGATGTCCTTTGACCGCTACGTGGCCATCTGCAACCCCCTGCGCTATACCATCATCATGAACAGCAGGGTCTGCCTCCTGCTGGTCCTGGGCTGCTGGGTGGGGGCCTTCCTGTCCATGCTCTGCCCTACTATTGTGGTGTCCAGGTTGCCCTTTTGTTCTAAGGAAATTAGTCACTTCTTCTGTGACATCGCCCCTCTCCTACAAGTCGCCTGTATAGACACACATTTTATTGAGATGATAAACTTCCTCTTGTCTTCCCTCGTCCTCCTGACCTCCCTGGTGCTCACCACCGTGTCCTACACCTACATCATTTCCACCATCCTGCGCATCCCCTCCGCCCAGGGACGTCAGAAAGCCTTCTCCACCTGTGCTTCCCACATCACCGTCGTCTCCATCGCCTACGGGAGCAACATCTTCATGTATGTGAGGCCCAGCCAGAATCATTCCCTGGAATTCGACAAAGTGACAGCTGTCCTCACCATAATGGGGACCCCTCTTCTGAACCCCTTCATTTATAGTCTAAGGAATGAAACAGTGAAGGAAGTTTTGAAAGACATAATCAACAAAATTATGTCTTTATGGCACCAGAAACCTTGAAACCTTATTGCACAGGAAACCATGAAACTCTGTTTGCTAAGAATGGCATCTTCGAGTTACCTTGTGTGGCAGTGAGTAAAGGATCCGGCATTGTCATTGCAGTGGCTCTCGTCTTTCACATACTGCAGACACAGCTGGAAAAAAAAAAAAAAAGAATGGCATTTTCAACTCTTGGACACAATATGGAGAAAGGCATGCTCAAAGACCATAGCATCAAGACATGTGGAAAGAGGAGTTCCCGTTGTGGCTCAGCGCAATGCGAACTTGACTAGTATCCATGAGGATGCAGGTTCCATCCCTGCCCTTGCTCAGTGAATTACGGACCCAGTGTTACTGTTATCCGTGGTATAGGTTGCAGATAGGGCTCGACTAGGATCCCGTGTTGCTTTGGCTGTGGTGTAGGCTGGTAGCTGCATCTCCGATTCAACCCCTAGTTTGGGAACTTCCATATGCTACAGGTGCAACCCTAAAAGCAAAACAAAACAAAACAAAAACAAAAACAAAAAAAGTATGAAAAAGCTTCATTCACATAAGATGCAAAGTACTGTAGTCAGGGTCCAGAGGAAGCAATTGAGCCATAAAGAAAATAACATGCTCTGAATACTTTTATTGGACCTTCTCACCCACAGAATATCATTGGTTAAAGAAAAATACTGGGAAGTTCCCTTTTGGCCCAGCAGGTTAAGGATCCAGCATTGCTGCAGCTGTGGCACAGGTCGAAACTATGATGCAGGTTCAAACCCTGGCCAGAGAATTTCCAAATACCAGGGGTGTGGCCCCCCAAAAAAAGAAAGAAAAAGAAAAATATCAAAGGCAGAAAACCTAAATTTTAAGCCTTGCTATATCACTTTTTTTATCAGATGATACTTATCCTATTTGAACCTTAGTTTCCCAGCTGTAAAGTGGGTAATATAGTTTATACTTTTCCTTTTTCTTTTTGTTAAAGTAGGGTTAACCAAAATAGTCTAAGAAATACAACCACATGTAGTTTAAATTTTTTTCATAATTTTCAAGATAATTTTCACCCCTGATGGCCAAATACTATAGATAATTACGACAACATCATAGCAAGGAAGAGAAGTAACATATTTCAGTTGTTAAATGTACTTAAATAGGTGTACTTGTACTTAAAAAGGTACATATATATCTCATTTAATCCTCTTAACAAACTTGAAATGCTGATACTATTATCTTCACTTTACAGATGAGAAAACTGTGGTTCATTGAGGTTAAGCAACTTGTATCAAACTCCACAACTAGTTTTGAATATAGATATACAGATACTTGTGAATTCCAGTCTACTTGTACTTCTTTATATCATGAAATGTGGAATGGGACGAGATTTGAAATGGGAAACAGAAGTTAACATGAAAGTTATCCACTTTTTCTGAGACAAGAGCATTCCCTGCCTGCTCTAACCATCTAAAGACAAGCAGATCAAGGCAGACCTGGATGCAGTCAGAATAGACTCTGAGAGGCAGTGGCTTTGAAAGGGAAATCAATTATTCAGAGACAGTAACTGACAATGAATCTGATAGGTACAAAGTAAAGTGACAAATTAAGTGATCATATAATTAATCCCAATAGGGGACTGTAGGTAGAAAAAAGTATGGGAAACCCCTCTAAGTTAATGACCACTCAAGAAAGGAGGCTTGCTTGGAAACAAAACCATGCAGCAGAAGCATGAGCCATGCCCCCAAACAATAAACGATAGTGGAATGAGACCCACATCCTGCCCAGTGAAGATAGTAAGTTAATGATGCCTAGGGCATTCTTCTCCACACACACTAAAAACAAAAACATAGGAAAAGTGGCATTATACTGAAACCTGAGATGACTTACCATACTTCATATATATGCTACTGCCTTTTTGCTCATTTCCATTTTTCCACGGTAGTCCCAGTTTGACCCAACAAGAAAACTCCTTTGCCCTACATGGAGGAGGAGCTGATGATGGAGGCTTGATGTCTATTCAAGAATGAGAAAGAAGTTAGTCTTCTCACCTCTCCATTCCTTTGATTATAAAACTGAAGCCTACGAAGTTCTCGGCACAGCATCGTCTTACCCAATCATTTGTATTTCTTACAAGCATCCTATACTAATAAACTCTTTCCTTACCTGTCACTCTTTTTCTCACTGTATTCTTTCTGTGCTGAGACAGAAGAACCTACACTTTACTAAGTTCTGAGAACATGTTCTGCTGGTTTCAAGTCTAGACCGATCATCTATGGCAACTAGAAAATGTGGCTACCATCTACAGAAGAAATGGTATCCTAGCATTCATTGGTTGGGGGAAAATAAAAGCAGAAAAATAATCTAGCTGGCTTATGTAAAATGAGTATTTATTATAATAATAATCAACAGTGCCACATGAAATCCCAGAAGGTAAGAAACAGCAAGATATGCTAAAGGACTAGAATCAGAACTAGAAATCCTTAAAAATACAAGCAGGCATTCTCTTCCCTTTGAATTTTTGCTCTCCCTCTGCCTTTCTTTGGGGTTATATGAGATCTGTATTATTAGTTTTTTTTCCCAAATATCTTGTGGTAGGCTGAATAATGGCCCCCCAAAGATGTCTGGACCCAATCTCTGATGCCTATGAATCTAAGTATCATATAGAATGTATATGGTAGAAGGATTTTGCAGATTTAATAAATATCCTGAGATAGGGAGATTATCCTGGATTACCCACATGATTACTAACTGTAGTCACAAGTATCATTACATGAGACTGAGCAAGTTAAGAACCTGACTAGTACCCATGAGGATGCGGGTTTGATCCCTGGCCTTGGTCAATGGGTTAAATGATCCATCGCTGCTGTCCATTTTGTCATGTCTATCTAGCATAAAACTGAAGTCTAGCCAGAAAAATTACATAACAAAAATAAAATCATCAAAATCAAGAAAAAAATAAAATCACCTCTGTTTGCAGAAGAGATGGTCTTATATTTAGAAAATTCTAAAGAATCCACAAAAAAAAACTGTTGGGAATGAATAAATGAATGCAATGAAGTTTCAGGAAACAAAATCAATGTACAAAATAGCCCCCCCTTTTTTTTTTCTTTTACAGCCATACCTGCAGCATATGGAAGTTCCCAGGCTAGGAGTTGCATCAGAGCTACAGCTGCAGGCCTATGCCACAGCCACAGCAACAATGGGTCCAAAACACAACTTCAACCAACACCACAGCTTGCAATAATGCTGGATCCTTAACCCACTGAGCAAGGCCAGGGATCAAACCTGCATCCTCACAGATACAACATTGGGTCCTTAACCAGCTGAGCTACAATGGGAACTCCAATAGTTGCATTTCTATACCCTGAAATGAACTGTTAGAAAGAGAAATTAATACAGATGTGATAAATTCATTTGAGTAATAAAAAAAAAGACTGAATAATAAAAAAAAAGAAAGAAAGAGAAATTAAGAAGACAACTCCATTCACAATAATACCAAAAAGAAGAAAATACATAGGACTAAATATTTAAAAAGAGTTTAAGGGAGTTCCCGTCATGGCGCAGTGGTTAACGAATCCAACTAGGAACCATGAGGTTGTGGGTTCAGTCCCTGGCCTTGCTCAGTGGGTTAACGATCTGGCATTGCCGTGAGCTGTGGTTGCAGACGCGGCTCGGATCCCACGTTGCTGTGGCTCTAGCGTAGGCCTGTGTCTACAGCTCCAATTTGACCCCTAGCCTGGGAACCTCCATATGCCACAGGAGTGGCCCAAGAAATAGCAAAAAGACTAAAAAATAAAATAAAAAGAGTTTAAGAACCTGTACCCTGAAAACTATAAGATATTTTTAAACAATGAAGAAAACACAAATAAAAGATGTATATTTCTTATGGGTTAGAAGAATTAATATTAATATTTCTCATGGGTTAGAAGAATTAATACTAATATATCCATACCAAGCAAACTGATCTATAGATTGAATACAATCACTATCAAATTCTATTGGCATTTTTCACAAAAAAAATAGAAAAAAAATCTTAAAATTTGTAAGAAACCACAAAAGACCACAAAGAGACGAGAAATGTCAAGAAAGAAGAACAAAGCAAGAGTCATCAAGCATCGCAATTGCTAGTTTCCAACTGTCTCACAAAGCTATAATACTCAAAACAATGTGGTATACTGTCATTAAAAACAAACCTGGATTGATGAAACAAAATTCAAAGCTCAGATACAAACCTATACATGTACAGTCAACTAATCTTTGACAAGGGTCCCAAAAACACATAATGGGTAATGAATAGTCTCTTCAAAATTGATATTGGAAAACTGGATATCCACATGCAATAGAATGAAACTGGATCACTATCTTATACCACTCACAAAAATTAACTCAAAATTAAAGACATTAATGTAGACCAAAACCATAAAACTCTTGGAAAAAAACATAAGGGAAAAGCACCTTGACATTGGTCTTGGCAAGATTTGGGGCGGGGGGAAATTAAACCAAACGCACAGGCAATAAATGCAAAAATAAACAAATAAGTCTACATAAAACTAAAAGGTCTGCAAAGCAAAGGAAGCAATTGATAGGGTTAAAAGGCAACCTATAGAATAGAAGAAAATATTTGCACAACACATATCTCATAAGATGTTAATATCCATAATACAACACAATAGCAAAATAAAAAATATAACCTTTTTTTTTTGGCTACACTTGCAGCATATGGAAGTTCCCAGGCTATGGATCAAATCCAAACTGCAGCTGAGACCTAAGCCACCATTTTGGCAATGCCAGACCACACCACAGTGGGAACTCTCCCAACCTAATTTTAAAATGGGCAAAGTAATGGTCGACAGAAGTAAAAATTTTTTAAAATGCACAATGTGAGAACTTGAGTTTCAGTTTTATTCTAGGACTTACTGAGGACTATTACCCAGGAGACAGCCTCTCAAATAGCTCTGAGGATCTGCTCCAAAGGGTTAGGAGTAGAGGCCGGGATTGTGGTGATTTTGGCTAAGGATTATGTACAATTCAGCATACACTATGGTTGAAGGTGACAATGACTTAATCTTTGTAGAACCGGATGGCAAGTGATATTCTTGTTTTACATACTTAAATAGCCTTTTCTCCAAATAAGGCGCGCAAATAACCAACAAGAACATGAGAAGGTGCTCAACATCACTAATCATTAGGGAAAGCAAATCAAAACCACAATGAGTTATCGCCTCACCCCTCTTAGGATGGTATTCATCAAAAAAGACAACAGATGACAAGTGTTGACAAGCATGTGGAAAAAGGGAACCCTGGAGCATTGTTGATGGGCATGTAAATTGATACAGGCACTATAGAAAACAGTCTGGAGGACCCTCAAAAATATAAAATAAAACAACCATAATATCCAGAAATTCCACTCTTGAGTATGTATTCAAAGAAAACAAAATCAATATCTCAAAATATATCGAAATATATCAAAGAGATAGCTGCAATTTCATATTCATTAGCCAAGATCCGGAAACAACAGAAGTGTCCTTTGATGGATGAATGGATAAAGAAGATGAGATAGATCAGTGGTTTATGGATCCGTCATTGCCGTGAGCTCCTGTGTAGGTCACCGACACAGCTCGGATCCTACGTTGCTATGGTTGTGGTGTAGGCCAACAGCCACAGCTCTGATTCAACCCCTAGCCTAGGAACTTCCTTCTGCCATGAGTGAGGCCCTAAAAAGCAAAAAAGAAAAAAAGAAAAAAAAAGAGAGAGAGATAGATGATAGGTAGAAAGATAGTTATGTGAGAGAGATTGATAGACAATATTATTATTTATTCGCCCTCTAAAAAGAAGGAAATCCTGACTTTTGCAGCAACAGGGATGAAACTCAGAGGACATTACACTAAGTAAAATTAGCCAGAAAAAGAAAGATAAAAACTATATGATCTCACTTATAGATGGAATAAAAAATAAATCAAATTCATAAAAACAATAAAAAAAATTCATTAAAACAGAGAGAAGAATGGTGGTTATCAGTGCCTGGAGGATAGGGAGATGAGAAGATGCTGGTCAAAAGACATAAACCTTCAGTTATAAGACAAAAAAGCTCTGGGTATCTAGCGTACAGATAACCATAGTTTATAATATTGTATTGCATGCCTGATATTTTCTAAGAAGAGAGACCTTAAGCATCTCAGACACACAAAAATCGTAACTATGTGAGATGAAGAATGTGTTAATTAACTCAATTGTGATATTCATTTCACAAAGGATGTGTATGCAAAATCATCACACTATACACTTTAACTACATATACTTTTGTCAATTATACCTCAAGAAAAATGAAAAATAAATAATTTAGGTGATGCTACTCCAGATGCACTAAAATTCCTTCAAGAAGAAAAGACTGGGAGTTCCCATCGTGGCTCAGTGGTTAACAAATCCGACCAGGAACCATGGGGTTGCGGGTTCGATCCCTGGCCTCGCTCAGTGGGTTAAGGATCCAGCGTTGCCTTGAGCTGTTGTGTAGTTTGCAGACGCGGCTCAGATCCTGCATTGCTGTGGGCTCTGGCATAGGCCAGTGGCTACAGCTCTGGTTAGACCCCTAGCCTGAGAACTTCCATATGCCGCAGGTGCAGCCCTAAAAAACAAAAACAAAAAAACCATTAATTCAAATGTTCTTTGAAGCTTTACTCACAACGACAAAAAAATGAAAACAATTCAGGTGTCCGTGATGACTAAAGCATTCAGATAAATCTCAACCCATTAGATTAGTGGGAAAAAAAATGAAAACTACATGCTGAAGGTTGCTTTTATATTCAAAAATTTAGGGAAAAAAATAGAAAATGCAAAATTACCCTGACGGGTGCTGAAGTAAGGAGGTAATAGCATTTACCTATGAAAGGTCGCAAGAAATGTTTAAGGTCAAATAAATGTTTTAAACCATTAGTATAATGGTGGTGGTAGCTACATGACTGTATACATTTGTCAAAAGTCAACAAATTATACCCTTAAAAGTTCCTATTAGAGTTACCTGGTGGCCCAGCAGGTTAAGGATCCAGCATTTTACTGCTGTGGCTCAGGTTTGGTCCTTGGCCCAGAAACTTCTTCATGCCACAGGTATGCAAAAAAAACCCCACAAGTTCTATTGTGTATAAATCACATCTCCATAAAATACCTTTTAAAAATATGTACATAGACATATATCATATAAATAACCTCAGTTTGAAAAACACCTTAAAGCTTATCAATAATTATGAACATTTTTTTTATTCAAGTTTTCCACATTTCTAGTTCATTGTGGCTTAAGCAGGTCTCTAAGTTTTCCTCAAATAAATAAAATAAACACCTGAGAGAGTCTCCCAGGAGACCATAACTTGCTGTGATTAGTTACTTCAGTTCTAACATCCCATGATCACAATAATAATAATTAACCTTTTTTAAGGCCAGAATCCCAAGAGCCATTCTAAACAAACTCTCTAAATGTGAATAAAAATCTTTCAATATAACAACTCATCCAACTGGAATCACATTTATACCCAGCAGCTAATATTATTTCCAGGAGAAGGTGAATAAGGTGGATATACCTAATATCAAGTTGCAATATGTCTGATGAATGAACAAAGAGACTAAACAAAATGAAGAAAGTTTAGGTAGTTCAAAGAATACAAATATGAACTTTTCTAGAAATCAAGACCTCGAGAAATAGTGAGTTTCACATCACTGGACAGCAGAGACGGTGCAGAATATTTTAGGATCAGACTCTCTCGTATCCCTTTAGTTCTCCTCTAATCTGATAGTCTGTGGTTTTGAATAGTTCCAAGTTTCTGGATGGATCCACAGAAGACATAGAAATTAAGTGAATGGACAAAAAATTACCTCCCTACAAGTGAGGGGGAAAAAAAGATCTGATACTTTGGAAGATTTCAGCCAGAAAGACTTTCGGTCTTTTTGCCAGAGATCTAAACTAGAAGACAGAGACTGTCTTGATTCATTTGGGTCTGACTTCATTACCAAACTCACCATTCTGCTTTCTTGGCAAAATGTGATCCAGAATATATGCTACTTGAAACTCGGGAAAATATTCTAAGATTAAGATTCACTGAATGTATAAAGTAAAAGATTAAAGGTTAACGTAACACTTGGGGTTATAATAAGTCAAAACTTGGACTTTTTGTGGGAATAAGAAAAAACTGGGAGAAGTAATCCATGGTTATACAAGGACGGGTTTGCTTTCAAAGGAAGAGGATGAAGTGCTTCAGCAAAAACTGAATAACCATTTGGTGTGGTTTTGAAAAAAGGGATGTGTTTCTTCAGGGGAAGAGGCACAGACTAGGGCTGAGAGAGATTTATAGGGAATTCAAAATTGAAGCAATAAAAGAATTTAAAGAATAATGGATGGAGGCATAAGAAGAAAATATCCCAAAATCAAGGTTCTTCATATAACTGAATGAAGGAAATACCAACTTGAGTATGATGTGAGTATATATTATTATGTAGTTATCTATGTTACATTTTAAATAATCTGAACCTTACTACATTCCTCTGCATGTATATTTTATAAAGTCCGGTTACTGCTATGCCAAAGAATTAGGGACAGTAGATGTTGAATATACTAGCTTTACCATAACTATGAAAATTCATGTTTTTAAAGTAACCTCAGTTATAGTTAACTTTTTTCACATTTCACTGATAGCAGCACAGATTGCCCCATCCCCACCACATCTTAATACTCCTCTCTCTCTCTCTCTCTGGCCAAGCTTGTGGCATATAGAAGTTCCCTGGCTATCCAGGGATCAACATTTTGCCACAGTAGTGACAATGTCAGATCCTTAACCCCTGAGGCACCAGGGGATCTCCTCTTTGTCCTTCTCTATTCTTCCTTCCCCAACCCTATATTCTTAAAATTTTATTGAACACTAATAAGTATAAATCACTGTGGCAGCTCTGTCTTAGGACCTTAAATCTGGCATTACTACTATCCTCATTTTAGAAATAAGGAATAAGACTCAGGTTGAGGGAGAGTCTTATTAAAGATCACAAGCCTCAGAATTCCCGTTGTGACTCAGCAAGTTATGAACTCGACTAATACCCATAAGGATGTAGGTTTGATCCCTGGCCTTGCTCAGTGAGTTAAGGATCCAGCATTGCTCTGATTTGACCAGTGGGTTAAAGATCCAGCTCCGATTCAACCCCTAGTCTGGGAACTTCCATATGCTTCAGGTGTGGCCCTGAAAAGAAAAAAAAAAAAAAAAAAATCCCAGAGTTCTAAGTGGCCAAAGAAGAAATATAGCACAGGTTCTCTGATTCCAATACATACTATACTCTTTCCATCATTCCACATTTTCCTAAATCTGGATTATTGAATGTGTAAATATGTGGTTTTATACAAATTTTAAAGATCCACAGAAATGGTAATGAGGAAAAATACCCCCCTCAAAAGGCCTCATTTAACAAAGTTATAATTAGGTTGTTATACACTGATTGTCATGATCCAGAACCTTTCCTCCTGGACAGGATGGGATGGTGAGGGCACAGAGATCATCTAGAAAAGGCTAACACAAAGCCAGGTTTTATTCACTGCCATAAACTTGAGAGACTCCACAGAGGACAGCAAAGCTACTTCCTTTTTTTTTTTTTTTTTGGTCTTTTTGCCTTTTCTAGGGCCGCTCCCGTGGTATATGGAGGTTCCCAGGCTAGGGGTCTAATCAGAGCTGCAGCCACTGGCCTACGCCACAGCCACAGCAACGTGGGATCCGTGGGATCCGAGCCGTGTCTGCAACCTACACCATAGCTCATGGCAACACCAGATCCTTAACCCACTGAGGAAGGCCAGGGATCAAACCTACAACCTCATGGTTCCTAGTCGAATTTGTTAGCCACTGAGCACGATGGGAACTCCCAAAGCTACTTCTTTAGTTCTTCTCAGAGAAGTTTATTTGAGCAAAATACAACAGAATAGAAAGCCCTCATGCCATTTTTCCCATAGTTACACATCCTATGACACCCACGGCAAACAGCAACTCTATTTGTATTCAACCACCCAAGATTTTTGTTATTAAAAATGGCACAGTACTAGAGTTCTCTTGTAGCCTAGTACATTAAGGATTCAGCATTGTCAATGCAGCAGCTTGTGTCACTGCTGTGGCGCAGGTTTGATCATTGCCCTGAGAAATTCCACATGCCACTGGTGTGGCAAAAAAAAAAAAAAAAGGCATAATGCTTCTGAAGATATCGAATTGTTCATATTTTACAGTACAGGAGGGGAATCAAGCTCCTACCGGGGCCATCAGAGACCATAAAGGCAAGAAGGAAAGTGGGGAACATTATCGGAGTGGGGAAACAATTAACTAGATAAATGAAAGAAACAAGAGAATAGATGAGAGGCAGCTTTGTGAGAATCCACAGTATTCTTTTAAGATACCTATCAATCTCCAGTGTTGTCAGTGATGAAGGTGGGGAGGGGTAAAGAAAAGGGAAGCTTGGAGCATTTCTACTCTGCAGCGTGTGCTCTATTCTCTTATTATACTAAACAACAATAACATTAATACTTGTCCACCCAGACATGGTTATTCCTTCCTTGCTGTAGTAAACAGCTTGGAAGCTTATTATCTGGGTGCAGGAGCAATGGGTGAGAAGGGAATATTAGAATGTTTGTGGTGGGAGTTCCTGTCATGGAGCAGTGGTTAACGAATCCGACTAGGAACCATAAGGTTGCAAGTTCGATCCCTGGCCTTGCTCAGTGGGTTAAGGATCCGGCGTTGCCGTGAGCTGTGGTGTAGATGGCAGATGCAACTCAGATCCCAAGTTGCTGTGGCTGTGGTGAAGGCAAAAAAAGACACCACCACCACCACCACCAAAAAAAAAAAAGAAGAAGAAGAATGTTTGTGGTGGAAAGAATTCCTATTGGTACTAAAACCCTATTTCAATAGGTGAGGCTCTTCGGAGACCTTTGATAATTTAAAGGAAGATGGAACAAACTGCTTTGTAACAATTTGGAAGATTATTAGAGAAATGGAATCATGCACCTTGTAACTGTAAACTGCTCTCTTATATCCCAGACTCTTGCCTTCTTGTCACCTTCTCCATCACTAGACAGACCCTGAAAGATCAGATCTTATGGATACCTTCCCCATGCCCAGCATTAACAGTGCAGCAATCAGTTTTCTAGAACTACATAAATCCCACACTATCAACTAAGTTGACACACACCAGGAAGGCAGAAATTATGATCAAAGCTGTATTCGGTACAAGAAAATGCAGACCACTGAACTTATCAGTGTTTAATGTGGGCAGCTATCACCCCATGCTTAAGGGGGGAGTGCCATCAATTCTGATCTATTTCTTTAAAAATATGAGTGCTGTTTGTGCCCAAAGAAAGGGGACTCAGATACTGTACCTGCCTTCGTTGAAAACAAAGGATATATTTAGACTGAAAAGAAATATATAGATAATCAATACTTTTTTCTTTTCTTTTTTTTTTGCTTTTTAGGGCTGCACCAGTGGCATATCGAAGTTCCCAGGTTAGGAGCCGAACTGGAGCTTCAGCTGCTGGCCTACACTACAGCCACAGCAACGCTGGCTCCTTAACCCACTGATCAAGGCCAGAGATTGAAGCGGCATCCTCATGGACACTAGTTGAGTTCGTTTCCCCTGAGCCACAACAGGAACTCTTCAACACTCTTTTTTGTAGATGCAAAAACTGGGGCCAAGGATTAAAAAGAAATTGAAAAGAACTCTCCTGTTGAATTCAACAGCAAGCCAGGTTATTCAGATCCAATTATATTAAAAAATTACTCTTAGATGGACAGAAACTATTATGCATCTGCAAAGAAGTTTATTTACTTAGAAACATAAACTAATTTTAAGAAACCAGTATTTCCTAATCTAAAACAGGGAAGGTGAAGACAAAACTCTTGCTGCTAAAATAAGGATAATTTGACTTGTAGGATAAATGAGTACTGAATAGAAACAAGAGGCAAATGCAGGATCATAAAAAGTCACAGCCGGAGTTCCCGTCGTGGCGCAGTGGTTAACGAATCCGACTGGGAACCATGAGGTTGTGGGTTCGGTCCCTGCCCTTGCTCAGTGGGTTAACGATCCAGCGTTGCCGTGAGCTGTGGTGTAGGTTCCAGATGTGGCTCGGATCCCGCATTGCTGTGGCTCTGGCGTAGGCCGGTGGCTACAGCTCTGATTAGACCCCTAGCCTGGGAACCTCCATATGCCGCAGAAGTGGCCCAAAGAAATAGCAAAAAGACCAAAAAAAAAAAAAAAAAAGTCACAGCCAACTTTTCAGATGGAAATTTGTTCAGAAAAAAACAGCAAAGATATCTTTAAGGCAAAGGGCACCAAGAAGTTACCTCTTCCAGATAGACCCTGAGGAAAATGACCTCCTTTAAAGAGGAACCAGGTGGCCTCCAAGCCTAAGAAAAACCCAGCTCAAGGTTCATAAGTTTCTTGTTTTAACTCAGAACAAAAGGATTAGTCACAAAACAATACAGTAAAGGACAGTGGGTCAACTGCATTCTATAGACGTGCAGCAGATGTTCAACAAAGATTAAGATTAAGTTGAGTGCTTCCAACACTATCTGCATCAATTTTAGAACTACTGTTAATAACCTGATCATCAAATGGCTGAAAAGAATATGTGGTAAAGAGTCCTATTTGAGAGGACCTATAAGAATCAGTTGGGATACTGAAGAATAGATATGTGTATATGTATAACTGAATCACTTTGTAGTAGAGCAGAAAATATCGCAACATTGTAAATCAACTATGCTTCAATAAAGCTTTTTAAAAGGAAAAAAATCAGTTGGGGGATGGGGGGGGTAAAGTTTATTCCGGATGCTGCCATAGATATACTATTGCAAAGAACAAAAGAGAAACAGATTGGAGTTCTCTTGCAGTCCACCTGGTTAAGGATCTGACATTGTCACTGCAGCTACTCGGGTCACTCCTTTGGCACTTGCTCAATCCCTGGCCCAGGGACTTCAACTTCCACATCCCGTAAGCAGCGCCAAAAAAAAAAAGAAAACACATTGACCATTTTCCCAAAAATGTTTTTCAAAATATGTAAAATTGCTTTCACAAATTATGAACAATGTATCATTAACCTACTTTTATAACTGCATATGTTCAAAAATTTATACCACATAGTAAACTTAAAAAATTAAACGATGCAAGCTTATGGAGAATTCAATTACCATTACATCAAAATAACTTGTGTCCAACTAGATATTACATTAATAGTGAACACATAATACTAATAGCAAAAGTAAGTAGAAACAAATACAAGTTCCCTTTCATTTGACTGTCCAGATTTCATTGCTCTCTGCTCTGTGATTTACACAATACCTAAAAGTTGAAAAACTTTGAGAAAAGTAACTCAACTTTATTCACATTCCATTTCTCCATTTCCCAAATTGATTGGATTCTCAGGTAGGTCTCTCTTACGTACAGAACTTGGCTGGAAAAAAGTAGTTCAAGAATGTTGAATTAGAAAAAGAAAGAAAACTGTATTAAAAAGAGTAAAATCATAAAAACCAGAGTTTTATTTTCATTCAACTAAAAATTTTAAGTATGACAATACTAAGTTTAGAGAATTCATGTCATTTATCTTAGATCCTATGTTTATTAGGGTCATAGTCAGGATAAAAACAAATCACTCGACTCTTCAGTCAGACATTTTTCTACTGCATCTTATCAATGACAGTTGAAAACTTATTTAAGCTGATTTTGCTTCCTTTTTTTTCTTTTTCTTTTCTTTCTTTTTTTTGCCACTCTTCCAGCCTGTGGAAATTCCTGAGCCAGGAATTGAAACCATGCCACAAAAGTGACAATGCTAGGTCTTTAATTTGATGAGCCACCAGGGAACTCCTAAGCTTGACTTGCAAAGAACAAAAGAGAAACAGATTGGAGTTCTCTTTTCAGAGACAGGTTGCCCGCCTTGCACTGCATTCAATGGAGGTGCAGAATCAGACCACAGTGACTGAGTTCATCCTGACTGCCTTCCCTGCCCTCCACAAGCTGCAGGTTTTCCTCTTCGCAGTTCTCCTGGTGACTTACATGCTTACTCTAACAGGAAACGGTGTCATCATCTCCCTAATATGGGCTGATAATCGCCTCCAAACCCCAATGTACTTCTTCCTCAGTAATTTGTCATTTTTGGACATTTTATTCACCAGCTCAGTTACCCCAAAACTGTTGGCCTGTCTCCTAGAGGACAGGAAGACCATCTCCCTTGCAGGCTGCATCACCCAAACATACTTCTTTTTCTTCCTGGGGACAGTGGAGTTTATCCTGTTGGCGGTGATGTCCTTTGACCGCTACGTGGCCATCTGCAACCCCCTGCGCTATACCATCATCATGAACAGCAGGGTCTGCCTCCTGCTGGTCCTGGGCTGCTGGGTGGGGGCCTTCCTGTCCGTGCTCTGCCCAGTTATTCTGCTGTCCAGGTTGCCTTTCTGCTCTAAGGAGATTAATCACTTCTTCTGTGACATCGCCCCTCTGCTACAGGCGGCCTGCATCGACCCTCATTTCCTTGAGTTGATAAGCTTCCTCTTGTCTTCCCTCATCCTCCTGACCTCCCTGGTGCTCACCACCGTGTCCTACACCTACATCATTTCCACCATCCTGCGCATCCCCTCCGCCCAGGGACGTCAGAAAGCCTTCTCCACCTGTGCTTCCCACATCACCGTCGTCTCCATTGCCTACGGGAGCAACATCTTCATGTATGTGAGGCCCAGCCAGAGTCATTCCCTGGAATTCGACAAAGTGACAGCTGTCCTCACCATAATGGGGACCCCACTTCTGAACCCCTTCATTTATAGTCTAAGGAATGAAAAGGTAAAGGAAGTTTTGAGAGATGCAGTCAACAAAATTATGTCCTTATGGCACCAGAAACCTTGAAACGTTATTGCACAGGAAACCATGAAATTTCTTTACTAAGAATGGCATTTTCACCTCTTGGACACAATGCAGAGAAAGGCATGCTTGAGGACCACAGAATTAAAGATATGTGGGAAAAGATGAAAAAGCTTTGTGCTACATCAAATGCAAGGTATTGTAGTCAGGGTCCAGAGCAGGCAATTCAGCCAAAGAAAATAACATCTTCTGAACTCTAGTATTGAACCTTCTCACATAGAATAGCATTGATTAATGAAAAGTAAACTAAAATTCAGAAAACCTTAATTTTAAGCCTGCTACTGTCATTTTTTTTATCAGATAACACTTAGTCTGAGCCTTAGTTTCCCATCTGAAAGGGGGAATTATCATTTGCCCTTTTCCTTTTTTTTTTTTTTCTTTTTTAGTTAAAGTAGGATCAACTGAGATAAGTCCAAGACATACAACCACAGGTAATTACATGCAACCATAGGTAATTAAATGTGTACCCGGAGTTCCTGTCGTGGCGCAGTGGTTAACGAATCTGACTAGGAACCATGAGGTTGCGGGTTCGGTCCCTGCCCTCGCTCATCGGGTTAACGATCCAGCGTTGCCGTGAGCTGTGGTGTAGGTTGCAGACGCGGCTCGGGTCCCGCGTTGCTGTGGCTCTGGCGTAGGCCGGTGGCTACAGCTCCAATTCGACCCCTAGCCTGGGAACCTCCATATGCCGCGGGAGCGGCCCAAGAAATAGCAAAAAAGACAAAAAAAAATAAAAAAATTAAAAATTAAAAAATAAATGTGTACCCTTCTGACTGGGTTTTTTTCAGAATTTACAAGAGTAATTGATCAATACTAACATCCAAATACTATAAAGAATAATATTAACAAGTAACCAAAACAAGGAAGAGGATTAATAATAACCCAGTTTTTGTACATGTACTTTAGTGTGTATACACACACACACACACACTCCGCACACACACATATGCAGATATATGTGAAGTAGTCCATGCTACTTTAGCACTTCCTTATATCATGAAGTGTGGAATGGGAAGAAACTTAAGAGGGGAAACAGAAGTTAAAATAGAAGTTACCCACTTTTTCTGAGACAAGAGCATTCCCCCCAGAACTAAGTATCTGAAAAACCTGCAGATCAGGGATTATCAGGATGAGGGAGAATAGACTATAAGAGACTATTTCTTTGAAAGAAAAACCAATTATTCAGAGGCAGTAACCGACAATGAGTCCAGACAGATCATCTGTGGTAACTGGAAAATGTGGCCATTATCTACACAAGCATTAGTATTCTAGGATTCATCGGTTGGGGAAAAACAGAAGCATACAAATTATCAAGCTTGCTTAAGTAAAAAGGGTATTTATTATAATAATAATCCAGAGTGCCACATGAAATCCCAGAAGGTAAGAAACAGCAAGACCTGCTAAGGGACTAGAATAAGGAACTAGAAATCCTTAAAAATCCAGGACAGCACTCTCTTCCCTCTGAATCTCTGATCCCTCTCTAGCTTCCTCTGGGCTCATACAGGTTCTGTATTTCTAGGCTTTTTCCCAAATATCTTGCGGTAGGCTGAATGAAGGCCCTCGAAGATATTCTCAACCTAATCTCCGATGCCTGTGAATCTAAGTAACATATAGAGTGTATACGGTAAAAGGATTTTGCAGGTGTGATTAAATATCTAGAAATAAGTAGGGCATCCTGAATTACCCAGGCGAGTACTAACGGTAATCACACATGTCATTACATGAGAGAGATAGAAGGAGATTCACACAAAGAAGGTCATGCAATGATGGCAGCATAGATTTGAACAAGTCATGCTGCTGGCTTTGGAAGTGGAAGAAAGAGCCATGAGCCAAGGAATACACATCTAAACACTGGAAAAATCAAGGAAATGGATTCTTTCCCCCCAGAGCATCTGGCAGCTAGGTTTAGGCCCAGTGAAACTAACTTTGGATTTCTCTCCTCCAGAACTGGAACAGACCATGGTAGTGTTGTTTTAAGCCAGTAAGTTTGTGATTTGTTATAGCCATCACAGAAAACTAATACGTACTTGATTCATGTTTCTCTCCCTACAGACTATTTCTTTCCACTTGTCTGTGCACATGGAAGGTAATGGCGGCTTCAATCATTCACAAATATGTATTTCCATCATAGATATATTCAATATATATACAAATATGTATCAAATGCATTTAAATATATTGAGATATGTGTATGGATATTCATTTTTAAATATCTGAGTTCTGAGTTCTAAATCCAAATTCCTGGAAAGAGGATATGATTGGTCCAATTGGAGAAAACCGTCTTCTTCTGATTCACTTATTTGTAAGAGGAAGAGTTTTACAAGGAGATAAATTGCCCTCTGTCCACACAGCCACTGAGCACCTGCAATGTGGACAAGCATCCAAAAAAGAGATCTTAGGAACAGGGAGATGACAAGAGGCACCTCAAAGATCAAAATAGGTCATTACCAGTGTGGTCATTGACCTTCTAGCTACATAGACAAAGACGGAGGCCTTAAGAATTGGCAGAGAATCTACCATTGGAGAGCTGATAGAGAAAGTGCTATCTTCAGAAAGGATTCAGGAGTTCCTATGTGGCTCAGTGAGTTAAAAGCCCAACTAGTCTCTGTGAGGATGCAAGTTCACTCCCTGGCCTTTCTCAATGGGTTCAGGATACAGCATTGCCTCGAGCGGTGGTGTGGGTCCCAGATTCAGCTCAGTTGTGGCATGTCAGCCACTGCAGCTCCATTTCGACCCTTAGCCCAGGAAATTCCATATGCCACAAGTGCTGTCCTAAAAAAGCAAAAAAAAAAAAAAGCATTGTATTAGGTTTTATAGATAATCTAGAGATTATGTAAATTTTTGAGATTACGTGCACGGGTTTATGTGCAAATACATGCCATCTGATATAAGGGTCTTGATCACCTACAGATTTTGGCATGAGGGTCTTGGATCTGGCCCCCTTGGATGCTAAGCGTGGAGTATATTCACAGATTCTGGAGATTAAGACAAGGCCAATTCTAAGTTCCATTATTCTTCTCATCAATCTTAAATTGCTAGTGCTAATGATGCAAAAACATAAAAATGAAGAGCAGATGTAGTATGTTATTTTTAAAGCCAATACTAAATCCTGACTCTCTCCATCTTTCATCACTTGCAACAGAAGAATTTGTAAGCCCCAGAATATCAAAGACTGGTGAAAATCAGCACAATATCTAAAAAAAATTCATATTATAATAGTTATGTTTACTTTTGTTTCAATCATTGTTAAGTATAGTTGGCACTTTGCACTCTTTGAAGTTTTTAATGAATTTCCATGTTACTCAAAAGTCTTATTCTATTATCATTAATACAGAAAAGTATATCTTGAACAGGAGTTCCCATCGTGGCTCAGTGGTTAACGAATCCAACTAGCACCCGTGAGGTTACGGGTTCAATCCCTGGCCTCACTCAGCGGGTTAAGGATCTGGTGTTGCCATGAGCTGTGGTGTAGGTCACAGACATGGCTTGGATCCCACATTGCTGTGGCTGTGGCTGGCAGATATAGGTAGCTTCGATTAGACTCCCAGCCTGGCAACCTCCATATGCCTCAGGTGTGGCCCTAGAAAAGGCAAAAGGCCAAAAAAACAATATCTTGAACAAGTAAGTTAAATTAAACATATTTTAGGTTCCCAAATAGGGCTGGCTCCAGGTTGAACCAGTCTTGAAACAGAAAATACAAAAGATGTCATAAACTCTGAAAAATACTATAAATATAGTGCAGTACATTGATCTTGATTATTCTTATGATCAGCACTATAACAATAGCAGATAATGATATTTGTTTATACATTGATTCCAATAAGTTGAATTATTGGAAAATTGGAACTACCTCTCCCAAATTTGAGGACAGCTAGAAAATTCTTTACTCTTCCTATTCTCAACTATGACTAGATGTTTCAAACTATTGTTTTTCAACATGGGAGATGGAGGGGAGAACAGACCAAAATAACCTGTAGACATTTTAAATGAAATGCACTTGCCAGATGAATTATAAGTCATCCTCCAACTTTGGATGAAGGGCTTCCAGCCAGAGACCATTGTTTTGTGTAATGAGTTGATTGACCCTTCCACTTACCAGCTAATTCTTACATATTCCTTCTTCCCAGCTCAGTTGTACTAGATTTTTCAATAAGAACAACTATGAACATACCTCCCAATTATATCATAAGGATTTTTAAGGACTGCAGTAAAATGTACCAGCTAATTTATTTTGGGTTTGTCAAGAGTTTAACACAGCTACACCATCAGTCTTCTCTTGCCCTTGGAATGGGATTTATACCATTGGCTCCCAGATTCTGAGGCCTTGAGATTCGGACTAGAATCACACCATCAGCTTCCTGGATCTCCAGCTTGCAGATGGCAGAATGTGAACCTTATCTGTAATCACATGAGTCAGTTCTTCATAACAATTAACATGAGTAAATTCTTCATAACTAAACCACTGGTTCTATTCCTCTGGAGAATACTGACTAAGATAGTAATGTTCCTACGTTTTGGAACTTTTAAAATTAATCCCATATTAATTTTAATATGGGAAAAAATAACAATTTTCTCACACTGTAAAATTTGACTGCATAGTCAAATTCAGATGTTCCCTAAAGTAGGAGATATATTAAGTAACTTTTCCTTCTATTTTACAATTCAAGAGAAAAAATTCTGAGTTTATTTTTAAAATAGATTCTTAATACTTTCTTATTGAGATCACTTCATAAAGACAGACACAAGTCCTTGAAAATCTGCATCTTAAGAGGGCAGTTTTTTGGAGTTCCTGTCGTGGCTCAGTGGTTAAAGAATCCGACTAGAAACCATGAGGTTGCGGGTTCAATCCCTGGCCTTGCTCAGTGGGTTAATGATCCGGCGTTGCCGTGAGCTGTGGTGTAGGCTGCAGACGCGGCTCGGATCCCGCGTTGCTGTGGCTCTGGCGTAGGCCTGTGGCTACAGCTCTGATTCGACCCCTAGCCTGGGAACCTCCATATACCGTGGGAGCGGCCCAAGAAATGGCAAAAAGACAAAAAAAAAAAAAAAGAGGGCAATTTTTAAAATTATTAATGTAATTGAGTGCTTTAAGGAATTTTTCTATTCTTGAAGTTATAAATTAGAAAATAGAACTTGAAGAAGGTGTTCTGAAAAAACTGACTGGGATTTTCTTTAACGGCCACATCCCTTCTAATGCATTGCAGGAAATAAGTGACAGTTATTATGCTGGTACGTATTTTTAAATTTTTTAATTAACATAAGACTGTATTTATGGAGTTCCCATCGTGGCTCAGTGGTTAGCAAACCTGACTAGTATCCATGAGGACACCAGTTCGATCCCTGGCCTTGCTCAATGGCTTAAGGATCTGGTGTTGCCATGAGCTGTGGTATAGTATAGGCCGGCAGCTACAGCTCTGATTTGACCCCCTAGTCTGGGAACTTCCATTTCCCTTGGGTGCGGCCCTAAAAATACAAATAACAAAAAACAAAACAAGACTGTATTTCCAATAAGCTGCCTGGAAAAGTATCACCTTTGGGAAGAAGTTAACCTCACAAATCAAAGACTGAAAAATTAGACATCCATCAGGAGATAGCTGCCTAGATCCTGACATTAAAAATGGCATGAAAAGGGTGACAATAGATGGAATATCTACTAAAATTGTACTGTATCTCTGTAAGATGTTAAATGATCCTGATGTTCTACCAACTCCTCAAACTCTTAAAGGGCCACAGTGGATGCTCTCAATTAGTGTTAGCTTTAATTTAAAAAAAAATACCTGATAATTATAAACAGGAGGAGTCTATAACCCCTTTGGCATCAGTGCCAATTAAAGTGGTGTTAGGCAAAGGGGAGGAAATGAATCTGAGTGACCGGAGGGCAAGATCTCTTGGCACAAAACCCAAGAGTCTTGGCTGAAGACTAGAGCCAGTTTGCATTGGCATAAGTGAAGTACCCTGGTGAAGAAAATTTGCTGGGACTGTGGACACTGGCACACAATGTGCTGTCAGACATTAATGTAATAATGAAAAGTTAAAGGATAGTAAATTAGGGGGATATGGTGCTGTGATTATAAAAATAAGGATTTAAAGTTGGATTTGTTGCTGTAGTTTTCAATCAGTTTTAATTATAGGATATAAAAGCAGTAATTGGCACCCTGAGAAGCCTCTATGTTCCAGACAGATTTCTCTTTGTCCCCATTATGTCCTAGCAAACCAATTTACTCTTGGGAATTAGGGTCAATACTCCAACCAGTAGGAAACCTTAATTTTACCCAATTGCTCAGTTGCAGAAGGAGTCCGGAAGGGCCAGGCAGCAATTTAATCTTCTAAGTCAATGGATCCACTGCCCGGTCCCCTGGTGGAAATATCCTCTCCTTGGGGTACATGACCTCCTAGCCAGCAGAGCTCAAAGTTTACAAGATGAGAAACAAAAATTCAGTGAGTGTAGCATTAGAAGGAAAGTGAGATCATCACTGCCACTTCCACCCCTTGATTATTGGCCCTTTCATTCTGGCTTTAAGAGGGATGGTTGGTTCAAAGACCATGTTAAGTTTTCCAAGACAGAATCTGAAGTTTCCTGGTTGCTGTCTCCCAACAAGTACTACAACTGATATGTCAATAGCCTGTAAACCCTTCAACTGGACCAGGCGTTTCTAGGTGATAGAATATGTAGTAAGATCTGTGAAGTACATTGCCACACTTTTTTTTCTTTTTTTTCCTTTTTTTGGCTCTAAAATGAGTTCCCTGATAAGACATGATGTTGTGGGAAGATGGTGAATAAAACATTCTATGATGATGGCACTGCAGAATATGTGTCTGCTCTTGTGAGGATGAATCTCTTCCGCATCCATGATAGAAAATGTCCAGGGTAATCTACCTGCTGCCAGGTGGCTGGCTGGGCCCCTAGGGGATGGTTGTCTCTATTGGTAGAACTCAATGTTGGTGTCTATAGTTGGCAAACTAGGCACTCAGCGGCAGCAAGTGTCAGGCCAGCCTTAGAAAGAGGAAGTCCATGTTGTTGAGTCTAGGCATAGACTCCATCCCTGTCACTACACCACTTTGTTCATGGGCCAGTGAAACAAGCACTAGGGTAATTGAGGGAAGAGGCTACCTGACATCCACATAGCACAGTATTTAAGCCACCTTATGATTTAGAATCTCATCTGCCAAAGATACCTATTGGTGGGCATTCACACGGGACACAAATATTTTCATAGTTTGTGTTCATTCACATGGACTCCTGAGTTCCCAGCCACACTCACTAAGTGCATGATTTCCTTGTCATAAACCTTCCAAACCTAATCCTTCCAGTCTCTGACCATTTCACCAATTCACTGGCAAAGGCTTGTGAAGCAGTGTAGACTTTCACTTCTAGCCATTTCTCACTCTAGTCATATTGGACAACCAAAAGTTCCACTCAAAGTTCTGGCCACTGCAAGGGTTTTCCTTTACCATGGTAGTGCCATCATATGGTTCAGATCCATCTCTAAAACAGGCTTAAGATTTTTCTTCCTTAGTCAGGTGGTCAAAAGGAACTTCCTAAGGAGACATAGGCATAGATTTCAGGAAAGGAGGCAATGTAACAGAGTGTGTGTTGAAGGAGACTGAGACACCTACTCATGCAATTTACCTGTAGCTTCAGGTACTGTCCCCATTCTATGACATACTCAGTTATGCAAGACCAAGTTTATGGCCAACTGAGGTCAGCTATCATACATCTATTTTGAAAAATTTTCTCCCAGTGTGTGGCTTGACTTTTCTTTTCCTTAAAAGAATATAAAAAATATATATTTATTATCTCGATAAAGTCCAAATTCAGAAAAATTTAATGAGTCACAATATTTGTGTCCTAAGACCCAAGATTGCAAACATTTTCTCTTATTTTTCTTCTAAATGTTTAATAGTTTTAGAATTTACCTTTATGTCTATGTATATATTTTGTGTTATTTTTTTTTTTTTTTTTTTGCATAGGGATTTCCAATTCTTTCAGTACCATTTGTTGAAGACTCCCCTTTCTTCATGGAATTGTCTTGGCACTTTTGTCAAAATCAATTGATCATACATTTGTGGAATAATAAATGTAAATATATTAAAAAATTAGAACGTTTTCACAAATTCCATATGATGAGATGTAAGATTATTGGTGGAGGTGGGAGAGGGAAAATTCAGGAAACCATTAGTGAAAACTGTGATTGAAGTCAATGCACTTGTTAAAAATAGCACCTGCTGCCATTCAGTGGGTTAAGAATCCAATCTCAAAAAAAAAAAAAAGAATCCAATTGCAATTGCAGCTGCTCAGGTCACTGTGGACGTGTGGTTCAATCCCCGCCCAGAAACTTCCATAGACCACAGGTTGGACCATTAAAAAAAAAGAAAAAACACCATTGGCTTGCCAGTAAATGAAGATGTTTGCTCTGAACCTCACACCACCCCTCCCATATTTTATACCCTTTATATACGGCTTCTTAAAAATGTATATATCTTGGGGAGTTCCCATTGTGGTGCCATGAAAACGAATCCAACTAGTATCCATGAGGATGTGGGTTCAATCCCTGGCCTCACTCAGTGGGTCAGGGTTCTGGTGTAGGTGACAGATGCGGCTTAGATCCCGCTTTGCTATGACTGTGGTGTAGGCCAGCAGCTGTAGCTCTGATTCAACCCCAAGCCTGGGATCTTCCATTTGCCGCAGGTGCGGCCCTAAAAAGCAAATATATCTATATATAGACATATAGATATATGGTTATATCTTGGAGGTCCCGCTGTGGCACAACAGGGTCAGCAGTGTCTTGGGAGGGCCGGGACACAGCCCAGCATAGTGGGCTAGGGATCTGGCATTGCTGCAGTTGTGGCTTACGTTGGGTCTGCGGCTCAGATCCAATCTGGATATGGCTCAGGTCGCAACTGCAGCTCAGATCTGATCCCCGGCCAGGGAACTCCATGTGCTGCAGCATTGTCAAAAAAAAATTATTGTTTTGAATGGTTAAGGATAGGGGATTGGTTTTGCATTTGTGACTGGGGTATTTAAAGCGGTGAGCATGGGGAAGAAAAGTGTTTAAATGACAATTATTAATATTATTTAAAGGCAATCAGGAGATGCCATTCTATACAATTTACCACTATTCACATTTATTATTTCTTATATATTTTCTCACCATATTTCCCTCTAAACATACACACACCCTCACGTGTTCAGGAAGTGAAGTGTTGCACTCCTCAGCCTGTTCGCCTCCTCTTCACCCGACAGGTGAAGAGGGAGTCCTGGCCTAGGGTTCTGGGGATGACTGAATACATAACACAAGATAGATGAAATGGACTGGACCTTATGAGTCACTTATGTTCACAGCCCAGGGAGGAGGACAGAGCCTGCCACACACAACCACACAGGGGCTGAAGCTCACAAGCAGAGTGAACAATTAACTGCTCAGCTGGCAGAGAACTGAAGCCTTTTAGGTTGAGGCCAGGGTGGGATGCAGGTGGTCTGGCTAACAGGAGAACTAACCAGGTGGGAGACTTTCCTGTTATGGGGAGAGCTTATCTGGCAAGAGCAGGGGAACTCACAGGCTTTAAGTTGTGAGGCTCAAAGATGTCAAGACAACACAAAATGTTAGAACTTAGAATACATCTCCCCAATGGTACTTGAAGTATGTTTTTTTAAAAATGCCCACTCACTCAGAGTTCCTGCTGTGGCTCAGCAGTTAACAAACCCAACTAGTATCCATGAGGACATGGGTCCGATACCTGGCCTTGCTCGGTGGGTTAAGGATCCAGTGCTGCCATGAGCTGTGGTGTAAGCTGCAGACGTGGCTAGGATCCTGCTTGCTGTGACTGCAGTATAGGCCAGCAGCTACAGCTCTGATTTGACCCCTAGCCTGGGAACTTCCATATGCCGTGGGTGTGGCCCTAAAAAGACAAAAAATAAAATAAGATAATAAAATAAAATAAATGCCCACAGGCTCATGTTTTTATTTTGGCTCCATTTTAGAGCTGTTCATTCCACCTCAAGGACCTATGTATTTTCAGTACCTCTCTCTCAGCCTCTGTCTCCCTCTCTCGCTCTCCCTTTCCCTCTCCTTCTCCCTCTCCCTCTTGCGTCCTTTCTCTCTTTGTAAAGATATATATATTTGGAGAAGTATGTATTTTTTATATTTTCAGGCAGAAAAATATTTTTATTATTATTATTATTTATATTTTCGGTCATAAATATTGATAAGGAGGAAATAGGGTCATCCACAGGCTGCACAGCTAGAGGAGGATGTGGAGTAAATGTACAGGAGCAAAGAACAGTAGAATTGGGAGATTATGGTCCAAGACTGATACCTTAAAGTTTGTGATTTCAGAGATTGAGTAATTCAATGTAAAGGCAAAATCTAGTTATAAAAATGGAGTTAATGATTTATGAGGAATGCAGGTGATACTGATGGATAGTAAGATTAAGACATTCAAATTTTAGGAGTTCTCTAGTGGCGTGGCGGATTTGGCATTGTCACCTCTGGTGCAGGTGCCATCCGTGGCCTAGGAATTTTTTGCATGTCACAGGCACAGCCAAAAGAAAAAAAATCAAATTTTTGCATCTTTTTCTGAGCTGTTCATACAGCTATAAAGATTTCCCATAATGACAAATTCTTAGGATGAAGCAGAAGACCATGAACCACTGAAAAAGTCTTTGCTAATTGTGTTTCCAATGATTTCCATGTTTTCCAATGATTTTTACGTTTTCAAAAAGAATTAAAAAAAAAAAAAAAAAACTCCCCCCATTATACTCTTATTTGAACACTCTATGGCAGTTGTTTACTTCATCCTTCTTTCATATGGAAGTTCCCAGGCTAGGGATTCAATCAGAGCTACAGCTGCCGGCCTACACCACTGTCACAGCAAAGCCAGGTCTTAGCCAGACCTACACCACAGCTCATGGCAACACGTGATCCTTAACCCACCTATCGAGGTCAGGGATCTAACCTGCGTACTCATGGATTCTCGTCGGGTTCGTTATGGCTGAACCACGACAGGAACTCCCAGTTTACTTCATTGTTGAAACTCTGTTAGGCACTAAATGACAGAAACAAGGAGACCTTATGAGATTGTGAAATATAGCCTTGGGGTAATCTTATCCAAAATCAGAAGAAAGCGGATATTGGGAGCGAAATAACACCTCCCCCAATAGCAAATAATGAGTGGGAGTTCCCACTGTGGCTAATTGGAAAGGAATCTGACTAGTATCCATGAGGATGCAGGTTCCAATCCCTGGCCTTGATCAGTGGGTTGGGGACCCAGCAGTGAGCTATGGCGTAGGTTGCAGAGGTCACTCAGATTTCACGTTGCTATGGCTGTGGCATAGGCTTGCAGCTGCAGCTCATATTCAACCCCTAGGCCCCTAGCTTGGGAAACTCTATATGCTGAGAGTACCGCCCTAAAAAGCAAAAAAAAAAAAGAATGAGGCTGTTCCTCCAGTTGTATGCCAACAGCTGTGCTCCCCTCCCCCAGCTGTGCATGCAATGGAGGATGTGCATGATCAGTTGAAAGAGACTTAATGGAATCACCGTCCTCACATAAAAGCCAGGTTTAGGATAAGATAAAAGTTACCAGCATTTTCAGTCCTGTGGAGAAGGGTTTTTTGTTGTTTTTTTTTAATCCTATTAGAAAAATATATGCATATTAGAGGATACAGTGAAAGTCTGTGACAAGCTTGTGATTGTGAGAGATAAGCCAGGAGCCTGGAATATCCGTTGAACTAGGCTGAGTTCAGAATAAGGGCTTATCTTTTTTGAACAAGGACAGGACAACGATGAGAAACATAGTGGAATTTACTATGGCCTTATTTTCATCCGGAACTTTAAAAAAAAAAAAGCTCTCTGCTGTTATAGACAAAGTGACTACATGGTAACTGAAACTCTAGAATATTCATTGCTGGAGAATATTTCCTATTGTATCAATAACTTAAGAAGAATGAAAAGTCTGTTTTTAGCTCCTTTGTAGATTTTTCTCAAGTAATCTTTTTTTTTTTTTTTAAACTGGATAAAGCAAAGTACCTGAGAAAATCCCCAAGGAGCCCCTAACAGGTCTATTTGGCACCTTCTAAAACTTTGTGATTAGGTTGTTCAGAACAAACATTCTTTTATAACAGTATTATTAATTAACTTCTTTTGACCCATATCCCCAAGAGCAGTTCCCCATAAATCCCTAAGTCACAGAAGTTGATTTTAAAAATTAAAAGCTATATGGTTCATCTACTTGGAAAGAACATTCATGAAAGAAAAGAAGCTTTACTTTATTTAAAAAAAAATGGAAAAGAATTAACTTTTCTTTCTTAATTCCAGTCATCTTTAACCTGGTGGTTTAGAGGATTCAAGATCATCTGGTAAAAGCTCCAATGGAAAGATTAATATTCTAGTAACCATGAAGGTGGCGTGAGATACCAAAAACTGTACTGACTTCCTTTCACTGGCCATCACCGGGTGAGGACGCTTGAAGAAGGATTCTGCATCATATGATTTAGCTGTATAAGAGGCTATATCTAAAACAGCCCAGGTACTAAGCAATTATAATGGTTGAGAATTAACCAAAGAGACAAAATAAATCCTTCTTGCATGGGGAAAAGTGCTTGAGAATTGAAAATCAATGATTTTGCAGGATAAAAGTACGAATGGAGTCTGAGATGATCTATTCTAATACAGCAATGACCGCCTTATTCACGCAACATTGTCAAGCCACTTAACACAGTTACCACACTCTTTTCTGAAGAAAAACAGACTCTAGAATTTGTATTGTGCTGAACTCACTGGGATGTTGTGGGGCAAAGAGGATTTCAAGATCGTAGAGGTGTTTGGGGATTGTCATGGTGCAAAAGATTAGTGTTCGGTCCATAAGGTCAGTACATGAATATGTATTTGGAAGTTAGAGGGCTTCCCATTCATGATGAGAGCTTTTCATTTAGCCAGTGAGGAAGCACGGTAGTCATTTCCCCACCACTGACGTCATCCAAGCAGTAGTAGCTAGGTGGCTTCGTGCTAAGGACGCTTATTAAGAGGACTCAGGCACTTTAGGATTAGATGGTGTGGCAACCTAGTAAGGCTTATTTTATCTTTGAGATATAGTTCTATGAGCTAGGAATAGATATAGCCAAAAAAATTTTTCAGTGTACAATGCTTAGAATTAATTCATGCACTTAATAATCAAAGTTTGAGCATTTTACTATGTCTGAATGTTAAACACATATTGGGAGAATTTACATCATCTGTACAACTACTGAGATGTAAGTATAATTTTCACGTCTTATTTTTTTATTTTGTTAAATTAATTTCTCTGTGCATAGTCTCTGATCTGTCAATATTCTTAGTGGAGTCAGATGCCAAACTGGAGGGATTCAAATTAAGTGTGCATTAAAAATATTCCTCAGTTAGAAATTAAAATTTTCATAATTTATTGTTATTTATTCAGAAAAAAAGTCACTTTAATTGTTAAAGTTTAAATCCATCCCAATCCTTTTAGACTGAAACCATATTTTTTAGCAAGAATCTGTTAAATATTGTCATACATGATTTAATTTAAACTTCACATCAGCTTATTTTGAATGTTATAATTACTTTCACTTCTCTGATGAAGACACTATGACTTGTTGAAGAATTTAATATAACAAAGATAAAATGATATAAACTGGGACTGGAACTCAGGTTTTTTTTAACTTTATATTAATCTAATTATACATGAATCTTAAAATGTGAAATATCATTGGCCAGTTGAATGACTTCATGGAAATAGTAATATAAAATACACACGAAAATGGCAACAAAATGCCTCATAAAGTTACAAGAGATTTCAATGCTTCTATGTTTGTATACATCCTCACAAGTGGCCATTTCTGGGCCATCATTGATAGAATCACTTGAGAGCTTGTTTTCTAGAAGAAAAGAAGTTGGAATCTTTGAGATAGGGAAGCATGTTGAAAAGTAACTGGTAGTAGGACTCTAAGACATTGAATGGACCTAATCAAGATGTTATCTAATATTCTAATTTTTCAGATAAGATCATTGTAGTTCGGAGCATAAAAGGAGACTTTAAAAAGCACACAAGAGTTCCCGATGCAGGAGTTCCTGTCCTGGTGCAGCAGAAGCAAATCCGACTAGGAACCATGAGGTTGCGGGTTCATCCCTGGCCTTGCTCAGTGGGTTAAGGATCTGGCATTACCATGAGCTGTGGTGTAGGTTGCAGATGTGGCTCGGATCTGGCGTTGCTGTGGCTGTGGCATAGGCCAGCAGCTGTAGCTCCAACTTGACCCATAGCCTGGGAACCTCCATATGCCATGGGTATGGTCCTAAAAAAAAAAAGAAAGAAAAAAGAGTTCCCAATTCGGTGCAGTGGGTTAAGGATCTAGTGTTGCTGTGGCGTAGGTCGCAGATCTGGCTCAGATTCAATCCCTGGCCCCGGGAACATCCATATGCCATGTGTGCAGTTGAAAAAAAATAAACAAAAAAAAATGTTTAAAGCACAGCAGCTTAATCTTGTTAAAGCATCAGCTACCCAGCCCTAAGTATGATGTGGAACTCTTTATTACCTCAGAAAAATAACTCATGAAAGCAATCTATGATTTTATGTTATCTGATGATCTAGGAAGGTAAAAATCTTTCTTGGATTTTGATATGATAGAAATAGTGAGAATAAATATCCTATTGGAAATAAGAGTATTCTAAGGAATGATAACTTCACAAAGACATATGTGCAAGAATATTTACTTGATCATTATATATATAAGCAAGAAATGTCAATCTTCTAAATTACCAACACTAAGCAACTAGCTAAGTATATCACAGTCCCATCCATAGAATCAAACTGTATGACACTTAATAATGATTTTGTAAAGGAAATTTTGGGAGGTGTTAGGTGTGTTTGTTACCCTGATTGTGATGATCTCCTGGGTGTTTGAATATGTCCAAACTCATGAAATTGTACACCCTAAATACATGTGATTCCTTGTATATCAATTGTACCTCAAAAAGCCATTTTTAAAAAAATGACTGTGTAGATTTCTAGTTATTGACGTGAAAAGATGATTGTTATTATTTTAAAAAGCAAGATAAAGCTGATTACCAAAAAATGTTAGTCGCTTATTTTATATGTATATATAATTATTACTTTAAAACAGCCTGGAAATATATACACTAAAATGTGGTCACTGTATCTCTATCAAGTTGAAGTACAGATTATAATTTTTTGCATTTGCATTTTTTATTCTTTGCATTGAAAAAATGTATTTTTGTAATTTAGGAAAAACTTTGAATAAAAAATGAAATAAGGAGAAGTTTTTATCTTGGAGAAAAGGTCAGAGAGGAGGTGGAAACAGGGAAATGAGGGAAGCAGCTGTGACTTATTTATTACAGAGACATTTAGTAAAATCTAGACAGAAAAAGCACTGAAGTCTAAGTTCAAGAATGAGTAGTTTGTTTGTTTGAGGGGGTTGTCTTTTTAGGACCACACCCATAGCATATAAAGGTTCCCAGGCTAGGGGTCGAATCAGAGCTATAGCTGCCAACCTATGCCACAGCCACATCAACTCCAGATCTGAGCCGCATCTGTGACCTTACCCTGGCCTCAGATCCAGTGTTGTCATGAGCTGTGGTGTAGGTCGAAGATGCGGCTCAGATCTGGCATTGCTATGGCTATAGTGTTGCAACTCTGATTGGAGCCCTAGCCTGGGAACCTCCATATGCCATGGGCGCGGCCCCTAAAAAAAAAAAAGACACACCCACCCACAAAGGAAAAACTAGAAAGTAAGAAAATTTCCCTCAGTGACCATAAACTTCAGAATAATAGAAAGGAGTTCTAGTTAAAGCATGAGTCAGTACTTTAGCATGTTTTTAGCTGGGAAAAAAGAAGGTGGACGCATTGAAAAGAACAGAAACTGCAATTAATGAGAAAATAGATTTTTCAATCCAATCTTACTCCTTCATTTTACAGAAGAATTTGTGTCTAAATGGATTTTTTTTTTTGGTTTTTTGGTTTTCTTGTCTTTTCAGGGCCGAACCCGTGGCACATGGAGGTTCCCAGGCTAGGGGTCCAATCAGAGCTGTAGCCTCCAGCCTTCACCAGAGCCACAGCAACACCAGATCCGAGCCGTGTCTTCGACCTACAACACAGATCATGGCAATGCCGGATCCTTAACCCACTGAGCAAGGCCAGAAATCGAACCCACAACCTCATGGTTCCTAGTTGGATTTGTTTCCGCTGAGTCATGCTGGGAACTCCTCTAAATAGTATTTTGACTTTCACAAGTTTGTGCTATAACGACTTTCAGATCAAGGAATATAGCCCTTGAGTCATTTCCCAACATGACACCTTCCACAAGACATTTTCAAAAGATATTTATAAAATTACCTTCTAGGCTGATTTCCTTTTTCTCATTTCTTCAGGGAGACCTACCAGCCACACGTCCCAGTGGCCGAGGGAAATTGGAGCACAGTGACCGGATTCACGCTGACTGCCTTCCCAACCCTCCTGGAGTTTCGAATCCCCCTCTTTGTGGTTCTCTTGTTGACTTACATTCTAACGGCCATGGGGAACATTATCATCATCTCCCTAATATGGGCTGATAATCGCCTCCAAACCCCAATGTACTTCTTCCTCAGTAATTTGTCCTTTCTGGATATTTTATACACCACTGTCATTACCCCAAAGTTGTTAGCCTGCCTCCTAGGAGAGAAGAAAAACATATCCTTCACTGGCTGCATGACTCAGACATATTTCTACTTCTTTCTGGGGACAGTGGAGTTTATCCTGTTGGCGGTGATGTCCTTTGACCGCTACATGGCCATTTGCAACCCCCTGCGCTATACCATCATCATGAACAGCAGGGTCTGCCTCCTGCTGGTCCTGGGCTGCTGGGTGGGGGCCTTCCTGTCCGTGTTGGTACCAACCATAATAGTGACAAGGCTCCCCTACTGCAGCAAAGAAATTAATCATTTTTTCTGTGACATTGCCCCTCTTCTACAGGTGGCCTGCATAGATACTCAGCTCATTGAGAAGATAAACTTTCTCCTGTCTGCCCTTGTCATCCTGAGCTCCCTGGCATTCACTACCGGGTCCTACGCCTACATCATTTCTACCATCCTGCGCATCCCCTCTGCCCAAGGACGTCAGAAAGCTTTTTCTACCTGCGCTTCCCACATCACTGTCGTCTCCATCGCCTACGGGAGCAACATCTTTGTGTATGTGAGACCCAATCAGAACCATTCACTGGACTTTGACAAGGTAGCCGCTGTCCTCATTACTGTGGTGACCCCTCTTCTGAACCCTTTTATTTATAGCTTGAGGAATGAAAAGGTGAAAGAATTATTGAGAGAGGCAATGACCCGAATCATGTCCCTTTACTAAGGAGAACCAGGCATTCGTGCTGAGTACATCACACAATGTTTCTTATCTTCAGCACATTCCTTCTGCATAAATATAGTGCCATGTTGGTATGTCACAAACCAGAGACTATGTCAATAGGATGAGCAATGCGCATACCAAACTTAAAGAAAATTCTGCTTATGTCTGGGGAAAAAATTTTCTTTTTTTTTTTTTAGGGCCACAGGTGCAGCATATGGGAGTTCCCAGGCTAGGGGTCAAATCAGAGCTGCAGTTTTAAATAAGGTGGTTAAGAAAACCTTCTCTGAGAAGGTGACCTTTGAATAAAGATTTGAAGATGAGCATGTGAGCTAAGTGGAGAATACCTGGGAGAAGATGATTACATGAAAGTAGCACAAAGACCTCAAGATTTGGTAAGAGTGTGGGAAGCAAACTCGAGTTCTGTAGCAATCAGTCCCTGGGGGGCAGAGGTCATCGGAAAAGTTCTGCTGTCAGATTCCAGGCACCCGTGCAAGCACCAAGACGAGGAGCCGGGTCCATCAGCACACTGCACTAGAACTAAAAGCCAAGACCCTGGACTCTACTGATCCCATATTACTAATGAATTGGTAATTAAACATATCCACATATCAGCAATAAATATTGACTTCCTGTCAGAAAATGTATAAAGTAAAATTATACATGATTTACCCATAGGATCATTTTGATTTCTTTCAATGAGTTCCTTTCTTAACAACTTTGAAGTTAAAGAATATTTTATGTTTTTAAAGATACATCTGAAATAGTGACAAACCAAATGATTTAGTTGCTTAGTAGACAAATGATTTAGTTGCTTAGTACACTGGTTATCAAAATCTGTCCCCCAAACCAGCAACATCAGCCTCATCTCGGAACATGCTACAAATGAAATTTCTAGGCACATCCCAGGACAGCTGTATCCGAAAATCCAGAGGCAAAGCCCAACAATCTGTGTTCTAACAAGCTTTCCAGATGCTACATTAGCAAGCAAACATTTGAGCCAGGCAGGTAATCATTTTCCAAGACACATATATCATTGTTATTGCTCAAAAAAACCTTTAAACATCACTGGGAAACTTGCCTTGCAATGTACTTGCTATCTGACTTTTTAAATCATGTAGAACACAGTATTATTACTTATCATTATTATGATGATTATCCTTATTCTTATCACAGGTATTAATTAGATCTTATTGGTATCAAATGATTGAATTAGTTACCAAAGCTGAGTTTATTCCTGTCTATGGAGAAGTACTTCACTAGAATACTAGAGAGAACTGCTTAAGTGCTTTTGCTTCCACCCCCACATTCCCCCACCCCAACCCCCAGAGTGGCATATAGACTTCCCAGGCCAGGGATAAGGTCCAAGCCACAGTTTCAACCTCCTACAGTTCCTTAACCCACTGTGCCAGGCCAGGGTCGAACCTGCATCCCAGGGCTCCAGAGACTCGGCTGACCCTTTTGTACCACAGCAGGAACTCATAAGTGTTTTCGTTTTTATGAGGTTTGGACACTTGGTAATGAAATAAGGAACACTGGCATTCTTGTGGCTCAGCAGTAACAACCTGACTAATACCCATGAGGATGCAGGTTTGATCCCTGGCCTTGTTCAGTGGGTCAAGGATCCACCGCTGCGGTGAGCTGTGGTGTAGGCTGGTGGCTACTGCTCTGATTCGACCCCTAGCCTGGGGTTTTTTCTTTCTCCCTCATCTGAGTTATAGTTCTCTATCTTTTCATTTTTATAGGTTTTTGGTGTGGTGACCTTTTTACAAATGATAGAGTTGTAGCCTCTCTTACTTCTGGTGTCTGCCACCTTTGTGGCTGACGTTGGTAAGGGGGCTTGCTGTAGGCTTCCTGATGGGAGGGACTGATGCCTGCCCCCTGGTAGGTAGAGCTGTTTCTTATCCCTCCGGTGGGTGGGGCTTTGTCTCGGGGTGAAATTAGAGGCAGCTGCGTGCCTGGGGGTCTTTAGGCAGCCTATTTACAGGTGGGTGGAGTTGTGATCCCACCTGATTATAGTTTGGCCTGGGGCTTTTCAGCGCTGATGGGTGGCGCCAGATTCTCCCAAAATGGCCACCTCCGGAGGAACTCCCGCTGATGAATATTCCCGTGAGCCTTGCCTCTAGTGTCCTTCCCCCACAAGGAGACCCTGTCACCCCCTGTTTTCCCAGGAGATCCTGCAAGAACTGCAGTCAGGTCAGACCCAGACTCTCACAGAGCCTCCGCTTTGCCCTGGGACCCAGTGCACATGAACGTCTGTGTGCGCCTTTTAAGAACGGGGTCTCCGTTTCCCCCAGTCCCGTGGAGCTCCTGCACACAAGCCCCACTGGCCTTCAATGCCAGATGCTCCAGGGGCTCTTTCTCCCAGTGCCAGATCCCCGCACGTGAGGGTTAGATGTGGGGCTCAGAACTCTCACTCCTGTAGGTGAGTCTCTGTGAACCAGTTAGTTTCCAATCTGTGGGGCTTCCCACCTCGGAGGTATGGGGTTGTTTATATCACGCAATCACCCCTCCTACCTCTTGATGTGGCCTCCTCTTTGTCTTTTGAAGTAGGGTATCTTTTTGAAAGTTTCCAGTCCATTTGGTTGAAGATTGCTCAGCATTTAGTTGTGAATTTTGTTGTTTTTAGGAGAGAAGTTGAGCTCCAGTCCTTCTATTCTGCCATCTTAATCCCATCTCCCCTCGACACCTAGCCTGGGAATTTCCATATTTCCCACCTGTGGCCCTAAAAAGACAAAGAGGAAAAAAAAGAAAGAAAGGAAGGAAGGAAGGAAGAAAGACAGACTTTCAAACCAAGAGTTCCCAGTAGTTATGTTAAAAGCCAGATTTTTTTCTTCCTTTTCTCATTCACCTAAATCATTTATGATTTAAATCTCCTCTCTGGCTTTTTCTGGTTTTGGGGGGGAAGCTTTAGTTTATATGGTTTAATTACCTTTGTGTACGTGATGATTATTTTTCCTCATAACTCATTATTCAGTTGGATATTTAATCATAAAAGATGTGTTGAGTACACTCATTGAATCAGTATAGCATAATCTCTGAATTTATATCTTCATTCTGCTGTTTACTGCCAATAAGACTGTGGGAAATTTATTTGATCTCTCTGTACCTCAGTTTCCTTATCTATAAAATGAATTTTCCTAGTGATTCTATGCTGTAGGGTTATTATATAATAAACTTGAAAGCACTTATATCAGTGCATCACTGAATAAATATTAGCTATCTTTTTAGGACCTTGTAAAAAATTGTTTCTGAAGATACAAAGATATCTTTGTATCTTCATACAGGACATGAAATCTAACCCTAAGTAATTCATACTTTAAGAACAAAAAAATGAGATATAAGAAAATATTGTGAATGACACATTCTAAAAATAAAGGAATTAATACCTTTTTTTTTGGTCTTTTTAGGGCCACACCTATGGCATATGGAGGTTCCCAGGCTAGGGGTCAACCCAAGCTGTAGCCACTGGCCTATACCACAGGCACAGCAAAACCAGATCCAAACCACATCTGCGACCTATACCTCAGCTCATGGCACCGCCAGATCCTTAACCCACCAAGCAAGGCGAGGGATCAAACCTGCATCCTCATGGATACTAGTCAGATTCATTTCTGCTGAGGCACAAAGGGAACTCCAGGAATTAATACTTTTGATTTGGGCCATGGTGGAATCACAGAGGTTTTCTTTAACTTTTTGACTCAAGCAACTAGAAAATGGCAAAAGTACATAAAGTAACAGTTTTCAGACATTGAACAAGTTGTGCAGAATTTTAAAGATCGAGAGAAGTAAAACAAAGCCTTGCAACTGTCCCACTTGCAGGCCGAATGCCGTTCCCTGGCTGCAGCACAAGGATGGAGCTTTTAAACAGAGCCTGGCAGTGTCTCTGAATTGAATAGACAGAAATTAGTGTTCGGGGAGGCCGCTTTGCTCTTTGTTTGTCTTCATAATTAAATTCCATGAGGATGTCCTGACCTTCTTGGGGTTAAATCTGAAAATTGTTTAGTAACACACTCCAACCAAAAGACAGAGTGTAAGACACACACATGCCACCCACCCTCCCACCTCCACTTTTACCTCCCCCTCCAGTCACAGGAGGAGTAATTAACACGTTCACTGAGTTGTACAAAATAGGGGTCACTGCTCACATTGTAGTCTATGACATATTTCAAATTCAAGACCTATTAGGGCCTAGGTGTTTTGGTGCTTTGGATGTGATCAGTGAATCAACTACAAATTTTGATCTTAAGAATCTTTGGATTCACCTTTTCATACATATGTGGGTGATACAGTAAGAGAAGCCTGGAGTTCAGCACAACTGGAATCAGTGGTGTCTCTGCAGAACCAGGAAGCAGGATCAATCCCCCTGCTAGGCACAGTGAGTTGAAGGATCTAGGGTTGCCGCAGGTACGGTGTAGGTAGCAACTGTGGCTGGGATCTGATACCTGGCTAGGCAACTCCATATGCTGCAGGGCAGCCAAAAAAAGGGAGCGGGGAGAGGCCTGAGGTTTCCTGCCACTGAAGACAGGCCCCCTTCCCCATTGTATTTCCCACATTAAGACATTACTGGTATAAGGAAAAGGAGCATGAAGTCCTTATTTCGGGTCTGTGGCTCTAGGTGTTAGGCACAGATGTTCTTTCTTTCCCTGTGAAGCTTTCCTTTGGATTCTTTCCATGCTTCTTTTCTTTTTAATCTTTAAATGCCTTGAAATATTTCTTTCTTTTTTCTTTTTTTTTTGAAATATTTATATCTGATAAATTTTAGATATTTGTTTATGTCCACTTGAAAAGTCAGTTTCTATTTGAAAAGTTTCTATTTGGATATTTCTATGTTTCTATTTGGAAAGTAATTTTCAAAAAGTAATTTTAAGGAGTTCTCTTGTGGCACTGTGGGTTGAGGACCCAGTGTTGTCACTGCGGTGGCTTGGATCTCTGCTGTGATGCAAGTTCCATCCCTGGCCCAGGAACTTCCACATGTCATGGGCACAGCCCAAAAAAGGAAGGTAATTTTATAAAAATGTAAAATAATTTAGGCTCAGGGGGTGGGGGGATGTGCTTGGGCTGTGGGATGGAAATCCTGTGAAGTCAGATTGTTATGATCATTATACAACTACAGATGTGATAAATTCATTTGAGTAATTAAAAAAATTAATTAATTTAAAAAATAAAAAAATAAAGATGTGTGAAGCAAAAAATAATAATAATAATTTAGGCTCATGTCCATTAAAATAACCTTTCTAAATATTGAAAATTAACATATAGAATGAATATTTTTCTACATGTGGTGTATGCACTTTAATCAGTTTTGCCAAAGAATTCTTTTTTTTTTTTTTCAGTTCAGTGTTCCTTTTTTTTTTTTTTTGGTCTTTTTGCCTTTTCTAGGGCCGCTTCCCTCAGCATATGGAGGTTCCCAGGCTACAGGTCTAATCGGAGCTGTAGATGCTGGCCTATGCCAGAGCCAAAGCAACTCGGGATCTGCACCACGTCTATGACCTACACCACAGCTCACTGTGACACCGGATCCTTAGCCCACTGAGCAAGGTCAGGGATCGAACCCACAACCTCATGGTTTCTAGTCGGATTCGTTAACCACTGCACCATGAAGGGAACTCCCAGTGTTACTTTTTAAACATCTACAGTGTTTTTTTTTCAGTTCAGTGTTACTTTTTAAACATCTACAATATTTTTTGCATTCTTCTTTTTTATTCAATGAATTTTATAATATTTATAGTTGTACAACTATCATCACAACCTAATTTTAAAACATTTCCATCCCAAACCCCCAGACATTTTTCATAATTTAAAAAATTGATGTATACACAAGGAGAATGACAAACACAATTTTTGTCATGAGGTAACAGTGACAACATTAAAATAATTGAGTGGAATTACTAACTTCATTCCTGTCACCAATTTGATTTTATACTGTTTGAAACCTTTAAATTTTGGTTTCATTTTATTCAAAATAAACTGGCATCATTCCACAAAACTATTAAGAATTGGAGTGCCAAATATGTCCATGTTTTAAGGTGTTAGGAAATAGCAACTATTGAAAATAAAATCTTACAAACATTTAAGACATTGAAATTTATACATATTAAAAGCAAGGGAAGAATTGAACGAACTATAAAATAAGAACTCCAATGGTGTACAAGACAATTTTAAAATTCTTTAAAAATTTAGGGTAATTTTGTGCATCTATTAGCTCAATTTTTAGGTAACAAATTTCCAGAATTAAAACTACTAGTCTTGGAGTTCCCTATGGTACAGTTGGTTAAGGATCTGGTGTTGTGTCTGCAGTGGCTCAGGTTGCTGCTGTGGCCCAGGTTCCATTCCTGGCCCGGGAGCTTCGGCATGCCAAGGGCAAGGCCAAAAACCAAATAAATAAATAAATAAATAAATTGTCCCCCAGAAATTTCACATTAATTTTTACTAGCAAAAAATATTTATAGAAACTGCCTGTGACTTAAAAAGTATTCCTGAAGGAATATATTAAGCCTATGAAGGTATAATCTTAGAAAACAAAGTTAGATCAATAGATATTAACACAAATTACTGATTATTGCATTATTTTTTTTCTTTTTTTTCCTTCTTTTTTTTGGCCTCCATGCATCATATGGAGTTCCTGGGCCAGGGATCAAATCCAAGTGGCAGCTTCAGCAACGCTGAATTCTTTAACCCACTATACCTGGTGGAAATCAAACCTGCTGTCATTTTGCAATTTTTTTTTTTTTTGGTCTTTTTGTCTTTTTAGGGCTGCACCCCCAGCATATGGAAGTTCCCAGGTTAGAAGTCTAATCAGAGCTGCAGCTGCCAGCCTGTGCCACAGCCACAGCAATGCAGGATCCAAGCTGCTCCTGCAACCTACACCACAGGTCACGGCAACGCTGAATCCTTAACCCACTGAGCAGGGCCAGGGATCGAATCTGCGTCCTCATGGTTACTAGTCAGGTTCATTAACCACTGAGCCACCATGGGAACCCCTCACTTTGTAACATATTTTATTTGTTGTTGTTGTTGTTGTTTTGTCTTTTGTCCTTTTTTGGGGGGGGGGGGCATGCCCGCAGCATATGGAGGTTCTCAGGCTAAGGGTCAAATCAGAGCTGTTGCTGCCGGCCTACACCACAGCTACAGCAACTCTGGATCCGAGCCGCGTCTGTGACCTACACCACAGCTCACGGCAATGCTGGATCCTTAACCCGCAACCTCATGGTTCCTAGTCAGATTCGTTTCCACTGTGCTACAATGGGAACTCCTGTAATATATTTTTAAATGAGGAGATTTTTTTTTAGAAAGGAGAACAGTTTTGTTTGGGGGGGGGTCTTTTGTGGTTTCACATGAATTTTAGAATTTTTTTTCTATTTCTGTAAAAATAAAAAAATGCCACTAGGATTTTGATAGCGATTGCAATGAGTCTGTAGATCACTTTGAGTAGGATGGACACTTTAACAACACTAAGTCTTCTAATCCATGAACATGGATGTCTTTCCATTTATTTGTGTCTTCTTCAATTTCTCACATGAGTGATTTATAGTTTATTTATGATTTTCAGTGTACAAGTCCTTCACTGCCTTGGTTAAGTTTATCTACAAGTATTTTATTCTTTTTCATGGTATTGTAAATAGAATTGTTTGCTTAATTTCCTTTTGGATAGTTTATTGTTAATGAGTAAAAATGCAACTGATTTTTTGTTGCTGTTGTTGGTTCTCTTCTGTGCTTCTTTAGAGCATCAGAGTGGTAAGATATCAAGGATAAGTATGAGAGTGTGAACTTAAGTTATGACCTGAAGCTACTTCTCATCATAAATCCACCTCCTCTAACAGACATGAGGAGCCTGAGTTCATCTTACATCATCTATCATCCAACTCAGCCTATCAAAGAAATCCATTGAGATTGGGCTCCAAGGCCAGCAACAAAGAGCATTCCTTTCCATGGGCTTATCCTCTAGGCGCTCATGGAAGAGGCTGCATCTGCTGAAGACAATTAGTCACAAAATTGAGAATTTGGAGTCCTGGATCCCAACCATCTCTTTCTATTGCTTTCCAACTTAGACACAAATATTAAAATTTTGAGAGAAGTGTATGAGCAAGCATGAGTAATCAATGTTTTTATTGTTTACAGATTATATCATGAATAACAGGAATTTAGTGATGAAGAGTTTAGAGATCAAGTTTTAAATAGTTGGCATTGAAAAATTCAATAACTCACAAAGCAATTTATTTCTGACGTCCAACCTAGAACTGTCTTGGTTTGGGAACAGAATCAAATTCACAGAATGGGAAGACTAAACTTTCATTTAACAAAGAATGATTTTTTAAGAAATTGAAAAGCAGAAGTCTTCCCTATCTGGTGTGACAAGGAGGTCATGCTTGAGCCAATTCTATAAACTCATAGACATATTCTCATTTTCATGAATATCATTAAGGCGTAGGTGACAGAAACTTGTAATTTGGACCTGGGTCACATGGCATGTTGATAGAAAGTCTAGCTGTGCTCTCTGTTCTTCATGTATGAGAATGTACAGCAACTACCTAATGCCAAAAACAGCACTGGCAGAAGGAAGACACAGCTGTCTCCTACACATGGGCTCAAACTGGGATGGACAGAAAAAAGAGCAGCTGACAGAAACAGCTGAGGCTGATGACAAACTCATGCAAATTAAAAGCAAAACCTGACCAGAAAGTAATTCTGGGAAGCCTGAAAATGACAAACTACATGGTGGTTTAGAAATAATCCTGGAGGAGTTCCCATCATGGCTCAGCAGTAAGGAACCTGACTAGTATCCATGAGGACGCAGGTTTGATCCCTGGCCTCACTCAGTGGGTTAAGGATCCAGCGTTGCCATGAGCTGTGATGTAGGTTGTAGATGCGGCTTGGATCTGGCATTGCTGTGGCTGTGGCATAGGTGGCAGCTGCAGCTCCAATTCGGGAACTTCCATATGCCACAGGTGTGGCCCCAAAAAAAAGAAAAGAAAGAAAGAAAAAGAAATAACCCTTGAATGAGAAACAGTTACGCGGGGTACAAATCATGGTCCAGCCACAAACTTGATCAATAGCTTCATGTAAGTCACTAAATTCCCATTTTTCTCAGTTGCCTCAATTATAAAATAAGGTAGTTGTGTCTACTCTATCAGGGCTTCAGCAAATATGTAACAGTGCTTCTCAGTGTCAGGGAGGGGAAAAATTGCCACCCCAACCCCTTTTGAATTCTCGTGGCTGCACTCATAGTAAAATTGGCACAAGACAGATGACCAGGAGAAAAAGAAAAAAGTTTAATTCATGCACACAGAGGTCTCATAAATACAGGACCTGAGAAGTGGACAAAGGAGGCAGTTTTTATACTTTTTAGCCAGAGAAACAACAAATTTGAGAGAAATTGCTAAGAAACTTAGGTTTGAGTGCCTAATTAGTAAGAAATTTAAGCAAAATTTAGGCTTGGGAAAAAAAATTTAAGCTTGGGTAATTAGTTTGTTTTTTGTTTTTTGTTTTTTTAAGTGACAAGATTTGTTTATACAGGCTTCTTGGACCTGAATTATCTATCTCTGGTGATAAGAATATCTTTCTACCTCCCATCATAGGAAGGGTACCTTTCTATGGGATATTTATTCCCTGATTTCAGGGAGATAGTGTTCCTCCTGTATTAGCCATTTCTTAAAAGTAACTTTATTTCAAAATAATAAATATGCAATTGAGTCATATTTAAGGACGGCCTGCCCTGGGCCCCAAAGTCAAATTTAATGTGCATACAAATGGTCTAAAGAAACTTAAAATTGCAAATTTTTATTTACTAGGTTTTGACTGGGGCCCAGTGTTTTTTATTTCCAGTAAGCTCCTGTTAGAGTCAATATTATGTACTTGCATACCACACTTTGTGTAGTAAGGTGCTAGAATTTGTTGTTCCAGTTTTCTTTGTAGGAGCAACCAAATAGAAAACAGCTAAGTGTCTGATTGCCCTTTTAAACTATAGGATGAAAGAGGCAGGTGAGTAGTGCAGAGATTGGGCCAGAAAATTTTACAAGGATCTAAGCACTATGCAAAAATACAAACAACTGAAACCAGGGTTTACCATGCAAATTGTATCAAATATCAAAAGATATGAGGAGTTCCCGTCGTGGCGCAGTGGTTAACGAATCCAACTAGGAACCATGAGATTGCGGGTTCGGTCCCTGCCCTTGCTCAGTGGGTTAACGATCCAGCGTTGCTGTGAGCTGTGGTGTAGGTTGCAGACGCGGCTCGGATCCTGCATTGCTGTGGCTCTAGCGTAGGCCGGTGGCTATAGCTCCGATTCGACCCCTAGCCTGGGAAACTCCATATGCCGCGGGAGCGGCCCAAGAAATAGCAACAGCAACAACTACAACAACAAAAGACAAAAAGACCAAAAAAAAAAAAAAATGAGAGTTGCTGGGAGTTCCCTGGTGGCACAGAGGTTAAGGATTCAGCATTGTCACTGCTGTAGCTTGGGTTCAATCCCTGGCCCCTGGAAATTCCACATGCCATGGTTGAGGCCAAAAAACAAACAAATGAAAAGATATGAACCTCTCTAAGAACTTTTGGGTCAGTAAGGAGAAGCAACTCTAGGGAAATTTCATTTGTAAAATGAGTTATGCTGCTAAAGATAAAGAAATTGGCAAATTTATAGGCAACATCATACTAAACAGGGAAAGCTGGAAGCACTTCCACTAGGGTCAGGGAAAAGATAAGGATGCCCACTCTCACCGCTTTTATTCAACATCATATTAGCAGTCTTAGCCACAGCAATCAAATACAAAAACAAAATTATACTTCAAAAAACAAAGAATCAAACTCATAGGAAAAAAAAAGCTCAAATTTGTGGTTGCCAGAGGCAGGGATTGGGATAGGGGAAATTGGATGAAGGTTGTCAAAAAGTAAAAACTTCAGAGTTCCCATTGTGGCTCAGCCCATTAGAACCTGACATAGTGTCCATGAGGATTCATGTTCAATCCCTGGCCTTATTCAGTGGGTTAAGGATCTGGCATTGCCGCAAGGTGCAGTGTAGTTCATAGATGTGGTTCGGATCTGGTGTTGCTCTGGCTGTGGTATAGGCCAGCAGCTATAGCTCCAACTCGATCCCTAGCCTGGGAAATTCCATATGCCACAGGTGTGGCCCTAAAACAAAAAAAAAGTACAAACTTCCAGTTACAAGATTAAATAAGCACTAGGGATGCAAGGCACAACATGATTAATATAATTACACTGCTATATGTTTTATATATATATATATATATATGAAAGTTGTTAAGAGAATAAATCCTTGTGGAGCAGCGATTTAATGATCTGGTATTGTCACTGTAGCAGCTCAGGTAGCTGCTATGGCATGGGTCTGATCCCTGGCCCAGGAACTTCCACATGCCATGGGCATAGCCAAAAAATTTAAGAAAAATTTTTTTTTCTTTTTCTTGGATTTTGTATCTAAATGATATGATAGACATTCACTAAATTTTGTGGTAATCATTTCATGGTGTATGTAAATCTAATGGCTACTGACCTCCATCAGACAACACCTCTGATCTGGATTTCACCTTTGAGGTAGCTCCCCTAAACTGTAATACACAAGTTTGTTTCCTGAGAAACAGTTAAGGCAGACAGGCATGTTTGTAACTGGTCGTCCTATACCTGTCCAGCTCCTCATTCAGTCCAAAGTTTTGCACTGCCCTGGTTATTTCGTGGTTGAATTGTTGCTACATATTTCTGTCATGAGAGAGCAGGCAATGATTTTCTAAAGGCTCTGCAGGTAAAAAGCAAAGAGACTTTTAAAATACTCTTCCCAGAGTTCTTGTCGTGGCTCAGTGGTTAAGGAATCTGACTAGCATCCATGAGGACCAAAGGTTCAATCCCTGACCTTGCTCAGTGGGTTGAGGATCCAGCATTGCCGTGAGCTGTGGTATAGCTTGCAGACTCAGCTTGGATCCTGCATTGCTGTGACTGTGGTATAGGGTGGCAGCTATAGCTCCAATTTGACCCTTGGCCTGGAAACCATATGCTGTGGGTGCAGCCCTAAAAAAAAAAGCATCATCATCATAATAATAAAATAATAAAATTTAAAAAAATGTTCTTCCCATCTAGCCTCACAGGGCCTCCTCTTCCTGAACTAGGAGCCAAGTTGCAACTCCCCACCTTCTCCCAAGAAAAAAAGATAAGCTTCTGTTTCCATGGAGTTTTTCATGCATGATTTTTGTTGTTTCATGGTAATTGTTGTTAGATTTTGGAAACCATGCTTCCCTCTTGCTTCTTTAGTTTCTCCCAGATTTTTTTTCTGTGAGGGAGCCAGCAGCACATATTGTTTCACCCTGTTGATAGAAACCAGAAGTCTCCAATGTTTATACATATTAACCCAATCTCCATGGCAACATCTTTTCTAAGTCCTTCTCCACTTATTCCTAGTCCCTCCCACTAAGCAAAAACCAATAACCTAGAAAAAGAAGTGGAGCCAAAAGATAAGAAAGAGTAAAACAGTCAGAGATTTTCTTCAAAATTCTTGCTTGGTGATCCTTCCTTCTCACGGGCCCCAAGCTTATACAGAATATCACTTGCTTTTACAGACTGAATTGTGTCCCCTCAAAATTTATAAGTTGAGGCCTTCAATGTGACTATTTTGAGATAGGGCCTTTAAGGAAGTAATTAAGGTTAACCAACGTCATTAGAGACCTAATCCAACACAATCCATCTATAGAAGAGGAAGAAACACCAGACATGTACACAGAGGAAAGGTTACATGGGAAAAGCATAGGAGAAAATGACCAGGAGTTCCCACTGTGACTCAGTGAGTTAAGAACCCAACTAGTATCACTAGCATCCATGAGGATGTGGGTTCGATCCCTGGCCTCTCTCAGTGGGTTAAGGATCCAGCGTTGCCATGAACTATGGTATAGTTTGCAGATGTAGCTTGGATCTGGTGTTGCTGCGGCTGTGGTGTAGGCCAGTAGCTGCAGCTCCAATTGGACCCCTAGCCTGAGAACTTCCATATGCCTTGGATTCAGCCCTAAAAAGATTTTTTTTTGGGGGGGGGGGAATAGCCTAAACATAGATAAAGAAAGCAAGTTAAACTACAGGTACCACCTCACCCTGGTCAGAATGGCCATCACTAATAAGTCCACAAATAACAAATACTAGAGAGGTTGTGGAGAAAAAGGAACCCTCCTACACTGTTGGTGAGAATGTAAATTGGTATAACCACTAAGGAAAACTGTATAGAGTTTCCTCAAAAAAACTAAATATAGAACTATCATATGATCCAGCAATCCCACTGCTGGGAATCTATCCAAATAAAATTATAATTCAAAAAGATACATATGCCTATATATTCATAGCAGCACTATTCACCATAGTCAAGACATGGAGACAACCTAAATGTCCATCAACAGATGAATGGATTAAGATGTTGTACACATACACAATGGAATATACTACTCAGCCATAAAAAAAAAAGAAAAAATAGGGACTTCTCATCATGGTGTGTCAGGAACGAATCCGACTAGGAAACTTGAGGTTGCAGGTTCCCAGCCTCAATCAGTGGATCAAGGATCTGGCATTGCCGTGGGCTATGGTGCCGTGGCTCCAATCCAGCGTTGTTGTAGTGTGGTGTAGGCCAGCAGGTATAGCTCCTATTTGACCCCTAGCCTGGGAACTTCCACATGCCACAAGTGCGGCCCTAAAAAGTAAAACAAACAAACAAAAAGGAGGTCCTATTGTGACTCAAGGGGTTAGGAATCCAACTGGTATCCATGAGGATGCTGGTTGGATATCTGGCCTCGCTCAGTGGGTCAGGGGCCCTGAGTTGCTGTGGCTGTGGTGTAGGCTGCCAGCAGTAGCTCCAATTCGACCTCTAGCCTGGGAACTTATAAAAAGCAAAAAAAAAAAAAAAAAAAAAAAAAGGAAAGAAAATGGGCCACAAAAGAACTTTTTGGCATGCCGAGAACATTCTAAATTTTAAGAAGTGGGAGTTCCCGTCATGGCGCAGTGGTTAATAAATCTGACTAGGAACCATGAGGTTGTGGGTTCGGTCCCTGCCCTTGCTCAGTGGGTTAACGATCTGGCGTTGCCGTGAGCTGTGGTGTAGGTTGCAGACGCGGCTTGGATCCCGTGTTGCTGTGGCTCTGGCATAGGCTGGCAGCTACAGCTCCGATTGGACCCCTAGCCTGGGAACCTCCATGTGCCTGCCGCAGGAGCAGCCCAAGAAATAGCAAAAAGACAAAAAAAAAAAAGTGGTGGTTACATGGGCACATACATTTGTCAAAATTCATTAAATGATAAATTTGAAAAGATTGCATTTTGTTCTGTGTAAATTATAACTCATTAAAATTTATTTTTGGAGGTTACAATTCCAACCCTATTTTCCTGCTTTGCAGAGAGTCCCCCCGAACAACACACCATATCCATCAACTCTCTACATGATCCTCAATACTTTAGGGTCTTGTCTTCACTTATCACGGTAAGATAGTTCCTAAGAAAATCAAATAGTTTTGTTACTCTTGCATTCCTGTATACCTGGCCATTTTTCACATTATCAATCAAAAATCCTACCCTTTATACAATTCAGTTCATCAGAGGATACCATTTAATTATTAAGATACCACTGATTTCTCTTCTTGGAGAAATAGAGAAACTCAAGATCTAAAATTCATAACATAATTGCTTCTCAGACTTCAATTAATTATCTCAGGAGTGCAGGGATGACTGGTACCAATTAGAATTTAGAAAACTGCGAGTTTATGAATTAAGCATAAACTTTTAGCAAGACCTCCCTTTTCTCCTGAGAGTCTCTAGAGCACATCCATGGAGAGTAATATCCCAGAGGAATCAATGAAAATGTCCCAGTAACAAATCATTATTTTGAGACAAAAACTCTTGACCTAGACCAGGGTGAACTGATCTACTAATCACTTAGAATACAATTCTCCTAAACACTGCAGAAATCTTGCCATTTCTTGAAAGCTTCATGAACAGAATTTAATTGCATGACAGCACTTGCCTTAAATTCTAGGAAGAAAGATTCATTTTTCTAGCGCAAAAGAAGAAGGAGATTTTTCTGTTTCAATTAGTCTGCTTTTATAACCAGTCGCTCCTTTTCTTTCAGTCCACTTGTGGACAAGGACACACCTCAGGACCGAAGTGTTTCCCTGGGAATCATTAGTGCTGTGAGTATTGTGTGGCCACAGAGAGGGAATGAATACTATTTGGGGTAAAGCTTTGCTCTTCTCTAGAATGAATAGTTACAGTAGCTTTAATGCCTCGAAGTCTTGATATAAAGTCCAATAAGTGAATTTCAGTCTCATGTAAAAAGTCATAATGATAACTTGGAACTTCCTAGATAAAAGCAGTCCTTTTTTGTTCTTTTTTCTGTCTTTTTAGGGCTGCACCCATGGCATATGGCAGTTCCCAGGCTAGGGGTCATCGAATCCGAGCTATAGCTGCTGGCCTGCCTATGCCACAGCCACAGCAACACAGGATCTGAGGTGCGTCTGCAACCTACACTGCAGCTCATGGCAACACTGGATCATTAACCCACTGGGCAGGGTGGGGATCAAAATTGAATCCTCATGGATACTGATCAGGATCGTTACTGCTGAGCCACAATGGGAACTCTAAAAGCAGTCTTAATTCACTGCATCTTACCCCAGATCATCAGTCCCCTCGGATGAATTTCAAACTGGTTGTCTAAATTCTCATCCCAGCTTAACACAGTTCCCCAAGTAGTGATCCCTGATCCACTTGCCTTGTGCAGCTTATAGTATATATTCTGGGTGCCCCTACTTAAAGGCTGAACTCCATTGGGCATCTTCCAATTCACTACATGATCAAAGTCTTTTAAAAAATTGAACTTGGCCTTTATCAATAATTAAAAAACAGAATAAGGAGTTTCTGTTGTTGCTCAGCAGGTTAAGAACCCAACACATTGTCTGTGAGGATGCAGTCTCAATCCCTGGCCTTGCTCAGTGAGTTAAGGATCCGGTGTTGCCACAAGCTGCTGTGTAGGTCACAGATGTGGCTCATATCTGGTGTTGCTTTGGCTATGCCATGGGCCAGCAGCTGAATCTCCAATTGACCCCTAGCCTGGAAACTTCCATATGCCACAGGTGTGTCCATAAAAAAAAATAAAATAAAAACCAAAATGAAAGAGAGTTCCTGTTGTGGCACAGCAGAAACAAATCCAACTAGTAACCATGAGGTTGCAGGTTCAATCCCTGGCTTTTCTCAGTGGGTTAAGGATCCAGCGTTGCTGTGACCTGTGGTGCAGGTCACAGACGTGGCTTGGATCTGGGGTAGCTGTGGCTGTGGCATAGGCCAGCAGCTGTAGCTCCAATTGGACCCCCAGCCTGGGAACCTCCATATGCCTTGGATGCGGCCCTAAAAAAAAAAAGAATAAGCAAACAAGGCAAAAAAAAGTAAAAACAAGACTTGGGACATACTGCCTTAACCTAAATCCAAAAAAGAAATATGTTAGTATTTTTCTATTTTTTTTCCTTCTTTTGAGACTATGAAAAGATGAAGAAACATGCAGGATGCTTGATTGCAACAACATGGCTCAGAAGAAAATGATTCAACTCCATCCCAAGCCATTGAGCACTAAGTAGGTTAAGAAAGCTATCTATACTCAGGGCAGTCTTGAGAGCTGGGAGAATAACTAGAACCCAGCAGGAAACACATATTCCTGACTGAGGAAAGATGGAGCAGAAAGGCTTGCATGCAGCAAAAATTAGATAAAGAAAATCTGGAAGATGGAGTTCTCTTGTGGTGAAGAGAGTTAAAGTTCTGGCGTTATCACTGTAGAGGCTTGGCTACTGCTGTGGCAGGGGCTCCACCCCAGGTTTGGGAAATTCCACATGCCATGGGTGTGGCCAAAAAAAAAGAGAAAAGAAAAGCCGGAAGTGGCAGTAGACTCGGAGACAAATTATTCAGCAAACAGTCCCCGTTATAACACCTCTCCAGCATTTAAAATATATAGATAGTAACATTTTTAAACCTATGCATGTATCAGTTTATATAAACTTATAGGTAAAGGACAGGGTGTCAACAAACTTTCCACTTATATAAGCATTCAGAAAACATCTTTTGGGAATTTTCTTGTGGCTCAGCATGTTAAGGATCCGGTGTTGTCACTGTAGTGGTCTGGGTCACTGCTGTGACACCAGTTCGATCCTTAGCCCAGGAAATTCCACATACCTTGGGTATGGCCAAAAACAAACAAACACAGAAGACATCTTTTGAATGCTTATTTTGTGCCAAATTCTATGCTTAGGTCCTGCAGATACTATCCCTGCCCTCAAGGGCCTTAGAGTTTATGGAAGAAGCCAAATAAATCATAAACACAATTTTCTAAGTGTTTGTATATAGATAAGCACAAGGCATTATAGAAACAAATAAGAGTAGCACCTTTACTAGACTGGAGATGGGAAGTTAGAGAAGGCTTCCCACCAGGTGGCTCCTTAGCTGAAATGTAGATGTCAGACAGGACTTAGATAATGAAGATATTGGGGAGGGGTCTTCTAGACAAAAGGAACAGAATGAACGATGATTAGGAGACAAGAGAGAGGCTGGCACTTTCAGGGAACTGGAGCAGGGATCAGCAAATTGCTCCTGTAAAGGGCTTGATAGTAAATATTTTAAGCTTTAGGGGCCATGTGATCTTGGTTTCAACTACTCAACTCTGCCACTGTGCACAGAAGCAGCCACAGGCAATATGTAAATGAATTAGTGTGGTTCCAGTAAAACTTTCTTTACAAAAATTAGTGTGGGTCCAGTTGAACTTTCTTTACAAAACATTATATAGTTTGTCAAACTCTGAACCTGGGTCATTCAATAAGTATGGACCATAGATGGGAGAAAGAAAAAGGAAAAATGGCACAAGATCAGGCTGGAAGATGAGGTAGGTAAGGCCAAATCATCAGTAGCCTTGAATGTCATGCTAAGGAGTTTGGATGTTACCCTCAAGGTCCTGACCGTGTCCCCTCTTAAGAGAGCTCAGTCAGCCACCACCTGCAGCCCCTTCCTCCATAAAGCATAGATGAATGTGTATGTGTGCTGAGGAGGAAGGCTGACATCATATTTTACACACACACACACACATTTGTCCCATGTTAAACTCCCTGACTCAGATTCTCCCTTCCAAAAACCACATGAATCCATCTTATAAACTGACTGACAGGAGGCCTGTCCCAGGTGATTAGTTTATGAGAAAATGCCTGGACAAATCTGACTCCTGCTTCAGGCTGGATTCTCTGCTCTGCTCCAGTTCAATTGCACCAACATAAATTGAATTCCTATGTGGAATGCATTTCCCTTCCATTCTCCATTCTCTTTTCCTATTGAACTCCTCTAGGGCTCAGCTTAGGCACCACCCTCTCTGGAAAACCTTCGTTAACCCCCATCTGGGCTGGGGAAGGAGTCTCTTCTGGCTGTTTCCAAAACAATCTGTGCACAACTCCACTTCTTCACTCATTGTGTTATGTTATCATTGTTGTATATGGCCTCTCTCCCAACTAAATGATAAGCTCCTTGATCCCCTAGCAGGACTTGGAACATGGAAGCGCTCAACAAATAAATGCCACTGGTTAATTTCCCAAATTGTGGACTCTGTCTGTCCTGTTTAGAGGGACTAGGCACATGGCCAGCTATATTGGCCATTAGTACAAATTCAGATGCTTCCCTAACACTTGTAGTTTCATGGAAAAGACCTGGTGCTGGTGACATCATAGACTTTCCTGGTCTAGAGAAGAGATGGGATGAGGAGAAAGGACTTTTCTACCCTAAGTTCTCAGAGAATTCATGCTCTCTCAGATGGGGATAGAATTAAGCCCTCTATCAATCAACTTGTAACCTGCCTCTTTAAGCTAAATTTCCTGTTTGAACTTCATGTGATTCATTTCATAGCAATTTACCTTACCCACTGCCAAGAACCATATGAAAGAATATCCTCAATAAGAAAGGAAATAATTTTACTATTCTCTAGTGAATTTTAGTGGAACAGAAAGAAAGTGCTTAGCCTATGAATTTACGTATACAGACAGGAATGCTTGCCTTGGTATAGAAAGATACTTAGAATTACAAAGTAAGGTTTTGATAGGAAATACTTTCCAGGATTTCCAGCTTGTAATCCTTAGCATTTGCTAGCCTTTTCACTTTTTTTAGGTTTCTGTCTACAGATTTTTATCCAGTATACATTTATTTGGTTGTTCTATATATTAGGACCTGATTTAGTTGATCTTGGAATTTTGAATTAAAGTTTACTAAGTTTCCCTACATGCCAAACAATTCTATTCATTTAATTTTGAATATCTTTTTAGTCTACTTTTAAAAAAAACCCTGAGTTAGGAATTCCCGTCATGGCACAGTGGAAACGAATCTGACTAGGAACCATGAAGTTGTGGGTTCAATACCTGGCCTCACTCAGCAGGTTAAGGATCCAGCATTGCCATGAGCTGTGGTGTAGGTCATAGATGCTGCTTGGATCTGTTGTTGCTGTGGCTCTGGCGTAGGCCAGCAGCTATAGCTCCAATTAGACCCCTAGCCTGGGAACCTCCATATGCCACAGGTGTGGCCCTGAAAAGACAAAAAAAAAGTCTGAATTAGAATTTGTAAGGGCTTCTTTAGAAAAACATCTATTATCTGAGTTGTATCTCCCTGCTAATAAAAACAGCAATGATTTTTAGTTATATAAATACATACACATGTGTGTGTGAATAAAATCAGCTCTCTTAAATATATTTGTGATATGTCACTGAGTGGGGGCCAGGGATCAAACCCTCATCCTCATGGAAACCTCGTCAGGTTTGTTTCCCTGTTCATGTTAAATGATCGTGTGGATTATGGACAGATAAGCCATTCCACTCCCACTGCAGTGATTATTCTCATAGGTGTAAGGGTGAAAAAGTACTTTTCCAGTCAAGTGTACTTAGTATTTTCAAAGTCCATTAAAAGCTGGTTTAGGAGGTCCCTTGTGGTGCAGCAGGTTGAGGATCCAGCGTTGTCACTGCAGCAACTCAGGTTGCTGCTTGTTGTGGGTTTGATTCCTGGCCTTGGAACTTTCACATGTCATGGTTGTAGCCAAAAAAAAAAAAAGGCTGGTTTAGGTGGCAAAGAAACAAGCCAAATGATGAATAAGGAAGGAGTGTGTACGTACATGTAGGAGGTGGGGTGTCTGGAAGGACCTTGAATAGAAACAGAATCTTTTTTTTTTTTTTTTTTGGTCTGAACTATATTTGAGTGTGAAATTTTAAGGAGCTGCTTTCTTGCCTGTCTTTCTAGAGTATCCGGGGACATGAGAAATGGCACTGCAATAACAGAGTTCATCCTCCTAGGCTTTCCTGGTATCCAAGGACTACAAGTCCCTCTCTTTATAGTCATCTTTTTCATCTACATATTAACCCTTGCAGGCAATGGGCTCATTATTGCCATTGTCTGGGCTGAGCCCAGGCTACACATTCCCATGTACTTCTTTCTTTGCAACTTGTCCTTCCTGGAGATCTGGTATACTACCACGGTCCTCCCCAAACTGCTAGAAACTCTTGTGGTGGCAAGAACAGCAATCTGTACCCCCTGCTGCCTGCTGCAGGCCTTCTTCCACTTCTTCCTGGGCACCACTGAGTTCTTCATCCTCACCATCATGTCTTTTGACCGTTACCTGGCCATCTGCAAGCCCCTTCACTACCCCACCATCATGTCCAGCAAGCTCTGCCTGCAACTAGCCCTCAGCTCCTGGGTGGTTGGCTTCACCGTTGTCTTTTGTCAGATGGTGCTGCTCATCCAACTGCCATTCTGTGGCAACAATGTCATCAACCACTTCTATTGTGATGTTGGTCCCATCTTGAAAGCTGCCTGTACAGACACAAGCATTTTGGAGCTCCTGGGTCTCTTAGCAACCATCCTGGTGATCCCAGGATCACTCCTCTTCACTATAGTATCTTATATCTATATCCTGTCCACCATCCTACGGATTCCTTCAGCCACTGGCCGCCAGAAGGCTTTTTCTACCTGTGCCTCTCACCTGACCGTTGTCTCCCTGCTCTACGGAGCTGTTTTGTTCATGTACCTGAGACCCACGGCACACTCCTCCTTTAAGATGAATAAGGTGGTGTCGGTGCTGAATACTATTCTCACACCCCTTCTGAATCCCTTTATTTATACAATCAGAAACAAGGAGGTGAAAGGAGCCCTAAGGAAGGCAATGGTTTGCCCAAAGACTCATCATCCAGTGTAAAACATGCACGGCATGGAAATGAACTTAATGCAGATACAAAAATTAAATGGGAGAGAGGATTGTGCAGAAGATAAAGAGGTGAATGCATACAACGATGATTAGGGTCCTCTATAAGAATTTGTTACCTATAAATGGACTGAGAGTCCTGCCGGAAGTGGAAAAGTGACTTAATTCTCCAACAGGGAAATCCCACAATACCTTCAGATGCATGAGGGAGAACTCAGGACTTTCTCAATTATAAGCTGAAAGTAGAAACCACTAAAGTCAGAGACAACTCTTTTTTTTTTTTTTTTTGGTCTCTTGCCTTTTTAGGGCCGCACCCTTGGCATATGGAGGTTCCCAGAATAGGGGTCCAATTGGAGCTGAAGCCGTCAGGCTACACCACAGCAACAGAGGATCTGAGCTGCATCTGCAACCTACACCAGATCTCAGGGCAACACTGGATCCTTAACCCACTGAGCAAGACCAGTGATCAAACCCACGTCCTCATGGATGCTAGTTGGGTTCGCTAACCTCTGAGCCATGACAGGAACTCCCAACTGCAACTTTTTTTAAAGAAAATGTAAGAAAGTCTGTCTTCCTCTTTGTCGAGAATAAGCCCTCTTTGCCTCATCTCCTTGTCAAAGACATAGGCATTCCACACTCCTTTTTCTCAGTACTTAACTTTCTTCTTAGTAGAAGTCTCCTGAAGTCTTCTAATCAATTCTAATGGTCTTTCAAAGACATTTGAGTTGAACCAGGTTTTTGTTTGATAATGTCTCAATAAGAAAACTTCTATCTTGATATGATTCAAATTTTTAGATACACTTAAAGATGTTTATTTGCAGATAACACCAAAACCTGAGGGCCTCATGTGGAAATTCTCAGTTGGATTATGCCAGTTCCTATGCTTCAATCTAGGTAAGCCATGTATTTAGGAAGCCAATAGAAGTCTCAGAGCCAATATAACTCTGAAGCCTTTCTTGCTGGAAAACTTGGCCCCAGGGTTACAGTAAGTTCAGAGCTTACATGTAGAGTTAGCATCTAAGATTCCTTAACCTTGTTCTGGGGGAAGACCACTGGCAGAAAAAGTTTTTTAGAGAAAGATGTTGCAAGTAGGTCAGAGCTATAATAGTATTTGGTTTGTCCCTCTTGCAACAGCAATAAAAGACTATCATTTAAAGCCTATTAAAGTATGATTTCTTTCTTTCTCTCTCTCTCTCTCTTTTTTTTTTTTTTTTTTTTTTTTTTTTGCTTTTTAGGGCAGCACTAGAAGCATATGAGAGTTCCCGGGCTAGGAGTTGAATTGGAGCTGCAGTTGCCAGCCTAAGCCACAGCCACAGCATTGAGGGATCTGAGTCACATCTGCAACCAACATCATAGCTCATGGCAACGCCAGATCCCCAACCCACTGAGTGAGGCCAGGGATTGTACCCACATCCTCATGGATACTAGTCAGATTCATTTCCCCTGTGCCACAATAGGAACTCCAGGATTATGGTATATTTCTTTTAGTATTAAATTGAAAACTGCCAGGAGTTTCCTGGTGGCCTAGTGAGTTAAGGATGCAGGGTTGTCACTGCTTGGTCACTGCTGTAGTAGAAGTTCCCTGGCCTGGGAACTTCTGCAAGCTGTGGACATGGCCAAAAAAGAAAAAAAAAAGAAATTTTCAAATGCGAAACAAAGTGTAGTGAGGTAAAAATGTAATTACCTGATTTTGTCTTAGAGGGGAGCTATCTTGGGGCTGGGCAGGGGAAATTGGTCATTTGAAGGCAAAGAGAAAAATCCAAAGTCCATGAATATTATCAAGATCCCTATCATCAATAAAATAGTTTAAATTGTCCTGAATGAGAAAAAATAAGGGTAATAGCTAGTACCTCTCAGAGAAGAAAATGACAGAGAAAGAAAAGAGCCAAAAAAGATGGAATGCTAGCGGAAAAGCCTGTGGGAGGAAACTGGTAAAATTCTCCTAAGTGGGGGAGCATTATAAAAAGGAGATGCTGGAATTCCCATCATTGCTCAGTGGTTAATGAACCCGACTAGTACCCCTGAGGATGCGGTGTCAATCCCTGGCCTGGCTCAGTGGGTTAAGGACCCAGGGTTGCCTTGAGCTGTGGTGTTAGTCACAAACTCAGCTTGGCTCCTGCAGTGCTGTGGTTGTGGTGTAGGCTGGCAGCTGTAGCTCCGATTCGGCCCCTAGCCTGGGAACTTCCATGTGCCGCTGGTGCAGCCCTAAAAAGACAAAACAAAAACAAACAAAAAACCCACCTTCAGCTAAAAAGAAAGGAAATTGGAGTAATGGTTTGGGGCATCAAAGGGAGGAAAGCAATTCACAAGGAGATGGAAAAGCAAATGTTTTGTAAACACGTTTATGGGTCATGCAGAGACAGTGGGACCCAGGCCCTGCCAGATCTCACCACCACACCTAGCCTGTAATCTTCGCAGACACTGCAACGGAAACACCTCTGGCCTGCACCCAGCCTAAACCCAGATTGGGACTTGAATCGACACAATGGGACTTACTGAGGTTCAGGTTCTTTGCATCTCAGCACAGAAGGAATTCAGCAAGAGACAAAGTAATGAGCAAGAAATAGATTTAAGATAGAATGCTTGTGAGGAAAATAAGCAGGCGGGTGAGGAGCCTCTGCCCCAGAGGATTAGGTGGACTACATTTCTATAATCCAAGGAAACTGGGGAGAGGGAAAGACTGCCTGCTTCCTCATTCTTTGAGTAGACGATAGGCTTACATCATTAGCTTCTCCTTCATATCCGATAAGAGTGTTTAACCCTATGAGATCAAACTAGGACTGTCACGGCCCTTATTCAAATCAGTAGATGGAGAGTTCCCATCCTGGCTCAGTGGTTAACGAATCCCACTAGGAACTATGAGGTTTCGGGTTCAATCCCTGGCCTTGCTCAGTGGGTGAAGGGTACGGCATTGCCGTGAACTGTGGTGTAAGTCACAGACACAGCTTGGATCCTGCGTTGCTGTGGCTGTGGTGTAGGCCCTCAGCCACAGCTCCAATTCGACCCCTAGCCTGGGAACCTCCATAGGCTGCAGGTGCAGCCCTAAAAAGACAAAAGACAAAAAAAGAAAAAAGAAAAAAAAATACACAAATCAGTAGATGGATGGTAACATATGCTATAACGGTGAATCATCTCAGGTTTTCATATAATGAGGGTCTCCTTACTTTGGAATGTCATCTTTCCCTTAAATTCCTCTCCTTGTTCCTTAGGATCTTTATCTTGCTGAACTTGAATGCATACTTCATTTTCTATTTCACTTAATAACCTGAGGCACATCTCGTGCTTTTACTTATGGTTTTATAGTTAAGCAAGGCAATCATTAACTTACAGTGATCTTCCAAAGGTTCCTAGGTTTCCCTCTCTATCTATGGTCCCCTGACTGGAACTTCTATGACTACCTGGGTAACTCTCCTACTCTATCCCTATCAATATCTCTGGTGATAGTGCTCTTCTGGGAATGGGTCCTTTATCTAAATTCCTTAGGCAGCCAAGGGGGAGATAAAAAGAAAGACTTCTTGAATCCTTGTTTCTTAAAAATAGTCAACCCGGGGAGTTCCTATTATGCCACAGTGGAAATGAATCTGACTAGTATCCACAGGATGCAGGTTCAATCCCTGGCCTCACTCAGCGGGTTGAGGATTCCGCATTGCTGTGAGCTGTGGTGTAGATCACAGATGCGGCTCAGATCTGGTGTTGCTGTGGCTGTGGTGTAGGCCGGCAGCTGTAGCTCCGATTTGACTCCTAGCCAGGGAACCTCCATATGCCACGGGTACAGCCTTCAAAAGACAAAAAGCCAAAAAAAAAAAAAAAGTATGGAATTCCCATCGAGGCTCAGTAGAAAAGAATCTGACTAGTACCCATGAGGATGCAGGTTTGATCCCTGTACTCCCTTAGTGGGTCGAGGATCTGGCATTGTTGAGCTGTGGTGTAGGTCACAGACAAGGACTAGATCTGGTGTTGCTGTGGCTGTGTCGTAGGCCAGCGGCTACAGCTCTGATTCGACCCCAGGCCTGGGAACCTCCATATGGCTTGGGTGTGGCCCTAAAAAAAAAAAAAAGTGTATACATTTCTTCAAGTTCCTGGTGGCTCAGTAGGTTGAGGATCTGGCATTGTCACCACTGTGGCTCTGGCTACTGCTGTGGTGCAGGTTTTATCCGTCACCCCAGAACTTCTGCATGGTGTGTGGGCAGCCCAAAAAAAGAGAGCATATGTATTTCCCAGCATTTGTCCCCTAGTGACATGTGCACATATGCATGTAGAATATGTTTATTTTAGAATTGTTCATGATAACAACAGTTGTAAATAACACATATTATCACTAGGCAAATGGCTATTCAGATTGTGGAATGTTATGCAGAAAAGTAGAAGGAATAATGCAGAACTGTAGTATGGGAAGAACTCCAACACCATTTGCTGGGAGAAACTGGCTAGTTGAGGACTTCAACATGAACACACAGACACACACATGCATGTACACACAAAACAGTATATATTCCCCTCTCTCTCTTCTTTTTTTCTGTCTTTTTAGGGCCACACCCGAGGCATATGGAGGTTCCCAGGCTAGGGGTGGAATCAGAGCTGTACACCGCAACTGGCCTACGCCAGAGCCACAGCAACTCCAGATCCGAGCCACATCTGCGATCTACACCACAGCTCATGGCAACACCGGATCCTTAACCCACTGAGCAAGGTCAGAGATTGAACCCGCATTCTCATGGATGCTAGTCAGATTAGTTTCCACTGAGCCAAGAAGGGAACTCCTCTTTCTCTTTTTTCCTTTCTTTTTTAATGGCTGCACCCTCATCATATGGAAGTTCCCAGACCAGGGATTGAGTCTGAGCCACAGCTGCAGGAACACAGGATCCTTTAACTCACTACACCAGGTGGAGGATCCACCCAATGTCTCTAATCAAGCTGCTGCAGTTGGATTGTGTGTGTGTGTGTGTGTGTGTCTGCACTTTTTAGGGCCACACTTATGGCGTAAGGAAGTTCCCAGGCTAGGGGTCAAATTGGAGCTGCAGCTACCGCAGCCTACACCACAGCCCCAGCAATGCGGGATCCAAGCCACATCCGCAAACTACACCACAGCTCATGGCAACGCTAGATCCTTAATCTACCAAGTGAGGCCAGAGATCGAACCACACCTCACGGATACTAGCCAGGTTTATAACCTGCTAAGCCACAATGGGAACTCCCACTGCAGTCTGATTCTTTTTTTTCTTTTTTTTTTTTTTGTCTTTTTGGGGACACACCTGTGGCATATGGAGGTTCCCAGGCTAGGGGTCCAATCGGAGCTACAGCTGCCGGCCTACACCACAGCCACAACGAAGCCAGATCCGAGCCATGTCTGCAACCTACACCACAGCTCACGGCAATGCCGGATCCTTAACCCACTGAGCAAGGCCAGGGATCAAACCTGAAACCTCATGGTTCCTAGTCGGATTTGTTTCTGCTGCGCCACGACGGGAGCTCTCCTGTAGTGCGATTCTTAACTCACTCTGCCACATCGAGAACGCCATCACTATGTATTTTCTATGAATACATACATGTATTGTGCGTAAAAGTACAAAAAGTGGAAGAAAGGGTCATAAGAAGAAACTCATGGTGAGAGAGATGCAGAAGCCGGGATTAGTAAAAGGTCATTAGCTTTATCTGTAATGTTTTAAATATTTAGAAGAACAGATTTATGTATTATTTATGAACTTAATACTTAAAAATACTAAATGAGATATAAAAAGAAAATATCTGGCACACAACAGGCTTTCAAGAACTGCAAATTCTCCCTCCACTGAAAGTGATAAACACCTTGGGTATGAGAAATAAAACACTGCCTGCCATATTGGTAAGCAAAGAATGTCAGTCATCAGAGAGCCATCTCCTAGGGAGAGCTGGAGAGCCCCGAGCTAACTCAGGAAGGAAACAAAGAATACCTTCCATCTAGCAGCCATCAAACTGCAGTCACTCCTGGGAGTTCCTATTGTGGCGCAGCAGAAACAAATCTGACTAGTATCCATGAGGATGTGGGTTCAATCCCTGGCCTCGCTCAGTGGGTTAAGGATCCAGCTTTGCCGTAAGCTGTGGTGTAGGTCCCAGATGCAGCTCAGATTCTGTGTTGCTGTGGTGGCATAGGCCTGCAGCTGTAGCACTGATTTGACCCCTAGCCTGGGAACTTCCATGTGTTGAGGGTGCAGTCCTAAAAAGGAAAAAAACAAAAACAAACCCCCTTGCAGTCACTCCCAAATGTGAGCCCTCAGGATGTAAAAACATAGGACACTGGCCCCAGATAGAGGAGGTGCATATCAAGGAAATGATTTCGGTGAATCCGGACACTTCCATCTTCCCATACATAGAAAAGGGCTAAATTCCTTAACTCGAGATGTCGTTTCCTTTTATTAACAGTTATCTTTTGTTCCTACTCCTTGCCCTTCGTTTCAAAACTCCTATATATCCCAGCCCCCACCTTGCCTTCTCAGAGGGGTTTCTCAAGAGTTGTTTGAAATGCTACCACCCAGGCTACCGCCCTGATTTTACCTCAAATAAAACTTAACTCACAACTCTCGTGTTGTGTATTTTCTGAAGTCAACAGGTTCAAACACAGTAACCAGATCCCTGAAATATGCCCTCTGAAAATAAAAGAGTAAGAGTCCAGGAAAAGAAGACCCTCACGTGGCAAGTGCTGAGTGGTAACTTGGGAGGTGGAACAGAAGGAAAACGGCAGTCACAGGCCGAAACGTCACATCACTGCCCATACAAAAATGAGCAAAGGAGCTCAGGGAAGATAGTCTCTAAAAGACACGAAGAAACACTCAAGGAAAATAGAGGCGATCCATGATGCCATCATTATTCCCTTATTAAGGTTCTACTATGTTCCAACCAGTTCACTCAATGTACCACGTAGCCCTCCGAGTAACGGTACCACAATACCCATTTCAGAAGAGCACTGAGGTTCAGAAGTGGATCTGAGCGATCCCCTACAACTAACGGCGAATACGAGACAGCACTCAACCCCCAAACTGCTCTTTTCTACCACGCTTCGCAGACAATGCAAAAGAAGAAAAAAAAGGAAAAACAAGTCAAGGTATCGGCACCAGAATAAAAACAAAGATCAAAACAGAAACGCGCATAGCCCCTTGGAAAGGGGACGTGTGTAAATCGCGGGCCCCCTTGAGCGAGGGACTGGCGAACAAGGCGGAAGCGGCCGGGCCCAGGCTCTTAGTCCTGGATGCCCCCGGCGCACGACGCCTCAAGGCACGCCGGGCACTGAGAGCCATGCAAACCTCCCAGAGCCTAGAAAGGCTCCAGAGCGGCTAGGAGGCGGGGCGGAGAGCAGCTTCCCGTTCCGGGTGCAAAGGCCCCACGTGTTCCGACCCGCCAGGCCCGGCGCAGCTCGGATCCGGCGGCGCTGCTTCGCCCGGGAGTGGGTGGGGGAGAAGCCGGGGCAGGGGAGGAGCCGCCGGAGCTGTCGGAGCCGTGAGTCCTGGGGGCAGGGCCGGGCCGGGCCGGGCCGGACCGGGCTGGGCTGGAGCGGGCTGGGCCGGACCGAGTGGAGAGGAGGGGGAGGGGTCGGAGACCCCGCCCCCCAGAGCCTGGGGAAATCGTGCAGTCGTGGGGAAGGAGTGGCGGCAGTGTGCTGAGGTGGTCTAGGCGTCGTGGTCTATGTGTCTCCTGGCGGCCGAAGCTCGAACCTCCTGGGACGTGGATGGTCCTCCGGGTTTCTTTCTTTCCAGCCACCGCCCTCCGCCCCCTCCTGAGGCCTGCAGAAACGCTGTTAGTCCGTACCTCCCATTGCTTCCGCGCCAACTGTCCCCCACCCCAACCGTGGGGGGAGTGGTCTAGGCCCCTTCAATTGCCGCAGCTTTCTCCTTACCCCACTTCTTAGTTGGCTCGAGAATCCACCGTAGGCTCCCTGCCCAGGCGAGCCCCGTCACTTTTCAGCACTGGCTGCGCGGCAGCACACGCTTATACACTCACCCGTGATTTTATCACCCGTGATCGTACTAGGCCTTGGAGACCATCCGGCCTGTGGCTTTTCACCTGCTGCTGTAACCAACCTCTCAAGTCAGTGGCTGCTGTCTCTCTACTTGCAACTTTCCTCCCCCCACCCCTACGGCCAGTTTTGGCACTTCTGGGCGCCGCCGCTACCTCCTGCTAGGCAGGAGTATATGGGTCCTGCTCTTGTGTGGTTTGACTAAAAGTTTGTTAGTTCGTATGAAATGGATTTGCTATGTTTTCTCAGAATGGGGTCAGCTAGATTTTCATTTTTCTGGCATTGGATGTTCTTGTCTCCTAGGCACTTTGATAAATAGCACTGTTTTGGTTCTGGGGAGCGATGTTACATCCAGGCTGTACCTTAGAGGCTAGACTTAGGTTGCTTTTTCTCTGTCCACGCTCTGCAAGTGACACTCGGGGCAGCCTAACTCAGAAGCCACAAGGAAAGCTAGTGGAGTCCCTCATCCCCCAACTTCTCTTGCAAGCTGCCCCTTGAGCCTTGGTCCAGAAAGCCAACCCAGAAAGGTTGTGGGGCAGCCATGGGAGGCTTGTTGGTGGGAAGTGTGTGACGGCAGAGCAGTTAGGGTTTGTGACCATTTGTCTTGAGTAACTTTCAGCTTTACTAACTAGTATAAGAGGGTGAGCAAGGTTGGCGGGAGGAAGGGAATTTTTCCTCCTAGGACCACAAACACCTGGAGTTCATAATCTTTCTCCCCTTCTCCTCCAGCTGTACCCCTTTTGCACTTTTTCCATATACTATATTGCAGTAGACAGTCATTTCAAGGGGACATCAAAGTTTCCTATGATGTGAGGGACTCTTGGGCATTACACACAATACAGATGAGGTAGGTTACAGGTTTACAGCATTTTTTTTCCACGTTAATTTGGTGCAGACATAAAACATCTAACAGTCCTAGACTCTTTCTCCTTTAAATTTAGCCAGCACTGGCCAAAGTTGGATCCTTTCTGGCTTGAACCTCCTTTGCCTTAGGTACTGGTGCTCAGACTGATGCATTTTGAGCCTTCTAAGGGCTGTTAAACACAGATCCTTGGGTCCACCCCTAGAGTTACCGATTATAGGTCAGGACTGGGGCTCAATCATTTGCATTTCTAACAAGTTCTTAGGTGCTGGTGCTGCTGGTATGGGTTTCTCACCTTGAGGTTTAGGCATCAAAAGACGTGTGTGTGTGTGTGTGTGTGTGTGTGTGTGTGTGTGTACGTACTTCTGTGCCTGAAACTAGTAATATGATCTTACGTGAGTAATTTAACCACTTAGGTATGAGTTCTTTCATTTGTAAAATTAAGAAAGTGGACTTCCAAAAAACTCCAAATGCTACGTTATCTTATGCCAAATTAAAGCTGGAATATATATGTGTGTGTGTGAGATGAGGCTGAGATCTGGTGTGGGCTGTGGCTGTGGCATAAGCTAGTGGCTACAGCTCTGAAGACCCCTAGCCTGGGAACCTCCATATGCTGTAGGTATGGCCCTAAAAAGACAGGAAAAAAAATAGTAATAACAATAAAAACAATTTCTTTGTGGCATTCAGTGCTGTTGGCTAACTTTTTTTTTGTCTTTTGTCTTTTTTGTTGTTGTTGTTGTTGCTATTTCTTGGGCCGCTCCTGCGGCATATGGAGGTTCCCAGGCTAGGGGTCGAATCGGAGCTGTAGCCACCGGCCTACGCCAGAGCCACAGCAACGCAGGATCCGAGCCGCGTCTGCGACCTACACCACAGCTCAGGGCAACGCCGGATCGTTAACCCACTGAGCAAGGGCAGGGATCGAACCCGCAACCTCATGGTTCCTAGTCGGATTCGTTGACCACTGCTCCACGATGGGAACTCCTAACATTTTAACCATAGTAGAACTTCTTTAAAAATTGAAATCACTCCACTCAAACCCTGCTGCTGCTATGTCAACTAAGTTTGTATAATTTTCCAAATCCTTAGTTGTCATTTTGATAGTCCTCATAGCATCTTCACCAAGATGTAATTCTATCTCAAGAAAATACTTTCTTAGAGTTCCTTTTGTGGCACAGAGGGATCAGTGGTGGGGTCTTGGGATTCTGGGACGCAGGTTCAATCCCCAGCCTGTCATAGTGGGTTAAGGAACTGGCATTGCTACGGCGGCAGCTTAGGTCACAACTGCAACTCAGATCTGATCCCTGACCCAGAAACTCCATGTGCCAAGGGGAAGCCAAAAAAGAAATAAACTTTCTTTGCTCATCCATAAGAAGCAACTCCTCATCCTTGAATTTTTTATCATGAGATTTTAGCAGTTCAGTTGCATCTTCAGGGTCCACTTGTAATTCTAAATCTATTGCTGTTTCTATCACATTTTCAGTTACTTCCTCAAGTAAAGTCTTGAACCCCTCAAAGTCATCCATCACAGTTGGAATTGACTTCTTCCATACTCTTGTTTTTGTTTTTTGGGTTTTGGGTTTTTTTTGTTGTTCGTTTGTTTGTTTTTTTGTCTTTTTATGGCTGCTCCCACAGCATATAGAAGTTCCCAGGAGTTCCTCTTGTGGCTCAGTAGTTAACGCATCTGACTAGGAACCATGAGTTTGCGAGTTCGGTCCCTGGCCTTACTCAGTGGGTTAAGGATCCAGCATTGAAGACTTGGCTCAGATCCCACATTGCTGTGGCTCTGGCATAGACTGGTGGCTACAGCTCCACTTGGCCCTCTAGTCTGGGGACTTCCATGTGTCACAGGTGTGGCCCTAGAAAAGACAAAAAGACAAAAAAAATAGAAGTTCTCAGGCTGGGATCGAATCCGAGCTGTAGCCATTGGCCTACACTGAAGCCACTGCAATGCAGGATCCAAGCCGCATCTGTGACCTACACAGCTCACAGCAACGCTGGACCCTTAACCCACTGAGCGAGGCCAGGGATCAAACCCGCATACTCATGGGTGCCAGTCGGATTTATTTCTGATGAGCCACGATGGGAACTCCCTTCCACACTCCTGTTAATGCTGATATTTTGACCTCTTCCCATGAATCACAAATATTCTTCATGGCATCTAGAATGGTGAGTCCTTTCCAAAAGGTGTTCAATTTACCTTGCCCAGATCCATCAGAGGAATCACTTTTTATGACACCTATAGTCTTACCAAATATAGTTCTTAAATTATAAGAAAGATACTTGAAAGTCAGAGCTGCAGAATGGATGTTGTGGGAGTTCCCATTGTGGCTTAGCAGTTAATAAACCCAACTGAGCCAGTAGCCTGGCAGCTATAGCTCTGATTGGACCCCTAGCCTGGGAACCTCCATATGCCCTGGGTGCGGCCCTAAAATACAAAAAAACAGAGAGTTCCCTTCGTGGCACAGTGGTTAACGAATCCGACTAGGAACCATGAGGTTGCAGATTCGGTCCCTGGCCTTGCTCAGTGGGTTAACGATCCGGCGTTGCCGTGAGCTGTGGTGTAGGTTGCAGACGCGGCTCGGATCCTGCATTGCTGTGGCTCTGGTGTAGGCCAGGGGCTACAGCTCCAATTAGACCCCTAGCCTGGGAACCTCCATATGCTGCAGGAAGTGGCCCAAAGAAATAGCAAAAAAAAAAAAAAAAGATAAAATACAAAAACAAAAAACCAGAATGGTTGTTGTGTTAGCAGGCATGAAAACCATTAACCTTATTGTACATCTCACATCAGCGCTCTTGGGTGACCAGGGGCAAAGTAAAGGAACAATAATACCTTGAAAGAAACCTTTTTTTCTGAGCAGTATATCTTGTCACTGGGTGACAAGTATTTAGCAAACCATGATATAACAGATATGCTGTCATCCAGGCGTGTCGTTCCATTTGGAGAGCGCAGGCAGAGTAGATACAGCATAATTCTTAAGGGCCCTAAGATTTTCAGAGCTTTGGCTTCAGCTTCAAGTCACCAGCTGCATCAGCCTTTCCTTTGAAGCATTGAAGCCAGGCATTGACTTCTCCTCTCGCTACGAAAGTTCTAGATAGCATCTTCTTGCAGTAGAAGTCTGTTTTGTGTACATTGAAAATCTGTAATTTACTGCGGCCACCTTTATTAATTATCTGAGCTAGTTGTTGTGGGTAACTTGCTGCAGCTTCTATATCAGTACTTCTTGCTTCCCTTTGCACTTGGATGTTACAGACATGGCTTCCTTCCTTAAACCTCATGAACCAACCTCTGCTAGTTTCAAATGTTTCTTCTACAGCTTCACTTCTCAGCCTTCATAGAGTTGAAGAGCGTTAGGGCCTTGCTCCGGTTTAGGCTTTGGCTCAAAGAATTGTTCTGGCTGGTGTGATCTTCCATTTACTAAAAGGGGAGTTTACTGAACAGATAACTTTAGTTTAGCTGTCCATTTCTCCACTTTCTTATCATGTATGTTTTCACTGGAGCAGCACTTTTGATTTCCTTCAGGAACTTAACCTTTGTATTCTCACTTGGCTAACTGGTACAAGAGGCCTACCCTTTGGTCCATCACATCTTTTGACATGCCTTCCTCACCAAGCTGAATCATTTCCAGTTTTTGATTTAAAGCAAAAGACATGCAACTCTTCGTTTCACTCGAACACTTAAGGCCCATTGTAGGGTTATTAATTGGCTTAATTTTAGTATTGTTATGTCTTGGGATAGGGAGGCCAAAGAAGAGGGAGAGAGAAAGAGGAATAACCAATGAGTGGAGCAGTCAGAAAGCGCACATCAGTTAAGTCTGCCGTCTTTTATTTACTTTTCTTTTTTTTGGCTGCCCCTCGGCATGTGGAGTTTCCAGGCCAGGGATCAGATCGGAGCTGCGGTTGCAACCTACGCCACAGTTGTGGCAACGCCGGATCCTTTAACCCACTGTGCTGGGCCTGGAATCAGACCTGCATCCTGGCACTGCAGAGATGCCACCAATCCTGTTGTACCACAGTGGGAATTACAAGTTTGCCCATCTTAAATTGGTGCAATTTGTGGCACCCCAAAACAATTACAATAGTACATCAAAGATCACTGATTGTAGATCATTGTAACAAATAAAATAATAATTTAAAAGTTTGAAGTATTGTGAGAATTACCCAAACATGATTACATCAAGTGAACAAATGGTGGAAAAATGGCACCAATTGACATGCTCAACTCAGGGTTGCCACAGACCTTTAATTTATAAAACAAAAGCAAAAAACCACATTATCTGTGAAGCCTCATGTGAAACACATTATAAAGGTGAAACACAGTAAAACAGAGTGTGCCTGTACTGACTGGGTTTTCCTCAAGTTGTCTGTTCTCAGAAGGAGGAGAAAGGACTGTGTTATTGGTAAGAAGCATTGCTAATACAGTCTTAAGCAAAAGAACCTGTCTTTAAAGTTCCACCCCATCTGTGTTCCAAGGATCTTGTTTATTTTATTTTATTTTATTTTATTTTTTGTCTATTTAGGACTGCAACTGCAGCATATGGAGATTCCCAGGCTAGGGGTCAAATCTGAGCTGTAGCCATCAGCCTACACCACAGCCACAGCAACACCAGATCCAAGCCACTTGTGCAGCCTATACCACAGCTCACAGAAATGCCGGATCCTTAACCCGATGAGCGAACCTTCATCCTCATGGATACTATGAATTCAGATTCATTAACTGCTGAGCCACGACAGAACTCCTAAGGATCTTGTTTCAACTTAGCTGATAAGTGCTTTCAAAGCAAGAACTCCTCTTGATTTAACACTTAACCTTGTGTGTAACAGTAAACAGACCAAGATTTTTCCCTGTGCATTTTAACTTTTTTGAATATATGATGAAATTGAATTGAATGAATTTATGATAAAGGGCTCCTTGCTTATTAAAATCTTGGCTTCCTCTCAAAAGGATTTAATGCAACTTGAAGGTAACAGAACAGAATGTGTTGAGCTACCATTTTGCAAGCCCCATGCTGAGCAATTCTGTGTTATTACTTCATTTACTCCTTAAAACAACCATGTGAGGCAGGTAGTAGTAGCCACATTTTGGGGGTTTTTTATAACTTTTTTTTTGTCTTTTTGTCCTTTTAGGGCCGCACCTGCGGCATAGGGAGGTTCCCAGGCTAGGGGTGTAATCGGAGCTACAGCTGCCAGCCTACGCCACAGCTCACGGCAACGCTGGATCCTTAACCCACTGAGCGAGGCCAGGGATCAAACCTGCAGTCTCATAGTTCCTAGTTGGATTCTTTTCCACTGTGCCACCATGGGAACTCCAAGTAGCCACATTTTGAAGTTGGGACTGAGGCTTAGGGAATGTCACCTGGCTAATAAGTGGAGAGAGAGACCCAAACCAGGGCTCTAGGTCCCCTAGCCATTATGTGGAAAGCTGGGTAAACATGTGTATAAGGATAATTAATAGTAAAATAAAAGACTGTTTCCAGTAGGAGGGTCGTAGTGGATAATCTGTAGTTTTAAAGAACAGTGCGGTAGTGGGAAAGGGCAGATGGCAATTTTTTTTTGTCTGAAGGGGTATACGCATCTGCTGAATATAATCATTCAAACTTCTCTGATTACTGTTTTCTCCTGACAGTTAATTATCTCCTTTTACCTAGATACTGTAAGACTACAAACCTTGCTATTCAGGGTCTCAGAAGATCACCCCAAGTAGTAACATTTAGGGTAGAAACCCAGGTATCTTTTCACTGCCTGCAGTTTTCTGTTCTTGTCAGTAGAATTGAGTTAGGGGCTTCCTTCACGGGCACGTGGCATGGACAGAGACGGCTGAACAAAGACTGGAAGAAGGTCTTGCCTTTTCCACACCTCCTCCTCAGTCCTGCCCTAGATGTCCTAGAAACACTCAAGAGACTAGGTTTGGGGCCTGCCCAGGCCTAGGCTTGTGAAGCACCTCTCCAGACATCATTTTAGAGCCTTCTGGAACCACATCTTTCATTCTTCCTGGCCTGGCTTCACAGTCTCTCTGTAGTATCTTGTTGGGTTTTTCTCTTGTCACTGTGGAATCCTTCCAAGGACAGACATTGAGGGAAGGCGTTAGAACAGCAAAGGCAACAAATTACAAGGCAGACTTGTAGTGTAAGCCAGAATAAAATGCAAAGCCCATTTTCTCTCTCGGGTCTGTAGTTAATAAGTTCTCGCAGATCTCAATTAGTCCTGTGAAGTAGGAGAAAGTGGTTGTCTGCGGAGGGCTTTACCCTTTACAAGGCCTCTTGTGCACCTTATTTCAGGAAACCCTTAAAGCAGTTCCAGGTACGTGGGACTCTGGGCTGGGTCGTACATCTTTGGATACCTGATCCGGTGCTCCTTCCACAGCACTGCCCACCTCCTCTTCCATCTCTCGCCCTACCAGGGACAACTCTGGCTCCCCTTATTCCACTGTTGCTGATCTGTTTGCCTCCGTCTCATCTTCCTAGGCTGCCAGAGTAAATACAAAACAAGCAAAGGAACTCGCAATCCATGAATTTTGAAGAGCATTTACAATCAGCAGGTTTTATGTGATGCAGTTGAAATCTTTCTTTGGTGAGCAAAGCCCTCTTAAGAGCAATGCATATTTTATAGAATCTATAGTAGGGAATCTTGTGGACTGAGCTATATGAAAACAATGAGAGTCCCTAGCCTGCTTCACTGGGCATGTTCTCCAAATTTTAAGATAATAGAGATCCCTTCATTGCACCCAGACACCCCGTAAATCAGTTCCATCTCTACCTGCCTTGCAGATGTTGGGATTGGGAAGCTTGAATAAATTATCAGTTTTTGTAGTTGCATTAAGTTACTTGGTGTCTAGTTTTCTGCTTATTAAGGTTGATTCAGATCTTCATTGGAGGGAGTTCCTGCTGTGGTGCATAGATTAAGGGTGTGAGTTGTCTCTGCAATGGCTTGGGTTGGATCCCCAGCCCAATGCAGTGAGCTAAGGATCTGGCATGTCCACAGCTGTGGCATAGGTTGCGGCTGCGGCAAGGGTGTGATCCCAGGCCTAGGAACCTCCTTATGCTTTGGGTGTGGCCAAAAAAGAAAAAAAAAAAAGATCTTCAAAGGAATTTTTTTTTTTATTTCAAACACACAGCTTTGTGTGACTTGTATATGGGTTATTCCAAGGCAGCCTGATTCCTTGGGATGAGTTGTAGTTTCATGACTTTAGGAACCACTAAGAGTATCCTGTTTTATTCACAATCCAAACGACAAATGTTTTTTCCTTATTTATTCATTTGTCTACCACTGTTTAGTGGACAAATGAACGAATAAGAATAAGCTACTGGATCTCTTCTTCCGAAGCAAGACTTAAAAAGACTTAATGTGTTCTGTGCCCGAATACTTGTGTGATAGGCATTGAGCTGGTGTATGGTCCTGTCCTCAGAGCTTTACAGTCTGGAGAATTAAACAGGAGGATGAAGGTTCTTACTGCACAGAAAGATGGATATTTATGTGTGCTCTGAGATAGGGTCCAAGTCCCTGTGCAGGCAATCTGGAAGGACCAAGGAAAGCAGATTTGAAGGATGAGGAGATTTAACCAAGTAAAGGGGATGGAAAAAGGGTATTTGGGAGTTCCCGTCGTGACGCAGTAGTTAACGAATCCGACTAGGAACCATGAGGTTGTGGGTTCGATCCCTGGCCTTGCTCAGTGGGTTAAGGATCCGGCGTTGCCATGAGCTGTGGCATAGGCCGCAGACGCGGCTTGGATCCCGCGTTGCTGTGGCTCTGGCGTAGGCCGGTGGCTACAGCTCCAATTAGACCCCTAGCCTGGGAACCTCCATATGCCTCGGGAAGCGGCCCTAGAAAAGGCAAAAAGACCAAAAAAAAAAGGATATTTGAGGTAGAGTCAACAGCGTTATGAAAGCCCAGTGAGGGCGTAGAAAAGAGCAGTACATTTTGAGCAGTGACCTTCAACCGAGCGGCACTTATGGGCGAAGAGCGGTGGGTAGGGCCCAGGTCTTGAAGGCCCTTGAGAATCAAATTGCAAGGAGTTTAAATTTTGTCCTGTGGAATGTATGAAGCTGTTGACTGATTTTTGTATGTGAGAAAGTTCACCACTCCGACATAACTGCAGTTCTACAGGAGGAGTTAATGTGGACATGGCTGTTGCCCATTTTTAAATGCTGTCGCTCCCCTGTTCCCCTGCCCCCAAGCTAAAGGTGAGTTCCAGAAATAAAAGCTAGAAGAGGTTCCAGAAATAAAAGCTAGAAGAGGGAGTACATTCTGACTCTGCCACAGCCCATGAAAATTTCAAATCAAAATAAAGGCATCTAGCATTTGGAGTTCTGATCTCCAGCAAGGAGATAAGAATTGGGGACTGGCAGGGATGGGGTGGACTGTGGAGTAGAACCAGCTGCCAGCCCGGAGCCATCAAGGGCTACGCCATAAAAATCTGTCTACTAATCAAGCAGAAAGGGCCAGGAAGTGTTGGCTTCCTTAGCCTTGGGTGGGACAAAAATTGCTCAGAGGCTGAGGCCCCAGTAGTACGCTGTCAGCATAATTCAGAAATACTCCGAGAAGTTCAGATCATTGAAACCATTAGTACTTAGGTAGAAGCAAATTAAATTTTGTTCAGAGGGCTCACTTTTATAACTTAGGGCTCTCAGGACTCTCAAAGAAAATAGTCAGAAAACATAAAAAATTACAAACCACCAGTGAAAACAAACCACCATAAAGTAGGGTAGATTGAGTAAGTAAGAAAATTAGCACATGAAGATCTAGGAAGTAACTAAAACACCATGGTAGTGAAGTAACAAATATCAGAGGGTAATGGAAAAATGAAATAGGCGCACATGAAAAGCAATTTAAGAGACAGATAATAAAAATGAATAATTTGGTCTTTGAGATTAAACGCTTTTGATGGGCAGCAGTGCATGGTAACCTCAAAGGCGAACCTGAGGTAGTTGTAGTGAAGCACGAAAAGATTGGAAAATGAAGAACCCCTCAGGTGGCACATGGCAAGGAGACTGGAAGGGCTGGCACCAGGAAGACCACTGGTGAAACTTGAACCAAGTGGTTCACCTAACATGTAAGTGCCAGTGCCATCACAGGGGCTGAGGATATCTTTTTTTTTTTTTCTTTTCTTTTTTGGCCAGCCAGCAGCATGTGGAGATCCCAGGCTAGGGATTAGATCTGAGTCACAGTTGCTCTGCGGCAAGGCAGGATCCTTAACCCACTGTGCCAGGCCAGGTATCAAACCTGCATCCCAGTGCTCCACACACACCCCCTTGCCATCCCATTGCAGCACAGTGGGAACTCTGTACCATCTTTTTATTTTTATTTATTTATTTTTATTTTTTGCTTTTTAGAGCAGCACCCGCAGCATGTGGAGTTTCCCAGGCTAGGGGTCAAATGGGAGCTACAGCTGCCGGCCTACACCAGAGCCACAGCAATGCAGGATCTGAGCCGCGTCTGCGACCTACACCACAGCTCACAGCAATGCCAGATCCTTGACCCACTGAGCGAGGCCAGGGATCGAACCCGCAACCTCATGGTTCCTAGTCGGATTCATTTCCGCTGTGCCATGACAGGAACTCCTGTACCATCTTTTTAAAAAGAGGTCCTGTCTGCTCATTAGTGGGTCATAATGGCTCTACCAGGGGAATAGCGGTGGAGATGAGATGGGTGGATTTGAAAGATTTAGAAGGTAGAATTAACAAGATTTGGTGAATAAAAAAGAGTAGAAACATATGGAAGAAAAGATTGATTCTTCCTGTTAAGGTAGGAAGAAAACCCCAAAGTAGAGGCTTATTCATTTAGATGCATTTTTTCGGTGTGTTTTGTTATTTAGATATTAGAGGTTGGTCAAAGCACAGTCCCCATCTTCAAGGAGTTTCACAGGAAAGATAAACAATAGCTGTGTAACCTGACAGGTTTTGTGATACGGATGTGCCCAGGTTGCTAGGGAAGCAGAATAATTTCTAACCATGTCTAAGGGTAGAGGGGGAATGGAATCAAAGAAGCATCTAGAAGATGTGGAGCCTTAGCTAACAATATCTTGAAAGACAAGTTTAACCTAATGAAAGAGGCAGAAGGATTGGCGTGTTCAAAATCCTAAAAGATAGGGCTTTTTTGTGTTTCACATGCACAGTGTGTGTGTGTGTGTGCATGTGTGTGTGTGTGTGTGTGTGTGTGTGTTTGAAAGGATTGGAGAGGAAGGCAAAGGAAGTAACAGGGTGAAGGTCAACCTTACACATAATACTTAGAAGTTGGTATTTCACTTACCAGATGCGGAGGAGTGAGGATCTTAACTAGAGAAGGGGCAGGACCAGATTTGCCAAGAGCACTCACTTTTGTGATTCACTCACTGAGTGGTAACTTAAAGGAAACAAATCTGGAGGCAGGTAGCTCACACTTTAGAGGCAGTTGCAGTAAGTAATCCAGAGAAGAACGGATGAAGACCTAAACTATAAATCCTGGGAGTGAAGAAGAGGGAACCTGTTGAGAAGAAATAGGAATACACACACAGCATTTCATGCAGGAGGAACAGACTTACGGGCTTGGAGTCCTGGAAAGATACAGGGGGGAGGTCAGAAGTGCATTCATTATAGCAGGTGATACAGGGAAAAGGGGAGACTCTGAGGCTTGAAAAATAAATTGTGGGCTGGTTGAGAAAAGCTTCATGTGCCATGCCAGGAATTTTGGCACTGATCTTACTAACAGTGCACAGTTACTATTTTTAAATGTTGAGTGATGCTGTTGGAACTACAATTTAGGAAGATAAGAGTTACCACTGGGCACGGCCACTCTTCTAAGCCCTTCCCAGATATTCATCATAGTAACCCTGTTAGATGGATCCCATCTGTACCTCCCTTCTGCAGATGGGGAAACAGACAAAGAACTTGACCATGGCCCCACACCTAGTAAACAGTACAGCCAGGATTCTCAGTCTTTTTTTTTTTTTTTGGCTTTTTGTCTTTTTAGGGCTGCACCCATGGCATATGGAGGTTCCCCAGCTAGGAGTCCAATCAGAGCCGTAGCCACCAGCCTACGCCACAGCCACAGCAACTCGGGATCCAAGCCGAGTCTGTGACCTACACCACAGCTCACAGCAACGCCGGATCCTTAACCCACTGAGCAAGGCCAGGGATCGAACCCGCAACCTCATGGTTCCTAGTCGGATTCATTTCCTCTTCGCCACAACAGGAACTCCAGGATTCTCACTCTTAACCTTCCACAGCCTAGGTGTTTCTCAGCCAGGACGCTCATCAGAACGACAGGTAGCATTTCTAAAGATACAGTTGCCAAGATTGACTTGAACCAGAATATCTGGAGGATTGACGTAGAATTCTGCGTTTTGCAAAAGCTCCACAAGTCTGTTGTGCTTTGCTCAGAACTGAGTACTACAGGGATCCCAGATAGGAAGTTATGGCAGTAAGCCAGGCAAGAGATGAGGGCTCAAACTCAGGCAGAAGGAAACAGATTTAGAGGCTTAAGAGGTAAAATTGGTTTAATGAGCCGTAAACAATGGGGAAGAGTCAGAGTCGAAGCCAAAGATTATAAAGTTGAGTGTTTACTTAAAAAGTGATGATCTTGGCCAAGAGAGGGTTCCAAGAGGAGGGGTGGGTGTGGGAGCCAGAACTATGAATTTAGTTTTGAGCACTTAAGTTTGAGGGTCTGGAGGTCTTCCACTTAAAGATATCTTAAGAGGAAGGTTGCTTTTGGGGGTGTGCCTATGTGCCACCCACTGTGTAAGTGCTTTCTTCACTTTATCTCATACAATCCTCCCTTCAAATCTCTGAGAGTCCCCGTTTTTTAATTTTTTTGTCTTTTCTAGGGCCGAACCCGTGGCACAAGGAGGTTCTCAGGCTAGGGGTCCAATCGGAGCTGTGGCCGCCGGCCTACACCACAGCCACAGCAATGCGGGATCCGAGCCACATCTGCAACCTACAGCACAGCTCATGGCAACGCCGGGTCCTTAACCCACTGAGCGAGGCGAGGGATCGAATCCACAACCTCATGGTTCCTAGTTGGATTCGTTAACCACTGAGCCACGACAGGAGCTCCCCGAGAGTCCCCGTTTTACAGAAGAAATTAATACGGAGTGTGGTTCAGTTCACAGTGAAACTCCATCAAGCATTTTCCCTGTTTATTTCAGCCCTGTTGATGTATCTCTCCTTAGACTATATACCCTGGTGTGTGTAAAACATTGTGGTCAGTACCACATTTTTAGCAGGGGATTGTGAGTGTGCTTTCTCCTAGCCGTTTTCCTATCAAGTTCAGAAGTTTCATGAAGTAGAAATGCAGTGTTTTTGTATTTTCCTGTGGTGTGTGAACCTTGCCTAGGAAGAGGAGCGGGAGAACCTACCCTCAGGCGTAGATCAAACTATTCCAACTAGATCTGTTTACACCATGTAGTTATCGAGATGGGGGGAAGGGGATTTAAGTTTGAGCAAGTGTGATGTGTACAGAATTACGATCGAGCTCAGAACTCTTATTCCTGTGTTTACTGCCACACTCATACTACTGTCTGTCTTTCCTTCTTTACCCCAGGTCCCTTGGGAGAAACCCCTTGTGCCCAGGCTGAGACGGAGGGAATGACGGTGTGAGCTCTAGATGGTGTGAGACCACCCTGGAGCCGGACAATGGCTACAGCCTTGGAACCAGAGGACCAGGACCTGTGGGAAGAAGAGGGAATTCTGATGGTGAAATTGGAGGATGATTTCACCTGTAGGCCAGAGTCTGTCTCACAGAGGGATGACCCTGTGCTTGAGACATCACACCAGAACTTCCGACGCTTTCGCTACCAGGAGGCAGCAAGCCCTCGAGAAGCTCTCATCCGACTCCGAGAACTGTGTCATCAGTGGCTGAGGCCAGAGAGGAGGACAAAGGAGCAGATCTTAGAGCTGCTCGTGCTGGAACAGTTCCTTACCGTCCTGCCTGGCGAATTGCAGAGCTGGGTGCGGGGCCAGAGGCCAGAGAGCGGCGAGGAGGCAGTGACACTGGTGGAGGGTTTGCAGAAACAACCCAGGAGACCAAGGCGGTGGGTGAGGAGGGGGAGTCCTGATCTGTGTGATGTGGAGGGGGTCCATTTGCTGGAAGGATGGATTTGCTCACAAAAATTACCCCATAAATTTAATTGGCTCTGCCCTTGGCCTGAACCTAGATCCATATGCTCCCGGGGACAGAGGAGTGCACATGTTTGTGTGTGTGTGAGTGTGACTTTCTGGTTTTTGAAATACCTGCCTAGGGACCATCTTTCCTGACACGTCTTTAGTTTTCCCATCTTTGGATCTTGAATCTCCATTTCCTGGGGAGGACAATTTTGTGACTTGCTCAGAGGTTCTCAGACCCTCCGTCAGAGAATCCCCCTTCCAGGACACCATAGAGGGAAGCACACAACAGAGAGTTGCAGGTGGGGTAGGCGAAGATGGGGAGGTCGGACCTTAGAGCCCTGGGGATGGACAGGGTTTTGGGAAATGAGAAAGCTGCACAGTGTCTGACTGTTGACTGTCTCCCGTCTTGTCCTGGTGGGATTAACCTCAGCTCTGTCCTTGCCTGGCCCAGGGGGCCCAGAGTTTCCCCTCCTCATCTGGGTCCCTCTGGGAGTTTTTCTCTCGGCAGCTTCTCCTAAAATAGTCCCTGATGACAACCAAGACTTTCCTCCTGACTCCATGGTGACTGGAAGTTGGAATTATTCCCAGGTGACTGTCCATGTTCATGGCCAGGAGGTCCTGTCAGAGGAGACAGTGCATCCAGGAGCAGAGCCCGAGTCACCTAGTGAGCTTCAGGATCCTGCACAGACCTTGACCCCCGAGGAGTCCCCTGAGGAGACCACACAGAGCCCAGATCTGGGGGCACCAGAAGAGCAGAGCCTGTGCCAGGAGTTGGAGTTCCAGCCCCTGCAGGAGAGCGGTGGGAAGCCTCAGCAGAAAGGGGGGATTGTGGCAGAGTGAGGGGAGGGGGCACTTTCTCCCATACTGAGGAGGCTGGGTAGATGGTAAGGGGAGGAAGTCATAGGACACAGGGAGTCGAGAGGAGTCAGCACTAGCCAGAGGCCCCCTGTGAGCAGGTTGTCTAGCAGGGCTCTTGGTTATTCTCCTGGCATTCCCACAGGTGGTGGCGTTGGGATGACTCGAGCTACCCTTAGGCCAGTGTCTTGATCCCACCTTCCCACCAAAGACGATGGGGACACTCAGCTCTTTGCCACCTGTAGGGCTGCCCTGCCTTTAGCTGATCTCTGCTTTCTTTCCTTCCCAGAGGTTTCAGTGCCCCAGAACCCAGCCCTTCCCGAAGAGAGGAACCCTGCAAACCCAGAGGTGGTGGCCCTTCTAACTGCTCTATCACAGGTATGCCTTGGTTTCTGTTTATACCACAGAGAATTTGAGGAATCACTAGGCATTAGCCATCACTGAACAGGTCAGAAGGGACACAGATTTCCACTCTCCTTTTGCCAGTTTGAGTCCTCACTTCTGCATGTGCCAGGGGTTGAGATCATTTATAACATCGCAGTTGGCTCCTCAGGCTCCAAAGCCTTTGGATTTCCCACCAACCAGAGGGACAAACAAAACGGGATTATTTTGTAACATCCAGTACCACTTGGAAGTTGTCCAGCGAGAGTTTATGTTTGGTTTTAAGGAATAAACTTGATAGTCATTTGCAAGGATGCGGAAATGATTTCAGATTTGGGGTGCTGTCCTCTTCCAGGGGCTGTGTTCAGTCAGGCCATGACATTTATGAAGCATCCACCATGGTCAGGGACCTCGAAACTAAACTAGACTAAGCTAATGTGGCTGGAGAAAAAAGGAAGAGAGTTCATCTTTGTTTTATAGTTTGTAGTCTAACTGAAGAAGCAAGTCCTGTTTATGTTATGCTCTGTGAAAGGGATGTGTGATGAGGTGAAGTTGGTTAGGGAAAGTGTCCTAAAGATGAATTTCTGTAGAAAGGTAGGTAGCATTAGTGCATCAGTGGGGAGTTGAATGATGACTTCTAAGACTGTTCTTGTGTTTTATTTTTTATTTTTATTTATTTATTTTCTTTTTATGGCTGCACCTGTAGCACATGGAAGTTCCAGTGCAGATTGGGACTGCAGCTGTGGCCTACACCACAGCCACAGCAACACTGGATCCGAGTGTCATCTGCGACCACACTGCAGCTTGCAGCAACACTGGCTCCTTAACTCACTGAGCAAGGCCAGGGATCAAACCTGCATCCTCACAGCAACAACACAGGTCCTTAACCCGCTGAGCCACAATGGGAACTCCTTTTCTTGTATTTAAACAATATCCTCAGGAAGAAGAACATAGTCTGATGCTGAGCGAAAGTTGTGGGATGGAGGGAGCAGGAAGAGGGCCAGTGCAAAGGCAGGAACGTGGGAAGTAGTGACAGAGGGTGAAGCACAGATTTCCTGAAAGGGAGGGAACCAAGCATCGCATTTGAGTGTCTTCGTCTCCTGGGTGGACTCTGCCCGTATCAGTACCCCTTCATTCCAAAGAACAAAATACGAGGCTCCATGAAGAATCAGATTTTAATGAAATCCTTGTGTTGTTTCAGGGATTGGTAACTTTCAAGGATGTGGCTGTATGCTTCTCCCAGGACCAGTGGAGTGATCTGGATCCAACCCAGAAAGAGTTCTATGGGGAATATGTCTTGGAAGAGGACTGTGGAATTGTGGTCTCCCTGTGTAAGGAATTTCAAGTGTTTCTAGAGTGTCAGATCTTTTCTTGTTGGAAATTAAGGGCGTCTTGAGACCTTAGATTTTATGTATTCCGCTTCTCTTGTGGCAGCCCCGCCAGTGAGGTTGAAGGAGAGCTGAGGAAGATGATGATATCCTTCTTAGTTAAAGGGAAGAGACAGTGCCTAGAAAGTGGTTGAAAACCTCTAACAACACAATAAAGCTAAAGTGTAGATTTAGTATGAGTTTTAGTTTAGTGTAAGTGGGTAAGCATCTCAGTTTTGAAACAAGCACTGAATTAAGTTGGAGATCATCTGCTTACCTGAGTATGGGAAAAGGATGACACTGACAGCTGTGTGATTATTGAGTTACGGGTGAAAGGCCAGAGCTATGCAGCACCCATGAGAGGTGCTGAAGGTTTGCCCTACTGACCTGCCTGTGTGTTTGTCCTATAATCTGTCAAACAGAAAAGATCTGCTCTTGACACAGGGAACTGTGGAACCAGTCGTGATGTCCTGTTTTCCCTCTCTCGAGCAGCATTTCCAATCCCCAGACTAGACGAGATCGCCCACATTGAAGAAGAAGAGCGTTCGACCCCAGATATCCCAGAGCCTCAAGAGCCAGACATCCTGAGTTTCACATACACAGGTGAGAGGCGGTGAAGGGAGTCTTCCCAACTTCCCTGCCCCACCGCCGCCCCAGCTGGCAGTTCTCTGGCCAGCGTTCCTCTCGCCTCCAGGGGGACCCCTCTCACCAGTTCTTCTAACAATGTCAGCCAATCCTGCTGTCTCCCTCGGAAGCCAGATTCTCCCGTTGCCCCGCCCCGCTTCACCCCATCATGGTTTGAGGGATCTGTAATGCAAAATGGTAACAGAAAAAATAATAATAATTAAAAAAAAAAAAAAAGGAACATGTGGAATTACAGCTCTACCATTTTCTAAGCAGTTCACTTAAACTCTTGATCCCCAAGTTCCACATTTGTAAAAGGAGGATAATGGTATGTGTCCACATGAAGGCTGGTGGCAGCACGAGATCATCTCTGAGAAAGTGCCTAGCACATGCAGGCCTTCGGTGGACTGGTTATTTCCTTCTTCCCCGGCCTCTCGCACTGAGAAATAAGGAACTCTCTCTGTATGGTCTTGCCCTCCCCAGACTCTTGTAGATCTCCCCGTTATGCAGAAGGCATCATCGCCTCTGCAGCTTGTCCTCTCCTCCTCTCTCCCTTCTCCAGGAGACAGGAGTGAAGACGAGGAAGAGTATCCTGAGCACGAAGATGTGAGCGTGGAGGATCTGCACAGGTCTGTTCTGGGAGACACGGAAGTTCACCAGACCCCAGACTGGGAGATCGTCTTCGAAGACAGTCCAGGCAGACTTAACGGAAGAAGATGTGGCACAAACACATCTCAGGTTAATAGCTTAACGAGTCTTCGGGAAACCCTGCCTCTCCAGCCCGTGTCAGGGAGGCACCATGACTGTCCTGTGTGCGGGAAAAGCTTCACGTGTAACTCGCACCTTGTCAGACACCTGAGAACTCACACAGGGGAGAAGCCCTATAAGTGTATGGAGTGCGGGAAAAGTTACACTCGGAGCTCACACCTCGCCAGGCACCAAAAGGTTCACAAGATGAGCGCCTCTTATAAATATCCCCTAAACCGCAAGAATGCAGATGAGCCCTCCCCTCTGGTCCAGGCCGAGAGAATCCCACCCATTGAGAAACCCTACAGATGTGACGACTGTGGGAAACACTTCCGCTGGACCTCAGACCTGGTCAGGCACCAGCGGACACACACAGGGGAAAAGCCCTTCTTCTGTACTATTTGTGGCAAAAGCTTCAGCCAGAAATCCGTGCTCACAACACACCAAAGAATCCACCTTGGGGGCAAACCCTACCTGTGCGGGGAGTGTGGCGAGGACTTCAGCGACCACAGGCGGTACCTGGCTCACCGCAAGACGCATGCGGCCGAGGAGCTCTATCTGTGCAGCGAGTGTGGGCGCTGCTTCAGCCACAGCGCCGCCTTTGCCAAGCACCTGAGGGGACACGCCTCGGTGAGGCCGTGCCGATGCACCGAGTGTGGGAAAAGCTTCAGTCGCAGGGACCACCTGGTCAGGCATCAAAGGACACACACTGGTGAGAAGCCGTTCACGTGCTCTACCTGCGGGAAGAGCTTCAGCAGAGGCTACCACTTAATCAGGCACCAGAGGACCCACTCAGAAAAGACATAGCCAGGCCCCCATGGGCAGACACCTGCCTTCAGCCGCTTGCCAGGGGTGGGCCAGGAGAAGCCCGCTTGTCGGCCTGGGAAGACCTTTTCTAGGGGGTCGGCCCAGATCTCTGTAACCTCTTCCCATGACTAAACAAGCCCCTGGGCAGAACCTCTCAGCCTTCTACACCTTGAGGAGATTTTCTTGCCAGAGTTCACCTGAATTGAGGCCTCTCCTTGCCTTCACCTCACGGGTGCAAAGTGGGAGCATTAGAAGACTTAAGAGGTTGTGGTTTTATATTTGCCCCCCAAACAGGCTGTTACTTATCCTAAAGACTTGTTAACAGCCTCCAGTTCACAGTGGCCCAGGACAAGCTCTGAGGTTTGGTAAGGGACCAGCCTTTAGGATTCTGTCCTTACTGGGCTCAAATTTTAAAGCACACAGCCCTGAACTCAAGGCAGGTGATCGGCATCCTGATGGCTCTGCCGCCCTTACCCAGGTCAACTGCACACACCTCTCACTGATTCCCCCCTTCACCATGCACTTTGCTTTCATTCCGGGGAGAGTTGCGTGAGGTGTCTGATGGGCAAAAACGTCAAGGCTACTTCCTTTGGACCTTGTTAGGCTCCTCCCTTCTCCATTGTCAGAATGACACCAGGTGCCAGATGCAGCTTGAAAGGAGGACCTAGTCAGAAGCCTCTTTGCTCGTGGGGTTTTTTCCCTGTCAGAATGTTCACACCTAGCCCTCCTGTTCTACCAGTCTCTTGGCTTTGTCCCCAGTACTTACTCTGCCACAGGTGAGATTTGGGTGCTGAGGGATTCGGTCAAGCCTAATTAAAGTCATGAAATCATATACACTCCCACACACATACAAGCCCACCCACCCCATCCTCTTCACATGGGTCTGTGAGGGGATGTTGAAACAGTGTCAGAGGCACTTTAATCATTGTAGGATCGTGATGGACTGGGTCACTTCATTTATGTGAAGAAAGCTGGAGATCTGAGCTCAGATTCTGGGAAAATTAAAAAGTTGTTGCTGCTGTCCAAGGCCATCCAGACTTCTCCCGATACCCCACCCCCATCATCCCCTCTTCGTTCTCTGACACCAGGGAAACCTGGGCCCTGAAGAATTTCCCTGGAGTAAATGGCTTTCATGTATTTGCATTGTTTGCTTTGTCTTAAGTGATTCATTTCCATGTACTTAAGAATGAAGGAGCCTGGTAAAGGATGAGGCATAATAGTTTCGAACCTCAGCCCTCGATTGTGGGCTTGGCAAGGACCGGGGAGCCCGTCCTCCATAAATGGAGCACAGGGTGCGGGATTAAAGCATGAGAAGGGAGACTGTCTTCTGTGCCTGGTTTCTTCTGCTTCTCAAACCAGTATGTGCCAGTGTTCACCAGAGGGACGTGGGTGGGATTAACAAGGCCACAAGCTTAAGAGCTCAGCAAGGAAATTCTCATTCTGGTCAGTAACAATACTCTAGGTGACTGGTTTGGTTAATTCGGTCAGCTGTTGTCTTTCTGGAAGTACACACACAAGAAATTAAAAAAGGAACACTGGGGAGTTCCTGTTGTGACACAGTGGAAATGAGTCCAACTAGTATCCATAAGCATGTGGGTTCAATCCCTGGCCTTGCTCATTGATCTGGTGTTGCCATGAGCTGTGGTGTAGGTTACAGACGCAGCTCAGATCCCGTGTGGCTGTGGCTATGGCGTGGGCCAGCAGCTGTAGCTCTGATTTGACCCCTAGCCTGGGAACTTGCATACTCCATGGTTGAGACTCTGAAAAGCCAAAAAAAAAAAAAAAGTTGGCAGCCAGGTTCCTTGGTTTCTGGGGCTTTCTATTTCACCCATTCACTCTCCCCAGGTTCTGGAGACTTCTGAAGATTATCCATACAGAGAGCTCTGGGAGGACAGAGTAATTTTCCATGAGGATAGAGAAAGCTTGGAGTGGTTAGCCGAGCCACTGGGGCAATCTGTGCTCATTGAGGTAAGATCTGAGTCTGGGGTTTGCAGAAGAGACTTCTGATGTGCAGACATTTCTGAACCATAGCTAAGATCTCAGCACGGTTTGTCCTGGGCAATATGCCACAGTGGTATAAAGTAATTTCTCCTAGATCATAATTTATGGACGTTGATACAATTCTGGAGGTAACAGATTTGACTTTTAATTTGCTGATTTGTCTGCCTTACTGCAATAGGTAAAACTCTATCAAAAGAATTACCCATAAAGCAAAGTTTGAGAGATGGCCCAATGTGTTGGGAAATCAAATCGTTCTTTTATTGCTGATCCCCCCTGCAAAGTCTCATATGTTGGCACTAAATCTCTGGTCTCTTGTAAATGACTGTGTTTTCTGAGGTTCCTGGAGGGGCATGTCGTCTCCTAAATCTGAGCATGCACAGAACCACAGTCTCTAGCAACGGTTCCAGTACAGGAGCCTGGAACCAGCCAGAAGCAGTACAGTCAAACACAGGCCGTTGGAGCCCAAGATGCCCTGACCTTCCCCACGGGGTTCTCTGTAGAATTCTGTGCAGGTTCCTGAACACCTTACTAATAGTAAAAGTGTCTTGAGGAGGAAAAAGGCAAGACTTTGAAGGTCTTTGGAGGAAGATAGAAGGTAGTCTAAACAGCCCAGAGAATTGCAAGATTGTCGGAAATGAAGTGATTTGCTAACAAAGTTATGAAAATATTAAGAGCACTTGGCACCTAGTTTAAGAATAACCCAAGGAGGAGTTCCCGTCGTGGCGCAGTGGTTAACGAATCCGACTAGGAACCATGAGGTTGCAGGTTAGGTCCCTGCCCTTGCTCAGTGGGTTAACAATCCGGCGTTGCCATGAGCTGTGGTGTAGGTTGCAGACGCGGCTTGGATCCCGCGTTGCTGTGGCTCTGGCGTAGGCCAGTGGCTACAGCTCCGATTCGACCCCTAGCCTGGGAACCTCCATATGCCGAGGGGGCGGCCCAAGAAATAGCAACAACAACAACAACAAAAAAGACAAAAGACCAAAAAAAAAAAAAAGAAATAACCCAAGGAAAATTCACCTTCTCCACTGTGAAGTCCCAAAAATCAATGGAAAGAGATAAAAGGCAAAATATACTTTTATTACCTGGAACTTAATCTTCAGACTTTAGAGTAGAATCTAGTGATCTCAGGATATCTGTTTACACAACATAATTTAATTATTTATGGGCAATAAGGATCCATGTTTCAAGGTTATAGAATACATTCTCAAACAGGTTTAAAATAATTGCCAGTGTAAAGAGTAATGAAGTAAGTCTTTTTTTTTTTCCTCTCTGTTTTAGGGCTGCACCTGCGGCATATGGAGGTTCCCAGGCTAGGGGTCAAACCAGAGCTACAGCCACTGGCCTGTGCCATAGCAACACCAGATCCAAGCCACATCTGCAGCCTACACTACAGCTCATGGCAACACTGGATCCTTAACCCACGAGGGAGGCCAGGGATCAAACCTGAAACCTTATGGTTCCTAGTGGATTCATTTCTGTTGCTCCATGACGGGAACTCTCCAAGAGTAATTAAGTCTTAACAAATACCAGATGAATATTATATAGAAGAAATCTTGGAGCACAATATTTATTTGAAAACCCACAACAAAAAATTTAAGTTATATGTTTGGAGACTTTAAAATGTCCATATGAATAACTTGCCTTAAAAAAGATCACTTGAGAGAAAGTAGAGTACCATTGACTAAGATGCCAAAACCAGCCTCTACACTGGTACCAATTAAGACAAGAGTTGGGTGAAGCAGAAGGAACAGCTTTATTTGTTTTACCAGGCAAAGGAGGCCACGGCAGGTTAATGCCTCAAAACTGTGTCTACCCTTGAGAGGGGATAGCAAGAGATTTTATAGGTTTAGCTTGAAGCAGGGTGTGGGGGGCTGTTGATAAGGATTAGGGTGCCCACATTCTCCCTCCATGGATCATTTCAAAGTCATCAAGGCGAGTCAGGTGGTCCAGTGACAACTTCTGGTGGTCTTCAGGGTTGTTGCACCTTGACCTTCTCTCTCCAGTGAAGATGACTCACAAAAGAAAGGAGGTGTTAGAGAATGTTTCAGAGGAAAGGAAAACACCAGCTGCAATATAACCCTGACGAGAGCTACTTTGGGAGTTTCCAAAGTAGCTCAGTAACAAAGCCGACTAGTATCAATGCGGTTGAGGGTTTGATCCCTGGTCTTGCTCAGTGGGTTAAGGATCCGGTGTTCTTGTGAGCTGTGGTGTATACAAAGACACAGCTCGGATCTGGAGTTGCTGTGGCTGTGACATGGGCTGACTCAATTGACCCCTGGCTGGGGGACTTCCTCATGCCATGGGTGCAGCCCTAAAAAAACAAACAAACAAAAAGTAACCATTTGTCAAAGTAATTAATGATGAAAGAAATCCTTTGTGAAAAGCTGGTTAGAGTAAGTTAGTGGACCAAGGCAGGACATAACATAATGGAGACTGTTTAGTTAGTTTTTGGCTCTAACAATATTTCCTAAGCAAGAACTCTTGAGTCAGCCTTGTGAGACTGAGGGGAGGCCTGGGAGGCTAAGGGAAAAGCCTTTTTGTTGCTGGTCCACTGGTGCTGAATAGAAACTCTCGGAGAGGTTTGGGTGAAGGAGAAAAAAAATAGCTTTATTCCTTTGCCAAGAAAAGGAAGTTCACAGCATGCCTTAAAGACTGCCCCACCCCCACTCCCTTTGGGGGAGAATAGGAGATGGTTTATAGTTTAGGCCTGGAAAATAGGGCCGCAGATAAGGATCAGGGTAGGTACAAGCTTGTATTGTCTTTCAAAGCTAGTGTTTAGTGGCTCCAGGACTGGTTCTGGTGGTCCTTCTTTCTGGAATGAAGAATGCTTCATTAGCGAGTTTCCGTCAGGTCTCAGTGGGTTAAGGATCTGGCGTTGCCGTGAGCTGTGGTGTAGGTTGCAGATGCAGCTTGGATCTTTTTTTTTTAATATATATATATATTAAATGGTTTTTTTTTTTCATTATATCTTTTACAGTGTTCTGTCAATTTTCTACCGTACAGCATGGTGACCCAGTTACACATAAATGGTTTTTATTTTTTTTTCATTATAGTTCCCCCCGCCTCCCCGGCTTGGATCTTGTGTGGCTATGGCTGTGGTCTAGGCCAGCGGCTGTAGCTCCAATTCAACCCCTAGCCTGGGAACTTCTGTAAGCTGTAGAAGGGGCCCTTAAAAAAAAAAAAAAAAAAGAATGCTTTATTTACATCTTCCATTTGTTGGGAGTTTTAGTTCTGCAGAACTCAAAGATATTGTTAAATTCTTTGAGGAGGGACCAGGACCCTGCCCTAAAGCTGCACTGTTATTTCTGACTGCTCCTCCATGGTCTCTACATCCCCTCCTTTCTCTGGTTTGATCAAACTCATGGGAGGTGAATGAGGCCTATTTCCTAAAAAGCAATGGAGGGCATAGAAGGGCTTTTGCATCCCAGAGCCCCATAGGGGCCCTGCTCGGTTACATTTTCAAAACACAAGGATTCAGGGGCTTGCACACGGTTTCAGTAAGTCTGAGAGGGAGTTCCCATCATGGCACAGCGGAAACAAATCCAACTAGTATCCATGAAGATGCAGATTCAATCCCTGGCCTTGCTCAGGAGATGAAGGATCCGGTGTTGCCGTTGCGTTGTGGTGTAGGTTGCGGACACGGCTCAGAATCCGTGTTTCTGTGGCTGTGGCGTAGGTTGGCAGCTGTAGCTACGATTGACCCCTAGCCTAAGAACCACCATATGCTGTGGTGCAGCCCTTAAAAAAAAAAAAAAGTCTGAGATATCTACTAGATATCTAGTGGAGATGTTGTGTAAGTAGCCATATATGAGTCTGGAGAGAGGAAGTATAGTATCCACCCATTCATTTATTGCTTGCCTGCTTGTGCTAAGCATTGTGTTAGGTACAATGATTACTAAGAGCTTTGCTTCCAAGAATTCTTGAGCTGGTGGCAAAGAATGGCCTCTAACCTAGCGTATAAGATGTGCTAAATAGATACATTAGCATAGGAAAGGGGTGGTCAGCTTTGCCTGTAGAGACAATTCACAGAAGACCGAGGCAGAACAGAGGCAGTAGTGGTTAAGGGGTGAGGGTGGAGGCCCCCTGGATAAATAGACCTAAATTTGAATCCTGTCTCCATCATTTATTAGCTATAAGACCTTGAACATGTAAATTACTTCACCTCTCTAAAGGTTCTCAAATGTTAAATTGGGAATATTCATAGAACGCTTAGAAGCCGACACTTTTATTAGTTGTCATAGTTACCCAAATTGCCTGGTGACTGGACAGATGATAAGCCTGGCTGCTACTGCCCACCTGCCCCACCCCCCCCATCTCCCCAGAAGAGATCACCGGCAGATCTGGAGAGCCTTGGCTTTTCTCAGTGGCTCAACTCCCTTTTTTCTGTCTTTTTAGGGCCACATCCTTGGCATATGGAGGTTCCCACAGCCACACGGGATCCCAGCCTCATCTGTGACCTACACAGACCATCACAGCTCATGGCAACTCTGTATCCTTAACCTACTGAGCAAGGCCAGGGATCAAACATGCGTCCTCATGGATGCTAGTCAGATGCATTTTTGCTAAGCCACGATGGGAACTCCCAGTGGCTCAACTCCTTCCCACCTTTCCTTAGGATCATTGAGAAAGCGGCTTGTCTCAAGACCGTTTGAATGTCTCTGTTCTTACAAATCCAGAAGTCATTGAAGGAGAGAGTGTTATACTTCAAAACAGTTTTCCCTAAGGCACAAAATACAATGAGGAAAAAAAATTCTCTCTTTACTTAGATTCACTATGTCTACACCGACTTGTCAGAAGGAGTTATCTAAGGGGGCCCAGATAATCAGTATCAGCCTTAAACTATCCTGAAGTTTGCAGCCACCCTTTAAAATTTAGTAATATAAATGCCTTCCATTTTCAAGTAAATCTTTTTCTGCCTCAGATAAAGTAAGTTCCACATAGTCTCGTCCTTTTCCACAAAGGATCTTAAATATCCCAACCATGTGTTGAATCTTTCCATTCTAGTCCCAGCGTGGTACCCAGATATCTTCTCCAACCCAAGCCAAAAGCGGCACACTATTAGGACCCAAAGTGTCTCCAACCTACCTCTCTCATTTGTCCTACTCTTTCAAGAATCCAGAGAGTTAAAGGACAAAAAGGATTAGCCCAGCACCACCCCCACACCCACAAAGCTTAGAAAATGCAGAGGTGCCCAGAACCAGTGCTATTGCTGCAGCATGACCAATTCCATTCCACAGATGGACTGTTCCCAAACCACGCTGGGTTATTTGATGCATATTGCCTTCTAAGCCCACTGTCGACTAAAAAAAATGGCACAACCTGAAAGTTAAGTTTTATTTGGGGCAAAATTAGGACTTAGCCCAGGCGTCAGGATGTCAGGTAGCCCTGAGGAGGTGAGGGGAGAGCTAAGATATATAGGAATTTTTGCAACAAAGGGAAGATAGTAGGAACAGAAGATTTACGAAAAAACCAGATTTCCAAAACAGTTTCTATGGGAAAAAGTAAAGGTCTAGTCTTCCTGGAATCACTCCTTTGATATGCACCTCAGCTGAGGGCCAGTGTTTGTTTCCTTTCTGAGTTCCCTCAGGGCTCACCCAGCCCACTCTTGGGAGTGGCTGCACTCAAGGAGGACCGGCACTTGTTTTGTTTTGTCCACTTAACTCCAGCCCAGGAGGCAGTATTTCAGACAGCTCTGAAATACTCCCTCTGCACCCCCACCCCCCCAAGAGGAAAGGGGGAGTATCAAGATAGAAGTCAGGTGAAGGGGAAGGTTCCTGCAGCCAGGCACACATCTTACAGAAGGTTGCTGCTCGTCTTGTGAAGGTTACTTCTAGTCACAGACATCAGTCATCATGAAGGACTTTGGTGTTTTTCTAGATATGAGAGGATGCAAGAATTGGGCTCATAAAAATCTCCTAAAAACATCTAATGATCTGAAGACGTGTTCTTCCGTTTTCCCAGAGCACACTCCTGGCCTCCACACTGAGCTCCGCTCAGAGGGTGCTGCGGGTGGGCAGTTGCTTATGATTTAATCCCTGTTGAGGCTGATGGCAAGTGCCAAACTCCAGTTCACAGCCCATTGCTGTTTCCAAGTGTAATTAATAGCAGAGATTTATGTAACTAAAGGGAAGAAAGCGTAAGTTTTAAAAAATGATAAAAAGATGATGGTTTTGGCTTCTCTGGAGTACAAGTCAATCCAAGTCCATAATTTACACTGACAGAAACCCCCTCTTAAAAATATTCCTATGTCCTGGGGGGAAATTCATCTGCCAGGCTCCTCTCTTGAAGAACTGCTTTTGAAATCCTGCTTTTCTGGCATGATTTTGAAGTTCCTTGGCCAGTTTGTGGGTTTTCTCTGAGAAATCCCTTCTTTTAGAATTTATGCTATGTATTTCAAATCTCTTAATTTCCCTTCCAGCTACCACTTAATTCCTGCACATCTGGCTTCTCATTGCTGAATTCTTTGGTGTGAGCGGTAGTAAGAGTCTTTCCCTTGATTTACAGCCCCCACTTCCTTATGTTCCAAAGTCCCCCAGGCAGAGTTGATAGGTTTGTGTCTCTGCCCCTCCCCAAATCCCAATCCTTTTATCTTTTTTTTTTTTTTTCCATTTTCAGCAAAATCCAAAGTCTTTCCTAGCTCTGTGATGCTGATTCTTTCCAGTCTTGTAAATCAGGGATTCAAAATTAAACAATATGGTAGAAACTTGCTCATCCTATATGACTGGAATCAGTAACTTGTCAGTTAATCAACAAACCTGACAGATCATTTAAAATAATGCATACTTTCATGCTATACATTTTATTTTAATTTCAAACCTTTAAATCTGTGTTTATTTTGCAATTTGTCAAGTCAGGATTGCCTGGTATTTAGTCTGAGTTTAAATCTGGTCCCACTATTTACCACTTAGGTGATTCTGGAGATTAATGAGAACAAACACTAAGTGTTCTGCAAACATTCAATTCCTTTTTTTTTTTTTTTTTTTTTGCTTTTTAGGGCTGTACCTGTGGCACTTGCAGGTTCCCAGGCTATGGGTCAAATCAGAGCTACAGCTGCTGGCCTATGCCACAGCCACAGCCACGCCAGATCTGAGCCATGTCTGTGAGTTACACCGCAGCTCATGGCAACACTGGATCCTTGACCCACTGATAGAGGCCAGGGATCAAACCCGCATCCTCAGGGATACTGGTTTCTGCTGCGCCACAACCAATTTATTCTTTTTAAGATCACTATTTTATTAGCTTTTTTAGGGATGCCCTAGCAAGACAAACTGAGCAGCTTAAAACAACAGAAATTTATTCTCTTAAACTTCTAGAGGCTACAGTTTCAAAATCAAGGTGTCAGAAGAGCCAGGCTCTCTGAAGATTCTAGGAAAGAACTCCTGCTTGCCTCTTCCTAGATGTTGGTGGTTACTGGCAATCTTTAGCTTACACCTGCATCACTCTGATTTCAGAGTGACAGCAGTGCATGATGGCTTGAAGCAAAATCTTAATTCTCTGCTCAGGAATTGAACCTGGGCAACCTGGATTAAAACCAGGAGTCCTAGCTGAAACTGACAGCACTAACGGCCTTACTCTAGCCAAAACACAGACTGGGACTTGAACCCACAGTTTTTTAATTTAATTTTATTTTATTTTATTTTATTTGTCTTTTTGCTATTTCTTTGGGCCGCTTCCTCGGCATATGGAGGTTCCCAGGCTAGGGGTCTAATCGGAGCTGTAGCCACCGGCCTACCCCAGAGCCACAGCAACGCAGGATCCGAGCCGCGTCTGCAACCTACATCACAGCTCACGGCAATGCCGGATCGTTAACCCACTGAGCAAGGGCAGGGACCGAACCCGCAACCTCATGGTTCCTAGTCGGATTCGTTAACCACTGCGCCACGACGGGAACTCCAGAACCCACAGTTTTAAATTAAGATCACTCACCTGGTGTCGGGACTCACTGAGGATCAGGTTCTTCATGCCTCCATGCGGAAGGAATTCAGTGAGAGACAAAGTGATAGGCAAGAAATAGATTTATCAAGGGAGTTCCCATTGTGGCGCAGTGGAAATGAATCCGATTGGTAACCATGAAGTCTCAGGTTCGATCCCTGGCCTCTCTCAGTGGGTTAAGGATCTGGCTTTGCCATGAGCTGTGGTGTAGGTCAAAGATGAGGCTTGTATCCCCAGCGTTTCTGTGGCTCTGGTGTAGGCCGGCAGCTGTAGCTCCAATTCGACCCCTAGCCTGGGAATCTCCATATGCCTCGAGTGTGGCCCTAAAAAAATATTTATTTATTTATTTATTTATTTATTTATTTATTTATTAAGATAGGACACTTGTGAGAGATGCAAGAGGGCAGGCAAGGAGGTGAGGAGGCTCTGCCCCGAGGATTAGGTAGGCTACAGTTTTATTATCCAAGGGGAGTAGGGGTTGGAAAAGACCACCTCTTCCTCTTTGAGCAGTATCTCCTCCTTAAGTATCCAGTAAGGTGTGTATTCAGATCAGCAGAAGAGTGGTCCTCAAACTCCTGCCCCTGGTCTGAACCTGAATGCAGGCCTTATCCCATCCCCCACCCAATGACTTTTGACAGTTGTCACACCTCCACTAGTCAATCAGGACTGCCTTGTTCTGATGGCTTTCTTGAGCAATTATTAACTTATAGTGGTCTCCCAAAGTCCCCTAGGTTTCGATCTCTATCTGTGGTCCCTTATTGAACTTCCACAACTACCTGTTCCTACTCCATCCCTATCATAGCCACTAGACCAGCTAGAGGCTAGAAGCAGAATTGCCCTTATTCTTGCCCCCCTGTTGAAAGCAAGAATGTTTCAATGAGGCAAAGACTGTAAAAACAGGTATAAAGTTTATTGTTAGAAACACAGTACAACATGTGGGAGAGCACACAGAAAATACTCTATTTTTCTGGAGTTCCCGTTGTGGCGCAGTGGTTAACAAATCCGACTAGGAACCATGAGGTTTCCGGTTCGATCCCTGGCCTTGCTCAGTGGGTTAAGGATCCGGCGTTGCCGTGAGCTGTGGTGCACGTTGCTGACAGGCTCGGAACCCGCGTTGCTATAGCTCTGGCGTAGGCCGGCATCTGTAGCTCTGATTAGACCCCTAGCCTGGGAACCTCCATATGCCGCAGGAGCGGCCCAAGAAATGGCAAAAAGACAAAAAAAGAAAATACTCTATTTTTCTAAGCAGAAGTGAAGCAGTAATACACACCCAAATGAGTGAGGGTGCGGGTGTCGCTCACAGTGAAGAGTGCACCAGAGAGGTGATTTAATTCACTGATATAGGGCAGTTCTTCTGGGTCTCTGTCTTCCTTTGGCCAGTTATTTTATTTTTCATACTTGGCCCTCCCGGGCTCTCTCCAGATCCACGTGCGCATCCTTTGGCCAAGGTGGATTCCAAAGCATGGCAGGAAGATTATCCAGACTTATTAGGGCCTGGCACTCCCTCACTTTCTGACCCAGAAGTTTGGTTGGGGTCTCCCTAACCCTGAGGATGGGGAGCAGGTGACCTCTTTGTTCTTCTGTCCAAGCAGGGCTCAGCCCCTCTTTTGATCCTGTCATTGCAATTATTTAACTGTTCACAGAAGACAAGTACCAGTTACTTGCCTCGTGCCTGTTGTTATTTCTACCTTGAAGTAGAGATAGGTGGCTGGTAGTAAATGCTTGTCCTGGAGCCCACCTATCTCCCGCCTCAGAAAGTGTCAACAAGAGACTAGTTGTACCTATCTTCTGCCTCAGGAAGTGTAAATACGAGGCTAGTTGCAGTTGTCTAATCCTGGAGCCCATCCATCTCCATCTCAATTCTATCACCTGCCTTTGGCTTCTTGTGGCAGTCTTCCCTCTCTGTGTGTCTCTATGTCTCCCAATCTCCCTCTCCCAGTAATTGGATTTAGGGCCAATCCCACTGTGACCTCATCTCGACTTGATTGCGTTGGCAAAGACCCTATTTCCAAATAAGGTCACTTTCATGGGTATCAGGATTAGGACTTCAGCAAATCTTTTGGGGGATCCAAATCAACCCACTAAACCTGAGAAGAAAAAAATTACTGACTATCTGATTTCACAGATAAGGCAATTACAGCCCAAAGAGATTAATTTCCCTAAGGTTATGTAACTGGAGAGTAGTAGAAATTATATTTAAATTCATCTCCCACTCGGTCTTTCAATTCTGTTCTTAACCAGGGAGTCTAACTAAAAGACTCCCTCTAAATAGAAGAAAGAACCTAAGGGTGGGGAGTGCTATGCCTGACACCACCAAACCAAAGCCAGGGAGTTCCCGTCGTGGCGCAGTGGTTAACGAATCCGACTAGGAACCATGAGGTTGCTGGTTCGGTCCCTGCCCTTGCTCAGTGGGTTAACGATCCAGAGTTGCCCTGAGCTGTGGTGTAGGTTGCAGACGCGGCTCGGATCCCGCGTTGTTGTGGCTCTGGTGTAGGCCTGTGGCTACAGCTCCGATTCAACCCCTAGCCTGGGAACCTCCATATGCCGCGGGAGCGGCCCAAGAAATAGCAACAACAACAACAACAAAAGACAAAAGACAAAAAAAAAAAAAAAAACAACCCAAAGCCAGAACTCTGATCTGCCCTGGGCCAAGCAAATGAATCTAAATCCCCAAGGGCAGGTTCCTCTGGCCCGCAGACCTGCAGTTGCACTTGCAGTTTAAGGAATTACCACTAGAGGTCGAAGCCCACTCCTGGAGGCTCTTTCCCTCCGCAGGGACCCCAGGTCTGCAAAGCCATGCATTAGGTGGAAAAAAAGAGGGAAATGTCTGGCGTCCCAGGTTTTTGAAAACTCCCTCTTGCTGCCTCAAATTGTCAGAAGATAGATGTACAAAATCTGTTGTCTTTGGACCTCAACAACCACCCAGAAACATTTAGGCTGAGAGATAGTCTGTTCACCTCTGACACTGATCTGAGATTGCTGATCTAAACAGACAGTAAAAGTGATCATGGTGCCTAAGGAATTCCATACAAAAATACAGCACAATGCCCATGGACTTTTTTCTTGTTACACCTTAAACCCAATAGCCTCTCTCAGAAATGAAAAGGGAAGGAATTGTGTCCTCACTAATGCCAGCATCACCAAATCCATTATTCTTCCTGAAAGTGACCAGCCCCTATCCACCAAAATCAGAAACTTCTGGTTTGCCCAAGATTCTTTCATCTCCCCTCCACCCTATGTCCCAGCAGTGATGCTAATTGACCCACATCTGTACCTTCCTCTCATTTCTCCTCATTCCCCCACCCTCACTGCAAGGTTCAGGCCTCATCAGGTGCTTTATTATAATGTCATTCCAATGGACTTCGCTGCTTCCTCTGTTACCCCTCCATGACTCTCGTCTATATGATTGCCAGCAAACATTCTAAATATTAAATTGGATGATGTTACTTCTCAGCATAAAATTGCTCAGTGGGAACTACCATATAATCCAACAATCCCATTCCTGGGCATACATTCAGAGAAAACCATAATCTGAAAAGATACATGCACCCCAGTGTTCATTGCAGCAGTGTTTACAATAGCCAAGACATGGAAGCAACCTAAATGTCCATCGACAGAGAAATATATACACACACATGCCTAGAGATGATTATACTAAGTAAGACAGAGAAAGACAAACATGTTACCACTTATATGTGGAATCTAAAAAAATGATACAAATGAACTTATTTACAAAATAGAAACAGACTTAGTGTTTGAAAATAAGCTTATGGTTACCAAAGAGGACAGGTGAGGGGAGAGATGGGTTGGGATTTAGGATTGGCATTCGCACACTATTGTACATGGAATGGATGGTCAACAGGGACTTGCTGTATATAGCAGAGGGAAGTTTACTCCATACTCTGTGACAGCCCATATTGGAAAGGAATCTGAAAAAAATGGGTAAATGTATATGTATAACTGAATCACTTTGCTGTACAGCAGAAATTAGTACAACACTGTCAATCAACTATACCTCAACTTTTTTTTTTTTTGCTTTTTAGGACCACGCTTGTGCCACATGGACGTTCCCAGGCTAGGGGTCAAATCTGAGCTACAGCTGCCATCCTGCGCCATAGCTACACAGGATCTAAGCTGTGTCTGTGACCTACACCACAGCTCACAGCCATGCCAGATCCTTAACCCACTGAGCAAGGCCAGGGATTGAGCCCGCAACCTCATGGTTACTAGTCCGATTTGTTTCCACCGTGCCTCAATACAATTTTTAAAGAATGAATAAAATAAAATTGCTTCCCAGCACATTCAAGGTGAAATACGAACACCCTAGCATGCAGGCTCTTCTGTCCATGTCCTACTTGCCCACTGGTTCCTTTTTATTTTGAAAAACTGAATTCGTGGCTCACATCCTCCCAGAAGTTTGCTCTTCTTTTTCCTTCATAAACTTCTCACAGGGCCCTTTGATCGCTGTAATCCTCTGTTAACTTCTCTCTTGGTTTTATTTGCCTAACACCAAGCACAATTCTTGGTGCACACTAGGAAGTCAATAGCTGATTACTGAGTAGTGATGTGATGTCTGCAAAAGTGTAGGAGAGTGTGTGAAAGTAGAATCATCCAGTCATAGCCACTTTTTGGGAACTGATATAGTAGAGGATAAAAAGATGTGGAGACCCCGCCCCTACTCAGCAACTTCGTGAAGATATTATTTGGGGGAGAGGACCAGGAAATACTTCCTTTGACCAGGTATCACATAACGACAAACTCCTCAAGGGGAAAGAAGTGGAGAAGAAAGTAAGATAATCGATTGAGAATTTAGCTCCAAACCCCATCACAGAACTTGAGTTAATGTGGCTGAACCCCATGTCCTGCCTTCTCCTCAAAGCCCAAATCTGAGTGTCACCTCTGAGCACTCCATGTGAAGAAACTCCAGAATAAATCTGCTCACAAGTAGTGCTAGAGGCAAGGCATGAAAGAATATGCACTCTGTGCTTAGAGTAGAGCAAGTCTAAGACACCCGCAAAGGCTTTTCTCAGAAAGGAGTCATGCTCCGCCCCAGACCTGTGCTATCTAACAACATGGCAGCGTCCAAGGCGTTTTTATCTGTGGGTGAAGAGACACTACCATGTTTCAGCCTGATCCATCCATTGCTGTCATTCTTCTGTCAGTCAGTGGATTGAGAAATAGAAGGACTGAGAAGAACAGTGAGCTTGGGCACCTCCCCTCCACCTCAGTAGGCTTCAGGGAAGAGTATTTTTACCTAGGACCATCTCGTTTTATTGTAACCTTAATAAAGGCTGGGGCCTTATGTGGCCCACTGTCTACGATATTTTCGTTCAAGGGAAAAATGTATATAAATCCAAATTTTGAAATATAATGTATATTTTTACTGCAGGTTTCTTTAGAGCAGTCAGGTTTTAGAGCACTTTGGGTTCTTAGTACCTAAACAATACCTGGCACATAGGAAGAGCCTGATAAATATCTGTTGAGCAATGAAGGAAGGAACAGATACCTTACTTTAAAGCCATTTATTAACAATACCTTATTACTCCAGGAGTTCCCATCGTGGCTCAGTGGTTAACGAACCCAACTAATATCTTTGAGGATGCGGATTTGATTCCTGGCCTCCCTCAGTGGGTTAAGGATCTGGTGTTGCCATGAGCTGTGGTGTAGGTCGGAGACATGACTTGGATCTGGCGTTGCTGTGGCTCTGGTGTAGGCCAGCAGCTGCAGCTCCAATTTGACCCCTAGCCTGGGAACCTCCATATGCCACAGGTGCAGCCTTGAAAACACAAAAGATCAAAAAAAAAAAAAAAGAAAATAAATACCTTACTCTGACTTTTTAAAATTTCTCCATTACTTGTTTATGAGCTCCTCGTCTTGAATATACTTTGGGGTATATCCTAGCACTTACCAGGAGGCTGGACTATAATAAAAACAGATTATTTTGGAATTCCTATGTGGCATAGTGGGTTAAGGATCTGACATTGCCACAGCTGAAGCATAGGTCACAGCTGCAGCTATGTATCTATCCCTGGCCCAGGAATTTCCATATGTCTTGAGTGTAGCTGAAAAAGAAAAAAAAGAACAGATTGTTTTATTTATGAATATCACATAGTTTTTGAAAATGTGATTACTGAAGAAGTTTAAGTCCCTCAGTGGACTTGAAGAAATTAAAGTATGTATGCAAAAAATATTTACTTTTTTTTTTTCTTTTTAATCTTCTGACCATGCCTGGAGCATGTGGAAGTTCCAGGGCCAGGGATCAAACCTGCACCACAGCAGTGACCCAAGCTGCTGCAATAACAATGCTGGCCCTTTAAACCACAGCACCACAGGAGAAATCCTGAAAAAAAGTTTTAAATCAAGTATTAAGAGGAGGAGTTCCCTTTGTGTCTCAGTGGGTTAGGATCCAGCATTGCCGTGAGCTGTGGTGCAGGCCAGCAGCTACAGCTCCAGTTAGACTCCCTAGCCTGGAAACTATCATTTGCCACAGGTGTGGCCCTCAAAAACAAACAAACAAACAAAAAAGGTGTCCAGCAACAATATAAAGTATAATTTAGAAGTTCCAGCGGGATTGGTGGCATCTTGGCAGCGCCAGTGCGCATATTCCATCTCCGGCCCTGCACAGCGGGTCAAGGATCCAGCATTGTCGAAACTGTGCCTCGGATCATATCCCTGGCCCAGGAACTCCATATGCTGAAGGGCAGCCAAAAAAATAAAAAAAATAAATAAAAATTTAAAAAAATCATATGTAAGGGAAAGCTCAAACAGAAAGCCTAATGAATTACCTAGAGCACTGGCTTTGCAACCTCCACTTCTAATTCACTCTGTTGACACCAGATGGCGGTATTTTATCATGATCAACAGTGGTGGCCTTTTGCTAATTTCCAGTGGGAGGCACAAAGAATTCACAAAAGAATGACACATAGACCTTGATATCAAAAAGTTTATTATCTATTGGGAGAGTAGATAGCTATACAGGTAATGAAAAAGTACCATAATAATGACACAAAATAATGGCTAACATATTTTAAGGGACAAAAATTCTGAAAAGGCACTTCAGAAACAAGAATACAGATAGAAAGTACAAAAAAGTGATCAACATTATTAGTCTTCAGAATGCAGATTAAAAGGTCAGAGAAATGCTAATATATCCCCAATAAGAATGACTGAAATGAAAAGGACTTAGAAAACCGAGTGAAGTTGAGGCTGTGAAGGGTCTGGGAACCTTACACACTGCTGTGGGGAATGCAAACTCAAAGGTGATATATCTGTTTGGCATTTCTACTAAAGCTAATCTTACAAACACCTATGACCTAGCAGTTCCACTCCTGGGTGTAAACCAACAGAAGTGAGTGTTTATGTGCACCAGAGACGTGCACAGGTATGTTCATAGCAGATTCTTTATGATAGCAATATCATAGCAGATATATTATGACAACATATGTATGACTGGATCACTTCACTGTGCAGCAGAAATTGATAGAACATTGTAAATCGACTATAATAGAAAAAATAAAATCTTAAAAAAAATCACAGGGAGTTCCCATTGTGGCTCAGCAGTGACGAGCCCAACTAGAATCCATGGGGACGTGGGTTCCATCCCTGGCCTTTCTCAGTAGGTTACAGACCCAGCGTTGCCATGAGCTGTGGTGTGGGTTGCTGGTGCAGCTCGGATCCTGCATTGCTCTGGCTGTGGCTGTGGTGTAGGCTGGCAGCTGCAGCTCCAATTCTACCCCTAGCCTGGGAGCTCCCGTGTGCCACAGGTGTAGCCCTGGAAAAAAAAAAGTAATGCAAAATATGAATAAAGTATGGTACCTACACAGTATATGCGATAAGTAAAATACTATACAGCAATGAAGAACAAAATACTGCTTCCCAAAGCAACAAGGATGAATCTCACTAAATAATGTTGATTGAAAGAAGCCAGACCACAAAGATCACATACTATATGATTACATTTAGGTGAAGTTTGGGAACCAAAAAAAAAAAGAATCTAGACTGATAAAGGTCAGAATATTGGTTATTTGGGAGAGCAGGGTAAATATTGAGAGAAAGGAGGCAGAAATGAGCAGAAGGTTGTGCTAGAAATATAAGTCTTGATCAAGGGGTTGATACTCAGGTAAATACAGATATAATGTTTTGAACTGTATAAGATTTGTACACTTCATCACATGTTATTCTTCAATAAACAAATTTAAAAAGTAGCAGTAGGTATGGATGAAAAAGGAAAAAAAAAAGCAATAGTTAACATCACTGAATGTTTATTAAGTACAAGGCATTTTGTCAATACATACATTATCTCAGTCATCGCAATAATTATTTTTTCCCAGCTCTACTGAAATATGACATATAGCATTATATCAATTTAAGGTGTAAAGGTGGTAATTTAATATATATACGTTATAAAACCATTACCATAATAAATTAGTTAATCACATCCATCATTTCACAAAGTTGCAGTGTGTGTATGTGTGTGTGTGTGGAGAATTTTTAATATCTACTCTCATAGCAACTTTCAAGTATACAATATGGTATTGTAGGTTTGGGTTTTTTTTGATGTCGTTGGGTGTTTTTGGTTTTTTGTTTGTTTTTGCTGTTTAGGGCCACACCTGCGGCATATGGAAGTTCTCAGCCCAGGGATCGAATCAGATCTCTGCTGCTGGCCTACACCACAGCCACAGCAACACAGGATCAGAGTCACATCTGCGACCTACACCACAGCTCACAGCAATGCCAGATCCTTAAGCCACTGAGCAAGGCCAGGGATCGAACCCACAACCTCATGGTTCCTAGTCGGATTTGTTAACTACTGCGCCACGACGGGAACTCCATGGTGTCATCACAATAATTCTAAGAGGGATGTCCAGATACTAACCCAGTTTACAGATCAGGAAGCTGAGGCTTAGAGAGCTTAGGAACCTGCCCTGGTGCACATAACCTGTGTATGGCAGAGGGGGCACCTAGACATGTCTGGTTATAAAGTCCAAGCTCTAGTCCATTATTTAATGGTTTTCCCATTTTACAAGGCTCAGTAGGAGGAATGACTTCTGTCTTACGGGGAAATAGATTAGCAAAGACTTCAAAGAAACAAGTAAACCAAAATGTTATTGGTTTCTTTGCCTCCTACTAGAACTACGGAACCCTGGATTTGAGAGGATGTGTAGACATCATCTATTCTAGTCCAATCCTTTATTTTATTTGTGAAGGAAATAAAGTTCAGAGTGGCAACGATACTCATGTAAGCCTAGCAAAGAACAGAGTTAAGATCAATTGGAAAGGAGTTCCCATGGTGGCTCAATGGTTAACAAATCCTACTAGGAACCATGAGGTTGTGGGTTCGATCCCTGGCCTTGCTCAGTGGGTTAAGGATCCGGCATTGCCGTGAGCTGTGGTGTAGGTCACAGATGTGGCTCGGATCCTGTGTTGCTGTGGCTGTAGTGTAGGCCGGCGGCTACAGCTCTGATTCGATCCCTAGCCTGGGAACCTCCTTATGCTGCGGGAGTGGCCCAAGAAATGGCAAAAAGACAAAAAAGACAAAAAAAAACAATTGGAAAATAGCTGACCTTAATCAGAGAGCTGGCCACCCAGAAGTAACTGATAGAGCCAATATCTGAATCCAGACAGGGGGGACCCCAGAGCCTGTTCTCTTCACCACTGTGTTATACAGGGCTCTGACTCTTAGCTCCGTGCTCCAGCCACTGCCCTAGGCTGTCTCCCCACAATACACTGACAAGTCAGCACATTCAGAGAGTGGTCACAGTCAAGTAGAGGTGGGGAGGCAGCCAGGGAGACTGGCATACTTGCAATGTCAAATCGGGCCAAATCCAAATGCAGACAAATTGGGCAGCTAATTGAGAATCGCCAAAGTCAACTTTGAGCAGAAAGAAAGCAGCATTGGGACACCACCTAATTTAAACCAAGGGATGATTTCAAGACTTGAATTTAGACCCAAAGGGAGAAAAGCTTAGCTTCAGAAAAGTGTGATTAAGGCATAAAAAATCCAGTTTGGATCAATGCCGAGACCAGCTCAGCAGGATGAGGCTGAAGAACGGGTGCTGTGGAACTTAAGGAAAAAAAGTTAACATAAAACAAGACACAGAGACATTTATCTTAAGTAAAGGTGGGAACCAGGGGACTCAAGGTCTCAGGGACCAAGAGCCCTGCCTCAAGAAACCACACTGCTTTTATTGTGCTCTTGAGGATTACGTCAAGTGAAAAGGGGGTTGTAGGTGCAGGATATAGGTTTTTAAAATTATTTTATAAGTTCTTTTATTATTTTAAAAGTCACTTAGCTGGTAGATGGTTAAACTTTTACTCTAAACTTTAGGCATTTAAGAATCATTAGCATTTGAGTTACCTATCTATGCATAGCGTTTCAGAGAATCCTCACTGTGCCTCCGCAAACAGCATGCCTCTTTGCGGCAACCCTTTTTGCCTAGGTTTGTACCTTGGTCCTCTTTGCTAATGCATATTCTGTTAACGATCACTCATAAACCACTTGGCCATGAGGTTACTCTTTCTCTTATTCTTTAGAGGGCATATCATGCTTATGCAAATGGCGTGCCAATCTGCACAGGTCCGGAGTGCCTAGACCAATGTATTATGTCTTCATTTAGGTGACCCTGCGAATAACCCATTCCTTTAGGTCTTTGTTCTTAAGCTTAAGTCATTTACCATCACCGTGACTGTTTCTCAAGCAGGAAGACGGGACAAAGTAAGGAAGGACAAGATGGAGTCTTCAGCAAAGAGGCTAAGAAAATATTATAAAAACATGTCTCACAACACATCAAAGTAGTAGATGTGACTTCCTCACAGCACTAGAGTAAGATGCCACCAACGCGGGATCAAAAGCTTATCCCAGGAGTTCCTGTCCTGGCACAACAGAAGCGAATCTGACTGGGAACCATGAGGTTGTGGGTTCGATCCCTGGCCTTGCTCAGTGGGTTAAGGATCCGGCATTGTCTTGAACTGTGATGTAGGTCACAGACATGGCTCGGATCTGGCGTTGCTATGTTGTGGTGTAGGCCAGCTGCTGTAGCTCTGATTTGACCCCTAGCCTGGGAACTTTCGTATGCCATGAGTGCGGCCCTAAAAAAGCAAAAAAAGCTTGTCTCAGCCTCCCTCTCCTGCTCCCTCTCCACTCTTTCCACAGGCCCCTCCCTCTTCCCCAGCAGAAGTTCTTCCTAGCATTTCTTAGAACTTCTGCAGTACCTTGCCCACTTCTCAAAGTTCCATTTCATCTATCTATACTGATGGTCTTTGCCTTGGTACAGTTGACCTGTTGAATCTTGCCTGCATTGTATTACTCTGTTATGGCAGCTGTAACAAATTACCACAAATTTGGGCTTAAAACAATAGCACTTTATCCTCACATAGTTCTAGAGACCAGAAATCCAAAGCCAGTATTGCTGAGCCAAAGTCAACCTGTCATTGTCGCTGCACTCCCTCTGGGGGCCCTAGGGGAGACTGTTCCTTGCCTCTTCCAGCTTCAGGTGGCTGCCTCCACACTCCTGGGCTTGCGGCTGCCTCCGCACTCCTGGGCTTGCGGCTGCCTCTCTCCAATCTTTGCCTCCATCCCAGGCCTGTGTGTGCTTCATCTCCCTCTGCCTCCCTCTTATAAAGCCCCACCCAGACCATCCTGAGAATCTCCTCCTTATAAGCTACTTAATTTAGTCACATGTAATCATAAAATAGTATGCACTCTGTTTCCAAATAAAATGATCTTTTCAAATTCCAGGGATCTGGATTTAATCTCTTTGGGTGGCTCTTATTCAGCCTACTAGTTTTTCGTTTGTTTGTTTGTTTGTTTGTTTGTTTGTTTGTTTTGCCTTTTGTCTTAGGGCTGCACCCTTGGCACATGGAGGTTCCCAGGCTAGGGGTAGAATTGGAGTTGCAGCTGCCAGGCTACACCACAGCCACAGCAACGCCAGATCCTTAACCCACCAAGTGAGGCCAGGGATTGAACCCACATCTGCATGGATACTAGTTGGGTTCGTTAACCACTGAGCCACTACAGGAACTCCCAGCCTACTGATTTTTAAGCCCTAAAACTGCAGAAAGATAGATTTAAAAATAAAAAAAATAACCCAACCCTTTCTAAAAAGCCACTAAAAATATCACCACTATCCAGAAGAATTCCTCTCTTAAACTCTCTTCAATCTGGCTTTTTCCCTCACCATCCCCCGAAAATACCCTTGTTTAGGCTGCCAAATCCAGTGATGGTTTCTCAGCTCTGATGCTATTGTAGCAGCACTTGACACAGTCGAGCACTTCCTCCTTCTTTTCTGGCTATTTCTTTTCAGCCTTCTCTCCCGGACCATCATTTTCATATGGCTTCGGAGCATCAGAGTGTCCGTGGCTCCATCCTTGGACCTCTTTCCACTCTTACTTGTTGAGTGATATAATTCAGTCCCCCAGCTTTAAAGCCTCTGATAGCCTGATGGTTCCCAAGCTTACATCTCCATCCCAGTCTTTTCTCTAAACCTCCAACTTTAATATAGAAGAGCTGTTTCTCACTGGCCTGGGAACCTCCACATGCCGTGGGAGGAGGAGGAGGAAGAGGAGGGGGAAGGAGAGGTGGGAGGAGGGGAACTTCTTGACATTGCCGTCTGCCTGTCTAACGGGTATCTCCGTTTTAACATGTCCCAAGCTAACCTCTTTATTCTGCGCTCCCCAAACCTCCACTTTCCCCAGTGTTCCCCCTTTCAGAAGATACTGCCCAACCACTCACTCCAAGAAACTGGGGGATCATTCTTGACCTCTCTTTTCTCATATATCCTACAGCCAATCTATCAGCAAATGTTCCTGGTTCTGTCTTTCAAAATGTTCTGACCAGTACTACTTCTGTCCAGCTTGACCACTATCACCTAGTCTAAGCCTCTGTCACTTCTTTCCTGGACTGTTACATTAGCCTTCTCATTGGTCTCCCTTCTTTTTCCCAGGCCTCCTTTCAATCTGAGTAACCACAGAGATTATTTTAAACTCAAACCCATCATATATTTCCCTTCTCAAAATGTTCCAATAGCCTCCCACCATATTTAAAATAAAATTGAAATTCCTTCCCATGGTCCACGATGCATCTCCAGTCTTCATTCCTTAATATTTCTGACCTTACTCTTTACACCCCAAGCAATTTGGCTGCCTGCTGTTCCTCACATTTGCTGTTCTCATCCCTGGCCTCCAGATCTGTGTACTTCCTGTTTCCTCTCCTGGACCGCTTTTCCCCAGTGTTGGTCCAGCTCACCCCTTGACCACATCCAAGTCTGTTCAATTGTCATTTCCTCCAGGAGATCTCTCCTGACACTCTACTTAATAGCATTCCTATCACCCTCTTGCCAAAAATTTTATTAAGACCTAATGTTAAAATATGTGTCTGTTTACCTAATCGATTTTTCTATCTCCCCCACTACACCATTGGTTTTCTGGGAGCAGGGAATGTGTCTGTTTCTGTTCATCACCAGATTTCTAGAGCCTAGAACAGTGCCTGACAGAATAGGAACATGTTGGACATTTTAAAAGAAATGAATGAGTGAGTGTTTTAAAGATTTCGGAAGGCAAATGACTGGGCTATAAAAGGTAAGCTTTTGGAAGGGACCGCTCTCCACTCCTCTGCAACCACAAACTCAGAGGCTAGTAGCTGTGCTTTCTTCCAGCTTGAACACACCCACATGCTGGGGCTGAATGTTAGCTCTGCATCAGCAGCAGCTGCCTCCTCCCCCATCTCAGCTTTCCAGCCAGCCTCCCAGGGGAAGTGGGCAGGGAGGCCATGAGGTAGAAATAGCTACCTCCCGAGAGCAGAGCTAATAACAGGCTGTCCTTCTGTTACAGCAACTGCTGTGACATGCAAATGCTATGTTGTTTCAAAAAAAGAAGAGTAACCTATTGGGATTCTTTGTAAATTAATTTTTATTTTATTTTATTATTTATTTATTTGTGTCTTAGGGCTGTACCCACAGCACATGGAGGTTCCCAGGCCAGGGGTCCAATCAGAGCTGTAAGCCACCAGTCTACACCACAGCCACAGCAATGTGGGATCCAAGCCGCATTGGGTTTTTTTTTGTCTTTTTGTCTTTTTGTTGTTGTTGTTGTTGCTATTTCTTGGGCCGCTCCCGCGGCATATGGAGGTTTCCAGGCTAGGGGTCGAATCGGAGCTGTAGCCACCGGCCTATGCCAGAGCCACAGCAACGCGGGATCCAACCTGCGTCTGCAACCTACACCACAGCTCAGGGCAACGCCGGATCGTTAACCCACTGAGCAAGGGCAGGGACCGAACCCTCAACCTCATGGTTCCTAGTCGGATTCGTTAACCACTGCGCCACGACGGGAACTCCCAAGCCGCATTGTTGACCTATACCACAGCTCAGGGCAACGCCGGATCCTTAACCCACTGAGCAAGGCCAGGATCAAACCTATATCCTCGTAGATCCTAGTTGGGTTCGTTAACTGCTGAGCCCTGAAGGGAACTCTGGGATTCTTTGTAAATTCTTAGCAGACAAAGCTTCATCCAATGCCCACTGGGGCAGTACTTGAAAAAGAATGCAGCCACAGGGTAAATGCTGTCCGCATTCCCCCGAGAGGGGGGCTCCGGGGCTCAGAGGCCCAACAGAATGCCTTTCTTCCACTTCAGACACTACTTCCACCCCCACCCCTCCCCCCAGGGGAAGTCGGTGTTCAACCCAGGGGCCAGGAAAAACCCATATAAAGTAGAGGAGCAGCATAACACATTAATGAACAACTGAAGTTTTAGAGGCAAGCCTCAGTTTGAATTTCCAAAGTATATTACTAGCTGTGTATTTGTGAGAAAATCACTTAAGAAGCTTCAATTTCCTTATCCATAAAATCAAAATAATGTCTACCTCCCAGGGCCATTAGGAGGATGGAATGCTCTAGCCCAGCACAGGATGGCAGTGACGAGTACTCAGCATAATTAACTGTATTTGGCTTTACGAAGATGTGGAGGGCAAGGAGGGGAGCAGTCCAGGCTGGTATACAGGACACCCTATGACATGATTGACACTGGAGTGTGACCAGTCAGTGCTGTGGAAGCCATGAATTATAGAATGATAGGGTCACAAAAGACTCTGGAGATGTTAAAATGAAAACAAAACCAAAATCCTCGCATTTAAAGAAAAAAAAAAAGAAAGAAAGAAAAAGGAAATAGGTCTAGAAAGATGAACTGATTTGCCCAGAGTCACACAGCTCACAGCTGTTTAATGGCAGAGCCAGAGCTGGATCCCGGATCTCAGACTTCCTTCCCTTCTTTCGCTCTTACCAGTGCTCCTTGGTGTTTCCAACAGCCTAGGTGACCTGTAAGCCCTCCGGCTCCCACCTCTCCGAGGCTTCAAACAGCACAGCAGGTCCAGCTGTTTCAGCAGAGGAGCTCAGACCCAGACTTTCTGCCCTGCAGTCCCCACTCCCCCTTCCTTCATCCATTATGGCTGATGACCCCCAAACTCCTAGCACCCTGCTCCCTCTCAGCAGAACCCCGGGTGGCCCTCGGGCCTGTTGCAGAAGAGAATGTTCACTGGGGGTGATGTCAGGGACTGCAGGGTGGATCTGAAGGCCCTGTGCTTGCTCGCCTGGCTTTCCAGGAAAGGCCTTTGTAGAGCCTCTGAGTCCTTTCCTATCCTTAATTAAGCCCTTAATTAAGCTGGTTGGTGATGCCGCAGAGATAGAGTTTCCATAAATGGAAAACAAAGACAAACCATCCAAATCTCTTAGGTCAAAGGCCACATGCCTGGAACTGTCCATCTACTCCTCTCGTCTTTCTGCTCCTTCTCCTTCAAATGTTTGTTGAAATAGCATCTCTCCTGCTGAGTCTTTCAAATGGAGGAATCATTCTGAACCAGGGTTCAAATCCTTAGTTGCCCCTCACTGGGCCTCATTTTTCCCATCTGTAAAATGGGAACAATCATATTATTTACTTCACAGGGTTATCGTGAGATTGTGGACTCATAACTGCAAAGCATTTACATAAATGTCTGTAGCCGGGCAGACCCTTAATAAACACACTCTATGGTTACGATGATGATGATGATGGAGAGGAAGACAGACCTCTCCCAATTTAAGCAGGAATTTACTGTGGGATTCCAACTGCCCCATAATATGTATTTCTCCGTCTTCCTGCCCATAACTAAGTATATTTTAGTGCATTATCTAATATAATCCTCTTCACTGGTCTCTTGACTATTGGTCAGTGTCTGATTTAGGAGAAGGTCCCCGCTGGGCAGGAACTAGACCTAGTTAATCTCTGAACCTTACTCCCCTCCTCTGTCAAATGGATCTAATCCCTTATGATTTGCTTAAAAGATTAACCAAAATAGCATCATAGAATAACTGGTAAATAATACTGTCACCCTCATCCTGATTATCTGTCTAGGTAACCTGACTAGTATTAGGTTTATTATAGGAAATTGACCTTTTTATAGATAAAAACAGTCAAATATCAGCAATTTCATATGGCTCAATCTTATAGTAGTAACAATAATTGTAATAAAAACAATAAGAGCATCCAAGATTTATTTAATGCTTTTATTTATTTATTTATTCACTTATTTTGCTTTTTAGGGCCGAACCTGTGGCATATGGAGGTGCCCAGGCTAGGGGTCTAATCGAAGCTGTAGCTGCCAGCCTACACTACAGCTATAGCAACGCCAGATCCAAGCTGCGTCTGCAACCTACACCACAGCTCATGGCAATGCCCAATCCTTAACCCGCTGAGCGAGGCCAGGGATCAAACCTGCATCTTCATGGATGCTAGTCAGACTTGTTAACCATTGAGCCAGGACAGGAACTCCTATTTAATGCTTTTATATGCCAGGCACTGCCCTGGCATGACATGTTTCACGTGGATTATGTCATTTAGTATCTATGACCCTATGAGGTATATACCTTTATCACACCATAAATCAAATGAAAAAGCCCTGAGAAGTTTAGTAAGTGTCCAAAGGCAACACAGCTAGTAATGGGACACAAGCCTAGGATGTTAAATTCTGCGTTCACATATCAAACACTCTCTAGTGCTAGGTCTTCTTCATCCAGGATGCTACCTTGTCCTTTTTTTTTTTTAATTTTTTTTGCATGTGGTTGAGTTACATGTTTCATGTGTACAGCAAAGTGATTCAGATACACACACACACACACACACACACACACGCACGCACGCACGCACGCTCTCTCTCTCTCTTTTCCAGATTTTTTTTTTCATTATATGTTGTTGCAAGATATTGAAAATAGTTTCCTGTGCTATACAGTAGGTCCTTGTTGTTTATCTATTTTTATATATAGTAGTGTGTATCTCTTAATCCCAAACTCCTAATTTATATCTCCCACTTCCTCTTTGGTAACCATAAATTTGTTTTCTTTTTTTTTTTTTTTTTTGTCTTTTTGCTATCTCTTGGGCCACTCCCGCGGCATATGGAGGTTCCCAGGCTAGGGGTCGAATCGGAGCTGTAGCCACCGGCCTACGCCAGAGCCACAGCAACGCGGGATCCAAGCCGCGTCTGCAACCTACACCACAGCTCAGGGCAACGCCGGATCGTTAACCCACTGAGCAAGGGCAGGGAATTTGTTAACCACTGCACCACGACGGCAACTCCATAAATTTGTTTTCTATGTGAGTCTATTTTTGTTTTTTAAATAAGTTGATTTGCACCACTTTTTAGATTCTAATATAAATTATACCATGTGATATTTCTTTTTCTGACTTACTTCACTTAGCATGAGGGTCTTTAGATCCGTCCAAGTGGCTACAAATAGCATTGTTTCATTCTTTTTTTGTGGCTGAATAACATTCCATTGTATATATGTACCACATCTTTTTATCCATTTATCTGTCAGTAGACATCTAGGTAGCTTCCATGTCTTGGCTATTATAAATAGTGTGCTGCTATGAACATTGGGGTGCATATATCTTTTCCAATTGAAGTTTTCTCCACATGCAGGAGTGGGATTTCTAGATCATATGGTAATTCTATTTTTAGTTTTTTAAGGAAAGTCCATACTGTTTTCCATAGTGGCTGCACCAGTTTACATTCCCACCAACAGTGCAGGAGGGTTCCTTTTCTCCACACCCTCTCCTTCTTCCTATACTTGCACCCTTAAGTCCTCAAGGACCCAGGCAATGACTAGACTCCTGCCACCTGATGAGAAAATGCCCTAATGCTTCCTTTTGTCTGCCGGGTCCCTGAGTATGGCTTACTCCTAGTTTCTCCATCACTGCCTTCTATCTATCCAAGGAACACTCCACCATTGTTCATGTTGGGCCTCCCCGATGGAACATGCTTCACTGGAGCAGCTCCCCATCATATGTGCTGTCCTTTTCATCATACACCATGTCCTGCTTACCAGACTTCAGCTAAGTCTGTCTCCTCAGCCCCTCCCCATCCCTAGGAGGGTGCTAGTGTTATATCCATATCCATCTCCTCTGTCCTGCTGGCTTAGGCAGATCACACCTAACATTGCTCATGCGCATGATGCCAGGGGGAGAATCCTGGAGATGGTGAGAGCATGAGATCTGGTCCCTGCATACAAAGGGCTTGCAATCTTATTGGCAGACAGAATACAGAAAAAGAAATACAGGAGTTTCCGTCGTGGCTCAGTGGTTAACGAATCTGACTAGCATCCATGAGGACGAAGGTTCGATCCCTGGCCTTGGTCAGTGGGTTGAGCATCCAGCGTTGCCGTGAGCTGTGGTGTAGTTCACAGACGGTGGCTCGGATCTGATGTTGCTGTGGCTGTGGTATAGGCCAGCCACTACAACTCTAATTAGACCCCTAGCCTGGGAACCTCCATATGCTGCGGGTGCAGCCCTAAAAAGCAAAAAAAGAAAAAGGAATACAAGCTAGTGCATGGTAAGCAATGATTGAGTGGCACAAACATTTATCATGCAGTAAAGATTTAGCATTAAGAAGAAAGTGAAGAATTGTGGCCAGGAGACAGTCCGAACAGTTGCTGTGCCAAGCCCAGTATCCCAGTGTTAAAAGGAGTCTGATTGCGTACAGGGGGAGCTCACCTAAAAGGTCAGGGTGGCAAAGCAGCTCTGTGGCAGTAGCTGAATCCCATTTCTTTGCCCACTACGTGTGATCCTGAGCCTCTCATTCACAAACAGTCCAGCGACCGAAATTGAAATTCTCCCCTGTGCCTAGCCTGACTGGGCCAGAGTAAACTGCAGCCTGAAAAGCCACTCTTTCTTTCTGTTTGGACCCACACAAACCAGGCATTTCAGGCAATTTTTTTTTCCAGCCTCCCTTCTCCTAGCTGAATAAACCTCATTTATCTGACGCTATTAAGTCTGTGCACAGGCAGGTATCAGGCATGACCAGGAAATCAATATGAGCTGGTTAAATAAGATATTTCCTCCCTCTTCTGCTCATCTAAATGGGGAGCGATTCCAGCGGTGATCAGAGAACCATCACTCATTGTCTTCTTCTCTCTCCATGCATATGGCAAACACAGAAATTATTTTCTGCCAAGAATATGTACTAAAGTTAAATTCAAAGACTTTCATCATGTGATGAAGCCCCATCTAAAATTTCCTTTATGTCTTGGAGTTCCCATCGTGGCGCAGTGGTTAACGAATCCGACTAGGAACCATGAGGTTGCAGGTTCGGTCCCTGCCCTTGCTCAGTGGGTTAACAATCCGGTGTTGCCGTGAGCTGTGGTGTAGGTTGCAGACGCGGCTCGGATCCCACGTTGCTATGGCTCTGGCGTAGGCCAGCAGCTATAGCTCCGATTGGACCCCTAGCCTGGGAACCTCCACATGCCGAGGGAGCAGCCCAAGAAATGGCAAAAAGACAAAAAAATAAAATAAAATAAAATTTCCTTCATGTCTTGAAAGCAGTTATAGAATTGGTTCTAGAAAAGGATGTGAAAGAGAGATTAGAGATTCACTGGGTGGAGGTGCATGAAATATTCAGTCCCTCTATTTCCAGACAGAACTACATGGGAACCATCTGTATTTGTCTCTAAGATTCTCAGAGACCTTTACTTCCACACTCCATTCTAAAGACTTATACCTGTGTTCGTCAGGACTTTTTTCCTACACCCAGCTTTCATTCATCCAAGAAGATTTATCACTGATGATAGCATTTTTCCTGAGCCTCTGTTGTTCAGTGGGGTTTTAGAACTTGGCTGCCTTGTGACTAAAGAACAGGCTGCATTCACCATCACTGGAAGAAATGGGTGCTGGACAGAGTTGAGAAAGAAAGACACTGCTCTTAGTCATATCACAGGAGACGGAGCGGCCTAAACAAGATGCTTATTTTCTCACAGTTCCAGAGCTTAGACATCCAAGATCAAGATGCCAGCATGGTTGGTGTCTTGTGAGAGCTCCCTCCCTGGGTGGCAGATGGCTACCTGCTCACCATGTGCTCACCTGACCTCTTCTCTGTGCAGCAAGAGTGCTGCTGTCTCTTCCCATAAGGACACTAATCTTATGGTAAGGGCCCCACCTTCATTACCTCATCTAACCTATTACCACCCAAAGTCCTCATCTCCAAAACCATCCTATTGGGGGTAAAAGGAGGAGACAGTTCCATCCAAGATAGCACTGTGCTATAGATTCTCTCGGTTACTCTGTGAACCATGTGATCAGGTACAGAAGGGTCCATTAGGTACAGGATCACAAATCTTTTTATTATTTTATTGAAGAATAGTTGATTTACCATGTTGTATTAATTAATTTCTGCTATAGAGCAAAGTGATTCAGATATATATATATTCTTTTTCATTTTTTTCATTATGGTTTATCACATGCTATTGAATACAGTTCCCAGGGCTATATACAGTAGGACCTTGATCAGGACCACAAATTTCTTTGACGGCTTTTCTTACGTTTTCTCAGGCAGCTGTGGTTGGTGTGATGTGGGTAGTTTCAGTGTTGTGGCATGATCCACACTGGACTTGCAGTCAAAAGAAAAGGTTTCAGAGTTTCCATTGTGGCTCGGCGGGTTAAGAACCCAACATAGTCTCCCTGAGGATGTGGCTTTGATCCTTGGCCTCGCTCAGTGGGCTAAGGATCCTTGCGGCAAGCAAGCTGTGATGTAGGTCACAGATGCGGCTCGGATCTGGTGTCGCTGTGGCTGTGGCACAGGCTAGCAGCTGCAGCTCTGATTTGACCCACAGCCTGGAAGCTTCCATATGCCACAGGTGCAGCCCAAGGAAGGAAGAAAGAAAAGGCTTCAATCATCTTATACCCATTAGGATGCTATTATCAAAAACACAAAATAGTGTTGGCAAGGATGTGGGAAAATTGCAACATTCCTGCAGTGCTGGTGGGATTGTTAAATTGTGCAACCACTACAGAAAACAGTATGGCGGTTCCTCAAAAAATTAAGTGTGGAATTAGCATGTGACTCAGCAATTCCACTTCTGGGTATATATTCAAAAGAATTGAAAGCAAAATCTTGAAGAGATATTTGTACACTCATGTTCAATGTAGCATTATTCACAATAGCCAAGAGGTAGAAGCAACGCAGAGGTCCATCAGCAGATGAATGGATACACAAAATGTGTGTTTGGGAGTTCCTGTCATGGTTCAGGGTAACGAATCCAACTACTATCCATGAGGATATGGGTTCAATCCCTGGCCTCCCTCAGTGGGTTAAGAATCTGGCGTTGCTGTGAGCTGTGGTGCAGTTTGCAGACACGGTTCGGATCTGGCGTTGCTGTAGCTGTGGAGCAGGCTGGCAGCTACAGCTCCCATTTGACCCCTAGCCTGGGAACCTCCATATGCCATGCGTGCGCCCCCTAAAAAAAAAAGACAAAAAAATCGGTTGTTTATGTACATACAATGGAATATTATTCAGCCTTAAAAAGGAAGAAAATCTTATCACATACTATAACACGGATGAACCTTGAAGACATCATGCTAACGAAATAAGCCTCTCACAAACAGCAAAAACTGTATGAGTCCATTTATAGTATATCTAAAGTAGTGAAGGTCATAGAAACAGAAAATAGAATGTTAGTTACCAGGGGCTAGAGGAGGAGAAAAGGGGGCGTTCTCGCTGAATGGGTACAGAATTCCAATTTTGCAAGACGAAAAACTTCTTGAGATATGTTGCACAACAATGTGAACACTTAACACTTACTGAACCGTGCACTTAGAAATGGTAAAGATTAGGAGTTCCCGTCGTGGCGCAGTGGTTAACGAATCCGACTAGGAACCATGAGGTTGCGGGTTCGGTCCCTGCCCTTGCTCAGTGGGTTAACGATCTGGCGTTGCCGTGAGCTGTGGTGTAGGTTGCAGACGCGGCTCGGATCCCACGTTGCTGTGGCTCTGGCGTAGGCCAGCGGCTACAGCTCCGATTCGACCCCTAGCCTGGGAACCTCCATATGCCGCGGGAGCGGCCCAAGAAATAGCAACAACAACAACAACAGAAACAACAACCAAAAAAAATAAAATTAAATTAAAAAAAAAAAAAGAAAGAAATGGTAAAGATTGGAGTTCCCGTCGTGGCGCAGTGGTTAACGAATCCGACTAGGAACCATGAGGTTGCGGGTTCAATCCCTGGCCTCGCTCAGCGGGTTAATGATCCGGCGTTGCCGTGAGCTGTGGTGTAGGTTGCAGACTCGGCTCGGATCCCGCGTTGCTGTGGCTCTGGCATAGGCCAGCGGCTACAGCTCCAATTGGACCCCTAGCCTGGGAACCTCCATATGCTGTGGAAGCAGCCCAAAGAAATAGCAAAAAGACAAAAAAAAAAAAAAAAAAAAAGAAATGGTAAAGATGGGAGTTCCCGTTTTGGCACAGCAGAAACAAATCCGACTAGTAACCATGAGGATGCAGGTTCAATCCCTGGCCTTGCTCAGTGGGTTAAGGATCCGGCGTTGCTGTGAGCTGTGGTGTAGGTTGTAGATGTGGCTTGAATCTGAAAGCATAGCTGTGGCTATGATGTAGGCCAGCAGCTGCAGCTCCAATTCTACCCCTAGCCTGGGAACTTTCATATGCTGTGGGTTCGGCCCTAAAAAGCAAAAAAAAAAAAAAAAAGATGGTAAATTTAAGTTATGTGTGTGTTTTTTTTTAAACCACAATTAAAAATAAAACACATAGGTCTAAAGTCCAACCTCAGGCAGCTGCTAGCAATGAGAGAGTCATTTAAACTTTCAAAACCTCAGTTCCTTTATCTGTAAAACAGGGAGTAATAATGTCTATCTCTCAGAGTTACAGTAAAATCTAAGTAAGATAAAGTGTTTGGGAGGGTTGTGGACAATTAAGTATGAATAGAAGTAGTGCACTAATATTGTTGTTGTTAGAAATTCCTCTGCCACAATTCCAACAATATCAAATGCATTGGTTACCCAGAAGTGTTTGGGATGTTTGTTTTTCGGGCAGCACCCATGGCATGAGGAAGTTCCCCGGCCAGGGATTGAACCTGTGCCACAGCAGTGATCTGATCCACAGCAGTAATGCCAGATCCTTAAGCTGATGAGCTACCAGGGAACTCCCCTAGATGTGCTTTAATTCTGGCCTCTGTAAGGAACCTTATGCAATGTAGGTAAAAGAATGGCTTGCCATATCAATTCCCAGTTTTGGAGGTTGGTGTAAGTTTTATTTTATTTTATTTTATTTTATTTTGCTTTTTAGGACCACACCTGCAGCATAGGGAAGTTACCAGTCTAGGGGTAGAATCAGAGCTGCAGCTCCAGGCCTATGCTACAGCCATAGCTACACTGGATCCAAGGCACACCTGCGACCTACACCACAGCTCACAGTAACACCGAATCCTTAACCCACTGAGCAAGTACAGGGATTGCACCCACATCTTCATGGATACTAGTTGGGTCCATTACCACTGAGCCACAATGGGAACTCCCTACACACTTTAGATTAAAAAAAAAAAAAAAAAAAAAAAAAAAAGGAGTTCCCGTCGTGGCGCAGTGGTTAACGAATCCGACTAGGAACCATGAGGTTGCGGGTTCGGTCCCTGCCCTTGCTCAGTGGGTTAACGATCTGGCGTTGCCGTGAGCTGTGGTGTAGGTTGCAGACGCGGCTCGGATCCCACGTTGCTGTGGCTCTGGCGTAGGCCGGTGGCTACAGCTCCGATTGGACCCCTAGCCTGGGAACCTCCATATGCCATGGGAGTGGCACAAGAAATAAGACAAAAAAAAAAAAAATCCCCAAGCACATTACACTTTTCAAAGAATCTTAAATGGATTACCTAATTTAAAACATCTTTGTAAAGACCAAAGAAGAGCAAAGTTCTAAAGTTCAGAAACCCTGAGAAATTATCATTTAAATCTCTTTCCCCCCACAACTTGCTTTTCTAGTTACTAATTGCAACTCTCCGAGGCTTCCCTTTAGCACAGACTAAGGTAAATGAAGGAGGATAGGTGGAATTGAGACTTCTTATCCCACAGGTAATTGAGATCAGGGTTTTGGATGCATGTGCCCCCTCGTGTTTGTGAGGTGGATAGTGGTCCAAAATAGAACAGAAAAGTAAAAATCAGGGCAGGTAGCAACAGCCTCAAATACTCCATAACCCAAAGGCAAGCATGACAACCATGCATAGGAAGTCAATGAGAGAGAGAGTCTGTGTGCATCAGAGGGAGAAAGAGAGAAGGACGGAGGGAGGGAGGGAGTGGGGGCGGGAGCTGTAGAGAGGAGAGACGTACCTATTTTGCAAAAGTCATCAAACTTTGAAGTCAAACATTGTTGCACCATCACCACCACTCCCCCACAGCTGCCCCATTACCCTGGTTACACATCAGAAAAATAAATTATTTACTGTATGTGCCCATGTCAGAAATTCTGATTAATTTCATCTGGGGTAGGGTTTAAGAATTAGCATTTTCCAGAGCTGCATAGATGATTCTTATATATAATCAGAGAACCACTGGGACATACCTTCCATCAGCTTAGATGAAGTTAGACAGAATTCATCATTGATGAAGCCGTTTGATCGTGAACCTAGGAAATTCATAAATATTATCTCCTGAACTTTAGAAAATAACAAAGTCTTTGAGTTACATATGGTGAATTAAACATGAGTTCATTTACACTCCCTCCTGGGTTGCCGGTGAAATAATAGTAAATGTCTTAAACCCATAAGGACAGACAGCACAGAGAGGAGAAACCAACAGACAAGAGATACCAGCTAAGTTTTGGAACATGGAATGCAAAAAGAGGAATAGAAACTACCTTCATAGAAGTCAGCTGGAAAAGCTACAACCTAAGTGTTTGTGGAGGGGAACATGGATGAGAGTCAAGCTGATTTGTGTTCAAGAATATTTGAAAAGGCTCAGAGACTGGAGGCTGCAGATACTAAGAAAGAACAGGGGTGGAGCTAAAAACAGGAGGATTTGGTTGACCTGTATAATACTGCCTGTATATACTGCCTCTATAATGGACAGTTAGGTACTCACGTTCTCTCCCCCAGTACGAGAAGTCTGGGGCCCCCTCCTTCATAGAAGGACTAGGGTATGCTCTGGAAAAACCATATCAAGAGTCTTCAGACAGGATACCAGCACGGTGGAAAATCGGAAAGAGGAGCTGTGCTGAAAAGACAGAGATTCAGTGGAAGCCTAGACAATCTTCTTTGGCAGCCAGCCCCTTCAGTGGCTTGGCCTCAGGAATGCCGACAGCCAGATTCTTTCCAAGCAAAAGATTGGACAGTCTTTCTCTGGAGAGACCGGAGAACCCTAAGGGAAAAAACCCTATAAAATAAAGTTTATAGTACTCACAATAAAACAGCTGGTAATCTGTCACATCTCCATAGACTCTCATAGATGTGACACTGATTACTCCTGAGATCCCAATCAGCTTTTCAGAGCCTCGCTCAGAATGAATAGCTAAGGATCTCCAGATCCTTGAAGAAAGCTTCCAACCAACTATAAAAAAACAAAACAGATGAAATGGAAGGCAAAGGAAATAGAGACCAAAATATATATTTATATTATGGAGTTCCTGTTGTGGCTCAGAGGTAATGAACCTGACTAGGATCTATGAGGATGTGGGTTTGATCCCTGGCCTCAATCAGTGGGTTAAGGATCCGGTGTTGCCATGAGCTGTGGTGTAGATCACAGATATCGCTTGGATTCTGTGTGGCTATGGCTGTGGTGTAGGCTGGAAGCTGCAGCTTCAAATTGACCCCTAGCCTGGGAACTTCCATGTGCCACAGGTGCGGCCCTCAAAAAAAAAATTACACTTATGATTAATATTCTCGGAGAAGAAAGAGAGGATAGTGTATGAGATAAACTCTCAGCAAACAAGAAAGAGTTCTCAGGAAATAACAATGTGATAGCTCCACATCTCCAGAGATGGACCCGGATGAACTGTCTTCCCGATATCCACACCCTGGCATAGTCCTCTCCCACGTGGAATCTGGTGTGGCCCTGTGACTCTCTCTGACCAACAGGCTGGGACAGAGATGCTGTTGGGCCAGCTTTTAGCCTAAGCCTTAGGGATACCTGCCAGCTTCTGCTTTTGGAAGCCTGAGCTGCTGTAGAAAGTCTGAGTGCTCTGCTGGGGAGACCCCACATGGATCGGTCCTGAGGAGAGAGGAAAGTCCTGAGACCACAGAGGGCAAGAGAGGCTCAGCCCTGCCTATGTCCTACTGGAGTTGTCTTCCCATCATCTGGCCAAGGCAGATGTAAGGAAAAAACTATGCTGGATATTCCAGCCCCATCCACCCCCTGACTGAGAGGGAGACACATGCAAGGTCCCTCGTGAGACAGATGAGCCCCAGTCAACCCACGGAATCATGAAAAATAATCAAATGCTTGCTGTTCTAAACCATTAAGTAACAGATGGTGTGTTATGCAGCAAATATAAAATAATTGCCAACATTTAAAAATTGGATCTGAATGGTATCAGATTTCTTTTTTTTCTTTCTTTCTTCTTTTCTTTTCTTTTTCGTGGCTGCACCTATGGCATGTGGAAGTTCCTGGGCTAGGGCTGGGGGTCGAATTGGAGCTGCAGCTGCCAGCCTACACCAAAGCTTGTGGTAATGCCAGATCCTTAACCCAAGGAGTGAGGCAGGGATCAAACCCACATCCTCACAGACATTATTTTGGGTTCTTAACCCACTGAGCTGCAATGGGAACTTCCAGATTTCTTAATAACAACCTTGAAAGCTAGAAAATAGTTGCATGGTAGCTTGAAAATCCAGGGTGGAGGTGAGGGCTTATTACTTCAATCTACGATTTTACACTTAGTAAAATTAGCCATCAAACATAAGGTTGGATTAAAGAAGATTTCATGCAAGATCTCAAAAATTTACATCCTACGCAACCCTTCTCAGGAAGCAATTGTCACGCATGAGTCAGTGGCATGAAGTTCTCCACAAGGGACAATTTTGCCCTCCAGGGACATTCAGCAATGTCTGGAGACAATTTGGATTGTCACAAATAGAAGAGGGGCTGCTACTGGCATCCAGGAGGTTGAAGTCAGGAACGTTGCTAAATATCCTAATAAAGGCAGGACAGCCTTCTACAACAAAGAATTATCTGGCCCCAAATGTCAATAGCAGTGAAGCTGAGAAATCTTGGATTAAATCAAGAAAGGAGATTTATACTAGGGAATAAAATTTCCAACACAGTGCATTTGGAAAGGAAAGTCCCAGAACTGCAACTGTATTATAGGCTTAGAGGACAGCCAGTCCAAATTGGAAAAGGATCATAAAATGTTCCAGTAGAACTAGAACAGGAAGGGGGAAAAAGGGGGGGTTCCTGTTGTGCAGCGGAAACAAATCAGACTAGTGTCCATGAGGATGCAGGTTCCATCCCTGGCCTCGCTCAGTAGGCTGGGGATCCAGTGTTGCCGTGAGCTGTGGTGTAGGTTGCAGACACGGCTCAGATCCGGCGTTGCTGTGGCTGTGGCACAGGCCAGCAGCTTCAGCTCCAACCCCTAGCTGCAGACCCCTAGCCTGGGAACTTCCATAAGCCTCGGGTGTGGCTCTAAAAAGCAAGCAAGCAAGCAAGCAAGAAAGGAAGCAAAGGGGTGGGGGTGGGGGGACTGGAATGACTGGAATGATATCTGATTATTTGACTATGTGGAAACAGTACTGGGAGGGGAATTGAGTTCTTTTGAAGTAAGTCATCCAACAGCGAGGGGTTGGCCCAGTGATTCAGCCACAGTCAGTGCTCATAAGGCTGAAGTTCACCCCTGCTGCACCCGAAGTGCAGGCTCTGTGTTATCATTTCAAAAACGATTTCCTTCTTCTGTCACTCCATCCACCCTCACAGAGACGTTCTCCATCTCCCACTCTGACTCTCCAAACCCAGACTTGCTCCAGCCTCTCTGACCCTGTTATTTTCTCCATGCTTGGGTTTAGTGAACACACAGCCTCCTTCTACTTAAAAGGTAGCCCACATCCTTGCTCAAGGCATCTTATTTTTCTCCTGTAACTTCCAGAGATTTGACCTACTTACCTCTATTCTCTTTAGCTGCTTCCTTTGGGTTTTCTTTCCATGCCGCATTTCTTCAGCTTATGGAAAAGGATCTCCTGCAGGCAGTGTAGTCTATGCCAGAAGACTAAGGGGCCAGAAGACTAAGGCATTTTTAAAAAATTATTTTTATTTTTCATTTTTTCAGATTCCCTATTTTTTTTAATTTATTTTGAAGCAATTATAGACTCACAGAATTTGCAAGAATCAAGTACAAATAAATAGTCTCACTCTTCAACCAGCTAAATATTCCTATTTCCGTGGTCCTTAGTCTAGAAGCTACCTTAAGAATCGTTGGATTATGCCTCTGTTTTCAGCTGGACAAGTCTCAACAATCCTAAACAAATGAGAGTTTATCAAATTTTTAAATTAAATTTTATTTTTTCCCCAAATAATAAATATACATAATTTTTAATTTTAAAAAATACTTATTTTTATTGAAGTGTAGTTGATTTACAATGTGTTAGTTTCAGGTGTACAGCAAAGTGAATCAGTCATATATATAAATATATATATAACTACATGTATATATATTCTTTTTCAGATTCCTTTCCCTTACAGGTTATTACAAAACATTGAATATAGTTCCCTGTGCTATACAGTAGGTGCTTGATAAATATACATAATTTTAAAGCCAAATAATACTGCAAGGCTTATAACAATAAAAGCTCCCCCTGCTTTTTCCCTCTCAACTCCTAAATTCCATTCCCTCAGGGCAACCACTTGAATCTCTTTTTTAGTCATTTCTTCTATTTTCCTCCGTATAGCAAAACAGTATTATTCCTGTGCTGCTGTATCTTTCTTTATGTCTCAATTTTAGGCATATATATATATATATATTTCCTATTACAGTAGATGAGGGTGTTACACACTCACTCTGAGTTCCCCTTCTCTGTCCTCCCCCTCTGATTCCAGAAGTGATGTTCCAGACATTTAGTAACTGCTAGAGATCATGCAGAACAGTAATTGGCTGCCTGGCCATACCAATGCATATCAGAGAAATAGCACGTTATTTGTTTAAATTGGTAAACAGCCTTGGAGTTCCCTTCATGGCTTAGCGGAAACAAATATGACTAGTAACCATGAGGACGCAGGTTTGATCCCTGGCTTCCCTGAGTGGATTAAGGATCCAGTGTTGCCGTGAGCTGTTGTGTAGGTCACAAATGTGGCTTGGATCTGGCATTGCTGTGGCTGTTGCATGGGCCGGCGGCTACAGCTCCGATTCGACCCCTAGCCTGGGGATCTCCATATGCTGCAGGTGCGGCCCTAAAAATACAAAAAAAACAAACAAAAAAACCCCAATGAAACAAAACAAACAAGCCTAGAATAGTAGAAAAACGCTCAAATTCTGGACACAGACTGCCTCAGTTCAAATCCTACTTCTGCTACTATTTGCTGTGCAACCTCAGGCAAACTGCTTTATTGTGCCTTTGCTGGAAATAATAACAGAATCTGGGGATAATAACAGTGGCTACGCTGTAAAATTTTTATGAGTGTTCAATGAGTAAATATAAATAAAGCACTTGGAACGGTGCTTTACAAAGCCATATGTGTTTGCTATTATCATTATTTTATGATTATGGTATTACTACTACATAAGACCTTCTTGCTGAACCAAGAGAATATGATGATTTTTTTCCTCTTTTATGACCCTGCACTGAATCTGCCCACTCTTCAAAAGAACTCTCAATTCTCCCAATACTGTTTCTACATAGTCAAATAATCAGGTATGGTTCCAGTTCCCCATAGAGGGAGCTCTGCCTGCTTCCTCTGCTCCTCCTGCAACCAAGTCACTGGACGATGAGGAGGACTGTAATCCCTGCCTGTCTCCCATAGAGGGCGGTCTGCCCCTCCCTCAGTTCTCTCTCCACCCGGCCTTGTAATAACAGTCTTCATCAAAACCTCCATTTGCACAGAACCTTTTCTTTTGTTCAAAAACGTTTCACATCTGTGACCTTATTTGAGCCTCATGGTTCATTTGTAAGGTCGTCGGGGAAGGTGTTTTTAAAGGTAAGGGAAATAAGAAATACAGGGGTTTTACAGATTTGTGATATATGGTGCTACATTTCAGGTCTCTGGGCTGTGGCAGTCAACTCTGAAATATGAATTGCGGTCACTTGTTTCCTACTGGACCATATCAACTCTCTGCCACAGATTCTTCTGCAATGTGATGTACAGGGGTTGAGAATTTCAGAGAGAAAAGCTACCAGCAAAATCCAGCCTCACAGAAAGAACTCTGCTTTTCAAGGAGTCAAAATGATGAAGAAAAAACATCTTGTTTGTGGGTTTTATTTTTCTTAAGAAAGGAAAGGGAAATATGTAAATTTCACTCCAACTGGTTTTATGTTTTCAGGTAATTCCTGAGTGTTAGTCATACATGGGTCCTGGATTAATCAGAATTTATTTTTATCTCCTAACCTTCCGTCTGAAGCTTAGAGCGCTGTTCTTTGCCTGCTGGGTGAGGTTGCCATAGAAACCCGTTCAGGGGAAGCAGTAGCTCTTTATGGTGTTGTGACTGCAAGCAGGGACTGAAGCAGACCAGCCACTCCCAGACAGAGAATACTCTGGAACTCGGAAAGTACTCATCCCCTCTACTCCGGGATGTCCTGCATCCAAACAGGTCAGTGTCCAGCCACACAAAAGGAAAGAACCTTTTGCTCCCTGAAGCCTGACCTTCATTAGCCCTCACTGGAGGTTGGCTGGGAAGCCCAGATTAAAATTACCAGCACCAGAGAACACTGCTCTCCTGGAGCTGACATGGAGAAATTCCAGCCAGGGCCAGGGATCAAACCCATGCCACAGCAGCGATCTGAACTGCTGCATACTGCAGTGACCACGCCATATCCTTAACCCGTTACACAACAAGAGCACGCCAATGAACACAGAGTGTGTATGTTATATTTTACGCATTCATGACATACCTAACTTTTCCTTATGTTTTTTGATATTTCTAGGCTATGTGGTTTGTCTGTGAGTTTTTCAAATTGTCACAAATCTCCAGAGTTCCCATTGTGGCTCAGTGGTTAATGAACCCAGCTAGCATCCATGAGGACTCAGTTCAATCCCTGGCCTCACTCAGTGGGTTAAGGATCCAGTGTTTCCATGAACTGTGGTGTAGGTCGCAGACGCGGCTCGGATCCCGAGTTGCTGTGGCTGTGGCGTAGGCCAGCGGCTACAGCTCTGATTGGACCCCTAGCCTGGGAACCTCCATGTGCTGTGGGTACAGCCCTAAAAAGACCAAAAAAAAAAAAAAAATTGTCACAAATCTTCAAAATATTTCCCAATACATTTATTGAAAAAAAAAATCTGCTTATGAGTGGATCATGCAGTCAAACCTGTATTGTTCAAGGATCAGCTGTATATATGATATATATGCAACCCATACCCAGAAGGCCAGAAAGATGGGCTCTTTATCAAGAGGAGTCATAGATTCTTGTGATCCTTCTGGCATTAATTCTCTGGCCCTTCCAGCTTGCCATGTTCAGGCCTAGCACACAAGCCAGGGCCAGAAAGTTATAGGTGTGTACGGAAAATAGCCTTCACCATATAGAGGTGGGTGCTGAGCAGATGGGGTGGGAAGTGAAGGAAGCCATATTGGATGCGTCATTCTAATTATAGTGGGGAACCTTCCCTCTCTCTCTTTGTTGTTGTTGGTTGTACCTGGGGCATGCCAAACTTCCTGGGCCAGGGATGGAACCCTTGCCACAGTGGTGACAACTCGGATCCTTAATCTGCTGCACCATGAGGGAACTCCTGGGGAAACTTCTTAATGAAGAACTCCTGGGGAGCCTTCTTAATGACCTTAGAGTCAAATGCTTTTATGCTGTATCTGACCTCAGTTTCTTACAATTTGTGTTCAAATATTTCTTTTCTTTCCTCTTCTTTTTTTTTTTGTCTTTTTTGTCTTTTCTAGGGCTGCACCTGTAGCAGGTGGAAGTTCCCAGGCTAGGGGTCCAATAAGAGCTGTAGCCGCTGGCCTACGCCACAGCCACAGCAACTCGGGATCTGAGCCGAGTCTGCAACCTACACCACAGTTCATGGAAACACTGGATCCTTAACCCACTGAGCGAGGTCAGGGATCAAACCCGCAATCTCATGGTTCCTAGTCAGATTCATTAACCACTGAGCCACCAGGGACTCCTGAAAACAAATATTTCTGAGTCACTCTTCATCTCTGAGCCTAGGTTTACTTTCAAATCTCTGCTTCCTGGATGTGCCTCCTATTGGTTGGCAAGAGTAGCAAAGTCCAGGTAAAGGTCACAAAGACACCACTTCTGGGGGCAGAATGGAAGTTACACACCTAGAGCTGGGCAGATATGGTGGCCAGTCCATGCCTGGGTCAAGTGCAGTGTTGCCAGGCAGTCCCCTAAGGAATAGTCGCAGTGGAGGATTTGATGCTGTCATCCTTCCCCCTTACCCCCCATCCACAGTTTTTACAAATTCAACCTGTAGAGGCAGCTCCAGTCCAAGTGGACACTCAGAACCAGCCTTGTCTGGTTGGGAGCAGACACTCAGCCATATCCACAGCAGAGGTGACTTCTGAAGAGAATCTAAATAAAGCTCCCAATCGACAGCTGTTCCGAATGCTCATCTTACCTCACTAGACTGGAATGAATTTTGTGCTGTGTTGGAACAGGAACTTCTAGGAAAGCTGTGGATACACTGCCCTTCATTCCACTGAGGGCTGTCAAGTGAGCTGAGCCTAGGGGCTGAGGAGTAGAAGTTGGGGCTTCTCAGTTCCATGTATGAATAAACATTACATTAGCTGGCAAAGAGTGTTAGCTGTTACTCTGCCTCCTTCCTGCCCACAAGGAGAAAGAGGAAAGAGAGAGAGAGAAAGAAAAGAAAAGAAAAAGAAGGATAGAAAAAAGAGAAGGGAGGAAAGAAGTAAGGGAGAAAAAAGGGAAAGAACCAGAAAGGAAGAAAAATGAGGGAGTTCCCATTGTGGCTCAGCGGTAACAAACCTGACTAGTAACCATGAAGATGCGGGTTTGACCCCTGGCCTCTCTCAGTGCATTAAAGATCAGTGTTGCTATGAGCTGTGGTGTAGGTTGCAGCCACAACTCAGATCTCAGATCTGGCATTGCTGTGGCTGTGGTGTAGGCCAGCTGCTGCAGCTCTGATTCGACCCCTAGTCCGGGAACCTCCGCAGCTGCATCCCTGAAAAGACAAAAAAGAAAAAGAAAAATGAAGGACAGAAAGGAAAACAACACAGAAATGAGAAAGTGCTGAACTCCTTTTCCCTCCCTTTACGCTGGTCCTGAAGATGTTGACCGAAGTAGTAGGCCTTTGGTGATGAGATTTAAAGAACCAGTTTCCTTACTCCTAGTTTCCATTTTAATCTACACACAAAAACAGGACCAAGGGTAAGGCACTTTCTGCCCACATAAAAACAAAAGGCATTTTCTCCTCCCTCTGAGATTTGACTCCACCCTCAAGGCCTGGAAGGCTCTCAGGGGACTGCCGGCAGTGCACGGTTGCTTATTTATTGGGTTGTATTTATGCATCATAAATGTTGGTTTGTGTAGAAGGCCTATGATGTTATTAGAGCTCAGCTTCGTCCTTTTATGAATGAACTTCCCCCCCCCATTTTGACTTTATGTCTTTCATTTCTATTAACTGAATGTCTTCTTACTTTCTTCCCACACTAAATCCCTTAGTACTAAGTCTTAAGGGGGGCTGTGTGCTCCACTTCTATTTCCCTGGAAGAGAGGCATTCATTATCCCTGCTCCCCACTGCCATTTTCAGACCATGGTTTTGTCTTCAGGACTCAGTTCAGCTCTTGCTTTATGGAGTTCATACCAGTCATTATGGCACTCCTGCACCCTCTTCAAAGTTCTCTGCCAACTTCCCTAGAATTCACCATCTTCTTCAGTGACTTCTCCGTCTGAGAATGGCTGTTCTCTCTTCTTATCCCCTCCATTGCCTCCATGAAGGTCAATAATCCATGCTCTGGTTGCCACTGTGCTGTGGGTTTGATGCCTGGACCAGGAACTTCCTCACACTGTGGGGACATCAGGGAAAAAAAAAAAAAAAAGTTCTGCCAACTTTCAATCCAGTCCAGCTCAACATTTAGTGAATTTAGTAAAGAATCGTTGACTTACTGGAGTTCCCGTCGTGGCGCAGTGGTTAATGAATCTGACTAGGAACCATGAGTTTGCAGGTTCGATCCCTGCCCTTGCTCAGTGGGTTAATGATCTGGCGTTGCCGTGAGCTGTGGTGTAGGTCACAGACGCGGCTCGGATCCCAAGTTGCTGTGGCTCTAGTGTAGGCTGGCAGCTACAGCTCCGATTCGACCCCTAGCCTGGGAACCTCCATATGCCTTGGGAGCGGCCCAAGGAATGGCAAAAAGACAAACAAACAAACAAAAAAAGAATTGTTGACTTACTGACGTGGCTATGAACTTGAAATCTCTCCCTCGGTTTCTTTCTTTTGAATGCCTTAACTATCTATCTTGATTTTATTGCTTTGCAGTAATATTTGCTTGTTGGAAAAAATCATTCAAATTTGTACAAAAGTATATATCAAAAAAATGGAGTTATCCTGATCTCCTTAATAGCAATGTCCTCATCTTCAATGCAGCCTGGTCACTTAAGCAGCACCCCCACTATGCAGACTTGCTTATCCTGAAGATGTCAACCCCCCAAATATCCTCTTCGGCAATGATCTTCTACCCTTCCTTCTCTCTCAATTGAGTGCACCTCCTAAAATTGCTTCTTATTGTCATCACCAGTCACTCTGATTTGTTATTGTCTTTTTCTAGCTTCTCTGTTTGACTTGGCATGTAATTAACCATTTCACAAACACTAACTACCATTCCAGGATGCCGCAAAACTTTGAACTTCTGCTCCACTCCCAGCCTTCAGGAAGAGTTGCCAAGTGTTACTGGAAAAAGCCTTGAAGATTCATCACAGATCTATTTGTTGGGTTGACAGATACTCACATCTGATTTCACTCACCTTTTATTAATTAATCATCCCACTTCCTAGAGGCTTCTCTTTTGTTTTCCTCAAGGCTTCAGTTCTGCCCAACTTCCCACCCCTAACATGACTTTTCAGCCTGTTTCACGGATATATAATCTCTCATTTGAGCATCTTCAAATTCATTTCTTCCTACCTCAACATCTCTGTGTATCCTTCCTCTTTCTCTTCTTCTTTCTCTAAATCTCAGGTTAACTCCTCAGCCTTCCTTCTTGGTACTGAGTTCCTGCATCAGTTATTTCCCTTTTCTTGCACCTTCTGTTTTTCCCTCTGAGTTGACTTCTAAGCTTCTGCCCATCTGACCTTCCCTAAGAAAATCCTAAAGTTTCCTCTCATCACTTTCCTATCTCTCTTTCATTCCCACTATCAAATGCTTTGAAAGTATAGTCAACCAATCACACCCACTAGTTTTGTACCAGCACCTCTTGCTTAACCTCTTCCATTTTGTACTGCCCCCCTCTCTCCTCCATTGAAACTCCTCCTGAGGTCATCAGTGCTTTCCTAATTACCGAGTCTCACAGGCAGTTTTCCCCATTCACTCCCGGCTGCATCATCCATTGGTGTGAGACAGTCCCTCTCTTTACCCCCTGACACAACACTATTTTGATCTCCTCCTGTCACTTCGATCACACTTTTTCCATCTCTGTCCCCTGTCCCACCGTTTTCTCCACCCTCCTAAATTAAGATAGCTTCAGATCTCCTATCTCTTTATAATCTCCCTTTCAAATATCCATTCCCATTACTTCAATTATCACTCCATGCGAATGACTTTCCAGTCGTGATCACCAACTGATGATCTCTTCTAAGGACTAAATTTAGATGTCCAGATAACCTATCAGTATCTGAAACACAGCATATACCAAGCAAGATCCAATATCCATCCATTTTCCCCCCTAAGTCACTCCTAATGGCATAAACATTTTCCCCATGGACCATGACTAGAGTGACCTTTCCTCCTTTGCCCCACATCTGGGCATTTGCCAAATCCCATGAATTATACCTTCACGTTTTCTCCCCAATCAGACCCCTCCTACTCCCTACATCGGCCCTTCCTTCCCTCTTACTATATCAACTGCAATTATTTCTCTTATTTTTCCTATTCAGTATCTCCTATTCTACCAGATTAATTTTCCTAAACTCATTTCATATCACCTGACTCACATGCTTTAAAATCTCCCATTAAATCAACTATAACAAAAAAAAATCTCCCATGGTCCCAATTATCTCTCGAACTAAGTATAAACTTCTGCAGTAGGCCTTGAAGAATATTAACTTATTTTTCCAGCATTACCCACCATTATTTCTCTAAATGTGTCCAGTGTTCAGATAAACTAAATCATTCACTTTCTTCATCTCAGGTGTGAAACTTTTCTGCTTCAATGCTTTTGCTCATGTTGTTCTCCTGTCAAGAACATCTTGATTTTCAGTCACTTCCTGCTGAAATCCTATCTTTGCTTTGGGAAAGTTTAAATGTACCTTTTTCATGTTCCTTTTACTGCTTGAGATGTAAACTGCCTTTCATCTGGTCTATATTTTACTCTTAATCTACTTTGTATCATAACCGTTTGTGAACATACCATGTTCTTACCGCTGATGTCTTTTCTTCACTACAGATTGTGTCTCTAATACTATTTTTAGAGTTCCCAATGTGGCTTAGCAGGTTAAGAGGCTGACGTAGTGTGCAACATTGCGTCTGTGAGAATGCAAGTTCAATCCCTGGCCTCACTCGGTAGGTTAAGGGCCCGGCCTTGCCACAAGCTGAGGCATAGGTCACAGATGCAACTCAGATCTGGTGTTGCAGTTGCTGTGGTGTAGACTGGCAGCTGTAGCTCCGATTTGACCCCTATAGCCCGAGAACTTACATATGTTGCAGGTGTGGCCCTAAAAATAATAAAATAATTAAAAAATTAAAAAACACTATTTTCCAAGTACTGTGCTTGTTTCTGCAGATTCAAAGATAAATAAAAATTTCCTAATTTCCCTGGGAAATTCAAACCGCCCTTACCCAAGGGACAATTGTATTATGTTTCTCATTCACCCAGAAGATGAGTGAGATCCTATTGTTACTCCTTAAAGGGTGGAAAACAGAAAGTAGAGCCCCCTACATGTTTATGGCAAGGGAGAGTGTGTCTGCAAATCCTCGTATCGGAATCCTGGATGCAAATCTTTGTTCTAGAAGGGAGACCACAGAGGTGATGGAGACAGACCCCAAAGCACCAGGCTATTTGGCGAAAGCAGTGGTAGGAGTGTGTTCTCTGGTTGCTGAGGGAGCCATCTCCAGCAAGGAGTGGGAGCAGGAAAGAATAAGTCTGAAGGCATGATGAAGGAACTTGGCAGCTACTCAGCTCAGACAGATTTTTCTCAGAATGACTTCATTAATTATTCCGAAACACAAAATCTGGTGCTATGCCTTTCCCAAACATTAGGCATAGCCACATGTTCTTGCAAGTACTTACAGAAAGGCAATAACTTTTAGAAGCTATGTTATTGTTTCATACAGTATGGAAATAGATGCCCATCCCTTATTCTCCTTCAAGTCTTAGAGTTAGTCCATTAAGCTCTATCTGGCCATGTACAGCTGCTGGGGAAATCTGGATGCATGGGTGTGGTGAATGAGGAATATCAAAGAACTGAAAACGGAAAATTGTTGCTTCTGCTGTACACATTCAAGTTGAATGGCCAAGTCATTTAACATCTCTTGAGTTTAGTTTCCTGCAAAGAAGATAGTAATAGTGTCTACTCCTTGTTGATGACAAAAGGAGAAGAAAATAATATTTATTAAGTTTGTACTAAGAGCCAGGCATTGTGCCAGGTGATTTATATGTTGAATTCATTTAATTGTCATAAATAGCTCTGGGTAAATAGTATTATTATCCTCATTTTATGGCCAAAGAAACTAATGCTCAGAGGAATTAAATAACTTGCCCAAGATTACAGAGGTGACAAGGAGAGTATCCAGGATAAACCTGTCTGATCCCAAAGATATCACTCTTTTTTATTACTCCATTTAGCCCAAAATCACGACCTGACTTGAAAATGGCAGGGTCATTCAGTGGAAAGTGCCTCAAATTAAGAACCAGCTGAGTGCCACCTGCAACTACAAGGTAAGCCTTTCAGAGCACGCATTCATTCCCAATCTAATTTTCTCTTCTCTGGGAAATTCTACTCATCTACTCAAATATTACCTATTTCAAAACTTTCCCAGCTGTCTCCTCACTCCTCCGCCACAGGACATAATCTATGATTACATCTTCAAGGGCTATGTATATGATAGCCCTTGCCAAGAGGGAGAAGGGATGGACTGGGAATCTGGGGTTAATATATGCAAACTATTACATTTGGAATGGATAAGCAGTGAGGTCCTAGTTGTCTAGCACAGGGAACTATATCCAGTCTCTTGGGATAGACTCTAGTGGAAAATAATATAAGAAAGGAAATGTATGTCTATGTATGATTGGGTCACTTTGCTATACAGCAGAAGTTGGCTCAACATTGTAAATCAACTCTACTCTAATAATTTACAAAAGATTGTTGTGAGGATTAAAGACATTAATCCATATGAAGAACCTAACATGGTTTGGGCCAAAGTGTGCCTTCAAATACCATGATGATGAGATAATGATGTTGATGGTGATAATGATGATAGAGGCGATGGTAATCATGAAAAGCTGATTATTTCTCATCCTCTGAAGTTAACAGCTGAGCACATCTCTCTAAGGATTAAAAAAAAAAAAAAAACCTAGAAGGAGCCTAACACTTCTTGATTTTTTAGGACAGTTACAAAATCCAAAACATATCCACATACACAATATTTCACTTGTGCTCCCAGCACCTCTGAGAGGCAGACAATTAGAGAAACAGAATTGGTTCAGAGAGGTTCAGTGACAATGTCAGTACCATTAAGGATAGAACGAGGCACAGGACACAAGTCTCCTGTCCCAGACTTGGGCTTCATTATGCAGTTTCTGTCTCCTCTTTTTCAATAATGTTTCTGATGAGCATTGAGTCCTGTCCCAAATATCAGGACAACTCATATTTATAGGCAGCAAAGATAAAAATGATACTTATTTCTCCAAGAGAATTTTTCTTTCTACCTAGCCTGAGAGCTCCAGAAACACGGATGCTAAAAATGCAGAAAAAATTATGCCAGGCTAATAGTAACAATTGAAATATATTAAACTCTTCTTCCAAGGCACCTGAAGTACCTTATCACCAATTGTATTTTCTCTTTTCCCTTTCAAATGTTTGGATTATCGTAACAACCTATTGACAGCTTCCTCATTGATGTGTAGCCATGAGTTTCCAGGGGATTGGTTAAGAGCAGGGTAACACTGGCTTTTTTTGTACACAGGGTGTGTTATGACTGGTGGGGGAGGGGTCCTCTTGGGTGTCAGGAAAGTTCTGGCTTCCCTAATCATTCAGGTGGAATTCGATTCTATTCAACAGACATTTTTGGCCCCATCTCACCTGTCAGGGTCTCTGCCCTGTGCAGCTGCAGAAAGAGATTGCATAGTCCGGTTACCATGTCACTGTTTCCTGTTCTAATCCCAAACATCCCTTGGCTGATGACAATAAGCACATAGCTGGCAGGAGAATAAGGAATGATGTGGGGAAGCCCGATATCTCTCAGGTCCATATGTGCTTTTGGCTACGCTTTTAAATAAACAGGCTTCCCCCCCTCATCCCATGGGGTGTGCACTATTTTTCAAAATCCACTTCGAATAGCAGAAGCAGGTCACTTGACTTGCCTACCCTGGGCTCTGATTTCTGCATCTTGACTCTAAGTTCAGGCATGTGTTGATCTTGAAATACTTCTCCTTGATGCATCTCTGTATCAAGAAGGACCCCAGGGTGATTCCAGGCTGGTTCTCCTGTCCTCAGTTCCGCTGACCCTTCCCACGCCTTACTCTCTGAATAATTTTGCTTCCTATTCTACCAAGATCTCTCTGCCTGTCTGTCTATCTGTATATCTATCTATCTAAGGTCTCATACTTTGTCTTTACTCACAATGTCACTGCCACTACTGTTACTAATTTTTCCCCTGTGCTCTTAGTGAAATGGCTTTCTTTCCTCAGGAAAACAAACTTCTCCATGCATAGCTCAGACATCATTCCTTTTTCCCTATCAGAGACATTCCTTCCTTCCACCTCAAAAGTCTCTGAAAACCTCAGGCTCCCTATTCCTCCCTCCTCTTCCCCAATCTCAGAGCACAATTAGCTGAAGTCCCCTCCAAGGAGGAGGGTCCCCCAAGTCTAGATCTTATCTCTTCCCTGCATCTTTCTGGACCTTCTCCCATTCCTCTACTTTTTTTCCTGTTCTCTCTATTGATTATGGCTTCAATGCTTCACTCTTTCCACACTGTCCTCACTCAGTCCTCCAGCCATTTATTCATTCATTCAGGATTCATAGAGCATCAAATATCTGCCTGGTACCAATCCAGGCATAGCGGTCCCACAGGGAACAGAGCAAACAAGGATGCTTTCATGGAGCTTACACCCTGAGAGGAAGAAACAGAAAATAAGCAAGTACATAAATGTAAAATAAGATAATTATGGATAGTGAGAGAAGAAGAGAAGAGCCAAAAAGTGGGTAATGAGATAGAGAGTAGCTTCAGGTGTGGGAAGTGGGTAGGAAGTTTAGAAAGTGTGTCTGAGAAAAAGTCACTTGAGGCAAGACCAGAATGAATAAGAAACCAGCCATAGAATGAAGAGCATTCTGGGTAGAGGGCAGGTCTGGTGCAAAGGCTCTATTATGGGAAAGAGCTTGATAAGTTTGAGGTACATTTTTTAAAAGTCAAGTGTAACTGGAACATTGTGGACAAGACAGAGAAGGGTAGACATGAGTGTCAAGAGATAGGCAGGCTCAGAGCAGGCCTTGCTAGACCGCAATGAGGATTCTAGATTTTATTAGTTTATTATTCAGTGAGATGCTATTGAAGAGCTTTAAGCAAGAAAGGTGCATGATATCTTGGAATACAGAGCGTGTCTGGCTACTGTTTATAGAGTAGAAACTAAGTTTCACTATCAACTCTAAGGGGAAGATAATCATCAAATTGGAAAAGGTTAAAAAAAAGCCCCAAAGTCAAACAAATAACAACAGCCCCCTCAAAAAAAACCCCCAAAAAACCCAACAAGAGCAAAAAAGGATTGAAATCGAAATGGCAGAAAGAAAGAGGAAAGAGTAACTTAATTCAAATGAGTTAAAACCTCTCAGAACAATGCCAGATGTACTTTAGGGAACTTAAGGTACTTGTGAAAGTGACTGAACGTTACTGCCAAAAATCAAAGGAAATGTCAGAAGACTGAAAAGACCAAATGCTCCTGTTTTCAATAGAGGAGAGACAGGGGAAGCGGTTTACGCAAACTAGAAGCAAGTACATCGTTCTTAAAATCTCATGTAAGGTTCTCAAAGTGACTATGTAAAATGGGGTTTGTAAACATTTAGAGAAGAACACTGTGATGAAAGACAATCGGCACAAATAGGCATAAGAAAAACATGTAAGATTAAGCTAGTTCCTGCTGCAGTAGTGTAGTGGTTGATAGAATTACCAGACTGAAAATATATCATTCTTTGTATTTGGGTGAGGCTTTCAATAAAATCATAGAATCTCAAAGATAATTGGAACTTTATCAATAATCTATTCCTACTTTCTAACCTACAGAATTTTTTTTTTCTACAACAGCCCATTAATTCTTTGGATAACAACTACTTGAACAGAATAAATGGTAATTCATTCTAGTTTGGAATAACTTGAAATATATTGATGAAAATCTGTTTCTGTATATAAACCTTAGATCCTACCTCTCCTCTGGATCATTGTAAGTCTAATTCGTCTCATATATACCCCTTGTTTTCAATTTTCAGAATGTGTGAGGGAGGAAAAAGTAGGGAGATTTGCTTGGGTATTTATTTGTCTCATTAGTCAAACTAGAGTGAGGTCTCTAAAACCATGCTAAAGAACTCGTCTTTGTTTTTTCTGTCCATTAAAAAATATATATCTATATTTGGGTCAAGTGATCATCAAGCCAGAAATAAAACAAAACTAGAGATGTCAGATGATTAAATCTACATTCAATACAAGTGTTACTAGCAGGTGATAATTGGTTAAAACGAATACATTTTAACAGCAGTAATTACAGAGGTTTTCTCCCAAGATTCCCTGTATAAGTACAGGATGACTTGGCAACAGGTTGAGTGAAAAATACTTAAGGATTTTAATTGACCGTAGCTCATTATAAGTGAGCTATGGCAAATGTGGCTGAAGAGACATAAGCAAGTGTGGCCATGATTCCTCTGGATTTATGTTGGTCAGTCCTCCACAGGAAGCATTAGCTCCTGTTCTGGATGTCACTTGGAGAACCATGCAGACAAACTAAAAATCCTTCCGAGAAAGTGCCAGGGAGTTGAGGGTTGGAAACAACTAAGAAATATGCTGGAAGAAACTTATGAAGCGTAGCTCCCCCAAAAAGGCTGGAGTGGGGTGTGGGGAAGCATAGCGTTCTCTCTCTCTCTTTTCATCTTTTTAGGGCTGCCCCCATGGCACATGGAGGTTTCCCAGGCTAGGTCGAATTGGAGCTGCAGCCACTGGCCTACACCGCAGCCACAGCAACGCCAGATCCGAGCCATGTCTGCGACCTGTACACCACAGCTCATGGCAACACCGTATCCTTAATCCACTGAGCAAGGCCAGGGATCGAACCCTCATCCTCCTGGATGCTAGTCAGATTTGTTTCTGCTGAGCCACGATGAGAGCTCCCAAGCATAGCTGTTTTAAGGAAAACAGTTTGCGGACAACTTAATGGAGGAAGGAGGAGTGTACAGAATTCGATGGAATATAAACATTTTTAAACATTAGAAGGGACTGACTCATGAGGTAGTAAGCTCTCATCACTGACAAAGGCCGAGCATGTGTATCAGGAATGTCCTTGGAGGATTCAAGAATTGCAAAGGAAGTTGAATTAAGTCGAGTTTTAACTTCTCATCCAAGTCTAACACACTGTGATTCTTTGGTCTTCAAAGAAACATAGAGTTTATGGCGTGGTGGCTCCCTGCCCAGGAAGAAGGACATTCAGTTGCTCTGTGACATGTTAGGAGAGAGAATTTCCTGAGGATGGTTCACTTACAGTCAGCTGTTCCTCTGCTGTTCTTTTTTGGTATATCAATGTCAAACTTCCCCTTTTGGAAAGGGAGCAGTAGGGAATGAGAAGGGAGAAGAAGTTCTTGTATTAATCTTTCACTTCAGTTCCAGGCATTCCTAATCTATTATGTCAATTTGAGTTAATAACTAAATTTAAAGGGTCAGGTTTCCCTGCCAGAGATGGGGTGGGGCATTGAAACAGCTGCTAGGCACTAGGGTGAGGCTAATGGTTGGAAGAAACCAAACCACAGCATGTTTTTAAACTTAAAAAAAAAAAAGTGATTAGCTCAAGAGGGAGTTTCCCCACCTCCAAGTGTTGCACTGATATTTAATTCACCTCACCGGGTGAGGAGGTGAACGTGGAAACAGGTGTGCCGCACTCCTACCCCACTTCTAAGCAGGTATTATTTTTCTGCGTTCAGTGTGCCCAGAACCAATTAATCAAGGCTAGACGAAGGATATACCCGGAGAACAGGAGGGGATGGGGTCGGGGGAGAGAAGCTGGGAGCCATGTACAGTGTACATAGCAGATGACATCATTGCCTGAAAGAGATTCGGCCCTCCTCTTCCCGGAGCTGGAGGCGAGCATGTCTGTATAGGAGCAGGAGTGGTGAATTGGTGGGAGGAGGCGTGCCCGTGTTGAGAGGAGAGGTGTGAGATGTGACAGGGAGACCTGGAGACAGCCCGCAAGCAGAGAAATCGCGGGGGCTGAGGTGTTTGCGCCGCTCGGAGCTCCGCCCCCAGCTCGGCCGCCGGGATCGGCCCTGGGAGGGGCACGCCTGTTTGGGGGTGGGGAGTGTTGCACGAGGGGGTGGGTCTGTGGTGGCTGTGGGGGTGGAGAGCCGCCTGCGCATGTCAAGGCTGACAGAGCATACACGGTCAAGGGGGCCTGGAGAAGGGCAGCTGGTCACTAGCCACACAGGGTCGGGGCCCCGGCTCGATTCCCGGGAGCTCCGGAAGAGGGGCCCACCCCCACCCCACCGCCCCACCTCTGAAATCGCCAGCCAAACAGGAGCTTCCTCCTCCTTCCCGGCCCCTCCGGACTTCTCCGGGAAGCCTCAGCGGTTGTGGACGGGAACGAATTTTGTAGCTCAGACGGCGGCCCCGGAGGCTTCGGGTGTGAGGGCACGCCCAGCCGGAGAAGCCGGCCAGGGCGGAGGAAGCTGGAGCTCCCGGGTCTGGGTGGATCCAAGGTCGGAGCGTAGCTATTCGTAGGGAGGTGAGAGGTGGATCAACATGGACCCCTTCGACAGCCCAGCCGCCTAGAGCCGGCCTGCTGCTCACTTCGGAGCTGAGCTTTCCCCGAGGCGCAAACAAGAGAAGCTGCGGAGCAACTGAATTGGAAGTTCCGGGGTGGGCGGGGAAGGTACTGTCCGTGGTGCTGAGCCGAATCCCAGCAACGGGCTCCAGGGAGAGAGGCGCGCCAAGCTGCTGCTCGGCTCCCTCGAATGAGGGCGGTCTGTAGGGTGGCTTGGAGCTGAAACCCCCGCCCGGCTCAAGAAGCCCTCAGAGCTTCCCCGGTCACCGGCACTTGGCCATTATTTCAGTCAGAAAGTCGCCCCCTTGGGGCAGTTCGTCCCAGAGGGTTTCCTCGAAAGTATCCGAGAGGGAGCAATTGTTGACCCAGGGAATCTCTCTGTTTAGCCCAGGAAGCCACCTGCCGAAGAAGATGCCTGCCTTCAACAGCTTGTTTCCCCTGGCTTCCCTCGTGCTCATCTTGTGGGGTAAGTACTGGCACCCTGCCATGCGACATGCAGGTAACAGTAATAATGCTAACAAGAATAACACTGATGTCGTTGGTGACAAAAAAAGGAGCCTGGTTGGCTTCCCTCTGTGCATGTCTGCCAGACATGGGATCCAGAGGGGTTCCATGAGAGCTGGGATTTTGAGATGGGAAAAAGGCCTCCCCAGTGCCCAGCTGCTTTATTCCTAAACCTCCCTTGGTGGTTTTTCCACCCTTCCTCCCGTTTCCTGTTAATTCCAAAGTATTCTTTCCCTTTCCCGTTGCTGAAAGAGAATGCAATCACATTCATTATAAAAAAAATCTTGGTTGCAATTAATTTCGTTTCTTAATGTGGAGTCATTGGAGCTTCAAATTAATTTTTATGTATTAAAAAACCAGAGGCATGTATTTTGAGAGTGAAAATAGTTGTTGATCTACCTGTTTAATTTTAATAAGGGAAACAGGCTTCAGCCATTTGCAGCTACATATTAGATATATAGGCACCTGAGAATTGTATCTTCTTTTTCCTAAACATGTGGAGCTAAGGTGCTTTGGTGTTTGGGGAGCTTTTTTTTTTTTTTTTTTTTTTTGCCTTCAGCAATAAATAGGTTTTTGCTTATCTGCTGTGAAGGGGTGAGGTGACCTTCTCTCTCCAAATAAGGGAGTCCTATACTTGTTACAGTAAGGCTGAGCAGAGCGGTATTAGAGATGGGCTTGGAGTGGGGTGCCTGCATGTGTGTAGTGGGAGTTAATGAGTCTACATGTATGTCTGAATATGCGATTGAGAAAATGCTTTACTGTGTATCCCTCAGTGTTTGAATGTGTGTGCTAGTGTATGTCTGAGCATGTTAGTATAGGCATCGAAATGGATTGATGAGGATGTAGTACTGTGTGTGTGTATGTGTGTGTGTGATGTGTATTTGTGTAGTTCTGGGCATCTCAGTCTTGGTGACTTTGATTAGATCCTCAGGTCAAATATATTTGATACATTGCTTTACATAATCTTAGCTACCTTCCTCTATGCTAAAAATAAAAAACCAGGATAATTAGATGTGAGTGTGCATACCTGCCTTATTAAAACTGGGGATGTGTTCTATGGTTGGCATGGAACTTAGTCTGCCAGTGCAGTGGCAGATAATGCTGATCAGATCTGAATCGCCTCTTTACCTTAGTATCACTTTATTAAGCCTCCAGGACTAACTATGGTTGCCAGCATTATCTGGATTTTGCATGTGACCAGAAGCAGAGCCAAGCTTCCTGTTGAACAAAATGCCGATGAGACAGGCTGGGAAGGACAAAGGGGGAGAGTAATGCCAGTCCCAAAGGCAGATTAACCGCCATCCATCCCCAGTAGAGTAGACCAGACCTGAAGATAAAGCAGACATAATAGGTTGCCAATGATCTCACCTGCCTTGAGGACTTAAGGCTGAGATTTATTTCCCCAGGGGAGGCTAAGACTAGGGACCTGAGGCTTAGGAGCAGTGAATTTAGCTGCATGAGAAAGAATGTGGGTAAAGCAATGGGAGATGATGTAGAGAGGGTTGGCGTGAGATTCTACAGGGTCTTTCTTCCCAAATTCTAATCTAAGTTTTTAGCATCCTTGCCTGAATTCTAGTAGAGGGGGAGAACATACTATAGTCTAAACACCTCTTGAGAATTTACAAAGCCTAGATTGGAGTCTTAGCTCTGCCACTAGCTTGCTATGTAATAACCTTAGAATAGCTGGTTCCTCATATACACGTTTTTTGGAGATACATAAGTTTGGCAGTTGGGGCAGATGATATCTAACATCTCTTTTAACTACACAATTGGAATGTTAGGGAAATATTTACAGAATACTGCTAAAATTGGCAGAGTGCCCAGTCCTCCTCCCTGATCCTCAGTCTCCCTGCAAAAAACGTTTGGAAGAAGTGTACATATTACACCTATCCTTGTCCATCCTCAGCTTTTCAACATTGGCTCACCAAATTCAGAAGCCACAGAAGGGAAAGAGGGATGATTCAGGAAGCCTTGCCATTAAATGTAAGAGAGAGGGCCTTTGCTTCACGAATGCAGTTTCATTTTATTTGCGTGTAATTCCAGTATTGGAAAGCACTTTGCTTAGATGCCCTCTCCCTCTCCAAGTTGATTTGTCACATGATGCAAATATGAATGGAATGGAATCTTGTCCTTTTTTTTTTTTTTTTGGCTTTTTGTCTTTTTAGGGCCACACCCACAGCATATGGAGGTTCCCAGGCTAGGGGTCCAATCGGATCTGTAGTTGTTGGCCTACGCCACAGCCACAGCAACTCCAGATCCGAGCCATGTCTGCGACCCACACCACAGCTCAAGGCAACACCGGATCCTCAAACCACTGAGCGAGGCCAGGGATTGGACCGGAAACCTCATGGTTCCTAGTCAGATTTGTTTCCACTGCACCACAATGGGAACTCTTTTTTTGTGTGTGTGTGTGTGTCTAGAGACCATTCTTCTATTTTCTGCATGAATTGAACAAAATTCTCTCATTTCCTTCAATAAGTATATGGTAATAATAGTAATCCTACCTTGCCTGGTGCTTTACAGTTTACAAAGCAATTTTCAGCCTATTACTTCTTTTGGCCCCCATATCAATCCTATGGTGGTATTCAGGAAAGGTAGATTATTTCCAATTTAGAGATGAGAAAACGAGTACAGGGGAGGGGAAAGGACTTTCTAGAGGACTTTTGCCTCTTGACTTCAATCTCCCAGAGCTTGTTCTAGCTCCTCTTATGGACACATGTGATGCTATGCAGGATTGCCAGATGGGCACTGGTCCTCTCATTCCTCTTTGGAACCACCCTTCCACCCCTCTCTCATGCCATTGCCTTCCCTAGAGCCCTACTCATTCTTCACCTCCTAGTGTCTGCTCTGCTCTTCCTCTCCAAGTCCACTTCCCCAGTTGTCTGTTGTGTTGGAAATATTTTTCTCTCTTCCCCCTGCGTCCCATTCTTTCAAGTCTCTGCTTGGTGACTGGCTAATTTGATAAATCAAGTCATTTCACGGTGTTAATTTCTACAAATAATGCCATTTATTGCCCCCTTTTGGAAGGTATTTACACTCTAATCAAAGCCTTTATTATCTTAGCACAAAGGAAAGCATTCTAGAGCAAAGTCAATAGAGGCAATATCCAAAGAAGAAAAAGATTTGGAGTTATTAGAGGGGTTGGTTACATACACATTACTATCTACCTCATAATAGATTGATGCTATTCCTTAGTTAAATATAACCATCATTAATTTAGTCTTCCTTCTCATGTTTCCTCATTATTACTGTAGAAATTGAAGAGGAGACCAAAGGTCAACTGATTTGGCCAAGATTATTCCAGGAGTTTCTTATTTACAGTCTTCAATATGGGGGTGAATATCTACCATAGGTACAGTCTTTTCTTGGATTTCATGGAAAGAGAGGCAGTGGTATCCTGGAGACTCACAAGATGGAGAAATATACCTTACCTCTTGATGGAAGAGGCAGCAAGTCATATTGCAAAGGGAACGCAATCAAAGATGAGAGGATTTTGTAGCCATTTTGCAGTGCTCTGTCTAGGGCCTCCTGAATTGAATTGATCCTATGAGCAGAGTTCTTTCTTAGGACTTCAAACTGGACTTTGGCAAGGAGGAGGGGATTAGTAGGGCTTGCTCTCTGATGATATTTTGGATTACTGTCATAGCGGCAGCTCAGAACAGAGCAGCTGCCATGCCACACTCACCATCCTGACTGCACATATTCTGCCTTCTCTCCTTTAACTATAAACGAACTAACTGTGTTTCTATTTAAGAACAACTCTTTGGAGTTCCCGTTGTGGCTCAGCGGTAACAAAGCTGACTAGTATCCATAAGGATGTGGATTTGATCCCTGGCCTCACTCAGTGGGTTAAGGATCCATGAGCTGTGGTGCAGGTCATAGAAGTGGCTTAGATCTGGCATGGCTGTGGCGTAGGCTGGCAGCTGCAGCTCCGACTTGACCCCTAGCCTGGGAGCCCCCATGTGTTGCAAGTGGAGCCCTAAAAAGAAAAAAAAAAAAAAAGAACAGCTCATTTACTTGTTCATTAGAGGACATCACCTCTCACCACTTCAAGGAGATTAGTCCAGGAAACTATCCTTTTCAAACCCCAACAGCTCTACTGCCATCTTTATCCAAGAAAAATCACTGAACTGTCTCAGTCTAATCACTGTACCAGCCTCTTAACTATACTTTTTGCTTCCATACTTGTCCTTCCTCACCTCTTCAGTTTATTCTCAACACAGCAGTCAGATCGTGTAATTTTGTATAAATCATGTTTTTCCACTCAGAACCCTCCAGTGCTCCCATCTCACTCAAAGCAAAAGCCGTACTTCTAATCATGGTCTTCAAAGAGCCATGTGATCTGGCCCTGGCTTATTTCTCCTACCGTGTCTCCTATCCCACTTTGTTCCCCATGCTGTTATTGTGCTCTCTGCTTTCACCAACCCTAGGATTCCCACCCTAGGATTCTCAAGTTGCTGTTTCCTCTGCACATCTTCACCTGCTCGATGTCACCTTCTCAGTGTGGCTGTCACCAACAGCCCTTTTCAAATTCTATCTCCTCTCCTCTGTTTTATTTCTTCCTGTAATTGCACTTATTGCAGTTTTATGTTGTTTACTTTCTCTCTCTCTCTGGAATGTGGGCTCCATGAGAGCAGGGATGGTTTCTCATTTGTTCCCTGTTGTGTTCTTGGTGCCTAGAGCAGTGCCTGGCACACAGTAAGCGCTCAGTGTATTTGTTGAATAAGTGAACAGATAAAAGAAAGATAAAATAACATTAACAAATGACATTTCTACAAAGCACATTGATAGAAATCATTCCAGGAGTTCCCGTCGTGGCTCAGTGGAATGAATCCGACTAGGAACCATAAGGATGCAGGTTTGATCCCTGGCCTCGCTCAGTGGGTTAAGGATCTGGCATTGCCATGAGCTGTGGTGTAGGTTGCAGACGCGGCTCAGATCTGGCGTTGCTGTGGCTGTGGTATAGGCTGGCAGCTGTAAGCTCCAATTAGACCCTTAGCCTGAGAATTTCCATATGCTGCAGGTGCAGCCCTAAAAAGCAGGAAAAAAAAAAGAATATAGAAAAAAAGAAAAAGCTGTTAACAAATCTAAAAAAAAAACCTATTTGGTAAGAGGGCTTACATCCTATGCAGAAGATTCAAAAATGAGAGGAACCCCAAGGATTCTTTTTTTTTTTTTTCTTTTTAGGGCTGCGCCTGGGCGTATGGAGGTTCCCAGACTAGGGGTCTAATTGGAGCTACAGCTGCTGGCCACAGCCACAGCCACAGCCACAGCAATGCCAGATCCAAGCCACGTGTGCAACCTGCACCACAGCTCACAGCAATGCCGGATCCTTAACCCACCGATTGAGGCCAGGGATCAAACCCACAACCTCATGGTTCCTAGTTGGGTTCACTTCCACTGCACCACGATGGGAATGCCCCCACAAGGATTCTTGTATCAGAACTTCTAACCCCTTCTGATGCTACCTTCCCATTAACTAATAATTAATAAAAATAGAACCCCTAAGAAATGAAATATTATACATTGAAATTTGTTATTTCAAGTATTACAATTTCAATATTACAGTATTACAATTTGAAATTGAAATTCAGCTAAGCACCCTATCCCCACCTTTGTAAGCACCCACGTCCCCTGCTCTGTTCTTACCTGATTTTGCCCAAGACCCTTCTCCATCTTGCCTTCCTCTGCACATACACTCTGTGAAAACTTACTTTTGTGTGTACAATAAGACACCCTGTACTGATCACAATAGTCCATATTTGTTCTGAACAGCACAGAGGAACCGTTCCTCCTTTGTTCTGCACTCTGTACATCTGTTAATGCAGCCCACATTTGCACTTGCTTCCTTGGAAGCCACATACCACTTTTGATTCATTCTGAATTTGAATTCATTCTGATGTACTTACCCTTTTTCAGGGGTCATGACTTTCTAAAGGGCAGGAGCCATAAGTCCAGACCTCCGTGTGGCATGCAGGGTGCCTCCCCATCTGACCCCTCACCCCATTTTTAACTTTCTCTCTCTTTCATCCTCTGTGTAAAGCATCACCCCAGCCCCATGATCAGGTCACCATTCTCTTCCTGGCTGCTTCATCCTCCACATGCATAGAATTACCTACATTTTCCATAAAACACAGATATGATTATATCTCTCCGTGGCTTTAAAACATGTGACCCCTCCTGTTGCAAAGGACATGCAGAGGTCTTCACAGCATGGGTCCCATCTACCTTTCTAGCCTCAAGTCTCAGCATCCTCTCTTCCTCTCTCCCCACCCCAAGCAGAAATAACTGCCCCTCCTCTGGGAACAGAGCATGTCCTGGTATGTCACTTGCCATGGTCTGGGTTAATGAAACCTAGGAGCATGTGTTCCCTGCTAGAGATTATAAATGCCTTTAGGGCATGGTGAATGTTTTGTTTCTCAGCATTAGGCTTGGCATAGGGTAGCTTTCAGTGGATGTTGGTTGAATGAGGGGGTGCATGGATATTCAATGGATGGGTGCACGGGTGCTCTGTTTCCAGCCTAGATCTAAGTCTTTGAGGGCAGCGGCCAGGTATGTGGTGCACCTTATCCCCACTGCTCCCGGGGAGGCTTTCGGTCAATGCCATCTCATCCATGGCTCCTTTGGCCCACTCCCTGCCTGTCATGAGAATGCGGCCTTGGGAGCATACACGCGTGCATGCTCTTTGCCAGTTTGTCTAATGATTCTTCCTTCTCTCTCTCCTCCCTCCCTCCTTGCTTCCCATTGCCTCTCCCCAACATCTCCTGTCCCTTCTCTGTCATCCGGCCCCTCTCCAGTCGGCATCTGCGTCCCCGTGTGTGTGGAAGTGCCCTCGGAGACGGAGGCTGTTCAGGGCAACCCCATGAAGCTGCGCTGCATCTCCTGCATGAAGAGGGAGGAGGTGGAGGCCACCACGGTGGTGGAGTGGTTCTACAGGCCCGAGGGCGGTAAAGATTTTCTTGTATGTCTGACTGCTGACTCTGGCCTTTCTTTTGCTGGCTTCTGCTGTCATGTGCCTGGCTCCCGAGAGTCTGGGGAATGATGATCTGACAAACACTGGCTCTTTCTCTGCAAAGCACGGATGGCTCCTCAGCAGATAACTGACAGCCTTAGTTTAGCCCGGCCTCCGTGAAAGGGAGGGCGCTCAGCCAGCTGCGAGCATTCCTGGTTACAAGCAGGGCAAGGAGAAGAAGGAGTTAAATAGTGTTAAAACCTACTGTGTGCCAGTCACCCTACTAGGCATTTTGCAGGTGTTCTCATTTGCCTTTTTTTTTGTCTTTTTGCCTTTTCTAGGGCTGCTCCTGTGGCATATGGAGGTTCCCAGGTTAGGGGTCTAATCGAAGCTGTAGCCACCAGCCTACGCCAGAGCCACAGCAACGCCAGATCCGAGCCGCGTCTGTGACCTACACCACAGCTCACGGCAATGCCGGATCGTTAACCCACTGAGCAAGGCCAGGGATCGAACCTGCAACCTCATGGTTCCTAGTCGGATTCGTTAACCACTGAGCCACAATGGGAACTCCAGCAGGTGTTCTCATTTGATCTCTGCTTCATCCTACTGGGTGGATTAAATGAGTAGAGAAATTGAAATAACAGTAAGGGTCATTAAATAACATAGCTTAACTCTTTTAACTCTCCATGCCCAGTGAAATAAGAGCAACAGGGATGACCAAGGCTGATGTTAAATGGTACACATGCATCAGTGGGTGGCATATTCAAATAGTCCTATAGTGGCTACATGGGCCAAGCCTACATACATTCACTGTCTCTGGAGCCAGGCTGCCTAGGATTGATTTTTTTTTTTTTTTTAATTTAAGGCTGCACCTGCAGCATATGGAGGTTCTCAGGCTAGGGATCAAATCAGAGTTTCAGCTGCCAGCCCACACCACAGCAATCAACACCAGATATGAGCTGAGTCTGCGACCTACACGGCAGCTCACGGCAATGCCAGATCCTTAACCCACTGAGCAAGGCCAGGGATCATACCCGCAACCTCATGGAATCTAGTCGGATTCGTTACTGCTGAGCCACAGTGGGAACTCCCTGGGGTTGATTCTTGACTCCAAAAGCTATTAACTCTGTGTCCTTGGACAAATTGCTTAACCTCTCTGTGCCTCAGTTTCCTCATCTCTAAAATGGGGCTATAAACTGTACCTATTTCACTGAGCCAGGATGCATGAACTATACTTTTTTTTCTGGAGTTATTTTATTATTATTATTATTATTATTATTATTAAAGTATAGTTGTCAAGTTCTGTTGTACAAAAAAGTGACCCAATCACACACATTTCCCTGTGCTGTACAGTAGGATCCCACTGCATATCCATTTCACATATAACAGTTTGCATTAAAAAAAAAAAAACCAAATGCCCATCCATTCCACTCCCCCTCCTTTCCCCCTTGGGAACCTCAAGTCTGCTTTTCTTGGCCGTGATTTGTTTCTGTTTTTTGTTTGTTTGTTATTTTTAGATAGGATCATCTCCATATTTTAGATTCTACAAATAAGTGATATCATATGTTATTTGTCTTTCTGTTTTTGGCTTACTTCACTTAGTATGAGAGTCTCTAGATCTATCCATATTGCTGCAAAAGGCATTAGTTTGTCTTTTTATGGATGAGTAATATTCCATTGTGTATATGTACCACATCTTCTTAATCCATTCATCTGTCAGTGGACATTTAGGTTGTTTCCATGTCTTGGCTATTGTGAATAGTGCTGCAATGAACATCGGGGTACATGTATCTTTTTCAACAAAAGTTTTGTCCAGATATATGCCCAGCAGTGGGATTTCTGGGTCATATGGTAGTTCTTTCTATATTTAGTTTCCTGAGGTACCTCCATACTGTTTTCCATAGTGGTTGGACCAATTTATATTGCCACCAGCAGTGGAGAACGTACTTATTCTCCACACCCTCTCCGGCATTTGTTATTTGTTCACTTGTTAATGATGGCCATTCTGACTGGTGTGAGGTGATGAGCTATGATTTTTAATGCATTTAGAATAGTTCTGGAGTTCCTGCTGTATGGCACTGGGAACTATTTCTAGTCACTTATGATGGAGCATGATGATGTGAGAAAAAAGAATGTATACATGTTATGTATAACTGGGTCACCTTGCTGTACAGTAGAAAATTGACAAAACACTGTGAACCAGCTACAATGGAAAAAATAAAAATCATTATTAAAAAAAAAAGAGGAGTTCCCGTCGTGGCACAGTGGTTAACGAATCCGACTAGGAACCATGAGGTTGCAGGTTCAATCCCTGCCCTTGCTCAGTGGGTTAACGATCCGGCGTTGCCGTGAGCTGTGGTGTAGGTTGCAGACGCAGCTCGGATCCAGCGTTGCTGTGGCTCTGGTGTAGACTGGCGGCTACAGCTCCGATTAGACCCCTAGCCTGGGAACCTCCATATGCCCCGGGAGCGGCCCAAGAAATAGCAAAAAGACAAAAAAAAAATAAAAATAAAAATAAAAAATAAAAAAAAGAATAGTTCTGGAGTATAGGAAGCACTATATAAGTGAGAAAATATGCATAAATAGGGCAACTGAGGCTTAAAGAAGTTAGTAAGAAAGAGCTTAGATTTGAACCAAGTTATCTGACAGCAGATTCAAAGCCCCTTTTACTGCACTGCCTTGTCTTCCTGGAGACAAGTTTTTTCTCCATGAAGACTTAGTGGACACAATATTAGGATGAATTTCAGTTTTGCCTGCTCTTCTGTCTAGCTCTCCTGAAGCTGGACTCATTTCCAGCTCTAGGCTGAGTGTGCCATTCTGATGTAGATTTGCTCCAATCAGGTGTCAGACCTGGGACCAGTCAACTTCCCAGCCCCCAGCTCAGGGCTCACTGTGACCCAGGCTAGTGCCCAGGTTACAGGAGTCTTAAAGTCTTGACCAGATGCAAAGGTTCCCATGAGCCTCAGGTCTGGTCATATGCCAGCCACCTGCTCTGCTTCGGGCCTGCCCAAAGTGAGGAGAAGGTGGCACAGAGGGAGGAAAAGAAACTTTAAAAATTATGCTGGAAATACAGAGCAATGCTAATAGAAATTTTGGTGAAGATGAAAATGTCCCCTATTTGTGCTGTCCAGTATAGTAGCCACTGGCCGCATGTGGAATTGAACACCTGAAACTAGTAGCTAGTGCAACTGAGAAACTGAATTTTACATTTTATTTAATCCCTAGTAATTTGAAATTTAATGTAAGTAGTCGCACAGGGCAAGCAAAGACTAGAGTGAACAGCACAGCTGTAGAGAAACACACACACACACACACACACACTCTCAACACACAGAGATACACTGGAAGGTGGAAGTGTTTGGGACAAGAAATGTCAAGACTAGATTTCAGTTCTGGTCCAGCCCAGAGGGGAAGACCTGATGTTTGCACATCACCTGGACATTCTCTGGGCCACTTTAGGATCCTGCATCTCCTCCCTGTGACCTGGCCCTGGTTGCCCACAACCCCTCAGTGGGGACCAGCTCAGAGAATCCCATTTGGAGGCCAGAGCTGTCAGATGCCTCATGACAAATGAAACTGCCTCTCTGCCTCCATCCCTCACTGGCTGCCCCCAGGACACATCTTTCTCCCTTGTTCTCTCTTTTTGCCTCCTTCCAATCTTTCCTTCCTCTCAGTGTCCCCCTCTGGTCTCCTGTACATTTCACTCACCTTCCTCTGTTCTCTTTCTTCCCACCCCATTTTCCTGCCTACCCCTTCCTGCCGCAACCACATACCCTGACAACCTGTTCGCCTTCGCCCCTCTTTCCCCCTCTTCCCTGCCCCCTCGGCACCTCCTGTCCCACTCCCACCTTCGGGAGCTCCTTGTGACATTGTAACCCCATGCCCCATTCTGGTCCTTTCCCCTGCCCTGTCCCCATCTCTACCCTGTCTTCTCTCCTCACCCTACCCCCTCTGCCTCTCTACCTGCAGATCTACGAGTATCGGAACGGCCAGCAGGAGGTGGAGAGCCCCTTCCAGGGACGCCTGCAGTGGAATGGGAGCAAAGACTTGCAGGACGTGTCCATCACAGTGCTCAATGTCACTCTCAACGACTCTGGCCTCTACACTTGCAACGTGTCACGGGAGTTTGAGTTCGAGGCTCATCGGCCCTTTGTGAAGACCACCCGGCTGATCCCCCTTCGAGTCACTGAGGAGGGTAAGTCTCGAGGGTGCCCTGCTCTCAGTGGAAGGGGGACAGTGGGTTTCCCCACAAGTGAGCCCCTTTCAGAATGCAACCCCCCGGTATTTGGAGTGGTCTAAAAATGTCACCACTGCCTGGTCATCCTGTAGTGGCCAGCTTCTTGCAAGTGCCTGAGGGCTGGCCTCTCTGTGCCTTCCTTTCCTCAAAGCAAAAAAGTGTGGAGAGGACAGTGTGCTATGATCTTTACCTGGTCCAGGATTCTTATCCTTAGAGAAAGAGGACAGCCTCCATGAGGCCTCAAATGGACAAAACAGCTACACTTTCTTCTCTGGCCCGCATTGAATCCCTGACTCAGTGGGCTCAGAGAAATCTCATGAGTTACCTGGAGGTCATCTACCCTCCTGTCTGGGAGTCATACCTGCCTCCAAACCAGTGGTGTTCAAATTTCAGCCAGCCTCAGATTCCCCCACAGGACTTCTTAAACCCAGCCTTTCTGATTCCATAGATGGAGCCTGAGAAATTGACTAACAAATTGCCAGGCAGTGCCGATGCTGCCAGGGACTGCGCTTTGAGAACCACTGCTCTCAACCAGTCTGGCAGTCTCTGTCTTCTGCCTCCCTTCACCATAATCACACAAGCAGCCCCTTCTCCATCCGTGGTGTCTCTCATGATATAACCCCATTCTCAGCTGGGAAAAGGGGAAACATATCTAGCTCTCTAGTCGTTACATTTTTCTGATTTCTTACCACCGCCTGTTGCTTGTTAGGGTGGGAAGCCCTTTCATCAGTGTAACTCAAATGTTTCTGTTGCATGACACCAGTCTTGAGGGTGAACTTAGAACAGTCTTTAAAATTTTTTTAAAGTATAGTTGATTTACAGTGTTGTGCCAATTTCTGCTGTATAGCAAAGTGACCCAATCATACATAGATACACATTCGTTTTCTTGTATTATCTTCCAAGATAATCCCAAGAGATTGGATATAGTTCCCTGTGCTGTATAGTAGGATCTCGTTGCTTATCCATTCTAAATGTAATAATAGTTTGTATCTACTAACTGCAAACTCCCAGTCCATCCACTCCCTCCCCCTTCTGCTGGGCAACCACAAGTCGGTTCTCCATGTCTGTGAGTTTATTTCTATTCTGTAGACAGGTTCATTTGTGCTACTTTTTAGATTCCACATATAAGTAATATCATATGGTACTTGTCTTTCACTTTTTGATGTACTTTCCTTAGTATGAGAATGTCTAGTTGCATCCATGTTGCTGCAAATGGCATTATTTTGTTCTTTTTTGTGGCTGAGTAGTATTCCATTGTGTATACGTAGCACATCTTCTTAATCCATTCATCTGTTGGTAGACATGTCGGTTGTTTCCATGTCTTGAGAACTTCCTGTTCTGCTTTCAGTTGGGCTCATTATTCAGAAAACTGGGGTGGAGGGGCCTCCTTACAGATGTCAGAAGAGTGATAGATGCATCTCCCTTTGTGTTTTCTCACCTAGCCTAAATGATAACTTCATTTTGCTTAGCCTTTCTCAGGCAATCTATCTCCAGCCCATTCTTAGCATTTTGGCTGCCCCAAGAGGCAGGGTGGGAACAGGCAAAAGGTGTGGGGCAGAAGGGAAAAGGGTCAAATTAAAGCCAGGCTCTTCCTAGAAAAGGGTGCCAGGAATCCTGACTTCCAGGCCACAAGCTTATTTATTTTTTTTTATCATGTAATGGTGATAAAATTCATGCACATCAGAGTAAGTGAGGCCATGGTTTAGTCATGACTTAGACAACAAGACTAAAAACAGAAGGTAGGTCAGTCCTGACTGGGTACAACGACTCTCAGGCCAGTCTGTTGGGCTCAGACCTGACGAGCCACTTCCCCTCTCCAAGCCTATCTCCTCTTGTGTAAAGCAAAGAGGATGGACTGGAAAGCTCTCTAAGGTGTTTTCCAGTTCAGAAGTTCCATTATCCTCTTCGGTTTACACACCTCTGCTCCCTGGGGAAAGGTGGCGGGCGCCCCCTACTGTTCACCTCCAGGACAGTCAGCTGGTGACTACCTGGCACTAGGAAGCCACCTCTGTCTCCACTTCCTGCTCTCAGAGGCTTTTTGCCTCCAGAGACTCTCGTGTAGCTGATAGAAAGTGCAGCAAAGTGGAGCCAGTCTGCCTACCAGACACCAGAGCCAGACTTGGATAAGAATAGATGAAAACACACTTGTTATCAGAGTCTCAGAGTCTCTTGGGATGTTAGGGCTGGGAGGAAGCTTGGCTCTCTTTTAAAACAGGGGTCCGGAACAAAGAGCCTGTATCAGCATCACCCAGGGGCTTTCTGTCAGTGTAGACAGCTCTGTACCACTGCTGCAGGTGTGAGTTCAGTAGGCCTCTGTGCCATCTCGCAAATGTAAGTTGAAATGACTCCCCATATGATTGGAGGGTGCAGCTCTGGTCCCTCATTCTGTGGCTGGGAGACAGCTCTGGAGGATAAGGGCTTGCCTGGGCACATGAAGCACCTTAGCACCAGAAGCAGGATCTTTGCATTTATTTGCTCTGTTTCTACTGCATCTTTTTCCTCCAGCACATCTCACTCTCTGCCACTTTTTTTTTTTTTTGTCTTTTTAGGGCCACTCCTGGAGCATATGGAATTTACAGGCTAGGGATCTGATCGGAGCTACAGCCGCTGGCCTACGCCACAGCCACAGTCAGATCCAAGCTGCATCTGTGTCCTACACCACAGCTCACGGCAATGCCGGATCCTTACTTAACCCACTGAGCGAGGCCAGGGATCGAACCCACAACCTCATGGTTAATAGTTGGATTCGTTTCTGCTGAGCCACGATAGGAACTCCCCCACAAGCTATTCTTAAATTTGCTAGGTAACATCTGGTGTGCATTATTATCCTCACCTTACAAATTAAATAAGCGAGTCTCGAATCAGGAAAAGGACTGTTCACACACCAGGAAGTAGGAAAATTGGGACCCAGCCAAATGTATCTCATCGAGCTCCAGGATTCCTTTCTCTGCTCTACTGCCTCTTCGCCACCCACCCTTCTTCCTCACCCATCCCCGCAGAGCCTCTGAGGAAAGTCAGTGAGAAAGCCGGCAGACAGGAGAGGTAGAGGGTATTAAATCTCTGATACCTTCTTGAGGTCCTTTAGACCCAGTGGTTATTTAAGACCTAAAAGTAGGCCTCCTCTGACCCCAGTGACAGCCCTGGGGTTGTTGGGCACGCAGAGTCTGAGCCTCCCTCTCCCCCTTGCAGCTGGAGAGGACTTCACCTCTGTGGTCTCAGAAATCATGATGTACATCCTCCTGGTCTTCCTCACCTTGTGGCTGCTCATCGAGATGATATATTGCTACAGGAAGGTCTCAAAGGCCGAAGAGGCAGCCCAAGAAAATGCGTAAGTCTAAAGACGCCAAGGCAATGATAGCTTGCACCTTCGGAGCGCTCGCCTCATGGGTGAAGTGCGAAGCAATTTACATAGCCCTTTGCTTGCCTCCCAACCTCTGTCAAGGTGGGCAGCATTAATACACCCATTTTACCAGACGAGACGACTGAGCCTGGAAAAGTTTGCCCAAGACCATTGTTTGCCCAAGACCATTGACTGCATACCTGCTGACGCTTGCCCCGCACTTTTTAAAAAAACTTTATTGAGGCATAGTTGTTTTGGAATGTTGTGTTAATTTCTGCTATACAGCAAAGTGATATTCAGTTGTACATATATGTTCTTTTTCATTTTTTTTTAATGGCGGCACCCATAGCATATGGAAGTTCCAAGGCCAGGGATTGAATCCAAGCCACAGCTGTGGCAATGTCAGATCCTTCAACCCACTGTGCCAGGCTGGGGATCGAACCCATGCCTCTGCAGGGACCTGAGCTGCTGTAGTCAGATTCTTAACCCACTGTGCCATAGCAGGAACTCTTTTTTTCTGTTATAGTTTACCATAGGATATTGAATATAGTTCCCTGTGCTATAGAGTAGGACCTTGCTATTTATCTATCCTATGTATAATAGTTTGCATCTGCTAATCCCAAATGCCCAATCTATCCCTCCCCAACTGACCCTCCCCCTCGGCAATCTCAAGTCTCTTCTCTATGTCTGTGAGTCTGTTTCTCTTTCATACATAAGTCCATTTGTGTCCTACTTTTGATTCCACATGTAAGTGATTTCATATGGTATTTGTCTTTCTCTGACATACTTCACTTAGTGTGATAATCTCTGGGCCCATCCACATTGCTGCACATGTGCCCTACACTCTTAACCACTATGTAAAGCCTATCAGCTGCTGCCACAGTCCAGTAACATTAACATTTTTATGACCATTTTGTAGATGCCGAAGCAGCTCATAGAGGCTAAGTGGCTTGCTGAGGCCACACAGATAATGAGAGGAAAGGCTGGGTCACGCTAATGTACGTGCTCTTCCTGTCACTTTCATTTGTTTGCTGTAAGCCACAGAGTTCATTAGGCCACCCGGGCACTGCCCTTTATTAGCTCCAGAGCTCCAAATATGTCCTTCCCCTTGGAGGGGGGCAGCCGTTGAATACCCAGAGAGGGGCTCTCTTTCTCCAATGTCCAGGCTGTACCTTCGCCATTTTCACCAAGGCCCTAGTCACCTAGGATGAGGACATGTAACAAATGATGGGGTCTCAGTGTCTAAGGGGCTATGTTGGCCTGTGATTTGGGGAGAGGAAGGATAGAAAATAACCCTCACAGATGTACACAGCTGAGGCTTAACCTAAAAACGCTAGGCTACAATCATCTGGAAATGTTTGATAAAATAAAGTACAATTTTTCATGATATCTATGATCCCAAGAAAGTAAGAAATTATAGCTCATCAAAATAAAGTATCATTTTTCATAATATCCTTCATCTCAGGAAAGTAAAAAACTGTAACTGACCAGAGAGAAAGATAGAAAGAAATGATACGCTGGGAGGCTGTCATTCCTGGTGACCTAGGTGATCAGATTTTAGTGCTTGAGTATAGCAAGTGCCCACAATTGGACAGGAAGTGGCCGCATTGGACAGGAAGTGCCCGTGCATAGGAAGTACCTGTACTTAGAGAGTTCCCATGCTTGGACAGAAAGTACCTATGATCGGGCTTGCACAAGAAACAGAGTTGGAACTGAGGTCACCAGGAGAGCCAGGATCCATACAACTCATGCAAAGGATAGATCAGAACATAATCAGTCCACCAGCCCAGGGAACATAGCTATCATAGCCTAATGCCAAGCAGAAACATAAAAGATTCTCGAGAATTGGTAACCACAAGCCTGCTCTCACAATGTTTGGGATTTAAGTTTATACTATCCATATGATCCAGGAACCTCTAAGCTGAGAAATTCAATTAAAAAAAATAGTCCCCAAACAGTGATAGTCAGGTGGAAGCAAATGAAAAACTACTCTGAAGGGACCCACTTTCCGCTGAGGCTTCGCTGTTCTCCAGATAAAGCATTGCTGAGTCTCATTCCGCAGTCTGATCCAAAACTAATAGACACAGCAGCAGACAATTCAGTGTGAGCAAGAGAGGTAACAAATGGCAGGATTAAGTCCTAGGAACTTCAGACACAAGAAGGACCTGATAGAATATAGGAAATGTTTGTTTGAAAAAGCTAAAACAATGAAAGGAGGAACCCAAGTATAAGACTAGCATGAGTTGCTAAGAAAAAACAACAGGCAGATTTGAACAGGAGTGAAAAAAATCTGGAAATGAAAAATACCGTCAGCAAATTTTTTTTTTTTTTTTGTCTTTTCTAGGGCCACACCCACGGCATATGGAGGTTCCCAGGCTAGGGGTTGTATCGGAGCCATAGCCGCCGGCCTACACCAGAGCCACAGCAACGCCAGATCCGAGCCGCCTCTGTGACCTCACCACAGCTCACGGCAACACCAGATCCTTAACCCACTGAGCAAGGCCAGGGATCGAACCCACAACCTCATGGTTCCTAGTCGGATTTGTTAACCACTGAGCCATGACAAGAACTCCCAATCAGCAAAATTTATAACTCAATAGATTGCTTCACCAGAGATTAGATACTGGTAACCAGAAGATAAACGTAAGGCAGTTCCACAGAATGAAGCACAGAGATATAAAAAGATGTAATATCATAAAGAAATATGAAGAATTGAGAAGATTTATTAGAATAGAAAAGAGGATATGGAGGGAAAACAATATTCAGAGATACTGTGGCTCTAAAAAGACCAAAAAAAAAAAAAAGGTCACACAGAAGGTCAAAGGCCAAAACTACTCTAAGCCAAAGGATGGCCAGATAGTAAATATTTTAGGCTTTGCTGTCTCATATTGCCCTTTGATTTTATTTGTTTGCAAGCCCTTAAGCAAGTAAGAACCATTATCAGCCCATACACCATAGTTTGCCTGTTTGAAATAACAATAAATTTGGGGGAGGTGGCTGGTGGTACTTTTCCTATCAGATATGAAGATTTCTTATAGAGTTATTAGAGAATTTACGATACTGATAGAGACACATAATACAGACAAACAGAACAAGGCAGAGAGCCTGCAGACAGGTTAATCCCTATATAAAAAACTGAAGGAAGAATGAACTGTCCAGTTAATGGTATAAGGACAATTCCTTATCCATATAGAAAATACAATAAAATTAGATTCCTCATCTCTCACACTAAACAAAAATAGTGAGTGGATTTCAAGGAAAGATGAAATGTAAAACTCTAAAATTCTATTAGGAAATATAAGAGTATCTTTATTACCTTGGAAGTGGGAGGATTTCTTAAAATACAAAAGGCACAAGTCAGGGACAAAATGGTAATTTTGATTACACTGTATGTATAGACAAACATCAGACTGGGAGAAGATATTTTCAAGACATGAAACCATCAAAGAAACATTAATGAGAAAAAGACAGATATCTCAGAAGAAAAACTGGTAAAGTACATGAACAGTCATCTTACAGAAGTAGAAACCCACACTGCGTATAAACTTAGGAAAAGATGCTCGACTTTCCCAGTAATCAGGGAAGTGAAAATTAAAGCATCCTTAAAATATAATCTGACATCCATCAGTGTGGCTGATTTAATTTAACAATACTAAATCCTGAGGACAATGTGGATAAATGGGAAGACTCACATTGCTGGTGGAAGAAAAAAATGAAACTATTATTCTAGTCTGCTGAAAGGGCCATTCTCATTTTCTCTTGGGTAACACAGCCAGAAGGAAATGCAGAGCTGTTCTGTAGGCATCCTCGTTCCTGTGCCCTTGCACCTCCCCCTTTCCTGTGTTTCCACCTCAGGGTACCAAACACACTGATTTTCTTCCCCCGTCTTTCCTCCAACAGGTCTGACTACCTGGCCATCCCATCAGAGAACAAAGAGAACTCTGCGGTGCCAGTGGAGGAATAGAAGGGGTGACTTGAGGTGATGTACAGGGAAGGGAGGGGCAGGTAGCTCAGGATGGTAGGTTGTACAGGTGACACTGTCACCCACCAATCAAAATGACTTTAAATTTGGTCCTTTAGATTAGATTTCTACCCTACCCAGAGTCCCCACCCTCAGAACACATCTTTAAGTTGATGCCCAAGTCATAAAGCTCTGTGTGAGGTCGAGTCCTTTGGAAGGTGAATTGCTTTGGCCTGAGTGTTGGGGCAACTTGAACTTCTGACCCATAGTGACCAAAAATAATTCCCTGACTCCCTCCTATGTAAGGATCATGGATTTTGTCAAAGAGTCTTTGGCTGGGCTGGACTGAGCTGGAACTTCTCAGTGAGTTGTTTTGTCATTGGTAGGTGGCCTGAACACTGAAGGACTGGCTATCCTAGGTTCAGTGATGCCAGCAGCATCAGGAGGCTGCCCCAGGGGCCACATCACTTCCCTTCATGCCTCCATCCTTCAGCTCACTCATCATCCATCCACTCACCTCCGACTTGCTAACCCCATCAGACCTATACACCAGAAGACCTTGCCAGAACTGAGGAGCCAACATGTCTACACAGACTCAACCTCACCCTGTCCTGGCTATCAGGCAAGCGGCTCCCATGCCAACTGACTCCTCCCCTGATCTCCACCCGACTTTGAACACATGCCGTGGGCAGTATATCCACCTGCCCCTTACTGGCTGGAGCTGGCTCGTTCTCCATTGCTGCAAGTGAATGCATGTCTTAGTGGAAGGAAGCAGGAATGGTCAGTTGGGGTTAAAGCAAAAGAGTGTCATGAAATGGGATTTACTGATGTCAGTTTTTCTAAGTTCCTGGCCCACGGGGCTGGAGCATCAGAGCAAAGCATGCCTTTTTGGGCCTTCCAGTGATAGAAAGTTCGTTAAGCATGGACTAAACTATTCTCTGGAGCTTGGCTCCAGGGCTAGACACCGATAGGTCTCAAAGGCCTGGGTTAATCTCAGTCCTTGAAGAAGCCAAGCGTAGGCAACCGGTTTAGTCACACATGTTTGTAATCCTCACACGGTAACATGTGTGTGCCTTCCCAGGCGAGCACACTTCCTGAGATGGCCAGGTGGCAATACTTCCCTGTGGGCACTGGAACTGAAATCGCAAAGTTCTTCCTCTCAGAATTTCTGTGGATCAGTATTATTACTCATTTTACAGGAGGCAACTGAGACTCAGACAGAGCTTAACAAAATAAGAGACTTCAAAGGATAACCTGGAGCAGATAAGGCCTTAAGTGCCGCCCGGTGTACACTTCCCGAGATGGGATAATTGTGTTTCTGCAAATTGAGTTTGGCTATGGCTCTTTCCCAAGCCCAGAATTAGGTGGGTTGCCTGGCTAAGGTTAACTCATATTGATTCAGGTAACTAGCCCTTGGCCAGAAAGGAAGAGAGAAGGATATGAGGTAGATGTGAAGAATTTCTCTACTGAAAAGATTTGTGACTCTGAAACCTCCCCCGGAAAGGGAATGCACCTGGGAATGATGCTTAACCAAGACACATGTTTTTAGTGAGACGGATGATGAGCAAATGGGTGCAGTGATGGGGGAGGGGTAAGCTTGGTGACTTCCAAAAATTTCACCTGGGAATTCAGTGTCCAGGAGTCTTTTCCAGATGTTAGGAGAGCAGATAAACACTGGACAAATGTTAGCCACTGTCTTATGATTCACTTTGAGTAACTGGTGTTAAATGTGGTGTCCTCGGGCACTCTGTGATGAGGGAGGGAAGGATGCTACATGGGATATAAGAAGATGAAGGTGATGGGATTCCGTGGCCAAGATGTCCCTCAGATCCAGGCAGATTTCTGGGGAAAGATCCTATCCCTTGGCTTTGGGCCTGACCTTGACAGAGTCAGTTTTTCTTCTCTCTGCCATTCCTGGGGAAGTATTTGAAACAAGTCCTTGTTGACATATTCATGAGTCTGAGTTTACTGAAGAAAATACTTTCTTTCAATAAATTCAAGACCTTTCTCATTGGTAATTTCCCACATAATTCCTCTGAAATAGGGGACAGAATGTTGATTTCTTTTACTTTAGAGTGAGGGAAACTGGCCTGGATTACTGTGCGGTTTCCCCAGCCACATGGCTGGTGGGTGACAGCTTGCTGTAGAAGCAAGCTACCTTCTAGCACTCCACTCCGCTGCTGCTTCAGTAGGCTGTGCGTCTCACTTGTGACCAAATATGCATGTTTGTCTTGTTTCTTTTTGAAAAGCCAATTGCCTGAGTGATTTTTAATGCAGCTGAATGATACCTCTTTTTTTCTTCTTTGTCTTTTGCAAGTAATCTTCCCTAGTCTTTTCCTTCTCCTAATGCCTCAACTTGTCATCCTCAATACTTTATTAAGCTCTGTGCTTTCCCAAGCCTTTTTATTTCAGTTATCTTATTTCTTCCCCACAACTAGCGCTGCGAGGTGGATATTGCTAATATGGGAACAGATGAAGAAACAGGCTGTCTGAGGCTAAGATGCTTTACCAAATCATAAGTTCATGTGGCTGGTAAGCAGAGAGCTAGAATCTGGGTCTTCTGACCCCCAGCCCAGGTCTCTCCATGGAGACCACGGCTGCTTCCTTTCCTCTCATTATTTTTACCTTTATCAAAACCTTGCCTCTCTTGCTTGTCCCGAGATGTTCAACATGTTCTCCCGCCCCAAGCCCACCACCACTTTGCTTCTTGGCCCTTGCTCTGTATGTGCTTTGACAGTCTATCTCATGTTGCTTTTCCCTTTCTCCTTGGCTTGTGCCGCGTTCTTTCTCCTGAACTGCAGTTGAACTCCTTCCTGGAGACCTGATCATGACTCTAAATCCACAAGGTACTGTGATCACCAGCCTACTTCAAGTCCTCACTCTCTCCCCATCGCTCCCCATCTCCCTACAGAGGGCCCTGACGCACGTGCACTGCTCTGGAAGCTTTGTCTGGCATGCTGTTCTTATTCAAGGGCTTAGAAATGTTCTCAAGGGCTATTATCACTTTAGGAACCCTATCTGTTGTCTTGGTGCTGGGTATTCCCCATGACTGATCCTTAACCACACATTTTTTTACTAAAGGCTCAGCCAGGCTGGGTCTGGTTTTCCCTTTCCTTTGGATGTTGATGGCCATGAACTTCATTACTCAACTCAGTTGACCCCCGTGAGCACCCTCCCCGCTGAGCTTTACCATCGGCTCAGCCTTGCGTCACAGCTCCAACTTCTGTGTGGAAAGACCTCGACAGTCAATACCTGTTCCTACGCCGGCCTTTCTTTTCAGACCGTCTAAAAGCACTATCCTTTAGAGTCACCACCCCCAAACATCCACACACCCAGACTTCTGATTCTCAGAGTTTCTAGTTTCTCCTTTGATGCCAAATAAGACACGTTAGTAGAAAAGGAATTTTTCAAAGCAGGGATATGCTGGAAGTATGTGTAGAGCTATGAATGGTGAAGAGAAGCGATAGTAGCTCCCTCCCTTCTCCCCAAATTAGATCAAAAAGAAAAATATACCCATCTCAGAATCTGTCATAAATCAGAGGGAAGAGGGCCATGAGACTACATTGTGGCAGGAAGAAGCAGGGAGCTAGACACATTTCACAACAGGTCATGGTTCCCCTTTCCCAAGTTAAGTGGAAATGGAAAAATAAAATAAAAAGCACCTTCCTTTCCTCTCCTTTTGTAAATGAAAACTCTCTAACCGGGTGAATTCTCTTAGGCACTGGCTATGTATCTGAATACCACTTGGCATGTCATGACTCTGATCATGCATTCATTCTGCATTTTAGCACCCACTCTGTGTTAAGCACCAGTCTCAACCCTGTGTGTGCCTCGTGGCCTTAGGTTTTAAAAATAGCACCACCCAAGGCCTTTCCTAATCTCTGCTGTGGTAGATGACTTACGTTTAGCCCCTCTACCCGTCCTTGAGTCTATCGGAGGACCCAGGAGATAAGCGCTTTAAGCAGGCCTAAGTTGTAGATTAGCCTCAACCCCTATCTTAGGCCAGCTAAGCTCAAAGCCTGTATTACTTTATCTTTCTTTTCCCCAAGTTACCACTTGGCAAGAGATGTCTCTGATGGGCAGTGTTTGTGCCGGGGCGGGAGGCTGCTGAAGGTTGAGTGCTTGTAGGTTTGTGATGCGCCATCAAACACGACCAGCAAACTCATGCAGTCCTGGAACTGATGGGGCTCATTGCTATGTTGTCACCTTCTTGCTGCTTTCTCTTGATTTTCCACAGCCAATCTTTCTCTGAACACTAGAAATGTCGTTCCCGACCACCCAATGCCTGTATGTGGTGTTTTTCAGTAAACTCCCTGTTCACATTAATAAAGTGTCTATAAACACCGCTGGCTCTGGTTGTGCTCCACTGTGTGTGTCTGCCATGTGTACCATGGCTTCACCTTCCTTCCCAGCCTGCATCAGTTCCTGAAGTCTCAATCACTGGCTATATGCCCAGAGAAGGAAAAACACATTCACTGCTCTAGGGTTAAACATAGCATCTCCCTTCCTTCTCAGCCCCAATGCAGATGAGTCCAAGAGTCACTGCGTTCTCTCCTCAATCAAATCAAACAAGTCTCCTGCCAGGTGGTGAGGGGATCCCAGCGAGGAAGGCAGGGGTCACTCCCTCACCGGGTTAGCTAACATAAGGGACTAAAGCAAAACTGTCCCCCAACGTCCATCGTCTTAGATGTGCCAAGGCCCCAAAGGGAAAAGTTACCCAAGAAATTGTCACTGGGATCCACAGTCTATCATATGCTCTGGTATTTCCATATGGTGGCAAGTACTGCACTAAGATGATTTTTTATTTCATTATTAATAACAATACCATTTAATAATGAAATAAAAAATCATCTTAGTGCGTTATTAATAATGAAATAAAAAATCATCTTAGTGCAGTACTTGCCACTGTATGGAAAAACAGACTCACATGTACACATAAATGTTTTTATATTTCCTCTAAAGTAAACTGAGGCTTGGAGTGATGCTTGGGGCCCAAGGCCACAGCTGATAAATAGTGATGCTGCAATCTGGACTCACCTGATTCCCAGACTTCTCCACCCACTTCGTCCGGCTGCCTCCCTCCCCTGGGAAGGAGATCCTAGATGCTGGGTGGCTGGCTGTGTGTGTGTGTCTGAGCCCGCCTGTGCACACATGCCTTCGGGGCTTGCCGTCATCACATCTGGGAAGACCAAAAACATCTGGGACAATGACCATTAACGAATCAAGCAATGAACACACACACCACTTATTCATTGTGGATCAATACTTTTTTCTTTTAATTCATACTGTACTTCCATGGCTCTAGCTACTTTACATTAAGATTTGACCGGGAAGCCTTGTATGTTTCTAGGTACTAGCAGTTAAGCTTTCAGACCTTGCGCACAGCGCCAGGCAAACTACAGTTAGAGATCCCAATACAGACGGCCAGACGACTTGACTGCGATCAGCCCGTTCTTTCCCATGTGTAGCCCAGCGCAGGCATTGGGGCTGCTCCCTCTGCCTCACCCCTCTCCACTCCATGTCAGGATTATCCAGGGGCCGCAAGGGCCTCTGACCCATCCCTCCCCACCCTGGAGTCGAGGTTGAGGCGGGGGGAAAGCACCATGGGTTTGGGAAGATGATCCGGTCCATGCAGAGCGTGGTCTGGCCCGAGAGTGCAGGAGAGAGAAACATGGGGAGCCGCACACTACTGTTGGCAAAAATGGTTGTTTTCACTAGGCAATCTCAGCGTGTGGCCCCTGAGCCTGGGGCCAGCCCTCCAGACAGAGACAGCTGTCTTGCCTGGAGCAGCGGCCACCACTTTGCGTCTGTAGCGCCTCATCATGTTGAGAGAAGCAAGGAAGGCCGAGAGGCAGAGACGACAGTGTTCTTTACGCCTTGGCGTGTCCGCTACATCATCTGGCTGCGACTCCTCTTGGCAGGCCAGGTGCTTCTTGCCAGCAGCCAAAGCTTCCCTCTGGGCTCCCAGGCCTGCTGAGGACCTCAAGTCACAACAGAAAACAATGCCCAAGACCCCTGAGCTTCATACAGAACATCCAAACAGGGAGCTGGCTAGGCCCATCACAGCCACGGCCGGAGCAGGAGTGAGGTAACAAGGCTGGGCAGAGAGGTAGGGAGGGTAGCTCTCTACACCGTGTGCAAATTCCTGCTCCACATCAGGAAAGCAGGGGCGTCGAAAGATGGCCTTCCAGAAAAACACTCCTCTCAGACCCCAAAATGAATCTTCTGGAAGAAAACAGGTGTAGGGGATTGGGGCCAGCCTGCTGGACTTTGGGGGATGAGGGTCAAGGATGTCAAGGGGTGGATGGGAAGATTGTCCCACAGCCTAGAGACAAGGGTTGGAGGAGGAGAGTCAGGAAGAGAGGTTCTCAACCCTCCTACTGGGGCGGGCAGATGGAGTGGGGGGTGCAGGAGGGAGACCACAGCGTGGTCACCTGGGGGAAGAGAAGAGCGCTGTTTCTCCTGGGGGACCCTGGGGAGGAAGCACTGGCCTTGCCCTGCAGAGCTAAAGATGCCGTGTGGTATGGCACAGAAAGGATCCTTCTGAGACCACCAACAGTCCAGAAAGACTCCTCCCCTCATCATTCCTCCAAGACTTTACCCTAGAGATGCTGCCTGCAAACGTACCGGACATGGGCCCAGCTTGGGTCAGGGGCAAGGCAATGGAAAAAATCCACATCTACCCAAGCATCTCTCTTAAAGTTTCTGGGTCCTTCTCCTTCCTTGTAAAATCCCAGCTTCTTTCTTACTGCCAGCGCTCTCAGGCAAGCCAAGGATTTTAGCCAAAGCTTCACACTTAACCCAAACCCCAATGAGGTTGGAGCCAAGAGAGGGGGTAGAACCAGGAATGACTTCTCTCCACTGTTTTCTCCAGCAAGGAGGAGGCGGGGATGGGCAGATGAAAGGTGTCAGAGCCTAGGGACAGACAAGGAGCTCAATCCAAGAGGATGTCCTTTTCGCCACCATCCTCCTCTTCCCAGCTTAGAGAAAGTCCAAAGGAAGGACTCTTCCCAAACTAAGATGAGACCAGCAAAGGAAGAAACACTCTCCTAGGCTAATACAGAGCAATACAGCAAGCCTGATCTCTCTCTCTCTCTCCCTCCCCCACCCCCTCACTGGCCCTCCCCAACCCTCCCAGCTCATAAAGAAGAAAGCTGAACCACCCTGGAACCCAGACAATGCCCTCCCACTCATCTAAACACCAGGGAAGCTCTAGTCCAGAAGGCCTGTCCTCTCCTGGTGAGGCACCCTCCAAGATTGAGAGAGCCCAGCCTTGCCCGTCTCTGACCTGGCCTCCAAGACTGTGCCAAAGCTAGAACCTACCCTGAACGAGCTAAACCATCTCAAGTCTCTCCTGTTACAAAGGGCGCTCCTGGGCACAGGCCAACAGCTGCAGCTCCAACACGACCCCTAGCCTGGGAACGTCCGTGTTTCCACACGTGCAGTTCTATAAAGGACAAAACAAAAATGAAACGCAAATGACGGTCCTGAAGCTCAGAGAGCAGGAGGGACTGCGCCAAGAGCAGAGGCAGGACTCAGGCCCAGGTCTGCCAGCTCTCTCAGCCCAGGGCCCTGACAGAGAGATTTGCGTTGCCAGTCTTGCTGTCCTGGGATGCCATCCCTTTGTCCCAGGGAGGGGGTGGGGAAAGGAGAGAGCTACAGACATGACTGGCCTCTCCCACACCAGGCGTGCCAATCGCGCCCCAGTCAGCTGGGGTAGAAACGCAGACCCTGAAGCTGTTCCCACCTGCCTAGAAACTGCCAAGTCTCACCATTCAGTGCAAGCTCTCACACGGCTCACCATAGGAACCCTCACGGAAAGCCTCCTCTAAATGACTGCGTTCTTACAGGAGAAAATGAACAAAAAGCCCTGGCTGGGAGAAATAACAAAAAGTGGTGCTTTCAATGCTCCCTTACACAGAGTTAGAAGCCAGGCGCCCAGCCACGAGTTACGATGCTATTGACGGTTTCACTCCCAGCCTTCTCTGCAAGGGGGAAGGCCTTTCTTTTTGACAGATTATTGAATAAGCAGGGTGGGGGGAGCCTGTGGCTGGGAGTGAACAGGTGCTGGTTTTCTCCTGGTTTGAAAGTCAAAAAATCATTAGACTAGAAAGGGCCCACACAAGATCCATGATTCTTAGCGATGAGGCAGGCCAAGGGAAGCTCCCCCCACCTGGGTACACACTGTTGCTTGGGTTCCAATCCCCAGAAATCCAGATAGCTCCTCGGACATCCCTCCCTGTCACCATCTCCTCCCTAGAATGGGCCTCCGAGGTGACACAAAAGCGGAATAATTCTGAGCAGCCAGGCTTACTGATACCACTTTAATCCCAGCAAAGAGCTCATTTTAAGTCACCCAGAAAGTCCCACCCTGGTACCTTTAATAACTCAGGAAGTGAAATAAATAAATAATTATATAGAGAATGAATGAGAGACTTGGTCATTTTTCCTTTCAAAAGTTCTGGGAATAATTCTGATTTCTGGCTACTCCAGCAGGGCAATGCCTGGCAGCCTGCATTGTTCCTCCTCCTTTGGCTCAGGGCCCATGAGCCTTGACCCTCCCCAGGGTCTCCCATTCAAATTCCTGGAGAGGAGTATAAGGACCTGCTGGTCTGTGGGCACATGCGCCCTTCACGAGGATGACAGTCCACCTTATTTCCTTTTCTGAAGGACGGATATCAATTCTCCTGGTCCCCATGAACCTCCTAGTCCCTTTGGGGGATGGCCTGGGCTCACCTCTGTCCTCTCATCCTGCTCAGATGGACTGAAAAGTCAAACACGTTCTTCACCTGCCAAAGTGGGATGCCCAGGCCAGACCAAGAGAATGCAGCATGCTCTTCTCTGGGGCTGGGTCAGGGATTGCGTCTTCCTCCTCTCCTCCGCCCTTTCCATCAAGACGTCCTCTAAAACAAGCAATCTGGAAGAGCTCTCCTTGCCAAACCGGTGTGCTCCTTTCCTGATCAAGGACCTCTGCCAGCTCTGCCTGGGGCTGGCAGGACTCCTTGGGTCATTACATGGAGAAAGAGCAGTTAGTGGTCTGATGAATCATGGGTTCTGTGAGCCCATCCTGAAAAGGTCCTAGATAGCTCACTCTCCTAAACCACGGTTTTCTTTGTCCTCCTCAGTGACCTCATACCTCTGGGGGCAGAGACCAGAGGAGTCTTTGCTCCCTCTGCCAGACCTTCCACTCCCAAATCTGAGAAACAGGATCTGGAATGGCCCCCAGTAGGGCAGACTCGATCTGGCTTTTTGCTGCCCAAACGCATGCACCTTTGTCAAATCCACTCCCTCCAAAGGCTGAAGTCTTCCTCCACGTGCAAAGTATCTCAGAGAGTTGTCTCCCTCGACTAGGCGGGCTCTTCACTGAGAGTGAAGATGCTGCAGCCAGAGCGTTAGTGCTGCTCACACAGCCATCTGTGGCGAGACCCTGCAATCCGTACACGGCTACTGCGCTCACTCTCTCCAACCCTGGAGGTCCTAGAACACCCTGATTCGGCCTGGAAATCAAATGACAGCTCCAAGTGAAGGGGTTAGAGCCCCAGACCTGACTTGCTTATAATCACTAAAAGAGGTTTAGCAAGATCAAAAATGCTCCACCCTGACTAATAAACAATGTGCTCTTAGGGCACAGAGAAAAAATAGGGCTTTAGGCACTAAAAAGGGACACTTCACCCAGATCCAGCCTGGGAAAAGACCAGAGAGAAGGGGGCGGGGGCGGGAAAGGAAGAAGTCACCAGCCCTTATTGGTTAGAGGAAGGCGCAGGGGGCGATGGACGAGGATGGCCTTCAGAGCGTAAGCCCTCGGGACCTGCAGCCCAAGCCCCCCAAGAGCAGCCTTCTCAGCTGTCCTCTCCACCTGACTGTGGGTGGTCCTTGTGTGGGGCGGGGTGGGGGGGTGGGGGGGACCTCCTATGGTAGCGGTAGCGTCTGGATGGGCTCCTGCCCTTGATGCTTCCTGTTCCCAAGAGAACACTTGGGGCAGCTGGGGAAGAAGAGATTCTCTTTTATTTTGGAAACAAATCAAGAAGGGATTAGGGAATGAAGCACCTTAAGCAATGCCCCCTGGAGACTTTTTTCCACCACCCCGGGGTCTTCACAGGCATAACTTTGGCTCAACAACATTTCCCTTCTCAGAGCCAAGACGGCCAGCGAGGGGAAGGGTGGGGACGAGAGGATGGGGAGGAGGAGGATCAGGGGAGGTCGGTGCTGAGAGGTGGTCCCTGCCCTCCTCGGCCCCTCCGTCGGCCAGCACAGGAGGCGGTCCCGCTCCTTCTCCCTGGTGTGTAGGCATTATCTCTTTTTAAAATCTGTATATAATATATATATTTATATTCTGTATATATATATATTTATATATATATTTATATGGTCTATGTACAGGTATTGCACAGGCCTCCGGCAGACACCCCTGCTCCTGCCTTGTCAGTGATAGCGGTTCCTCTTCTCTTCGCTTTCAGACGTGTAGTCACGGGACCTGATGCCGTTCTGAAGATTGATGAGTGAGTCCTTCATCTGTAAGACAGGGAAGCCCACCCCAGCCCGGGTTTGTGCCCTCGGTGGGCCTCACCATCCAGTAGCACCTGCCACGCCCGCCTATGGCAGGCCCCCTGTCATGCCAGGGAGCTAGAGGGAGAGGGCTCCTAAAACCGGGCTGCCTCTCAAGGGACACAGTCTTCGGAAGAAGGGAACAGCCAATCTGGCACTGGGAAGCCCGAGGCTAAGGGTCGTTGCATCTCAATGACTTGTGGCCCTGCTTTCACTGAATTAAGAACCCCCTCCAAGGGTTCCATGGCTATCAATCTGCATTAGCTGCCACTTACTCGTCTTGCACTCATTCACTTTGGCTTCCCAATGACCCTGGATACACTGCATTCCTCCCTGTCTTGGTACATCTGACGCACGGACCCTCTCCCCTCTTGCCTATCCAACCTCGCCCAGCTGTCACTAAGGCCCAGGACAAACGCAGACTTTCTCTGGCTCCCAGGCATCTTTCTCCCGGCCTGTCATGTACCACTCACTAGGGCTCGGCACTGCCCTCTCTTTGCTTCCTGTGCACTGGGACTGCACTGTCTCATCCTTCTTTCACACACGCCAGGTACCAACCAGAAAACAGTACGTGCCTAGTTGTACCTGTATCATGGAATCTTAATTGAGGTTTTTTATTTGGTTTTGGCTGCACCCGCAACATGCAGAAGTTCTGGGCCGGGGACTGAACCCACACCACAGCAGTGACAATGTTGGATCCTTAACCTGCTGAGCCACCAGGGAATTCCAGATGTATCTAGTTTGTTTTGTTTTTGCTAGATCATATGTTAGTTCTATTTTTAACTGCTTAAGGAACCTTCACATTTCTGGCCATGGTGGCTGCACCAATTTATATTCGAGACACATCTAGTCTTTAGAAAGAATACAGGCAACTGTACTAGGAAGATGATGCTATGAAAAGAAGACACAGGACAACCACCTTTCCAGACTATCAGCACAGCTTCTGAGGAGGAGCCACCTCCTGAAGGCTGTGTGTTGTGTGCGTGTTGTGAGGGCAGGAGGCAGCGTTGGGGGTGGGGACGCATCGAAAGGAATTAGAAAAACATGGTCTCTGGGAAGATAAATCTTGGCATAAGGGAGGGTTCTCTCTTTAAATGCCTGTCAGATGGCTATGGGTTACCAAGAGGAAAAAACCAGCTCTCTTTCCATCTAACCCATAGTCTTGCTGCCGCACAGCCAGTGCATATTTCACTGATAAAATTTGGGGGGATACGCCTGTGTTCCCACCAGCTTACTCAAGGATGCCTTGACAGTTAGAACAACGGGTGGCCTAGGAGAAGGATGGGGTCTGGCGGACGGTGACGGAGATGGTGCTCCTTCTCAGAGCACTGGGAAGGGTTTCCACCTCCAGAAGACCCGGGCAAGGTGGGAGGGGGGCATCTCACCTGGTCAAGAAGCATCACCGAGGATTTGATGATCTCCCTCCATTTTTGGAGCTCAGTATCATGGTACTTTTGCTGGGACTCTAAGAGCTGGGCCCACTCTGTCTGAGACTGGGGTAACCTGTGGGATACAAGATAGGGTACCCTAGTTGCTGGAGTTATGACCAATGGATTGTCCTGTGCACCCAGACCCCTGAAGGACAGCCAGCCACATCAAAGTGCCTTGTCCTGGTGCCTTGTCCCGCGCTCAATGCCATGGATCCCTTGTGTCCCAAGTCAGAAGCAGACTAAAACCATAGGGACGGTTTTCAGAGCTGGCTGATGGACTCAGACCAGGGGGTGGAGGGCGAGGGCAGTCCCAAGGAGCCCGGGAGGCAGGGGCCAGGATAGGGGGGAGGTGGCTGCAAGGGGAAGAGGCCAGGATTACCTTTCTTGGAGCCTTAGACCCTGCCAGGCAGTGAGGGTCTGGGTGGTGTATTCCAACATCCAGAGTTTGTAGAAGAGCATCACGTTAAGGATGACCAGCAGCACCAGACTAAGAAGGAGACAAGGGAAAGCACGACGGCCATGAGGAGGGCGCCCTCCCTCTCAGAGGCAGCAATGCCCCCTCCCCAGAGGCTGCCCCCTGGACCACTGGGCCACCTGAAGTGCTGCAGTGAGGGAGCAAGTGAGGGAGCTGGAGGGATGCCGCCGGGGTGGAGGGGGGAGGGAGAGAGAGAAGCACTCCCATCTCATTCATGGGGGCCAGGACACAGCGGGAGAGCCAAGAGAGGGGTGTGGGGCAAAGGCATCGGAAAGGAGAGATGCCTAAGTCCCCCAGAATCTGGGTGCTGAGGGAAGAGAGGCAGGATGGCGAGGAAAAGAGATGAGGGGGTGCCAGAAGCAATCATAGAGCCAGTACCTGAAACAGATCCTAACGGGAGCAAGGAAGGAAAATGGGAAGGAGGCAGAGGTTAGAAATGGACTCAGTGGGGAGGGAAAGCTGCGCTAAATCCAGCCAGAGGGGAAGTGAGCCTGTGAGGAGGATGTACAGGAGCAGTGACAATGAGGACACCTAGGGAGGCAGGGCGGGGGAGCGACTGGAAGGGGCTCTGAGCATTTCACTCGTGAGAAACGGAGAAAAGGTTCTGCCTACCAACCCAAACTCTGGGAGGAACTGCAGTTCGATTCCCAGCTCTCCCTCCACGGGACTTCCTGTGTTAGTGCAACTGCCCCAGGGCTGCAGGCTCTCTGAACACTTGCCACAGCCCACAGGAGGCAGGGGACCAGCTGAGATTTCCCAGGGATGGGCCAGGACTGCTCGCAGATGGGGAGGTGGCAAGAGGACCCAGTGGGGAATGCAGAGTCAGCCAGAGGCTGCGGGAATTCTCTTCTCTCGGCCCAAAGATCACTTTATGACAGAGGCTTATGGATGGAGCAATGAGGACTCAGGGGAAGAAAGAATGCAGGCCCGCAGCACTGGGTACAAATCCTGGCTCACCACTTAAAAAGTCTCAACTTTTTCGTTTTTGTGTATGTGTATTTTATGACCATGCCTGCGGCATATGGAAGTTCCCAGGCTAGGGGTAGAATCGGAGCCACAGCTACAGCAACACGGGATCCAAGCTGCATCTGCGACCTACACCACAGCTCACGGCAATGCTGGATCCCTAACCTACTGAGCGAGGCCAGGGATCGAATCTGCATCCTCATGGATGCCAGTCAGATACATCTCTGCTGCACCGTAATGGGAACTCCAGTGGTTTCGTTTTAACAATGACACGACTCACATTAATACCACGATGCTAAATGTGAATTTTACTGGTTTTACAGTTGTCTTTGTATTTACTTTTGTAAAAATGTCTTGGCTTCTTATGCCATAGTCAGAAGGATTTTCTGTCCACTATTATGTTACATATTCAAGTAAAGTTGGCAAGAAAGCCTCCTCACGACCCTCGCCAGCCCCTCTCCCTAAGGGGTCGCCAGCTCTGTTCTCAGCCCGTTTCCTTTCTACTCTCCATACTCTCCTCCAATGATGACGACCTCATCCCACCATAGCTTTGATGCTACCGACAAATAAATCAGCGACCACAGTCTCAATTTCTCTCCTCAACTCCATGTCCACATCCACAACAGTCACCTCCACCGGGACAACCTATGGCAACTCAGGGACATTCAGGACTGACTGCATCGTCTCTGACACCTTTTCACTAAGTTCCAGATTTCTGTCCATGAAACCACCACCTACGGGCATGGGGATCAGAAAGTCATCTTCCTTCGCTACAGAACCAGGCCTTCACCTCCTAGGATCTCTCAGCCCCTCGCCTCAGCCTGACAGCCACTCTTGCCGAGATTCTCCTGGCCTCCCTGCCTCCAGGCCATTCTTGTCCACTCCAGCTGCCATATTGCTGTCAGAGATCTTTTCTTTTTCTTTTTCTTTTCAGGGCTGCACCCGTGGCATAGGGAGGTTCCCAGGCTAGGGGTTGAATCAGAGCTAGAGCTGCTTGCCTATACCACAGCCACAGCAACGCTGGATCCGAGCCATATCTGCGACCTATACCACAGCTCACGGCAACGCCAGATCCTTAACCCACTGAGCAAGGTCAGGGATCGAACCTGGGTCCTCATGGATGCCAGTCAGATTCATTAACTGCTGAGCCACAATGTTAAAGTGTGAATCCAACCATGTCACTCCAGGGCTTCCTTCCCTGTTTCCTATAGGTAGTGACAATCCAACCATGTCACTCCAGGGCTTCCTTCCCTGTTTCCTATAGGTAGGTAGGGCTATGCCCCTGCTTCTGCCTTTCTGAAAATGCTCTGGTGAAGGCATGGAGGGCTGGGGGTAGGATGGGAGTCACAGCAACAAGATGGAGCTACAGACGCCTAGTGCCTGGTGCATACCTGGTAGATGCAGCAGCATCTGGGCAGCTCCTGAGCCCTCATGCACCTGTGTCCCATGATCTCACAGCAGGAAGGGCTGGGCTGCCAGACAACAGGCTGAACCAAGTGGAGGAGCTGCCTGCCCTTAGCCACCCTAGCTGCTCAAAAAGGCTTATGAAAGTCCTGCGCAGACTCTGGGCTCATGCTTCAGTAAGCCGTGTCCTCCCATCTTATACCCTCAAGCTGCTTTCAACAAACTTTCTCCCTAGCCCAGCAGCTTTCTATGCAAGTTATTGAACGCATAGTTTTATGGCATTATGGCAGTTAGTATATAGTGCTTGTATTATAACAAGCATACGCTCTTCCTGGACCGCAGTCATTGATTTTGTCTGGCCACCCTGCCAAAGTGAGGGCCCTGTTAAGTGTACAGTCTTTTTTTTTTTTTTTTTAATTTTTTGTTGTTGTTGTTTTTATTTTTATTTATTTATTTATTTAGTCTTTTGGTCATTTCTTGAGCCGCTCCCGCAGCATGTGGAGGTCAAATTGGAGCTGTCAGCTACACCACAGCCACAGCAACACGGGATCCGGGCCGAGTCTGCAACCTACACCACAGCTCACAGCAATGCTGGACCCTTAACCCACTGAGCAAGGTCAGGGCTTGAACCCGCAACCTCATGACTCCTAGTCAGGTTCGTTAACTACTGCGCCACGATGGAAACTCCAAGTGTACAGTCTTGATGCCTGGGTCAGGGCAGACCCCTGGAACATCTGTCACAAACAAATGGATGGGCTCCTAAAATGGGCTTTGTAGCATCTCCGTGTTAGCATATATCCAACCGTGTAGTAATCATGAACTTCCTGTCTGTCTGACCCACTTGAAATTGAGCACCTGAAAGGCACAGATGCTGCCGGCAGCATTTTCTTCTGCATCTTGAAGGCTTAGCATATAGCAAGGGCTGAATAAAACAGAGGAAAAGCAGCAAAGAGGCAAAGAATGAGAGAGAGTGCAACTGATCTGGAGAGAAACGAGAGGACAAGGCCAAGAGCAGCAAGGACAACAGTGAGGGTGTTCCATGCCTGAGGAGGACAGCCAGGGAGGGGGCGGCAGGCGAGAAAGGGAAAGTGGGGCGTGGGGGTGGGGGGAGGAGAGCCTGGAGTCCCTTACACACAGCTGATAACCAGCAGCAGCTTGGACACGCTCTGCAGGTGGAAACCGCTGGGGGTGTCCTCGGGGATATGCCGCGTTTGCGTGGAACCTGTGGGGAGAAGGAAGAGGCCATCACTACGCGGCCCACAAGTCCCCCCGACAGCTGATGGGACGCTGGTCATGAACAGAACTGTCTGAGATGCTGTGGCAGCAACGGAGTGATGTGTGGACCCAGCCTCCTGAAAGCAGAAGGGAAGCTCCTCAAAGGCAACGAGGACATGAAAGTCACTGAACAAGTGAGAAAGTAACCTGACCTCTGCAGCTAGGACGCCCAGATGCAGGGCAAAGCGACCTGCAGCTGTGGAAGGGCAACAGTGCTGGGCGGGGACTAGAGACTCTTGGCTCTGGCTTTAGCCGTAACTGGCCACGTGACATTGAGCAAGTCATGTGCCCTCTGAGAGTCAGGTTACTGAAATGCAATGTTAGTCAGGAGTCCCGAGTGTGAAACACGGCTGAAGCAGGCTGCGGGACACAGAAGGCTGGTGCTCTCCTTCTCTCGGCCCGTCCTGCTCTGATGAATGCCCAGGAAGGTGCAGAGCTCAGCCTGGAAACCCTGGCTTAGCTGGTCTCGGCTGCAGGTTTCCTTGATTGAGCAAAGACAGGAGGGTGTGAACGGCTTGATGGGAAGAGGAAGACACATCAAGGGAGCCCACTGCCGGGCAGGGGCTGAGGGAGGGGGGCCACTGGGCCCCCTGACCTTCGAGTTATGAGGATGCCCTGGGGGGGGTATGAGCTTTGGCTTCTCCCTGGTGTATTTCCCCCCAAATGGGAAGCTGCATGCTTGAACCTAGGCAGGGAGCCACGGAGCTCAGGCAGAAACCCAAAGGCAAGTTTTGTTCAGGAGAGAACACACAGGGGTTCAGCAGGGCCCGAGGAGCTTATGAGCATCCGGAGCCTCAGATTTTTTTGTTGTTGTTGTTGTTTTGCCTTTTCTAGGGCCGCTTCCCATGGCATATGGAGGTTCCCAGGCTAGGGGTCTAATCAGAGCTGTAACCACCGGCCTACACCAGAGCCACAGCAATGCGAGATTTGAGCCTCGTCTGCAACCTACACCACAGCTCACAGCAATGCCGGATCCTTAACCCACTGAGCATGGGGTTCATGGTTCCTAGTCGGATTCGTTAACCACTGTGCCACGACGGGAACTCTCAGAGCCTCAGATTTAATGAGTCATGAGACAATTACATAGCTTACCCCAAGCTGCAAAATGAGCGTGCACAGGCGCCTCGGCACCAGCATGCAGCTGCAGCCCCTAGCCCTGGGCCACACCCCCACCCCACCTGGTGCACACCTGCCACGTGTTTGATCCTGTGGCCCACATCTTCATCCGTGGGTGTGGTGACGGGGCTCATCACCTCTTCCAGGTGCGGCACCCGCAGGTGGGCATGGGGACGCTTCCTCCGCCGCACCGTCGGGGGCTTGCTGGCCTTCTCTTTGGGAGACTGTCTGTGCATCTCAGCCAGGTAGGTGCTCTCCGTTTTGGTCAGCTCGCTCTCTGTCAAGGTCAAAAGGCCACATCAGAGGTCATCTGCCCATTCCTCCAAGCCAACACCCAGGCCTCCAGAAGCAACTCTGCCTGCTCCTCGCCGAGCCCTCTCTAAGGTTTCCCACTTTGGACTCCGGGATATTGCCTGGGAGGGCAGGGGTCACTCAGGAATGCCCACAAGCCCCAGGAATTAATCCTGGGACTGAGCCCACCCCAAGGCCCCCTTCTGCCTCAACAGTGTCAAGAGACAAAGGCTCCCAAAACGTCTGGCTGTATGCAAAGTGGGGCACATCGCATCTCCCTGCACAGGCCACCTGCTTTTCCTAACAGAATTGCCACAGGGTGTCTAGATCTCAGGCTCATCTTTGGGGGTCATGGATCCCTTCATGATAATGATCCATGAAAGTTACCGTCAGAGTCTCAACACATGAACTTTGGATCCATCTCTGGGGCAGACTCAGGGAACCTGTGAGACCCCTCCAGCACCTCTGTCTCTCCATCCCCCCCGCCCCTCGCTGGGGGCTCACCCAAGTGGCGGAAGTAGTCCTCCAGCCCACTCCAGAAGTTCTTCTCGATGAAAGTTTTCACTAGCCCCCAGGGCTGTTTTCGATAGCGCAGCTCTGTGGAGACCCTGGGGAACAAGCCAGAAACAAGATCAGCTGTTTCCGTGGCAGACCCTCCTCTGCAGGGAAAAGGTTTCAGGTCAAAGCAGCCTCACATGTGCTGCCCTCCACAGGCTAAAAGCTCTTTCACATCCACAGTGTTGTCTGATGCCCGGACACCCCTTGAGGTAGGTGAAATAGTGAATTTATCCTCATTTTATAGAAGGGATTTGTAAGCAGACCAAAGACTAACAAGAAGGGCTCTGACCCCAAGCCCAAAGCTCTTCTCTCTTTGTCCAGAGACTCTCAGGCTTCATGGCTTCCACCTTTGAAAGCGTCATCAGCTACTGGCCCGGATCCTGCCTCTCCTCTCCCCAGCACTCTCTCCCCTGCCGTGAGCCTCCCTGCCACCCTGGGGCCTGCGGCATCGGCTCCTCCTGCTCCTGCAGCCACAGAGCTCTGCCTTGCCACAGGTTTGTCTTCAGTGGTCACTAGATGCTCCCAGCTTATGCTCCCCACGGCTGAGGCTGCCTGCTCTGCCCTCAGGAGGAAGAGGGGGATGCCACCCCAGCCACCGCCTGATGTGTATGAACCTCTGCCGACAGCCACCTCACCCCCCACCTGACAATCGACTCCTGGATTGAGACTGGGCATCTCTCTGTAAAGGTCCAGCCGGGATCAACCAGCTACCTCTGCATGAGCTGGACAAAAAGGACATGCAAAGGGAAGACCCTCCAGAGAAGATGGAAGTGAGGAACCCAGGCACTGGGAGGGGAAGGATCTTGGGGCCTTTGAAGAGACAGGGGAGGAGGGAGGGAGGGAACGGAAGGGAGGAGGAGTTGCTCAGAAAGCAGCACAGAAATAAAACAAACAAAAAAAATTTTTTTTTAGGATGATGAGAAAGATCAGGCCCTTTTTGAAGTGTGGGTATTCAGGTCTTCCTGATTCCCCAGAGATCTCTGTAGCCATCCACTAAACTCCTGTCTTATTTCAATGACATGAATAAATTTCTGCTCTGAACACCCAAGAGAATTAGGTCTAAGGTACAGGTATACAATCCAGTTATTTTCATGTGGGTGTGTGTTTGGCTTTTCAGACTATGAGCTTCTTAAAATGTCAGGATCTAAATTTCTTCCTTCCTTAAATGCACACCACAGGGCCCAGCACAAGGCTGGACCCACGCACAGCATCGAATTATTCATTCAACTGATATTTTCTGACTAGCATGTGTGGGCCCATGCTGAGTGCTAGGGATAAAGCAGTGAATGCAAGGGGACTCCTGCTGGCCAGGGCCTCGCCACCCAGCAGGAAGACGCAGGAACTCACTTGCCACATGCCCAGCATGGTGGGAAGAGCACAGGTTTGCACTTAAGACCTGGGATCCAGCACTTCTGACTCTTGGCAAAGCTACTCAACTTGTATGACCCTCAGTTTTCCCATCTGAAAAATAAGGATACATCTACCTCCTTGGGTTATGCTAAAGAAGCCAGTTCAGGAGTTCCTGTTGTGGTGCAGTGGCAATGAATCCATGAGGACGCAGGTGTGAGCCCTGGCCTCGCTCAGTGCTTAAGGATCCGGTATTGCTGTGACTGTGGTATAGGCGGGCAGCTGCAGCTCTAATTCGACCCCTAGCCTGGGAACTTCCAAATGCCTTGGATGTGGTCCTAAGAAAAAAAAAAAAAGAAAAAGAAAAAGAAGCCAGTTCACGCAGGTGAAGAACCTACACAGCACTTTATAAACTAGATGATCCATAAACAGCAGGTTGTTTAAAGAGTTTAGCTGAAGACACACAGAGGGGAACAGGTGTGGCGGAGAGAAGCATGAACGGTCGGGATGGAGCAGGGCCCTCAGAGGCTTCGGAACGAAGGCAGAATAAAGGATGTCAGCAGCCTGCACAGCCAGCCACCCCCCCCGCCCCCCCCCCAACCGCTGCTCCTCAGGAGCCCATCAGGGTCGGGACAGAAGGACCCAGGGGCCCCAGGGACCCGCTCCCACCCTGCTCGGCGGGCCGTGCGGACAGGGCACCTGAGTCGACTCTTGTTCCGAGCCACGCGCGTGAGAGTGTAGCGGTTGATGGTGTAGAAGTAGTCGTGGTATGGCACGTCGTGGGTGAGGACCTCGGCGTCGATCACGTAGCATTCGCTCTCCTGGCTCGCCTTGTACATGGTCTGTGGGGAGGAAAGGGCCACCGGACGAAACTGAGGAGAAGCAGGATGGGAAAGGCACCTGGTCCCAGGCTCCCCCTAGCCCAATCCTGACTTCCGAATGGGGGACCCAGGGCCTCGGGAAGCGGTGGCATCTAAGCGTGGAAAATGCTATACTGTTCAGGGTCAGACACCATGGGCACCCAGCAAGTTCCTCCTAATGCCATCCTCTGTCTGTCACAAGAGAACAGAGGCTTGTCGCTCTTCCTGGCCTCTGCCCTCGGCTCACCTGTGTCTCCCTGACGGTGGCAGTTTTGGGAGCCAGGGGGTTGGTAAGGGTGATGGTGTAAAGAATCACTCGGCTCTGGTTTCCATTCTCTTCCTTCTTCCATGGGTGGAAGATGATATCTGGGGGGAGAGAAGGGCCCGGAATGAGGGAGGGAGGGGGCGCGCTGTCCCCGAATCTGACCTGCCCTCCTCGCGAACTTCTCTTGACTGTACTGACAGCGCCTGGCCCCCAAAGGAAGCCAACAGGAGCCCAGGGGCCGGGGGAGAGGAGAGGGCGTCAAAGCAGAAAGAGGTTCATTGTCGCATTGCTGAGATTCTACCCAGGGCTCCAGAATGCTGACTGTTCTGGGCTGGGGCAGGAGGTCTTGGGGCCACCTACGGGGGTGCTGGCAACACTGGAGCTACTGTGACAAGGGCCTGGGATCCTTGGGAACAAGTCTTCCCCACCCAGGCTCGACCTCCCCATGCCCTCAGCACGTCCCTCCTCCTGGCAGAGAGGTGCACTGATGCCAGGGGCTCTTCCAGATTCAGACTTGGGGCAGCTGAGTCCCTGCGGTGGCAGAGCATGGGCGAGGGGCTATGGGGTGGGGGAGACAGCTGCATGCGGGTGCAAAGCATCAGCCCTGGGAAGCCGAGGTTTGAACCCCAGCTCAGCCCCTTCTTAGCTGTTTGATCTTGGCCATGTAAGAATGCTCTGAGTTCAGAGTTCCTGTTGTGGCTCAGTGGTTAACAAACCTGACTAGGAATCATGAGTTTTCAGGTTCAATCCCTGGCCTTGCTCAGTGGTTAAGGATCCAGCATTGCTATGAGCTGTGATATAGGTCACAGATGTGGCTCGGATCCCGAGTTGCTATGGCTGTGGTGTAAGCCAGCAGCTACAGCTCTGATTCAACCCCTAGCCCGGGAACCTCCATATGCCGCAGGTGTGGCCCTAAAAAGCAGGAAAAAAAAGAATGGTCTTAGTTCTAAGGTCCTCACTGCTATGGGGGGATCACGACACTCGCACACAGGGCAGACTGGAGGGTTGAAGGAGACAGTGAAAGGTGCCTGGTGGATAGCAAGTTGGACCAGGAAGTGGCAACTGCTACTTTGCACTAGACGGGGAGCCTGTGGGGCCTGGCCTGAGGGTCTGGGGTGCCAAGGGCGAGCCTACAGCTGTGGTGCGGGGGGACGAGGAGCTGTCAGGGCCCCCAGGAGCTCTGGCACTGTGTGAGCCAGAAAGGGGGTGCCCTGAGCCATCGGGTGGCCAGGAAAAGGAGGGGAAGAGGTGTGGACATCTGGGAACAGGGGGGGCGGACCTGAGAAGCGTCGCTGCTCCATGAAATCCCTCTGGAAGGGCGAGTCGGTGAACAGGAGGTCGTAGAGCTTGTCCACGCTGAAGTTGAAGACTTCGTTCACGTACTGCCGGCCACTCAGGTCCTCGTAGAAGGCCTGGACCTCCCCTGCACAGAGAGGATGAAGGGGTACACAGTGAAGGTGAGGGGCGGTGACAGATTAATCTGGGTGGCAGGACAAAGCGTTATCTGTCCAGCAAAGAAAGACAGGAAATGACAAGTACCTAAAAAAAAGGGATGTGTGCTTATAACAAGTGCACCTTTTTGTTGTTGTTGTTTTGTCTTTTTAGGCCACACCTGCAGCATATGGAAATTCCCAGGCTAGAGGTGGAATCAGAGCTGCAGATGTTGGCTTATGTCACAGCCACAGCTTCAAAAACATAGGATCCGAGCTGTGTCTGCGACCCACATCACAGCTCACAGCAATGCTGGATCCTTCACCCACTGAGTGAGGCCAGGGATCGAACCTGCATCCTCATGGATACTAGTCAGTAACACTGAGCCACAACGGGAACTCCCCAAGTGCACCTTTTATAAAAAGAGCAGTTACCCACCCACCCTTCCACCAGGATCCCAGACTGACTCCAGTCTCGGCACAGGGACATCCATTAGTTAAACCTTCAACATGGAGAGAGGAAGGGCCACCCGCCCCCACTGTCAGACGCCCACCTTCGTCGTGGGTGTCAGAAGAGTCACTGAGCTCGGTGGGGATGTCCTCGTTGTCATTGAAGTCCAGCGAGGGGGAGGTGACAGGCGCGATGATCTCGATCTTCTCCCCAATGATGTTGTCGATGGCGAGCTCCTTCTCCAGGGACCCGTCGCCCTCCAGCACCTCCTCCTCCAGGGGCAGCCCGTCAAACTGGGGTGGAGACAGAGCCGTCACCCCGGATCTACCCTCCAAAGGGAAGTCAGAGAGCCGGCCGCGGAGCCCGCACATTCTCAACAGTTGCTCAGGAGCTGGGCTGCACCCGTGAGCTCAGGGGCGAGGGGTCTACCCCGCTGAGGCTTTTCTAGGCATCCTCCTTAGATTTATTCCTACCTAAATATGACTGTGATTTGTCTTAAACCTTCCCCCCCCCCACTGGCATCTCATCCCATCCCAAGCTGACCATGTCAATCAAACATCCGGGCTCTGGGCGTACATCTGATTTCCCACACAGTGACCAGGACAGGACACTCGACACAAGTGTTCTCTGGTGGTACCGCCCAGATTCTGGATCCTAACTAGAAAACTTCTCTGCCTTGTACACCTGAGAAAAAACCCTCCAGGAGACCACAGCACAAGGCCCTGCCCTTCTCTCGCCCCTAAATAGCAGGCCAAGCCCCAGACGTGAGCAGGGTCAGCTCCTTCAGTCCAGGTCCTCTCCTGGGGCCAGTGCTCCACTGTCCTATAACAACCCTGCCTCCAATCAGTACCCTGTTTTCGGAGAGGCTTAACAGGCTTCAATAAGCAGTTTTTCATTCATTCTCCCATTTGCCCTGGAAGGGAACAGGACAACTCTTTACACTTTATTAATTTTTGTTTTTTTGTCTTTTCTAGGGCTGCTTCCTGAAGCATATGGAGGTTTCCAGGCTAGGGGTCTAATCAGAGCTGTAGCCCCAGTCTACACCAGAGCCACAGCAACGCTGGATCCGAGCCGAGTCTGCAACCTACACCACAGCTCACGGCAACGCCGAATCCTTAACCCACTGAGCAAGGTCAGGGATCGAACCCGCAACCTCATGGTTCCTAGTCAGATTCGTTAACCACTGAGCCAGGACGGGAACTCCAACTCTTTACACTTTAAAGTTAACCTCAGAGACTGAAAATGGAGACTAGGCATCAAACGGAGGATGTTTTCATTCTGAGGTCAAGTGGTCTGACCCCTCAGCTGCCAGCATACAAGACTCCCCATTCTAGGAACCCTTTCTGCTACCGGCCACCTCACCCTGGACATCCTTCACCAAGCTTCCACCCCCTCCGTAACCAAGTCCCAAAGGACGGAGTACTTATCACACATTTTTATCTCTTCCTCAAAGGCTAGCACAGCAGGAAAATGGAGTGTAGACACTCGGGACTCAGTCACTAGTGTCCACTGGTGATTTATTCAATGAACAGAGAGCAGTTCTGCAGTCCTAGACTCATATTCACCTTTGACCTTAGACCATGGCAGTGAAAAAAAGACCTGGAATGGTCCTCCACCCCTAGGGCTCCTCAGAGCAGCCCGCCTCGAGCAAGTCGCACACAGCGGGCTTGGAAGGGTTCTCATCTGCTCAGAAGGCAAACAAAATCTTATACCCGAAGCATGAGAACCCAGCTCTGGATTCTATATGCATTAGGATGCAGGGTGCCCATCTGCTCCAGGAGGCCTCCTTGAATAAACCGACCACAGTGTAACCAACCTCCCCACAACCTGCTCCCCAGGGTGGGGTCCCTGGAGTTAATGAGGCTCGGAAACACTGCTGCTGGACGGGGGAGGAGCAAAGGGCTCCCTGCCCTACCGAGACGGGCGCTTCACTGCTTCCCGTGGACGTCAGCGTGCTGTTGGTGATGGATTTCTTGGGTAGCTGTGGACTGGCATCCGGCTTGGTCTCTATGCTGCTTTTGGACGAGCTGTCATTCACTTCATTCTCTTCTACGGGGATCTCCTCACAGTAGCTGAAAAGAGATACCATGAACTCAAGTTAACCTCTGTGGCCAAGACCGCCAACTATTCTAAGAAACCCACACCCATCTATCCATCCCGAACGACGGGTTTTTCTGCTGCTTTGCTGTGTACGTGACCTTCTTCTAACCACTTCCTGCCCTGAAACTGCTGTCTTAAAACCTTCTTTCCACCTTACACCCCCTCCGCCAGGTAAAAGTTCTGGCTCCAAAGTCACCTTTTCTAGGCATCCTCCTTAGAATTATTCCTACCTAAATATGACTACAATTTGTCTTCACCTTTTTCTTTTCCCCAATGGCATCCCATCCCATCCCATCCCAAGCTGACCATGTGAATCAAACATCTAGGCATCCTCCTTAGATTTATTCCTACCTAAATATGACTGTGATTTGTCTTAAAACTTTTTTTTCCCCCACACAGTGACCAGGACAGGACTCTGGACATAAGTGTCCTCCAGTGGTACTGGCCAGATTCGGGATCTTAACTAGCAAACTTCTCTGCCTTGTACCCCTGAGGAAACCTCCCCCCTGGAGGGAAAGGTGGGGGCCCTTCCAGGGACACTTTGGGGATGCCACTGTAGCCTCCCCTAAGGGACAGATCATCTCCCCGTTGTTGTCGTCATTGTTGTCAGCATCTAACTTACACAGGACTCTGAGTAAAGCAGTGGACATGAACTTAGAGATAATTAGGTAGGTATGCACAGGGTTAAGTGAGACGCCTAGTAAGTGGCAGAAACAGTACCTGAGCTCAGGTCTACATAGCCCACATTCAAAGCTCTTTCCTCTCTCTCTATTCCTCTGTGCTTCTCACATGACCACCAAGCCTCTACCTTCCAACCTCAAGCACGCTTGTACCACTCTGCTGCCCTGTCTGTCTTAACCGATCCACAGCAGGTGGTACGGAGATACCCCTTCTCCTTACAATGTGCTTCCCTTGGCTCCTGGACATGAAGCTCTCCTATTTCAGTGCGTGTTCCTTTAAGGTATCTTTTGCTGCTTCTTTCTGTTTTTGAGTGTTCCCAACCCCAGTCCTTGAACTTCTTCTTCTTCTTTTTGGTATGCAGAAGTTCTTGGGCCAGGGATCGAGCCCACGCCATAGCAGCAACCCCAGACACAGCAGTGAGAACGCTGGATCCTTAACCCCTTGAGCCACCAGGGAACTCCCAATTGAGCTCTTCTTCTTATTCCATCCGGTCACTTGGCAGTCTTAGCCACCTTCATGGCCAGCTACTTATCACCCCCACATTTATGTTCCTAGCCCAGACCTCCTGGTGAATTCTACACCATACACACAAATGCCCAGGTCGTGACACCGTCAGGTGGCTAAGAGTCATCTCAAACTCAACTGGCCTAAAATCAAGCTGCTGATCTTCCCCCGCAACTGCTCTGCTTACAGAATTTCCATCTCAGTTCAGAACAACTCTGTGCTTCCAGCCGGTAAATCCTTAAAGCCGCCTTTGGTTCCTTTTTGATCCATCAGCAAATCCTTCAAAATAGGTCTGGTTCTACCTTTCAAATATATTCAGAAACTACTTACTGCTGTTTCTACTGCTACCCTCCTGGTCCAAACCGCCATCACCTCAAAATGATCTAAATTATTCAGCAGCCTCTGAGCCAGTCTGCCCTCACTCCCCATCAGTCTATCCTCAACCCAGGAGCCAGTCATGTTAAGATGTTAAGTCAGAGCTCATCAATTATCTATCCAAAGCCTTCTTCCCAGGCTTCTTATCCACTCTTGAGGAAAAGCTCATCTCCACGCCCGGCCCAGAGGCTCTCAGAGTCCAGCCCCACCTCCCTCTTCCCACCTGCCCTTTGCTACCTAGCCCTCGGCCCAGGAGGCGCTTCCCACGGGCACCCCTCTCAGCTTCCTCCCTCACCTCCTCAGAGCCCTACTTAGATGTCAGCTCGCAGCTCTCCAGCCCTCCTCACCCTCCCAAAGCCTCGCTCACCCCATCGTGTTGACGTCGTCATCAGGGGGGACGTAGTCCTCGTCGTCACTGGTCAGGCCCAGCTCGTTCCCGTAGCACTGGTGAACAAAGTGCCAGAGCTCCTTGGGGCACAGGGGCTGCGGGGGACAACAGAACAGCTCTGACCCTTCCTTCCTGGGGACCCTACCCTCCACGGAGGCTCTGAGGTGAGCTGGATGCCACTGACGGCAGGAGAAGCTGGACCAAGAGGGCAGCAGCGCCTCAGTGGCACCCCATGCCCTCTTCCCTCCTCTCTGGATCTCAGCAAGATGCCCCTCTTCTGCCCACGAATATGGCTTTTAGCAAAGCCAGGAACCTGGCCTGTTCTCTCAGCTCAGGTTTGCAGAGCGGGACCAAGGGGCCTCTGAGGATGGGAATTGCCCGCCTCTTGCCCCTGTGGACGAGGCCTAGCATTGACAGCATAAATCGCTGCTGCTCCAGGGCCCGAGCCATCAAAGAATGTCTGGCTTGGACCCAGGATGAGCGCCAGAGGCCCCTCAGCCAGCGTCCCCTGCATGGCAGAAACTTCTTGTACTAACAGTGGCCACACAGGTCCTGATGGATCAGGTTCAAGAATGAGGTGTGACCTCAAAGGTGGTCCATTCCACATTTGGGCAGTTCGTGTGCTTGGAAAGAAATCTACATTCTCACAGTTTAAGGGCCTCAAAAGTCAGCCACTGCATCCAACCCTCTCTTTTCTACCTGAATGCTTCCTTCTTTATTCTTTTTTTTATTTTTTAAAGTTTTATTGAAGTATAGTTGATTTACAATGTTGTGATAATTATCTGTGTACAAAGTGATTCAGTTCTTCCTTCTTTATTTTTTTTTCAGTTCTTCCTTTATTTGATTTCATTTTGTGATTTTTATTTTATGATTTTTATTTTTTCCATTATAGTTGATTTACAGTGTCTGGTCAAGTTCTACTCCTTCTTTATTTTAAATTACAATCAGGTTGCCTATAGTTCCACGTGTTAGTTCCAGTTTTTCTCATTTCGCCAGGTGTCTACATGTCCTCCTCAGAAGCAATGTCCTAAGAAAAGTTAGCTCTCGTGAGGCTCAGAGTTTCAGGAAAGAGGCAACAGAATGTCAAAGAAGGAAGATTGGAGGCGACGCCCATGGATGAGCCTCGGGTTGGGAGGAGAGGAGATGGTAGGAGGGTTAAGATGTGAAAAGAAGAAGCGTTAAGAAAGACAAAAGCAGGAGTTCCCACTGTGGCAGAGTGGTTAATGAATCTGACTAGGAACCATGAGGTTGCGGGTTCAATCCCTGGCTTCACTCAGTGGGTTAAGGATCCGGCGTTGCCATGAGCTGTGGTGTAGGTCGCAGACACAGCTTGGGTCCCGTGTTGCTGTGGCTCTGGTGTAGGCTGGCGGCTATAGCTCTGATTAGACCCCTAGCCTGAGAACCTCCATGCCACAGGAGCAGCCCTAGAAAAGGCAAAAAGACCAAAAAAAGAAAAAACAAGTAAATAAAATAAATAAATAAATAAATAAAAAGAAAAACAGAAGCAGTCAATTAAAAAAAAAAAAAATCAAACTTAAAGAATATTCCCACCAATAGAGTGGATAGGGAATTTGAGCATGCTCTGACAGAGCATTCTCTGACCCCATCCTTTGGGTGTTTTTCTGTTTGTTTTTGGCCACACCTGTGCTTGCAGAAGTTCCTAGGCCAGGGCTCGAACCCAAGCCACAGCAGTGACCCAAGTTGCTGCAGTGACCACGCCGAATCCTTAACCTGCTGTGTCACAAGCAGGTGAACTGTGAACTCCCTGACTCCATCCTTTGAAGTTATGGTTTAAGAAGCAGGCAGCTAGCAGGGTTCCATGAGCCAGATTCCTCCTCCTGCTCAGGAGAACAGCCTGGATCAGCAATGGCTGGGGCTCTCTCTGAGCTTGCAGGGTCGGAGGTGGCAGCTTTGGTGATGCCCTCCCAGTGCCAGCAGGAGGCACCTTCTTCTCCTGTACCTGGATCTCCTCCCTCCCGCCTCTGTACACCATCCACCCTGCCTGGGACATCTGTGCCTCTCTGCCAAACCCCGTCCTCCCCGTCCTCACAATCCACCTTCTCCACGCAGCCTTCCCTGACCGTCTGGCTCCGCTTGTCTGACCACAGCCAGGCCAAGCACAATCAGCAGATCCTGTTCCTCAGGCTGAATTCTCAGTCACTTGGTGAGGGTTATGGTGGACCATCTGGAGGACCCTCTGTCTTATTTAGAAAGGACAGTGATTGGAGCTGAAAACGCAAACCTGCCATAGCAACTCAAACACATCATCATGTTACCGTCATCCATGGCTAATAAAAGGAGAAGCTCTCCGTCACTTACGTTACCAGGATTTGTACCAGGGCTACAGACTTTCAGGTCAGAAGAAATTCTAAATAACAAATCTGTTCAATCTTCTTCAGATAGTAATAAGTGTGGGCTAGAATCAATTATCTATTTAAATGTATGCAGGTCATGTATATAATTATGAAATGTGATATAATTATGTGGCATTCATTTGTTCCTAGGTCTCTTCTTCTGGCTGGGAGGCTGTTTCTCAACACCCCCAACAAGTGCGTGAAAGTTCTCTGCCAGCTGCAGCCACAGCATCTCCTTCATCCCTGTCTCTTCACAGTGCCCTTCAAATGCTCCAGCAGTCAATTGGTGGCTGATGAACTCAGTTTTCCTTTTTTCTCTATTTCTGATGCTCTGGCATCGTAGGCCTTGCCGACTGGGGAGGGCCTGCCCTTTGTAGAGTTAGCTAATTCCTGGACATAGGAAATCCTCTGCCTGGGAGCCCGTCTTCCCTATGTTACCAGCTCATGTGGAGCCCACACCCCCAACCACCTCCTATCTCCAGCCCTTACACTCCAGGCCAATGCCAATACTCTCTCACACTAATTATCCCAAGGACAGTCTCTTTGGAGACATTCTCTCTACTCTGAAGCCTGATGAAATATTCAAATGAGCCAGTCCTATACCTGCTTGGCCAGCTCACTCTGCTTCATCCATTCCTTCCCCTGAAAACCGTGAAGAAGGCTCTTGCCCCCGCTTTCCCCTTGCTCTCTGTGCCTCCTGGCTGAGCTGGTGCTTCCCCGTGTGGCCCTGCACAGCAGGCTGGGCCTCTGCTTCTCGGGATCTTGAGTATAACAGCGTCTTTCTGCACAACAGTCATTTCTGTGTCTGCGTGTCCTGCTATACCTGATTAAAACAAACCCCAGTACATTTTAAACCAGTGGGGCTGCAGTGCCTGAAGGGAACAGGACTTTACTGCAGGCAGCAGTGAAGCTGGATGTGCTACCGCCAGCACCTGGGTCACCAGGGGTGAGAAGAAGACGTGACTCACCGTGAGTTGGGGGGACTTCCAGAACCAGGAGGAAGCATGGGCTTCCGCAGCGGGCCAAGGTCACAGGAAGAGCAATCGCTCCAATGGGCCCACTCCCAAGGGGAAAGAACATTCTAGGCAGGTTTGCATCCTGCAGTTGAAGGAGCTGATGAGCAGCACTCACCTTTTCCAGGAGGGCATTCTGCCAGAGGCGGAACATCATCATATACGTCCTATCCCGGGCCCCAAAGGACGTGAAAAAGTGCTAGATTGAAAGAGAAAATGGCAAGAAATGTCTGTTAAGACTTAAGAATAGATGAATGGAGACGTGGTGCTCCTTCCTTTAAAAAAAAAAAAACCTTCTGGTTCTCCCCTCAAATACTGCTGACTCTCAGTTATCCGTGCTCACAGCACAGGTGCACTGAAAGGAGTCAGCATCCTGGGGCCCAAGTCCTGGGGCCTCTGAGTCCCCACCATATTACCCACACCTGCCTCCGTGCTTCTCTTTCTGGTTTGAAATTTTCACCTCCATAAAAAACGTCCTTCACCGACATTCAGAGAGTGGGTAAGTGGGAGCTGGGAACAGCCCAAGGGCAAAGGAAGGCAAACCCCCTAATGCTCTCAGTCTTCGATTCATTAATTAGACGAACACTTGAATATTAGCATGTGTGAGGCCTCTCCTACAGGTTTTGGGCACAAGAGCAAACAAAACAGAAAGAGACCCCTGCTTTTAGGGAGCTTACACAGAGCCATCAGTCTTCAGGCTCTGGGTAAAGGTCAAAAATCACAATGTTTTTTCTGCAGCACATTTTATCAACCACATTTCCCGCACCCCGACAGGTATGGACAGCCCATTCCTGTGACTCCTCATCCTTCTTGATGAGCTATGTTGATCATAACGAGGCAACGTACATTCATATAGTGCTTAACAATTTATTAGTGTTTTCAAGTGTGTGAGGTCACTTCAAGACTATTAAACAGGTACTGTGGGCTCCATTTTTCACACAAGAAAACTGAGGCTCAGAGAGGTCGCATAACGTACCTGTAGCCATAGGACTCAAACTCAGGTATTCTGGCTCCAAATCCATGTTCTGCCACTCCACCCTCACCCCTGCTCAGATGCCAAGCACCCTGCCTACCATGGAGGTGGGCCCTGCAATCTGTGACACCTTACACCTGCCACCCAATCCCTCGGCCTCTGTGTTGATGGGATGGGAGGGCAGCAATCCAGGAGGAAGACGCAGGGACTTGGGGTGGAGAAAGTCCAGGATCAGACTCCACTTACCTTTTCTGAGTCAGTGCAAACTTGGATGGCATTGGGAATGAGGCGAGCTGTTTTTTCTTTCGTCATGGAGCAGATGTCTTTCAAACGAACGGTCAGCTGATGTCCACACGGAAGCAGAGAATGGGTAACAAGCGAGAAGAGGCATTGATAGTCAGGCACAGAGTGTTCACAGTGCATCATCAGTTCAGATGGAGGAAATCAGATCACAGGCTACGTACTTCTAAAGGGACCTCCTCAGAGATCACCATAAGCCCCTTATTTCAGAGGCCACGCAGCATGGTGGGGACTGAGCCTCGCTGAGAGCCAAAAGGTCTTTCTCAATTTCTTTTTGGCCATGCCTGTGGCATGTGGAAGTTTCCCGGCCAAGGATCGAACCCATGCCACAGGGATAACGCCAGATCCTTGACCTGTTGTGCCACCAAGGAACTCCCTGAGGGTCTCCTGATTCTTGGTCCAGGGAGCTTTCTTTCTCATTTCTGCACAGCATGATCAATGTGCAGGGGTCCCATCATGACTTGGCTACTTACAGAACACTGACATGGGATGGGACCTTATGGTCATCTGGTCACTGTATTCTATAAGTTTAGGAAACAGAGGCAAGCAAAGAATGAAGGACTGGCCTAAAATCACATAGCTGAGAGTTTTCGTTGTGGCACAGTGGAAATGAATCCAACTAGTATCCATGAGGACGCAGGTTTGATCCCTGGCCTCGCTCAGTGGGTTGGGGAGCCGGCATTGCCGTGAGCTGTGGTGTAGGTCAAGATGTGTCACGGATCCTGTGTCGCTGTGGCTGTGGTGTAGGCCAGCAGTTGTAGCTCTGATTCAATCCCTAGCTGGGAACTTCCATATGCTGTGGATGCAGCGCTAAAAAGCAAAAAATAAAAAATAAAATCACACAGCTTAATTGGGTGCAGATCCCAAAAGATGTACAAGCCAGTTCTTCTGAGTCCCAAGGCCAATCACTGCCCTGGTTATTCTACTATTCTGCCTTGTGTGGAATACTCCTGCCAAGTTTTTACCTGCATTTGCCAAAAGCAGATGCTCTTAACACTCGCTTCCACACCCAAGAAGGAGAGAGGGGAAGGCAGGGTAGAGGGGACCTGTGCTTCCAGACTAATGCTTTCGTGTGTTATTCAAAGGCTTGGGTAGAGCATGAAACCAACCAAAGGACAAAAATAGGGGCAGCTTCCTCAGCCATAGCCAAGTGGCCAGTCCCAGAGAGCAAGCCCAGGTCTTTACCAGAGTTTCCCAGCGGAAGATGTTGCTGTAGAAGCAGATCCAATTTTCAGAGAGGTAGAGTCGGCCCTGAAGAAGAATGTCTCTTTGGAGTGCACATGAGTAATCTGTGGTAGGACGGGGGACAGAGCTCAGGGACAGCGAGCATTCTCAGCAAACCGCTACGGATCAGGCGTGCGTGCCTCCCACCAGCCCAGGGCAGCCCAACCGCCCACCACTGACTAGGTGTGTGAGACACGTGAACTTGTGGCCAAGGGAGTCCCTAGCATCTCCTGACAGGGAACATGAAGGATGTGAAGTTCACTGCTGCCTAGAGGCAGAGGAATGCATGAGGCAGAGGTAGGAAGGCCAACAGAATTCAACGAATGCCCCACCCACTTCGTTATCTCCCCAGCCCCTTCCCCACTGGGCCGTGTGCGGAGACCAGAGTGACAGCGACTCCTCACAGGCTGGGCTCTCTGGAGGCGACCATGCCGAGCCCCGACTGTCGGAGCTCTGCACATCCTCACTCCTCGGGGAACCTCTAGTCAGAAGCGGCCTGCATGCCGTCCCCAGAACTCCCAGACCGCCCTTCTACCCCCACACCCATGTTACCCCACTCACCAACGATCAGGCGCTCTGAGTCTGGAAGCTGTTTAAAGAGCTTTCGGAAGTCTTCATTTCTCTGCTTGTAAGTGGGGCTTAACACCTGCATGACAATGGCCAGGGTTAGCGGGATGTTCCCAGGTTCCATGGGTTGGGGAGGAAGGTTCAGGAGGAGCAATGCTGAGGCTCTGTTGTGCCAGAGACCCCAGGAGGCCAGGTTAGGCAAAGGCGGCTGGGGATGGAGAAGCATCATGGATAGAATTTGATGCTGCAAACGGCTTTGTATCCAGGGTCCATCAGTGAGAAAACATCAAACATACTAAGCAGGGCTCACGCGACATCCCAAGTGGAGAAAGAAAGGAGGGACAGCTCCAGGGGTTTCCTGGGGCCCACCACGTCTGCCACTGCTCTTCTGCCTTCTGTCAGCAGGAAGTACCACCTTGACAGTGAGGCCCGAGGGGACTCCCCAGCCTACCAGCAGGACCCTGGATATGATGGTGCCCGCTGCACCCCTCCAAAGATGCTACCATCATGAGTAACATAGCACTAAGCTGTGTCTGAAATTCATGACTAGGGACAAAAAAAATCATAAAACATAAGATAGTATATGTCAACTATATCTCCATAAAACTGGCAGGAAGGGGGCACCTTTACAAAGATATAAAAAACCCCCATAAAACTAACACTAAAAGAAGCACATAAGTAGAAAATTTTAAAGCATACCTGGGGACTAGAGGCACCCAACCTTGACTCCCACACCTTCCTTTACAAGACTATCTCATTCATCCTGTAAGTTAGCGATGAGGAAACTAAGCCCGAAGAGAAGTCCCTGCCCAAGGTCCCCAGCGGGTCAGACGCCCGCTGCACCCACTGAGCTGTGGGTGCCTGTGCTGCCAGACGCCCCTGCACCCACTGAGCTTTTGGGTGCCTCAGTGCAAACTCATACCCAAACACTACTTTAGTGAATCCTTCTCAGAAAATCCATACGCCAGTTGCACGGACAGGAATTCTGCTCTTTCCAAGCTTACGATCGTGTGTCCGTGGATGAAAAGCACACAAAGATGGGTATCACAACCCAGGGAAGGCCAGGTATCGTGACACAGACATCTATCTGCACGCCATCCATGTGATCTTGTCGAACTACCTATGCCAGGAGCGCACACAGGTAGACAGATGGGTCTGGTCATTTACACTTTCTCACCCACTTCCCCGGGGAACCCACTGGCATATAGCTGTGGTGACAATGGAATGAACTTTGGACTGTTCGTTCTTCTGCGAAGCTAAATGGCTGCAGCCTGGCCACGCTGGCGAGGGCACTGACTACCTAAGCTGGGTGACAATGTGTGCTAAAGTGGACAGGAGTATTTCAGGAAGTGCAAGGAGAGAAAAAGAGCAGGACTTCAGTTTAGGGAGAGAGAGAGAGAAGAGAAGAGAGAGAAGAGAGAGAGAGAAGAGAGTGCTTTCAACTGCTTTGTCCATAGTTAATTTGTTTTTTGTTTTTTTGTTTTTTAGGGCCACACCCACAGCATATGGAAGTTTCCAGGCCAGGGGTCGAATCGGAGCTACAACTGCTGGCCTACGCCACAGCACAGCAACGCCAGATCCAAGCTGAGTCTGCGACCTACACCACAGCTCACGGCAATGCCAGATCCTTAGCCCACTGAGCGAGGCCAGGGATCGAACCTGCAACCTCATGGTTCCTAGTCGGGTTCATTTCTGATGCACCATGATGGGAATTCCCACAGTTAATTTGAAATCAAACTTTTGTTTTGGCTTACTTATGAGTTGTACTTGCAAGTAGACCCCAGGCTCCTTTCCCCAAAGCCACAGTATGCTGGAGAATCCCAAACTTCAAAAAATCACCCACCGTGTATTTGAACCAAGTATCAGGGCCACTGGGAATGATTATCTGGAAGCCAGCCCTTCCCATGATTCCATAGCTAGAAGAAACCTCAGAAGACAACATTCGATCCATACATTAGTTTCAAACTGACACGGAGATAGCCAATCGCAAGGGCCCCCGGCCTCGCAGGACAGTCCACAGACTGAAAACCCGTGCCTGACCATCTGATCATCAGTAAGTTCCTAATTATGTCTAACTGACCTTCTAGAGCTGCAATTAAGCTAACATGCAATGAGGTATCACCATGCCCTAAGCACTGTCCTAAGCCCTTTACAACATTTTTTGTTTTTAGGGCCACACTCATAGCATATGGAAGTTCCCAGACTAGGGGTTGAATCAGGGCTACCGCTGCCGGCCTACACCACAGCCATGGCAACGTGGAATCCAAGCCGCACCTGCGATCTACACCACAACTCATGGAAACGCTGGATCCTTAATCCACTGAAGGAGGCCAGGGATCGAACCTGCATCCTCATGGATGCTAGTCAGATTCGTTTCCACTGAGTCTCGATGGGAACTCCCACAATTAATTTTTTTCTTAAAAAAAACTGTATCAGTCAAGTTGGTCTTTGTATTTACAAAGTTCCAGTATCTGCCTGAGAACCAGCCTACCAGGTGGCCCCAAGGCCCCTTCAGTTGAAACTGCACATCAGGCATCCAATCACCTGAAGCCTGAAAGTCCTCCCATTGCTAACGTTCTCTGCGTAGCACCCTGTCACCCTTGCTTCTCTCGTATCCAGTGGAGGGAAGATGACATGACCGAGATGGAGATGCGGGGAGTCTGGCCATAATCTCCAACCAGAGGGAAATGGAGAGAGCCGCCCCTCTCCTGTCCTCGGAACAAAGCCGTGGCTGTGGGCAGAGGAGGGCAAACCCAGCCCTGACCTCGGAAGTCGGCCAGTTCTGCCAGGGCTGGCTGGGGCGTAGGAACTCCTTAACCCAGGCTTACACATAAATACCCTGATTCTAGCAGGCTGCTAGCGTGGATGGCAGGCCAGGCTCGCCTCCTGGAGTCTAAAGTACAGAGATACGTGAGTCGGCACCGTGTATCTGCACATGGGAGACGGTGACCCTCTCCCTTGTGCCCTCATGCTCTTAAAGGGACCTCCTCCACAGGTGAGGCACAGCTCACCTATTTTCATTTTAAATGGTCAAAGAATTCTGGTTGAAGGACTGACAAATCTGGGGCCCTCAGATGTCAGGGCCAAGTGGGGAATGACAGGGGTGCAGCAGAACAGTCACACGGGCACAGAGAAATGAGGTCGCACACTCACGGCTGGGATTTCCTCAGATGCGGGCCAGTAACAGAGCTCCGTGCCAGCAGGTACATCCGCAAGCTTCCTTAGGTACCACTGCAAAGGCTGGCTGTCCTGCTCCAGCAGGAGACTCCAGAGGACCCCGGATTCCGTCAAAGATTCCATTTTGCTCCCCACAGCTCCACCTCCCACTGGAACCCGGCTCCTCAGACTCCGGTACTTCCCTACTGTCCGCACAGGATGCAAACAGATGGGCTTGCCTGGGCTGAACGCAGATGAGCGGCCTCCGCCTGCTTGGCAGAGGGTCTAGGTGACCCTTGCTGGCCTCCTTTTCTCCCCTCGAGCTGGGTCCCCAGCATGAAACCTCACATGTGGGAGGGTGCGCTCAGCATCATACTTGGGACAGGCTGGCCGGCCAGTCTCCCACGGCCTGGTCTGTTCATTCCACTCAGCTCCCACTGTGGCTGGTCTTCGGACTGCGGGTGACCCAGAGGGGATGTAAGAAGCCCCTCCTCCCGGTCGGTGGGGACAGCCACTTCAAGAGGCCAGCTGCAGCCGGGACGCCGACAGCAGGGCAGGTGCACGGGGCCGGGTGAGGGTCCTGAGTGGCAGGCCCTGGTGGGCAAGGAGAGCTGCCCGGGAAGAGGATGACCCCACAGCCAGGTCCAGAAGTCCGTCCCGCCAGTTACTCACACACAGCACAGGGGTTCAAAGTTGGTCCGAAACTCCAGGGAGGACGAACGTCCACCTCCCCGGCTTGGTCTGCCCTGTGTCGTAAGGCAGTCCGTTCAAGTGCAGTCGCTCCTCTGGGCGGGTGCTGGTCGCTATGACTCACGGTCCTCACCCGGGCAGAGCAGCCACCGCTGGCTGTGGCACCCAGGCCTGCTCCCACCCCCACTCCTCCACACGCCCCTTTCCTCCCAGCCCGTGCTCCTCGCACTGACCAGCAAACAACTCCTTTGTTAGAGTCGCCCGTGGCAGGAGGGAGGGGGAGGCAGGGCGGGTGGGCGGGCAGGGCCAGAGCCCTACACATGCTTCAAGTTACAGGATCTGGGTGATGGTACTGGTCAACGTCCTCCAGTAACCCCCAGCCTAGCCTGGCCTCTTCGGCAGATGTTTCCTGCAATGGAAAGTCGCTGGCCAGGGCTCCGAGTGGGGGAAGGGAGGCGAGGAGGTGTCAGGGGCACTGCGGTTATGATGAAATCTGAAATCTGAGACTCGAACAGCCAGAGACTTCTTGGAGACACACTCTCCCCTCACTGACCCATCCATCCACCAACTTCCCTACGGCAGCAGCAGCAGACCTGAAGTTTCAACGCATCCCATTTCAACTGTGCCGGGGGGAGAAGTCGAGGTCAGTAGCTCCAGTGTCTGTCTAAGGCATCTCCCTCCTTCCCAGGGACCCTGCACGGCCTCCAGCACTAGCAGGAGGGGAATCAAGGCCAAGAGGATTCCCAGGCGGCTGCTCAGACCTCAAGGGCCAAGTAACCATGCTAGGAGCAGAGAATCTGGCCCAGGTCAAAAGGAGACAGACAGAGGGCCGGGAAGCTGAGATCCCTGGGAAAGGGATGGGAACCAGGCCAACTGGGGCAAGGAGGGCTCCAGACAGAGAAGCTGGAGCCAGAGGTCAGGCAGCACTGCGGCAAATATTGGATTCCCAGGAAAAGTCAGACCTTTGAGAGAAAGAGGGCACCTCCCTTGCCCTCCTCAGCTATGCCCACGTTGCCAGGAGGGTCTCCAGGCTGCACGTGATGAAGAACACTGCCTCTGTCTTAGGAGTCTCAACTATTTGATGCAGTTAACACTCAACTTTCCCATACGGAAAAACGATCTAACAAATGTATTAAAAATGTAGATTCTTGGGAGTTCCCATTGTGGCTCAGTGGGCTAAGCTCCTGACTAGTATCCATGAGGATTTGGGTTCAGTCCCTGGCCTTGACCAGCAGGTTAAAGCTCCAGCATTGCCGTGAGCTGCAGCATAGGTCACAGACATGGCTTGGATCTGGGAACTTCCATATGCCGCAGATGCACACACACAAAAAAAGTGGATTCTTGACTCCCAAACCCAAAGATTCTGATTCAGAGGGACCAGAGATCTCCTAGTTAAATAGGATTGGAAGAAGTAGAGGAAGGGTCTGAACCTCTCAGTCCACACACCGCGTGCCTCTAGCCACTATATCACGCGGGGTGATTACTCATCAGGCTCCTGTCTTCTCCAGGAAAGACCTACATGTTTTTGTTTTTGTTTTGTCTTTTTAGGGCAACATCCATGGCATACAGAGGTTCCCAGGCTAGGGGTCGAATCAGAGCTGCAGCTGCTGGCCTACACCACAGCCATAGGAATGTGGGATGAGCCACATCTGTGACCTACACCACAGCTCACAGCATCACCGAGCGAGGCCAGGGATCAAACCTGCGTCCTCATGGATGCTAGTCAGATTCCTTTCCGCTGAGCCACAACGGAAACTCCAGGAAGGACCTATATGTTAAACAGCTTTCTATCTTCTTTCCACGGTGTGTTTCAAATATCAGCTATTCAAAAACTATTTGCCAAATAAATGCATTCCTTCTATACTTCTGATACCGCCCCATTTACATGGTATCTTGTGTGTACACCTCCACACACATCCCCAGTTCTACAGGACTGGCCCCTCAGGGCTCAGTCCCTCCCCACACTCTCCAGACCGCATATCCCAGCTTCTCTCCACCCCACATGCATCAGCCCTATGAGCAGTGGTGTGTAGGGGAACCCAGCAATTCCATCTTCCAGCATGGCTGGAATGCCGCTCTCCCGGGCTGCATGAGACCCCACAATCTAGGCCATTCCAGGGCCCATGAGGGCTGAATCCTTATAGTAATTCCCCGGAAACACTTGAGTGCAGTTGCGCTGGAGGAGACGATGACTGTTTCAGCTCCAAGGGGGGTAAGGCAGGGCCAGGGCACACCCAGAAAGATAAGCCCTAGGAGACAGCCCCACAGCCTCCGTCTTCGTCTCTTCCGCCCCCTCACAGGGTAGCAGGCAGCTTCCGGCCTGGGAGGGAATTGGCCCTGGGCTAAACATTAACCCCAAGGCAAACACTGGGAGCTGGGACCAAATGGTACCCCCTTCTAGGGTAGAGCAGTGGGAGGGAGAAGGCGGAGGAGCCCAACAGATGGAATTTGGTGGAGCACTGGCCTCATCTAGGAAGAAGCCAATTAAGACCCTCAAAGGCAACCCTGGGCTTTCAACCAAATCCAGGTAGGGAGGAGCCAGTTGTGGGAGGCAGGCAGTGGAGCTGGGGGATGGGGCGGGGGGCTGACTGAGCAAAGGAAGGAGAGGGGGGTGGGGAAGGTCTAACAGAGAAAGACAGAGAGGAGCGGGACTGGAAGTGGCCTCACCTGGAGACGAGCCGCCCGAGAGAAAGTCAAGATGGTTGGGGGGGGTACAGGGTCGATGGGGAAATAACAGAGGGGAGATGGACCGAGGTAGAGGGAGCAATCAGCCCTCAGAAAAGAAACAGTGGGTTGCCGAGATCGCAGGGCTCTGGCCGCGCCTGGCTCCTCTATCTCTCATTCATCTGCCATGGGAAGCCCTGACCTCTGGGCCCCACATGGCAGCTGGCCCACTGCTGCTGTCCAGGCTAGCGGCAGCATCTATTTCTAGCCTCTGCTTTGTGCTCAGATGCCAGTCCTTACGTGTGGGGCTGAGGGAGAGGACATTACAAGTGAAAGGATGGGAGAAGAATGGGGGAAGAGAGAACGAGTAAAACCTGCTAGAGTCAGGGAGAGAGAGGAAGCCAGAAAGGAGAGGCAAATGGAGCTGGAGAAAAGAAGACGGGGGAGTCGGCCGAGAAAAGGGGAGGGAGGGGTTCAAGGAAAGGAAACGTGATATGGAACAGAAAAGTCTGAGGAAAGAGGAAAGAAACGAGGACTAGAGAGGAAGAGGGCAGAGGTGGGCAACAAGGCTGAGGAGCTGCAGGTGCAAGCCTGCTCGTTTTAACTGTCTCGCGGGTCTGCAGACACGTGTTTCCTGTTCCCCGCGGAGGGGAGGGAGATGTGTCAGGGGAAGGATGCTGGAGACCCCACCCACTCCCAGGAAAGCACCCCTTCACCCCCTCAGTCCCCTCCAGCATAGAAGGAGCTCCCCTCTCCCCCAGGATGTCAGCTCAAAGCTGTGGGAGGCCCCCGGCCCAGGTGAAGACTACAGTGGGTCCGAGGGGGATGGCTGGGGGCTGAGGTCTGGCTTCTCCCCTACACAGGCCCCCTCAACCCCCAAGTCCCCGCCCATGAGCACAGCCCACCAACCTCTCTGCCGTGTTTGTGCCCAGGAAGGCTAGGGCTGGGGTCCATGGATCCATGGGGCCCACCCAGGGATAGGCAGGGCCCCTGAGCGGCAGGAGGTCAGGAGCCACAGGGCTGACTGACACGTCCCTGACTTTGGGGAACTGCTGAGCCATGTGGGAAAACACCCCGCCCCCACAGTGATTCTTTTTTTGCTCTTATTGTCTCTTTAGGGCCGCACCCGCAGCATATGGCATTTGCAGGCGAGGGGTCGAGTCAGAGCTGTAGCTGCCAGCCATAGCAACACAGGATCCGAGCCGCATCTGCGACCTACACCACAGCTCATGGCAACCCCGGATCTTTAACCCACTGAGCGAGGCCAGGGATCGAACCCGCATCCTCATGGATGCTAGTCGGGTTGGTTACTCGCTGAGCTACAACGGAAGCTCCCCCCACAGTGATTCTGACCCAAGCTCCTCCGTTAACCCCAAGAGTCTCCTCTCCTGCCTCTCAGCCATTTCTCCAAGCCCGTGCAAACTGCAGCAGGGCCTGGTGTTAGAGGAGTGGGAAAGGTGCAACCACGTGACCACCAGCGTCAAGCACAGGAGCAGCAGGCTCAGGGATGAGGGACAGTGGCCTGAGACCAGGCCACGACTACCAACTGCCCGTTGACCCTCTGTGCAGCCCCGGGCAGAGCGTGATGGGGCAGCTGAGGGACCGACTGCCAGCTGCTCTCCAGGGGAAAAGTTCCAAATTCTGCGGGCCCCCCCTTGGCAGAACGGCTCACCCCACCATTGACTTCTGGGCATGGGCAGTAGGCTGGTGCTCCCTGGACGACCCCAGGCTGCACCCTCACAGACCCCAGAGCAGTGGATATGTTCTAGGCGCGTGCCCTCAGGACGACCAGGGTGACCCTGGGGCAGAACTCAAATTCCATTACGTGATACAGCCTCTCTACTAACGGGAAAGTTCTCTGACTGCTTTTTCCCCAAAATGTCTTCGTTAAGGGAGGAAAGGCATCAGCACTATGCCTGTCCCAGAGTTCTGTCTGGATGTGGGATGCCTGCCGGGATGGTCCCCTCTGCCAGGGCCGAGGAGCCTTTCCAGGAGGTGGGGGAAGGGGTGGAGGGGGATAAGGCAGCCCATCCCTGATTGGGCTCCGGGAATCAAACCCTCCCTCGCTAGCTGTCCTGCCCTGCTATGGAAGATAAACCACTGCGTCTGGTCACTGAGGGAGGGGTCTGGTCAGGGGAAGAGCCCACCTTTCTAGGCCCCCCATTTGCTGGAGCTCACGGGGAAGCCACGCTGCACCGCCCACATCTTCATTCCCTGACCACGCTCACCCCCACCCACTTCCCCCGTGCCCAACAAGAAGAGAAAAGAGATACTTACATTATACCAACTCTGGCTTTTCTGAAAGAACAAAGTAAAAGAGAAGCCATGTTAGTCAGGGGAGAGGTGGAGGGAATGGCCAGAGTATTCCTGCTCCCCGGGGAAGGTGACACAGACAGCGGAGGGCGGGCAGGGAGGAGGAATCCCCAGGCAGCTGAAGGCTTCCCATGTTGCTGCTCGGGGGCGGGGTCCTCCTTTCTCAAGACAGCTCCCGAAAGGAGGCCCGGGGAGCGGTCCGTGCTGGAAGCCCCACTGCGGCTGGGGTGGCAGGCAGCGGCAGCACCAGCTAGAGCTCAGCTGGAAGGGAGTCGGACCCCATCACAAGGTTCTGATGGGGTAAGGGATGCACTGCAGGCATCCGGGACCCAGCCCCCCACAGGCCCTGATCAGAAGCTAAGTACCACAGGGACCAACACAGCGTCCACTCCAAGCCAGCCCCTCTGACAGGCAGGGTGGGAGCCTCTGGCATCGAGGAACACAGGGACCGCCTCAGGAACGTCCCTCCCCCTGTTCTCAGCCACTGAGCAAATTCCTCCCTCTGCACCACTGGCTGAGCGCCTAAGTGATAACGGTAAGGGAGTGGTTTGGGGGTGTGGGGGCGGGGGGGGGGTCCGTTTTGGGAGGAATGTTGAAGCACAGAGTTGCAAAAGGTCCTTCTTGACTCTGTGGGCCTATAATTCAACATCGACAAAGCCCGTGTCCGTCCCATCTCCAGAAGTCAGGTGCCCTCCGTTCCCAGCCCTGGGCAAAGGTCACTTATCTTCAAAGTAACTCAAAGTGTTTTAGGGAAAGAGGAGGGAGGGCTAAGATTGCGCCTGGTCTTCGATCTCTATGGCCAGGGGTCCTTTATACGCATCCTACTTGGAAGACAGAGAGACAGGTGGATACAGACAGACGGACACACACACACCTGCCTAGGCCCCTTCCCTTGAGATGCTGATCCAACAGGTTTAGATCAGGTAGACTGGGGCTGGGGTATTCAGTTTTAAAAAGCTTGCCAGTGGTGTGATTCTGGAGGACAGTCACAGGGCAGAGGGAAGCTTTGCCAGAAGAGCCGTATCTTATACTACACACACACCTCGTTTTATTGTGCTTTTTTACAAATTGAAGTCCTGTGGCTTCTCCTGCATTTAGCAAGTCCATCGACACCATTTTCTCAACAGCATCATCATCATTATTATTATTGTTATTATTTTCTTTTTAGGGCTGCACCTGTGGCATATGGAAGTTCCCAGGCTAGGGGTCGAATTAGAGCTGCAGTTTCGGTCTCTGCCACAACCACAGCAATGCGGGATCCAAGCCACACCTGAGAACTACACCATAGCTTGAGGCAATGCCAGATCCTTAACCCATTGAGAGAGGCCAGGGATTGAACCCACATTTTCATGGAAACTAGTCAGATTTTTAACCCCCTGAACCACAATGAGAATTCCCCCAAGAGCATTATTTTTTTAGTTAATATTGTAAATTTTATTTTTCACTTAATTTAATCAAATGTACATGCTCTTGGATATAATGCTATTATATACCCAACAGACTAGAGTATAGTGTAAACATAACTTCTATATGCACTGAGAAATCAGAAAATCCACGTGCCTTGCTTCATTTTGGTGTTTGCTTTATTGGGGCAGTCTGGAACCCAACGGTAAGGTCTCCGAGGCATGGCTGTGTACAGAGGTGTGGATCCTGGGCACAATGGCACATGGCACCTTTACCCTGTCTAGCTGGTCTTAAGGGGGCCCCGACTCATATGGGCAGAAGGAGGCAGCCACTGTCTAAGGATGTCTGCTGTGCGTGCCTGGCGGGGCAGGGGCGGAGGGCGAGTGTAACTGGTCATGTGATTTCCCCCCTTGCCAGCTCTAGGCTCTCCCATCCCACCAGAACTCGCAGAGACCTCCCCCTTCCCCCTGAAGAGGAAACAGGTCTGCAGATACAGGACAGGCACGGGTGGCTCTGCCTCTGAGTGGTTGTTTCAGCCTCACACTCTAGCTCACTGCCCCAGGGCAGATGGCAAGGCACGTTCTCAGGCCTCCTCTGCAAGAAGTTTTGTTTGGTCATTTTTTTTTGTCTTTTTTTCTTTTCTAGGGCCGCTTCCTGTGGCATATGGAGGTTCCCAGGCTAGGAGTCTAATCGGAGCTGTAGCCCCAGCTGATGCCACAGTCACAGCAACTCCAGATCCCAGCCTTGTCTGTGACCTACGCCACAGCTCACAGCAACGCCGGATCCTTAACCCACTGAGCGAGGCCAGGGTTCGAACCTGAAACCTCATGGTTCCTAGTCGGATTCGTTAACCACTGAGCTACAATGGGAATTCCCTGGCCCCAGCTCTTTACATCACTGTCTTGGCCTTCATGTGGGACCCTGGGAGGAAAGGGGGGCAGCAGGAACTTGGGCTGGGCAGGGGGACCCAAGATCCTTCAGAGACCCTCCTGCCAGGTTCTCGCTCCTCCCTCAGGTAACTAGAAGGAGATTTTCTATTGTCATGTACTGCGCATGGATGGACGGCCCATCTGGATCTGTTTGCAACAAAGAGCTTCAGAGAGACAAAGAGCCTGAACCAGGGAACTGGGTCCTGTCTCAGGTGGCTGTGTGATACTTGTGTGTGCGTTACTTGCTCACCTAAAGGGGGGATAAAAATACGTGTTCACAAGCACTGCGATGTGAGACACACACGGAGCAAGGACTTTTGTCTCATCCCTCAGCTTGAGACCCTGCCCCAGACCAGCTCTCTGTGGACGGCCCATTATCCATCACTACAGAGGGTATGTACCCCTCAGCCAAGCCCACGGCAGCCCCTGGGAACAGCTACGTGGGCCTGAGTCCTCTCAGAGGCAGGTTGGATCCCCATGGCTCCGCTTTCCAAGACTGAGTCCTGAAGGAGCTGCCGGACCGGGAGGGCCCTGCTCATGCGGAAGGGGGGCTGGGGCAGGGGCGCTGTGGCCCCGAGGGTGGGAGTGGGCATCCACGGGCACTCGCACTCGGAGGCTGTGGCCCTTGCAGGTTCTCGAAATCGTCCTCCTGTGCAGCGAGGGCCAGGGGCAAGGAAAGAAGAGAACGCGGGAGTGGGGTAAGGGCTTTCTGATAGGTGCTAAGGGGGTCTGGCCGAAAGGAACAGAGGGAGTCGGGAGCACAGAGCGCTGGGAACGGGCCGAGCCAAGCAGGTTTCTATGCTCCTTCGAGAGGTCGGAGGAGTAAGCACTTCAGGGACTCCAAGGCCCCTGGAAACAGCCAAGTTCCTCATGTCTCCCCAGTGCGAAGGCCCAGGAGTCTGGAAGATGGGGTAGGGGAGAGAGGGGGACGGAGGAGCACTACAGTTAGGGGGAAAAAACAATTTCTTACTTTGATCAGTTTAAGTCTGTCATACTGGAAAGGAAACCACAAGAATTAGGATTGAAAAACAAGGGGGACCTTAAAGGGGAAGAGGTGCCCCAGAGTCACAGAGCCAGGTGACACCACACAACAAGGGCTGGGAGGCACAACGCTGCGGGGCTAAGGCAGCACCCCGTCCGTTCAGGAGCCGGTGGAGCAGGAAACAGCCACCGGCTCCCTCTTGCGGCCACAAGCCAGCACTACAGAGCGGAAGCTGGGCAGTGGCACAAACTAAGGGGTCCTGAAGTAGAAAGAGGCTTGACATCTAACCCTGGGCTCTGGGCAGGGCTGCCCTAGCAAGGGTCAGCCTCAGCAGTAGTTACAGAGTCACAGGAGCAGGGACCTCCTTGGCCACCTAGTCCAACCCCAATGTATTTTTTTTTAAGCTGTTTAGTGCCACATCTGCAGCATGTAGAGGTTCCCAGGCAAGGGGTCGAATCGGAGCCACAGCAAAGAGGGATCCAAGTTGCATCGGGGATGTACACAACAGCTCACGGCAATGCTGGATCCCCACAAGCTGAGTGAGGCCAAGGATTGGACCTGCATCCTCATGGATACTAGTAGGGTTCATTTCTGCTGGGCCACAACGGGAACTCCCCAACGTATTAAACATGAGGAAATGGCGTGCAGAGGAGGGAAGACAGATACTGAGAGTGAGGCCTGGCTCTAGGCAGAAGCTTCAGCCTGCCTAAAACATATGAGGTCATCTCCTCTACAAGGTGTACAGGACACAGGGAACGAGGTGGCTATGAGGTCTCCTCCTCTATGAGGTGCACAGGACACAGGGAACAAGGTGGCCTGGCTGTGCAAACAGTGACAACAGCTCTGGCTATCAGACCCCTCACTGTGGATACAACTGGTCAACCTGAGAAACTGCCCCCCCCCCATTGGAGGGGGGGTGCTGTCCCCACCACAAGAGCACCCCTGCCTCCTCCCTTCACCTCACCCCTGCAGTTTTCCCTCACTCTCTGACCTGGGTAGAACTTGATTCCCACACTGGTCCTCAAGTGCCCACTCTGGAGTCTGTGTCCCACCCACACTCTTCCCAGGCCGACCACGTTGCCCCTCCAACCCCACGTGGAGTTCCAGCCTGGCTCCACACCCACTCTCCTGCCTCTGAGTTCATGGAGCATTCCAAATACTCCCACGGGACTAAGGGTCCAGTATGGTTTGTGGATAACCTGGGCACAAAGAATCTATGCTTCTAGGAGTTCCCGTCGTGGCTCAATGGTTAACGAATCTGACCAGCCTCCATGAGGACACAGGTTCGATCCCTGGCCTTGCTTAGTGGGTTAAGGATCTGGTGTTGCCGTGAGCTGTGGTGCAGGTCGCAGACGCAGCTCGTATCCCACATTGCTGTGGCTGTGGTGTAGGCCAGTGGCTACAGCTCTGATTGGACCCCTAGCCTGGGAACCTCCATATGCCGCAGGTACGGGCCTAAAAGGAAATAGAAAAAAAAGAATTGGTACTTCTCATCTCCCTTCCTCGATTGTGGGCTGCCTAGGGTGGGAGCCTGGTCCTCATATTTATTTCTTAAAGAAGATCCACACTTTAGGGCTTTTTAAAAGTCCTCGTTACTGGATGCTCCCCTCCACCCACACCTGACCACAAAAGGTGCCCTGTAAGGAGTGAGTGGTAACCATAACTGAGTACTGCCCGGCTCACTGAGGGCCTTGCTAGGCAAGGAGGGTCAGTGGACACTTGCTTGGCACCACCCCCTCTGGGAGAAAGTTCCGCTCTGATCTCCACCCAGGATCCTAGGAACACCAGGAGCCCCAGGCTGGACAGCAGGTGGAAGCAGTGAGGGGCACAGCTCTCAGCGGACAAGCGGAGGGAAGGGCGGGGCCAGGTGGAGCTCCTGGGGTCATTCTATTGCACGGGGAACTCGTGTAAGGGACTCGAGACCCTCATTCCACTCGCTTGGGGACTTGGCGATCCCCCACCAGAGCAGGTATAAGGGGGTATCAGGACCTGTAGCCTGACCGAATCAGGGCCTCCCTTCCCCAAAGGAAAGCAGTGAAGCCCTGGCAGGACTCTGCTTCTAGACAGCACGGCGAAAGGAGGGAACAGATACCCAGCCCGAGGCAGTGTTTGGGGCGCAGGCAGAGACGTGGGGGTGGGGGCGGGTCTGTTCTCCGACTTCAGGTGCAGCGGGAAAGGTCCCTCTGTGCCAGGGGCAGTGGGGCAGGCCCTTCTGGGAAAGGGACCAAGCAAGACACATGGGCCAAAATGGGTGGGGGCAGAGGGAGGGGTGCAGAGCACTACAGACAATTCGACACTGGAGGGGAGACCAAAGACAGAGACAAAAGATGGCTTACTTTTGAGAGGCGCTTGTGAGACTAAGACCATGCATGCAAAGAAGGTATTTGGGAGATGGTGGGGAAGAAGAGGAAGAACAAGAAATCAAAAGACGAATTCAGTTGGGACACCAGCTCCCAAGCCTCCCATGGCGCCCCCCGCCCCCCTCCCCGGGGCCTATGAGTTGGGCAGGAAAGAGCAGCTTTTTAAAGGCAAAGACATCTCCTGCTTCCCAAAGGACTACGGGAGGAAGAAAAAAAAACCTCTGGGGAGCCATAAGAAGCCCGGCCCCCCTGGGGCTGATTTTATGCCCCTCTTTAGGCAAAGGCCAGGCGCTCAGTGGTAATGCTGACACACCTGGGAGGGATGGAGAGACCTGTCACCATCCTCTTGGCCAGATGAGTACCAAGTGGTTAGTACCAAAGGTAAGACAGGGTGACAGCCAGGGCAGAGGGTCCAAACAGCATCCTGCAACCTTCCCTGAGGACTCTCCTCCTGGTCCAGCAGCTGCCCCTAGTGATGTTCCACCCAGGATTCGATACAGGGAGCAGAGCTACAGAGGTGACCCCTGCGGACCCCCAGATCATTCGTCCTCCAAATCTCAAAGCATGTGAGGCTCCTTGGGCCCCGAAGAGAGACAACGGTCACTGTGGAATCACTTAGGCAGCCCCCGGGCCCTCTCTAAGAGCTCAGCTGAAAAGATATAACATTTAACTAGGGTCTCCTCTGCCACCTACCCTCACCTCGCTGAGCAGACTATCCCTGGGACATGAGGGCTGGTCAACTGTCAGGTCCCCCGACAGAAGGGTCCCCTACCTCACCCCCTCTTCCCCCCACCGCCCCCAGCTAACACGCGAGGAGAGTGCCTGGGGGTCTGGCTCACCTTGGAATTTTTGCCACCACTACGGCCAGACTGTGAGGAGCAGCTGCGCTGCACACCCTGCTCCGGTGTGGACGGGGACTTGTCCGAGGAGTGATCTGAGCCCTTCTCCACCATGGTGTCTCCGTCCGGGTTCTGCGGGGTTGGCGAGCGAGACCGCTTCCGGAGGATGGGGGAGCAGGCCGGCGTGCTGCGGTTTGAGTTACTGGCAGTGCTGCAGGGGCAGATGGAGAGAGGGGGTGGGGGGGAGGGGAGGGGGAGGAGAGACGAGCAGTCAGTGACTGAAGGCCAAAAAGCAGGTCCCAAGGAGCCAGCTCAGGGAGCCAGGGTTAGGGGCTGGGGAGAAATAGGGAGAAAAAGGGCCCAGCTATGGCCTTATTGCACCGTAATACAGCTGCTGGCCAGGAGAGGGCAGTGGTGCCCACGTGAAATGGAAATAGCAATAGGACCGGGTAAGTAGGGCAACTCGACATTTAGAGAGAGATCCATCCATCCATCCAACCAACCATCCACCTGTCCATCCATCAAATATTGTTAGGAAACCCCCCTCCCCATTATATGCCAAGAACTGTTTAGGAAAAACAGAATTTAGGACCTGACAGACTCATTCAAGATCTTATCACTTCTATCTGCACATTTTATGCATGCTGCAAAATCCAGTCTCTAGATTTTGTTTTGCAGCTATTTACCCATTAAAAATAACAAAATAGGAGTTCCCGTCGTGGCGCAGTGGTTAAGGAATCCGACTAGGAACCATGAGGTTGCAGGTTTGATCCCTGCTCTTGCTCAGTGGGTTAAAGATCTGGCGTTGCCGTGAGCTGTGGTGTAGGTTGTAGACGCAGCTCGGATCCCGTGTTGCTGTGGCTCTGGCGTAGGCCGGGGGCTACAGCTCCGATTCGACCCCTAGCCTGGGAACCTCCATATGCTGCGGGAGCGGCCCAAGAAATGGCAAAAAGACAAAAAAAAAAAAATCCCACTTTCCAAATCATTCACATATATATTATTAACTGGGTCCTTAAATATTATTAACCGGGTCATACCAAGGGAATAATGACAAGTGCCGTAATTCCTACCTTTAAAATGAAGACCAATGCATAGCAAAGAGAACTAAACAAACATCCTCTGATCAGAGGGCTTAGAAACAAAATCTGAGGCTTCTGACTTGTAGCTCACCCACACCATTCTATTTCCCTATAAGCCCCACTGTTCCCGCTCCCCTTCCCCAGGGCAAACACGAGCACTGCCTAAGTTCTCACATGCCACATTGCCCTCCCCCAAATTCATTTCCTGTGTATCACACAGTACCAAATCCCTTTACCCCAAGGCTTATCAACTTCGTAAATATTTAGCCTGTGTTCTCAAAGGAATCAAAGAGGTGAAGAAAGGAAGAAGATAGGAAAATGAACAGGTTTGCTTTGCTCTGGGAGAATGGAGGAGGAAGGAAAGAGATGGGAGAAGGAAAGGTTCCTTAGGAAAGAGATGGCAAATGGGAAGGAGAGCATTTGTGAGACCAGAAAGCCAAAGAAGCACAAGGAGGGGTGACGTGAAAAGTCCAGGAGCCTCTCACGCACTCGCCGCCAGAGAGCAGAGTTGGGCTCTGGGCGCCTCCAATCTGAGGCCATCAGGCCCCAGCTTCATCGCAAGACTTCCTTAACCGAGTGGAGGGCAGGGTGGGGAACGCTGCCATTTGCATGAAGATCCAGCCGCAATCCAGATGTTCCGCTGGACCCATTTGCAATGAAAACCATGCCCGTTTCAGCAGCACCTTCCGCCTGGGGATCCTTGGCAGAGAGAAAAGGAGGGAAGCCCAAAGACTCAAACCAGCAAGTTCAAGTGCAGGAGGGGGGCAGTCGTGGGGCGAGGGCAGGGCTCTGACTCTTGGAAGGAAACTGATGGAGAGAAGAAGCAAGAGACCAGAGAAAAGGAAGACAAGTGTGACCAGAGGATGTGTGGAGACACAGAAGGTCTGAGGTTTTGCTTCATCCTAAAATAGAATTTGAATTTAGAAACTCAAATTATAATACCAACAACACCTGTGACGTAGAAAAAGAGGCTCTTTGAATTCTTACCCTACTCCCAACATCCAACATCCTTATCCTGTGTCTTCAAAACTCATCCGCTACTACAAACCCTGTAGAAAGGAACTTATGTTCTTCCTCATCGGTTGGAAAAGCCCATTCTTAGAATGAGGGCAAGCAGATCCCGGGACCGGTCCTGTTGAGGAGGGGGCGGGGGGGGGGGGTCCTCAGGACTCCAAAGAGCTGACTCAGGCCCTCCCCTCTTGGAGGGCAGCCCCCTTTCTCTTGAGCCAATTTCAACCCATGGCCAAGGTCTCCAGAGCTGATTAACTCTTCCAGGATTACTGTGCAGAAACAACAGCCAGGAACTCTGCCGCAACCTTAACCAGTTTGCCCTGAGCAGTACTAGAGTGTGGATGACTCAAGTACACGCCCATCTCAGACACATGAACCCACAGCTAGGCTCTGGGCTCTTCCTGAGACAGGGACATCCTTGCACATGGTGACTCCAGACCCGGGAATAGAAGGGTGGTCCCTTCATCCCTCCTTGGCCTCTAAATCCCTGCTGATTAAGTGATTCCATCAAGGAGTGGGCAAAAATTCCAACCTGGAAGAAACGCACTCCAACTGTCCAAAACCACATGACCTCAGGCAGTCACAGTTGACCTATCCCTGAGATGTCCTCCTTGCTTAGAGACCCCCATCAGCTGACCCTCCATAGGCCATCCAAGGATACCGCAAACTCTATTTTCAACACATCAGTCAATGAACAACTTATACTGTCATTTGCCACCTTAGTCTCTGCTTATGAGGCTGTGAATCATCTGTGTTGCTTTTGAAAATCTCTCCCACTTTCCATGATGTCATAACACCTCTCTCTCCTATTCCTCTTCCTGGGTCAGCAACTGGCTCCTCTCTTCCTCTTCAGCCTGAAATTTAGTCCTTCTCCAAAGGTGGGTCCTTTACCACCTGAGTCACTCCTTTTCCATTTTCTTTTCTGACTTTTTTTTCTTTTTCTTTCTTCTTTTTTTTTGGCTTTTTAGGACTGCAGCTGCAGCATATGGAGGTTCCCAGGCTAGAGGTCGAATTGGAGCTACAGCTGCCGGCCACAGCCACAGCCACAGCAACGCAGGATCTGAGCCACATCTGCAACCTACACCACAGCTCACGGCAACGCCGGATCATTAACCCACTGAGCAAGGGCAGGGACCGAACCCGCAACCTCATGGTTCCTAGTCGGATTCGTTAACCACTGCGCCACGACGGGAACTCCATCTTGTGCATCTCTAACCACAGGATTGTCTTTCCAGCAAACTCTATGATGTGCCACTAATCTGATCCCACCATCACTATTAATAATAGCATTATATTCTATTTCAAAATCTTGGGATTTTAGAGAGTTCCCTTTGTGGCTCAGCAGTTAACAAACCCGACTAGGATCCATGAGGATGCAGGTTCAATTCCTGGCCTCGTTCAGTGGGTTAAGGATCCAGCATTGCCGTGAGCTGTGGTATAGGTTGCAGCTGAGGCCTGGATCCCAAGTTGCTGTGGCTGTGGTGTAGGCCTGCAGCTGTAGCTGTGATTCAACCCCTAGCCTTGGAACTTCCATATGCTGTGGGTGCGACCCTAACAAGCAAAAAAATAAAAAATTTTTAAAAAGCTAAAAATGACCTTAGGTTTGCTGTAGAAGAAAATGAAGATACAGGTGTTAGGGGCTATTGGACTAGGACCCCCTTTTCAGATTTTAGAATTAATATAGTCAACTCTTAACTTCACATATGAGAAACTTGAGCAACAGAGGTTAAGTGCCCGGCCACGGTGACACGACTTCAATCTGGATCTTCTGTTCCATAAACATTTACTGAGCACCTGGCCTGATATTAGGAGTCAGAGCTCATACTGGTGAATAAGAAAGGATCCTGGCGCTTGGGGCATTATTGCCAGGAAGAGCTAGACACATGTTCCTCTCATCTTAACATAAGCAATGAGTGGTGTGACAGGAAAGAGGAAAAGAATCTTAGCCAGGCGTGAAGGGTCAAGAAAGGCTTCCTTGAAGTTATGGCACTTGAGAGCTGGGTCCTGCAAAACGTGTCAGAGTGATCCAGGTGAAGGGCGTGGTAGAAGCAGGGAAGAAGATAATGTCCCCGAAAAAAAACAAAACAACCCCCAAACAACAGCACAAATGAAGGTACGAAGGCCTAAAATAGCATGGAGTACAAAAAACTGTTTTGTTTTTTTTTTTAATATAATGATGTTTATTTTTTTCCATTATAGCGGGTTTACAGTGTTCTGTCAATTTTCTACTGTACAGCCTGGTGACCCAGTTACCCATACATGTATACATTCTTTTTTCCTCACATTATTATGCTTTGAAGCATCACATACTTAAGCTGATGCTTAAGAAATTCTATCATCATTAACTCAACTCACTGCAGGGGGCCCAGAGGCCAGTCACTCACTTCCCACCTCTCCTACTTTTCAAACCTCCACAAAGACTATGGCACTCCTCCCCTGGTTACCTTGCCAACAAATATGCTTCCTCAGGTCTGACCATAGTACCTCATGCTACCGTCTGCACCTACTTTCCATAGTCAAGTCGGCCCAAGTCCCTGAGACACAGGGACACATGGAAAGAGGACAAAGGCCCTTCAGCCTTCTGTGGCGATTCTACTGGCCGCACCTCCCACCGCCCCTCAAGACAAAGGAGCCACCGGCCTAGCTCTGCTAGGCCTTCTGTTCCATCCTTCTGCCTGGTGTAGTCCTGTGGGCTCAGGTAGATAATGTCAGCCAGCCAGCTCCCTGATCAGCCACCCATCCACTTTTCAGAACCCTGAGCAGAGCAGAATAGTTAGCTGGTGTTCCAGTGTGCCTCATTTAAGTTAACTTGTTTGCTTTCAGAGAAATCAATTGTTTCTGCCCCAGAGATCGCAAGATATGTACCTGCCGCTCCACCGCAGCAGCTCCTTTCTGGCTCTCTGACCAGTGCTTTTTCCCAGCCCTGGCTCATTCCCAATCAGAGCCCTCCCCCCGGTACCTGGACACGTCTTGTTCTCTCTGCGGTTTCCCCTACTCCCAGCTCTGCAATGGCCTGGATGATCAATCTAATGGTATGGCTGTCAGGCACGTCCAGAGCCCTGTATTGGTAATTTTTTTAAGACTGCCTGGTACGTTCCAGGGCACCGCACTCTAACAGAAAAGCAATGAATTAGAAATTTAGGTGACAGTTTCAAATGAAATGTTTGCTGAAGGCCTGTTTGGGCCCCAAAGGGCCAGGATTAATTGCCAGTGTGCTGTGTCAGCAGGCTCAGGGTTGAGTCCCAGCTCTGACACTTGCCATGTGATGCTGGCCTCTAAGCCTCATTTTCTCATCGGACAAATGAGAGATACTAATACCAATCTCATGGGACTACTGTGTTAAATGAACTAAAATAAGTGAAATATTTAGTGCAGTGCCTGATACACACTAAATGCCCAATAAATATTTCTGAGCTGCTATTATTAAGAAGGCTTTTGTTCCTCTCTGTAAAATGGAAATAATTACCTTGTCCCTTTTCCTCAGAGGGTTATATGGACCTGCTCTGAATGCTCCGGAACATTACTGCCCATAGAGGGGACCAAATCCACCTGCGGTACCTCCTTGAAGTCCAAAATCCTAACCCCACCCCCACTCAATTAAGGACAATTTCCAGGGAATGGTCTTTTTTTTTTTTTTTTTTTGGCTACAGACATTTTATCTTGGGAGATTTAAAATTATGAATTTGATTTCCTTAATAGGTATATCAGGGAATGGTCTTATGAATCGGCATTTTAAACAAACACCACAGCACGAAAAAAAAAAGAAAGAAAACACCATAGCTAATTCTGAAGCAATCCAGTATCTGAGAACCAATATTCCCAAGGAATAAGCATATAAGTATCAAGGGCCAAGTGACATATCTGCCCCAGATGACAGAAACCTGCTTACAAAGCCCTTGAGTGTATCAGTTGGTCGGTGTCCACCAGGTGGGTTGACTTAGTGGAACAGAAAATCCAGTGAGTGTGCCATAGGAGCTGCCAGCAGGGGAGACCCCAAGGTTGGTGGGGAGTAGGCACAAAGGTGTGATTCTCAAGCTAAGGAAGGCACTCAGCACATCTTCTCCTGATACAGGAGCCTGACAATGATCACTAGATCCCACATCCACAGCAAATTACAAACAGCTCATCCTTTCCTGCCTCTTATAGTCAAAGCTGATTCTGAGAGCTAGTGGTCCCTAATTCCTAAAAGCTGACTATTCTGTTATCCTGCTAAACACCTCCCACCCCCATGCCAATTCGGAAGTTCTGTCAGTAATCCTCCTCAGTTCTTTATGATAGCACTGCAAATATCCATGCAAATTAGTCAGCTCCACTTTGGGTTTTGTTTTTTGTTTTGTCTTTTTTTTTGCCTTTTCTAGGGCTGCACCCTTGGCATATGGAAGTGCCCGGGCTAGGGGTCGAATGGGAGCTGCAGCTGCCACCCTACACCACAGCCACAGCAACGCCAGATCCGAGCCACGTCTGTGACCTACACCACAGCTCACAGCAACACCGGATCCTTATCCACTGAGCAAGGCCAGGGATCAAACCCGCAACCTCATGGTTCCTAGTTGGATTCATTAACCACTGCACCACGACAGGAACTCCAGCCAGCTCCACTCTGAATTTCCCCATAGCACATGCTCTGAGTGTCTGAGATAGGAAGGCCACGGGTGTATCTGCATAACATTTGCATGAAATTTACATGCTGCCTGCAAATGCCTCCATTAGATCTGTCTACCTAAACTGGTTCCAAATTCAGAGTTTACAAGGACTCCCTAAAGATGGTTGTTTTTCGATTCCTCTCTGTACTCTTGCCTGTCATTTTGCAGTGTCTCTGTAGCCATAAAACCACAGCACAGAAGGAGGGAAGGGCGGACCCAACCAGAACTTTGTAGAGGAGGAAAAATGGCCCTAATCACAAATCCCAGCAGGGTCCCAAATTCCCCTTGGACTCTCTTCCCTGGAGAGCAAAATACCAAGTCACTCAGGAAAAAAGCTTCCCAGGCCTGCTTAAGTTCTTCTTATAATGACCTGGAGTTCCTGGTCTTGGTTCCCTTGACCTATGAAAATCAGTCCACAGTCTCAGGTCCTCAAGGATGACTGCTGCAGAGAAACAGACAGGGGCTCATCCGGTCCAGGCCTCTCACTGTTATGGGTGGAAGTTCAGGTCCAGAGAGATGACATGACTGTCTGCCAAGGGGTTAACAGGCAGCTGGAGGCTGGAAGGGGCAGGGCTCAAAAGTGCAAGTGGCTTCTCCCCACCCCTCACCCCAGGCCCTACTTTTTAGGACACTGGATGGGTGTGGTTTTGAAAGGTTGAAAAACGTACTCTTGTTCCCCCTAAGAAGAGCTCCCAGTGACCATACACGGAGCTCATTCTTTGAGGGCCTATCGCTGGTAAGCTAAATCCAGGAACAACTTTGCCATTGGGGCCAATTCCTTCTCTAAGGGAGAAAGGCAACGGTGGCTTGTGTGTCAAACTGTGATTACCTGGTTGAACAGAGGGGCCAGATGGCTTCTGGAGAGATGCCTTTTTGTGACTGCTGGGGTTCTGTTTGTTTGCTTGTTTGTTTACGGCACAGAAATTCTCTTTCTGACTTACGCTAAACAGGTCTCAGCCTGGACCCAGCTTGCCCCACTCTGGCCTGGCTGGAGCATCACGCTGCATTTCAGCAAGAGGCTGGGAAGGACAGGGCTCCTGGAATCATGCCTTTCTCTCCTCTCACAGTTCCCTCCATGCCACCTGCAGAGCCTGACCTAACGGGTCTCCCTCCACTGCTGCAAGAGAAAGATTCTGACAGAGATGAACCTCTCATGCTCTCTCTCTGTGGGAGTAACTTGCTAAAGTGCCCCCAGGGCTTTAAGGGCCTTTAGGTGAAGGGCACAGTGTGTTCAGGGACTGGGTCTGCCTGAAACTTGGAACCAGATTGTTGCCAGGTCAGGCCACTGGCAAAGACATCTTACAAATGAGAAACTGACAGTTCTCCAGACTCACTAACTAGCCACTGGACATCTAAACATTGGCTCACAGGGTCCACATGGCCCAGGCCCCGCCCTCTCTCTGCACTCTGTCCGTTATTGGTCCCTATCTCTGTGGATATTGTACAGATAATTCAGGACATTTATGGCCAGGAAGTTCCTTTTACCTGTTCCTCCTTCCCTATCTCATTCAAGCACTTATTGAAAATCCTACAAAGGAAATGAAAGGTGACAGGGCCCATCCAAAACATTTGCAGCCAGCTAATTTAACACCTTCTTGGCAAAGGAAAGAAAGACAGGATATCAGTTACCCTTCTACTGTTGTTTTTGGAGAGAGGTAATGGGTGAAGAGACAGTTTGCCTTTCCAACATCAGCCAAGGAGGAGAGATCCTTTATCACAATGGCTGTAGCCTCCATCCATTCTATTCCCCCACTCCCCGGCTTTCCTGCAGCTTCTGTTCAGCCCAGAGTTTGGAATTCAATCCAGGAACAGGCATGACAAACACTATTTTTCATTTCCATGGAGACCAGGGCCTGCAATAGAACCAGGACTCCATGCTTAAAATGCCAAAACAGCCTGACCCACTTTCCCCCTTCCTACAAAAACAACATAAGTTTGTTTGGGTCCTGCCAGAGCTGAGGAAGAAGCCAGAGCTCCAGTTATCGCTATGGGCATTTCCAAGAGGGACAAATTATGATAACCTTTGAAATCTCTAATGATGCTGCAGACCAGTTTCAGAAGTCAAAGTCAGACATGAATTATTTTGTCCCAAGGGCTCACAGGCTGCACCGAATCCATTTTGTGTCCTTGTCCTAACCTTCTGGATGGATGGACTTAACGGCCAGCTATCCAGCTTCTGGGTTTCAAACTCAGGGAACTGTTTCCTCAACTTTCTCGCTCACTCCATTCTGGCCTCCTTGGACCTTTCTGCTTCTTGAACATACCAAGTTCACCCCTGGCCCGAGATACTTGCACTGGTTGGTTCCTCTGCCCAGAACGCTCACTTTAGAGTTTTAAATTCGAATTCCTTTTCAACCTTCAGACCAAAGTTCGAATGTCACCTCTCCAGAGCAGCCTGTCCCGAACGAAGGCCACTCCATCTAATGTGGCCTCCCCGTCTCCAGGCGATCATTATCGCAGCGTGCCATTCCCCCCGCTTCACGGCACATCACTTCATGTTGTTGTTGTTGCTGAGCTGCCTACACTAGACTGTAACACTCCACGGGGGCTGGGGCCTTGTCTATTGTGTGGTTCCCCAGGGCCTCTCGCACAATGACTGGCACCCGCTATGATCAGAGATATGTATTCCATGAATAAAGGCATGAGCTCTCTTTAAAGCCACTGTTCAGCCACTCAGACATTTCTTTCTGAAGCCTGCCCCAAATCTGCCTTCTTATAACACCAGCCCATTGCTTTTTAATTCCTCAATGAAATTTTATTATATTTATACAATGATCATCATGACCTGATTTTAGAGCATTTCCATCCCCACACCTCAACCTGTCTCCTATGGAAACCATAAGTTTTTCAAAGTCTGTGAGTCAGTATCTGTTCTGCAAAGAAGTTCATTGTGTCCCTTTTTTAGATTCCACATGTAAGTGATAGCATATGATGTTGGTGTCTCACTGTCTAACTTCACTTAGCATGATAATGTCTAGGTCCATCCATGTGCTGCAAATGCTGTTACTGGTTTCCTTTTAATGGCTGAGTAATATTCCATTGAGTATATGTACCACTTCTTCTTTATCCACTCCTCTGTCAATGGACATTTAGGTTAACAACAGCCCAACGGTTCTTATTCTGACTTCTGGATCCATGAAAACCCAAATATCATGTCACCTCCAGACACTTTGCTGCCCTGGTCCTTTTGTCTAGACATAAGTATATATGTCTGAGTTTACATTCTAAGCTGTTTTGTGCCCTTGAGAAAAGTCACTTTATGTTCCTGTGCACCTGTGTTCCTTGCCTGTTGGATGATCGCAACCTGTGGTTCCTAGGATGAGGGGCAGAAGCTACAAACAACAACTAATTGGACAGTGAATCTGTAAAGCAAAGGGCTTCCTATACCTTGCTCGTGGAGGAGAAAAAAAGGGTCTTTTAGAAATCAGAAGTGAATTTCCAGCTAGAAACTGAATCCTGGTTTGTTTGTTTTTTTTTTGCTTTAGGGCTGCACTCTCGGCAAATGGAGGTTCCCAGGCTAGGGGTCGAATTGGAGCTACAGCTGCTGGCCTACACCACAGCCACAGCCACACCAGATCCAAGCCACGTCTGCGACCTACACCACAGCTCACAGCAACACCGGATCCCCGACCCACCGAGCAAGGCCAGGGATCGAACCCACAACCTCATGGATCCTAGTCTGGTTGGCTAACCACTGAGCCATGATGGGATCCTGTTTCTAAATTCTGCCTTATCCAAGAGGCAAACCCAAGGGGGCGAGAATACAAATTGCTGCTATTCACATCTTCAGCCAGTCCCTGAAGATGGGAAGGCTGGAAGGATGAAGACTTAACATGAAGCAGAAGATGCAGAAAATGAACATAGGCACTTATTGGCATTGTACAATTTCTTTTCTCTGAGCTTGTTCACAACTGGACAAACATTTAGCATTTGGCAGCTAGTCCTACAGGGTTCACAGGCAGTGTTGGCCACACCAGTCTGTAGTTTGGAAGGGGCCTTAGTGTCCTGTAATCCCAACCTCTCATGGGATGCAGGAATTCCCTCTCCGAGGCCCTGACAACCACCCAACCCCTGCTTCCAGGGTCCAAGGAGGAGCACCCACCCACCAGCTTCAGACCTGCTAGAATAGCTCTAAAGGGACTTTTAGGAGCCATGGTCCTTATCTCTCCGTGATTCTCAGTGATCATTAACCATTCAGCTCTCTCTGAATGTCACACTCTTTAGAAATTAAGCTAATGATTGGAGGTCAGTAAACAAGCATTTACTGAATACCTACTATGTGTCTGTGTGATATATATTCATCCTGAGATCCCTATCCTGAGAAGCAGTGACTATGTCGTGCTTCTCTGTAGACACACAGATTAAATATACAGTATTAAACATGATGCTGGGCACACAATAGGGACGTAAATGCTTTTATACTTGACTCACTATCGATCTCAGTCAAAGCTAAGGACAATCCACCCCAAGTACTTCAGAAACCTCAACGCTCAGGAGAATGGGACCTTGTGGAAGCGGAAAGGTGCTAAGCTACCTTAGGAAGTCTCTTCCTTGAAAGAGATTTCCAATCCATCGGGAGGCCACAAACCACTGGAACAAGGCAGGGAGTTCAACTGAGTATAACTTCCAGCTTCTTCTAAGTTGGCTCGACAAGGTCCCCTCCTCCTTTCTCAGCAAGAGCAACGTTGCCTCAAACTAAAAGGAACTTGTGCAGGATCCATCCGTCCAGCTGACAAATAGCTGAAGAGACCACGCTCCAAGCCAGACCATGTTCTAGGCATTAAGGTCACAGGCTCTACCTCTAAGGAGGCCGCAGTGTGTGGGAGCGAGGCATTCAATTAACACCCTCCAGTCACAGTGACTTAGATTCATTCCAAATACCCCCACACACACCTGTCAAGGGAGCCGGGCAGTCCTGACTTGGCCCCTTCCCTGTGCGGGATGTGGGGGCAAACCTCTCACTGAGCTTCCGCTTGCATTCCGTGAGAAGGGTGAATGTGAATGCTGCCTCGCCCCCACAGAGACATGAGAGGGGGTGACAAACAGGGTACACAGGACACTGTGCACTACGGAGAGCAGCAGCTTCTGAGACAGAGGGACCCAGAAACAGGCTCCAGGCAGTCTGGGCCCCTAGTTAAATCAGCATCCCCAGCTTTCCTGCTGGTCAGGGCCAGCGACCTCAGGCACCGGAGGCTGCTGCCATGCTGAGAAGAGGCAGGCTGGCTGGGGGCTGTGCGGGGGGGCAGGTGGGTGGGAGGTCACCAACAGCATTAGGTGTTCTCCCCCTCCCCTCACGGTTAGAGCCACGGGTGAGGCTCATCCCTTCCAGACCCTACAGATTCAAACCCAGGTCTGACTTACTGTCCCCTAGAGATCAAACACAAACAGGCCAAAGAATAACCATGTTGTTAAAATTCGAGAAACTTTAGAACAAAGAGGTCTATAAGAGGTCAGCCAAACTGCCTTAGATACCTAAATCACCCAAGAGAGGCTGTTCCCTCATTTAAAATATATTCAGAGTACAAAATTCCAGGAGCAAAATTCCTTTGTGATCCTTCTCACTGTCTCCCTCTACCATCAGGAAGTTATGATTTTTTTTTGTCTTTTTTTTGTTGTTGTTGTTATTGTTGTTATTGCTATTTCTTGGGCCGCTCCCGCGGCATATGGAGGTTCCCAGGCTAGGGGTTGAATCGGAGCTGTAGCCACCGGCCTACGCCAGAGCCACAGCAACGCGGGATCCGGGCCGCGTCTGCAACCTACACCACAGCTCACGGCAACGCCGGATCGTTAACCCACTGAGCAAGGCCAGGGACCGAACCCGCAACCTCATGGTTCCTAGTCGGATTCGTTAACCACTGCGCTACGACGGGAACTCCTGTGTTTTTTTTTTTTTTTTTTTTAAGAAAGGAGTCTACTATAATGCACTCAATGCCATTTCATTCAGCCCAGCTTTTCCAGACTTGAGGTCATTTCGTGAGCTCTAAGCCCCTCCTCTGTTCCTATTCTCCTTTTTGTAGACAGAATGATTCTAATGCCTCCTATTTTTAGGAGTTTTTAGAAACTATTTCGCATACATCTCCACCTAATCTTTGTTTAGATTCTACCTTAAGTGACAAGAGGTAATTAACTGATGATATAACTCATTTCACCTTTGGAGAACTTTTTTGAAGCTCAATCTGTTTCCTGTGGCTTCCCATTAAAGGCCCTATTTCTCCCCTCTTGGCAGCCGTGGAATAAATTGCACTCCCCTTCCACATGCACTTTTAATGTGGCTCTCGTGCTCCCTCCGTCTTTTCTCCTCCAGACCCGCTAGTCCCTCGGAACTTCCCCTCACACGGCTTGACTATGGACCTCTCAGCCATTAGGTTCGTGCTCCTCCAAGCGAATCCCAGTTCATCTCAATCCCCCCTTAAACGACGGCGCCCAGAAAGGGTTGTAAGACAGCAAGGAAGTGCTCTGATGAGCTCAGAATAGAGCAGAGCCATCACTCCGTGTGCTTTGGAAATCAGAGTGCAAACATATATTTTTGGAGTCATCTTCTGAATCAGAGGAATCTGGAATTAGTCACTGTTCTCTTCTGAGTCTCCGGCTACAGCCTCCGGGCTGAGCAGAGTGCCTGCGTGTGTAAGGTATGTGGGCATTCCTACAAGGAACGCCCCCCACCCGACAAACCCAAGTCCCAGTGGGATAAGGAAGAACCCACCCCCATTTCTCACCCCAGTTCAGGTTACACTGCAGTTCTGAACACGTATATGAGCGTCTCCAGGCCAGATGCAAAACCCCGGCCCTTAGAGATTCTCTTATCTGGAGAGGTCAGGTCCTTAGCCAGTGTTTTCCCTCCTGGTCCAAATACTTGTTCCTTGGACCCGTGCTGCCTCACAGAGAAGCCGAGGTTACTCCTGGCTGGCTGAGAGCAGTACCAGAGGTTCCCGTCTGAGGTCATTGGGAAAAATGAATCCAGACCTGTCTCGTCTGCTACCAGAAGAGCAGAGTGCGTGTGTGTGTGTGTGTGTGCGTGCAAACACGTGCACAGTGAAGGCTGCTCACGTGCTTCACACTTTTCGGAGGTGATCATCAGGGCTTTCTAATCAGGATTAATTCATGGGTCAGCAACTACAACCCATGGGCCAAATTCAGCCCATCACTCATTTTTGTATGACCCACAGGAAAAAAAATTGTTTTTATTTTTTAATGGCTGGAGTGGGGAGAGAAGAATATCATGTGAGGTGTGAAAATTATATGAAATGGAAATTTCAGAGTCCATAAATAAAGTTTTATTGGGAACACAGACATGCACATTTGTCCATGTATGTCTGTGGCTGCTTTGGCTCCACAAAGCAGTGTGGAGCCGTTGCAACAGAGGTGGCATGGGCCACAAAGCCTAAAACATTTACCCTCTGGTCCCTTACAGATGGCAACCCCTGGTCTAACAATGCATGACCTTGCAAGGCCTGTTTCGTTAGCCTGCTTCTCCCGTCAAAGTGGGGAGGACGGTGTCTGCGTCCAGCCAGCAAACAACCTGTGCTGTCAGGACTCGACAGTGGAGGGGAGGGCTGCAGGCTAGCTCCTGCCCACAGAAAAAAATTGTGGGGTCAGGAAAAAGAGGAGGTTTTTTAGATAGGATGATAACGGCTCCCATTCCTTCATTCTCTTCCAATGGGGTACTAACGCCTTGACAACAACACTCTCCTGCCATGGGGAGCCCCCCCAAGCAACCCTTTTCCTCCTTCCCTTCTGCCAAGGCCAGCTCTTTCCACCCCGGCCCTAAACTTCTCTAACCTATGGAGTGCTATCCAAGGCAAAGGAAGAAAACACACCCAGCTCAAGGGTAGCTGGGAGAGGAGAGGCGGGAAGCAGGGGAGCCAAGCAGTGTCCGCAGAAGCACAGTTTACCAGCAGGTGTCAGAGAAAGAAAAGAGCCAAAGATCCCTTTCCCCAGCCCTGGCTGAGGGCTTGGCTGAGCCCCCAGGAAGAGGGAGCTTCAAGTCCTCCTCCACTTGCCTAAATCAAGCAAATAACTAACAATGCAAGGAGGTGTGGGGGAGTAAGGCCCAGCCACTGGGTATCTATTTTCTGAAAACACATGGCAACTCTCTGAGCCAAATGCCTGGCTAAGCCAAAGAATAAACAAATCCCTTTATTTCCCCGAGACGGGAGCTATCAACTTCCCCTCTCATCCTCTCCTCCCGCTAGCCAGATCCATCCTCCCATGGCTCTTCCTTGCAGGAGAAGCAAGATCTGTCTACATCAGAGAGGGTGGCCTGTGCCACCCCCTGCCCCCCACAGCCTCCCCCACTGCTAGCCCATGCTCTGATCACCTCTCCCCCACCAGGGGCACCCCAGAGCTAAGTCAGTGGGTGGAGAAAAGGAGCACATGGCCGTCCACACCTCCCCCAGAAGCTCCGGCCAGCTCTCTGTGATGCACCGCTCATGCAACCCTCTGCCCTCCTTTCTCCAAGTTAGGGGACCTTGGATAAGTCTTGCTGGCCCAGGGGACACAATCAGCCTCAAAACCCCCCACCCCCACCCCAAACCAACCGGGCCCACCCCTCAGTGCTCCAAAGCTCAGCTCAGGCAGTGCTACTATGTCAGAAGAGAGGAGAGGGAGAGAAAAAAGCTAGGCAAGAAAAAGAATGTTGCATCTCTGCAGCATGATGTCACGTTGGCTGCTTTCAGATCCCCCAACACAGAACAGAAGCAAACAACATGGACTCCGGATTTACTGTGTGCCTTGAAAGGTCTGTGTTTTCGGCAGCAGCTCCCGAGCCGCCTGCGCCAGTTGGAAAAAGCACATAGCCAGATAGACAGGTCCTCACCACAGCCCCCAGGGCCCCAACCCAACCCCTGGGCACAGGCGCCCCTTCCAAAAAATGCCCGGAGGAAACAAAGATGGACTGACACATACACACACACAAGCGTCAGCACGAGTGAGCACTAACCTGGCAGCCATTGGGAAGGCAGTGGAGTGCAGTGCAGCTCATTCATTCATGCATGGGGCAGTGGGGGGCGGGGGCGGGGACCGGGGCCCCCCCAGGACCCCGGAGGGCACGCACCTCCATGACTATCCCACAGCCCTGTGGCTAACGGTGGGGGCAGGGCTCTCACAGGCTGGGGGAGCCTCCTTTCTCTGCTGTTTGGCACCGCTCTGGAATTGTAAGCATGACTCCCCTTGAATTTCTTCCCCCCACCTCCCCCGCGGGGCTGTTACTTGGTGTGGTCTCGCAGTCCTACCCCAGCCCCTCTCCCGGCCCTCGCTCCCTTTCTCCCTCCGACTCCCTCCCAGACAGCTGTTCCCAGGCTCCTGCACGCACGCGCACAGCGCACAGACACACTCGGACACGCACCCCTCTAGCGCACGGACACACTCGCACACACGCACGAAGACATGCTCGCGCACACCCGGCCGCCTGCTGCTTTACATAATGCAACTCTTTGGTGCAGTCAGCCTGCCGGCCCTCAATTATTCATGAGGCTTTGGAGGGCAGAGCCATGGGGCTGGAGCGTGATTTTCCCCTTCATCCCCAAATCTGACAAAACACAAGATGAGGATCCCGAGAGATTCTGCTCCCTTTGCTGCCACCAATTATTTCCCAGGTGTTGCCTATTAGGTCAACCTGCATCAAGGAGGGGATAATAAATCAAAACACAAGCACCTGGCTCAAAACAGAGCCTTGCATCTTTCAAAAGACGACAGCTGCACTCACTGCCTGAGCCTTGGGCACAGAGCAAAGGAGGAAGGCAGCATTGGAGACCATATCTGCAAAAGACACTGGCCAAGGGCCTCTTTGGGGTAGCCTCTCCCAGACTTCCCAGGCAGCAGACCCTGCTTCTTGCAGGTCAGACCCTTAACACGTAAAACTCTTACATTCATGACAAAGCAGGGTCATCTGAGTTTCCAAACTCTAAACCGCATCTCCTAAAATTGTTTTTTCTCCTGTCCAGTCACTGAATCGCAGCATCAGTCCTGAAACAGCCCCCATGAACGTTCTTTCAGATGAGAGGTATTCTATTCAACAACAATATACAAAGGAACATTCTGAAAGTCACTGATGGCTTACAAAGCATTTTCACTCACATCAATTCATTTGATTTTCTCAAAAATCATATTTCACAGGCCTTGGTAGGACCACATCTAACCTAAGGAGATGCTGAGCCCTGGAGAGATAGACGATTCAGGGCAAGAAAGGCTGAGTTGGGAGTGACCTGACTTGAAATGCTGTACTACCCCACGTATGCCTGTGAGACTCTGGAGTATCACCGGCATCTTTTTAAAAATTTTTTATTATAGTTGATTTACAATGTTCTGTCAATTTCTGCTGTACAGTAAAGTGTCCCAGTCATTTATACACATGCACGTACATATGTGTGTGTATATATATATATATACACACACACACATTCTTTTTCTTTCATTATCCTCCATCACGTTCCATCACTAGTGACTAGATACAGTTCCCTGTGCTATATAGCAGGACAGTTATCTTTTGAGGGGAGGAGCAGAGGAAGCCCAAACCTGAGCCAAATACATGACAACCAAAACAATGGTGCTGGTTAGCTCGGAGTTTCTCAACCTTTATCACTTGAGGATCTTGTGAAACTTCATATTCTGCTGTAGTAGGTCTCAAGGAGGGTCCTGAGTCGGTCTCTTTAACAAACTCCCAGGTGATGCCCATGTTGCTATTTCAGGAACCACACTTTGAGTAGCAAAAGGGTGGTTTATGCATCCTCACTCTGTGGATGTCCCTAAAGGGCAGTTTTGTCTGCCGGACGCAGCTCCACAGGGTAACAGGCTGAAGGTGAATAATAATTATAACCCACTGACGTCACCTTTGTCTGCTCATGAGACTCATGCTGGAGCTAATACTTCTTGAGCATCTGTTGGCAAAAAATCTCATCCTGGGATTGCTGAGCCCTACAGGCTCATCAAGAAAGGTCTTTCCAGGATTGTTTCTCCCTGCAACCTGTTGAGAGAACAGCAGCCTCACAGTTTGTGCTGTCCAGCGCCCCCACCTTAGTTACCGAGAGGAATCTCAGGGCCAAAGAAAGGTGTGCTGGCATGCCCTGGGACCAAGCACTGCCCCTGTTCTATGCACCCCCAGTTGTCTGGTCGAGTCCTGCCTCTTGTGAATGCTGACCTCCCACCCAGGGCCCCTTCAGTTACTCCAGGGAAAGAGCTGGGACTTTGGGGTCAGAGCTGCATTTACGGCTACCTTCTGCTGCTTTTTGGCTCTGGAACTCTAAGTTGCCCACCTACCACCACCACCCCATCTCGGACTCAGTTTCTTTATCTAAAAAAGCCAAAAGTAGTGTTTATTTATCTGAAAAAGCCAAAACAAATGTTTCCTCTCTTACTCGGTTGAAAAAAAAAAAAGATGGAATAAAATAAAGGGATAGAAGAGCACCTAAGAGATGCCGGCTACATCCTCCACCTCTGTGCTTGTAATTGTAGTATAAAATTTAGAACTTAATGGTAGATTCGGTTGCTCATTCTGTTGGTTTTCTCTCCCTGGGAAGATTGTAGGCTATTTCTTTCATGTCCCTCCAACACGGTCATCTTTTGAGGGGAGAAGCAGAGGAAGCCCAAACCTGGGCCGAATACTGGGTAGAGCACAGGTATCAGTAAATACCTTCCCACCAACAGTCCTGTCCTCCATGAAGACAGTAAATAAAGGGACTGGTGGGGCCAACCAGCCTGCACCCTGTCTTACTTACTATGTGACTTCGGACAAGTCATACAAACTTCTCAGAGGCTTTGCTCCCTCCACTATAAAATGCACAGATTCACCTTTCTACTGACACAGCTCTACATAGCCCCATAAGTTAGTATCTTCATGGTTTAGATTAATAGCAGTGGGTTAATAGGGCAGACTTAGGGATCAGACAGACCTGACTTCAAAAGCCGGTTCTCTCCATTACTAAATCTGTGACCCCTGAAGTTAGCCTAAGCTTCGGGCTTTAAGTTTTTTTTGTTTGTTTGTTTTGTTTTTTTGTCTTTTTGGCATTTCTTCGGCCGCTCTCTCGGCATATGGAGGTTCCCAGGCTAAGAGTCTAATCGGAGCTGTAGCCACCAGCCTATGCCAGAGTCACAGCAACACGGGATCCGAGCCGCGTCTGCAACCTACATCACAGCTCACGGCAACGCCGGATCGTTAACCCACTGAGCAAGGCCAGGGATCGAACCCACAACCTCATGGTTCCTAGTTGGATTCGTTAACCACTGCGCCATGATGGGAACTCCCGGGCTTTAAATTTTTTAGATAGTGACAAAAATAATGGACTAGTACTGGATTGTGTGAGGATTAAATGAGATAAATACATGCAACAAGTGTTCACTATATCTGACACAGATTATCTGTCCAATAAATGAAAACTATTACTACTGATATTGGTTTAAAAAATAGCTTTTTTTGGAGGGGGGCTTCCCCACAGTCTATGGAGTTCTTGGGTCAGGAATCAGATCCGAGCCACAGGTGTGACCTACGCCTACAGCTGTGGCAACGCTGCATCCTTAAGCCACTGGGCTGGGAATCGAACCTGTGTCCTGGTGCTGCAGACACACCACTGATCCCACTGTACCACAGTGGCAACTCCAAAAATAGCTATTTTAAAAAACACAACAAAAGATAGCTTCTAGTGGTGAGAGGATTCAGAATTCTGCAGTAGTCAGGATCAAAGAAAAATCTCAGTTCCTTAAGATGCATGGGGGATGTGTATGTTATTTCCTCAGTTTCCAAAATGTTCTCTGCCTGCTCCTCCCAAACGGGACCTCATTAAATAATAAGAAAGTTACAGAGCAAGCAAATTGGAGACTCTGAACTATGTCTATTGGTTATAAAATATAAGCCTTTTTTTTTCCCTTCATGATTACAAGCTCACTTGAGCTACATAAAACTAAAATCATCTGATAATAAACAGAAATAGAGAACTTTCTACACATGATGCATTTTCGCTAAGTCTCTCATGTGAATGGCCTCATTTAAACCTACCAACAACGCTAAGAAACAGGCACTCATCATCCCTACTTTTCTATGAGGAAACCACAAGAAAGAGGGTTTAATAACTTTCTTATAGTATGTGATTAATAAACAGTAGAACATGTTTCTGAAACCCAGACCACCTTAGTGAATTCTTACTCCTTTTTTTTGGTTTGCTTTTTAGGGCCACACTAGCGGCATTCGGAGGTCCTCAGGCCAGGGGTCCAATTGGAGCTACAGCCGCCTAAGAGTCCTATGCCACAACCACAGCCACAGCCACATCAGATCTGAGCCACGTCTGCGACCTACACCACAGCTCAGGCAACGCTAGATTCTTAACCCACTCAGTGAGGCCAGGGATCGAACCCGCCACCTCGTGGATCCTAGTTGGATTCGTTTCCGCTGTGCCACGACAGGAACTCCTGAATTCCTACTCTTAGCCATTACATTGTGTATGAAGAGAAGTGCTACTGACTTGTCATTAGGAAGGAAGGGGCCTTTTTAAACTCACAGTGTTTACAGATTTGCACCATCTTTCCTGAGACTCAGGGCACAAACTCCGAAGAGGCCAGCTGCGTCTAAGAGCACTTGCTGTGATCATAACCAAGGCCAACAGGACTTCCACAGATGGAACTTACGCCCTGGACTCAATCCCCACGTTTCAACACCTGAGCTCTTTGCTGCCTAAATTCCCAAATGGCTTTTCTGCAAATGAATGTAGGAAACTGTGGTAGAAGTAGGTATCTTTTTCTGAATTAAATCTTTCCCTTAGCGATATGGAAAACTAACATTAGTTTCTATTTTTGAAAGGAAAAGAGCTTTCTAAGAGTCCTGTGCAGTATCAAAAGCATGTTCCAAAGAACACCTTGGAGGAATCGGGGGAAGAGAAAGAAGTTATGGGATACCTGCAAACCCAGTAGAAACAGTCCCATTTAACCCAGTCCCGTTCAGTCACATGCTATAAAAAGAAGGTCCGGTGTCTACGCAGTAATCTTGTTCACCTGAAGTGCTTAATAACTGGTGTTGACAGAATGGGAGATAGGGATGATAAAAGATAAGGTCTTCTTATATCTTCTTTTTTTTTTTTGTCTTTTGAGGACTGCACCCGCGGCAAATGGAGGTTCTAGGGCTGCAGGATGAATTGGAGCTGCAGTTGCCAGCCTACACCAGAGCCATAGCAACACAGGATCCAAGCCACGTCTGCAACCAGCACCACAGCTCACGGCAACGCCGGATCCTTAACCCACTGAGCGTGGTCAGGGATCGAACCTACGTCCTCATGGCTGCTAGTCAGATTTCCGCTGAGCCACGATGCGAACTCCCTTCTTATATCTTTGAATCCTATTCCGGTCCCAATGAAAATCAAAGACTTTTTACATAGTGAATACTTCAAAGATCTTAACTAAACATGAATTTGTGGAATTATGGGGAATGATAGGCACAAGCGGTCTGATTCAAGCACTAGCCTCATTCAAAGCACACGTGCTTTTCTAAAGCATAATCTAGGAGATTCCTGAAGTGTGTGGGCTAAGCCAAAGAAGGAAAAGGACCAAAGATTTAGTATGTACTGAGAATCGCATGTGCTAATCACATATTTTATTTTACTTACTTATAAAACTTTTATTGAATCAAACAGATGAAGCAACTGAGTAGAGAAATCTATCCTTACCCAAGGTCACACGAGCATTTCTAAGATCCATGTTGGCACCACACCATGGTGCTTCCATAAATAAACACCCACTGACGAAAAGGCACTTCAAAGGTCACTGTATTTAACCATAACCGGTTGCTATCATAATATGGCATTTAGTCCTCAAAAAAATCCTGCAAGGTAAGTTCCATTGTTCCTACTCAGGCCAGTTATCCACTTACTGCCCCTTGGCCCCCAATCCATCCTTCTTTGCCTCGCCTTGTGGTGCTAGAGCTGTACCCTGCGAGAGATTTGCCAACCTCCCAGCAACTCGCATGAGCACCCCAGTGGGCGGTTTCTGGTTTATCTACCCCATCCTGAAGCATCTCAGGAACTTTCTGTGCCATACACTGGGCCACAGCCACAGCCCTCCCATGAGCTCTGAATCTTAGCCCTGCGTGTTCGGGCGGGGGGAGCACCCTTACAATACATGTTCCTTTACTGGGTGCTCCGCCTCAATCCCAGAGGTAGTGGCTGCTCCTACCTCCGCTACTCCTGCATTCTTTATAGAGTCTGCTGATTCTTCATATTAAATATTCCCTGTTCAATTTATTGGTGTGGTGTCTATTTCCTGCCTGGACACTCAGTGATAGACTGCTCTAGTGATGAGCCGCAAAAAAACAGCTCAGAGAAATAAGACAACATCCCTGCCCTCAAGTCATTCAGGAATCATGGCTAAAAGCATATATTGTATGGGCTAGACAGAGTCTCATGCATTTAATACGTATTTATTTAATCTTCACATCAACCCGCCTTTACAGATGAGGAAAGTGAGAGAGCTCGGAGATTGAATAATCTCCCCAGATCACACAGGAGACAGAGAAACCAGAGTTTCTGACCCTAGAGTCCACTACTCAGCCACATGGCCATGCTGCTGCCATCAACTGGCTGCAGTCACAGAGGAAAGGAAAGAAAGGCAAGGAGGCAGAAGTGGGACAGAGGCACACTAGTCTTTCACAAAGTCTGAAAGAGAAAAAAGAAGTTAGATGGTTCGCCAGAGAGGTCACACATCTACAAAAAAATTCAAACTATGAGATGGGACCATTCAAGTTCTTTTAAGTCTGTCTCTTAGTGTAAAAGACTTAGTGTAGCCTGGTCATCAGACGTTCGGGAGACCCTGTTAAATATCTTTTGGAATCAATGCTCAGGATGTCTGTCACCCATGTTTTATGAGCCATTAACATAGGAGAACTGATGGTCCACAGATTTCCACTTTGTCCTCTCTGAAGTCCCAAACCCCAGAATGTAATCCATGGAACCTGGGTCGGGGCTCAGAATAGGTAGATAGATTGCCTCTGACCCAGCTGTAACCCAAGGCCTCTCATGAATATTGCATCTCTCACATGAGGAGCAGTGATGTTTACATAATTAAAACCTGAGCAACAAATGGTCAGAAGGGTGGGGAGAGAGGGATGAGGATTCAGAAAGCTCTACCACCATTCCCACCCTGTGGCAAACCAACACTGCCACTAAAACGCTGCCCACGGGTTAGGTCAGACTTTAGCAGGATAAAAGCTTTCCTTGGAGCCAAATGCAGCCCAGTAGGATAAAAAGACCCAGCCCCTAGCCCACCAGGAGGATGGCTTGTCGGTGTTAGGGGTCCTTCCACGAATTAGTCAAAGCTCATAGATGTCACCATGCACGCCAACTCTCAACCCATTTTCTCATAACTCTATCAAAAACAAAACCAAAAAAACCCGCCTGGCTCCTGAGTGTCACCTTTTCCTTTTCTAAATGTTCCTGACCATCGGTTCTAGATTTTCAGCCAGGATCAATTATAAACCCACTGAATGGTCTATGCTAGCAATTCCCAAACTCTGCGGTACTTAGCAATTTTTACATGTCCCAACGTCCAGGTCACAACCTGTACCAATTAGAGTGTCTAGGGGTGAAAGCTGGGCTTCAGTATTTTTGTTTTCCTTTTTACAGCCACACCAATGGCATATGGGAGTTCCCAGGCTAGGGGGAGAATTGGAGCTAAAGCTGCTGGCCTACCCCACAGCATTGGCAACATCGGATCCAAGTCACATCTGCAACCTAAACCGAAGTTTGTAGCAATGGCAGGTCCTTAACCCACCAAGCGAGGTCAGGGATCAAACCTGCATCCTCACAGACACTGTGTTGGGTTCTTAATCTGCTGAGCCACAACAGGAACTCAGTGTCGGTATTTTTTAATGATCTCTGATGTGCAGCGAAATTTAAGACCACCAGCATATACCATATTAATCCTAATTTTCTAGTAATTTTGAAACTATCGTCTGGGGAATATGTATTTTCTAAAAGTTATTACTTTTTTAACCAAAAACCAACATTTCCTCTCTTTTCAGTATTTCCCATATGATGATCAGCACTAATATTCATTGAGAACTGTGTGCCAGGCCTTGTTCTAGGCACTTTATAAAGTGTACATTGAGTAACATCTCATTTAATCTTATTCCAATTTCATGGAAGGGGAATTGCGTCACGGAGACTATGAACGCATCTACAAGTTTATTCAGGTCAGCTGTGAGCCTTTAACAAATTTGAAAAGGTCAAATCCTCCCGTTATCTTCTTCCTGATCTTTGGGTTTTACTTTAATGCAGTTACACTTGCTTTAGTCCTTTGATTTAGAAACTGCTCTCTCAGAGGTCTCTTGTGGCGTAGTGGGTTAAGAATCTGGCGTTGCTGCAGCAGCTTGGGTCGCTGCTGTGGCGCTGATTCCATCTCTGGTCCAGGAACTTCCATGTGCCGTGGGTGCAGCAAAAAAAGGAAGCAAGGAGGGAGGGAGGAAGGAGAGGGAAGGAGGGAAGGAAGAAAGAGAGAGAGAAAGAAAACTCTCTCTATACAAGAAGACAAGAAGGTAAGTCTGGTGACATTCTTTTTTATTTCTATTTATTTATTATTATTATTTGCGGAGATTTTTAAGGCCACACCTGCAGCATACAGAAGTTCCTAGACTACGGGTTGAATAGGAGCTTCAGCTGCCAGCCTACACCACAGCCACAGAAATGCCAGATCCGAGCCGCGTCTGCAACCTACACCACAGCTCACAGCCATGCTGGATCCTTAACCCACTGAGCGAGGCCAGGGATGGAACCTGTGTCCTCACGGATGCTAGTCAGATTTGTTTCCGCTGAGCCACGACGGGAACTCCCAAGATTGGTGATATTCTGAAATGCACTGACAAGAGAATGAAAGTCGCTGTTTCCTAGACCTTCAGAATTAGAGTGGGTACTGGGTAACCATGGCACAAATCTGTAACTGAACAGGCACTAGAAGTGTTCTGCCCCAGAAGGAAAGCACAGACCCCACATGAAGCAGAACGTCACACCACATATATGGGAAGGACCAGGGCAAGGAGCTTCCGTTGATTCCTGGGGAGGAAACACTGGGATTGAGGAAAGTGAAGATAATTTACGGTCATTATCCTACGGGAAGCAAGTGGTACGAGGAGTACACGTGGAGCCCAGAATAGAGAAAAGTACTGAGAAATGAAAGTAGAAAAAGAAAAGGCGAGGTGGATGACAGGTGGACCTGGCAACCCAAGGGAAAGGACTGAGCCTCGCTGAAAAGGGACTGTCCTAAGGCAAGACTGTCTGTCCTCTTCATGGGTGACCATCACTCTCAAGCAGGAACGTCTAGAATGAAGAAACTGCCAGAAGGGGAAGTGTAAATGGTGCTGGAGGTCTCTAAAACGGGTACAGAGCTAATCCAAGTGTCTACTTGTGCGAATTCCAGTAGTTTAACTCGCCCACAACCCCAGGGTTAACGTGCAAGAGGATTAAATGATAATACCTCTGCTCTATAAGAGGGGATTGTGAGGAAGACGAGATGTAAGTTCAGGGGCAACACCCTGCACCCTGCCAGCCAGGGGTGTGGGGCGGCGGGGGAAGGGGAGGGAATGGTACAGTGTAAGGTTACCTTGGTGGTATTCGTCTCCCCAGCTGCCTGCAGTAAAAGCTGCTGATGGGTCACAGCTGAGCTCCTCCTGGGGCTCTGCCCTTGACCCAGGAGGGCAGCCTCATGGAAGAGTATGCCCCCTCCTTGAGGACAGACCACACCTAATGGCTAGTCCACCAGGATATGGAACCCAGCCCCTTTGCCTCAATCTGGGAGAATTCCGCAGGGCCATCCAGAGCTGGCGCCATCCATGGACGTGCATCAAAGTTCAACCTCGGGAGTTCCCGTCGTGGCGCAGTGGTTAACGAATCCGACTGGGAACCATGAGGTTGCGGGTTCGGTCCCTGCCCTTGCTCAGTGGGTTAACGATCCGGCGTTGCCGTGAGCTGTGGTGTAGGTTGCAGACGCGGCTCGGATCCCGCGTTGCTGTGGCTCTGGCGTAGGCTGGTGGCTACAGCTCCGATTCGACCCCTAGCCTGGGAACCTCCATATGCCGTGGGAGCGGCCCAAGAAATAGCAAAAAGACAAAAAAAGACAAAAGACAAAAAAAAAGAAAAAAAAAGTTCAACCTCTCCCTCTGCCCAAGCCTGATTCCTGCCCTTACTAACAGGTTCGCTCCCAAGAGAACATCCCAATAAACCTTCTGCAGGCAAGTCTGTCTCCATGTCTTTTCCAACCTAAGACATATACCAATTACCATGAAGGAATGTGTGAACAGGGAGGCGACAGGACATGTTGCTAATATTTCAGTAAAACGCCGTATTTTCAGGCTCAAGAATTCAGTACCAGGGAGTTCCCGTTGCAGCACAGTGGAAAAAAATTCCACTAGTATCCATGAGATTGTGGGTTCGATCTCGGGCTTCGCTCAGTGGGTTGGGGATCCAGCATTGCCGAGAGCTGTGGTGTGGGTCGCATATGTGGTTCGGATCCCATGTTGCTGTGGCTGTGACATAGGCTGGCAGCTATAGCTCTGATTCGACCCCTAGCTTGGGAACTTCCATATGCCGTGAGTGTAGCCCTAAAAACCAAAAAAAAAAAAAAAAAAGAATTCAGTGCCAGTCTGCTGTAATTTCCAGAGAAAGACCATGCTATGGTTTCTACCTCTGCCCACTTCCGGATATGAGGAGAGACGAAGCCCCTCCCGATCACCTCTTTGCAGAGGTAACTGACCTCTCCTTAATCCTAGATTAAGGTCTTAGAGAGGGATGCCTGCTTGCTGGTGCCCCAGTTAAGAAGTTGACACATTGTCCTGAAGGACAGATCCTGAGTCCTTCCTGCCACTGGCCTGAGGCTTCGGCCACATGACCACCCCCTCCATCTCCCTCTACCTCCTGCTTGCTCTCCCCTTAACACAGAGTGCACCAGGCAGCTCTGGCAGCTAAGAGAGTTCACATCATTGTAACACCTCTGTTAGTCCCCTGCACTGCACCAGGAGCTGGTGAGGAAGAGATCAAGATGAGTTAGGAAGGATCCTAGTCACAGCAAGGACCCTGTCCCAGGTGGGGCCCCTGGTATGGGCCAGCGAGGCTGCTGTTGCCTCCTGGCCCCACCACACCCCCGCCCCCCAGTCTCAGGAGTTTGGTTGGTCAGTGGGGCCAGGACAGAAAACCCAGGTGGAAAGAAAGCACTGGGACTCACTGGTCAAGCATCCTGACCCAGCTCTTCTTAAATTCACCCCAGACTCTCATAGGATACCTGGGATGGCTCTCATGGGTGCTGAGGGACCTGTCATGATCTCTCTCTTTTTAAAATTATTATTATTTTTTAAATTTATTTTTTAATTTTCTGCTTTTATTTTTAGGGCTGCACCCGTGGCATATGGAGGTTTCCAGGCTAGGAGTCAAATCAGAGCTATAGCCGCCGGCCTACGTCACAGCCACAGCAACGTCAGATCCGAGTCACGTCTGCAACCTACACCACAGCTACTGGCAATGCCTGATCCTTAACCCACTGAGCAAGGCCAGGGATCAAATCCGCAACTTCAAGGTTACTAGTCAGATTCGTTTCCACTGAGCCACTGAGTTGGGAGCTCCTCTCTCTCTTTCCTTACGATGGCACGGTGGCCTGGACCTTGGAAGTGCTGCCTCATGCCTGGCTTCTGCAGATGTGTCCAAGCTGGTTTGTGAGGTTGCCAGACCCTGTCCAGGCTCCCCTGTGATTTAAGTTATTTGTATCTGTGGACATCTTTTCTCGGCAACCATTTCGTCATACACACCCAGCACGGCAGTTAGTCAGTCTGCTGAGCCACCCTCCCCGAGGGCAGCCCCTGGGCGGTTCTGGCCATTGTTCCCCAGCCAGGCCTCCCCCTAGTGAGGGACACAGTATATACCTGACTCTTGATGAGGACGATGCAGGCTAAGGGAGGCGTTGCCACAATCCCAGATTCACTTCGTTAGACAGCATCCACCTGCACAAGGCAGAGGTATCCGGATGGCTCTGGTGGACACACTTGGACATGACCCTCCTTTTCTCTGGGCTCATTTTCCCCACCTGTTATGATGACTCCCTAAAGGCCCATGACCACTCTTCACCTCATACAGCTCCAAGTGCCAAGAAGAAGAAGAAGAAGGAGAAAAAGTTCTGTAGCCAAGGACTGAGGCAGAACAGAGCGGCAATGCTGACCTCAATAGACTGGCCAGTGACCGGCCATGAGAACTTTCTCTTTATAGCTTTTCTCTTCCGAACACATCACTGCCTCAAACTAACTGCCTTTCTTCTCCGTTCCTCTGCATCTCCGGTCTCCCCAGAGAAGAGTTAAAACTGCATGTGGGTGGCTGTGCTGGGCATCTGGGAGCCAATCCTCATTAAAGAGTTTGGGCATGGCCTGATTCTTCAGGTCAAAACCTCGTGGGGGCTGGAAGGGAACAGGTAGGGGACAGAACTGATTAAGGAAGTAAGTAGCCATGTGGCAAGCTGGGGATACCGACTCACCACCTGCAGGTGCTGTGACATCCTGGCAGTTTCATGCCTGCCAACCAAAATCAAATCTAACCCAAGCTCACTTCCTTTCCCACGATCCACAGGCTGTTGTTCATTCAGCCCTGCCTCCCAGATGCTAGAGCCTGCCTAATGTAAGGGGTACTGCAGGCACTTAGAGTAAGGGCCTCTTTCCCTACAAAGCCTGAAGGAATAGGAAAGCAAAGTGGGAAAAGATCACAGGGCTCAGCATGTACCAAAACTACACCGCGGCTATGAGGGTAACTAAGATACATCTGGGCCTCATCAATAGACGCAAGTGAAGGGAAGTAGTAAATCCCTTGCAAATAATACCTAGAAAGAGCACCATACTTGAGGAGGTCTGTTGTGCAGATAAGATAAATAAGACATTTGGGTGCCGACAGCCTGCCCAATGCAAAACTGTAACGTAACTGGGAGTGTTTAGACTGAAGGAGAAATGCCTTAAAATAAGCAGGATATCAAATATTTGAATAGGGGACAAGAAGAAAGAAAGCCAAAGGAGAGAAGAGTCTTATGTGTTGTTTGTCTAGATAGAAATGATCAGACTGCAAAATTGGGTTTGAAGCAATAGGGAATATTCTAAGAGCGTAGGCAGCCAAATATTGTAAGAGGCTAGCTCTAGGGGGGTACGCTTCTGGTCAAGAGGCTGGTTTCGCATCCCCATCTCTAGGTTGGTCCAGATGATCTTCTAAAACCTCCAGAGGCTCTGAGGCATCGTCTGGGCTGAGCAGTGCCCGGTCTCAGATGACACCCAGTGAGCCTGCAGGGCTCCTAGTCTATAGGTCCTTCTTTTCCAGATTGAGAGGGGCGGTCTTCCCTCTATTGTTAGGGGCCAGAGGTAGACGCGCAGACTCCACGCAGCTCCAAAGCAGCAAGGCCTTTTGATCACATTCAGCCTAATTTTTCCCCCAAAGCACTCCTCTGCAGCTTTCCCTGAAGAGAAGGAAAAGAAACCAAAGGATCTTTTCCATTAGCCTCCAAAATAATGAATCAATATTCTTAACTAATGGGGCAGGAAGCCAAGTCCTTCTCCCAAGAGAGGTTGACAGAATGTGTCCTTCAACCCACTGAGGTCCTCCTTCTGCCCATCACCATCACTGGATCTTGGAGCCACCGAAGGTACCAAAATCGTCATCAAGAACAGAAACGCCCCTGTGAGGCTTCCTGGAAATCTTGTGAAATATGCTCAAGTGGGAGTGAGTGGATGCTAGGAAAGCTCTGCCCACTGCTGGGTTCCCTGTATGCTGACATTTGTAATCGAGATGGAAAATATCCACGAGACATGCTCTGGAGACTGGCTTGTTTTCTTCTAAATACTCTAGCATTTGACTCACCAAAACCCCTTGTATCAAGATCTGTGAAATACCACCGCCTGGGTGTCTGGCATTAGAATTCTCTACTGGACCAATGGCCTTTTGTCCAGCCTTGATTATTTCCCAGAACATCCTGGGGGGCAGGTAGATAGGAACAGCTCAGTCCTCCCAGGTTGGATGTCTCTCTCCCAGCCTCCTCCAACTTCATGCCATGCTTGTAAGCATGACTCCTGGGTAATGAATGCAAACAGAAATTAGAGAGGACAGGAAGAAAAAGAAGCCTTGAGCTGGATACTAAACACGGAAAATTTTAGTCCAACAGAATCATTTTCAGAAAAGTAATGGCTGAGCAAAACCAAAAAGTTATAATAAAAACTTGGATGCATGCTAAACTGTAGCAGTGCCCATTTTGGCTCAGCAGTGCTCCAGAGGGTAGTGCCACCCACGTTACCCCTGGTTACACACCCACCCCCGAGTCCCCACAGATGCTTGTGTCCATTCTCCTTCTTTGAGGTCAGGAAGGCGGAGCAGAGGGTTCAGTTTAACTCAGGGGATGGTGCTGGGTGTGGGTAGTAATTATAATACCTTGTATTTATGTCGAGCTATTTCTGGCCTACAGCTTGTTTCCTCCTCCTTCAATTCCCTCCAAAGAGGTCAGTCAGCCTTACAGATGTGGCTTCTGCCCTTCCTGTGACAGTGTTCCAGCGCTCATCAACACCACCTCGCCCAGAGCTAGAAATCAGGCCAGGATTTTTTTCTCCTCACTCTGCTGGCCAAGTGACAAGGAGAGCCAATGGCAGGAACACCTTCTCTGAGCAAGACACACAGACACACCTGAGATTTGTGGCCACTTACTAAAGCATGTAAGGTTTCCCTTCCCAAGGCCAACTTAGCCAGCGGATGCTGCCACTGATAAGACTATTCAAATGGTGATCTCCTGGATGAAACCTGGGTGACCAATTTACCAAAAAAAAAAAAAAAGATTTCCCAAAAACTTACAGTACTATTGATGTGCTAGTTCTGTTGTCTGAGCTTTATAAATATCAACTCCTTTCGTCTTCATAACCACCTGATACAATAGGTACTAAATTATCTCTATTTTAAGAGATGATAGGAGTTCCTATCATCATGGCTCAGTGGAAACAAATCTGACTAGTGTCAGTGAGGATGCAGGTTGGATCCCTGGCCTCATTCAGTGAGTTAAGGATCCGGCGTTGCCATGAGCTGTGGTATAGGTTGCAGACGTGGCTTGGAACTGGCATTGCTGTGGCTACAGCTCCTATTCCACCACTAGCCTGGGAACCTCCATATGCCATGGGTGTGGCCCTAAAAGAAAAAAAAGAGAGAGAGAGAGATGACAAAATGGAGGCACAGAGAGGTTGAGCAACTTACCCAAGATCATAGAGGTAGGAGCTGGTGGGGCCAGCACTCAAACCCAGTGGGCCAGCTCCAGGGAATCCACTCTTAACCACTAAAGAGAAGCCACCTCGCTTAAATCCATGCACCCCGCACAGATACTCAGATGCAGTGCATCCCCACATGGTCCCAAGGACCAGCCAGGTATGGAAACTGCTAATGAGGTTCGTGGCTCTCCACCTATGCTGTGCTTGTTGGTATTCAGATTCCTGGTTCCAGAAGTTCTAGAACTGGAAGCAAGAATCTATGGTTTTTACAGGTACCTAAGATGATGCCAGTGCAGGTGGTTCACAAAAGGCCCTTGTGAACTTGTCTCACGGCCTCGCCCAGCTCACCTGGGACAAGCAAACAACTCACTGGGGCACCTCAGTGCCGCCCTTGGAGACTGTTCCCTCTCCGTTGGAGCAGCCCTGGGGGAGGGGAGCTGGTGTGAGGGCTATTCTGCCCTTGGCCTTGGTGACAGGCTGTGTTCAGATGATGGGGTGGGGTGGGGGTGGGGGTGGCACTGAAGGGAGCTCACCGTCCCTCTACCCTCGAAAGGCTGCACATCAGAGGGGGACACGCAGTGGGTAACGGGAAAAGGAAAAACGACTGGGCGGTCTGGGCCCCCATCTCCCGTTGCCAGAACAATGGTCTCTTCAAATCCCTGGCATCTGAACTGGCAGTCAGCCACCAGGAAAGAAAAAAGCTTGCTGTCCCTTTAAGGACGCCCTCTCTCCACAAAGGTCAGAAATGCCAGCTCAGCCTGCCCAGAGGCTGCCTTTTTGCCACTTTGGGGCCCTGGGGCCCTGGGGCCATGCTCCCTGGTCCATCTGGTTCTCCAGGCACCTGCTGTCTCCTAAAAAAGGCAGAGCACCTGCATGACAGCTGCCGCTCCAGGAGAGGTTCAGGGATGGGCCAGGGAACTCAAGACCTCATTTGTTTCTCAAAAATCAGCCTCCCAGGGAGAGTTAGCCCCAAGGAAGTGAGGCTGGGGGGCCAGGTCACAACGATGACTGCAGGAGGGGTGGGGGGGGGGTTGTCAAAAAAGAAAGCCAGACCAAGACACTCCAAGAGAAACGGATCTCATCCAGGAGAGCAAAGGCTGAGGGATGATTGATCCAGAAATCACAAAGAGAAGGGGGTAGAGAAAGGAGGCTGGCAGGAAATACAGGGGAGTGGTCAAAGCAAGGGCTTTTCTCTCACAGATGGAGTTCAAATCTTGCCGCTTTATGTAAGCTGGGGCACCTTCCCTAACTTCGCCGAGCCTCAGTCCCTCTGTAAGACTGGCCTATGCTGAGCAGTAAATAAACATTAGAAAGGAATAATGTTTAGTAAGAGACTGCTAGCCGCTCAGCGTGTCCTCAAGGGGCCTGAATCCCAGATCACACCACTGGTCCCAGTAAGTCATCTTGCAAATATGTGCCATGAGGAAAGGGGGCACTCATTTAGCAAACTGCATGGATTGATGCAAATCACGATTCTCATTGGAAAACAACTCAAGATTAGTCATCTGTTCCTAATACAATGCAGGGGCCGGTGAACTCTTCCTGTAAAGAGCCAGAGAGTAAATATTTCAGGCTTTGCAGACTACACAGTCTGTCTTAACTACAGAACTCTGCTGCTGCAGGGTTAAAGCAGCCAGAGACGGCATGCAAGCAAAGAACATGACTGTGTCCCAATAAAACTTTATTTGCAAAATAGGCAGCAAACTGCAACTGGCCGACTCCTTAAATAAAGGATGACATTAAATAGAGGAAATGGTGAATACTTATGGAGGCAGAAGCCCATTTTCTTGCTTTTCTGCCTGGGGATTGAGAGTATTTTACCCAATTACTTAATGTCCAAGAAGAGTTTTTAGCTAACACCAGCCCACTATATGCTGCTATGCTCAGCATCTATGTCTAGAATTTGCCCAGCGCCTTTCTGCACCTCAGGTTTCTTTTCTTTGTTCTCCGGCATGTCCTCTGATGCGATTAGGAGCTCCCAGGGCAGAGCTTCCTCTTCCACAAACTTGGAGAGGTACTGGCTCAATGGCCACCCCTCAAGGTGTCCTCTTCCAAATCCCTCATCACAAAAATGTCCCCCTGCTGGCTTTCTAGGCCAGAGCGGATGGATCCTTCACGTCAGTTCTTCATCAGTTTCCTAAACAGCTTTGCATCTCAGCGAAGCCACGCAGAGTTTCACTCACTCACTGATTTATTTAAATAGAGGAGTGTGGAGTTCCTGTGGTGGCTCCGCAGAAATGAACTCGGCTAGGATCCATGAGGTTTCGTGTTTGATCCCTGGCTACTGCTCAGTGGGTTAAGGATCCAGCGTTGCTGGGAGCTGTGGTGTCGGTCGCAGACACAGCTTGGATCTGGTGTGGCTGTGGCTGTGGCTGTGGCTGTGGCTGTGGCATAGGCCAGCAGCTGCGGCTCCAGCTCCGATTCAACCCTTAGCCTGGGAACTTCCATATGCTGCAGATACGGCCCTAAAGAGACAAAAAATGAAAAAATTGAAAAACGGGGAGTGCCTACGATATACTAGGTAAATTTTAGAAAACACAAATTTTAGAAAACACCCTCTGCTTTGAGTGGTGTTGGAGAGAGGCTGCTATGGCGAGAAGTGTCTCATATGGCTGCTCTGAGGCATATTTACTTCCTGCTCCCTGGTGTCTTTCTACCCGAGAGCTCAAGCACTTCGAAAATAACTTTCTCAACTGTACTAGCAACTTTCACCACGATGATTTCTAACTGGCACTGAAAGCAGGACAGATAAGAAAAGCTGGGAATGAGGAAACAGTGAGATCAAAAGCAAAGAAGGTGGAAAGGGAAGCAAAAAAAAAAAAATTACTATTTCAAATTTTTTAAAAAAGGCTGCTTGCTTACACAAGGCTGCTTGTCTCCCACACCAAATGACTTCTTTTCACAAATCCAACCTGGATGGTCCCAGCCTTCCTTCAAAGCTCTACTCCCATGCACCTTCCCCAGGAAGACTTCCTTGATAAACTCCCCCCACATCTGGAACTCTCCAGCATCCCTGGGAATCCTCCAGCATGGCTCCCATTTGCTTATGTACCTTAAGCGTGGTGTATGATAGGCTATGGGCTCTGTCCTAACCCTCGGACTGTCACCTTCTCAAGACCCTTCTCAGGAGTTTTCCTTCCTCCACATTCCCCACGGCACGCTGTAACTGGCACATGTTCTCCCTACATGGCTGTTTGACCAAGGCCACACTCCAATAGAAGAACTGCTGGTATCTGACAACATCCTCAGTGATCGCTGCTCAGACCACCTTTGGCTCACTCATTCATTTCATTCAATTATTCACTCAGCAAAACTGATGTGGCAAGTTCAGGTGCCAAGCACTATGCTACAGCTTGTCATATATCTCATTTGCAGGTTTATTTAATCTTCAAACCAGCCTACTGAGACAGATACTATTAATATGGAACTGGCGCACAGTAACAGGTGATTTCAGAAAGGGTTATGGAAAATGTGGGCGACTGATGGGAAAGGGTTGACCATCAGACAACCATCAGACTCTGGAAAAAGAGAGACCCATCCACCTGGGCTGGTGCTCTGATGCTAGGAAAATGAACATGACCTAGGATAGTTTCTTCCAGTCCCATGCCTGAAAATGTAGTCACCTGGGTTCTTTCTATAAAAGTAGATACAATTTTACATCGAATGGACCAATGTATTAAATTTAAAAAGAAACCACAGAAGGATGCAAAGACAGCATAAAGGAATACGTATATTGTGAAGGTTAAGGGAGGAATGTTCTCTGAATAACACCAAACAGAAACCAGAAAGGGAAGGAATGACTAACGTGACCACATTCAAGCAGACTTCTCTGTGCTGAAAATCAGCCTCAAGTTAAAAGACAAAAGTCCCATGGAAAATATAACGTGTATGACTAAGGGTTAATATCCATACTATATAAAAGAGTTGTGAGCAGTGAAAAAGACAAACACCTCAACAGGAAGGTGGGCAAAGAACAAAAAAGGCAATTCACAGACAAAATACACGTGGGTAATAAGGAAATTGAAAGCATGTCATCAATGATCAAAGCAACCCAGGTTAATGCAACTCTTGAGATATCACTTGTGGAATATCAGATTGGCAAAGACTAAAAAGAATGGCAATGCCAGGCAGGCAAGGACAAGGGGAACAAACGTTCTCATAACTTGGGGGTGGGCGTGTAAATTGGAACAACCTTTCCAAGGGCAACTTGGCACATGTGTTACAAGCTGTTGACCTAGAAATCTGGCTTCTAAATTTTTATCTGAAGAATGTTAGTATGACATTATTTTTAATCTTGAAGAATTAGAAATAAGCTAAATGTCAAATAAGAGGAGGCTGCACACATATTCACATATTTGCAACGCTACCATTAAAAGTAATTAGGTAAATCAATATTCATTATTATAGCGAGATCAGTTATCAAAGAACGAAAGAGCAGCATATAGAAGAAGTTAGAAATTTCATCTATTTATATCTTTCTATGAAAAAACAGCTCAAAGGATAAAAATAAAATGCTAATAGTGATCACCTCTGAAGGGTGGTATTATGACTGATTTTTTTTTTTACTTTACATTTTCTAAATTTTCTACCAATTTCTGCTGCAAAAAAAAAAATCAAACAAGTTAGAACTTTAAAAAAATTTTTTAAGAAGTTCTTTATTTATTTTGATTTTCGAAAGAGAAGAAATCTATAAAAGAACTTTGAAAAGCAAAAAGGACTACACAAATCTAAGAATTCAATCAATTATACAGCAGACATTTTTGAGCACTATGTGGAAAGCCCTATAGAAAGTACGATGAGGAAAAAAAAACAAAAATAAGAATAACTCCCTACTCTCGAGAAGATTTAATGTTATAAAAGACAGGATGACATCTAATCCAACACAAAGTCATTATGGGAATCCAAGCAAAGTGCTCGGAGATTGGAAAAGGACCAATTAATTCCTGTTTGAGGATAAGATAAATCTGGGAAGACTTCTTCAAGGAGGTGAGAGTAAGGCTAAATTCTGAAGGATAAATAGGATTTCCACAGGAGAGCTAAGAGGAGCATATGCAAAGGAGCAGCAGAATTAAAGATTGTAGTTATAGGTAAAGGTAGGAGCTACTGCGCAGAGCTGCATTTGTTAGGGTGGCAGGGACAGAAGAGTTCTTGGAAGGATGGAAAAACTGAAGGCCCTGAGTGCCACGCCAGGGTGTCAGGTGCCATTTTGCAGGCAACACAGAGCCTAATTCAGGTTTTGAAAAAGAATTGCAAATCTGACCTGAATGAAAAACAGACCCATGAGATACAGAAGAGATGAGACTTTTCAGCCATAAAAAAGGAATGAAGCACTGATACAGGTTACAACTTGGATGAACCTTAAAAACATAATACTAAGTGGAAGAAGCCAGTGTCACCAACATATATACATGTATATATATACACATGCATATCCATATATTTCATGAAAGTCCAGAATAGGGAAATCTACAGAGTCAGAAAGTAGATTACAGATGCCCAAGGCTGGGCTGGGAGTGTTGGGGTGTGCCAGCCCAAAAGTGTTGGGGTCTCTTTTTGAGGTGATAAAATGTTCTAAAATTGGCTACTGTGATGGCTGTCTATGTCTGTGAATACACTAAGAACTGAATGTACATTTTACATGAGTGAGTTGCATGGTATATGAATTATGTCTCAATAAAGCTGTTTTAAAAAAAGAGAGCAAGAGAGGAGACAGCCAGGTGGCTATTGCAACAAGCCAAGCAAGACATTCAAAGGTCATGAATTAAGCCAGTGGCAGTGGTCACAGAAAAGGGTGGGGGACAGACAGATCAGAGAGATGCTGCAGAGATGTAACAGTGTGGGGAGTGAGGAAGAACGTGTAAAAAAATAGCTCAGAAGTTTCCAATGTGAGTGACTAAGAGAGGATGTGAAGGGAAGGTTGGACATGAGACTATTATAACTTTGCTTTTCATGTAGTGAGTCTGAGGAGCTTAGCTCATAACAGAAAGAGAGGTGCAGAGCTGGAGTTGACACCCCTTCTCCTGGCAATGGTAGCTAAAGATCTTTTGTGACTGGTGATGACAATTATTAATGATCTTTAGCACTCATGATCAGCTTAAAAGTGGCCCTAACTTGTGCTCAGAAATACACTTAAGAGATTTTAGCGGAAGAAAGAAGATGGAAGCAAGCAAGAAAAACCAGTTCTCCAGCTGCACACACAACATCCTGAGCATTTACCAGAGCTAAGTATTTACTGCTCCAAGTACCGATTTTTGTAAAAAGGAGTATTAATTACCATTGCAGCTATAAATGTAATGGTTCATACAAAGACTGCTCAATAGCTGAATGGCAGTAGTTAGTTCTTATTACTAATAGGCCTCACAAAAGCACAAATTTATTTTGCCTGTTTATATCAAAGAAGGCAAGGACACAGAGCAGAAACCTTGGTTCATGAAACCAGAGGGTTAAAAAAAAAAAAAAATCGGCTGAACATGCCAGAGTCAACAGATACAAGATAAATAAATATATAAAAATAGTCCATTTTAGACAAAAAGATGACTAAGGAAAGTAAGGTGCAATAAGCAAAGCAGATCACCTTCAACAGCCCAGGGGTCACAGTTCCCAGAATTTTCATCCTGAGGCTTGTCAAGTTAAGCCTCTGGAAAACAAAGGGGTTTTGCATGTCTTGTCATAATGCCACCGGATATAAACCATGACCATTCAGTCAGGATAAAAAGTTGAGGTCGCTGCAGGGAAGCTATTATGAAACAATGAGGCTCCCAGTCTCAGGAGAAAGGGTCCAAAAAAAGATCTTAACTGAAAGATAAATCTATTTGCATTACAGCAGGAGAGGCATCTGAGTCCCTCTGTGGAATTTTCCTATAATATGCAGCATTGGTGAGACCCTACACGGAAGGGAGTCCAATTCTGGCTCTTCCTCTACTTTAAGCACCATCCCGGGGCAAGGACCAATTCTTACTCATCTCTGTGTTCCTACCACCTTGCCCACTGGGTGCTCAAGACACTTTCATCAAGTCAACGAATGCGTAAACTAATTAAATAGAAGACAGGAAGAATTCAGCAGGAACTTAGGAATATTAAAGAGTCTTGTACTCCTGAGATCCTTAGCCTGAAGTCTGTGGGGACCCAAAAGAGATAAAATCTGCTGCTCTCATCTTGCCTATCATCTTAGAGGAGGGCACTGGTGCCTTGCTGAGGGCAGGTTGCACATCCAGTGAGGGGTAGAACAAATTCTAGTCCCCGGTTAAGTAACCTGGTGGCGACATCCATGTGGGACAGGGGACAGAAGAGCTCCAGCAATGAGACTAAAACATATGATTGAGGAGGTCATTAACTTGAACGAAGGGATAAAACTGGCTGATGACGGCCTGAGACTATGGTTCCTGGCCACACAGGGAAAGACAAGGATCAGAGTTCTCTGATAAGGCTCCATCCAAGGGCATGGGAAACAGTCTTGGATTTTAGGTGTGGGGAGCAAGGACCACGACCATGCTCTCTTCGAATGATGCCAAACATAAGACAATACAGATTTTAACAGCAGCTTAACATTTATAAGGTGCTTACAATGTGCCAGGTCTGCTCCTACACGCATTTAACAGGAATTATCTCATGCAATCCTCCCACTCCTTACGACAGCCCTTCAAGGTAGGTGTGACTGGACCCATTTTATAGATGAGAAAAACCAAGGCTTGGGAGAGCAAGAACCTTGCCTAGAGTCACACTACTAGAAAGCACCAGAACCATCAGCATCTGGCCCCTGGGGTCTACCACAGAGTGAAAAGGAGGGAGCCCTACTTACGGAGCAGCCATGTATGCCACTGTTGGGACCAAGAGGAGCTGAGAAGCTAAGCCTGCCTCCTCTAGAAAGGAAAGTACCAGACCCCGATTCAGGAAAGCAGACAGCGCTCACTTCCCAAGATTTGCATTTGCTTGGGCTTGTCCTCCCAGCCTTTGAATATTTCCATAAATCTTACAAAAGAAACAAACAAAAACTGATTGGCTTTCAAAGCTTTAGGTAATGTTCTAATGTTTAACTAGATGGTGACGATGTTGAAATATTCTTTAAGCTGTACAGATACATTATACACGTCCTGTTGCATTCATGATATATTTCATGAAATTAAAAAAAAAAAATTGTTTTTAAATAAACCCTGGCCTAACCCGGAAGTGACAGCCACCAGAACAGCAATGACGAGGGTCAGGGCTCACCACGGGGGGATGAGTGCACTGGAGAAACTCTTCTACTGCAGGACTGAGGGACAAAGGGAGCGTCACCACCCAGAAAGACTGTCTAACCTCCTCAGCAAACCTCTGCTGAAATGTGAAGCTTAAAGCTCTAGGTTTCTACCAAATAAACACTCTCTTCACACTGACTCAAGAACAGAGTGCAGGAGTTCCCGTCGTGTCGCAGTGGTTAACGAATCCGACTAAGAACCATGAGGTTGCGGGTTCGGTCCCTGCCCTTGCTCAGTGGGTTAACGATCCGGCGTTGCCGTGAGCTGTGGTGTAGGTTGCAGACGAGGCTGGGATCCCCGAGTTGCTGTGGCTCTGGCGTAGGCCGGTGGCTACAGCTCCAACTTGACCCCTAGCCTGGGAACCTCCATATGCCGCAGGAGCGGCCCAAGAAATAGCAACAACAACAACAACAACTACAACAACAAAAGACAAAAACAAAAACAAAAACAAACAAAAAGAACAGAGTGCAGAAGTTAAGGGAACAGGATTTAGAGCTAGGCATCTTCAGTTTTCTCCTAGTTCTGTCACCATGTGGTTTTGGGCCCATTACCTAGACCTCTTTGAGACTCAATTTCCTTATCTGTAAAATGGGATAAATACCACCTTTCCTGTAGGGTTGCGTGAGGATTATACAAGTTTGTTTGTCTGTTTGTTTTAAGGGAAAGTTCAGAGAAGCATTGTTACTACAATTTCTTTTTTTTTTTTTGTCTTTTTTGCTATTTCTTTGGGCCGCTCCCGTGGCATATGGAGGTTCCCAGGCTAGGGGTCGAATCGGAGCTGCAGCCCCTGGCCTACGCCAGAGCCACAGCAACGCGGGATCCGAGCCGCGTCTGCAACCTACACCACAGCTCACGGCAACGCTGGATCGTTAACCCACTGAGCAAGGGCAGGGACCGAACCCTCGACCTCATGGTTCCTAGTCGGATTCGTTAACCACTGCGCCACTACGGGAACTCCGTTACTACAATTTCTAACACTTTCTTCATGCAGGCTCTTCATTCCAGTTCCCTGCCTCAGAGCAGCTTGCCCTCCACGTTAGGAAACACATCCCCATGGTCACCCCGAGCCTGAAGGCTTCTCACGGCTGAGAGGAGCAAGTCCACCGCCTCTGCCTCACTTTGGAGGCCCTTTGCCCGTGAGCCCCACTTTGCCACTTAACCTTCTGCTCTGTTCCCATCGCTCCCTTCCACCAGCCTGCATCCTGGGTAGCCCAGTTCTTGCTTCTTCTGTGCCCAAGACACCTGCTAAACCCTCTTGAGATCTCGGTGGCCTCAACCCATCAAGGATCAACCCACCTCCCATCTCCTCCATTCAGCCCTTCTCCATTTATTTTGCCCATTACTGCTCTCCCCTGTCTCTGTTCTTCCACAGTGTTAGTGCTCATAATTCATATCATAAATGTCTTCATAAATTACCTTAGACCATTTCTCCAACTTTTCATGGGTATTAGTCTCCTCTCTTCTCATGGGCAAAAACCTGTTTTCCAATTGCTTTGTAACCGTAGTGGTTAAGAGTGTGAACCATTTTGGGCTGTGTGATCTTGGGCCAGTCACTTAACTTCTCTGTGCCTTGGTTACTAATTTGTAAGGCCTACATAATAATAGTGCAGAGCTCGAATATAACTGTTATGAGCTAATATACAGAAAACATTTAAAATATGTCTGTGGTCAATCATTTTATAAGAACTAGCTTTTATTATTAACATCTTTATCGTCATCACTATTACTATTAAGGTGTCTAGAGCAAGACTGCTAGCGAGGAGGTAGCCAGTAAGAATATATTATTCTGGGAGTTCCCGTTGTGGCTCAGTGGTTAACAAACCCGACTAGCATCCATGAGGACATGGGTTCGATCCCTGGCCTCGCTCAGTGGGTTAAGGATCCAGCGTGGCCATGAGCTGTGGTGTAGGTCACTGACACAGCTCAGATCCCACATTGCTGTGGCTGTGGCTGGCAGCTACAGCTCCGATTGGACCTCTAGCCTGGGAACCTCCATATGCTGCGGGTGTGGCCCTAAAAAAGACAAAAACAAAAAACAAAAAAACCACAGACACACAAAACACACAAAAAACCAACATATCACTCTCTGTTGCACTGGAAAGGCATCTCTATTTGCCTAAACTAGGGGACGGCAAACTTTGTATAAAGGGTCAGACAATAATTATTTTAGCTCTGGGGGCCAGAGGTCAGTCACAACTGCTCCCCTCAGACACCATGGCATGAAAGCAGCATAAACAAAACCTTATTCATGAATCCTGAAATCTGAATTTCATATAATTTTCACGTCATGAAATGTGACTCTTCATTTTTTTCAACCATTTAAAAATGTAGAAAAAACATTCTTAGCTTACCATCTGCACAAAAACAGGCGGCAAGCTGAATTTGGCCCTCAGCTAGGCGGGCTGACACCTGGACCAAGGTCACACAAGGTCCTCCGTGATACCGCAAATCAAGGCCCGTTCTACAGGCAGTAAGAATACATTGTGGGGTCTCAGAAAGGGGAGCGGACCCAGGCCCACACTTCCATAAACGCAGCTATGGTGGGCATTACTGGTACTCTGCCTGCTGTTCAGGAGCCTACATTTCCCAGCTTTCCTGCAGTCAGGCAGGGCCATGTGACTAGTTCTGGCCAATGTGCTGAAAGGGCAATGACAGTGTACTCGATTCCAAGGAGAAGCATTTAGGAGGCATGCTCTCCTCCCCCTGGAGTGATTGAGGAGGAGATTCTATAGCCTGGATCTCTGAGTTATCGATGGCATCCCTGGAGACATTTCCAGAGTCTTCCTGGAGGGACTTGGAGTGGTCAGAAACTAATGTACAGTGAGTTAAGCTACTGAGTTTGCCGGTGGCGTGGGGTGGGAGTTGTCATCATAGCATAAGCTAGCCTATCCAGTGAATGCAACATCTTTGTACAGATACAAACCAAGGAAGAGCATTAAGGATAAGTAAACACAAAAACATCTAGCCAATACCTGGTCTATCATAACCTTTCACCTTAACGACTCATTCAGGGGACCAATGTCTAGCCTTCTGGACAATTTAGCAAGTGCTCTTCTTCAGGTTCTAGCCCGAGAAACCTGAAATCATCTCTTCCAGCAATAAACTGCGATGACAAGAAGTCTCATAATAGCCAAGAAGAAGAGTTTCTAGCCAGTAGCAAAGAATCTTGAGTGCTCATCATCTGATTTGTTTGACACAATCTCTGCTGTCTGAAAGCTTACATTTAATGTAGCAAATCTCTTGCTTCTTAAATAATAATGATGATGACAACAACAAAGAGCAAAGCAAATCATGTTTAGTGTTGCTCATTTCAAGCCAGATGCAGTTTCCCAAAGTAGAAAAAACCAGGGTAAGAGGTAGGAAAGGCCTATTCTTTTAAGAAATCTGCAGAGTCAGAAGATTGCCCTAAGCTGTCCTAATCACTCAAGGGATTTAAATGCTTAGATGACCAGCACTCAGTGCCCTGGATTTACCAGACCATGGGAACACTCCAATTCCCATCCCACCAAGTAATAAAGTAAATCTCACACTGTTAGCAAGAGGTATGCCTGCTGGGGGAATGTTTGTAAATGATAATATTTAATATTTTCAAATAAAGGTTTATTTTTAGTGTCTCCTGCTGAGTAAAGAAGTGGACCTATGGCCCATATCACAAGTGACCGGCTCTATCGAGACTGTGGCTGTTTTTTTAAAAAATACCATCAGTGAAAAGAAAGCTGAGAGACCCACTAATCTGTCCAGCACTATCATTTAATCCCACTTGCAAGACAGCTACCACCCAAGGCAAACAGAAATCACCTACCTACCAAGGCCACGCAGCAGGTCAAAAAGGGGTGATAAGATGCATCCTCATGAGCTGGCTTTCCAGAATCTCGAGCCACTGAGTGACCCCCAACGCGCACTGTGGCTCACCTTCTGCAAAACCTGTGAGGAGCTGGGAGGCTGGGTTCTAAAAGGGGTAAGCAGAGGCCATGCCCAGGGCTTCCTCCCCCTCTGGGTAAACCTCACCAAAAGAACCTCAAAAGACAAAGGACATCTTGACCTTAACACTCCAGGCATGCCCCAATTTTTTCTTACATCTGATTTAAATCCTCCCTGTGGCAGCCTAACCATTTCTTCTTTCGTGGGTCTAAAGCAGAGCAGAAGCAACAGTACTCCCTTGCTAACAGATTTGAAGGGGAAAAAGTACCCTGGGTGAGCTGCGGTGTCAAACGTGGCTGCCCATCGATCTCCATGAAAGATGGAGGCATGCACAACAGACCCCTGTCCCAGTTACCCAGGAAGAACATAAGCGACTGACTGGGCTCTCTCACACGGCATTCACGTTCCTAAATAAACCGTGTGAGGTCTCATGACTGCTCACTCACCCACTCAGACACAGAGACAAACTCAAAATTCCTCTCATCCGTGGAACAAGACCCAGCCACAGAAATGCTTCCCCTGCCATGTGTCAAGCAAGACCTAGACTGTCTCTTTACTTTCTCCACCGAATGGAATTCTTCCGGCCCACTGACTTTTCTGAAGGTCTGTCCCAGCCCCCAGGCTCTGTGCAGACTGCACTAGGAGGACCAGAAACGTGAGGACAGAGAGTCGAGACAGATGCCACTACAGGCCGCCAAGGCCTATGGGGGCCCAAACCTTTTGCACAGGGAGCATCTCCACAAAAGGGGAGCCTTTCTTAATGGTTGAGTTTCTAAAGCTCTACAGGAATTAGGAACAGCTTTATATCTCGCACACATACAAAGAATCTCTTTTGAGAGAGCCTAAAGCCCCTGCCCTAATGAGGGGGAGACTGGACTGGGGGAGGCTTTCTAGCTCACACCCTGGCCACTTGTCAATCGCGGAAACATATCTTGATTGGCTTCTTCCAAAAGCATCCCCTAAGGGGCAGGGTTAATGTTGTACAAAGTACAGCCTCCAACTTACCTAACACGGTCCAGCCTTCACACCCCTACTCAATCGCCAATAACTTCAAGAAGCTTCTCTGCCACCTGAGAGAATTCCAACCTCTTCTGAATTTCCAGAGTGCCTGTTCACTGCCTTTATCTGTCCCTTAGCATTTACTGACTTGTTATGTAGGGGTGTGTCTGTGTTTGTGTGTGTGCGTGTGTTGAGGGGGGTTGACTCTCATTCTATCTATGAAGCTACCAGTCCCTAGGAATCACAGGCAATGTCCTTACCTTTTTTCACCCCCCACAATGCCTAGTCATAGGGCTGTGAAAATATTAATTACTTGGTCAACACTTGTAGAACGAAGGGATGGATGAATAATGAATTTATAGGACTTGACCCTGCTCTCCAGAGAGGAAGGTCTAACCAGACATAGCTTTCTGTTGCTGTGATAGTTACAAAACTGAAATAATGATCAAACAATAAGGGTTGGCACACTGGCCTTTCACTAATGAGTTGTAAGAATTTAGTCAAAACCCTTTATCATTCTGTATCTCAGTCATGGGATCATAGTAAGCATTTGATGAGATAATGCATTTCTATGCACATCTAAAAGTCTAATTAACGAACAACCACAAAAAGAATACAAAGCAGGAGTTCCTGTCGTGGCGCAGTGGTTAACGAATCCGACTAGGAACCATGAGGTTGCGGGTTCGGTCCCTGCCCTTGCTCAGTGGGTTAACGATCCGGCGTTGCCCTGAGCTGTGGTGTAGGTTGCAGACGCGGCTCGGATCTGGCGTTGCTGTGGCTCTGGTGTAGACCAGTGGCTACAGCTCCAATTTGACCCCTAGCCTGGGAACCTCCATATGCCACAGAAGTGGCCCTAGAAATAGCAAAAAAAGGCCAAAAAAAAAAAAGAATACAAAGCAAAGAGAGCAAAATAGAAAAAAAAACCAATATATAGTATCCATATATATACGTGTATGTGTGTGTGTGTATATATATATATATATATATATACACACACACATATATATATATATATATATATATATATATATATATATATTAGAGAGGAAAGTTTGTTTTCTACAGAGAAACACAACCAAGAACAGGTGAGTCACTGGGAAAAATTCCCTGCAAATTCAAAGCCAGATTCCTTTCTGCATGCCTTCAGGCAGGTTACTTAACCTCTCTGTGTCCATTTCCTCGATCTAGAAAGTGGGGACGTTGATCATAAAGCTGTCGGCACTAAATGTATGTATGGTATATTTAGTATGTGACTAAATATATATGTATAGTACTTAATATGGTGCCTGACATATGGTAAGCACTCAATTACATGTCTGTTATCATTATTATTATTAGCAGCAGCAGCAATATCATCATTTTTGTGTACTACTAACACATAGTAGGCATTCCAGAAATGTTTCTAGAAATGATTCAAACATTAGAAAGCTAATGCATTCCATCCTCTTCCATGTGCAGACAGTGTTATAGCCAGAACAGGAACAACGCAGCCAACATAATTGTCACCTTGTTTCTACCAAGGCTCCCTGCTGGGAAAGTAGATGGTACCCTGACACAGGATTCTCCCCTCAAAGGGAGCTGCATTTCCAGCCCAAACATCCGCAACACAACTACGAAGTCCGGCCCCTGGACCGTATGGACCAATAAGTCTGCACCTAACGTAATGAGATGGTGAATCATGGGATCTAACAGTAGTGAGGCAGACATACACACACAATTTCCCCATCCTGCTAACATTTTATTTGGCCGAAAAGGACAAGGTTACCCCAATTACAGCCCCCAGCTTAACACTGCTCTCCTCTTGAAATGTATCAAGAGATACTCAAGGCAGGATTTTTAAAGGCAAACACATCTCTGCTCGGCCCCGAGGGACCGGCCCGGGCTGAGCAGAGAAGCATTTTGCGTTAAAGTGATGTCTCATCCTGGATGACAGCCAAGCACCCCTAGGCCCCAACTCAGGGTGCTGACAGCCAGGGCACAGAGGAAGGCTGAGTGATTTCTGATGACAAGCCAGGGTCCACGATCTCCTGGCAGCACCTGGGCTCTCCTTGGAGGCCTCATCCAAGTCACAGGCCCAGGTCGGCTCTGCTGGGAAATAAAGGGGCAGCTCTGGATGCTGACTGGGCTTCTACCCCGGAAGGAAGGGGGAACCAGGCCCCAAGAAAGCAAGGGCAGGGATGGTACCATAGGGCTTCTACCTCCCTTTCTCAAACTCAGGGGGGTGGTTTCAGCACAAGAGGGAGTGATACCAAATCGCGAGGAGCAGAAAACTACAGGCTGGGTGGTCCCCTGAAGGGTACCACTGCTCTGGACCTCACAGTTACAAGGAGTTAAGCCTGAAGGAACTAAGCTCCTCCTCTTCCCTTCTGCAAAGTATCTTTTCTAAAGTATCTTTTCACTAAAGGACCCTCTCACCTAAAGGAGGAGGGCTACTACACTAGACTGATGGGGTAGGTGGGGGTTCTGGAAAGCCAGGTATGGCCTAGAGCCAGGCTGGGACTCACTGCATTAAACTGCTCAATACCTACCCTGACTCTGACAGTCACCCCTCGCCCTCCATCCAGAGAGATGGCCCACCGCAGCCCTACTCGGGGTGCAACCGTGCAGGGAGCGCCCCCCAAGCTCTTTCTCCTCCTCCAGTTCTGTCCTCCACTGCCCTCAAGGAGAGCAGGCTCCAACCCCAGCCGGAAGAGCCTTTCTCCTCCCAGCTTAACACACCACACTGCAGGGAGTGGTAAAGTTTTCCAAGCAAAATCTCCAGTTTCTCAACCAGATAAGAAGCCAATTCTCCCACCCATCTGATTCAAAGGAGAAGAGGCAGAGGTAAGGGTTTTATTTTTAAAATGGAAGGTAAAAATATTTCAACGACTGCGGCTATAACACAGGTACCCTACCCCCCAAGCAAGAGGAAGAGGGACTTGCAAAGCCCCAAGGTGTGTGTGCAGTGGGCAGGGGGCCGTCCACTCTCCCTTGGACACTGGGCATGCTAGAGGTGAGAGCCTGGCTCCAGTGACCCTCTCAGACAGAAGCCTCCAGAGGTCAGAGATGGCCACCCCACAGGGCGCAGGGTAAGAGAGGCCCCTCATGATGCCTGTAGGGTAAAGAAAGTCTGCACTGCCAGCTCATGAGGATGTACCTTGGGAAAGGTTTCTTTATCGAGTTCCCTCAGGATTTGCCACCCCTCAGCCCCCTCAAAGTTAGAGACTCTTTTCAGCTGCAGTTTGATTCTCTCTACAGCCCCCCAACTTCCACCAAACCCCTCCTCCAGGAAGATGCTAGCAGAAAATATTGCAGCAGTGCAGAAGGTGGGCTGAGCCAGAGAGGGCAACCCAACTTCATAGAGTGTGTGCCCACCCCCCCTTAACCCCTCAACACCCAGCCCTGGAGAGGGGCCTCTGGGCAGGAGACCTCTGGAGGACGCGGAGGTGCCGCAGGGAACGCAGGGTTGAAGAAAGCGGCAGAGGAAGGTGCCTTATCCCTTCTCTACTTACCAGGAGAGCTTGAATCCTTTCATTAGTACAGTCACGATAATCCACTGACCGTGTTGTTAGCATCCCGGTTACAGCTCCAGAGGTCCCAGGACATATTTGAAAAGATGATGAAGTCCCCAAAGAACAGAATCCCATGCAATGTGACTTGAACACAGAAAGAAAAGAGAGAGAAAGAGAGAGAGAGGGACAGCGCCAGCCAGAAGTGCTCGGCTGCGTTCCCTCCTTCCCCGTTCCCAGCTAAAAGCTGGGCTAGGAGGCAAAGGACAGATTCTGCAAACCCAGCCCGGGGCTGGAGCTGCCCGCTCGAGCGGTTGCTGCCACTGCCAGTTTCTGATGAGGATGGGTAATGCTGGCAAGGCTGCAAAACAAGCCCTGGAGTTGCTGTCAACAGGCAGGCTGGCCAGCCACCCACCCACCCTCACCTCACACCGGCTCAGAGCAGCCTTGGGGAAGAAACACAAGGAGAGCCCGGGAGGACTGCAAAAACCTAGCAAAACCTGCACCTCTCTTCCCCCAGGCAGCAGCTCCCGCAGCTCCATATAATCTCCTAATCAATGCAGTACCCAAGCAAAGCACTGCCAGCCACTTCCGCCCATTTAAAGACACAGCACATGTTTTGTCCCAGGATGGGACAGCAAGTGAGGGAGAGGGTGGGTGAGCAACGTGGGTGTGTGGGTGCCGGAGAAGGAAGAGGAGAGGGGCAGAAATATCTGAAGATAAGCACTTTCTTGGGCATCCGCCAAAGGGTTAAAATGCCCCGCCCCTAGAGGGGGAGGGGAGCCTTGGTCCAAGCCCTCTGCAAACCTGGGAATCTTAAGCTGAGATGCCCAGAGAGGTGCCTAAATGTCCCAGACCACCTTAAATAAAATCCTCACCCTTCCCCAGCAGGGTGGGGCGAGCTGGGGCTGCTCAGTGCGATCCCCAGCACTTCACCGCGTGCGTGTGCGGGCTGAACGCACCCATTCTCTTCCCCTGCTGGGGCCAGTAATGAGGCAAGGCAGCAACTTAGGGTGGCCCAGCAGCGCCCCCAGTCACCTGGGGCCAGAGAACCTATAAACAATGTTTAAACAATGTTTTAGTACCAATACGGGGCTCCAGGAAGATTCAGACCAGACACAGCATTAAGTGAGAAGCGGCTGAGATTTTCAGCTTCAACTCACGATTCCCCGGGAAAAGGAGAAAAGGCTCTTTTAAAAATCCTCCCAGGAGCTCCAGCCCCAGCAACATCCCTGGCTCTGTGATTCCTTTTGGTCCTCCCCTAGATGACAGACTATCTAGGTCAGTTATGTGAATGGGTGAGAATGAACAAAGAGGAGATTAATTATGACATAGCAGCCTTCAACTGAACCATAAGAAGCCTTTACCCTGTCACTTGCTCCCAAGCAATCTAGATATCCATTTATGCTATGTGCTGGCACACCATCTCCACTTGATCCTCTAAGGTGATACTCCTCTTAAGAAAAAATGGAGTGCGATCTCCATCAAGAACACTCATTGTACTTATATTACTTATATTATATTGTACTTAAATTACTTGTTTATTAAGCTACCTTCCTCCTTTGAGATGGTCAGCTCCATGAAGGCAGGGGCTATGATGGATGGTTCAGCTCTCTCTCTCCTCGGTGGCTATGAAGGCTTGCACACACAGGACAGGGCTGATGAGCAAGTGTTTAACTGAAGTGACCTCATTCAAACCTCGCTGAAACACTGCCATCTCTCTCCATTGTCCAGATGGTCCAGCAGAAATACTCTTAAAGATCTCCCGGGTGATGAGATTTCACTCCATCCATAGCCCTATAGTTCCTAGGCCAGACAACACTGAAATGCTTTCGAGACTTCTGAACACATTGGGAGTTAGGTTTTTAGAGCCCCTTGAGCCTGTCCGAAGGCCATACCTCAGCCCCCATATTGTAGGGATGTAACAGATTCCAAAAGTGCACAGAGATCACCTTTGTAACCGAGATAAGTCACTCAAAGGGCCTCTGAGGATATGCGACCCAGCCCCTAGATTAATGTCACTTAAAAGTACTCCAGGGAGTTCCTGTTGTGGCTCAGAGGAAATGAATCTGACTAGCATCCATGAGGATGCAGGTTCGATCCCTGGCCTTGCTCAGTGGGTTAAGGATCTGGCGTTGCCATGAGCTGTGGTGTAGGTCGCAGACATGGCTTGGAACTGATGTTACTGTGGCTGTGGCATAGGCCCCTAGCCTGGGAATCTCCATAGGCCACAAGTGCAGCCCTCAAAAGATTAAAAAAAAAAAAAGTACTCCAGGGGGCAGGGAGAAGGATGGACTGGGAGTTTGGGGTTAGTAAGATGCAAGCGATTACATTTAGAATGGAAAAGCAATGAGGTCCTACTATACAGCACAGGGAACTATAAACAATCTCCTGGGATAGACCTTAAGAGAAAAGAATATAAAAAAGAATGTGTATTTTATATATATATATGTGTGTATACATATATGAATACAAAAAAATGTATATATATATATATATATGTCACATTGCTATACAGCAGAAATTGGCACATTATAAATCAAACACACTTTTAATAAAACTTAAAAAAAATTTTTAAAAAGAATAATCCAGGTAGATGAGAATATTCTCATCCTGTCCCAACTGCTCTGATCACAGGTACACATAAAACCTGGATCAAAGCTTTCCAAGTATTACACTAAAAAAATACATTATTTTCATACTAAAATTCTTTAGCTTTTAGTCTTTACCTGTTTTTTTTTAAACTCTCCTTTGCTTCAAAACTATTAATAAAAGTTTATTGAGGGTTCATTATGTCGGCATCATGCCAAGCATTATCTCATTTAATCCTCACGTCCACATTATGAAATAGTTAACTATTATTATTTTCCAGGTAATATGTTGCAGCCGAAAACTATAGAAGGTAGTGTCTTGATTTATCTAATGCTAACCAGCCAACAAGCTGCAACCTTGGGATCTGAATGAAGGCATGTGCAACTCCAAACTCCAGTCTCTCAATCATGACAAATCTTCATTAAAAAAAAAAAAAAAAAATCTTCTCTATCAGACAAGCTGACTATAAGTGCTCGAATTCTCCCAGAACAAAAAGAATCCAGGTAAACAGGTAAAAAGGAGACCATCAGGCCAGCTTCCTCTTTCTCTTCCTGAGGAGTTAGCAGGCTCCTGGGTCCCTATGTGTATGTGATGTGAGGAGCACCCTGAGCTTCCTCATTTAATATATTTTCTCTTTTTATCTTCTCAGAGAGGGCAGTCTGTTTCAAATGGTCTGAAAAGTTCCCTGACTGATAAAAATTGTCAACACTGACATAGCTCTGCATTAATCTGTGGATGATCAGACAGATGCCTTAGGTTCTCCTGCTTTCTGCTTGACGCTGCAAGCTAGCTGGCTGCTCCTTGATGTCGGTATCTTAGGAAGGGCAGAATTTTAAAACAAAATAAATAAATAAATTCAGAAGACTTCTACTTCTGAGAAAATGGCAGAGTAGATATCCTGATGGTCTTTTCTGCTGACAACAACTAAAAATGCTGCATGAAATAAAACGGTGACACAGGGTGGGGAGAAGAAAGAAAGACATTCTTTTAAAATGTCTGATGAGCTCTCAAAATAGTAAAGGATATTTAGAGGCACAAACGGAGTGCGGGAAGAAACCCAGAAAAATCAAGAAAAGCTTTGGGGATGCACTTTCCAGAGGGCATTTGCAGAACCCATGAAACTGGGCTTTGGTTTTCACAGCCTCACAGAGCACAGTGGACAGGAAACAATGCCAAAGGCCCACCTACATGAGAGGTGTGACCGGAGATCTCCGAGTAAAGCGGGCCCTGCTGGCAATACCCTGATCCTAAGGATGAACTTGAGGCTCTGTGATGCTGAGGAGATTAAAGGAAAACTGTCTTCAACCCTGACGGTGGGTGAATGAAGGAGGACGAACAATCTCCCCTAAGTCTTAATTACAAACAGATCCTCACACAGATTGTTGCCTGAGGATTTCCTAAGCAATTCACAAAAAATAAAATAAAATAAAATTAAATTAAATTAAAAAACAGCGTCCAGAAAGGGGAAGACTGTAACCACAGTAAAATTAAGAACATCCAAACATCAAAATTGACCACAGAAAAGACAAGGTTTTTCTGGGAGAAGATATGTGTTAACATATGTAATTAAAAACAGAGTTGTCCACAGAATCTATTTTAAAAATTCTACAAATCAATAAGAAAAAGAAACACAATTAGAAAAATAGACAAAGGATTTGAATAAGCACTTTCAGAAGAGGAAATGATCAATAAATACATAAAAAGGTGCTCAACTTCATTAATACTTAGGAAAAGGCAATTTTAGACTTAAATGAAACGCCATCTCATACCCATCTGATTGGCAAAAATTAAAAAGTCTAACAATATCAAGGTTGGAAAGGAGCTAATGCAAGTGTATACTGGTTCAATTATAAGGAAACTATTTGGTATTACCAGGCCAAACTGAAGAAACGCATCCCCTAATATCTAACCCTTATACCTCACTGACTAAAGAAACAGGACACACACAAGAGAAACTTCTCGCACAGCACTGGGTGTAATAACATGGTGTGCGGAAACCAACCAAAAAACTGGAAAAATAAAAACCAAACAAATGTCTACCAGCAACAGAAAGGAAAACTGGCATTTTTCTAATGTAGGATAGGATGTAGCAATAGTATACAAAAAAAATGCATAAATTACTGTCACATGCAACAAAGTGGATGAATCTCAGAAACAATGTTGAACAGAGGATGCAAATCAATGAATGCCTACAGTATGATTTTATATGTTATATACCTATAGCTAAAGTACACATAAAATGATAGATAGAAAGATAGACAGAGAGTCAATTTCATATCCAAATAGATACAGAATCTGTATGGATAGATAGATATTCAGTATCCATAAAACGAAAAGTCAAGGGAGTGACAGACACAACATTCAGGAAAGTGGTCGCCTCTGGAGGGCGGGAAGACAAGGGGGTCAGCGGGAAAAGTAAGAAGTACAGCTGTGGGGGGGGATGGGCTGGGTGTTTGGGATGGAAATGCTATAAAATTGGTTTCCGATGATCACTGTACAACTATAAATGTAATAAAATTCACTGAGTTGAAAAAGTACAGCTCTTTGTTGTTTCTTCTTTTTGTGTATTTTGTGCATATTTAATGTCATAAAGAATCGTTATATCCATTCAGTATGTAGCAGAAACAACTTAAAAATAATTAGGAAACCCCTGATACCAATCTTCACTATGGCTTTTTGTGAATAGGCTTGATGAAAGGGCAGGATGGTGGGGGAAGGACTGACTATGCCAATGTTCTGTGTTATCTGCATTTTCAAAAGTCTAAGTTCCAAAAACTGATCTTCCCAGCCTCACAAATACTCACAAGCTGGTTTGCTTCATATAGGGTTGGTGTGTATCACTCTAAGCTTCTTGCTACAATGGTTCTTTCCAAACTTGACCAGGTTTGGAATGAAGGTTGGAGAAAGTTCCTTTACGACTTTAGCCGCTTGGACTTGATCCTGGCCTCCTAGGAGCCTGAAGGTGTCGCCCTCCCTGGTGCTGTTCCTTTCCTAACCCTACAAAAGCACAGGTGGCTTTTCTGGCCTCAACCACGAATAGGGACCAGAACGGTAAGAGAGGTCTTTCAAGCAGAGCACACTGCTGGGGACAGGTAAGCAGACACCCAAGGCCCCCAAGCAAGGGAACCCTAGCAGCTGGGAGCCCTCGGGAGAACTCAGCCCTCTCGACTTCCACCTCCCCACCAGCGGCTCTTTCCAGCACCGGAAGCTCATGCCTCCTCCTGACCTTGGGAAGTCACTGGGAGCATATCTGGAGCAGAAAATAGATGGACGACGTGGTCTCTGAGGCTCTCCCCTCTCCTTCTTGGATCTGCCCTGCTCCTGCGGAGAGGAGAGCCGCAGCACCAGGGCAGAGCTGCGTGCCTCCAGGAGCTGGCAAAACTGGGGCAGAGCAGTGCTGCAGTCACACGTTGGGGAATCAAAGCTCCAAGCTCAGGCAGGGGAGTCGTCAGGCGCCGCTGAGAGTGTTATATTTAAGGAGCATTTTGGAGGTCAGGAAGCTACCGGAGAGGAGCAGCGGGGGAGGGAACAGCCTCCTAAACACTCCATTTCAACAACAAGCCTCCTTCCGTCCTCCAGCCAGCATCCTCTTCCAAATTCCAAACTGCAGTCAAAAGAGGCTGTGTGAGGGGACAGCAGATGGCCAGAGCTACGCCCATCAGGTGCTCCCCACCACTTCCCCGTCCCCTCCTCCCCGCCTCACTCTCTGCTCCCCACCCTCTGCCACTATTAGTCACTGGCTCTGGGGTGACAGTGTGGGCTGCAGGCATTGGCCTTGCCTTCTGGTCTGTTCATCTGTGTCAGCACCCAGCCGGGAGCCTCCTGAGCCCGAACCACCCCTCGTTTGTAGGGACCTGCACACACCCCTGCCCTCCAGCCCCACTGTCCACTGTTGGGGGTGGGGGGACACAGGCCACGGAGCAGCTGAGGTTGGGAGGCTTGTGGGGAAAGCAAGCCAGGCTCTGTTTATTTGAAGAATGCTCCCTTCTGCCTCTGTGACCCCAGGGTTTCACTTAGGGTGTGGAGTTTTAAAAAAAAGAAAAAAAAGGACAGACTCATCTCCTCCCATCCTTCTTTGCTCCTCCTTCACAATCTGCTCATCCAGAATGTTCCTTCAGGCAACAGGATGGCCAAGGTCAAAGCCAAGCTCCAGTAGGCTTCATCCTGCCCCCAGTTGCTTCCCTAACACGGTCGACTGAAGAGGGAGAGAGACAGGCTGGCAGTGGCCAGGGCTTCCACAGATGGGTGTCTGTGCACTGGAGTTTAAGGTGGCCTCCTACAGATTCTCACAAGAAGCCAGTGAGTATTACTAAACCACTTTCAATGGAAGAAGAAACCAAGGCCCTGGGAGGCCTAGTTCTCTTCCTCCTGCAAGTAGCTGCTTGGAGCTATGAGCTTCGGTGCACTTGGTAAAAAGAGCAAAGGCTGCAGAGCAAAGCCCTGTGCCCGGGTTACCACAGAGCCCTCAGCTCTCTCCAGCCTAGGACCCTCTCCTTCTCAGCCAGGCCAGGAAGGGAACTGCCTCCTTTGCCCACCTCAGCACAGAAGCCAGCCAGGCTCTCGCCCCCCTCACCTGTGGAAGAAGCTCTTGACATCCTCCTCCATGGAGCCTTCCTGGCTTGACGGAAGGGAGCAGCAGTTTCTGGGCCCCTCTCCGTGTGGCCCTGGAAATCCCAAAGAGGACTCCCTCTCTCTTCCTTATCTTCCAGCCCCAAATCACCACTGGCTTTCCCAACACCTGACCGCCTGACTGGGTGCTGCTTTATCTGTCGGGCTCCTTCATTAGTGGGCCTGGATCACAGCCCCCACTGCTGCCAGACCACTGCTCTGGCCTCTGGGAGGGAAAAGCTCTCCTGACAGGAAAGACACGCACGCCTCAGAGAAACCCCACCCCTCCAGAGAGGGGAGCGTGGCCTGACTTCACTCCTCATTCTAATTACATTCATAACAAAAAGATAACATGTCTCCTGCCAGATGGAAGAAACAAGGCAGATTTCTAATTATCCCCCCTGCTCCTCCTGGTTCAGTCTCTGGAGAAATTCAGGGTGACTGATGGTGTCAGGGACCTAGGAGGGTGCTTAGAAACTCAGGTTTTCTCAGGGAGGGAGCACCCGTACACCCACAGCCAGCTGCTTCCTGGTCTCCTCTCACCAAAAAGAGCCTTCTCCTTTCTCAGCGCAGTCACATATGAAAATTGCCATTAGCAAACAGCTGAACTGAGTGTTAACTCATTTTAAATGAAAAGTCTCCGGGCCAAGGACAAGACAAGAAACTGTTGTTGGCAGAGAAGCTGCCTGCTGATCTGACAAGTCTAGAAAAACCGCATTCTTAACTGACACAGGCCTGACACCGGTCCTGGAGGGTGTGTTCTGCGGTTTAGCCCAAGGACTGGGGAATTCGACTAAGTTCAAATCCGTACTGAACGGCATGTGACCTTGAGCAAGTCACTTCATTTCTCTAAGCCTCGCCTCGGCTCCATTCATAAAAAGGTGATGGTGACAACAATCCATGAGGTTGTTAAGGCTCAATGACACAACACAGGACAAAACACTGCCTAAGTGCCCCTCGCTTTTAACCATTACTATGATTATTCCCAACCAGTGTCCAGACCACACCACCCACTGTAAGAACTACAGGCTCCAGAGTTCCCATCGTGGTGCAGTGGAAACACATCCACCTAGGAACCACGAGGTTGAGGGTTCAATCCCTGGCCTCGCTCAGTGGATTAAGGATCCAGTGTTGCCATGAGCTGTGGTGTAGGTCACAGATGCGGCTCAGATCTGGTGTGGCTGTGGCTGCAGCTCTGACTGGATCCCTAGCCTGGGAACCTCCATATGCCACGGGCCCTGAAAAAGACAAAAAAAAAAAAAGAAAGAAAGAACTGCAGGCTCCATTTCTATGCTTCCTGGTCTACTTTTTCCCCTTTACCTAAACAAAGTTTCTGGTTTTCCCCATTTTGCTGGGGGATATTTTTGCATTTTTGCCTTGTGATATTTCTGTCAAGTCAGTCAGCTACTTACTTATTCAATAATAACTGTACTTACTGAGTGCCTAATATGTCCATGACCCAGGCAAATCAAGATGATATTTCAATGATAAATCCAATATTGTCCTTGATCTCTAGAAGCTCACAATCGAATAAGCAGCACAAGACACGGGCATTAAGTAGTAATATTAAATAGCTCTAACATAAAGTTTAAAGCATTAAGTCCTATAAGAGAGACACATATCATCAGGACAGAGTACTTCTGTTTTCCAAAATGAAGAGAAGTTTGTAATCATTATGCCAATTTTTCCATCAACTTATGAGTAATAGTGATATTCTCAGCTAACCTATGCTAAGTCTGTAATAAGTATTTCTTGATTAGCACGGTCTTAACACAAAAGAGTGAGCCAGAAAAAGGATCCAATACGTGTCGCCATCCTTTAAGGAGACCAGAACTTCCTATGTGCATGACAGGTGTCCAGAAATAGTGCCTTCAGAACATATTGCTGCGACCGCTGCCAATAAATACAGGTTTATTTGGATGCAGCAGGCTGTACCTAAGAGGGTGGATTTTGAAGTTTCCTTTCTTACATCAGGATATGTTCTTATCAGTGCCTTAAAGTTGAAAATGAAATGCTCGAAGATGTTTCAGGCTCCCAGGGCCATGATATTCTCTTACTATCACAAGAGCCATGAGACAGGCATAAACACGCACAAACCTAAGAGCCCAGGGGCCGCCTGTCTTGTGACCAGAGCTACACAGAAAATGCACCTGGGTCCTTCGCTACTCAGCCACTAGCTACCTTTGCTGGTTTAGGGGCACCTGAGTGCTAGTGTGCACCATGACAGAGTTTTTTTTACGTGGACCCAGAGACAAGTAAGGAAAGTAAGGGCAACGTGAGAAGTTTCAAAAAAAAAAAGACTAATATCCATGAGGATGCAGGTTCAATCCCTGGCCCCAATCAGTGGGTTAAGGATCCAACGTTGCTATGAGCTGTAGTGTAGGTCGCAGACACGGCTCAGATCCCATGTTGCTGTGGCTGTGGTGTAGGCTGATGGCTGTAGCTGCGATTCCACCCCTGGGCTGGGAACTTCCAAATACCACACCGGTGGCCCTAAATAACAAAAAATGAACAAATAAACAAAAAAAGATCCCTCCCCCCCAAAAAACACTGCCGTATAGCACAGGGAGCTATATCCAATCACTTGGGATAGACCATGATAGAAGATAACATGAGAAAAAGAATGTGCTGTACAGCAGAAATTAACAGAACCCTGTAAATCACCTATACTTTAGTCAAAATTTTTGAAAAAAGCAAATATATTCAATTTTTAATTTTTGATAACACATCCTTTTAAATATTGTGTTGAAATACTCTTTTTTTTTTTGTCTTTTTGTTGTTGTTGTTGTTGTTGTTGCTATTTCTTGGGCCGCTCCCGCGGCATATGGAGGTTCCCAGGCTAGGGGTTGAATCGGAGCTGTAGCCGCCAGCCTACACCACAGCCACAGCAACGCGGGATCCGAGCCACGTCTGTGACCTACACCACAGCTCACAGCAACACCGGATCGTTAACCCACTGAGCAAGGGCAGGGACTGAACCCGCAACCTCCTGGTTCCTAGTCGGATTCGTTAACCACTGCGCCACGACGGGAACTCCTGAAATACTCTTTAAATATAAACAAAGGTGGTGGTAGTTTTGCATTTTAGTTCATTTTAGTTCTGTTGTTACCTTTTGTAGGTAAAATAAATAGCTGGCAAATCTGTGTCCATCCACCAACATTTTTCAATTTCTCTACAAAATCCTCAAGTTCAGACTCTGCTATGAAGAGGCCATCTCAGTTCTCAGATCTCACGATCCACTATAAGGAATGCGTCCAGCTCTTTAATCGCTGTCCTGGGGGATCTGCAAAGCTTCTCCTGTGAACTCCCTAGTCCTTGAGTTCCATCTGGGTTACAAATAAAAACCGAGATATAATTGACACATTCCATTATAGTAGTTCAGGAGTGCAACATAATGATTCCGTGTATGTATGTTGTAAAATGATCACCTATTATAGTGACTTATTATAGCCTAGTCCACATCCATCCCCCACAAGCTACATTTTTTTTCTTATAATGACCCAGTCTAAGATGTCTGAGATTTATTTTATTTTTGTCTTTTTAGGGCCGTACCCATGGCATATGGAGGTCCCCAGACTAGGGGTCGCATGGGAGCTGCAGCTGCCGGCCTACGCCACAGCCACAGCAACACTAGATCCGAGCTGCATTTTGACCTACACCACAGCTCATGGCAACGATGGATCCTTAACCCACTGAGCGAGGCCAGGGATCAAACCTGTGTCCACATGGATACTAGTCAGATTCGTTTACGCTGCACCACAACAGGAACTCCTAGTCCTGAATGTTTTAACAATGCCTTGGAGACTCTGCCTCCCAAATACACATGTACAACTACTACCACTCCCCTGCCCTCAGATACAAATTCCTAATCATTCCTGAACACTTCCACCTAGGTGCCTCAGGGGCACCTCAAAGCCAGCATGAATAAATGAAACTCTGCAGTGCCCCCTTCCATCTCCTTCTGACCCTGACCTCCAGTGCCTATCCCAGTATGGCACCACCCACTATGAAGCCACCCAATCAGAAGCCTGGAATTCATCCTACATGCCTCCTCTCCCACCTTCCATTCAACTAGGTGCAAAGTCATGTCAACTCTAGCTCCCTAAATGTGACTAGCGTGCACCTCCTGCTGTCAGTTTTTACCTGCCCTTCAATCCTCATCTTTAGCTTTGCAGGTGTACTTACTCTCTTCTGCTTGTTCATTTGCCAAATATTTACTAGGCATCTATCATATACCAAGTAATATGCTGGACGCTAGGCGTTTAGTGGCTTAAAGAAGAAAAACACACAACCCCTATCCTTAAAAACCTTGTGATCTAGTGGGGAAGACAGACATGTTAAAAATACACGAAGTGGGAATTCCCGTAGTGGCTCAGTGGTTAACGAATCCGACTAGGAACCATGAGGTTGTGGGTTCAATCCCTGGTCTTGCTCAGTGGGTTAAGGACTCGGCGTTGCCGTGAGCTGAGGTGTAGGTTGCAGACGCAGCTCAGATCCTGCGTTGCTGTGGCTGTAGTTGTAGGACGGCTCTGATTTGACCCCTAGCCTGGGAATCTCCACGTGCGGCGGAAGTGGCCCAAGAAATGGCAAAAAGACCAAAAAAAAAAAAATACACAAAGTGTTAGAGATGGCACAAAATGAGGGAACTCTCAATTATGTGCCTCCTTTGTAGCCAAAGAATACTTTTTCAAATGCAGATCTGAGGATATCTTAAAGACTTCGGACTGTTCCCAGTATCTATATAATCTTAGTGAAATATGGGGCAGTCACGGTGCGTCAGTTCTTGCTTCTTCCTCCAGTTTCATCATCTGCCTCCCATCTTCCTCACCCATCCCTCCTTAAGTGCCAATCATGCCAAACTACCTGTCATGACCCAAGCTGTGCCACCTTGGTACTGTCACCTCCCTCTCCTGCCTCACTGCTGTTCAGTGATCATCCATGATGTGCTAGCATTTTACCTAAGTTGTCTCATTCAATCCTCACAGCAAGCCTTTAGGGTGGATGGTATCACCACCATTTACGAATGAAGAAACTGAGCCTAGGAAAAGCCAAAATAACTCACTCCAGTTAGCTGAGCTGGAAGGTGGCAGTGCCAGCATGTGAACCTAGATATGTCCAACTCCAAATCACAACTAGATCACCTCGCTTCCCATCCACCAGATAAACACTCACCCATGCTTCAGATCAAAAGTCACTTCCTTTTCAAAGCCCTTAAGCCTGCCCTGGCAACATCAAATCCTTCTTTTGTGCTTCCCTGGTGATTCAAACTTCTGTTACAACCCTTATTACCTTTGTGCCATCATAGTTTGTTTACTCCTTTGTCTTCCCCCAAAGACAACTGCTCACAGTGATTGTGCGCTATTCATTGAAAACCTCCACGTGGAATTTCTGCTGGCATGTAATCGGCATTTAATAACCATCTGTTGAAGAATGGATTCATGAATGCTTACTCTTTACTCAAGGTTGAAATGGAAACTCTCAGGACACAATCTGTCATCTACTTATCTTAACACAGTCATGTCAGGACCTCAGATGGCCAAGTCTGAAACTGCAATGTTAAAAAAACCAGAGTGGCAATGCAATAATTCTGGCTCTAAGAGATGAAGTCACACCTTCAAAATCCCTCCTCCAGGAAGTGAATGGAATCTAACAGGCAGAGCTGTCATCAAGAGAGACCACACCTCCAACCGAAAGCTATTTCATCGGGGGGTAGCTGAACCCAATACACTGGGGGCTAAAGGAACCCTGGCAACAGGCCCTCGAATATTAAAGGGGAACGGAAAAGTAAGAAGGGTGCCTTTACGTGTATTCAGACATTTAAAAAACAATATCTGCATCACATTGAATGAGTTACCAATGAGTCACATTATGAATTTTTTTTTTCTTTTTAGGTTCACACCCATGCCACACGGAGGTTCCCAGGCTGAGGGGTCCAATTGGAGCTACAGCTGCTGGACTAGACCACAGCCACAGCAATGCAGGATCTGAGACACGTCTTTGACTTACACCACAGCTCATGGCAACACCAGATCCTTAATCCACTGAGTGAAGCCAGGGATCAAACTTGCATCCTCATGGATACTAGTCAGGTTCATTAACTGCTGAGTCAGGAAGGAAATTCCAACATTATGAATGTTTACTCAACAGTTCCTGCATTTACACATTACCAGAGATCCAGTGTGTTAACCATAACATAAAGGTTTTCTCTGCACCTGGGCTGCAAAACACAAACAGGCTTTTGATGCGAGCATCTTTTTTCCCCCCGTCTTCTTTATATTCTTATTAAGATAACTTTTAAACACAAATACAAATGAATAAGATGATTATTTAAAGCCTTGTATTCTATAGTTCAAAATCATGAGTTTGTATCAAGTAGTTACTAGGTATGTGGAAAGAAGGGTTGGACTGAATAGACGAAGGTCAGGGAATTTTTAGCTATTTTGTATGATACTATCATGATCAATATAGGACACTAGGTTGATGGGAGCATCTTGATCAGTTAAAGATTCTTAAACTTTTAAGTTATAAGATTTCTGGAGATCTGATGAGAGCCATGGATACTCTTCCCAGAAAAATACAGAGATAAATTCTACCTACATATGATAGAGGCTCATGGACCCTTTCCTAAAGTCCATCCCAAGACCTTAAGAGACCATTAAGGCCCAGACTGAGAACATCTGAAGTAAACTCCCTCCAAAAGGTTTGGGCTAGAGAAGGTTAAAGAAAAAGAATCACAGTGCCAGGATTAAATGGCATCTGCTTTTGTGACCAATCCGATTCACTCTTGCAGTCAAGTTCCTGAGCGCAAATGCTAGTCTCAGGAATGGTCCAGCTCCAAGGTCAGATTCTCCACCTGATCAGATAATCTGCAGTCTGGACTAAGGGATGGAAAAGGTCTACAAAAATGAAGCCGACTGTTTCTACCTCCATATGCAAATACAAACATAAACATACCAATAACTAACTCCCTAATCCCCCAAAGGACACCTTTCCCAGAGCACTCACCATCACCACCCCTGAGAGACAGCTGGTTTGATCCCAAACCACTTACTACTTTAAGAGCTAGCTGACTGGCAGGTTTGGAAGAGGTAAGCCTGGCAAGAAATGACACTCACATCACAGAGAGCAGCACTGCAGCCAGAGAGCACACTGCTTAGAGCAAACTGGTCTGAATCCAAACAGTTGCAGATGCCTGCTTCCATGGCTGCCCATGCACCTTGCACCAGCCATGCCCAATGTGAATCCTCAAATGTTTGTAGAAGGAGGGAAAGAGAGAGGAAGGGAGGACTGAGGGGCCAAGAGGTCCAGGAATCCAGGGAGGTCTGTTACCTAGTTTCGCTTTCGCAAGCTGCTTTCTGCAAAGAAAAGGCAGTATTTGACAGCTCTAAGCTGGCTAAAACAACATCTGCATGGAATTCTTCTCCTTATGCAAATTAGAAGAGGGAAGCCTAGAGAGGTTAAATAACTTGGATCAGATCACACAGCAGGTGGGAGTGGGAGAAAGGGGCTGAGAACCCAGTTCTGTGATTCCCAAAGACATGTCCTAACCACTTGAACACACTCCTGCCTGCAGCATCACTGCTGCTTGGGCCTCCTACCTCATTCTCTCTTCCATACACACATGGGGTACCCAACCTGCTCCAGAAGTCTGAGCCTCGTCCAGTCTTCCATCTCTGAGAGAAAGGAGACCCAGCCATCTGGCCAAAGAGGAAGGCCCCAAACCAAGCACTGGGTTATTCTGGAAGGGCTAGAGGTCTCTCTCTGGACAGGGGCTGGGGTTGAGGCTTACAGCCTCCTTAGCTCCCCCACCCACTCTCAATGGCTGAAGCTCCTCCTCGTTTGGAAAAAATGCACAGGAAAACAAATTTCGAACTGCAAGCAGGAGTCAGGACAGATTAGAAACCTATCTCACAGGCGCCCTCTAGTGTGCCTACTCTCCGTGCGACGCAGCACCCTGGCACCATTCCCTAGAGGTGCCCAGACCCGCACTTCCATTGGGGCATCCGATGAACGGTGGGAGGGGACAACAGCGGCATCTGCCACTCGGAGACAAACTCCTCGCCAATCCCAAGGCCAACATCTGCTGCAGGATGAGAGGCAGTCTCTGCTCTTAAGATGGCCCAGCCCACACCGACCCCACCCTTTCCTGATACAACAAGCAGAGGGAAAAGAGAGGCAAACAGAAGGTGTAAAGAAAGTATGGAGATGGCACAAATGGACTAAGAGGGCATGGTAGTGCAGAGAGGAGGCAGAGAAAGAAGACAGAATAAAGGAGAGGGGCGAGAGACGGGATAAGGATTCACGAAAACCGAGGCAAAGCTAAAGAGACAGACACACAGGGCAGCCCAGACCAAGCTACAGGTCACCGCCCCCGCCCACCCAGACCTCCAGGCACACAAAGGTGAGGCGTGTGTCCGGGACGACCGGCCTAGCCTTCCTCCCTCCTGTGAGGCCCTCACTCTCGCACCATTTCCCTCTGCTCTGACACAGCCCCTGGATGCTCCGGAGTGGTGGGCTGAGGGAGAGGAGGGGAGAGAAAAGTGAACCAAAGGCAGAACTTGCCAAGCGAAGCCACTTACGCACAGTGCGGCCGGCAGCATTTCCATCCTACCTTTGCTGTCGCCATATCAGCCGGCTCCATGATCGCGGCTTGGCCTAAGGAGCAGCGGCCCCATCCAGAGAGAAAAGGCAGAGTCACAAAGGTCCACCCGCAAAGAACAAGCCACCCCTCTGGAAGGCTGGGGAACACGGGACATAGTTCTACTCTCTGGGCCCGGGACCACCTCTGCTGTGGGGAGAGGAAAGAGCCTTGGGGTCCCCAGCAAGTCAGGGGGCCTGCCCGGGCTCCCGCAGGTGCCTATAGCAGGCTGAGTCAGGGGGCGTCTCCCCTTGCCTGGTACTTATTCCCAGGAGGCAAGTGCGGGTCTCACCAGGGCTCCCCCTGCTGGGGGAGAGCACACAGAGAGATGGAGGCCCTGCCTTCCCAAATGGTACCCACAGGTCAGGGAGAGGGGAGCGTGTGGGAAGAGGCTGGCTGGCGGGTGCTGAGCAAGTGCTGGGGGGAGCAGGAAGGGAGAAGGCCAGGGGTCGTGGGGGACGGGTGTGAGAACCTCACGAAGAAGGTGCAGGCACTCAGATGGAAGCAGAAGGTGCTGTGCAAGGCGGTGCCGGAGCCACAGAGCCAGAGCCCATCAGCCAAGGCCGAGAACGCAGAGGGAGAGGAATGCCTGGTGAAGCCACTCACCTTGCAATAGCATTCAGACTGACTGAGGCCTACACAGGAGCCCGGAGGGGCGGTTCACACACCCCCACTCCACTCCCAGAGACTCACAGCCTCTGTCTAAAGGTACATGAGAGCAGCCGGCAGCCGGCTGATCTGCAGAGGCCCCTGGCTCCCTCGGAGCAGCCTGATTGGAGGAGCAGGATGACTTCATCCGGCCCCATTCATCACTCTAGGTTTCCTGCCCAGAAGGGACAGGCCACTCTGCTTGCAGTGACTACCGCTTCCTCTCTGGCCCATTTCGCTCGGGCAACCTGGGATAGGCTGTGGTCCTCGGGGGGCAGCCAGGAGAAAGGGAGGAGAATGCCCCAGGCTCTAGTGGGAAGGGGGAACAGACTGCTCACATTTCCAGGGAGGTGCAAAGCCTCTCCGTAAAGCACAGCACACGCATCCATTCCTCCGTGCATCTGCAGTGCCAGCACCAGCAAGAATGCAAATGAGCAACTCCCTTCCTCAAAATCAGCCAGGAAACAAGGTTGAGAGCCCTGGTGAACCACTGACCTTCCTCCCTAAGAGTTCAGCTAGACAGATTTTTAGATATTTCTCCCAACCGGAGAGAATAACCTATGGAAAAGCAGGCCAATACCTTCAGGCATCCCTAAGACCCTCCCACCATTCCCCCCCCCATCCCCCGTCCCCCGTCGGCTCCAGCTCCAGCAGCTTTCTAACATGCTAGCCCCAGCCTGCTGTTAAGGACATTGACTCCTTCAAGGCTACAACTTCAAACCAGCAAAAGGTTCCTGGTGGATGGGACCTTAAAGCTTTGGTTCCATTTAACAGAGGAGGAAACGAAGGCTCAGGGGAAAAAAAAAAAGAAAAAGAAAAAGCGTCAAAGAAAGGTCTCCTACTTCCACACAGATTTTCCCGCAGAGGTGGTGAGCTCCAGAGAGAAATGAGGCCCTCATGCCCCCTCCCTTCTGCTCTTTACCCTCCTCCAATCCAGCCTTCCGAGCATCAAGAAACCCAGCAAAGCAAGGGTTAACTGGAGAGATGAAAATATAAGGAATATAAGGAATTAAAAAAAAGAAGGCAGTGACTGTGAGATCCATCTCATCCATTCCCGCCTGCACTTGCCCTCATTTCTTCTATTACCTGCTTCTGCTCAAGCCAGACCCCACAACGAACCTGCGGTCAGGTAGCCAGCATGTCAAGCAAAGAATTTTCCAAAAGAATAACAACATCAACAATTTCACCCATTTATTTTACCAGCATCCTGGCAGGAATAATAATAGAAGCAACTCCCATGGGTACTCCCATGCTCCATAATTTACATGTTTTCAAACCCATTACCTCATTTGCTACTCAGAGGCATCCAGTGAGTTAAGCATTATTTTCCCATTGCATAGGTAATCAACTTGAGATTCAGAGACTTTAAGTGACTTGTCCAAACTCACACAGCACAGCAGAGAGGGGAATCAAACCCATGTTCATTGATTCCCAATCCCCCTCCACTATTAAATTTCCCACCCCTCAACCTGTCCCTGACCCCTGCTCCCCACTGCTTTATTTTTTGGGGTTTTTTTGTTTTTTTTTTTTTTGTCTTTTTAGGGCCACATCCACAGCATATAGAGGTTCTCAGGTTAGGGGTCGAATCGGAGCTGTAGCTGCCGGCCTAGGCCAAAGCCACAGCAACGCGGGATACGAGCTGCATCTGTGACCTACACCACAGCTCACGGCAACACTGGATCCTTAACCCACTGAGCAGGGCCAGGGATGGGACCCGAGTCCTCATGGATGCTGGTTGGGGGTCATTAACCGCTGAGCCATGACGGGAACTCCCCCATTACTATAGATTCAGAGAATATAAAACCTCAAATAATCTGCAATTTCCCTTTGGGCCCTTTATTTAAGATAAGTTAGAAAATACATTATTAAAATTAAGAAAAAAAAATCTTGGGCCTATCTCGAGGCCACTGTATACATTTAGCAAATTTCCTGTGTCTGATGGAAAGTGCTTTTAGAAAGAATCATCAAAGATCCACTCATGATCGCTTCATTGAAGAAGAAAAGCAGACCGAGATACCTGATGAAGTTGGTCCACTATCAAGATTAAAATTAAGGGGGGGAAAAAGATTGTATCCTGGTTCCTGGAGGTCCATTAATTTCCAACCACCACAACCTCCAAATACATCACTTCTCCCTCCGTTACCCATCTTAACTCCATTAGCCAAGGGCCGCCGGGTTCCATAAACCTATATAAGAAAGAATGAGGATGAGAGTAACAGAAAATCATTTAGGCCAATGGATTGTTTTTCATTAACCCATCACCTGGTTCCTATAAGCCGTAGACTACAGTCATAGATGCAATCAACCTAAAGTGGGTAGGAAACTTTGTGGGTACCGCAGTGGAGCTATCCTTCCATACCCCCATGAACATAACAAAGGTGTGGGGCTGTGCCAGACCCACACATGACATCTCTGCGCAGAGGCCTGGAATGTGCCTTCTGGCTATCGTTGTGGCCTGAAGTCCTCTCTGTTCCCGGCTGACAGTCAAATGTACAAACAGATGGGGAGCAGAAGGCTAGTACCCACGAATGAGGATGTTCTGTTTCATTAAAATCACATAGAAATCGGACCCATGTTAATGGGACTCCACCCAGTCTCCCAAATGACCAAACACACCTACTACTCAGTTCTTAAAGGCATCCAGCTGTCACAAGGCTCTGGCTGGTGAACACAGCCGACAGCATTTAGGACCTACTCTGCTAGAAGCATCCATGTATATTTTACAAAGTCATACGTCGGGAACTCAAAGCAGCAGGACGAGTGCTATGAGCTGTAGAACAGACAGCCTCGGAGATGGGGCAGGGCAGGATGTGGGGGATAGGGCTCGCTTTAATGACAGAGAAGAGAAGGAACATATCCTAAAGTCCAAAGATAATCCCAGGAAGAAATACAGAAAAGAGGATGACGATGAAGGGAAAAAGAAAAACTGAGAGTTCCCTGGTGGCCTAGTGGTTGAGGATTTGGCATTGTTACTGTGGTGTCTGGGTTCAATCTCAGGCCCGGGAACTTCGGCATGCTGCGGGTGTGGCCGAAAATAAATAAATAAAAATTTAACAAGAAGAAAAACTGATGTGGAGTATCTAATTAAGAAACTATTGGAGTTCCCGTCGTGGCGCAGTGGTTAATGAATCCGACTAGGAACCATGAGGTTGCGGGTTCGGTCCCTGCCCTTGCTCAGTGGGTTAACGATCCGGTGTTGCCGTGAGCTGTGGTGTAGGTTGCAGACGTGGCTCGGATCCCACGTTGCTGTGGCTCTGGCGTAGGCCGGTTTAGACCCCCTAGCCTGGGAACCTCCATATGCCGCTGGAGCGGCCCAAGAAATAGCAAAAAGACAAAACAAATAAACAAAAACAAAACAAACAAACAAAAAAAACGGGAGCGGCCCAAGAAATAGCAAAAAGACAAAAAAAAAAAAAGAAAAGAAAAGAAACTATTGCATCTGCACCTCTGCTAGTTATCGGCAAGGAATTGATCTAAATAATTCCTTGCAGGATAAATAACTCCTCTCTATTCTATGCATTTGCCTTTTGAACTGACTCCCAGAAGCCTCCTCTTCTACAATTTCATCTCATTCCATTTTGCCTAACCCTTAGTGAGAAGATAGACAGACAGACAGAGAAGGGGGAGGGGACCGATTTGTATCATTATATCATTTCCTCTCCAGGGCAATTATTCATACTAATTACTTTACCCTAGGTATTATATTCTAACTCCTTAATCACCATACTTGAGTACACTAAGAAAGAAAGGAAGGAGGGAAGGAGGGAAGGAAGGGAGGGAGGGAGGAAGTGAAACCCAGATGTTTGAAAAGAGGCCAGAGTGAGGGTGGGCAGGGGCCAGTTAAGGGTGGTGGGAAGTCCAGGCACCCAGTTCCCAGAGGAACATTGCATCTGCTTCTTTAGGAAGAGCTTCCTCTGGCCGCTGCCTTTTGGTAGAACATGCCACAAGGAAAGCAGAGAAGGCTGTTTCAATCCCGGTGTAATAAGCCTCGCCTGCTGCGCTGTGGGGTGTGCAGTTCTCTGAGTAAAGCGCAGGGGGATGGCCTCATCTGCACTGCTTATAAAATGTGCAGCTCCACCACTCTGCCCGTCCTGAGACCACAAATACAGATCAGGTGCTCTGCCAAAAAAAGGTGAAATTCCTTCTCTCTGGAGTCTGACTGCTGACAGTAAACGGAAAAGACGGTGACGAACAGGGAGAGTCTCCCAGAAAGACAGACCTTGAGAGGTGACTTGATGTCTGCTCTCCCTGTACACGGAAATAGCAGCTTCTCTTAAGAGGAGAACAGACTGCAAAAGAAATCGGGAGGGAGTGTGACAGTGAAAGGGGGCAGAGTGTGAGTTCCCACGATCGTGCACATCTGTCTGGTAGGTGCCATTTCCTCTCTTTTGCTTGTTAACCGTCAACTCTTCAGAGGCAGCTGAGCATGATGGCGAGCCTGCCTCTCACGTTATTCTGCTAAGGTTTGAATTCTGACTCAACCACCCACCCTCTGTGTGACCTTGGGCACATTACTTGGCCTCTCTGTGCCCCCATTTCCTCACGTGTAAGACAAAGATAATACTATTCCTCAACTCACAGGCTGCTATGAGGATTAAATAACACATGGAAAGGGCTAAGAATAGTGTCTGGTTCACAGTAAATACTACTTAAGCATTAAGGACTCTTTGGTTTTTTGTTTTTTAATTTAGTGGTTCATCCCCTGTCTTCCCCATCTATGTGACCTCTTCCCCCAGAGAATGAAATTTTAAGACCCCTGCAAAACTGTGGATGGTAGAGGCAGACTGGGCAGAAAACAAACCCACCTGCTTCTTTAGGTAGATAAAGGCATTAGAACAGTGGAGTGAGACAGTCAGTAGAATAAGGAAAAGGCAGAAAAAGAATAAGGGAAAGGCCAAGAAAGACCAACAGGTCCAGGTAATGCCGGAAGGGCAGTGGACACTATGAGGACTTATAGAAGAGTTTGGGGGAGAAAAGCCATCAAAGAACAATGAAAGAGTCCAAATGAAAATAAGAAGGGAAAGAAAGATTCACAAAGAAAATCAGGAAAAGTGATCAGATTGGAAGTGGGAGGAGAAAGAAGACTAAGCAATTGCAAACTCCAAGTGGAAATTTCCATGAGAGGGTTTGACTGGAGCATCTGAGAGGTGCTGTGATGGACAGAAACTGCCCAGCATGAGGGAAACTAGGGAGAGGACAGCTCCTATGCAAAGTTCAAGTCTGACTTGGTCTCAAAGTTGAAGTGATCTCTAGCGATGTCAGTCAGGTGCCGTGGGAGGGCTGGGGTGGAGGAGCTTCTGAAGGTACACAGGTGAGAGGACAAAGCTTCAGGTTCTAGGAAGAAAGGATGACAGCCTGAGGAACCAGTCCCCCCCCCCCCCCCCCCGGCTCCCCCCCGCCCCGCCCCACAGTGCGCCCCCTGCTGGCCAGATAAAGGGACAGTGCCAAGAGGCTCTGTCACTTACGGAAGCTCACAGCTCAGGCAAGACTCGGAGGTCTTTGCTGGCACCACTGTGGCCACACACAGTAGTCCTCAAGGTACAACAAGGCAGGCAAAGGGGAGACCCACCTCCCTGAGCCGCTAGCACTTCCTGTGACCTCAGAGGCAACAAGAGAATCAATGATACTGCCTGGATATCAGCCTCTAAGAACTGGACAGGGCAACGTCTCACGGCAGTTAAAACCTAGAGTCAAATCACCTGGATTTAAAGCCCAGCCCACCATTTAGTAGCAGTGAGCTCCTATGCAAGTTATGACATCCCCTAAGCCTCAGCTTTCTTATCTGTAAAATGGAGGCAACAGTAATGCTATGTCATAGAAAAATGGGGAAACTTGAAAGCACAGTGACCCAACACCTAAGAGGCACATTCCACAAATGTGAACGAACATAATGTCCCCTTAATGATCACGATTCTCAGGGCAGTGGAGGGGCTGGGAACAATGGGCACTTCCCGCGTTCCCCGCAAACCTCCAAGCCATCTGCACATGGTGCCAATGCAAAGCTGGCACTGGTCTGGTTACATGGCTCCTCCCCTGACCTACCACTTCCAGGCCCAGTCACACCACCTCCGGCCAGCAGCTGGCCCCTAAAGTAGATGGCCATGTGACAGATCTGTGCAAGTGCTTCAAAATGGAAAGGGTCACAAATGCCGAGGATGGATAATTCTCCCACTCCCTGCCCTGGAGGTTAACTCCTAGGCCTGTACCAAGGTTAGGAAGGACCTATGGCTGGACTTCAGAGCCTATCACATCAGGCTTCAGGGTGAGGATGTAAGCCACAGGATTAACTGAGCAGGGGGTCAGTAGGGAGGGCAGTGGGGAGAAGGCCAGTCACACTGCCTGACCTTTTACGGTACATGGTAAATAGGAGCTGCACACGTTTCCATTGTACAAGGGAATAGAGGTGGGTGCTGGTGGGAGATATGGGGGCCATTCGAATGCCACTGGGACATCACTGGACACCGGACACAGGACTGGCTAGTGACCACTGCTGAAACTGAGAGAAAAACAAGATAAGGGACAGACTATGCTCACAGATCCCTGGGGGGTCCAGTGAGAAGCACCCCCCCCCCCAGGCTGCCTGAGAAGGGGAGGTTAGGGGGAAACTGAAAGAAAGTTTCCAGGTTTCTCCTAGGGGACGGAGAAGGAGGTTGCAAGTTGCAGATACAGATCAGTGCCAATATTTGGACCAGAAGCTGGGGAGGGGATGCAAGCCAGCAGCACACAAAGGAAATGTGGAAGGGAACACATCCGGAGCCCACCACCCTCTCCAGACTGTCTTTGGCTTTTTTCCTGAAGGTTACTGGCTCCAGCGTATCCTGGGAGCTGCCGCTGCAGCACTTATATCCAGAAAACAAACCATCAAGCTCTGGAAGCTGGGTGGGGTGGAAAAAAAAAGACTGACCAAGGAAAATACTATTTAAATGTCCAAAGAAAAATTCATTGGCCCCAGAAGAATCTAAGCAGCCGGTCTAAGAAAAACATACAAACCCATTTGCACAGCAACTCCAACCAGCAATTCTTCCTTTGCATTGGCAGTTCCCTGCCCCCAGTGTCCTGTCTTCCTCTGGGATGGGAGCTTCCTGCCAGGCAGGCACCCCTGCACTCCACAACTGAAGGAGTGGAGTCCAGGCCACTCCCTTTGCCTTCTGCCTGCTGACTCACCACTCATCTCCCTACTGAGGAGGGATCCAATGACCATGCCCTCCTCTGCCAGTAAAGCCATCACCAGCAGGGGGTGCTGCCAAGCCCAGAGGGAAGATGAAGAACTTGTGCAGGTCAAGCAGATGGCCACAGGGCTTCACCTGGTACCTGACCAGTGCTGAGAGGTGAGAGTAACACTGGTTCTGGTCTGCATTTTAGACATAACAGTGAAGCCAAAAGAAAGCTGCCCGAAGAGATATTGCCAAACAAAGAGAGGTACTGGAGCTTTCATATGTACAGCTTGTTAGTTAAAATCCTAAGCCGCTTCTCAAAATCAACAAGGCGTAGGAAACATATTCAAAAAAGATTTTTAAAAAGCACCTATTTGGCCTTCAGGCATATTTAACTGTATCATTCAGAATCACTAGGGTCTATCCTTTCCCTGTTTGTTTCCTGTTCATTCTGGTTTTGGAGTTTTTTAAGAGAAACTGTTCATTCATAGACTGGCTCATAAACGTCCACATGTGGAGCTTCAATTCTAGGAAGTCAGTAAAGACAAACTCAGCGGATACAAGGGAAAGCAGAAGGTCCTGCACTGGCCCCCAGGTCCCCCAGTAGCCTCCCGGATCCCTTCTCAAGAGGAAGTCATAAAGCGCTGCAAATAAAAACCCGAGCTGTGCAGTCAAATCTCAGCTCTGCCACTTAAGAGGAAAGACAATGGACAACCTAAGGCTCCACGTCCTTATCTAGAAATTGGGTAGAATAGTAACTTCCCTTCTAGGGTCACTATTATGATTAAGAATAGCACGTGCAAAGTATAGCACTGAGCACATAAGCTCTCAACTCGACCCCCTACTCTGTGATAACGTATATGGGAAAAGAATCTAAAAAGGATGGATATGTGTATTGTATCACCGAATAACTTTTTTTTTTTTGTCTTTTTGCTATTTCTTTGGGCCGCTCCCGCGGCATATGGAAGTTCCCAGGCCAGGGGTCGAATCGGAGCTGTAGCCACCGGCCTACGCCAGAGCCACAGCAACGCGGGATCCGAGCCGCGTCTGCAACCTATACCACCGCTCACGGCAACGCCGGATCGTTAACCCACTGAGCAAGGGCAGGGACCGAACCCGCAACCTCATGGTTCCTAGTCGGATTCGTCAACCGCTGTGCCAGGACAGGAACTCCGAATCACTTTGTTGTACAGCAGAAACTATCACAGCATTGTAAACCAACTACACTTCAATCAAACTTCAAAAAATCAGGGGGAAGAAACCTCTCAAAATAGAAGCTGTTATTAGTAATAACAAGCAACCCCTCAGATCAGATATTGTGCCGACAAACTAAGTACACAGACACTCCGTTATCTTGCATTTAATTTGCTCTTCTCATTTGAAGATTTGCAGCAGCTTCGTATAGATTTCTTTCCTGAAAGAGAGCCCAATTAATTTCCGCAGCCAATTTCCCATTGTGGAAATTATGTACAGAGAGGCAGATAACCACTTGATGCAGATATTGAAGAAGAAATGCATGAATTAGGAAGGCCTAGGCTCTGGCCCCTTACGTTCTTTCTTAAGGGCTCCTTCTGCAGATCTCTGTTCCGTACTTTTTATTTACAAGGACAACTGGTGTAAACTCTCAGCCAGATGCGAAGCCGCCCATTGTTTAGGATGGGGGGGGGGAATATGGATAACAGCTGTTTCACTTCTAGAGGGAAAAGAGTTGGGCAGGTGAAATTGTTCACTTTGTGGACCCCAACCCAAGTCTGGCAACGGAACCAAACGAATTACCAGTTTCAAAGGTCAAACCCTGAATTCTACTTACTAACTCACCCATGATGCTCACACAAAGAATGACAAAGGGAGCTTTTGTGTTTGTGTGTGTGTGTGTGGGGGGGGCTCAGACAGGCTCTACTTCCACAGCCCTTCCCCCGCAGCCTGAGATGTTTGGAGCCTAGGATGCAGTGAGTTTCCCTTTCTGATCAAGGAGGACTGGCCAAGAGGGAGCAAGCCCAGCAGTTAACTACCTGTGGCCTGAGGATAAGAAAAGAGGTATTGAGCAACCTGGAAAGCGGTGACAGATAAGATGAAATGATTAAATTAATACATCCCCAACCCACCCACCTTTCAGCAGCACAGTGGTGATTCCTGGGTTCTGCAGAAAGTAAGGGGGGAAAACAGAAACCATGCACTGACACCACCACCCAAGGCTAGGAGTAAAAAGGCAGCAAAGGTCTGCTAGAGGCTTCCTAAAACCGATGGCACAAGCAGGACTGGGACACCCAGGCCTTCAGGTCCCAGCCCCATTATATTGAGGGTTTGTTTTTTTTTTTTTTTGCTTTTGCTTTATTTAGGGCTGCACTCAAGACATGTGGAAGTTCCCAGGCTGGGGATCAAATTAGACCTACATACACCATAGCCACAACACCACCAGATCCTTAACCCACTGAGCAAGGCCAGGGATCAAACCTGCATCCTCATGGATCCTAGTCGGGTGTGTTAACCGCTGCGCCATGACAGGAACTGCTAAACTGAGTTCTTGACATTAGCTAGAACAGGGGTAACAGAAGGCTTTAGTCTATAGGACTACATAGGAAATCACGGTGTGTGTGATCTGTATAAACGCCTAGGGGCTCAGAATCATTGGAGAGAGGAGCCTGGGAATGTGCATACTGAATTGGCTCCACCTGTGCTTCTGAAACCCTCTAAAAGACTGAGGATGGCTGCTGCCTTAGAACCCTAGTCTCCCAGGCTGGCTGCTCAATATCAAGGGGGCACAAACACTACCTACCCATGCAATGCAGGAAGAAAATATCAGAACTTACATTCATACTTCTTTTATGCTCATCGTTTTAAAATGTCAGCCTAGGAGTTCACGTCGTGGTGCAGTGGTTAACAAATCCGACTAGGAACCATGAGGTTGCAGGTTCGATCCCTGGCCTTGCTCAGTGGGTTAAGGATCCGGCGTTGCCGTGAGCTGTGATGTAGGTCGCAGACGCGGCTCGGATCCTGCATGGCTCTGGCTCTGGAGTAGGCCAGTGGCTACAGCTCCGATTTGACCCCTAGCCTGGGAACCTCCATATGCCACAGGAGCGGCCCTAGAAAAGGAGAAAAAGACCAAAAAAAAAAAAAAAAGTCAGCCTAATTATATACTATACAAAATACTTCATAAAGTAGTACATGTATACAACTGTATTGGTAATACACACTCAAAACATTTTTAAGGATAGGGGTCTGCAATCAAGCTGGAGCGTCAACTTCTGGTACAATGACTTCAAAGCAAGGAGTGTGGCCTCTGCAAAGAGCTGCTCTGAGTTTACACTATGAATCAGTGCCGTGTTGAGAAGAGAACCCAGGGATTTGGGCCTCCCACTGCATCTCAGCCCTGGAGTAAGAGGGAGGCAGAGAATGCAACTCAGAGCAGGGTCAGCCTGCGGGTGGAGGCCCCGCTTGAGCCGGCAGCTGTCACCCACTCACAGTCCTTCTTCACCCTGGCTGGGAGGAGGATGTGACTTCTCCCAGCAGGGAGTGGAGAAGCTGGGGAACAAAATCTATCATCCGTGCTGCCCGTCGTCCAAATCTAAATCCCAACGACAGCAGCCACAGAGAGAGGAGTTTGCTGAGCTATATAGTTAATAACCCCCCTTTCTCAGGCAGAAAAGAAATGCTGGAGTAAGAGAAACGCAGGGCAGGTGACGGTAACACCTGCAGACAGTTCTGCTGACACCAACAAAAGCAGCCAGAGAGAAGCTACTGACTGGGAACTCAGGCAGGAGGGGAATGCAGGGGCCCCTACTTGCTTCTCTGCCCTGCCCCCAACGACAGAGCTTAGCCCAGACCTAAAATAAGGTTCTCCTCTCTACTACCCAAACGCCTATGCGCTGCCTGCCAGGGGACCACAGCATCCCCTAAGCATGTGCGTACATCCATCAGAGAAAAGAGCACCCATGAGGGGTGGTCACAGATGGAGCCATTTCCAGGACCAGGAAACTGTCACAACGGTTAATAGATGGTTAAGGGCTGGTCAGTGGCCCTCCATCTGCACCGTCGTCCCAGAACCCCATGATCATAGAACAACAGAGCCAGCAAAAGCCTCACACGGTTCTTCACTTTACGTGCCAGTTACGTAACAAGTATTTATCGAGCACCTACTACATGTCAGGCTCTGTACCAAGTGCTGGGTACACAGCGGTGAATAAAACAAAGGGGGTTCCCGCTCTCAGGAAATTTAGGGACTGGTGGGGAAGACAGAGAACAATCAAGTCAACAAATAAGTACAACTGTGACACGATCAGTGCTGAGATGCACAGTAAGCTGGGGGAGCGAGAACCAGAGCTGACGTGACTGGCTTCCCAGGGCAACTGAGGCGTCATCAAACATTGCCTCTCCTGGACTCTAATCAGATCTCCAACTCCAAACTCACTGTCCACTGACCTCCCAGGCTCGGCCCAAGCAGACAGGTTGCTGACAGTAACTCTAACAGAAGCTACCGTTTACTGTGTGCTAGACACAGTGCCAAGTGTTTTTCCCATTTTACAGCATTTTGATCCCCACAAATTCCACAAAGGAGATACACTTAGCTTCATTCTCAAAGAAGGAAGCAGACTCAGATCGGACAAAACGATACTGTGACATCAACCGCAGCCAGAGAGCAGGAGAGCCAGGAATTAACCAAAGGTCATTCATTGGGTCTTCAAAGCCTTCCAGAGGTCCACATGACCACTGCATAGAGATTCTGTCCCCGCCACCAGCACCACGGGATCAGAGACTCTCTTGTTCTGCCACAACTGCTGAGTGCCTACGGTGTAGGACAGCCCTGGGTGCCCAAGGAGCCATCTCCTGAGTGAGGACTCAGTCTCTGGTCCCCACCCTGGGGAGATACCCTTGGCAGAGGATGGGGTCTATGCCTGTGCCTGTGAGCGAGACAGTCAAGATCGCCACCTGCCACCTCAAGTCCCCATCTCCCTTTGAGATCCATTTAGCCTCTCATTACCTTTCTTCTTCCTGCCCTTTCCTCGCCCCACCTTTCCTTTCTCTTACTGCTGTGTTTCTCTTAAAGCGAACCCAAAACCCCCTGCCTGGCAGCGTACATGCCCCTCTTTCTCCAATGGCTGCCAGCCTCTGAATTTAACTCTGGTCCTCTTGCTCCTCCAGAAAAACCTCCTCCCTTCTGCTTGTCACAAAGGCCAAGGCACAGCATGTGGGGCAGGGAAACACTGGCCCATGTTTCTGCGAGGTTCGGGGCCCACTTCAGGAAAAAAGAGCCCCACACCTGGTCCATGCTCAGCCCTCCCCGACAGCTGCTCAGGAAAGGCCCCACTGAGTGCATAGAAGAGGTGAACACCCAAAGGCAGCACCCCCAAACTTCACCCCAGGTCCCTACCACTGCAAGGGAAGTAGCAATACTCCCCAAAGACACCAGGGAACCCTAAATCAGGCAGGACACACCATTGTCTATAGCACCTTGCTCTTGGGACCTCCAAGTTCTTTAGCAACTGAAGTAAAGAACCCAGAGATCCCAGGAAGCTCCTCGGAGACAAGCCCAGTCAAGCACTCCTTCCCTCCAGGGCTATGTAGCCTCATTCGTGCACCCCCTTATCCTTTACCTTCAGCTTCTGGCAACAGACCACTCCATTCCCTCTTGGGGGCCTGTCACTTGGCAAGGAACTGTGATATCCCCAAACATGGGGGCAACCCCTCAAGCACTCCTGCCTCTGGGAAGAGCCCCAGGTCATCCCAAACCAGCCAAGGACCAGGTCCTCGTGCCCTGTTCTCCAGGGCCCCCTGCCACCTACTTGGCTCGTAGAAAGGACAGCTTCTTCCTCAGGGAGGAGACGTGGGAGTGGCAGGCCTGCTTCACTGCCGTGCTGCAAGAGACCGACTCGGAGCGCAGGTTCTGTACCATACTGGGCTCACAGGGGGGCCCACCACATGGCAGCGGAGACCTCAGGGGCTGGGGGCTCACTCTGGAGCTGCTGCCTGTGCAGCCCCTTCAGCTGTCGGCCTGGCCCCTGCACCTGAGCTCTCCCCGCCTGATGTTCAATACAGAACACAGGCAGCTGGAGGGCCTGAGGTGGGCAGGAGGCTCTGTATCACCAGGACCCCCCCTGCCTGCAGCCCTCCTCCGTCTTCCCACATCTGGCAGTGCACTGGGCACTTGGTGAGTGTCCTCTCCTCTTTTGTCCTCAGACAGGGAGGATGGAGCTGTACCTGCCTGTGATGTCAGCTGCTGGAAGGAGGGGGAGGGCCACGGGCACCGCTCCCAGAGGGCCTGCTGCTCACTCTCGGTGAGAGAGCTCACCAGAGCGGTCACCTGAGTGGCCACGGGGCCACAGGGGATTCGGCGGCCAGGCAGGTAGATGGGGCCAGGGTGCTCTGGAAATAGGCGATTTGGGGACAGTTTCTGGGATAGAATTGAAAAGATTTTTCCTTTTAACAGGAAGCTATCCATTCTGGTGGCCAGACCTGAGGGGGAAGCAGTAGGCCTGCTTTCTGGCTTTGCTCCAACTCTGGAGGCTCAAACTCCATTGCCTTGGTCCGTCCGTTCATAAATTCTGCAAACCTCTGCGGCTGATCACGTACTCTGTGCCAGGTAAGAGAGAGACGGTTTCTGTCCTCCGGGGTCTCACGGGCGAGTGGGGGGACAGCTAAGTGAACTGAAGGGAGCAGAGCATGGACCAAGCGTAGAAGAATTCACCACACTCTGCTCAGGTTCAGGTGCCTGCTACGGTACCTGAGAAATGGAGGTGATGGAACGTGCCTTCCTTACCCTAACGGGGAGAAAGGAGGGTGCATTCTAGCAAGACACGTAAGACAGGAACATCTTCTGAACTAGTCGGAGGGAAGGTGATACAAGAGGCCCCCAAATTAATCCCACTCAAGCCTCCTACTACTCCTATCCCGCCTCCTTTGTCCTTAAGAGATGATTTTGGGAGTTCCCATCCTGGCTCAATGGAAGTGAATCTGACTAGCATCCATGAGGATGCAAGTTCGATCCCTGGCCACGCTCACTGGGTTAAGGATCCAGTGTTGCCGTGACCTATGGTGTAGGTCGCAGAAGTGGCTCAGATCCCGTGTCGCTGTGGCTGTGGTGTAGGCCAGCAGCTACAGCTCTGATTCGACCCCTAGCCTGGGAACCTCCATATGCCGCAGGTGTGGCCCTAAAAAGGAAAAAAAAAAAAAAAAAAGAGAGAGAGAGAGAGAGATGATTTTGTCCCCATGACACAGAGAACAATAACCTCACCTTCCTACCATGTCGCCTGTAAACTCACCTGCATCCCTGGCCTCCACTATTGTCTCCTACTCAAGGCCAGTCCTTTCACCTGTGATCTAGATGGATCTTTTCTTGCCTCCTCTGAAACCCTGCTTCCTTAGCTTTCAGCAGAGGCACCACCCAGCAGAGGTCCCAGGACTAAAGCTGAAGACCTCCCTCCTCTCACACCCTTGTCCAGTCCATCGCCATGTTGAGCTGTGGACATTTCATACCCTAAATGTATCATGACTTCATCTACTGTCTTCCTCCCCCACAACCAGCATCCCAAGCCCAAGCTACCATAGCCAGTGTTTTGCTGGAACACTGCAGTAGCTCATTGACTCCCGCCAACCTCTCCATCTTTTCTTCCAGTTGTAATCTTCCCAGAAGGCAAATCTAATCCTGTCAGCTAACTTCTTCAAGACTTCCAATGGCTTCTGGGTGCTCTGAGCATAAAGACGCAAGTGCTAGTCTTGGCCAGCCAAGCGCCTGCCCCATCTTATCTCATCTGTCTCATCTCACTGCTTCCTTCCATCTTAGACTCATCCTTCTGGCCTTAGTTCAACCACTGCACTCTCACGCCTGTCCCATCCCACCCCTACCCCAGCCCAGCCCCATCCAGGTCCAATTTCTTGGACACACGCCCTCATGGAACCATGTTCTCTTGTTTCAATACACACGTCCAAGTTTGTATTTTTTCTGTATCCAAGTTTGTGTTGTTTCTGTCACACACCCAGTTGTGTTACACTGTCTCCTCAACAAGACTGGGAACCTGAGGAGCAGAGTACACAGCGCATAAAACTTAAAAGTTTGTTGAGTGAATGAAAGAATGAATGAGTGATGTCCTCTCTTAACAATTCTCTTCCTTGACCTCTGAAGGTTCCTGCTTCAGAGATTAAAGATGTGCAGTGTCCCCCTATGTTAAAATAAAAATTCTCCCAATCACCCCTACCTTCTCCTCCAGGTATCATCTCTAGTTCTCTTCATCCCGAGCAAACGTCTAGAAAGAATTTTCCATGTGCAGTCTCTCGTCCTTCCCCTCAGATGCTCTTCTGAAGCTGCTCTGTGGTTACCAATGCCCTCCTAATTGGCACTGCAGAAGATCCTTTTCCGTTCTCGTCTTGCCTGTCTCTACCCACTTTGTCTCTTTTTTCTTGCTTCTATCTCTCGGCCTCCAGTTCTCCCAGCTTCAGCGGGCAATCTTTTGCAAACGCCTCCTTCCCTTGCCTTCTGCTTAAACTCCACTCATCCTAAGACTCCTGGCCTCAACCATATTCTCATTTTCAAAGAAGTAGTTTTTGTCCTGTCTCCTGAGCTTCAAACAAGTGTGCCCAACTGCTGAGTGTATATCTCCACGTGCACGCTCTCCAGGTGTGGTTTGAACTCTATGTGTCTAAATGAAACTTATTACCACCCTTGCTGTTCAAATCTTCCCTCTTTACCCAATATTTAAATAATGATATCAATAACAATAATAGCAAGCACATATAGAATGCTAGCCATGTGCCAGACACTATGCTTGTTCTAATCATCACACATATACACTCAATCCTCTCAACAACCCTGTGAAGCATGAAGTATTATTATATCCATTTTATAGATGAGGAGAATGAGGCACAGATAGGTCCTCTTTTTCTGTCCTTCTACCATAATTCAGAAATCTACCCATCTGGTCTCAGCTTAAATGTTACCATACCAGTAAGCCATCCCCCCGCACCTAACTTAGAGTAGTCCCCAAAAGCCCTGGTCCACCACCTAATATTTTCTCATTTTCTTTATAGTACTTATTATTAGTTGACATTCTCTTTGTTAATTATCTAATCTTCTGTCACTAGAAAGTAAGAACCATGAAAGGAGAGACAGTGGCTATCGTTTTTTTTTTTTTTTTTTTTGCTTTTTAAGGGCTGCACCCATGGCATATGGAGGTTCCCAGGCTAGGGGTCTAAACAGAACTACAGTCACAGAAACGTAGGGTCCTGCCAGCCTAAGCCACAGTCACAGCAACGTAGGATCCTGCCAGCCTAAGCCACAGTCACAGCAACGTAGGATCCTGCCAGCCTAAGCCACAGTCACAGCAACGCAGGATCCGAGCCACATCTGCGACCTACACCACAGCTCACGGCAACGCCAGATCCTTAACCCACTGAGCGAGGCCAGGGATCGAACCCACAACTCTTGGTTCCTAGTCGGATTCGTTTCCGCTGCACCATGACGGGAACTCAGACAATGGTTATCTTGTTTACAGCTGTACCTGCCACTGCTCACAAGAGTAGCTAGCATAGAGTATGGGCTCAGTAAATCCCATATGCAATGAGGGAATGAATGCGTAGACAAGTGCCAGTTTCCTTCCTTGCCTATCTGCTTCCAGTGTTCCCTCTCTGACATCAAGACCAAAGTGATTTTTCTCACAAGCCTATCTGGGAGAGATCTGGGTACCTCCTTCCTCAAAATCTCTCACTCACTCTCCTGCATCTATAAACACAGCTCACTCTACCATGGCAGGATGTGACATGATCAGGCACCTGCCTACCTGTACAAAGATGACTCCCAGCTGCTTGCCAGCTTACCCCCTCCTGGGACATCATCAACAGCCATACTGAAGTATTTGCCGTTCCTGAATATGCCTTGCTTTCTCACGCCTCCATGCTTATGTACATCATTTTCCTTCGCCTGGGAATGATGTCCATGTGACAGACTCCTACGCATCTTGCAGCACTCGGCGAAAGCACAGCCCCCCTTCTGGGGAGTCTTTCTGGGTACCCCCACCCCCTCCCTCCCGCCTCCCTGATCCTCGCCCTAAGCAGAGTACCCGCATAACTGAGGCAAATTTCCTAACTCTGCTGAGCTTCCGTTTCCTAAATGCTAATATGAAAATAATTATATGAATGCTATGAATTATATGAATAATATGAAGACAATGATAGCATCTATTTGATAGGGCTGTTGAGAAGTTTCTATTTAAGAGTGTATGTAAGGTTCACTGCACAGGTTAGGTATATTCGTAAACAAATTCTTTAGTTCTATTACAACTAAATTCTATTAGATAAAACTCCATATGTCAATTATGACATTACATTATACTTCTTACTTACAGGTATGTCTCCCCTACAAGGCTCTTGAGGGCAAATGCCATGCCTTAATCTATTTATCCTTAGGGTCAATATCTGACATTTTGCACATGATCAATGTTCTACACATTCTTTCTGTCCTCTTCTTCAAGGACAAAAGAGCAAAGATCTGGTAAGAAAGTGAGTGTAAAAACTCACAGTAGCCAAAATCATCAGAGTGCTAGCTGCTACTACTTACTAAGGACCAGGCACTCTATACATGTTATCTCATGTACTCGTCATAAGAGAAGACTTTTACAAATGAGGTAACAAAGGATCAGCAAAGCTGAGTAAAATGCTTTTAAAAATTCACAGTCAGTAAGGAAGAAGGCAGTCAAAACCAGCTCTGGGAGTTCCCGTCGTGGTGCAGTGGTTAACGAATCCTACTAGGAACCATGAGGTTGCGGGTTCGATCCCTGGCCTCGCTCAGTGGGTTAAGGATCCGGCGCTGCGGTGAGCTGTGGTGTAGGTCGCAGACGTGGCTCAGATCCCACGTTGCTGTGGGCTGTGGTATAGGCTACAGCCCCGATTAGATCCCTAGCCTGAGAACCTCCATATCCTGTGGGTGCGGCCCTAGAAAAGACAAAAAAGGAAAACCCAGCTCTGCAGACTTAAGGCTCTGGCTCTTTCCTGCACACTGCAAGCCCACTAGCAGACAGTGAGCCTCTGTTCCTCTTGCAGCCTGGACTCAGGAAGACTCCAGGATCTTGTGGATACTTAAAGGTTTGTGGCACACATGCCTGCCTGCAGGAATGGACAGGTGAACACAAGCGGCCCTGCCTTGGTCCTCGGTTACACCCAGCCCTGTCCAGGTCTCATTTTCCTACCACAAAAAAAAAAAAAAAGCTTTCCTGGTCAACTGAGACCATGTTCTGTTGAAACTAACATCATATACATAAAAGGTCCTTAGTAAAACAGCTGCTTTTCCTATAGTCCTAGCTTTGTATGAAAGTTCCTGCCATTGGGTGAAGATACTAAATAAAGACCTGGTGACCCAAGAAACCTTACCAACTGGTCCAGCTTGGGCTGAACCTGGGAATTAGGGTTTTGTAAGTGTACCCCTGACTTCACCTGGAAGCCTGAAAATGGATTCATGTCCCATATCCCATCACACACACACATACATACTTTGGGGAAGTTAGATCTATTTTGCTTTTGACCAGAAAGCTGGGAAGATTATTCCTCTCTCTGAGACAACCCCCGTTTCCCAATAAACCGAATGCTTGTCTAAAATCAACCCCTCTCCCCGACGCACACCTGCCCAGGAAACAAGTGTCTCCCTGTGCCCACCCATCCTCAGCTTTTGGTTCCAAAAGCTGTTTTCCTCCAGGATGGAAACTGATGTGAATGGGGATAAAAATAATTCTCCAAAGCCCTTACATTTAGATGTCCTATTTAGACATTTCCTTATTTGCTATATAATATGGATACTTTTTAGGCTGTAGTAATTATTTTGTCTCTAAACATATCCATTCAGAATCTTGTACCAGAAAAAAGAAAAATCAATGCTTTATTTAACCAGCTGAAAGTTCACCTCATACTAAAGGACTATAATTTTGAGCTTTAAAACAGAAAAAAAATCAATGAGGTTTTTTCATGTTTGTCTCTTTTTTTTCCCTATTCTATGAAATGATCCTTCATTCTGTAATTGACCACGTGGCTTCGAGAATTAGGAGCAGCCACAGAAAAGGGTCCATATTACCCATTTCATACCCGGCCATTTTCAACCCTGTTCTACCTGCTTTCCGGGGGAGGAGCCAAGAGTCAATGAGAGGATTCGTTTGTCCAGTGTAGGAAATGCTGCTGAAACCAGCAGGGTGTGCTGTCCATCAAACGGAGTCCAGAGCAAGGAGTCTAAGCTAGGTTCCCCACCACTGCAGAAGATCTCCCCAGGGTTCAGATCTCACATGTGCTCTAGGCCAGGATATCACAGACCAACATCCAAAACACCCCAGAGAGTCTCTTAATTGGGTGGAAACATGTTAGATGTAGGATTAGGTACAGGGTGTAAAGGTCTGTTCTGAGCTGAGGCTGAGTGATTAATTAGCACCCCGAGGACTTGTTCTCTCCAGGAGAACCTACTGGCTGAGAAGGCAAAAAAGAATTCATTCAGAAAGGCCCTGGTGAACACACCACCAGTCCTGAGTTTCAAGGCAAGGGGTCCACAGTGATGGCCACGAGAAGCAGCCTTCTGTTCAAGGCCCCCCATACTGCCCAAGCTGAGCTAGTGCAAAACTATATCCAACATCCGCCATGAAGAGTTTTGTGGGGCTGCCCGTGGGCCAGGGATGGGGAGAAAGGACCGGGAAAGACATTTAGAGGATTTTTCTGGCCAGAGCTTTGGATGGGAGGAAACCGCATAGCATTTCATTGGGTTGGGGGCATGGGCAGAGAGGGAGTGAAAAAATAATTTTTATCACCATACAATCCCAAATACTGAACAAAAGGCAGGGCTCTCTCTAGTTAGCAAGCAGCCCTGGGGAAATGTATGACAGAGTATGTGCAACTGGCGTATATTCATCTTTCCCAGGGACACCCAAGCAGCAGAGCTAAAACAGAGGGAGTTGAGGACTTGCCAGTCACAGAGCTGATAGGAGCAACTGAAGGCAGCTGATCAGAAATGGATGGAAGACTTCTGGAGATGTTTGGTACACAAGCTCAGGAAAGGGAGCTGTGTTGGGGAACACTATCATGAACCGTTCCAACTTTGAAAGTATGGCTGCTGAAATCCATAAAGTACCGAAAAGAAATCGAAGGCCACTCTAGAGACTGAGGGAAGCCATCACATCCTAACCGATTAAACATCAGTGATTATAAGGGGCAAAGACTAATCACAAAAGTGACTAGTCCTTATCCCTTGGAAGCCGCAGGCCTGCTCATACTCTCTACCTAAATGGATGAGCTGAACTGTTCATTTCGGTCAGTTAACAAGCCAACCGCCAACTAGGGCAGAACTCATAAAACTTGATAATCTAAAGAGGATTCCAGAGGTCCAACCCTCTTGCCCAGGATGGAATCCTTTTCAAAAGGCACCGTCTAGCTTTTGCCTGAACTCTTGCATAGAGAGGATAGTTGCTCACATTGGAATACCACTGCAGTGCAGCTAATCATGGAAGTTCTTCCTTATGTGGAGCTGAAATTCCTTTCTCTGTAACTTCTATCCCCTCTAGATCTATTTGTTAGGCTTTCAGATATTTAAAAAGTGCTATCATAGTCACCCTAAACCTTTTCATTTCCAGGCTAAACCTCTTTCCTTCAACCAATCCTTATAATGATATGGTTAACATCTTGATTATTCTTTTCTGGACTTGAAGTGATCAAAGAACTGAGCATAATGCATCAGATATGGTCAAACTAGAACAGACTACAGCGAAACCTTTCTTTTTATTTATTTATTTTTTTATGTTATGTTATTTATTTGTCTTTTGTCCTTTTAGGGCTGCACCCATGGCATATGGAGGTTCCCAGGCAAGGGGTCAAATCAGAGCTGTAGCCGCCGGCGTATGCCACAGCCACAGCAACGCCAGATCCAAGCCACGTCTGCAACCTACACCACAGCTCACAGCAACGCTGGATCCCCAACCCACTGAGCGAGGCCAGGGATCGAACCCGCAAGAAACCTTTCTTTTTAAATCCATGCTACATGCTTCCGTTAATGAATTCAGACTTTTAAAGATAATTTGGTACTTGCCTTATATTATTGGTTCATATTTGGCTGGTTAAAAAAAAAAAAAATCAACAAAAATCCTTAAGTTCTTTTTCACATGAAATCCTATCAAGTTAGGCTCCCTACAGTAATTCTAATATAAATCTATAAATCTATAACAGCACATTTCCTGGTTTCCACGGTGGCACAGTGGGTTTAATGATCCAGCTTGTCTCTGTGCTTTTGCCAGTTTGATTCCCAGCCCGGTGCAGCGGGATAAGGATCCAGCATTGCTGCAGTTGTGGAGTAGGTGTACACACACACATTTTACCTTTCCTTTAAAAAAAAATTCTCCTTGTTGTCCCCACCCACTGTTCTATTTGAAATAATACTAGATCTTGATTCTATCACCCTCAATGTTCTCTCTACTCCCTCTTAGCTGAGTGGCCACTGTAAGTTTGATAAATGAGATAAAAGTACCTTCAGCTTTTTCATCCAGTTTGTTGATAAAAATGGTAAACAGAGCTAGACCAGCAGCAGAGCCCCTGACAGGCCTGCTGAGACTGCCTTTCAGTTAACATTCGTACAGTCTGCCTTTGCTGGGCACAGGAGCTTAACTTGGTGCAACAGAACCCCCTCTATCTACCATTCAGAGGCACTACATGAAGACAGATGCTGCCTTGCCCTCCTGTCCTGAGGGTTTAACCAGTCCTACCCCGAAGCCTCAAACAAGCCTCCAGGAGCCTCCTTCTGAGGGCATCCTGTACGTCCAAGCTCATTCTCCATCAGCCTCTGACACCTACGAGCCTCTCCCATCCTGGTGTTCTGCTGCCATCTTGTAAGCAGATAGGTTAGGGGGTCCTCGGAGAAAGAGAACCTCTTAAGAAGCCATTCTGGGATCTGAGCCTGGCCGCAGTGCTAGTCTTAGATCAGGTCTCAGAAATCAAAGGTCTTAAAGGAAGTAAGGAAACAAAGGACCAACAAAGGAAAAGCAGTCAGGAAACAGTAAAACAGAGTCCTAGCTCCTCCTCCAGGAATATACATAACCATCTGACACAAGTCTCTCTGGGAGTTTGGCAGGAACTAGGGCCCCCACCCAGGTGGGACAACCAAGCTGATCTTCCAGCTCTCAATCCACTAAAACTCGGACTCCATCACCTTGGCCTGGGTTCTGCTTAAGCCCCTTGGTGAATATGCACGTCCCCTTAACTTAAAACTCCCCCAATGTTGCAGTGGGGGAGACAGTGCTTTGAGAAAGATCCTTGGTGTTCTCCTTACTTGCTGCAAGCAATAACAAATCCTTCCTCTCCCCATCTTTGGCTTGGTTGTGTCTTTTAGTTCTGGCACCCACCAAGAGGCAAGCCCAGCTTTTGGGGATACTCCGATGCCACAGGCGCCATCCCAGGCCCCGCCACTTTTCTCAGGCACGAAACACCCTTTCCCCCTCCCCATCCACACGGTCCCAGCCTTCACAGAGTGACTCAGATCCCATGTCCTCTCTGACATCTTCCCAAAGGATGTGGTTTCCACACACTGACTCCCCCCACCCCCACCGCTAAGCACCCAAAAGCCTCCAGAATCTGTCCTCTCGTGTTGCCCCCGCCTTCTACTCCAATCCGTGTCTGAGCACAGAGGTCCGGCGGGCTCCCACTTCTACGGAAGCACAGTCTTCCTCAAACACCTTGCCCACCCCCTCTGCCACCGTCCTCTCCCTCCTCATTTGCTCTTACCTTTCTTCCCGCACCCGAGGACTCAGGAACCTACTGGAATCATCGTCGTGGCTGCTCTGCTGGCTGCTCTGCTGGCTGCTGAGGAAAGACAGGATATGAACCGTTAACGCTCAGCGTCTTTCTCAACCCAGAGGGGGATCGTCTAGACTGCAGCCCCACGAGGAAACGGGGGGTTACAACATCTTAAAGGTAGAAGTTGCCCTGTTCCTAGTTTACACAGACAGTGTGCTGACAGTGGGACTGAGACAACTATTGGGTCAAAACCCTACCCATCGTACCTAAAGCCTGAAAGGAATATCCTCGGTCTTGCTGGGCCAGGGTCTCACTGAGCCAAGGCCTCGGGCAGTCTCTGTACCTGGGCCTTGTAAGACAGGATAACAATCCCTTTCTTCAACCTCAGCTGAGACACTCAAGGAACTGGTGCAGACTTGGGGGCAGGATGGGGGAGGGGGGAGGGAAGTGGGGTGGGGGAGGGGGGAATTCCAGCCTGAGAAAGACCTGAGGCTGCTGCTTTGCCCCCAGGCAGGGCTAAGGAGGGTGAGGGAGAAAAGAGGGATTAGAAGGTGGAGGAGATCTTCCATTCCTTAAAGCCCTGTAGGCACACGTTCTTCAAGTGCTTTCTCAAAAGTTATGCGGAATTTCACACTCATCCTACTCAAGAGAAAGAAGAGCACAGCAGTCCATACGTCTTGTGACACTAATTGAACATACAGTTGGCGAACAAATAATTTTTACTAATTGCCGATTATTAAATACTCCAGGGATCTAATCAAGAGCCCTAAAACTCCAGTCCCTGACCAAATCTAGAGCCCCTGTGGGCTAAGAATGTTGTTTGCTTTTTTAAAAAAATTAAAACAAAAATAAATCAATAAATTGTCGGGAACAAATTTTTGAAATATAGTATTTCATGATGTGAAAATTATATGAAATTCAAAATTATATGTCATAAATAAAGTTTTATTGGAACACAGCCACACCCATTCATTTGCATACTAACCAGGGCTGCTTTTTTCCTGCAATGGTGGAGCTGTGTGGTTAAGGCAGAGCTGAGTAAGTGCAGCAGTGAGACTTTTAGAACCACAAAGCTTAAATATTTACTGTATAGTCCCTTACAAAAGAAGTTAGCAAATCCCTGCTTTGCATAAATTCTATTCCTAATGAATTCCTATTACCATAAATGTCACCATAACCCAGGCCCAGTATAACCAAAATTGTTCCCTTGTTCTGGTAGATTGTTCACAGCAATAAAATGCATTGATCTCTACAGAGTACATTCCTTAGACTGGATCCCCAGTAGACAGTAAACCCTAAACGATTTTACAGGGTAAGAACTTGCCCCAGCTTCTGTACACTCTCCACCAGGGAAGCATATGACTTTTTGCGGTCACAGTTAAAACCATGCTCTTGTGTTCTGATCTTTCAGCAAGAAGTAAATGAACTTAGAAGCAATTTACATCAAATTTTCAAGCACATAAAACATGCAAGCACGTATGCGCGCACACCCACACCCACACATACACGCCAGAAACCAGAAGATTACCACACACATAGCCGCCAGTGTTTTCCTCTTTCATTTACTCTACATAAAGCTTTTTTTTTTTTTTTTGCTGCCCAAGTTTCCTGGGGCGTGCCTATTTGCAAGGTTTCATAGACTTGCCTTTTAAAAACTTCTTAGAACAAAATTATCCTATCGTGTTATTAACCCACAGATTTCTTACATTGGGATTGACCTGTCATATGTATCAAGCACCCTCTTCTACACAACCTGGGATAGGTGTTAAGATGAAAGTAGGTGACCCACAAATGACTGGAGCTCAAATTCCAAAGCAGACTGAGGACCAGAGATAAGCATGAAGAGAAGAATACCAAAATAATAATAACAATAATAAAAAATATTTAAGAAGAAAAAAAGAGAAGAATACCAGTCTATGTAGGCGGCAGCGATTGTGAGGAGAAGCAGGAGGGAAGGCTGTCTGGAGTGTAGTGTTTTACACGCCCACCCAAGGGCTCGACCAACCCAAATGGCCACAGTCAGTATTACAGCCTCTTCACAGAAGAGATCAAACTGGATTCCATATAAGCTATGATGGGCTGTTCTTCCTTCTCACTCTGCCCTCCCTCTGGCAGTCAAAATTTAAGGTTACACTAATAAAGGCACTCCCAGAACTAAACAACAAGTACCAGGGTTTCAGAAAAATAATTCTGAGCTGATATTAGCAAGTAATCTCACTAGATGGCACTGCTGACTTCCAAATCCGAACCTGAATGAGGCCAACGCACCCAGCTTCTGGAACCAAAACTAGAACCTTCTGGCGCCCCCTGCTGGCCTCCCCATTACTCAGAAAACAGTTCAGAAGGTGGAGAGGAAAGCAACAATGGTTCACCTTCAAACTATTTATTCGTTCTAAATAACTAAGGAATATCAACCTGCACGCATTCAACAAGGTTTCATATAATGCCCTCTATGTGCACACAGGCCAACTAAAGGCAGCATCAAGGCTAAGTCTGGACTTTGGAATATGCTGCCTCAGGTATATTATATCCAAACTCTTCTACTTTCTACTTAGGTGATCCTGAGCAAATTAACAGTCATTTTGCTTACCTACAAAATGGAGATGGTATATTACAATCATTCTAACTGCTGTGAGGGTTAAAGACTGTAATGCTGTTGTAAGAATTAGAGAATGCAGGGACTTGGAGAACAGACTTGTGGTTGCCAAGGGAGAAGGGGAGTGAGTGGGATGGACTGGGAGTCTGGGGTTAATAAATTCAAACTATTGCATTTGGAGTGAATAAGCAATGAGATCCTGCTGTACTGCACAGGGAGCTGTATCTAGTCACTTATGATGAAACATGATGGAGGATAATGTGCGAAAAAGAATGTATATATGTGTGTAACTGGGTCACTTTGCTGTGCAGTAGAAATTGACTGAACACTGTAAACCAACTATAATGGACAAAATAAAAATCATTAAAAAAAGAATTAGAGGGAGTTCCCATCATGGCACAGCGGAAACGAATCCGACTAGGAACCATGAGGTGGCTGGTTCAATCCCTGGCCTTGCTCAGTGGGTTAAGGATCCGGCGTTGCCGTGAGCTGTGGTGTAGGTCACAGACGTGGCTTGGATCTGGCATTGCTGTGGATGTGGCATAGGCCGGCGGCTACAGCTCTGATTAGACCCCTAGCCTGGGAACCTTCATATGCCGTGGGTTCAGCCCTAAAAAAAAAAAGAATTAGGAGTTCCCATCGTGGCGCAGTGGTTAACGAATCCGACTAGGAACCATGAGGTTGCGGGTTCGGTCCCTGCCTTTGCTCAGTGGGTCAAGGTTTCGGCGTTGCCATGAGCTGTGGTGTAGGTCGCAGACGCGGCTCGGATCCTGCGTTGCTGTGGCTCTGGTGTAGGCTGGCAGCTACAGCTCCGATTCGACCCCTAGCCCGGGAACCTCCATATGCCGTGAGAGCGGCCCAAGAAATGGCAAAAAGACAAAAAAAAAAAAAAGAATTAGAGAATGAACATCTGTGAAGTATGGAGACAGTGCCTGGCATATACTAATTGCTGTATAAATGTTATGTGCAAGGCATTTCTTGAGAGTCAAGGAAAAATAAAGACATGAATCGGACAAGGATCTTGCTCTCAAGGTCTTTACAATCTGGAAAGTAAGAGTAGGTATAAACTATAATTTTACACTACATTCAAAAGCAGAAAATGCTAACTTTTAGAAGTAAATATTAATTGCTACAGAAGCATAGACCAAGGAAAGATCATTTGCTTCTGGGGCTAGTAAGAAAAGACTGTCTTAATATCAAAGGTTTTTGTGCTGACACTTGAAATTTGAACGGATTCAGGATGAGCAGAACCAAGAAGAGAGGGCATTCTGGTTCAGCGCCACTCACCAAACATTGATCACCTACCAGGCACTGTGCTAGGAGATGGGGAACATAAAGAGCCCAGAGTCTAGGAGACACAAGTATGTGCTGAGCACTGCGACATAGGAAGGCTGAATGGGTGCAGATTGCAGTCGATTCTTCAGGTGGGTTTCAGGGGACCCAGAGGAGAGGGGAATGTGGGACAGGAGGAACTGCAGATAAATCCACAGCAGCAACAGCTGCAGGGTGCACGGGCTCCTTCCTCCTCTAGACCCACCCCTATTCCCCACCCCTAGGAGCTGGTCCTCTGCCTCCCACCCACCTCCCTCATTTTCAGAACTTTTGCCCACAGTCTTTAAAGCGAGATGAATGTCAACCAGTCCTCCACTCAACCCCCATCAGTGATCATTGTTGAGTAGAATTTCCAGAGATTCAGACATGACCTTGCTCTTTCACAAAAACTCTCAATTCCTCCCTTAAGTGAGCCTTTTCTTTTTTTTCCTTTCTCCTTCTTTCTTCCTTTCTCGCCCCGCCTCCTTTTTTTCCCCCCTTTTTTGGCTGCCTCACAGCAAATGGAGCTCCTGGGCCAGAGATCAGATCTGAGCCACAGTTATGACCTACAGTGTAGCTGCAGCAACACCAGTCCTTTAACCCACTATGCTGCCGGGCTTGGGATTGAACCTGGGTCCTGGTGCTGCAGAGATGCCGCTGATCCTGTTGCACCACAGAGGGAACTCAAAGTGAGCCTTGTCAAACGATACAGGCCACCTGGACACTGAAGAGCTCCCCCTGCTCCCTAAATGAATCTGCCTGTCCTCTGAGGTCATGACAAAAGCCACCACCATAGTAGGGGGTTTATAGAGGCATGTGGAAAGCTGGAAGGTCAAGGGCCACATCCACAACCACTCCATTTCAGTCAAGGCCTTGCAGGGACAGGTGGCTGGCCTGGGAAGTTGAGAACTTGGAGGAAGTCCAGCAGAGGGCACTAACACATGAAAACTGTAATGTAGGAAGAAAAAAAAAAAAAAAAAAGCCTGAAAAGAAACTCTAAACAAGGATTTGGAATGACTTAGCCCGGGGGCACCGGATGACTGTAAGTCAGCTCAATCCTACAAGGAAGGGAAGTTGTGTAAGCAACCTGTTCCCTTTCCCCTAAAAGAGCTAGAGAAGGCATAAGGATAACCGAAATCCCTCCTGTTTCAAATTCAAGCTTTCAATACAAATCACTGCATAAATTCAATGTTTGAAACAGACTGTGGTAGTAAATAAGGTGGGGAAGCGCTTCTTTACATTCTGGGAGGTTCCTGACGGAAACCTGCTGAAGTGAATTGAATTCGGAATCCTGGTTTTGTGCTCCACCAGCAGGTGAGCGCTCACTCGGAGCTTATCCTAGAAGGTCTAGCTAAACCAGTAAAGTAACACTGGCTGGGGAAAGTCCATTTTAACCTGAGCCAGAACACACTCCAGAGGCAGAAATTCACAGGCTATGAGCAGGAGGCCCCGCAAGGCAGGCTGGGTAAAGCCATGATTCCGCCGGCCTCCCTCCCCACCCCCATCCCTGAGCACTGACAGGAAGTACAGGCTAAACCCACAAGCCACCAGGAAGGTGTCCTTTTGCCCTCTGGAAAGTACAGCCACACTCCTAGGGAGACTAAATTTGGCACCTTTTCTGAGTTGGTGCTTCATAAGCAGAAACAGCTCTTTCTCGCCCAGACAACACTAACGGGGTCTCCTAAACCCAGAAGGGATTTGAGAGATGCAGGGGATTCCAAGTAATTGTGAGGATGTGTGAGCTGTAATTTAGGATTTCCAGAGCCTAATGGAACCTGTCCATTTACTCACATGGAAGCTGGGCACTCATTTTTCCCATGTCTTTGCTTTGGGCTGTAATCAAAGCAATCTAGTGTGTCAGTATCAGTTATCTGATGCTAATCAGATGCTCTGAAAAGCTCAGAGTGGCTTTGACTGATACACAACTTTGATTAATAAAAACAGGGGAAGAAAGGGTTCCCGCTGTGGCACAGCGGAAATGAATCTGACTAGTATCCATGAGGACATGGGTTTGATTCCTGGCATCACTCAGTGGGTTAAGGATCTGACGTTGCCGTGCACTATGGTGTAGGTTGCAGACAAGGCTCGGATCTGGTATGGCTGTGGCTGTGGTGTAGGCTGGCAGCCGTAGCTCTGATTTGACCCCTAGCCGTAACTCCGATTTGACCCCTAGCCTGGGAACTTCCATATGCCACAGATGCGGCCCTAAACAGCCAAAAGAAAAAAAAAAAAAAGAAGGGAGGGGAAGAAATTATTCTCAGCAGGAGACGTAGTAGAATAGCATGGAACTTAGGTTTGCCCCGGCTTTGTTTCTTATTGGCTCTGTAATTTGGTCAAGTCACCTACCCTCTCTCAGCCTATTTCCCCAGAAAATAGGAACAATAAAACACCACTTGGAGGCATTCCTGTTGTGGCTCGGCAGGCTGAGAACCTGACACTCTCTGTGATAACGTAGGTTCGATGCCTGGCCTCATTCAGGAGGTTAAGGATCCAGTGTTGCCACAAGCACAGATGTGCCTTAGATCCAATATTGCTGTGGCTGTGGTGCAGGTCACAGTCACAGCTCCAATTAGACTTGGCCTGAGAAATTCCATATGCCACAGGTATGGCCATAAGGGGGGAAAAAAACCAAAAAAACAAAAAAACCTTGGAGAATTTTGTCGAGGGTTAAGTTGTGAGTAATACAATCAAGATATCTGAGTATCTGAGTTCAGGATTTTGAGTCGGCAAGACATAGCTCTGCCCCTTAGCACAGTGATACAGTGATATTGGGCAAGCTACTTAAACTTTTCTCCTTTTTTTTTTTTCTTTTTGGCTGCGGGCCACGGCGTATGGAATTTCTGGGCCAGGGATCAGCTCTGAGCCTCAGTTGTGACCTATGCCACGGCTGTGGCAACGCCAGATCTTTAACCTACACTGTGCTGGGCCAGGATCGAGCCTGCGTCCCAGCACTCTCAAGATGCCACTGATTCCATTGCACCACAGCAGGAACTCCTGCTTAACTTCTCTAAGTATCAGATGTGGCTACACCACAGGCCTTTAAGGATTTTAGTGAGGATTAGAAACGGTAGAAATCATCTATAGAAAGCATCTAGTGCCATGTTTGGGCCTTGGTAGCTGTACTAGAAATGGTGGACATCAATTATACTGAATATTCACAGTTATATTCCCAGTTAGTTCAACAGGTAAATATTTTGAAGCACCCAATACATGGGAGGAAAATGACAGAAGAGACCCTTATGGTAAAAATGTTGAGAGCCACTGACTCAAAAAGTAGAGTCACACATGTCACTGACAAAAGAAAAGGAGGGGTTTTCACGCTGAATTATAACCACCTGCAAGATGACTCTGGCATTTACCATTTCATTTTAAGAAGGAAAGGTGTCTGGGGGAAGAAGCAGGTAGCAAATAAGGACAGAATAAAAGAAAATAGTTTCTGTTTGTCATCTGGCAATAGAGTATAGGAAGGTCTAATCATAGAAAATAAGCAAACAGATGTGAATTGGGACACTGCCAAGGACTGTCAGCTTCTTACACAACATACCTGAATATTCTCAAATACTACTTAGAAAATAGCATGCGCCAAGTGAAAACTGATTTGTCTACAAAGTTAGCAGGACTGCTTCTGCTGGACGGCTCTCTGGGATGGTGCAGCAAGGTGGGTAGCTGGTCCAAGAGTCAGGGATTCAGAATCCAGCTAAATGTCTTTTAACTCATTACAGCTCAGTAACAGTTCTCTAACAGTTCTTTTGCCTCCAAAGCACCCAATGTCTCTGTCTTTAAAAAAGCAATCTCAGAGTTCCCGTTGTGGTGTAGCAGAAATGAATCTGACTAGGAACCAGTGAGGCTGCAGGTTGGATCCCTGGCCTTACTCAGTGGGTTAAGGATCTGGTGTTGCTGCAAGCTCTGGCATAGGTCACAAATGTGGCTCAGATCTGGCACTGCTGTGGCTGTGGCCTAGCCCAGCAGCTGTAACTCCCATTCAACCCCTAGCCTGGGAACCTCCATATGCTGCAGGTGTGGCCCTAAAAAGCAAAAAAAAAAAAAAAAGAGAGAGAAAAGAATCTCTCCCTCAACTCCTTTAGGTTTCCTTTCTTCCCTCCTGAGTCGTATTTTATTCAAAGAAATCACTATTCGATGATCACCAAACTTCCATCAAAACTGTATCAGAGGAGTTCCCGTTGTAGCTCAGTGGTAATGAACCTGACTAGTATCTAAGGATGCAGGTTCAATCCCTGGCTTTGCTCAGTGGGTTAGGGATCTGGCATCACCGGGAGCTGTGGTGTAGGCTGCAGCTGCAGCTTCATTTAGACCTTTAGCCTGGGAACTTTCATATGCTGTGGGTGCAGCCCTAAAAAAACAAAACAAAACAAAACTGTATCAGATTTGCATATAATGTGTTGTGATAAGTAGTTATTAATAAACAAAAAAGAAATCCTGATATTCCTTTTTCCAGCATGTCTCATTTATTCTGATTTTTCTATGTAATTTAAAATTGTTCATCTTCAAAACATTTTAAACATTACCCCATCGAATGCATCTGTGGCAATCAATAAACTACTTTAAATTACTTTTAAAAAACTGTATCAGAATAAGCTGGGTGCTTTACTATGCAGCTTCCCTGTCTCCTTCCCAAATTTACCAAGTTAAAGTCTGAGCCTGTCCAGGGATGCCTTTTTATTTTTTATTTTTATTTTTTGGCCATATGCCCAAGGCATGCACAACTTTCCAGGCCAGGAATTGAACCTTAGCCACAGCAGTGACAATGCCAAATCCTTAACCACTAGGCCACCAGGGAACTCCCAGGAATGCATATTTTTTAAAAGCTTCCTAGTGGGCAACAAGAATTAAGACCCACCAGACATCACACTCACTGCCTCCACTTCCTCACCACTGATTTTCAAATTAGTCACTGTAACCTGGACTGCACCCCTACTCCTCCTTGGTTTTACTAACCAAAACCTCTGTTAGCCAGAGCCAATGACAACAGTTACATCCTAACCTTATGTGACGACCCCACCGATTACTACCGTTCTCTAAATTTCACCCTTCCTGCCTTCTATGACACCAATCTCTCCTGGTTCTTGGACTTTGTCCTACTTTTGTTTTTCTCTCCTTTTTTTAGGGAACTTTGTGGACTCCTAAAATGTTTCCCAGGACTTTCTTCTGCTGGCTCCTAAAATGTTTCCCAGGACTCATTCAGCTACTCAAGAAATTATCCAACACCAACTAAAGACCAGGCATTGTTGTAGAACCTAGATCCTAACAAAGTGGATACTAACAGAGTAGTAAACAAAACAGATGAGACCTCTAAACTCAAGGAGTTCGTTCACATTTCATTCAGTTCCTTCCTCTTCCAGCTTTATACCCAGGGAAACTAAGTTTCACGGATCTCTGAAATTGCTATATTACACATTCATTGGAGAGGATTTATAGCTCTCATCTGATTCTCAAATAGGCCTGTGACCCAAAGAAGATTAAAATCCATTGCAATATATCTCTGGGGAATCATACCCACATGCAAGGCTTCAATCATGATGGACGCCTTAATGACTCCCAAAGATAGCAGGGAACTGAGCTGTCACTTGTCACATGTGGCTATTTAAATTTAAATTAATTAAAAATCAGTTCCTTAGTTGTACTAGTTACATTTCAAGAACTCAATAACCACATGTGGCTAGTAGCTACCATATCAGTGCAGACAGAGAATATTTCCATCATAGCAGAAAGCTTTTTTGGAAACAGAGAGGTTTCCAGGTCAAACCCAGGATTTGAGTTCCAGCCCTGCCACTAGTTATCTGAGTAACTTAGAGCAGCTTATTAACCCCTCTCTACATTCCTGCCACCTCATTGTTTAAAATGTAGGTCACTTCATAGACCTGTTTGGAGGGTTAAACAAGTTAACTAATATAAAGCACTTAACAGAAGTCTCTGCAAGTCATAAATACCCTCAAAATGGTTTTTGTTTTGTTTTTTTGACTGTCTGCGGCATGCGGAAGTACTTGGACCAGGATCAAACTTGAACCATAGCAGTAACAACCCCAGGACCTTAACTGCTAGACCACCAGCAGACTCCAATAGTTATTTTTATTATCATACATCTGCCATGGTACTGGTTTCTCTTGAGTTCAACAGGATTCTCAAACTGAACGTACCCAATACTAAATTCACCACATTTTTGTCCTCTCCTTGGACTCTACCAGTAAGGATTCATTCCAACTGGAACTGCATCTCTACATCAATTTCACACCAGGCCCTGCAGACTCTATCTTCTTACTTTCCCTCTAAGGCAGCTCGTCCTCCATTCATCACGCTGCCCACCACCCTTGGATCAAGCTCTCAACACTCCTTGCTGGGATCAGTTTAATAGGCTCCTAACTTCTTTTCCCACTGCCAACCTGGCCCTACTCCAGTCTATGCCTCTATGGGCTCCCCAGGCACCAGGCCCAAAACTACCCTCTCCCTCTTCCTCTGTCACCTCTTCTACCAAATAACTCACATCTGCCTTCCTTAGCTCAGCCACCTGCATCACCATCCATCCATCTACTCAGTTGTCCAAACAGGGAAACTCAGAAATAGTTTGTCAGTTCCCTCCCCTCCACTCCCTACTTCCAATCTGTCGCTGAGTTCTGGTGTTCCTACCTTTGAAGCATCTTTTATATCCAGCCCCTCTTCCCTATTCCTCCCGTACCTGCCATGGTCCAAAGACCAGGGCCAGACTGGCTACACAAGAATTGATTTAAAACTTTCTTAAAAATAGGTTCCTACGAGGAATTCCTGCTGTGGTGCAGTAGGTTAAGGATCTGGTGTTGTCTCTGCAGCGGTGCAGGTTCAATCCCTGGCCCCAGTGAAGTGGGTTAAGGATCTGGTGTTGCCACAGCTGTGGCGTGGGTTGCAGCTGTGACTTGAATTGGATACCTGACTCCAAAATTTCCATATGCCAAGGGTGCAGCCAAAAAAAAAATAATAATAAATAAATAGATAGATATGTTCCTATTCCCTCACTTGCCCTGGATTCTGATTCTGGGGGTCTAGGATGGAGTCTAAAGGATTTTTAAGGCACATCCTAGGTCTGCAAACTACTGAAGTCCTACTCTATAGAAACGGCCCCTTATCTGTGCCAAATAAACTTTTAACAACCAGCTTGAGAGGGAAAAGGAGACTGATTTCTATCACTTGCTGACTTCTGTGCTGTACATATTCCCATCACAGTTGATTTCAAGCACCAACATGATGACACTAAAATCACAACTGGGAAGTGACGTGCACCACTGGTGAAGGCAAACCAGTCCAGCAAAGGATGTGCCTGGACCAGACCTATAGCTTCTAAAAATGCTCTAGATATGCCTCTTCCCAGGTTACAGGCCTTTGAAGGCTTCCTAATATCTTAGATGACAGTCCAGAGTTCTTTGCCTCACACACAAGGCCTTCCAACACAAAACCAACCTCTTCTCAACTTCTCAACTTCCCCGACAGGAAGTTCCTCCTAAGGCCCTAATGTTCTATTGACACGGAACCACTTGTGCCCCCCAGCCCTCCAAACTTTGTCCACAGTGTTCCCTCTGCTTTAAATGTCTCTTCTACATGATCCCACAGACCCCACCTCAATAACTGTATCTCCCACCTTGGCCAATTGAGCCCCATGTCACACAAAAGCCTGGCTGTCTCTCCAGGACCTAGCTCATTGATGTCCTTCTTCCACCTGCCCCAGAGCTCTGTCCCCTTGAGCCACGCAGCGATGGCAAAGCGGAGCCTAAGCAGTCTTTGCCATGGGGAATGGCACCTTTGCCTGACTCCTGAAGACAGCCTGTGGACCACATCAGAGAAAATGTGCTTTCGTGCAAATATGGGCTGCTTTTTCCAGCATATTCAAGCTACTGCATACTAATATGTTGTATTTAATACTAACAGTAGCCCTTCACATTTAAACAGTACTTTCCAGTCTACAAAGTACTTCCCTGTACATACATATACATATACAGTATGTGTGTGTGTGTGTGTGTGTGTATATATATATATATATATATATATATATATATATATACTCTGATGTCCACTCCCCCCCCCAGCTTTTTAGGGTTGCACCCACAGCATATGGGAGTTCCCAGGCTAGGGACCAAATCAGAGCTACAGCTGGCAGCCTATGCCACAGCCACAGCAACTTCGGATCTGAGCTGCGTCTGCAACCTACACCACAGCTCTTGGCAATGCCGGATCCTTAACCCACTGAGCGAGGCCAGGGATTGAACCTGCATCCTCCTGGATACCAATCGGGTTCATTTCCACTGAGCCACAACGGGAACTCCCTGATGTCCATTTTATTTTATTTTTATTTTTTTGTCTTTTTGCCTCTTCTAGGGCCGCTTCCCACAGCATATGGAGGTTCCCAGGCTAGGAGTCGAATCGGAGCTGTAGCCACCAGTCTACACCAGAGCCACAGCAACTCGGGATCCAAGCTGCATCTACAACCTACACCACAGCTCACGGCAACGCCGGATCCCCAACCCACTGAGCAAGGCCAGGGATCGAACTCGCAACCTCATGGTTCCTAGTTGGATTCATTAAACACTGAGCCACAACGGGAACTCCCGATGTCCATTTTAAAGATGAAGAAAATAAGGGTTCAGGGGAATACATGACATGTCTAAGAGCGAATGGTTAGTAAGCTAAGGAATAAGGATTTTAATCGAGGTTTTTCCGCCCTGAATTCTGTTCTTTCACTCTGAGCACATGACAGTGCCAGGCTTAGCCTTCACTTGGAGTTGGGAAGGGGTGGGTGGCGGGAAGGACCTGTGATGAGACTGGGGGAGATCTGAACGTGGGGTGGGAAGCTGAGAAGAACTTGAATGTTCATTCTGCTGAAATTGCCAATCGTCTCTGTTCTGCAGGAGGCAACCCTCAGCCAGAAAGCAGGAACATCTGGGAAGCCCAATGCAGCAAAGACCTTGAAACAAGAAGTGACAAAGAATTTGCCCTGGCCAGTCAACAGGCACTGATGTGAAATAGCGCCTGCCATGAGGTCTCAAGGCCGCAAGTGAAACCATAGAAATAAATACCTTTTTTTTTTTGTCTTTTTGTTGTTGTTGTTGTTGTTATTGTTGTTGTTGCTATTTCTTGGGCCGCTCCCACGGCATATGGAGGTTCCCAGGCTAGGGGTTGAATCGGAGCTGTAGCCACTGGCCTACGCCAGGGCCACAGCAACACGGGATCCGAGCCGCGTCTGCAACCTACACCACAGCTCACGGCAACGCCGGATCGTTAACTCACTGAGCAAGGGCAGGGACCGAACCCGCAACCTCATGGTTCCTAGTCGGATTCGTTAACCACTGTGCCACGACGGGAACTCCAGAAATAAATACCTTTTCGACCATACCTGAAAAAAAGAAATAACTTATGCCTCAGAGCAGCGCTGCCTCATCAACCAGCTGGTGAAAAAGCCATAGGCAAGCCAAAACACCCAGAGCAACGTGCACAGGGAGAGGGCAGAACTTCCTAGAGCCAGAGCCAGAGCCAGGCATAGACAGACTTCTAGGAAGCCAGATAAGGGTTGGCCTCAGCCCAAGGGGCAGGTTTTCAAGACTAGAAAGGCCAGAGCTGTCCCATTTAGGTATGAGAGCAGAACTCAGAACAGGCAGGCCAGCTGCACAGCAGAAATGCAGGTGCCCTGGGGGCCTCTTCAGAGAAACAAGTGTAGGAAAGGCTTGGCAGTGCCAACTTGATGCTACTGCCAGCTGAGATAGGAGTAGCTTGATTTAGGAGCCAACCTAGAGAAGACTGGGCAGCTGATTCCCCAGAAACAACTGGTGAATTCCTACAGGAACATTTCAGATGCTCCCCAAGAGTGGCAGGGGTCTATTTCACGTCTGATGGAAGATCCAACTCAATTAAGAATAAATATGTTTTCAAGACATTTTATGCCTGTGGATTCCCAACTGGCAGTGAATTTTATCACCACCTGTTTCCCTCTAGTTAACAGAATTCAAAGTCCTTAAGCTGAAAGTGTACGAGTCCTAAAGGTCGAGGTAAGGAAGATATGGTATTCTGTATCTTTGTGTTTTGTATCTTGACCTCAGGGGCCAAGGACTGAGGCACCAAGGAGAGGAGAGCCTGATGCATATGAAAAGAAGGACGAATTCCTGAGTCCCACAGGACAAAGGACACATGTGGCAGGAGGAGTAATTATGCAGAAACTTTATCACAGGCAAACTGCCAGATACCATGGAGGGGACCATGGAGTTCAAGGACAGACCAGAGGCTGTTTTCCAGAAAGGGTCCTTTCAGCCTCCTCGTCTCCCCTTCCCAGCCCCACTCCTATCCCCGTCCCCTGTGCATCGCCCATGCACCTTCATTTGCCCTTGTGCCCCAGGAAAAACTGGTTTATGATAAAACTATTATCATGTTTATCATGGGTTGTTTTTTTTTTTTTTCCCAATTAGAAGAAATTAAAACAGTCCTACCCAAGAACTCTGCTCATTTACCAACACTCAGAGAGCCGTCCGGGGCTTGGGAAGAAACAGCATTGACTGGACCTGGAGTCAAGAAATCTGGGTCTAAAGCCTGATCTGTTTCCACAAATGATTTTTCACATGGGACTAAATGCCTATCTTCTCTGCCAAGCACTGTGACAACTTGCTGACAAAAAACATGCATTGTCACTTTTTACTAGCAAGAGGGCAACAGGTACTGGAATACTTGTTATCAGAATGGCAAACAAAACAGAAATTGAATAGCCACAAATCATTAATTTCTGACTTGAGAATGTTAATGAAACATACCCCTCCCAGCCCCCTGCTCATTATATCTCGTCCTATATTCAATTAACCCACTTCAGGTTCAGCTCCGGGGCCCACCCACATGACAAGGGCCAAAGATAGATTTTGATGATATAAAGAAATGCCTTGAGTGGCAGCCTATAAATAGAGAAAAGATGAGGAAGTGGGAGTTCCTGGTGTGCCTCAGCAGTTAACAAACCCGACTAGTAAAGATGAGGACGTGGGTTTGATCCCTGGCCGCACTCAGAGGGTTAAGGATCTGGCATTGCTATGAGCTGTGCTGAAGGCTGGCAGCTGCAGCTATGATTTGACCCCTAGCCTGGAAACCTCCACATGCTGCAGGTGCAGCCCTAAAAAAAAAGCTAAATAAATAATGAGGAAGTAAGCTTTGGGAGGGTCGGGTACTGTGCTAGAAAGCAGAGGCCACGAAGTACCCTAAGAACTTCAAGAATCTTAATGTGTTGCGAAGTGGAGCTAAAAGTCTAAAGATCATTAATTATGAATAACCAAAAGTTTATCTCATAGAGGAAGAAGAAACTAACCTGTATTGAGTGCCTATTACATGCATTTTTCACATTACTTCACTTATAAGTCAGTATTTCAAGAAAATAATCTTTTTAATTCAAATTTTATTCTATTCTTCTTCATTTATTTACAGCAAGAAGACAAGTGTTTTATTTTAGGTAGCTAAGTAGCCCCATCTACCCTAACTCCAGGAGTGACCGACACACCTATAATCCATCTATGATATTCTTTCTGACCAACACAGTGCTCCCTACGACAGCCTCCTACAAATGCTTTTCCAGGCTCAGGAGTAAGCAGACAGCTATGCTGATGATGCCTAAAGCCCACAAGAGTGTTGAGTCCTCTATGTAACTCTGCTGGGCTAAAAGCATTAAGGTGGTTATACATCGTAGGGGAGCAGAATTTGCCCCCCTCAAGTATACCTCTCTGGCACATTGTTTTCAACTGGTTATTTTCTGAGAGGAAGCAGCCTTGGAGAGGGCTCTAAAAACCAAGTAAAGGAGTTCCGGCCGTGGTGCAGTGAGATTGGTGGCATCGAACACAGGTTCGATCCCTGGCCTAGCACAATGCGTTCAAGGATCCAGAGTGCTGCAGCTGTGGCATAGGTCCCAGCTGCAGCTCAGATTCAATCCCTGGCCCAAGGGGAACTTCCACAGGCAAGAACTTCCCTTTTGTAAGAAGCATTTACAGTTGTAAGGGAACATGCCAAGGATAATAAGGCAGGTCACCCTCTCTACATGGAAGAGGAAGAGGACCAAATCTCTAGAAACTCCCATCAGTGGAGAAGGCAGCAACTTAAATCCGCATCACCATCACCCTTGTTCACTGTGCTTTTCCGGGGAAACTCCTAGAACTGACTATCCCCATTCTCAACATCCTCTTTTGTCTTTAGCTAAGGATTTAATATACATATAATATATATATATATATATCTTTTCCAGGGCTGCTCCCACGGCACATGGAAGTTCCCAGGCTAGGGGTCTAATCAAAGCTACAGCTGCCGGCCTGCACCACAGCCACAACAACTCGGGATCCGAGCAGTGTCTGCGACCTACACCACAGCTCACAGCAACGCCGGATCCTTAACCCACTGAGCAAGGCCAGGGATTGAACCCACAACCTCATCGTTCCTAGTCGGATTCGTTAACCACTGAGCCACGATGGGAACTCCTAGCTAAGGATGATATTTAAGGAGAGAGCTTGGGCGACTTAGTTTTCCTGGGCCTCTCCTGTATTAAACATCTCCTTGATTTTTCTCTTGTTAAACCGTCTCATGACAATTTCATTCTTAGACCAGTCAGGAGAACCTCAAAAAGCATAGAAAATTATTCTTCCTCCCCAAGACCATGCATCACTGGCTCAGGAGATCTGATTTAGAATTTGGGGAAAATTACAGGACCAAAAGGGCTAGCCCCAGAAGCTCCACTTCCATCCCGTATTTGCCCAGCTGTGGAGTGGATACTTGAAAGTATCCCACCTGTACACACATACCCTACATGTTCTTATCACTCAAAATGCTCCTGTTCTCCTCTATCTTTTCTGCTTACAACTCTCATTTCAGCAGTAAATGAGTGGGGGATTACAACACACAGGGGGAAACCCTGGCCTTTTCCTGTTTCATTAGCTAGGATTCTTTAGATCAAAGAAGTGATCTGGGAGTTCCGGACGTGGCTCAATGGTAACAAGCCTAACTAGTATCCACGGGGACACAGGTTCAATCCCTGGCCCCACTCAGTAGATTAAGGATCCGGTGTTGCTGTGACGATGATGTCGGCTGGCAGCTGCAGCTCTGACTCAACTCGTACCCTGGGAACCTCCATATGCCGCAGGGGCGGCCCTAAAAAACAAGAAAGAAAAAAGCAAAGAAGAAAGTGATATGCTTCAACTTTTCTTTACATCCAGTTTCTTCTCAGGGCAATTTTAGTAAGAAGGTAATAAATGATATGGCAATGAGCAGGCTCGCTTCCTGAGCTCAGCTGAGAGAGGGTCTCATTTATTCATTGAGGTGAGACAAGTTGGTATTTGTGATGATGCCTGTTGCCCCAACAGGGCAAATATCCACCCCAAGTGAGTCACACTATTTTGGTTTCATCATACTTCAGAAGTTTCCTGCCTTTTCCCCTTTCATTACTCCCCTCCCCTAAGTGGTGATCTCCACCAGCTACATCCGTTTCCCCTACATTCACTTCACCCCCTGCAATCAAGCTTCCATTTCTATTGCTTGATACAAACTGTTCTCTTATCAAAGGTCACCAATGACTACCTAATGGCCTTTTTTCCCCATCTCAATACTTTCCGACATTTCTACAGCATTTGGAATGATTCTTCCTTCTTGGGGTAAAAAGTACTTCGCCCTTGGCTTAAGTTGAATAGTACTTAGTGAACTCACATCTTTCATTCAAACAAGCATTTCAGGAGCACCTACTCTGTGCCAGGCTCCCTTTGAGGGAACACAAAGATTAAAAAGGAGAAAGACATATTCCATCCTTAAGGAGTTTATTCTCTAGTGGAGAAAGAGACACTTCATTGAATAATGAGATCACACGCAGTAAGGTAACAGTTTCACAGAGGGTGGGATGTGGGGAAGTGTATGTACAAAGTTCAGGATCCAGACTAGAGAAAGAACACCTGGGGTGCATGGGGATACGGATGGCACTTCACAGAGGAGGAAGCATTTGAGCTGACATTTAAGAGACGAGTAAAAGTTTACTAGCAGACCATATCCCAAGTGGAGAGACCAGCACATGGAAAGAAAGAGGCATGAAAAGACATGCATGCCCAGTCAAGCACTGTGACCTCATGAGCCCCACACTGCTGGCAGTGAAGGTGGACGTGGGAATGCCCAGAGACTTGTGTGGGCAAGTAAGCAGGGTCGACATCACCAAGGGCCCTGTGTGTCCCAGAAACAGGATGAAATTTCATTCTGTAGCTGAAGAACAAGCGCTGATGAAGTCTGGAGAGGGAAGTGATTCATTTATTAGAAGAAAGTAGAGGGTTAAGCTGGAGGCCTGTAAAGAAGCCCTCTCTATTAAGCAGAGGGGATGAAGGCTCCAGCTAAGGGGACGAGGATGGAGAAAACCAACAGCAGAGAGAGTCAGGAGGTGCCTAACAGCGGAGAGAGTCAGGAGGTGCCTGACTGCAGGTGATGGGAGCAGGCAAGAAAGAAATCTAAGATGTCCTGCTTCCTCTGCTCACCAGCCCTTAGGGACAGTTCTGTCTCCTTCTTCAGCATTCCCACCACTTTAGCACAGTGCAAAATACATGTGAGACAAGCAGTAAATACCTACTGACTCATTGATTACTACCACCTTCATCAACTAGTGATAAGTCTACAGCAAATCTGCAGTGAGCCTTGTACCTTGACCAAGAGCAGGAGGGCTGCTAAAGTGGGTTATGAAATGACTGCAGGGCACCCAACTGGTTCTCTATAGCATCTGTACACACTCATCCTGAAGTCACATATTAAGCAGCACTCACCTATTAAAAATAAAAACATATGGAAAACAGGGCACAGGTGGAGGAGTAGCACTGGAGCTGGGCTGGGAGGTCTGGGTCCAGCTCTGGCTCTGCCACTGACTTGGCGGCACATGGAGAAGCGGTATCACCCTTCTGAACCTCTGTTTGCTGAGTGTGCTCAACAGCCACAAAGGCCCTTCTGGCCTTGAACGTGCAATGAGGCTACGAAAAGTTTACTCAAGGGAGGAAATCTGCAGGGAAAATTGGTTTGAAAGCGAAGCGACTGGCAGAGAAAGGAGTTGTGTGAACTTAACCAGGAGGGGGAGGCAGCCTTGGCTGCCCAGCAGGGAGAGGACAATGTGGAACTCAAATCACAGCATATTAGCTCAAACACAAAACCTGAAGCTCAGGGACAAAACTTGGAGCTGATGCTCATGAGAGGCCTGGCTCTCTTTCAATAAAGAAGTAGCCTACCCTAGCAAGCTCTCCCTTTTCTCAGTAAAGGGATGGCTCACTCTAGCAGACCCTTATCAGGAACGAGGATAGTTTCAGACCCCTGGCTAATCAGCAAAGCCCACCACCCTTTCCCTTACCCTCTAGCTATAAAAAGAAGCAGCCAACTTCCATTGGGGTTGGCTCTCCCCAACCACCAGGAAGTTACCCTACTGCACTAGCAGCATCTCTTATCACAACAAACTCTTCTTTCTCCTCACCTCACTATGAGTCTGGAAATTCCTCTTCTAATCCACACTAGGACCATAACAGACAAGTGTAGCTGAGACACCTGGAGAGGCAATCTACAGGCAGACAGCTGTCACAGGCTGAGAATATAAACTCCCAGAGAGAAAAGGAGGTATTTTACATTTTTTTTTTCTTAGCCCTTTGGCACTATTTCTAATAATGAGGATAACTATTAAGAGTATTCATTCCATAAAGTGTATGTGTTGTATGCTGCTGTCGAGGGTTTTCTAGGTACCAGCTCTGTTCTAATCACTAGAGACACAGTAGCAGCCAAGGCTCCTGTTCTTAAAGAGCTTAAATTCTTGTGGTTTATTAAGGATGCAGAGATGGGATGCAGATCACCAACAAAGAGACAAATTAAAAAACAGGATAATTTCAAAAGTAAAAAATATTATGAAGACGATAAAGATGGGTGGAAAGGAGTCTCAAAAAAGGAAAAAAAAAATGTTAAGATCACATCAATATTAAGTGGCAGAGTCTCCAAAAGCAGACTTAAATGTTTGCTTTCCTACTTTCCTAAATATGAAACAGGTCTCCTACACAGTACATATTCAAACAATATTTACTACTGATGTTGTCGGGGGTAAAACAGACCACGATACTCTTACCAATACAAGACTACGTGCTCAAGGAATATTCAGATATAACAAGTTAAAGTATTCTTAAAATATAAGTTCCACAAATAAGTCTCACAAAAGAGGACACAGACATCCGAGTACACACAAAGCCAATCCTAATCTCACAAATGCCTCATCTCTCTCTTTTTTAATTTAATTTTTATTTTTATATGTTTTAAAGCTTACCTTCCATTTACAGTCATTACAAAAAAATGGCTCTTTTCCCCATGTTGTACCATATACATCCTTGAGCCTATCTTATACCCGAGTTTGTACCTCCCACTCCCCCCTCGCATCTCTCACAAAAGATTTTCTTGAAATCTTACCTTGAATCTTTTTTATCAGTTCTTCTCATTTTTCTAAAAGTTCCCACTCTGCATCTTCTCCCTAACACCAAAAGCATCTTCAGTCCCTATTATACCTCATATCAAAGGATGTCACTCATCTCAAACGCAGAAGACAGTCTTGCCCTCCATCAGTCACAGTCCTCCACAGAGCCTTACGGCAGCACTGATTAAGCTGAAATCAAAGATTCATGAAGCCATATCACCGGGAACTCAGCATTGGGCAAGATACGCACAACACCTTCAGGGCTGGCTACTTGGCCCCCTCCCTTTCCCATGCGAAGGGGGATCAGGTTCCAGAAGTGCACCGGGAAACACTGAGACAGGACAGGCTGCCCTACCTGATCACACACAGCCCTAATCACCCTCTGGACCACTATTTTTTCCAAGTCTGCCAACCCCAAGTGACTCAGCAAAGGTGCCGCAATGACAAACAACCACATGTCCCAGGCCTGTCCTTCAGATCAGATAAGGCTGGCTCCAAAGGACGCCAATATGAAAACACCTCTTTCCCTTGAATGGAAAGGGGAGAGAGAGAAAAGGAAATGATCAGAAAATGAGCACAAACTGTGCACAGGCCTTTGCAGACGTGCCTTACTTTCTTATTTCATCTTCAAACCAACCTACAAGGTGGGTGCTAGCATGATCTTCCATTTATGTAAAGAGGAAACCGATGATGCAAAGTAGCCCGAGAGATGAGAACTTACTCCAGGCTGGAATTTTACCCTATAGAGGCAGGTTGGAAATTGCTACTGGGATAAAAGTCAAAGGTAGTCCCTGGAAAGTCACCTGTATAGACACTGTGAGGAACAGTAGTTATGGGAAGTTATGGACAGTATTTCGAAAAGAGGAACAGCCTTGGGAGAGGCAGAAACATTCTACTCCTCGGCTGTCCCCAGTCACTCTCTCACTCACACTCAGTAGCCACCTGACGCCAGACACACCATCACTCAGCCACAGGTGGGCTTACCCTGCCCTCACCTAGAACCAGGGTGGGTCAAGTCTCTAAGCCTCTCTGAGGTAGATGGATCAACCCAACTGCTGACATCAAGACAAGGACCAGATTCAATAGGCAAATTAAAATTTCTTGCTAGGAAGAGCTGAGTTACCATCTCATGGCCAAAGAGCATCTCACTTGCCTTAGGGGATACCCAAGGTTTAAAAATATCTATCTATCTATATATATATGGAGTTACCATCATGGCTCAGGGGTTAATGAACCCAACGAGTATCCATAAGGATGTGGGTTCGATCCCTGGCCTTGCTCAGGGGGTTAAGGATGAGGCATTGATGTAAGCTGTGGTACAGGCTATAGAAGCGTCTCAGACCCCACAGCTCCAGTTGGACCCCTGGCCTGGGAACCTCCATATGCTACAGGTGCAGCCATAAAAAGACAAGACAAAAGACAAAAAAAAAATCTGTGTGTGTGTGTGTGTGTGTGTGTGTATATATATATATATATATATATATGCGCACACACAAAGCTATGTAGTATTTACATGTATTAAATATACAATATATTTATTTTCAAAGTTTCATTCTTTCATTCATTCATTCCCCATTATCTATCCACTTAACCTGAATGAATGAGATTTGAAGGCATCTACATGGCACCAATTGTTTCTTTTAACCCTCTGAGGCTACTACTGAGCTGATTAAGACAGTGAAAGTGAATTATTTCCAAACCCGCCTGTCACTTGAAGGGGCCTTAATCTAGTCCCTGGAGGCTCTAGAATTCCAGATTCTTTGTGGCTATGAGGAAGAAAAATGTACAGATAATAAACCCTAAATACCTAAGTTCTGAATCTTTGGCTTCAATGAGAAACAAATCAGAATTGCTGTTTTCCCCGCCAATCCCCTGCTGGAGAAACCAAAGAGAAGGTCAGCAGTCCTGCATCCAGCAGGAAGAGGGGGAAGCAGAAAAAGCCCTGGGTACCCCGTGTGCAAGGCCAGGATCCTCCGGCCAACAAAACATGGGCCATCTGTGCCTACTCTGTAAAATGAATGAGCTAGGCCCAGTGTTGAGAAGAAACTGCTTCTGCTCTCCTAAAACAAGACGTCCTCCAACCCCATCGCCTCAGAAAAATCTTCTCTAGAGAGGGTGCCCTTCACAACAAGAGCTGGCCTGTTACCAGGACTACCAAACATAATGGTCACTGCTGTCCTCTCCGTGGAAGCCACGTTTTAGAATTTTACATTTTATTTGTCTGATTTGCACTTACTGCCTAATAGATGCTCAATTAAAATATGTTGTTGGGAGATCCTGTCGGGGCTCAGTGGTTAACAAATCCGATCAGCATCCATGAGGACGAAGGTTCGATCCCCGGCCTTGCTCAGTGGGTTAAGATCTGGCGTTGCTGTGAGCTGTGGTGTAGGTTGCAGACATGGCTCAGATCACACATTGCTGTGACTGTGGTGTAGGCCAGCATCTACAGGTCTGATATGACCCCTAGCCTGGGAACTTCCATATGCCGCAGATGCAGCCCTAAAAAGACAAAGACCAAAAAAAAAAAAAATATATATATATATATATATATATATATATATGTTGTTGAACAAATAAGTGGATGAGTAGTGTATGAATAATAATACACTAGACTAAGCCCTTCAAGAGCAGAGTGAGTCAGAGCTCAGTGGCCAGCACAGAGCAGCCAAGCTGTCAGTTTTTACAGAATCTAGAGGGGTCCTCACTACAACAGATGAAGGTTTAATGTGTCCCTCCAGGAGTTCCCCCTGTGGGGAAGTGGGTTAAGAATCTGACTGTAGGAGTTCCCCTCATGGCTCAGTGGTTAACAAATCCGTCTAGGAACCATGAGGCTGCGGGTTTGATCCTTGGCCTTGCTCAGTGGGTTAAGGATCTGGCGTTGCTGTGGCTGTGGTGTAGGCCAGTGGCTACAGCTCCAATTGGACCCCTAGCCTGGGAATCTCCATATGCCACGTGAAGCGGTCCAAGAAATAGCAAAAAGAGGAGAAAAAAAAAAGAATCCAACTGCAGCGGCTCGGGTTGCTACAGAGGTACGGGTTCAGTTGCAGCAGCTGTGGTATCATAGTTCACAGCTACAGCTAGGATTCAATCCCTGGCCCAGGGACTTCCATATGCAGCCGGTGCAGCAATAATAATAATAATAATAATAACAATAATAACAATAATAATAATAATCCCCAAGTGGGAAGGGGATCAAGGGCAGGTAAAATCCAGTCAAAGCGTTTCACAGGGTGAAGCATGCAGAAACAGCTGTTTCTATCATGTGGTCTTTTCTTTCCACTTCCTGCAGACTTTAACGACCCACACTGTCAGGACACACGTCAACCTCGCTATAATGCCAGATCTGTACATGTTTGTACAGTACAGAAAAAGGCCTGCCTTAAAGGTGACAGGACACGATGTCTTCAAGTCAGGTTTCCATCATGACTCAGTTGGACAGATGTGCGCAGGTTTTGAAGTTTTAATTCCCTACGTCCAAGTGGACCTACTCACTCCCTCCGCCTCCCCAGGATGTAGGAACAAGTGAAGCAGTGGATTGTCAAGCCGTAAGCAAGTTACTGGAAGGCTCAGTGTGTTGCCAGGTGCGGGGCTAAGTGCTGGGGTAAATACAAAGAATGATTACACTCTGTTCTGCCTTCCGGAACCCAGGGCCCAGGGCCCAGGAAATCACGTTGATAAGGATCAAATTCTCCCCAAATTAGGAGATTATTACATTGCTATTGCCGGCACCATGTTCACTGGTGCCCGTGCAGGCGCCATTCTCTGTTGCTCTGAGCAAAAGCTCCAAATGGCAGGTGTCAGCATCCTCTCTCTTCTGTACCTCCCCTGGGCTCCCAGTTCAAGGCTCCAAACTCTAGGGTGCCCCAATAAACGGCATTTCCAACATGCCTTCAAGGCCATCACTACGGCTTAAAGAAGGGCCATTCGTATGGGCAGCCCTTTGGCTCTTGGCTTCCACTAGAGCGAAGAGCAAGAAAGAAGCAAAACACCAAGAGAACAACTGCGCTGGCATCTAACAACTGCAGAGAGAGACCCAGCTTCGTAGCATGTCTCCCAAGGTCTTGGGAGATGTCAGAGCAGCAGATGCCTCTGCATTCCAAAATTAAATCAGTCCTACTATTAATGGGAGAGGATCAGCCACCCGCACTTGGCCCCCAGCTAGGCTCCCATCATAACTCTCTCCAAAGCAGGATGGAACATATTCCTTTTGCAACTTCTGATTTCCCAGGGTTAGAGGACATGCTGATGTCCTTTCAGGGATGTGTTCAAGTAACTTGTGCTTAAGTAAATAGGGACCACCGTTGCCTTGTTAATGTGTTTACTGACTCTCCCCATCCCACTGCCCCAGGATGTAAGCTCTGCTGGGGCAGGAACAATTTTGTTCTTATTGTTTCTGGTGTCTAGAACAGTTCATGGCCTATAATATATGTTCAAAAAATACTGGCTGGATTAAGCAGTGGGGGAAAAGGCGTCTAGGGCAAAATTCTTCTCTCCTAGGGGAGGAGCAACTGGTGTCCTGACCTGGAATCAGAAGACTAGGGAGGAAAAAAATGTATTGTGCTACCATGGCAACCACAGGTCCAAAAATAAAAACAGCCTTCAAAGCTGTGACAGGCCTTTAGTGGGAAAAGGCTAACCACTATCTGCAGACTGTACCTGGGCCCCAGGTTGACTGTGAGCCAAAATATTGCCCCCAGTGTACTCCTGCTTTCTAGAGCCTCATTTTGAGGCGGGGTCACCACTCTCCACCTGCTGATGCCAATTTTGTCTCCCTGAATAGAGACTACCCTTAGAAAAGCAGCCCTCTCTGACCTGTGGGCACTTACAGTCTGAGGGAAGACACAGAACAAAGAAAAAGAACACCAGGAGTTCCCGTCGTGGCGCAGTGGTTAACGAATCCGACTAGGAACCATGAGGTTGCGGGTTCGGTCCCTGCCCTTGCTCAGTGGGTTAACGATCCGGCGTTGCCGTGAGCTGTGGTGTAGGTTGCAGACGCGGCTTGGATCCCGCGTTGCTGTGGCTCTGGCGTAGGCCGGTGGCTACAGCTCCGATTCGACCCCTAGCCTGGGAACCTCCATATGCCGAGGGAGCGGCCCAAGAAATGGCAAAAAGACAAAAAAAAAAAAAAAAAAACAGCACCAGAGAGGAGTTCTCATCATGGCTCAGTGGTTAATGAACTCAGCATCCATGAGCAAGCAGATTCAATTCCTGGCCTTGCTCAGTGGGTTAAGGATCTGGCATTGCTGTGAGCTGTGGTGTAGGCTGCAGACACAGCTCGGATCCCTTGTTGCTGTCGCTGTGGTGTAAGCCGGTGACTTCAGCTCCAACTGGACCCCTAGCCTGGGAACCCTCCATATGCCTCGGGTGTAGCCCTAAAAAGACAAAAAGACCAAAATAAAAACCAAAAACCAAACAAACAAACAAACAAAAAAAAACAACCAGAGAAACCAACAGACTTAAAGCAGACAAACAATACACAGTAATCCAGATTTACATAAATGGCGCATGGGGTCAATTATTCAGCTTCAAGAGAACATCTTGCTTTGTAAAATGATGTCTAATAGAATTCCACGAAAATCAAATTTCCTTAGAGTCCTTCATCCATTTGATTATTCACTCCCTAAGTACATGTTTACTTGGCTCCTACTATGTTCCATGCAAAGAGCTTAGCAGGCACTGGACAAAACAAACACTAAACAAAATTAACTGCCCTCATAGCTTATGGGTCCAGTAAAAGATACAATGTGACTGAGTAGTCACAATTTAAGGACAAAGACTCAGGAGGTTCCCTTGTGTCATGTCTCAGCAGGTTAAGGATCCTGTGTTGCTGCAGCTGTGGCATGGGCTGCAACTGTGGCTCTGGTTCAATCCCTAGCCTGGGAACGTCTACAAACTGTGGGTGCAACCAAAAAATAAAAATAAAAAAAAGAACACAGATGCAATAAATACCTGAGTCAGGGATACTTCTTAGAGGAAAGGATACCTAAGGTATGGTCCGAAGGAGAAGGGCAGGGTACCCAAGTGGGTCAGTGTGACAAAACGGGAATTCCATCTAAAGGAACAATGTCTATGAAGACCTGGAAACAGGGCGCATTGCATGCAAGGCACTGGACAGTTAGTCTGGCTGGAGGCAGAGGACTGGGAGCAGCAGAAAAGGAAGTGGGAGGGGGAGCATAGGTGAGGTCACGAAGACACACTGGCTGCAAAGTGGAGCATCAAAGGAGTGAGCAGAACCAGGGAGACCAGCCAGGAGGATGCTTGAATAACATACATGAGAGATGGTGAGAGATGCAGAGGCAATGGTGGTGGAGATGAGAAGACAGATTTCCCTCCATGGAAGGAAATCTAGAGAATCTGAAGGGTACCAACTCCCAACTCAAGGAACAGAGTGAGATGAAGTGGTCTGGAGGGGAAGGTGAAGAGGTCAGTTACGGACTGTTCTGAAGGATGTCCCAATGGAAATGCCCAACAGCCAGCTGGAGGGATGAGCCTAAGGCTCGGGAAAGATTTCAATGTGAGAATCATCATCAGGCAGGAATAAGTAAATTCAAGAGAGTGAATGAAATAGCCCAAGGGTAGTATGTAAATGCAGGAAGGGGAGAGAGAGGGAAGGAGAAGGAGGAAGAGGGGAGAAGGAGAGATAGCCTGTATTCAGAGCTTCAGGCAGACCAATGTTGAAGAGACAGACAGCCAAGAGCAGCCTGCAAACTATAGTCATTTTCAGTACCTATCAATAGATCAGAAAAGTGACATCTCATCAAAGAAACAACAAATCGCTGTTCCAGCTCACACTAACCATAAGGGCAGACTCAGAGGCCTCACAGACCAAAGAAATCTCAGTTTTACTAACTAATAATAACATTAGCATAATTTTTTCTGACACATTTACTTAATTCTGTCCTCTAAGATGAAGAAGAAATGTATACTCTCCATTTTACAAATGAGAAAGACACTGAGGCCCAGAGAGATTGACCAGCCAGCCCAGGACCACACAGCAAAAGAAAACCAGAGCCTCCACCCCACGCTGCCTCAGATGCTCCCTTGGACTGGGGTGAGGGCGGTTGTCCTAAGGGACAAACCATCCCCCTGCCCTAAAAGATACACAAGGCCTGCCTGAGCTTCGTGGGTTCTCTGATGAGGATATGGCTCCATCGTGGGGTAGGCAGAACACTAAGGTTGCAGAGATCTGTATTCTAGAGCCATCTCTGCCACTGTGGTCAGAAGGCCTTGGACTTCTCAATGTGCTCAAAGTTGAAATGACCCCACAAATCCCACGCACCATGAAGCTCAGATTCTCTGAGAGAGAGGCAGAACCAGACTGCGGGTACTTACAGGTGGCAGCTGAGTGCAAGAGAAGTAAGACGACGTGCTGGTGGGTCCCAGGACCCTCCTCCTTTCTTCCTCCCAGCAGAGCTTTTCCTCAAACCTGTTTTGTGTGTGTGCTTTAGTCTGAATTCCCTTTTTTTTTTTTGGTATGCAGAAGTTCCCAGGCCAGGGATCAGACCTGTGCCACAGCAGTGACAATGCTGGATTCTTAATCTGATGAGCCAAGAGGGAACGCCCTGAATTCCATATCTACTGGAATGACCTTTTGCACATGGATCTCCCCCACAGGCTGTGAGCTCCTCAAAGAAGAGCCACCTGGAATTCCCGTCCTGGCTCAGCGGTAAACAAACCCATGAGGACAGGAGTTTGATCCCTGGCCTCTCTCAGTGAGTTAAGGATCCGGTGTTGCTGTGAACTGTGGTGTAGGTCACAGACGTGGCTCAGATCCTGCACTGCTGTGGCTGTGGTGTAGACCGGCAGGTGTAGCTTCAGTTCGACTCCTAGCCTGGGAACCTCCGTATGCCAAGGGTTCGGCCCTAAAAAGACCAAAAAAAGGAAGAGCCACCTGTATCCATCCTTGTATCCCAAGCAAAAAGGACAGTATCTGGTTCTGCGTAAGTGCCCAATAATGTTTGTTGAGCAGTGAGAACTACGTCTCCTGACTTAACTACATGTGCAGCCTAACCTGTCTGACCGCTCGCTAAACAAAAGGCAAACTGACTAAGAGAGGCATTTTGGGAAGCAGTCCAAGTGTGGAGAAGGCACTTGCAAGGAACTGTCCAGTGTTTCTAAGAATTTTCTGAATGGGGGAGGCCACTTTCTACTCTGCTCACCTCTAAGACCGGCTCTGTCTTCTAACAAAGCAGCCACCAGTTCCTCCATTACATCCGAAGGGCTCCAGGGCCCTCACTGGAGAATCAGAGAGGACCAAATAATTGCTGGTGCAAATCAAGGCTTCTCTCAGAATCTGGAAGCAACAGCCCAAGTTACTAATAACAAGTCTCTGAAGGAATATTCTCAAAGGACAATGATCATATAGTTCTCTTATCTTCACTGAGGACGAGAGAGGATGAGTTTGAATTATGCCACGGAGGATTTCAGTTAGATCTTCAGCAGAACTGTCTCAATAGTAGGGCTTAAAAAAGGTAGAAAGAAGTAAACTAGAGAGGTGGTATGATCCTCCTTCCCAGGGTCTTTTGTTTTTGTTTTTTTTTTGTTTTTAATGAGTCCTCACCAGTTAGGAAGATGTGCTTCATCATAAACAGAGAGAAACACTCAAGTTAAGGGCAAACTGTTCTCTGGAGAAGTTCCACCTTGTTCCAAGTAACCTTTATTACTGCCATTCCATCCAATCCCAAGAATCAACAGAAAGGTCAAGAAGAGCTTTGGAGTGAAATGACCCAGCTGGGAAACAAATGTTTGGTGGATCAAGGGGAATTGCTCTGAGGGGTCAGACTGGCACTCGACACCAGCTCTGGCGACAATGGAGAACAGGAGGACAAGGCTAAGAGGTATATTCTTTGATGACAGGGCTCTAACTCCTACCCCCCCACCCTTGGACCAGTATCTCATCCTAAAGGCTCCTCCAGAAACAGTGCTTCCAGACATTTGGTTTTTTTCCTCCTTATTTCACAGGCTGATCTGTCCCTGACCTATGAATTTATGTTCTCCCTTACCTTCTACAGGCGCAAGGCACAGAAGAGCTGATCAAACGAAAAGTCTCTCAATTAAAAAGAAACTCTGAATGAGAAAAAAACACTGGGAGGTTATACACCAAGCATGCTACTAATGGTTGGGTTAGCACAGTAGTAAAGTGATGAGCTCTTTGCTTCTTTCCTCTTATCCAAAACATCTGTATTAACTAGCTATTTGATCACACACACAATAGTCAATGACTTTTATTTTTTTGTCTTTTGCCTTTTCTAGGGCCGCTTCCCACGGCATATGGAGGGTCCCAGGCTAGGGGTCTAATGGGAGCTGTAGATGCCAGCCTATGCCACAGCCACAGCAATGCCAGATCCTTAACCCACTGAGTAAGGCCAGGGATCGAACCTGCAACTTCATGGTTCCTAGTCGGATTTGTTAACCACTGCACCACAATGGGAACTCCGTCATTGATTTTTATAATATTAACATTTCTTTTAAGACAATTAGCTGGAAGACCCTTGGGGAGACGCAAAAAAATGTATTGCTAGACTGAAGTCCATTGTCTTTCTGTATTTTCCTACTTGCTGGAGCAAATAACGCAAGGGTTTACCACACTCTTTCCAAACAGGGCCCCAAGGAAAACTCTTTTTGCATAGGTGCAAAAGAAAGGGGGAAGACCAAGCAGGTTGTGAATTGTTTTTTCAGTCCCTTCACTCAGCCCCCTCACTTCCTGACTAAACTTGTGAACCAGAAGCAGCAAAATCAAAAACATCTCTGTAGTCAGATGGTGGGGGAAGGAAGCACCAGGCTGGAAGAAGCTCCAGAGATAGATAGAAATTGGCCTAGAGCGGGATTGGGACTGGCATATGCCCACTGTAGGGCACAGAATGGATGCTCAACCGGGACCTGCCGTAGAGCACAGGGAACTCTACCCAATATTCTGTGATGATCTATATGGGAAGAGAATCTGAAAAAGAATGGATGTGTGTATATGTATAACTGAATCACTTAGTTGTACAGCAGAAATTATCACAACACTGTAAATCAACTACACTTCAATAAAACCTTTTGAAAATTAAAAAAAAGAAAGAAATTAGGAGTTCCCATCGTGACTCAGCGATAACAAACGTGACTAGTATCCATGAGGATGAGAGTTCGATCCCTGGCCTCATACAGTGAGTGGGTTAAGGATCTGGTGTTGCTGTGAGCTATGGTGTAGGTTGCAGATGTGGATCAGATCCCATGCTGCTGTGGCTGTGGCAGAGGCTGGCAGCTACAGCTCCGATTTGACCTCTAGCCTAGGAACTTGCATATGCCCCAGGTGCAGCCCTAAGAAGACAAAAAGTAAGAAGAAAGAAAAAAAAGGAAGGGAGGAAGGGAGGAAGAAAAAGAAAGAAAGAAAGAAAGAAGAAAGAAGAAGAAAGAAAGAAGAAAGAGGACCCTCCCCTTATTTCCCTAGCTCTCTGCTGGAACTTCCAGATCAGTCCCTCCCGAATCGCGCCCTCTCCACTCTCCTCCCCTCCTCCTCCCTCACTCCTCCGCCTCTCTCACCTGCCCTCTCTCCTATGTCCTGCCGTCCTTGCGTCCTTCTTCGTTTCCTCCCTCACCTCCCCCCCTCCCTCCCTCCGCCTTCCCTCTCTCTCTTCTCTCCCTCTCTCCCTCTCCCTCCCCTCTCTCTTCGCCGATAAGAGCTTCCCCGTCGTGGCACAGTGGTTAACGAATCCGACTGGAACTATTTGCGTGGTTCGATCCCTGCCCTTGCTCAGTGGGTCAAGGTTCCGGCGTTGCTGTGAGCTGTGGTGTAGGTTGCAGACGTGGCTCGGATCCTGCGTTGCTGTGGCTCTGGCGTAGGCTGGCGGCTACAGCTCTGATTTGACCCCTAGCCCGGGACCCTCCATATGCCGTGGGAGCGGCCCAAGAAATGGCAAAAAGACAAAAAAAAAAAAAAGGAAGAAAGAAAAGAAAGAAAGAAAGAGAAAGAAAGAAGGAAGGAAAGAGAGAGAGGAGAGAAAGAGAGAAAGAGGAAGGAAGGAAGGAAGGAAGGAAAGAAAGAGAAAGAAAGAAAGAAATTAGCCCAAACTTTAGGTCAGAGGCCTGAGTTCCAGGCTATAACCCAGATCTGTCACCTTGACATGCCTAATCACCCAACCTCTTTATCTCATCTATAGAATCAGAGTGGAACAACCAGAGCCTCAACCTAGTTAGAATATATGCAAGGGATGCAGAAGAAAGGGCTTCAGAGCATCTGACCAAAAAGATGTATCAGGATCTCCAATGAAAAAGCCGTGAGTTTCCTCCTCTCCTCTTCACCACTGGTCTTAGCTGAGGCATAACCGCATCTCCCTGCCTACACATTTAATGAGACTGCCTGGACTGAAAATCCAGACACATGGTCTGGAAACTGGGGAGAATATTTGACACGAGGACCACCTTCAGGAGGTGGTACATGGCTGCCTACAGTGGCCGGGAGTGGGACGGGCAGGCTGTGGCCTGATGTCCCTTTGTGGCAGCTCAAAGCCTCTCCATGCTGCCTTCCTTCTTCTGCCCAAAGACTCGCGTTCCGTTTTCTCTTCTGCCACCCATCTCCTTTGAAAGAAGGAAGCCTCCTCAGGCCCCAAAGTCACAGAACAATAGCTCACAGACCTCCTTCTCCCAAAACGTTTAAAAGCATCTTCCTTCACACCAGACACAACTGTCCTTGGCAAGTCATGGCACTGATCTGAGCAACGGAGGAAAGGATCCCAAGAGGGCAGAGGCTCCAGGAAAAGCCCGCAGACTTGGTAAAGCTCTTGTATACACAGCAACCCAGCAACCGCCCCCGGCTCTCAGGCCAGCTTGGCTCTGAGTCTGAACACCTGCTTCAGGGCCCAGCAGCTCACCCATCGGGGTCAGGAAGGAAATTCCCCACTGACAGCTTAGCCATTCAGGCGCCTCAAGGAAAACTCTGGAGTTACCCTAGAAGCAGTTATCAGTGACCAGCATAGCAACAGGTGTATAGACATTACCTGGGAGAAACCAACCAAGCAGGGCAGATTTATCACCCGTTAATCTGCCCCAATAAAAACCCCGCTCTCTTCCCTGACATATGACAGGCACCCCTGGGTATCTAACCACCACGGAAATGCTCAGAATACCAACTGTCACAGAAGAACCTGGCCGGTGTGAATCAGCTCGAGGGCTCCACCTCTACCTTCTCAGTTTCCTCAAACTGAATCTGGAGCTAAAGTTTAGCTGCTTCTCATGGAGCAGTTTCCCTGTAGCAGTTAGCACGACCCTCATCCACGGCTGTGCTGGCCCAGACCCCTGACCCCTACACGTTTCTCCTCAGTGGCCTTCCCACGCCCACCCCCGACCCCCAACTTCATCCCCATCTCCCCTCCACCTGCACATATTCCCAAACACACAAGGGACAACTCTTTGCAAGCCCTGGGGGCAGAAGAACATGGTTCAGATCTCACCCTTGCTTCTGTTCAGGTAGTCGCTGAACTTCAGCTCCCTCCACTGAAAAACCCACCTGGGGGTTTGTGGTGAGGATTAAATGTGATCGAGTACTTAAGGTGCTTAGCAGAAAGTAAGACGCAGTACCTGCCCGCAAGGAATTGTGGGTTTGGGAGAGGTATCTCCCAGTTTAACCTTAGCCAGCACCAATTATTTATTTAGTCTGCTGACAAATCATAGGTCTCGTGTTTGATGCTTTGTGTTAAGAAAGACACACATTTTCTCTCTCCAGCACCCTCTGTGCATCTCCTAGGTGGCAGGGTCCACAAAGAGGTGATGGGTATAACATCTGGGTGCACATCAGCCTGCTCCCCGGAAACTGCGCTGAAACCAGAAGCAAGACTCCCTCCAAAGGTCCAAGGAAGGGGACGAAGAATCAAGGGAAATATACCAATGAAGGATAACCAGTACCTGAAAACCCACATGCCAGATAGGCTGGCACCAGATAAATAACCAGGCCCACCACGCTGCCAGAATCAGTGAGAGGCACCAGCTGAGGTCAGATGTGCAGCAGAGAAGTCATGACAAGGCAGATATGTTACACAGAAGAGGGGACAGAACAGCCAAGGGAAAGTGGTACAAGTGGTGATAAAAAGGTGGGCATCCTGGAGTTCCCGTCGTGGCGCAGTGGTTAACAAATCCGACTAGGAACCATGAGGCTGCGGGTTCGGTCCCTGCCCTTGCTCAGTGGGTTAACGATCCGGCGTTGCCGTGAGCTGTGGTGTAGGTTGCAGACACGGCTTGGATCCCGCGTTGCTGTGGCTCTGGCGTAGGCCGGTAGCTACAGCTCCGATTCGACCCCTGGCCTGGGAACTTCCATATGCTGCGGGAGAGGCCCAAGAAATAGCAACCACAACAACAACAACAACAACAACAAAAAGACAAAAAGACAAAAAAAAAAAAAAGGTGGGCATCCTGGGGAGACAGGGGAGAGAAGCTTCTGTGCCCCCCAGAAAGACAGCCTGAAGTCAGCCACTCACCTACTCACCTGACCCTTGTCACCCCCTCTTCCCCCTCCAGAAAACAATGTCAGGAGGCCATCATGAAAGGAGTGTCTCTATCCAACTTCTGACCTCTTGCCTTAATCCAGCAGCTGAGAGAGGAACTCTAATCCTCAACTTGGGTTTTGAACAATCACCACAAACCAGTTATGGCCAAGAGATTCAGGGAGACATCAGGTATTGCCTCTAACGGCTTGCCCATCAGCTTCAGACCGCATTACTGATGGCGCTCAGAAGGCAGCATGGCCAGCAAAAAACAAACAAACAAAAAAACTATGCCACCTTATGCTAAATAGTGGCTAAGATGACAATTCCCAGCTATGACAGTAACTGTTAGAAAAACGGTGCAAAGGAGTCTCTACTTCAAACCTAGTTCACACTGAACAGCAATATGTTGTCGCCTCTGAGCTGTGTCTCCCAGGTTCCAGAACCTACAACAGCTCCCCATTGAGTTGAATCCTCTTTATAGACAAAGCACACTGTCCAAAGGACCTCAGTACATCTTTGTTGACTGATTAATTGAAATTCTAACTCTCCAGCATAAATCATAGTTTGTCAGCCCATCACCTCACCACTTCATTTTTCCACATCCCTCATCAAGACCACACTCAGTCATCCATCCTCATCTTCAAGGCAACACACGCAAACTGCTTTCTCCAAGAAGCATTTGGTTCCCATTCAAAACTCGGATCTCCATACAAAGTAGATTTGTGGTTGTCTAGGGTTGGGGGGGATGGAGGAGAGGGGGATTGAAGATGATATGTAAAGAGTATGGGTTTCTTTCTGAGGTCATGACAGCGTTCTAAAATCCCTGTAGTGATAGTTGCACTTATTTGTGAATATACTACAAACCACTAAATTGTATACCTTAAAACTGACTGAGTTGTGTGGCAGGTGTATTATATCTCAATAAGGCTGTCACATACCAAGAAACTCATCTCTGGACTTGTAACCTCTAGGAAACTTTCCCTGACTCATGAATAAGGATAATTATATTCTCAAGAGTAGAGAAAAAGGAATCACTCATTCACTCGTTATTAATTTATCCATCAATAAACATTGATTGATCACTACAGAAGAGCAAGGACAGTGCTAGACAGTGAAGACACAAAGATGAGCCAGAGACAAAACTGGACTCAGAGGACTGCACCTCGAGGTCTTTGCTAACTTCACTCAACTTCTTTCTTCCCAGGGTAAAGGAGAAGAAAGGTGGCTCCTGATTCTCTTTATATTTTCAATTTTATGCCCAAGTGGCCCTCTCAGTTGTGGGACATCAAGGCTTCTCCAGGGAGATAAATCTCAAAAAGTCTCTGGCAGAGATAAGAATTACCAGACCCGTATCATCCCATGTGTCTCACTGCAATTGTTACAATGTTCCTAAGGACCTCCCCACCCAGCAACTTGCCTCCTACTAGGAAAGATACCTGGCCTGCTCCTTACTCTGCCCCTATAGGAGCAATATACTCCCCCAACCAACCAGCAAGTGTATCAGAAGACCCCATCCTTCCCCAACCAACCAGCAGGTCAATAGGTGTATGGCAAGACCTCTCCTTACTCTTTGTCCCTGAGCTATAAAAACAGATGTGACCATGCGCCCAATGTTGGCTCTCCCTGATTATCGGGAAGTCAGCCCACTGTGTTAACAGTGTCTCTTGCCTCAATAAATTTGTCTTTTCTTCACCTTGCTTTGAATCTGGAAAATTCTTGCTCCACCCACACGCAGAAACCACGAGATCAGCTCCGGGGCCTTCTACCAAATCAGACAAAATGGAGAGGGGCTTTTCTTTGTTATGCAGAGGGAGATTTGGGGTGGAGAGCGTGAAGAGGAAGGATGCTGTGTGGGGCCCGGTATGTTAATCCCCCCTAATCCGAGCCAGAGCTGGGTCACCTTCCAATCATCTCTGAATCCTGTAATGTGTGAGGGGTCCCAGGTACTGCTCCAGGACACGTGAGGACATAACCTGTGCTCTCAAGCACGTACTCACTCCATGTGAGACACTCACAGACTAATGACAGTAATCCTTCCCCTGGCACGGCCAGGGGAAGTTGACAAAACATCATGCGTTACGTTAGCTCACAGATCTCCCCTTCCACGGATGAAGATGAAATAGAGAGGTGAAGGGAGATGACCAAGGATCCATAGCTAAGAAATCTAGACCCAGGTCTCCTGACTTGACAGCCAATATTCTTTGTGCCCTATTGCCTCTAAATGTCAATTCCTCCTCAGGGAATTAGGCTGGGCAACCAGAAGCACCTATTCACTTGACTGCTTCTTTTCTTTATAGGAAGTCTCCTATGTCCAAAGCCTAAAAGTGATAGATTTTTGTTTTAGCCGCAATCAGGATTGATTCCAATAGGAGGCAGTGTAACTGTGGTTAAGAGTAGAGATCTGAGTCAGACAAATTGGATTTGAATCCAGAGGCTGCCTTTATGCATGTGTGTGTTCTTCTAATCCACCAAGCCACCAATGAAAACAACTGCCACTTTTTCAACTATTTCTGGCAGCTGAAAATCCTTTCTGATTTAAGAGTATGTTCCCTGCTCCAAAAATAAAAAATAAAAATTCCACTACACCTTTAGATAATTCTCAAAACCAAGAAACACCTTCCTAAATCTCACCAAATCTACCCTTATCCCCACCCTGGAAATAAACATAAGATTCTTGCCCATATTCTGTCCTCCTTTTATGTGGCAGAGTCTCAAAGTCAAAAATAGGGCTTCTTTCAGGGTCTCTCACATTTGAGGAGAAAGCTGACAAACCACAATGAAATATTTCAGTTCAAGATTAGCTGAAGTTCCCTTTCCGCCCAGCAGGTTAAGAATCCAGTCCAGTCACTGCAGCAGCTTGAGTTGCTGCTGTGGCTCAGGTTCATTCCCTGGCCTGGGAACTTCCACATGCCATGGCCAAAAAAGAGAAAAGAAAGGAAAAGACTAGCTCCCACCAAGGTTGCCCCATATTTCCCTCTACTTTCTGGAAAAGGTGGCAGAATGAAGTACCAGTACAGAAAGAACAATTATCCTCAGGTTCCCCCAAAGCCCCAGAACATCTATACCTTCAGGGATAACCATATTACACAAAAGAGAAAGCCTGGCAGTTCTAGAACGCTCATCACTTGTATAACCAGCCCAATCCCTCAGCATCCCCTCAAAGACACATCTCACCCTGTTCTTAGGCCTTTGTCCATATCGTTCCCCTTTCCTGATCTCATGCCCCTGACCTCACACTCTTCCTGCTGTTTTCTGTACCTATCAGTAAGTGTCATAGTTTGAGCCTCTTCTTTCCAGAAGTCTTCCTCCTCTCTTTGCCTCCACACAAAGCGTATGCCTTCCAAAGACTCCATCTTCTCAATACCAAGGAAACTTACATGCCTTAATTTTTGTTGTTGTTGTTGTCTTTTTGTCTTTTCTAGGGCAACACCCATGGCACATGAAGGTTCCCAGGCTAGGGGGTCTAATCGGAGCTGTAGCCACCAGCCTATGCCAGAGCCACAGCAACGAGGGATCCGAGCCGCATCTGCAACCTACACCACAGCTCATGACAACGCTGGATCCTCAACCCACTGAGCGCGGCCAGGGATCCAACCCACAACCTCATGGTTCCTAGTCGGATGTGTTGACCACTGAGCCACAGTGGGAACTCCGACATGCCTTAATTTTGTATCCAAGTCTCCTCCCAGCCTCCTTCTCAACTTCCACATCCCTGCACTCTCCCCAGCCCCTCCGCTACTCCTTCCTCAAGAGCACCATTATCTGGTACCAGACTGAACTCACAAGAACATTCAATAAATACTTGATGAATTGAAATGAATAGAATTGAATGGACTGGGAGGAGGAGTCCTGGGGAAGGTGGCCAATCGATCAGCTGCCCCACGCAGAACACTGTTAAGAGATGGGGCCCTAGAATCTGAAAGTAAATGGGTAGGATCCAAGGCATCAATGAGCCAGTAAGGACTGTCCCTTCCACCAGGCAATGGGCTTGGCTCAAGCCCAACCCACTGCCAAGGCTGTGTAGAGCTGCTCTATGTTTCTATACCAATTCTCTGCCTAAGGAAAGCTAATCTGCCGACTGCTCAGATGCCACATTTACCTCGGCAAAAAGTGGCTGGCATAAACCGTAACGGTGTGGATCAGGCCTTGATGTCTAAAAGACTCTGTGGCAGGAAATATGACTCATTCAATGTGAATACTCCACCACCTCCTCTGTAAGTGGGGGGTAGGGGTGAGGGGTGGACCCGGGATGGCCAAAAATAAAATAAGAAAAAACCGAAACGGAGTTTAGAAACTTAAGTCTAAGTAGGGGAGCCACTTCACCTCTCTGGCTCTCTCTACTAAACTCCACCTGTAGAATGGGACTAACAGTAGTGCCGCCCTACTGTTCTGAGCTTTTGTGAGGATTAAATTTGGAGATGGACGGTGACGTGCTTATCATACGGATCCGTGCTTGAGAAGGGTTCAATAAACATGAGCTGCTATGGTTTTTTAACTGTCCATGTTGCTGTTAGGATCCAATGGGATGGAACGCCTGCTGAAGACCCGAGTACAAGTGTTACATAACTTAAAGTCACCGGGGCCCCGCCCTGGGCTGGGGAGATGGGTGACACCCCCAGGGGTTAGCCGTCCACTCTGGCGAAAGGCTCCTGCAATCCTCAGCAAAGTTTCCCTCGGCGCCCTGGGGCCCCCGGACGGCTCTGGGGAGGCCGGGGGAGGAAAGGGGAAGGAGGCAGGGGGCAGAACAGGGACGTACCTGCTTTCGCTGCACTCCTTCCGCTCCCTCACCCGCAGCCACTTGCGGAGGAGGAAGCGTTTGCGGCGCGGGGAAGCGCTAGGCGTGGAGCAGTTGGACCACGGGGTATCCTCGTCGCTGGAGGGCGTGATCTCGATGGACGGCAGCTGCAGGAACTCCTTGCCGGGGGCCAAGACGCCGGGCAGGTCCTGGCTCAGCCCGGCCTCCAAGCTCTGCTCCTGCACGTTCTTCGTGCGGCGCATCTTGAAGCGCCGGCGGCGGAGCGTGGGGGTCGACGAGCTGGACCAGACCGGACTGCCCTCGGGCGCGCCCCGTTGCTCGGGCACCTGCAGGGCGGGCGGCTGCAGGCTCTCCATCATGTTGGCCGCCGGCATGGGTCCCGCCGCCTCCGCGCTGCCCCGGCGCCTGGCCCGCCGCGCTCCCCGCCCCTTGCCCGCGGCGCCCGGCCTCTCACGTTGGGAAACGCTCGCCGCACGAGCCGCGAGCGAGACAAGTTCGCCTCCTGGAGCGCCGCGCGGGAGTGGGGAGCGCGGGGGCTAGCGGCGCAGCCGCCCGGACCCTTCCTCAGCCGCCCTTGCGCGGCTCCCTTCGCGTGCCCGCTGGTTTTCCTTCGGCAGCGCTCCCTCGCCGGCTGGCGGCCGTGCCCGAGCGCGGGACTCGGCGGCCCGGGCCCCAGGGAGCAGCTCTGCAAACTCTCAGCGGTTTGCGTTCGTCGGACTGGGCTGGGGAGCCGGCTGCTGGGCGCTGCAGGGAGGCAGAGAGCGAGAGGAAGAAGCAGAGGGAGCAGGAAGAGGGCGAGGGAGAGAGAGCGAAAGAGAGAGAGAGAGCGAGAGAGAGCGAGAGAGCAGACGCTGGATAAAACACAAAAGAGGAGGAGCAGGGGGCGAGGAGTGGGGTGAGGGGGGTCATTTCTGTCCAGAAAGGGCGTGCACAGGCGGCGACAGCTAGTGTAACTGTACCCGGGATCCCTGGGGAGGGGCTCTCCCTCCGAGGGAAGGCTGCTCCAATCAGCCTAATGAAATAAGATCACAGACCAAACTTTCTCAAAGCTTAGATTGGCCAGGCAGCTCTCATTAATCTAACTCTCTGCCTTTTTTGGGGGGGGGGGGGCAGAGAACTGAGGAATTCAATCCTGACTTGCCAAGGCCACCCAGGATACAGGGTTTCATTTAGGGAAAACTAGGGGACTTGTCAGCTGGTTCTCTGCTCCTGAGAAAAGAGACTGCTTTGAATAACTTGAGGGGCAGGTGGGGTACAGGAACCCGGGGCGCAGTCAGAGGGAGACGGCACGGGTTCCTGGAGGCTGCTTCCAAAATGACAAGCTGAGAAGAGAGGTTCTGTGGAATAAGCTGAGGACGGCAGACGAGACATACTGAGGAACGACAGACAATACGATCCCAGAGACACAGGACACACAGCACCAGTGTGAAGAAGGGAGTGAACTTTGTACATCATAAGCCACCCAGTCGATACCAGAGGCTCATCCCAAGCCCAGAAAGAAATTAGAGGAAGGTGAGCACCCAGAAGGTGAAGTATCCAGCAAAGAAAGTCCCAGGGAGCTAAGGATACTCCCTTATATTCCCCAGGGGCTGAGTCAATTGTGCTTCAACCTGCAAGGGGCATGGACTGGGTCCCAGAAAGTCTAGTATGTCCCCAGGTCATGGAACCTGAAAGTCTGGATCATCCTACAGTGTTCCAAGCTGTGCTGAACCCCTCACACTGTAGACCCAGGTACTGCCCTAAGAGATTGGTGCTAGAACTGACCCACCTTCCTGAGAAGCCTTCTGTTGAGACTGAATCTAAAGCAGCCCAGCTTCTAGAGCAAAGACTGTTATCAACCATCCTCTCTCCCAGCACAGTGCATTTGACTCTCCAGTAAAGTCCTGCATATAAGAACCATAGTAGAGAAGGTAGCTTTCAAATAGACCAGGAGGAACACAAATGATGCACCATTTAGTCCACAATCCAATTCCCCTAATTCTTGCTACCCCCCTCTGAGTCCATTTCCTGGTAGGGAGCCAATACCCAGCTTCTATGCCAAGATGAAGGTCATAAGAACACTTCACACGTGTCCCAAAGCTGAGGAAAAGTCATATTCCTGAAGACCACCAGAACTCACTGCAAGAAAATACATCCCTGCAGCAACATCTGGCCATGGGTCCATTCTGCCCTGCCACATGGGGGGAACTCAAGGTTTTGTAGCACTGCACAACCTCCAGGAGGTGGGGAATCTGAGGGAAGTATGGTTTGCTGGGGGAGAGAAAGAGAGAACAGCCAAAAAGCCAGGGCCAGGCCCACCAGCAAATGACTCCTTGGAATAGCGGCCCCATCTTATTTCTGACGCTTCTCCACATCCGGCCACTGGCTCTCTCAAGGGTGGTTTGGTATCACTCTATTTTAACTCCTGGATGTGGCACAGAAATGAGAAACCCCTTCCCATCAGGTGCGAAGCCTGGCAAGCAGCAGGACACTGCTTCCGGCTCCAGGAATGCCGAGGAGGCTGAGCCGTAACTCCAAACTCCAGGGTCCAGAGCTCAGCCACAGAGAGGCTCACTGCCTTGGATTTCCTCCAAGGACGAGTACTTTGCCCTTAGTCTGAGAACTTCTCAGCTCAAGGACCCTGCTTGTGGAGGGGGCTGTTGAAATAAGAGAGTGGGCTCTCAGGTGTTAAAGGGAAAAAAAGGAAAGTGGGTCACTGCCATTCACTCGGAAGCCCCCCCCCCAAAAAAAAAACAAAATAAGAGGAAACAGAACGGGAGGGTCCGTAGGCCTGTAGACACGGCCCAAAAGATTTGACGGGTATTTTGGGGAGAGGGAGATTCAACAAGGGGGTGGCCCCCCTGAAGCTGACCAGCTGACAGTGAACCCTCTGAATTTAAATGTACGCCCCGTAAAAGGAAGACGAGCCAGCAGCTTCCTCATCCCACACACTTCAGCCACTTTTCCACCCACAAAATCTGAAATCCTATGAGATTTAAATAATTTAAGCCTTGGGCCCAGCAGTAGTTGAGAATGATCATTTACAATCCTCCTGGCTTGAGGGAAAACCTCCTCCAAACTACATCTGAAATGGTTTCACTCAGCTGGGGAGCAGACACCCCGAGTACCTGAGGCTGCCCACCCCGGCCCTCGCTCACCACCACCTGCAGCCCCAGCTTGAAGAGAAGGAGGCACTTGTCACCAATTAAAACCCTATTTAAAACACATCCCCCATCCCCCCCGCCCCAGCTGTTTACTTTTCGCCGTGACACTATCAAGCAAGATGATAAATGGACGCTAGTTTGAAAATGAAATTCCCTCAGCTACAAGTCACCGTTACTCTAAAGACTACATACGTGGAAGGAAGAATCCAGTTTCTCCTTTGATTCGGGCCAGTGACATGTGTTTTGTGTGTAGAGTAACTTTTACAGGTTCATGAAGGGATTTCATACATAATATTTTATCTTCCCAGTGACCCTAGCAGGGAGCAGGACATATTATTCCCCACATTTTATAATTTATTGAAGTGAGGCACAGAAAGATAGCCGAGGTCATAGATTAAAAAATAATGACTGATGGAGTTCCCGTTGTGGCTCAGTGGTTGACAAATCCGACTAGGAACCATGAGGTTGTGGGTTCGATCCCTGGCCTTGCTCAGTGGGTTGAGGATCCAGCGTTGCCGTGAGCTGTTGTGTAGGTCGCAGACACGGCTCAGATCTGGCGTTGCTGTGGCTCTGGCGTAGGCCGGCAGCTACAGCTCCGATTCAACCCCTAGCCTGGGAACCTCCATATGCCGCGGGAGTGGCCCAAGAAATGGCAAAAAAGACAATAATAATAATAATAATAATAATAAAATAAATAAATAAAAATAAAAAACAATGACTGATTCATGACAAAGCCAGCACTTGAGCCCAGGTCATCCACAGCCAGATAGAGGCCACCCAAATTTCAGCCAATGCATCGGCTCTAGAAAGCAGGTCCCTTGGAGCACCAGGATTTTACCACCGCGACTTTACATCACAAGGTGATGTGTAGCTATTCAGATCCATCTGTTACTTCACAAGTGTGGAGATGGAAGGGCAAAGTCTTGAAAAACAGTTTCTCAAAGGAGCTGGTGTCAGGGGGTCAGAATCTCAGCCATGGCAATTCCTCTCCGAGCCCCCCCTCCCCCGCCCCCAACTTCTCTCCCATATTTGTCTCTCAGCTGACTGCCCTCACCTCTGGCCCTCCAGACAGGTGGTAGCCAGAACAACCTGGCCTCCCCCTTCCCCCAGCTCATAGCCAGGCCTCTGACTTTAATGAAAGAAGCTCATATTACCAAGCAACTGGTGTTTATTCTCAACTGTTCAGGCTTCTTTTTCCTATGGACACAAGACACCCAACACCTGTCTATGACTGCTAGAGTCCCACAAACTCCATTATCCATTTTTCAGCAGATACTTCCAGGAGGGAACTTCAGAGGAAAATAGCAGCTGTGAAGCTAAACTGCTCCTGCGTGCACATCCCAGGGAGTGGGGTACATCCCATCCACCCACATCCTCCTGCCCCAGGGGTGCCCAGGGCGGGCAAAGCCCAAGAGCACGGGCAGGTGTGTCCCCTCCAACACTGCTGCCACAAGACAGGTAGTCTCCACCCTCAAGGTGGGGATGCAGAGGCTCTGTTCCGCACGACATCAGAACAACCAGACCCATGGGCTGGCCGGGTACGAGGGAAAGAAGCGGGCAGTCCGCATTCACAAAGAGGAACTTGTTGCTGTTGGCGAAGCTAGAAATCCTGACAGAAATGTGGATGAGGCTGGGAGGAGGGTGATGAGTTGTCTTCAAATACAAACAAGATGAAGGGCGGCTGGATCGTATTCTCAAGCTCTCTGTGGCTGAGCAAGAGGAAATGAGTTTGTGTGGAGCTCCATGTACAAGATTCGGGTTAGATGATGAATATTTCCCGAGAGGAAGGCCAGCGAGGGCCTCGAATGGAGGGTCAGAGATGGTTAGAGGGTGGCTCTCTCGGTACATCTTTACAGGGAACTGGAGCCTAGTTAGAGGCAGAGGCTGGAAAGAATGATCTCTTAAAGGCCCAGCCGCCGTGGGTCTCGGGCCCGGATTCTCTTTTTATTTTATTTTACTTTTTTTGAATTTTAATTATTTATTTATTTTCTTTTTCATGGCCACACCGGAGGTATATGGAAATTCCTGGACTAGGGGTCAGACCTCCATAGCCACGGCAACACTGGATCCCAGCCACATCTGTGACCTGTCCCGCAGCTTGCAGCAACATGGGATCCTTAACTCACTGATGGAGGCCAGGGATACGAGTTGGGTTCTTAACCCACTAAGCCACAACGGGAACTCCATCCCTTTTAAATAAAAGCAATTCATTTCTGCCTAAAATAAGGTCCATTTGAGGGGATGCATTTCTGGGCCTAGGCTTTTTGATTACTGGTTACTAAATACCTCCCTGAAACCTACAGACAGCTTTATTTATTTATTAAAGTATAGCTGATTTACAATGCTGTGCCAAGTTCTGCTGTACTAGACAGATTGAATATCTTGCACAGTGAAAGAGAAATGCAGGGACCAACAATGAGGGTGACTAGGGACCAGTGAAGGGACAAAGAGCTGGGGTGGGGACTGCTGGGACAGGTGAAATGGGAGAAAATAAGCTTCCAGCCCGCCTCAGTAGCTCGCATCTGTTTCCTTCTCTAACCCCTACCTCACTGCCCTGTGCAGGAGCTCGCCACTAAAGCCATCAGTGCAGTTTCTGCCCTGGGCTTATGTGGTGAGAGGATGCTGGCTAAACACAATCTAAATAAAACCCTGGTTTGTCCAGATTCCTCTTCTGAGGAAAAGGAGGAAAGGGCTGGGAGACTTTTACCAAGCCTCGGTTCCAAGGTTGGAGCGCTGGTGAGGCCCCTCAGCCTTGAGGAACCCACAAGGTCGGCACTGCACTTCCGCCAGCCTTCAGCAGGGGCCAGGGTGAGCAGTGATGTCACCCCAGGAGGACTGTCACCAAATAAGCCTCCCTGGTTTAATGGCTCATCAAAAGGCTTAGGCGTCAAACTGTTTTGCACAACATTTGGCTGACCTTGTTTTTTCGGATAGATGTCTTGTAAATCTTGCAAGGGCATCAGGGCTGGAAAAGCCTTCCCATGGTCACCCCACCAGTCTCCTTGCTGTCCATTCCAGGGAAAGCAGGTGGCATGCCTGGGGTCTTCTGTTGCTTTCCTCGGAAGGGTCACCAAATCCTATTGACACTGTAAACTAGTGACTGCGTGCCCAGGCCCAAAGGCCCACTCTCTGAGCTTTCCACCCCTCCCACCCCCCTCACCAGCTGTTTGATTTGGGGATGCATTATTTCATTTCTCTGTGTCTCTGTTTCCCCATCTCTAAAATCAAGATAATTAATAGTGTCTCCCTCCAACAGCTGTTGTGCGCATCTGAACAGCAGAGGGCACTTAGAATAGTGCTTGGCACATAGTAAGTGCTCTATAAATGTCGGCCTTTGTTATACCCAATTAGGTCTCCGTTATAATACCCGTGTTGGGAAACATGAACACTCGTTGTTGATTTTCAATTCAGTTTAATTCGAAGAGTACTTGTTAAGCTAAAGCACTGTGTGATGCTCCTTCCTAAAGGCTGCAGCAATAGCATGACAAGCAGGACACAGTATATGCACTGGAGCGTACAGCCTAGCAAGGCAGAAGTAATTAAGTGCAAAACGTAAGCGCAAACAAGTGTCAGTGGAAAAATTGACAAATTTTAACTAGAGGAAAAAAGGTGGTCTAGACAGGCTCCATGGGGGCATGAGTATTTAAGACTTAAAAGTATGAATGTTAGTGGAAAAGCAAAATAGAGCATTCTGGAATAAAGAATTGAGGAAAGTCACAGAAGAAAGAAAAAAAAAACTCATGGAGAATTTTGGAAACTAAGAAGAGTGAAGTCAGTCTTATGAAAGGACATTAGAGGAGATGACGCTGGGCAAACGAAAGGGTCAGACTGGTGAGGATTTAAATTTTAGTTCAGTTGTTAAACGAAGGTTTGCTGTGCAAGTGTTGGTGGGGTTTTGGGGGTGGGGGGCAGTGAAATTATGGACCTGCAATTGAGGAACATCAATTCTGGTGACAGTGGGAAACAGACACTGGAGAAGCAAAAGATGGGACACCCAGAGGCCAATTCAGAGACTGTCATTCAGTCAGTCCATATTTTTGGAGTATCGGCTAGATACACACATGGCAAAGAGTGCAGGTAAGAGATGAAGAAAATCTAAAATAAGGCAGGAGAAAAATGTGGAAGAAGAGAAGTGGGCAAGGAAAAGACAGTCCTATAGAGATTTATTCAGAGATGGAGACTGAAAGAAAACTAAGAATGTGGGATGGGGAGTTCCCTAGTGGCTCAGCCAGTTAAGGTCCAGCATTGTCACTGCTACGGTGAGGGTTTAGTCTCTGGCCCTGGAACCTCCCCATGCCCTGGGTGCAACTAAAAAAGAAGAATGACTCAGAAGTCAAGGAAGGAATGACTGACTACTGCAAGCCAGGCACTGGGCTAAGTGCTTCACACACAAAATTCACACCTGACCCTCCCGAACACCCTGAGAAATCAGTATCAAAAGCTCCACTTTAGGATGAGGATTGATTTTAGAAGGTGCCCAAGTTCACACAGCTCTCAAGTGGAAGAGGAGCACAAATTTAAACCAGGCTCTCCCTGCTTTAAAACTCATGTTTTTTGGGAGTTTCCATCGTGGCGCAGTGGTTAACGAATCCAACTAGGAACCATGAGGTTGCGGGTTCGGTCCCTGCCCTTGCTCAGTGGGTTAACGATACGGCGTTGCCGTGAGCTGTGGAGTCAGTTGCAGATGCGGCTCGGATCCCGAGTTGCTGTGGCTCTGGCGTAGGCCGGTGGCTACAGCTCCGATTGGACCCCTAGCCTGGGAACCTCCATATGCCGCGGGAGCAGCCCAAGAAATAGCAAAAAGACAAAACAACAACAACAACAAAAAACACACACAAAAAAAAACTCATGTTTTTTTTTCAATTACACCATATTTCAGAAAGATAAATGATGCCAGATGCTATCATGAAGTCAGACAGGAGGAAGACTGAGATAATCCCATTAGATTTTGTAACTGGGTCGTGGATGACCTCTGAGGGAGCAGCTGTGGCAAGTGCAAGAGACGAAACACCATTGCCCCAGGTGAGACAGCATGGAGGGAAGGATAAACAGAGGTTGCAAGATGTGACCGCACTTTCCAGAAATTAGGCAGCCATCCCTATTCATTCTTATATAGTTACTGAGCATCTCCTGTGTGTTAAATGCTCTTCTAGGATCTGCAGTTAGATTGTGAAAAATACTGTGTGTGTGTGCACGTGCACATGCCTGTTTTATTGTTGGCAGATGTTATGGTTCAGAGGAACAAAATGTGACTGTATGATTATGCCATTTAAAATGGAATTCTGCCTGTATCTGCTAAGAAAATTGAGGCTTGGTGGTATACCTGATAATCTAGCAAATCAATCAAAAAGTATTTAATATGCCCAGACTCTAAGCACACCATCATACTGAGTACCGTGAAGAGTTTCTGTGAAACTATTCATTTATTCCTCAAAAAACCTTTTTTTTTTTTGGTCTTTTTTGTCTTTTCTAGGGCTACCCCTTCGGCATATGGAGGTTCCCAGGCTAGGGGTCCAATCGGAGCTGTAGCTGCCAGCCTACACCACAGCCACAGCAACTCGGGATCCAAGCCGCATCTGCGACCTACACCACAGCTCATGGCAACGCCAGATCCTTAACCCACTGAGCAAGGCCAAGGATTGAACCCACAACCTCAGGGTTCCTATTCGGATTCATTAACCACTGAGCCACTGACAGGAACTCCTCAAAAGACTTTTTAAAGGTTTACCAAAGGTGCCCTTGGCCTCAGTTGCTTCAGATACCTCAGTGGAGGGGAGGGAGAGCAGAAACCCCATCCAAGAACTACAATTTGGTAAGAAAATTCACTTCAACAGAAGTATGTACCAAATGTACTGTGAGCCCAGAGGAGAGAGAACTGGATGCAGAAAGAACTTCACAGAGGAAGTTCTTTCTTTCTACCTATTCAAGGTGGAAGGTTAGCAGAGGAGTTCTCCAGGTAGGACAAGGAGGGGATGCTTCCAAGCAGAAGGACCACCTGTGCAAAGGTGTAAAAGAGAGTAGGGTATATTCTTGGCATCAAAAAGAACATAATAGAAAAACATAATCATAAAAAAGAGCATAACGTTCCCTGAGGTGAGGGATGAGAACAAGCGATTACATCCACTATGAATCTTCCTTCATTGCCCCATTTAAACACAGATGAACTGAGCGTGCTGTGTTCTAAATGCTGGAAAACAAGGGGTGCACATAACCAAGTCTGTACCCTGCAGGAGTGTACATCCTGGTGATGACGAAATCCCAGAACGACAAACACAGAGTCTGAAGATCTGACCCAACCATCATTTTATCTCCACTGTTCATTCTGTTTTAGAGATTACAGAAGGAGGCACAGGGAGGTGACAGAGGTTTACTGAAGTCGCATATCAAAAAGGCAAGGTTTCACAGATGATAAAGGACTTCACATGCAAATACCAAGACTCAAAGACTTGGAGGCTGAACTCCAAGAAAAGGGCTCCAGAGCTCTAGGAAAATGATTGCTTTGAAGTGCTAAAGCAACCACCTAAGGCCTAACTTAACCACCTCCTTTAAGTCAGAAAAGTAGCCCCCTTTTACAGATAAACAAACCCAGATCTAGAGCGGTAGCGATGCTGGAGCAATGTGCACCAAACTGCTTCTAGGGTTGAGCAGAACCATGGTAACTTCTTGCCTTGGGAAATGATGCCGAAACTGTAAAAACTGCGGTTTGTTCCAATGGATACAAGAGCACGTTTGCCAAGCAATACTAGCCTTTACGTACCACTTCAAAGAAAAAAATCTGAATTGTTCTGTTGTGACACTGTAAGGAGTTGAAGATGTAGCTCAGAGGAGGCTTTCCAGCCACGGTTCCTGGAATCCAGTTCTGGACCACCATTCCCACTGCACCCCCAAGTCGTTTATCTTTCTGTAAGGAATCCATCTGGAGGCGGTAACTGTAAATAATTCATTCCTGTAAAGTTCTGCATTTACTGTGAGCTCTGGCCTTGAAATGAAAGTCACACTTTCAGATGTTCCCACTTTTCAGGAACAGTCCGTTAGCAGAACCTGGCTGTACCCCGCCCTCAACTGCTCCCTTAGTGGCTACACCAGTGCTCTCATCCCCCCACCCCTCTTCTAGGAGCTCAGACATTGGACCACTGGCTTCAGATCACAATTCTCTTCAATTCAGTGACTGTGTGGTATTTTAAATACCCTGAAATTGGAATTTGGGGATTTATTATGCTGGAGGATCTCTGAAATTTCTACCATAGTCTCACAGTCTCTGAACTGGAAAGGTCTACATTGCTTTAAGCAATCCTGGTGTATGAAAACACAGCTTTAATTTTTTTTTTTTTTTTTTTTTTGCCATTTCTTGGGCTGCTCCCACAGAATATGGAGGTTCCCAGGCTAGGGGTCGAATCAGAGCTCTAGCTGCCGGCCTACACCAGAGCCACAGCAACGCGGGATCCGAGCCGCATCTGTGCCCTACACCACAGCTCACACCTTGTTCAGTGGATCCTTAACCCACTGAGCGAGGCCAGGGATCGAACCTGCAAACTCATGGTTCCTAGTCGGATTCGTTAACCAGTGAGCCACGACGGGAACTCCTGAAAAAACAAGCTTTAAAAATGTATGGATTGGAATGATCTTCATATAATACAAATCCCTTGTTTTAAAAAAGGATTCATTGAAATAGATTGTTTATGTGTGGGAACATTTTTACTCAATTAATGGACTTGAATAAGGCACATTTTACCAGGAAACCACCCGCTGAATAACAGATGTCCACAGTAAACATGAAACATCACTGAATGTTGAGTGACCTTGTTTCATCATATTTCCAGGAAAAGAAAGAGCTCCATTTCCATACCCTCAGCCATTCCCTTGACATAAGTTAGTACTTCGGGAAGATGTACTAACTCTGCCTGACAGCTGGAAACATTTATTAGCAATAGACCCTCCTTAGACAGTAGAATTATAGGCCTGGAAGAAACATCAGATACTCTGTCCAATTTCTTTAGATATTGGGTCCATTCCTCCTCCACTCTGTCCCACCCAGGGTCACAGATGAGAAACTGAGGCATGGTAAGAGCAACCTTGGACCAAAGTCATAAGGCTGGAATGGAAATCTATTTCTGTAAATCAAATATCTTTTGGTCAAATTCTACCATAATTACCGCTAGTGTTATTTTGGAGGTAGTATTTTTGACCTTAAAGAATAATTTAAAAACAAATGGTACTATGGAATCCAAATACTCATTTTGCTTTTGTCCACACACATTCTGTGTGGATCTAATCCCCTCATAAGCCCCCACACAGCAAGAAGTTAATCAAACACAAATACCTCACTAGAACTGATCCCAAAATGTGAACATTCAGATTCAGACAAAAGACCTAATAATGTTTATCTGCTTTGGGAAAGGCTTTTTTGTTCTACACGGATAGAATTCCTTTTGTGGGAAATTTCCCTCATGCATTTTAAATATTGCCTGACTTCTACACAACTCTGTAACAACACAACTGCTTATTAAAAGTATGTTTGTAAATAATCAACGTACATGCTCATACCCTTTCATGTCAAAGCAAATATATGATAATGATATGAAATGAAAAATTTGTTTCACCCAGGCATAGATTAGAAATGTTCCAGTGTCCTAAAAATTTTCAGATTCATCTAAAGTTTCTTGCGCTGGGCGCTGTATTTTCTCATAAAGCCTCATAAAAATCCTGAAGTACGTGTCATTTTCCCATTTTAGAGAAGAAACAGAAGCCAAGAAAGATTAAAAACTTTAGGTGTTAAAATGTGATTCAAGCCTAAGTATTCTGAATCCCCAACCAGTGTTTTTCTCCACTCCTCTGTATTATTTTATTTCGACCTCTATAAGATATATATTTTCAGCCACCAAGCAAGCTGGTTCTGTCACTTTTTGTGAAGGCTTTTATCTTGTTTGCAATTTGGTAAATAAATTGATATCTGGGATTGCAATTCTGCTAACTGAGACACTCTGTTTTCCTGTCTACTTCAGTCACTTTCTGTTTGTTCCCTATCTAAAACACACCACAAAGTTAATACCAATTCCCTTGGGCCTTCCTATTGAATGCTAAGTATTTTAAGAAGAAACATTATCCCAACTATTTAGCAGAACTCACTTGCTAGAAGTACCTGCAAAAAATACTTTCCACGGCATGTTCAGGACACCCAAGCAGTTTCTTATTTGCAGTGAATGATGTCAGTGAAGCCCTATTTCCTAATCTGTACCTGAGTGTCTCCAACACTTCTTACCTATTAAGAAGTCCACCCAGAGGTCTCAGGTGAGTCAGCAGGGCTCTGCAGGTGCTGGTGCTGGAGGCTCCTGTAAGGACTGTCTACACAATGCTCTAAGCCGGACCTGTGTATGAATGGGGCAGCCTGAGGCTGCACTAAGTCGGTTTGCTTAAAATGAGGCTTGCCACTACCTGCTGAAATGGTAGCATAGTAAACACTAAAGCTCTTAAAAGTATCTTCTCTGTGGTCTTCGGGTTCTAACTTAGCTTCCAAAGGAAGAGCTAACTTGTTTCCAGGGCTTAGTAATAAAGCAATGGTTTGGATCTTGCTAGCCAGAGCAAAGTCTCTGTTCTTGAAGGCTGGATCACATGATCTCATTCTGTGCAAGTTCGCCCTGCATCCTTGGACCTTGGACCCAGGACATCAGGCTCCATCCTCACCATAATAAAACCTCCCCAGCTCAACCAAAGTACAACCAGTCAGCACTCATCGGTCCTACTTGCTTTCAGGCAGGGCCCACTGGAATACTGAAAACTGGGGTTACTGCCCTGCCTCTTCCTCACTCTCCCCTCTCTCCCTCTCTCCGCCCCTCCCCACCATTCTTAGAGATTCTCCTCTACTTTTTCAGTGATGAGACACTGTTCATCCAAAAGTAAATGGTGAGTCCCCATTAGTAGAGGTGTTTAAGCAGAGACTGAATGTGTGGGGGATGTTCTCACATTGAGGTCAAGAGCAGAGGACCTGCGAGGACACTTCCAGGTCAAAGGGTGATAGAATTCCATAGGTTCCTAGCTTCTGTAACAAATCCACGAATACTCTTGCTCTTCTATTTGTCCCTGTATGACTTTTCTTTTTCTTTCTTTTTTTTTTGTCTTTTTGCTATTTCTTGGGCCGCCCCCGTGGCATATGGAGGTTCCCAGGCTAGGGGTCCAATCGGAGCTGTAGCCCCCGGCCTACACCAGAGCCACAGCAACGTGGGATCGGAGCCGCGTCTGCAACCTACACTGCAGCTCACGGCAAGCCGGATCGTTAACCCACTGAGCAAGGGCAGGGACCGAATCCGCAACCTCATGGTTCCTAGTCGGATTCGTTAACCACTGCGCCACGACGGGAACTCCTGACTTTTCTTTTTCTAAGCATGTCCTCCATATTCATTTAAATCAATCCTTACTTGTGTAAAAAAAACACACTTTACCCACACTGCTTTGCAACACATCCTTTTCCACCCTGTATCATAATTTCTTTTCTTTTTTTTCCTTTTTTTTTTTTTTTTTTTTTGCTTTTTAGGGCGGAACCCGTGGCATATGGAAGTTCCCAGGCTAGAGGTCAAATCGGAGCTACAGCCATAGCAATGCGGGATCCGAGCCACATCTGCGACTACAGCTCATGGCAACGCTGGATCCCCAATCCTCTGGGCGAGGCCAGGGATCGGACCCGCATCCTCATGGATACAAGTCGGATTTGGTTCCACTATGCCACGACAGGAACTCCCCCTCGTATCATAATTACTGATGTTCATTTTCCCCTCAGATTGTAATGCCATCAAGGCAAGATCTAGTCCCATTCATCCTTGCCATCCTGTCATAGTGCTCAATGCCCCAGATGGTGTATCTGCTCAGTAAATGCCTGTGAATGAAGAAATGGTGTGTGGGGGTGGGGAAGGTATCCAGCGAGAAGCTGGGAGGTCGGCAGAGGCACCCAGTGCCGTCAGTTTCCCAGGCTCACACACTCTGGAGGTGGCCTTCCTTTCTGGAGAGACAGAGGCTGATGAACACAGTCTATTCCACGCTGCAGCATCCCTCGGGACAGCTTGGCCCAAGGTCATACTTTCCCTGAGATCATCACATCACACTCAGCCCGCATCACATAGGTCTCAGGAGAAGTAACCTGGGACTAGAACACTCTTTGCTCAGAACATCCATTCCTGATTAACTAAAAGCTCGGGTTTCTTAGGTAAGGATGTTTGGACTGTGGACCTCTGGGGAGCAATTAAAGGCAGGAACAAGAAGGCATTTGGAAACAGCTGCTTACCTAACAACTCTTAAGAAAACACCTGAACTAGAGTTGAGTCAACTCTCTCAGCTACTGGGGAGGGCCTCAGTTTAACATTCCTGCAAGAAAGGATTTCATCCAACTCCTTCCAAAGATCCCAAGAGAGGCCAAGCTCCCAGCTTCCCCTGTGGGAGCCCTGGCCCACCTGAGTTCCAGGGCTGCCCTGCCCTCCAAAAAATAACCATCCCCTTCCATTGTTTTGTCGACTGAAAAAATACAACCTACAAGTTGAGAGTTAAGTTTTACCTGGGGTGAAATTAGGACTTAAGCCCAGGAGACAGAGAAACCAGAAAACCTAGGATACATGAGTTTTTGCAACAATGCAAGGTAGTAGGAACAAAAGATTTACAGAGAACCAGATTCACAGAAGATTTACAGAAAACCATTTCTATGGGGAAGACCTGAAGGTCTGGGCTTCCTGAGTCCCCTCAGGGCTCACTGGCCCACCTTTGGGAGTGGCTGTTCTCACAGGTGACCATGACATCTTTTGTTTTGCCCACTAACTACAGCCCAGGAGGCAGTATTTCAGAGTTATCTTCAGAAAGCTCTGAAATACTGCCCTAAAGAAGAAAGGGGAATATCAAGATATAAGTCAGAAGGGTGAAGGGGGAGGTTCCAGCAGCCACGCACGCATTTTACAGAAGTTTGCTGCTGGTCTCGTGAAGGTTACTACTAGTCACAGACATTAGTCCTCATTGACAGATTTTAGCATTTTTCTAGATATGAGGAGGTGCAAGAATTGGGCTCATAAAATCTTCTCCTGAAAACATCTAACTATCTGAAGGCCTGTTCTTCCAGTTTACCCAGAGGGCCAAGCGCCTCACTCCTGGTCTCCACCCTGCGCTCCATGCAGGGGGCGCTACTGGTGGGCAGCTGCAGTGCTGGCTCATGTTTTACTCCATGGAGAGGCTGATGGCAAGTGCCAAACTCCAGTTCACAGTTTCCTGTCCAAAGGATGGCTGCCAATCTTGATTATAAAGCCAACATTAAGTCACACCTTAATTCCCTTTAAAGGACTATTAATTCCATTGGAGTTTCAAAGCGGAAAAACTACCTTAGAGGAAGCCACCCCCCACGTTTTATAGATAAGGAACTGGCTCAAGAAGTGCCTCTCTGTTGGCTGCCTTTGTAAGCTGCTTGCTGTGGTACCAAGACGAAGTTAATCTGTTAATGATGGAGGAGCTGAGTCCAGAATCACAGGACCACATACTTTGTAAAAAATAAACTTTAAGAATGGTTTTCGATTTACAGAAGTTACCACATACTTCTAAACGCTAAACTACTTCATCCTTCCTGTTACTGTTTTACTAACAGTGCCCTCTGCAGCACATCCTCAAAATAACGTACTTTCCATTTTATTGACATTAAATACCTTATATGGGTAAGTGTTTGGCTCAGGATCCCGGAACAATGTGCTTGTTTTCTGAGAAGAAATGTTACAAAGAGCAACTTACATACCCAGGTTCTAGACTGAAGGTGTGAAGGGCATATTATTTAAATTAGACCGATCCAAACACAATCTTAGTAAGATGAGCTACCACTTACTGCACACTTACTATGAATCAGGCACGCTCTCAATTTATCTTCAAATCACCCGCCCCAATGAGTCAGGCATTATCTTCATTTTCAAATGTTAAAAACGAGGCGTGGGAAGGTCATCCAAAGACACACGACCAATCAGCAGCCGGGCTGGGTTCAAACTGCACAATGTGATGCCCGAGCTTTTGCTCTTCCATGGTTAGCTTGGTCTCTCCTCCAGCGTGGAATGATCTTGGTCTTCAGTGTCAGCATTGAAGTTGATATCTGATTTGATAACTCCCTCATACACCTATGGTAAACAGTTGCAACAGTGTCGTGTACAATTCTGCATTTTCAATATGCATCACATGACCTGTTTGATAATCAGTGTCAATACTGGTACATGTAGATAGGAATTCGCAAAGCTGGCAGACATAGCTGCATATCCTTGACATTCATAGCATGCGTTCCAGTTACATTAAGCTTATAATACGCCTTTATTTCCTCATGCATGGCTGTCAATATGACTAAGCAATTAAGTGCATGGGTTCTGGAATTAGAATGACTGGGTTCAAAGTCTGGGTTGCCATTTATTAACAGGTTAACTAATGTTCAGTGCCTCAGTTAACCTGCATGAAAAATCAGACTTAACCACAGTGCCTATTTTATGGGCTTGTTGTAACAGATAAACCAAATTATACACATAAAGCTCTTGCACAGTCCCTCGCACAGAGTAATTGGAAGGAAAAGTCCATGGGTGGGTGTGACGCCAGAAAATTGATACCGGAATACAGGTTCTCGTTCACGGCAGTTGAAGAAGGAACTCCACGAACACACAGGCAGCAAGCAAGCAAAGTCTTTATTAAAGGAAAGCAGATAGCTCCCAGGGTTGTGGGAAGGGGGAGAAGGGCCCCCTTTCTCTATTGTCCTATAGGGATTTTTATCTCTTAAAGATGGGGGCGGCACCAACATAGGGTCCAGAAAGATGTGGTTTTCTCCTATGGGCCTTGATCAATTACCTATGTCAATCCTTGTACAATAGGGTATTAGGGGTGGAAATGTCCCGTAAGTCTCATAGTTTCTTTGTTCTTTTCTTCCTATAAATTGAGTCACAGGAGATTAGGGATTTATGTCCCTCTGGGTGTAGGTAACCCCCTATAGTAAACAAGGCCTGTAGGGATGTTACTCCCTGGAGCCCTTAAGCCACAAATGTTAATCAGTGGCCATATCAAAGAATGCATGGAAGCCCATGCTCCTACACTTACTACCTGAGTTAGTATTCTGCCTCAGACGTATACATATTATTTTTACATCTGCCATCATGGGTATAAGCACTGATATTCATCACTAATGTAATAAGGTACACGAGCAGCAAAGGATGTCTGTTTGCACAGACACATCGTACACACACCAGGGATCACTATAAACATCCACTCCAGAGTTCCCATCGTGGTGCAGTGGAAACAATCCAACTAGCTACCATGAGGTTGCAGGTTCGATCCCTGCCCTCATTCAGGGGGTTAAGGATCTGGCGTTGCCATGAGCTGTGGTGTAGGTCGCAGACGTGGCTTGGATTCTGCATTGCTGTGGCTGTGTCGAAGGCTGGCAGCTGTAGCTCCAATTTGACCCCCAGCCTGGGAACCTCCATATGCCACAAGTGCAGCTCCCCCCCAAAAAAAGCAAAAAAAAAAAAAAAAATCCACTGTACACAGGTTCATGCTTGAAATCCATCCATCATTTCGGCAGCTCCCCACTCATAGAAAAGACACAGATAAAGATGGAGGTCAACTTAATAGCCTAAAATACAGGTTTGTTTATTTTAAGGGCTGTGAAGAAGGGGGGAGATAGAAAATGGTAACAATGTACAATCATGATCATTATCATTATTATTATCACTAGTCTGAATAGAACTCTCAGCTTCCAGCACCTCAGATTTCTGCACTTGCCTTTTCTAAGGGAACTAGAGAATGCTTGATTGCTTCCTTACAATGAGAACAGTTTTGCCTGTTCAATTATCATCTCCATCACACTCCACAGAAGTTAAAAGATGGCATTTGGGTCTTCTATTCAAGCGGGTGATCTTTCTATCCCTTTCATTACAGGAGAAGCAACTGGTAAAGCTAATGCAATGTACTGTAACTAATGCCTTGGAAATGCCCCAAGCGCTACAGTCTTAATCCACTTTGAAGACTAACTGTATTCAGAATTCAAGGCTTTATATTAAGCTATATATTACAGTAAAATCAGCTGCAGGGGAAAATTCTCTTTGAACCAGAGTGAAACCATTATTATTTATTTCTAGAATTTATAAGAGGCTGGTGCCAGAGGGGAAAAAAAAAAAACCCAAACAAGCCTCAACAATAAGATATCAATATAACCCTGGGCTCAGTGATAGCAATGGCAGCCAGGGGGGTTTTGCACATTCTATGTCTGTGTGCATGAATGCTGGAACTCTCCTGGACACCACGTCACCAACAAGCAAAAGGGACTCTTAATAGGAACACTAAAAACAAGCCTCAGAGTCCACTGTTTTACCAAAGGAGCAAAATGGCAAAGGTTAGTGATTAAACAGTAACTAACAAGAAAGGAATCTCATTTATCATGCAAGTTCTAAGCTCCTCAGAGAGGTATTAGCAGGGGCGGAATCCCAGGTTCCTCCTCTGATCCCTTCTCAGGAGCCTCCTGGAACATTCAATTCATTCCTGAATTTCAAAAGACAAAAATGAGATGTGCCAATGGTCCCTGAGTTCTTGTGGTAATTCTTCCATGTCCCTGCGTCCCATAATGACACTTCCTGATGTTTCTAGATCAGTCTGCATTCAAGACATGTTCCTAAGACACAGTCACCAACGCAAGGAGGAAAAGGCAGGAAAGATCAGGGCAGGGTGCCCCATTGCTCTCATTTTAGCAATGTATGCTTTGCTGCATTTCTCAAAGGAAAAAAGGGAATGAAAGGGAGGAGATAATGAATAAAGAAGGAAGTGTAATTTCTCTCCACTGCTGGTTTGGAGGGCGGGAAAACACAGGTGCCCCATCTTCGATTAAGGGTGAGAGCCCAGGATGGGGTGAACTCAGGGCAGACTGCTATCATCAGTGCTCCTTTCCAGGCAGGTAACACTCAACTCAGGATGGATTCTGCCTAAAAACAGTACTTAGAAGGTAAGAAAGAGAGTGGGTGCAGATCTTTGAGTTTCTTAGTTTAAAAAATGAAGTCAAAAGTTCCTGTTGTGGCTCAGTGGGTTAAGAACCCGACACGGTGACCTTGAGGATACAGGTTCAATCCCTGGCCTCAATCAGTGGGTTAAGGATCCAGCATTGCCACAAGCTACAAAGCAGGTCATAGATACAGTTCAGATCCAGTGTTGCTGTGGCTCTGGCATAGGCTGGCAGCCACAGCTCCGATTTGACCCCTAGCCTGGGAACTTCTATACACTGCAGGTACAGCCAAAAAAAAAAAAAAAAAAAAAAAAAAAGAAGTCCGACAAAGTTATGGAGAAAATACACTCAGGGAGTGGGGCTTTATCTAATAGCACCAAGCTTTTGGCAAGCAACATGGAAAAATATGATTAGGGCTATAAGCTAGTTACCCCCTCCTTTAAGTTTTTGTCTTTTTAGGGCCACACCCGAAGCATATTGAGATTCCCAGGCTAGGGATCAAATCAGAGATCCACCTGCTGGCCTACACCACACCCACAGCAATGCCAGATCCTTAACCCACTGAGTGAGGCCAGGGATCGAACTTGCTTCCTCATGGATGCTAGTCAGATTCGTTTCTTATGAGCCACAAAGGGAACTCCTAGTTAAACCTTTTGACCTTACAATCCTGCGCCTAGGAGTTTTATAACTTGGAGGAATAGGGTTTGGGAGTTAGAGAGACCTAAGTATAAATGCTGTCTCTGTAGTCGCTGCCTCCATGACTTAGTCAAGCTACTTACTTTTCTAGGTTTCAGTTTCTTTACTGCACAAAAGGAGAAATTTAATACACACTTCCTGGGCGGTGAAATTAGTGATCAACTATAACTGCCTGACACACAATAGGCACTCAATAAATGGCTTTAGGTTTTGTTTCTTTCTTTTTTTTTTTCCAACAGTAATAATAACAACTTCTTAACGTAAGAGAGAATTTTTATTTAACAGTGAAAAGTTGCCGACAACCAAAATACTAAAAAAAAAAAAAGAGTGATTAAGGAAATCATGGCATTTTCCCTCAAAGGAGAAATGCAGCTATTTAAAAAAAATAAACATACATCTACTATATATTTAATCACTTATGGTTATTTGTAGAGATTCGTATACATTTCCTAGAAGTGGAATGATATTACACAAACGCTAAAATTACAACATTGTGTGTGTGTATGTGATTTCCTATGCTGTACTAAGTGGTATCCATATGGATTTCGTTTGCTCATAATGATTTTTTTAAAGATAAAATGTTTTTAATCTAAAAAATGTCAAAATTAAATTTATTCCTTAATTTAAAATGAAGAAAATTAGGGATGTGCAGATGGACCCAAGGCAGTTCCCAATCTTTGGGGAAATACAACTTAAGCTAATGACACCAAGCCCACATGTGCCACATCAAGACTAAGTAGTAGCAGTACATCAGTTTTAGAGCTGATATGATTCTAGAGATCTACCTATTGGAGTCCTAAAAAGAAACCATCATCTGCCTTTTTTATTTCACAATTAGATGCCTGTTGCAGACTTTTTTTTTTGTCTTTTTGCCATTTCTAGGGCTGCTCCCGCAGCATATGGAGGCTCCCAGTCTAATCAGAGCTGTAGCCGCAGGCCTACATGAGAGCCATAGCAACTCGGGATCCGAGCTGCGTCTGCAACCTATACCACAGCTCATGGCAACGCCAGATCCTTAACCCACTGAGCAACGCCAGGGATTGAACCCGCAACCTCATGGTTCCTAGTCGGATTCATTAATCACTGAGCCACAACAGGAACTCCGCAGACATTTGTTATACCGGTTTTGTTCTAGGTACCATGCTAAGCGATAAATCTGTAAGTATCCTGCCTTTGATAAGCACATAGCCTACTAAAGACAGGAGATTATTCAAATATTTAAATAGAAGGCAGTGGAAAAGTGCCATAAGAGGTGGACAATGTGCACCTTAGGGGTCACACCTATTATCTCAATAAGGCACAGGTAGGCATGAAGATGGAGATGTATTTCACAGATTTTAAAAAAAATCAAACTCTGCCTAGAAGCCACTTAGCAACTAAGCAGCAGAGCAGAGGAACTGGAACTTGTGTCGTGGAAGGATACATTCTCTGCTCTCCTCACTCCTCACAGCCTCTTCCTGCCGAAAGTGATCTGGGAGTTCTCTTTGCCAGAGTCTTCTGTCTAGGTCTTCCCTGTCCTTCCTCAAACCCCGAGAAAGCATGTGATGGTCCAGTTCTCAAGAAGAGGATATGGGGGTTCCCGTCATGGCTCAGTGGAAACGAATCTGATTAGCATCCATGGCCTCACTCAGTGGGTTAAGGATCTGGCATTGCCATGAGCTGTGCTGTAAGTCACAGATGTGGCTTGGGATCTGGTGTTGCTGTGGCTGTGCTGTAGGCCAGCAGCTACAGCTCCAATTCCACCCCTACCCTAGGAATCTCCATATGTCACAGGTGCGGCTGTAAAAAGACAAAAAAAAAAAAAAGGATATGGCTGCCAATTATTAGAGAAATGCAAATTAAAGTACAGTGACATACCACCTCACACCAGTCAGAATGGCCGTCATCAAAAGGTCTACTAACAATACATGTCGGAGAGGGTGCAGAGAAAAGGGAACTCTCCTACTCTGTTGGTGGGAATGTAAATTGCTGCAGCCGCTATGGAAAACAGTACGGAGAGTCCTTAAAAATTAAAAATCGAGTTGCCATTTGATCCAGCAATCCCACTCCTGGGCATCTACCTGGAAAAGACAAAAACTCTAATTGAAAAGATACACGCACCCCACTGTTCACTGCAACACTATTTACAATAGCCAAGATGTGGAAACAACCTAAGTGTCCACTGATAGATGAATGGATAAGGAAGATATGGTACACATATATAATGGACTAGTACACGGCCATAAAAAAGAATGAAATATGCCATTTGCAGCAACATGGATAGAATCTAGAGATTATCATACTAAGTGAAGTAAGCCAAACCGAGAAAGACAAATATTATATGATATCCCTCATGTGTGGAATCTTTAAGAAAAAAAAGATACAAATGAACTTATTTACAAAACAAAAATAGACCCACAGACATAGAAAACGAATTATGCTTACCAAAGGCGGGAAGGGATAGATTAGGAGGTTGGGATTAACATATACACATATCACATATGAAATAGAAAACCAACAAGGACTTAATATTTTGTAATAACCTATAAGGGAAAGGAATCTGAAAAAGAATATATCTCTCTATCTATCTATAGATAGATATATCTGAATCACTTTGCTGTACACCTGAAATTAACACAACATTGTAAATCAACTATACTTTGGTTTAAAAAAAAGAAGAGATGGCTATGCTGCTTTTTAGGGATGTGGGGTACAGCTGCCACTGTACCCCATTAGATCAGCAGCACAGGGGTCCCTGGATCGGTAGAACACTGGGCACTCAAGAGGCTTGAGTCCCTGATGGCCTTAGAGTCGCATATAGAGCATCTCAGGGACATCCAGGCACAGCTGATTTCGCTCTAGAACATTTGTTTCTGCTCTGTCTCAGTAGGAGGCGGGAGCAAAGATATCTTCTCTCAGACCTTTATCTTCCTCCTTGTACCCCATCCTGATACTCTCACTCCCCTTTGCCTCCTCCATTTCTTTCTTTTCTTCTTTTCTTGGAAAGATTTCTCCCCTTGCCCTTTTTCCGGTTTCCTCTGCTGCTTCTATAAACTCCTTTTCTCCTTGTCCTCAAAGCTTCCTAAGGGTCTGGTTCCTGTCCTCATATCATAGCTCACCCACCTCAGCCTGCCAGCTGGCCTCCCTGAACTTACTAGAATCAGAGATGTCTGGTGTGGGGTGAATACGAGAACCCATTTATAAAATCTCATCCCATGACTCAATAATTCTAACTCCACTGCAGTTCAGAACTAATTGGAACTCAGTGAGGGTAAGTCAGGCACCTGTTATTGACCTCTAAGGACAGTGAAGAAAGCACCAGCTTTGGAGAAGGAAGACTGTCAGTGTTGGTGTGAGTATTGCTGTTGTTGTTTAATTTAAATACTTTTATTTAAAAAATTTTTTTTACATTCTTTTTTTGTTTCATACTATCTTCCATCATGTTCTAACCCAAGAGATTGGACATAGTTCCCTGTGCTGTACAGTAGGACCCCATTGCTGATCCATTCCAAATGTAACAGTTTGCATGGACCAACCCCAAATTTCATCCCACTCCCTCCTCCTTCCCTCTTGCAATCACAAAGTTTTGTTGTTGTTAATGTGTTCCCTGTGAACCATATTCTCAGGAATCTGAGTCACCAACTTTGAAGGCAGAAATAAAGCCCACTTCTCACAAGTGGATGTTTACAGGAAGTGCAGTTAGCTGCAGGCAAAGGTCCTTGAGTTTCGAGCCTTGTATGTCTGCCAGCAGGTAATGAGGCTGCGTAACTCAGCACCAAGAGTCTGGGTAACGGGCGTGTTCTAAAAGCCAAAGACAAATAAACATTTGTCAATAGTGTTTCCTTCTCAGAAACTCCTGTCTGGATGTCAGGGCAAGAAAGGGCAGACAAAAAAGATAAGAAGAGAAGTGAGAAATGGAGACGTTCACCAGTGTCAAGGGAACGAGATGGGAAGTTTCAGAGATCAGATGAGACCCTGAGGTCCAGCTACCAAAGTAAAAACTCAATGTCTGTAGAGTCCTTTATAAACGAAACACTTCTACACAAATAAGTGATATGGTTTTTACAACACCCCAACAAAGAAGATAGAATAGGTGTAATGTTACTTTACCAATGAGACAGCAGGATCAGAGAAATGATAGGACTTGCCTGAGTCCCATAGAAAGAGGCAGAGGCAGGATTTCCAGCCAGGTGTGTCCTTTCCAAATTACCGTAATTATGGAAAGTGCTTACCTGGTAGTTAGCTGGTAAGACAATGACATGTTGGGTCTTCTTAATTCCCCTTCAAAGATCTTTTCACTACCTGAAAATGCCTACGTCACCAAATTAGGTAATCAAATTTCTTCTTCTCTGGCTTTTGGTCAAAATGACTCTAATCAGTGCTTTCTCCAGGCAAATACCAGATAAAATTAAAGAGAGGACAAACATTATGGACCAGTGCAGTCCTTATCCTACTACTTCTGGTCTCCTGAAACAATGACAGTAACAGTAATATCACACTTTATCTGCACATTATAGAAGCAGCATTCCACTCTCCCTTGCAGTGGGGTTTTAACTAAAGAGGACTCTAGTCTTCAGAGGTTTGGCATAGGAAAGAACAAGAATCTAAACTTGAGCGGCTGGATCATCATTAGTATTAAAAGGCAGAGTTACCTCTGCATGAATTCATGTGCAACTATTTAGAGATAGACCAAATCATCCTAGCAATTTCCCTGTATCTCCCAGTTACTGCACTTAATTATAAATGCTCACTACCCATCAGGGTTCTGGCACGTCGGTAATCCTGCCAAACTTTTCAACATAACCTATGGGCAATACCCACCCAAGAAAGGTTTAGGGTGGGAGAAGTGCACCCCAGAATGCTTTCCTGGTTCCATTCTATGTTTAAGAAAGTAGTGAGTATATTATGTCATCCATTGACATACTCAGCTCATCCAAGTTAATGTGAAAAATAAAATCCGATCCTTTGGTTGGATAGTTATTGACATCTTGATTCTTTTTTTTTTTTGTCTTTTGTCTTTTTGTCTGTTGTTGTTGTTGCTATTTCTCGGGCCGCTCCCGCGGCATATGGAGATTCCCAGGCTAGGGGTTGAATCGGAGCTGTAGCCACCGGCCTACGCCAGAGCCACAGCCACTCGGGATCCGAGCCAAGTCTGCAACCTACACCACAGCTCACGGCAACGCCGGATCGTTAACCCACTGAGCAAGGGCAGGGACCGAACCCGCAACCTCATGGTTCCTAGTCGGATTCGTTAACCACTGTGCCACGACGGGAACTCCTGACATCTTGATTCTAACACAATAGTTTAACATAACCCTGCAACTACACCAAATAAGAGAGGCGGCAAGGAAACAGGGACCTGCTGTATAGCACGGGGAACTCTACCCACCCAATATTTTGTGATGATCTCTATGGGAAAGGAATCAGAAAAAGAATGGATGTGTATGTGTATAAATGAATCACTTTGTTGTACAGCAGAAGTTATCGCAACATTGTAAATCAACTGTACTTCAACAAAACTTGGAAGAATGAGAGAGAGAGAGATGGCAAAAGGAACCACTAGCTATGCAAACAAACAACCAACTGTAAACACGTAGCAAAGAGGCTAGCAAAATCCCCACTGGGTTTCCACATTGTTGTAATGCCACATAATATTCTCTTCCATGTCACTTAATTTTCTATTCTTAGAGCAGCTGGGAAAAGTTAGGTCCAGAAAGATTGATCAGTTTACAAGTTTACACAATAAAACAATGATTCCTGGCTTGGAACTCACAATGAGGCTATACTCAGTTCCAGCTGATGCTCCAAAGTTAAACTACATCACCAAAGGCATTGAGGCCATTTTCCTAAATCTCATTCACAGAGATCTATATTCTCTCATTTGAAATTGTCAAGATTATGATCCTAAGGCCTAGAACCTTCACCTTACTCTAGGAAAACAACCTTGTCCTGGATACAGACATATATAATAAAGTATTGTCAAATCATGGAGAAAAAAAAAAAAAAGAGGAAAATAACCTTGTAACCTTGGATTCGGGACCATGTGGAACCACCATGGGGCAAAAAAACTCTTTGTCTGCTGTCTATTGAAAAACCTTCAAAAGACAAAAAAAAAAAAAAAAAAAGAGTTCCCATCATAGCTTAGTGGTAAACGAACCTGACTGGTATCCACGATGATGCAGGTTTGATCCCTGGCCTTGCTCAGTGAGTTAAGGATCCAGTGTTGCCATGAGCTGTGGTATAGGTCACAGAAGCGACTCAGATCTGGCATTGCTGTGGCTGTGGTGTAGGCCAGCAACTACAGCTCCAATTTGACCCCTGGCTTGAGAACCTCCATATGCCAAGGGTGCAGCCCTAAAAAGACAAAAGAGAAAGAGAAAGAGAAAGAAAGAGAGAGAGAAAGAAAGAACGAAAGAAAGAAAGAACGAAAGAAAGAAAGAAACGAACGAACTAGACGGTGCGGTCCTTGATAGCAGAGGCATTGCTTTAATGAAGGTTGGATTTGCAGAGTCTAACTCAGGACTTTGTACATGAATGGATTCAATAGGTATCTTTTGAATCAATGAATGGACCAATACATTTACTTTTGGGAGGTGAGAAAGATGAGTGTCTGTCTACTAACTGCTTACAGCCGTGGCGTCCAGTCCCTCTGACTTGATCCTACTTGCTTTGAAAAGGTCATTTTACTAGGCTGTTAAAAACTGCAGGCTCTAAGTAGACAGGAATGGCAAGCATTAGTGGTGTGGAAAAAACAAGTTCTTACTGCCTCCTGGCGGTCAGGATGATTTTAGATTCCAAAGTCCCCTAGCACTCCTAACACAGAATTCAAGCACCCTAGTAGCCAGAATATGCAGGCTGCATTTTACCCAGCCCCTGCTCCAAACAATAGAGTCCTCGGCCTGAAGCCAGAAAGATGCCACTCCAATCCCAAAGTCCTCGAAGGAGCTTCTCATCTCTATACTGAGAGCAGATGAATACGTCAAGGAGCTGAAACTGAACTTTTTTTTTTAGGGCTGCTAGGGGTCAAAACAGAGCTACAACTACAGGCCGACACCACAGATCTCAGCAATGCCGGAGCCTTAACCCACTGAGTGAGGCCAGGGATTGAACCCTCATCCTCATGGATACAAGTCGGATTTGTTTCCGCTGTACCACAACAGGAACTCCTGAAACTGAACTTTTAAAGTGAACTGCCTTTCAGTGAATGGTTTGTGGTTTCAAGAGCTCCTAGAAAAAAACATTCAAGGAAAATAGTAATTTCCAGTCTGGAACATTCAGATTCCTACCTATTTGAGATTATCAGGTCAGGTCACCCTTCTGAGCATGAAATACCATCAGAAGCCTTTTCAGACCTTGAATTGCTAGCATTCCATTACTGCATTCCCACTTCACAAAAAGAGAAACTGAGGATCCAAACCAATTACTGGAAAAATAGTAACTATCCTCTCCAGCCTACAGAAGATTTGCAGTTTTGTTTTGTTTTAAATGTATGGTAAATAAAAACAAACTTCAGGAGAGGGTTCTAAAGAAGTCCCTCATATGCAGGGATTTTTGTGTTTCATCTGCTTGTTGGCTCGCTGGGACCTAGAACAGTATCTGACACTGTGTCGACACTATTCAATACACTGTTGGTAAATGAATGAATGAAGAGCTAAGCCTAAAGAGGCAGACGTGCTTTTTAACGGAAATTATTGCTTATTGGAGAGGGTGTCATCTCCTTTTTTTGAGACCTTTTAAAAATAGGTTGAATTCTCATTTATCTTAAAAATTAGAGAATCTGGAGTTCCCACTTTGGTGAGGGAGGGTAATAATCCAACTGCAGTGGCTCAAGTCGATGCAGAGGCGTGGGTTGGTTCCCCGACCCAGCACAGTTGGTTAAAGGATTTGATGTTGCTACAGTGGTGACACATAGGCTGCAGCTGCAACTTGGATTCAATCCCTGGCCTGGGAACTTTCACATGCCATGGTGCAACCATTAAAAAAAAAATTATGTATATATATATATATAATTTATCTCATCATTTGGTTTCATTCGTTCACTTCACAGATGAAGAAAATGAAGGTCAGAGAGGTTTAACCACTTGTTACAGGTCACAGAGCAATTTCATGGCAGACCCTACAGTGAATCCACTTCTTCACTCCTGATGCTCTCTAAAAGAGCAGCGATGCACAAAGTTTGGGGCTGTGACTTGCAGTGAGAAGTACACTGTGATCCAACACACCACACAACACTAAAAAGGGTTTTGTGAAACACTCACCTTCTCCATGTAAGGTGCCCTGGTCTAGTGTCTATTGTCTATTTCATTTTTTATAATATTCTGATCACAACTCACTAAATGAATTACACAACTGGAAATTTTTAAAGCATTCCATCTTGTCTACTATGCCCTCGCAAGTTGAAATCCTCCAGAATCTTCTTCCAAGAAAAAGAACTAGAGTGATGGGCTTCTTGGGACCACTTTCCCCGAAGATCCTAGTTTTATGAGTCAGGACAGGCAGTATTTCCCATTGTTGAGTTTCACTTCACTTCCAAGAATACAGTCCAAGCAGCCCTCCTCTCCAGCCAGGGTAAGTAACCACAACAGTGTCTTCAGGACACAGACCAGGGCCATGGGCAGCAGCCTTGGCCTTGTCCTTGACTGGCTCTCTAACCCACAAGTTAGCAGGGACGTGCCTCCTTAAGTAAAAGAGCAGGACCTTATCTCTGCTGCGTCACTCTACCCCAAGCCTCGGAGGAGGGGGGCTGTGGGAGGGGGCAGCAGGAAGAAGAAGGGCAGGGAAGAGGACAGGCAGGACAAGGAGTGGGTCTGAGGTCATCGGCTACATAAGTAGGTGTGAACACATGGAGTGCTGAGCCGCCTTCGGGAGCCAGGCAGGCTGCCGGCCCTCCCCCAACACACACACATAGGTTCACGCAGTTCTCCTGACCCCGTTTGATCATTTTCTCCCCCATCTCTTCCCGACCTAGACCCCCTCTACCAAATATCCTCCCTCTCTATCTGTTTCAAAGCTAAGGTTGTCAACATGGTGGGGAGATGGCCTCTCAGCTCCTTCCCTTCTGACAGGCTGGAACTTTCTACTCTGACTTCCCACTTTCCCCACTGAGAATCAGCAAGACAGGATTTGGCAGGGGGGTGCTTTGTGGCAGCCAGGGCGGAAAGCCTCCCCATAGCAACCTGGGCACATTCCCACGACTCCCTGACACCAGGAGGAATTTCCAGGGTTGGCAACTCACCCCCTTTCAGAAGCAGCACACAAACCACAGGCTGCCCCCAGCTCTTCCCAGGGTGTCTCAATCTGGCTCCGGAGCTGAGCAGTGAAGGCAGTGAGCCAGGAGGGGAGCCGGACAATGCTCTGAATATTTGTTGGCCCTTTCAGATGTTCTCAGGCTGCTTTTGAGCCTAGCGCTCCAGGTCCTGGGTTCTTCTTGTGAAAGGGGAAGTTTAGAATGAACTGGGAGGCAGGAAAGCACTACTCAGCTCGGCCACTAATGTGTTGTGTGATGTTAAGTCAGTTACTAAACCTCTCTGGCTCTCAATTACCTCATTTTATTTTATTGTCTTTTTTTTTTTTTTTTAAGGCCACACCCACAGCAAATGGAAGTTCCCAAGCTAGGGGTCTAATTGGAGCTACAGCCACCAGCCTACACCACAGTCACAGGAGCATGGGATCTGAGCTGTGTCTGTGACCTATACCACAGCTCATGGCAACACCAGATCCTTAACCCACTGAGCGAGGCCAGGGATTGAATATGAGTCCTCATGGATACTAGTCAGGTTCGTTAACCACTAAGCCACAATAGGAACTCCTACCTCATTTTTTTTTCCTTTCTCTCATTTTTAAAATGAGAGATTTGATTTTTATTTTATTTATTTATATTTTTTTTGTCTTTTTGTCTTTTCTAGGGCCACTCCCACGGCATACAGAGGTTCCCAGGCTAGGGGTCTAATCAGAGTTGTAGCCACCAGCCTATGCCAGAGTCACAGCAACACGGGATCTGAGCAGCGTCTGCGACCTACACCACAACTCACGGCAATGCCGGATCCTTAACCCACTGAGCAAGGCCAGGGATCAAACCCGCAACCTCATGGTTCCTAGGCAGATTTGCTAACCACTGAGCCACAACGGGAACTCCTGCAGTTGAATTCTTAACCCACTGTGCCACGGTGGGAACTCCAATGTTTGTTTTTGTTGTTATTTTTAATGAGAAAGTAGAAAAATCATCTTTAATTCCTGACAGGGCTGGAAGATTGGGGTCTGGAAAGTAACAGGGATGGCAATGATGAGGTTGGTTGTGGGACCACCAAGCAGCAAGAGGTAGGAAGGCAGAAAGGCCAAGGCTATTCTGGCTGCAGAGCCGAGGAGACTTGACTTCGAGTCTTGACTGCCACTTCCTGGCTGGGACACTGGGAAACTTAGCTAACTCCTCTCATCTCACTTTCCTCATTGACTAAGTGGAGATAATAATAGTTCCTGACTTGTCATTGTGACAATCAAATAAGAACTCATCAGCGTTCATAGTGTAGAATCTAGCACAGAGTAAGTACTCAATACGAATATTTTATTATTATTATAATCATCATCATCATTATCTATCTGATTATGAGGATGCCTCTAATATGGTCAGAAGTAAACCAGAAGGTAGATTTCTCCTTCCAAAAGGGAATACAACAGCATGGCCACTTGGAGACACTACCGGCTGGCGTGTTGCGGAAAGCGTAGCCTCACAAGCCTTCCTCTGGCTCTCTGCAGTGTGACATGTCCCCACTGGACATGCTGCCTACTCAGTCCACTCTTCCTCCTCCCCATTAAGCTCTCAACCAGACTTCCACTCCAAGCCATTCTCATCAGAAGCCATGCTCATCAAATTACCCTGGGGACTTCCTGTTCTTGGGACTTCTGGTCTCCAGGGGGAGGAAACCTCAGGGCACCACTCACTGTGTCCATTGGAGCCACTTTGTATGAGGAAGCCTCTAGGATAAGCCAACACGGTGGGAGGCAGGAGAGCCCGGTGGTAAAGGGTATGAGCTCCGCACAGGGCTGATGACCCCACCTGCCCCTGGGTTACTCTAAGGATGAAGTTTTTTCGTTTTTTTTTTTTTTTTTTTGCATTTTAGGGCCACACCCACGGCATATGGAAGTTCCAAGGCTATGAGTCAGATTGGAGCTGCTGTGTCAGGCCTACACTACACAGCCACAGCAATGCAGGATCCAAGCCACGTCTATGACCTACACTGCAGCTCATGGCAACGCTGGATCCTTAACCCACTGAACGAGGCCAGGGATCGAACTGAGTCCTCATGGATACTAGTCATTACCACTGGGCCACGACGGGAACTTCTCAGGATGAAGTTCTGAGTGGACACATACAGCCTCTGGAATCGGAAAGCAACACACCCTTGTCAGGACCTGCTGGGACACCTCTGGCCACATCAGAATGGCCAGATGTCTTCTGTTTCTCTTACTTTAACTTCTTGGGCAGGGGAAGAAAGAAACTCCTGTGCCATCAGGGACTAAGCTTAATTGGTCCTCCTTCAAATGATTGTCAATTTTCTCTCATCTGTGCGACTGTGGACAAGTTACTTAACCTCACAGTGCCCACCTTTCTTCATCTATAAAATCTAGATAAGAGACTCTATTTCTAATGGCTGTCACAGAGGTAAATTGTTTCAACAGTGCTTGACACATTGTCTGTTAAAAAAAAAAAAATTCTGTTTTCCAGCTTCCTGGGTTCAAGTACTAGCTCCTTCCCTTATTCAGGCACCCCAGGGAAGTCGCTCTGCCTGTCTACATCTCTGCTTGTTCCTCTGTCAAACGGGGATAACAACAGTGCCATGCTCACTGGACTGGCATGAATATGAAACGAGATAATGCAAAAAAGATCCTGGCTTACACAAAATATTTAATAAACAGTAGATGTTATTATCCCCCAATGCCAGATAATGAGTAAATTCTGTTTTTTCCTCTCTATCCAAAGAAGAACAAAATGCACAAAATACTCTACCAGAACACTGGGTAGACATCCTCTGAAGCAAAGTCCTTGTCTCCAGGCACTGAGATGTTCCTGCAGACAATGGAGTAGCACTGCTGGGGTCAAGGACAAGCAGTCTCTCCATCACATCCCAGGGGACAGCGGAGCCATGGGACACATGATATAGCACCTTGAAGCTCCAGGAAAAGGGGATGAATAAAGGGGAGCCAGCAAACAGACTTTTCCACGAAAGGACAGCAAGTAAAGGGAGGAGGATGGAGTGGCAAAGAGGAGAGACACATTCACCAGTCCAGCCCCATTTTCCAAAAGAATGACCAAGCCATTACTACTGAGACAGCAGCCAGAGTCTATTGGGGTTACAGGATTCTCAGAGTCTTTATCTCTAGCTGTCCTCTTTCCCTCTAATACTTCATTCGATTCTCTCAATAGTTCAGCAGGACAGAAAAACATCTGAATGGAAAACCCGATTTCACCGATGGGTGACAGTCAGCAAAGAGAGAGAAACTTACCCAAGGTCATAAGCAACTCGAGTCTCTACAACACACACACACACACACACAAACACCCCGGGGCACTTTGGTTGAGCACAGGTGTTCTCACCCTTGGCTACTCACTGGAACCACCTGAAGGGCTTTGAAAAGCAATGGTGCCTTGGTCTCCCCAACAGAGATTCTTATTTACTTGGTTTGATGTATTTGGTCTGGACTTTGAGATTTCTAGACACTCTTCATTTGCTTCTAATGCGTAGCCAAGGTTGAAAATCACTACTTGATCGTATCTGACTTCATGGATAAGTTAAACCCACACTTCACCCAGGGAAGCTCTGATATTTCCTTTTCCTTCTGAGCAGGCAAATTGGGAAAAGGAATAAATAAACAAATTAACTCCTTCCTTGAAAAATGAGTTCAGACATCTTTTGGTATCCCAAAGTGGGCAGGTGTATCTGAAAACTGCAAAGGAAGGAAGGGTCCACTGTTTCCCTCTATACATTTCCAAAATTTTACTACTCAACTTTGTGTTTCAGCTGGAAAAAAAAAAAAACACTTTTAATAGAAAATTCTTTCTTTCATATGAAAATCAAGATGATTTGTCCATAAACTTTTTTTTTTCCAGAACCTGTTTGATTTCATTAAACTAAAATTTATTAAGGACCTCCAATGTTCAATGGTCCATGCAACCTTTATTGAGATTTTGCTAACTGAAAGGACAGGTACACAAAAAACTACAAGGAAAAGTTATGTTAAGTGCATGGAAGTAATTAGAACAGTACAGTGAATACACATAAGGTACTCACTCATTATATGGGAAGAGAAGAGGAGGAGAAAAGAAGACGGGTGGGAAGAAAGGAAGGATGGGAGAGGTTAAAAAAAATTACTATGGAGTTTCTGAGATGAAAGACCGGAGTGTGTTGGGAGGAGGCTGCGGGTGCAGCTTTGCAAAGAGGTTGCAGTCATGAGGTATGGAAGTGGAGAGGCAGTTCCGTGTGGAGGGAATGGCACATACAAAGAGCAGAAATGTGTGAGAGCCTGACTATGTTCGGGAAACAGACAAAACAGTATCACTGGATAGAGCAGAAGGAAGCTCAACACTGATAGTAAGAGAGAAAAGGATGAAAGAGAAAGCTGTTGCCAGGATGAAAACAAGGGACAGGATAATGTCCTTATCCCTAATTGGGAGGCAATAGGATGACAGCAAGTCCTGGTTTTCTCAAGATGAGAGACATTTACAACTCTGGTTTGTGCATAATTACTAAGAACACTGTTTCGCTCTCAAAAGTGTTATGGCTTGGATAATGAATCATATGATCATCTTAGCAACAGGAAACCTTTAGACCTTTTTAAAAACAGAGCAAAGGGGTTGAATAAGGATGATATGTATATATATATATATTCTTTTTTTTTTTTGTCTTTTTGCCATTTCTAGGGCCGCTCCCACGGCATATGGAGGATCCCAGGCTAGGGGTCGAATCGGAGCTGTAGCCGCTGGCCTGCACCAGAGCCACAGCAACTCGGGATCCGAGCCGCGTCTGCGAACTACACCACAGCTCACGGCAACGCCAGGTCCTTAACCCACTGAGCAAGGCCAGGGATCGAACCCGCAACCTCAGGGTTCCCAATCGGATTTGTTAACCACTGAGCCATGACAGGAACTCCTAAATAAGGATGATATTATCAGAACTGTATTTTACCAAGACGCATCAGGCAGTTCTATGGGATTTAGGATCAACCGGGAAAGAAAATTAGACAGAGATGGGAAGAGCATTCAGAGGCTATTGTTTTATTCTGGGCAAAAGTGAAAAGAGCCTCAACTGAGGTGCTGGCCAAATGTGGAAGGTAGCCTCTGAGCTAGCCCCAGCGAGCCCTGCCTTTCTACCTGAAGAGGGTTGATCTGTATAACCAATAGGATATTATAGATGTGACTTTTTTTTAGATTTTTTTTTTTAAGGGCCACATCTGTAGCATATAGAAGTTTCCAGGCTAGGGGTCGAACCTGAGCTCCAGCTGCCAGCCTACGCCATAGCCATTAGCGATAGCAACACTGGTTCCTTAACCCACTGAGCAGGGCCAAGGATCGAACCTATGTCCTCACGGATACTAGTCAGATTTGTTACCACTGAGCCACAACAGGAACTCCAATAGAGTGTGACTTCTGAGGCCAACTCATAAAAGACACCGTGGCTTCCTCCCTGCTCTCTCTTCCTTGGATCACATGGTTTGGGAGAAGCCAGCTGTCATGCTGTGAAGACCCTCAAACAGCCCCTAAAAGATTCATGAGAAGAGGAACTACAATCTGCTGTCTCCTATGCAAATTTGCAGCCCACTGTGTGAGCCACCGTGGAGCTAAACCCTCCAGCCCCAGCCAACACTTCAGATGACTGGGGCTCCAGCTGCCATCTAAACACAATCTCAGGAGAGCACCTCATCCAAACCATCCTGCCAGCTTCTCCTGAATTCCCGACACACAGAAACTGTGAGATAAAAAATGTTTGTCACTGTTTTAACCTACTGGGATTTGAGTAATTTGTTATGCAGTAACAAATGGTAGATCATAGAAATGAAAAGGGAAGGATAAAATTGCATATGGAATTGCATATGGAAACCTATAGTGACCGGCATTTGAGGCCTCCTCCCAGGTGCTCCCTCAATTAACCATGTGATGTTGTTGAAATTACTTAATATATAAAAGAGCCTTGGTTTCCTCATCTGCAAAATAAGCAGGCCTGACCAATGACTTTCAGTGTCCCTTCCTGCATCCAAATTAAATGATTCCATTATTCTAAGAGCACACTTATTAGCCATTCAGCAGGGTTAAGAAATTATCCAATTACCTGGAGGGGCCTCCATGTCCTTAACCTCATCCCGTTCAACAGAGTTATCAATGACTGAATTGAAAAGACCCAAATACCATGTGATATCACTTATATGTGGAATCTAAAATTTGGCACAAATGAACCTATACAAAACAGAAACAGACTCACAGACGTAGAGAACAGACTTGGGGTTGCCAAGGTGGGGGGAGGAGTGGGATGGACGGGGAGTTTGGAGTTGGTAGACGCAAACTGCTACATCGCAAATGGATAAACAATATCCTACAGTATAGCACAGGGAACTCTATCCACTCTCTTGGGATAGACCATGATGGAAGACAGTATGAGAAAAAGAATGTGGAGCTCCTGCTGTAGTGCAACAGGATCGGTGGCCTGGGAGCACTGGGACATAAGTTCAATCACCAACCCAGCACGGTGGGTTGAGGATCCAAGCATTGCTGCAGCTGCAGCTTGATTCAAGGCTGTGGCTCAGATCTGATCCCTAAGCCAGGAACTCCATGTGCCGCAGGTGACCAAAAAAGAAAAAAGAATGTGTATATGTATATACCCACATGTATATGTACACATGACTGAGTCACTACGCTGTACAGCAGAAATCGACACAACACTGTAAACCAACTATACTCTAATAATTAAAAAAAATACAAAAGGAGGCATTCTTGTCAAAATCAAAGATGACATAAACCTTGGAGGGAGAGTGATCACACTGCTGAAGCAAAATGCTTAATAACAATGAACCAAGAGTAACAAGACAAAATGTAACAGACTCATAGACAGCCTGTGAAGGTCTGAAAATTCATTCTTAGGAACATTAGGAGTGTGGTAAAAGTAACGTTCACTATCGGTCAGTCATGTGAATTGGTTGTCAAGGCCTGAATCTGCCTTTCTTCTACTGAATTTATTCCACAATCATCCAGGCACTGTACTGGGCATTAGGGCTGGAGCCATAACTAAGACACAAATTTCGGCTATATTTATAGAGTCAGATCATATTTGATCTATAGAAAAAGTAGAGTTTGGTCTGAGAAGAGTTGACAGAGTGGATATGGGACTCATAGCTTATCTTTAGTAAGTGCTCTGTGCCCTGTTCAAGAGATAGGTTGTCCAGAAAGAAAGGGTGGCTTACAATAGCATCTTCCCAAGCACGAAGACATAAAGGACAGGCAGAAGAGGATCTGCAAGGGGCTGAGCAGGAGTAGCAAGGGAAGTAGGAAAAGAATCTGAAAATTAAAACAAAAATGTGTTTCCAAGGTCAAAGGCATGTGGTGTGGCATTTCTTCCAATCTCCTGCCCTTGTAACTCATTCTAGCTTGACCATATGGGTCTTCTGGTTGTTTTCAAATATCCTGCACTCTTTCCTAACTTTGAGCCATTCATGGTCATTCACTGTCTTTGCTGTTCCCAGTAGTTGACATGCTCTTCCCTCAGATAGAACCTCTCACTTCATTCAGATCTCGGCTCAGATGCCACCTCCTCCTGATTCTGTCTCACCCCGGGTTCATTTCTCCTCTCAGCATTTATCACTCATCTCATAACATTTCACAAATGCACTTGCTCCTTTATTTATAATCTCATCGCCCCCGGCCCCACATACACACACTGATTCCATCTGCCTCTTTCCCTGGTGAATCCACACGGCACAGTATGTACAGTGTCTGGTACCTCATAGGTGCTTTGTATTTGATGAGAGAATTAATTAAGTAAAATCAAGGTGCCAAGAAGAACTTCGGTAATCTTGACAAGAACAATTTCAGTGCAGGAACAAAAGGCCAGAAAGATAAGGGACGGTAGGAAAAAAGGTCTGACAAAACAGGAGGGGATGAGAGCTGAAACACTGATGGAATTATCCTGAGATGAGAGCCGGGAACCTTGAGAGGGCAGGGGGAGAGGATGAGCAGAGCTGCAGGTAAGTTCCTCGGTATTCTGGGAAGAAGCTGAAGGATTCCTCATTTCGTGACTGCTGTTTTGTTTTTAAAGTAGTGCTAAGACTTCATCCCCTGAGATAAAGTGGGGCAAGTGGTGGGACCATGGGTTTGAGGAAAGTGGAGGAGGGGAAATGGGAAATATCCACCCTGAGAAAGGCCAGGTTGTAAGGTAGGTTCAATAAAAGGGCAGTGAAACTGGGAAGAAAGAAGCGGACGAAAAGCTTACAGAACTAAATGAGATGAGGAAGGATGTGAAGTCAGAAAGGAGTTTACAGATGGAGTCACACAAAGCGGTCAAGAGACTGGCCTATATGGGGTCAAAGAACATTGGCCACTCTGTCACTAACTACCAGTTGAAGGGCCAGGGAATATCTATCCTGTACAAGAAATGAGTGGGTGGTAGTGGTGGTGGTGGTGGGGGGGAGTGATGGGAAGCATCTGTCTTCGAAAATAGAAAAATCACTAGGGAAAAACTATTTGACATAAATTCTGTATGGAACTAAAGCCAATAGATAGACATTGTAAACGGATTTGACCCCATGTTAACAAATGGTCATGGAGTTCCTGTTGTGGCTCAGTAGTAATGAACCCCACTAGTATCCATGAGGACGCAGGTTCGATCCCTGGTCTCCCTGAGTGGGTTAAGGATCTGGCATTGCCATGAGCTGTGGTGCAGGTCGAAGATGCAGCTTGGATCCTGCGTTCCTGCAGCTGTGATATAAGCTGGCAGCTGCAGCTCCGATTAGACCCCTAGCCTGGGAACCTCCATATGCCACAGGTGCAGCCCTATAAAGACAAAAAAATAAACAAACAAAATAAAATAAAAATTTAAAAATGTTCAGCGTCATAGCAGGCAAAAAGTCATAAAAAGCTATCTTTTGGGTGGGGGTACTCACTTCTAGAGGTGTTCAGGGATCGGGAGGTATTAAGGGGGGGGAGGATCCAAGGAGAGCAGACAGAGCCATAGGGGTGCTGCCTTCCTGGGGCACCTCAGAGGCAGGAGGGCGGGGAGGCAGGGGCCAAAAGGGTACAAACAATGAGGGTAGGGGCTCCTTCCACCTCACCAGGGCAAATCGATATTAATTTGTACAGAATTGGATGTCGTCTAATACTTTAAATAAAGTGGCTTTGTGTAAAAAGATAAATATTAAAAAACATTTGACTTATTTACTTTTTTTTTTTTTTTTTGCTTTTTAGGGCCGCACCCCAAGGCACATGGAACCCAAGCTAGGGGTTGAATCGGAGCTACAGCTGCTGGCCTACACCACAGCCACAGCAATGCCAGATCCGAGGTGCATCTGTGACTTACACAACAGCTCACTGAAACGCCAGATCCTTAACCCACTGAGCAAGGCCAGAGATAGAACCCGTGTCCTCATGGATCCCAATTGGGTTAGTTACTGCTGAGCTACAAAGGGAATTCCCAGGCCTCATTTATCTTAATGAACTGATTGGAGCATAGCTATTTTTCAAATACATTTTTAAAACTTTAGAATAGTTTTACATTTACAGAAAAGTTGTAAAGCTAATACACACAGAGTTCTTAGAAACTCCATATCACTACCCCCCATTATTAACTGCTTACATCCATAGGGTGCATTTGTCACAATTTCTGAACCAATATTGACTTTTTTTCCATTTTTTTTTTGGCCACCCTGCAGCATATGGAGTTTCTGGGCCAGGAGCCTGGGATCAGATCCGAGCCATAGTTGATAAGCTGCAGCTTCAGCAATGCTGGATCCTTAACCCACTGTGCCAGGCAGATAGCAAACCTACATCCCAGCACTCCAGAGATGCCGCCAATCCTGTTGCACCACAGCAGGAACTCCGAGATGTATTATTATGAACTAAAACCCATGCTTCATTCAGGTTTTCTTAGTTTTTATTCAGTGTCCCTTTTCCATTCCAGGATTCCATCCAGGACACCATATTGCATTTTTTTTTTTTCACTTCTCCTTAGATATTCCTTACTTTTATTTTTATTTATTTATTTATTTATTTTGCTTTTTAGGGCTACACCCGTGGCATATGAAGGTTCCCAGGCTAGGGTTCTAATTGGAGCTCCAGCTGCCCACCTATGCCACAGCCACAGCAACACAGGATTCTCGATCCACTGAACAAGGCCAGGGATCGAACCCACAACCTCATGGTTCCTGGTCAGATTCGTTTCCACTAAGCCACAGCAGGAACTTCAGATACTCCTTATTTTTAATAGCTTTGATTTGAGGAATACGGGTCAGGCAACTTGTTGAATGTCTCTCATCTAGGCTCTTTTATTGATATTCTTCTCATGATTGGACTGGTGGTTATGGGTTTGGGGAAGACTACAGAAGAAAGGCACCACTCTTAACAGATCAAGAAGACAGACTATTGACACGACTTATTCCTACTGCTGATGCCGACCTTGATCACCTGATTGAGGGAGTGTTCATCAGGTTTCTCCACTGTAACAATTCTATTTTTCCCCCTTTCCATGTAAACCATGGGTTGTTTTTTTTTTTTTTTTTGTTATCATGTATAATCTGCATTTGTGAGTTTGGTTATTTCAAAGAAAAAAAATGTAGCATGTGATGGCTAATTTATGTGTCAACTTGACTGGGCTACGTGATGCCCAAATAACTGGTAAAACATCTTCCTGGGTGTTTTCTGTGAGGGTGCTCCTGGAAGAGAAGAGCGTTTGCATTAGTAGACAGAAATAAAGATCACCCTCTTGAATGTGGATGGGCATCATCCAGTTGGGGAATGGTCTGAATAGAACAAAAAACAGAAGAGGGTGCATCTGCTCTCTCCTCGTGCTGGGACAGCCACCTTTAACTGCCCTTGGACCCTGGTGCTCCTGAGTCTCAGGCCTTTGGACTTGGACCTGGAGTTATAGCATCAGCTCCCATGGTTCTCATGCCTTCAGAAGAGGACCGAACTACACCACCAGCTTTCCTCGTTCTCCAGGTTGTAGATGGGAGAACCAGGTGTAAACTGGGCCTGAGTCTCCTCTTCCTCTGTCAACTGATCACAGGGATCACTACGTGGGGCCACAGGTGCAGGATTGGGGAGCGAATTCAGTCTAGCAGGAATGGGGATCATAGGCACTTGGGCCACTTTATATAACATACTTGTGCTTTAGGGCCTGTTCTGGCCCAATCACATATATTTCACTTCCATCTGATGATGGAGAATGACCACGCATGCCCAACTTTATGTCTTGGTGGGTCAGATAACACCCAGTTTGTGATGACCAGCTCGGGTCTCAGGGTAACTTGGTGGGCCATGGACAAGTATAATCTCTATTATGGCCAAGAAGAAGGTGAAAAGCTGTTTCTTAAAAGGAGAATAGTTACCTGTAGAGGATGGCACCACCTTGCTCCAAAATCCCAAAGACCTGTGCCGCAATCCACCTATAGGAACCTGCCAAAGGCTCAAACAACCTCCTTGTTAGGCATCACTGGATCTGCTGGGTCATGCAGTCTGGGTGCAAGAGCAGCCTGCACAACAGCCTGGACCTGCTGTAGAACTTTCTCTCATTCTGGGCCCCAGTCCAAACTAGCAGCTTTTCAGGTGACTTGGTAAATGGGCCAGAGCAATACACCCCAATGAAGAATATGTTGCCTCTAAAATCCAAAGAGTCCCACTAAGCCTCATGCCTCTTTCTTGTTGGAGGAGGGCCCTCATGCAACAACCCATCCTTCATCTTAGAAGGATATTTCAATGGGCCCCAGTCCGGCCACCCATCTGTTTTAATCCACTCATGTTGCTATGACAAAACTACCAGAGACTGGTGGCTTATCAACAATAGAAATTTATTTCTCATGGTTCTGGAGGCTGAGAAGTCCAAGGTCAAGATGCCCACTGATCCCTTGTCCCTTCACAAGGTAGAAGGGACAAGGGAGCTCTCTGGGGTCTTTTTTTTTTTAATTACTCAATGAATTTTATTAGAGTTATACAATGATCATCACAACCCAATTACATAGCATTTCCAGCCCAAACTCTGGGGTCTTTTTTATAAGGGCGCTAATCCCATGCATGATGGCTTTGCCTTCATGACCTAATCTCCTCCCAAATGTCCCACCTCCAAACACCATTACCCCAGGGATTAGGTTTTAAAGTATGAACTGTGGGGGCAGGTGCATATATTCAGTCTATGGCACTAGGTCACACAGGGTACCCTGGAGCTGTGAGTAGGCTAATAGCTTGTTTGTGTGCAGACAGAGGGCCAGAAAACCAAACTCTGAGAACTGTGGGTATGCTAGAGCCTGAATCCAAGAAGTCAAGGACTTCGTTTCATCCCTTCCTCTGTGGAACTGTTGGTGGAGAGCAGGAGCTGGCATCAGTGCTCTGTCCTTAAGAAGACTTCAAAACCCGTTCACCTTGGCACAAGGGCCCAGGCTCCCTGAAAGGACTGTCTTTAACTTGCCACACCAAGAATACCAGTTCAGTGACTTTAGGGATTTTTGGGTTCCTCCTTTCCTTCCAAATACAGTCTGTCTGTGATGATAAACACTGGGCCTTGCGTGCGTGTGTGTAGGCCTGAGTGTCAGCAAACACACTGCCTTTCTGAAGTGCGTGGCAAGCCGCTGCGAGCCGTGACTCCACCAGAGGATTCTGCCAAATTAGTCCTTTTCTGAAAAATCTTCCTGGGGACACTTCGCATCCAGCCATTACTCATGAAACCAGAAGATGCTTCTTAAAATGCCAGCATCTTGGTACATGACAGCTTCACATGCACAGGGGTGACCTATAATTCTTTGGGGGAGGCACAGAGATTGTGTTGTCTGGCCACCTCTGACTCTCTCATCCCACCTGCCTCCTGAAAGGAACCCAAACTCAAAACAGCTCTGCCCAAAGGCCCTCTGAGCACTTAACAAACGGTCACCACCTTGGTCCAACAGGTGCTCAGCAATGCGTGGCGTGCTCCTTGCTCCTTCAAGGCACACAAAACAGAGTAGGCTTCCTTTCCTGCCTCCTTCGCACAAACCTAAGACAGGTGCTGATGTTACCACCTCTGCACGGATGAGCCCAGAGGGTTAAAAGATCTGCAAAACATCTTGGAGCCAATGAAAGGGGTTCACCCAGTGGGCATGCTCTGACTAGCTGCTGCTACTTCTCATCCATTGAGGCCAGGAGACACCGGCAGTTTTCTGTGTTTTAAGACAGAAGTACATTGTGAGTCCCATTCAAGGTAAATTTCAAGAATCTGGAGTTAGAGGAAATTGAGTGCCTTCAAAGCAGAAAGAGAGGGATTCCCTTTGGGATAGGAGATCCTGGGGTTCCATAAAGGAGTCTCCTGCATAGAATGCTAGGAGTCACCCCAACAAATGAGTCTGAAACTCTTTAGAAATAATAGAGGAAAAATATGACAGAGGCAAGGCAGATAGAGACAGTGAAAATACGTATATAAAATCTACTTTAATCTTCATAACAACCCTATAAAGTTAGTATTAGGATTGCACTTAACAGATGGGAACAGTTAGATGCAGAGGACTTTAATGACCTGCTCAAGGTCAACAGTTAGTTTAGAAACTAGAATTCTAATATTGGGTCCAAAACTAGAATTCCAGCTCAGGTCTGTCAAATGTCAAAGCCCATATAATTTTATGATATTCCAAGATAGCTTCCTGACAGAGGAGGGCCAAGAAACTGAAACAGTGTTGGCCCCACTACAGAGCTTAACAGTGAATCCCAGGAAGGAACCAAAAGAGGCAGGTGCAGGAGGAAGTGTAATTGCATGTGGACCAGTACAAAAGTGATACAGTCACCAACCAATGGGACTCATTCCATGACCCCAGTAAAGGGTTTCTTGGCTACATATGTAATTTAGTTCAACAAACAATATCTCTGTGTTCAAGAGGATGATATTGAATTAAATTTGAATCTCTGAGGACGAATAGCCCTGCCCTCAAGAAGCTTGCAACACCAGAGCTCCCTTCATAGCTCTGTCGTTAAGGAACCCGACTAGGATCCATGAGGATGCAGGTTCAATCCCTGGCCTTGCTCAGTGGGTTAAATATCTGGCATTGCTGTGAGCTGTGGTATAGGTCACAGGTGAGGCTCGGATCCCATACTGCTGTGGCTGTAGCTCCGATTTGACCCCTAGCCTGGGAACCTCCATGTGCCTCGGGTGTGGCCCTAAAAAGAAAAAAGAAAAAAATCCAAATCCTGGGCAGGAATATTGAGATAAGCCACCAGAAAACTAAGAAAGTACAGCAGCACAGAGACCAAACTAAGGAGGGGGGTTGAGAGGTATAAACAACCAACCAACACCTCACAAGGCAGGATGGGAGCAGCACGACATGCGATTCACTCAGGCCTGGGAGGCTGGGGAGGGCTTCCAAGTAAGTAGGATTTGAACTCTGTCCTGACGCATGAAGATCTTCATGGGCAGCAGAGACAGAAGGGTCTTCCAGGATGACAAGAGATGAGAAACGAATGAAAGCCAAGAGGAGCATAAAGAAGCTGGAAACTTTGTTAAAGAATTAACAATGGCTCAGCAGAAATGAATCTGACTAGCATCTGTGAGGACGCAGGTTTGATCCCTGGCCTGGCTCAGTGGGTTAAGGATCCAGCATTGCTGTGAGCTGTGGTGTAAGTTGCAGACATGGCTCAGATCTGGTGTTGCTGCAGCTGCGGCACAGGCCAGCGGCTATGGCTCCGATTTGACTCCTAGCCTAGGAACTTCCATATGCTGTGGCTATGGCCCTTAAAAAAAAAAAAAACAAGCATTGACACTGCACCCAGTAGGCCATGGCAAGTGGGGAAAACTGTGAGAGGGGTGAGTGGAATGGTTCAGCCAGACCTGCTCAAGAACAACACAGCAATGCAATAATCAAGATAAAGTTGGTGAGAGCTTGAGCAACACCACTGACTGCATGAGAAGAAATGGAGAAATGAAAGGTCAGAACTTGGTCACTGATGAGCTCAGGGAAGGAACGGGTAAAGAGGAAGCTAACTTGGGTCTCTATCCTGGCTGACTAGAGGAGTAGAGATAATACAAACTGGTCTCACACAAGTGGAGAGGCTTTTCAGAGTATGACGAGACACAAATAGCTTCAGATCAGACAAACTGAATCTGAGGTGCCATTAGGTCAATCATGGGACCATGTCCACTGACTTGAAACATGAGCAAGTCAAAGGGTCTGCAAGTCGTGGCCCAGAAGCAACGTGCTTTTGGAAATAAAGTGTTACTGGGACACAGCCACGCCTGTGACTTTGCTGTCTGTGGCTGCTTCTGCTCTACAGCAGCAGAGCTGAGTGCCTGTGACAGAGACCAGTGGCCTCAAAGCCTGAAACATTTACTATCAAGTCCTTGAAGAAAAAGTTTGCTGACCTCTGATCTAGGGTTCAAAAAAAGAGGTCGGAAACATTTATTTGGGGGGCATATAGTTGAGAAGAAGGCTAAGAAAGAAACACAGGAGAAATACTACAATCCACTCTCCATTCAACTAGTGTTTGTTGAACACTTGCTATTATCAAGCATTGGGACACTGAGTTAAGGCGAAGGGAATAATGCAATAAACAGGATGCACAAGGTTCCCATCCTCTGAAATTTACAGGAGAAGCAACAGGAAGAAACAATCAGATAATGACATTTATATTTTGTGGGTGAAGAAGAAAAGAGAAGTGAATAGGGAAGAAAATATCTTAGGCACACTTTTCTCAGGCCAACAGGAAATCAAGAAAGTACACCAGCACAGAAACCAGAGATGGAGTGGACTTCAAGACAAAATTTGGGACCGGGCATGTCAGGTGCTGTACTGTGAGATCAAGAAAGAGGCCATTGGATTTGGTATCTGGGCATTAATGAGAAAGGTCTGAGATAATTTTTGGCACAATGGCAGGACACAAACCAGTATGCAAGGAGTTAAGTCAAGGGGCAGTGAAGGACTTGGGGGAAATGAGTGTAAGCCAATTTTTAAAGAAAATCCAAACAGAGGTGAGAATAATAGCCAGACTATGGCAGATTAGAGCAGTATTAATGTGGAGATTCTTTGTGAGACTATTTATAAAGAGGAAAGAAGCACTAACGAGCAAGAGATGGAAGATTTAGGAAATAATTCATTACCCAAAGAGCACAGGCAGAAGATTTATGAGAAAAATAGCCAGGATTTATTGGACACTTAGCATGAGCCAAAATGCTATTCCGAGAGATATAGATATTGATACACATAGAGATAGGCAGGTTTTGGTTTGTTTTTTTTTTTTTTTTTTTTGCTTTTTTGCTTTTCTAGGGCCGCATGGGTGGCATATGGAAGTCCCCAGGCTAGGGGTCAAACTGGAGCTACAGCTGCTGGCCTACACCCCAGCCACAGCAACACGGGGTCCAGCCAAGTCTTCAACCTACACCACAGCTCACGGCAACGCCAGATCCCCAACTCACTGATCAAGACCAGGGATCGAACACTCATACTCATGGATACTAGCTGGGTTCATTACTGCTGAGCCACAGTGGGAACTCCTGAGATAAGCAGTCTTTAAATCACAAATCAACCATGAAAGTTCAATATTACCTACCTTTTACAGATGAGGAAACTAGAACAGAAAGTTGAGTAACTTGCTGAAAGCCCACATTTAATAAGTAGTAGAGCTGGGATGTCAAGTTTCTATTATTGAGCTCTAGAGCTCATGTACCTTCAAGATGCTACACTTTGGAAATAAGGTTCCTCCCTGCCTTAGGAGGAAAGAAACAGAAGAGAGTGAAAAAGAAGAGAGATTCTGAAGTCAAAACACTCTTAAGGGCAAATCCACGTAGGGCTGGGCAAACACCTCAGTGTTCTCAGAAGGCCGTCTTCACGCTGGATTCTGGCCAAGGGTTGGATATTTTCCATTTTTCCTCCAGATATACTCTCTCTGTCTCAGCATCTTGCTCTGTGACTTTGGAAGCCTGCTCCCTTGCCTTCTGGCTTCTGACTGGGTCCTGCCAAGGAGGCAATGGCTGGAGACAGGGGAACAGAGGAGTGGGGACAAGGATTGGACTCAAGCCTCCTCCTTGCCATTTCACCACTGATTGATTGCATCCTTGTACCAAAGGCCCCAGTTCCGGTCAGGAAGCCCTCTCCTACAGCAAGTGCAACCTTCTGGGTACTTCATTATCCTCCGCTGATTTCCCTGAACTGAATCTCTTTATTAAACTCTCCCCCATTACCCTGTTCAAGGGCACCATCTGTGTCCTGCCAAGGCCCGACAAGCCACATGGTCACATACATTCCTGGGTGCTTCCTCACAATAGATAAGGAAGTCACTCCACATGCAAGCATTTCCCACACTCATATACGGATACCAACCAACTGTAAGTTCTTTAGGACAGAAAAATTGAGGCATTTTTCACAATGTAAGCTGAACCCTGGAGTCCAATATCAGTTTAAACCTCATACCCCAAATAATTTAAGAACCAATGATGCTTAATCATGAACTTTAGTATTCTGAACTCCTCTGAAAATCCCCTAAAGAAACAAATCCTGGATTTGACTGACACAGGGTCAGAAGTGGAGAGAAAAGCACCAGATCTGAAGATACAATCAGATACAAATTCAAAGCTCTTCCCAGTTCGGGTCTTGAAAGAGAGGCTAGCCAATCTTTCTCTTATGATTCATACTCTGAGATGGAAACTTAATTTAAAATATTAATTTGCTTTCCAAAAGGATAATGAAAAACTGAATGCCCTCAGAATTGCTGCTTCTTTGTCCACCCCTCTCTTTCTCCTCACTCCATCCCCCCAAAAAGCACCCTTAGTTTCTTTATTGATGTCATTCACTTATTCCGGGAAGGTGAAACCACCCAAGTTTTACTTTTTTTTTTTCGTCTTTTTGCCTTTTCTAGGGCCGCACTCTCGGCATGTAGAGGTTTCCAGACTAGGGGTCTAATCGGAGCTGTAGCCACTGGCCTTCGCCAGAGCCACAGCAACACAGGATCCGAGCCGCATCTGCAACCCACACCACAGCTCATGGCCACGCTGGATCCTTAACTCACCGAGTAAGGCCAGGGATCGAACCTGCAACCTCATGGTTCCTAGTTGGATTTGTTAGCCACTGAGCCATGACGGGAACTCCCCAAGTTTTACTTTTAATGTGCAGTTTCTTTCTCAGGCCCTGGCTCAGCTTGCCAAGCGTTGGTCAGAGGAGGGTACTTTGCAGTGGGGACTTCACCTCCCACAGGGCAGGTGGGCACAGCAGCGGGTCCAACACTGACTCTGCCCCTGCCCCAAGCCTCCCGTCTACCTTGTGACTTCAAGCCAGTCACCAACTCAGTCTTCTCGCTGAGTCCCTCTTTGCTTCATTTGTAAAATAACAGGTTTACATGAAATCATTGGTTTGCCATTTTTTTTTTCCAAGTATGGAGGGTCGCTTTTTATTATTTAAAAAAAAAAAAAATAGCATCGTCCCGAGAGATGGTGGCTAAGTTTATGTGTCTGGTCCACAGGGAGTGCTCAGTGCAGGCATGGTTTTTTTGGAGGCTATGTGTCACGCCGCAGCCCTCTGAGGACCTTTAAGACATGTTTAACCCACGGAAGCCACATGTTAGAACCGCTGGACTCCAGAAGATCTTCCAGGTCCAAAACATTGGGGGTTCTGTGGATGCCTAAGACATGGCATTCATATAACGCCCTGGTATGCAAAAATCTCAATACCTTCCCACCCTGGGCTTGGCCTAGGACACTAAAAGGAATGGCTCCAAGTCTCAGGGGTATAAGTGCCTGGTTAGAGCCAGGATAATCTACTCAAGGATTGGTCCAGGTTTTCCACAGCTCTCAAACTTGGGTCTAACTAAAGCTGGGATGTGCATCTCTGAGGCAGTCAGAAATTTTATTTTATTTTATTTTATCTTTTGGCTGCACCTGCCAAAGTTCCTTGGGGGATTGAACCTGTGTCACAGCAGTGATCTGAGCCACAGCAGTGACAACACCAGATCCTTAACCCACTGAGCCACCAGGGAACTCCAGAAGGAGATTTTTAGAGGGAAGCACTGTGGACACTCTCTAGGCAAGGGTTACCTAATACCAAGGAGGAAGCCCCACCACAGGCCACAGGCCACACATCCATCCAGATCTGCCCTAGATCTCCAGGGGACAGTGGATACTGAGGATTGACCTAAATGGTTCTCATTCAAAATACCTCATTAAAAAAAAATCCCTATTATATGAGACTAGATTATTTTTTTTAAAAAATTGGAGTACAGTTGATTTACAGTGTTGTGTTAGTTTTAAGTATACAACAAAGTGATTTAGTTACATATATATAAATACATATATATATATTCTTTTTCAGATGCTTTTCCCTTATTGGTTGTTACAAAATATTGGGTATAGTTCCCTGTGCTCTATAATGTTGGTTATTTTATATAGAGTAGTATATATATATATGTTAATCCCAAACTCCTAATTTATTCGCCCTCCTTTGGGACTAGATTTATTTATTTATTTATTTTTATTTATTTAACTTTCTTATGGCCACGCCCAAGTCATATGGAAGTTCTCAGGCCAAGGACTGAATCCCAGGTGCAGCTGCCACCTATGCTGCAACTGTGGCAATGCCAGATGCTTTAACCCACTGCACCAGGCCAGGGATTGAACCCACACTTCCACAGTGACCTGAGCTGCTGCAGCTGAATTCTTAACCCACTGTGCTACAGCAGGAACTCCTGGGACTAGATTCTTAATCACAGCTAAAGGTCTGATCAACCCAGGTGTCATCCTCAAAACCCCAGCCCCCCTTAGGATACCAAGAAGAGCTTCGTCCCCATGAAAGGCACCTGGATAAGTTAGTTGAAGTGTTGGATTAAATACGGTGCCATCCAGAGGCACAGGTATGGCTGTGATACCTTCAGAAGGTCCTTTCATCTCTGTCCAGTAACATGAATACTATGGGGGTGATTTGGGACCCAACTCTTCTAACCAGAACTTGCCTCATGACACTATAGGGAGAACTTGGACTGTCGCTACGAACCTGCCATTTTCCCGTGAAACACACCAGACTCAAGTTTTTCTGAAGCTGGCAGACAACCACCCAGCAGCAGTCTCCTCCTAGAGCTGCAACTTTCAGGGCCATTGTCACCACCATCTGCTCAGTGCTGAGACACAAGGCTCCAGGCTCCTAGAGCATGATACAAAATCAGATGCAAGAGCTGCCCAGGGAAGAGCTGGGGAGGGAGTGGGGAGCGGACTCAGGGATACACTCCCAAAGCCCCAGTGAAATGAGCAAAGCTCGATCATCTCACCCCTGTTCAAAAGTTCCCTACCTCTGGCCAGGAGTTTCCATGGAAACCTCATAAGTTCTATCTATAGGAAAAGAAAAAAACTAAAAAGAAGCATCCTGAGGTATGTATGAATTAGTTCCAAGGAAAGCAGGCAGAGGAGGAGGGAGGGGGGAGGGGGGGCTCATGCGGGAAGAAGCAGATCATTATCCTGATACATAAAAAGGCTCTGTGAAAACCAGGCTGCCTTGAGTCACAGAATGAGGAGAGAGGTGGGGTGGACAGGGAGGTATGAGGCATTAGGGGTCAAGGTGAGGTTGCACTAGCATGTGCAAGCAACCACAGGAAAGGAGGGGACCAAGAGTCAACTCATGAAAGACTCCCAGGTCAAAGGTTCTTTCCAGAGGAAGGACAGGACAGCAGCGAGAAGGGCAGGTGGTAGGTTCAGATGGAGACCAAAAGCAGCCTCCTATACTTTTCACCACCTCAAACCTCCTGCAGAACAATCAGGCTGTCACCCAAATTTCCATGTTTGAACACACTAAAATAATAATAAAGTAGCTGGAAGTGTCCTGTCCATCTTTGTCTTGTAAAACTGCAACATTGGGTCACTCGTAAAGAGGGACTCTGTTAAACTCTTTTTCTCCTAATTTTGATTTTAAGATGAAATTTGAGTGAGGAGGGAGTCTCTGAGTCTTAACTATGATGCAATTTACTTTTTAAATATAGACTATGAGGATCAAAGGAATAAATGTAAGAGGTAAAACTTTAAAACTCAGAAGAAAACATGGCATAAATCTTTGTGACCCTGGATTAGGCAATGGTTTCTTAGACATGACACCAAAAGCACAAGCAAAAAACAAACAAACATAAAACCCTAAGCAGACATCACAAAAATTAAAAATTGTTGTGTTTCAAAAAACACTCTCAAGAGAGTAAAAAGACAACCCAAAGAACTGGAGAACATTTTTATAAATCATATGTCTGATAAGGGACTTGCATCTAGAATATATAAAGAGTTCTTACAACTCAATAATAAAAAAGGAAACAATTTTAAAATGAGCAGACACTGAATAGACATTATCTCCAAAGAATATGTACAAATGGTCAATAATTACATTAGAAGTTACTCAACATCATAAGCCATTTGGGGAAATACAAACCAAAACCACAATAAGGAGTTCCCATCATGGCGCAGCAGAAACGAATCCAACTAGGAACCATGAAATTTCAGGTTCGATCCCTGGCCTTGCTCAATGGGTTAAGGATCCAGCATTGCCGTGAGCTGTGGTGTAGGTCACAGATGTGGCTTGGATCCTGCGTTGCTGTGGCTCTGGCATAGGCCAGCAGCTATAGCTCCGATTGGACCCCTAGCCTGGGAACCTCCACATGCTGCAGGTGTGGCCCTAAAAGGACGAAAGGCAAAAACAAAACAAAACCAAAAACACACCACAATGAGGAATCCCCTCTAGGTTCAGTATGCTAAGGATCTGGTGTGTCACTGCTTGGCTTTGATTATGGCTATGGCTTGGTTTCAATCCCTGGCCCAGGAACCTGCATGCCATGGGCACAGCCAAAAAACCCCAAAAACCCACAATGAGATACCACTTCACACCCACAGGATGGTTATAATAAAAATAATGATAACAAGTATTGGTAAGAATGTCAAGAAATTGGAACCCTCATACATTGCTCATGGGAATATAAAATGAGGCAGCCACTTTAGAAAACAGTCTAGCAGTTCCTCAAAAGCTTTTACATCATTATTATATGACCAATCAATTACCCAAGTATATACCCAAGAGAAATGAAAACATACATCCACACAAAAACTTGTATTCATATCCACATTATTCCCAACAGCCAAAAAGTAGAAATAACCAAAATGTTCATCAACTGATGATAAGATACATAAATGTGGCATAACCAGACAATGGAACATCATTGCCATAAAAAGGAAGGTAGTACTAATACATGCCACAACATGAATGAACCTTGAAAATATTAGGCTGAGTGAAAGAAGCTAGTCACAAAAGACTACATATTGTATGATCCTATTGATAAGAAATGCCCAGAATAAGCAAACGCAATCCATAGAGACAGAAAGTAAATTAGTGGTTGTCTAGGGCCGGGGAGACTGGGGGAGATAAGGAGTGATTGTTAATGGACACAGGGTTTCTTTGGAGGGGGGGATGAAATGTTCTAAAACTGATTGTGGTGACGGTTGCACAACTCAGTGAATATACAAAAACCACCGGAGTCTACACTTTAAATGAGTTAATTGTATGGTCTGTGAATTAGAGCTCAGCAAAAGCTATGATTAAGGAAGGTAGACTAGGAAAAACTGAAATATTCTGATCCTATCACTTATAGTCTTGATAGTTGATATTCCACCCAGGATTTTTTGCATTACTATTATTTCAAAAACGATATTGCACTAATAAGCTGTTTATCTTGATTACTGAGTGTTTTGTTACCGTCTTAGATTTTGTGCCCAAGGCCAGTGCGTCACTCGCATCACCCTTTTGCAGCCCTGAAGTAGGTGTGTTAGCAAAGATACCATCCTTTAAAGAGCCTTTCTTGATCCCCGAGGGGTCTGTTGGAGGCTTCCTCCCACACGGCTGTTTTCGCTCCCTCCCTCCCAACCTGAGTTGTCAAATTCATGCTTCACCATCGACTCTCCTGATGCCACTTTGCTGCCCCCTCATACACACGCTCTCCTACTGGCTTCCTGTGTGCATGTGTACGTGTGTGTAAGTGTAATGATGAAGAATAAAAACAATTATGTAAAACTGAAAGTGGGCAACTACCCCAGTTTTTAAAAAATGAGAGGAAAAGAAAGCAGATTCTACCAATGACAGACCAACGAGCACGAACTAGATCTCTAGCAGAATTCCAAAACTGGATACTTTCACAAGATGATTTTATAAACATCCAGAAAGCAAAGCTGTTTCCAATAGCAGCCAGTAAAGTTTTGCTAAAACCAAGGAAACTCATTGCCTTTTTTGACACAGTTATTAGACTACAATAATAGATTATGGATTGCCAAATGCAGTGAATGTTTAGATTTTAGGAATGCGTCCAGCAGAATCTTTACATCATTGTTAACAGGATAAAGAACTGTAAGCAAAATCACTGCATATTAGAAAGAGTTGGAGCTCTTTGATGGATGATATGCAATTTAGTTTACTATAAGCTCACTATATGTCAAAAGAGTAAAGCAGCTGCAAAATTTCAGTTGATCTTGGGTTATACCCATGTACAAACGTCTAAATGTCTGCTTTACTCTCCAACTGCTCAGTTCTGGGGGTTCCACTTTTGAGGGGACACCAACCAAGTAGAGTGCTTCCAGAGGACAATGAGGCTGGAGTCGAGAATCAAAAGATGGCGAAATGTGTTTAATAAAAAAAAAAAAGAAAATCAAGGTCAGGTATTTAGCCTACAGTAATGCAACCATAAGAGGCCCATGATGAGGCCTTTGAAATATGTGAAGGACTCAAATACAGGAAAACAAGAACAAAAACTGAATCAACTTAATGTAACCCAGAAGGGCAGAATTAAAGCCAGACAACAGAAGTTATTTTAAAAGATCAACTCAGCTGAAAGAAGAGCCTCTCTCCACAGCCTGAACTGTCCCACGATCAGAGGGCCTGCCTTGGGAGGTAGACAGTTACCTCCAAGGAAAGCTTTCAAGTCAGAAAGCCTTGCTGGGACATTGTAGATGGGGTTTAAATAATTAGATGAGCTTGGAGCTCATGTCGTACTGGGTCCCTTCCAAACCAGGAATACTATGAATCTAGGTTTCTTTTCTTCTGTTCCTGTAGCCTTTCATACACTTTTGAGTATTCGAAAGATGTTCTTAAGCCATAATCCACGGTTTTGACCTTGTTTCATCCTCCTTATTGGGCTCTCCAGCCCTCCTTCTTCCCTCTCTTCCTCCTTGTCACCTTCCCTCGTCCCTCTTCAGGCTGACCCCGTACTGTAAAATGTTACACTCTCTTCCCACAACCCCCACTGAAACTGGGTTATGTGAGAAAGAAAGGAGAAGAGAAAAAAAAAAAAAAGGAAAAGAATAATAGGAAATGAAGATGGAACTCAGGTGGCCTACTGTGTCTGTTATGCTCTGCTATCAAATCCCCACCGCTTGCTGGCTCTGGGACACATGCAGACACACAGTTCATGGAACTGATTGAATCGGGTTCACTGAATCAGCCCCGGAAGTGTCCACATAGGCTATACCTTTCTGCATAACGCTAAGTGCTTGTAACATACTCCATGTCTGTTTGTCCTGCTCTACCGGTAAGATCCAAAGGCCAGACCATGACAGCTTGGGCGCTGCTGTATCCCTAGGAAGGCACCCAATAGCTAGCCACTAAATGAATGAAGAATTTCTCTTTTTCCTCCCCCTGCCTCCACCATTTAGGCTGAGATTATGCTGATCAAAGTCTTGCTTAAGACTAAACATTAGACACTGTACAGAACTGGAGAGTTAATAGAAATGTCAGAAAACCCCTAGCATAACCCCTCCATTTGACAGATGAATAAACTGAGGGCCAGAGTAATGAAATACTCAGTGAGGAAGTAGTAGAGCTGGGAATCCAAACCAGTTCTTCTGGTTTCTGGGAGCCAGAATGTCACAGGAAGAGAAAACATGGGTTTTAGAATTAGATGAAACTGCTTTCCAATGCAAAGTCTTCGTCTTCCTAATTCCATGATCTTGGGCAAGCTAATCAGGGTCTCTAAGCTTCAGTGTCTTCAGAAGGAAACAGGAAAGACAACATCTTCAACTATGTCACTAGCACACAAGATATGGTCAGTAAGTGGTAGCTTTTTTTTTTTTTGTCTTTTCTAGGCTCGCGCTCATGGCATATGGAGGTTCTCAGCCTAGGGGTCTAATCAGAGCTGTAGCCACCAGCCTACGCCAGAGCCATAGCAACACGGGGTCCAAGCCATGACCTACACCACAGCTCATGGCAGCACCAGATCCTTAACCCACTGAGCAAGGGCAGGGATCGAACCTGCCACCTCATGGTTCCTAGTCAGATTCGTTAACCACTGAGCCACGACAGGAACTCCAAGTAAGTGGTAGCTTTAATAACCATTACCAAGTCCAGTGCTCTGTCCACTATAGCATGCCCTTGGCTTTGTGCCCATAGGAAAAGCCATATACTGATACCAAGTGGGAAAAAAAGATGTGGACACACCAACTCTGAGTGTCTGCCATGAGATGAGCACTTTTCTGTTCTCAATCTAAAACACAGATGAGCCACATACAAAGGGGCAGAACAACTGCTATTCACACAGATGCCCTCTTTCAGCTGGGAGCACATGGCAATTTCATTCATGTTTAATATCTTTTGTAAGTCTTTTCTTTGGATAGCTAAATTTTCTCCTCCAGTTCCTATGTTAGGAGTTGCCATGTAGAAAACAATAGAGAACCACTGGAACTTGTATATGGTATGTTCCAGCTCTTCTGGGTGGTACTTGAGGGCACAGTGCAGGAGGCATGTCCAGTTCAGAGATTTGTCACTGTGGGAGTTTAATAAAAGCCACGGGTGGATAAACAGGGTGTGTGGATGACTCAGCCCTTCCATTACAGCTTGCTGGCTTCCTTGCCTCCTCATCTGCTGTTTCTGATGCTCCCAGACCTGGTTCCAGCTACTCCTCTGTTTCGATGGCATTACAGCTGAGGTGTCTCGCTGTGACTCAGTTCCTCCAAGGGACCTTCCCTTTTTCCCTGCACCCAGCACATACACTGCCCTCTTAGCATGGATGCTTGATCTACTCAGAACTTCTCATCAAACTGGAGGTTGATGGTTCTGTTTGCAAGAGTGAGATAAATTCTGGAATTTGGCTGCTGATGCTTTGAGGCATTTATCTTTAGATTTCCATAACAGCTATCATCCTGGTGCGACATGTACAGACAAGACAGAAGAGGTATTTCCCAGGATAAATTAGCCTAAAGGAAACGAGTGCAATCATCTTGTCTTATTGGACCTATTTATTAGGCTGTCGGAGGAATTCAGGAGCTGGGAAGGGGAACGATCAAAGAGAGGTGAAGTTTGCTTGACAAAGTAGACACTTGCATTCTTTCAGACCAATTCTTGTGAATGATTCAAGAGGTGAGAATGGGTAGAAGGGGAAAGGATGATGCAGATTAATATGTTAGGTGAAGAAAAATAAATAAATAAAAATAAATTAAAAAGGAGTTCCCGTTGTGGCTCAGTGGGTTAAGAACCTGATACTGTCTCTCCGAGGATCTGGGTTTGATTCTTGGCCTCGCTTGGTGGGCTTGGATCTGGTGTTTCTCTGCTGGAGGAAGCATCTGGGCATAGGCTGCAGGCAGCAGCTTCCATTTGACCCCTGGCCTGGGAACCTCCGTCTGCTACGGGTGCGGCTATAAAAAGAGAGGAGTCCCCACTGTGGCTCAGTGGTAATGAAGCCGACTAGTATCCATTAGGATTCAGGTTTGATCTCTGGCCTTCCTCAGTGGGTTAAGAATCAGACATTGCCATGAGCTGTGGTGTAGATCACAGATGTGGCTCGGATTTGGTGTGGCTGTGGCTGTGGCTGTGGCTGTGGCTGTGGGGTAGGCTGGCAGCCACAACTCTGATTAGATCCCTAGCCTGGGAACTTCCATGTGCTGCAGATGAGGCACTAAAGAGCAAAAAAAAAAAAAACAAAACAAAACAAACAAAAAAAAACAAAAACCAAAAACAAAAATAAAAAAGAGAGAGAGGAAGAAAGAAAAAATTTTTAAATATATATGGTAGGTAGAACTCCATGTAAACTCTGTGGGTGTAAGACTTGCAGACTGAACTACAAGAATTGTGAACTACAACAATTCCACATATGTGACTTTAGTTAACTAGCAGTTACTGAGTTTCCAAAAGCCCATGGCAATTCTAAAACATAGCAACTACTTGGATCACAGAGTGAGCAGGAATAGAAATGCAGACACGATCCGATTCCCGTGGGAGGAAAGAATTCAGATTCCAAGGACTTGGCCCAAGTCTCTCACTTCCTTTAACCCAGAAGGTTCATGTTCCTTGAAGAGCCACCAGACAAAAGGGCAAGATTTGGGCAACTAGAAACGAAAATCGTGCCCAAAGTCACAAATGAGAGAGATTCTTTTAAATGGTTCCTCTTAGGGATGAAGGGGACCACGGTAACCCTTATCTTGCTCCTGACCCTCAGGATTCCATTTCTTCTCAGGTGATTCCACCTTAAGATATTGCCTACTGTCTGTGTCAAAGCTCAAAAGCTACACCTTGCCCCAAAATCCTGCATTGCAAAAAAAAAAAAAAAAAGGGGGGGGGGGCGGGGGAAGGGTTCCTGTTGTGGAAACAAATCTGACTAGGATCCATGAGGATGCAGGTTCTATCCCTGGCCTCACTCAGTGGGTTAAGGATCCGGCGTTGCCATGAACTGTGGTGTAAGTCACAGATGCAGCTCAGATCCTGTATTGTTTTGGCTGTGGTGTAGGCCAGTGGCTACAGCTCTGATTCGACCCCTACTCTGGGAACCTCCATAAACCACAGGGGTGTCCCTAAAAAGCAAAAAATAAAATAAAATAAAATAATAAAATCTGCATTGCTGCCACCTCTACTGTTTTTTGTTTGCTTGTTTTTGTTTTTTGTTTTGCTTTTTTTTTTTTTTTGGTTACACCCACAGCATGTGGAAGTTCCTGGTCCAGGAACTGAACCCATGCCACAGCAGGGACCCAAGCCATAGCAGTGATAATGCCAGATTCTTATCCCACTGAGCCACCAGGGAACTCCCTCCATCTCTCTTTTTAGGGCCGCGCCTGTGGCATATGGAAGTTACCAGGCTAGGGAATGAATCAGTGCTGCAGCTGCCAGCCTACACCCCAGCCACAGCAACACCAGATCCAAGCCGAGTCTGTGACATACACAACAGCTCATGGCAATGCCGGATTCTTAATGCACTGAGCAAGGCCAGGGGTCAAACCCCTGTCCTCATGGATTCTGGTTGAGTTCATTACCTCTGAGCCAAGATGGGAACTCCCCCTCCCTCTCTATCGAAATAGAGGAGGCGAAAAACAACTTATGGTAACAACAGGGAGAATGAAGTAGTACATCTTGTTCTCGTGAAGACTATGCATCAATATTCATTCACTCAACATATTTTTTGAGCTAGAACTCTGTAAATAAAGCAAGATGCAAAACTGTATCCACTTTCTGATTACAGGCAGGCAAAAAAAACATTAGTCCCATTATGAAAAACCACAAGAGATTATATCCTGGTTCTATTAGGGAGGTAGGATTATGCGTGGTTGTCCATTTTTTCCAAACATTTTTGTAACGCTGGCATATCGTTTGATGTTTTTTCCAAACTGAGAAATAAATCAGTAAGATGGATACGCCAGAGCTGTTCTCTTTCCTTCTGACCTGTTGGCCAGGGAAGAGGGGCTGGAGACAGGGCTTACTCCAGCAATCATGTGTGTATCTGTGAAGGGAGGTGGGGGCTGGGGAGCTGCTGACCAAACACTTATTCCTGGCACAGCTGCATGAGGCAGACCAGCCAGACAGCCCTACGAAGCAGTGTTGGGAGAATACGGTGGTGACATCTGACCTTGAATCGCTTCTGTAGGAGACCTGTAGCCCAGGGTTGGTTGCCGACACTAAACCAAGCCCAGAGCATTTGCTTCCATCTTCTCTTACAGGCTTTTTAGATTGTTCCATATGGAGATTGTCAGCTACATGAGGAAGGACATGGTCTTTATTCTTCATTTCCTTAACTCCATCCTGCATACCCTCCAACAGTGTCTAGCAGCATTCCAGCACTGGAATAAATAATTACTAAAGCCTAGGAGGCATGCAAAGAGGAAAAAGAGAAGTAAATTCTGTGGCAGAAACCTGGATTTTGTCCATTTTCAATCACCAACCTGGGGATGAACCAGATGTGTACTGGTTCAGCAGGAAGATGGCCTTTATGGTACCCAGGCTCAACCTACACTGATGGCCCCCAAGCCAGTGTCATTCTTCCTCTGGCTCTGTCTCTTCAACAGCTAAGAGATGTGCTCACTGCTTTGCTTTGAGTTGGGTACTTTGCCACCTCCACTGCCTGGCACAGGATGCTGTGTACTGGAAAGCAGTCCAATCTCCAAGCCTCTGATAGAGATAAATCTCTATGACATATACTGTTGGTTGGCTAATTTAACACTCATTTCTAAAGCCCTTTTTCTTGGCCCTTCTTTATTATGGAAGTTAGAAAGAATAAATATTTTGTTCCAGCCGCCTTTGTAGTCAGTGGTGGCTCTTTCAAGCTCTGGCCAATGACATATGAATGCAGGTGTACTGGGAAGCTTCCAGGGAAATCTAGGCTTCCTTGAAAAGAGACAGACAACACTGGCACCACCATATTCCCCTTTTCCCCACCTTTGAACTTGAACATGATACTTGAGTAACAACATCCCTCTCATGACCGCAAAGTAACAGCATGAGATCAAAGGCAAAACTAGAGAGGATGGTGTAGTGGAAATGACCCTGGGTCCTCGACTGCATTGCTAGGTGCCTAAACCAAGGCCGGAAGCCACCTTTTTCTGGACTTCTTATTGCATGATAAATATTATCACGTATTTGTTTAAGCTGCTACTAGTTGAGATTTTTCTTTTATTTAAATCCAAAGACACTCCAAAATGAGTAATTTTCTTGAATCAATCAGTTGTAACCAGATTGGATCTGCACATAAATATGATTATGGAAATACCCTGCTCAAATTGCTCAATAGCCCTCCTTAGTCTTCAGAACAAAGTCTAAGGATCTTAGCATGTATATAAGGTGCCTCATAACCTTACCTCGTGCACCTAAATATTTAGGCATATCTCATCTCCTCCAAGCCATCTCCTCTTGGTATCTGTCTTTTTAGGGCCTATGGAAGTTTCCAGGCTAGGGGTCGAACCCGAGCTGCAGCTGCCAGCCTAGGCCACAGCCACAGCAGCACGGAGTCCGAGCTACATCTGCAACCTACAACACAGCTCAAGGCAACACCAGATTCTTAACCCACTGAGTGAGGCCAGGGATCAAACTTGTATCCCCACGGATACTAGCCAGGTTCATTTCTGCTGAGCCACAACGGGAACTCTGACATCTATAATTCTAAAATAACTTAATGCTTCCTATAAAAACCACACTTTCTTTGAGATCTTAGATCATTTTTACTATCATTACTCTGAATTCTTTTTCAGGTAGGTTGTGTATCTCCACTTCACTTAGTTGTTCTGGGGTTTTGTCTTGTTCCTTTGTCTGGAGCATTCTTTCTCTGCCATTTCATTCTGTCTGGTTTTTTATGTTTGTGGTTCCTTTCTGCATGCTGCAGGGTTCTAGCCCCTCTTGCTTCTGATGCCTGCCCACTGGTGGGTGGAGCTGGGTCTTGTCCCTCTGGTGGGCAGGGCCATGTGGAGGGGTATATTTAGAGGTGGCTGTGTGCCTAGGACACTTTAAACAGTTGTCTGCTGATGGTGGAGCTGTGTCCCCATCCTGCTGGTTATTTAGCCTGGGGCTTCTCAGCACTGGAGCCTGCAGGCTGTTGGGAGAGGCCAGATCTTGTTTCCAAAATGGTAGCCTCTAGGGGAGTTCACACTGATGATTATTCTCTGGGGCCTCTGCCTCCAGTGTCCTTCCCCCACAGTGAGCCACAGCCAACCCCTGAATCCCCAGGAGACCCTCCAAAACCCACAGGTAGGTCTGGCCCAGACTCTTATGGAGTCACTGCTTCACCCTGGGACCCAATGCACAAGAAACTTTGGGTGCACCCTCAAAGAGTAAAGTCTCTGATTCTCCCAGTCCCATGGAGCTCCTGCACTCAAGCCCTGCTAGCCTTCAACACCAAATGATCTGGGGGCTCCTCCTCCCAATGCAAGACCCCCAGGCTGGGGAGCCTGACACTAGGGTTCAGAACTCTTGTGGGAGAACCTCTGTAATATGGTTATTTTTCAGTTTGTGGGTCACCCACATAGCATTGCTGTGGGATGGGATTGCTTATATAGCAAAAGCACCCCTCCTTCCATCTTGTTGTGGCTTCTTCTTTGCCTTTGGCTATCTTTTTTGGTAGTTTCCAGTCTTTTATGTCAATGGTTATTGAGCAGTTAGTTGTGATTTTGTTGTTTTCGAGAAAGAAGGTAAGCTAAGTCCTTCTACTCTGCTGTTGTATCTCTCAAAACCACACTTTGTTTGGCATCTGTGACTCTGCCAATGTTTTTTTTTTCTGCCTGGAGGTTCTTCCCACTTTTCTTTGCCTTCTCTCTCTTATCCTGCAAAACAAACACTTAAGTATCACCTCCTCCAGGGGATTTTTCTCCAAACTCCAAGGAAGGGCTGGGAGCCCATCTTCCATATCACTTGAACACCTGGACATACTTCTGTCTGGGCTCTACTAATGTTAGAGATGAAGCATCTCTTTCCCAATCTGACTTCTTCCTAAAGAGTGAATTTCTCTGACAGCAGGGCTTAAACTTTACCCCTCTTTGCAATCCTAATTCTTAACAAAGTATCTGGGGACATAGTAGCTGCTATTGTTTCAGGTGTACACACACACACATATTTGTTCCTGGGTGGATGAATCTTTGTGTCAAATATTCATTCATTCATTTTTATACAAAAGAGAAAAGCTTCAGTAATCCAAAATCCTGAGTCATAAAGATAGAAATCTGAAGAAAAACAAATAGAAATGTCTTTAAAGAAAACACACTCAACAAAAAGTTCACCTGCTTGAGAAAAAGGATGGTTCCAAAGATAAATGAGCAATCATTGTCATACAGTCATTATCCAGTAGCAGGTTGAGTTTAAGGAAAATATGGACTTATGGTTTAAGGGCAGAGAACTGAGTCCAGGGTATGGGAAGGAGGTAACAACTGCACCAACGAAACCATCCAGTTTTTACAAGTTCTACTCATTCATTATCATTAGACTATAATCCTATATAGCTCCCTTCCATCTTTGGAACAACTTCTTTTGTTTCCAATTTCTTCAGTTTCTTCTTCCGTCTATAACCTATGTCTTCAAATATGCACTGGTTTTGCCCATTTTGAGGGAAAAAATCTTTGATTAATTCTGTGCCCATTATTATTACCTTCATTTTCTTCTACTTTGGCCACTGACCTTGTAAAATGGGCAGTCTACACTACTATGACCATCATCTCTCCTTTCTCTCATTCTTCCCCTGCAATAGGGCTACTATCCCCACTGTTTTACCAAAATGTGTTCTCCAAGATCCCTGATAGACCAATCATCAAATTCGATCATCAAATTTCTCTTGGTCTTCAATCTCCTTATCTTCTCTTTGTTGCATCTAACACCCATGACCCCCTTCCCTCTACACTTTCTTCAAACTCTCTCCTTCTGAGCTTTGGTGACTTGACAGTAGTCTAATTCCCCCACTGTTCTTTCTTTGACTTTTTAATAGGCTTTCCTTCTTCCCTTACCCCCTAAACATGGGCATTCTCCATGTAGATAAATGCATGTCATTGTCATAGGAATGCCCACCCTTCAATGCAATGTCCAGAAAAACTTAAGGAACGACTTAAGAAATTCAAGAACAGTACAGAGGCAGCTAGTGTGAAAATTTGTGAGAGAAGTTTTAAGATCCACCTATAACTCTGAGAACACTCACCGAAAACTTTGAGTCTACAAGATAAAAGTCCTAGCTTTATCAGTGAAGCTCTAATCTACATTTTCAACTTTACCTCTCATTCTTCCCCTCCAGAACACCTCCACAGAACAGACACTCATTAAATATCTTTGACCAGACAGAATGTACACAAATATTTCATTCACAGTTAACTTACCATCTACCCTAGCTCCATCATTCCCCACCCTTCCACAATATAACACACCTTGTACTTGCTCATCCTTACGATTTGTTTACATCACCACCCTTGTATGAAATGCTTTTCCTATTGATTTTTCATCTATGAAAATCTTGCTCACTATTGAAGGGTCAGCATGAATCTCACTTTCTCCAAGGCCTCTCCTCCTTATTAATATAATATTTATTATGTTTCACATGTTGGGCATTTTGTGGACTGTTAATTATTTTTAAATGACTTCTTGCCCAACAACATTGGAAGCCACCTGGGGATACGCAGTATCTTAGGCTTCTTTGTATCCCCACCCCCACCTCCATAAGCCTCACTTCATACCTTCAATAGAGGTAATGCCCAGTAAGTAGTTTCTGAGAGCTTTGTTTCATGTAACACAGTTGTGTTGGAAGCTCAGACGTGAAATCAGACCTAGATTAGAATCACAGCTCTGAATGCTAATAAAATAACCTTAAGGAAATCTTAGTTTTCTTATTTGAGACATTAACAGCACTGACCCTTGATGTTGTGAACTAAGTGAGACCATGAATGCACTGGGCTTTGAAAAGCGTTTAGTACATGATGAAAGTGTCAATAAAAATTGTTGATGACAATGATGAAGATGACGATAATTCTTCAGATATAGATTAGAGCTGGATCAATGTTGGGGTCAAAGGGAAACCAAATGGAAACTTTTTTTTTTTTTTGTCTTTTTAGGGCTGCACCCACAGCATATGGAAGTTCCCGGGCTAGGGATCAAATTGGATCTACAGTTGCCGGCCTACACCACAGCCACAGCAATCCCAGATCTGAGCTGAGTCTATGACCTACGCCTCAGCTCACGGCAACGCTGGATCCTTAACCCACTGAGCGAGGCCAGGGATTGAACCCAAGACCTCATGCATCCTAGTTGGGTTCATTACCCCTGAGTCACTACAGGAACTCCCTGGATACCCTTTATTGAAACTCTGTGACTACTTTGAGGGAGGCTCACTCACAAAAGAGCAGTACTTTCTTGTTCTATGTGACACTGGGAAAGACAGACGCCATCACGCCCCACCTAAGCTGTGGCAACCAAGCAACAGAGCTTTAAATTATGTTTTATGTAGCTCATTCCTAGAGTTGCTCCTCCCACATCTGTCACTAAGCACACAGCACAGAGTGACAACCCATCAGCTCTAAACTGGGGTGATCTAGAAACAAGAGCAGAGGGTCTCTGTCAGTTGCTTTGCAATAATTTAGCCAAATGGCAGATAAGTACACCAGGATGCTATTACCAAAGGAAGACTTGAAAGTTGTAATGTCTGTAGGGTCAGTGATCTGAAGGATGCCAAGACTGTTTTTAACTTGCCCTTCCTGCATCAGACGTGTGCCAGGCTGCTCTCCAGCTTTTATTCCAAAGATAGCACATGTGGTTGGAAATCTCTGGACCTTAATGATACCCATGTTTGAGAGATGGCTCCCTAAAACGCTGGACTGTGGTTTCAGTTAAGAATTCAACAGAGACAGTGGGTTATTATGAGAGAAGAAGGGGCCTCTAAGTGGTAGAGTAATGTTTACTTTGTGTTTGCATTTTCCGTCTTTGAGGCTCAACAGCAAAATGGCCTACCTTGAAAAATGAGATGAATTTTGACTGGGGCAGGGGATAATTGGGCAGACGAAACACAATATTACTGAATGAGTAATTTAAGAACAGATGGAAATGGTAACACAGATAACACAGGGGCCATCCAGATGACAAACACATAAGTCATAACATTTTGGAAGCAGTTAATAGCATTTGAAGACAACCATGGAAACTATCAAAGCAGAGGGACCATCAATATATTGAAACATCTACCACATCTCACATTTCTCATCATGATTGGAATGTCTGAATACACTCAGTATTCGAGTATTCACTCAGTAAAGCTATTAACATGGATGGCTACGTGGCTGTTAACTGATATTTTGCCCAGATGGGATTTTCTCTGGGGAAACCAAATCAGAGAACGAAATAATCAGCAAACAGGGAACAATTCTCCAAACCACCATGAGTTCTGCACAACTAAATTCTTAGGGCCCTCAAGCTCTGGCCAAAAAGAGCCTGGATGATTTCTCTGAGGGTTCCACAACAGAGTTTACTAACTCATGTTCCAAGGAGATAGCAATGGGAGGCCAGAAAACTTTTTCAGAAGGCTTCCATAATTTTCTTACAAGCAGCTTAATTGGTTTCCATATATTTTCTTTTCTATGGTCAAACGGTCTTCTCCCCCCTATAAATGTAAGAGATACACCTTGGAGATCTGCTTCTTTCTAAGCATATTTGACCCTTTCCCAGCATGCCTTTCTTGTGGAATGACAAGAGTCTCAAGAGTTAGGGGCACTTGCTTAGTTCCAGCTTCTGCAGCCCCTTGCATGTAATCCATCAAACTGACCGACAGGGCAGCGACCTGGAAGAATGCACTTTTTTTCTGAAAAAGAAAGCACTGCCTGTGTAGGTGACACAAAGAGACTGGGCCATAACTTTAGCCAGGCCAGAAGTTGGGTAATTGATGACTAGCAGTCAGGGAAATCTGTGCCCACGCTATTAAAAATTCATCCACTCTCCAACCCTTTCAGCTATGAGGCCAAGGAACTGATGCCATACACGGTTCTAGCCTCTCTGCTGTGTAAAGACCAATGCTATGGAAAGGCTTAGCTTATAGTCATCAACATGAATCTGTGCCTGTTAACAGAGGGTGACATGTTATCAGTAATCAGATGATTAATTTGGATTTGCTAGGGCGACAGGATTTCTAAACATCGTGATAGTAAAAAAAATTTATCTGCTCAAATTACACACCCACAGACAACAAGGGGAGGAGAGACAGGTTCGGGGGTGTGGTGAACCCCTTATTAGATAATCTATGTGGAGGGCAAACTGAGGATCAAAATACTGGACAGGTCACCTGACAAGCTGTCACTGAAATGGGAACACCAATCTACCCTGCTTCAAAACGCTCTTCTCCAGCAACTGGAGATTCCATCACAGACTAAATTCTGGGTCAGGAGGTGGGAGCACAAGTCCCAGGACTGCCACCAACCAGCTTTACAGACTTGGCTGGCTGGCTGCTCTTCCCTGAGCATCTTTTCCTCAACTGTAAAAGATTCTAGGCTCCTAAACAGCCAGGAACATGTAAAAGCAAAGCCACAGAAGGCAACCAAGATCCTAATTTTTAATATCTCTTACTCAGAATTCATCATAAAACTAAGTAAAGGTCAAATCCTTAGAAGGACGCTCTAATAGACTGCTTTCTGGGTAATGTGTGTGCATCACCATTGAAGCCTGACATTTAATCTCCTACTGGAATAGTAATAGAAGAAGTCAGAAATTTACCTGGAAGAAAGGATAACAGACTGACAAAGAAAGGATGTTTTCAAACCTTGCTTCCATGCTCTGTAATTGGGATAAACAAATAAACAGGCAGATGAAACACAGCTGAGACATTTTTTTCCTGATTTCTAAAGCTCTTTCTGGAGGACACCAGCTGTTTGTAAATACTGAGAGACTTGTATTCTTTTGATTTGCATGTAGAACAGAGACATGCAGTCACACCAAACTACAGATGTTGTGATGACATGGCAAACAACACCTAGAAATGGGGTGGATCTGAGGCCAAGCCTGAGGGAAGGGGTGGGACAGAGTCAGGATAGACAAGCTATAGAGAACTCTAACAGCACAAATCAGAAAGGGTCAGACAGCCCTGCTGGTGCTGTTCCCTGAATGACAGAAAGATCCTTTGTCTGCCTCAGCAGGCCCATCATTTGCTTGGCTTCTGGTGATAACACTTGTCAGAAGCATGTGGCTCTGTGGTGAATCAACCCCACAGAATATGCTGGCTTGGGTGGAAATGGAAACACTTATGTTACCTGGCTGGAGTGGAGGTATGGGGCAGAGCCTAGAAAATTCACTTTCTGAACCAAATATTTCATGAGGTGAGAGATAAGAACTGTTCTCTGGAAGGGATAAACTTATTTTAAGGCATGGATGATGTAAAATTAAATTAAATTAAAAGGCCCATTTAAAAAAATGATTCTGTGGCTTGGACTTTCAAAAGTCCCAGGTAGAAAAGCTTACAATCACATGCTTTAGAAAATTTGGAAAATGCTTGTTAATGAGGCTTTGCAACTGTACAGAATCATAAGACCTGGTGGCAGATAGACCATGAGATGTCACCCTGCATTCTGCTTCCTGAGAGACCCACACCTGGCTAATCCCAGATGGAGTGGGACTACCCGGCGTTGAAGTCACAGACCTTCTTGGTCACCCACCCAGCAAAAAAGAGCTCCATCTTCTGATAATACAATAAGACAATGCTCAATGGTCACTGACATGCATCCTGCTGAGACCACCTTTTATCCACATATTAACCCCAGAATCTCAAAGTATCTGAGATGTGTCACCACGATCTCAAACTCCAATCCTTCGAAACTTCTCATTCAAGTCCTCTCTTAAAGCTCTTCTTCTTTTATCATTCTCCTAGTTTATCAGTCATCTTCTGGCTTTACTTTTCTCTAGGTCACTGTCCTAGAGTCCAGTGTCTTGCCAGCACTCTCAATGCCTTGCGGTTTTGCCAAACCTTCCCAGTACATCTCCTCCCCAAGAGAAATCCAACTAACTGCTCTCTCTGTCCGGGGATCGGTTTGCTTGCCCACAGTCAATAATTTTAACTCTAAAATGTCTCCATTCTTCTTGAACTTGTTGCCCAATTTCCTACTTGATTCTCAGATGACTTCACCTCTTCTTCACAGAAGAAACAGAAGTTACCTCTTAAAGGTACCCCTGAAGTTATCACCTGAAGTAACATCCAATGGGCCTTCACATCTCCACTTCTGAAAGTAGCACTCATCTTTTGCTACTTTCCTGCTTTTTCCAAGAAAGGGGCATTTCTTCTCTCCCCTTATAAGTTTTTAATGTGAATTAAATACATAAATAAATGTACGATACCTAGTACAATGCTTATCAGGCCATAATTAGTATTGGTTCTTTTAAATTCTTCCTTCTAAAAATTTAATCCCATCTATCTATCCATCTACCTACCTACCTATCTACTCACCTATCTACCTATCTACCTACATATCAATCTACCTAAATTTCTATCTTTTTTAAACCAGATTCTGTTACCTCTTGAGTTCTTAGAGACCACTCTCTTAGCTGTCTCTTCTCTTGCCTGCTTCTTTAATCTCCCCCTTTCTACCTAGCTGCGCCCTATACTGACAGACATATTCAAGTGCTTCCCGTTTTTTTTTTAAATCTTGTTTTTATTCTTACTTCTCTTCTAAATGTCCTCCTTTCTTTCAAATGTTGAGAGTAGACCCCCCCAAACTCTCTGCAGCCTTCAACTTCCAAGCTCTGGGCAGTGTTATCTTGTTCTAGCTCCATCTTCCCTTCCAAATGCATGGAAACTGTTGTGGCTGAGTTTACAAATGACATCTCTACTCGGATAACCCTTTTCAATACTCATCCTATTCAGATTTTGATCTCATCCCTTCTTTTTCAACTCTGATCCTTTTCTAACACTCCATAAGTCAATGTATGGCCATTGACCTAGTTCAGATAACATCAAGCTAGATCATTAATGCCATCTGCGGCTCCTCCTCTTCCTTCAGGCTCCACCATCTACCTGCTACCAAATTTGGAGGACTCTTTTTTTAAACTAATTCTCAAATCTGGAAAGTCCATTCCAACCTTTCTTGCCAGAGCTTAGAGCCCATCTGACTTTCCCAAATCTCACCTGGACTACTCAGCAGCCCCTTTATGGCAACTGGCCTTCTGATTCTCCCTGTTTCTGGTCATCCTCCACATTGCTGCCAGAGTTATTTCCCTGAACGTATTAATCTGTTCTTCACACTCTCCTGTGAAAGAATGTCTGGGGCTCCCACCTGCCTCTCTTAAGGACAGCTGTGGAATCAACTTTCAGAGTCTGACTCCAGCTCACTGCTCTAGTCTCATCACCTTTCCTATAGCACACCTTAGGGTCTGACTAAATTACTCTTCATGACCACATCAAACGCCTCCCAGTTCCTTGTTTCTGCACATGCTATCTGACTGAAATACGATTTCCCATCTGGAACCTGCCTATTCCCCTTTTAAGCCCTAGTTCAAACATAACTTTTTCGGAAAAAGCCTTCTCAGCTGTACCTGGACTGCTCTGGGTCTGGTTTTCCTATACCACCTTATTCTTTCCTTTTTATAGCCATTAACAAGTTGTCTTTGATTCATCCACTGTTTACCTTCCCCACTGGATCATGAGCTCTTTGAAGGAAGAATTACCTTATTCAACTCAGTATCCAATATTCATCTGGTTTCTTGTTCAACAAATGTTTGTTGCAAGAATATAAAGAGAGGATGTGATTTAAAATATATATGACAGAAGTAAATGAGAATAGAATAGAATTCTGGTAAGAAGACATTACTTCCTGGAAAGATAAGATAGTAGAAAAGGATGGGAGATAAGGACACTTCATCAGTGCTCTGAAAAACCTACGTTCCAATCCATCAATTCCTGTCTTTCCAGTGTTTTCACAGGAATAAAATCCATAGAAAGTACAAATGCCTGTATTCTCTCTCCAACTTCAGGCTTGTTTATACCACTTTTTATCCTCCCCCAAGATCAGCTGTCCAAACTTGATCACAGTATCATCATCCATGCAGGTAGACAAGATGCCCAAAGGCTCAATGACTAAATTAAATGTGGCTGTTGCTAAGAGACATCAGGCTTCAGACAGAAGAGTCAAAACCTGGCACGAGCATTGGACTCAGGTGCAGGAGGCATCCAGATGTGTTAAGTATGCTCATACTTGGGGAGAAAAAAAAAAGTACGATTATTTTAAACTAATTGTATAAATCCTCTCATCTCATTCTCCACTGGGCACACACTATAAAAACTGCTAACCTGTTCTGGCTTCTTAACAAGCCAAAATATATAATTCAGTTTGGAGTGGGCTAACTGCTAAATAAAGCCATCAGCACAGCCTTATTTACCTGGGTTTGTACTTTCTCAGACAAATAGCCAGAAGCTCATGCATGCTAAAGACCAGCCAAGACCAGAAATTAACATTCCCTATTGACTGTTGCCAACTGAATTCAAACGGAAGGAACGAAGAAAGACCTCAAAAGGCCAATTTATAGAGACTTGAATCCTAACAGACTTGCTTCAGTTCACTTTTGGAAGCTGTAGTTTCCCTCATGTTCTGCTATCATTTCTTTGACTTACAGAAATTTATTTAGCCACTGGTTCAGCTGTCACTGGCTATGGGGCAAGGCTCTTCCTTCAGAATAAGCTATGATAAAAGGAAGGCTATCATAGTTTTGAGGAGGGGGTATAATGCCAACTTTCATTCAGCATGTTCTTTGAAATGTCAAGAAAACTTGGCAGTGGGTTAACATACCAAAACCTAAATGAAAGGCAGTAGGTGTCAAGAAAAGTAACACAGTCTACCTCTCTGTTCTAAATTCCTTTAATTAGGTTTGCATGGATATCCTTATGTTAAGGAATCCCTTATATACCCCTAGCTGCAGAAACAGAGAATTAAGCTGATAGGAAAGGCTATGTGAAAAAAGATGGCACTGAAAATTTTAGGGTAGCATCCACAAGAGAAAGAATGATATCCTGGTACTTAAGAATGGGTCATAGTATTTAAAAATAGAACATTGGTTTAAGTCCTGGCTCTATCACTTCCTGTGTGATCTCTGGCTCACGTCTGCACATCCTAGCTTCTGTAACCATAAAATGTGGGTAAGAATAATTTATTTTACCTAAGCTTCTCACGGCAATTAAATAAAACGACCAAAGAGCTCTATGAACAATAACACATAACACAAATGATATTTTAGCCATAATAAAATAATAAGAATGATGAGTCCAAAGTACTTTTGTGTATTGTCCATACTCATGAGATGGCTAACCAGGTCAACATCATCAGGAAAGGGGAAATTTTCTGATAAAGACTTTGTATCAGCTGAGTACTTCCAAACATGGTAAGGAACTTGTTCTTAGAATTCAATTAAATAAAGACTTGAGCACGAAAAGCTCAGGGTGCCAGTATAGAATTCTGCAGAAAACATAAGACCAAGCAATGATGGAGACAGTTATGCTCCAACGGCTGTGGGGCAGACACTGTGGAATCATATTCAAGTCTGAGCACAATGGTGCTGAGAGGCCTGAGGGAGAGAGAGAGCCTTTTATCTGGGAGACGACACTTTGAACTTGATGGTAATAAAGGAAGTCCCGACTTGAGTTGATCTTTCTTCCCTTTTACCCCAAGATGCATAAAAATCCCCTTGGCTTCAAAGCCAGGCCAAATAAACTGCCTGAACCAGATAGCCAAGAAGAAAGCACACCGAGAGAAAACACATGAATGTCTGATATGAGGGAAAGGAGGGAAATTGGCTTCTGCTTTTTTCTTAACGGACTGCTGATCCTTCGTTTCCCCGGGTTTTTGAACCTACACCCATACAGCAGATGTCAATGCTCTCGATCACTCTCTGCGTCAGAGACGAAGATACTTTTTATAGTCACTGCCGGGAATGTCCCCTGACTAGTAAGCCTGTTTACTTTCGCAGGGACAGATCAGCCTCTACAAGGCTGGCCCACAGGAAGCGGTGTTCCTTTCTGAGCTGCACTGTCCCATCCATTGCTCCTTTTGAAGTCAGAACTGACTCAACAGCAGTCTTCACTGCTATTCCATCTTTACTGCTGAACTTGTCAAAAACAGCATTTCAGAGGTTAACAGATGGAGAATCATGTGAACATTGGATGTGTGTATGGCAAAAGAGCGAATAAACACCATATCAGACAAAAACACATGCTTGGGAAGGGACAAGCCTTTTGAAGAGTTTTCCATTTTCACCTCTGAGCAATCAACCCTGTCCTATTAACTGGTCCCCTTAATATGCATTGTTGTTTTTGTTTTGTTTTGTCTTGTTTCCCCTCCAAAAAGAATGGTTATGTGCAAAGAGACATGCATTTAATTGCTACCCAGTTTCCTGGGACTGAAGGAAGTAAGTCTAAACCACCCATGTCTAAACCAACAAAACATTAACGGCTCAGTGTTTTAACCAATAACAAGATGTACAGCATCGCTATTTTTGCCACCTAAGCGCTGTCACACCAGCGAAGTACACATGAACTTCCCTGACCAGACCCACAAATAGGGTGAGCACCCAAATCCTAAGGAAGGCAGGTTCAGCCAAAGTGAACTTGTTTTCTTTTTTTGCCATCAATGAACTCTCCAAGGAGAACTGGACCAAGTATTTCAGAGGCTGGAGTCAAAGCCAGTGCCCCAAAAAAAGATACAGAGGAGAAATACTGGGCTCCTCCAGAATTCAGCAACTGCAATTTCTCTTGCTAACAAGGCCAAATGAGCCACAGGACAAGATTCCCTTCTGGCTTGTGACCACCCTCCTCAAGCAGCTTTTACAAAGCCCAGGCTTCTCTCGAGGATGCCTTCTTATTTGATTACATGGAATATTGTTCGAAATATTTAGCCACCCCGGCACTGGCTGTGTGGGTGTGCTGGATAAAATCTTCATGAAAACGCCATCACAGGTCATTTGTTTAATTTCAATCCTGCAAAATGTAAAAATAGAACGAGCTGCCATGAAGGGTTGGGACTTGACAGCTTCGATGAGAAGACTCCACCAGCACACAAACCATGCAGTTCTGCTGGATCCCGCGTCCTCCCTTTGCCAGAGGCAAAAGGGGAAAGAGAACAAACCTGAAAGCCAGGTGCAGCTTTCGCCTTATCTCCTGCTCTCTTCCCCCCTTTCCCCCTTTCTTGCACTTCTCTGCACCTTCTTCCTCCATCTGTTCCCTCTCTCTCCTCCCACTTTGCTTGCTTTCTCTCTCTGCTGCCCCACCCCGCCCTGCCCGCCTGCCCCTCCTTCATCATTTCTATGTGTCATTTCTTCTCCTTCGCTGGGACTGGTTCTCCTCCCCTGCTCCACACCCTTGCCTGGGCTGCCCTTGTCTCCAGGCTCCCTGGGCCTCACAGACTTTTCTAGGAATTGCTCTTCTACCCCATTCCCATCTTTATCTCCTCCCCCAAGTCCCAGACACTGAAAATGTTTAAAAAGATGGAATCTCAGAGATCAAGCAGATCCGATGACAGATGAGCTTCAGGGGCTGCCTTTTTCCACACTCCCTCATCCAGCCAAATATATTTGTTATTCACTGAGCCCAGCAGCTCCTGGCAGGTGGGCAGGCAGGTGATACCTCACTGGTCTTACACTTCAGACAAATCAATTTTTAATTTTATAAAGTTTTTTTTTTAAAAATAAATGCTCAAATTGCACTCTCTAATTTTGATCTTTGAAGCCCACAGCCATCTCCACATTGACCTTAATACAATCCCAGCTCAGAAAGGGAAACTTCTCTGTAACCAGGGGCTCCAGAGCTGCACCAAAAGCCCACGTGGGTGCTGAAAGGGGAGAGATGCTTCCTGCTTCCTTCGCCCCTGAGCGGGGGGTGGTCCTCAAAAGGTCCCACTGTTTGACCGAGTTTCAAGCCAAAGGATTACCTTGTTTCAAGTCTGTTTATATGGCTGATGGAACCAACTCAGTTGAACTCGTTCACTGAGCCCAGAATGTGCTCCTCGCCCATGGGGCCATCTTTCTCCTCTAACTTGGATGGCCAATCATTTCCTCTCTGAAGACAGAACTTCGCTGTTGGTTTGAGGAAAGCCTATCAGAAGAGGTGGTTGGCAAACTGCAAACTCACAGATGCAGCAGTGTCAACCCAATCTAGAAAAGCACCTCAAGTCCTGTTTTGATTGCTGTCTTACACATCTGTGCTGAGTCCACTGCCAAGCGTTCCCTGTCTAAAGAACTCCATTTCCACACACGCCAGATGAGGCTTCAGTACATTAGGGCAACCCGCATAAGAGCACACACCTCTGCAGGATCTCACTTCCTAAAACGCCCACCCTCCTTTACTCTAACACTGCTTCCACCCTCCTGCCTCTTACTGGCAGTGGTCATTCTCTAAGCAGATGTGCAATGTGTACCCATCAGGTACAAAGTAGGGTGGCTCCTAGGGCATCCCTTAGGAGTGGAGTATTCTATACACCGAAATAAAAGGTATATGGAACCCTGGCATCTCAAAGATACATGTGGTGTTTCTGCTTTGTGCATGTTAGGGTTCTGGATCAGATCAAGGAAATGATGATCTTTTTGTACAACTGGAAGAATAATCATGCCTAGGCAGAAAAGGAAACATCATTCTTGTTCCAAGCTACAGGTGCAAAAGGAGAAAAGGAGAGGAAGAAAGAAAGGCTCCTGAGCAAGGTGAAAGCACCACGAAAATCAAAACAGAGGGGATAACTCCTAGAGAAAGCACCCTCTCAGCAGGGCAAGCTGGAATGGCAGGTAATTCACAGCAAAACTGTAAATAGCAGCCCAAAGTCACAAACTGCTGAAAATGATGTGCTGCCTATGTGAAAGCACCAGACAGTGGAAGCAGAGCAGTGGAAATACCTCTGGACAGCAGCTGCAGCCCTGGGCTGGTGGTTTCAGTTACAGGTGTCCACACTACAGGTGTGTCAGACCCGAGAGCCCTGGCAGGGGAGTCCACCGTGAACTAATCTGCAAAGACATCGCATGACTGTGAAGGCCCAAAAGCAAAGCCTGGAAGGTGGTAGCAGGGACACCCTTTGTTAAGCGATCTCCTTATACAGATACGATTTCATTCAAGGCCTATGATCCTTGAATACAGCTAGCTGAGCAAGAAACCAAATAAGGCACTCTGCTTGGGTGATGACTTCACACTGGGGTATAATGGCAGTGCCCCAGTTTGGCTAGGTATTGATCAGTTGCTCATAATGGTTTCTTGCTAACACTAATACCAAAGTCCAGCCCCAAGTCTCCAAAACCTAGCAGCCTTTGAGTGTAGATGCAGGAAACCATAACTTCTGCGTGCCCACTGGGGACCCTGGGTCTCCTGAATACTGACGATGGCCGGCAGAGCTCTTGGCTCAAATTGAAAGTTGAGGACAAGATCTTCTGAGCAAGTTACAAAGTACCTCAGCCTAGGGGAGGGTCTTCAGGCAAACACTGGTGACCTCCCCAGTGACCTCACGATACACCCACCGAGGCAGCCAGTTCAAGTTGTAAGAAGCAGTGAAAGAGCAGTGAAAGTGACAAGGATAGGGACATCTGGTAAGCCAGAAATATGATCTTTGAGTAAGAAACAAAAGCCAAGTCATTGCTGAACATGCAGAATAAACACTGCCCGCACCAGAGCACAGGAGTGAATTCCTCACGCAGGAGATCCATGTCCAGACTTAGCCCTCTAACCTCCTAAATGCTGTTTAATGGAAAAAGGGAAGAGAGAAACAGGCCACATTAGAACAGTGTGGACACTCTTCTTTGAGTGCACCTGTTCCACAGGGAGCCTTGAGATCAGATTAGGGGCAAAGGGTGACCTTGGGATGGGGGACAGATGAAATGCAGCATTTCCAACTTGTTTCCAAAGCTCAAAGGGACAGCCCCAGCTAAGGAACTTCCCTGCTGAAAAGCCCCCAGGCAGAGGGCTCTTCATCCATGAAACCCTGTTTGTAGCTCCAAAAGGTGATGTGCCCATGTAGCCACTGGCAGCAGGACAGCTGAGTCCCCTGTACAAATTTCTTTGTCCTCACCCAGAGTGGTCAGAGCTTTACATCTGCTGCAGTCATGAAAACATTTTATCATTTTTTCACCAGTTCTTTTTTTCCCCCCCTTGGCTAAATCTAGGGATGTTCCAAGTATGTGTGGTGTGCCCAGTTCTCCCACCTTATCCCTATCCAATTCTGGGTGTGTGGTGGGGCTGCCTCTCACAGCTGCTCCAGGTTAACTCAGAGCCTGGGAGCACATTATCAGCAGCTGCTGCACACACGAGGCACCTTGCTAAGAAATTTGGGGGGAGGGGGGTGAAGTTTCTCCAGGCATGAGGTTGGCTGCTGGGTGCAAACAAGTTGTCTGGACTCTAACAGCCACAGCTTCTCATCCCTTCATCCACTTCATAAAAGTAACTCTGTTTCTTCTAGAAGGGAACTCCATGCATCCCCAGGTCCAAACCAGGAATTCCTCCAACTACTAGACCTTCTACCTCCACCTGGGAGGAAATGAGGAAAAGCAGAACCTCTCTCTAGTTTTACCAGGCACCAACAGATAAACCTCATGATGTCCACTTCATCTTTCTTCCAGATCTTGGACTTCCACCACACCGGGGGAGTAGCACAAGACTGATGGGGTGGCCAGGTGAGGTCAGGGAAGCACTGCCCAGAACCAGGAGAGCCAGTATCCCCAGTTCAAACTTTTGCCACAAAGCTGGAAAGATGCAGACTCAATCCCATGCCCATAGCCTGCCCTCACCACTCCCCTGAGCACATCTCCAGAACTGAATGGAGAATGGAGTCAGCTCAGCCATCTCTGGAAATTAAGAGGTAGTCTCTCCCAGTGGTTTCCTGGGGTCACCAAATCTCAGATGTGGACACCACAGCCGGGCCACAATCCATGTTAATAGCTTTACTGTGACCTCCGGTAACTTTGAGGTCACTCTAAGAAAATTCAGATAAGAACAGCACCCCCGCCCCCACCTCAGTCCCCACAACCTCCCCGGGGACCTCTCAGCATCATCCCCAGCATCCAAGTGGGTCCCTCCCAGGGCTCAGGAAGATCAGGAAGTTCTTACCTGGCTCTGCTGGGAGAGGCGCTCATGTGGCCGGGCGGGCCAGGCGCACGGGTCAGCGGCGTCCAGGGCACACAGGCTGCCGGCGACCGCTCAGCACATCTCCCCGGGAGCCCGGCTCTGCGAGCAGGGGAGCCAGTCCCATCCGGGGGAGGAGGAGCGCGAGGACGCCGGAGCCCGGTCGGGCCGAGGGGCTCGAAGCACCCGGGGGCGTCTGCGCTGGGGGCGGGAGCGCTGGGGGAGGAAGCGGAACCCCCTCCCCCTCCGCGGGCTGCGAGGCTCCCGCTGGCTCGGCGTCTACTTGTTACCGCATCGCGTTCCCGCTTTCTATAAATATCTATCTGCCCCCTCCCAGCGCCTGTGCGCTGCTTTCGGTGAGGTCCCCGACTCTACCTCCCGGCTTCCGCTCGGTCTCGGGCCCCCCTCTCCCCCACTCTTCCCGCCTCTCCTCTCTGGCCCCCTCTCTCCCCTCCCCCTCCGTCCCCGGTGAAGCCTGCCGCCTGCCTGGATTCTCCCGGTGTTGCCTCGCTCCAACATTTAGCACTGCAGTGTAACTCGGGGACACGCGACCAGACAGTTCCTTCAAAACCAACCGCTCCTTTAAAACCAGACCATCAAGTTCAGTGCGGAAATCAACCCCAGAAGTGCAGCTCCCTGTGGCTAGGAGGAGATGTTAGCCCATCTGGAAACCAGATCGCCGCATTTCCCGCAAAGCTGTGAACTGGCACGTGGGGAGGGCGAATGGCATTGATTAGCATGAGTCCACAGGTGACCTGCAGGGTCGTCTCCGTGATGGGGCAGAATCTGGATGGGTGGTGTCTAAAGCTTTGTACAAAGCATGACAGGACCCGAGGGGTCCTCTGGTTCCCAGCGCTCCTTTTGCAGATGAGAAAACTGAAGCTCAGAGAGGTGTATGGACTGGCTCAGGATCACACAGCCGGCTGGGGAAGTGGGGACCCTAGTTATGCGATTGTCGGGGAGTGCACGTTTCCAATCTAAAAAAGAACACTTCGGGTGTCCAGTGGCCCCGGAGGGACAGGGTCAGTCTCTTTCATTCACTCTTGTACAGAGCTCTCCTGTCTCAGGGAGGTCATCTGAGCTCAGGAAGAAAACATCCTTAGCCAATTTACAAGTTACCACTCCATTCTCACCAGAACCACTTCTAAAGCCATCCCTTCTTCCAGGAAGGCTGTGAAGAAAGAAAAACACTAAAGGAGCAGCAATGCCTAACCTAGAAAAAAAGTGAAATGACAAATCCTTCTTCATTGCCATCTTCCAGAGACCCAGCTAACAAGATCTGTTTTTAAAACCCCATTTTCCATTTATTTTCCACTTTCTTCTCCAAACTGCACATCATTCTGATCTCTCTCTGACACAGATATTTTCACATTACCCACAAAAGAGAACACATTTTTCCCCATCTATTTCTTACGCCTACACCAAAATACTACCTGGCAGTATCAGCCTATAAATCAAAGGGGCTTTCTCACTGGAAGACTGGTGAGGGGGTCATAGCATTAATTCCCTTCCCGGAAGATGTTATTGTCCCTGGCAGAGTCTTCTCACAAATGTCCTTCCCTGGGGCACGTCATGACTCAAAGACAGAGCTCCTCTGGACCTGCTTCTCGGCGCGATGGTATGTGGTGTCAGCCACAGCTCTTTGCTGCCGGGCTAGGTCCAGTATTTTACATGCACTCGTATACTCTCTTTGGGGAAATTACAGTAGGTATTACACAGTTGTGTGCACCCAGATACCTCGGAGCAATGTGAAACCTCCCCTTGATGTTATATGGAAAATCAAGAAGGGGTCCTTTGTCAAATGCCACTGAGAAGCAGGTAACAGAGTGAAGAGTGAAGTCCGGATTTGTCAACTTGGACAATTTACTATCTCTCTATGCCTTATTTCCCTTGATGAAAAATGGAGAAAGTAACTGACCCTGCCTCGGGAGTAAGTTAAATTCTGAAAGCAGACTGCCTGAGACTCGATGCATCTTCATATTGTTCATATTGCTATTCAGGACCACGTGAATAGCATACCTACACTTACTAGCTAGGAAATGACCAAGTTGCTTAATTCCTCCCTACTTCTCTCTTAATCCAAGCTATCTTAATCTCCAAAATGGGGATCATAATGTCCTTTGGACATGGGACTGCTGAGAGGATTAAATTAAATAGTGCATGTCAAACACCTAATGTGGTGCCTGATACATAATAAACATTCGAGGTATTTTAGTTCTGACCTCTTCATCTTCAGTCCCTAAATATGTGATCCTGAACAAGTTACTTTTCTAAACCTCATAGGGTTGCAAAGATTAACACATCTCTAAATTATCTGGCACATAGGAAGTGCTGAATATATGTTAATTACCTCCTTTCCCTTTTGAAACTGCTTAAAATTTATTTTTACCTGGAAGCATTCCCACCCCATCTCAATCACTCATGATCCCACTCATCCTTTAGTTATACCAATTTGTTTCATTTAAATGTATTTACATCTTTCTCACATTCCCTCATTTACTTAGCAAAAATTTCTTAAACACTTACTTGCTGCCAGGCACTGTGCTCTGCTCTGACATGCATATATTTCTTTGGTATGATTTTAAATTCCTAGGAGCTGGGAATGTGTTTTCCATGTGTTTTAATCGTTCACCACCTCCTACAGAGGTGGTCATAGTCAGAGAGTCATCGAGCTGGAGGGAGGCCTAGAGATGATATTGGTCAACATTCTCATCTTACAGCCCAGAGAGGATAATTGACTTTTAAAGCTAAAATGATGATGGTTTCTTGCCTTTCTTATCCAGTGCTCTTTGAAGTATGCAAACATTTTTTGCCATCTGTTCCATGAACACCAGTTCCTCAGAATGGTAACAGGTGGCACTCCAATAGGTGGCACTCCAAAGGGTTCTGTGGCCAAGTGTGTTTGAGAAATAAAGGATAGATAGATAGATAGATAGATAGATAGATAGATAGATAGATAAATGGTTTATAAAGTAAACCATGTTTTATTTTGTTGGGTTTTTTTCCCTGCAAGACTTTCTCGAGCCCTTATTATGTTTATGAGTATTGTGAATTTCCAAGGGCTTTCGTGTACCTCACGTGTTCAATTAGTTCAATCAAGGAAACCCTGTCTCATAAAGCATTTGGGGACCTAGGGATCTAAGACACAGATTTAGGGAACACGATGCTGCATCCTGGAAGTGCAGCCAACCAATGTGACTGCTCGTTGGTGTGACATCCAGAGAGGAGTCTAGTGTCAGATTCTGGGTTGTCCAGTCAGCCCCCTTTCCAGGTCTAGGAGCTTGTCTTATAGATGCAATCCTCAGATAAAGGGGGCACGTGTCACTGATGGGTCCCCCCTTCCCTGAGCAACTTGCTTGACATAGGGAACAGGACAGACTCATCACAGCTACGGGGAAAGAGTTCCTCCTTTCCTGCTTTCTGTCAGAGCAAAGTTTCCAGGCTGCTTGGGCTGCAGAGTAGAGTGGTTATGAACATGGGCTTTTGAGCTAGATGGTTCTAGATATCAGTCCCCTCTTTGTTTCTCACGAGCTTTCGGATGTGTGTTAAGCAAGTTGCTGAACTTCTTAAGTCCCAGTTCTTTCAGTTATAAAATCAACGTAATGGCTTCTTCTCTGTAAAAACGCCAAATGGCAGTTACGGCCGGTGCTGTGGGAGGGCCGGTGCTGTGGGAGGGCCGGGGCAGGGGAGGGGGGGTGGCTGGAATACGAGGCTGAGGTGACTTCTGTGGAGGCTTCCAGCAGCATTCAAGATCCAGATCATGGCTGGTGCTGGGGCTGAGGCCGAGGCCGCAGAGCTCTCTGAGGCAAGGTGGAAGACAAGGGGTGGCTCCCTGTCACCAAGATGGGCCACTGGTCAAAGACATGAAGGTCAAGGTCAAGATCAAGGCAGAAGAGTCCTTGACTCTTCTCTTTACCCATCAAGGAATCTGAAATCATTGACTTTGTCCTGGGCACATCCCTCAAGAAGGAAGATTTGAAGCTTATGCCTGTGTAGAAGCGGGTCTATGCTGACCAGAAGACCAGGTTCAATGCATTTGGGGAGGACAACAGACATGCTGCTTGAGGTATCAAGTGATCTAAGGAGGTAGCCACTGCCATCTGAGGGGCCACCATTCTGGCCAAGCTCTCCATCGTCCCCAAGCAGCAAGGCTACTGGAGGAACAAGATGGGAAAGCCCCATAGTGCCCCTTGCAAGGTGACTGGCTGCTGTGGATCCAGGCTGGTGCACCTAATCCCTGTCTCCAGAGGCACTAGCATCATCTCAGTCCCTGTGCCTGAGAAGCTATGACGATGGCCAGAAGTGACAACTGCTACATCTCTGCCAGGGGCTGCACTGCTATCCTCAGCCAGTTCTCCAAGGCCTCCTTTGGTGCCATGTCCAAGACCTACAGTTATTTCACTCCTGACCTCTGGAAAGAAATGTCATTCACCAAGTCTCCTTATCAGGAATTCACTGACCACCTTGTAAAGACCCACATCAAAGTTTCTTTGCAGAGAACCCAGGCTCCAGCTGTGGCCACCACATCGTTTTATATGAGAAGAATAAAGTGGATGAAGCCAGTTTTCAAAAAAAATCAACATAATGATGCCATATGGAAATGTTAGTGCATTCAACCTTGTGGCACTGTGCCTGGTGCAGAGTTAGCACCCCAAAACTCAGGCAGTATTACTAAGCATGACAATAATGTATAGCAAGGTAGTTGTAGCTCTTAGTTGTCAACAGAGAGTGTGGTGATCCAGCTGAACCCCAAACCTCAGTCCTTCTCTTCTTCCCTCTCACTTCATGCAAGGTTATACCAGTTACAGTCACATCATCAACTGCTCTGCTCCCTTAGAGCTGGGAGGAAAAGAGTACGACATTCTCTCTGAGCAAGCTCAGAAATGAGCTAAAAAAGATGCTGGTCACTAATATAATTAAGAGCTTCCTTTAGTTGAGCAGCTACTAAACACCAGATACTATGCTAGGTGATTCTTCTTTCCATTTCTATTCATTATCTATTTGTATCTATATCTCTCTGGACTCCTTACAAACTTTTTTTTTTTTTTTTGGTCTTTTTAGGACCCCACCCAAAGCATATGGAAGTTCTCAGGCTAAGGGTTGAATCGGAGCTGCAGCTGCCAGCCTATACCACAGCCACGGCAATGCGGGATCTGAGCTGCCTTTGAGACCTACACCACAGATCGTGGCAAAGCAGATCCTTAACCCACTGAGCGAGGCCAGGGGTTGAACCGGAGCCCTCATCGATACTAGTCAGGCTCTTTACTAGTACTGAGCCATGATGGAAACTCCAGACTCCTTACAAACTTGAAGAGGGGGGTATATGTCTCCCAATTGTGAAAAATTTATTTTTAAAAACTAAGGTTCACGTTTTAGATTCCACATATGTGATATCATATGGTATTTGTCTTTCTCTTTCTGATTTACTTCACTTAGTATAAGAATCTCTAGTTGCATCTATGTTGCTGCAAATGGCATTTTTTTTTCTTTTTATGGCTGAGTGGTATTCCACGGTGTATATGTGACACAAATGAACCTATCTACAGAACAGAAACAGACTCAGAGATATGGACAACAGACTTGTGGCTGCTAAGGAGGAGGGGGAGGGAATGAGATGAAGAGTTTGGGGTTAGTAGATGCAAACTATTACATTTAGACTGGATCAGCAAAGAGGTCCTACTGTACAACGCAGGGAACTATATCCAGTTCCTCGTGATAGAACATGATGAAAATTGACTCAACGTTATAAATCAACTATATTTTAAGTGAAATTTTTTAATTTAAAAAATCTTAAACACCCCCTCCCCTGAGATTCAGAAAGTTTATGTGGCAAGAGACCAAATTCATCCAATGGCAATGAACTTCCCTCTTCCCTGCAGCCATTTCTGTCCTCCGGCCCAGAGGCATACAGTGCACTAGAACCCGCAGTATGGGATGTGGCTTGGGCTGCAATTATTTCTCTCCTGTATGGAAGGGGCAGTTGTGAAAGAGATGTTAATTAATGCCCAATTAAGTCAGAAATGGAGCTGTGAAAATTCCTTTCTCAATTGTCTTCCCCAAGGGCTCATTCACTAGGCTCTGCCTGTCAGGCTAGAATATGCAAGGGACACAGGGTTCCCATCAGCCCACTAGAAGGAACTATGCCTCACAACATGTGTAAGTTGAGTCATTCTGCTGTATACCTGAAGGTTATACAATGCCGTGTGTCAAGTACATCTCAGTAAAATGGAAAATTAAGTAAATTAATAAATGGAACTGTGGTATCACCTGATCAGAGAGGACATTTGAGTCAAACAGAGAAAGGAAGACATAATTTCTTCCTGCTGGTAGTAGGAAGCCAGGCAGCCAGCACCAGGACAGGGAATTCACGCTTCCTCTTCCCCTTTCACGCTCACCCAAAATATCGTTTCAGATTCCTCCACACCCACCTTATCCTTCATCTCCAACAAGAAAGCCATGCCTGGGGTGAACACGTGACTCTAGCCAAACTAAATATTCTTGATAATAACAAGTTGCTCTTCCCTGCCCGCTCCTGATGGGGTCAAGTCAAAGCACCAGACACCCTCGGCTGCAGCCTTGGCTGAGAAAAGGGCTGATTCTGTGTCCTCCAGGAGGTCAGAACCCTAAGGGCGGCCATGACCGACCCCAACTTCTGGCAGAAAACACGACTAGGCTTTTTTTTTTCCTTCAAGGGGATTTGGAGAGAAACCAAGCTAATAAGAGTGAAAAGGCAAGAGGGAAGAAGAGAGAAAAGCTTTGATATTTCCTCAGGCAAAATACAACAAGAAACTTCTGCAATAAAAATTACACCCACACGGCTGAGATGGGAGGGGGTAGAACCACTCGAAGTCCACATGCATCAGAGAAACCTCCCGTGTCTGTGGTTCTCAGCAGTATTTGCTGTGCGGCTGTGTGGCTGTGTGTATTAAGGGGCAGGAGTTCGGGGTGGGTATAACACCAACATTTTATAGTAACTACTAAAATGCACCAGATTTTGTACTGAAAGCTACCACTATAAGATTTCCTGCCATCCTCACAGTAACCTGTGAAGTTAATTTCATGGTCCCCATTTTAGAGACGAGAACACTGAGTTTTACGAAAGGGTTAAGCAACCTGTCCAAAGCCACGAGGCTAGTATTTGATGTGGAAATCTAATCGTTATGACCAATAATCATCCCAGCTACCTCACATTTCAAACATATTCTTACTGGATAACAAACAATCTGTGAGGTATGTCCAACGCTTCTCCCAGTTTGCACAATGAAGAAACGGAGGCTCAGGGAAGGGAAGTAATGCTATTAAAGTCATACAGGTAGAAAATGACATAGTTGGGACTTGACATTAAGGCTTATTCTAGCACCGAGTCATGCTAGCAAAGAGGGACTTTTCAGATCTGGGGATCCTGATGCTGCTAAGAATCAGAAAACATGTCACTCCTCGAACATTGCCCCTGATAAATTTCTATGGCCAAGCCGGTCACCGCAAACAACAAATGCTAAAGGTGGGGGCGGGGGGTGGGGTGGGAGGAGCCACAGAAGAAGCCCTGGGATTTCCAGTCACTAGGCAGGTGTTCCAGGAGCTGGAGCCTCTCTGTTTCTGTCTTCAAGCCAAATATTCAGTTTTTTCCTGTTTAGAAAAAATATGAAAGATTAATGACGAAAAAATAAAAGCATATCCTGGGATTCCCATTTTCTCATTTTGGCATAGCGGTAACAAACCCGACCAGTACCAATGAGGGTGTAGGTTCAATCCCTGGCCTCAGTCAGTGAGTGGGGATCTAGCATTGCTGTGAGCTGTGGTGTAGGTCTCAGACATGGCTCAAATCTGTCATCACTGTGGGTGGGCCAACAGCTGCAACTCTGATTCGATACCTAGCCCGGGTTCTTCCATATGCTGTACGTACAGCCCTTAAAACAAAACAAAAGACCAATAGAAGCATATTCCAGCAATGCTGGATCCAAACCTCGTCTGCAACCTACACCACAGCTTAACCCACTAAGCAAGGCCAGGGATCAAACCCATGTCCTCATGGGTGCTAGTTGGGTTTGTTAACTGCTGAGCCACAACAGGAACTCTATTGAAAGCATATTCTTACATAGCTCTTAACAAATTTCAGGCCCTGTTTAAAAAGATGTACATTTTATTTACTCATTGAATCTGGAGTCATGCTAAGAGGTAAGTATATTATTATCACCATTTTTTTGATGAGAAAAATAAGGCACAGAGAGGTGAGGGAATTTGCCCAAGATGACATTGCTAGGAAAGGCAAGGAAAGGACTTAAACCCAGGGAGTCTGGTGCCAGAGTCCAAGTGCAAAAGAGCTTGCGGCTATCCAGGAATTGTTAGCAATTCCTGGATAGCAGACAAGGGAGACCACAGCAGACAAGGGAGACCCCGGGCGTAAATGCCTGCATCTGAGGGAGGGGTGCTCTGGGGCCATCAGCCACCCTCTGGCAAGCTGGTCTTCGCCTGTGGGCACTTGGCTAATTCCTCTGCCCGTCTCCCTGCCAGAGTCACCAGCTGCCCCTTGTCAGCCCAACACAAAGAGAAGCCAGATTGGCTGGGGGAGGAGCCATGGTGCCTCTCCCTCCTCCTGCCAAGCTAGGGACTTCTCTCCCCCTCCCCCTCCTCCTGGGAGTGCCCATCTGGCCTGTATCAGCCGTGTACGGATGCTTTGAAAAGCCTGCTTTCAAGTGAGAGCAATGGGATTCGGTCCCCTGAACCATGTCTGTTAATCCAATCAGGGGCATTTTCCTTGACTACAGGCATCTCCCAACTCTGCAGGGTCTGCTGTAGGCTTTGAAACACGGCTCCACCAGGAGTCCAGCCACAGAGAGGGATCAGGCCATCTAGGCCTTTCTTTGGGAGCACATTTGACCTCTGGGATTTTAGGATGGCTTCCTCCACCCTTTCTTTCCCCCACTCGGTGTTGTGGCACATTGTTGAAAAAATAGAGGCAAAAGGATATGGGTGGGGTATGGAAAAGTGGCAGCCTGAGATGGTGGGTAAATATAAGCCCAGGGCCAAGAAAGCCCAAACTCAAGTCCAAAGTTTGCCGGAAACAAGCTGTCTGAACTTTGGAAAACAATTTCCCTCCCTCAGGCCTCAATTTTCTCATCTATAAAATGGGAGAGTTGGATTAGATGGACCTTATGAGATTCATTCCAAATCACATGAAATGGGAAGACTCCTCTGAGGGGCATTTTTCCAAGAAGAGAATGGGAAGGAAGCTGAGGTTGTTCTCCATCCCCAGGCTACTTCCCCTGGAACATCTCCTAAATCTCTAATACACAGAACTCCCGTCTGACATCTGATGTGACACAGTGGGCTCTGGGCAGCCTGCAGATCCTAATTCCAGAGGAGTGACCACAGAACTCCCCTTTGACTCCAAGCACCAAGTTCTCAGAGTCCGGCTTCTAAAAAATGTCCTGTCCCAGGCTCCCTGGTCCTCTCAGCTGAGCCTCCTTGGCTGCCAATCTTAGATCTTTATTTGCCTTTGACTGACTGTGCTTTTCTCTTCTGATCTATACAAAGAAAAAAACCTGATGGATCCTTACAGGGTACCAAGCAATTAGCTAATCAGAAGTCTGGTTAATAAGCTTGCAAGCTGAAGTGTCTCACAGAGAAAAATCTACCAGACTCGTCAAGCACATCAGGCTCTAACCCTGACAGGCAGTGGCTAGTGAGGATGGTGCGGTTAGATGATTTATTTTTAAAAGGCTTTTTCTGGTTCTAATTTCCCCTAGTCGGAAGGAAATGAGATGAGGCTAAAAAGAATACCAAGTCGGAGCATGTGAGAAAAAGCAGAATTTGGAAACCAACATGGTATCTTGGGTTGTACTGTAGATCTCAGGGCTGGGTGCTGGGTCTCTCTCTCTCTCTCTTTTTTTTTTTTTTTTTTGCTTTTCAGGGCCGTCCCCATGGCATATGGAAGTTCCAAGGTTAGGAGTCAAATTGAAGCTACAACTTCTAGCCTACACCACAGCCACAGCAACGCAGGATCAAAGCTATGTCTGTAGCCTACATACACCACAGCTCATGGCAACACCAGATCCTTAACCCACTGAACAAGGCCAGGGTTCGAACCAGCAACCTCATGGTGCCTGGTCAGACTTGTTTCGGCTGCGCCATGACAGGAACTCCGTGTCTTTATTGGATGCCTTCTTCCAGCATTAAGTATAGCACCAAACACCAAGGAGTGATCAATAAAACCTTTCAGTAACAAAGACTGGTGATGAAATGCCCTGTCCTTTGTCAAAATCCCATTGCTCATTCTCTGCTACCAGGTGCTTCGCCTAATGACAGGGGCCACCAGAATTGGAGTTTGGCTTCAGGGCATTTGCAAACAAAGAGTCTAGACCCCAATAGTTAAGACTTCTGCCATGGTGGAGGCCTGTGCTTGGGGACAGACATGGCAGCAGATAAAGAGAAAAGCCCATCCAAGCAGATGGTACATGACATCTGGAGGGGATGGTGACAGGCACTAGGCAGTAATCCAAGCAGGGAGGTCCCCAAACAGGAGATGCTCTAAAAGATGGAGAACAATGACAACAACAGGAGGTCTGTGGGGTGCCCAATATCTGCAGCCCACTCCAGAAAGGGCTAGTGAGAACAAACAAGGGACCTAGCCTAGAAAAGCTAGGTATGGGGAAATTTACAAAATCAGGACCATTTACAGATGAAAAAACTAAAAACCAAGGTTCCATCACTGGCACGTGGCAGAGCTGGGGTGCTAACTCAGATAGCCAGAGTCCAGATACTGGATAGCTAACCGCTCTATGACTGCCTCCCAGAGCAAGGCTGGACCTACATGTGCAGGCAGTTTGGGGGCCTGACAGGGACAGGGATGTCATTACAGAGTCAATCTTGGAAAATGTTTACCGATAGCCTGTAAACTAATATGTGAAGGGCCTTTCCTGTGGGTCCTAATGGGATACTACAGACTTGAAAGGCACACAATGAGAATCAGAAGTAAACCCCCAATGCAGTGAAGAGATACTAAGGAGAGCCTCTAGTAACTCTAATTCAATTCAAGTGTCCAGGCGCAGACAGTTTCATCCCAGAGTGCCGAAGTAATATTCCAAATGCAATCTCAGGCCAAGAGTAATTCTGAGAAATTATGGGAAAGGGAAAGACCAAAGCCCTGAGCTCAACTGTGGTTACCAGAAAAGCAGAGATAGAAGACTTGATAACAAAGTCCTGGGAGAGATGATTAAATATTTAACTTTATGCTAACAAAGCGAAGTCAACCTAGAGTCCCTAGGAACCAGTCATACCAACAGAAATTAACTGTTTAGATAGACTTACTATGGAGGTCAAATTTTCTCATTAAATCCTTGTGTATATCTCTCATTCATTTAACAAACATTAAATGAGAATCTGCATGTGGGATAACATCAGTTAACAAGACAGACATCTATTCATGCACACTTATATTCATTGCAGCATTGTTTGCAATAGCCAAGATATAGAAACAACCTAAGTATCCACAGATAGATGAATGGGTGAAAGAAATGTGATGTATACATACAATGGAACATTACTCAGCCATAAAAAAGGTCAAGCTGGAGTTCCCGTCATGGCGCAGTGGTTAACGAATCCGACTAGGAACCATGAGGTTGCGGGTTCAGTCCCTGCCCTTGCTCAGTGGGTTAATGATCTGGCGTTGCTGTGAGCTGTGGTGTAGGTTGCAGACGTGGCTCGGATCCAGCGTTGCTGTGGCTCTCGCGTAGGCCCGTGGCTACAGCTCTGATTAGACCCCTAGCCACAGGAGCGGCTCAAGAAAAGGCAAAAAGACAAAAAAAAAAAAAAGGTCAAGGCTTCCTTGCCATTTTTGGACAACATGCATAGAAATTAAAAGAGTTTTATGCTAAGTGAAATAAGTCAGATAAAAAAAAATGCTGTATGATTTTACTTACATGGGGAATCTTAAAAACAAAGCAAGTAAACAAATAAAAAACAACATAACTAGACTCATAAGTACAGAGAATAGACTGTGGTTACCAGAGGGAAGAAGGTTGGGGGTAGGCAAAATGGGTGAAGCGGATCAAAGAAATGATTCACAGACACAGAAAGCAGACTTGTAGCTGCCAAGGGGGAGAGGGGAGGGAGTGAGATGGACTGGGAGTTTGGGGTTAGTAGATGCAAATTATTACATTTAGAATGGATGAGCAATCAGGTCCTACCATATATAGCACAGGGAACTATATCCAATCTCTTGGGATAGGCCATGGGAAGATACTACAAAAAAAAAAAATGACTTGATCACTTTTCTGTACAGCAGAAATTGGTACAACATTTTAAGTCAAATATGCTTTGATAAAAAATAAGATTTAGGAGTTCCCATCGTGGCGCAGTGGTTAACGAATCCGACTAGGAACCATGAGGTTGCGGGTTCAATCCCTGGCCTTGCTCAGTGGGTTAACGATCCGGCATTGCCGTGAGCTGTGGTGTAGGTTGCAGACGCGGCTCGGATCCTGCCTTGCTGTGGCTCTGGCATAGGCTGGTGGCTACAGCTCCAATTAGACCCCTAGCCTGGGAACCTCCATATGCCACGGGAGCGGCCCAAGAAATGCCAAAAAAAAAAAAAAAAATTTTTAAATGTATAAGCTCCCATTTATAAAATAAATATGTCATTGGTGTGTAATGTACAGCATGGGGGTATAGTCAATAACATTGTATTAAATTTGTATGGTGACAGATGATAACTAGCCTTACTGTGATGATCATTTTGCAATGCATATAAATGTCAAGTCACTATGTTTTACACCTGAAACTAATATAATATTTTAATTATACTTCAGTGAAAAAAAATCCTTGGAAGAGACTCGGTGAGAGAAAACAAAATTTCGGATAACTGCTAAGAAGAACATAAAGCTCAGCCACAGACGAGAGAGTGAATATGAGTGAATCATTACCTGCTAGTGATAATTAGCCAGAATGATGGGAAGCTTCATAAGGGTATTTGAGCTGAGGCTGGGATGGAGCCAGGTATGTGGGGAGCTGGGGGGAAGCTGCTGTCCCAGGAAGAGGAAATAGTAAGTGCAGAGTTCCAGATACCGGAGTGAGTTTGGCATGTTTCAGAAACCAAAAAGGCCCCCATGTCTGACCTACTGCAAGGGAAGGAGACATTGCGGGAGATGCACAGGGAAGTAGGCAGCTTTGCAAAGCTTTGTAGGCTGCAGTCAGTTCAGATTTTGTCCTCGGTGAAATGGGAAGCAAGCGAACAACTGAAGCAGGAGAATGACATGATTCATATTACTTTTTAGAAGAAGGCTCCTGCTGCTCTGCAGAGAGCCCTTTGGAAGCAGAGCCCAAGAGGCACAGGAAACCATTCAGAGACCTGATGCATTTGTTTAGGGGAGAGGAGTTCGTGGCTTGACCTGGGGTGGTCCCAGTAGAGGGGGTTCAGAGGGTGAGATTCAAGGTATATTTTGGAGAAATAGTATCCTCAGCTTTTGAAGAGGTATACATTTATTTTTAATTTTCATGTTGGAGCTCTCTAGAGTAGAATTCTAAGGGAGTACTACTAGAGCTTTGGCCTTGGCCGCCTCCTATTCCTCCACACTTCGCACCGCCCTTTAGGGTTATGACCTGCACGATCGCTTTTGGTATATTGTCTCCCTTATGGCCACCCCAGTAACAGGGCTAATTTGGCTCCCATATTTGTGGACTGCAGCTCTGACTGGATACAACAGACTTGCTTTGTAGCCAATCTCTGAGGGATGGGGGTTTAAGAGGACAGGCAGTCAGCAACCAACTAGTGCATAATGGCTGTTGCAAAGGGGACTCCAGTACCAGGTGAGCATTTATGGGCGTCTGGCCTATTTCACTATGTTTACAGTCTAATTGGGTTTCTCAATCATTCCCATGGCTTCTAAGCCACAGGCTTGGTTGGCCTACTTCTTCCTAGACTGTGTACCAGTTTTTTGTTTGTTTGTTTTTTTCCTGTATCACCCACAAAAGCAGCCTGGATGCATGAGGCTCTTTCATTAACTGGGCACAGAAAATTTAAGCTATCACTAGACCCACAAAGAGTGACGCCAGCCTCTGCAGTGAGAAAAATTGTTTTCAGAGGATCTGAGGTGCTCCTCTTCTTCTCAAAAGGCCTGAGAAAGAAAGGTCTATCAGGAGGGGGAAAAAAAAACTTTTATGAAATTCAAAGATTATATAAAGGGCCAGCCAGTCTTACGCCAAGAAACTAACTTCTAATTTCACTGGAGCTTCAATTACTGCATCTATGCCAGGAACCTATTCCTTTTGTTAAGAATCTGGCATCTTTATTACCCTCACCCCCGCAAAAATGATTAGTTTACTCTGGAGACACAGAGTCATGCAGGACAATAATCCCAGCAGACAAATGGGAGGAGACAGCAATAATAAATATTCCTGCTGAAAGAGCATAAAGGAAGCAAAAGCTTGGAGCAACTCAGGAGCACCAGCTGCTTATTAATAAAGACAATGATAACAGGATTCCTTGGCCAGGCTGCAAACACAGCTTTTAGTTACAGTAGTCAAAACCCGAGTTTTTGGTCCTTGTTTTATTACCATCATTTAGTAAGCCGTTGGTGTCCACTCCCAGCACAGACATTTTTCTCTAGTACCAGAAACACAAAGCTTTTTTCTCTGAATTCCCAAAGTCTCCCAATCCTGTGGCCTGTTTTCTTCTCAATTTTCTCCTGACTCAAGATTGTCTGATTCTTTTTTTTTTTTTTTGTCTTTTTGCCATTTCTTGGGCTGCTCCTGCAGTATATGGAGGTTCCCAGGCTAGGGGTCAAATTGGAGCCATAGCTGCCGGCCTACACCAGAGCCACAGCAACTCGGGATCCAAGCCACATCTACAACCTACACCACAACTCATGGCAATGCCGGATCCTTAACCCACTGAGCAAGGCCAGGGATCAAACCCGCAACCTCATGGTTCCTAGTCGGATTCATTAACCACTGAGCCATGACGGGAACTTCATGATTGTCTGATTCTTTTGCTACCCAGAGAAAGGGAACTTTCTTTCCAGAAAGGCTTTAAGGATTGCCTCTTAATTATTAAGCCCTGTTCTGTCTGAGGGTTGGGGTGGAGTATACCATTATGAAAATGAAGATGGTAAAAGAAACCTTTTCTTTTTAATTCCATTTATTTGTCAATAGCAAAGACAGCAACCATTTTCTTTTTAACTCAATTCCATTTGTTGATCACAAGCTTCAAGGTTTATAAGTGAGATAGCTCCCTCAAGAAACTTGCAATCCAGTAAGAGGGTTGCTTACTCTTGAACAAATCCTGAACAAAGCACAGGATTATAGTTTAAGTGTGAAATAAATTGAATGAAATCGAGGGATCCTATGAGCTATACGATGGTAGCATGTAAGGTGAAAGTTTTTTTTCTTTTTGGCTGCAGCATGTGGAAGTTCCCAGGCCAGGGACTGAACCCAAGCCACAGCAGTGACTTAAGCCAATGCACTGAAAATGCTGACACTTAACCCACTTTGCCACAGGGAAACTCCTTGAGGTGAGTCTTAACAGTTGGAACTGAAGGAGGGAATAGTTCATTTTCCCCCAGAAAATGGGGGAAGAAATTGTATTAATTCTAGCTCTATTAGGGACAGCTGGGCATTCTTGGGCCCATAGCCTGAAAACATGTATAATTCAGAAAAGGATTGTCTGAATTAAGGGAAGTCTTACCAGGAAAGTCTTCTCTTCCCTGAACACAGAGATGTAAAATTCCAGGGGGCAGGTAAGAATATTGAGAAAAAGTAAGCTTCACTATTTTAGGAAATCTGTTCATTTTCTGAGAATAACTGGAGGTTACAGGCATTAGAATCCCATTCACCAGGGGAGAGAGCTGGCAAGCATGACCTGAGTTCCTGTTAAGTGGGCAGGGTTTGGAGCCAACATTTTAATCTTGAGGAGATTACGGGGAATTATGCAGGGTAACAGATAGACTTTAGAACTGGGAGTGCGGTCCAGAGTAAGAGTCCCATTTGGGGCCTGAAACAAAGTGAGGAATTCAAAGGGGACTTCCTCAGAGCTGTCAGCATCCAAACTCAGCCCATCACATCAGATACTCATTTCTGTGTAGCGATAGGTCTCAATGCCAAGCCCCACCAGATGGTAAGACTGAGCTGATGACTTTTTTTCTGCCCTAAGCAGGTGATGCCCAGTGTGTGGAGCGTCAGGGATGAGAAAAGCAGGGGAAAGGGACCAGGCAAACTTCTTTTTCTTCTGGCAATGTCTGACGGTGTGCACCCAAGGGCTCCTGCTACAGGACAGCAAAGCCTAGGAGAATACTTATTTGAGACCTTACCAGGCTCACAAGAGCAAAGAGATAAGAGACAAGGAAAAAAAGAAAAAGAAAAAAAAAAAAGAGGAGAGGGAGGTCTTACCTACCAGAGGGTCAATATTGGTTGCAATAGTGGATTAGGGTTAGGGTTAGGGTTGCAAAATTGCAAAATTGAGCTTTGGGCCGGACTTGAAGTGAGGAACGTAAACCTGGGACTGTACCATTGGAGCCCTTGAGGGAGAGCAAGGAGTGTACAAGGCGAGGGGCAAGGTCACTGACATGGTACCAAATTGGCTGCCCCACCGTTTCCCCGCCCCCTTACCGTCAGAAGCAAAAGCAAATTTTCTCCGCAAGAAATATTTTCCAGACCGCGCCCGTCTGTCTTCTGCCCGTGCTCCTTGCCAGGATGGCTGCCAACAGCCCCGCCGCCCTTCTCTTGGAACCCGCAGTGTCGCCCGCGCTGAGCCCCGAGCCCCTCCAGGCCATAGGCTCCTGCAGGTGGTGCTGACGAAGGTGTGGGGGGCCTGGAAACCGCCGCGCGCCGGTTCCCGCGGCTGGAGCCCGAGACGTCTGGGGACATGGGTACCCTGAGCCCGCGGCCGGCTGTGGACCTCCCCGCCTGGCCCGGAGCACCGGGAAGCCACCTCCGTCCGGCACCACTGACCAGAGCCTGGAAGACAGCCTTGTCTGCGATGTTGCCCCAGAAACCTGTGGCGCATAAGATGCGCCGCTCTGGCTGGAGCCAGTGGGAAGGCCAAGGAAGGGAAGACTGAGGAGGGCGCCATCTTCATGGAGGGGGAAGCAGCCCGTGGGAGAGGAGATGGAGGCGGCAGAGAAACTGGTGAGGGAGAAGAAGCTGGAGGTGGGAGCAGAGGCATCGGAAGGCCCGGGTCCCTTAAACTTTGGTGGCCCAGTTGTGGACCCACTGGAAGCCATCCAGTGGGACCCGGAGGCCGTGAGTGCCCAGGTGGCCAGGGCCTGCCTGCACCTGGAGTGCAGGTTTGGACGCATGGGCTGGTTGCACTTAGCCGGAAGGAGCTTCATCCTCCAGAATATTCCAGGCTTCTGGGTCACTGCCTTCCTGAGTCCCCCCGCAGGTGTCAGCCATGATCAGCCCCTGATAGGAAGACATGCTAGGCCGCCTGATGAATTTGGAGGTGAAGGAGCTTAGGCACAGCAGGGCAGGCTGCAAGTTTAAGTTCAGTTTTTGGAGCAATCCCTAATTCTGGAACAAGGTAATCGTGAAGTAGTATGAGTGCAGATCCTCAGGCCTGCTGGTGTCAATCGCAAATCTCTTCTGCTGGCAGTGGGTCCAGGAGCTTCCAGCTCTGGCCACAGGAATCAGGACACTGTCTGCAGCTTCTTCAACTGCTTTTCACAGCACAGCCTCCCACAGGTAGACAGCGTTGCTGAAGTTATTAGAGAAGACCTGCGGCCCAACCCCTGCAGTACTACCTGTTGGGGGATAGGCCTCACAGAGCCAGGAGAGGCCTAGCAAGGTGGCCCACAGAGGCCCCTCCTAGGCCCTAGTGGTTTCCAGTCTGGCTACGTCCCACCCTGGGACCTGGCCCCTACGTAAGACTTCTCGAGGACCTGTGCTCAGGCCAGCCATGGCATTCTGCTGTCTGCTTTCTCTTCCATGTTCTCTGACCCCTTTGGACTTCAGTGAACTCATTTCCAAGATTGTGGCCTTCATGGCCAAGCTCATCTGTTTCCATGCATTCCATGACTGTCACATGCCATGGTGTCTACCCAAGCACCCAGTGCCATGGACATGCACTGCCATCATCTTCATGGCCTGGACCTGTCTTTGGTCATGACCTTCCCTCCCTTTTTTGCCATGGGCACCCACAAGTCATCTCTAGGAGGACCAGTGCCTATTCTTTCAAGGCCACAACCTGCTGGGTTTCATATTTATGCTGACCCCACACCTGGCTGTGGCAAGCTAACTATCATCATCCAAGATGAAATGAGTGCATTTGGTGCTGGCTATCAACCAGACTTGGACATTCCAGGTCCTCAGGACTGAAGGCCAGGCTACTGGATTGTGGGGCATCTAGCAGAATGGGCACAGACATGAGGTCAAGGACATGAAGCAGTGGGCAATGCCTTCATTGTGATCACACTGCTCTTCCTACCCCTGTGTTGGCTCTACCTCCTAGCCTGCTATTGGCTTGTGAAGGACTGTGCTCTACCAATGTCTGGCCATCACCCTTCTCATGAGTTTTGTCAGCATTGCCATCAACCCTGTTGGCTGCTCCCAGGTCAATAAGGGCCTCAAGAACGGACCTTGAACACAGGTGAGCCACCTGCCAATGCTCCTCCCAAGCCCCCAGGTACTCTGCCACACTGGCACATCTGGGCATGTGTTCAAGGCAGGGGCAATAATGGAGTCCCTTCCAGATGCCTAACCTCCTGAGCCCCAGTCACTGTACCCACATAGAATCCAACTCCCCTGTAGTCACCAGTTTTCAGGCTGCCAGGTTGGGGGTGCTGGAGAGGGTATATCTGGTCATGAGGTCTGTCTCCACCTCATGTTTCTTTCTTTTTTTTTTTTTTCAAATTGCTTTAGTGGGTAGTTGGGAACAAAGTGTGTGTATACTTCAGTTTGCTAAGTTTTATTGCCATTATCCACTTTTTTTTTTTTCTTTTGCTGCGTGTGCAGCATACAGAAATTCCTGGGCCATGGATTAGACATGCGCCACAGCAGTGACCCAAGCCACAGCAATAGCAATGCCAGATCCTTAACCTGCCGAGCCATCAGGGAACTCCCTCACATGTTTCTTTTTATTTTCTTTAAAGTGATCACTCAGAAACAGAAAATAAACAACTTAAGAGGAAAGGTTTGGAGTTCCCATTGTGGCACAGCAGAGACAAATCCAACTAGGAACCATGAGGTTGTAGGTTCAATCCCTGGCCTTGCTCAGTGGGTTAAGAATCTGGTGCTGCCATGAGCTGTGGTGCAGATCGCAGATGCAGGTTGGATCTGATGTTGCTGTGGCTGTGGTGTAGGCCAGCTGCAGCTCCAATTGGACCCCTAGCATGGGAACCTCCATATGCCATGAGTGCGCCTTAAAAAAGCCAAAAAAAAGCCAAAAAAAAAGAAAGAAGCCGAGGAGTAAGGCTTTCTTGTTGAATCTGCCTCTCTGATTGTCTCCAGAGAGGGAGGGTTGTCTTGCAGATTGGCAGAGCTCTCTTTGCTCCCTCTGCTTCAGTGCCCTGCACCCCTCAGCAAGGGGGGACAGCACAGGGATGCTGACAGAGAGACCAGGATCTCTGGGCTTCCAGGGGCAGGGACAGCACATTGTTTTGTTCTGTGCTATGTTCTTGGAACCTTAGCCCCAGCTCTACTTTCGTCTCCTCTGCCAAGACCAAACCCCCATGGGATCCTATAGGTATGGGAGCTTAGCTGTGCCCCCTCCCAAGGAATTTTGGAGTTGTCTCCATCTCATTTGGGGAGTGTGACCACACCCAGGCCCCTTCCCATGGAAGGCCTTGTCTTCTGTTCCCGAGGACATGAGGAGGCCTTGACACAGAATAAAGGAGCAGCTGCTCTTGGCAGAGGAGTGCAAGAGAAGCCAGAGCCAGTTGGGAAGGCTGGGATGGTGGAGAGCCTGAGAGGTGCAGGAGGAGAGCTGCCAAGTCTTCCTAACTTTTTTATTCACTAATACATCTTTTTCGATTAGAAGAACTCAGAACAGTGCAATTTTTGAGGGTCCTTTAGTCCAGGTATGACTTTCTGTATGTGGAAGATCGACGCTGTGTTTTTCACTTTCCTGCTTTTAAGTCGGACCCTATGCATCCCCTTCTCATATCTGTCCACTGGGGAATATGAGCTGTCCCAGGCCTGCTTGTTGCTATTAGCTCAGAACATTTACCAAGAATATCAATGTAATCTTGCTATGCCATTTGGACACTTATGTGGCTGTTCATGATTATTATGAAGTTGTTGCGGCCTGTTAATATAACCCTAAACTTAGAAGTTGTTTGAATAAAGTGGTTTTGTAGGGCTTAAGAGTGGAAACTGTTGCCATATTCTGTGAGGATAACCTCCAAAAAGAAATCTGTAACTCTGATGGTCTTGATGGCTGTGTTGTAACTGACATCTCTGCTTCTAGACAGGGAAATAGTCATGAGGTGGCTTTGTCCAATGAGAAGCAGATTCATGGTATTTTGTTTGCTGTTGCTTCATGAAAATATAAAAATCTACCAGTCTGAGAGAAAAAGAAAAAAGAAAACTTTTCCAATTCCCAATTTAAGCCCTTAGATGGTCCAGCTGTTGTGTCGAACAATGAACTCACAAAGATCACTGAACATAGAACACAAGTCACTCTTACTGAGATTTGGCAGAAATAATATGCTATGAATTTAGAATACTATGGATCACAGATATGAGATCTGTTAAATAGAGAACATAAAACAGCTATGCAAACACAAGGATGATCTAACCCACAAGAGACTTTTGAAAGTAAAAAAAAAAAAAAATGGAGTTATGGGGAGAAAAAGAAACAACAAGAAATTAAAATTGTAATTGTTGATCTAAAAATATTAATGCCGTACCTGCGGCCCTAAAAGACCAAAAATAAATTAGTTAATAAAAATATTAATGAGTCAATTAGCAGATTAGACACAGCTAAAGACAGAATTAATCTGTTTATTTTGAATTGAAGTATCATTGATTTACAATGTGTTAGTTTCTGGTATATAGAAAAGTAATTCAGATGTGTGTGTGTGTATTATTTTTCAGATTCTTTTCTATTATAGATTATTACAAGGTATTGATTATAGTTCCCTGTGCTATACAGTAGGACTTCATTTATCTCTTTTGTAGATAATAGTGTGTATCCATTAATTCCAAACTCCTAATTTATCCCCCCTACCACTTTCCCCTTTGGTAACTATAAGACTATTTTCTACACCTGTGAGTCTTTTTCTGTTTTGTAAATAAGTTCATTTCCATTATTTTTTTAGATCCACATATAAGTGATATCATATGATATTTGTCTTTCTCATCTGACTTACTTCACTTAGTATGAGAATCTCCAGTTGCATCCATGTTGCTGCAAATGGAATTATTTCATTCTCTTTTATGGCTGAGTAATGTTCCATTGCATATATACCACATCTTTTTTTCTTTTTCTTTTGTCTTTTTAGGTCTGCATCCTTGGCATATGGAGGTTTCCAGGCTAGGGGTTGAATCAGCTGTAGCCGCTGGCCTACACCAGAGCCACAGCAACACGGGATCTGAGCCACGTCTGTGACCTACACCACAGCTCATGGTAATGCCACATCCTTGACCCACTGAACGAGGCCAGGGATTGTACTTGCATCCTCACGGATGCTAGTCAGATTTGTTTCCGCTGAGCCACAACAGGAACTCCTATACCACATTTTCTCTATTCATCATCTGTTGATGGACACTTGGGTTGCATCTATGTCTTGGCTATTGTAAATAGTACTGCCATGAACATTAGGGTGCATTTATCTTTTCAAGTTAGAGTTTTTCTCTTCTCCAGATGCATGCCCAGGAGTGGGACTCCTGGATCATATGGTAATTCTATTTTCAGCTTTTTAAGGAACTTCTGTACTGTCCTCTATGTGGATATACCAATTTACATTCCCACCAACAGTGTAGGAGGATTCCCTTTGCTTTGCACCCTCTCCAGCATTTATTGTTTGTAGACGTTTTGATGATGACCACAAAATAATGATTTTGCCGTTGTACTGGGACAAATTACCCAGAATGCAATGCTGAGAAGGGGATGGAAAATGTAAAACAGACATTAAGAGAATTGGGAAGTATAATACATGTCTAATCAGAGTACCAGAAAGAAAGAGTAGAGGAAATGGAGAGGAAGTATTACTTAAAATGATATTGGCTATAAATTTACACAACTTATAAAAAGTAAGGATTTACAAATTCAAGAACAGCATATCTCTAGTAAAGTCAATATTCAAAAATCCATGCAGAACATCAAAGACAAAGAGAAGATCTTAAATTCATCCAGCGAGTAAGTGAAGCTAGGGAATTTTTGTGGACGTCAGAGTGGAGGCAGGTATGAATGGGCTGAGTGATGAAATCCAGCAAAAGAACTATAGCTTCCAAAGTACTTAAGTCTATTGACAAGTTCAGCCTGGCCTTAGAATTTGGCATAAATGGTCAGCATGAATACTGGCCACAGGGCTGTCACCTTTGTGTGGTTCTGTAAAGATCAGGACATTATAGCAGGCAAAAGACTCATTTTCTTAACTTTTGGGTACAGAAACTAATTATCCTTGACAGTATGTAATGTACCAGTAATCACTGGAAATAAATATTTATAGAATGTCAATGTCATGCTTTGTATTCTTTTCTAGCCAGTTGCCAGAGTTTCCCTACATCTTCCTCAGCAACAGAGAGAACTTGGACAAACATGGGCTGCCATCCATCACTATGGAAATCCTCAAGTGAATGATGGCTCACCTTGATGTCAGAAAATGGACCATGCAGGGACAGCTGGTCTTAGACAGGTGAGCAATGAATAATCCAACATGTCCTTGATGCATTGGGGGAAAAGTTCTCAGAGCAGTAAAAGCCAAACAGGTGCCTCAGCAGAAAGCAGAAGAGATCAGATTTGTTTTTTTTTTGTTGTTGTTGTTGTTGTTTGTTTGTTTTTTTGTCTTTTTTGTCTTTTCTGGGGCTGCACCCGCAGCATATGGAGGTTCCCAGGCTAGGGGTCTAATCGGAGATGTAGCCACCGGCCTACGCCAGAGCCACAACAACATGGGATCCGAGCCGCATCTGTGACCTGCACCACAGCTCACGGCAACGCCAGATCCTTAACCCTCTGAGCAAGGCTAGGGATCAAACCCACAACCTCATGGTTCCCAGTCAGATTCATTAACCACTGAGCCACGACGGGAACTCCAAGAGATCAGATTTGTGATCAAAAAGACTAAGCAACAAACAAGCCTGGATTGCTGAAAATTTAGTTAATAATCAAGTTAAGAAGGAAGAGGGGAATTTTGTTCAGGCCAAACTGAGGACTATAACTTAGGAGACAAGACTCTAAGAAAGCTCTGAGAACTGCCTACCTGTTACAAGTTGAAGGCACAGTCATATATTTTAGAGACAAAGGATCAAACATTGAAATGACATCCTTACATTTTACGTAAAGTTCACCAAAGGTACATAGTCCAAGTAAGCTTGTATACAACAAACAGCCAGTCACCATGACTTCTTATAGAGCTGGGGGAAAAAATGCTAACCTTTTTGGGGGGGCAAGGGGTGCTGTGCCTGTGGCATGCAGAAGTTTCGATGCCAGTGATCAAACCCATGCCACAGCAGGACCCGAGCTGCTGCAATGATGATTTTGGATCCTTAATCTCTAGGCTACCAGGGAACTCCAAGAATGATAATCTTTTAAAAAGCTACATTGCTAGCATCAGAAGAAAGAAACAAAATTTAATCTTTGCAGTCAAGTAGACATTCCCATCTTAGAGGAGGTCTGGCTACTGTGTAATGCAGATGCACACTGCACATTACAAAGGGAGAGAGGAGGCCCAGACACAGAAAGAACTTTTTGTTTACATTTTCTTGTCTTGCCTTAAAATGTAAATTGTATTTCATCAGTAGGTATCATATCTGCTGAGGACAACCTCAGAGCAGTTGAATTGGGCCAAAGTCTGAGCTGCATAGGTTGGAAGTTCAGAAGACATTGTGTACCCACGTTCTCATGCTTGAAACATTAGCTGCCTGCCTACCTCATCAAAGTCTGTTCTAATCATACCTCCTTCAGGTGACCAGGCTACAGCTCCATACCAGACACAGCCTTCCTCCTGCCCTCACCCCACCAGATCATTATGAAATTTCATGATTGACTTAAAATAAAGAGGAAAAATTATCTTAAGATCTCAGAGAGAAAAAATAAAAACAGCCATAAGGAAAAAGAACAGGTTACCTTGAAGGAATAATTATTAGAATGACAGAGCAGCTCTCCAGCAACTACATTAGAAGCCCAAAGACAGCAAAATTATTACTTCAAAATGTTAGTAAAAAAGCTTTTCAACCTAATCTTGTATATCCAGCTAAATTATCTTTCAAAAATAAAAGTAAAATAAAGGTGTCTATAAATAAATAAATGGAAAGATTTATACTAAGAAAACTGCTGTAATAGAACTTCTAAAGGATATATTTCAGGAAAGGGTAATATGATTCCAGAAGGACAACCTGAAACGCAAAAGAAATGGTGATAAAACAGAAAAAAATGTACCAAACTATCATAAAAACAGAAAGGAAGCAGTGAGGATAAGAAAGGATTTACATAGACAGTAGCTAGAAGGAGAGTTTTTAAGAGAGGGAGTATAGTTGAGTCACAAGGTTGTGATCACTTCTGCTGTTCAAAGTGATTCAGTATATACATATATACACACATCCATTCTCTTTCAGATTCTTTTCCCACCTAGATTATCACAGAATATTGGGTAGAGTTCTCTGTGCTACACAGCAGGTCCCCATTGGCCAATCATTCCATATGCCTTAATGTGCATATGCCAGTCCCAAACTCCCAGTCCATCCCTCCAACCAACATTTTCCTTTTGGTAACCATGTTTTTGAAAGTCCGTGAGTCTGTTTCTGTTCTGCAAATAAGTTTATTTGTATCATTTTTAATATTCCACATATAAGCGATACCATGTTTGTCTTTCATTGTCTGACTAACCTCACTTTGTATGATAGTTTTTAGGTCCATCCATGTTGTTGCAAATGGCATTATTTCATTCTTTTTCATGGCTGAGTAATATTCCATTGTATATATGTACTACATCTTCTTTATCCATTCTTCTATTGATGGACATTTAGGTTGCTTCCATGTCTTGGCTATCGTAAATAGTGCTGCAGTGAACATTGGGGTGCAAATTACAGTTTTCTCTGGATTGATGCCTGGGAGTAGGATTTCTGGATTGTACGGCAGTTCTATTTTTAGTATCATGAGGAACCTCCATACTGTTTTCCATAGTTGTTACACCAATGTATATTCCCACCAACAGTATAAGAGGGTTCCCTTTTTTCTGCACCCTCTCTAGCATTTATTGTTCGGAGACTTTTTGATGATGGCTATTCTGGCTGGCGGAAGGTGGTACTCATAGTAGTTTTGATTTGCATTTCTCTAATAATTAGTGATGTTGGGCATCTTTTCATGTGTTTTTTTTGCCATCTGTATGTCTTCTTTGGAGAAATGTCTGTTTAGATCTTTGGCCCATTTTTTTCATTGGGTTTGTTTTTCTGATATTGAGCATCAGGAGGTGTTTGTATATTTGGGGGATTAATCCCTTGTCAGTTGCTTTATTTGCAAATATTTTCTCCCATTCTGTGTGTTGTCTTTTTCATTTTGTTTATGATTTCTTTTGCTGTGCAAACCTTTTATGTTTAATTAGGTCTCATTTATTTATTTTTGCTTTTATTTTCACTACTCTAGGAGGTAGATCTGAGAAGATAATTGCTGCAGTTTATGTCAGAGAGTGTTCTGCCTATATTTTCCTATAAGAGTTTTATAGTATCCAGTCTTATATTTAGGTCTTTAATCCATTTTGAGTTTATTTTTATGTATGGTATTAGAGAGTGTCCTAATTTCATTATTTTTCATGTAGCTGTCCAGTTTTCCCAGCACCACTTACTGAAGAGGCTGTCTTTTCTCCACTGTATACTCTTCCCTCCTTTGTCATAGATTGACCATAGGTGTGTGTAGGTTTATTTCTGGGCTTTCTATCCTGTTCCACTGATCTATAATTCTGTTTTTGTGCCAGTACCATACTGTTTGGAAATTTTAAAATTTGTATGGAAACACAAAATTCCCCAAATAGCCAAAGCAATTCTGAGAAAGAAAAGTGGAGCTAGAGGGATCAGGCTCCCTGACTTCAGACTATACTGGAAGGAAAGTATTGCAAACAGAGTGAAACCAAAAAAATGCAGACCTAAAAAAGTCTGAGGCATGTTGAAGACCTGACAGATCTTTGTGAGAGTGGCCAGGTTGCAAGACACCCTCTCTCTCTTTTTTTTTTTCATTATCATTAGTGTTGGTCCAAAGTAGACACCTGCAGTATCTCTCTGCCACTCTTTCCCTTCTCTCTCTGCCTCTTTTCCAGGAGTGGGTCTGGTTCCAGATTAAATCTTATTTTCTGGGGTCTTTTTTCCCCTGTGAAATAGTCAGTGCATGAGGCTGAAGTGGGGAAGTCAGGGCCAGCTCTTTCATAGCTGCAAGCTTCTATGTTGCTCTTTCTCTCACTCTCCCTCACTTTTATGCAACCAGCAGTAAGTTTCCTTAAATACTCTTCACCCACATGACAGCCAGCTACACCTACTACTACAGCAACAGCCCAGATCAATTCAATCCTAGTTCTTCAGGACAAACACATCTTCTTTCAACAGTGGCTGCTCTCCAGGTCCACCTGCTAGAATGTGTAGGTTTATACTGCCCACCTTAGAGGTAAGATCTGTGGGTTAGGCCTTGGGCAAAGGGTAGCAAGGTAGGAGACATGAACAGAGCAAACCTCATAATTTGTTTTAATCTGGGACTCATGTTATTTAAGCCCAACTAGCCTAGAGGGGGGAAAGGGAACTCTCATTTCATCCAGCAGAGGACAATTCTTGAAATTCTATGTTCCCATGGGAAAGATGGCCTGTGATCTAGTATTTGGGTATTTAGGAATCTCTTGTCTATTTCACCATATAATAGCACCTTCTTACACTAAGAATTTTAACTATTTGCTGAGACCATTATAATTTGAAGGAAATGTTTAAAAACAGCTTTATTAGAGTTTCCATTGTGGCTTAGCTGATTAAGGATACGATGTTATCTCTGTGAGGATGCAGGTTCAACCTCTGGCCTTACTCAGGGGGCTAGGGATCCAGTGTTGCTACAATCTGCAGTGTAGGTCACAGATGTGGCCAGCATCCGGTGTTGCCATGGCTGTGGTGTAGGCTGCAGCTGCAGTTCTGATTTGACCTCTGGCCCAGGAACTTCCATATCCTGCAAGTGCAGACATAAAAGGAAAGAAAAGAGGAAAAAAAACCCAGCTTTATTGAGGTATCATTGACATAAAGTAAACCATATATATTTAAAGTGTACCATTTGATAATTTTGATATATGTCAATATATACATGGAAACTTAATTCACAATAAAGAAAGCGAACTTATGCATCACCCTTAAAAAGTTTCCTTGAACCCCTTTGTAATCCTTTCCTCCCATCCCTTCCAAACTCCCTCTTCAACCCTATCGCCAGGCAACCACTGATCTGCTTCTGTCACTGTAGATTAATTTTCATTTTCTGGAATTTTATATGAAAGGCTATAGTAATTTCTTTTGTCTGGCTTCTTTCATTCTGCATAATTATTTTGAGACATTTATATTTTTGTGTATACCAATAATTCAGTGTATTTGTTCCTAAATAGTATTCCATTGCATAAATATACCCCTCTGTTTATCTGTTCACCTGCTGATAGACATTTGGGGTTGTTTCCAGTTTGGGGCTATTACAAATAAACCTAGTCTGAATATCTATGTTAAAGTCTTTGAGTGGTTAAAGATATTTACTAACTTCTTTTTGAGTAAACATTTGGAAATGGAAGGTCTGTATCATATAATAGATGTATGTTTAACTACTTCATTAAACTATTTTTAAAAGTGGTGAGAGTTCTAGCTCCTACGCATTTTCATCAACACTGTGTATGGTTAGTCTTTTACACTTCAGCCATTCTTAAAGGTGTGTCGTGATCTCCTACTGTGGTGGTTTTTTGCTTTTGTTTTTGTTTGTCTTTTTAGCATCACACCCCAGCAAATGGAGGTTCCCAGGCCAGGGGTCAAAGTGGAGCTGCAGCTGCCAGCCTATGCCACAGCCACAACAACGCCAGATTTGAGCGTCTGCGTCCTCATGGATGCTAGTCAAATTCATTTCCGCTGAGCCACAATGGGAACTCCTTACAGTGGTTTTGATTTGATTTCACTTGTGACCAGTGATTTGGCACCTTATTTCATGTGTGTATTTGTCAGATATATATCTTCTTTTGTGTGTCCAAATCTTTATCTCACTTTAAAATTGGGTTGTTTGGTTTATTTTTTAATTATTGCGTTTTAAGTTATTACTATTGACGGAACTGCGTCCCCCCAAATTCGTGTGCTGAAGTGTTAATCTCCACTGACTATACTTAGAAATAGGAGTTTTCGAGATTAATTAAGGTTAAATGAGGTCACAGGGTGGGGTCCTAATCCTGCAGAATTGGCAGCCTTATGAAAAGAGAATGCATGTGCCCTGAGGAAGGCTCCATGAGGACACAGCAAGCAGGTTGCTCTCTACAAGCTGCAAATAGGGTCCTTACAAGTATTCAACCCTGCTGGCACTCTGATCTCAAATTTTCAGCATCCAGAATTGTGAGAAAATAAGTTTCTGTTGCTTAAGCCACCCAATCTATAGGATTTTGTTTTGGAAGCCCAGGCAGGATGAGACAGGTTATATGTATCTGGCATACACACACACACACACACACACACACACACACACACACACACACACACACACACACACACAATTTATTTACTTACATGTATATTTTCTTGGTGCAAGCCCTTCATGAGATATATGCTTTGCAAATACTTTCTCCCAGTCTAGGACTTTTCTTTTCATTTTAAAAACTGTTTTTAGAAGAGCAGATATTTTCAATTTTGATAGAGTTCAATTGATTAATTTTTTCCTTTTTGGATCATGGTTTTGTGTCAAATATAAGAAATTATTGCCTAACTCAAGATCACAGAGATTTTCTCCTGTGTTTTCCTTTAGAAGTTTTATAGTTTTATGTTTTACATTTAGGTCGGTGATTTCATTTTGAATTATTTTTTGTGTATGGTGCAAAGTATGAATCAAAATATGACAAGGGTTTTTGCATATGGAAATCCAGTTACTATATTGTCTTCATTTTGTAGCTTTATAATAAATCTTGAAATCATGTAGTGTAACTTTTCCAAATGTGTTCTTTTTTCAAAGTTATTTTGCTATTCTAGGTCTTCTGCATTTCTAAATGAATTTTGGAATCACCTTGTCAATGTCTTTATTTTTGAAGTCTGCTGGGATTTTGATTGAGATTGCATTGAAGATGTAAATCTCTTAGGAAGAATTAACATTTTAGCAATAGTGTGTCTTCTGACCCTTGAACACAGTCTGTCTCTCTATTTAGGTATTTTAATTCTTTCACTTATGTTCTCAGTGTACAAGCCTTACACATCTTTTGCCAGATTTATCCCTCAATATTTCATTTTTTGAATGTAATTATAAGCAATTTTAAAAATTATTTCATTTCCTAACTATTCATTGCTAGTAAATGGAAATAAAAATTTTTAAATATTACTCCTGGAGTTCCCTCCATGGCTCAGTGGTTAACGAACCTGACTAGAATCCATGAGGATTTGGGTTTGATCCCTGGCTTCCACTGCTCAGTGGGTTAAGTGTCTGGTGTTGCAGTGAGCTGTGGTGTAGGTCGCAGATATGGCACAAATCCTGTGTTGCTGTGGCTATGGCATAGGCTGGCATCTGTAGCTGGGATTCAACCCCTAGCCTGGGAACCTCCACATGCCATGGGTGTGGCCCTAAAAACCAAAAAATAAAATAAAAAAATAATCTTATATCATGCAAACTTGATTAATTCACTTACTAGTTCTAGTAGCTTTTTTTTTGGTAAATTCCATCAGATTTTCTACCCAAATCATGTTGTCTATGAATAGAGATAGCTTTATTTCTTCCTTTCCAACCTGGAGCTCTTGTGTTTTAAGAAACTTGATCACACTTAGTATAACTCATAATTATGCAGATGCAGCTGAAGTCCGGAGAGATGATATTTCAAGTCTCCTTTTTTCTTTCTTTTTTTTTTTTTTGTCTTTTTGCCTTTTCTAGGGCTGCTCCCGCGGCATATGGAGGTTCACAGGCTAGGTCCAATCGGAGCTGTAGCCGCCAGCCTACGCCAGAGCCACAGCAACGCGGGATCTGAGCTGCAGCTGCGACCTACACCCCAGCTCATGGCAACGCCAGATCCTTAACCCATTGAGCGAGGCCAGGGATCGAACCTGTAACCTCATGATTCCTAGTCAGATTCGTTAACCACTGAGCCAAGATGGGAACTCCAAGTCTCCTTTTTTCAACATCTGAAAGACCAAAACTGAGATTCTAACAAAACCAACAGAACCTGCCAGATGTAGGACTCCTGAGCTGGTACATTTTTTATGTTCTGTCATAAAATAATGGTTTGTGACAAGCAGTCTGAAACCTCAGTAGCATACAGCAATAAGCATTTATGTAGCACTTGAGTCTGTGGGGTTTACCTGATCGGGGCTGTCTGTCTGCTTCATGTTGGCTGGGTCACTCTACTCAACTTGTCTAGGTTTCCCTCTCAAGCATGGTGTTGACTGGCTGGTGGCTGATCTAAGGCACAGTTGGGACGACTGGGGTGAATAAACTGTTCTGCATGTCTCTCACCCTGTATCAAGTTAGCCAGGTCATAATCTCATGGTAGTGATAAATGGAAATACACAGGCAAAAATGGTAAACAGAAGTACACAAACATTTTTCAAGACTTTGAAAATTTTTGCCAACATCCTGTTGATCAAAGCCATGGCCAAACCCAGAGTCAGAGTGGGAGGATCCTATGAAGTTACATGACAAAGGACATGGATACAGAGAGGCATATGAAGAATTGGAGCCATTAATACAATCATTAATGGTTTGAGCCCAGGGGTTGGTACATATGATGGTGAGGAAATACCATAAATCTTGGCCCTGATGCAAATATATTTGCATTTTACCTTTTTTGGTAAAGTGACTAGTAAAGTTTATTAGCAGTTCTGCCCCCAGTGGCTATGGCAAGATCATAAGAGTAGAGAGTAAAAGTTGGGATCTGCGTGAACAGTTAGATGTGTCCAGTTTTCCAGATGTCTTCAAAGGCAGAGAAGTCCAGGCAATACTGAGGGATTCACTAAGTAAATGGATTCCAGCGTCCAGAATATTGTATATTCATTGGAATATTTTGGGTTGCAAGTGACAGAAATCCGAGTGAAACTGGTTTAAGCAGAAAAAGAACTTTATAGCTCACATAACTGAAAAAATCTGGAAATATATCAAGCTTCAGCCACAGCTGGATCCCAAACCTCAAATAGTGACATTGTGACTCAATTTCTGTCCCTCTCTTGATTTGGAATTTCTTTGCTTTCACCCTCAGGCAAGCTCTCTCCATGAGGTGGCTGCCGGCAGCCCTAACTTAAATCCTCCATTTTAACAATTCAGTGGAAAAAGAGCTTCACTTTCCTAATAATTCCAGTAAAGCTCCAAAATTAAGCTCATTGTTCTGACTTCTATTACTTTTGCAAATCCTGAATCTGTTCTTAACCCAAGGGAATGGAAAATACTCATTGGCCAGCCCTGCCTTGAACTTGAACTTTAGAGAACTCTGCATATCACAAACCACGTAACAGACCACATATTTATCTATGAGCACTCTGCCACTCAGGAATCAGATCTCAACACCGCACAGAACAACCCATAAACCTAAACATCCACTCCTGTGACTCACCAGTTAGACACAAGGGAAATACTCTCACATATCTTGGCCTCTATTCTCAAAATAAAAGAAAAACTGCATCAAAATGTTATGTTTTGTGGGTTATGCTGCCCTGGGGCGTTGGAGATAGATAATACCTTGGAGTAAGCAGAGGATTACAGTGGCAGAGTTATTTAAGGAAAGGGAATAAGCACTTAGGTAATTTTATATTTTTTAATATTTTATTCATGTGTTATATTCTTCCTTCCAGATACCATGAATGCTATAGATTTTAGCCTAATGAATATTTTTTTCCCAGTAGTTCTAATTGCCCAAATTCTTATTTCTTTTCATGTTTTGTTTTATTGTTCCATGGATACTCACAAATTACTTTCATAATCACAAGCTGGTGGCTGAGCAATATTTTACATTAAATAATTCATACTACTCTTAAGCCTTTATCTATGCATTAGGTATAGATATAAACACAGAATGCATGAAGTGTGATACTGATTCTTTACATAGGCAACTAGATGCTCATCTGTGAAGTTTTAATTTTTTTGTAAGAAATGCTAATGAGATGTATGTAATTTCCCCCAATAATATTTCAGTTTTGTTTAAATAATTTTCATTTAAAGTTATAATTTTCAGTCTTTTAATTTTTAGAGAATTTTGAGTATTTCAGAAGAAAATGACACTTTAAAAAACATATGAAAATAATTTTATATGTTTATTTTGTTTATATTTTCTGGATACACATTCAAGTTTTGTTCAATTTTTTTTACATTTATATTCTGTTCTTAATTTCTTTAGGACAGGGGTTGACAAGTTATACAAACTACTGGCTGACTGCCTGTATTTGTAAATAAAGTTTTATTGGCATATAGCCAGACCTATTTATTTATTGTATTGCTTTCACATGAAATAGCAGGGTATAGTTGTTGAGATAGAGACCATATGCAAGGCTAAAATATTTACTCTCTTGCCCTTTAAGAAAAAGTTTTCTCACCTTGCTTTAGATTACTGTCAATAAAACACAAATTTTATGAAAATATTATTATAACATTATCAGTGATTGCTAGCATGAAAACAAAGACACATGTTTTTACTAAATATTTGGACACTGACAGGCCATCAACATTACATCTGGACATGTGTAAATGTAACTAAATTTGGTTGTATTTGATATTTTTGCTGGCTTTTACTCAGAGTTTCAATAAATTAATACAACATTGTAAATAAACTACACTTGGATGAAATTTTTTAAAACCCATAGTTTTACACATAATTTAAAATTTGGGCATTTGGGAAGGAAAATAATAGAGCACATTTTATGTAAATATTTGCTCAATTTATAACTTTTAGATATTAGGTATACAATTGCAGGGGGCTCCATTTTAACTCCTGTACCTGAGTCCTAAAAATGTTAGGGGCAGGACTCGGGAGCATTTACTGGGTTCCCCAAAGGAGAACCAAGATGTTGTTACAGACAGAAGGGGGAAGGGACGTATTGTAAACAACAGGTGTCAATTAAAGTTCACAATTTGCCAATAGGAGCAATTCTATCAAATGCTGCTTTTTTTTTTTTTTTTTTCCTGATTCCAGAACAAAGACCATTGGGGGCAGGGAGGAAGATATTAGACTGATGGAAAAATTAGCAAGATATCTCATGAAGTTCCTTGTCAGTAATGTATTTGATCAGAAGCTCAATGGCCGTGTCCAGGGTCCTGCAGAAGGAATTCCTGTGTTATGAAGGAGAGTGGATGGGTTAGTATATAGTCAACAACAGGTTTATTGGAACCTGTTGTGTCCTAGGCTCTGCACAAGGTCCCAAGGTTTGGACAGTTTTATGAGTCAAATAGCCAGCTGAAAATACTGGGAATGAACAGACAGTTCCCAGTGTTGCAAAGGTACACAGTTCAGAAACATCTTAAGTGGGTAGTCTAGCTCTGCTTTTAAGAAAGCTCTGGGTCTATTTATATATCAGAGATACACAAACTCAGAAGCTATCGCTGCAGGAGGTGATCTAGGAAGTTACCCAAGGATAGTCTATAGCCTTGACAGTTCAACTTCAAAAGGAAGGATTAAGCAATCTTTGTAACATAGATTTCCCCCAGATATAATTTTATTTTATCTAATCAGTCCTGCAAAGGCAAAAGGTGAAATTCTAACAAATTAAATTAAAAGGCAAGATAGGCCACTCTGAGAAGCAAATTTCAAAACTGATTTTTCTCTGATTTCCTCTTTGAACCTGAAAGTTAAAAGGTCTGTGGAGGGAAGAGAACACATCCTCTTTGATCAAAGTTATCAAATCAGTTTCTTCTGTTTCTAAGGAATTAATGGAAAGAGAAGAGACATTAGTGTTTCATCTCACAGTAAAAGGAAAGAACAGAATCTCTGGAGCCAGACTTAGGCAAATGGCAATGACCAGCATAGTCTGTAAGATTAGAATATTTGCTTCCCTCCTTTCCTGCCGTTTCCTCTTTTCCATAACATCATACCTTTGTCTTCTGTTTGTCTCGAGCTAAAGCTGTAGAAGAACATCAATCTCAGAGACCATTAAAAATATTTGATTTCTTCAGTCCCGTCATATGGCAGCTACCCTCTAATTAAAGATGTTTAAAACTTGAAGAGGCCTTAGCAATCATCTTGAAAACTTCTTCAGTGCCAAAACATAGGCAAGTTAAATACATGGCTCTCAATTCCCCAAACTTCTATTAACAGAAAAATATTCTAGGAGTTCTCTGGTGGCCTAGTGATTAAGGATCCAGCATTGTTACTGCTGTGGTGTGGTTTTGCTCCCTGGGGGGTGGTCATACAAATATAGAGACCATACAAATAAATCAAAGATTTATTTGCCATCATCAAGAGAGAGTATGACAGTGAAGGAACGCATCAGAATCATATTTTGGGGACTAACAATGACAAAGCCAATGAAAGAGCCATCAGAAAAATAGGAAGCAAGTGAGAAGAACAAAAAAAAACCAACAGGGAAGTTTTAGGAAGGAAGTAGTGTGAAATAATGCTAAAAGAGGTCAACTAAAATAAAAACTGCCAAGTATCCATTGGATTTGGCAATTAGAAAGTCAGCCATAACCTTAGTGAGGTCAATGTCAGTGGCGTGGTAGGACAGAAGCATGATGACACTGGCTGGAGAGCAGGGGGCAAGCAAGACAAAGATGAATTTAAGGCTCTGAGTAAAAGAAATAAAACCAGAAAAGGAGCTAAGTGATTTTTCTCCTAGGTGGGAGGAAATGATGAGTGTAGCTTCCTGACCATTGAACTTTTTAAACATGATTAATTTGGTTTTAGAAATTTGGGAGTTGAGAAGATTCAAATTGAAATGAGCAGTAAGAACTGAAAGGAGAAAGTAAAAAGTGAGTGCTGTATATGTCAACAAAGGAATTCATTGTCTTTAGCAACTACTGTATATATGATGTATGCATTAAGGTGTGAAAGTATCAGAGAGAAATAAGATGCTCTTCGCTTCAGGGAATCATCAACGCAGGTGTGTTGGCTAATGATGTACATACTAAGTGAGATCTGAATGGATGGATAAAGAACAGAGGATCATGGTAGGTCATTGGAGTTCAGTTCTGGCAATGCCCTAGAGAAGGGGAGTGGTCAGATAAGGAGGAAAATCATAAGAGCAAAGCAACCCCAAAGCTAAGCAAACACGAACTTTCAAGAAGATGGTGGAATAGAATGCTGCAGAGGGAACAAAAGAGTTGAGGACAAAGGGAAAAGTCACCGGATTTAGTGATTAGAAAGTATTTTGACAATTCTTGAGAATAAAATTTCAGTCCAGCTACAGAGGGTTAAGGAACAAGCAGCTGGTGAAAAAGTGAGGGATATTGGGTGTGTGCTGCTCACTCAGGGAGGATTCTTGGTGGTATTTCTATCCCAAAGGCCCCTTTTGCCACATTTGTGTTACAGTTGGTATGTGAATGGCACATGGAGATATTGCAACTTGGTAAATTAGGCACCCAAGAATTTAGTATCTTTGAAAATGAGAAATCCTTTTCAAGTCATAATCATGTTACAGTTATGGATTCAGTAATAGTGTGAATTTCCCTCTAATAATAGTACTTATCTCACCACTTAAGGCAAAGAAGATACTCTCCAGCTCAGATAGACTTGCTAATCATTAGTTAAGCTAGTCTCCTTTCTCTGTGTGCATCTTCTCAAATGATCCGATTAAACGTTTATCTTTCCCCTGAAGAGCTAATCAAAATGTGGTAAACCCACTTAGAAACACATTATAAATTTCCTTTCTCCCTTACTTCTCTCTCCTTGGCTGTAAAAAATTTGGTACCTGTCCAAAATCAAAACAAAAAGAACCAAAAAAACACACTTTGCTAGCAAGAAGGGCTCTGTGTTCATTTTGTTTCATTTCATAAAAACATTAGCCCCATACTCAGGGTATCTACCATGTGGGACGAACCTGGTGTCCTGCATTTGGGTGGCAGGAAGAAGCAGAGGGTATCTTCAGATGATCACAGTCTGAGAGCATGGCAGGGACCCCAGAACAAGGGCTTGTTTTAATGAAACAGGAACGATCAGAAGTTGACATGGTCCTTCCTACTGCAGACATTTGAGGGCTTGAACTTGATAAGCACAGACTCTCATGTTTGAAGGACTTCAAATTTTAACTAGGCAACTACTTGTCCAGTGTTTGTATCCCTTCCACAACGTTTCTGCTAAGGACAGGGAATTCACTAGCTCCTGAGCACAGCTCTGACTGCTGTTACTGAGCAAGGGCTCGCTACCTGACACACATAGAAGCCAACACCATGGTACCAGCATTTTTTTTTTTTTTTTGGTATTTTTAGGGCTGCACCTGTGGCATATGGGGGTTCCCAGCTAGGGGTTGAATCAGAGCTGTAGCCGCTGGCCTACAGCACAGCCACAGCAGCGCTGGATCTGAGCCGCATCTGTGATCTACACCACAGCTCATGGCAAAGGCATATCCTTAACCCACTGAGCAAGGCCAGGGATCAAACCTGCGTCCTCATGGACACTAGTCAGATTTGTTTCTGCTGAGCCACAGCAGGAACTCCCATGGTACCAGCTTTTGAGAAATGAGGGAACTTTAGTATGAGTTTGACTGGCAAGGAAAAAGAAGGCCAGGCTCTCAAATCTGTCTCCTTGATCCGGGGTTCTGCGTGAAACTTAAGACATTAGAGGAATTTCAAACTTTGAGGCTGATTGGCTAGTCTTGAATTAATCCATATAGGATACTCCTGTGGCTGAAAGCCAGATTTTCCTTATTGAAGGAGTTCCTGCTTCATAAAATGTTCTGGTGGCAACATTTCTAAGAATTTGGTAACATGAAGATTCTTGATTATAGGGTCATCTTGGAGACGTGAGTTCCCATCTTGCATGTGTGCAGCGCTATCTCTAAAATAACTCCAGATTTGATTAATCAACCTATTTAAGGAGGCAAAATCAGTTTAAGCTGGTCAGTGTTTTATATGTTACTTCATTTCCCTGCAAGGAGCCAAAATGTGTCTCCCTGTGTTGTTATTGGTCCTAGCTGTACCACTTCAGGTCATTCAGAGCAAAAGTAGTCCCCCCAAACCCTTCAGATATTCAAAGATATTTTTGCTCTTGTCGTTAAGTCTTCTCTTTTCCTTCAGCTTCTATGCTTGAGTTTACCTTTAAGCCTTCCACTGCCTTAGCTGCTCTCTCTGAATGCACTCAGTTTTTTGTCCTCCTGAAACATCACCCCAGTACAGAATGCAATCCTGACTCCTGGGCTGTCCTGAGGAGGGATTGGAGAAAGGGTGTGGTCATCACCCACATTCCAAATTCAGCAACTCTGTGCCATCCCAGAGAGCATCCGTCACACATTACGTTTGTGCTTCTAAGTCATTCTTGGGTCACAGGCCTTCAGTGTCTTCCTCTTTGCTACTGAACTACATCTAAGTTTCCCTGCTTGAGTTTAAAGGCTTTTTCTCATCTTTGCCTACTAGATTCATTCAACTTTATTTTGTATTCCATGCTAATAGACACCCATCACTCGAGTCAATCTGGTTTTATCAGTGTATCTCAAACATGTCAGGCCCATTCATCTCCAACTCTGTGCAGGCTGTCATGTCGCCCCCTGTCAGAATTGCTCTTCCTCTTGCCCACCTAAACTCCTCTCTATCTTGTAAGACCCAACTCAAACACTGCCTCCCCTCTAGAGCCCTCCTATGTTATTCCAACCTGTAATTATCTCCTACTGTCCTGGGTATTTTGATCCATCAGAAGCTGATAGAGCAGGACCCGCCTTATATCCATGAGTATAAAACATCTCAGTCATTTGTCTTGTCTTGTTCACAATAAACTATATGTATAGATTTTACACTCCTGGGAAAACATGAACCACAGTAAAAAATTTATTTATTTATTTATTTTGTCTTTTTAGGGCCACACCTGTGGCATATGGAGGTTCCCAGGCTAGGGGTCAAATTGGAGCTATAGCTGCCAGCCTACATCACAGCCACAGCAAAACCAGGTCCGAGCTGTATCTGTGACCTACACCACAGCTACCGGCAACGCCGGATCCTTAACCCACTGAGTGAGGCCAGGGATTGAACCTGTGTCCTCATGGATACTAGTCAGATTTGTTTCTGTTGAGCCACGACAGGAATTCCTACTTTGTTTTTTTCACTCATTTTTGTGGATTGAATATTTCTGTCCCTCCACTCCCAATTCATATATTGAAATCCTAACCCCTAATATGATGGTATGAGGGGTGATTATGGCATGAGGATGAAGCCTTCATGAATGTGATTAGTGCCCTTATAAAAGAGATCCCAGAGAGCTCTCTAGTCTTCTTTCTACCTTGTGGGAACATGAGGAAAAGAAGGCAGTCTTTGAAGCTCAGTCCTCTGAAGAACCCGAATGTGCTGGCATGCTGATCTTGGACTTCCAGCCTCCAGAACCATGAGAAAAAAATATGTTGTTAAGCCACCCAGCCTATGGTATTTGTTATAGCAACCTGAGCTGACTAAAACACTGGAGTACTGCCAACACCTGGAGCAGTGTCTAGCATGCAGTAGGCATGCAAAAAACATTTGTCAGATGAATGAATGAATATATGAAAAGTGCTTAAGAGATGCTTGTTGATTGATCTAGATTGGACAGATGATTAAACGGAGCAGAAATTAATAACAGAGGACAGGATATCATTCTTAAAAATCATGCAGTACTCCACATCCTTGTGTCTGATCTCAGATTTGTGGAGGGAGGAGGAATGTGGAGGAAGAGGTGGGCTGTCAGCAAAGAAAGCCTCCCAGTTCTCAGGGGAATAAGATTATGTAGGGAGCTCTGACTCATCTCGGGGAATCATCAGCAACACTTCAATATCCCTAAAAACAGCAGCCCCCGGATGAAGGCAGTTTGAAGCAGTTTTGGATCCTCTCGTCTTACCCCTTTGATATGAGGGAGTGCATTTTGCATCATGACTGCTCAGTCTCCCAGGTGCTGTGGTTTAGTATTCAGGGTATGACAGGGGCATCCTGCTGTATCAGTCACCATCATAAAGCAGTCACCCGATCCTTCTGAGCCCAGGAAACTAGTGGAGGCAGGAAAAATGGAGGCAGAAAGCAAAGGATTCAGAGTGACAAACTCTGATTCTGAAATAGCCATAATTCTCTCCATCCCCCCTCCCCCCTCCCCAGTCCTCCCCCTTCTGTTCTATCTGTTCAGTTTACAGCTCTACCCTAGCTCCTCAGCCCCAAATGTTACCTTCCATTCCTTTCTCATTCTCATTTCCAATGTCCTGGTGGCGCTTACAGCTTCTACCCTTAATCAAGCTCTTATCCTCTCTCACCCAAATTGTCAAAAGAGCTTCCTGTTATTCTGCTTGCCTCAAATCTCTCCCCCTTCTCCAGAACATCCTTCAATTGCCACCAGTAAAATCACACAAGACAATCTGATTATTTCCTTCTTGGTTTGAAATAATTAATGATTCCCTACTGCCTACAGGATCAAATCTAAAACTCTTGATTGAGCAAAGTCTTATCAAATCATAACTCACCTGTTCTTTAGCCATCCATGTAGGATATCTATTCTGTCCCCTTCTTGAACTTTCTCTAAGATTTTTCCAACCAAAATTTTAGTTTTCTTTCAAAAAGGAATTCAGACTTTACCTTCCCTGGAAGTCTTCTGTTTTAATGAGTGAAAAACTAGGAGCACTCAGAAATCACTCCACAAGGAGCAGCAAGCAAAATTCAAATACATCTTGGCGGTAAAAGGTGGATTTGAGGAAAAAAGGCTAATTCAATCATTGTGTGGTCATGGTCAAATGTTGAAAGCCAGACCTGGAAATGCTGAGAAAGTCCAAATGATAGAAGAGGTTCATTGCTAGTTGGTAGATCTAAGAGATGGGACCTAGCATTTGTTGAAGGCCAACCAGGTGTCAGTTCTGCATATGGCACATGTACATGTATTATCTTGATTAATCCTTCCAATAACCCTGTGAGGCCTTATTGTCTTTATTTTAGTAGGTGAGGAAACTCAGTCTCTGAGAGCTCTCATAGGTTCAGTGTCCTATACTGAGTGATTGGCATAATTAGAATACAAACTCATTTCTGTTTGACTCAATCTAGGGCTTTCCCCACCTACCATAGCACCCACAGTAAAGTGGAGCAAATCTCAAAAGTCAGAACCCCAAGCAGATATAGGGTCAGGAACCAGCAAAGGTTAACAGGATGACAGGTCAAGATTTCTCAACATGACGTGAGAGTAGGGCTTGCTCCCAGCAGACAGCATCACATTGAGTTCCTTTTAAGGGGCTGTCTTAAGGACAGTTGTTGGAACTTGTTATCTTCCCTAATTCCCACATTTCTTACTGCCACCCACCTTGCTCCCAAATTAGCATCAAACTTTCCTCTGAGCTCCTAGATTCCTGGGTTTAACAAATAATATACTTTACACATAAGGTATAGTAATAATAAATACTGCCAAACTTAGTATTTTCAAACAAGAGCAGCCATTTTGGGGGGCTCCTGACTGCAATTTGCATAGGTCAGCAGGGACCACCTGCATCTGCTACCCATAGTGTTGCCTGGGGCAACTCAACTGGAACTACAAAGAAGCTAAAAGAAGTTTTGCTCTTATCTCATGCCCCAGCTAGGGAGGCTGGAGTGGCTTGGGGCCAGCTGCATCCCTCTCTCTGGGTCCCTCTCAAAGAGTGGCTGGACTTCTTTACAAGGTGGCTGGCTTCAAAGAGAGAAAAAAATAGAAGCTTCAAGACCTTAAGTCTTGCACCCAGAAGTCACAGGATGTCACTTCTGCCAGAATCTATTGGTCAAAGCAAGTGACAAGAGCAGCCCAGAATGTAGGGGAAGGGGGAAAAATTCATCTCCTGATGAGAGAGGCGTCAAAGTCACATTGCAAAGGACAGGTAGGATGGGAGGGATTTTTCTAGGCATCTTTGGAAACAATCTGTCACAGAGATTTTATTTCCATCTGTTTTCTCCAAGGTCAAATCCTTGTTTATATTAATTTTATGTCTCTTATTGTGCCTAGCATAGATAGGGATAGCTAAGGCATAGAAAATACACTGACAGATTGAAAACCTCCTAATCTGTAGATGAGCTTGCAGCTTTCCCACTCACACTCTTACTCACACTGTTCCCCCACTCAGTGGTAAGGCTGTGGACTTTGGAGTCAAGCACACCTAGGCTGGCATTCTGGTCTTGCCATAGACGAATTGGGTGAACATGAGCAAGAAACTTAACTTTTCTATAAATGTTCCTACATTGTAAGCTGTTTGCTCATTGTAAAATGGGGGTGAAAATTTGTACTTCAGGATTGTGAGGATTGAAAAATAATGTGTGCAAAGAGATTATCACAGTGCTGGGAATAGAATAAATGTTCAAAACAAGGTAATGATTTTTTCAGTTGAAGTATAGTTGATTTATAGTGTTTCAGGTGTACAGCAAAGTGGTGATTAGGTTATATATTTTTTTCAGATTCTTTTCCATTATAAATTATTACAGTACTTATCTTTTTAATCATCCTCCATCTCTCCCACTCCCAACAATCTCCGCCAGCCTGGGTGCTATGCTTCCCTCAAAACCATCCCCTCCCTAGAGCACTCCCTGATCCCCCAACTGGAAATGAACTTTCCATTCCAAAAATAAGAATTTTACCTTGGTTTCATTCCTTGCATTCCACAAATTATGGGTGATAGTATGCCAGAGATGGTAGGAAGTTAAATCACTAGTCCCATACCCCTAGTTAATATGGATGAAGTCAGGCCATATGAATCCTATGACCAAGGATTCATAGCTGGAGAGAAACCCCAGCACTTCCTCACCTGGCAGTCAAGCTGTGTTTCCTACCACATGTGCACTGAGCTAAAATTCCAATATGAAGAAGGATGGTGGAGGGGGAGTAAAGCAGAGGGGTTGTGGGGTCAAATTCACTGAAGGAACCTTGAATTCAAGGACACTAATCAGCAGAGAGTGGGCAGGCTTGAGTTCAGAGGCAGAATGCATTTTGTTTGGTTCACATAGTATTTTTTTTTTTTTTATTTTGAAGGCATTGCCAACATTAAAAGAAAAAAAAAAAGTTCACATCAAAATCCAGATTATCAGCTTCTTTTGAAAATAACTGGGCCATCTAGTCACACTGGGCCTGCCTTCAAGCCTGGCAGCCATTGGCTGGAGGCTTGCTGGTGTGGTTTTCAGAGTCCTTGATTTGAGGAAAGCTCAGCTTTCTTGCCTTGGTTGTGTCAGTTGCTTAGCTAACATGTAGGCATGTGAGTGTGTGACCCAGACGAAGGCATTGGAAAATTACACAAATATCTTCTTTTGTATGGCAACATCTCCCCTAAAAAGTATAAGCTCCCTCGGGGCACTTGTCATGTCTTAGAAAATTTTGAAAGAAGTAATATTTCTTTATGGGAGTTCTCATTGTGGTTCAATGGGTTAAGGACCCGACATAGCCTCTGTGAGGTTGTGGGTTTGACCCTGGCCTTGCTTAGTGGGTTGAGGATCTGCGTGGGTCACAGATGCAGCTCAGATCTGGTGTTCCTGTGGCTGCGTTTTAGGGCTTCAAGTGCTCCTCCAATTCGACCTCTTCCATATGTCATAGGTGCAGCCATAAAAAGAAAATTAAAAAAAGAAATAATATTTTTTTAGCCTTGTATACCTCCCATTTATGTACATGAGCATAGAGAGTACTCAGTAACTTAGAGATGTAGGTCTTATTAGATTAAATTACTTATTAGATTACTTATTACTTATTAGATTAAATTACTTATTGGATTAAATTACTTTTTAAAAAATTTCCTTATCATATGAGAAAACAGAATCAGAAAGGTTGTGATTTGCCGAAGATCAGCCAGCCATTAAACGTGGAGCTGGATGTGAAGGACATCCGTGGTTTAGGGCTGCTCAGTATCTGTTTCCTTTTCTTCTGAATTTTTTGGGGGAAACTATTCCTTCCCCTCACAGACAGTGGGTCCTGGTCTGACCCCATGGGAATATGACTAAGTCCTGTCCAATAAGAATTCCAAGTACCCCTGACCTCACTGATTTGTCTAGATGTGAACATGTGACCCAGGCTGGGCCAATCAGAGCTAATCAGTACCAGTCCTAGGACCTTTGCTGGAACGTTTTTTTTTTTCTTGCATTAAGTTGATTGCTCTGGGATAAGACCAGCCTTTGCTTTCTTCAGACTTCCGTGGGCAATTGACAAGAGAGCCTAAGAGCTCCCCAACTCTGCAAAAAACCACCCCAACCATGGCCTTTAAAACACCACTGACAGGAGTTCCTGTTGTGGCTCAGTGGTTAACGAATCCGACTAGGAACCATGAGGTTGCAGGTTCGATCCCTGGCCTCGCTCAGTGGGTTAAGGATCCAGCGTTGCCTTGAGCTGTGGTGTAGGCTGGCAGCTACAGCTCCGATTAGTCCTCTAGCCTGGGAACCTCCATACGCTGTGGGAGCGGCCCTAAAAATGGCAAAAGACAAAAAAACAAACAAACAAGAAACAAACAAAAAAACCCCACCACTGACAGAACTACAATGGACTCTGAACTCTGCCTGCTCCTAGAAAAATCTTTTGCTGCTCACCTCCCTCCCTTTCAATCTTCACTGACTCACCATCTCTATCTGCCTCAAGACCACCAACATTTATCTCAACATATTCATTATCTGTTTTTTCAGTCTCCAAAAAAGTGCAAGACTCCCAGGTCATCCCACGTTCCCAGGATGCTAATCCTCATAGTGCTTTATAAGCAATGAGATGCAAACACACACACATACCACCCCCACCCCCACCACCCACTGCCCTCATAGTACTTATGCCCTTTCCCCTGTGTTTTTAGTTTCCATTCAATGTGCATTCTAAACATTCACAGTTACTTATTTCTTTTCTTCCCCAACTTTATAGAGATGTAATTGACATGGATTAAGTTTAAGGTGCACTGCATATTTCTTCGATACATGTATATTGCAAAATAACTACCACCATAGCTTAGCTAACACTTGCATCACCTCCCATAATTATCCTTTGGTGTGTGGTGAAAACATTTATGATTTACTCTTAGAGAAGTTACTTATTTCTTTTATGCCTGTTTCTGCTCACTAGAATGCAAGCCTTATCACTTTTCCTATTTGACTAACTGCCATTTATCCTCAGTATTAAAACAGTGTCTGAGACAAAGGAGTGTTCCATAATATTGAGTTAATGAATAAATGCTCCCATCGTGACAAGATAGGAATGAGCCCACCTGGAAAAGAAAACAATAGAGAAGAAAGTAGATGCATGAGGAGGGAAGAAATATATTCATGCATTTTGAGGAGTTCCCGTTGTAGCTCAGCGGTAGTGAACCTGACTAGTATCCATGAGGCCTGGGGTTCAATCCCTGGCCTCGCTCAGTGGGTTAAGGAACTGGTGTTGCCATGAGCTGTGGTGTAGGTCCAAGATGAAGCTCAGATCTGGCATTGCTGTGGCTGTGGCGTAGGCTGGTAGCTGCAGCTCTGATATGACCCCTAGCCTGGGAACCTCCATATGCTGCAGATTCAGCCCTATAAAGACAAAAAAAAAAAAAAATTCTGCACTTTAAAAAAGCTTGTCTTAGTTTGAGCTGCTATAATACTCTAGACTGGATGGCTTAAACCACAGAAATCTATTTTCTCACATTTCTGGATGCCGGAAGTCCAAGATCAGGTACCAGCATGGATGAGCTCTGGTGAAGCTCTCCTGGCTTGCAGATTTCCACCTTCTCACTGTACCCTCACATGGCTCTTCCTCAGTGTGTGAGTGTGTGCATGTGGAGAGAACTCTTTTCCTTTTCTTAAAAAGTCACCAATCCTATCAGATCAGGACTCCGCCCTTATGAGCTCACTTAACCAGAAGTATCTTCTAATAGTCCCACTTCCAACTACAGTCGCATTTGAGTATTAGGACTTCACTGTATGAATTTTGGGGAGGACACAATTCAGCCCATAGCACTCTAACTACAGATGTGCCTTAAATTTTTCAGTTACATGAAGCAATAATTTCTTCTTCTGTGTACTTTGTACCTTAAACCGAACTGAGTTTGGTTCCTTCCTTCCTCTCTCCCTCCCTCCTTCCCTCCCTCCCTCCTTCCATTTCTTTGGCTGTGCCTGCAACATGTGGAATTTCCAAGGCCAGGGAGTGAACCCATGCCACAGAAGTGATGATGCCAGATCCTTAACCTGCTGAGTCACCAGGGACTGAGTCAGGTTTCTGAAGTTGCACTTAAAAAAAAAGCCTAACTATTCCACAACAACAACAACAACAACAATAAAACCAAACAGAGCCCAATTAAAAAATGGGCAAAGGATTGAAGAGACATCTCTTCAAAGAAGATATACAAATGGCCAATAAGCGCACAACATGACCAGTCATTGGGGAAATGAAAATGAAAACGAGAGTGATCTACTACCTAATACTATTAGGATGACTGGTATCCCCCAAAATGTTTTTATTGTAAAAACATTGTAACATTGTTTTATAGTGTTGACCACCTTGTGTAGAAATGGCAACAACTGTGCATTGCTGATGGGAATATAATATAGCGCAGCTGCTTTGGAAACAGTATAATATTCCTCAAAAAATTAAACACAGAATTGCCATGTGATCCAGCAGTTCCACTCCCAGGTATATGGCCAAAAGAAATGAAAATAGTGCCCCAAATAGATATTTGTAGTACATGTGGATAAACAAAATATAGTGTATACATACAATGCAATATTGTTGTCTTTAAAAAAAAAGGGATATTTTGGCATATTCTGTGACATGGATGAACCATGAGGATGTTATGCTAGTGAAATAAGCCAGTTGCAAAATGACAAGTACTATATGATTCCTATATGATACTATAGGAGGTTGCTAAAGTAATAAAAACTCATAGAGACAGAAAGCAGAATGGTGGTTGCCAGAGGCTGTGGGAAGGGGAAATAGGGAGTTATTGTTTAACGGGTACCCAGTTTCACTTTGGGAAAATGAAAAAGTTCGGGAGATGGACAATGGTGATGGTGTATGTATTTAATGCCATGGAACTGTACACTTAAGAAAAGGGTAAAATGCATTTAGTAAAGGCAGGAGGGCACAGGATGATAAATATGGTGCCATTCATGTATTTGTCCAACAAGTATTTATAAAGCCCACTTTGTATACTGTTATGACCTAGGTGCAGAGAATTCCCAAAGATTAAGGTCTGACCCCAGATAAAGGTCTCTCCAGACTCTTGAGAGAGCTCTTGCATGGAGCTTCCCACCCCCTATAACCAGCTCCTAGAATTTATGACCATTGTTCAAAATAAAATACACTACACATTTCTTTATTTGGAGGGAAACCAATAGTTTCTATTTAAATAAATGCTTGTGACTAAAAAAAAATGGTTAAAATGGTAAGCTTTATGTTATGCATATGTAACAGTAATAACAAAAAGAAACATAATCAGTAGGCTGGATCTCAAACCCAAATCTTTAGACACAAATATATTTTTAAATTCCCTGTGCCTCCTTCCATCACTTATGGTCTCCAACTCAAATGCCCTGCATATCATTTGTGGAATCCAGGAATAAGTGAATGAATACATAAATGAATAAATGCATTAGTGTTTATTTTTAGTTAACCCATGAGCACCGTAGCTGGGCAAGAGTAGAAATGATTTTGTTGTGTTTTTTTGTTTGTTTGCTTTTTGGTATTTTTCTAGGGCCACACCCACAGCATATGGAGGTTCCCAGGCTAGGGGTCTAATTGGAGCTATAGCTGCAGGCCTACGCCACAGCCACAGAAACTCAGGATCCAAGCTGAATCTGCAACCTACACCACAGCTCAAGGCAGCACCGGCTCCTTAACCCTCCTTAACTGAGCAAGGCCAGGGATCAAACCCACGACCTCATGGTTCCTAGTCGGAAACTCCAGAAATGACTTTGAAACAAGTTCTTGGCTTTAATTCATACCCTCTTCAAGCCCTGGTGATGTTTACATTCTAGCTATTTAGATGTCACTCTCATTGCTACCATTCTGATTAAGGCCATCATTTTATCACCTGACCCTTGCCAGAGCCTCCTAACTGGTCCCTTTCTTTCTCTCTTGCATCCTCCCCACATCCTAATCCATTTCCCACAGAGCAGTCAGGCTCTGAATCTAATTATATTCCACCTCATCTTAAAACCTTGAATGACTTTCTGCTGTGGAAAGAAGACAAAATCTCCTAACTTGGCCTAGTTGGCCTTGAATGTTCTGTCATCCTGCATAAATAGTCAAGCCTCATATAGACCCACCTCCTATGTCTTCTCTGGGCTGCAGCCAGATGTTCTGTGTCTTCCATTCCTGAAATGCAAAAGTCTTTCCCCTGCAAAATCTTTGGGTGCATTTGTACCTCCCACTCCATCTGCCTATTCAATTCTTTTTTCTCCTTCAGCTCTCACAGTAAGCATTGCTTCCTCAACAAAATCTTCCCTGATTGCCTCCCACAACCCACTCAGGCTTGGTCAGCCTCCTTTGGAATAAGCCAATCTGGATTGGTGTTCCTTTGCTGCAGGACTCCACCCTTTGTAAGTACATTCCTTCCAGCACTATTTGATCAATGACTATCTCCTGCACGGTACGATTCTAAGCTTCATAAGAACAAAGGCCCATCACTGAATTGCTATTGTCTAACACAATGCCTGGTGCATAATAATTGCTCAATAAACATGTGTGGGAAGAAAGAATGGAAGGAGAGAAAGAAGCAAAACAATAGAATCCCTTCTGGAATGTTAGGATCCATACAGCCCATATTCACACAGCACCAACACCATTTGACATAATAGCTAAAATTCGGCAGACAGATTTCCAAGGTTCATCTTGGTTTTGCAAGCTTGGTCAAATGGCCAAAATTCTCTAATTTTTTGTTTGGTCTATTTATTTATACAGACAAATGTAGAATTCCTATTAAGTGGAAGGCCTGTATTATTAGAAGAATGCTTCTCAATTAGCAGGTAGCCTTCCGTAGAGGGATATGTTAGAATTTCAAGGGGGAGTCCTACTCAGAATACAAGTAAACCACAACCAATGCAGTGGTACTTGTGGGGTGTGTGAGTGAACTAGCAAGCAGAAAGTGATGCTGAGTGAGCTAGTAAGCAAAAAATGATACAGAGCACCTAGGAGGAGCGATTAATTTCAACTAGGGGAGGGAAGGAGATGGTTTAGTGCTAACTGTGCGGCTGAACACAGAGGGGTAGTTGAGACTTCAAGAATGGCCATAGGGCCAGCCACCTGGACCTCTTTCGAAGAAAGGTGATGAGGATAACTATCAATGAGCTTCATCAGAGGCTCTGTGAGTATCAAGTACTGTCTCTTGACAGCAGATAATTCTAATATTTTCCACTGCACAGCAATTGTGCTTGGCAGGTCAATAATATTCCTCCTGTGAATTGAGAGTATCTAAGCTTTTTCCTTCAGTACCCAAGAAGGTCTTGATTTCCCACATAATCAGTCTATGGGAGAAATGATTATAGCCACCAATAGGGGATTAGCTGCAGAAGCATTGACTCCCATCTAGAACTAACTGGTGATTTCTGCCCCACCTCTCTTCTTAGTGAGCTGCCAAATGTCTGGCATTCTATGATGCGACCAATTCAGTATAACCCCTAGAGAAACACCCAAAGTATGTCTTTCCAGAACAAGACATGGGGAAACAGAAAACATAGATGATGGTAGACAAAACTGTGATGCCATCCTCAATCTGTGCGGGAACACCTGGTCTCTCTGGCTGGAGTAGAGCACGCTACTCATAATGGTTAGTTCTTACTGAGTTCTGGGCATTATTCTAAATGCTTTGTGTGTATTATCCTTGAATCCTCGCTGCAACCTGAGACAGGCAGAGTCATTGCCATCCCTTTTTACAGAGGAGAGAGCTGAAGCACAGAGAGGCTAAGGAACCTGTTCAAGGTCACACAGTGGTGGGATCTGTACTCTTGGCCTATGCTCTTCGCCACGTTGTCAGACTGCCTCTCTTCCACAGAGTCAAAAGCGAGGACATTGGAGTCAGGCAAACCTGGCTTTAATAAGGGCTTTTTTAGTTTCAGTTGTATGATCTTGGGCTCATTATCTAACTTTTCAGGGGCATTTGCATTGTAATAAGCCCCAAAGTCTTAAACTTGGGGAACAACTCTCAGTTGGAGGAATTTGCTATCTCAACCTACCAGTGGGTGCCCTCCCCATGTCCCTGGAACATACCCCCAGTTGAGACACTGATTTCACCTCCTGCTCTCAGGCCCAGCCTTCTGGCTCAACCAGTTCTAAGGAAGGAGGTCCTAAAAAAGGCTGAGCTTTTCAAATGGAGGCTGAGTCTTGGAATGCTCAGCCCTTGATCTAATCCAGGTTTCAGAGCTCTAACATGGGCCCCTGAGCTCCCACGTGGCTGCACCCATGTCTTCCCTTGTGTGGTCCCTCTGTCTTATTAATGGGGCCTGAGGCCTTGCCTCTTTACCCAGATTCCCCCATGCACTGGGATTTATATGGCTGGGCCTCTACACAGACACTGCCTTCCAAGTCCCAGTTCTAGAAATCTCTCTAGTGCCCAATCCTGGTGTATCGGTTAGTCCTTTCCTTGCACTTCCCAGTCCCTCTCCCCAGTTTGAAAAGAGCATTGCTCCTTAAGCGACCCTCAGAACTAGGCCACCAAGGACAGACCTCTCAGTTGACTGATTACCTGACCACTCACCACACCTGCACTCCCCAAACTGCTCTATCCATAGGCAGATAAGCCAAGAAATTCTTTGAGGGTTTTTTTTGGACATATAATTCATATAACATAAAGTTTACCATCTTAATCATTTAGAGTTCACAAGGTTGTACCCTCATCACCACTATCTAATTCTAGAATATTATAAGCTCCTCATAAAGATTCTCCATTCTCATTACCTGTCATTCTCCATCTCCCCTCCCTCCAACCCCTTGGCAATCACTAATCTACTTTCTGTCACCATGGTTTGCTTATTCTGGAAATTTCATATAAATGTAATCATAGATATTTGTTCATTTCTGTCTGGCTTCTCTCACTTAGTATAATGTTTTGAAAATTAATCCGTTTCACAACATGACACAGTAAAACATTCGTCTTTGTGGCTGAATAATATTCCATTGTGTGGATAAACCATGTTTCATTATCCATTCATCAGGTGATGTCCATTTGGGCTGCTTTTACGTTTTGGCTCTCATTACTGATACTCTTGTGAACATATGTGTACATGTTTTTCTGTGAATATGTTTTCAGTTATCTTGGGTAGGTACCAAGGGATAGAACTGCTGGATCATAAGATAACCCTATGTTTAACTTTTTGAAGAATTTCCAAACCATTTGCTAAAGCAACTGCACCATTTTATAGTCTTGCCAGTAATGTATAAGAGTTCTAATATTTCCATATCCTGGTCAAAACTTGTTAACATCCTACCTGATATTTCTTGGCTCTCCCGGCAGTGGGTATATCTTGAACTTGGTGATTCTTGGACAAAATAGTTGAAAGTGTTTGACTTTGATGAGAGATTCCTAAGTTTTGGCCAGCTCTGCTATGCACAGCCCTGAGGCAGGTATACTTCTTGAGTAAAAATTTTTAAAAAAATCTTCCTAACCTTCAGTTTTATTATCTGCTAAATGGGAATAACAATAAGATTGTTGAGTTAATTAAATGAGACAATGCATGTCAAGCCCTTAGCACAGACAATACCTTGAGAAATGATGGATTCCATTATTACCATCTTTCCTTGCCTACACATCTAGACCTCGGGTCAGTCGGTCATTGCATCGGTCATTTGACCACTTGATAAATACATCTAGGAGTTCCCTTGGTGGCTCAGCAGTTAATGAACCCAACTAGGACCCAGGAGGTTGCGGGTTTGATCCCTGGCCTTGCACAGTGGGTTAAGGATCTGGCGTTGCTATGGTGAGCTATGGTGTGGGTCAGAGACATGGCTTAGATCCCACGTTGCTGTGGCTGTGGCATAGGCTGGCCGCTGTAGCTCTGATTCGACCTCTAGCTTGGAAACCTCCATATGCTGCAGGTGTGGCCCTTAAAAAAATAATAATAAAGCAAAAATAAAATAAAATTAAAATATCCAGAGAACTCACCATGTGCCAGGCACTATTTTAGGAACTAGGATTATAGTGACAAACAAGAAGAGAGCTCCCAGTTAGGGAGCTAATATTCTGCAAGGGCAAGAGCCATCCTAAACACGCTCATTTTAAAAGTAAAGATCATTCTAGGAAGTAGAAGTGCCTTGATGAAATAAAATAGGGTGATGCGTAATGACTAGGGTGAGGAGCTGCTTAGCTGGTATGGTCAACACAAGCCTCTTAGAGGAGGAACATTGGAGTGAAGACCAGACTGGAGATGGGGAGGAAGCCACACACCAGTCTGGGGAAGAGAGCTCACACAGAAGGAACCTCTGACAGAATCCCTACGACAGGAGCAGCTTGAGGGGCCGTGGGACCAAAATAAGAAATGAGGGGAGAAGAGAGGGGCACGGCGGTAGTTCCTCGCAAGCCTGGGAACATGGAGAAGAGCCAGCAGGGCCAAAGTGCTGCTGAGGCACTGTACAGGGGCTGGCAGCAAGGAAACAGTATGGGACAGTGGGGCCCCTGAGAAGGACGTCAAAGAAACTGGGCCAGACCCCAAGTGTGATATTTGGCAGGTGTTCTGGGTACTAAATGTTCTCTGTAGTTGGCAGGAATCAAAGGAAGTGGCATGGGAGAGCCGGCGCTTGGCACACCCCCTCCCTGAACATCCACTGGGGAAGTCCTGTCCTCGTTTGGATTTCTTTATACTGAGACAGAGCATCTAATCCCAGTCAGCTGCTGGCGTTTCAGCCCTAGGAGAACAGCATGAATTGACATAGGCGCTTGCAGTTTGAAAAGTTGGGGGAAAGAAGCCTGGACCCTTTCTGCCTCTCAGGGAATATTTGGAATGGGGCTGGTGGGCTCAGAACACTCATCCTGTGATGCCACAATGTCCAAACACAAACACCAAGGAGGCGTCATAAAGCCCAGTGACAGCCCATGAGCTGGCCTGGATGCTTGGGGATCCCTCTGTAGCAATCCAAAAGGCCATTGAGGATTCCAGAGTGTGCAAAGAATGTGTCATTACAGGCAAGGATTTAGGCCAGGTGCTTGTGGCTTTTGTCTGGGCTCTGGCCTTGACCACCTTCTGGCCATCTGGCTATGGGCAAGTTTCTTTAACAGTCTAAGCTTCCATTTCCCCATTTGTGAAATGGAGATAATACCTATGTCATTATGCCATAGGGGGCTATAAGGGAAGCAAATATACTGGACAAAAAAAAAAAAAAAAAAAAGCTGAGCATGGAGCTTGCCACTTGGTAAGCCCCCAATAAATGTCACTTTTTATCATTCATTATTATTTTTACTCCTCCTCCTGCTTCTGCTATTTGAAGAGCCTTCACCTAGGAAGGGTTACCATGCTTTGAAAAGGAAGTGCAGAGGTTGACGGGTGTCCCAAGAAGGGCAGTGATCAAAACAATAAAAAGAATCTGAAGATTCTAAGAAAAGGTTGGCACAGGAGGGGTGAGGGTAGAAGTCAAATGAAAGAGTTGTGACAGAGCTTTTTAAGTGTGAAAACTGAAGAGCACTGAGAGGGAAAGGGGGACGAAACTATTATTTCCTTGGCCTAACCTACCATATGCCAAATACCAGACTGAGGTCTTTACATCTATTATTGCATTTAACCCCATTGCAGTCCTCTGAGATGATGATGGTGATGATGATGGTGATGATGAGGATGGTGATATGATGGTGATGATGATGATGGTGATAGATGGTGGTGAATGATGATGGTAGTGAGATGGGATGGTGGTTAATGATGATGGTGGTGATGAGAGGGTGATGATGGTATGTGGTGATGATGAGGTGATGAGATGATGTGATGATGATGGTGATGATTGATGATGGTGATGGATGATGGGGATATGATGATGGGATGATGATGGTGAGTAGATGATGATGGGGATGATTATGGATGGATGATTGATGAGGTGAATGATTGATGATGATGGATGATGATGATGATGATGATGGTGGTGATGATGATGATGATGGTGATGGTGATGATGATGATGATGATGGTGATGATGATGATGATGATGATGATGGTGATGATGATGGGATGGTGATGGTGGTGATGATGATGTGATGATGATGGTGATGATGATGGTGTGATGATGTGAATGATGATGGTGATGATTGATGGTGATGATGATGGTGATTGATGGTGGTGGTGATGATGATGGTGATGATGATGGTGGTGGTGATGATGATGATGGTGATGATGGTGATTTCCCATTTTACAGTTAAGAGACCCAAGTCAGAGACTATGTGATGGGCTGGTATCTGTCTACCTCCAACACTAATGGTCTTTTCTCTATAATCTCAATCAACGAAGCCCCAGAAAAACCTGTGTTATTAAGTATAGAGGTTGTAAACTCCACAGATCCAAGTATATTTTCCCAAATGTTACAGCTGTACCATGGTAGTTCTCATGGAGCAACTAATCCAGCCCAGGGAGAGAGAATTATGAGCATCTAAGTTGAATGCTGGAGTGATAGTCTTTTTGTGTAGCAAGAATGAACTTCCAGTAGAGTACAGAGGAGGAAGGCTTCTTTCTGCAAGGACTGAGAAAGAGTCATCAGGGAAGAGGAGAAGAAAGTCTGGGGCCTTTTACAGAAGCAAGAGTTTCAGACTAGGCTCTCTGGGTTGTCCAGTAGAAAGGCACAGGAAGGGCATTCTTTGCATTGGGGGCAAATGAAGACATGGTATGGAGGTGGGAAGGCATGTAGTGTGTTCAGGAAAAGACTTAGACTGTCCGTACAGGAGCACGGAATGGGATTCCCAGGGACAAAGGAGCTATAAAAGTAGGGTGACCTTGAAGGTTAGATGCCTTGCATGACAAGCTGTGGATTTTAACTCTGTCTTGGAGGCAGTGGGGAGACACTAAAGGCTTTTTAGTAGGTAAGCAGCTTGATCACATCTGTTTTAGGGTGTCACCTCTGGCAACTGTGTAAAGGATGCAGCAAGGAGAGAGGGAAGCCACAAAACCCAGGTTCTTCTAATCTGCTTTGCAGGACACCTACCTTTGGAATCCTTGGGGACCTTTGAGTAGGCAGGAAAGGGCATTTATAGGAAGCTGCTGAGTCTGGTCCTTCAAAGTGCTCCTAGTACGCATCATCTCTCCTGACCTTCCTCTCAGGTCCCTGAGGGGGAAGCCTGCAGGGATAAAGGCAGCACTTTAACTGCACTGAATGACAAGGAAGGCTTTTCTAGTACAACATGTTAGAAAGAGTCTTCCTTGAGACACCAGCATTTCCAAGGCAGACAGAAATGGTTTTCTCCATCACCTGGGCAGTCCCCAAGAGGTTGAGAGTTCAGGACCTTTTCTAGGATGGGTTGGGAGAGCAGCATGGTCCAGGTACAGGATGAAGCTGAAGCCTCTGTTCATTCATTAATTTATTCATTCACAATTGTGCATTGATATTGCTTGAGCCAGAGGCTGCACTGGGTGCTGGGCATTCCAGGGTGAAAAAGGTAAGGTTCCTACCCCCAACAAGGTCACAGTCTAGGGTAGAAGATAGAAACATCAAGAGAAAACTATGACAAAGTGGGAAATGCGTAATAATGGAGTTTATCAACCTAGGAGCAGCAACTATTCCAAACACTCAGAGTGGCAGATTAAATATTAGGGATCTTTTGGCAAAGAACTCATTTATTGAGAATATATTAAGGTACCAGATTCTGGGATGGCCATCAGCTATATCTTGAAGAATGGTTAGCCATACAATGAAGAGGTATAGGAAATAGTATGTACAGCAAAGAGAAAGAGCACGACCCACTATGAACTCGATAGTCATTAAGGCTTAAGATAGAATGAAGAATATAAGGTTTAGGACAGAATAGAGAGCAAGGAAGCTGGAGAGATGGGCAGGGTGCAGTTACAATGGGTCTTCTATGTGATGCTCTAGAGTTTGAAAGCCATTAAGATATTGTAAGTAGAGGAATGACATGATTGCATCTTAAAAGATTACACTGCAGTCCACAGATTCAGTGCAATCCCAAGTTACCCATGACATTTTTCACAGAACTAGAACAAACAATCCAAAAATTTATGTGGAGCCACAAAAGACCCAGAATTGCCAAAGCAATCCCGAGGAAGAAAAACCAAGAAGGAGGCATCACTCTCCCAGATTTCAGGCAATATTACAAAGCCACAGTCAGCAAGACAATGCAGTACTGGTACAAAAACAGACATACAGACAAATGGAGCAGAATAGAGAACCCAGAAATAAACCCAGACACCTACAGTCAATTAATCTTTGACAGAGGAGGCAAGAACATAAAATGGGAAAAAGACAGTCTCTTCAGCAAGTGAGGCTGGGAAAACTGGACAGCTGCATGTAAATCAATTAAATTGGAACACACCCTCACACCATGCACAAAAATAAACTCAAAATGGCCTAAAGACCTAAGTATAAGACAAGACACCATCACACTCCTGGAAGAGACTATAGGCAAAACATTCTCTGACATCAACCTTACAAATGTTTCCTCAGGTCAGTCTCCCAAGGCAACAGAAATAAAAACAAAAATCAACCAATGGAACCTAATCAAACTGACAAGTTTTGCACAGCAAAGGAAACCATAAAAAACCAAAAAGACAACTTACAGAATGGGAAAAAATAGTTTCAAATGATGCCGCTGACAAGGGATTAATCTCTAAAATATACACACAACTTATACAACTCAACAGCAAAAAAACCAAACCAAACAAACAAACAAAAAAAGCCCCCCCCCCCAAAAAAAACCCAATGGAAAAAATGGCCAAAAGACCTGAATAGACATTTCTCCAAGGAAGATTACAGATGGCCAACAAGCACATGAAAAAATGCTCAACATCCCTGATTATTAGAGAAATGCAAATCAAAACAACTGTGAGGTACCACCTCACACCAGTCAGAATGGCCATCATTAATAAGCCCACAAATAATAAGTGCTAGAAAGGGTGTGGAGAAGAGGGAACCCTCCTGCACTGTTGGTGGGAATGTAAGCTGGTACAACCACTATGGAAAACAGTATGGAGCTACCTTAGAAAACTATACATAGATCTACCATATGACCCAGCAACCCCACTCTTGGGCATATGTCTGGACAAAACTTTCCTTAAAAAAAAAAAAAAAATATGCACCCGCATGTTCATTGCAGCTCTATTCACAATAGCCAAGACATGGAAACAACCTAAATGTCCATTGACAGATGATTGGATTAGGAAGATGTGGTATATATACACGATGGAATACTACTCAGCCATAAAAAGAGCAAAATAATGCCATCTGCAGCAACAAGGATGGAACTAGAGACTCTCATCCTGAGTGAAGTCAGAAAGAGAAAGACAAATACCATATGATATCACTTATGTCTGGTATCTAATACACAGCACAAAAGAACCTTTCCAGAGAAAAGGACATGGAGAACAGACTTGTGGTGCCAAGGAGTGGTATGAACTGGGAATTTGGGGTTAATAGATGAAAACTATTGCCTTTGGAATGGAGAAGTAATAAGATCCTGCTATATAGCACTAGGAATATATCTAGTCACTTATGATGGAACATGATAATGTCAGAAAAAAATGTATACGTGTATGTATGACTGGGTCACCTTTGCTGTACAGAGGAAAACTGACAGAACACTGTAAACCAGCTGTAATGGAAAAAATAAAAATCATTATATAAAAAATAATAATTATAAAAAAATAAAAAGAAAAGAATGAAGCTGAAAAAAAAAAGATCACACTGGCTACAGTGATTTGATCAAAGGACCATATAATATGATAAAGAGATAAGATCAGAGCATGGTTCAGAAAACTATTTTGAACTTCATTGTTCAAAACTGTAAGAGGGAGCTCAATTAAGTGGAATTAATGTAGCGGAAAATATTGAAACTCTGACCTAAGGCGGGGCAGTGTGGGTAGAGAGGATGGGAATCAGATGGAGTGAGGGAGAGAGAAGAATCAAGAGTGATTTTGTCCACCACTAGGCATTATATCAAGAAGACAGTAGATGGCTGGATTATTCCAGAGATTGGGATTTTGTTGAGAAGAAAAGCAAAATGGCAAAGGAGACAGAGAAGTGAGGATAATCAAAAGATAGTTATGAAGTAATATGTTTTTTAGACCAGTTGCAGAAAGAAATTTAGAGGATTGATAGATGGCTGAAAATGGAGAGACAGGTGAAAGCAATAAGGAGGGTCTGGCGAAGGGCATGGACCTCCGAGGGGCAACATTTATGAGGAAGGAGAACGTGTGCTTTAGAAGCAGAACTGGGAAACTCCCAAGGTTGTTGGTGGGGCTGCTAGTCTGGGTGGGGCCTGGGGGATAGGAGAGTGCGCATCATCCAGAACAGACCATGTTGGCAAAGCTGTGCCCTCACCTAAGACCAGGTTCCATTTCAAAGCAAGAAGTGGTCAGGTTTCCAGGAAGAGCTTGAGGATGTAAGGGAGTTTATTTACTCTGGTGTCATTTTCCAGGGGTCCTAGAGGAGAAAGCAAAGATGTCAGGGGAGGCAGGCCCAAGGGGAAGGAAAACCATGAGGTGGTGCTTGTGACCAGCACTGCCGTCTTCACACTCGTCCTGGTCTCCCCTCCCTCACCCCTGCATCCACCTGGCCTGTTGATTTAAGTTCCTAAGTAGCTTAGGGGTCTCTCCCTGCCCGTCCTCCTCCACTGCCGGTGCCCTAAACAAGGTTCCTGTGGTCCCTTACATAGATCATTGCCACGCTCTCCCATTTGGCCTGTCTCCACCTTAATTATCCTTCCCCACTGCCTCCCACCCCATCCATCCTTCATGAAGCTGACAACATGTTCTTTTTGATCCATAAATCTGATCCCATCATCCCACCACTCAACATTCCTCCATAGCCTCTCAGTCATTAACAAGACACAATCTGTCCCACTTGCTTGGCTACCAGAGTTGTTCATAATTGGGCTCCTGCTGATCTGTCTCTCATCATGTTCCATTGCTCCCCCTCCAGAACTGTGTGCTCTGGCAATTCTCAACTATTTATAGATCTCAGAACATGTTACTCAATTCTCTCCTGCTTTCAGATTTCGCACATTCTGTTCCATCTGCCTACATGTGATCCCCACTCGCCACACCTTGCCCCTGATGAACCCGCACCAGAGCCACTCAGTGGGTCTTCCTCTGTGAGGTCTGCCCTTCACTCTGCACAGCCTGGGGGATCCTTTCCTCAGACTCCTTCCTATCCTTTGCACAACATACCATGAAAGCAATTATGCAGTTATACTGAACTAAACGTGTGTGACTGTTTATCTCCTCACTTGACAATGAACTCTCTCCAGAGGAAAGCACTGTCTGCTTTGTAAGACTAGTTTCTAATAGCAGTTTTAGGTTCACAGCAAAACCGAGAGGAAGGCCCAGTGATTGTTCCATGTACCCCCTCCCCCCACACATCAGAGCCTCCTTCATTATCAACATCCCCCAGCAGAGTGGGACATTTGTTACAATCTATGAAACTCCATTGACATATCATTATACCCCAAAGTCCCTGAGAGTTTACACTAGGGAATCACTCTTGGTGTTGTACAACCTGGGGGTTGGAACAAATGCATCAGGGCGTGTATCTACCCTTATGGTATCACACAAAGTATTTTCACTGCCCTAACAATCCTCCGAGCTCTGCCTAGTCATCCCTCCCCCACCGCTGAGCCCTGGCAACCACGGATCTTTTTTAGTCTCTCCATAGTTTGCCTTTTCCAGAATATTAGATGGTTGGATTCATACAGTATGCCGTCTTTTCAGAAACATTGTTTTTTAATGATTCTATCCAGCGCCTGTCACATTATCTAGTGTGCATAGTAAGTGCATACTTTTTACAGAATTAATGATTGATTGAGCCAATGTATTTAAGGAGATCCAGCGATCTGAGGCATGGTATAAATAATTAGGCTCTAGGAGTTCCCACCATGGTACAGTGGGTTAAGGATCCGGTGTTGCTACAGCTGTGGCTTAGGTTGCAGCTGTGGCTTGGGTTCAACCCCTGGCCCAGGAACTTCCATTTGCCACGGGTATGGCCAAATAAATAAATAGGCTCTAAGTATACAGTAGCCCAAGGAATGTTTCCATATAGGTGCTATTGTGTTCTGCTTCTTCAGTTGTCATCAGGAAGTCCTAGGACTCCAGTCATTTGCTCTTTATTTTCATTTATTGAACAAAGCTGAGTCAGGCTGAGATCTGGGACCTGGGACCCTTTGCTGCAGTGACTGCAGTGCCTACACATGGACAAACATATCCTCAAGCAAAACAAAACACAAAGAAACTATAAGGGACTAAAAATAACTGTATGTATGTACAGTTGTGGCAAATTATGGACAAGATACAAAAAACTAAAAGAGTAACTGCTACTTCTGAGGATTGGTGAGCAAAAGCAGGGTACTCAGGTACTCAGCAAAGGAGTGGGCAAATGACCTAAGCCACCCCTCTGGCCTGACCCCTGGGCCCACTTCCACCTTCACCCCGTATAAGGGAACCCCCACCCCCCACCACTCAGGGAGAAAGGGGACTTGTTGCTGGTTTTTGCTTCCCACCCACTCAGCAAGGGCCCCAGTAAAGACTTGCCCGAATTTTCCTGTCTGGGCTCTTAGCAATTTCTATTGATTAAGGAGGCCAAGAACACTGGATGGTAGCAAAGCTATCATAGGTCAAGCTCTGTGCTATGTTTTTTTGTTTGTTTTTTTTGTTTTTGGCTTTTTAGGGCTGCACCTGCGGCATATGGCAGTTCCTCAGGCTAGGGATCCAATTGGAGCTGCAGCTGCCGGCCTACCCCACAGCCACAGCAACTGGGGATCTGAGCCATGTCTGCGACATAGACCACAGCTCACAGCAGTGCGGGATCCTTAACCCACTGAACAAGGCCAGGGATTGAACCCGAAACCTCATCATTCCTCGTCAGATTCATTAACCACTGAGCCAAAACAGGAACTCCTATGCTATGCTTTTTAACTGGAAACTTCCGGCAGGGCAGGGCTGTGGTTTGCTGTCTGGTGCTGTGTTGCCCAGGCTGAGCATCCCACAGAAGAGAACTTTCCTTCAAAGCATTCCGCTCCCAGGACCTTGGGGCTCCAGAGTTTTTCCTGTCCCTGTCTGGCTATTCCAGCTCATCAGGCTTTCTCCACACACTGGAGTCTGTTGTACTCCAGCCTGAACCAGACAGTTTGGCATTAATTGCTCTCTAATTGTTTCAAGTGGGCTATTTTTATCTACCCAGTACCCTGCACACTCCTTGCAAATGAGCCTGCTCTTTTAGTTTCACATTGCCACTGTGCCCCCAGCACTCAGTAAAAGCTTACTGATTGATTTTTTTTTTTAATGAGCTGTAATATGGATCTGTCCTGAAACTCTTTGCTGCTTCTTCCCCTAGCAATCCCCCTCCCCACTCCTAGCACTTCCCGCTGGCTATTTCTATTGCTGTCACCAACCTCTTTGTTGTCCTCTCCAAAAGGTTGCTCTTTTTACTGACGCTCAAAGCCATAGAGACTCTCTTTTTTGGCCAGTCCTTCTTTTCCATAAAGGCTCTCTTGGCAAGAAATGTTATTTATTTATTTTTTGAAGGTCTATCAAGTCATTATTTTATTTTATTTTTTATTGTTATTTCCCCAACACAATTTTTTCCCCCACTGTACAGCCTGGGGACCCAGTTACACATACATGTGTACATACTTTTCTCTTCCATTACCATGCTCCGTCATAACTAGACATAGTTCTCAGTGCTACACAGCAGGATCTCATTGTCAATCCATTCCAAAAGCAATAGTTTGCATCCGTTAACCCCAAGCTCCCAAACCACCCCACTCCCTCCTCCTCCCCCTGGGCAACCACAGGTCTATTCTCCAAGTCCATGATTTTCTTTTCTGTGGAAAGGTTCTTTTGTGCTGTGTATTAGATACCAGACATAAGTGATATCATATGGTATTTGTCTTTCTCTTTCTGACTTCACTCAGGATGAGAGTCTCTAGTTCCATCCTTGTTGCTGCAGATGGCATTATTTCGCTCTTTTTATGGCTGAGTAGTATTCCATCGTGTATATATATACCACATCTTCCTAATCCAATCATCTGTCAATGGACATTTAGGTTGTTTCCATGTCTTGGCTATTGTGAATAGAGCTGCAATGAACATGCGGGTGCATATGTGTTTTTTTTTTTTTTTTAAGGAAAGTTTTGTCCAGACATATGCCCAAGAGTGGGGTTGCTGGGTCATATGGTAGATCTATGTATAGTTTTCTAAGGTAGCTCCATACTGTTTTCCATAGTGGTTGTACCAGCTTACATTCCCACCAACAGTGCAGGAGGGTTCCCTCTTCTCCACACCCTTTCTAGCACTTATTATTTGTGGGCTTATTAATGATGGCCATTCTGACTGGTGTGAGGTGGTACCTCACAGTTGTTTTGATTTGCATTTCTCTAATAATCAGGGATGTTGAGCATTTTTTCATGTGCTTGTTGGCCATCTGTAATCTTCCTTGGAGAAATGTCTATTCAGGTCTTTTGGCCATTTTTTCCATTGGGTTTTTTTTGGGGGGGGGGCTTTTTTGTTTGTTTGTTTGGTTTGGTTTTTTTGCTGTTGAGTTGTATAAGTTGTGTGTATATTTTAGAGATTAATCCCTTGTCAGCGGCATCATTTGAAACTATTTTTTCCCATTCTGTAAGTTGTCTTTTTGGTTTTTTATGGTTTCCTTTGCTGTGCAAAACTTGTCAGTTTGATTAGGTTCCATTGGTTGATTTTTGTTTTTATTTCTGTTGTTTTGGGAGACTGACCTGAGGAAACATTTGTAAGGTTGATGTCAGAGAATGTTTTGCCTATAGTCTCTTCCAGGAGTGTGATGGTGTCTTGTCTTATACTTAGGTCTTTAAGCCATTTTGAGTTTATTTTTGTGCATGGTGTGAGGGTGTGTTCCAATTTAATTGATTTACATGCAGCTGTCCAGTTTCCCAGCCTCACTTGCTGAAGAGACTGTCTTTTTCCCATTTTATGTTCTTGCCTCCTCTGTCAAAGATTAATTGACCATAGGTGTCAGGGTAAGAAATGTTATTCTTATCAGCTGCCTCATGAAATGTTTTTATCCCTCCACATAACTTAGTAAATACTGTGGGAGCTGCTGGGATGTATGAAGCCTTCACTTTGAATTTCTATGTTTTCAGTTCTATTGTCTCAAGATACAGTCAAAGGGAATCTTGGAAAGACAGAGCTGAGGCGAGGTCATATGGGAAGAGAGGCTTCTTTCTGGAAGGGTCAGCCAAGTGACTGCAGACAGGAAGGGCTTGGGAGAAGTAATCATCACCCTGGCTCCCAGCCCCTTGTTATTTGGTCTCAGAAAAACAACAACAAAAAAGACGATAAGGTAGTAGGGACCACCTGGAGCTTTGCTTCAGAAGTGCTTCTTTGAGTACAGAGAACTATGGAAGATTTTCTGAGAATTGCTAATATGGCTTTCCAGACCGTCTGAGCCTGCCTTGCCTACCCCAAAAGTAGATTGCATAGGATCTGATAGATCTGATGGGGCTATAGGGCTGGCTTTGACCCACCTCCCTCCAGGTGAGATCTCTTGGACAGACTCTAGCTGAGCATAACCTGCAGATTTGCAAGGCCACTCATTCTATTGGGAAGAAGGTGTGGTGGTGATAATTATTTTTCAAATCAATTCAACAATATTTATCTGTTGCCTGGACGGTGGTAGCAGAGCATCATGGTTAAGAGGCTAAGCTTGGCTTCAGAGTTTGGATCACAGATGCATTTCCAGTAAAAATTTAGGCAGATTACTTAAATTCTCTGAACCCATTTTTAAAAAGATAAATGGGTGTAATAAGGCCCCCCTTTCAGGGTTATATGAGGAAACTTGAGGCATATTAAGCACTCATTGCTATATCTGGCGCATGGTAAGTGTTTAGTGATTGGCAGCTCGTAATATTATTATTCCAAGGACAACTGTCACCTTCTTCCTAACCATGACCACATCCTGGTGCTCACCCAAATCCTTTGAGAACTCTGGACAAAGTCATCTAAATAGTCATCTGTCTTGTGGACTTTCCCTGTGTATTCAGTGGATTAGGGGAATTGAGAAAGGACACAGTGTGACTGGAGCCCTTGGCAGTGCTGCCTTGAGTGATGGGAATTCACTCAGTCTTTCCTATGAATACAATTCAACCCTATCCAACAACATATCCATGCCATAAATTATTTTCCCCTCCTTGCCAGTCAATATGGTGATCCAGGTCATTTATCGCCTGTCTGATAACAAACAAACATATTATCTGTTTGGTGAGAGATAAGATAGTGCAGATTTAAAGAGCAAACGAGCTGAAGATGGAAATCCCTGGACTCAAATGATGCCTCCATATTTACCATTATATACTCTTGGGCTAGTTATTCCACATTGTCAAAAGAGCTTTGGTTTCCTCGTCTGCTAATGGGGTAGTAAAAATGAATGATTAAGTGGCCAGGCGTGAAAAACACTCAGCACAGTCCCTGGTAATTGTTCAGTAGATGGAGGTGTTAGTCGCAGGTAAAGGGTGGAGGTAATTGATGGTGAGGCCACCTCACTGGGACACCTGCTGCTTTTGGCCCCTCCCTTACGGAGTCTGGCGCGCTTCTTTACCTCTGGCACTTGAAGTTCCATTCATGCAAAGCTAGACATGAACCCAAAGTGGTCTGCAATAATCTCATCAGAGCACTTCAGGTTACTGTGTCTTCATCAGCTAAGCTGGGCTCACAAGTGTTGAAGAAGCTGGCAAAGCTCCTTCTGGCTGACTTGGCACCACAGGAAAACAACCATGCCAAACGCTTCTTCCCCCAAAGACTGCAGACACTGCCTTTCGTGATGCAGAGCAGATACCACACACCCAGACAAGTTCCTAATTAACGATGCATAATCAGTGTTGTTCCGATGTGCATATGCTATTCTCTGCCCAGCTAATTAACTGCACTAAACCCTCCATAGTTGGAGGTGGAACATGGCTTATCAGAAAGCCTGTTAGAATCAGCCCAAATTCAGGTCTCAGAAGATGCAAAAGTTCTGATCCGGTTTACCCCTGAGCTGATGGAGTCCTAACATGGTCTCACCCTCCCTGAGCCTCTCTGCAGGTAGGGCAACAGAGACCTCCTACCTTCTAGGGTTACCACAACAGGAGCAGTCATGACCTTCTCTGGGGAAGTGCTCTGTCGGTGTAGGGACCCACACAAATGCACTTGACAACTACTCCTGTGGTAACGTTTTTCTCTAGGCCTCCGGCAGAAAGGGTGGTCAACCTTTGGCAAAAATGATGTGTGATTGTGCCTTCTAAGATGTAGGCTTCATATATGGCATCTCATGTGATCGTCATGAGCACTGGTACCTGTGAGGAAAAGCACGGTCCTCTGAGGGGCTCCCCCAGACTGTGAGTGGCTGGGCCGCACCATGAATCCAGGTTGATCTGAGTCGGAGAACTTGGGGTTCGTTCTCCTTCCTTTCCCGGGCAAAATATAGTCCTCCTTGTCTAGCTCCGCCCAGAGGGTTCCACCCTGTCTTTCTCATTCCCCTCTCCCCCTGCCCTGCCCCTCCCCCACATCACCGCTGTTAAACTGCACTCTCCTCCATCACATCCTCTGAGGACCCAAGGCTTCCCTTCTTCAGGGAGGTCTGGTTAACCTCGTGAAATATTCCTTGCCAGTTTGCCAGCTTAATACCACCATTCTCCTCCTTCCTCCCACCCCCAGGTAATTTAGTCATCTTAGTAGGAGACTTCTGGAAAGAATATGATACTCACAAATCCCACTGGCGATCACCTGCCTGTCCCACCTCCACTGGCAGTTGCCCTGAGCAACTATGCTGATGGGAGCATGAGTGATCACAGGAGCAAAGCCAGAAGGTTCACTGGGAGCACAATTCATCACAGAGATTCATATAGAACAAGGTGAGGGTACTATTAGGAGAGACTGGGAGATGATGCTGCCAAAGATAAGATCAAAGAAGTTACAGTGCCCTGGAGCTGGAGAGCTGGCTTGATGTGGACAGGACCAGTGGGACCAGGGAAGAACAGAAGTCCCTTCTCTCTCTGCCTTCTCTCACTCCCCTTGTGATTTGTCCAGAGCCTTTCTGGCCACAGAAGCAGTTCTTGTGGCAATGAGCCGCAGATGGCTTCCAAGCAGCAGATTTTTTATTTCCCACCAAGTTACAGGCAGGGAAGGGACAGCTGACAGGGACTCATCTGAGAGTTTTGCCATGGAATCCATTGCATGAGGATGTTTATTCCACACTTTGACACTCGAGTCATCTTCCAAGACTGAGTAATAGCAACTGGGAGGTGCTCGTTTCTGCACATGAAGGATGCCCATCATCTAAGCGGCACCTCATTTTGCATTCCACTTCTCTCTCTCTCTCTATCTCTCTCTCACTCTCTCTCTCCATCTCACACACACACACTCTCTCTCTCCATCTTTGTCTCTCTTTCTCACACACTCACACAATTGACTACAGAAGTTGGGAACGGGTGGACAGTGGTCCATCGTTGCTAGTCACCACAGAGAGAGACAAAGATTCAGAGAAAAAGATTTTACACTTTATAAGTACAGCAAGACTCTGCTGTCTCTGCTTCCTGACTGCTGTAGCTGTTTGTCATCCCCTCTCTGCCTACTTCTCACTCACAAGTGAGGTCTGGGGTGGGAGATTTCCAGAGATGGCTGCTCTGGGATGCTGAGCATCCATCTAGAAAAGTTCTGAACCATTGTCTGCAGGCTCAAAGCCTTTCCCTTGCTAGGGCTGCCGTTACTTTGAAGATGTTATTAAAACAGGGTCCAAAATCTCCATTCCCTCTGCAGCAGAAAAGCAAGCATCTCTGCAGTATCATCAGAGATCCTCTGGGTCCCTGATTTTTCATCCCTTCTCTGTCTCCCTCCTGAGCACGCTGTCACCTCTCCTTAATGACTCATCCCACTGGACACCTCAGGTCTCTCCATTTCCTCACTCTCTGAAGGCTGCCACATCCAGGTGCTGTGTGGAGCAGACATTTCTGAAGATTTAGGGCAACAGAGAGAGGTAATATGACAGGGAGCATCTGACTTAAGGATGAATAGGTGGTATTCCAGTTTTCAGAGTTCCCTCGAGCCACTGCCACCACCACAAGGGTTTTATGAATGCCTTTTTCATTTGCTTAGTCATTGACCTCTTCAGTGCAGCTGGACCTTTTCCTCTTTAACCGCTCTCCCTTTCCTTCCTAGTGAGGTTGCCCCACCCCACCCCCAGATATTTATACTTTTTCATGCTTTAAAAACGTCTACTCTTAATTATTATTATTTTTGGCCATAGCATGCAGTGGCTTGATGTGGGATCTCAGTTCCCAGACCAGGGGTTGAACCCAGGCCTCAGCAGTGAAAGTGATGAATCCTAATCACTAGACCACCAGGGAACTCGCTAGACGTTTTTAGGTAGAACAGTGTAGCTACCTCGTACCCCTTCCCACCCATATCCTAAGACCCAAGGGACACCTTTTCACAGCCCAAAGTGATGCAACAAGATGTTCTTTTAAACCTGTGCTGTCTAATATTTCAAGTGAATTTCATTAAAATGAAATGAAATATAAAATTCAGGTCTTGAGTTGCTCCAGCACATTTTAAGGGCTTGATAACCATATATGGCTAGTGGCTATAGTATGAGACATTATAAACAGCAGAAAGTTCCTTTAGATGGCATTCTAGCTGAATCAGGACCAATTTCTCCCCTAAGAGACTGTGTCACTGCCTGTTCGGCTATCACTTTTTCCTGCCTACCTCATTAATGTTAATTTAATCTTTTTGCTGTGTATGGCACTTGTCATGTGTTGTTTCATTTAATCCACATGACAGTTCTTTAAGGCAGGGCGTGTTTTTCTCTTCGTAACAGGAGCCTGAAGTTCAGACAGCCAACGCATCTGGTCCATACTCTTACTCTTAAGCCACATGCTTAGGGGTAGTGATGGAAAGATCATATTGGGAAGGTAAATAGGGACCAGACTCAGGGAGAAAAGAAGGGCTTTGCCAAACAAGTATGGTATTTTTATTAAACTTCAGGAAGAACATACTGACTCTTAAAGTTCAGTAGCAAGATGGGAGTGCAGAAAAAGAAAATCCATGACTATTTTTCGAGGGGTTGGCTTTTACTTCACTGAGATAGATGCCACTGCTTCTGGCAGCTGGCCAGGCAGAAACGTATATGGAGAGAGAGGTCAGAGCCCTCCTTTGAGGGAAACCAGAAGTGAAAGGGGAACGAGCTAATGATCTTCCCCCATACCAGCTGCTCCTAACGCTTCCTTCGGCTCTCAGCTCTGCACATCAGCCTGCCAGGCCAAAGCCACCCCTTGGGACAACTTGTGTTTCAATAGTTGAGCCCAGAACTGACCCATTTCTGTCAGCTCCCAGGGGAGGCCTGGGTTCGATGTTAGCACCATCTGCTGGCCATTTCTCATACTGCAGTCTGCCACTAGGTTCCTTCCCAAATCTAATGCTGTTTGGTCCCTAGACCTATGCCATCAACATCACCTGGTGCTTGTTAGCTGTACAAATTCAGACTCCACTCCAGACTTGAGTAGGGTGGGTTTTAACTGTTTGTGTGTTAACAACCCCTTCGAGTGGTCCCAGTGCACACTCAAGCTTAGGAATCACTGATCCAGGAGACCCAGTCCACCATTTATCATTCATCGAGTCAACAATACGTTTTTTTTTAATTGAAGTATAGTTGATTTACAATGTTGTGTTAGCTTCTGGTATACACAAAAGTGATTCAGTTACACACAACACACACACACACACACACACATACACACACACACACACATTCTTTTTCATATTCATTTCCATTATGGTTTATTATAGGATATTGGATATAGTCCCCTGTGCAATACACAGTAGGACCTTGTTTACCTGTTTTACATATAGTACTTTGTGTTTGTTAATCTCAAACTCCTAATTTATCCTTCCCCCACCCCCTTTCCCCTTTGATAACCAAAAGTTTGTTTTCTGTGTCTGTGAGTCTTTCTGTTTTGTAAATAGTTTCATTTGTGTCATATTTTAGATTTCTTTCATACAAGTGATATCATTTGATATTTGTCTTTCTCTTTCTGTCAAGTCACCAACCATTAAGAGCATCTTCTAGGGAGTTCCCATTGTGGCACAATGGAAATGAATCCTACTAGGAACCATGAGGTTGTGGGTTTGGTCCCTGGCCTTGCTCGGTGGGATAAGGAGCCGGCGTTGCCGTGAGCTGTGGTGTAGGTCACAGATGCAGCTTGGATCCCCAGTTGCTGTGGCTGTGGTATAGGATGGCAGCTACAGCTCCGATTAGACCCCTAGCCTGGGAACCTCCATATGCTGCCAGTGTGGCCCTCAAAAGAAAAAAAAAAGACACACACACACAAAAAGCATCTTCTAGATAAACGTGACTCCCATGCACACACATAGAATGTAGAATTTCTTCCGGATCCTTATCTCTGTGTTCCCTAGGGAAGAGAAGCCTTAAGATTACTTTTATTTTACAGACAGTGACAAACAGAACAGGAGGCTGGCTTGGGAACACACACCTAGTAAAAAGCAAGGTTGGGCCCCCTGCTCCCATCTTTGTGTGCCAAAGCCTGGGATTATTCACCAAAGCACAATTCAGCAAGTTTTCTATGCTGACTTGTGGTTTAGTTTGGGGGTGGAGGAGGGGGGAAGGGAGAGGCCTCCCCATATCACACTCATCTGAAACTCATCACACTGCTTATGATGGCCAGCAACACCGATGTAGGGAGGAACGTCCAATTTAGAAGGTGAGCTAATAGGGTGCCTATCTAATTATTGCTCTGCTATAACCTTGCACCCAATGTTCCCTCTCCTCCTCTTCCAGTGACAATGCATGGCTTTATTGGGTGGGTTGCCATGGGGAAGGCAGGGAAGAGTTCAAGGTAGTGCGTGGGTGCTGCCTAAGGGGCACAGCTTGGGGACGCAGGGAGACGGGAATGTAACTCCAACTGTCTAATTGGGGACTGAGAGGGAACAACAGTGAGACTCAACAGAAGCAGAAAAATGCTGAAGGGAAGGCAGAAGAGCGGAAGACCAACTTGGTCTCCTCTTTCACAACTTAGCAGCCTCTGAAGCAGGTCTTCCAGCTCGAGGTGGGCTGTTTACCACCAACAGGTCATGAGCACCTGTTGTGTAAGGGCACTGCGCTGTCAGCTCTCTGCCTTCCAGGCACACGCTGCCTTGCAGGGACAGAGAGATGTAGGGCTTAAGAAAAGAGTAGACGTTCCCGTGGTTAACATTCCCTTGGCCATAAACATATTTTAACAAACAAATAGCAATATTTTTTGTAGTGATAATGGCAACACTAGGAGCACTTAACTGAATGCTAGGCAGTGTTCCAGGCTGGAAATGGGACCAGGGTGGCTGAGCAAGTTACCACCATCTTGAAAAGTCTCGTTTCTGATCTTTAACTTTGCAGGCCTGGAAATTGGATTTTATGAGTTCCCTCTCAGCTTATCTGGCTGACATAACAGATTCATATTACCCAGAGTGGCACTATGTCTACTGACAGTCAAATCTATTACGGCTAAGTGATCTGTCCAAAAGTTCAGGTGTCCGACGCACAGTGAGACCAAACAAACCACAAGCTATGCAAGGAGATGGGGGTCTGTGCCCCGCCCCCCCCCAAAGCCTAAACTCCCCAAACCAAAATTGTAAAGCATTTTCTTTTTTTCTTTTTTTGAAGATTTTAATTTTTTATTGTAGTTGATTTACAATGTTCTGTCAATTTCTGCTGTACAGCAAAGTGACCCAATCATATATATTTTTTTTCCTTTTTTTCTCACGTTATCTTCCAGCATATTCCATCACAAGTGACTGGATATAGTTCCCTGTGCTATACAAAGGATCTCATTGCTTATCCACTCCAAATACAATAGTTTGTGTCTACTAATCCCAAACTCCCAGTCCATCCCACTCCCTCTCCCTCTCCATTGGCAACTGCAGGTCTGTTCTCCATGTCCATGAGTTTGTTTCTTTTCTGTAGATAGGTTCATTTGTGCCATATATTAGATCCCAGATATAAGTGATATCATATGGTATTTGTTTTTCTCTTTCTGACTTACTTCACTAAGAGTCTCTAGTTGCATCCATGTTGCTGCAAATGGCATTATTTTGTTCTTTTTGTGCCTGAGTAGTATTCCATTGTGTATATGTACCACATCTTAATCCATTCATCTATTGATGGACATTTAGTTGTTTCCATGTCTTGGCTATTGTGAATAGTGCTGCAATGAACATACGGTGCATGTATCTTTTTCAATGAAAGTTTTTTCCAGATGTATGCACAGAGTGGGATTGTTGGGTCATATGGTGGTTCTATATTTAGTTTTCTGAGGTACCTCCATATCATTTTCCATACTGGTTGTATCAACCAGTGAAGGAAGGTGCCCTTTTCTCCACATCCTCTCCAGCATTTGTTATTTGTTGATGTGTTAATGATGGCCATTCTGACCAATGTGAAGTGGTATCTCATTGTAGTTTTGATTTGCATTTTTCTAATAACTAGTGATGAGCATTTTTTCATGTGCCTGTTGGCTATCTGTATATCTTCTTTGGAGAAATGTCATTTAGATCTTCTACCCATTTTTCAATTGGGTTGTTTGTTTTTTTGCTGTTGAGTTGTATCAGTTATATAATTTGTATGTATATTTTAGAGATTAATCCCTTGTCAGTTGCATCATTTGAAACTATTTTCTCCCATTCTGTAAGTTGTCTTTTTGGTTTTTTTTTTTATGGTTTCCTTTGCTGTGCAAAAGCTTGTCAGTTTGATTAGGTCCCATTGGTTTATTTTTGCTTTTATTTCTGTTGCCTTGGGAGACTGACCTGAGAAAACATTTGTAAGGTTGATATCAGAGAATGTTTTGCCTATAGTCTCTTCCAGGAGTTTGATGGTGTCTTGTCTTATACTTAGGTCTTTAAGCCATTTTGAGTTTATTTTTGTGCATGGTGTGAGGGTGTGTTCTAGTTTCATTGATTTACATGCAGCTGTCCAGTTTTCCCAGCCTCACTTGCTGAAGACACTGTCTTTTTCTCATTTTATGTTCTTGCCTCCTCTGTCAAAGATTAATTGACTGTAGGTGTCTGGGTTTATTTCTGGGTTCTCTATTCTGCTCCATTTGTCTGTATGTCTGTTTTTGTACCAGTACTGCATTGTCTTGCTGACTGTGGCTTTGTAATATTGCCTGAAATCTGGGAGAGTGATGCCTCCTTCTTGGTTTTTCTTCCTCAGGATTGCTTTGGCAATTCTGGGTCTTTTGTGGCTCCACATAAATTTTTGGATTGTTCTAGTTCTGTGAAAAATGTCATGGGTAATTTGATATGGATTGCATTAAATCTGTAGATTGCTTTGGGTAGTCTGGCCATTTGAACAACATTAATTCTTCCAATCTGGGAACAGGGAATATTTTTCCATTTCTTTTAATCCTCTTTAATTTCCTTTATTAATGCTTTGTAGTTCTCAGCATATAAGTCTTTCACCACCAGTCAGGTTTATTCCTAGGTATTTAACTTTTTGGGGTGTGATTTTAAAAGGTATTGTATGTTTATATTCCTTTTCTAATATTTCATTGTTAGTATACAGAAATGCAACGAATTTCTGAATATTAATCTTATACCCTGCTACTTTGCTGAATTCATTAATCAGTTCAAGTAATTTTTGTGTGGAGTCCTTAGGGTTTTCTATATATCGTATCAAGTCATCTGCATAGACATTCTATGAAGGCAGCATCACCCTAATACCAAAACCAGACAGAGATACTACCAAAAAAGAAAATTATAGGCCAATATCTTTGATGAATATAGGTGCAAACAATCTCAACAAAATTTTAGCCAACTGAATCCAACAACATATAAAAAATATCATATACCATGATCAAGTGGGATTCATCCCAAGTTCACAAGGATGGTTCGACACACGCAAACAAATTAACCTCAACGTCATACACCACATTAACAAAAGAAATGTCAAAAGCCACATAATCATCTCAACAGATGCAGAAAAAGCATTTGAAAAAATCCAAAATCCACTCATGATAAAAACTCTCACCAGAGTGGGTGTTGAGGGAACATACCTTAACATAATCAAAGCCATTTATGACAAACCCACAGCCAATATAAGCTGAAAGCCTTCCTCCTAAAATCTGGAACAAGACAAGGATGCCCATTCTCACTGCTTTTATTCAACATAGTACTAGAAGTCCTAGCCACAGCAATTAGACAAACAAAAGAAATGAAAAGTATCCAAATTGGAAGAGAAGAGGTAAAATTGTCATTCTATGCAGATGTAAAGCATTTTCAAAGCCAGGTGAGGGAGGGGGGTTGCAAGGTAAATGATCAGCTCCTATACAATTCTCTGATTGGTTGATGGTGTGGTAACAGGGTGGTGTCACAGGTGTTAATATTATGAATCCTTAGGCACCAGAAGGCCTGGGAGTTCAAGTTCATCAAATAGTTAATTTTTCCATTTGCTGATGGTTTTAACATCGGTAAAACAACTCGGGAAATGTGTATCAGATACTATTACCTTGGTACTTGAGAGAGGAGCTAAAGCAGAGGTTATGGGGGAGGGGCGTGCCCCTGGAAGGCCGCACAGGGTCCTGCTGGGTTACAGATGCAACACAGCCTCTGCCCTTGTAAAGATCTGTAGGTGAAACCACCTTCAGTCACTTGGTAGGCGTGGAATCAGAGTAAGGGGCATTGGATAAAAGTATCGGGGCAGGTCAGAGGGATGCTTTGTGAAAATACACCCGAGAGGGCTCACAACACTAGCCTGATGGCTCCAGTACAGGATTCAGGGCACCCCCAGTCCAGGTCAGGGCTGGAGACACACGTATGGCTGCCCACACCCCTTCTGCTTCCTCGCATGATTTCAGCCAGGCTGCAGTGCAAGTTGTCCGGTTTCAGCTTTAGTGCCAAAGATCCCTTGTCCCTTTGATTGGCATTGCCTTGCTCAGTCCCAGGATTATAGTCATAATTTTCTCTTATGTAGTTTCCTCAGCCGATAGCTTGGTCTCAGCCCTGTGGTACTGATTTTTAAGTTGCTCTGTCAGGAAGATGGCTTTTTCCTAACCACCTGCCCCAGCACTAAGGCTGCCCTCAGTACCATCTGGCCCAAGATGGCCCAGGCATCTGGTCCCAACCCTCCTCTCCTCAATTTCTTCTCTTCTCCCCCATCCTCACCTTCACCCTACACAGAATCCAGGAGATCTGGCACGAAACACTCACAGGGGGAGTCTGTGAACCATTTGTTTACCTCTCTGTCTCTCCCTTCTTTCTTATTCATCTTTGTTCTAAGAGGCTAGAAGAGTTTCTAATACTTGTTACCAATGAATAAATCAACAAATGTCTGTTGGATGAGTGGAAAGAGTTCTGATCTGCAGATCAATACATTTAGAGTCTAAAATTGTTTCAACACCATCACTAACTTACTTTTGAACATTTGATTGATCCCTCGATGGGTTTGTTCTTCGTTTCCCCAGAAGTAAATTAGATCCATCCCTCCTCCCCTTCCGCCCCATGAGGACTTCAGACAGGTGTCCTTGATCATTGGCAGGGGTTGGGATTCTGTCAAGCCAGTTGTTGATAACTGTTTCTCATCTTTTTCTCCATTCTAAGAAAGATAATACAAATACAGGTTGGGGTGGGCGGGAATGAGCTGGGTGTTTGGGTGGAAATGCTGTAAAACTGAGTGTTGATGATCTTTGTACAACCATAAATGTAATGAAATTCACTGAGTTAAAATAAAAGCAAAAAAAAGAAAAAAAAAGATAATACAGCATAAAAGCTTCTAGACATTGAAAGACACTTTTCGGTTCCATCCTGTCAGTGTTTCAGCATTTTTAAACACAGGAGGGAGCATCTTGTCCCCTCCAAACTCTTGGGAATAATAAGATAATGTCCGTAAATACTTTATGGCTCCCAAATGTCTGTCGATCAATCTGCGCCATGATTTTGGTGAGCAAGTCATTGCACGTGCATGATTTCAATACTCAGAGAAGACTTTTTAAAATATAGGAGTTAGGGAGTTCCCGTTGTGGCGCAGTGGTTAACGAATCCGACTAGGAACCATGAGGTTGTGGGTTCGGTCCCTGGCCTTGCTCAGTGGGTGGACGATCCGGCGTTGCCATGAGCTGTGGTGTAGGTCACAGACGCGGCTCGGATCCTGCGTTGCTGTGGCTCTGGCGTAGGCCTGCGGCTACAGCTCTGATTGGACCTCTAGCCTGGGAACCTCCATATGCCGCAGAAGCGGCCCAAGAAATAGCAAAAAGACAAAAAAAATATATATATATATAGGAGTTAGAATATGACTGGGTCACTTTGTTGTACAGCAGAAATTGGCACAATGTTGTAAATCAACTATATTTAATTAAAAATAAAATAAAATATAGGAAGTAGGAGTAAAAAAACAGATATGAAATGGTTGTTTCTCTTCTAGAATTTAGGGATTCCTGGCTCTTGGTCAGCCTTGGTGCTCCTGAGACTGTGGGTTCCTCCCTGATGACCAGCCAAACCTTGTGAGGCCAGGTGCCTGGACAAGGGGTCTAGGGACTTGCCACCCCCCAGGCATCGTCTTCTGGCAGACACTGACTGGTCAACCCTGTGTGTACCAGCTGCCCTCATACTTTCTCCTTCACACTGGGAACCTGGGTTCCTAAGAACCCTACAAGTATAATCAGCTGCTCAATTTTCAAAAGACAGACATAACAGACAAAAATCCATTTTGAAGCCTGGGCTCAAGAATAGCAGTTATAAAATAAGGACTGTTTATAATCACTAATTCTCTCCTCAAAATATTTCTTGGTAATCTCTCTCGATGCTCCCCCTGTCCACCTCTCTCCCCCGTCTTTGTTTTTCCTGCCTCCTCCATCTTCCTTGACTAAAATACCCGATGGAACTGATTTCTCCTTTAAAAAATTTTTTTGAAGAAAATTGTATGCTCTCCTGTCTTAATTTTATTTTTTATTTATTTTTGACTTTTCAACTGAAGTGTAGTTGACTTACAATATTTTGATACATGCAGATATACAACATAGAGATTTGATATTTTTATACATTATGAAATGATCACCACAAGTCCATCTGTCACCATGCAAAGTTGTTACAGTTTTGGCTAAATTCCCTCTGTGCACATTTCATTCCTGTGACTTATTTATTATATAGCCAGAAGTGTACTTCTGAATCCCCTTCACCTATTTTGCCCACCTCCTCACCCCCATGCCTGCTGGTGACCACAAGTTTGTTTTCTGTATCTATGAGTCTGTTTCTGTTAATTTGTTAATTTTAAAAGCAGGAGCGTTGAGCGTTTTGCATCCCCTAAAGGAAAAACAAGTGTGTAGATAGAAAAATAACCCCAAGGGCTTGACTTGAGTCTAAACTTTTCTTTTTGATTTTCAAACTTTTCCCTAATTTGGTGCTGCCCTGTATACCCAGTCCTCCCCCAGGGTGGAGGCTGGGCTCTGGCCAGGAGAGTCTCCCTAAGGACCTTGACTTTCTATCTGGGTGGCCTCCTGGGTTCTAATACCAGCAGGGCCACTTGCCAGCTCTGGCAAATCTCTCAGTGTCCCTGAACTTCAGTTCCCTGTCAGTAGCTTAATGCCTGGCCAGCCTAACTCACAGCCAGAGGGAGGCTACAATTACAGAATGATAATGAGGAATGTTCGTGGTCTCTAAGTTCTGAGTGAGTGACAGTGCTTGTTTCCTGACCTCGAGGACAAGTTTCCCCTTCTTCCTGGTCAACCAGGTCCGATTCATCCTTCAGTGATCACTATCGGTCTCCACTCTTTTTCTCTTTCGTTTTTATTAAGAAAACAATTGAGAGTTCCCATGTGGCTCAGGGGGTTAAGAATCTGGCACTGTCACTGCGGTGGCTTGGGTCACTGTTGTGGCACAGGTTCGATCCCTGGCCCAGTAACTTCCATATGCCACTGGGGCAGCCAAAACTAAACCAAACCAAAACAACAACAACCCTCCCCCCCCATACACACAAAATAAAATAGTTAAACATTTACAAAAGCAGAGAGAACAGCATAATGAATTGCCAGATACCTATCACCCAGCTTCAAGATTGCAACATATGGACAATCTTGTTTCATTAATACTCTCACCTGCCCCACCCAACTTATTTGAGAAAAAAAAATTGGGCAGATAAAAGATAAGGACTCTTTTAAAAAATAAACACAATATTATAGCATGCATTTAAAAATGAACAGTAATTCCTTAATATCATCAAATATCTGGTCAGAATAAAAATTTCCCATTGCTGTATATATATATTGCAATAAAGTGAGTCACAAATGTTTTTGTTTCCCAGTGCATATAAGAGTTATTTTGACTCTATATCGCAGTCTATTGTGTACAGTAGAATTATGTCTAAAAAATGTAGATAACTTAATTAAAAAATGCTTTATTGCTAAAAGAAAACTGTTAACCATCTTCTGAGCCTTCAGCAAGTTGTAATCTTTATACTGTTGGAGGGTCTGGCCTCCATGTTAACGGCTGCTGACTGATCAGGGTGATGGTTGCAGAAGGTTGGGGTGGCTGCGGCAATTTCTTTTTTAAGACAGCAATGAAATTTGTCACATCAATCGATTCTTCCTTTCACGAATGATTTCTCTGTAGCATGCAGTGCTGTTTGACAGCATTTTACCCACAGTAGGACCTCTTTCAAAATTAGAGTCCATCCTAGTTCCTGTCGTGGCTCAGTGGAAACGAATCCCACTAGGAACCAAAATTAGAGTCCATCTGATCAAACCCTGCCACGGCTTTATCAACTAAATTTATGTAATTTTCTAAATCCTTTTTGTCATGTCAACAATCTTCACAGCATTTTCATGAGGTGTAGGTTCCATCTCAAGAAACCACTTTCTTTGTTCACCTGTAAGAAGGCCATCTTCATCCTGAAAGTTTTATCATGAGATGGCAGCAATTAGTCACTTTGGGCTCCACTTTGAATTCTAGTTCTCCTACTGTTTCAATCACATCTGAAGTTATATCCTCCACTGAAGTCATGAACCCCTCAAACTCATTTATGAGGGTTGGAATCAACTCCTCTTCATGCTGATATTTTGACCTCTTTCCATGAATTGTGAATATCCTTAACGGAACCTCGAATGGTAAATTATTTCCATAAGATTTTCAATATATTTTGCCCTAGTGCATCAGAGGAATCACTATCTTTGGAAGCTATACCCTTATGAAATGTAGTTCTTAAATAATGAGACTTGAAATTTGAAATTGCTCCTTGATCCATGGGCTACAGAATGGATGTTGTGTGACCAAGTATGAAACCAACATCAATTTCATTGTACATCTCCATCAGAGCTTCTGAGTGACCAGACACATTGTCAATGAGCATTATTATTTTGTAAGGAATCTTTTTTTCTGAGCAGCAGATCTCAACTGTGGGCTTAAAATATTCAGTAAACCATGCTGTCAATAGCTGTGCTGATATTCAGTGTTTGTTGTTCCATTTATAGAGCACAGGCAGAGCAGATTTAGCATAATTCTTAAGAGCCCTAGGATTTTTAGAATGATAAATGAGCATTGGCTTCAACTTAAAAGTCACCAATTGCATTAGCCCCTAACAAGAGAGTCAGCCTGTCCTTTGAAGCTTCAAAGCCAGTCAATGGCTCCTCTCTAGCTGTGAAAGTCCTAGATGGTATCTTCTTCCAGAAGAAGTCTATTTAGTCTACACTGAAAATCTGTTGTTTAGTGTGGTCTTCTTTATTAATTATCTGAGCTAGACCTCCTGGATAACTTGCTGCAGCTTCAACACTGGCACCTCCTGCTTTGCCTTGCACTTTGATGTTATGGAGATGGCTTCTTTCCTTAAACTTTTGAGCCAACCTCTGCTAGCTTCGAACGTTTCTTCTGCAGCTTCCTCACTTCTCTCAGCCTTCAGAGAATTGAAGACAGTAAGGACCTTGCTCTGGATTAGCCTTTGACTCAAGGCAATGTTGCGGCTGATTTGATCTTCTATCCAGACCACTACAGCTTTCTCTGTATCAGTAATAAGTGTGTTTTGCTTTTTTAATCACTTGTGTGTACTCTAGAGTAGCACTTTTAATTCTCTAAAAACTTTTCTTCTGCATTCACAACTTGACTGTTTGAGACAATAGGCCTAGCTTTAGGGCTCTTAGCTTCTGACATGCTTTCCTCACCGAGCTTAGACATTTCCAGCTTTTGATTTAAAGTCAAAGACAGGAGTTTCTGTCGTGGCACAGTGAAAACAAATCTGACAAGAACCATGAGATTGTGTGTTTGATCCCTGGCTTTGCTCATTGGGTTAAGGATCTGGTGTTGTTATGAGCTATGCTGTAGGTTGCAGATGCACCTCGGATCTGGTGTTGCTGTGGCTGTGGTGTAGACCAGCAGCTGTATCTCTGATTCGACCCCTAGCCTGAGAACCTCCATATGCTGCAGGTGCGGCCCTAAAAAGGCCAAAAAAACAAAAAACAAAAAAACAAAGGTCTAAGACATGCATCTTTTCTGTTCATTTGAACACTTCAAGGCCATTTTGGGAATATTAGTTGGCATATTTCAATATTGCTGTATCTCAGAGAATAGGAGGCCTGAGGATGGGAGTTCCCTTCGTGGCTCAGCAGTTAACAAGCCCAGCTAGAATCCATGAAGATGCAGCTTTGATTTCCTGGCCTTGCTCAGTGGGATAAGGATCCAGTGTTGCTCTGAGCTGTGGTGTAGGGTGAAGACATGGCTTGGATTCTGAGTTGCTGTGGCTGTGGCTTTGGCCAGCAGGCTGTAGCTCCAATTCAACCCCTAGCCTGGGAACTTCCATATGCTGCAGGTGCAGCCCTAAAAAGCAAAAAAAGGGGGGGAGGTAAGCCTAAGGAGAAGCTGGACAATGGAGCAGTCAGAACACATTCAACATTTATTGATTGTTTGCTGTGTTATACGGGCATGGTTTGTGGTGCCCCCAGGCAACCACAATAGTAACATCCAAGATGACTGATCACAGATCACCGTAACAAATACAGTAACAATGAAGTTTTTGAAATATCAGTAGATTTACTAAACTGTGACACAGAGATGCAAGGTGAGCAAATGCTGTTGGAAAAATAGCTCCGATAGACTTGCTACATGCAGGACTGCCACAGACCTTTAGTTTGCAAAAAATGCAGTGTCTGTAAAGTGCAATAAAGCAAAGCACAATGAAACGAGGTGTGCCTGTATATTGGTTTGTTTGAATCAACATTCAAACCAGGAGTTCCTGTCGTGGCTCAGAAGAAACAAATCCGACTAGGAATCATGAGGTTGCGGGTTCGATACCTGGCCTCGCTCAGTGGGTTAAGGATCCAGTGTTGCCATGAGCTATGGTGTAGGTCACAGATGCAGCTTGGCTGTAGCTCTGACTGCACCCCTAGCTTGGGAACCTCCATATGCCCCAGGTGCAGCCCTAAAAGGAAAAAAAAAAAATTCAAACCAGTTTCACTCCTTGTTTTTGGTAGATATGTCTTTCTAGTCTTTTTTCCCTATGACTTGTCTATACTTTTATTATTTTCCTTGAAATTTATTTGTTGAAGAAAGTGAGTATAGGAACCTACCACATTTGGGATTTGGTGGACTCAATCCCTGTGCTGTTATTTAATATTTTCCTCCTTCCGCTGCATTTCCTGTAAACACATCATTGTGTTACTGACCCACCTCCCCCCTCAGCAAGGGTCCTCCAGCCCCACGTCTTTTAAGTCAATAGAATGAGATGAGTTCGGTCCAGAAGCAAAGGAAAGATTTATTCTTTGATGGGAGAATGCGGAGGTGCCAGCTCCAGCTCTAGAGTTCAGGCTTCCCCAGAAGGCGGAGGGGAGGGGGCAGGGCTCTCCCTGGGTGGTGCCCAGCTGCTGCTTAGGCTCCTGCAGGCTCTGCACATGGCCCACCGCAGCCATCTTGAATCCAGGTGACGTGTCCTGTGCTGTGTTTCTGCACACGACCAGTGAGCTGAGGTGTGGGTGCAGCCACTTCACAACAGGGACTCTGGTCTGAGGTCCTGAGAAGGAGACCTGTGCATGCAGCCCTCCTGTGAGCAAATGGAACTAGATTAAGCACAAAGGAAAGGAAAAGGTTAGACTTTATTTTATTACCTAGCTTCTATTTTTATTTTATGGGAATTGTGAATGGGCTTTGCTGGTGACAGTTGGATCCTAAGGCTAGATCAGATTCGATTTGATTTTTTTGGTAAGAATATTTTGTGGTCTGGTTGAGCACATCCTGTTGCCTTGTGACAGGAGGCATATGACCTGTGGTGCTTCTGTTTTCATGATGTTAACTTTCATCAGTGGAGTCAGGATATGCCAGCTGGATCCATTACATGGTCGAACTCCCCATCTGCTGCTCACCTACTGGTTGTAGCAACTGCTGATGAATGTGGTGGTTTTGTAATGTGTAGGCATAGCCAGGGGGGACTATATTTCTGAGAATTCCCTTCTTCTGTGTGTTTCTGGTTAGGATGGGCCATGGGGAGATGGTTGGGAGATGTGCAGGATAGAAGTTCTTGGCAGAAGCCGCGTTGCAGAGCGCACATGTGTGGCTTGGCTGTGGGTTCCCCTCATCACCAGGAGACATCAGCCGAGCTTGCAGCCATCCTACATGGCACCCTCTCAGCTTCTCCACCACCTGGGTTATTGTGTGTATTGGCCGCATGACAAAGGCCCTGGACACCAGGGACACCATGCCAGCAACAGCTGAGACTGCCCAGGGTCCCCGTCCATCTTCCTGGACTCCTGCTTGGTCCTGCTGTCCTGTAGTTTACATCCATCTTCTCTCCCAACTACCCACCCTGTGGACTTGAATCTCTAACCACAAATTGGATCCATTTTTTCATCAGGGATTGTAAAGTGGTGATTTTTCTAGTTGTGGCATTTCTTGTGTTGAAATTTTTAGCTCAAATTCCTTAGCTGCCCTCTAAATAGGAAAAGCAGAAGCCATACTTCCTTTTTTTCCCTTCAATGTCCTTCTTTACCAGTTTTCATAGTAATGAGTTGCTTCCTTAGCATCTCCCAAAGGTGATATTACTTAATTTTACTTATTTACTTTTTTAAATATCATTTTGAACTCATGGATTTCACTATATTTTCTGTGACACTGTAGTTATTACTGTTATAATGAGTACTGCTATTATGCTCACTTTATCCCATCTTGACCAGTGGGAGATGATTTACGTGGGCTTCTGGATCTCGCTGACACAATCCCTGTGATCTACGGCCATTTTGCCATCCATTTCAACAGATTGTTACAAGCCCTCCTTAGATGCTTCCTGCCCCAGCCTGGAAATCAGCGTTTATCCTGCATTTACCCTGCCCCCCAAACAATCAGCATTGTTTACATTCTACTTGAAGAACACAGTCTGGGTGTGGGATGTTCATTATTTGGGAGTTAGTCATGGTTCTAGACCTTTCCATGAACGGAGCAAAAAAAAAAAATTTTTTTTAAAAGAAAATACTTCATAAGCTCTTCTTAATTTTTCAAATCAAATTTAAGATTATAAGATGTTCCACTGGACTCATTCAATTTTACATTTTTATCTCTCCTCTTCTACTAAAAGGTTTGGATTCTCAATTTTTTTTTTTTTTGTCTTTTTGCTATTTCTTGGGCCGCTCCTGCGGCATTTGGAGGTTCCCAGGCTAGGGGTCGAATCGGAGCTGTAGCCACTGGCCTACGCCAGAGCCACAGCAACGCGGGATCCGAGCCGCGTCTGTGACCTACACCACAGCTCACGGCAACGCCGGATCGTTAACCCACTGAGCAAGGGCAGGGACCGAACCCGCAACCTCATGGTTCCTAGTCGGATTCGTTAACCACTGCGCCACGATGGGAACTCCAAGGGTTCTCAATTTTTTAACAGAATTATTTATTTGATTTATCCTACTATACACACACAAACACAGTAGTTTCCCCTGTGGCACAGTGGGTTAAGGATCCAGCATTGTCACAGTTGTGGCTTGGGTTCAGTCCCTGGCCTAGGAACTTCTGCATGCCATGGGCATGGCCGAAAAACCAAAAAAAAAAAAAAAAAAAGCCCAATTGTTTCAGAATGACACTAACACAGAATATATAACAGTGAAGTATATATAGATAATATATGTTCTGAAATATATATGTATGTGATTGTTTCAGAATAATAACACTAATATTATAATTACTGAAAACAGCTAGAGATTTCCTTACAATTCTTTTAATCCTTTGGATATATTCTTCTAGGATTGTATAGTCAAATTATTCTTTTAAAATAATTGAAGTAATTACTATCTCTGTGTTTAAACCATCAACCTAATATATGTTTAAATTCTTTTATTTTGCTCTTAAGATTTAGGGATTGTATTTTCCCTTTAAATTTTTATTCGATTTACTTTTATAATTACAAAAGACACTAATATGGTTCCAAACTCAAGTCTATAAAATTAGATACTGTAATGAATTAAAATATGTATAGACGAGTCCCTTTGTGGCTCAGCAGGTTGAAGAGCTGTGGGGGTTCAGGTCACTGCTGTGGTGCAGGTTCAATCCCTGACCCAGGAACTTCTACAAGCCATGGGCATGGCTTAATAATAACAATGACAGTAGTAATAATAAAATATATACGCAAATTCTTGGAGTTCTCTGGTAGCCTAGCAGTTAATGATTCAGTGTTGTCACTGCTATGGCTCAGGACCTTTCTCATGCCACGGGTGCAGCCAAAGAAAAACACATACACAAATTCTTTAACATACTCTTGCAAAGGTGGAGCCTCATTCCTCTCCCCTCAAGTGTAGGCTGGACCCAGTATCTTGCTGCTAACAAATGAAATAAGATACACATGGCTGTATGTGACTTCTAAGGCTAAGCCATAAAAGGTGCTACGGTTCCCTCTGCTCTTTCTGGATAATTTGTGCTGGAGGAAACCAGCTGCCTTATCATGAGGATGCTAAAGCAGCTCTATGGAGAGAGGAGGCCCATGTGGTGAGGAATGGAGGCCTTCTGCCTGCAGCCATGTGAGGGAACCATCGTGCAGGTGGATTCTCTCACCTAGTCAAGCCCTTGGGATGACCGGAACACAGACCAACACCTTGACTGCAATCTCATGAAATACCCTGAGTGAGAACCACCCTGCTAAAACTCTCCTGGATTCCTGACTCTCTGAACTCATGTGACATAACAGGAACTTTATTGCTTTTTTAAGCCACAAAGTTTTTGGAGTATTCTATCATGCAGCAGGCAATCACTAATACACGTCCCTTCAGAAAAGTCTAGTTTCCATTCCTGGCTCCTCCATCCCACCTACAGATAAGCATTTTTTAAACTTGCTAGTTTGTTCTTCCATTTTTTAATTTTAAATATAAGCAAATATGTATATACTTGTATCATCCACTCTCAGATAAAAATTAATATATTACACACACTCTTCTGAACTTTGTAGTTTTTGGTGAACAGTATCTACGGAGAATCATTCCAAAGCTGAGTATAGAGATAGTTTCTATTTTTTTCAACTGCTGCTTGGTATTCCACTCTCTATTGGATCCACAGGCTGTTCAGCCAGTCGCCTACTGATGTTATCTCTGTCTAGTCTTTAACAGTACAACTAGTGCATAGGAAATAGGATGCATATACTTTCTTATAGTTTTGCCAGTGTCTCTTTGGAATAGGTTCCTAAGTCTGCTCTTTTAGAAGTGTTTTCCTGTTACTTCTGCTCTTGTGTTTCTCTCTTTTTCTCCTGCCTCTACTGCAGAATCTAATCAATAATTTAGTAATTAATTGCTTTATTTTGTACTATTCCGAGTTTCCCATGTTCTTTTTTTTTTTTTTTTTTTTTTTTTAGGGCCACATTTGCAGCATATGGAGATTCCCAAGCTAGGGGTCCAGTAGGAGCTACAGCTGCCAGCCTACACCACAGCCACAGCAACACCAGTTCCACGCCGCGTCTGCAACCTACATTACAGCTCACGGCAATGCCAGATCCTTAACCCACTGAGCGAGGCCAGGGATCGAACCCGCAACCTCATGGTTCCTAGTAGGATTTGTTTCTGCTGCACCATGACGGAACTCCGCCATGTTAGTTCTTTACGAATGAGATTGTGCTATTGTAGCCCACATAAGGCAGTTATGGTTCTAACCTGCTGCTGTCAGGAGATTGGGTTTAATATTAAGTTTGTGGGGATTAAAGAAGATGTGACCTAGGAAGCAAGGGGGAGGAGAGCCATGGGGATCTGGATGCACAAAGATAAGAAATCTTTTTCAGTAGGTTTGCTACGTGTAAAGCAATGATAAAAATATCATTCTCTCCCACTATTATTATAATGACCAGGAGGATAAAAAAAGATTATCTTGAAGACTAATGATGAAGATTATTAAGATCTAAGATATGAAATAATAAGAACCCAGGTTACAGAGAGAATCTTTTTCCAGGCTAACCAGCAAAGCAGGCAGCAGATATCTTGCCAATGACAGTGGCTGAAGCCTTTGCAGAGGTAGATTATATTTAAAATGAAGATAGTTTAGGGAGCCAAACCTATAACTGAAAACCCATCCTCTAAGGGTCAGTCATCCTGAATGTTTTCATACTTTCAAGAAAGAGGTGAATACGGTGGCAAACGACCCTAGGATGCCTGCCCATCAGCCAAGTTAGCTTGATCAACCCTGGTGACCAAACACAGTTTCAGTTACCAGGTCGGATCCCCTGCACATCCAGGAATGAGAATGTACACGTTAACAGCTTGAAATAAAGATGCTATAGCCCCAACAAAGAATTGCAATGGCACAAAACCACAGAATAACATCGAGAAAACTTGGAAGAAGCAAGGCAACAAGGAGAACAAATCAAACCAAAGGTGGCTCCCTAGACCACCATCTCTTCAGGTGAGAGGAACTGGAATTTGATTTCAGACCTTCTTGTCCAGTTGCATCTATTTATGCCTAAATTAACTGTAAAGAAAATTGTATAGAGTTTTCAGCTCAAGGTGTGTGTCAAGTCCTTCTTGTTTTCATCCAGTCCCTAAATATTGTTACATATTTTTAGATATACAATTATATATACATATACAATTTTATGTTATATATAGTTTTATATCTCTGTGAAGGTGGACTCTATTTTAGACAAAGTTCTGTTATTCACTGTGGGCAAAACCAAATAGGCAGTCTCCCTTTACAGCTGTGAGGTTGCTACATCATTATACTATTGCAAAAAAATACTGACAAGTATATGGTGACAGCAGATTTTCAACAAACCCTGGATGCACTGATCAGATCCTTAGCTCCAGATGTTTATCCCAACTATATTCTATCCTTGCCTTCCCCCGTCCTTGTGTGAATTAAATGTCATGAACCTTTATGCAATCGATGAGATCCTTAAAAAGTTGTATATGACGCTACCTTTTACTGTCACAAAACACTTTTATACACACACTAAGTCACTGAAGATGCAGATTCATGTCTAGAATCTCTGCATTTTAGAAATTTATGATTTAGTCAGGGAGACCGAGTGTAAACACAAAGATAAAGACAATCACCGCTAAATGATTTCAGGACAAGAGAATTTTAGGGTGCCGCCTGCTGGAAACACCATTCAGGGGCTGGACAGCCGATGAGTGATGAAAGATTTGATGACAGATAAATGGAGAAGAGGGAGGAGGGTTTGGGCAGGAGAGACTGTGTGAGCTAAATGGGGAAGCTGGCGATGTGCCATAACATTAGCTGTGGCCAGGACCACAGGGTAGCATGTCCCATCCGGAACTGAGGATTTTTCAGTGGGAGGGGAAGAGGGTGAGACATGAAGGAAGACGAATAGGCATGGTGTGTCGGATGGAATGGGGTGGGGGGAGGGAGTGTTGCAGGCAGGAGAGCTGATTTCATGTCTATAAATAGAACCATGTTTTTCACTCTAAGACTGGGAACCCAAGGACACCTGATGACTTCAGAGAAGTCTCATCTTCATTTCTAATTAAACTTTAACACTGCTTCAACTTCAGGTGTCCATCTGATGAAAGAAACGTTAACATATGGAGGTCTGGGGAAGTCATTCTGGCTTATACATAAGTTAACTTGAGTTTTATGCTAATTAAATAAGCCTATCTGTGGCCTATCAAACACACATTATACATCTGCTTTAACTATTAAACAAAAGGGCACACTTTCAAGACATAAAGAATGTACATGTTAAAAATAGCAATTAAATGTCTTCGTTCCTGGGGTGCCAGTGCTGGTCCTTCTTGGAAGATAAAACTCCCTTCCCAGGTGCCAAGTCCATACTGACTCTGTGAATCTGCTGAGCTGGTTTTCTTGAAACCTTTAAGGAATGTATTCCTGACTTGTTTGATGCTCTTTGTTACGAAAAGATATAAAGTTGTGCTGAGGAGTTCCTGTTGTGGCTCAGTGAATTAAGAACCTGAGTTGAAGCTGCAGTGTCCTTGAGGATGTAGCTTCAATCCCCGCCCTCGCTAAGTTGGTTAAGGATCCATGAGCTGTGGTGTAGGTCATAGATGTGCTTGCATCCGGCGTTGCTGTGGCTGTGGTGTAGGCTGTCAGCTGCAGCTCTGATTCCACCCCATAGCCTGGGAACTTCCTTATGCCGAGGGTGTACTTGTAAAAAGAAAAAAAAAAAAAAAGAAGAAAGAAAAAAAGAATCCAATGAACAAACAAAAAATTGCTGAAAATCATGCTTCTCTGGAGCAGTTTCTCAGAGTAATCTGAGAGGCTATCTTCTGTGCTATGATCTTCAGTTTGGCTCAGATAAAACTCTTTTCTATTCCTATTATAAATTTTTTGTTGATTATCTTCATCAACACATCCATTTTGGCCTCAGGGTCTACCTGTAAATACTGGCATAGAGTTGGGCTTTCTATTTCTAATTTATCCTTTGGTAAAGTGAGAACATGTTTAAAAGATAACGAATGACTGGTTAATTGGTCTCGGGCAAATTTTAATCTCGCACTCTGGGCACGTCTGAAGTGGGGCATGTCTGTGTACCCCTCCCATGTGCAGAGGCTCATCCTTCATCCTAGGTTGCTTTTAGTGTATTTCAGGAATGGGGAAGGCATGGAAAGTTACCTATCTTGAATGGCTTTTTAAGAGCCTGATTTTTCCACATATACCATCTCACTTAATTGTAGCAGCAATCCTGTGAGTATTAGTCCCAATTTACAGATTAAAAAAAAAATGAGACCTGCAGAAAAAACTTGCTCAAAAGTACAAGCTAATAGAAGGGGCACGTGTGCAAACCACTGAATGAAGCCAATGTTTCCTTTCTTTCTTTTGCCAAGAAAAGTCTGGAATGGGATACTGATGACTGTGATCGTTCCAAGTCAAGCAGTCATTCACAAAAGAGGGAGCTGTGAGTGGTAGTTGATACTTCGAGTTCTCTTTGTGTGTCAGGCATTTGTAAGAGCTTTTACATGTGTTAACTCATTAAGTCCTTATAACAACCTATGAGGCAAACACACTTACCCATTTTGCAAATGTGGAAGTTTTGTCAGAGAGATGTAAATTGCCCAAAGTCATACTCCATCAAATGATGAAGCCAGGGTTTGACCCTAAGCAGCCCAGCTCTTATGACAACACTCTAAAACATCAGCCAGCGCAGCCCTTAGACCTAGTCAAGAAAGACTCCCATTCTGTGCCCTATGCTCTAGGGGACCCACCCCACCCCCATCCCCCCTCTAGCTACACCTCTTCCTGTGGGAAGAAGAGGCCCTGGGCCCAGAAGCCATGACCACCTGAATCCTATACCAGGTACCTAATCCCACCCAGTATCTCTTCCTCGATACCCCCAAGTCTGCCTCCAGAGGTGCACAGGCTTCTTTCTCAGGTCCATCCCTTTAAGGCACAACTGCACCCCCAGTTATGCACTTTGAGAACCAAGAGGGCCCAGATGTGTGGGGTAAGGTATCCTCACGGGTCAGGTCAGATCTGGCAGCAGAAAGTTAGGGGAGTGGGGGTCGAGGGCCAGCACAGCCCCTCACGACCACACTGCCATGTTCTGACACAGAGCTCCAAGGAGACGGAGAATTCTAAACCTGACCTGGGCCTTCCAGATCAGGAAGTCTGTTTGTTAAGACAGGAAAACAACATATTTGATTGAACAGTTTGTTGGCTTGTTCAAAACCTTAAACATTCAGAGGCAAGTGAGCCTCCTTTTGTAGTCTCGCCTGGGGTCCACAAACATCAAGGGCGAGCCTGATCCCTGTTCATTTGCTTCGCAGAAGAAGCTAAGCCAACAGAGCATGCCCTACCAGTCCAGCACTGCTCAGGCACATTATGTATTTTCTCCTTTTGTCCTCATGACAACACTGGGAGACAGCAATCTCCATTTCCACATGGCAGTTAGGATCAGAAGTTGTATTACAGTGAGAGCTTTACCTTTCTTATCCTAAAATGAGATTGATCTATAATCATCATCTTATCTGCTCTCCTTTCGTGACTATAAAATCCTTTCAAAACACCAAATAAAGAGATTCGTCATCCTACTTAGAAGGTTTTCATCTCATCCCACTGCATTATTTTCTTATCCTGACAAAATGAACAACAACCAGGGCCAATTTTAAGCCACCCTGATGGAAGATACAGAACCACACTGGACAGCTCCTTGAGAAGTTGGCATAAAGTCATATCTCCTCCAAAGGTTGAATTCTGAAGCCTTGCTGCCTAAATGAGGCAGGAGATAGATGGGCTCTAGGACAGACATTTACAACCAACTCCTGTCTGTACTCCCAGATAAAAATAACAACAGGCACAAGGCAAATAACTGGTGCTTTTCTTCTGTGAACTGTTACATAACGGTAAAGACAGGATCAAAAGAGGGGCTGAGTCCTACTTGGGCAAAAAAAGACCAAGAGGTCACATACTCCCCATCTTCAGGGTCACAGAGACCCCAAGTACACACATGCAGAGAAACACCTCTGAGTCAGAAAGGGAGGGGGTGCCAGGCCATAAGAAGTTGAAATAACCTTCCCAGCAGGCTTTGCTTTGTTATCCATCTTGGCCAAAAGGTGCGCACACAGATTAGGGAGGACCCTGGGTCTGGTCAGGTGTGAAAGATAAAACAAGATAATTGTCCAAAGAAAGACCCAGAGGAACTGCCCCATATAAGTGGTTTAAATCGCCTCTCTGGCAGCTCCTCATTCAGGGGACGCCCGCACCCCTACTCCTCCTTTGGGTGTGTATTACTGCTTTGCTTCTGCCTTAGTAATTCTCTCTGTGCTCTCCCACATGTTGTACTGTGTTTCTAACAATAAGTATTATACCTGTTTTTATAGTCTTTGCCTCCTTGAAACATTCTTGCTTTCAATAGGGGGCAAGAATCAGGGCAATTCTGCTCTACGCCTCTAGCTGGTCTAGGGGCTAGGATTCCTGGTTTCCATCCAGGCTGCCCAGGTTCAATTCCTGAGCAGAGAATTAAGATCTCACTTCAGGAGTTCCCGTCGTGGTTCAATGGTTAATGAATCCGACTAGGAACCATGAGGTTGTGGGTTTGATCCCTTGCCTTGCTCAATGCGTTAAGAATCCGGCGTTGCCCTGAGCTGTGTTGTAGGTTGCAAATGTGGCTCGGATCCTGCATTGCTATGGCTCTGGTGTAGGCTGGCAGCTACAGCTCCGATTAGACCCCTAGCCTGGGAACTGCGGGTTCGGCCCTAGAAAAGGCAAAAAGACCAAAAAAAAAAAAAATCTTGCTTCAAACCATCACTCACTGCTGTCTCTCTGAAATCATAACTACCCAAGTGACACACAGTGTGCCTACAGGAGAGTCATTTCAAAAATGATCTCATCTTAGCTTCAGATTGTCCTCATGATCAGGAATGTTGAGGGGTACTTTGCACACGTTGCAGAGAAAGAAATGAACTCCAGGAGGAATTTGAATCTGTCACCCATAAAACCAGGCCTGAGTTCCAGGTAAGCCTCTTCTTCCCAACTTAACCTCACTCATCTTAGAAGAAAACCCTGGGCCATGACCAGCCGTAAGAGGATAGATACTTATTCCGCCTATCGGGAGGGTTAACTCTTCTAAACATATTGACCAAATTAAAATGCCACTGTCCTTTTCGACAGGTGTAGATCAAAAAGGTAGTTGCCAGTATCCAATGTGACTGCCCGTCTAAGATTTCCTTCTCACCAACACGAGCATGCTGTCAAAAGGGAACAAAGGACCAGATCCACCACACAGTTTTTGGCACCATTGTCTTCTGCCTGGAACTGCCGTGAGGCATAATAACCTTACATAATGAGAGGCATGTCTTCCCATACAAGTGACTCTCCAGTTCCTCTTCAGTGCCCCAGGCATGGTCATTATGGAGATGGAGAGAGTGGGGGCTGCCAGGATTCAGCACTCACGATGCTCTAGTTCTCTTATAATTGGCTTTTTTTAGATGCAAAGCACTAAGAGGAGTAAGGGTAGGTGGGTGGTACTTTTACAGACCCATTATCAATAACCACTTGCCAAGGCCAGCCTGCTTTGTCCTCTTGTTTAAAAATAGGAGGAGGAGGAGAGGTTGGGGGAAGGTGAGCAAGGAATACTTGCTTGTTTATGTGTTCCTTAAGCTTGAATCTGAGAATTTGCCTCTGGCTTTCTCTTTCTAACCAAGAAAAAAAATCTTAAAAGTGAAGTGAAAAGACAGCCGAATGACTTTAGTTAAGTATTTCTAATTTGAAAACTATGCAGAGGCTGGGGAGGGACATGAGATTAGAGTATAACTAGAGCCAAAATATTTTTTGCTTTGTTTTGGACATATGGTTTCCTGTTACCAGATCGTGCCAAGGGTTCCCCTGAGACATCAAGACTGCATCCACCTGGTCCTTACCTGGCCCTGTCACATCTCATGTTTGTGTTTTCATGCTTATGTTTTTGCATGGCTAGTGGCTTGGGTCTAGTTCTCCAGGAAATAGACTCCAAGAGGGCAATTTGAGGGCAGGAGGTCAATGTAGTTGTGCTCTGGGAAACAACAACTGTAAGGGAACGAGGGAAGCAGTTGCAATTGGGGGCCACAGGTAGTACCCCCCGAGCTGGGATGGCCCTTCTGAGTTTTCCTAAACTAGGATGCAGGCTCTGGCTTCTGTTGCTCCATCTAGACTGGTCCTGGATGTGGACTGCCTTCAGTCAGGGAGATATAACCTTGGACCAAGCAGTTGCCTGCAGCCAAGTGCAACTCCCAGAGAAGGATGGACGTGGGGGCCAGAAAATGGGGGGGGGATGAGTGTCTTGGTCCTGAAAGGGAAGCCCAGGTAGCCCACCACATTATTCACTGTGGTTGCTTTTTTCTACTCCTCAGAATACAAGTTTGTGATCCACCTGTATCTCCAGTGCCTACAATAACATTGGCCACATAGATAGGTACTCAGTGTATGGGTGTTGAAGTAACATGAATGAGTTAACCCTTTTTGTTCTGCATAATTCTTGATTGCTTTACACATGTTGGTGAGGGTAGTAATATAACACTTTTTTTCCCCCTAGAAATACTGAGGTCTTCTTCTAAGACTTAAGGACATTCTCCTATGTAACCATACTAAAATGTTCACTTTTAAGAAATTAACACTGATTGAATGCTATGACCCAATATATTCAAAGTTTTCCAATTGTCCTAATAGCACACTTTCAGCTTTCTCTTTCTTTTAAAGTCCAAAATCCAGTCTAGAATCACACATTTAATGGTTCTGTCTCAGGTATTTTTTTCTATCTTTTAAAATTTTTTAAAATTTATTGATTTATTTTGGCTGCACCCGTGACATATGGAAGTTCCTGGGTCAGGGATTGAACCCACACCACGTCAGAGACCCAAGCCTCTGCAGTGACAATATCAGATCCTTAGCCCATTGTGCCACCTCTGGTATTTTTTTAATCTGGAAATTTCCTCAGCTTCATTATGACTTTCGTGACATTGACATGTTGAAGCACTTGGTATAGTTGTTTTGAAAAGTGTCTCTCAGTTTGGACCTGCCTGTTTCCTCATTTTACCTTCAGGTGAAACATTTTTAACAGGAGGACCTTATATCGGATGTTGTATTTTCTGTGGATCACAGCGGAAGGCAAATGAGCCTGCCTGTCTCCTTACTGGGAATGCAAAGTTGAATCACTCAGTTAAGGCAATGTCTGCCAAACTTACCCACATCAAAAATGTTCTTTTTGGGAGTTCCCTGGTGGCTCAGTGGGTCAAGGATCCAGCGTTGTCACTGCTGTGGCTCAGGTCACTGCAGGGGTGCTGCGGGTATAATCCTGGCTGGGAAACTTCCACATGCCATGGGCACAGTCAAAAAAAATGTCCTTTTCTCTTTGTATTTAATAACCTATGATGTGATTCTCTGCAACTGTGTGAGTATCCTGTTCCCCCCAAATTGTTCTCTCAATGATTTTAGCGTCCATTGATGATTCTTACCTAAATCAAGTGTTTTTGTGATGGTTATGAAATAATGCAGTGCTTTTGGAAGCAAAATATCTCCTGGTGCCAAACATTAGTTGTGGAATCTCTGTAACTAGAAATTCCACATATTGTGAAACCATCATAATGCTATAACTCATAGGATGCTTCATTAGAAGTACAGCTCTGAACAAGAAGTGCCTCACCAGACTGCAAGTTACCCTCCAAAGTTTTTACTGAATGAACAGAAGATGAGAAATAGGAACCCATATTATTTCCAAGGTCAAATCGAAATTAGGCTGTAGTCAAAATGGGAATAGTCAAAGAATCCTTTGACGTGAGTATGGAGAAGCTAGCAAGACACCCAGGATTGCTTGAACCACCCATTGTCTAAAATTGATGAAAAAGCTTGTTCATAGAAGTGTAGATGAGAAGACAAGTTTTCTCACCTCAGTTTTTTCTAATTTAAATCAGTTTTTTTTTTCTGATTACAACAGTAATGGTATAAATTTCAAACAACAAAGAAATGAATGGTATAGAAAGTAAAACAAAACAAAACTTCCTGAGATGCCAACTATTAACAGCCTGAAGGTATATTCAGCCTGATTCTTCCTTATGTTTTTTCTAATTATCTACCAATCTATGTGTTTATCTGTCTAGACACATGTATATTCACATTTACAGTGCTTGTATTACATATCCTTATATATTATTTTGTATAACTGATACACAATGTGGTAATGTAAGTAAACCTAAAGACATGTTGCCTTGTTAATTCAATATTTTTAATTTAATTGTATTCTACATCGATTTTTTTTGGATTTTAACTTAAAAAAAATGTTAAGGGATCGAGTGAAAGAAGGGGCCAGGGAATCTCACTGTTTTGGTAAATCCTTGTTCTTAGGATGATTCCCTTGCCTCAGCTATGCCTGGTATCCCTGATTCCAGAATGTCTCTGGTTCAACCTCTTTAGCAAGTAAACCTTTAGGCTGCTGCTGGTTGGTAGAGGGAAAGGCACCCGCAAAGTCAAGTTGAGGTGGGAATCTGCGCTCCACCTGCTTCTTATATAGACTTGCTACAAATGCTTTGCTTTCTAGTTCACCCTCAGAGGTAGCAGATGCCACCTATTTCTGGACCATTCTGAAGCTCCATGGCATGAGTGTCCTATTTATGGGCCTCTCTCACTGCAAAGTTAAGATTTTAACTTGGAGTTTCCTAGTGGCTCCGTGGGTAAAGGATCTGGTGTTATCATTGCTATGGCTCTGGTTTGACCCCTGGACCAGGAACTTCCACATGCCACGGGTGTGGCCAAGAAAAATTTGTTTTAGCTTAACCTGGTAAACAAAATCGGCCATCAACTTTCTTTTTTTTTTTTCTTTTTTTTTTTTTTAGCTATTTCTTGGGCCGCTCCCCGCAGCATATGGAGGTTCCCAGGCTAGGGGTCGAATCGGAGATGTAGCCGCCGGCCTACACCAGAGCCACAGCAACTCAGAATCCGAGCCGTGTCTGCAACCTACACCACAGCTCACGGCAACGCCGGATCGTTAACCCACTGAGCAAGGGCAGGGACCGAACCCGCAACCTCATGGTTCCTAGTTGGATTCGTTAACCACTGCATCACGACGGGAACTCCTCAACTTTCTAATTTTCAAAATTTCATTCTGTCTTTTCCTTTCCTGTTCTCTTTCATATTGTGGTTTTGTGCATTTTTATACTTTGTTACTTTAGTTTGGAACAGAGTGGCACTAGCATAAGTGTTTAATCTACCATATTTTACCAAAACTCTCCCAACCTATTATTTTTTAGCTAACCTATATATCTAGAATATCTTTCCAGAGCAGTGGAGAAATTTTTTGCTTATTTTTATTATTGTTGTACATAACTCATTTGCTTAATCCCCTATTTACGGACATTTGTATTAGTTCCAAACCTTTGCTATTACAATAATGCATGAGAGCATCTCTGTGAACACTGGTGGATATTTTTGAACAGCAGGTCTGAGTAGTGTCATTGCAGGTGTGCATTACTGCTTTCAGAAGTGTGCAGGGAGCAGCAGGTGCCTGAGCTCTTCAGGTTCTGCCTCACAGATCTGGTGTCCTGGGGGGTTGTCCAGTGGGTTCTCACTGAAACCTGATGCTGGGAAACAGCAGCCTTTTCTTCCTGATGCAGATGGAGCCCTTAGGTCATTATGAGCAGAGTATTGATCCCAAGGTTGTGCTCAAAGTAGTCAGGGATGTACAGCAGAAGATGAGGCATGGTCTACACTGCAGGAGTTTAAAATCTTTGCCCTGATGAGAGAAGCAGTGGCCCTGAAGAGGAAACAGTTGTACCTTTCTTTTCTCTGAAGTTGGGCACAGAGAATATGATCACATGACAAGGAATGACTGTCTTTTCAGGTGACTCTGAACACGCTTCTTACAGAATAAAAGGAAAAGAGGGGAGATGTTACCAACTCCGATGAAGGCATGACTGTAGGTCATGACTGTAGGTCTCAAGTTTGGTTGTCAGCCCCCTGGTTGCCCAGTAATACCCATCTGACATGGTAGTGACCTAGTTCACAAAGAGTCCCTTCCTGGTTTGTGCCCATCCCCTGTGCCCACCCACTGTCCACTTTGCAGCTTTCTGGCTGATCCCTGACCATCTACCCTTTGGGAAGGAAAGTAGATGAGATTAAACTATTTAAATCTGTGCTTCAAATAGTAGGAACAGGAAAGCAGCTAAGAGTTCCAGCTAAGGCACTGAGTAAGAATTTTTTTCTTTTTTGTATTGCATTTATTTCACTCTCAGAGTTGGCGACATGTCAAGTAGGGTTAAAATGCAAGGATGAAACAGAAACAAAGCCAGAAAGACAGCAGAGAACCCAGAACCTAGTGTGTTCTTCTCAATGTTCTGTTTAATTCCACTTGGGTCTATTTAACTCCATTACAGAAGTTCAGTGATGATGATGATATATCACTTGTGCATTTCTTAAAAGATTGAGGTAATCTGTTCATAATATATTTAAACTAGAAGTCACCCATTTATGGAGCATTTTCGAGAGCCCAGAGCTTTATGTGCATTATCTCATTTGGATGCTCTCGTCTCCTTATGGTGGGTGTTTTTATTACACCCATTTGTTACCCCCTTTTATAGATAAGGAACTGAAGCTAAGAGAAGTTAAAGACATTACCCAAGGTATCATGGGCTAGTAAATCATCAGATTTGAGCCCAGCATTCTGACCCCTGGGTCCATGCTATTTACTCCAATACCTATTTTCATTTCTACCATTTACCCCCCGGTCTTTATCCCACATGCACACACAAAGTCACAGTTATATTAAAGTGTACAAAGTGTTTTTTACTCTGCTCTCTACTCCCACTTATCATATCAAACATGTTTACATGTTTCCCCCATCAGTATAATTGCAATTTGCATTTTAATAGGTTCATAATGTTTCCTTGAATCGTCATAGCATCGTTTACCAAACCATTTCCTTCCTTCCTTAGGAGTTTTATCTGTTCCCTATTTTTTGATTAGCATAGACAGCACCGTAATAAACTTCTCTGGGCTCTCAGCTTTTGCCTGAGAAACATGAGTTTCCTGAGGATAAATTCCTAGCCGTGGGATTTGCCACATATTTGCATATTGCTTTCCAAAAGGGTTGTACTAACTTACAGTAATACCAAGAGTGAATTAGTAGCCCAATTTCACTGTATCCCCCATAAAATTAGCTTAATGGAGCACATTCAAGCAACAGTATAAAATAAAGGGAATACTCTTATGGTTATTGTTACAACAAAAATGATTACCAGGAACCAAAATGTCCTTGGAGATCTTACCCCTCATTTCTCTGTGGTTCCCTTCGCTGTTTCTGTAACATCCTCATGTGAGGTCACAAGTGATGAGTTTGGCTCCATTACAGGACACCAGCAACATGGATACAAACTGGAAAGGGCAATCCATTATTCAGATACCAATAGCTGGCACTGAAATTGCTCCTTCTCCTGCCTTTCCAATTTCTATTTCCTTCTCATTTATGGGAACCACAACAACAACAACAACAAAACTGGGAGCATTTTGTTCCTACCTCCTCATTCCCTCATCAGTTTCCACAATCAGAACAGTCTCCCTTCCATTGGTCACCCACCCTCTCCATTCCGAAAGTCACCAGGCTGATTCTGATCTGTCTTCACTTGCCTGGACAGAGTGTTAACCCGAATCTATCCTACCTACAGCTCCCTGCTAATCTTCCTGAAGCACAGCCTCTGATTAGGTCATTTCTTTGCCTCAGAGTCAGCACCTTTCAGCCACCCCAGGAATGGTGTGCAGTCTGTGTGCCTGGCACACACAAGAAGATGCATCCTCCTCCCCCTCCATTCAGTGCCCCTGATGTCCCATCAGTCCTTGGAACGTGGTATTTGCAGGTCTAACAAGGTGCCTCAGCCAGGCAGGAGCTACCTGCAAAGCCTGGGCACACTCCTTCCACCTGTGTTTATAATGTTGCCTGCTTTCAATCACTCTTGAACTGAAGGGAATCTAGGAAGGTTTCTTATGCATCTTGAAAGCTACTGATGAGTATTATGACACAGCCTTTAAGCAGCTTTTCTGCCTGAAATCTCACCAGCTTCCTTTCCCAATCTACCCTCTACACAGCTTCTAGAGGGGTGTACCTAACCACAGGCTGGTCATGTCCCTCCCCAGCCTCCCCTGTCTCTGTGGGGTAGCATCTCAGGTCCTTGGGGAGCTGCCCCTTCTCCATCCTTGCAGGCTCATCATCCCCAAGCCCCATCCTCCTCAGCTGTCCCTCTGCCCCAGTCTAACACACCTCCTTAGAGAGCCCTAAGCAGAGATGCTCCTGTGTACCTCCAGGCCATCCACAGGCTGGCCTCTGCATGGAGTGCCCTCTCATTCCTTCACCCCCCTGGCAGACGTCTACTTCATGGCTCAAGTCACATGCCAGCTCCCCCGGGAAGTCTCCTGAAACCTTCACACACAGTTAGGCACTAGAGATTCTAGGACACCATCAACTTGCATTTGTGTTCACCTTGTGTTATGCTGACTAGTTAGAATCTCTCTCCACTAGATATGAACTTCTCTAGGGAAGGGACCATATTTGATTCATTCCGATATTCCTAATGCCCGGTATTGTTTCTGGCATTGGTAGTCGCTTCTGAACTGAAGTATACCCAGAGCCCTGCCTCCTTTAAATGGAATGGATTTGTTTGCCCCTTTAAATTCCAGATCCCCATCTCAATAATTGTGTGGAAGAATCCAACTTTGTAGACTGGAAACACCTAGCTTGGAACAGAAGTAGACTAACTCCTGTGCCCCTCTCTCCCATGACCCCATGGAAACTTCTCCAGGAACCTCTGGTTCTGGATCAAAAAAAGAGGAGAGGAAGCAGAGGCTGCCCCAATCCCATTCTTGTGGGCTCCCAGCATCACTGCAGTCATGCTTCTTCACTCTGCAGCAGCAATCAGCAGTCAGTTTCAGAAATAATGGGTCCAGTTTCTAGGGGTTTTCCTCTCTCCCTGGACCAGCCCCCCTGGTACCCGTCCAAGAGAACCCTGCCCAGTCTGCTGTTTAGATGTCCAGGACCCATCCCTCCAGCCCTTCCTCAGGGCTCCTGAGCTGCCAGCATCAGCCGGGCAGCACAGCCCTTGTGGGAGGTCTGGGCTCCACCCTGGCAAGCTCCCCTCGAGGCTTCTGAGTTCCAGTAGCCTCAGTCTCTTCTTGTTTCTCCAGCCAGAAGATCAGCAGTTGCTTCCTGCAGAGGCTAAATCTGCATACCTCATGGTCCCCCTTTTACTTTCCCAGTCTTCCAATTCCTATAACCCATTTCCCAGATTAAATTATCTCTGTTAAAATAGTTGGTATGGTTTCTGTTTTCCCCATCTGACCCTGACTGGTACAGGGACAACAGCTCCTGGGAAGCTGCCACCGAAGTCCTGCTCATTTACAGCTTTCAAGGCACCCCTGACCGAGGTGAACTGTAGTGATTATGATCACTGTGTACTGAATACTGGTACATGCCACACATGACGTGACAAGCTTTAAGTGTGTTATAAGAGTCTGGTTGTGCAGGACAGTGGCCAGACCACCTGTGACAGCAGAACTCTGACCCACAATCTCTGCAGCAACCAGCACAGGAAACCAACCACAGCCTCTGCAATGCTGGACCCAGAATGGGCAGGACTCGGTCACTGGCTACCGGCTTCTCTAATTCTTGCCTCTGCTTCCAAATCAGGACCAATCCAAGAAAGCCAAATATGTTCTCCAAACCAATCACAGAAGATGCTCTGCTTCTAGTTAGCCCACCTCCAGCTTCTCCACGCCCACAACCTCCCCACAGAGCTTCTCTTCACTGTATAGCTTTCCCACTCCTGCCTGCTTGTGAGTCTCCACAGACTCGGTGATGACTCCCCTGATGTGGCAAGTTCTGTTTGTTTTCTTTGGGTGATCGTCATCTGTTTCTTAGTATCATCCAGCAAAGCACACATAATTTAGGTCCATTATACAGATGTGAAAACTGACACTCAGAGAGGCCAAATAATAATAATTAAGCCAATAGCAATTAAGTGACCGGTTGAGGATTCAAACCCAGGTAAATCTGACTCCAAATCCTGAACTGGCTCTGTTATACCTCAAGCATGGTGTTTATTGGCTCCTACTACGATTACGTCTTAACAAGGCTATCTCCCTGGCCAGCCTGTGCCTTTCTCAAAGTTGGGAAATATAACTTAAAACTTTGTATTCTCCGCGCTAACTCAAGGCATCACACGTAGTTGACACTCCTAAATCTTGTTGAGGAATAGTGCAAAGGAAACGTCTGATTTTCTTCCCTGGCAGGTGACTGAGAAAACCCTTGAGAAAGAAATAAAATCAGTTACATGAATGGCCTGGGATGTACTGAACTCTCTCATTTTCTTCCTGGACTGTGGTATAGACTCTGGACACGAGTATGAAGAAGGCGTCACCACCTGTGCATTGGTGGGGTTTACATCCAGAATGAAAGAAGCAGGGGCAGCACATTCTTGTGCTCTACCTGCATGAGGTCAAGGCAAACACCATTGTCCATGTCCCAGCATGGGTCACCACAGTTACTTAGAAATCTGCTGTTACATAAGCAGGTGGTTGCCTCATTCATCCCTTCTCTCCCCCCCAAAAAAATCTCTCTCGTGCTGTTTTGAAACCACCTGTTTGAAAACCTGAAGAGGGCAGAGACCAAAAGTCCTACCCCGCCACATAGTCTGAAAGGCCAAGACCCGCAGACACTTGGGTGGCCACCAGGTGGCACTAGTGTTGAGCTGATTGTGGCTTCGGCCTTCTGCCCACCTTGCCAGGGTGGCCATCACATTTATCAACAGAGGCCAATAGGTATAATGAAAACTGGAGCTGGAAATAGGGCTGCTCTTATAATCCCACAGCAAGCTCTTTATGTAATTGCAACTTTAATCATTAATAGGGCATTTGTTCTGCACCAGAAGCCTGAATTAGCAGTGGTTTTAAGAACTGAAACCAGCCTAATGTTTATAGGAAGCAAGGTCATGAGGGCTTTCAGAGAAATGACTGGAGCCGTCTCCCAGCAGGATTAATGTAAATGAAGCTTTTCTTTGGTGAGCTTCATTCTGTTTGTTGCCCTGGGTTTTCGAAATTGCAGGTTTTCTGAAGATCACAGTTTAATTACCTAATTGTACAAAAATAATCCTCAATAAAGTAGTGAGCAAACAAAAAAGATGGCAATATTTTCCAAGCTCTTACCAGCTACTGAAAGCAGCCTGATATAGGCAAAAGAATAGGTCTCGGAATTGAACTGGGGTTCGAATCATAGCTTTGCTCCTTCCTAACTGCTTCTCTTTGGGTGAGTTCTTTAATCTCTTAGAGCCTGTTTCTCTGTCTGTTAAATTAGGATGGTGAGGTATACTTCATAGAACTGTAAGGATTAAATGATGTGTGGCACCTGTAGATGCCTAGTACATTGCAGGGAGTGTAGTTGGTGTGCAGTAAGTGAAAATCCTTCCCCCAGTTCACTGAATAGCAGAGCTTTGCATTGATAGTGAAAGTGGATACACTGTTCTTTTGCAGCCAGCACGCCCTGGATTTTATTCCTCTGAAATCATTTCTCATCTACCATCCATTTTGGCTTGCAGCTTTCAGAATACAGCTACCTAGGGCAGAGAGCTGTATGGGATGGAGGGGTTTTGTTTAAAATGCAGATTGGAGTTCCCATAGTGGCTCAGTGGTAACAAACCCAACTAATATCCATGGGGACACAGGTTTGATCCCTGGCCTCGATCAATGGGTTTGAGATCCGGCATTGCCGAGAGCTGTGGTGTAGGTTGCAGACACGGCTTGGATCCTGCATTGCTGTAGACCGGCAGCTACAGCCCTGATTCAACCCCTAGCCTGGGAACTTCCATATGCTGTGGGTGTGACCCCCAAAAACGAAATAATTAAATAAATGCAGATTAAGGATAAATGCAGAGCTCTGCATTCAAGGTCCGTACTCACACCTCCTGTGTGACTTGCTCTCAAAAGCCCTGCGTTGTCCTGAGGACAAGCTCTCCGCTGAGGCAGGAGAGGAGTGGGGCAAGTGCCAGCTTCCTTCCTGCTTTAGCTCTGTCACCTTAGAAATGTGGAAGTTGGATTGTGGGTTTGGTCTGGTTTCAGGTAGGCAAGACGGAAGAACGAGGTGGGATTGAAATATCTGTTGCCTCTCTCCAGGTCTTTGGAACGTCAGACTACTTCATGGTTTCTCACTCCTCCCCTAAATGCACAGCCAGAAAGCCAGGTGGGGGCCAGGTGTTGGGGGTCTGATGTGGGGCACAGGGGAGAGCATTTGACCTGGGTTCTGCAGACACGGGGTCCAGACCAGGCTCTGCTGCATAGTAATGGGTTTGTCTGGTCTTTGTCCTAGGACAGAGCTTCTAAAACTCTTGGCATTTCCTGAGCCACGGGAGTGTGTTATTCATGAATGCCTTGGGTCACACCTGAGTTTGTGGTAATGGGATGGCTCAGGATGGAGGCTGGTTACAGGAAAGACCAACCATGTGACGAGAGGGGTGGGGCTTTGAGCCTGGGAAAAGTGGGGGCTGAGTTATCAGTCATGCCTAGGTGATGAAGCCCCAGTACAAGCTCCAGACGCTGAGGCTCAGTGAGCTTCCTGGCTGGGCCAGGTGGGTGATATGCTCCAACCTCACAAGGAGAGATGCAGAAGCTCTGCTCTCAGGACCCTCGCAGACCTCACCCCGTGTGTCTCTTTGGTTGGTTGGTCCAGATTCATGTCCTTTAGAATAAAACTAATTGTAGGCATAGAATTTTCCTGAGTTTTTGGAGTCATTCTCACAAATTCTTAAACTTGAGGGAGATAGTGGGGATCCCCCAGATTTGTAGCTAGTTGGTCAAAAATGTGGGTGGCTTGGGACCTCCAGTTGCAACTGACATCTAATTGGGGACAGTCTTGTTGGTGACCATGCCTTTAAGTTGTGGAGTCTATGTGAATTCTGAGTGGTTAATGCACAGTTGAACTGCAGCTCACCAGTAGGTATCAGAATAGCTACTTACAGCTCCCTGGTCTCAGGCAATTCACTCATGTCTGAGGTTGTTTCTTCATCTATGAAGTGAAGTTGGCCACAGTGACTCTTGTCATCACTCACAAGGAGCTGGTCTCAGGGAAAGTGCTGGTCTCTGCATGCCCGTCTGGGTACCTCCTGACTCACCTGGTGACCTTAGGCAAGTCCAGCCTCCCTGGGCCTCAATTTTCACATCAGGAAGATGGGCCCCTCTGTTCCCATAAATCACAGCGTTTTTATAGGGTCAAACTTAGATCATCAATATAGGAAAGTTTTGGAAAATACTCTGTATTATTTTTCTTTTTCTTTTTTGGTCTTTGGAGGGCCACACCCATGGCATATGGAAGTTCCCAGGCTAGGGATCCTATCGGAGCTACAGCTGCCAGCCTATGCCAGAGCCACAGCAACACCAGATCCGAGCCGCATCTGTGAGCTACACCACAGCTCACAGCAACGCCAGATCCTTAACCCACTGAACAAGGCCAGGGATTGAACCTGCAACCTCATGGTTCCTAGTAGGATTCATTTCTGCTGCACCGTGACGGGAACTCCCGTATTGTTTTTCAAATAAAGCCCTTAACCTTTTTTTTACCCTAATTTCTAAATGCATCACACAAAAACACCTGAATTTATTTCCCCTGCATTTGGAGAGCATCTGGGATAGTCAGACTTAAAAAGATAAGCCTCAAGGAGTTCCCGTTGTGGCTCAGCGGTAACAAACCTGACTATTATCCGTGAGAACTTGAGTTTGATCCCTGGCCTTGCTCAGTGTGTTAAGGATCCAGTGTTGCTGTGAGCTGTGGTGTAGGTCACAGAGATGGCCCACATCCTGCATTGCTGTGGCTGTGGCATAGGCTGGCAGGTGCAGCTCCAATTCAGCCTGGGAACTTCCATATGCCGTGGATGTGTCCCCAAAAAGACAAAAAAAAAAGGTAAGCCCCAGGGAATAAAGGAAATTCACTCTGGGATGACACAGGGAGCTAGACAGTCATCCTCCTGAAGACAGTCAGAGGTCTTAGTGGTGTCCTGCGCAGGGCGCTGAAGGCACTGACCTGCCACCTCGGGAGCAAACAGGTTTTGACATGAACCACAAGAGGGGCAGACAGTTAAAGAGTCTAAGTGTGGATTTGCAGTGGGTTTATTTTCCGCACGATGGTTAAGGATTCTTTCTGTAACTCTGGGCAGGCCAGCTAGTGGATAGACATGACTCTAATTCAGTTACAAATGCAGAGACATGGGATTGAGATCCAGATGAGAGAGTTTTCAAAATTACGAGACCCTCATGAATAAAGTCCTCTCCCTCCTCCTTTCTTTTCGACTCCTCTTCTCAGCCAGGATGGGGGGAGCTAAACTGCTTCTCTTCAGTTCAAGGTGAAAAGTGACCGCGTTGTCTGCTGGGACCTCAGCATGTGCAACGTGGAAATCTCCTTCCACCCCCCACCCTTATCTCCTCCCGTGGGAACTTGGATAGGATCCCAGGCTTAGCAGCGTCTTGATGGAACACCCCCCAACACCCTGCGCTGTTGCTCCCCACCCCGGGCGACACTCTTCCACACCCCCTACTTCCAATTTTTACCAAGTTTAGCTCATTCTACCTCTTGAAGATATTTGTCAAACTTCTATTCACTTCTCCAACCCTTCGGCTCTGAACCTTGTTCAGATCCCGGCAGGCCTGAATCTGTGGGTAACCTCCATCTAGACACAGATTTGTTCAGGAAATTGGGGCTGAAGCTGCAGGTTTTTGTGGGGATTTTTTTGGTTTTTGTTTTTTGTTTTTTTCTTGCTTTTCAGGGCCGCTCCGGTGGCATAGGGAGGTTCCCAGGCTAGGGGTCTAATTGGAGCTGTAGCCGCCAGCCTATACCACAGCCACAGCAATGCCAGCTCCAAGCCGCATCTGCAACCTACCCCACAGCCCAAAGCAACGCAGGATCCTTAACCTACTGAGCAAGGCCAGGGATCAAACCCACAACCTCAGGGTACCTAGTCGAATTTATTTCTGCTCTGCCACGACGTGAGCTCTGCAGTTTTGGGGACATCAGTGACTTTAGCCTGAAGGGGTGAGGTAAGCAGAAGCTGCTAACATTGCTGTCTGTTTGCCAGACATGTCCTGGTAAAGTGAGAGGCTACTATGAAGTCTTGCCCGGGCCTTGATTTTGCACCAGTATTACTCAGAGTGATAGCACCTTTGCTTTATATACAGTTACTCCTAAATCCACTTCAAGAAGTGCCACTGCCCCCTAGACTTTTAACTCAAAGCCGTCAAAGAGCAGATCAGGACTTATGGGGCAAGAGGTGTGTGTGTCCTTGGCAGCAGATGGGAGAGAGGATACTGGAACCTAAGACCCCCTGTCATTGCCATGACAACAGCAGGAACTCGGGGGTGCCACCCATTAGAGATCTCTGCACTCTGGGAATGAAAGGCAATTGGTTTAAGGGCTTAACTCAATGCCTGTGCAATTAAGGTGATTCTCTGAGCCTCTTGCTGGAGAGTCAAAATGAGGCTTTAGAGAAGCTTGGGTCTTAAGTACATTCTGAAAAAATGCATTGCCCCATGAATATGAATGAGAGGGGAGAAAGAGACCGAGGAGGGGTCTGTTTTGAAAGGACCAGAGGACATGAGGACATGGTGAGTAGGAGGGAAGAGGAGAGAGGGAGGCAGCTCATTGGACCAAGATTCCACTTGATCCCAGCCAGGGGGACATTCATTTTCATCCTCAAGTGGTCCACAAATGTGTCTTGAGCACCTAATAGATGCCTTGCCCTAAGCTAAATGGATAAACTTGTCTCTGTCCTTAAAGTATTGTCTGGAGGAGAGGACAGAGGTGAGGATCTGGATGGCAGAGGCAGGGGCCCACATTTGGGAGTAGTACCACTACTTGGATGTTTCCTATATGGTTACTTATTTAATCCTCATAACCTCGTAGTGAAGTAATTATTATATCCCGATTTTACAGAGACCTAACTGGCAGTGAGAACTTAAATGACATGCCCAAGCCACACAGCTATTGAATGGCAGAGATAGGATTGGAGCAGGGGTCTTCATTTCCAAAACCTTGCGTATCCTTCACTGTACAATCCACCCTCAATAAATTAAAAAAAAAAAAAAAAAAACACCTTCTCAGCTTAGTGCCACCTGCCCAGGAGCCTCTGCCCTCGCCTTTGGTCCATCTCCGCCCTCACGGCTTGTCATCTGTTTCCCATTCCAGGCACAGGTGACGCAGATTCATTAGTTGGAAAGAGAGAAAAGCCATTCTCCAAGTTTTTTAAAAAAAAGTTTAGAATGAAGAAAATACACCCAAGAAAAACACGTTACTGTAAAGAATGAAGGTGGCTGAGGAGTAAACCTCAGAGTCTTCAGACAGTGAGCCGTCATCTCTGGGAGAAAGCGGATCTGCCCTCTGTCCCGGGATTGTGTCCCATGTCCCAGAGCTGCTTGCCGTCTGGGGACCCTGCAGCTCTTCTACTCACAAGAAACAAAGTCACAAGAGACTGCAGGGGAGGCAGAGCCGGCTTCTGGGAGGATGAGACTGGGTGAGGGCACCTCAGGATGTGGAAGACGGCAGAGCGAGGATGAGAGGAGGTAGGAGCCGGGGAAGGAAGGAAAGAGAAAAAGGAAGGAAATGAGGGAGGGAAGGGGAGGAAGAAAAGGAAGGAAGGAAGAATGGAGGGAGGGAGGGAGGATGGAGGTGGGGAGAGAAGGAAGGAAGGGAAGGAGAAAAGGGAAGAAGAATATTATCTTAAAACCAAATGCCAGCGATTGAGGGGCTAGCTGTTATTTTTCTCTGTCATGGAACTTTTTCTAGAGGCTTACAAGAAGGTAATGCCACAGTGTCAGATTAATCTTCAAGTTAATTGTTTGAGGACTGTAGGAGCTAATGCTCTTCCTGAAAAATTTATTCACAATACCATAGGACAAACTGTTCCTTTTTTCTTTTTTTTTCTCACGTTTTGTAAAGTTTTATTGACGTATAGATTCACAAGGTTGTGCTAATTTCTGTTGCACAACCAAGTGATTCAGTTGTACATGTGCACACATCCATTCTCTTTCAGATTCTTTTCCCGCATCGATGATCACGGAATATTGGGTAGCATTCTCTGTGCTAGACAACAGGTAGGAAAAATGATTTCTGCCTTGAGGTTTTTTTTTTTTCTTATTGTTCAGAAATCACATGCTCTTCTGTGCCATTCTGATCATCAGTCTTTTAAAATACCCCCTAAAAATCTATTCGTCAAATAACCGAGCTCGTGTGGCATCCCCAGGCAGACCTCTCCCCAGATAAACTCTCCTGTGGGGGCTAAAGCAGGAGAGGGGCGGTCGGTGCCCTCAGCTGAGCACAGTGAGCAGAACCTGCCTGGAGGGAGAGGGGAAGGGCGGGCCCAGGCCCAGCTTCCAGGAGCTTCCAGGGCCCCCGCGGCACCTATGACACACATGTGACTGGGCAATCCAGTGGGCGGGCGCCCTTCTCTGAAGGAGGTGCCCAGGGCAGGGGAGCGGGTCTGGAGGGATGGGCACACAGTGAGTCCCATGGTAGTCACGCTGACGCAGGCGGGCACTGAGTAGAGTGGAGATGCCCAGGGGGTGGGCAGATACATGGTTCTGGGGCGCAAGGAAGAAATGGCACCGGAGATGACAACTGAAGCCACAGGAATGAACTCGTGGGAGGAGAAAAGAAGGCAGCTTGAAAAACAGATTCTCTCTATTGGAATGAAGGACAGAATATATAAATATATACTGAATACATAAACGGAAGCGAAGTGAGTTAAAGCGACAGTAATAAGGGAAGCACCATAAGGCACCATATTGCGATCGTCTAGGCGTCAAAGGGGCAGCGTTCCAGGCTCCCCTCTCTGCTCTGGGTACTTTCTGAACAATTTCTAGCTTGTCAGTGTCCTGCCAACGCTATAGCCCGGAAGTGAATGTGGGATGAACAGCGCAGAGGGAAGGAAACCTCCCCCTCTCTCATTCTGGATCCCGATTTTCCCATCAATGTGGCTCAGACTTACAGCCAGCTTCCCAGCTCCCACATCCCGTTGATGGCCCCTTTGGGATTTACTACCTGTGTTCGTTTCCTGGGGGGTGCCATAACAAAGCCCCTCAAGCCGGGTGGCTTCAAACAACAGGATTGTATTCTCTCACAGTTCTGGAATGACGTGTCAGCAGGGCCTTGTTCTCTCTGAAACCTGTGCAGATTCCTGCCTCGCCTCTTCTCAGCATGGGGCGTTGGCCGGGACCCTTAGCACTCTTGATCTGCAGCTGCCTTGGTCACCATATGACATCCTCCTTGTGTGCCTGTGTCCCAATTTCCCTTCTGATAAGCACACCAGTCATACTGGGTTAGAGTCCCCCCGAATGACCTCGCCTTAACTTGATTACCTCTGTCAAGACCCTGTCTCCAAACAAATCCCATTCATAGGTATTGGGGGTTAGAACCTGAACACGTCTTTGGGGACAATTCCACCTATCACACCCCAGATAAAAAAGTGCCCAGTTTTTTATTACACTTGCTGCTGTCTCCTTCCTAAGCCTCATCGAATTATCCAACCACTCATCTCAACCCTTGAGGGCAGAGAAAGTAGGACCCAATGCCACAAAATTATATTAAAAGAACCTCGATCATGAAGGTTGCCATATGTATTTGCAGAAACCACTTGTGCCAGATGTCACATATCCCTGGCAATGAGCACCTAATCCACACACCGGTAATGGTGTCATTCAGGTGACAACATTTCTATCTCCTCAAATCAGCATGGGGTGGATGAGAAGAAGTCACAGGGCCACAGAAGCTCAGGGCAGGAGAAAGAAGAGAAAGGCAAGTCTTAGACTCCAGCGCCCTAAGGAAGCAAGTTACAGGCTCCAGGTAGGATGCAGTGAGAGCAGTTGTCCACCAGAGGGCAGATTCCAACCAATTGCGAACTTGGAAGATGGTACTAGAGACACAGAACCTCTAACCATTGATTTGCCTATGTGTCTCTTTTGCTATCATTATGAACCAAAATACTGTGTCCATTTTCTGAAATAGCTTCTCATATGAGACTAACAGCATTTAGTGTCAACTCTGATGACCTCCTTGCCCCATCACACGCAAAACTCAAATGAGGCCTTGTTTCAGAGCCACGGGAAGGTGGCAAAATGACCTACGCTAAAACAAAATGAAACAAAATAAAAAATTAACTCGTATGAGAGTTCCCGTCATGGCTCAGTGGTAATGAACCTGACTAGTATCCACGAGGACAAAGGTTCAATCCCTGGCCTTGCTCAGTGGGTTAACGCTACAATGTTGCCATGAGCTGTGGTGGTGTAGGTTGCAGACACAACTTGGAGCCCACATTGCTGTGACTGTGGTGTAGGCCTGAGGCTGCAGCTCTGATCTGATCCCTAGCCTCGGAACCGCCATATGCCACAGGTGCAGCCCCCAAAAGACAAAAAACCCAAAGACCACAGTTCCCGTTGTGGCTCAGCGAAAACAAATCCAACTAGGAACCATGAGGTTGCGGGTTCGATCCTTGGCCTCGCTCAGTGAGTTAAGGATCCGGTGTTGCTGTGAGCTGTGGTGTAGGTCACAGTCGCAGCTTGGATCTGGCGTGGCTGTGGCTCTGGCGTAGGCCGGCAGCAACAGCTCTGATTATACCCCTAGCCTGGGAACCTCCACATGCCGCGGGTGCGGCCCTAAAAGGACAAAAGACAAACAAAAAACAAAAAACCCCAAAAACCAAACAAAAAAACTCATCTGACTAGAGGGTGACCTGCCTGTCCTAGTGACAGCTCATCCCTCCCCCCCACCCTTGGGCCAAGACAAGGAAACCCATCTGGAGACAGCAGAGCTGTGACTTTTAAGGCCAGGATTCAGGACCATTTCAATCTCCAGATCTCAACAGGACCCAGGAATCAAACTTTACTCCTAAATCCCTGGTCCCTAAGACTTAGTTTGACCAAGCGAGAGAACAAATAATGTGACCAGACACTGAAGACGACATCTAAATAATTTAGTTCCTCTCCAGTTCCGCCTCCGTGGTTTATTTCCTCTAGCTGCATTTGTGGATAGTGAAGAGTCACCCCCCCAGCCCATAGACTCACATGCATGCACACGACGTACCCGCCTTTTCCCTGATTGTAAACCTGCAAACACACTGTGTTGGCCTTCATCTAGAACCAATTGTTCTCCAGCATCAGTGTGTGTCAGAATCACCAGGAAGTTGCTGGGCCCCAGCTGGAGTTTCTGATTCAGTAGGACCGAGGTGGATGTGGGTGCTGCTGGTTGGGGGCCCACACTTTGGGAACCACTGTTATCACTAACAGAGCATGCAGGAATTTGCCTCTCTCTCTGTTCCCTCCACACCCTGAAGCACTAGGATGCTCAGGAACAAATACTCACTCAATAAGGAAAAAAAACTAATATTTACTGAGCTTACTTTATGCTGGATGCTTCACCTTCATCATCTCATTTTATTTAATCTGTACAAATTCTTGGGAAGGAAGGGTCATTGTCCCCACATTCAAAATGCTCCAGAGGATTTTCATCAAGGTCCAGGACCTACCAAGTATTAAAACCTGGATGTGATCAAGCTTCAACAGTCATGACAAATATTCTGTTTCCCAGATGAACAGTGGATAATCTACAATGAACAAAAGTGTAAAAATATGCAGTTTGTAAACAAAAGTGAATAGCGGTGTAGGAAAACTTTGGAGTCACAAGTAGTATCAGCCGTGGATACCAGGTTGCCCCAGTGCCCCGTGAAATACACAGCCCTTGGAAGAGAGGGCCAGGCGAAGCAAAGAGCTCACCACTGTTTAGACAAAGCAGGTACTCCAGCCAGAACTGTCTCATAGGACAGAACACTATGCATTATTCAGAATAGAAAGTAGTTTCTATTTTTGTGTTCCGAGGAGAAGCGGTATTCATAGAAAAGGGTGTTGGGGAGGTTTGTTAAAAAGCTTTTTACAGATCAGAATTCCCAAGCTGGAGGCTTGATGAATTTAAAAAGTAGAAAAACAAACTGTGATGAAATGCCTAAATGCCCGAAACTGATGAACAACTCTTGGAGCTTTTGGGTTTCTACCTCAAACAGAAATGCCTGCTTCCTTAAGCTTTCCCTTTCTGTTCTATTAAGCAAATGGTAAGCATTTTGATTCTGAGTCTTTTGATTGTTTTGGGGGGGTAGTTTTCTATTCTAAGTAATGCACTATCAGGAAATACACCATTTGATATCCAAAACAGACTTATTGTTGGCGTCTTAGGGAAGAGCTAAACAGATTTTCGTTAGTGGCAATAATCAGTGTAAAGAAAAATCTGATTTCAACATATTAGGTTATACACAATTCAACCAACAGAGCCCCCTTTGCATACAAGGCATTACATTCAAGAAACCTGCAATTTAATTAGTAGTGTAATAGATATATTAATAATTATGGTGACTGTTGTGGACTGATTATTTATAACCCCTCAAAATTCACATGTTGAAATCCTAACTGCCTATCATGCTGGTGTTTGGAGGTGAGGACTTTGGGTGAGAATGAGGTCATGAGGATGGAGTCCTGACAAACAGAAGTAATGCCCTTCTAAGAAAATACATAAGAGAAATGGTCTTTCTCTTGGCCACAATGAGAAGACAGCCATCTGCAAACCAGGAAGTATGTCCTCACCAGACGCCAGATCTGCTGGCACCTTGATCTTAGGCTTTCCAGGCTTCAGAATGTTTGTTGTTTAAGACCCCCAGTCTGTGGTATCTTGTTTTAACAGCCTGAACCAAGATAGTAACTGTGATCCAACCGGGAAGGAAGAAAGAACAAAAATTGCTTCTTTCTTGATAATTCTTCTCATGTGTCTTTTTCTAGTCCTGTCCCAGCTTATTCTCTGCCAGCTGCCATCTAAAAGATTCCAGTTCTCCTATGGCCTGGTTACTCCTGGCCCTGTTTTACCCAACACAATGTTACCGGGTTTATCTTCCTAAATGAAAGTCAGTTTGATGCTCCGGTCAGAGTCTTTCCAAGGCTCTTAGTTGCTGGCAAAACTGAAGTGATCCTGGCTGTCCAAGTCCCCCATAATTCAGCTGCAAACGCCACGCCAACACTGTCCCCTTTCACTCTTCACTGTCAGATTGATACATAAGCTCTGTCCGTAAACACACTGCCAAGCTTCCCACTCAAAATCCAACGGAACGGACTGTACCACTCCTCCAGTATTTGCATATGCTGCCTCAAGATAATATTTGCTTCAGGGTGTCCTTCTCATGACTTGTCACAACTCCTAAGAGTAGGAATTGTGGACCATTTGTCTTCATATCCTCAGTATTCAGCACAGGCTGGGTACGCAGGAGGCCCTCAATACATCCACCCAACTTTAGGTCTTTCATTAAAAATATCAAGTCTTGGAGTTCCCATCGTGGCTCAGTGGAGACGAATCTAACTAGCATCCATGAGGATGCAGGTTTGATCCCTGGCCTTGCTCAGTGGGTTGAGGATTGGGTGTTGCCATGGCTGTGGTGTAGGCCGGCAGCTGTAGCTCTGATTCAACCCCTAGCCTCAGAACCTCCGTATGCCTCAGTGTGGCCCTGAAAAACAAAAGCAAAAACAAATGAAGCCTTGTTCACCAGTTCATACTTAGGTCCATCCAAGATACCTGACAAAATCATCTCAGAATTGCTTGGAGTAACAAAGAATAATAGTAAAGAGTTGGACACCTACAGACTTTTCAAGTAGATGCATCTGTTTTTCTCCAACAGGATAATGCCCTGCTCCTTCCAAAGTCAGCACACAACAATGCTGCAGTGGGGGATGCACCCTTTCAGTCTACTTGTATTTATTTCTCAGGTTAGGAAGGCATGCCCTACAAAGGGGACCAAGCTTGGAATCATAGGAGCTTCTTTTTTTTTTTTTTTTTTTAGGGCTGCATCTGCAGCATATGGAAGTTCCCAGGCTAAGGGTCGAATTGGAGCTGCAGCTGTGAGCCTATACCACAGCCATGTCACACGGGATCTAAGTCACATCTCTGACCTACATCACAGCTCACAGCAACACTGGATCCCTGGCCCACTCAATGAGGCCAGGGATGGAACCTGCATCCTCATGGATACTAGTTGGATTAGTTTCCAGTGCACCACAATGGGAACTCCCTAGTAGGAGCTTCTTGGCTGTGGAACCATCAGAAACAGCTCGGCCAACTGGGTGTGAAATGCCTCCTAATATTATTGGATCCATTGTGGTTTAGCAAGTGATGGCATCTGTTCTCCTCCAAGATTCTTTAGACTAATTAGCAGTTTTTCACCCAGACCTCAACACAAATGCACCTTCTGATTATAAGGCTTATTCCTTCTCCTTTGCCACTTGGCCTGTCATGCTGTTTGGGCCACATGGCTACTTTTTTCTAATTTGAACAAAGGTAAAGTAAGATCATTGATTTCCTCTGACCTATAAACATAGTTTGGGGTTATTGTTTAAGATTGACAATGATAGGAGTTCCTGTCGTGGCACAGTGGTGATCGAATCCGACTAGGAACCATGAGGTTTCGGGTTCGGTCCCTGCCCTTGCTCAGTGGGTTAACGATCCGGTGTTGCCGTGAGCTGTGGTGTAGGTTGCAGACGTGGCTCGGATCCCGCGTTGCTGTGGCTCTGGCGTAGGCCGGTGGCTACAGCTCCGATTCAACCCCTAGCCTGGGAACCTCCATATGCCGCGGGAGCGGCCCAAGAAATAGCAACAACAACAACAACAACAACAAAAGACAAAAAAAAAAAAGATTGACAATGATAAAGTAAAATAGCAGGATGCATATAAATTGTAAAGTGCTTCCCTCATTTCTTTTCCTCCACTCACCAAAATGGCTTACCAGCTGTTCAAGCCTGCTCAGGAAAATTATTACATTTAATTGTTACTCTGAGAACAACAGCCACACAGCACTTGGCAAAGCATATGGGCAGGACCTACCAGCTCACAAACAATAGCTGTGTACATGAATAATATATAGAAAATATATTATTTAGTTAAAAGCTGATGAGCCAGAGAAATTGTCAGCTCTTAATCAGTACTTTTGCCTAGAATTGATTCCAACTGGGCAGAATTAGAGAATCACTGTCACGCTGGCTTCCTGGAGTCCAGAATGGTTGAATGATTCAGAGAGGAATTGCTCCGAACCTCAGGCTCTGGAGAGGCTGGAGAGGAGACGGGTCCTTGTGGATTTTCAGCATTTTTAATTCAGTATTTCACATTAAGATTATTTTAGATTTCCGGATTTTAGGAGTTCAGGCTTTTCTTATTTTAGAAGTCTTGCTTTTACATAAGTGTTTCTCACATCGTTGGAGACAAAACCTCACTTGCCTGAGCATACTGGGTAGAGTCAGACGCAACCCTCTGGTGCCACCCACGGCTTCCGGTGCCTCCACACGTGAACCCTCCACAGGCATACTTTCCAGTTTAGGAACTTGGAAAATCTAAAAAGTCATCAGTGCTGCCCTGTGCATCTCAGCCTACTGCTTAAAGCCCAAACTCTTATCCAGACATCGAAGTTCTCCAACAGGTGACCTACAGGGAATCTAGCCCCCACCCCCACCCCCCACCGGTATGTCCCGTTGCTCCCTCCGTGTCCCAATTAGACCGTCCTGATCTCCTGTTCCACTTACTTGCTTCAGTCCCTTTTGACAGTTGCCATAAAGCTAACAAGTCATTGTTGATCAGCTGCTGGGCATCAGCCGCTACACCCGAGGTTTCCACACTTTGGCCGTTCAATCCTCATGATAAAGCCGCAAGATCTTTGTCAAATAAGGAATGCGATTCAGAAACTTGTGGTTTGATGGTAAGTGTTGGGCTGAATGTGATTCTAAAACTCCAGATTTTCTCACTACAAACTGTCCGCCTTTTCTTGATGTATCTTCCTGGCTCAATGTCAAATCCTATGTGTGCCCAGGGCCCAGAACTGATCTGCTCCCTCTGACACCTTCTCCTGGCTCTTTAGAGACACTGCCCTCCTCGGACCTCACAGCTCTTACTGATACTTTAGTACTGTACACAGGGTCTTGAATTTTGTGTGTATTTCATGCATGTGTGTAGTATTTCTCCAGCTCTCCTGAAAATGCCTTCGTCGTGCATTGCCAGTCGTGTTCACTCAGTGCAGTGCACAAAGTAGGTGCTGAATAACTATCGGTTGAAGAACATGATGCTACTGGATGTGTCTAATACCATGCCTGCTGCGGTCTGTCTCCCACACTTGAACTAATTCGGGAAAACATCTAGCCAGCTTATGAAAAAGCAGACAGATGCTTAACAAACACATGGAGTCTTGTGCAGAGGATAAAGGGAGAGAGTCAAGGTTTGAAAGTCTGAGAGGCTTCACCTATTGACAATGATTATAAAGAACAAAAAGTAAAGAGAGAGTTGTGATTGTAATCAAATGCTAAATGGAGATTCAGGCACCAGCCATGGGGCCATAAAATTGGTCGAGTCCTCCCAGAAAAGTGCCCGGGGAAAAACAACTGTCTCAGAGAACATCCATCGTGCTTACCTACAAACATGAATTTAGCATCGACTCAGTGTTGGCTTGGGAGGTGGGAGAAGCTGCAGACGTCATTATCCTACCGGAGTCCATTTCTACAGAGATCCACCAAGTGAGAGACACCAGCCAATTTACGGGATATTAAAAGCAATAGACACAGTCACCCTGTGAGGAGCATTGGGACTCCCAGAACTGAATCAGTGAATTATTCATGAGGCAGATTCTAATTTTTTACTTTACAAAACCACAGACCCAGCCCATGGCAGAAGCAGCAGTTTTATGCTGCCATTTAAGAGTCTGTCTGAAATTGTACGTGTCTTATTTTAACAATTCCCAAAATGTTACAGCAACAGGGAGTTCAGCCCTTAAGCTGGCTAAAGACCCCGCCCCCTCGGCTCTCTTCTCTGTCTCTGTGATCCAGCCCAGCCCACGTCCCCAGGATGAGTCAGGCTAGGAATAGGCTGTCAGGCTCCTTCCCCCCAGCACAGCATATCTTTGGTGGCGAGTTGACTTTCTCAGCTCCAGTGACCTCTGGAGGAGGAATGAATCTCTTCCAGGGACGGAAGCGAAAGCCGAACCAGCTATAGAAGCAAAATGAATTCACCCACAGAGGAGTCCGTTGGTCAGTGACGTATGTTGTTCATTTCCTGTGTGAGAAGGAGCACCAGAGTACAGCATCCATGTGTGAGTAATGAATTAATTAATAAATGAAGTCACAGTTCTCCACAAACTAAGTGCTGGGTTGAGATGCTGAAAAAGGCATCCATAATGGCAGAGCTGCCGTTACTGAGGACTGCTGTGGGCTGGCCACTCCTTGTAAGTGCTTGTCCTGAATTATCTCATTCACCCTCCCAACCCTAACCCTATCCTCACTGTACAGAGAAACAGATTAATTTGCTTGCTTGGCTTGAGGCAAAGGTAGGATTGGAACAGAGGCCTTCTCACTCCGTAATTCAAGCTCTTTAACTCATGCTCCATAGTCAGATCTACAAAACATTTAAGACACACACCGAGAAAGGAAATGGCACACTCATTCATGGCCCCTTGAGGGCAGGGATCACACCATGGCTTGGATGGAGTGGGGGCCAGCCAGTGGCAGTGCCATGCTGGTGTCACAGTATGAGGAAAGCTCTGAAAGCTGTCAGCCTGGCTTCCTTGGGTGGATGAGCAGGGGTTAGATAATGCTTCCTGGGGAAGGCACTGCTTGTCAAATTTTGAAGCACACATGCAAATTAGAATCGGAAAAGAGGCGTATGGTAGATTGGTAGCAAAAATGCCCACAATTTTTCAGTCCTCCTGCATTCTTGCCCCTTGACCTGGCAGCCCTTCTCATGGGAAAGCAGAGCCTGTTTCTCATACCTTGAATCTTGGGACTTGCTCTGGACAATAAAGTATAGTAGAAGTGATATGGTGCCTGTTCCAAGCCTTGACCTCAAGAAGCCCCACGTGTTTTCTCTCTCTCGTGAACCTTGCTACTGACATGTGAAATACCTGAGCTAGCACCCCCCATGATGACATACCACGTGATCCAGTCACGCTTGCCAACTCAGCCAGCAACCCCTCAACCATCTAATATAAAAGTGAATCCATCCTAAACCGGCCAGCTCCCAGCCAACCCACCAGCTAACTGCAGAGACCAGAGCGAGCTCATCAAGGTCAGCCAGGCCAGGCCCAGATAAGCAGAACTGCCCAGCTGACTTCTGGCCTCACAAGCAAAGGGCAAAATTTTATTGTGTTATGTCACTGAGGTTCTGTGGTGGTTTTTTCTACAGCAGGATTATCATAATGGAGGTAGTAGTCTCTTTTACACAACTGAAACCAGTGTGGTGCAGACTGCATTGTAACACTACTACACTTTGCTTGTTTTAGAAGAGAATGGGAGTGCCTGCTGTGTTTCAGTGGGTTAAGAACCAGATGTAGTGTCTGTGAGGATGCAGGTTCCATCCCTAGCGTCACTCCGTGGGCTAAGGATCCGGCGTTGCCACAAGCTGCAGCATAGGTCGTGGATGTGGCTTGGATCCAGTATTGCCATGGCTGTGGCATAGACTGGCAGCTGCAGCTCCTGTTCGACCCCTAGCCTGGGAATTTCCATATGCAGCAGGTATGGCCCTAAAAAGAAGAGAAAAAAAAAAAGAATGCAAGATTCAGTTGGTCCAGGACAGGGTATCTTAAACTTGACACTATTGACATGTACCCGATCATTCCTGCAGAGGCTGCTCTGTGCATTACAGTATATTTACCAGCATCCATGGCCTATACCCACTAGAGGTACCCATTAGCATCTCTAGTTGTGACAATTAAAAAAAATCTCCAGATATTGCCAAATGGCCCCTAGGGGCCAAAATCACTCCCAGTTAAGAAAGACTGGTCCAGAGACCAGTGCAGAGAAGTTCAGTTACCAAATAATCCCAAGTCCTCATAATCAGGCAATTTTTTCTACAAGGTGGCTCCAGTGGCAGAACAGGCTCAGGCCTCATGTGAACACAAGTGTCATCTGTGGGAACGTGTGGTCTCAGAGTGGCTGGAACCAAGTGGAGGGCAACAGAGAGGCTTCTTCAAACTGCTCCAGCTCAGGGGAAAGCATGCTTGGGGCAGGCCAGGGGCTGACTCAGCACAGTGGCCCATACAATGGCCTAAGTTCAAAAGAAAAGAAAAACTAAAATGCAGGGTAAGAAACATAATTCACAGGCCACCACGCAGACCAGACCTCTATGCCCAAGGATTTCTTCCAATTCCCCTCTGACCTAAACTGTTGTTCCTAGTGCCTTGTTTTTCATTTTTAGACCATTGTGAACAAGAGGAATTCACCGTTGCATTCCCATTTGTACTTGGATACTCTGCATGAGGGTTCCCATATTATCAGAGAGTAGTTAAGAAAAATGGTTTGCATTTCTCTTATGCCAAAGCTAATGTTTAAATCAACACCTCTACTCATAATTGCATTTCCCAGAAGCTAATTCCACCTCATGAGAAAATGCCAGATCTAGGCTTCTCTTAATATCACAGCTTAATCAGCCCATTCACTGGTTCCAGAATATGGCAGGCAGTGAAAGAAGGCTAAATGTTTGCTGACTATTTCTTTTCTTTCTTCCTTTCTTCTCTTCTCTTCTCTTCTTTTCTTTTCTTTTAGAGCTGTACTTGTGGCATGTGGAAGTTTCCAGGCTAGGGGTCAAATTTGGAGCTACAACTGCCGGCCTATGCCACAGCCACAGCAATGCAAGATCTGAGCCTCACCAGCTTGCAGAAATGCCAGATCCTTAACCCACCTACCTAGTGAGGCAGGAGCTCGAACCTGCATTCTCACAGATACTAGTCAGGTTCTTAAAATACTGAGCCACAACGGGAACTCCCTTTTGCTGACTTCTAACTCACTACTGGTCCACAAGCTTCACTGACGAAGAGACTTGTGTTTTAGAAGCCCTCAAGCAAATTGCTTACCTTCTCCAGGCCTCCGTTTTCCTAGCATAAAAAAATAATAATAACCTTTTCTTGCTTTACAGGAAAAATTGGTATATTCAACCACAATGACATGTATTTCACAAATCTATAAAAATGAAAGAGAACATCCATTAAGAAAAAAGAAGGGCAAATCAAAGCTGGAGCTCTCTTGAATGCTAAATTCTCAGCCTCTCACAGGCAACTCCATCTTCCTGATTTAGTTTCCCAGTGGAACTGTGCCCAGTAGTGCATTTTAGGAGTGTGTCAGAAAAAAAAAGGTGAAGTCAGAGATTCTTAGCATTTCAGTGTTGGACACAGCCAGACTTTATGGAAATGAGCTATTAATCACTTTCTCTGTAACTCTTTTTTTTCCTGTGGGTCTTTGTGGTGATGGTTCAGCTTTGTGAACACGTGAGCATATGGGGTGGAAATGACAGGAGAGGGTTTGAGAGTTCAGGTGAGGTTCCCCTAAAGTAGTTTTGGGGAATTTGCATCAAATCTAGGTGTTCCATAAAAGCTTTTTTTTTTTGCTTTTTTTTTTTCGTCTTTTTGCCATTTCCTGGGCTGTTCCTGCGGCGTATGGAGTTTCCCAGGCTAGAGGTCTAATCGGAGCTGTAACCGCCAGCCTATGTCAGAGCCACAGCAACTTGGGATCTGAGCCGCGTCTGCAACCTACACCACAGCTCACGGCAACGCTGGATCCTTAACCCACTGAGCAAGGCCAGGGATCGAACCTGCAACCTCATGGTTCCTAGTTGGATTCATTAACCACTGAGCCACGACAGGAACTCTCCATATGAGCAATTAACCATAGGTTTCAACATGTATGACTCTTTTGGCAGAACAAAAAATGCAGAGATGGTCTACAATGGCAAAGGATGCTCAAGACCTCCACATCAGAGGCAACCAAGCATCATCTGCAAGGCAGGGTGACAACTCCAAGGCGTGTCCTCCCACCACAAGTCCATCGAGGTCTAGCTGGTGCTGCTCAACAGCAGATGACACCCAGCCAGGCCAATGTCCATACAGAAGCTATGACATTAAATTGAAAAGAAGAGGTAAAGCTGAGGCTTCTGCCCCCAAGACACAGCTCCAAAGCCTGATTCCTTGCTCTGCAAACCTAACAGATCCACTGAGAGGAGAAATGGCAATTTCCACAGATACTGTGTCTGGCAGAATTTACAGCACTTTTCCATGAATTATCTTGTTTGAACCTCAGAAGCCCTGTAATGTAAATTGGAGAGAGGTCATCACCCGAATTTTTATATTTTATTTTTTGTGTTCTTAGGGCTGCACCCATGACACATGGAGGTTCCCAGGCTAGGGGTCAAATAGGAGCTGTAGTTACTGGGCTATGCCACAGCCACAGCAGTGCTGGATCTGAGCCATGTCTGCGACCTACACCACGGCTCACCACAACACCGGGTCCCTAACCCACTGAGGGAGGCAAGGGATCGAACCCACATCCTCATAGATACGAATCGGATTTCTTAACCACTGAGCCGTGACAGGGGGTCTGTCGCCCAGATTTTTAAAATAGGAAACCAAGGACGTTGTAGACCTGTTCTTAGGGTCACAGAGGAATGAGGGCTGGAACTCGTTCCTTCTGACTCCAGACCTTGAGCTCTGCCACCACATTTGCTTCCCCAGGAAGATCTGGAACATTTGAAACCTTGGCCTCTGGGTGATGTCGTGCTGACCCTAGTTGCTGGTATAGCACCTACCCCCACCCCCACCCCCACCCCCCACCCCCCACACACTTATTTCCAAATCGCCCTAAGGATCAGCATCCAGGGCTGCAGGGCTGCAATCTTCTCAGAAGCTGAATGCAAACAGGTAGGGCGACAACGTTCCTTTCCTTTCGTTGGTGATGACAGTGTTACTGAGTTGGGCCCCAGCAAGGGTCCTCCTCCCCTTGGAGCCAATAGAGTGAGACCCTAGTTGGGTTCAAAAGGTAAGGAAAACTTCATTCTTTTTTGGGGGGGAAGCGCACATCCATGGCATGTGGAAGTTCCCAGGCCTGGGATCAAACCCACGTTTGATCAACAACCCAGGTTGCTGCTGTAACAACACTGGACCCTTAACCCAGTGTTGGACCAGAAGAGAACTTCAAATCTTGGAGTTCCTGTCATGGCACAGCGGAAATGAATCCAACTAGAACCATGATGTTGTGGGTTCCATCCCTGTCCTCAGTGTGTTAAGGATCTTGCGTTGCTGTGAGCTGTGGTGTGGGTCACAGCCACAGCTTTGGATCCTTCGTTGCTGTGGCTGTGTCGTAGGCTGGCAGCTGTAGCTCCAATTGGATCCCTAGCCTGGGAACCTCCATATGCTGTGGGTATGGCCCTCAAAAGCTAAATAAATAACTAAAAATTAAAAATTGTTGCAATTCAACCTTAAAATAATTTTTTTTTCTTTTTGGCCTTTTTGTCTTTTTTCCAGGGCTGCACCCACGGCAGGTTCCCAGGCTAGGGGTCTAATTGGAGCTATAGCTGCCAGCCTATGCCAGAGCCACAGCAACGCCAAATCCGAGCCAAGTTTGCAACCTACACCACAGCTCATGGCCATGCCAGATCCTTAACCCACTGAGCGAGGCCAGGGATCAAACCTGCATCCTCATGGATCATAGTTGGGTTTGCTAACCACTGAGCCACAACAGGAACTCCTAAAATAAAATTAAAAAAAAAATAATAGCAAATCTTTAGTCTTCGACCAGAGAATGGAGTGGTGCGAGCTCAGGGCCGTAAAGCACATGCTTCTCTGACAGGTGGTGGGCAGAGCTGCTTTATAGGGTCTCCAGGGTGGGGGCGGGGTTCACGCCACCCCTGCACCTGCTGCTCATGCTGCAGTCTGCTCGCACTGCAAGGGGAAGCCTCTCCGCCCAGGCTCGCGGCCACCATCTTGAACCCAGGTGAGCTGTCTGAAGTGTGCATCTGTGCACACAGCCCGCCGAGCCGAGCTGAGGAGCTGAGGTGTCAGCATCACCATGAGGAACTCTCTTCTGAGGTCTGGCCGAACCTCTGTCGACAGCCCCCTATGGGCAAATGGAACTAGACGACGCGCAAAGGAAAAGAGAAGGTTAGACTTTATTCCCCAGATTCTGTGTTTACTTCCCAGGGATTGTGGATGGGCTTTGATAGTGACAATGTGAACCCTTAAGACCTTTCAGCCTCACCCGTTTCCCTGGGTATTGATAAACATATGGAAAATAATCCTGATAACAGTTAACAGGTACTGACTACGGAAATGTGATAAATAAGACTAAGGGCAGTTCACAAACCCTAACTGGTTAAGAGGTGATGCTAAATGGGTCAGCTGGGTGTGGGGAGATGGGCGCTGCCGAGGGCGCCCAGCAAGTGAGAGTCGGGTCTGGTTCCCTTCCCGCGCTGGCCCCCACACCCCCACCCCAGGGCGTGCTCACCTGGAGGGGCACCATTTCAAAATCCTGCACAACACCCCCCCACACTCCCTTGGGGCCTCGAAAGCAGCACTGGCCGAGACGCCTCTTCCTCTTTCACATCAGGTACCTGGGGGCCACGCATCTGTGCTGTCTCAGGTACCAGGACCCCAGGGGTTAAAAACATTCTTGTGTCATCTTAGAGGTGAGGTCAGCAGAGCCTAAGGAGGTGAAGTGATTTGACAGAGTCCCACGGGTGTGAATACGCACTAGCTCCACCCCCAGGACGCCTCTGTCTGCCCCTCTGTCTCCCGCAGCGGGTCAGAACTTTTCCCGCACCGGCAAGGTGCTGCTGCCAGTGAGCTTCAGAAACTTAATTCAGGGACGCCTCCTCAAGATAATCAACAGAAAAAAAAAAAAAAAAAAGCTATTTAAATGCTTTATGCTTGTAGATCTGAGCCAAGATCCTCAGGCAAAAAGTTTTCATAGATGATTAGAGTTCACACTTTAATATTCCTATTTCCCAAGAAAACTAGGGGAACAAAAGCACTGCTCAGTGCACTAAGGAGGTTCAACTTGAGATTTTATTGAAAAAGTCAAAAGAACCTGGAGAGACAAGACTGCTTCTTGATCCTGAAGCCTCCACAGGGCCAGGAATGCCTGACTCTCCCCCCAAGACCCTCTGGTCCTCTTCCTCCCCATCTCCGTAATTAAATATTCTTCCCGCTCAGCTGTTGTCACAGTAACGGCTTGGGTCACAGGGCTGTCAATTTACAATCGGCTTATGGAGCTACTTGTAATTCTCACTCCAAGGCATAGTGACAGCTCATTTAGAATCAATCAAACATTTATTACTAGAGAACCAAGGGGCACAATTGAAATTCTCTCATTTCTTGGCAAGGGCAAGAGCTAGGCAAGGGTTGTGGGGAATAAGTCACAGGTAGGATGGGGGAGGCTGCCGTGTGTCAGGGAAAGAGTCCACTCTTGGAAGTCGACAGAGGAAGGCTCAAAGCCTGACTCTGCTGCTTTTTAGCTGTGTGTTCTAAGCAAGTAATGAAACCCAGCTGAGTCTTCATTTCTTTCAAGAGGTTGTTGTGAGGCTTAAAAACAATGAAAATAAGAGGCCTGACTCCTAGAAAGGACTGAATAACCCGCAGCCGTTATTAACCAGAGAGTTACAAAGATGGAAGGTGGAGCGAAACAAAAACGAAAATCATGATTTAACCCAGCAGCTGCTTTCAAGCAGAAGTACTTTTACGTATAGAAAGTATGGACAGGACTAGGGGAAAAAAGAGAAAGGCAGAACTCTAAGGAGGCATTCCTGACAGTGAGCTTTGTTTTTAGTTTGTTTTGTTTGTGTTTTATGTTGTCACCAGAAATGTAACCAAGGAAATGTCTTGCAGTATCTTCTCTGTTCTTTGGTCCATTGCGTGATCTCATCTTTATGGCGTAGGTGATCCTGCTAGAAAACCAACAAACAGTAGCCTGTACAGTGCCTGGTATAAACCAAGCCCTTGATAAATAGTTGTTGAATAAAAGAATGAATGGATGAGAAGTAAATTGTTTAGCAGACCTGAGACTCCCATAAGAACACTTGGGCTCTCTGAAAGAAAGAAGAAATTGATGCTAACACCCAATTTCTTCCCTCTGTGTCCTACTTTCTTACATCTAAATGTGTTAAATATTCTTCCTGGCAAGACATTTGGAAAAAAAAAGAAAACAAAACAAAACAAAAAAACTCAGAAATGTCCAGATGGATCTGACATGTGTGACAATCGCCAGAAGTGAAAAAGCTCTGAGATTGATGATAGATCTCCTCCTTCCAAACTGAGCCAGAGGAGTCTCTTCCAACATCTTCATTTGAATTGTTTACAGTCAAAGAGATGGAACTGAGTAGAGTGTTCAAGCCTCCCATCTCTGCTCGGCCAGCTCAGGCACCTTGGGCAGCGCTGGGCATAGCCACTGTGAGCCCAGCTCCTTTCGGTTTTGATCTGTCCTGCATTTTTTCCTTCTTAGCTCTTCTCTCCAGCACCTTCTTTTTTCTCCCTTTCCCCCCTCTTTCCTGATTCCTTCACTTTTCTTTCTCATCTTTTTTTTTTTTTTTTTAACCTGTGCTCAGGAATTATAATTCAACAGCAGTTTTACTCAAGACTAAAGAACATGCTGCTTTTTCGCTGAAATGAAGTTGCCTTTTCACCCTGGGTCCCTGAAGACTGACTGTAGGTCCACATTTAAGATCATAACATGACTAATCCATTAAGCTCCACAGCAGTGAGAGCCAGAAATCTTTGCATGAATTGCCTCTTCCTGAAAATGTATCCTAAGTCATCTTGTCCTACCCCACCTAACCCAAGATGACTCCACTCTCTCTTCCAAGACTTTTTTTCTTTTTACTGCCACACCTATGGCATATGGAGTTCCTGGACCAGGGATCGAATTGGAGCTGCAGCTACAGGCCACAGCCACAGTAGAACTGGATTTGAGATGCATCTGCCACCTACACTGCAGCTTGTAGCAATGTATCCTAAACCCACTGAGCAAGGCCAGGGATCCAACCCACATTCTCATGGACACTATGTTGGGTTCTTAACTGAATGAGCCACATTGGAAACACCCAAGATTTTTATTAAAGATTAATGTTACCAAGTGTCTCAGCCATAAAAGCTGCATAGGATGATTTCAGTGATGCCTGCTTCAAAGTCCATTTCCAAAGGCTGTACCCATCTTTTCTCTGAGTTGTAGCTACTGGCAACATCTACAGCTTGTCTGATAGAAAGGTAGCTTCTTGAACCCATCACCTCTCTGTTTAAAAGTTCCAAAGTTTCCTCATTTTCCTTGGAGTAAAATCCAAATGCTTTGTCACTTGGAACCCTGAAAAGCCTGACCCAATTTCCCTTTTCAGTAGCACTTTTGTCCAGAAAAACCATCCTCCTTTCCACTGCCTCAGCATTCATTCTACCTTCCTGCCTCCTGGCCTTTGCTGTCCTTCACTTGTACCACTTTTGCCTTTCCCCATCTAGACTTATCAAACTGGGAACTCTCTTTCTAGGTCATACTTAAATGCTCCTCCCTAGGAATCCTGCTCTGATTTTACCCCAACATGAAATAGTTACATCTTCTCTGTTATTTTCTAGCTCTGAAGTGCTTACCTTATACAGCCTCATGTTACAGAAGGCAGCTGCCATGCATCGGGCACCTGCCTCAGGCTCAGGACTGCTCCAGAGAACTCACGCAAACAGTCTTCGCTCCTCAGAACAATCCCATTTGATAAAAGAAGTAACAGAGATTGTGCCCAAGGTCACACAGCTGGGAATTGAAAGCAGGTTTATTGGACCCCAGATCTTTTCCTATTACATCAAGCTATCCCACAAGAGATAAGGTCTGGGCACTCTTATTCACACATTTATGTGTATAGATCAGGCACCAGACATGAGGCTGAGACCCTAGTATGGAACCAGACAGGTAATGAATTCCTATTTTCAACAACACCAGTATATCTCATCTATGAGATTATGAATTTATTTTTTCTTTTTAAGGCTGCATCTGCGGCCTATGGAAGTGTCTGGGCTAGGAGTTGAAATGAGACTGCAGCTACAAGTCTACACCACAGCCGCAGCAACACCGGCTCTGAGCCACATCTGTGACCTATGCCGATGTGGCAATGCCAGATCCTTACCACACTGAGCGAGGCCATGGATTGAACCTGCACCCTCATAGAGACTACAGCAGGTTCTTAACCCACTAAGCCACAGTAGGAACTCCAAGATTATAAACTTTTTGAGGGAGTTCCCATTGTGCCGCAGGGAAATGAACGTGACTAGTATCCACGAGGATGAATTGTGTAACCCACAATTCATTTTTTACTTTATGAGTAAATATTTTTCTCTTTAAAGAAATGGACTTAAGATTATGTAGACACTCCTTGTGCTTTCAGACATCTCCTTTTTTTTTTTCCCCTTTTTTCCCCTTTGGCTGACCCGAGGCATATGGAGCTCGTGGACCAGGGCTCAGATCTGAGCCGAGCCTTGAATCTAAGCCACAGCTGCTGCAACAATGGATGCTTAACCCACTGTGCTGGGCCAGGGATCGAACCTGTGTCCCAGCACTCCCAAGATGCTGCCGATCCCGTTTTGCCACTGAGGAGCTCCAGACATTATCTTCTTTAAGACCATTTAATTCTTACCTTCTTCTTAAAAGTTGAGAAGCCTAGTTCTGGAGAGGGTAAACCGTCTGCCTTGGGTTGTACAACGCAGGGCCTGGATGAGTGGCAGGTCTCAGACTCTGGCTGGGCTGTTTTCCACTTGCTTATGGTGGAGGTAAAGACTGAGTCCCTTTGCTGCTGTCACGCCCAGGCATTTTGCATACTTTGTCTCCCTGAGTTGGTTGTCAACATTTAATTCTGGATTGTTTCCAGGCTGGAGCCTTCAAGTCCCCGTCAGCAGAAGCCTGTGAGTTGCAGTGAGAAATTTCAAATCTGACACTTGCCAGTTCCCATCGAGCTCCGAGTGAAAAATGTCCCTGGCTTCGTCCATTTTTAATGTCACAGTCAGCCTAGCAGAAGAGATCACCTCCAGGTAAAGTCATTCAAAACAAAGGTTTGTCATTTTAGAGCCATTCAACTGAGGTGGATCACAGGGCCATTCTGGGGGGGGGGGGTTGGGAGAAAGGTCCTCTTCCCCTGCACCTCTCCCCCCCCCCCACCCCCCAGGGTGGTCAGACACATCCCCATGATGACAAAGCTCAACCCCCAAGAACACTAGGCTTGCAATTCTGGTCTAACTTTGAGCCACTCAACCTCTCATGTACCTCTTTTCCTCATCTTTAGAGGAGAAGAATAGCACTACATCACAACCTGACTTTTGAGGACTAACTGAAATAATCATGAAAGCACTTGGTAAATCACCATGGGAGCACAAAGTGCTACATTTTTAGGTGATGTTTGGCAAATGCCTGATTTCCTTCAGGATACAAAAGGCTGGGGAGGTGGGGTGTTTAGTATCTAGAAATGGAGAAAATAGCCTTCTTTGCAGATATCTGTTTAAATCTGTCTCATTACAGCCAGGAAACTCGTCGTTCTTAGAGGGATCTGCTTTTCCTCATCCTCAAAAAGAAGAGAGTGAGAGGAAATTGTTGTCATCAATAAACACCACATGCTCATTTATTTATTCCTTCAAGGAACATTTATTAAGCACTGAGATGTAACAGGCAATACATGAGCTAAGTGCAAGAACTGCAGAAATTAATGTTAACTTTCATGTATAAACATTTAGAAAAAAGTCTGGAAGGATGTCCCCCAAACTTTCCCCCCGGCTTTTCTTCCTTAAGTAAAATTAGCTTCACAAAACTCCTGAGTGAAGGTAAGTCAGAGCTAGTTCTGGCTTGGTGCTGTCCATGCTGCCATCTTTGCAAAGCCAAGACAGATACAAAAAATGTGACACTGACCAGCAGAAGTAGCATAGCTTTGCCTTCCTGTGAGACCACTTTTATCTTTGAGGAAATGTTCCCAAAGTGATTGAAGAATCCCCTTCATTTCTCCTTTGTCTGAGCTGGGTCACATGTCCATTCTGAATCATTGATAAGGGGAACAATATCACTGGTTTCGACCAGTGGTTCTCAAAGTGTGCTCCAGGAACCCCCGTGGTACCCCGACATCCATCAGAGGGGTCTGTGAGGTCAAAACTATGTTCATAATAATACGAAAGGGTTTTTTTTTCCCTTTTTCATTTTCATTCTCTCTTACAAGTGTACAGAAATTACAAAAGGTTTATAGATATGAAACGACTGCTTTTAGACGTTTTGTTCTATTTATATATATATATATATATATATATATATTTGAGGTATAGTTGCTGTACAGTATGTTTCAGAGGTACAACATAGTGATTCACAATTTTGAAAGGTTCTACTCCATTTACAGGTATTATAAAATGCTAGCCATGTTCCCCGCGCTGTGCAGTATATCCTTGTAGCTGATTTGGTACGAGGTGGTTTACTTCTCTTCATTCCCTACTGCTACCTTGCCGCTCCCCCTTCCCTCTTCCCATTGGTAACTGCTAGTTTTTTATATCCTATTTTTTGAGTTTTGATATAGTACCAAACCAGAATATCAATAATTATCTAAAAAGAGTATTAAGGAGTTCCCTTGTGGCATAGCAGGTTAGGGATCCAGTGTCATTATGGCAGTGGCCCCAAATCTCTACTGTGGCATGGGTTTGATCCCTGGCCTGGGAATTTTCATATGGTGTGGGCACAGCCAAAATTTTTTTTTAAATAAATAAATAAAGCATTAAAATTCTCTTTTTTCTAACCACCTGTGAGACCACGTTTTCTTCACACATTTTTTTAAAAACAGAACAACATATCACAACAGATTGAACGTAGCAGCAGATAAAAGTCCAGCTGTCTATTAAACCAGACATTAAAATGACATGCAAAAATGTAAAACAGTGCCACATTTCCCATCAAATATGTTTTGTTTTGAAAAATACCTGGATTGTTTATCATAAAAAACTTTATATGTGTTAATCTGCAACAGATTGATTATTATTATTTTTAAATGAATTAATAAATATTTTAAAATTTTGCTTTAATGTCTAATACAGTAAAATTAACAGATGTAACCTACACAAACTGAAGCTGTTTGGGTTTTCCACAATTTTTAAGAGCATGAAAGGATCCTGAGACCAAAAAGTTTAAATAAGACTAGCCATGTTGTTGGTCAGGTGTGGGGAGATATAGACACCAAACTTGGCCAAGAAGAAAGATGCAGGAAAACAGCTGTTGGTAAAGCACCCAACAATGCATGTAGCCACTGTCTCTTCACTCTGGAGTTAATGGTTATTGGTATTTTTAATTTGATTTTCTTTATGTATTGTTAACTTTTAAATGAAAATATCCTGCTTTTATGAGCAGAAGAAAAATCGATAAGACGTTTTACTTTGAAATAAATACGTGATAACAAGGATGAATAAGATTCCTGGTTACAGAAGCAGTGAAGTAAACTGCTGAGGATGGGCCACCTTCCTCTTCCAGAGCACCTGGATGTGAAGCGGAGGGAGGGAAGGGGGTGAGGAGGCTGGGGGTGAGGGAGGGAGGAATTCCTTTAAACAGGAGAAACAAAAGCAGCCTAAGCCTATGCTGAGGGCAGGGTCCATTGGAGGAGAAACTGTAGAACATAGAAGAGGCGGAGACAAGTGAAATGGGGTCCCAGAGTAAGGGGCTGCCCCAGGAGCAGAGGCAGAGAAAAGGAGCCCTCCTCCGAGATGGGGGAAAGAGAACCAGACAAGTGCAAGTTGAAGTGGAAGGAGGTCTGATCCTGTGTCTTTGTGACAATACCTGTGCCAGAAATAGAGGTTAAGAAGCATAGAAGATATAATCTGTAAGCCTTCAGGAAGCAAGCAGCCTGATGAACGAGTGACAAATCAAAATTCAATAGGCACAAGACACCACTCACTTGTCATTCTCCTTGTAACGCTTGAGTGCTTGCTGTGCCATGCTGCTTATGTAGACAGACTCATTGCAATCTTTTCCATCCTTGACTCTCAAGTACACAGGATTTTGAGCTATTTAAGCCATATTAACTAAAGTATTAATCAATGCTAAGTTCTGCCAGTAGCTCTGAAGCAATATAAAATTTAGTCATTTATTAAAGGAAATGTGATCGGTAATTTAATACAGGGTACAGCAAACTAAGGCTGCAGGGCAAATCCTGCTTACCACATATTTTTGCTGAGCCTTAGAATTAAGAATAGCTTTTATATTTTTAAATAGTTGGAAAAAAGCAAATGAATATTTTGTGACACATGAAAGTTATATGAAATTCAGATTTCAGTGTTCATAAATAAATATTCATGAACACATACCTAAACACACAATTCAAGAGGAAGCAGATATGATTCAAAATAAGTTAATTACAGTTTGTAGAATTTTTATTAATATGTATCGATGTCTGGGAGTGCTTCCAAAAGTGCTTTTCACATTTGGAAATAGACAAGGACCATAGACTGGCAGGAAATGGGAAGGTCGAACCAGGCAGAAGGGTCCACTGAATGTTCCTTCCATGCCAGGGATGCTGGGTATCATGGGCAAAGAGCTTCCCTGGGAATGGTGTGGCTGGTGTGGCTGGTGGGGTAAAGAGGACAGAGTCCCTTATAGCAGCCACGCAGGCAGCTGAGGTAGTGCTTCCTCTGTTTACCCCATTGTCTAAGTGCATGTGGACAGAATTGTGAAGCACTGCAGAGGGTATACAATTGAGATTCAAGGCGCTGGACCTTGTCTGCAGGACACCACAATCTACCTGGAGAGATGAACTTTACTTAATGCAAAAACTTAGAGGAGCTCCCGTCTTGGCAGAGCAGAAACAAATCCGACTAGGAACCATGAGGTTGCGGGTTCGATCCCTGGCCTCACTCGGTGGGTTAAGGATCCGGCCTTGCCGTAAGCTGTGGTGTAGGTCGCAGACGTGGCACGTATCTGGCGTTGCTGTGGCTGTGGTGTAGGCCATCGGCTACCGCTCTGATTAGACCCCTAGCCTGGGAACCCCCATATGCTTCAAGTACGGCCCTGAAAAGAAAAAGACCAAAAAAACCCCAAAACAAACAAACAAACAAAAAACCTTGGAGAAAACTCATAGACTTCTGGCTTTGGGATAGACTAGGTTAATTATAAAGAATAACTGAACTAAATAAAGCCTCCCAGAATGGTCTCCCAAAATGAATGAGGGAAACTTTTGAATGGACGTCTTATTTTTTGGCAGTGTTTAACATTGCTCAGACATCACAGCTACTTTGAGGCCCTTCCTCTTTCCAAAGTTTTTTCTTTCTTTGTCTTTAACTGCTTTCTCTCTCCACTCCTCCCTTCCACCTTCATACCATCTTTCCTTTCTTGCTCTTTTCTGTTTTCCTCTCTCTTTCTTTCTTCTTTCATCATAGCACTAAAATATGATATTCATTTGTGACAAGAGATTGCTACTAAATGAAAAAACAACTCCCACTCCCTCAAGAAACACACTTAATTATCTCTAATCTCGAACTGCGTTCAATCCTGCTATTTAGAGGGGCAGAATTTTACATGGTTGCTATCATAAATTCTGTATCAAAGCAATTTTTGACGAAGGCAGAAATTAGAGATGTATGTACACTCTCCCTTGTTGGAATGGGCCACTGCTCACTTAACCCAGAGTCAGTGTTACAGTAAACAGTCAGACACTTTCGTTGCAATAGGATGCCAGTGAGCTCTATAAGAAAAAAAAAAAATCATCCACTCTCCAATAAAAAATGCCATAGGGTAGGAATGCTCTCAGAAGTCCCATATCTTCCCCACAGAGAACTAACCTGCAAAATTTAGAGTCCCCATGGCTGTATAAAGACCCTCACTCTCTCTCCTCCCTCATTTGACAGCATTTTAGAAAGCAAGCCTGTTCATTTCAAGGCATGGGCTGCTTTATATGTCTATAAACTTTCATTTTATGTAAAGTGCCAATTTGGGAGTCTGTGATTTGCAGCCTGCAAAATCGCTTAACCCAATTTTGATATTCTTCAGAGAAAAGTTATGTGCTTAGCCAGCCAACCCTTCCATTGGATGCCAACTTCTGGGGCTACAAATTTAAGAAAAACAAACAAACAAAAATCAGCTCCTGGAGTTCCCACTGTGGCACAGCAGGTTAAGGATCCATCTTTGCTATAGCTGTGGCAGAGGTCACAACTTTGGCTGGGATTCAATCCCTGACCTAGGAACTTCCGTATCCCCAGGGGCAGCCAAAAAAGAAAAAAAAAAAATCAACTCCGGAGTAAACCAGCAGGCTCTTTCACTTGAATCACTTTAAAAAAAAATTATTATAGTTGATTTACAATGTTTCGTCAATTTCTGCTGTACAGCAAAGTGGCCCAGTTATACATATACATATACATATATATACATATATATATACATATACATATACACACACACACATTCTTTTCCTCACAGTATCTTTCATCATGTTCCATCACAAGTGATTGGATATAGTTCCCTGTGCTATACAGCAGGATCTCATTGCTTATCCACTCCAAATGCAATAGTTTGCATCTATGTTTAACCAGAGCCAGGAATCCCTAAATTCTAGAAAAGAAACAAGCAATTCATATCTGTTTTTTAGTCCTACTTCCTATATTTTAAGTTAAATATAGTTGATTTACAATATTGTGCCAATTTCTGCTGTATGGCAAAGTGACCCAGTCATATCCTAGCTCCTATATTTTATTTATTTTTTTATATGATTTTTATTTTTTCCATTATAGTTGATTGACATGTTTGGTCAATTTCTACTGTATAGCAAAGTGACCCAGTCATATATATTTTTTCATATATATATATTCATATATATATATGAATACACATATATACATATGAATATATATATGAAAATATATTTTTTTCTCACATTATCTTCCATCATGTTCTATTACAAGTGACTAGTTATAGTTCCCTGTACTATACAGCAGGATCTCATTGCTTATCCACTCCAAATGCAATAGTTTGCATCTATTAACCACAAACTCCTAGTCCATCCCACTCCCTCCCCCTCCCCCTTGGCAACCACAAGTCTGTTCTCCAAGTCTAGGAGTTTGTTTTCTATGAAAATGTTCATTTGTGCTATATATTAGATTCCAGATATAAGTGATATCATATGGTATTTGTCTTTCTCTTCTTTCTCTTTCTGACTTACTTCACTTAGTATGAGAGTCTCTAGTTCCATCCATGTTGCTGCAAATGGCATTATTTTGTTCTTTTTTATGGCTGAGTAGTATTCCATTGTGTATATGTACCACATCTTCTTAATCCATTCATCCGTCAATGGATATTTAGGTTGTTTCCATGTCTTGGCTATTGTGAATAGTGTTGCCGTGAGCATAGGGGTGCATATATCTTTTTGAATGAAAGTTTTGTCCAGGTATATGCCCAGAAGTAGGATTGCTGGATCATATGGTAGTTCTATATTTAGTTTTCTGAGGTATCTGCATACTGTTTTCCACAGTGGTTGTACCAATTTACATTCCCACTAACAGTGTAGGAGGGTTCACTTTTCTCCATACCCTCTCCAGCATGTGTTATTTGTAGACTTATTAATGATAGCCATTCAGACCAGTGTGAGGTTGTACCTCATTGTAGTTTTGATTTGCATTTTTCTAATAATTAGTGATGTTGAGCATTTTTTCCTGTGTGTGTTGGCTATTGGTATGTCTTCTTTGAAGAAATGTCTATTTAGTTCTTCTGCCCATTTTTCAATTGGATTATTTGGTTCTTTTGCTGTTGAGTTGTATGAGTTGTTTGTATATTTTGGAGATTAAGCTCTTGTTGGTTGCATTGTTTCCAACTATTTTCTCCCATTCTGTAGGTTGTCTTCTTGTTTTGTTTATGATTTCCTTTGCTGTGCAAGAGCTTATAAGTTTGATTAGGTCCCATTGGTTGATTTTTGCTTTTATTTCTGTTGCCTTGGGAGACTAACCTAAGAAAGCATTTATATGGCCTATGTTCTCTTCTAGGAGTTGGATGGTGTGTTATCTTACATATAAGTCTTTAAGCCATTTTGAGTTTATTTTTGTGCATGGTGTGAGGGTATGTTCTAGTTTCACTGATTTACATGCAGCTGTCCAGTTTTCCCAGCACCACTTGCTGAAGAGACTTTTTCCCATTTTATGTTCTTGCCTCCTTTGTTGAAGATTAATTGACCATTATTTCTGGGTTCTTTATTCTGTTCCATTTGTCTGTGTGTCTGTTTTTGTACCAGTACCACAATGTCTTGATTACTGTGGTTTTGTAATATTGCCTGTAATATGCTTACTGCTTGGTTTTTCTTCCTCAGGATTGCTTTAGCAATTCTGGGTCTTTTGTGGCTCCACATAAATTTTTGGATTGTTTGTTCTGGTTCTGTGAAAAATGTCATGGGTAATTTGATAGGGATTGCATTAAATCTGTAGATTGCTTTCAAAAGTATGGCCATTTTAATGATATTAATTATCCCAATCCAGGAACATGGAATATCTTACCATTTCTTTGAATCTTCTTTAATTTCCTTGTTTAATGTTTTGTAGTTCTCAGCATGTCTTTCACTGCCAGTCAGGTTTATTCCTAGGTATTTAATTTGGGGGGGGGGGTGCGACTAAAGGTATTATATTTTTATATTCCTTTTCCAATACTTCATTGTTAGTATACAGAAATACAACCGATTTCTGAATGTTAGTCTTGTATCCTACTACTTTGCTGAATTTGTTGATTGGTTCGAGTAGTTTTTGTTTGGAGTCCTTAGGGTCTTCTTCTTTCACTTGAATCTCGAAGAATCAGTCTGAGCCTGGGAATTTTCTCATTTAATCTTCATGATAACTCTGTGGTACAGGTAATATAATTATCCCATGTTATAGAAGGGGAAACCAAGTCTTAGTTCCATATCAGAATTATGTTAAGTCTGACTCCTGCCTCAGCAGCCTAACTCTTAAGTTTGTATCCTGAACCCCCATACTGCTTCTTCAGACCTTATTGGAGGTCCATGTCCTCTATGAAAGCTCCCTGCCCACTAAAGGGCATTAAAAGTTCTCCACGCCTCTTCCCAGAGCACCCCCAAACTTTTGTAGAATCCTCATCACAGCTCTCATTTGTACTGTGACTACCCAAGGTCAAGAGATACATCACTTTGATCTTTGTAACCCCATCCTGTAGTTCAAGGTATTTTCTCAGCAGATGTTTGTAAGCGGCATGGATGGTTTATGAAACACATCCTATTACTGTGAAGGGTCTTAGAGAACAGTGAGTGTTCTCTATGGTTCCAACTTGTATTCTCAAAACTCACCTTTCTTATAGTCATTCCTTCTTCCCTCCTTTTTGTTAAACCTTGGAATTCTTTTTCCCACTTGCAACCTCTATCACAATTACCCTTCCCTCCTTCACCCAACATACAACACATATTTATTTTGAACTTTAATATGTTTAATATGTTTCTCTTGGTGACTGTGAAGTCTTTTCTTTGTCATTCATATTTGTTTGTTAGAGGCTACAAATTCCAAGACAGAATAAATTTTGTAATAAATCTTGGATGAGGACCTTAAATCTAGTAGGTGCCTAATAAATTAAAAAATCTAATTTTCCTGGCACATCTTACAGTATAGCACCACACACAATTCAACATTCTTTCAAGATCTGTTCATTCATTCATAGAGTAAATGAATAAATGACTCCTTCAAACAAAGTCATATGTTATGGAGAGTACAAAGGTGAATTAGATAGGAACTTAGCCTTCAGGAAACATATATCTTCAAAAAAGAAGGAATGATGTTCCACCAGAAAGAAGGAGAGAATGTGCTATGACCATTCCCAGCTGAACAGATTAAAGAAGACTTCATGGAGAAAAAGGACTTTGCACAAATCCTTAAGGATCAGTAATATTTAGAAACTTGGCAAAGAAAAAGACAGAAGGGCATTCCAGATGGAGCAAAGAAAGAATTTGAGCAAAAGCAAAAAATTGGGAAAGCCTGAGGCATGTACTTGGAACAGAGTAAAGTTCACTTGCTGGGGCATGAAGTGAGGAGAGAGGCAAGAGTAAGAAGTGGTGATGGAAATATTTGTGAATGCCGAGTGATGAAGCAATCTGAAAGAGGCTCCGGACATCAGGCCACCGGCAGACGTCCCCTAGTTGGCAGAGGTCATGGGCGCCATCTCTGTCCCCACCAACCAAGGCTTCACAGGACTGTTGGCAACACAGGATTTGTTGGTGTGTGTATTTTTGAACACCAGTCACCTCCTAGCAGATACTTCTACCTTGTAGAAGATTTTTACTTCTGAAAATGTAATCCACATCATAATTACATTTATAAGTGCCTTTTGTGCTTATGTAGCCTGGTGCATGCAAGGATTCCATTAACACATATTAGGAGCTTCTGTAGCACCTCAGGAAGGGTGCTAGGACAGTATTCCAAATATAGGAAAATGGTGCCATAGGAAGGATGTATCCAGATAGGAATGCCTCATTATTGCCATTGAAAAATCACCATTATAGGATTTTCCCATTGTGGCTCAGCAGTTAATGAACCTGACTGGGATCCACGAGGATGCAGGTTTGATCCCTGGCCTCGCTCAGTGGGTTAAGGATCTGACATTGCCATGAGCTGTGGTGTATGTCGTAGATGCCGCTCGGATCCCTTGTTGCTCTGGCTGTGGCATAGGCTGGTGGCTGTAGATCTGATTGGACTCCTAGCCTGGGAACCTCCATGTGCCATGGGTGCAGCCCTAAAAAGCAAAAAAAAAAAAAAAAAAAAAAGAAAGAAAGAAAATCATCATTACCCAGGGCAGGGCCTGTTATGTGTGGTGCAGAGCTGGCTGCTGTTCACAAGAAACATTCTCTGTGTAAGTTTGAGTAAATTTCTTTGCCTCCCTAGGCATTACTTTCCTAATCTGCAATATGGTAGTGGAGGGGAGAGTAGTGGCCATCACCCACCTTGCAAGAATACTGTGAAGATCTGCAAAGTAATATATAAAAGAATGAACAGGAGTTCCCATTGTGGCTCAGCAGGTTCTGGACCTGACATGGTGTCCATGAGGAGGCAAGTTGGATCCATGGCCTTGCTCAGTGAGGTCGGGATCCAGGGTTGCTGCAAGCTTTAGCATAGATCACAGATGCACCTCGGAATAGGCATTGCTGTGGCTGTGGTGTAGGCCAGCAGCTGCAGCTCCCATTCGACCCCTAGCCCGGGATCTTCCATATGCTGCAGGTGCAGCTGTAAAAGTGGGAAGAAAAAAAGAATGAACAGTTGCTAGTAAATAAGGGGTGTTCAATAAATGATAACTAAGGATATATTATCAAAATTTTAAAGTTGTATATATTTTATGGTATTATATATTTACATATGTATATATCTACACACATATATACAGCTGCAGTGATTTTTTTCACAGTATCCTGATGAGATAGGGTGAGAAATTTCCCAAAGAAATGAATCCCATAGGACAGGTGAGGCATTTGTCCAAAGCCACACAATGAATGGATGGCTTGGGTCAGAACCCAGGGTTCCCTTTTCCCAGGACCAGGCTTTTCCAGCACTGTATGGTGCCCAAATAAATACTTCAAAACCACCTGTGTGTATACATAAATGAGACTCGGGAAATGAGCTGAAAGTGTTCTATGACCAGAAATGGCAGGGAAAGGCAACTGTCAATTCTCCTTCAAGTTGCTGTGAAAATGTATGTCTACTTTTTGAAAAAATATGTCCAGTTTTTCTGCACCTTCTACGTGGAGGCCATGTGATAAGCTGTCAGTCATCTTCCTCGCTTCTCTCCTGGGCTTCCTCTAAGTCCCTGGTATGATTCCTTCAGAGATGGGAGCCTCAACTTGAGTTGAATCTTTGTGATAAAGGCCTGACCTAACTGAACCAAGGGCCGCAGCTCTGCATGTTCTTCGCAGCCAGAGTGCATATTGGTTCATCTTTGTCCCCCCAGCACCCTGCACCTTGTGGCCTGTGTCTTCTCTGGGCACCTTGAAGAGCTGTGGTGAGTCTAAGGTTTAAGGTCCACAGGTTCTGTCATACTGGGGTTGGCTGGAGGATAGAGCCCCGGGCAACAACGCCAGAGGGTGGGGCAGCAGGCAGGCAAGATGGAAATGGGTCAGAGGAGGCTGAGCCAAAGGAGTGGCCAGGAAAACAAAGAGGCCCAGGCCGAGGACACGTCTGAAAAGTAGTAAGAGCAAGGATGTCCATGATCCAGGCCAGAGACACTGCTGAACGGCGGCCACCCCAGTTGACTTCCCTCTTGCTGCATAGTCTTAACGTTTTGGTGCAGAAGAGGGTAAATGGGAAGGCATGACTTGGATGTCTCAGGGCAGTGAGGGAAATAAACCCGGAAAAAAAGAGAGTGGTAGAAATCTTGGGTTAGATGATTTGACTGAGCCTGTGTCACTACAATAAGTAGGAGGGCACCAGGCCGGACTGGTTGGCCTGTTTTTCTCTGCAGCAGTTATGGATGACAACACATCCCCATCTGGGTGTGACATAGCACCCTGGTTCAAGAAACCTTAAAGAAGAACTAAAAACTCCATGTGCAGGAGCTCACAAGATTCAAGCTGAAGAAAATCAGGTCACAGACTTCAGGGAGTTCTACCTGAATTTCTAAACTTAATTTTTTTATTTTTATTTTTCCCTCTTAGCTAGACTTGTAACAAAGAGCAGGAAGTAAAGGAAAGTGACCCATAGAGTCCTTGAGACCTTGTACCTAACTTTGCTCCCTGATGCTGCAGTGGGAACCTTAGATTCTCAAGGGTCATGGAAAAAAATAGGAAGCACACTTGTGTTTTCTTAGGCTAATAATACCAACCAAAAGAAGCAGGCAGAATGGAGGCCCCAGAGCCCCAACAAGTAATCCCACCTCCGCCTCCAGGGTGAGAAAAAGCCAGAGGCTCAAATTAAAGTGTTATCTTGCTGGCAAAAGAAGTGTGAAACACTGCTGTGCCCTTTCCTAGCAATCCCAATAAACTCATGTATTTTCATTTTGAGGTGTTAAATACTGCCAGAGAGAGGGCATTCTTAGGCATTTAGGTCAAATGCTAGGAATTCTTTTAACCCTTTAGAATTCTAGCCAAATTCTGAAGACTCTAAATTGAGACCCTAAGACTGGAACCTTAACAGAGTAATCACTACTATTCTGGTTTTGTTTTTGTTTTTTAAGCCATCTGACCTTAGGACTCCTGTCATCTCTTTCTGTCCCCCTAAAACAATCCCTGTGGGAAACTTCCACGAGGCTGTGGAAAAAAAAGTCAGACTGATTCTAGACTTGAAATGGAGGAAAAATATGCATGAATATCCTTAAAATGTTTTAAGGGAAATATAATAATAGTTCCCATTGTGGCTCAGCAGGTTAAGAACCCAGCATAGTATCCATGAGGGTGCTGGTTCAATCCCTGGCCTTGCTCAGTGGGTTGATCTGGCATTGCCACAAGTGGCAGCCTAGGTCACAAATGTGGCTCAGATCTGGTGTTGCTGTGGCTGTGGTTGTGACTGGCAGCTGCAGCTCTGACTCAACCCCTAGCCTGGTAACTTTTATATGCTGCAGGAATAGCCATTTAAAAAAAAAAGAATGAAAGCCTTAATAGATAATAAATATATTCTAAAATTACATTAATTTAAATTATGCAATACTCATGTAAAGAGCAGACAGATCATGAAATAGAAATTAAAAAAAAAAAAAAAACAAATACGTATGGAAAATTGGTGTAGAATCAGTCTGGGATCTCCAGTGCCCACGATGTTTATGTAGAAAGACAGTTTATTGAATAGATGACTTAGGAACTATATGATAACCACTTGGGGAAAATATCAAGCAAGGGTCATACTTCATACCTAACACCAGAATAAACTCCAAACGAATCAGGGACTCCTCTGAAATATGGGACTGTGAATTTACCAAAAGAAACCTAGGCAAGTTCTTTTATAATCCCAACTGGAGAAGACCTTTCTAACTATGATATAACACAGAGGGCATAGGAGAAATTTGCTGTTGAACCGAAGACTTTGTTGTTCAAAAATTCAACATCACATAAAAAGTCCATGTATTAAAAATAACCATAAACAAAGTTAAAAATAACCTGGAGAAAATATTTGCAACTTGTATCTTAGACTAACAAATCAATAAGAAATTGACAGAGGATATGAACATGCAATTCCCTCCAAAAGATTATACATTTCTCAAATACATGAAAAAAATGCTTCATCTCATTATTAATGAAAGAAACACAAGTAAAAGCTACAATGAGATATTATCTCCCCATCAAAGTTCAAAATTTTCACAACTCTGAGAGCAAAGCCTCTCTTATATTTCTGGCAGGTGTGTAAATTGATACAACTTTCCACAAGGAAAGCACTTTCTCAAAAACTTCAAAAATTATAAATGCATATGTCCTTTGATTAACCAGTTTCACTTCCGGGAATCTACGTAGATGAACAAAATTATATATGTGCACAGTTATTCAATACATCATTGCTTATTATATCAAATGATCAGAAATAATTTGAATATCTATTAATAAGAGAATGGTTAAATAATTATGGTAGATTTATCCAGTGGAATAGTATATAGGAGCCCATAAAGCAAGTTGCAGGACTTGGTAATATTCTACCATTTATTAAAAAAACAAACAAAAAATATATAAACATACTTGCTAGTATATGTAGAAAACAACACTAGACGTTATACAAGTTGACTTTGGGAAGAAAAACTGGGTGTTTGGGATAGCGATGGGAGGCAAAATCTTCAGGATATACCCTTTTAACTTTTTGAATTTGAACCAAGTGGATATATTGTCTATTTTTAAAAACAGCAAATACAATTTTAGAAGAATTTACCAGGTACAAAGAACGACAAGACAGAAATTAACAGATGTGCCTATCATGCACAGATATCAGTGCAGAGACCTGGTGTGCGCTCCCAGCTGGCAGGTTGAGGAGCAGAGCAACTTTGGTGGCATGATGTGATGGAAAGAACTTAGAATGTGGAGTTGCCAAAGCATAACTTCTAGAGACATGATTCTCCTACCAAAGAGGGTTGTAATGATTACTAAATAAGATGATGCACATGTGTCAGTTACATACACTAAGTCCTATTCACAACTATACAAATATTAAAGAAGATTTGTATAGTTGTGAATAGGATGGACTTGTGGCATTCCAGCCTGGTACTTTCCGGTTCTGTTTTAAGAGTCAATTCTTAGGGAAAATTTTCTGGAAAAAAATGACCTTGAACAGCATTGTAAAGGGAGGAAGAGATGTGATATGGCTGTCAGGAGGTGGGAGGTTGTCCCAGACATAAGTGACAGCTTGGACAAAGGCTCAGAGAAGGGAAAGGGTGAGCCCATCCCAGGGGACCACAAAACTGCCAGCCTCACCAGCTATGGGAGATGAGAGCTGACAAATCAGGTGGGCACACTGCAGAATCATAACTTACCCATCGCAAGAGACATCAGGGAGGCGCCTGTCACAGTTTCCCACAAACACCTCTCAGGACAGAAGAAAGAAAATAACTTTCCAAATAGGTCACTACAATTGGGGCACTTCTTTATTAAAATTATTGTGTTTTATTCATAAATTCATGAAAATTTTACATTCTATTCCACCACATTCCCAAGGTTACTTTAATATGAAGAATAATAGTCTCCCTACAATCCTGCTGCCACCCAGACTCAGCAGCCCCTTACCTACTGCACAGAGCCCCTCAAACCATGCACTTTTTTTTTTTTTTTGGTAAAACTGAATTCCACCAAAAACGTTCCATATCTGTTCTCTGGTTCCCATAACCCAAGAGTTTAAGTATCTTCATCTGAAAAGCACTGTACTATTAGCACCTTACTATGATACTGTTCATGACATCTCAATGATAAAGGCTACTGCACAGAAGATTCTACACTTGACTGAGGTCCCTTGGCACTTAAGGAACTAGAACTCAGAAAGCGGCTCAGATGAGGGCTCTGCTGTAGGCAGGAATTCACCCCACAGCTATGCTCCTCTCTGCACAGACAGCCACCACCTGGAGGCCCCCCAGCCTGACCCCTTCTTGACCAGTTCTAACTGGTTTAGAGAGATCTATGAGTACTTGACTTCCTCCTTTTTTTGCCCCTTCTAGTTTTTCTGCTCTATAATTTGGTGTGGAAGTGAAGCCATAGAAGAGAGCAAGGCAGGGGTGGGGGGCGCTATAGACTCAGAACAGACATGTATTTCCACGGGAGGGACAAGCGATCTGAAATCTGTGACTGGGAGACCACCCAGACTCAGCAGCCCCTTACCTACTTCACAGAGCCCTCAAACCATGCACATTTTTCTGCTTTATGGAGCCTCACCCCCTGGAGCAGAATTATTACTTGTTAATGATTAGGACCAGGCTGCTGAATGCAGAAAACTCTAGTAAACTCAGACACAGCCCTTCTAACCAGCTTGTGTAATTTCCTTTGTTAGAAGCTGCATATTTTGCTCTGAGATGTGGTGACAAAATTCATGACTGCCTCTTTGTGTCTCAAAGAGGAATTGGGGGTAAACTGATGATTCTTCTTTGATCCCTTCTTCCCTCGGGGCTTGTTTTTATTACCAGCAAAGGGGCTGGAAGATTGCAAAATAGATCAGAAGAGCACATAAAATGACTTTCTCCATTCACTTCAAAATGGTAGAGGCTGGGGAGGGAATGCCAGGCATAGATGAACTAGGTGAAACGGGTCAGTCTGCTGTGGCTAACGGTTGAGGTGGGGTGTCAGGAACTCGGGGGGTTCTCTCTCTCTCTTTTTTAATGGCCGCCCCTACATCATATGGAAATTCCTGGGCCAGAGACTGAATCCAGGCTGCAGCTGTGACTTACGTTGCAGCTGTGGCAATAGAGTATCCTTTAACCCATAGTGCCAGGCTGGGGATCGAACCTGCACCTCCACAGTGACTACAGCCACTGCAGTCATATTCTTAACCCACTGTACTACAGCAGGAACGCCTCTCTCCTTTTTTTTTTTTTTTTTTTTTTATGCTGGGAATTTTTCTTAAGAGATTTTTAAGAAAGCTCTGCTCTCATGGAGGTTCTGTTGAATTTTTCACTCTCTACTCCATCCTTTGGTGGCTGGTCCACTTCTCTGCAGAAGGCTCCCTGGCAGGGCTCTGCCTTCACCTTTCTGCAGAACTCTTGCCAATCTGAGGAGCAGCCTCTCTAAATGGCTCTCTTCCCTGACTGGGGAAGAAGAGGAGGGGAGGGACAGGGAAAGGGAAAGGGGGAGAAGGGGAAAGACCAGAGCCACTATATTCTCACCTGAGGGATCAGCCCTGCAGTGAGCAGCCAAGACCAATTCTGAGCAGAGATGAGAGTCACTATTCCTTGATAGACTAATGCCTGAGAACAAAATCCAAAGTGAAACTTAAAAATGCAGACATCCAGGTCCCACCCGCATCACTTTGGGGCTGGGGAGGTAAGATGTTATTGTGGGAACATACGAACATGTGGGTGGATATAAGCCCAGTTAGGACCAAATCACTGAAAAAAAAAATCTCTAGGTTTTATTCAGTAAGCAAGGGAAGCTGTTCAAGTTTTTTGATCTGGAAAGCAACATGGCCTTGATGAAGAGTGGTTGGTCGGATTTTCTTGTGAATATCTTAAAGGAAGGAGGTGGGGCTGAAAGCGGTAGCCATGGGGAGAGGGCACCGGGACAAACTGCAGGTGGAAAGTTCACCTCTAAGGTATTCTGTGTTCCAGGTGAGAGGTAAAGAGGGCTGAGCTGGGACAGAGGCCATGTGCATAGAAGAGAGAGATGAGGAAAGTAAATTTTTGAACAGCGTGATGAGATTTGGTGATTGATTAGAGAGAGCAGGGAGGATGGGGAGGGAATGGAGAGAAGTCAGTCACAATGTGGATTTCAAGCCAGGGAGACAAGAAGACTTATGGTTCTAAGACTAGAAAGAGATGTAGAAGGTAGAAGAGGGAGTTGATTGAGAGAGGAGACCCCAGTGAATTCATGTGTGTTGAGTTTGAGGAATCTGCAGGACACTGGGTGGGATGGTCATTGGTATTCTGGCTTGAATCTGGATTATCAGTTACCTACGTCAGGAAAGGGCAGCCAGGCAGTTGTTTCACAGATCCTTCACAGTCACTCCCGTTCCTATCCTCTGAGCCTCTGCCTTGCCCTTTCCTCTGTCTGGACTTCCACCCTCTTCTTACTCATGTACTGGAATGTTATGCAACTTTCAAGGCTTGAACTCAAAAGTCACCTTCTCTATGAAAACTTCCATGATTGCCAGCCAGGTAGGACCTTATGCTCCCGACTCTCAAGATGAGTACACTTTTCTCAGGACATTTTTCATGCACTGTTCTTACTGAGCTTATTTGATTATATACCATAATGCTCTTATGAGACCATATGTTTCTTTAGGCTACGTTTCTTTACTCTTTGTATCCGCCCCTTTGTCTAACCTAATGCTTTGCACAAAAATGCTGCTCAAAAACTCTATGTATTGACAGACTGAATAAATGAAGAAATTGACTAGATTATATGGGAGCAAGGAAGGCCAGCATTCAGAGTGTACACTCATTATTACATATGCAATAGCAAATGGAATATTTCCATCCTGGCTAGTAAATTCAGGCAGCTAGTGCCCTGGGCCCCTAGTTGCCCCCCAGCTGCCTTGGATCCTCCTCCAAGAACCCCTGAACACCCTGCACAACCCAGCAGCTGAAGAGGGGATTTTCTTTTTTCTTTTTTTTTCTTTTTTTTTTTTTTTTGTCTTTTTGCCATTTCTTGGGCTGCTCCTGCAGCATATGGAGGTTCCCAGGCCAGGGGTCTAATCGGAGCTGTAGCCAACAGCCTACGCCAGAGTCACAGCCACTCAGGATCCCAGCCACGTCTGCAAACTACACCACAGCTCATGGCAACGCCGGATCCTTAACCCACTGAACAAGGCCAGGGATCGAACCCACAACCTCATGGTTCCTAGTTGGATTCGTTAACCACTGAGCCACGACGGGAACTCCTGAAGAGGGCATTCTTGACACCGCAGGTCTCCAGAGTGCCTCCACAGAAATTTTGACTATCACCCAGGGGGTGGAGCAGTAGCGTAATCAAACAGGGTTAATGAGGTTGACTTTTAGGCAGGATGCTGCTCTCATCTAGGCACAGAAACAACAAGAAGCATAGATGTGCTTTCTGCACACCTCAGCATAGTAATGTTCCAGTGGCGAGAGGTCGTGTTAATGTTTGTGTGATGGCTAGTGAAGCACAGGGGAGTGTTACTATTAGTATTAGTAATAATGACAACCAAATTTGACAACACACTTTTATTAACCTAATTTAATTTTCACCAGAACTCTTGGAAGCAGCTGGTATTACTTCATTTTACAAGTGGACAGATAGTCCCAGAAGACTAGATTGATAGATAGCTGTGTCCCCAGGTTCCTTCAGTGAGAACATATGTCATCTGAGGGCATGGAGCTTCTCCACTATTTTATGCCACTTCAGTATCAGACAGCAATGATGCTGCACCCTTGAGAGAGAGGAAGGAAGGAAGGAAGGAGAGAGCAAAGAAGGAAGGAAAGAAGGGAGGAAGGAAGGGAGGAAGGGTAGAGAGAAATGAAGGATGGGGGGGAGAAGGAGGAAGAAGGAAAGAAAAAAGAAAGTGTGAGAAACGAAATTAGAAGCAGAAAAATCTTGAGGTCTTTCCAGGCCTTTTGGCCCCACACCACATCATTTTAGGCATATTAAAATACACTTGAACTCTAGCTTTTTTATAGTTAAATAAAAATATTGCAATATTTCTTACAATTTGTAATTTGGCCTGGCAATGATTTCTTGGTGATCACTGCATATAATCAGGAATTTTCCAGTGATGAAAAACTAGTCAGCAAATTGTTTTCAAATAGGTAAAAATCTTGTGATAGATAATAAATATAACAATGAAAAAAAATGGCATCACGCCATCTTTGTGGGTGTAATGAGGTGCCTAATACTTCCACTTTCACAATTTTCTTTTTTGGGGGCCCACACCCACAGCATATGGAATTTCCTGGGCCAGGGATTGAACCCAAGCCACAGCAGTGACAATGCCAAGTCCTTTACCACTAGGCCAGCCACCAGGGAATTCCAATGATTGTCTCTTCATGTTGTGAAGCTGATCACATATTTTAGATCTTCAACATTTTCAGGGCTCCAGCACTCGCCTTAGGATAAACAGCCCTGGTTGAATAGGTCAGCAGGGCTCAATGGCAAACTTAACGGGGACACCTGGAGTATCATGGAAATGCCATCAGCTGCCCCCTCCCCAAGCATCTTCATACGCCTTCACAGGGATGCAGACCTTTGCTTTCCTGGTGGTGTTCACTTCATCTCCCAGTGGGTCCCTTCCAGAAACTCCCTCCCCACTCTGATTGGGCAGAGCTAATGGGACACCAGGTGGGCAGCTGGGCAGCCAAAGGGCTAGAGACTGATGGGCTCCCTGCCTTGCCCATGTCTGGGCCTGGAGAGAGAGGCCCAGAGTGGTAACCAGTGAACACTGCTTGCTCAGGCCAACCTGAGTGCATTCCCAGCCCAGGCTGCCGTCAAAGATGACGCTGAACAGTCCTCCTTTACTTTCAGGGTTGCTATGACAGCCAGGAATTTGCAAACCAAACCAGACCCAAACAAGAATTCTGTCCTTGGCCCCCAAATCAGTGGTTCCACACGGTTCTGCTTGCGGTTCCTGCTGTCCCCTTTGAAACCTGCCGGAGGGAAGGATCTCTAAACTGGGGCTTTGGAAATGTCCTAACAGAAAGACCCTTTCCAAGCTAGTTGACGCTGTGTTAGAAGGAATTTAGGTGTGATAGAAGGAACTTCTTGGCAAGTAAGTTGGAAAATATTACAGTAGGTCCCAGAGGAAACCTAATCATTCTCTTGAAAAAACTTTTCTATTTATTTAGTGTTCTGTGGTTTACTGAGAACATTCACATAAATTATTTCATTGGATCTTAGCATCTGCCCAGTAAATGAGTCAAGATCGGTATTATTATATTTGATTGGAGAGAAGGAAATTGAGGCTCAGTAAGAATAAGGTCAAACAGGGAGTTCGCATTGTGGCTCAGTAGTAATGAACCTGACTAGAATCCATGAGGCCTTGCTCAGTGGGTTAAGGATCCAGCGCTGCTGTGAGCTGTGGTGTAGGTCACAGACGGGGCTTGGATCCTGCGTTGCTATGGCTATGGTGTAGGCCAGCAGCTGTAGCTCTAATTCGATCCCTAGCCTGGGAACTTCCATATGCCACAGGTACAGCCCTAAAAAAAATAAAAATAAATAAAAAATAAAAAAAAGGAAGGTCAAACGGCTAACAGGCAGTAGAATTGATATTTGAATCTAAACTTTCTGATTCAAGGTTTAGTTCTTTGAATTAGACCATGATGATCTCCAAAAGATAAACCAGGGTATGTTTGATCTGGACAGTTTAGGGGCAGAGGTTTTTAAAGTAAGGGATGTTGTAGATGCATGGTTTTTTTAAATTGTGGTAAAACATGCATAACATGAAATTTATCCACTTATTTTGAAGTGTACAGTTCAGTAGCATTAAGTGCACTCATACTGTTGTGCAACCACCACCACCTTCCATCTCTACAACTCTTTTCATCTCACAAAACTGAAACTCTGTATCCATCAAACACCACCTCCTCATTCCCCCTGTCCCCCACCCCCTGGAAATCACCAGTTCTTTTTTGTCTCTATGACTTTGACTGCTCTGTGTACTTCATATAAGTGTAGTCATGCAGTATTTATCCTTGTGTCCCTGGTTTAGGTCCCTTAGCATAATGTCCTCAAGGTTTGTCCATGTCGTAGCATGTGTCAGAATTTCCTTCCATTTTAGGGCCAAATAATATTCCATGTGCCACATTTCGTTTATTTATTCATCTGTTGATGGACGTTTGGGTTGTTCCCACCTTTTGGCTCTTGTAAGTGATGCTGCCATAAACATGGGTGTACAGATATCTGAGTCTCTGCCTTCACTTCCTTTGAGTGTATTCCCAGAAGTGGAATTCTGGGTTCATATGGCAGTTCTGTGTCTGATTGTTTGAGACACTGTCGTATTGCTTTCCTCAGCAGCTGTAGCATTTTACATTCCCACCAACATTGCACAAGAGTATTTCAGTTCTACATCCTCACCAAGGCTTGCTGTTTTCTGGTGTTTTGATATTAGTTATCCTAAGGAGTGTATAGATGAATGATTTTTAACCATGTGGTTGTCCAGGGCAGTTGATTCAGAGGAGTTAAAGAGTGGTCCTAGTGAAACTGAAACTGACAGCACGAATGGGCTGAGCCTAGCCAGAACACAGATTGGGACTTGAACCCACGTGCCAGGACTTGAACCCAGCCAAAACCCAGACTGGGACTTGAACCCAACCTAAAGCCAGGCTGGGACTTAAACCCACGGTTTTAAATTCAAGTTACTCACCCTGTGCCTGGACTCACCAAGGCTCAGGTTCTTTATGCCTCTGTGTAGAACGAATTCAGCGAGAGGCAAAGTGATAGGCGAGAAACAGATTTATTAGAATAGGACACTTGTAAGAGATGCAAGCGCCTGAGGATGCGTGGGCCATAGTTTTATCATCCAAGAGGAGTGGGGATTGGAAAGGCCCGCCTCTTCCTTTCCAGGAGTAGTTGCTCCTCTTTAGTATCCAGTATGCTATGTATTCAAATCAGCTGAAGGGCGGTCCTCAAACTCTTGCCCTTGGTCTGAATCTGAATGCAGGCCTCATCCCATCCCCCACCCAATGACCTGAGGCAATTCTCACACCTCCCCTAATTAAGCAAGCCTGCCTTGCTGGTTTTCTTGAACTTGTTGGCCTCCCAACATCTCCCAGGTTTCCCTCTTTACCTATGATCACCTATTGGGACTTCTGCAACCACCTGTGCCTACCCTATCCCTATCAAAACCAAGCTAGCTTCCACTTGATATGCCGGCTCCAAGTCCAGCCGGCAACCTCAGGGAAGCATTCACGCCACTGGACACCAAGGAAAGCACTTGAAAAACTTGCACAAATCTATGACTTGCCCTTAGGGATAATGAGCCAAAGCACTGACGCTCCTCACAGGAATTTCATTTATCTTCACTATGAGTGAGTATCAGTTATTCGATGCACATTGGACAAGGTGCATAACTAGAATGTGTGCGTTTGCACAACACACAAGAGTGTGCGTCTACATGGATGAAGGTACAGAGTTTCAGGAAGGACTAGATGGCCTAAGGGATTGATGGACTCTCTTCCCAAACAACTCTAGGATCTTAGGTCATCAGTTCATGTCTGTGAGCTTCTTTATTATCTACCCCTGCCCACTTCAGAGGGGTGAGTTGTATCTTTCACGGACTTTGAAGGAAATGCTGCATGTGCACCAGACATAATTGTATCTGACCATGTCCAGAGTTGTAATTAACCTCACCTGGTAAGGACCTTTGGATTCCCTATGATGTGGTTCAGGATAGTGGTGAGATTGAGACTGGGAACCATGTCAGGATCTCCCATCCTTGGTGTCAAGTCCTATCCAACTCAAACGCCACCTCCTCCATGAAGTAGCCGCTGATCACTTCACTCAGGAAGAAATATTTTAAATTTGATAGCATAGAAAGGCCTATGCCTTTCTTTTTCCTTTCTTTTTTTGTCTTTTTGCCATTTCTTGGGCCGCTCCTGCGGATCATGGAGATTCCCAGGCTAGGGGTCGAATTGGAGCCGCCAGCCTATGCCAGAGCCGCAGCGGCACCAGATCCAAGCTGCGTCTGCGACCCCTACCACAGCTCATGGCAACGCCGGATCCTTAACCCACTAGCAAGGCCAGGGATCGAACCTGCAACTTCATGGTTCCTAGTTGGATTCACTAACCACTGAGCCACGACGGGAACTCCAGGCCTATGCCTTCTTAAGCCAAAGTCTATGCTTTATCTTGGGCTCATGGTTATTTAAAAGTATATAATATATCTCTCCTTGAAATTGGATGCCCCTTAGAAGGAAAACCCCATTTTGGTTTGCACAGAGTATAAATCAAATGTTCACCAAAAGCTCCCCAGCAAACTTCTCCTACACCTGACTCATTGGCTAGACCTGTGTCACATGGCCTTCCCTGGCGCAAGGGAGGCTGGGAAGGTACTTTGATTTTTTTCAGCCTCTGTGGTGGAGCTGTGTAGGGAATGGGGCTAGGAACCAGTGAACAGGCTTGGCCAGCCCTGAGTTTGTGCTTGGCACGCCCTCAGTGAAATGAGAGGGGAAGGCCCCACCCTGAGTCTTGTGCCCCAGTCTGTATCTTTCCCATACTGTCCTGTGTCTGTCATGGCTACACACTAAACACTCTTGGATTCATTGTTTCCGTACTCCAGCTGAGAAACAGAGAGACAGAAAAGAATGACCCATTTAAATAGATCACGCCCATTCTTACAATTCCCCTCTCCCCTTCTTTCTTACGGCCATACCCGTGGTGTACGGGAGATCCTGGGCTCGGGGTCAAATCAAAGCTGCAGCTGCCAGCCTATGCCACAGCCACAGCAATGCCAGATTCGAGCCACATCTGCAACCTACACCACAGCGCACAGCAACGCTGGATCCCTAACCCACAGAGCAAGGCCAGGGATGGAACCTGCATGCTCAAGGACACTATGTTGGTTCTTAACCCTCTGAGCCACAATGGAACTCCCTCATTCCTACAATTTATATTCCTAATCATACTTCCCTCACGTTCATAAAGAACTTAACATTTTATAACATTCCAGCATCCCTGTTTTCTTCAGATGAAAAGCTGAGACTCAGAGAGATTAAATGATTCGTTCAAGGTAACTCAATGAAGTGCCAGTGCCAGGAAGGGCTCAGTCCTGGTCTGATATCATACCTCAGTCTCTGTCCACTGCTCTCCACGGCCTCTCAGACAGTGGTTTCAGGCCACAGCTGTCCTATACCTCACTCTGCCTCCTGGGAACCGTGTAGTCAGGCAGGATGCAGGACAACATAAGACAGTGGCCTGAGTTTGTGTCACCCATTTGTGCATGTGTGGTGGTTGGGACGGTGGGGTATGTTTCTCATTCCCTGCCAGCATCTCAGCTTCACCACTGCAGACACCAGTCTTGTCACTGAGCAGCTGCAAACAGCTGCTGACATGTCCCAGAATCTCGGTCTACAAAAATATGAGTTCCTCCTGGGACACCAGTGGTATAATCAGGCTTTGGATATATTGTCTTCAGATTCTTATTTTTTGGCTGCACTCATGGCATGGGGAAGTTCCAAGGTTAGGAATCAAACTCAAGCCACTGCAGTGACAATGCTGGATCCTTAACCCACTGCACCACAAGGGAACTCCTATCCTCCGTTTTGATGGCTTCGACAGCCTCATCCATTACCAGAAAAAAAAAAAAAAAATCCTAGCTCTTTCCAGGGCCCTGTCACACCTGTTTCTGCCAGCAGACACCATGGAGTTTTCTGTTCTCATTCCTGACCTCTTAGGAAGAGGCAGAGCCACTCTGTGTGATAAGCGTCCACACTGCTGCAAGGAGGATGGGCTTGTCTCTAGGCAACTGGTCTCAAGCTTGGCTCTGACTCTAACTTGAATGTGACCCTGAAATAGCATGTCCCTGGCTGGGTCTCAATCAGCAAAGTGAGGAAGTTAGACTAAAGGGAACTCCAAAGACCCATCCAGCTTGATGGCAGAGACAGCAGCTGCACGGAGGTGGAACTAATGCAGGCTCACAGCTGGAACACTTCCGTTAGGGCTGAATGAATGGAAAGTACAGGGGAGCTCGTACTAGCTGGGAAGATAGGAACTATTTCTGCCTTCTGGTTTGGCTGTTTGTGTTTTCTGCCATTGCTTACATGTTACAGAGGAAAACATGCTGCTGGATTCTCAGGAAAATCACCTCAGTCTCTGGCTACAGAATGAAGCCAGGGATGGGTCTGCGCATCTGCCTCGTTCGTGTTGAGAACAGGTCGGCAGGAGATGGTGGCAAGAGCACTGAACGAGGCATCAGACTAGGGTTCTCATCATTTCTGTGCCACCAACTGGCTGGCTTTGAACAAGTTGCTGCTCCTCTCTGAGCTTGAGTTCTTTTCAGTAAAATAAGGACATTGGATCCGATACTTTTGATAAACTTCTCAATCAAAAGATCTGAAATTTAGTACTTCATCTGATCCCTCTCATGTGGATTCCTTAGGACAGCTTGTCTTGTGGTCAATTCTGAGCATTATTAACCATAGAAAAACCTTCTGATTTTCATCTCAACTTAGAGATAGGCAGTGATATGAGGGAGAAAGCCCAGAAATCCTTTTACTACTCCTTTTTGCTGTGTGTTTCCTAGGAAGGCACTAGACTCCCATTCACCCTTAGAGGAAGGAGATGCTCTCTGTCCTTCTTCAGAGGTGAAAGCAGCCCCCAGCAGACCCAGTTACAAAGCACAACCTGGAGGCATGCGTTTTTGCATTAATTGAGGGGGAACAGAGAGGAAGCTGAGGTGTGCTGAGCCCCAGGGTACCTTGTGCTAGGTGCTTTCTCTACATACTCCCGCCTAATCTTCCCAACAACCACATGAGAACTCTTACAGATGAGGTAATGGAGTCTGAGGGAGGTTTAGAAACTCGCCCGAGTTAGACACAATAAGGAGAGTAGCAGGAATTCAAAATCAGCCTGTCTTCCTCCAAGCCTGACCTGCACCTCTAAGGGTGTCACTTTAGCAGAAATTGCAAGTGGGTTGTGGGAGGAGCTGGGAAACCCTGGATCGAGCTGACCTCAAGAGGAAGGTGGCATATAGGACACAGACTCTGACTGCCACTTCTTAGGCTCAGCAGCTCCATAAACCTTCTCTGCTTTTCATCTGCCTCTTGACTCTCCCACTGGCCTCTGAAAACCCCATGGGGGTCTAGGGACAGACCTATGCATCCTGGGTCTGGGCAGGCAGATGGAAGCAGAGGTCATTTGTTCAATAACAAATACCCAACAGGAAACCTGAGTCCCCAAAAAATCGCTGCCTCCTCAGCTGACCACACAGATCAAAGCTGAGGACTGTCATCTTGGGGAGTGGGATAGAGCGGGGCTCAGCATTCTCACCTCCCCCCTGCCCCCAGGCCTTCTGGGGGAGAACAGTCGTTCCATCCACCCCAGCCCCTGTGAGCACACGGGGTTCCTCAGACACAGCCTCAGGAAGAGGCGTCCAGGCAAAACCCCGACAGCCAGCTGGGGCCTCTTAATGTCCAGCTCTGCAGAGAACCAGCGCCCTGACTAGCCAAGGCAGGCAGTGTCCTTGTGGGGCAGGAAAGAATATATGACAATAACCTTGTTTTCTTAGAAAAAGGAAATGAGACCGAGCGTGGCCTCTTCTTTACGGCAGGGAATGAAACCCTATGAGCTCCCCTGAAGTTTTACTCGGAACACGTATTTACCGAGTCTCGCACGTGTTATCACTATGCTGAGCACCTTCGTCACAATCTCACTTCTTCTTTGTAACAGCATCAGGAAAAGAAGAAGCCTCCAGGACATCAAGGGAACTATACTAAGCCACTAAGAACCCAGCCTGTCTGCTTTTAAGATCACAGCTCCTTCCATTGTCCAGCAGTGCCTGTCCTAAGTGTCCTTAGGAGTCTGTCCTCCTCGAGAGAACGGGCACAGGGAGGTACCAAAAGTCAAAGGGATGAAAAGACATGGTCCGTGGTTCCCAGGTGTCCTGTGAGAAGAGACAGCAGCCTAGATCTCCCTCCCCCCCTGCTCAGGGCAGCTTCCTCGACATCCCCTACGTCGGGTACGGGCCCTGCCATCAGCTCCATTGCACTCTGCACTTTCACTTTCGGAGTATTCCTCACTGGCTTGGTAATTCCTTATTTGTTGTCATCTTCCTTGACCCACCATATGCTCCTGGAGAGCAAGGACAACTTTTGCTTTGTTCACCATTGACCACCCAGTGCTTGGCACATAGTAGGTACCTAACAAAGATTTAGTGAATTATTGATTCAAAGAAAAAGTGGTTGGATGGATGGATGAATGAATGGATAGATGTGGTTTATCATCCCCTCCAAGGAATCATGTCTCAAGTTAAATTGATCTTTCCCTTCCTGACAAGTTAACTTGACTTCCTGGTTTGTGTTACCATCAGAAGACAGCGATGAGGGCTCCCGCTGTGGCACTGTGGGTTAATGATCTGGCTTGTCTCTACAAAGGCACCAGTTCAATCCCGGGCCCAGGGCACTGGGTTAAGGATCCCATGTTGCTGCAGCTGAGGTGTAGCTCACAGCTCTGGCTCAGATTTGATCTCCAGCCCGGGAACTTTCATGCTGCAGGGCAGCCGAAAAAGAAAGAAAGAAAGAAAGAAAGAAAAAAAAAAAAAGGCAATGAGTGTTTTCAGTCTTCTACCTTTAAATCCTGGCTCAATCATTTACTAACCAAGGAATGATATACAATTTATTTAGTCTCAAAGCCTTAGTATCCTCATTGTAATGTGGTATTGTGAGGACTACTGATAACACTTGTAAATCCTTGGAATATACTAGAAGGTCTGTAACTAGCAACTTGAAGCTCAGCATCTAGAATAACACATTAGATCAGTTATACTCATCCTCTGTGCCTCTTGTCCTCCACTCCCTCTCCCACTCACAATGATCTTCAGATATCTAACCCTGTCTGGTCTTCCTCCCAAATATCTCCTATGTTTCAACACCCACACCTCATCTCCTCATCTAATGCAGTAGCTTCTAATCAGTTCCTCTGCTTCAGTTTCCCTTCCAATACTTCATGCACACACCCCTGATGGTTCTAGAATTCTCATAGAGAAGAGGCTTAGGGTGACTGTCTTTGGCTCCGCACAGAGTGGAGAGGATCAGGGACTTGTCTCCAAGCTGCATAAGCACATCCCTTCACAAAATGTTGAGAAAATGTCAGTTGTTCACATTAGACCGTGAAGGTAGGGAACTTGATGGCTAGGAATGGGAACTATAGCTCTCTACCCTTGGCCAGCTCCTGTGGGGTCACCTCTGGGCAGGGCTGCTGATTTTTTTTTTTTTGTCTTTTTGTCATTTTCTTGGGCCGCTCCTGCAGCATATGAAGGTTCCCAGGCTAGGGGTCGAATCGGAGCTGTAGCCCCTGGCCTACGCCAGAGCCACAGCAACACGGGATCCTAGCTGCATCTGTGACCTACACCACAGCTCACAGCAAGGCCAGATCCTTAACCCACTGAGCAAGGGCAGGGATCGAACCCGCAACCTCGTGGTTCCTAGTCGGATTCGTTAACCACTGAGCCACGACGGGAACTCCAGGGCTGCTGATTTATATCTCTTAAAATGTGGTTCTCATCAAGGTCCTTTCCACTAAAATTTTTTCACTCAATCTGGAGAAGGTGCAGAACAAGTTCCAGGATCCTTTGCCTCACACTCAGGGCTCGTCCTCATGTCACTGCCAGCTGGCCTTTCCCAAGCATCTTATGCCAACACCAATTTTTCATTTCATGGATTTCATTCCATTCAGTGCTCCCTGAATACACCACAGCTATTCCTAATTCCATGTCTTTGTCCCAGAGTGCCCCTCCCCCACATCAGTCCTCTGATGCACCCACCCCCACCCCACCCGCTCATCTAGTGAAGTTCTTTCCATTCCCCAAGGCCTGGCTCAAGAAGTGCTCTTCCACCGAACCTTCCCTTCGAAACCGCCCTGGCCTACAGTGCCCCCCCCCCATATCTTGGAATTCCCAGTGTTTCTTATTGTCAGGATAATTTATTCTGGCCCTTAACTACATAACTTTCCTGTTTGTTGTGGAAACATTTTGTATGTTGATGTTTCCTCTCTCAGTGGAGGTCCATTTAGGGTAAGGACTGCCATGTACCTCTTTGGATCCCCATGGCACAAGCCCAATCAGCATGGACACAGCCTAGGTAGGTGATGCGTTTCTGAGTTACAGAGCCATCCATCCCTGGGGAAGCACTCTGCTCTTTAGGCTCACAGAGGAGAGGCTTAGAGTTCAGAGAAGGTCCTCCCCAGGGACCCGAGGACTCTCCCCAAGGAGTATATGCCAAATATATACTGGCTCCAAGACTTTAGACCCAGGGAAACTGATCTCAGGCGAAATCATAAGAAATCGGCCTTTCTTATGCTACTGGCTAACAACTTGGAGCTGAAGCCGTCTTGTTATCTTCAGCCTGAGCAATGTGGTTTTAAACACACACCTGTCTACACTCACATGCATCTGTCTTCATGTGCATACCAGTCCTCACACAAAACGTGGGGTCGCCAGGCTCATGAGAAAGGCTGCCAGCAGTGGAGGAGTAGAGATGGGGCTTAAAACTTTTACAAAAATATCTCCTTTAGAAACAAAGAAAAAGAAGAAATCTGGGTGAAGTGTATCCAAGAATTCTTTGTACTATTTTTTGCAGCTTTTCTGTAAGTCTGAAAATATACCAAAATATTAAATAAAATTTTAAGATAGACATAACAAAAAATCACTTTATACCTTCTACTTTCTTCAGCCTTTTTTTTTTTTGTCTTTTGTCTTTTTTGTTGTTGTTGTTGCTATTTCTTGGGCCGCTCCCGTGGCATATGGAGGTTCCCAGGCTAGGGGTTGAATCGGAGCTGTAGCCACCGGCCTACGCCAGAGCCACAGCAACGCGGGATCTGAGCCGCGTCCGCAACCTACACCACAGCTCACGGCAACGCCGGATCGTTAACCCACTGAGCAAGGGCAGGGACCGAACCCTCAACCTCATGTTTCCTAGTCGGATTTGTTAACCACTGCGCCACGACAGGAACTCCCTTCTTCAGTCTTTAAGAGAATTAACATTCATATATGCATTATAGGTAGGAATATTTCATTTCTCCTATTACACAAGAAGTATAAAATAGAAAACAAGTGTTCATAGACTTTTAAAATATTTTAATAGGAAAAATAACATATTAGAATATTAATATTGGAATAAGAATTCCCAATGTAGCACAGTGAGTTAAGGATCCGACGTTGCCTCGGCTGTGGCATAGTTTGCAACTGTGGCTCAGATCCAGCCCCTGGCCTGGGAACTTTCATATGCCATGGGTGCAGCTGAAAAAAAAAAAAAAAAGGATATTAATATTGAAATAGAAGACTTTTAGTATTTTGTGACCTGGAGCAAGATATTTAACCTCTCTAGGTTATAACTTCCTTACGTTTAAAATGGAATATAAATTGCTTATCCCTTAGCATTATCATAAGAATTCACAAAAAGGTAAATATTAGATAATTAATGATTCCTGGGCCATAGCTGGTGCCAAGATATACTAGATCCAAATGTTTAGAAAATGTCAATAACCAAGTTCTGTTCCTAAAAAAGCATCTGGCCCAGACTAGGTGCATAATAAGTAGCTATTGAAGAAGGGGGGGTAAAGGAGAAGGGGAAAAAAAATGCCAGAATTCGAATTCTAATTCTAATTCAAAAGCCACTCTAACAGTTAGTCCCAAAGCCCTTCTGAATGACCTGGTGAGAGGACCATAACCTCTCCAGGTCTCTGCTGTCCTCACCTGTAAAACCGAGTTGGTTTCATTACCAGGAAGGACTAGCCAGTTAGATAGGACTATATACCTCCTGGTCTCTAAGGCCCCTGAGGAAAGGACTGGAAAAACAGGGTTGAAAGTGTGATGAGCAGCGTGTCAGGCCAGGGGGGGTTCATCTCCACTAGACCCAGGGCAGGCTCTGCTGGGGGAAGCTCCCCACAAAGGCTCCAGTGACACCCTCCAGGGACACCCAGAGTCTGGCGACCAGAGAGTGCTGGTCCAGGCTGTCTCAGAGCCCCAGGACAGTTGAGAGGTGACCGTGGCTGTCCCTGCCCTTTCCTTCTCTAGTCCCCTCCAGCCTCCAAGCTGCAGGGTCTTGGTGGCAAAGCCTCAGAGCCCAATCCGAGTGCGCACGAGGCGGGCCTCCTTGGCTGGGGTCCTTCCCACGCAGGAGGAAATTCTGCGCCCTCTGCCTTCTTTTCTAAAGGGAGTGATGCCCATTTTGCCCAGGGCCATTTGCAGTGCTGTTTGCTCCAGGTTTGCTAACGGACCCATTTCCGTCGAGCTCCGGACCCTATTTCCCCGAGGCGATGGCTCGCTTTGCTCTGCTGGATCCGAGAGTGGGCTCTGTGATTACCGCCCAGAAAGAGCGAGGGCGAGAGCTAAAGGCCAAGGAGAAGGCTGTGCAACCCAAACGGGCAGTGAAGTCTGGAGCGCCCGACCAGACCTGCAGCTTGACAGCCCCAACTGTCACTTCCAGGCTGCACTGTCTCACCGCGGGTCTGGAGTTTCATCCCGACAAAACCTGGTAGGGAAGGCGGAGGAGAGGAGAAAAGAGGCGCTAGGAAGGAAGGGAGAGGAGGGAGGACGTGAGGAAGGAGAGGCAGGAAGAATGTAAATACTAGAGAAACGGAGAGAGGAGATGCAAGAGGGAGAAAGCGCAGATATGTGCGAAACGGAAGCAGTGTGTGTGTGAGCGAGCAAAGGATGCGAGAAAGAAGTGGAGAGAAGGACTGAGTGAGGACGGAGACCGAGGACACTGACAAGGCCTCATCTTCGCCCGTGGCCCAAGTGTCCCCGGTTCCCTCCTACTGATTCGATCCCATAACGAGCGCCGGGCGCGACCCCCGGCCTCCGCGCGGCCGCACCCCTCTCCTCTCTCCGGCGGCCGGCGGAGCCCCGCGGGCCCGACCCCCGCCGCTGCCGGGCGCCGGGAGGGAGGGAGCAGCGAGCGAGCGAGGGAGGGAGGGGCTGCCGGTGGGAGGCAACCATGTGGTTCCAGCTCACTCTATTTTTTTCCCTCTCTCTTTCTTCACTTCTTTTTCTTTCCAAACAGGGAAAAGTGTTCCTCGAAGCAGTAGCGTCTTTCTGCCTCGCCTATTCGCGGCTAACGCGGGTCCCGGCTCCCGTCCAGGCGCAAGCCGCCAGGGGCGAGGGTTAGAAGCCCCTTGCGCCGGGCGTGGGGACCCCGGAGCCGGGCGCGGGGCGTGGGGCGCGGGGCGGCTCCCGCGCCGGCACATGGCTGCAGCCGCCCCGCGCGCACCCCGGGGCTCCGCGCCCAGCTCGCCGAAGGTCCGTCCACTGCGTCCCGCCGCCCCGGAGCCAGGCAGCGGCTGAGCGGGGAGGCGCCCGCGACCGGGGATCGGGATGACCCTCCTCGTCCTGCTCGGGCTAGGTGAGTGCCTGGGGGAGGCGGGAGGGCCGAGGGCCCCGGGCACACACTGTCCCGCGCCCGGGCCGAGACGCGAGCTCCGAAGGGTTGTCCCCGCGGCTCCTGGAGGGAGCCGCACTCCTCTGTCCCTGCCTGCCGGCCACGCAGGAGCACATCTGGCAGCGGAGGGCCGCCCAGTCGGCCATCGAAAACGTCTCGCACATCTGGGCCCCGGAGCAGGCTTGGGGGTGGAGGGGTTTCATGGTCGAGTTTGACCGAACACCGCGAGGTGTGGAGAGTCCTTTTGGGGGTGGTGTTTAGTTTCAAGAGTATCTGGAGAAACTGGAGAGTCGGGGGAGGGAAGGTTTATTCGGGAATTTTTGTGCCAGGTTCCTGAGGGTGGGGGGAGTTTTTTCTTTTCAAACAGGCGCCTGGAGGGCCCAGATTAGAAACAGATGTGTTGGAGGGTAAACGAAGGGGAGCGAGGAAGAGAGCGGGAGAGGAAAGCGGGAGAGGGGAAAGGGCTGAGCACCAGGAGAACCAAGAAGGTGCAGAGAGCCTGGGAGGGAAGAAGAGGAAAGGGCTCCGAGGGAGCGAGAAAAGAGGAGGAGGGCGTGAGGCAGAACCGCAAGACTCAAGGAGGAAAATGGAGCAGAGAGGCGGGGCAGAGGAACACAGATTCTAGAGCCCCAGAAGTGCTGCCCTGCCTGTCCCTTCTGGGTGCCACCCAGGCAGGACTCCTGAGGCCCAGCAGCCCTAAGGCACAGAGTCACTCGGGTTGGAAGCAGGCAGGTTGATAGGACAGGGCAGGACAGCGCCCATCAAGGATGTGAGGGCAAGAGCTGACCAGAGTGAGGGTCGCAGGGCAGGGAGGGCCGACTGGGGGGCTAAGGAAAAGTCGTGGTGGCCCCAGGGCGATGGAGCTACACCTGGAGCTAGGACCAAAAGTGAGCCAGAGTTCAGGAAAACAAAGAGCTGCGGGTGTGGCAGAGTGATGCTGCCCTGGAGACCAGGCCAGGAGAAAACTAGTCCTGGTTTTGAACTGCCTAGCTGGGTGACCTCGGACACTTAACTCACTACCCAGGCATTCCGTTCCCTTAGCTCCAAAACAAGCAAACTAGGTGGTTCCTGGATTCATTCTAGCTCTGAGAACCTAAAACACCAGAATTTTGATGGGGGCCTGATGGAGAGAAACCCCCCAAAAAAACAAAAATGAAGAGGCTCTGGAATCACCCTGAAGTGTCTAGAGCTCTTTGAAACCTTAGAAACCACCTAGGCCATATGCCTGCCTGCCGAGGCCAGCCTCAGACCAATAATAACCCATCACCCTGGTGAGAGGTATAAAAGAGGTGGATTTACCCAAACTATTACTCAAGTAGGGCAGGTGAGGAGGCACTATTTTCTAAGCTCTTTTAAATACCAGCCAAGCATTGCAGTACCACTGCTCAGCACAGCTGGTATATCTGGATGGCACCTTCGTCACTTTTTACTGGCCTTACCCCTAAGCTACAAATCACCAGATGCCAGTAGACTCAAAGGTCGGAGCAGCCTTATTAAAGGCAGCTGAAACTTGTTAAGTACTTGTTCTGCTGAGCACATTATATGGGCTAGCTTGTTATTTATTCTTCGCCAACCCTACTGGCCACCTACTATTACTATCCTCGTTTTACAGGTGAGGAAATTGAGGTGTTAAGAGATCAGGTCATTTGCTTAAAGCTATAAGCTCTTAATTAGCAGAGATAAGATCTGAATGTAAGTAGTTTGCCTCCAGAGATGGTTCACTAAACCCGCCACGCCACGTATACAGAAGAACTTTTAAAGATGTTCTGTGCAGTGAAATCCACTTCAGTCCTCTTCGTGAGGCCTGGGATGTCAGCGTGATCCTGCCCAGTGGGACGGGGGCTGGAGAAGGGAAACAAAACTTATTAGAGTGTTTGAGTATCGCTCTATCCCAGCCCCCTTGGGGTACAGTTTCTGGGGGAAAGTGACGTCAGCCCACATGGTCAGTTGAAATCAGCTGGCTTTGATGGTGGTCAGCCTCTTAGCTCATGAGAAAGTAGAAGGGACCAAGATTTGATTTGAAAGATGTCATTGAGTCCCTGGCCCCTCTTTACTGAGTGCTTCTGATGTGTAATCACTCCTCTGGTGAGAAATCATTTGTTGGGTTGCTGCTCTGTCCTTCTCATAGAAGCTGTCTCCCACAACTTCTTTTTTTTGGGGGGGGGGTCCTGTCTGTCTTTATAATATTGTCATAAACCAAAGGCCACGTAGAAAAGTGGACCACTGGCTTAGATTTCTGCATAACTGGGTGTTCATCTCCTGTTTACCTAAGAGTAGGATGTTCACCTGCAATAAAGCTTTTGCCGCATCGACGCCTTTGTCAGACATACTCAGCCTCAAGACATTGCAACTCTCAGATGAAAATAAACTGTCCGAGTAAGAAGTCAGAGAGGAGAGGAGCTGCAGGGTCAGGACAGGAGGCAGGGCAGGAGACCTGAGATGAGGCTGGTGAGCCAGAGACCAGCATCCGAGGGGAGCAACACTGAAGGAACGGACGCCCCTGCGTGGGTCAGCAGCCCCTGGGCAACCCTCCTGGGGGCTGGATTAGCCTCCTTTGCAAAGTGGTTCTGAGCCATGGGGAGTCTGAGTGGGCACTCCAGCAAAGCCAGAAAGAACCCTCAGAGTTGCCTGAATCCAAAAGTCATCTCCTGGCCCCTGACAAGAACAGTTCCAGGATTGCTTCTGGTCACTGCTGGCATGATTTCTAGCCTCTTTTTTTCTTGAGATGACCCAGTATTGAAGGGGAGTTGTCAGGGCTAAGCGTTCATAGTCCGAACAAGGATGGGCCAGTTGACTCCTAGGCTTCTGGACCCTCCACTGAGTGAAATCAAAGTCCTGCTTCTCTGATGCAGATGAACAAGGAATACTCTGAACCTCATGGAAGAGAAAGAAGGGTGACTTCATGGGCTCCCCCAGCCCCTTCTCTGACACCACTCCTCCCCCTCCCCTGATGCTCAGGTCTCATTTTCCCATCCGCACTCTTCCTAGACTTCTGCAATAGCTGCCAGGAGGTCTCCTGCCCGAGCTCTCTGCTCTGTCCTACACACTGCTACCCCAGGAACCTTGTGAAACAGCTGATATAAGGCAAAGAATTTGGATTAGGAATCTAGCAAGCTCTCTTGTCTATAAAATGGGGGTGGAAGGATTTTTGAATTCAAATGTTCCCTGTTTCCATTATCTTATTCTGCTCTTCCATAAACCTATAGTAGTTTCCATTGCCTATAATTTCAAATACAAAGACTTCATTCTCATATTAAAGATTCTACAAAATATCACTCACAACTCCCCTCCTCCTTGCCCCCAGACAACTCTCCAGGAAACCTGGATTACTTCCTGTATTGTTTCTAGGTCCCATGCTTCTTTCTGATCCTATGCTTTTTTTTTTTTTTAAGTGATAATCCTTCCACAAAAAATGACCTCTTACTCTTCACTGCAGATTTTTGACCCTGCGGATCAAAATCCTGTTCACCCTCCAAGTCTCACCTCAAATACCACTTCCTCCATACATCTGTCCATGATTTCACCAACAGAATATACTCTCTTCCTTTCTTTTGCGTCCTAGTAGCATTTCTATTATGATATGTTGTATTATAGTGATCTGAGCGCTTATCTAACACCCCAATTAAAGTGTGAGCTCCATGCCTCATTCATCTGTGTAACACTTTCAATACCTTGCAGAAGCTAAAGGCTGGTGAACTCTTTGCTATGATAATTGGACTTTTGGAGTTCTCATCCTGGCTCAGCTGGTTGAGAACCTGACTAGTATCCTTGAGGATACAGGTTTGATTTCTGGCCTCGTTCAGTGGGTTAAGGATCCACTGTTGCCACAAGCTGTGGTGTTGTTCACAGATGTGGCTCGGATCTGGCATTGCTGTAGCTTTGGTACAGGCTGACAGCTGCAGCTCCGATTTAGATCTCTAGCTTGGGAACTTCCATGTGCCACTGGTGTGGCCCAAGAAAGAAAGAAAGAAAGAAAGAAAAAAAAGATGATTGGATTTTTGAAATAGTTGGAATATTTAAGGTCAAGAGAGGTGAAAGATTTGGAGCATTATTACTCTTTGACTGTAGGACAACACAGTTGTGAAGAGCCCAGTTTTTTGTGGGTTTTTTTGTTTGTTTTTGTATTTTTAGGGCTGCACCCATGGCATATGGAGGTTTGAAGGCTAGGGGTCTAATTGGAGCTACAGCTGCCTGGCCTACACCACAGTCACAACAACGCCAGATCCGAGCCACGCCTGCGACCTACACCACCGCTCACGGCAACGCCAGATTGTCAACCCACTGAGCAAGGCCAGGGATCGAACCCGCAACCTCATGGTTCCTAGTCAGATTCGTTTCCCCGCCACGACAGGAACTCCTGAAGAGCCCAGCTTTAACTCATTCTGCTTTTGTGCTTCCACATCCATTAATGTAAATACAACCAGTACTGTTTTTTTTTTTGTTTTGTTTTGTTTTTTGGGGTTTTTTTTTTGTCTTTTTGCCATTTCTAGGGCCGCTCCTGTGGCATATGGAGGTTCCCAGGCTAGGGGTCGAATTGGAGCTGTAGCCTCTGGCCTACGCCAGAGCCACAGCAACACGGGATCCGAGCCACGTCTGCAACCTACACCACAGCTCACAGCAACGCCAGATCATTAACCCACTGAGCAAGGGCAGGGACCGAACCCGCAACCTCATGTTTCCTAGTCGGATTCGTTAACCGCTGCGCCATGATGGGAACTCCCCAGTACTGTTTTTTAAAAACTATACATGGAACATTACATGGACAGGGACCAGATGATACATTTGTTATACAAACTTATCTTGGTATAATGAGTATGTTAGTACAAATTAACAATAGACTCTGTCACTGAAACTTTTGTCAGAATGGGGAAGGAACTTTGTTTCCCATAAAATGAGTTTGAGGAAGGCTTGAATGCAGAGTCCATTGGCCTGTGATTTAATGACAGGTCTCAGTAGGATTCCCTCTCCTTCTCTCATCTTCCCACATCACTGGTGATGGTCATAATAAAGATACATTCCCAGTAGACTCATATCTTGTCTCGTCCAATTCTTGTCTTGTGCTCAGCTGGGCAGTGTACACATGAGTGTATTTCATGAATATACCTAATAATGATGAACTCAACAGACATTTCTAAAAGGTGGAGTGAAAGATTGTCAGACATGGGAGAAAGCTAAGACTCTATCTAAATGAATGGTTCTTAAAATTTTGAATCCCAGGAGTTCCCTTGTGGGGCAGTGGGTTAAGGATCTGGCATTGTCATTGCTGCAGCTTGGATTGCTACTATGGTACAGATTCTACCCTGGTCAGGGAACTTCCATATGCTGTGGGCACGTGACCAAAAAAAAAATTTTTTTTTTTTTCCCCGTTTACCCAGGGTAAATGGAAGTTCCTGGGCCAGGGATGGAATCCAAGCCACAGCTGCAACTTACACCACAGCTCCAGCAATGCCAGATCCTTAACCCAGTATGCCACAGTGGGAACTCCCCTCCCCCCAGTTTTTTTTTCACTCTCAGAATCTTCTGAGAATATGATGAACAACCTAAATCTTTCTTAAAAAAGGACACATACACATCAGATTTTCCTATAACTTCTAGGGGTTCATTGACCTCCTAATACCTTTCCTTGGAACCCAACTAAATCCTTGATCTAAACCTACTCTTTCTCTTATGATGGACAAAGAAGCCAAGTTCAGAGTGATCTGGCTAAAGTTAAACAGGTATCTTAGTAGACAGGCCAAGACCCTCATTCCATAATCTGTCCTATCACACATTCTCAAAATAGAAAATCTCTCTCTCTCCTTTTCAGCTCATGTGGTTAAGTTCCAAGATCACAGTTGCTCTTCAGATGCTTCAATTAAATGAGCTAAATGCTGAAAAATTGGCATTGGTTTTTAGGTTAAGAAATTGCCTGAAAAATAGGGCAGATGTCGTAACATTTCAATTTAGCCGTCATAACTGGAAATCCTGGAAACTTCTGCAGTGCCTTGTATAATGTTTGGTATATTCAGGACAAAAGGATTATACCCAAAGTCCTAAAGATGTAGGTGTGCCCACGGGGAATAGAACGGGAAATCAGTGGCTCTAGCTTCTTCATGATTTTGCTGGGTTATTGTGGGCAAGTCATTACCACTCCGGGCCTCAGTTTTTTCTCTGTGAAACAAGAGTATGAGACAGGTTATCGCTTAAGTTTCCTTATACCATTAACATTCTGTTTTGTTTGATAATTCTGAGAATTTGCCAGCTGGTCCAGATGTGGCTGTGATCAGAACATGTGGGTTCACCATGCTTATCTGACTTTTTTCAGGCACTGTCTACTCATGGAAATGGGTAGCATATGATTATGAATCCAGGAGGGTTGACTCCCTAATGCATAGAGAGGGGTGGTAACTCCTTCCTGTGTCTGCACTGTGGCACTGTTAGCCAGACAGCGTAGTTCAAGGCCAGGGTGAGTGGCCAGAGACCTCTGCCCTGGAAGTTTAGAAACTGAAATACTCCCCCAGAGGGCCTCATCCTATGAGTTCCTGGGTAGCTCAGCAGGTTAAGGATCGAGCATTGGCACTGTTGTTCATTGGTCACTGCTGTGGCATGGGTTTAATCCTTTGCCTGTGAACTTCTGTATGCACAGGTGCAGCCAAAAAAAAAAAAAAAGGACCTCATCTTAAGCTGAGTTACCAGAAAATAACCCCAAACATGGACACCCAGGGTCGACTTCGGGTAGAAGGTCTATTGTATGAAACTGTTTGTAGGCATTAAGCATCTTGTTCAGTTTTTACCTTTTTTTTTTTTTGCTATTTCTTTGGGCCACTCCCAGTGGCATATGGAGGTTCCCAGGCTAGGGGTTGAATCAGAGCTGTAGCCCCCGGCCTATGCCAGAGCCACAGCAACGCAGGATCCAAGCCGCGTCTGCCACCTACACCACAGCTCACGGCAATGCCAGATCGTTAACACGCTGAGCAAGGGCAGGGACTGAACCCGCAACCTCATGGTTCCTAGTCGGATTCGTTAACCACTGCGCCACGACGGGAACTCCTTGTTCAGTTTTTAAAAATAAGGCATAATATACATACAATAAAGTGTACCCATTAAGTGTGTAACTTAGTGGTTTCCCTGCATGGATTTGAACTTGTGGTTAGGTTTCGAACTACGAATTGTATATTATTAGTTTACTCATAGTACCTGAGAGAGGACTATGTGTGCAGGATTCTTAGGACAGTAGAATTTATTTCTACCATTCGTACAAGGTTTCACAGTTTACAAGATATATTAACATACCTAATCTGATCCTCCAATCACTCCGTGGGAGTAAATGTCATTGTTAGGCCATTTTGCAGATAAGTAAACTGAGGCCTAGAGGAATAAAGTGAGTTTCTCAAGATTACCTTCTTCATAAACAGCTGAGCCAGGACACGGACACAGTATTATGGATTCCAGAGACCATTTGCTTTCCAGTTATCAGGAGGCACATAGTTATTCTGAAACCAGGCCTTCTGTGTTGCCAAGAAGAGAGGGTCAGGCTGAAGCAAGGCTTCGTTTATAGGATGCCAAACCATAAATCCCACAGTGGAAAATTCAGTTAGAACATTTATCACCCACCCTTCCCCCCCGGCTCCTTTCAAAAGGGTAAGAAATGGTTTGTTTGGGTTAATGTCCATTGTTTATAACCCAGAATTACTACATATGTCGTACATGAGTTACTAGTTCCTCCTAATGAATCAGAAGACGTGCAGTTCTCAAGGTTGTGGTGGAGACCTCACCCTACTTGGTGGTCAGACCCCTGAGCTCCTTATTAGCATGAGGCTGTGGGTGGTCAAGCTGTAGGTTGGCTCTAACTCACCTTGTATGTTGCTTCTTCTAGTTACATTCCTCCTCTCAACAGTTTTGAGTTCTTTGTTTCCCCTCCCCAAAGAAGAATGTAGACTGTACCCCCCCCCCCCCCAAAAAAAAAAAATTCTGGCTGTCTGATCTTCCTAACTATCTCGATTCTGGGAAAATAAAAATTTATTTCCTTTGGCACTGTATAGAACAGAACAGGGGGAAATGCTGAAATCAAACAACCTTTACTTTGTTAGTGGCAGTGGTTAGATCACTGCCTGTAGAGCCTCAGCCAGGGGCTGGTGGTGATAAGACTGAAGGCAGCTTTGTTTGAGCAGAAGGCAGGGGAGAAAGTCGTTTCCTTTGTGCCCACGCTGAGAAGAGAAAATGGGCCGATGTCTTCCCCTGTCAGCGTGGAATATGGGAGGTTTTTCTGAAGCGAGGCAGCAAGGGGATCTGGAGAGTTTAGGCGACAGGAGAAGGGGGAGGGGCAGGAGGAAGAGGAAGGCATAGAAAGAGCAACAGCAGAGGATGCAAGAGCTAGATGCATAGAACAACTTCTCTGAGCGCTTCCAAGTTCATGGAGGGGGGCTGCAACATTTGAGAGCTTCCCGTAACTCTCACGTGTGTACCGTAATATTTTTGAGCTTATCCATGCACCCTCACTCACAAAACAATTAGAAAAGGGGTCTCCTGTGCTAGGCTCTGAGACACCATGATGCAAAATGCTGTTTCCACCCAAGGACTCAGCCCAGTCGGGCAACACAAGTTATAAACAAAGGATTGCAGATATGTGAAAGTGCTGCCATCCAGGAAAGTACCAAGGTTTCTAGCAGTCCCAAGGAGGAAGCTACTCAGTCATGTGCTGTCTTAGGGAGACGGGATGTGTCTTCCCAAGTGGGTCTTCAGGATGGAGGCTGAGGTTTCTGCTTGCCCGTAGTACTTGTGGATTATTGGGGCTGGGGCTAAATAAACAGCTAGGGGGTTGACAGCTCACCCCATTATCATCAGAAGGGACAGGTTCAGCGGTTTGTGCCCTTGGCATTCAGCCAGTTGCTTTCTAGAGGATTGAATCTCCTGATGTCCTGACCTGTTGAAAGTCTTTCTCCATCACAGCCTGCTGGTTTCATAGTTGCCTCTATTTCCTCCTCCCTCATGGGATGTTAAAGAGAAAAGAAAAAGAGAAAAAAAAAACACATCAGTGGATTTTAATCTCTTGATTAAAAACAATGGTCCGGGAGTTCCCGTTGTGGCTTAGTGAGTTAAGAACCCAACGTAGTATCTATGAGCATGCAGGTTCGATCCCTAGCCTTGCTCAGTATGTTAAGGATCCAGCATTGCCGCAAGCTGCGGCATAGATTGCAGATGCAGCTCAGATCCGGTGTTGCCGTGGCTGTGGCGTAGGTCAGTGGTCTGTTCACCTGAGGTCTTGATAGCATTTGTCCACATGGAAAGTGAATAGGATCAAACTGAGGGGGAATTTTTTTGTTCTAGAAGAAATCCATTGTATTGAACAGACTCCTCCCCTGACATAGCCTCGCTTCTTTTCTTGTTGGGAGGTGTGGGGGTGGGTGTCAAATCCCAGAGATGGGGAATTGCTTTGTGACTTCATTGTTTAAATTTAGGCTTGGGTTTGTGGGGATCATTCTTACTCGGAGCAATAAGCCTTCCAACCCAGCGTCTGTCACTTCTCATTACTTCCAGTGACAGTTCCAATTATTTCCAATCACTCTTCAAGGGAAGAGTGGGGGAAGGCACATAAGGCTTCCAGTAGACCAGCAGTGTGGCCACTTCTGTAAGAGCCTGGCCTCGGGGTCCTCATATTCTGGCTTTGAAACCTGGTTGGACCACTTCATAATCACGGGACCTTGGGCAAGTTAATTCACCTTCCTGACCTTAGTTTTCTCACCAGTCATTGCATCTAATCACAGTGCATAGGTTTGTTAGAATTAAATGAGGCAAGGCATGTAAAGACTTTTAGCATCCTGCTTGGTACATCGGAAGCTAAGAAATAGCTGTGATGATGGCCATGCCTGTCCTTGCTGGAAGGGGCTCACCCCATGGATATGTGGAGGGTCTGCTTAAAGTCAGCCACCACCAGGCCAGCAGTGCTGGCCTTCAGGGCTCTGACCACCACTGTGCCTCCACCCTGCAGACAAGTTTCCTAATGTCCTTAAGGGAATGTCACCCTGTTCTAGGGCCCAAGAGGTTCATAAACCCTGACTGTGCCCCCCTGCAACTGTTCTGGGAGAGTAACTTTGTGTGTGATTTAGCCCCGGGCAAGAGGTGCCCTTCCTTATGCCACTGTGTGTACCGCCTGCAGGTTGCTGAAGCTGAATCACAGGCTGGTGGCCTTTGGTCCCCCCCCCCAACTCCCCCCACCCCCACTCAGCTATCTCCACCACATGCTCCCCATGGCCTGTGTCGGCTCAGGCTGCCCAGCCTGGGCAAACAGTGGGTGGTTCTGTTCCACTTTTGCTGTCAGGTAATACCATGTCACAGGCATCGTGCTAGGGACTCTCATATAAGAAATTTCTGGTATCCTCACAACAACCTCCAAGGCCAGTATTATCACCTCTATTTGGGGTCCGAAAAGTGAGACTGCAGAGGGAAGGTGTTCTGTCCTAGGCTGTCCAGCTGTCCAGACTGGAGCTGAGTTTGCCTTCTGCTTCCGCACTGATCTTCAGAAGACAGGAGTGGAGAGACAGGTGATGGCATACCTATGGAGACACACAGACAGCGGGGAGTGGGGAGGCCACTCAGGGACCAGGACCCACTTGGTCTTTGAGGATCTGACCTAAGAAGGAGCTGCCAGGCCCCACAACCCTCCACCCTTGTCCTGACCAAAATTAGATCCACTGAGCCCAGCACTCACATATTGAATTATATTTCCTGTTTAAATTTGGGAGGAAAGGAAGACCTCAGGGTGGGAAGAAAAATGTCTGTTTTTTTCCACTGGCCTGAACAGCAAAGAGTGTGATTGCCTTCCCTGTTTAAGAGGCTAAACTGGGTGTCCCAGATTTCCACAGACCTAGAATTCCCACTCCGAATGAATTCCTGTGTCAGGCAGGTAGAGGCTGGGTTTCCAGCGGAGGCCTGGTCTCCATCTGCCGTCCTCCGCTGGAGGTCCAACCTCGCCCGCTCCAGCCAATAGTGAATTGCAGACTCCTGCCTTCAGGCCTCTCCACCCGGGAAGGAGGAGCGCTGGAAACGGGGCCACCTCGCTGCAGCCACTGTCCCTGCTCCACGGCTTCTCCCTCCTGTCCCTGGAGTCCTGCAGCTTCCCAAGCCCTGAGGAATCCAGGTGACCATCCCTCACATGCCTGCCACCTGCGCCTGACCTTCCCCTTGCTCTTTTCCGCTCTCTCTGGGCCCAGCGTGGCTGCTCTCAGAGCTGGAGCTTCATCAAAGAGACGGCAACAGAGTCCCACCCATGCAGAGAGAGAGAAACAAGAGTGAGACAGAAAGAAATGGGGGGGGTGGGAACCAATGAAACAATACAGACAGAGATGGAGAGGCAGAGAGAGAAACAGAGGCACAGGTGTACAGAGACAGAGAGAAACAGAGACACAGGGAGAGAGAAGAGCAGACACACACACACTCACATTAGGCAAGTATGGACTCCGTACATCTCATCCTTCCTGCCTCTTTATCTTCCTGCCACCCCCCCCCACCTTCCCCCATTCACACCCCCATCCTCTGCAGAGAACCCCCTCCTGGAAGGTTTTGCTCTCAACCAACCCTAAGCTAGTGGTGGGGCTCTACCCCGGCTCTGTCTGTCCACGGGTCTCGCCCCACGCTCTTTAACTCCTCCTCTCTGGCATCTTATGTCTCTTTGGCCCAGTTGCCTTCTCAGTGCATCTCTCTGACCAGCACCCACCCATTCTGCAGCACCGAGGTCACTGTCATCTCAGGCACTTAGGCTCCCTGACTGTCCAGGCAAAGAATGCTTCAGCCCCTCTTACCCCCCAGCACCGCGTTCAACCTTTGGACCAGCTCATGTGAGGTTATGTAGAGTCTGGGGTTCTCTGTCTTTCCTGTGTGATTGCTAGCAGGGGACAGTGTCATGTCGTCTGTAATTCCAGGCCCAGTGGTTGGTGTACAGTAGCTGCTTGGAGAATGAGCCAGTGAGTATACAAGTGAACAAGCTTATGAATGAACAAGTTAAGGAATGGAAAATGTAAGCTTATAAAGTAAAGAGATGACCTCCTTATAGGAGTGCTTAGTACCGTTACCTCTTCCTAGACTATCTTCAGTGAGGATTCTTTAGCATCAAAATGACCCCAAAGAGGAAATGGCAATTTTAGGTACAGAATGGGAGACGGTGGAAATATTTGCTGGCAGAGAGACCTGACCAGCACCCCTTGAAAGCCTGTCACTTGGGAGGCCAAACAGACTCATATCTCCCTGCACAGAACTGCACCCCGTCCTCATCATTGCAGAGGGTGGTTAGAGGTGAACAGTGAGCAGGTCCAGGAGTAGGAGGCGTCCTGACATCCTGACACCCTGGGCTTTAGATCTGGTCATGGGGGGCAAAGAGCAAGCAGTTCAGCCCTTTCAGACTTTCAGTCTTTCGCATGTAGTCATGTTTGGGGCGACTCCCTCCCTGGCCCTTGATAGGTCCTCTGCGGTGAGTGACAAGTTAGGGGCCCCTAGCCTGGCACGTGGGGTCAAAGGTCGTTTTCCTCCCTCTTTCTCCTCTGTCTTGGCTGATTGACCCTGCACGTCACTATCTCCCCCTGGGCATCCTTGAGGCAGGGGGAACAGAGGAAACACAGTGGAAGATTACTGAAAGCGTTGATGGGACTTTTAAAATGTTATTTCCAGTTTAGCGCTTATGTGTATATTAGCCCACTCAGTCTTCGAGACAGCTTTGTGAGATGGGTATTGTCAGCCTCCATTTTATTGGAAAGGATCAGAGAGCTTAAGACATTTTCCTGGCATTACACAGCTAGCGAGTAGCAGAATCAAAAGAAGAAGCCAGGTGTTCTGGCTCCCAAACCAGTCCTGGTACCCCTCCTCCACTGGACGGTGAGCCCCTGTGCATGGCAGCAGCACCCCACAGCACTCAGCTGGGGTCCTCACTGGCTTCCACCCTCTGGTGTCCCATTGCCACTCCAGCTCATGGAGTGGGCATTGAGTGGGCTCCCTGTGAAAGATCATTGTCCCACACAACTGCTCTCCCCTCTGGGAAGGCTTGAGATTTGTCTAATAGGTACAGTGACCTCTGTCCTGATTTGCCCAGGACTGAGAGTTTCTCAGGATGTGGAACATAGGATTTTCAGTGCTAAAACTGGAGCAGTCCTGAGAAAACCATTTGATAGGTCACCCAGTGGCAGTCTCTGTCGCCACTCAAAGTGTGATCCTCAGGTGAGCAGCGGTAACACAGGGAGCTTGCAGGAAGTGCAGTCTCAAGCCACCGAGAGCCACTGATCTGAAAACTGCAGGATTCCTGCAGAACATGAGAAACATCTGAGAGGCTCCAGAGCAGGGCCTCGGGTGCCTCTGGCAGGAGCTGGGGAAGTGGTATAAGCACACCTGAGTTCCCTGACCTGGGCCATCACCTGCTGTAACCTCAGGTCACATCCACTGACACATAAGGCTTAGGCTTATAGACTGAGGGAGAAAGGAGTTAAAGATCCCATATTTGAGCCCATGGGGGTGAGAGGCTGGAGGGTGTCTGGGTGCTGGGCGGGCATGAGTCATCCGTGGTTAAGCATTTCTGTTTGTCCTTGAAATGAGGGTGTTATTGGAAAGGGTCTGGAGTTTCCTGGATTCACCTTCCCTTTTCCTGGGGCGAGGCAGCAGCCTATCCCCTGGGGCCTGGGGACATGGGAAGTGACAGCACAGCGGGCAAAGCACCGCGCTCGCCCAAGAGCAGACCTGTCGTTGGTATTCGCTGAAGGACTCATAGGCTGTTAGGCGGTCTTCCGAACCTACAAGCTTTCCTGTGGGATGCCCGGCTCGTCGTCAGGAGCCTAAGCCAGCTTTGTGAGCAAGCCGTCCGTGGCGACCGGCCTGTCCTTCCCCACGGCGGGCACTTGCCTCGGACATGCGCAGAAGTCAGCGAACCTGTGCTCGGGTGGGAGGTGGTCCGCCAGCCCCTCACAGGCCGCAGCAGCTCCGCTCGACCTAAGCTCATCTCAGAGTAAACCCGGATCAAAGCGCTTCTTCCGTCTTTTGAATGGTGGTGGTGCTGCGTCACCTGCTGTCAGCCTTTTTGCTCTCAAACCCGAGTGTCACACGTTAAAACCATGGGCATCAGGCAAGGTGGGAACAGGCTTTTGTCTGTCCGGGGTGGCGGAGCAGCCTCAAGAGAGAAGAAGCCTAACCCACATTTGTCAGCTTCCTCTCTGTGCAGAGTCACATGCCCAGGAGGGACTCTGAAATAAGGGCAGCCCAGGGGAGGGGACGGCAGGGGCCTGAAGATGGGCCTGTCCCTCCGTTCAGTTAGAGCTCTTCCGGACCAAGCTGATTTCTGCCGAGATTTGAATCCCATGCTAACACCGAGAAGTCAGTCCATCACTTTCCTTGTAATAGAGCGAGATGTCTCTGACCTTGGTTTTATAACAATTTTGTGTGTGAGTGTTATTTTCCTGGGACCTCCAAGGGCTTGGTTGTGGGTGGGTTTTATAAGATACAGATTTCCATTATGAAGCAACTCCTGCGTGCTGGGTGCCGTGGGCGGAGATGGAGCAATGCGGGAGCCAAGATTCCCCTCCTGAAGTCCAGTTGGGGGACCAGACTATCGGAGGCAAAAGGAAGTGGTGAACGATGTTGGACAGGATGTAGTTAAGTGCCGAAGTGTTCGGTACAGACAGGAAGTGCCATGTGGGTTTTGGAAAAGGAGAGTCATGAAGGTGTAAGATCTTACTTCAGCTCATAGTGGAGCAAGAGTTAAGTGTCATGTGAGGTGAAGACATGGCGTCAGGGGGTGGGAGGGGGTGGGAGTCTGGAGACACAGAGCTGGGGCCATGGGGTGGCCGGGAGGACACGTGGGGATGGTTGTGAAATAGGTATCAGCCTCACTCTGGAAATAACACACATTCACAGTTTACAGGCCAGTTTGGGGACCTATCTCAGATGGTGCTGAGAACTGACCTTGGGCAACTCACTCCCTGGGCCTCAGCTGTCACCCTGCATGAGGAGAGATGAGAGGGGTGAAGTTATAGCTCCTTCTCATGGAGCAGGAGGGCTCTGCGGGATTCCTTAGTGGACGGCTGCAGGCCCAGGGATCCCTCACCGCCCTTCCCAGGCTGGCAGTGTGAGCCGTTCCCCTACCCCAGGTCTCTCTGTGCTCCCCCAGCTCCCTGGCTCTGCCCTCATTGCGTTCCCTGGCACTGAACCAGACCCACACAGTCTGACCTGCCCAAGCTTCTGCTGCTGAAGGTGCTGAAGTCACTCCAGTCCCAGGGCCTTTGCACATGCCTCTCCCTCACCTGGGGTGCTCTTTCCCTAGTCTGTGCAAGGCTGGCTCTTGCCTTCCAGGTTTCAGTGCAAACATTGCCTCTGCAAGACCCTGCCTGAACTCCACCCAGCCTCCCCTCTAACCAGAGTCTCAGCCTGGGCACCTCATGTTACCCTGCTATATTTTCTTCCTAACATGTACCACAATCTGAAATATTCTTTTTCATCTCTGCTTATCACGTGTCTCTAGTCTGATTCTACAAGAATCTGGACTTTCTCTGTATCACTGACTTCCATATCCCCACAGAGCCTGACACAAAGATAGATGCTCAGTCAAGAGATGATGAATAAACACGTATTTTTTTTTCCTACAGTGTACATAGCAACTGAGACATTTTCTAAATGAAAGAAGTCATTTAATGAGCTCTTATTATGTGCAAAGTTCTTTGTATGCATTAGTTCATTCAATCTTCATAACTCTACCGAGTGGGTACCCTTAGGGTCCCGTTTTACAGGGCAGGGCGTGAACGTCACAGAGGTGAAGTCCTTGCTGAAGGTCACACAGTTAGTGAGTTGCAAAGTCCAGCTTTGAACCCAGGCACTCTGTCTGCAGAGCTGGAGCCCTAAGTTCATGTGCTGTTCAAGTCACTTAAGCCAGTGCTTCTCCAACTTTAAGGTGCTTATGAATCACCTGGGGATCTTGTTACACTGCAAGATATGATTTCGTAGGTCTGGGATGGGGGGCCTGAGATGCTGATTTCTAACAGATTTCCAGCCAGTGCTTCTAGTCCATGGGAAATACCCCTTGGAAAGGAAGGGAGAGATGGAAGGAGAGATGCTGAGGCTCAGAGAGGTCTGGTGGCTTTCCCTAGATCACATGGCCAGCCTGGAGTCCTGGCTCCCAGCTCAAAGCTCTTTCAACAGCTCAGCAACCCCGAGGGTGTTAAAGCATGTACACATCTTCATAGACCATCTACAGGAACATAGCCACCTGAATTAGAACCCCAGTGGAGGCCCATGATGCTGGCCTGTGCCCCTTGCTGACCACGACCAGGGTCCCTGGTTGCTGCTGGGCTTCTTTCCATCACGAGGCAGAGGAGTGGAAGGGGTATGCTGGAGATCACAGTCACGGCAACTGAGTGTGTATGCTCAGAGGAGGTTTGGAAATTGTGGGGAACCACTCATCTCTCAAAACCAGAACTGTCATGCCCAGGACAGAATGTGCTATTTTCTGGGCCTTACCGAGTTCCTTCTGCCTGCTGAAGGGCTTGCCGTTACCGTGTTTATCACAGGGAGCATCAGCTCATTGGAGCAGCTTCTGCCCTTGCCCAGCCTTCCCTCTTCCTGATGCCAAAGCTGAAATTGCTGAACACTTTTACACATCTGTCTGTTCCACCCCCCACCCAGCCGAAGTCCCTTCTGGAAGATGATCCTCCATCCTCCAGTGGACAGATCACAGGGTACTCAGGACTTGTAGAGCCCCATCCACGCTGAGACAGCGCTTACCACTGGGAGGGACTTTCTACCCTGAGCTGGGGTCACTTTTCCTGGAAACTGCCATCCAGCAAGGCTACAGAGATTAGGAACGGCCATAATCGCCTTGCAAGTAAAGAGCCCTGCGACTTATAAAGTGATGCTTTTAAAACATCCACCTGTGATGGGTCCTGTGCTGGATATTTTCACATACACATCACCTCATGTGATGCCACAGGCACAGTCTGACATATGTAGCATCAATCCCATTGTACATGTGGACTCGGAGCCTCCGAGGGAGGGGTTAAGACAGAGGACCGAGGTCGTTTCTACTACATCAAACACATCCTCCTCCTACCCCAGAGCCCTAGAAATCGTTGAAGCAAGTGCTTTCCTGTTTGTCTCCTCTCCTGCTTTTCCCCTTTACAAACACTCCTGTTTCCTTTAACCTTTCTCCCCAGTTCTCACAACCATCATTACTCGAAGCCATGCCATGAGCCAGGCACCCAGTCTGTAGACTGAACTCATCTCCATAAGAACCCTAAGACATCTCCTTTTTTTTTTGTCTTTTTGCTATTTCTTTGGGCCGCTCCCGCGGCATAAGGAGGTTCCCAGGCTAGGGGTCCAATCGGAGCTGTAGCCACCGGCCTACGCCAGAGCCACAGCAACGCGGGATCCGAGCCGCATCTGCAACCTACACCACAGCTCACGGCAACGCCGGATCCTTAACCCACTGAGTGAGGCCAGGGACCGAACCCGCAACCTCATGGTTCCTAGTCGGATTCGTTACCTACTGCGCCATGACGGGAACTCCTGACATCTCCATTTTATAGATGAGCAAAATGCTGAAACTCAGAGAAGTAATTTGCCCAGTGTCATTTAATTAGTAAGTGACACAAAGCGAGGATTTGAGCTTGGGCCTTGTAGACTGTGAAAATGAGAAGAACGCTGGGTGAGGGATGGAATGAGGACAGTGGGAATCGGGTGAGAAATGACGCGGACTTGGATGTTCTCCCATCGTAACCATCTTTATTGTGTTGGCTGCATGGCCTCCTTTACAGAATAGCCTAGCCCTAAATAGGGCCTTCAGGGGAGCCAGATCTGTGCAGGAAGGAGGGACTTGACTTATTCAGGGCTTTGTTCTTGAGAAGGTTATTTCACACCAATTCTAACTTTTGTTGGTGGCTTTTTTTTTTTTTTTTTAATGGCAGCATATGGAAGTCCCTGGACCAGGGATTGAATCTGAGTCACAGCTGCAACTTATGCTGCAGCTATGGCAACATCAGATCCTTGAACCCACCATGCCAAGCTGGGGATCAAATCCATACCGCCACAGCAACCTGAGCCACTGAAGTTGGAGTCTTAAACCCCTGTGCCAGAGCAGGAACTCCCAATTCTAAGTATTTTTGGATACCCAGAATATAGGAATCCAGGGTCAGCATCCACTTTCCATCTCCCAGCTGCCCGTCTTTCCTCCCCCTTGCCTCCTGAAACCCCATCCCCAAATACACAGTGCCTTAAAGGGAGCAAAGACATCCTGAGTCATGAAATTCCACAGAAGGATCCAAATGCAAAGACAGAGGCTTGCTCTGAGATAGCTACATGGCCTAAATACTGTCTTCACTCCAAGATCTTCCTCATCCCCCTCTGTTGAAGTAAGCTCTGTGTGCTCTAAACTCTGGACTATAAGCTTTCTCAGACATGATCCTGGGTGAATCTGTCTTTGTCTCCCTCCCTAGGACACATGGTACTTGAACAAATGAATGAATGACCCACCTTGTCCTAAACCTCAGGGAAGAGCTGTGTCACTCTGCTTGTGCAGGACCCAGAACTGAGCCTCGTGTTACCCAGTGTCTCTCACACCAGATGTTACACAGGACGTATTGGTATATGACACCCCAAATGTGATTCTCACTCGGGTGATATAAATAGAGTCAGAAAGATACATACACCTTCGTTGCACACACTGTTAATTCTCAGCAAAGGTGAGGCTTAGCTTGATAGGCTTGGCTCAAGGAAGGAAATGGACTGCTGTCACCGGTGAGGCGGTCTCCTGGGAGACAGAGCTCCTGGCACCAGTGGTTCCAGCTGGTGCCGATGAGTCAGGGGAGAATTGGGAGTTGAAGGGCAGAATAGTTCTGAGCCAAGGGAGTGGGCTTGCGGGTGGCAGGGGGACGCCTCAGCAGCTGGATCCCCTTTGGAAAGAAGTTTTCAGAGCTGTGGTACCTCTCGGTCTAATTCCCCATCCAGAGATAGTTGTTTCTTGTGGGCAAATGGGAAAAGGTCCCAGGGGTCAGGCCCTTTGGGTCACTGAGAAGGAAGTCACTTATGGACTAGACAAAATTTGATTTGAAGTATAGAGTTGTTTGATTTGAACACCTAGATGACTGTTTCTCAGACTTTCAGATTTCAAGCACCAGTGAAATGTCAGAAGTAAATTTGGGTACCACATTAGGTGCCCACTTTTAAAATATTGCTGTCTATCAATGTTAAACAGAAATGCCAGCTACCATCCTACTGTTATGGTTATTCCTAAAAAGAAAAGGCATTGCAACACCAATAATAATGGTAACAAAAAGATAGTTGACAGCCACACACAGATAGCGCTCTGTCTACATCAGCGAACATTTGCTTAGTGCTAACAGTATGCCAAGCTCCATGCTCAATATTTTACTTTCATCTCATTTTATACCATACATATTGTATCATCTACATTCTTCCTTCCCTATGCAGCTATGAAATTTTCATCATGGACCAGCAGCACCAGTTTATATCTGAGAATTAGAAAATCATTGGCTGAGAGAACTTCTAGAAGTAACTCCTAATCCTAGGAGTCAAATTCCTATGAATCTTAAAGTTTCCGCCTGATCCAGAGGCCAGGACACGATCCTTCAGGGTTAACTCAGTACAGGATCCAGATGACACAGATCTTCCTCTGGAGTTTTCTTTGAGATGTGGGACCCAGTGAGTTCTGTTCCCAGTTGCAGTGGAAACTCACAAGCTTGCAGTTTTTATCGACAAATGCAATGACCCAAGTAAATCACAATCCAGCCCAAGATAAAGTGCTTCCAACTACATTTTTGGGTCATGAAAGATGAAGGAAAATCTACCATTTTTGCAAGATAGAGCCTTTTTTCCCCTTTTCCTGCCTGTACTTTTGAAAAGCTTAATATCCTGCTATCGTGTTTCACAATGAACACAAACCAGATGGCTTAAGCCAAGGGGAAAAAAATGCTGGGTTGAGTAACAGGGTATGAATTAAATAACCCTTAAGCAACCATATTAAAAAAAATTCCTAAGTGCTTCCTAATTTCTGGACTAAAGGAAATTCATGGAGGCCTGAAATAGAGGATATAAAGGACCTTAGGATGCTGCCTGCAGACAGAAGGGCCTTCTTCAGAAGATGAGCAGGCCGGCAAGGTCACCCTTGGCCAGGTCTCCCCAGAGACCAGACACATCTTCAAAAGGAGGCAGCAAGTGGGAGGCACTGTTATTTATTTTTCCAGTGCTTAACAAATCAGCTCAAGGAGAACCAATGTCAGGCCTAGATGTGAACTATTACAATGCAGGAGAGAGTGCTTTACTATCCAGATGGAAAAGGAGCCAGACAATCTTTGTTTGTGTCCTCCCTTCCCCTTAACCATCTTGCTTCCCTGAATAAGAAAGAAGGACCCAGTTGGACCTTCCTCTTATATACAGAATGCAATGCAAAATTTTCGAGCTGTTCTTATTCCCAAAGAATTAGATTTAGAGGGAAATATGAGGAAGCATAATGTAGTAGAAAGAGCATTTGAGTAAGTGTAACTAGAACTTACTCTGAAGGGCGAGTCCTAGCCTCTACGTAAAGTGGAAAGCTGAAGGTTTATGAAAGTTTAGACTCATGGGGCTGGAATTTTAAAAATCTGGTAGTCGGGTAGTGGGGAGCCCTGAATGGCTCCGTTTTTCTCCCAGCTGTGTGACCTTAGGTAAGTCACTTATCACTGAGCTTCGGTTTCCTCATCTGCAAAATGAGGATACTAAGTCCCATTTTACAAAGGAGGAAGGTAAGGCTCTTAGAGATTCAGATACTTGGCCAAAGCCACAGCCTAGTACATGTCTTATTTCGAAGCCTGTGCTTTTTTTCCCTAACCACACCAAGATGAGATCATAGGCACTGAAATATTTGTAATGAGCCAGGCACTGTGCAACCATCCCCTGTGGTTATTAGGCACAGACTTCCATCTGGCATGGACAAAAAGACATGTCAGCCCCCTTCTGCCCATGTCCACGAAGACATTCATGTTAGATTGTGCTTTACAAATAGAAGCAAGTTCGTGCTCTGACCAGCATAGGAATATGTTAGGAATAAGTGGACAGACCCAGGGATCCTCCTAGAAATCCAGGCTTTACCGAGGTTCCAGCCATGGAAAAGCCAACCAGGGTTGTGGACCATTGCTGGTGCTCTGACTAATGCCACTCTCATCTTTCCAGCATGACTGACACCCGATCACTCTGGGATGAGCCTAACCCAACCATCCTGTTGCAGAAATGGGTTTCTTCTAAGGGGTTAAAGCCAACCCTGTCTGCCCTGATTGATCATTCTTCTGGGGAAGTTTGGGGAAAGAGTGTTGACTTTAGGAAGTGATAAAGAGAGAGCGAATTCCTGGTCTGTACCCAAGGGTGCCATGCTTACACATAAAGAGTGGGGTTCTAACAGCACAGACTTTTTTTTTTGTCTTTTTGCTATTTCTTTGGGCCGCTCCCTCGGCATATGGCGGTTCCCAGGCTAGGGGTCGAATCGGAGCTGTAGCTCTGGCGTAGGCCGGTGGCTACAGCTCCGATTCAACCCCTAGCCTGGGAACCTCCACATGCTGTGGGAGTGGCCCAAGAAATAGCAAAAAGACAAAAAAAAAAAAAAGAACTTTCATGACTTGGATAAATGCTCATGATATAAAAAGTAGTAGGGAGTTCCCATTGTGGCTCAGTGGGTTAAGAATCTGACTGGTATTCATGAGGATGTGGGTTCAATCCCTGGCCTCACTCAGTGGGTTAAGGATCCAGCATTGCCGTGAGCTGTGCTGTAGGTCACAGACGCAGCTCGGATCTGGCGCTGCTGTAGCTGTGCTGGCCCCCTAGCCTGGGAACTTCCATATGCCACAAGTGCAGCTGTTGAAATAAAAGGGGGTAAAAAGACTACAGAACTATGTGGATAGTAAAATCTCAACTGTGTATATATATAGAAAAAAAGACTGGAAGGAGTTTTGCAGGTGATTGGTATTTTCTGTGTGTTTTTCGTCCCTGTTTTCTAATTTTTGTGTAATAAGTATGTATAACTTCTATTTTTTTAAATGTTACTTTTAAAATGGCTTACATGTCTAAGTGCCACTTGTCCTTAAATGGCTTTCCCTCTTGCTCAAGTACAGCAGCTTCCCAACTGCCCCCTCCTCCCGACCCCACCCGCTTCCCAGCGTAGCCCATAAGCCTCCAGGGTCACCTTCTCTGACTCCAGGCTAATTAGGTTTACTACTTTTGGTTTCATATAGGCTCTGGCTACCTGTTGCCTCAGACTAAAAGATCGCGTTCGAACCTCTTCACGTGGCTTGCTCTTCCCCACACAGGCCTGGTCCTCCCTTGGCTTAGCGTCCTTGTCCCTCCTTTTCCACCTGGGAAAGTCCTACTTGCCTTTAACATCAAGCCCAGAGGTGAGCTTCTCTGTGACCTCTTACCCGTCAGTCTCACGCAGAGCAGGTTGCTCTTGGCTCTATTCCCAAAGACTTTGCCCATAGCTCTGTTTTAACAAATGTAATTTATCGTAATAAAATTTTTTTTGTCTTTTTTTTTTTTACCTTTTCTAGGGCCACTCCCGCGGCATATGGAGGTTCCCAGGCTAGGGGTCTAATCAGAGCTGTAGCCACCAGTCTACATCAGAGGCACCACAACGAGGGATCCGAGCCGCATCTGCGACCTACACCGCAGCTCACGGCAACGCCGGATTGTTAACCCACTGAGCAAGGCCAGGGATCGAACCTGCAACCTCATGGTTCCCAGTGGGATTTGTTAACCACTGAGCCACGACGGGAACTCCAATAAATGTATTTGAATATCTCTTGCTCCCCTCTCCCAACTTCCTCCCTATATGAGACCATAGGACTGTGAGGATGAGGTTTGAGACTCTTCATCTTGCTGTGCCTGGTATAGGGTCCTTGTCCAGGGATGAGGAGATGAGGAAACTGGTGACTGAGCTTGGCCAGAGGGGGCAGCAGGGAGTTCTAGTGCCCAAGAGATGCTCTGTGAGATATGGCGGTGAACTGACCTTCATTCCATTGCAGCCAAACAGGTTTTTTAAGAGTTGCCCAGCTTGCCACTACTGAAGTGGAGGAGTGACGGGGCTGGGGATGCCTTCAAAAGGTGTTAGATACCTCCCTGTGTACAAGCGGATGGACGTTGTCCTTGGAGACTAGAAGGTGAACAAGGGGACCTCAGCCAGACCAAGGTTTCGTGTATTGTTGGAGGAAGCAAGGTGGGTGCCCGCAGCCCACTGTGATGCTGCCCCAGGCCCGGGCAGGTTTCCATGTCAGCTGCATTTCCAAGCCCAGATCTGCAATTTGAACGTAAAGCCCTGCCGACAAAGAAGACTGTGTTAAGAGCCAGGCCAGTTGCTCACAAAGCCCAGCAGGGCTCTTGGCTCCACAACATTCATTAGCATCTGAAGTTCACATAAATATATATGAGGCCTGTGGATTCCCCGGGAGTCCCGGAGGCCCTCACAGCCAGAGTAAAATCTTCCCCTCTTTGCACCTCCTCCAGGCTGTCTGAGCCCAACTGCCTCCAGGGAGCCCAGGGGTGTGTGGCTGCTCCCCAGCAGGACCCCAGCAGCTCATGTGCAGGGTGCGAAAATAGACACTTGATCCTTTGGGAGATCAGCTCGGTTCTGCCCTCCCCTCCTTATGGTGGCCCAAAGTCTCTGAAAGCCAGGGGTTTCCCCACTGTCCCCCTCATAGCTCTGATCCTGGACATTTGAAGGCAGAGTGAACCCCCAGCATAGATGCAACATAGCCCCATGCTGCAAAACACAGGGCTGAGGCACTAAGCACTCATGGGGCTTTTTGTCCTTGAAGGGCTCCCAGTCTAGTGCAATATACAAAACAGAGCAGGAAAATCAAAAACTAGAAACCTGAGCCGTAGCAGGAACCACAGAGAGATGTAAATGAGAAGATAATCAGCAGTGAGTGAATCCTGTAAATTCCAGGGAGGGGGAGGAGCAAGAAGGAAGTCCAGCTCCATCTAACCTCAGGGCTTTTTTTGCAGGAGGTGAATTTTGACAGGAAAAGGAGGCAGTTGAGAAGGGTACTGACTACTGGGCAGGGGCAGCTGCCCTCCCTCCTCTCAGGGGCACTGCAGGGCCATCAGAATGGCAGGGAGAAAGCAGCTCCAGAGGTTCACACACTCCCAAGAGCAGTCCCATCTCATTCCAAAACAACCGGCCCAACAACCGCAATTATTTCCAAGTCTGGAAGGAAAGAAGGGCTTTCAGAGGAAAGCCACCAAAAGCATCCAGTCCTGACGTATATGGGGAGGCCTGGACTGGGTGGCTATCCCTTGGTGTTTTCTGGCCCCAGCTTCAGGGTGTGGCGCCACAGCTCTGCCCTGGCCAGATATATGACCCTCACTTTGCAGCTTGCTCTGCAAAAAAAAAAAAAGCATCCTTTAGGACTGGAGGAGGGCAGTGGATGAAGTGGAAGGAGGAAATTATGGAGGCAGATTTCCAAGCTCTGACAGCGTTTTCAGCTCGGATTGATTTTTTTTTTTTTTTTTTTTGAGAGTCTCACCTGCGGCATATGGAAGTTCCCAGGCTAGGGGTCGAATAGAACCTGCCGCTGCCCGCCTACACCACAGCCACAGCAATGCTGGATCTGAGCCGCATCTGTGACCTACCCTATAGCTCACAGCAATGCTGCATCCTTAACCCATTGAGCAAGGCAAGGGATCAAACCTGTGTCCTCATGCTTACTAGTCAGGGTTGTTACCACTGAGCCCCAGTGGGAACTCTGCAGCTCGGATTCTTTGAATGAGGTTCCTCTGGTCCCACTTCCTCAGTGAGGCTAGGAACAGCCATCCTGCTCTCTGACGCGTCTTTCACTCTAGGAGTCTGTCCATCTTTCTTCCTTGGGCCTGGTCAGAGAGCCCAGGCTCTTCATCTGCTTCTCAGAGACCACAATCCACCTCTGCGTCCACAGCAGCCTCTCTTGGTCAGGGAAGGAGGTAGGTTTCTCCACTAGGAAGGAGCTCCCCTGGCCCTGAGACCATCAACTTGAAGTCATGGCTGATTATACTGGGAAGATCCTTAAGGGTCATCAATTTCAATTCATACCCCAAGCCCAGAGTGAGGAGGTGACCCCTTCAGAGCTGACCCTGGTCACTGTAGTAAGAGAAGGGTGCAGAACCATCTCTGGCTTTACACCCCATCTTTCTGACTTGATGGCAGTGAAACCTGGAATAAGTTATTGAACTTTTCTGAGAGTCTGTTTCCTCAGCTGCCCCCAAAAAAGAAAAAAATAATGAATAATAATCCATCTTTGGGCATTCCCATTGTGGCTCAGCAGGTTAAGAAATTGACTAGCCTCCATGAGGAAGTAGGTTTAATCCCTGGCCTTACTCACTGGGTCAAGTATCTGGCGTTGCTGCAAGATGTGTTATAGGTCACAGATGTGGCATGGATCCTGCATTGCATGGCTGTGGTGTAGGCTGGCAGCTGCAGCTTCCGTTCAACCTCTAGCCTGGACTGCAGGTGTGGCTGCTTTAAAAAAAAAAAAAAAAAAAAGTCTTTGTAGGATGATCTGTAAGAATACTGATAATAAGAGCTCTTGTTTACTGAGTGAGTGCTTACTGTGTGCCAGGTACTGTGAGGAGTGCTAGATGGGCTGAGCGCCGTTCCCAGGAGACAGTCACATTCCCTGTAATTGTTACCACGTGCAGACCCAAGCCATGGGTGCTGGCCATGGACATGCCACACCTTTGGCATCAGACTTCTGAGATGACGGAACTCCCATGGGCCCCAGTTTCCAGAAGTCAGGAGACCTTAAAGCAGGAAAAGCAGTTCATGTTCAGTCTGAGCCTCGACTTGCTGACCTGTCCTTGGGCGCTGAGGAGAGGTCTCCCGGCTTCTGGTCTAAACACAGCCTGCTCTCATCTTGTTTAAACAAGGCCAGCGAGGCAGGCAGGAGGCCTGTGGTTGGGGAGGAAGGAACATGGGCTGTTTGGGATTCCTTGTGGACTCTGGGCTATTGAAGCTGTCAGGCTGATGCATAAGCTCTGTCAGGCCTTGTAGCTCTTGGCATTCTGGCCGCTTCCCCCTGATGACCATTTATAGTCAATCCCTCTGAAGCAAGTGTAGCCCTGGGGTTGGGCGCAAGTGATGAAGCTGGAGGAGAGGCACCTGGCTGTGGGGAGGTGGGGGGGTCACTACAGACACCTCCCAACCTGCAAACACTGCACATTTCCCAGAACCTGGGTTTCCCAGAACCTGCTCCCCCTTCAGGGCTGAGATGTAAAAGCCAGTGCTAAAAAGAGGTTGGAGGGTGGAAGGGATGGATCGTGGCCACAAGTCATGGATTGATAGAGGGGTTTTAATGTAGGACAAGCCCATAGGCTTTTGTGGTAGGGACTTCAGCCCCCGTGCCCCTTGAATCTTTGATTTTCCCTTAAAATGTAATTCAGGACTCTCTTATGCATATTGAAGGTAGCACACCTTTAATAAGACTCAGGAAAGGGAAAGATGGCCTGACAGCATCCACAGGTCATTCTGGTTAGTGACCTAGGATTTCTGTTCCTGTGACTTCCACAGCATCTGGCTGGGGAGAGGGCACTAGATAAATGCATGGGTCCTAGGAAGACCTTGTGCTGTCTTGGTGCCTGTGATGATGAGAGGTTAAGAGGCAGGTTTCGAAACAGTCTTGCAGAGTCAGGGTTGGGTAAAAGGACACTATCCTCAAAGCCGGCTGGGTGAATTGCTAGCAAGATGGGAAGCTGCAAGTCATGGTGCTAAAAGGAGGAGGCTTGGTGGCTGGTGTAGGTCTGGTCCTTTCAGCCTCAACACAAACTTATTCTGACCCTAGCCCCAACCTCTTATGATCCAGTCCTCAAAAAAAAGCCGACATTATCTTTGAATCTTCTCCTTGTGCTTCTGTAACACTGGTGTGCATGCAGATCCCTGGGAGCTCTAAGATGTTAAAAAGGAGATTCTGGTTCAGTAGGGGACCGGCGAGGAGCGTAAGGTTCTCCATGTCTAACAAGCTGCCAGGTGATGCTGATGCCACATCCCAGGACCACACTTTGAGCAGCGAGCTGTCTGTTGGAACTCCAAAGCCTCTCTTTCAATGACCGTCCTTTCTCTTGCTCCTGCCATCCCCAGCTCAGGCCATGCTCACTCCTTTAGGTTAGACCCAACCTCCTCAGGGGTCTCCCCGTCCACCCATTCTACTTCCACTCCATCCTACACGCTTCGGCGAAATCCATCTTTGTAAGATGTGACTGCCCCTAGGTTGCTCCCCTCCAAAATGCCTTCCATGACTCCCCACTAACTAGCAGACTGGACACAAATTTTCCCAGCTGAAGTTAAGACCCTCTGGGATTTCTCACATTTCTCTGGAAATCCCACATTCCCATTGATTTATCCTACTCTTGATCTCCATCACTTCTTTGCTTTGGGGCCTTGTGGATACTCTTACTTGCCCTGATGCTCCTTCCTGCTTCCAACCATGGCACAAATCTCAACACCCAAACCCTCTTCCTCCTTCAAGGCACAGACACCCGTTTCCACAGCTGGAAATGGTCTCAAACGTGCCATAGCTCTCGGCTCAAACATGGTTATTTATGTGCACGTCCGTCTTCCCTGGAAGGGTCCTTCATCTCTCCGCAAACCCCATAGCATCTCTCTCCGGGGCTTGCTCCCAGCCAGCCCTCAACTAATTCATCCCAGGTGCCTGAAAGATCTGTTTCCGAGTTCCTTTTAAGGAAACTCTGTTCCATGTGCATTATTTTGCTCCTGTGTTAGAGGTGTTTTAATGCTGTGAACCACCCCAAATCCTTTTTGGAAATGGGGGAGCTGTCATAAGTAATCAGCTGCAAGAGGAGACATTCAGAAAATGTTTGTTGAATGAATCAATGGGTGCTTTCTTCAGGACTGAGTGAAAAGCAGGTTGCAGTCCGCTCTTCTCACCCCTTCCTGTCTCTGCCCTGTCCTACTCAAAGGTCCTCCTGCAGCGCTTTGGAATCCCGTTCCACTTTAAGATGCAGGGTGAGCTCCAGCTCCTCCAGGAGCTTCACCCTAACCCCACCCCAGATGGTGCTGTTCTGTGGCCTTCAGTAGCATCCGGTTTAATACCATCCACTGAACTGCGAGGCTCTTCATGTCAGGGCCAGACTCTCAGCATCCTTGCATCTCGCATGCTACCGGCCCAGTGGTTCCCATCCTGACCACACCTCAGGGTCTCTGTGCAGCTCTGGAAATATTCAGGAGCCTAAACCCCACACCCCACCCCAGGCCTATTGAATCGGGAGTTCTTGGGTTCAAGCATGAGCATCAGAAGCACCTGGAGGGCTTGTTAAAACGCCGATTGCCGGGCCTCACCCTGGAGACTGTGGGGTGGGACCAAGAATTGGCTTTTGTGATAAGTTCCCAGATGATGTTGATGCTGCTTTGAAAACAGCTCTTAGGCCACTGCTCTGGGGGAGAGGTCCAGCCATTCTGTATCTGAAGAGAAGAAGCTGCAGAGCGTCTCTTGGGCAGGCTGAGCGTGACTGGTTTAGCACATGGTAGGGACTTCGTAAATATTTAGTGGATTAAATTCTTTGCTCCATCCAGCTTCGTCCTGCCTCCCCAAGTAGATTGTTAGTAACTTGCAGTTAGAGGCCAAGTCTCCAGCTACTTCCATCAGGCAGAGCCCGGGGTTGGGCACTGACTTTGCTGTGCATCCTTATGTACCTTGGAATGAGAAACAGCTTTTCTGGCCCCATTTCAGTATGTCTGTCGCAGGAAGGCCCAGGAAACCTAAAGGGACCTGATGTTTCAATCAATGAATAGGACAATTGGGAGTTCCCATCGTGGCTCAGTGGCGAATGAACCTGACTAGTATCCATGAGGATGTGGGTTCGATCCCTGGGCTTGTTCAATGGGTTAAGGATTTGGCGTGGTTGGTGAGCTGTGGTGTAGGTCGAAGATGTGGCTCGGATCTGGTGTTGCTGTGGCTGTGGTGTAGGCTGGCAACTGTAGCTCCGACGTGACCCCCTAGCCTGGGAACCTCCATATGCCGAGGGTGTGGCCCTGAAAAGATAAAAATGAATAAATAAATAGGATAATAAGTAGGCAAGTTCCTTGTCAGCATCTTTTAAGCATTCCTGCTTGAGGTGTTTACGGGGAGGAAGTTTCTGGTGAAGAGAACTACAGCAGGCCCAAGCCATTCTGTGTATTTTAGGAAATCAGTATGTTAAAGACCTGTCTCTGACTCAAACCATCCCAGGTAATTCAGCACGATTCAGCCCGATTCCAAGGTTCTGGTGCTGCACATCTGCCGCGCTCTCTGGTTTTCCCTTAAGTAAATAGAGTTCACGTGAGCCAGCATTGAAGAAATCATTAAAATGTGTAGAGAAGCCGCTCAGGAAAAAATATGCTTCTAAGAACCGTCCTTCCCAACATGTCAGTATTTGTTTACCTTCTCAGGGAAAAAATTAAGTTCATGAGGGTGTAGCTGGACCGTTTTGTGATCCACAGAACATTTTATAGCTTGTTATGCAATCATCATCACCATTAGGCAGGAGGTCTTAATAACAAACAAATGTGGCAGATTTAAGAACAAAATTGGGTGAATTCCTCAATTTTTTTCCCCTTTTGGGCTAGAAAACTGAAAATAATTTTTTGGAGCAACAAGTATTAACCAGCGAAGTATTGGCAGAGAGCTCTGGAAACACCTGCTTCTCCTGCAGGCACAGGGCATCCCAGCCCTCCTCGGGGCGTCTCCACATCTGGCCCCCACATGGCCACAGCACCCCCGGCCTTTCCCAGCCGTGACAGCACTCACCCCACTGCTTTGCAACGTCAGCTGACCAGCCCCTGTTGTGGTCAGTGAGAAACCATTATCTCAAGACTGAAGCAGCCAGTCTTTTCTCTAGAAAAGGCAGAAAGACAAATATATATATATATATATATATATATATATATATATATATATATATATATATATATATATATATATATATATTTGGAGTTCCCGTTGTGGCGCAGTGGTTAACGAATCCAACTAGGAACCATAAGGTTGCGGGTTCGGTCCCTGCCCTTGCTCAGTGGGTTAACGATCTGGCGTTGCCGTGAGCTGTGGTGTAGGTTGCAGATGCGGCTCGGATCCAGTGTTGCTGTGGCTCTGGCATAGGCCAGTGGCTACAGCTCCAATTAGACCCCTAGCCTGGGAATCTCCATATGCTGCGGGAGCGGCCCAAGAAATAGCAAAAAGACAAAAAAAAACAAAAAACAAAAAACAAAAACAAAAAAAACCAGCAGACACAAATATCCGTATTTAAGCATACTTATTTTTTTTTAATGCTTTGACAGATCTTTGGTCTCTATACTTTCCAAATGCCTTAGAGCCAGAGCTGTGTGGCAATTACTTCACGAACTTCTTGAGGGAACCACAGACATTTTTATGTTTGAGTCCCCGGTGACAAGGTCAGTTCCTGGCACGTAAAGGAGCTCAGTGAATTAGGCATGGAGGAGCAATAATCACAGCTGACACTCACTGGACATTTCTCTGTGCCACACACCGGGAAGTCCTTTCTGTGACAATCTTACAGTGACCCTCACAACCACCTCGTGAGCTGTAGATTCCTGGCACCACACCCTGTAGGTGGAGACAGCATGGGGCTCAGAGAGGTGAAGTAACCTCCCCAAGTCCAACAGCCAGCAAGTGAGATAAAGCCAGTTTTAAACCCAGGTCTGTCTAGTTCCAAAGCCCCTGGGTTGGACATTGCCCAGTATGAGGACAATAGTTGAACAAACCAGGAGTTCCCATTGTGGCTCAACGGGTTAAGACAACCCAGCGTTGTCTCTGTATGGATTCAGGCTTGACCTCTGGCATTGCTTAGGTGATTAAGGATCTGGTGTTGCTGCAAGCTGCAATGTAGGTCACAGATGTGGCTTGGATCCTGTGTTGCTATGGCTGTGGGCTAGGCCTGTAGCTGCAGCTCTGATTCGACCCCTGGCCTGGGAAACTTCCGTATGCCACAGGTGTGACCCTAAAAAGAAAAAAACAGTTAAACTGGAGTTCCCATTGTGGCTCAGCGGTTAACGAACCCAACTAGCATCCATGAGGATGTGGGTTTGATCCCTGCCCTCGCTCAGTGGGTTAAGGATCTGGCATTGCAATGAGCTGTGGTGTAGGTCACAGATGCAGCTCAGATCCCCTGTTGCTGTGGCTCTGGCCTAGGCCGGTGGCTACAGCTCCAATTGGACCCCTAGCATGGGAACCTCCACATGCCACAGGTGCAGCCCTAAAAAAAGACAAAAACCAAAAAAAAAGTTAAACTAACCCTGATTTTAGGGACTGAAATATTTGGGTACTCTACTGGGTTTGTGATGGATTGCAAAACTAAAATAATATACCTAATGGCATAACATGTATAAGAAAAGAACGAACAGTGCCTTTTAAGGCGGAGACAGTGAAGCCCAGCTAGGTGACGGGGTCCATCCAAAGCAGGCAGCCAGAGGTAGCACTGGCCCTGGAGACCCCAAGCAGATTTCCCGCAGGGACTGGCACTCTAGCTTCCACAGTGTCTGAATCCTCCACCATTGTTCTCACTCCGAAAGAGCCTTCTCCAGTTGAGAGGCATTTTATCAAGACTGCAGGCACGCTGTGGAGTTAGCTCACTAACTCATTAAAAGGGATGGCGCCTGATGGATAGGGCGATGGACTATAATTGGAAGGGCACTTGGAGGCTGAGAAGCAGTACGTGACTTGCCTAAAAATCCCAGGGCATATCTTTGGTGGCCAATCAATAATAGAGCCCCTGTCTCCTCACCCTTCCCCATCTTCCTGACAAAGGCTTGCTGGGTATCAGAGTTCTAGCAAAGCAGCACGGGGTCCTTGCAGGTGGGCCGAGTGATCTATGTGAGAAAGCCTGTGAGACCAGACCTGAGGGGTTTGTGTAGAAGGGACCCTATAGGAAAGAGCAGGGGGGAAGAAATCATTTAATGAAATGGCTGCAGGGAGGGTGGTGGTGCGGAGCTGAGTCAGGTGGAGATCCCCCTTAGAAGAAGGCGATGGCTTCACGCTCTCCTCCTGACCCTGGCAGGTGACAGAACACGCTGCACGAAAAGTCCAAAGGCCAGAGCCCCAGGCCCAGCTCCATCATTCACGCAAACATCACGTACACTTGGGCAAGTGACTCAGCAGCAGGGCCTTCATTTCTTCTTTGTCGTGAAATAGACAGGTTGTCCTGGGTGATTTCTAAGACATTCTAACTCTGACATTCTAGGATTCTCCTGAACTGGGATGATTTAAGGTTCGGCCTGATGTCCTAAACCTTCTCAGGAGATTCCACCACTGTGACCACCTCTCCCAGTTCCTCTAAATTTTATTTTGGAGCCAGCTGATCCATTGGTCCCAGGTATTTAACCTCTGTGATTCCTCCATTCTCCTGGAAGGAGCTGTACCCCTCAGGGCTTCTGCTCCTAAAACTGTTAAAAAATTAAGTAGGTCAGAAGCGTCAGCATTCAATAGAAATATGAACTAAAATAACTTATTAGCAAAGTAAAAGTCCTGCAAAGAAAGTGTCCACGTGGTGATGTTTCCTGAGAACTTCCTTGGAGCTATATGCACTGCTGCTGGGGGTGCTTCGCAGATACTCCTGGGAGGAAGGAAGCATCATCTGGGAGGCATTATCTTTGGGATGGTGCACAGCTGGGCATCTCTCCACCGCACCTCTCCCTCTGTATAGCTAGGAAGGAAGCATCGTCTGAGACTTTGCCTGTCGGATGAAGCAGGGCCAGGTCTGTCCTACAGGAAAAGTCTCGCAGATGATGCTTTTCCTTCAGCTATGCAAGACACGCTCTGGGTACTGCCTGGGCATAAGTGGCCCTCTCCCTCACTTCCTGCCTCAGCTGTCTATTGCTGCATGCAAAATTATATCCCCTCCAATTAAATGGCTTAAAACAATAAACATTTCTTATTTCAGTTTTGTGGGTTAGGGATTCAGAAGCAGCTTAGCAGGCAGTTCTGGCTTGGGGTCCTCCATTTGCAGTCAGGCTGGCACTGTCGTCACCTGAAGGCATGGCTGGGGCTGAAGGAGCTGTTGCTTTGATATCACTGTGCGAAGGCTGCCATAATAAAATGTCCCAGACTAGATGGCTTAAGAAACAGATTTATTTTCTCACAGTTCTGGGGGCTGGAAATTCATGATCAAAGTACGAGCAAATTGGTGTCTTTCTTCTGCAAGCTGAGGCTTCTCTTCCTGGCTTGTAGATGGCTACCTTCTTAACTATGACCCTGCATGGCCTTTCTTCGTACATGGGTGCAGGGGGAGAGAGACAGGGAGAGAGTGTGTCAGAAATAAAGACAGAGATAGAGACACAGGGAGTGAAGACTGTCTGGGGCCTCTTCTTTTTTGGGGCTGTGCCAGTGGCAAGCTCAAGTTCCCAGGCCAGGGATTGAACCTGCACCACAGCTGTAACCAGCGCCACAGTAGTGACAACACCAGACCCTTAACCCACCAACCCACTAGGGAACCCCCTGTTGATCTTCTCTTAAGGACACTAATTCTATCAGATTAAGGGCCCAACGGTATGAGCTCATTTAACCTTAATTATTTCCTTAGAGGGCTCATCTCCAAATACAGCCACACCGGGGGAGCTAGGTAGGGCTTCAGTATATGAATTTAGGGGGGACACAAACATTTAGGCCACGACAGCTTCCAGGATGGCACATTTACATGATGTTGGTTGTAGGCAGGAAGCCTCAGTTCTCCCGACAGGGGCCTCTCCAGGAGCTGCTTTATTGTCCTCTCTCTGTGATGCCTGGCAATCCAAGAAAGCAAGGTAGAAGCCACGGCATGTTTATGACCTGGCCTCAGAAGTCACACACCATCATTTCTGCAAAATCCTGTTAGTTACAAAGGTCAGTCCTGTTTAGTGTAGGAAGGGACTATACCAGGAGGCAAGAGTCACTGGGGCTGTCTTGGAGGCTGGCTACCATGTCTCTGGATGAAAAGACATTATGGTATCAAAAAGAGAACATTGTTTTAAAAACCAGCAGAACTGGTAAAATCCCAGGTTTTGATTTGGTTGCTGGAGTCAAATCCCAACTCTTCCACTTGTGATCTGTTCAAACCCTAAACCTCTCTGAGCCTGTTTCTCCATCGATAGGATAATAACACCTCCCTCATAGGATGGTTGTATTAAACCAGAGAACAGATTCGCTGAGTCACAAATCACAGTCATTTCTTTCCCTCCCAGCCTTCTCTTGTCTCTCACCACCCTGCTGTTCCCAATGTCAGCATTTGCCCAGTCTTCACATACTTTTCGTGTACAGTGACGATATAGACAAGAATTCTAGAATGTCAGAGTTTGGGGGACTTCTGTATCATCTAGTCTAATAATCCTCAACTTTTAAAAATACCAATGTTCTGGAGTTCCCATTGTGGCTCAGTGGGTTAAGAACCCAACTAGAATCCACGAGGATGTGGGTTAGACCCCTGGCCTCCTTCAGTGGGTTAAGGATCTGGTGTTGCTGTGAGATGCAGTGTAAGTTGCTGATGTGGCTTAGATTCTGTGTTTCTGTGGCTGTGGCTGTGGTGTAAGCCGGCATCTACGGCTCTGATTCCACCCCTAGCCTGGGAACTTCCATATGCCACAGGTGCAGCCCTAAAAAGCAAACAACAACAAAAAATAAAATACCAGTGTTCTTTCTATTGTTTTTCTCCTGAGACTCATAATTTGAAATACTTTTTTTGTCTTTTTTTTTTTTTTTTTTTTTGTCTTTTGAGGGCCGCACCCGCTGTATATGAAGGTTCCCAGGCTAGCGGTCTAATCAGAGCTATTGCCGCTGGCCTACACCACAGCCACAGCCGTGCCAGATCCAAGGCGCATCTTCAACCTACACACCATGGCTCATGGCAACGCTGGATCCTTAACCCACTGAGCAAGGCCAGGGATCGAACCCGCAACCTCGTGGTTCCTAGTCAGATACGTTTCTGCTGCACCATGACAGGAACTCCTTGAAATACTTTTGATCCCCAAATTACATTAACTATGTATTACATTTCCCATTACACTCATTAAAGGCATATGTAACTGCCCATCAGAACTTCTCATCAGTGAGACACCATCAGTGCTTACACACTGAGTTGTGATCATATCAGTGAAAAGCAGAGCAGTTATCATTTCAGAGGTCCATAAAGATGAAAGTGATTTATCCAAGGTCATTTAGATATTTGACGATTGAAGGAAGACTCGAACCTGGACCTCCTCATTCCAAACCAGTGATCAGCCCCTGATGCTAAGTTGTCACCTCATAGATTTTCTGTGCCAACCTATAGTTCCTGATATCTGACCTGATAAGAGATCTATGGTGTCTTGAAGTATAACTTTATAAAAACCCAGGATAAAACACCCACATTCTCAAGGCCCAGGTTGCATGGACACCACACAGAAGCAGGACTTCCAAGACCTCCAGTGTGGCCCCAGAAATACCCCAGAACAGGCCATCACCTGTGTGGCCTCCAGGGGGTGCTGTCCACTAACTGGCATACCTGTAAGTTCCAGGGTGATTGAGTCAGAGCTTTCCGATAGGGAGCTGGTTTTGTCTTCAGGTTTGCTGGTCCATACTCCAACCACAAAGAGAAACTAGCTTCTCACTGACAGACGGAAGACAAGTCAGGATGGGAGCAAGGACGCCACCCTTAACACGTGGATGAGGGGATGGGAGGGCATGGTTTTGCATGCCCTGCCTTACCACCCAGAATGGGAGCTAAGTGTAAGGCTCAGGATTCACCTGGGGTGGGCCATCAACCCGCTTTTTGACCAGCAGATCAGAATATGACAGCTGTTTAATTCCAGTACCTTCTCTGAGAGGGAATAGAAAAAAACCAAAGAAAGAAAAGTGGGGGGGGGGGAGGAGTTCCCATTGTGGCACAGTGGAAATGAATCCGAATGAATCCGACTAGGAACCATAAGGTTGTGGGTTCGATCCCTGGCTTTGCTCAGTGGGCTAAGGATATGGCGTTGCTGTAAGCTGTGGTGTAGGTCGCAGGCACGGCTTGGATCTGGCGTTGCTGTGACTGTGGCGTAAGCTGGCAGCTGCAGCTCCGATTAGACTCTTAGCCTGGGAACCTCCATATGCCATGGGTGCAGCCCTAGAAAAGACAAAAAAGAAAGAAAAGAAAGAAAAAAAAGAAAAAGAAAAGAAAAGAAAAGGAAAGGAAAGGAAAGGAAGAAAGAAAGAAAGAAAGAAAGAAAGAAAGAAAGAAAGAAAGAAAGAAAGAAAGAAAGAAAGAAAGAAAGAAAGAAAGAAAGAAAAGTGGAAGAATTAAGAAGAATTTCCTCAGCCTAGAGGTGGAGAGGATAATAACTGTGAGCAAGTTGAGGGGGCCAACTATAAAAACAGATACTTCCGGAGAGTTCCTGTTGTGGCACAGTGGAAACGAATCCAGCTAATAACCACGAGGTTGCAGGTTCGATCCCTGGCCTCGCTCAGTGGGTTAAGGCTCCATTGTTGCCGTGAGCTGTGCTGTAGGTCACAGACACAGCTCAGCTCCCACATGGCTGTGGCTATGCTGTAGGCTGGCAGCTACAGCTCCAATTTGACCCCTAACCTGGGAACCTCCATATGCCATGGGTGTGGCCCTAAAAAGCAAAAAAATATATACATAGATAAATAAATAAAAACAGATACTTCACAAATGTTGTTATGCTCAGATGCACATATATGTTATTTCATATGTTCATTATATAGAGAACTATAATATGAAATATATGTATTATATAATAGTTACATATATTAGTTCACAGTAAAGTTCCTTTTGAATGTTTCTGCCAGCATCTGCTTTATTAGTGGGCATAGAGAAGAGTTCTATTTTACATCCTTGGGCCAAAATTTTAAGAGGGAGAAGTAAATCTCTGGGGACAGTTGTGGTCATGGCAATAGGACTCAATGGAGAAAAGCTGGCAGGAGAAAAGAGGAAGTTCAGAGAAAAAGCTCAAAGTTTTCAGTGATGCCTTCCTCCATAAAGAGAAAAGAGCTGAAGCTCTTCATTGCCCAACCCCCGGAGGCTGCTCTGTGCCCGGGGAGAGGAGAGGAGCTCAGTGTTCCAGACGATGGGCAAGCTTGAATGTCAGTGCTTCCTGCAACACGAGCCCTGAAACCTTGGAGCCCCATCGGTCCAGGGGGATGCTTTAATGTCAATTACAGTTAATGTCATTGCTCTGTACTCTCTCAGCCAGATGCGTTTCAAGGCAAGAGATTTCGTTTCCTAGAGAAAACCTTTAGAAAAAAAGAACAAATGGCATCAGTCAACTTCCTTTGAGGGCAGTCTCTATCAGCCCAGTGGCTGCAACACTATTTTCAACGTGCTTCCCCTTCAGGCATTTCTTACACAACCTCTGTGCTCCAAGCCCCTTATTGGGCCTTACTGAGTGTGCATAAGAGAAGACATGGCCCTGAGCTTTCGTAATGTACAGTCTAGCTGGGACATGTGTGGTATACAGGGGGAAATACGGAGGCAGAAGAGAAAAATGACGAGGTACTTGGCAAAGATTTCACTAATTTGAGCTTTGGAGAAAATCAGAAGTGGCTGCCCCTCAGGGACCTATTAGTGAGCTAGGGCTGTTACGGCCGGGTACCACAGATGGGTGACAGAAACAACAGGAATCAATTTTCTCACAGTCCCAGAAGCTAGAAGCCCAAGATTAAGGTATCAGCAGGGTTGGTTGCTTCTGCAGCCTCTGTCCTTGGCTTGTAGGCTGCCTTCTCCCTGTGTCCCTGTGTCCCTGTAGACTGCCTCTGTCTTTGGCTTGTAGGCTGCCTTCTCCCTGTGTCCTCACCTGCTCTTCTTAAAGACACCAGTCACATTGGATTAAGGGCCACCCTAACGACCTCATTTTAACTTAATTACTTAAAATCTTGAAAGACTTTATCTTCAAATATTTTCGCATTCTGAGAGTAGGAAGTCAACCCAGGAGTGGAGTGGGACATAGTTCAGCCCATAACAAAGGGTGCCTAGAGGAGGAAACAGTTCGAACCCAGGTGAAAAGTTATGTACATTTATCAGTAGGGCTGCTGTGCTACCTGCCAGGTGTGTGGTAGCGTGGGTGGGAACTCCAGAGATGGAAGAGGCCTTCAGAAGAGGTGAGGACTCAGCTGGCTAGAAAGGAAAGCAAAGCTTGGATGAGAGTAGAGGAAGCAGGCAGGGGTAGGAGAGAGGCCCTTCCAGGTGGAAGCAGTGGCTTTGGAAATGGTTCCGATGGGGCCGTAAGACATGCTCAGGGGATGCTGACTACACCCATCCTGTAAGATTGGAGCATTCATTCTGTGCGAGATGGGAGAAGAGTGAAACCAGGGTGTGGGGGGCTGGGCTTCAGAGAGACTGTCTCCCACTGAAGGCTTTTAAACGGATAGTAAAATGAGAACAATAATAACATATGTGATCAGCCTCTTACAGTTATTAAGACTTTTCATAAACATGATCCCATTTCCTCGCCACGGATATTTAACAAAATCAGCAGGGCATCATTATAACCGTCCTATAAATGAGATCAAGGTGGCGAGAGTTTAAATTGCGCGACCAGCAGATGTGAGGGCTACGATCAGAACTGTGCCGTGGGCACATTCATCTGACAAGCTGTGAAGAAGGCTTTGGAGAATGAAGAGGCAGGGGGCAGGGAGCTGTTAGAAACCAGAACAGAGGTGAAGTGATGAAAGCCTGAATTAGAGGAGTGGGACCAGAAGTGGAAACATTTAAATAGACATCGTATGTCGGTTCTGATTAATAACCACGCTGAGAGCAAAGATGCTATGAGATTAGCAGACATGCCCCTGGGAACGTAATGCGTTTGGTTCTCAGGCTTCCGTATCTCAGCATGAATTAATTGATCAGATTCCTCCCTGACTTCCGTAAGTAGGAGCAGGGTGAACATAAGTGCAGCTATGTTCCTGTGTGTCTCTTACAAGCACTTAGTGAGTTGCCTGTAATTAGATGCATATATCTGCTCCCTCATCAGACCATGAGTTCCTCCAGGAAGGGACAGTACAGTGACAGTACTTGATTCCTCTTTGCTTACCCGATACCTAGTAAAATGCCTCAGGAATTAGAAGTTCAACAAACACTTTTTGAAAGAAGGCATGAATGAGAGTGAGCAGGTGGGGACAACAACACAGGGGCAGGTGGTAGGGGAGGAGCATAAAAAGAGGCGAAGAACCATGAGGATGTGTGTTAGTGACTTCACAGTTGTCCCCAGACAGCCCCTAGCACATCTCGGGAAGACCGGGAAACTTCAAGAAAGTGGCTTTCCCCACCAGGTCACTGCAGGCAGCAGCCTTTTCCACGTATGGACTTTTTTTTTTTTTTTTTTTTTGCATAGAATTGCTGGGGAGATGGCCTAATGATGTGAAATACTTTATTTCAAAGAATAGACTTCTAAGAGTTCCCATCATGGCTCAGCGGAAATGAATATGACTAGTATCCTTGAGGATGCGGGTTAGGTCCCTGGCCTTGCTCGGTGGGTCGTGGGTCAGGCATTGCCGTGAGCTGTGGTGTAGGTCACAGATGAGGCTCAGATCCTGCATTGCTGTGGCTGTGGTGTAGGCTGGCAGCTACAGCTCCCATTGGACCCCAGCCTCGGAACTTCCATATGCTGCAGGTGCAGCACTAAAAAAAAAAGAAAAGAAAAGAAAAGAATAGACTTCTGGGCAGAAACCAGGCCTCACCCCGTCAGTGCTCCAGGGTCCTTCCCATGAGCTCCTGGATGACCTCCTGTCCTCCCTCCTGCTTCCACCCCCACCTCCTGCATCTTTGCCTGGCACATGCCGGGGGAGGGGGGGGGCAAAACACCTGCTGAGTGGACAAGTGTGCCCGTAAAAGAAAGGTGATGAGAGGTCCTAACCTCCAGTTATATAATAAGTAAGCCACAGGGATGTAAGATACAGGGTGTGGAATGTGGTCGGTAATATTGGAGTAACTGTGTGTGGGGACGGATGGTTGGTTACGAGACTTACGAGGTTGTCATTTCATAGGGTGTGCAAATGTCAAAGCGCTATGCACCTGACACTAATAACCTTGTACATCAGCATATAGTTCAGTTTAAAAAGAAAGATGGTGAGGGAAGAAGGATGCCCCTAGATACATCAGGGTGACTTGTTCTCTCTCAGTGTCTTTCAAGAGGTCCAGGTGGGCTGGAATCACTTGGCTTGCATATTTTTTTGTTTTTGGTAATGACCAGAACATGAGTCATGCACCTAATTGGCTCTCTTCCCACTATAAATATCAGGGAGATATGGATGGGACTTTTAGCAGGAAATGGCAGAAGTTGAGAGGATTTGACATTTGGTCTTGGAATTCTTCAATGCAGCATCTGTTCATTCTTAGAAGGTCCGAAGTCTGGGAGTAAAGATCTTCACTGCCCAAGGAAATGATCCTAGACATCAGTACCCTTCCCTTCTGCTAAGAGATGATCTGTCCATGTCATGTGACTAGAGGAAACTACAGTAGGAACAAACTCATTTTATGAACATATAAGCTTAGGATGTTCCTTTGATGGGGTCACATTTTCTCCCCATCCTCTTGCCACAGTCAGGCACATCCTTGTGCCCTAAGCTTTAAGATGCCAGAACTTCAGACCACTGATGCTCTTTCCCTCACTAGTCAGATCCACCCAGATGCTCCTGGGCAGAGATTGTGCAAATTTGCGACAGCACGGCATAGTGGAAACAGCATAAGCTTTGAGCTCAGACAGACCTAGGTCCGATGCTAGCTTTGAAAGCTATTTAAAAGCTCTACAACCCTAGACATAACAGCTAACACTTACATAGCTCTTCAAACATATCAGCTGCCATTCTACGTGTCCTGTGGAAAGTCACTGAAAATCCCACCACTAACCTACAAGGTTGTATACTATCATTATCCCATTCTCATAAGTAGGGATACGGAGGTATGGGAAAATGAAGTCACTTGCCTCTAGGTAAGGCACAGAATCAAGATTTGAATTTACAAAGTCTGATTCCACACTCAGCATCCCTAGCTGCTGCATCCCCACAAAGCGAGTCATATTACCTTTTTATTTTTAAACATTTTTACTGAAGTATAGCTGATTTATAATGATTCAGGTGCACAGCAAAGTGATTCCATATATATGTATATATAGCATATGTATATATAACATAAACTATATTTTATATACATAATGCATATGTGTTATGTATATATATGCTTTTCTAGATTCTTTTCCATTATAGGTTATTACAAGGTATTGAATATAGTTCCCTACACTATACAGTAAGTCCTTGTTGTTTATCTGTTTTATATATGTAGTGTGCATGTGTTAATCCCAAACTCCTAATTTATCCCTCCCCTAACCCTTTCCCCTTTGGTAACAATAAGTTTGTTTTCTGTGTCTGAGTCCGTTTCTGTTTTGTGAGTAAGTTCATTTGTATCATTTTTTAGATTCCACATATAAGTGATATATGATATTCATCTTTGACTTACTTAGTATGACAATCTCTAGATCCATTCATGTTGCTGCAAGTGGCACTATTTCATTCTTTTTATGGCTGAGTAATATTCCATTGTATGTATGTACCACATCTTTACCCATTTGTCTGTTGATGTTTCTGTGTTTCAGCTATTGTAAATAGTGCTGCTGTGATCATTGAGGTAATGTGTCTTTTTAAAGTTTCTAGATCTATGCCTGAGTATATTTTCATTTATTTCTTCAAAGGCCATTTTCTGAGCACCTGCTCTGAACCAGCATTGCACAAGGTGCTGAAGGTGCAGTGAGGAAGAATATGGCCCTGACAGTCTAGATGGGGAGATGTGGGAACTCCGAGTGCTGGGTTGAAGGTGTGCAGACAGGGCCAGGGGGACACAGAGGAGGAACAATAAAGACGGGAGGATGTGACCCCTAGGTCTCAAGGGACCAGTGGAAGGCAGAGCATGATGTCACAGGCAGGACAGAAGGGCAGGGCAAGGCACTCTGGGTGGAGGGAGCAGTGAGTGCAGAGATCGAGGTGTACCAGTTTACATGCAGACACAAAGCAGTTCAGTGTGGCTGGAGGTCACTTGGGGGTGGACCAGGTACAAGGGATGAAATTGAAGAGCAAAGTCAGCTCTCCCAGGGTCATCTTACCATAAAGCTGAACCTGAAAAAAAAAATTAGCTTTTTGGTAAATAATAATGAATGAATTGGAAAGTATAAAACTGAAAGCAAGGAGTTCATTTTGGAGGTATCTCAAGGCAGATCCTGGGGGTCTGCCCTACAGCAGGGCAATGAGTATGGAGAGGGTCAGAGTCAAAGGCCTTCAGGGGACAGAATCCACAGGACCAGGGTGGGGTGAGAACATCAAGCAGGGGAGGAGAGAGGGATGAATGAACGTGACTCCTGCTTCTGGTTCAGGAAGGAGAGCTCCTTTCATTGCAGCTGCAGGTCTTAGGGCAGAGGTCCGGGTGGTAGAGCTGGAGTAGGAAGTTATCAGCTCTAGGTGCTCGGAGGCCCCAGGGGGCAGACCAGCGAGTGCGGAGGGAGAGATGAAAGAGGGCTGGAGGTGGAGCCTGGGGCAGCGGCAGCATTCACAGAGGTACCCACGCAGAAGAACTGTTGATGGCACCGGGCAGAGGAAACCCAGAGAAGAGGGTGTCACACAAGCTAAGGGAAGAGTTCTAGGAATGAGGACCTGTCACCCACAAGGGCTGGGCCTACTTCTTCTTGTCAGCAGATCAACTAGGTACCAAGGCTGTGACCAGAGAATAGGGTTGGGGCTGATTCATCCCTATTTTCCCCAAACAGCAAGGGCTTAATACAAGAGGACTAAGGAAGCCATAACAGCCAGCATTCGCTGAGTGTGCACACATGCCAAGCACAAAACACTGGGTGATCTCATTTAATCCTCACCTCCATACTATTAGGTACAAGCTCTTTCTTGTTTTTCTTTTTTCTTTTTTTTTAAGACTGCCCCTGTGGGCTATGGAAGGTCTCAGGCCAGGGTCGAATCAGAGCTGCAGCCGCTGGCCTACACCACAGCCATGGCAACACCAGATCCAAGTCACATCTGTGTCCTACAGTGCAGCTTGCGGCAACATGGAATCCTTAACCCGCTGAGCAAGGCCAGGGATTGAACCTCGTTCTCAGGGACAATATGTCGGGTTCTTAACCTGCTGAGTCACAAAGGGAATGCCTCTCTTTTCTCCTTTTTTTATGGGATATTATTCAGCCTTAAAAAGTAAAATTCTGCAATATGAGTAAATATTCCATGGATAAACCTCGAGGACGTTATATGAAATAAGCCAGCCACAGAAAGATAAAAACTGCATGATTCCACTTATATAAGGTGTCTCAAATGGCCCAATTCATAATCTAAGAGTGGGATGGTGGTTGCCAGGGACTGACTGGATAAGAGAGAAATGCGAGCTGCTAATCAATAGGCGGCATTTTATTTCATTTTATCTTGGCCACAACCACAGGATACAGAAGTTCCCAGGCCAGGGATCAAACCCGTGACCTGAGCCATAGCAGTGACAATGCCAGCTTGTTAACCCACTGTGCCAGCAGAGAACTCCCTAACAGGCATCATTTTAGTCATGAAAGATGAATAGATCCTAGAGACCTGCTGTTGTTATCAATCGTTAACAAGACTGTATTATACATTTTATTTTTAAATGTATTTTAATTGAATTATAGTTGATTTACAACATTGTGTAGTTTCTAGTACACAGCAAAGTGATTCAGTTATGCATATATTCTTTTTCATATTCTTTTCCATTATGATTGATTACAGAATATTGAATATAGTGTCCTGAGCTATCCGTAGAGCTTTGTTGTTTAGCATTGTAAAATTTAAGAGAGTAGATCTCATGTTAAGTGTTCTTACCACAATAAAAAATAAAATAGCACACGATCTTATCTGCATTTATAGATGAGGAAAGTGAAGCACAGAGAAGTTAAGAAACAAGCTCAGGAGTTCCCGTGGTGGCTCAGTGGTTAACGAATCCGACTAGGAACCATGAGGTTGCAGGTTCGATCCCTGGCCTCGCTCAATGGGTTAGGGATCCGGCGTTGCCGTGAGCTGTGGTGTAGGTTGCAGATGCGGCTCAGATCCCGAGTTTTGCTGTGGCTCTTGCGTAGGCCGGTGGCTACAGCTCCAATTCGACCCCTAGCCTGGGAATCTCCATGTGCCGCAGGAGCGACCCAAGAAATGGCAAAAAGACAAAAAGACAAAAAAAAAAGAAAGAAACATGCTCAAAGTCACACAGCTATTAAGAAGTGGGGCTTCATTTCAAACCTGGGGGGTCTAACTCCAGTGCTTTTAACTGCTATGTGATGCTGCCCACCAACAAATACAGGCTGAATCCATTACCCCTCCCAGGAAAAACATCGTTAAACCTTTACAATGAAAACTGAAAGGGAATAACACTGGGAAGGTTTGCCTGAGAGCACCCCCTGCATGTGGTGGTCCTTCATTTAACCAGTGGGAGAAACCAAAGCAGCTGGTAGCTCCTGCACTTGGCCCAGAACTGGGCTTGCTGGTGCCATTAATCTCCTCCCCCTGGGAGGGCTACAGGTGTGAGCTGACTGGCAGGAGGGGATATGCAAAGTGACAGGGGTGATGCCATAGGTGTTCTGGAGCTCAGAAGCTCCATGTCATCCTGCATTAACTGGGTCAAGAGCACCGCTTACTCAGCACATGAAAACCATTAGCAGAGCTGAACCCGCTCACCGAGGAGCACGGGATGCACAAGAGAAAGCGCGTCCTCTAACTCTGGTTTCCCATGGCTTAAGACCCAAGAGAGCCCTTACCCGGGGCTGCAGCGCTCCATCTTCCAGTCAGCCAGCTGTCAGGAAGCAGACAGGAGCATGGAGCTAACCTTTAATGTTACTCTAGAGCAATGCTGTCCAAAGAAAATGCAGAAATAGAATGCAAGCCCGCTTGTCATGTAACCTTTTCTTGTAGTCACTTCAAAAAAAAAAAGCAGTGAGGAGTTCCTGTCGTGGCGTAGTGGTTAAAGAACCCGACTAGGAACCATGAGGTCGCGGGTTCGATCCCTGCCCTTGCTCAGTGGGTTAACGATCCGTGAGCTGTGGTGTAGGTTGCAGACGCGGCTCAGATCCAGCGTTGCTGTGGCTCTGGCGTAGGCCGGCGGCTACAGCTCCGATTCGACCCCTAGCCTGGGAACCTCCATATGCCACGAGAGCGGCCCAAGAAAATGGCAAAAGACAAAAAATAATAATAATAATAATAATAAAGTTGTAAGTCTTTAAAAAAGCAATGAGAAACAGGTGAAATTAATTTTACTAACATTTTTATGTAGCCCTAAATATATAAGATTATTTCAGCTTGTAATCAATACCAAAAATTATTAGCAGGATATTTTTCACTCTTTTTTTGCACTCTCTTCAAAATCCAGCATGTATTTTATACTTAAAATGCATCTCGGGAGTCCCCATTATGGCTGAGCAGGTTAAGAACCCTACCAGTGTCCACGAGGATTTGGGTTTGATCCCTGACCTCACTCAGTGGGTTAAGAATCCGATGTTGTGTCAAGCTGCAGCGTAGATCACACCGACAGAGGACCTGAACTGCATACCAGCTGCTGCAGCTCCAATTTGACCCTTAGCCTAGGAACTTCCATATGCCACAGGTTTGGCCCTAAAAAAAAAAAAAGCATCTCAATTCCACTTAGCCAAATTTCAAGTTCCCAGTGTGGCTTAGTGGCTGGCACAGCTCTAGAGCCTTGTTAAGTGTGAGCAGCGGGTACAGCAGGAGTGATCAGAGGCCCTCCAGGTTCCAGTCAGGCAGTGGAATAGGGGCAGACCACATACAGCCAGAGAGACGGGGTAGAAGGGGACCTACCAGCTGGTAACCTGAGTGCCACATGCTGTCAGCCTATAAATCTACAAGTGGAGGGCTTCGTGCATCAAAAAAACTGTTCGAGACAGCTTAGATTCTGTCACAGTGCTCACCTTGGTGCCCATTTTAACATCACTGAGGGGGCTTCCCTGGTGGTGCAGCAGGTTAAGGACCTGGCATTGTCACTGCTATGGCTTGGGTTGCTACCATGGTGTGGGATCAGTCCCTGGCGTGGGAACTTCCACATGTCTCGGGCACAGCCTCCCCCCCCCCAAAAAAAAAAACCAACAACAAAAACAAAATAAATAGTGACTGAGAGTAGACCTGAAACTGTGCTAGATATTGGATTCAGTAATGTCTTACGGCCATACGGTGCCCAGCAGACTACAAAGCCCTTCACACACAAACCAAAGGGAGAAAAATACTGATTATCCATTGCTATGTAATACGTTACCACCAATGTAGCTGCTTATAACAGCACAATTTACTATCTCATAATTTCTGCAGGCCAGGAGTCCAGATGTGGCATAGCTGGGTCCTCTGCTTAGTCTCTCAAGGCTGCAGGCAAGGTGTCAGCCAGGGCTGGTTCTCATCTGGAGGCCCAAGTGGGGAAGGGTGTGAGTCCCTGTTCACAGGGTTCTTGGCGGCATTCATGTTCTTGGTTCCATTTTTTATTGGCCATGGGTCAGAGACCACCCTGGGGTCCCTGTCATGGGGCCCTCTCCACACAGCTCACAACATGCAGCTTGTTGCTCAAGGCCAGCAAGAGTGCTTCCAATGCCAGTCTGCTGGGAGGGAGTTCTTGCAATTTAACATAATCATGAGTGATAGCCCATCATCACCATGGCCATGTTTATTGTTCAAAAGCAAGTCACACACAGGTCTTGCTTACTCTCAAGGGCTGGTGATTACACAAAAGCATGAACACCAGGTGGTGGGAACATGTGAGTCTGTCTCTACAGCAGTATTATCCCCATTTAACAGAAGTGGGCAGTGAGGGTTGGGGAGAATGACCCGTAACAGTCACTCGGCGTGTAGGTAGCAAGGTCCATGTGTTCTGACTCCATGGCCACTGTTCCTTCTACTGCTTAGGGACAATGAGACCTGGGTCCTGCCCTCAGGCAGCATGAGAAAAAAACTGGGAAGCTTTTTTGGAGACCACCTAGAACTCAGCTGTGCCCCCACACAGGGAATAGATTGTCAGAAGCCTCCACTAGGGTCTGGATAGGCCCTCCCTGAACCGATCGAGAGCCCAGAGATGAGATGTGGGACTTCAACCTGGAAAGAAGAAATCTAGAATATTCATAAAATTAATAACTTTTATGAATTACTTGGAGAGGAGGATTAAAGAGAATGGGTCAAGGGAGGCTTCAAATTGTTTCCATTTTATTTTTTATAAAGAAATGATAATCAGGTACTAGTCCTAGAACTTCATTAAGTTTTAAATTTTAAAAATGTTAATGTGGGAGTTCCCATCGTGGCGCAGCGGAAACAAATCCGATTAGGAACCATGAGGTTGCGGGTTGGATTCTGGCCTTCCTCAGTGGGTTAAAAATCTAGCGTTGCCATGAGCTGTGGTGTAGGTCGCAGACCCCACTGCTCGGATCAGGCATGGCTGTGGCTGTGGGGTAGGCCAACGGCTACAGCTCTGATTAGACCCTAGCCTGGGAACCTCCATATGCAGTGGGTGCCGCCCTAAAAAGACAAAAATAACAAAAAAATAAATAAAATAAATAAAAATGTTAATGTGTATCTTACATGATTTTGACAAAGATGACTCACCACTCTCTCCCCCACCACCGAAAGAAAACAAGAAAATCCACACCTCCATATGTGAGAGAACTGAAGTTTCCCACAGGTGGAGGGCTCCCAGGCAGAGGTGGGGCCCTGGGGGTTTCTAGTTGTTGGGCTGGGGGTGGAATTACACTACATTCATTACTTTTTTTTTTTTTTTTGGTCTTTTTGCCATTTCTAGGGCCACACCGGGGGCACATGGAAGTTCCCAGGCTAGGGATCTAATCCAAGCCATAGCCGCAGCAACGCGGGATCCGAGCCGCATCTGCAACCTACACCACAGCTCACGGCAACGCCGGATCCTTAACCCACTGAGCGAGGCTAGGGATCGAACCCGCAACCTCATGGTTCCTAGTCGGATTCGTTAACCACTGAGCCAAGACGGGAACTCCACATTTTTTCCTTAAAAAAGGGGGGGGGGGGGAGCCAATTGCTGCTCTTTCTGCCGCCCTACCAGGGTTCTAGGGCCCTTAGAGCATCTGACAATGGAAGCAAAGGGTGAGGAAGGAGGCTACGGCTCCCTCCCGAGGTCTGGGCGGGCGCGGGAAGCTGCAGCCCCGGTGGCTTCAATCACCGCGCCCCGCGCCTGCCGCTCGCGCAGAAGCCGGGCAGCTCCAGCCCAGGCTCCCAGCTGACTTCTTTGTTCTCGAGGAGCTGGGCCCCGCGAGGGTGGCCGCCCTCAGAGCCCGCCTGGGGCTCGGCCTTCCCCCTTCTGTGAAATTCCGGAAATCACTGGGCAGCCCCAGGCGACGGGCTGCAGGCTCGGGCGGCTGCTGGGGGAGCCAGGCGGCTGGGTTGGGGCCGCGCGGAATCTCTGGGGACATTTAACCCTGAGACCTCTTGGCCGACGCTGTCCAAAGCAAACAGCCAGCAGATGTCCCCAGCGCCGCCTCTGCTGAAACTGTTTATTCTTAGGAGATGGCCATCTCCCCTCTGGGACCTTGCCGGCTCTGCTGCCTTCCTCCTCGCTCCCTCCCTCCTCCCACCTTCCCTCCTCCCACCCTCCCTCGGAGCCGCTTTCCTCTGAATTTTATTCTACTTGGTGGGCTTTAAAACAGAGATCTGCAAGGAAAATTCATCATTCCAAGCCGGAAAAGCTAATTTATTTCTCTAGAAAAGAAGGGTTGTTGGGGACTTCTCTGGAGCTCAGGGAGCTGGGCACAGGAGGTTGACTTCCCCAATTTGGAATGAGGACAAACCGGTCAATCTATGTTGGCAGCCTGTCACACCTAAAACCAAAGGCTGTTAGTCAGCCCATGAGGAAGAGTTCACTTATGGCAAGTTATTAAAGTTACACTTTGGGCCTACATTTTAGATATATTGCTGAAAAGCAGTAATCTAGGTTCCAGCCACGAACTCTTACACCTGGAAAGAAAACCTACTGGCAGTCATCTTCAAACAATTCAATACCCAGCCTACACTCCTGAAAAATATCTGTCACCTCATTCAGGAGTTTTTTCCCCCACTGTTCTTCCTTCCTTCATGGGACATTAACTTTCAGTCCTTAACCTTGCCCTTACAGCCTCTATAAATCAAATCACCATTTTCATAGAAAGAGTTTACTTTTGAGAATGTCAGCAAAAACATTACAAGGATGTGTAACAACTTTCTTGGGTCTTATGTTGTCCTCGAAGAAAAAGGAAAACATTTACAGGGTCAAAAATAGTTTATTTATCTATTGCTGCCCCTGGATTTATTGCACTGGCCTCCATGAACCAAGTCCTCCCCTGCAGTCCATTTGTCACACAGCTAAACAGAGCTCTCCTGCTAGATTGTAAATTTGAGCATGAAACATCCCTGCTTAAAAACTCTTGCAGCTCGCCATTAAGAATAAACGCTAACCTTCTTGGCATCTTATGCAAACTTTTCCTGCTCCGGCCTAGCCTACTTTTCCAGCTCATTTCCAGTCACTAGATCCTGTCAACCCTGCTGAAATTCCTGGAAATGTCTCATCTTTCCATGAACATATTTCCAGGTCATCCCAGCACCTCTGGAATTCCTTCGTCAGCAGTTACAACCTGAGCGCACAGAGACATAGGAGACATTGGAGAAACTTATTCAGGAAATAGCTTTCTCCACAGCCACCGCCCCCCCAAGCTTTCCCTACTCCACAAATAAGTGGCATCATAAAGCATTTGTCTCTGACAGTCCCCCAGCAAGCATTCCTTTGCTGAGTCCCTTAATAAGAGCTGCTGCCCGCTCACCAGCTGTGTGCCCTGGCATCAGACTGAATCAGCCCGGAGGAAGATGTGTCATATCTTCCTGCAACTGGCTCCAAAAAGGTGCTGTTTGTGCTAGCAGACGCCCTGCCTCAGCACTTATGGTCAGTTCTGCTGCTTCTTTAGGGGTTTCTTCCATATATGTCCTCCCTTTCCTTGAGGTGGTTACCCCACTTTTGTAGTCCTATATCAGCTAAGATATATTTCATACTATGTGCTTTCAAACAAACATTCCTTTGTCTAATCCTTACAAAAGCCCTGTGAACTAGGGACCACTACAATATAATTTACAGATAATAAAACCAGGTCTAGGAGCTCCTGTTGTGGCTCAGCAGGTTAAGAACTTGACTAGTATCGAAGAGGACGTGGATTCAATCCCTGGCCTCACTCAGTAGGTTAAGGATCTGGTGTTGCTGCAAGTTAATAATTCCCGCCAATACTCAAAATATTCTTTTCCATATTTATTTTCTAACCCCTAATCTATTCTAAACTTTCTAACCTCTGTGGCTACCAGGAAATATTTCTTAATGCGACTGATGAGGCAGGTGAAAATTCTATACCCTTTATGTTTTTTTGTTTTATCTTTTTAGGGCCGCATCCATGGCATATGGAGGTTCCCAGGCTAGGAGTCCAATCAGAGCTACCCTGCCGGCCTATGCCACAGCCACAGCAACGCTAGATCTGAGCCACGTCTGCGACCTACACCACAGCTCAGGGCAACGCCAGATCCTTTACCCACTGAGCGAGGCCAGGGATTGTACCTACATCCTCATGGATGTTAGTCAGGTTCGTTAACCACTGAGCCACAACGGGAACTCCTACCCTTTATGTTTGAGGGAGGAGAACAAAAGACTAAAACATAAATGATCAAACTATTTGGGGGAAAGGGAAAACAAATCATATACATCCACCCTACTTTGAAGTGAGTTATATTAATTTTGAAATCCACCTGGGGAAGAAGAACAAAGAGTCTGCTGGTCTTGGGCACACTTTTTCTGCTCTGTGTGAAGGCTGTTTGTACATGTATACTGTAATATGTTTAGAAGAAGGTTTTTTTAGATTTGTGAGTATTTTCTGACTCCTGAAGTGCTTTTTTTTTTGCAACCATTTTCAACAGCGCAACCTTGATCGTTCAAAACACTCCCTGCATGTTCCTCTCTGTGGCTCGGGACATAGGAATGATGCCAGTCACCCTGGGTACGGCCAGGAAAGAGGGACTCCTTTTTGTCTGTGTGGGAGCATCACTTAGGGGACCTCTGCCTGCGTAAAAGGAAGGATGCTGACATTGTTCTTCTCCCTCCTGATCTGCTTAGATACGATCAAGCCCATACCATTTCTCTCTGTCTCTTTTTTAAGCTTTTTAGGCCACACATGCAGCATATGGAAATTCCCAGGCTAGGGGTCAAGTTGGAACTGTAGCCGCTGGCCCAAACCACAACCACAGCAACGCCCAGATCCGAGCTGCATCTGTGACCTACACTGTAGCTCACGGCAACACTGGATCCTTAACCCAATGAGCAAAGCCAGGGATCGAACCTGCATCCTCTTGGATACCTCTTGGATACTAGTCGGATACATTACTGTTGAGCCACAACGGGAAATCCCTCTCTTCTTAATTCACATTGCTTGGAATACAGCAAAGAATTTTCCTTCCTTTTGACTTTGCCAAACCTTTCCAGAGGGCAGGGCAGAGCTCCAGAGCCTTGATGCTTTTGGGACCACTTCCCAGCACCTCTCAGGTGATTCTAAGAAGCCCCAGGGGCTGTGAGTAGGAAGATGAGGACTGATTTTTGTCACAAAAGGACCAGTTTGAGGCCTCCCGGAGCATTTATACCCCCCGCTTTCCTCTGTTCAGGTGCCAGAGTTTCAAATCTGAGAGGTGAAAACCACGCAGCCCTAACTTTCCTTACCTCCTTTTCCCTTTGATACTCTTCCTTTCTCACCGTCCGCATTCCTGTGAAGGGAGGATTCCACTCCATCCCACTTGAAGACGCTCTTTTCCGAGCGTGGGTAGCATCTTCTATGTGGCTTAGTGGTTTTGAAGGCTAAACAGAGCAGGAGACGAAATGCAATTCTTGGCATTCTAAATTATATTTATTTTTCTAGTATTTTGGGCCTGGAGCTTCCAAGGAGGAATAATGTGTGTTTTGTTGAAAAGGAAGGGGTAGGAGGATTAAATGTGAACGTAACACATAGTTTCTGGAGAAAAAAATAAATGCCCCAGGAGTCAGAAGGCTTGAGTCCTCGTCCTAAATTTGCTGTCAACCTGCATCAGCATGACCTGAGACTCCGATGCCTAATTTATAAGGTGAAATAGCTAAATGAGAAATAGTACTGACCACAAACTCCAGACAACAGATTTATGGTTCAGATACTGACTGTGCCATTTACTAGTGGTATTTCCTTAGGCAATTTATTTGATTTCTCCAAGCTTCAGTTTCATCATCTGTAAAATGGGAATAAAAGCGGAACCTATTTGTAGTGGCTGCGATGATTAAGTTCATGTTCACAGAGCTCTTAGCAAGTGTTCAGTGAAGTTAGCTGTTAGCATAGACGTTCTGCAAGTTTCCTCCTACCTCTACGTTTCATGACTCAATTTGCAAAAAGGCCATTGATTGTTAAATTTTTAATTAATGTTCACTTCCCTTTTAACTTGTAGTTCTATCTCGGTTTTGGTTTTTTTTGTTTGTTTGTTTTTGGCTGCACCCATGGCATACAGAAGTTCCTGAGCCAGGGATCGAGTCTGCAATACAGATATAATTAGAGTCACAGTAGTGATAATGCTGGATCCTTAACCTGCTGCATCACCGGGGAACTCCTATTTTAGTTTTTTCTTTTCTTTTTTTTTTTTTAAATAAAAGTTCCTGATGTTTCTCATCAGGTTAAGGATCTGGCGTTGTCTCTGTAGCAGCTCAGGTTGTTGCTGGGGCACAGGTTCGATCCCTGGCCCGGGAACTTTCATACGCCATGGATGAGGCCATAAATAAGGCAGTGGGTGTTGAACTTGTTAAATTATTTGTTAAATTATTTTTCTTCATATACTTAACTTTTTCCTTTTCCCTTTTTCTGTAAATATGAGTAATTGCTAGGATCAATTTTGTAAATGTTAACCCAATCTTACATTCTGAGGATAAAACCCACTTGGTCTGATGCATTATTCTTTGCATTTGTTGCTTGATCTGGTCTTACTAAGAGCTGACTGCATCTCTGTTCATGAGGGACATAGGTCTGATTTTCCTTTGTGTGTGTGTGATATCTTTGCCTGGTTTGCAGGACCAGGGCCCTACTGATGACGTGCATTGGGAAGTGTTCCCTCCTTCTCTGTTTTCTGACCAAGGTTGTGTAGAATTACTATCCCTCCTCCTCTCCAGAAATGTGTGGCTCTCCTTTTTAAATGTGCAAGAGACTCTTCCTCTTACTCCTCCCCTTCCCTGCACAAGAGTCTTATTTACCAAAATGGAAAAGAAGTCATTATCTCAAGAGGTAGAACAGTCTAAAAATACACTTCACAAGGGCTTGAACAAGATAAGGAAAAGGAAGAAGAGTTCTGCTATAATCCAAACAATATAATTATGTGGGATATTAAGAACTCAAAGTGCATTTCAAGATGGAATTATACCTGTTCCTAGCTTCCTCTACTTTTCCTTTAAAACATTTATTACCCTTACAGATTTTAATTATAGATCACATTTAACAGGATTTAATACTTATTTTTCTTTTCTTAGTCTTCTTCACACAATTATAAGCTTCATGAGGGAAAAGCATAGTTCTGTTTCCTTTACCTTTTCTTTTCTTTCTTTCTTTTTTTTTTGGTCTTTTGGGGGCCACCCTCAACAGCATATGGAATTCCCCAGGCTAGGGGTCAAATCAGAGGTATAGCTCCCGGCCTGCACCACAGCCACAGCAACATGGGATTCGAGCTGCATCTTCAACCTATTCACCACAGCTCACGGCAACGCCAGATCCTTAACCCACTGAGCAGGGCCAGGGATCAAACCCGCATCCTCTCAATACTAGTCGGGTTCGTTACCACTGAGCCACAGCGGGAACTCCTGCTGTCTTTACCATTATCTTCATAAACCTCAATAGTAGAAAACTGACAAATACTTTATTAATGAATGGATAGATGCTGAATAAATTAATTAATGCTTTCAGATGAGCTTCCTAGAGAATGTGCATGTCCCTCTGAAAAATTAATTAGTTCAGCTTCCTTTTATTATAGGTCTATTTGGTGATAAGCATTGTATAACTATAGATGGGTACCAAAATGTCCCTGCCTGAGAAGGCTAATGTCTAGTGGGAGAAAAGATAAGCAAATATACAAGCACAATGAACTAGAAAGACTCTAATAGGTGTCTATCGAGTACTATGGGAAAGGCGATAAAAGAAAGCCAAGCTGTTCAGGCAAAGCCACATCCCTGGGCTGCTTCCTTGAAAGAGAGAGAGAGATTTCAGGCAGGGCATGTGAAGCCGTGGAGCGTTGCAGCTTCTTGTGGGTGGTGGACAGGAGTGTGTTTTATTAGATACAACCCCCCACCCAGTGCAGAGCCTGGTGTGTGTTCAGTGTAATTGGTGTGTTTAGGAACTAGTTGCTCCTGCGGTGGGAGGAGGCAGGTGCAGGAAGCAGGGAGAGTGCAAAGTGGGCTCAGTCCAGATCCTGGAGCACCTTGAACTTCACAAAGGGGTTTCTACCCGATCCTGTAGGCCAGGCTGAGGGCCCTAGAAGTTACGTAGCACAGTGCTTTGCAGACTTTTCCACCCAAGTGCTCCTAGAGGCAGAAGGGCATGCACCTCTGGGGCTTTGGAAAAACAGCCCAGAACAATCTGCCACAAGTGAGCCACTTCTTTAAAGTCTTATTTCAGCTTAAAATGCATATATAGGCATTCCAGTCATGGCTCAGCCTTTAATGAACCCAATTAGCATCCATGAGGACTGGGGTTCAATCCCTGGCCTTGCTCAGTGGGTTATGGATCCAGCGTTGCCGTGAGCTGTGGTGTAGGTCGCAGATGTAGCTCGGATCTGGTGTTGCTGAGGCTGTGGTGTAGGCCAGGGGCTACAGCTCCAATTTGACCCCTAGTCTGGGAACCTCCATATGCTGCGGGTGCAGCCCTAAAAAGACCAAAAAAAAAAAAAATCACATGAATCTAGTCTTCTATACTAAATATTTTTTTAAAATGCAGGGCATTGGAGTTCACACTATGGTGCAGTGGGGTTGGCAGCATCTTGGGAGGGCTGGGACGCAAGTTGGATCCCCAGCCTGGTACAGTGTGTTAAGGATCTGGCGTTTCCACAGCTGTGGCTTAGGTTGCAGCTGCAGCTTGGATCTGATCCCTGGCCTGGAGAACTCCATGTGCCACAGGGCAGTCTAAAAAGAAAAAAGAAAACAAAAAATGTGGGTGTGAGAGGGTTTGGAGGGGTGGAGGCCCACTGTGGCGTAACAATAGGATCTAGCAGCCGTGTCTGGGACACAGGTTCTCCCCCTCCCCCCACCTGCTGCCCAGGCAAAGAAAAAAACAGAGGGGTTTTGGGGGGCATAAAATCAGGTCTCCATCTGCTTCTGAATTAATCTCAAAGAATGGTAAGCCAGGTCTGATGGGAAAACTAGATAAAAACACAGGCTAGTGTTACAACAGCCAAAAGAAAAATCAGAGCTCTTCTCTGAGGGCCACTTGACATAGTATCTCTCCAGAAGCTTCTGTCTCCTGAATGACTCAATTCCTCCTCTCTGTTCCTCTTCTCTTTCCCTTGCAACCCAGCCTTGAGTGGTCACTCCCACTCCAACATCCAGCGCTCTTCCTGCCTCTCTGCCTGGCTCCCCTCTACCTGTCACTCATCCACCCCCCTGAAATGCTGATTCTTTCAGACCGCAGGGATTACTTCCTGCACTGATTCTCATCATCCATGAGTTGCCATCTCCTCTGAGCTCCTGGGACTTTACAGGATTTGCCAATTTTGTGCTGTCTCATGGTATTCTGATCTTTCACACAACTTATAACCATATTGGGTACTCGGTGAGGGCGGGAATCAGGAATCCCATGTTAATCCTACCCTCGTCTCTTTCACAGAATCCCTGTGACCAGTGGGAACCTAACATGCTCACACTGTTGGCTCACTGATTGACACAGGAGTTAGCGGTTAAGGAAATCTGCTTGCGTGTCCCAGGCAGCTCCTGGCAGGGCTCGCCACCAATTTCTCAAGAACAAAAAAATCTTCAGATCTCTGCTAGAGTTCTGTAGGGTTCATGCCCCTAGAAGGGTCACAGCTGGAGGCGAACATGATATGCCCAGAAAAGCTGATTCCGGGACGAAGAACCACAGTGGCTTTTAAAGACCACAGAGAAAAATGAAAGCTTTAAACAAATATTTTTCCTATGAAGGCCTCACTCTCTTGTAGGGTTTCTAAGCTGCAAGCGCAGCAAAAGAGATGAGATTGGAGGCCAGAGGGTGCTGGACTGAACAGGGCTTCATTTATGTTGGGCAGGATGGCTTCGTCCCTAGAGGTGTCTGGACTTCCTTAATGCATTCTGAAAGGCTGGATTTGTTTTTCCCCAATCCCAACCAAAATAGCTTAAACACAACATGTCTGGTGAGCATGAGGGATGGAAGGAACAAAAAGAAAGACATTGAAAAAAATCCCACACCCTTTTTCTCTATGGGTTCCATAGGTTAACAAAATGCTGATCATTTCCTCATTCCAGATGAGACTTGTTTTCACACTTTCTGGTACCCGGCTCTCAGACAAGGTCCTATGGGGAAGACAAAAAACATCCTTTCCCCTTTTCTGTGGCTTGCAGCACAGCAGGTTGCAGCAGAAATGCTTTCCAGCAGGGCTGTGACACCCCCCCCCCCCCCGTTTCCAACGGGAGTTGCCTGAGGACAAGGACACATAATTCTGTTCCCGAAGGATCGTCCTGTGGGGCACACAGTTAGATGGTAATGTCGCAGTCAAGGGACATACCCTGCAAAGATGACTATCTGTTGAACAGAAGTGGGAGGCTAAAAAGCCACAGGTGTTCCCAAGTTGTTAGCTGTTCTCAAATATGGAGCAGAGAAAATTGAAGACAAGGGCCGTTCCCTGCCCCCAGTCACTTATTGGTGGGGAGTTGAACACAGGTGTTTTTCTGTTTCCTCCTCAAATCCCATGCAGATGGAAGTAAAGGCATAAAATAGCTGTAAATCCGCCAAGGACAAGAGAATGGGGGAGGAAATAGAGGGGAGAGAGACATGTCGACAGGTATTTGGATGAAGGGATGCAGATGAGGAGAGAACTGACTTACAGGTCCTGGGGGCTGAAACACGCTGCTTCTGGAGGGGAGCCCGCTCTGGAAGGTTCAGGAACTGAAGCTACGTTGGTTCAGGAGAAAACTGAGCTGAGGTATGTTCCTAAAGCTGGGGGATCTGTTTAAAAGGTCTTTTTCACCGTGAGCTGTGGTGTAGGTCAAAGACATGGTTCGGATCTGGCGTCTCTGTGGCTGTGGTGTAGGCCGGTAGCCACCGCTCCATTTTGACCCCTAGACTGGGAACCTCCATATGCTGCAGGTGCAGCCCTAAAAAGCAAAAAAAAAAAGGTATTTTTCTCCTGCCCCCTCAACAGAGAAGCCCCAAGTCCTCCCTGCTCCCACAGGAGAAGGGAGCTTGGAGAAGCAGATTCACAGACATCAGGCCCAGCAAAGAGCAGAAGGCCAAACTGTAAACACAGAGGTTACCAAAGTCAGGGTCTGGAGGCCTTTTCTCTGAGGCTGTTGGATTTGCGTTCTGAACAGGATTCCCAGACCCCTTTCCCCTGCCCCCACCCCTACCCACCCCGCCGGCCACCCAGCTCACAGATCACTGGCAGCCGTGACCCACCTGCCACTAACAGATGGATGCCTTGAGAATTCTCTGGAGGAAGAGAATAGCTTTAGAGAAAAAGCCACCAGACCCTAACATGTGGGAATCCCTCAATAAAAAAAAGCCTCCAGAGAAATCTGTGGTGCAAAAAGCCCTGTGCACTCACAGCTCTTCCACAGAGCTTTTTGGTATCTCTCCAACCTGAGACACTTGAGGAAAGTAAGAAAACAAATAAAGACAGAGACAACAGAAGGAACCCTGTGATCAATATCCTAAGGGGCATAAGGGAAGAAATTGTAGAATGTTATGGAAAAGGAACATATTAATAAGAAAAAGAGTGGATACAGCAGAAGTTATCACAACCTTGTAAATTAACTATACTTCAAAAAACCTTAAAAAAAAAAAAAAAAAGAATAGTGAAGTTCCCTGGTAGCCTAGTGGTTAAGAGTTCACCTTTGTCACTGCTATGGCGTGGGTTCAATCCCTGGCCTGGGAACTTCCACATGCTATGGGCACAGCCAAAAAAAAGGAGTAATAACAATATTTATTGAACATTTACTATGTACCAGGGATGTATTTAAACTCAGTCCTCATTGCAGGGTTTAATCCTCATTAAATGCCTATGAATAGGGTACTATTATTTCCCCCATTTTATAGATGAGAAAAATGAGGCACAAAAAGGCTAAGGACCTTGTCAAAGGTTATACAGCCAGAAAGAAGTGTGTACTCAACATATTTGAATGGCTAATTTTAATGACCTCTAAGAGATCTTTTGGAAAAAAAAAAAACCTCTCGGAACAACTCAAACAACATGAGAAAAAGATAAGAAAATGAGAGGATCAACCCAGGAGGTCCAATATCCAGTGCATATGTGTACAAAGAGGAAGAAGAGAAAATGGAAGGAATTACTTTTAAATAGTATGATAGCATTTCCTGACATTTAAATGAGTTTTCAGATTAAATTGCTTAACAATAAATGAATAGGGAAAAAAAAAGACCTACAACCAAACCCATCTTAGCAAAATTTTACAACTCCAGGGATGAAATAAAACCCTAAAAACTTCCGGAGGAAAAACAAGAGGTTATTTACAAAAGACTGGAATTAAAAATGACATCAGGAGTTCCCGTCATGGTGCAGTGGAAGTGAATCTGACTAGGAACCATGAGGTTGCAGGTTCGATCCCTGGCCTCGCTCAGTGGGTTAAGGATCTGGTGTTGCCGTGGGCTGTGGTGTAGGTTGCAGATGCAGTTCGGATCTGGCATTGCTGTGGCTCTGGCGTAGGCCAGCAGCTGCAGCTCCCACTAGACCCCTAGCCTGGGAACCTCCATATGTCTCGGGTGCAGCTCTAGAAAAGACAAAAAAAAAAAAAAAGACATCAGACTTTTCAGTAGTAACTCTGGAAGCTAGAAGTCAATGGAGCAATGCCTTCTGGAATTTGAGCAAAAACTGCATCCAACCGAACATTCCATAGCAACCAAACCAGGAGTCAAGTGTAAGACACTGAATCCACAGGAACTGGTAACAAGTGTTATCTGTAGGAGGGAAACCGAGGGCCAGGTGCGGCGGAGAGACTTACCTTTCACTTATATCATTTTGTTCTTATATTACAACATTCCAAAAAGTTTCGAATCAAAAAATCACTTTTTGAATGATGCTAATAATCAATTAGATCTGGGAACCATCGAAAGCCCTTGGGTGATTTCGGGTTCTCTACTCCCCTCCTGTAAGCCTGGAGTAGGCAGGGAGAAAGAGAGATCAGCCAGAACCCGTTTACTGCCCTGGTAAAATTGTAAAGATCGTTTGGAAGACAGTCCTCTGGCGAGCCAAAGCCAAGACTCATCATGAGGTCATTTGAATAAATGAGTAAATGAAAGAATAAATAAGCATGAAGCAGCCATTTGAGTCATCTGGGTATGGGTGAATGACAGGAAGGAAGTAAAGTTAGGGGAAATTCTTTGGCCTTGCAAATCCTCCCTTGCTGAGACCTGACATTTTCTGCAAGGATATACACTGGGTAAGTGGAGCCAAATTGCAGTGCTAGGGAGTTCCCGTTGTGGCTCATCAAGTTAAGAACCTGACTAGTATCCATGAGGATGTGGGTTCGATCTCTGGCCTCACTCAGTGAGTTAAGAATCCAGCATTGCTGCAAGCCGCAGTGTAGGTCACAGATGGGGCTTGGATCTGGCGTTGCCATGGCTATGACATAGGCCAGCAGCAGCGCTCAGATTTGACTGCTAGCCCAGGAACTTCCACATGCTGCAGGTGTGACCCTAAAAAGAAAAAAAAGAAAAAAAAATTGCAATGCTAGGTCTCCTCTTGCCGCCTTAATTCGAGGAGCTGAAGTCTGGTTTACGATTTAGCTGCTTACCGTCATTAAGTAGCATAAAGATCGAGGTCCAGGTTTTTAATTACTGTTCTCCATCTCTGGGAGATGAGAACCTCTGAGATGTTTCCTGCAAGGCATGAGCTAAGCCTGATGAGAGTTGTGCTCAGGTATTTGATGTAGGAAGAAAATCAAAGCTTACTGCAGTCCTTAAGATCTTATCTAAATGCACTAGTTATTTTTAAGCCCTTTAAAAAGAGTCTGTGTTAAGTGAATTGTATGGTCACCTTTTCATGAACATATTAGTAAGGATATTTTCCAGCACTTTATCCAAGTGATAATAGGTTAGTAGCATTAGTCTTTTGGAGAAAGACTGTATTCTTGAATTTTGGATACAAATGCCATTTGGGGAAATTACTGTCATTCACATTCTACCTGCCATAATCTTTGAAGATAATTTCTTTTTCCTCCTTGGCATTAGGATGGCACAGCTTCTGTAAAAATTTCTCCATGACATATTCTAGGAAAATTTATTACCAGAATAATATGAAGAGCATAGTTTATATCATTTGTAGAGCATGGGAGGTCTGAAGTCAGACTGAGTTGAATTTGTTAGTCTGACATCTTAGCAAATTATTTAATCTCTCTTGAGTCTTAGGTTTTGCTCTGTAAGATGAGGCAAACCCTGCTTCATAGGGTTATGTGAGTAAATGAATTTATATATATATATGTATGTATGTATATATTTCTTAATATATAGCAATTGGCATATATAGTAAGCACTCAATGCTGGGTATTATTAATATTATAAAGCATTTTTATAATTTGCAGAGTATTTTCAGATGGACTGATACTAAACTACAATTCCCACTTATTCTGCATAATAAAACTCAAAATACATACGGGAAAGAATTGTAACATCTAAAAAGTGCTATGCAAACATAAAAGTGGTAATATCAAGCTTGTCATTGCATTTCTATAAAACTGAATGAAGAATTTATGTCATAACTTACCCCCTAGGGATATTGTGGTTACCAAAAAAATTTGTGAATTGTTAAAGCATTTTAAATTCTATACAACAGTGATTATCACTGTAAGTGGGGAAGTAGGGAAGCTAATGTATAATTTTTTTAAATTTTATTAAAATACATGGTAGGCAGCCTCTAAGATCATTCCCAGAATTTCTGCCTCCTAGTATTTCCTTCTCCTTGAGTGTGGGCTAGAATAATTTAATTGCTTGTAACAAACAATATACAGGGAGTTGCCATTGTGACTCCTCAGGTTGGGAACCCAACTAGTATCCATGAGGATGTAGGTTCAATCCCAGCCTCACTCAGTGGGTTAAGGATCTGGCATTGCCATGAGCTGTGGTGTAGGTTGCAGATATGACTCGAATCCACAACAGCAACTCGAACCACAGCAGTGACAACACCAGATCCTTAACCTGCTGGGCCACCAGGGAACTCTGATTATGTCTAGTTTCTAAAAGCCTGCTCTAAAATGCCATTGGTTTAATCGCAGTGTGCCGGGGCCAGCTCAGCAGGATGGGCTGAAGAACGGGTGCTGTGGAACTTAAGGAAAAATAATTAACATAAAACAAGACACAGAGACATTTATCTTAAGTAAAGGTGGGAGCCGGGGACACAAGGTCTCAGGAACCAAGAGCGCCGGCCGCCTCAAGAAACCACACTGCTTTTATTGTGCTCGTTAGATGAGATCACATGAGGAGTGGCTATGGGTGGATGATACAGGGTTTGTTTAAGTTCTTTTACTATATAAAAAGCCACTTAGATGGTAAAAGGTTAAGCTCTTACTCTGACCTCTAGGCACATAACAGTACTTAAGCTTAAGTCACTTATGCCTTTAGGTCTTTGCTCTTAAGCTTAAGTCATTTACCAGTACTGTGACTGTTTTTCAAAGCAGGAAGATGGGATAAAATAAGACAAGAAGATGGGATAAAGTAAAGAAGGACAAGATGGAGTTTTCAAGGAAACATGTCTTGCGACATCAGTGTTTATTCTAAATACTAGTAGAGTTTGATGTATATGGAAAAATGGGAGCAAAGATTGAGAAGCATTTCTATATATGACCAAGAGTAGGAAAGATGTGAGGTTTGTAGAAACTCAGCAGAATACCAGCATTACATTAGATCATTAAAATTTTTGTTAAATATATATCCTGAGAGGCTGTATAATATACTGTTAAGGGTATGGGTGTTGGAGAAAATGGCTGGATTAGAATCATGGCTCTACTCCTGACTGTGTGATTTGGGCAAATTAATCTGTCTTAGCATCTCTGTCTATAGGATGAGAATAATAATAATACCTACCTCACAGAATTGTTGACATTAAAAATGGAGATAACTGGAGTTGCCATCGTGGTGCAGTGGCAATGAATCTAACTAGGAACCATGAGGTTTCGGGTTCGATCCCCGGCCTCGCTCAGTAGGTTAAGGATCCAGCGTGGCTGTGGCGTAGACCAGCAGCTGTAGCTCCGATTGCCACCGAGCCTGGGAACCTCCATATGCCGTGGGTGGGGCCCTGAAAAGACAAAAGACAAAAGGCCAAAAAAAAAGGAGATAACTATGGTATATACATAATAAGCATTCAAAATTGTTAACTATTATTGATGAGTGTTTCTATGGGGGAGTAAATATATTGGGTGACAAATGCGTACTATAGTTTTGTTTGTTTCATGGCTCTTTTGTCTGTCCCCTTGAGAGGGAGGGGAAATGGGATGAAGTTCATTCTGGTCATCTGTCATTAGCTTTGATGGGAAGGTAGAGGGGGAAGCATAAAGTTAAAGGCTGAACTGAGGCTTTAATTTATCAGTGGGTTTTAATTATCCACATAATCTCAGTTCTCTATGGCATGAATCCCTAAAAATTGACTACTGCTCCCTCAATAGCCAGCCTGTGTCTATTTTTAATTTTCTCCTCTGGTCAACTCTCTGCCAAAGGTAATAAAAGATTTAGATTTAGAAAGCGACTTAGCATTTGGAATGAGATAGAGGCTATAAATAGGCATGTCAGTGAAACAGGTTAGTTCTCGGAGTATCAGCATCAAAGGCTACATTCTTGTCTGATCTGCATCCTGACATGGGCAGGCTGTAGGGGTCCCTAGACAGGTGTGTGTGTGTGTGTTTCCTTGCATATGTGAACATGAATACGTACATAGAACATGTACAAGCACACTACTGAGAACAGCATTCTGAGGGACAACTGGAATAATTCTGTGGCAGAGTGATTCCTGGAGACTAGATTGGTAGCCTTCCCCTGACAATTATTACTGGAGAAATAAGGATAAAACATTACTCCCAGAGAGTCAGCCCCCAGGTATATGACAGTGGTAGAGCTTGCATGGTGATTATGTGATGTTACTGACCAGGCTGTGGGGAGCTATCAGGTCTGAGGCTCCATGGTGATGGTCTAGCCTGCTGAATCCTGAGGTCAACTCGGCAACTCATTTCCTAAGCAGTCAGGCTGGCTGCCATTGCCAGTCTTTGCCACATCATCACCTCTCCACTGGAGCTGCCAAAAGTCCAAACTATTCTTCAGGCCCAGGTTAAATAAATACCTCCTTTTCTATGAAGCATCCTTGATCCCCTTGGTGACTTCCTCTTCTAAATTCCTCAAGCACATCTGGCCCTCACATTCATATTGATCACACACTGTCCTGAACTGGATTTGTTGGGTGCCTGTTTTGTTTCTCTATTTTGGGACATCCTCATAGACAAAAGGCAATGCCATTCAGCTTTGTACCCTGGCGTCACCTAGGATGGTAACAGGAGTGCCTCTCATATTCTTCAAAGAGTTGTGCACGCCTGGCTACCCCCTTCTGGGTGCCATGGTTTCATCATATATTGACAGCTAATAGTATATATCTGTATCTTTCATCAATGTCCCTGTTAGTTTGTGGCCCCCAGAAGCTGAAGCTTCATGGGTAAGGTGTTCGTTTAGGGAAATGCTGTAGAAATCAGTATTCATGATATCTTATGATGTACAATAATTAACAGTTTGATACTAACAGACATGTCAAGATCTTGTAACAGTTTTGCTGAGACTGCAGTTTCTCAGTGATAATGAGAAGGTCTGAACAGTTTGATATGTTTCAGCAGATTAGTTTTAAATATGAAATAGGCTTAATGGCAAGGCAATGCTCGCCTGAGATGACCCTCTGGGACTTCCCAAACTTGAGATTCTAGATTACAGAGAACCAGAGCATTCTAGGGTTTTGTAATTCAGTAAATTCCTGGCCTAGAACAAAGGTTGAACGTCAAGACTGAAAGGACCCTGGGGGTTCCTCTGCTGATCCCTCCCCCCAGGCCATCTGGGACAGATTTTTCTTCCTTTCTTCCTTGCCTTTCCTTACTGACTCTCTGCAGAGGGAACTTCACAACATGTGAGTGATTGATTTCTTTCATAATAAATTCTGCAATAAAAATAAGGGTTCTTTGGTCTTAGACAAAGTAAACATCCATAACCAGTGACCTGGAGTTATGAAAAAGGCATATGTTTTTCTTCCTTTAATAAAGTTTCTCTCAAATGCCTGACCTTATTTTCTAAGATTTCCATTTTTTCCATGCCCTTTGGAAACTAAATGCATACCGCTGGAAATTTAGTGTATAACCACAAATGGCAACAAAGTGCTTATCAAATTTAAATCCAAGATAGCCTATAATTCTTTGTCAATTTTCATACTTTTTACTAGTAGTATAAGAACTATATTCAGGATGAGGCATGGCTAATCCTAAGTAAATTCTGCCCCCTTGCGGATTAAAATATCCACAGATAAGAAAGAAATGCAATAGTTGCCCAGGGCCAGTTTCTTTTAATTCTGTTGAAGAGCCCTTCAAGGATTTTGAAAAATAATGTTGAGAGTGGAGCAAGCTAGACCATGTGTATAGATTGTATAAGAGCTAATTGATGCTGACAAAATATATTGACAGCTAATAGTATACATCTGTATCTTTCACTTTGTATTCTAGGACAGTGCCTTGACTATACCAAGCACTAGATAATTATTTCATAGAATGTTACAGTCAGGAAGGACATGAAATATTGAGTGCAACATCCACACATAAGGATCCCTGTCACAGCGCCTAACATGCCCCCACTTGAGTGACTCCAGTAATGGAAAATGCACCAAATTATACAGCATATTCTCAAATCAGGTGGGGACTGTTAGAAAGTCTATCAACATATATTCAGGCCAAATGGAATAAATCCTTTGTAAGAGAATCATTATCATTTCAGAACTGGAAAGAGGTGTTGAAAATCTCCCAGTTTATCCTTTTATGCTTAATTCTGTTACACCATCTGGACTTAATTCTACTCTCTGGAACAACACCCAGTAAGCCTATTCCTTGTTTTGCAGGCTTTTAAATGTTGGAAGGGACTACCCTGTTGCTTTTTCTAACTTTTCAATGATAATTGTGTCAACTGTTCCTCATATGACATGTTTTTTAGATCCCATTATCTCCTGGATTACAACCTGGATGCCACCTTTTTGTTAATGTCCCTCTCATGTGAAGCATCTGAACTAAACATAAATGTTCTAGATGTTGGAGTTCCCAGCATGGCTAAGCAGTAATGAAGCCGACTCATATCCATGAGAATGCAGGTTTGATCCCTGGCCTTGCTCACTGGGTTAAGGATCCAGCGTTGCTGTGGCTGTGGTGTAGGCCAGCAGCTGCAGCTCAGATTCATCTCCTAGCTTGGGAACTTCCATATGCCTCAGGTATGGCCCTAAAAATACAAAAAAAAAAGTTCTAGGTGTGTTTATTTGACCAAGATAGAGGGCAATGAAGTGGTTATGCCCCATATTTGGGTCATTAAACTTTTTTTAATGCAGCCCCAAATCCATGGGCTTTTTCAGCAGTTACATCACACTAGTGGACAGCATAAACCTTGTAGCCTCCCAGTCCTCTGGGTCTTTCTCACCCTGTACTTGTGTCTAGCTATACCCTAACACTTGTCTCTATAAAATTTCATCTTGCTTTTGGTTCAGAACCCCAGCTAGAAAGATGATTATAAATCCTAAGTGTGTCCGCTCAGATTAGCTCTGCGACTTAGTTCTGTGCCATCCATATTTAACACACATGACCTCTCTGTTTCCAATCAGTCAGTTTAAAGGCAAAGGACCTTTGGTGTGGGAAAGAGAAGAGAAGTAAAATTGGAGGTGGGCCCATGTCCCACACTGCCACCACCAGCCATGTGGCCTCAGCTGTGTGGTCCTCAGCTTTCTCTTCTCTGAAAAGAGCCAATACCCTTAGCTCCCTGGATACTCAGAGGGCTCACAGGAGGTAATGCACTTGAATAGGTGGATTTGACAACTAATTGCTAAATAAATGTATCTTTAATCATTAGCTTTTTTTTTTAGGGCCACACCCGAAGCATACGGAGGTTCCCAGGCTAGGGGTCTAATGAGAGCTACAGCTGTTGGCCTCCGCCACAGCTATGCCAGATCAAAGCGGCATCTGCAACCTACACCACAGCTCAAAGCAATGCTGGATCCTTAACCCACCGAGCGAGGCCAGGGATTGAACCTGCAACCCCATGGTTCCTGGTGGGATTCGGTTCCGATGCACCACGACGGAAGTCCAATCATTAGCTTTCAAATGGTTTGTTACCGCCTTTTGTAGTCCCTGCGTGCCTGACAGGTGAAGCGCTCCATACAGTTTTTTAATGTAAATAAATACACACAAAGTACAAATTGAGACAGTTTTTCACGGAGGGAAAGGGAAGTGAGTTAATTTTTAATCAGCCTGTGTTTAGTCTGGAAATGCCTTCGACTACCTTCTGTGAGCACAAGGCTCTCCGTTTCCCTCTCCTCTTTTCCTTTTCCCCTCTCCTCTTGTCCTGCCTCTAGCCCTGCATCCTCCCTTCCTCCCCTCCTCCAACCAGTACCCCCAACTCCACCTTTCTCCTCCCTTCCCGCCTCTCCTCCTCTAACACCAACCCCCAGACAGGGAAGCAAGAGGAAGCTCTATACTCGCCCCCCGCAACTGAAGCCCATGACTCAGGCTGCCACCCTGGTCCTGGCACCCACACCCTAATTTTAGGATTACAGGAACAAATACTCACCTCCTGGGGGGAAAATAACAAGGCATCTCACTGATTCCCAGACATCTGAAATTCCACAGATAACCACTGCTGCCTTCCTGCCGCTCCAGGCTTTCTCTTGTCGACATAAAGAAATATAACCTGAATGTTGAGAGTTAAGTTTTATCTGGAGTAAAATAGGGCTTAAGCCCGGGAGACAGCACCTCCGGTGGCCCCGAGAAACAGCTCCGAGGCCGTGAGGGAGGAGATAGGATATATTATATAGGAGCTTTTACAGCGGAGGGCAGGGAGCAGGAACAAAAGAAGCCTGGGCTCGGAAGAAACCATTCCTTTGAGATGCACCTCCGCTATCAGGGCCAGTATCCTGAGTTTTCACAGCCTACTGGACTCACCAGGCTCTCACCCTCGGAGGTGACGGCATTCACAGATGACCGTGATGTTCTTTATCCTTAACTACAGACTGGGCTGCAATACCATCCACAGAGGAAAAGGGGGAACATCAAGATGTGGTAAAGGTGAGGGGGAGGTGCGTGCAGCACACATTTTATGAAAGTTTGTTGCTGATCTCCTGAAGGTCACAAGGAGCAGACATCCCTGCGAAGGATTTTAGTGTTTTTCTAGGTATGAGGAGAGGCAAGAATTGGGCACACAAAAACTTTCTCCTAAAAATATCTGACTATCTGATGACCTGTTTTTCCCGTTTTCCCAGAGCACAGAGTGCCTCGCTCCTGATATGCACCCTGAGCTCTGCTCAGGCGCTGTTGCAGGTCATGATTTAATCCACGTCGAGGCTGATGGCAAGTGCCAGACTTCAGGGCGCGCTCTAAATATCAAATATACGTTTGTCTTTGAGAAGACCATCAACTGAACCAGTCATTTAACAGCTCTGAGGGAATGTGGTTTTCCTTTTCCAAAGACCTCATCAAGGCAGCTGGCTGGTGGGATTCTAGGGCTGGCCTGGGTCTGGGGCAGGGAAGGCAAAAGAGAGAGAAGAGAAACTTCCCTGGTTCCCTGGGTGGCTGGGGGGTGGGGCTGGTGCGGGGCAGGCGGTGGGCAGGGCCTGAGGGGCTTCCACTCTGGCCGCTCCCTCCACCAGGAGTGCTTTCTGCCTCCCTTCGGTGGCATCTGCCTGTCTTTCCAGAACTAGCTTAATCCTATTGACTCATCGTAGTTTTCTTAACCACTCTTGTCAGAAATGATTGCTCTTCCATACAATATGATTAATTTTCCTAGGTGTGATCATGATGTTGAAATATAGTAGCAGCAGCAAAAATATGCAGCAAACACACACACACATATGTATATAGAAAGGAAAAGAATATGTGGGCAAATATTAACATGTACCTAGCAAAATGACTTTCAAACTCCTCAAAATCCTGCTTTACCTCCTCAGCATGTTTTTCTGGTTTTCCTTGTCTTTCAAAATACAGTGTGTACAATTATTAATAACAATAATTACCATTTGTTGAGTTTGTACTGTATGCCCTGGGCAGTGCCACTTTACATACATCCCTCGTAATCCTTACGATCACCTTTCATGGTTGATATTTTTGTACTCATTTTACAGAGGAGGAGAAAAGACTCAGTGGTCAAGGAGTTAATTGGCCTTAGGGTCAATTAAGTCCACATCTCTCTGCCTCCAAACACATGCTCTTTCTATTGCAGTCCAGTCCTCTTGAATTGCATGGTATTCCAAAAACAGTCTGGAAGGTACAGGCCTGCACACACACACCCCCACACAGAATTTTATATATATTAGTTTGGAAATCAGGAGGCTTTTGCGTGAGTCACTTCTCTAAGTCTCGATTTCTTGACCTACAAAATCAGAGAAGTTTATTTTAAAGTCTCCAAAATCCTTTAAATTTTTCTGAATGATGTTCGATGATTTTGATTTCCCTGAGGTTTTCTCAAATATGTGTAAGGCAAAACTTAAGAAAAGTCTCCTCCCATTCAGGTAAGTGAACAGGCCCAATGAAGAGTGGGAGGGATGCTTGGGTACTCCCTCCCCCCGTCACCCAGTGGGTGCCCTGCTGTATGTTAAATAGTTGAAGGACCTGTGCACAGAGCACTGTGGCCTCTCCTAGGTGGGGCCCTGGGGAGCCTGGGTACCTGTGTCAATGATGCAGCACTGAGGGACCCCTTCTTTGGAGAGAGTAACACATAGACCCTGGGCAGCCTGTGCCCCAAGGGCATTCAGTAAGCATTTGAGAAGAAAAGTTCTTGGTTAGGGAAATAAGAGAGAGAGATTTTACATGTAGCATCCTAGTTTCTATTAAAAGTTATCCTGGGCTTTTGCCTTTTTGCATTTGCAAAAGCAAATGGGTCAGCAGCAGCCCTGGGGAGCCATCTGAGAAAATTCTGCCAGGGTTCTCACTCCTGCCACGTCTGCTCACACTGACACAGTCCGATCCAGAGACACAACCTCAATTTGTGAGGGAAACAGAGTACATGAAGTACTTATTTAGACTAAGTGAACTTCTTTGAAAGGGCCACGCAGAAACAATGCCAGCTCTTCCTAGGTACCATTTATAGAAGGACTTCTACTGTTCCTGAATAAATTGGGTCCTGCTGCTCAACGCTTACAAAATCAATTACATTCTTCTGAAGGGTAGTGGAGAAAGGTGCCTTTGATCAGAATGCCAGCAATCTGGAGAGGTGGCAGACTCAGCATCCCCCCCAAAACCACCTCCCAAGATTCTGCCTGGGGATTGTTGACTTAAAAAAATACACACGACTTGGAGTTCCCATCATGGCTCAGTGGAAACCAATCCTCCGGCTAGTATCCATGAGGATGCGGGTCCCATCCCTGGCCTCGGTCACTGGGTTGGGGACCCGGCATTGCTGTGAGCTGTGGTGTAGGTTGCAGACACGGCTTGGATCCTGTGTGGCTGTGGCTGTGTGCAAGCTGGCAGCTCTTCAGCTCCTATTTCGACCCCTAGCCTGGGAACTTCCATATGCCACCAGTGCAGCCCTAAAAAGCAAAAAAAAAAAAAAAAAATTGCATAACTTAAAAGCTGAGAGTTGAGTTTTGTTTGGGGCAAAATGAGGACTATAGCCCAGGAAGCAGCATTTCAGAGAGCTCTGAGAAACTGCTCCCAAGTGGTAGGGGACATGTCAGTATAAATGTGACTTTGGTGAAGAGGGAGGTACATGCGACCATGTACACAGTTTACCAAAGTTAGCTGTTAGTCTCATGAAGGTTACTGCTAGTTTCGAGGAGCAGACATCGCCGGATTTTAGTGCTTTTCTAGGTATGAGGAGATGCAAGAATTGGGTTCATAAAATTTTCTTGTGAAAATATCCCTCGGAAAACCTGTTCTGCCCGTTTTCCCAGAGCACAGAGTGTCTCCCTCCTGGTCTCCACCCTGAGCTCCTTTGGGGGAGGGGAGGTGTTGAGGGTCAGCAGCTGCAGCGGCTCATAATTCAATCTGTGCAGAGACAGATGGCAGGTGCCAATCCCCAGTTCACACCATGACATTTTAAAAAGAGAAACAGAGAAGTGATCTCAGGTCATCTTTGAGATAGGGGGCCAGAGTCGTCACCATCCCCCACCAGGTGCAGTCTTGTCAGACTCCTGTGACCTTGCTCTAGACTTTTTTTTTTTTAAGATTTTTATTTTTTCTATTACAGTTGATTTACAATATTCTGTCAATTTCTGCTGTACAGCAAAGTGACCCAGTCATACATATATGTACATTCTTTTTCTCATATTATCCTCCATCACATTCCATCACAAGTGACTAGAGTTCCCTGTGCTCTACAGCATAGATGTCTGATTCACAGTTTGGTCACACAGTTTTTTGGGAGGTTACTGAAGGGGAAGCTAGGGAAAAGACTTTGTCGTCTGTTAATTACTTATTCTTCATTTCTGCTTTGATCTACAGAAAGAACCAACAGGTTAGGCAAGGTATTTTGTGATTAAAAGATTTGAATGGTGGGAGAGAAAAAAAGATTTGAAAGGTATGCTTGGGCAGGAAATGAGTAGAGCAGAAAGATACCTGGTTTAAAAGTTAGTTACAATATAACTTTGCCGGGAGTGAAGGAAAGGGAGCTCCCTGTTGAGGGCGGTTTTCCTGTAAAGAGCTGCTCACACAACTGTGATGCTTCGATGTGAATGGAATAGTCAGTTGGTTATAGAAATAACCGTTCAAAATTTACTATTTTCTTCTCAATGGATTCATCCTCAAAATATGTGGCTTATTTTCCCTCAGTTATATACAAGTATTTGTGTTGAAAAAAAAAAAAGTCACCCCTGAAGTTCCCAGTGTGGCTCAGAGGGTTAAGAATCTGACTAGCATCCATAAAGATGCAGGTTTGATTCCTGACCTCAATCAGTGAGTGAGCTATGGTGTAGGTTGCAGCTGTGGCTGTGGCATAGACCTGCAGCTGAAGCTCCAATTTGACCCCTAGTCTGGGAACCTCTATATGCTGCAGGTGCAGCCCTTAAAAAAAAATTTACTCCTGCCCCTTCTCTTTGAAGGAAATCTTAAAGGTTCAAAAGACTTTATTAAATGTAAATGCCCTTTAGAGAATAAACCTTAAACTACTACTAATCTTAACTGAAGATAGGCAAGAGTCATCTGAGAAAAAGCTCCTGTCTGTAGTAGAGAAGAGCATTTTAGGAGGACACTCTTGTGTGCCATCACCAGGGACTTTAACTTCCCCAGGGTCTTGTTAAATTCCCATTTTGCAGGTGATAACACTAAGGCTCAGAGCGGGTCATTTTCCCAAGCTTGCAAAGGTCCTTTGGCAAGTGTAGGCAGACTTTAGCTTAGGAAGCACCTGAGGCGGCTTCCAAGACTCTGCATTTGGTCAAGGAGCACCACCACCTTCCAGCACCTCTCCCCACCATCAAACGCCACAAGAGTCCCAGACACCCAGTGGAGATGATTCCTTTACTTGCGGTTCTGCCACCAACTGCCTCGGTGACTTGACACTCCACTTCTCCAGGCTGTAGCTAAATTTTGATTATCCCTAAGATCTTTCTCAATGGAGACAAACCCTTCATTACCAGGGAATTCAAGGCTGGCTCCTGGGTGTTTGGATTGCCTTTTCCTGCTCACCTGCCAGGCGGCAGGCAAGTGCTCAGCCACCCCTAGGAGCATTTCTGAGCCTGGGAGTTGTATGCAGAGCCCACGCCCCTGTCCCTGTAGACTGTAGAACAAGGGTGTGGGTTAAAAACACAGAAAGACCTGAGAAATTTGCAGAGATCCTGGGGAACTGAGGTTCAGGGGAGACTAGAGGTGCATGTGCCCTGATCTTGAGGCTCCCTGCATTGGTAAGGCAATTTGCATTCACCGAGTGGTCCATCCCTGCATCGCTGTGTTTAATTCTGGGCATAGTATAAATAGAACTTGGCCCTCTGGCAAAGCCTGCCACCCACCACTCTGTCCTTTGCTTTGGTGACATCAGCCAAATCTGAGCTTTTGAGTCCCTCTAGTGGCTCAAATCAGCAAGTTTCATAGCTGATTCTTTGAATTTATTTATTCGATGAAGACTGAGTACCTCCTTTGTGCTGGGTTCTCTAGCTTTGCCAGGGATGTGGGACACTGGCTTCGTTTGCACATCGTGTCCAGGGGGAGTGATCAGAGCTCCTCTTTACAAGCTGAGCTTGGTGCAGTGCAAACCAGCTCATTTCCCTGCTGCTCTACAGCTACTTTATGGGGACTGAGGGAAGATGGGCTTTACACGGGTTATGTCTGCGACTGAATGAATTGTAGGAGCTTGGGCTGTCCCCCTTATCCCTGGACCTCACTTTGCTCACTGGTAAAATCAGTGCGTGGGTTAGATTTGAATCCCTCTGACATGTAGGTATTGAGTACCTGCAGTGTATGAGGCCCAGGCTAAGGGCTCTGGGCATGCAATGGTGATTGGAACTTAACCTCAAGGAGTGTAGAAGCTAATGGAAGAACCAGGCATTTAGGAAGCCACATAAAATAAAGGGCAAAAGTAGCATAGCCTGACTGTCAGCAAGAGTTTCACAGTGAGGCAGATCTGGGTCCAGCCCTGCACTGCCACTTCCTAGCTGTGTGATATTGAGCAAGTTGCTAAGCCCCCTCTTTACGTCTCCTCAATAGATCTGGATAATAATCCCTTCTTCATGGAACAGATGCTCAGTGTAGTCACACCATTGGAAGTGCTTAGTTCATGACAGCCATTCCTGCTTCAGTGTCAAGTTCTAAACAGAAATAGCAGAAACCTTCTGAGAATGTCACTAAGACCCCACAAGGGGCTTGTCCTGTTGCTTCTGAGGCCCCTTCTCAGGCTCAGAGATTTCTCTAGTCTCCTTTCTTTGCAACAGAGCTTTTGGGAATCTCCCCACTGCATCTCTTAGGGCCCCTGAGGGCTCCAGCCCTGCATATCAGCCCATGGGCCTCCCCTGCTCCCTTCTTCCTTGTTTCTTTTCTCCGAAGGCAAGAAGACTGGCCTCTCTCCTTCCCACAGATCTGCTGCTAATCAATTTTGGGAAATGAACAGAAACTAAGAGAGTAATTTATATGTTCTCATTAGTCACGACCCTAGGTCGTCAGCACTTAAAATCCTTCTCAAGTGGCAGAGGGAGGTCTCTGCAGGAGAGAGGATTTCCCATGAGCCCTGACACCTGGAGCTGTTCCAGCTTAGAGGTTGGATGATTTTGTTATATTGTGAATGGCTGGAAAGAGGTCGTTTTTCATGCAGAGCTTCCTTATTTCTATGTAAGAAATAAAGGAAGATCAGAGCTAAAGCACACCTTGAGTTCCGGACACATCATATGTAGAATTAGGTGAGGTTTCATCACATCAATTCATCAGTCATCAATACTGTAGATTTAATAGTCAGGTACTAAAAGAAAAGAATAGGAAGCAGAGAAAGTGAACTTGGAAACTAAAGTTGCTGACATGATGCCATTCTGGAAAAAGATGAAAAAGCTAAAGAAAGCAAACATGAGTGGGAGGGACTGGGAGTTTAGGGTTAATGGATGCAAATGATTGGGTTTGGAGTGGATAAGCAATGAGATCCTGCTCCTAGAGCACGGGGAACTATATCTAATCACTTGCAATGGAACATGATGGAGGATAATATGAGAACAAAGAATGCGTGTAAATGTATAACTGGGTCACTTTGCTATATAACAGAAATTGGCAGAACATTGCAAATCAACTGCAGTAAAAAATTTTTTTAAAAAAGAAGGCAAAAGTGGAACTGAATTCCTATTGGCCTAAAGAATATTGGATGAATAAAGTGAGGGGATCCAAATGTGGTAACTTGGAATTTTGACTAGATAGAAAGTGCTGCTTCAGGAGTTCCCTGGTGGCCTAGCAGTTAAGGATCTGGCATTGTCACTGTTGTGGCTCCGTTTCCATCCCTGGCCCAGGAACTTCTGCATGCTGGAAAAAAAACAAAACCAAAACAAGCAAACAAGTGCTGCTTCATACTTTGAAGTCACATGATGTGAAACTACAGAGAAAATACAGGGGTAGAGGATTAAGAGGTACAAACTATTATGTGTAAAATAAGCTACAAGGATATATTGTACAACATGGGGGATATAGCCAATATTTTATAATAACTATAAATGAAGTATAACCTTTAAAAATTGTGAATCACTATATTGTACACCTGTAACTTAAATAAAATTGTATATCAATTATAACTCAATTAAAAAAAAGAAACTACAGAGTTCCCACCATGGCGCAGCGGAAACAAATCTGACTAGTATCCATGAGGATGCGAGTTTGATCCCTGGCTCCGCTCTGTGGATCAGGGACCTGGTGTTGTCGGGAGCTGTGGTGTAGGCCATAGACGTGGCTCGGATCCAGCGTCGCTGTGGCTGTGGCGTAGGCTGGCAGCTGTAGCTGTAGCTTCAATTCGACCTCTAGCCTGGGAACTTCCATATGCCGCAAGTGCGGCCTTAAAAAAGAAAGAAAGGAGTTCCCGTCGTAGCGCAGTGGTTAATGAATCTGACTAGAAACCATGAGGTTGCGGGTTCGGTCCCTGCCCTTGCCCAGTGGGTTAACGATCTGGCGTTGCCGTGAGCTGTGGTGTAGGTCGAAGACGCGGCTTGGATCCCGCGTTGCTGTGGCTCTGGCGTAGGCCAGTGGCTACAGCTCCAATTCGACCCCTAGCCTGGGAACCTCCATATGCCACGGGAGCGGCCCAAAGAAATAGCAAAAAGACAAAAAAAGAAAAAGAAAAAGGAACTACAGAAAATGAAAGTAGAAGTTAGGGAGTAAGAGAGTATCCCTAGGGAGGCAGGAACTACCTGTAAGAAAGAGCCCATTGTTCCCAGAGGCATTGCTGCACTGAGAGTTGCGTGCGGGCAGCCTGTTTTTAGGATCTAAGACTAAACTAGTATCTGGTGTCTGTTCTGGGAGGATGCCTACCCCTGCCTTCCCTTTTAGTTTCCATCCTTTTAAAAGCCTTTGCTAGATGGGGAGAGGATGGTTAAAAGACAAAGTTGTTGGAAGTTCCCATTATGGCTCAGTGGTAACGAGCCCAACTAGTATACATGAGGATGTGGGTTCAATCCTGGTCTTGCTCAGTGGGTTAAGGATCCAGCATTGCTGTGAGCTGTCATATAGGTTGCAGACAAGCTCAGAACCTGAGTTGCTGTGGCTGTGGTATAGGCTGGCAGCTGTAGCTCAGATTTAACCCCTAGCCTGGGAACTTCCATATGCAGTAGGTGCATCCCTAAAAAAAAAAAAAAAAAAAAAAAAAAACCAAAGTCGTTGACCTGAGTGATTTCATTGTTCATAAAACTCCAGTAAGGTAGGAGAGATGGGCTATAGTAGGAGTGTAATTGGGAGTGGGAGCAGAGGTTAAGGAAGATATGATGAATTCAGTTAACGGAAGAGCCAGACAGAGACCCCGAGACTTCTGGTACTTCCAGCCTAGGATTCTCCTAATACCTTGATATGCCCCTTGCCCACAGGAACATCCGATAATTATTGGTTGTAATATCTGCTCTCCACACATTGCCATCCAGTTCCTGCCTGACTCATCAGAGGTTTTCCTCTTCCAGTTTCCTACTATGTCGGAACCTTGGGGACTCACACTGAGATCAAGAGAGTGGCAGAGGAAAAGGTCACTTTGCCCTGTCACCATCAACTGGGGCTCCCAGAGAAAGATACCCTGGACATCGAATGGCTGCTCACTGATCATGAAGGGAACCAAAAAGTGGTGAGTGTGCACCAAGCTGGAGCCCTGCCTCTCTTCTCCTGTCCTCCTGTGTCTTTCCTTTGGCCCCCTGACTGGCTCGTCTTTCTCATGGTGTCAGAAAGGGCTAGAATTGCTTTTTCATCTGGCTTATATTTGAAAGACTCTACTGCAAACTTTAAACAAGAAAGGGAGTTCCCTGGTGGCTGAGTGGTTAAGGATATAGCATTGTCACTGCTGTGGCTCAGGTCACTGCTATGGCCTGGGTTCGATCCCTGGTCCAGGAATTTCTGCATGCCATGAGAGTGGCCAAAAAAAATAAATAAACAAGAAAGAGTATATGGTTATGAGGATAAGAGAGTGTCTGTTCCTTGAACAAGTAAGAACTACAAGAAAGCCCAAGGAGGGTGTCTGCCCTAGGAGCATCTTTCCTAGGAAGAGAACTAAAATGCAGTCGTTGATTGCCTGGTCTAGTGGGCCAGAACCACACCCGTACTGGGAAGCCTGCTCCTCCTCCTCCTCTGAGACCATTACCACCTGCCAATGCTTAGGCTCTGCACAGTCATGACTTCTGAACGCTAAGATTGTGTAATATGATCGGCAACACAGGATACAGAGGAATAAGTACAGGACATGAATGAACACGAATAACACATGTATAACTGGTTAGCAAAAGAATAGATACTGATTCTGGTGTTGGAAAATAAAGGAGCTGGCCCTGGGTCTGCAGTGCTCAGGTTCAGTAGGGCCACCGTGATGGCCTCTTGGTTTTTATAAGCTTCTGGACATGTGAACAGAACTTGAAGCACTCAGCTTCAGACGACCCAATGGGCTGGCCTTCCTCCGAGAATGAGAACTAAGCAACCTGCTGTTACTGTCGTTTTCGCCTTGGCTGCATTCAGCCTCTGTATTTCCTCAACCTTGGGTTTCTGGCATAACTATTCTCACTCCCTTTACCCATTGACTTATTTATTGAAATCTTTTTGTTGAAAGTTTTGTGATTTAAAAAGAAATCTATGGCGTTCCCACTGTGGCACAGTGGATTGAGGATCCGGTGTTGCTGCAGCTGTGGTGTATGTCCACAGATGTGGCTATGGAGTCAGTCCCTGGCCTGGGAACTTCCATATGCCATGGGTGTGGACAAAAACAGGAAAGCAAAATCTATAACCAGAGTTCCCCTGGGGCATAGTGGGTTAAGGATCCGCTGTTGTCATCGCAGCAGCTCAGGTCAACTGCTGTGGCACAGGTTCAGCCCCTGGTCCGGGAACTTCCACATGCCGTGGGTGAGGCCAAGAAAAACCAAAAGCAAAACAAAACAAAAATTTATAACCTAGGGAAGCTGACTTTAGGCTTTCTTCTTTTTCAGAACTTTATTCCTTTCCCTACTAAAAAGTGAAAAGTTGTCCTTTCCTCCCCTTCTATCTATACCACTAATTTCATAAGATGGGGAGAAGATAAGGTTTTCGCTGAAGATAAAGTTCAGGATCACTGTCCGAGTTCAACTTGTTTATACAGCTGCCTACATCACCTTGTTGTTTTGATGCTGCTCATCATTTTGTTCTTCGTACCTCATCCTAAGACTCACCCTGTTCTTGCCAGAGCAAGGTCACCTTAACCTCGGGATGTTTATTCCAACAACTTGGTAACCAATCCTAGACATGATACTCTCAGTTCTGAATGAAGTAAATAAGAGCCTATGTTCCTCTCGTGAAAAATCCAAGAATGACATCACTCATCTAATTTTTACCCAAGTGGTTTTATTTAAACTAAAGAGAAAAAAAAAGTTGCCTGGTTATGTAACCAAGTGTATATAAGAGTCGACTAAAGAAGGCCGCTGATACGGCTTCTGAATGCATTTTGATCAGCAGGAATAGGTCCCTGCTTACCTTCAGTGAATGCTCTAAAGTAAGGATCATCATTTATTCAGTCACTGAGACTCATGACATGAATTTAGGTTACACTTACTGTATGCCACAGCAGGCGCTGGGCTACAATAATGAAGAAGCCATCAGAGTCCCTGCCTTCTTGGAGCTCAAAATGAAATGACATTTAATAATTTAAAGAATTTTTTTAAATTACAGAGCGGTAAATATTAGCTACATGCCAGGCCCAAATCTGTTTGGCATATGTTATCTCAGTTAACTTAATCCTCACAACCAGGATGATCACGGCCATTTTTCAAATAAGGAACTGAGGCTCATCTTGCACATATACTTGCAAAGTGAGAAAATTGCTTAAAGTCACCCACTTGTGAAATTGGGCACTCTGACATCTGTACCTGAGCAACTAACCACCACCCTCATAAATAATTTGAAATTAGAAAATGTGCTATATAGGAAGTAAGGAAAATATGGGGAGAAAATGATTCCGGACAGAACTAATGATGAAAAGACCCAGACACTGGAAAAAGTTTGGCACTGTTGGAAGTTCTGCAGGATCAAAAATCCATTTAGATAGGAGTTTCCATTGTGGCTCAATGGAAACTAATCTAACTCGCATCCATGAGGACCCAGGTTCGATCTCGCTTAGTGGGTTAAGGATCTGGTGTTGCCATCAGCTGTGGTGTAGGCCAGCCAGCTGCAGCTCAGATTTGATCCCTAGCCTGGGAAGCTCCATATGCTGCAGGTGCAGCCCTAAAAAGATTTTTTTTTTAATTTCATTAAATGTAAAAAATATTGGATTCCCACTATACACACACTCTCTCATAAAGAAGCTATTTGAAGAGATACATATCATGTCAGAGATAGACAGAGTGTTCTAGATGAGAACAAAGGAGCCACTGGCTAAGAACCGTTGGAGGAGGGTAGAGGTCAAGGTGTGCTTCTTGTCAGAGGCACACTTATCCCTGTTGACAGAAGGCACTGCCCCGAGGAAGTCACAAAAGCAGGCACATTCTGGGAACTCCCAAGTGGCTGGTACAGGTGGAGTGCAAGTGTGAGCCTGTGGAAGGGGCAGCACCAGAAACGGAAAGGTCTTGTCTGCCATATCGGGAGCTGAGAGGTTTTCCTATCATGTCACGGTGTTCCTGAAGGATTTTAAGCATCAAAAGGGCATCTTTGTATCTAGAGCAATCACTCTGGCACTGTGTGGCCTGCTGAGTTAAGGGGGACTTGAGTAGGAGCCAGATCAGTTGAATGGTTTCAGGCTCTACAATAATAAAGGGTTAAACTACGGATGTGGGCAGCTGCCCACCAAGCAGGGGGGAAAGTTGCGAGAGCTGGTTAATTGCCTGGGTGTTGGGAGTGACAGTGACAGTGACAGTGACGGGGACTGAGGAAGGAAGTACAGGAGGGGCTGGAATGGACATACTGTGGGCTGGCCAGTGACTTAGATCCCAAGGTTGGCTCTGCATCTCCATCTAAGCAGAAACATTTTCATCCCTTTTGTCTAGGATGCTCAGCTAGGCAGAGGATGTTTAGCGGTGGGGAGGCACCCTCAGGAATATTTGAATTTCCTGACCACATGGCCACTAGAACTCTGGAACTTTCCTTCTGATTCCAGGGATGGAAACATAGTAAGAGTGATCCCCTCCACCAAGGTCAGTGAGGGACTCACAACAGAAACCTTTCCCCTGGAGTTCCCGTCGTGGCCCAGCAGAAACAAATCCCACTAGGAACCATGAGGTTGCCAGTTCGATCCCGGGGCCTCACTCAGTGGGTTAAGGATCCAGCCTTGCCATGAGCTGTGGGGTAGGTCACAGATCTGATGTTGTTGTTGGCAGTGGCATAGGCCAGAAGCTGGTAACTCTGATTGGATCCCTAGCCTGGGAACCTTCATAGGCCTTTCCCCTCTTCTTTTCAAATGGAAAAATCAGGCCAGAGATGTTCTCATTCCCATACCAACCCTCCCTCCTTCCGGACCACCCCTTCACCCCTTCACCCCTTCCCCCTTCTCTTTGACTTTGAATAAGAAATATCCTGATGTAAAACCTAGGAGGGTCTACATGCATCTCCTTCAAGGCAGTTTGGGGAGTTTCCTGTAGCCTAGCAGTTAAGGATCTGGTGTTGTCACTGCTGTGGCATGGGTCCTTGATACCTGGCTTGGGAACTTCTGCATGCTACAGGTGCAACCAAAAAGAAAAAAAAAAAAAGGCAGTGTTACCATTGCTATGCAGGGCATGGCACAGCAGGGCAACTGCCAGAAAGCTGAGCTGACTGTCTGTTCTGTTGGAGTCCTAACAAATTGTCCTGCCTTCTCTCCCTAAAAATGCATCCGGAGCAAGTCCACCAGGAATGTCACAAGACAGACAGCCCCACAACAGCTGCAATTCATATATTTAATTTTTTGTTTGTTTGCTGAAGGATTAAATTGATATTTCCTGTACCCCTATCACACACCAGTTGATCAATAGCTTGGTCTCAGCACTACATTTCTTAGAATTAAAAACAAAATAACATAAGGAGTTTCCGTCATGGCTCAACAGAAACGAACCTATCATCCATGAGGACGCAGGTTTGATCCCTGGCCTTGCTCAGTGGGTTAAGGATCTGGAGTTGCCATGAGCTGTGGTGTAGGTTGCAGATGTAGCTTGGATCTGGCGTTGCTGTGGTTGTGGTATAGGCCAGCACATGCAGCTCAGATTCGACCACTAGCCTGGGAACCTCCATGTGTGTGGGTGCGGCCCTAAAAAGACAAAAAAAAAAAGAGTTCCCGGGGGGATCTCATTGTGGCTCAGCAGTAACAAACCCAGCTAGTACCCGTGAGGATTTGGGTTCAATCCCTGGTCTCGATCAGCGGGTTAAAGATCTGGCATTGCTGTGGCTGTGGTGTAGGCCAGCAGCTACAGCTCCTATTGAACCCCTAGCCAGAGAACTTCCATATACCACAAGTGTGGCCCTAAAAATAAAAAAATAAGAAGTTTCCATTGTGGGTCAGCAGTTAACAAACCCGACTAGTATCCATGAGGAGGAGGATTCAATACCTGGCCTCTCTCAGTGGGTTAAGGATCCGGTGTTGCCATGAGCTGTGGTGTAGGTCACAGGTGAGGTTCAGATCCCGTGTTGTTGTGGCTGTGGTGTAGGATGGCAGCTGTAGCTCCGATTCACCCCCTAGCCTGGGAACTTCCATAAGCCGCACATGCGGCCCTGAAAAGCAAAAAGAAAAAATAAACAAAAAATAAAAAATAATATAAATAAAATAAAATAGAGAGGCCTACAAGCATCCGGATTCAATGTATGTCTGGGGGAAAAAAAAAAGCCAAATTGCGAAGCTGTAACTGAGCCCCATTCTGTATCAGAAGTGTTGTGAAATTCTCATCTTAAATAAGGAGTTTTTAATTACATGAAGATTATTTTCGAGTTGTGTAATGTCTGCTTTCCAGACTTGTTAAATACTGAGTGTAGGTATTTCTTTTTTTCTTCAGGGTTTGGGGGAAAGGGAGAGAAAAGCAGTATACCAGGAAAGCCTGTATACACAGAAGTTGCCCCTCAAGTGTGATCTTGAGATCTGTGTTGGTGTTGTTTAGGTAAAAAGAAAAGGAGAGACATTTCAGGGGAAGACTGTGTGATCCAAGACAAAGACACATCAGAAGACATTGTTCAGAATCAAGGGACTCGAGTTTGGGGACCAGGCTCTTCCGAGATGTGAGGACAGGGGCCAAAGATGAGTCATGGTTCAGGCTTCGCTGGCTTTAGGTGCCACACCCAGGGGCCAAACTGCAGAGTGCAGTGTGCACAGGGGATGAGAAACAATGCAGGCTTTGAGCCAGGGGAGCGTCACTGCACAAATGAATGGGGCTGACCAATTTCGAAACCTTAAGGGCTTTCTGGAACCCAGAATCAGCCTAATAAAAGTGATCACGAGGGCTTACAGACATCTTATGAAGCAGCTTATCCCCGTGGGACCGTCAAGGTTCATTAACTGAGCCCAGGCACAGCTCTAAGTGGAGGGCTCCCATTTGAATACAGAAGAGCATTCACTTCCCAGCCAGCTCTCTCCATCACTGTGCCCTGGTGCAGCAGTTTTCAAACTTGTGACTCAGTAGTGGATCCCAACCTACGAGATGTTTTGTTTTCACACAGACTAGAACATCTCGGAATGTCCTGCACCTGCACAGTTTCATGAAAAGCTGTGTTTCAGTCATGGATGTATGTGCTATGTGTGTGCTGGGTCATGAAGAAAAATGTATTTCAGAGTTCTCTTGTGGCACAGCGGGTTAAGGATCCAGTGTTGTCACTGCTGCATCTTGGGTTCAGTCCCTGGTCCAGGAATGTCCACATGCGGTAGGCTCGGCCAAAGAAAAAAGTACGTCTTAGTGTGAGCCTGTTCAAAAAGTTCGAAAACTCCTACGGTAGTGTACTTCTAATAGCCCACAGCAGCCAGATTTAATTCTGGACCACACCTCCTAAGGCTTTCAAAGTCAAATATACCTTTCCAGACAAAGGTATCTTCTGATAGTAGTCCAAATACTAAAATGAACAAGGAAGAAATCCCCCAGACCACACAGGGTCACCAATCTCCCACAGCCCACAAAACCCAAAAGCCCCTAAAAATCACCCAGCTCTGTACTGATTTATAGGTTTAGAATCTCATTCTTCTTAGGAAGCACAAACTGACTTCCTTATAGGTGATTATGTACCTACATAAATGTACATAAATATGAAAAAGTCAGAAAGAAAGAAAATAATATTGAGTGCCTATTAAATGTTCCAAGCTTGACTGAGTCACTTTGCTGTACAGCAGAAATTGCACAACATTGTAAATCAACTATAATTAATTATTATTATTATTATTATTTGCCATTTCTTGGGCCGCTCCTGCGGCATATGGAGGTTCCCAGGCTAGGGGTCAAATTGGAGCTGTAGCCACCAGCCTACACCACAGCTCTCAGCAAAGCTGGATCCTTCACCCACTGAGCAAGGCCAGGCAGGGATCGAACCCTCAACCTCATGGTTCCTAGTTGGAGTCGTCAACCACTGCACCACGACGGGAACTCCTAAAAAAATTTTTTTTAATATTTCAAGCTTACTTATTCTATCTTCAAACATCAGCCCCCTATTCTCTATTTTAGAGAGGAGATACACTCTAAAGCTTCCAGTTTTTTTCCTGCTGCCAATGTATTTCATTCTCTGCCTACCCTCCCACCCATCTGGCATTTCTATGGTAGCTCCTTCCACCCCAAAAGAAAACTATTCTTCCTAACAGGATGTGGGGCTAAGAATAGTCTGCAAATATTTAAAATGAATAATTACCACATCTGGAGAAGAAGGCTGTGATCCTAGCTCTTCCTGGTCTGCATCGAAAGCACAGGGCTTTAAGTTGGATCTTAGGCACCCTAAGGAATTATTTGGAAAATAATCTATTATGTACATTTTTCTGGGTCAGAGTTCATAGGTTTTATCTGATTGAGAGGAAAGCAAAAAGAATTGAGGTGAGACTAAGAAGTTATTCAGAAATTGTGCTAGTCACATCCTGGCATAGGAGGCTGGTTGTATTTTAACGGATAAGAAACCTCTCCCTAAGAATAGGAGGAAACCTCCCTTCCCAAGAGCCCTTCCCTGGGTTGCCTAGCTTCAGAGGAAAACGCATTGATTAATTAGTGACTACAGGCGGCCCAAAGGAGCTACCCCATGAGAAGAATTAAACTCCATGGCCCCAGTTTCAGGTTAAGATATATGTACCTACCTCATAGAAGGCACTCTACGAATGTGTATTAAACAAAAGAATGGCCTTAATCTACCATGGTCACTGCTGTGGCTTAGGTTGCTGCTGTGGCATGGGTTCAATCCCTGGCCTGGGAACTTCTGAGTGCTGTGGCCAAACCGTCCCCTCCGCCCCCAACCCAAACCAAGCAAGCAAACAAAATGGCCTTAAATCTAAGCAGTTTATTGAAGACACTACTGCCTTCATCTCCTTCATCTTGTCTTAAACTTTACACTGTGTCATGCTGCCTTTCCCCCAACCCCAGCCTGCAGCCATCCCCACGGCACGTGGAAGTCCCTGGACCAGGAGTTGAACCTGCACCACGCAGCAACCCCAGCTGCTGAAGTGACAACACCAGATCTTTAACCCACTGCACCACAAGGGAACTCCCTGCCTTTTTATTTTTTTCTTGATGGTAGGGAGTTAATATTTGTTAAGTGTTTAGGAAAGTGCCTAGCACAAAAAAAAAATACCGTATATGTGTTTGTTATATAAAAACAAAAATCTGGAGTTCCCGTCGTGGCCCACTGGTTAACGAATCCGACTAGGAACCATGAGACTGCAGGTTCGATCCCTGCCCTTGCTCAGTGGGTTAACGATCCGGCGTTGCCGTGAGCTGCAGTGTAGGTTGCAGACGCGGCTCGGATCCCACGTTGCTGTGGCTCTGGCGTAGGCTGGTGGCTACAGCTCCGATTCGACCCCTAGCCTGGGAACCTCCATATGCCGTGGGAGCGGCCCAAAGAAATAGCAAAAAGACAAAAAAAAAAATCTCTGGGTGTATTGTACTATGTCGGTGGATTTTCATTTCTGTGTCTAATTCACATGCCTGAGGCCAGAGCCAAGCACTGTGCTGGCAGGGGTGTTGCTAAAAGTCATTGAGAGAAGGAACAGTGCTCTTTCTCCAACCTCGTCTCTTAAGTTTAATTCTTACTGTCAATGAAAAAGTAATCAATCAATCTAAGAAAGAATTGGAAATTTTTATTTGAGCCAAATCTGAGGATTATAACCCTAGAAGAGCATCTCAGAAAGCTCTGAGAACTGTTCTGCCCTTTAGAAATCAAGGCACAGGGAGTTCCTGTTGTGGCTCAGTGGTTAACGAATCCAACTAGGAACCATGAGGTTGTGGGTTTGATCCCTGCCCTTGCTCAGCGGGTTAAGGATCCGGCTACTGTTTGTTGTGGTGTAGTTTGCAGACTCGGCTCAGATGTGGCGTTGCTGTGGCTCTGGCGTAGGCTAGCGGCCGGCCGTAGCTCGGATTAGACCCCTAGCCTGGGAACCTCCGTACACCGCGGGTGCGGCCCTATAAAGACAAAAGACAAAAGACAAAAAAAAAGAAAAAAGAAAGAAATCAAGGCACGGTTATAGGTTTTTTGAGATCGAGGGCTGTACATCGAATGACCTTTTATTGATCACTTACATCATCCAGATCTAAGTGCCGTCCTAGTGGGTCATGGGATCGCTTACAAGATCAAGAAGAAATGCTGTCTTTTAAGGCGTTTTCTTGTTGATACTTGGAGAGTGTTGCTCCTTATAGTTGAGCAGCGATCCCTGCCAATGCATATGTGCAGTGGGGGAGAGGGGAAGCCAGACAGCAGGGAAGAATTTTTTCTGTTTAAATTTTTCTTGCCACATCGTTCCTGTTGTGGGCCAATGGATTAAGAATCTGACTAGTATCCACAAGGATGTGGGTTCGGTCCCTGGCCTTGTTCAGTGGGTTAAGGATCCAGTGTGGCTGTGGTGTAGGCTGACAGCTGCAGCTCTGACTCAGACCCTAGCCTGGGAACTTCTGTATGTCACAGGTGTGGCCCTAGAAACAAGAAACACCCAGAAAAACAAAAAAGCAAACAAAATTTTTTTCTTGCCGCAAAACATGAGTTTTATTTCACATTACTATAAGCCTGTGAAGTAGGTAAGGTAAGGATTGCTATAGTAATTTTCTTTTAATACTTGAGGAAAATTAGACCTTACCTCATCTCCAGAAAATGTGGACACTAAACTTTACAGACTGTCCGTGGCGAAAGCCTTATCAGAGCTGGGATCTGGACCCAAGATTCCTGGAGTTAGAGCCCTCTGCGTGCTTCTTCTCCACCCCCCTCCTGGGGCTTCTGTTGGAAAGAATGCAGACATTCAGGACAAAATGCCTGCCTGGGAGTAAATACCGGACCTTTGATTGACATCATGCATTTCCTGTACTTTCCAGAATATTCCTCAGCTTGAAGACCGGTTCAGGAGGCACCTCCCTAGGATGTAAATTGTGGGAGGGGTGTGGAATGTTTCTGGCTGCGCCTCTCAGGGTATGATAATGAAGAGAGTCAACTCTCCCAGGAGCTGTTTCCCTCCGTCGCCTCCTCCTGGTCTGTAGTCTCACTGAGAGCTCACCCATGACTCATTTATTGAATCTCTAGGAAAGGAGGGAGGGAGGAAGAGAGCTGTCATCCAGAGGGAAATAGGCTGGACTTAGAAGAAGGCTTAACACTCAGTTAAGCTAAAGAGATCCAAGACAACAGTCATTTATTTCACTCTTTTACTTGGAGGTTGGTGGTGGTTTTTTGTTTTGTTTTAATTTTATGGTCGCACCCAAGGCATATGGAAATTTCCCAGCCAGGAATGCATCTGAGCCACAGATGTGATCCTTTAACTCTCGGCACAGGGCTGGGGATTGAATCTGCACCTCTGCAGTGACCCAAGCTGCGGTAGTCAGATTCTTTTTTCTTTTCTTTTTTTCTTTTGTCTTTTTAGGGCCACACCTTCAGCATATGGAAGTTCACAGGTTAGGGATCGAATTGGAGCTGTAGCTGCCCACTTATGCCACAGCCATAGCAACACCAGACCTGAGCTGCATCTGTAGCCTATGCCTCAGCCTGCTTGTGGCAATGCCCCATCCTTAACCCACTGAGCAAGAGCAGGGATCCCACCTGTATCCTCATGGATACTAGTTGGGTTCTTGACCCACTGAGCCACAGCGGGAACTCTGGTGGGGTTTTATTGGCATTCTTGTCTTTATGTGTCCATGTCCGCTCTGTGAATAGCCTCATTCTCCCTTCTGTGTTCATGGTCTCTTATTCATGCCCTCAGCCATCCTGGCTTTACATACCAACCACATGCTTATAATTCCCAAATGCCTATTTCAGTCCAGGCCTCACCCCTGACCACCAGACATACATTTGTAGCCTCTTCCTCCACGTCTCCCTTGGGGGTCTAGTGGGGTCTCAAATGAGGTACGTCCAAAACTAAATTCTGATACCCCTCCTCACTCTACATACTCTGACCCCAAACCTGCTCGGCCTGGTCTTCCCCCTCTGGATCGAGGGCAGTTCTCTCCTTGCACAAAAGCCTAGGGGTCGCCTTGGACTCCTCTTTTTCTCATGCCACATACATGTAAATAAGGTGATCAGGGAGTTCCCTTTGTGGCTCATCGGAAATGAACCTGACTAGTATCCATGAGGATGCAGGTTCATCCCTGGCCTTGCTCAGTGGTTAAGGATCCAGCGTTGCTGTGGCTGTGGTGTAGGTCACAGACGCGGCTTGGATCTGGAGTTGCTGTGGCTGTGGTGCAGCTCTGATTCGACCCCTAGCTTGGGAACCTCCACGTGCTGTGGGTGCGGCCCTAAAAAGCAAAAATAAATAAATAAGGTAGGTGGTCAGACAGTCTATCGGGAAATCTAGTTGGTTCTATCTTCAGAATACATTCAGAATCTGATGACTTCTTATCACTTTCATTGCTTCTGTTCCAGGCAGCGTATCTCTTGCCTGAATCTTCACCACAGTAGCCCCCTGACTGGTTTTTCTGGCCTCCCACAGCCTGCTCCCAAAATATAAATCTATCATGATACCCTTCAGCTCAAAACCCCCAAACAGCCCTCATTTCCCTCAGAGTAAAAGCCATCTTTACCTCGTGGCCCTCTGTGATGTGGTCCCACCACTTGACTTCATCTGATGTCCTCTGGTGACCTGGCCTCCCTGCTGTTACTCAGACACACTGGGCACTCCCACCTTAGGATCCTTGCACTGGCGATTTCCTCTGCCTAGAACTCTCTTCCCATAGATAACCCCAAGGCTGGCCCCACATCTCCTTCAAGTGTGTTTGCTCTAATTTCACCTTCCAGTGAGGTCTACCTGGATGACCTTATTATTATTATTATTATTTTTTTAGGGCTGTGCTTGTGGCATATGGAGATTCCCAGGCTAGGGGTCAAATCAGAGCTGTAGCTGCCGGCCTACGCCACAGCCATAGCAACACTGGATCCGAGCCTCATCTGCGACCTACACCTCAGCTCACGGCAAGGCCGGATCCTTAACCCATTGAGCGAGGCCAGGGATCAAACCTGCATCTTCATGGATACTAGTTGGTTCTTAACCTGCTGAACCACGATGGGAACTCCTGGATGACCTTATTTAAATTGCAGTCTGTCTCCCTGGCCCACAATTCCCCATCTCCACTCGATTAGTTTCATAGTATTTCACTGAGTCACATCTCCCATATAGTGTTCTTCGAAGTCTTTCCCTAGAGCATGTGCTTCTCATGGACTGGATTTTTACATGTTGTGTTTGCTGGTATCTCCCAAGTGCCTAAAATAGGTGCTAGCATGTAGTGGAGATTCAAAATACGTTGAATATATGACTGTCATCTTGCATCTCTTTAGCTTAAGATTCAAGTTCAGCCTTTGGTCACATGTCCAGCCTTACCTATGGATGACAGCTCCTCTTCCTCCTGACTTCTCTTCCCTCCCTAAATAGTCTTCAAGTGCCCATGCTTGCCAATTTGCTTTAGGATGCCTTTGAAGAGTTCACCTTAGCCTCAGGGAGCAGCCTGGGGGTGCTGTCCTAGTGACAATACCCCAGTTCCCAATACCCTCATCCCAGTAAGAAGGAGACATTCCCATAGTGCAGTTCCCAGCAGCACTTCAGGTGCTGTACCATAGAGACTCTGAGTGGAACCTGGAGCCCACAGGGAAGGGAGGCAGCAGCAGCAGGGAAGGGGGAAGCAGCCTTCATGGGATCTGATTCCCCTCATTGTCACACCAGTAGAGGCTTTCTCCTTACCGGAGCCCGAAAACTTGCCCCTTCCTGACAATATGCCAGAGGGAGGTTCCCCTGAACATCAGCTTTATGCTTAGAGTCCAGGTTTTCTGCTTAGAGTCCTAATTTCCCTTCTATACTAACTTCTGCAGAAATAGAAATTAACTTGTGGAATACCCAGGGCTATGCCAGTTTCTTATCCATAGGATGCAAATAATTCCTATTCATAGAGATGCAGATGAATTCTGTCCAAAGGAGAATCTAAATCTCTTTTAGTCCAGTTCTCCTTTGAACCTGTTGTAACAGCTTTCTGGTTCCATCATTAATTAATAAGTTAAGTAAAATCTTTGATATGTGTTTATTTTCTATGTATATGAGAATATGAGAGTTGTGATTTTACTTTTTTTTTAATTTTTTTTTTTTAAAGTTGTCCTCTAAAACTGTAGGGGCAGAGTTCCCATTGAGGTGCAGTGGAAACGAATCTGACTACGAACTGTGAAGTTGCGGGTTCGATCCCTGGCCTCGCTCAGTGGGTTAAGGATCCAGAGTTGCTGTGAGCTGTGGTGCAAGTCGCAGATACGGCTCAGATCTGGCGTGGCTGTGGTGTAGGCCGGCAGCTATAGCTCCGATTGGACCCCTAGCCTGGGAACCTCCATATGCCGCAGGTGCAGCCCTAAAAAGCAATAAATAAATAAATGTTTTAAAAATTGAAAAATCTTGCAATTCTCACTTAAAGAAAAAAAAAACTAGGGGAGGAAAAAAATATCTTTTTCCTTCTACTCTCCTATGTATTCAGGCTTGGGCACTGTCCATTAGAATGACAAAAGACAGGTTAACAAGAGAAAAGCAAGCAGTTTATAAACCCGTGCATTGTGTTAAGTAACACCTGGGAGCAGCCAGAGATGAGGGACTCAGAAACGTGGTTAGAATTGGGACAATTATATGTACCTAATTTAATAGGGGAAGGGAAGGGAGGAAAGGGCACTTATGAAAAAGCCAATCACTTTTTGGAAAGATAAACAGACTCTTAGAAGAATAGATGAGAGGAGTTCCCATGTGTCTCAGCAGAAACAGCATTTTCACCTCAGTGGCTTGAGTCACTGCTGTTGCACCAGTTTGATCCCTGGCTTGGGAACATCTGCATGCTGTGAGTTTGGCCAACATAAAAAAAGAAGAAGAGCAGAAGGGAAATATGCTGGTTTGTGACAATATCTGTCCGGGTATGATGCCTACCTCTGGATTAGAGTTGCTCTGGGAAAGGGAATTTATGGACACTTAAATTCTTTTGGGAGGCTCTGCTTTTAGACAGATAAGGGATTTCAGGAGCTCAGATGTCTTCAGCTGAAATTAATCATTACACATATGCAAAGTGGCACATTTGGGGGTGGCAGATTCTGGTCCCCAACAGCACATAAAACTCATTGCTTTGTATTGTTATCATCTCTAGAACAGTGCCAAGTGTAGAGTATGTTTTCAACTAATGTTAATTGAATAAAGAACCCTAGCCAAAGACAGTCAAGGGTAACAGATGTATCTAAAATTGGAATGGCCTTAAGAATCTCCAGGACAATGCCCAGAATTGTAGAAAGGGGATCCCGCAACTGGTTTGCTCAATGTCTTGTCTTTCACAATTTCCCCTCACATAAAAATGGTGCCAAGGGGTTCCCAGGAAGCTCAGCAGGTTAAAGAATCTGGCATTGTCACTGCTGTGGCTCAGGTCACTGCTGTGGCACAGGTTTGATCCCTGGCCCTGCCTGGAACTCCCTCATACCATGAGTATGGTAAAAAAAAAAAAAAAAAAAATGGTGCCAAGGCATACTATGGATAACAGCCAAGAGAGCTTTCTGAGTCTGAGTGTCACATCAGGGAAGGTTTCATAAGGCATTCAGTTGATTTAGGTCTTACTTTTTTTAAGGGCCTCACCCACAGCGTATGGAGGTTCCCAGGCTAGGGGTCCAATCAGAGCTGCAGCCGCTGGCCTACGCCACAGCCACAGCAATGCGGGATCCAAGCCGTGTCTGCAACCTAGACCATAGCTCACGGCAATGCTGGATCCTTAACCCACTGAGCAAGGCCAGGGATCAAACCCTCAACCTCGCTGTTCCTGGTCGGATTCATTTCCGCTGTGACACAATGGGAACTCCTGATTGAAGTTTTAAAAGGAGGAAGAGGGATTCTTTATGTGGAGAGATTGAGAAAAGGGCGTTTCTAAGTGGGAAAATGCAGCAGACAAGGGCATGTGAGTACAAAGAAATCACACCTATGAAAGCAAGGGAAATAATGTAAATAGGAAACAAGTTTTGAGGTGGCAATGCAGAGGTCATTTTGATGACCCTGGACTGAATCTGATCATCATTCAGAGGTGGTGGGGAGCCATGAGAGCTTTTTGGTCTGGAAAAGAGATAGTGTGAGTTTTCCATTAATATTAACTGCGCTTTAACTTTCGTTATTATATAGGGTAGATTGGAGAGGGCAGATGTCTGTAGTGACCAGGCCACTGGAAATATAAAACTGGAGCTCAAATATGTGTTGGCAAAAGAGATATCAGAATTATCACAACAGGGGTAGTGCTTGAAGGGAGGGGGGCAAAATTGAATACTGAAAACATTTTAATGTATTATCAATTACAGTGTTTACCTTAATTTTCTCTTCTCCCCACAAGACTGTGAGGTCCTCAGGGTAGGAACTGTGTCTACTCCTCTTAGGTGGGCAATCCGACATGGCTTGCTAGGGGCCACCAAAACTCTCATCAGACCTCCAAACTAGAAAGCTGATCCCTCCCCCAACAATGAGCTGCCTTGGAGATCAATTAAACTTAAACATGTCATTTGTCATGGGATGTTCCTTTGCAACTTCCCCCTACCCCCTAACCCCCTACCCCAAACCATTACCTACATTCCTAAAGAGACTGCCTCTCATGAATACTGACTTAGCCCAAGAACAAACCTGTGCTAAAAATAGAAACTACCCCTTTTCCTACACAACTAACTGGTCCCTAAGCCTTGGGGAGCCTGAGTTCCCTCTCTCAGTGCTCCTGGCCAATCTGTGGGTCAGTAAAACTCACTTAAAGTCTCAGTGCTCCAGCCTCCTGCCTTTTCTTTGATTCTCCACTCTAACAATTCCTGCTCATTTTCTTGCACCTGGCATTGTCCCTGCCATGTGAACTCAATACGTATTTCCTGAAGAAAAAGAAACTGCAGAGAGGGGAGAAAATACTTTTTTCAGAAGGGTGGTAAAGGCAAAATGGATGGTCCTGAAAGGTTTTGTTAGAATGGTAGGAGAATTTATGACCATTTTATTGGATGGCTTCAAATCTTTTCAGGAAAGTATTTCCTGAGCTACAGAGCTTCCCGTGGTTGAGGATGGGGTTAAGGGCTTAGAGTGAAACCACTTGGAACAGCTGGGGCAGGAACCAAAAATATGCTTGGGGGACTCCTGTCTGCTCACATGCCTTTTTCAGTGCCCTTCAGTGTTTCTGGAATGCCCCTCTGGCAATCTCCTCCCTGCCTCTCTCATCTCTTATTTAGTCTACTCATCTTTCAAGGCCTGACTCTAATGCCACCAACTTTTCTAGGATGTTCTCTTTGATACTGTTTCAAGTTAACCATTCCTTTTTCTGTGTTTATACTTTTTTTTTTTTTTTTCCTTTTCTAGGGCTGCTCCCGTGGCATACGGAGGTTCCCAGGCTAGGGGTCTAATCGGAGCTGTAGCCGCCAGCCTATGCCAGAGACAGAGCAATGTGGGATCCGAGCCACGTCTGCGACCCACAATGCAGCTCACGGCAATGCCGGATCCTTAACCACTGAGCAAGGCCGGGGACCGAACCCGCAACCTCTTGGTTCCCAGTTGAATTCGTTAACCACTGCTCCATGACGGGAACTCCTGTGTTTATACTTCTCCCTTTGTTAATCCCACTAGATTATAAATTACTTGAAGAGGGTTTTACTCATTGAATAAGCTTCCTTCTGACCTGATGGGGAGCAGTCATTCCATAAATGTGTGCTGATGTTTACATCAGTAAGTTTAGGAATACGATCCCTAAGTGGCAGGGAGGGCAAAACTGAAGTTATATGACTTGAAGTCTTGGTAGACTAGATCAGCATGGTTTTTGTGATTAACAGGAGGTGATAGACTAAGAGAACCAAGAAAACATTAAAGAACTAGGGCTTGTGATGCGGGCAGATGTAAATTCAGTAAAAAGTATGATTATTTTTTCTGTTTGGGGAAATCTAAACTTTGGTCTCTCTACCAAAATAAGGTTTTCTGTTTGGGGAAATCTAAACTTTGGTCTCCCTACCAAAATAAGCTCACGTGTATTTTATGGAAGGAAAGGGCATAGTTTTTTCCCACCTAACTTACTCTGTTTTACAAATTTTTTGTATTTTTCAAAAATTTTATTGGAGGAGTTCCCGTCGTGGCTCAGTGGTTAATGAATCTGACTGGGAACCATGAGGTTGCAGGTTCAATCCCTGGCCTTGCTCAGTGGGTTAAGGATCCGGCGTTTCTGTGAGCTGTGGTGTAGGTTGCAGACGTGGCTCAGATCCCGCATTGCTGTGGCTGTCGCTGTTGCGTAGGCTGGCGGCTACAGCTCCGATTGGACCCCAGCCTGGGAACCTCCATAAGTGCGGGAGCAGCCCAAGAAATGGCAAAAAGACAAAAAAAAAAAAAGGTTATTGGAGTATAACTATCGACAACACGCCTAACTTACTCTTACTGATCAACAGTGAAGCCAAAAGAAGCAGGAAAGCCAGCAATGACTCCTTCAGTATTAGACCTGGATTTTAACTACTAACATCTGTAACTTTGGCTGGATTCCAAACTTTTGTAAAGATAGGAGTTCCCGTTGTGGGTCTGCAGGTTAAGAACCCTACTAATGTCCATAAGGACATGGGTTCAATCCCTGGTCCCGCTCAGTGGGTTAAGGATCTGGTGTAGCTGTGATCTGCAGTGTAGGTCATAGACACGGCTTGGATCTGGCATGCAGTGGCTGTGGCACAGGATGGCAGCTGCAGCTCCACTTTGCCCTTTAGCCTGGGACCTTCCATACGCCACAGATTTGACCCTAAAAAGGGAAAAACAAAAAACAAAAAAACTCTTGTAAAGACAAAACACATTTTTTCATTTCATATTTTCTCCTTTACTTCCAAACTTTATGGAAGAACAGTTTATGAGCAGCAAATGAATGCGGTTGGGAAAAGGAGAGGTCACTGTGGTAACCAGAATAATGAACAGGATGTTCAAATCCCAGTTCGGCACCTGCCTGTGAAGTGGGGATAGATAAAGCCTACTTGGAAACACCGTGTGAGACATAAACTTGATGTAAAAGCACTTAGCACAGGGAGTGTATGTACTTTGACCAGATCACGTGCAAGTGGTAGGAACTGCGAAAGTGAGGAAGATGGGCGGGGAAAGGTAAGTCTCCTCCCCTTTACCCTCCCCTCTCTCAGTTCTCCTCAGAGGCCACTCTGGAGACGGTTCTGTGCATGTCCTTCTTTCCTGGATTTGGCTATGAGACCTTGAATCTGAAACTCAAATTTAGAGTCTCTTACCTGTAAACCAGCTATAATGGAAAAAAATAAAAATCATTTATAAAAAGTTTCTTACCTATAAAATGGAAAGGGTTCTAAGCATTTAATGAAACAATTACTATTTTACAGTTTAAATGCTACCAGATATCAAGTGTTTTTATTCCTAGAAGGAGAAGGAAGGCCTGGACAAACCTACTGTATTTCACTATTTAGAACAGAGCTCTCTTGGACCCTTGGCATTGGCCCCAGTCTTGACTGCTTTGTTCCATTATGAGATTCCCTTTCCTCATCTTGACCTCATCAGCAGAGCAAGACTGAGAGCCACACAGCTTGACTCTGCCTCATCTGTCCCACAGGTGATCACCTACTCCAGCCGTCATGTCTACAGTAACTTCACTGAGGAACAGAAGGGCCGAGTGGCCTTTGCCTCCAATTTCCTGGCAGGAGATGCTTCCCTGCAGATTGAGCCTCTGAAGCCCAGTGATGAGGGCCGGTACACCTGCAAGGTGAAGAATTCAGGGCGCTATGTGTGGAGTCATGTCACCTTGAAAGTCTTAGGTAAGATAGAGTGTCCCGGTAAATGCCCTGGTATCTTATTATTATTGTTATTGTTATTTGGCCACAGCTGTGACACGTGGAAGTCCCCTGGGCCCCAGATGGGACCCAAGCCACAGCCGTGACGATTCCAACTCCTTATCCGCTAGGCCATCAGGCCATTATGGAAGTCTCTGCAACGGACAGGCAAATGCACTATGGTGGGACAAAACTTCTTGTTTAGTACTTTGTACTATAGAGGTCACCCAGTCTAGTTCCCTGGAAGTGTGTGTTTTGTATTTTAGCCATAATGAAATTTTAAAAAGCAATCACGATTTTCCATGGTAGCCCCTTACAAAATTTAAATATCCTCTAATGTTTAAATAGGACCCTAATATTTAACAAATTTCTCAGATCTGATTCAAATCTGTTTTTCTGTTTTGACAGCAAGAGCTACTACATTCTATTTAATTGCTTCCAAGCTAATAAGCTTCTGTCCATTTCAGTATTAGTAAAATCACGCTCAACTTTCCTAGAATTTTGAACTATTAAAGTTTCTCTTGGGAGCTCGCTGGTGGTCTAGTGGTTAGGACTCAATGCTTTTCACTGATGTGGCCAAGGTTCAGTCCTGGGTCTGGGAACTGAGTTCCCGCATCCAGCCTCTGCATGCCTCAGCCGAAAGAAAAGTTTCTTCTTTGAGAAGTGATAAGTGAGCTTCTGGGGCAGCCTCCAACAATTACAACAGCACCTCTGAAAGCTGCTGGAATTGGGTGGATATGTTCACAGGGGATGGAAGCGAGTATATTCAGGGGTGGTGTAAAGCATGGCAAGGTACCAAAGGGCTGGCGAAGCCTCACTCAACGTCGATCATATGGCTGGAGAAACAACAGGATATAGTTCTTCCACTGAATTGGATGTTTGGGGATCTTTGATCTTTTTTTTTTTTTTTTTGCTTTTTAGGGCTGCACTTGCAGCATATGGAAGACCCTAGGCTAGGGATCCAACTCGGAGCTGCAGCTTTTGGCCTACGCCACAGCCACAGCAACGCTTGATCTGAGCCACATTTGTGACCCACACCACAGCTCATGGCAACACTGGGTCCTTAACCCACTGAGTGAGGCCAGGGATTGAACCCGCATCCTCATGGATACCAGTAGGGTTCATTTCCACTGAGCTACAACAAGATCTCATATATATATATATATATATATATATATACACACACACACATATATTGTTTTTCTTTTTTTTGGCCAGTGAGACCATCAAAGCCCAAGTGTGAATTGGAGGGAGAGCTGACAGAAGGAAGTGACCTGACCTTGCAGTGTGAGTCATCCTCTGGCACAAAGCCCATTGTGTATTACTGGCAGCGAATCCGGGAAAAGGAGGGAGAAGATGAGCATCTGCCTCCCAAATCAAGGATTGGTAAGTCATCTTTCTACCCATCTGTTGAGACAACAGGACAGTACTCTCTCCATGAATTCTAAATCTGGCTTTGTCAGCAACTCACAAGGTGACCTTGAATACACTGCTGGACCTCTTTGAACTTCCATTTTTCATTCCTAAATGAAGACAGGAAAAATCTGTCTTTTCTTCCCTTAAATGGCAAAAATATAAGTGGTGAAGAAATTAGGAATGAATGTACTATATAAATCCATTATAACTAATTACTGTGTTTACTATCCTTTAAATGTTCAGAATCTTTTGTAACTTTTGAGAAATGCACTACAATTCAAAAGAATATTCACCTTCCTTCCCACATTCCAAAAAGGGATCAATTCTATCATCTCATCCTTACAAAACTGTATTATAGAATCTTAGGTCAATGATGCAATGAAGTGAATGATAACTATAGACTCTGTCACTGGGGAATCACAATCACTTTTCTGCCTGTGTAGACTACAACCACCCTGGACGAGTGCTGCTGCAGAATCTCACCATGTCTTCCTCCGGGCTCTACCAGTGCACAGCGGGCAACGAGGCTGGGAAGGAGAGCTGTGTGGTGCGAGTGACTGTACAGTGTAAGTGGCCAAAGGGCTGGTTTGGTTTTGTCTCTATGCTGTGGTTGGCGTAAAATTTTTTTTTGTCTTTTTGGGGCCAAACCCACGGCATATGGAAGGTCCCAAGCTAAAGGGCAAATTGGAGCCACAGCAACGCAGGATCCGAGCCACATCTGTAACCTACACCACAGCACATGGCAATGTCAGATCCTTAACCCACTGAGCAGGGCCAGGGATTGAACCTGCATCCTCATGGATACTAATCAGATTTGTTTCCACTGAGCTACGATGGGAACTCCCTAAAATATTTTTATTGTTATTTTAAAATCTTTTTATTATTATTATTATTTTTAGGGTTGCACCTGCAGCATATGGAGGTTCCCAGGCTAGGGGTCCAACCAGAACTGTAGCTGCTGGTCTATGCCACGGCCACAGCAACTCAGGATCTGAGCTGAGTCTGCAACCTACAACAGAGCTCATGGCAACCTCAGATCCTTAACCCACTGAGCCAGGCCAGCGATTGAACTCATGGATGCTAATCGGGTTCATTAACTGCTGAGCCACAACAGGAACTCCCTAAAACATTTTTAATTTTCTGGTCTTTTTGTCTTTTCAGAACTGCACCCATGGCATATGGAGGTTCCCAGGTTACAGGTCCGATTGGAGCTGCAGCTGCTGGTCTACACCACAGACCAGCAACTTGGGATCTGAGCCACGTCTGCGACCTACACCACAGCTCACAGCAATGCGAGATCCTTAATCCACTGAGAGAGGCCAGGGATTGAACCTACATCCTCATGGATGCTAGTCAGGTTCGCTAACCACTGAGCCATGACGGGAACTCCTAAGATATTTTTAATCACAACTAAAAGTCAGGTCAAAATCTTTATTTCCAGAAAGACATGGCTATCACTGAAATAAATTCAGTAGTTGTCAAGGACTATTCAACAGCTGTAGCTAACTCTATATTTACAAGTATGTGTGAATTTTCCAGCCCCTTAAAGAAACGTGTTATATCCAGGAAGGGATCAAATATAAGTTTCCCTTACAAACAGTTAACTTCTACTGCTTTCAGAGCTTCTCCTGTGCCTGTTGTTTCTCAAAAAAATAATCAGCTTTGGAGTTCCCATTGTGGCTCAGCAGGTTAGGAACCTGACTAGTATCCATGAGGATGTGGGTTCTATCCCTGGCCTTGCTCAGTGGGTTAAGAATCCAGCAATGCTGCCAGCTGCAGTGTAGGCTACAGATGTGGCTTGGATCTGGTGTTGTGGTGGCTGTGGCACAGGCCAGCAGCTGCAGCTCAGATTCGACCCCTATCCCGGGAACATCCATAATGCTGCAGGAGTGGCCCTAAAAAGAAAAAAAAAAAAATCAGCCTAAAATAATCCTAATGTGAACAAGGCAGATTTTGGGGTGACAGACTCTATTCCCCTTCAATATCAAGACAGATAGTCATACACCAAGAAAGGATAAATAGAGAACTCAAGAGGATAGATTTAAAGATCTGGAAATACTCATTTTTATCCAGAGCTGATGTTTTGTTAAGTCCATGTATTTCTTAGCTTATGTTTGGTTTTCCTTTTGCTTTTGTTTCTGAGAAAACAGATGTACAAAGCATCGGCATGGTTGCAGGAGCAGCAACAGGTATGGTGGCTGGAGCCCTGCTGATTTTCCTTGTGGTGTGGCTGCTAATCCGAAGGAAAGACAAAGCAAGATATGAAGAAGAAGAGAGACCAAATGAAATTCGGTAAGCTTCTTGCAAAATCCTCTTCCTCAACTAGGCTGCCTTTCTAAGGCCAGCTCCATAAGGAACAGCCAATGAAAATAACCATTTCCTCTTGACCATGAATTTGTTAAAAAGATTAGCAGTTCCAGCCCAGAGACAGATCTGGTTTATTTTGACCTTCTTGTGCAACACAGACTTAGAGAAACTTTGCACTAGTTCTGATTCCCTTCTATTTATAAAGGGCATGCAGTAAAGAATGGGCCTAGCCTGCAGGCCATGAAAGGGTTTATGCAGACAAGCCCCAACTCAAGGGGAGTGCTGTCTAGACATCCAGGGGTGAGTGCCCGTTCTCCCAAGAGTAACAGGGTCAACCATTTGGGCCCAGGACATTGGGGGTGGGGGTGTCCTTATTTCCGTAAGTGGCTGCCCTCTAATAGAAATCCGAGTTTCCAGCTTGAGGAGTTGGTCCCATAGCCTCAGAAAGCAGCAGCCACAGCGGGAGCTTTCACAATCCCATGGTGCTAACATTTATCTCTCTGATTTTTCCCTTCAGAGAAGATGCTGAAGCCCCGAAAGCCCGCCTCGTGAAACCGAGTTCCTCTTCCTCAGGCTCTCGGAGCTCTCGCTCTGGCTCCTCCTCCACTCGCTCCACAGCGAACAGTGCCTCCCGCAGCCATCGGACACTGTCCACTGAAGCTCCCCGGCCAGGGCTGGCCACCCACGCATACAGCCTTGTGGGGCCAGACGTGAGAAGTTCCGAACTGAAGAAAGCCCACCATGCTGCCCCAACCAGAGCAGAAACCACCCCCAGCACAACCCCCAGCCAGAGCAGAGCCTTCCAAACTGTCTGAATTAGAGTGGACCTGACTCCCATCCTTTCCGGGGAGTCAGGATCTTAGGACTCTTCTAGTCATTAAAGCTCAGTCACCAGCCACACAACCCCCTTGAACCAAATGAGTGGTCATTTAAGTAGCATCGACCACTGTATGGAACAGACTCACAGGAACACCTTCCTTATGACACCAAAAAGGAAAAGGATGTAAGCTGATCATCTCCAAAAAGGCATCTCACTGTGCCTTCAGACCAGAGTCGGGGGAAGGTAGGGGCCCAAAGCTGTGTATTGGACCTATGGTGAGAACAGTTGGGGAAAGGGGAAGTGAACACAATTAGAACTTCTCACTTGGGATGTTTTGTATCAACACTTTAAATTCATCATTGTCAAGAAGAAATACGGTGTTGTTCATAATGTTTCTATGCATTTCTGCAAACCTACTGGATTATTATGATTATTCAGAGTCAAGCAGAACCCACAGCCTTATATTACACCTATCTGCACCATGAGAGACTCTAAAAAGGGAAGTATGTCTCTTCTATCCTGATTTGACTTCATTTACCATAAAGTTTGGATATTAATTTCAAGAGAAGTTGAAATAGTGGGAGATGGAGAAGAATGATTGTTTTTCCCACTCTATCCATTGCTAATCTTCCTCATACCAAACCATAAAAGAACTGAAAAAGGAAGTCCAAAATATGTAACTAACGACTGAAAAACTTTCCATCATAATTATGTTCAGAGGGTCATTTACAGATACCAGCAGTATATATACTGGAGCAACTGAGGATTCTCCCTCAAATCAAAGGTCTCTAAGGACTTTCCTGCTGGCTATCTCTGGAGCCAAAAAAAAAAAAAAAACCATCCCTCCGGATCACTTAAGCATGTCCTTAGAATGAAGCCTAGGAAGATCTTTTAAGGATGCTACAAGATCATCTGACATACTGCTACAGTCTCTTCTTTCTGAGAACATATGAAATGAGAATTTCAAGACTGACTAGAAAAGGAGATTAGATCAATTTTTTTTTAAATGTGACAAGGAGTGGCATCAGAAGTTCAAAACTGCACCAAACTTGGAGCTTCCTTCACGTCTTTCACTTTAGGAGGATGTGAACCTGGGACTTTTGTTAATTCTAGGCCATAAATTATCAAAAAGATCAGGGACTGTAGTTCCCATCGTGGCTCAGTGGTTAACAAATCCGACTAGGAACCATGAGGTTGCTGGTTCGATCCCTGGCCTTGCTCAGTGGGTTAAGGATCTGGCATTGCCGTGAGCTGTGGTGTAGGTTACAGACACGGCTCAGATCCCGCATTGCTGTCTCTGGCGTAGGCCGGCGGCGACAGCTCCGATTCGACCCCTAGCCTGGGAACCTCCATATGCCACAGGAGCGGCCCTAGAAAAGGCAGAAAGACTAAAAAAAAAAAAAAAAAAAAATCAGGGACTGCCAAAGTTTCCTGATGGCACTACATGGATGTCTTAACATTCCCTCCTGAAAGGCTGAGACAGAGGAATTCTGCATTTTCCCAGTTTAGCCTCTAAGGAAGCCTAGCTCTGGGGTGGAAGGAAAGGAAATTAACATTTAGGGAAGAGATGGTGAAGGTAACTAGTGGGTGGCAGGAGAGATCTGGGTTAGTGCCTGTTAAATAGTGTCAGCGTCTTGGAAAGAAAGTGCAGAAATGATTCACTAGGAGAGCTCTCAGAAGAGCTGACTCATAGAAGAAAGGTGTCTGAAAAATAAGAACCTCCAGTAGAATAACTTGCCTTTTTATTAGTTTTTGACTACTCTGATAGTCAAATTCATCTGATGACAAGAATGCCTAAACCTGAAATAGCCTTTCAAGGACTCTAAAGCAAATGTCCACAGATCACCATTGGTAGAGCAAAACATTTCTTACTATTAAAAGGGCAGCAGGCTATAGGAAAGAAAAAGTAGTACTGAATATGGTGATGAAAGCCGTTTCTAAAATGGGAATCAGGTGCTTAAAGGGAAAAGGTTGATCCAGGATTCTGTCCCATTTCTCTAATTTTCATCTCTACATCTACATCTCATATAGCACAAATGCCATTTTCTTCCAAAATCCTTTAAAAAATAGGGGTTTACCCTTGAGTGAAAGTTTCATCTTGAGTTTTTTCCTCCTCTAAAAAAAGTTGGGCCATAAGAAACATTAAGGAAGTAATGTAAAAAATACCTGCTATTAGTTTAAGAAGGCTAGCATATTCAGAATGCTTCTTATACTACACTGCCTCATTGTAAGATATAATTCCCTACTTCACTTCTTTATTCTGATAGTGTGGTATCCAGGCAACAGAGCACTTCTGCTATGTAATTCTGAGATTTCCCATTCCTAGAGTACCTGAGCCAACGACTAGGCTTTGGTGGCTCCAGCTGTACCATCACTGGCACTTTGCTCTTAGCATTATTTATTACCTTTGAGCCTAAGGATTTCTGCCTATACCTCCGAAAGCCAGAATCAGTCCCCTTTGCACGAAAAGGTTTAGATTATTTGAACATGTTAGTTATTAGGAAACTAAAATGCCATTGAATATCCAGATTATTTTGGAAATCAGTTCACACAGGAAATCTACAAAAATGTCACAAAACAACCTGAAATCTGAGAAATTCTAGGAATCCAAGATTCTGGGAGATAAGGTGCTAAAGTCTCAGCCATGACAGTGTGCTTCTCCTTCAGTCAGGCTTTTGGGTTCAGATACACAGGTGTGAAGATAAAGTCTGAGCCACTACTGGTTTCAAACTGTATTCTATTAACTTTGCAAGTCAAATAATATGATCTTTAATATAAAACAGAAAAGGATAAATCATGTAAGAAAAAGTGTTTGTAGGAAGAGATACAGATGGAATGATGAGGATGTTTAGAGAATAACCATTCAATAAAATATGAACACTAAACTTACAATTGTAAATAAGGAAGTGGTGTCTTTGTTGTTACACTGTATAAAAACAATTTCAGAATTGCCATTACAAAAAGACATACATAACTTTGCCTCATTTCTGGTGATAAGCTGTTTATATTTCAACTTCTAATTGGGACTATGTTTGATCACAAAAACCAAATATTTATTACAGATGCATCTGTATCAGCAATTTAAAAATAAATAAGTAAAGGTGATACTGTAGGAAAGGCTGAATCTCATATAACCTGTGCTGGAAATTTACTTATTAGCTTGCTGCCAAGTGAAGAACAGAAGGACTCAGACTGAATATGATCTATTATTTATTGATTTCAGTCATAAATGCATGCAATACTTTTTTTCCTCACAAAGCAAGATATAAGCAGTATGGGACATACCAAATGATGACAAAGCTCATGACAGTTTCTACCCTTAAGAACTTTATCAAAATAACAAATAATATTTGCCAAGCAAGTATTTTATGCCAAGGTAAGGTGCCAACGAAGAAGTATACACTGGAGTTCCCGTCATGGCACAGCGGAAGCGAATCCGACTAGGAACCATGAGGTTGCAGGTTCGATCCCCGGCCTTGCTCAGTGGGTTAAGGATCTGGTGTTGCTGTGGCCGTGGTGTAGGCCAGTAGCTGTAGCTCTGATTAGACCCCTAGCCCGGGAACCTCCATATGCCACGGGTGGGGCCCTAAAAAGCGGGGGGAAAAAAGTACACACTAAGGGGCTCAAGTAAATCTGAAAAGTAAACACTGAAATTCAAATAAATCTGAAAAAAAATTCAGAGAATTAAACGAGGTAATATATGCAAAGCACTCAGAACAGAGCTCAGCATGTAACAGGATCCCAAAATGTTAATGACACTATTCCCCAATCAGACACCCAGGCTTCAGACTCCTCCACTCTGCAGCCCCAAGCACCCAAACTTTTAGTTCCGGAATGGGTTTGAAACCCTGTGCATGTGAAGAGGTAGAGATAGGACATTTATCATAATCTGAACTTTATATATTGAAAGCAACCAGAAACAAAGGTTCTCTGTTCAGCTTTCTTTAATCACTGCTGTTTGGCAAAATACATCAAACCCCTGGACTGGGGCCCCAGTTCTATTTTCCACTAGTTCAGTGGTTCAAATGTTGTAGGTAATTCAGAAGTTATAAAGCTGCAAAATGTAGTGGTTCAGAGATAGTACTGATAAATCGTGTGGGGAGAGGAAGACTGCAGATGCTGAAGAAAACTGAAAGAAGCCTCCCGCAGTACACATCTTCCTCTTTCCGCACTTTGAGTTACACGTGCTTCCACAAAGGAAATTACTACTTAAAAAAAGACTTAATCTGGAATCAAGAGCTGAATTCCACTGTAACTCAGCCAGCTGTTTATCTTCCCAGAAATGACATCTCTGAACCTCATTTATCTCCTAACACAGGAATGAATGATACATAGCTCAGAGAATTGTTTTAAAAGACTAAATGAGGTAGCAAATGAAAGCACTCTGTACACTGTGAAAGCATCATGTAAAATGAACTTCTTGAGAGATGGGGAGGCATTAGGTATGCTCCTCAACAGACTCAAGCCCACATTCCCTCCTAAAAAGGCAATACCCTTTTTATCAAACATTTGAGTCTAACCCCAGGCTTTACTGGCTTTGACGAGGACAAGTCATCCTCACTTTTCTAACAGCCTTTCTGGAAGTCTGGAGACCTTTCTAATTCCAGTGATGCCGATAAAAGTTCTAGGTAGTCTTAAAAAACCTTTTCACCTATCCGTGCCCACACACATACTAAATGGGTTTATTACTTGCCCTGCCTGCCTGAAAGAGCACGTAGGAAAGCCTTCATGGTACTAAGAAAGGCTCTTAGAAGCCTTTAGAATGACAAGGCCCCAAACACCTGCCACCAGACAAAATTGAAAATTCTAGGTCCACTGCTTTGTACACTAGACTCCTTCAGTGATGTTTTCAAGGCATCTCTGCCTGGCCTCGCTTTTCGTTTTTGACGAAAATCAAAGCAGGCTAACTAGTCCCTCCTGTTACTGAAAATAAAAGGCTCAGGAAGTCTAAATCAAGGACACAAAGCTACCGGAACCGAAGTTCCTAACGTCTGGTTCATTTACAAGGAAAAAACTCGCCACCTTTTCTTCCTTTAAAACAAATAACAGAGAACGGGGCTCGGTCGGGTGGAGGAGGGGCTGAGAAAAGAAGCCGAATCTATTCTCCGCGGGATGCCGGAGGTAACGGAGGCCTTCGAGGAGCGTGCTTGGCCATTTACTTTGCTGAGGGTCTCGACACAGGCTAGTGGGCTAAGAAATCGAGCCTCTCCAACCTGTGTCGGGATCAGACGGCCTCCAGCTGCCACAGAGAACGGATGGCCGCGGGGGCCTGCCACGCTACCCTGCCGCACCCTATGCAGAGGCGGGACCGGCGGCGGCAGCCGGGCGGCTCCTTCTTTCCCCAGATCTGGGTGTCCCGGCCGAATTTACCCCAGCAGCGCCCCGGGGTCGGAACCTTCGGCCCTGTCGCTCACGGTCAGCCCTAGACCAGCGTCACGCCGGCCACGAAATGTGCGGATGTGGAGTCCAGGAGAGCCTGGGGGACAGTCTATATGTCCGGAGTGGGTGTCGGGGAAGAGAATGAGGACCTGGTGGGGGAGGGGCGCAACAACCTTCGCGGCCATTTTGTCCTCGCTCCACTTCCGTCTTCTCTCCCGGGCTGCTGGAGTCGGACCCCTCCCTGCAGGCCGAGCGCTTACCCTCCCGGGGTTCCGCACTGAGCCAGATCGCGGCTCCGGCCACTGTCATTGGTTGGCTCCAAGTTGGCCCGCCCCTCTTCCTCCCCCTCCTTCCGTTCCCTCCCGCCCGCGCTTCCTGGGGGCGCATGCGCAGAGGCGGACGCGCTCTTCCCCGCCTCCCGCCCCCCCCCCCCCCACGGGGTGACTGAGGACTCCCGCGCGCGGGCTCTGTCGGCTCCACCCTCCCTTTCCCCCGGGCCGTTCAGAGAGCGGGGGCGAGAATGAAAGTTCCAGAACGCTGCGGTGAGTGCGTCATCCGAGGCGGGGCGTGTTGCGGAGGGAAAGGGGAGGTGCGAGAGTCAAGCCGGGTTCGTCATTGGGGCTTGCGGAGGTAACCGCCCGCCCATTGGCTGAGGCAGCAGTGATGGGCACCGGCAGGGGCGGGCCCCTTCTGGAAGGTTCTGAGGCCGGGTATAAGAGATAGGGCGACGGGCGGAAACCGGTCTCATTGAACCGTCGGGAGCGCTTCGGGTTGCGGCTTGTTTTCTCCAGCTAAACCAGGCCTACGTTTCAGGTAAGGCTTCTGAATATCTTCCAAGCCTGCATTGTGCCGCCGCAGTGTGCTTCCCGCCCCAGCTTCCCTGAGTTTGTGGCGGCCTGCAGCTTTCTATCTCAGGCGGGCTGCGGGCAGCTATTCTTTTGCTAGGCTGGGGAGCTTTGTTCCTGGTGGTAGGCAGTGATGCAATCGGGATAGAGGACCGGGGCTCGGTGGGCAGGGCCTCATTAACCAGGAAGGTGACCGCGATTGCGGCCGCACCCGGTGCGGGCAGAGAGAGGGGGGAAGGGGCTGCACTCCTTTGCGGGGCGTGGAGCTGGCTCCTTAGACCCGGCCGCTCCCCGTTTCCGGCGTAGACGGGTCTCTTCTAAAAGAGGAAGTCCTGATGGGCACGCGCCCAAGGCGGTGGAGGAGGATTCTCATCCTTTGCAAGGGTGGAGAATAGGGTGCGAAAGGGGGAGGGCGAAAGTTCAGTCCAGGGCACCGGACCACGTGGTCGGCTATGGCGCAGACCCTCTTGGCAGGTGCTGTTTTCAGTCTGCGGCGGGCTCTGCGGTTGGCATGGCAGCCTTAACTGCAGCATGCCATGCTGGCTCTGACCCTGTCGCGTGGTTATTTCCGACCAGGGCAGTTTCCGAGCGATGTGTATTTAAGAGTGGTCTTGAGAGCTGATGGCGAGTGGTCTTTAAGATAGACGATCTTGGGCGCTTAATCTGGTTTTTAACGACATGGACTTTTTCTCTCCACAGCAACCATGTCTAAGGGACCTGCAGTTGGCATTGATCTTGGCACCACCTATTCTTGTGTGGGTGTCTTCCAGCACGGAAAAGTGGAAATAATTGCTAATGATCAGGGGAACCGAACCACCCCAAGCTATGTTGCCTTTACTGATACTGAACGATTGATTGGTGATGCTGCGAAGAACCAAGTTGCGATGAATCCCACCAACACGGTTTTTGGTGAGCCAATGAAATGTTAACAGCATGAGTTTTAACTGATCTAGGCAGATTATATATAGGTAATTCTAAAAAGTCAGTTTTTAGGTACCTTTTAAAAACCTTAAGAATAGGGAAAGTTAGAAAATTTAAGTGAGTGGCATTTCTTCTTAAGGAAAAAATTTGAAGTATCTTCGTCAGAAGTTGAATCCATTTAATACTGAGAATTAGGATCTTGGTTTTAGAATGGTGGGTCTTGGTTTTTGATGGAGAGGCTGATGAATGCAATTTAAGGTAACGGTTGTGTTTGATGCCTTACAGATGCCAAACGCCTCATTGGACGAAGATTTGATGATGCTGTTGTCCAGTCTGATATGAAGCATTGGCCCTTCGTGGTGGTGAATGATGCAGGCAGGCCTAAGGTCCAAGTAGAATACAAGGGAGAGACAAAAAGTTTCTATCCAGAGGAGGTGTCATCCATGGTTTTGACAAAGATGAAGGAAATTGCAGAAGCCTACCTTGGGAAGGTAAGTGTATACAGTAGTACAAGGAGAGGATGTGGGTGGAGATTGCCACAGCAAGTTTGAAGGTTTACTGATAATGTGGGATTTTGGCTGATCTCAGCACAGAGAAAGCTATTAAAATGGGTAGGTAAACTCGAATGTTAATTATGTGAGGTATCATTGCATTGCCTGTGCAAGCAAGCAGTTGATGTGACAGGTTTTAATCTTTTTGTTTTTCTAGACTGTTACCAATGCTGTTGTCACAGTACCAGCATACTTTAACGACTCTCAGCGTCAGGCTACCAAAGATGCTGGAACTATTGCTGGTCTCAATGTACTTAGAATCATCAATGAGCCAACTGCTGCTGCTATTGCTTATGGCTTAGACAAAAAGGTATGTACCAGTTTTGGCCTATCAGTCAAGATTTGAGTCATCAGAAGTACAGATAAAGGGAATAACAAATTTGTGTTTTAATTGCAGGTTGGAGCTGAAAGAAACGTGCTGATCTTCGATTTGGGTGGTGGCACTTTTGATGTGTCAATCCTCACTATTGAGGATGGTATCTTCGAGGTCAAATCTACAGCTGGAGATACCCACTTGGGTGGAGAGGACTTTGACAATAGAATGGTTAACCATTTTATTGCAGAGTTCAAGCGCAAGCACAAGAAGGACATCAGCGAAAACAAGAGGGCTGTCCGTCGCCTCCGTACTGCTTGTGAGCGTGCTAAGCGCACTCTCTCTTCCAGCACTCAGGCCAGTATTGAGATTGATTCCCTCTATGAAGGAATCGACTTCTATACCTCTATTACTCGTGCCCGATTTGAAGAATTGAATGCTGACCTGTTCCGTGGCACCCTGGATCCTGTGGAGAAAGCCCTTCGGGATGCCAAGCTAGACAAGTCTCAGATCCATGACATTGTCCTGGTGGGTGGCTCAACCCGTATCCCCAAGATCCAGAAGCTTCTGCAGGACTTCTTCAACGGGAAAGAACTGAATAAGAGCATCAACCCCGATGAGGCTGTTGCTTATGGTGCAGGTAATTTCCCTATGGTAGTTAGCTTTAACAAGCCTGTGCTAGTTTCGCTGTGATGAATGATTTTTAAACATTCGTAGTTTCCACCAAAAGCTTAGCTAATGATGGCACAACTTCCTTGGATGTCTGAGCGATTAAGAACTATTAATTATCTAGTAAGTTGTACTTTTTTTTTTATTAAAAAGTTGCTTTTTAATTTAGCTGTGCAGGCAGCCATTTTATCTGGAGACAAATCTGAAAATGTTCAAGATTTGCTGCTACTGGATGTCACTCCTCTTTCCCTTGGCATTGAAACTGCTGGTGGAGTCATGACTGTCCTCATCAAGCGCAATACTACCATTCCTACTAAGCAGACGCAGACGTTCACCACCTACTCTGACAACCAGCCTGGTGTGCTTATTCAGGTATGTTTCTGTACTGTAGGCTTGGCTTACTGAGTGAGGTGCTATATTAGCTGGGGAAGATGTTTCGCTGTGATGATGGATTCCAAAACCATTCGTAGTTTCCACCAGAAATTTTGTGTTGGCTAGTTCCTTCCTTGGATGTCTGAGCGATCAGTCTTCTCCAGTCAGGCTTATGCAAATTTAAAGTACAGAGCCTTCGTGTTTCTTAGTCATTTCTATTCCCTACCAAGGTTTATGAAGGTGAGCGTGCCATGACCAAGGATAACAACCTGCTTGGCAAGTTTGAACTCACAGGCATACCTCCGGCCCCACGAGGCGTTCCTCAGATTGAAGTCACTTTTGATATTGATGCCAATGGCATCCTCAATGTCTCTGCTGTGGATAAGAGCACAGGAAAGGAGAACAAGATTACCATCACTAATGACAAAGGTAAGTTGGCACTGTTAATTTGTGGCATTAATAACTGGTCTTACAGAAAGAAAATAGTTCAGATCACAATGGTTGTTTTTATAAGTGCCTTTGAGGGTGTTTAGCCAAGAGATCAAAATGGTATTGCGGGAGTGACATGGTACAGAACTGCCAAGTAGCTGATAGCTTTTAAAGCTGTGTCTAAAAGATTGGTTAATGTTACAGGTCGCTTGAGCAAGGAAGACATTGAGCGCATGGTCCAGGAAGCTGAGAAGTACAAAGCTGAAGATGAGAAGCAGAGGGATAAGGTGTCTTCTAAGAATTCACTTGAGTCTTATGCTTTCAACATGAAAGCTACTGTTGAAGATGAAAAACTTCAAGGCAAGATCAATGATGAGGACAAACAGAAGATTCTTGATAAGTGTAATGAAATAATCAACTGGCTGGATAAGAACCAGGTTTGTACTGCTGAAAGTTTGGGGGTGTAGGGTTGGGTTGGATATAGGACTTTTGGGAAATCTTGGGTGGGTGGATTTATAGGGTCACAATGATGAATGGTCCAAAACATTCGCGGTTTCCACCAGAACCTCAGATGTTGGCAATTCCTTCCTTGGATGTCTGAGTGACCCAAGGTCTTATATGTAGACTTGTGACAGGCTTTGGCGTGTCTCATGTCTTCCCAATGCATCAGCCTTGAAAGTTTTATTTGAAGAATTTACGTGTAATTTTTTTCCTCCTCAGACTGCGGAGAAGGAAGAATTTGAACATCAGCAGAAGGAGCTGGAGAAAGTCTGCAACCCCATCATTACCAAGCTCTACCAGAGTGCAGGAGGCATGCCAGGAGGAATGCCTGGGGGCTTCCCTGGGGGCGGAGCTCCTCCATCTGGTGGTGCGTCCTCTGGGCCCACCATTGAGGAGGTTGACTAAGCCAAACTGGTATAGATTTAGCATTGTTCCACATGACATTGAAGGACCCAAATTTGTAGCAAATTCCATGGCAGTTATAAAGTTGAGCTGCTATAGTAAATAACTGGGCATTCTTGATACTTGAATATGGAATATGCACAGGGAAAGGAAATTACATTGCACTTTATAAGCACTGTATTGTTAAGTGGAAAATGCAATGTCTTAAATAAAACTATTTAAAATTGGCACCATACAATTGTCTGGCTCTTTTTACAAAGGCAGTAAGACAGCATTTGGCTTGGGGGGTGGATTTCCCCTTCTGCTGCATACCCCCCAACAGTGCCTGGGTTCAATCTGAGTTGAGTTTCTAAAGGCTTCAGAGAGGGGAAATAACATGGACTGCTATTAACAATAATGATGTAACAGATAAATGTGCTTTTTCAGTGTTAAAATATTAAGAGTGGAAAGCAGCATCCCAAATGATCCCTTAAATTCATTTGAGGCCAATTGGGATGAGGAAACTACCAGAGTGCCCCTAAAATCCTGTAATCTGAAAGTAGAAGTCTACTAGTTTCCAAGGTTAGCATTGTGAAATGTCTTGAAATTTTGAGACATCTAGAAAACCTAATTCTGGTTTTGAGTCATAGGTAACAAATGCTGAGGAACTTTAGGCTGGGTGAGGCAGAAACTTCATTCTCAGTAGTGCTTACCAAAACTTTTACTTTGGACTACCTTTTAGGTAAGCCTTAGGAGTAAAGGCTGATAATAGTGTGTGATGCTTTTTGTCTATTGGGTGGGGTTTTAGTGTATGTAGAACTATGGTTGACCGAATCGAGCTAGAGGCCCAAGGTACTTGACTTTGGAATATGAATCTTTTTTTTTTTTTACTTTATTTTTTTTGTTTTGTTTTGCTTTTATCTAGGGCCACTCCCACAGCATGTGGAGGTTCCCAGGCTAGGGGGTCGAATCGCAGCTATAGCCACCGGCCTATGCCAGAGCCACAGCAACTCTGGATTCGAGCCGCGTCTTTGACCTACACCACAGCTCATGGCAACGCTGGATCCTTTAACCCACTGAGCAAGGGCAGGGATCGAACCTGCAATCTCAGGTTTCCTAGTCAGATCACTGTGCCACGACGGGAACTCCTGGAATATGAATCTTAAAATCACCTCTGAGTCATTTCCTTGATGGGACTCTAAACCTGTGGTTTGAAATTGGGTTTTACAAGGCCTGGGTAATGCCAACCTGCTGCCTGGTGGCCAGGATTAATCCTGCTTTAGTGGGGTCTTGTAGAATGTAATACAGTTCAGGCTCAGGAGAGTGGCCCCACCCTAGTGCAGCAGACACCATTTCTCTTTGTGGAGCTATTCTTGGGCGACCCAACTAGTAAGTTTGGGATTTAAAGAGTCACCTTAGATCACTAACACTACATCAGGTTAGTGTATGTAGTTACAACTAGTCTTAGTTGTAGGACTGACTTAACGCTGGCTCTCTGGGCATGTGTGGCAGCCTGAGGTGTATTTGTTTTCACTAAAGGTGGAAAGTGAAAGTAATTTGCATTTCTTTTTCACGTTTGTGTTCGGTGACTGAGAAGCTTTCATCTTTTATGAATTGGAGCAAGCCATGTGGTTTTCTGGTTTTTTTGGGGGGGGTTATGTTGGGTTTTTTTGTTTTGAGACCATTTAGCTCATAAGGAGCAATACTTTGCTGTTTGAAGTGGGAACCTACTAAGAAAAAGGGAGCGTGTGATTGGTGAAAAACGTGTAGGCCAGTCACTGGTAGCAATGGTAGCAATTACTGCAAATTGCTTTTTTTTGTTTCTTAGGTTGTGGGTTATGAAATTAAGCTAGGGGTCAGTTTGGAGATGTAGCTGCCTATAGCACAGCCACAGTAACATGGGATCCAAGCCTTCCCTGTGATCTACATCACAGCTCACTGCAAAGCCAGATTCTTAACCCCTGAGCCAGGACAGGGAACCCATGTCTGCAAATTGTTAACCTCAATAATTACAACAAAGCAGGTTAGTGAACTTAAACGTGAGACAAAGGTAAAATACAACGTGTCCTTTTACATAGGTGGGAAGTATGAGGCATTGCTGGGCCTGTGCAGTAGAAAATAATTGGGGTTTAAAATGAACTAGAAATTACACCTTTGCTAGGTTTTCTTAGTATTAATTAACCTGAAGAAGAATGACCAGGTCTGAAAGCAGAAGTTCTGAGATCCTGAGTAAACCACAGTGGCAGAGAGAAACCTGGCATTCAAATTTGGGTACACTGTTAACAAAAACTTGGACGTTCGCTCCTGCATCCCAGTGTAGTGAATTGGGTACCATCTTATCTCAGTGCAGTGTTTGGGGTTCAGGCTTACTGAAAGGAATTTTTAAGGGAGTTAGTAATCTGCTTCTGAAAATACATGCAATTAATAACTTTTTTTGGTCTTTAGTCTTTTTTAAGGGCCACACCCACAGCATATGGAGGTTCCCAGGCTAGAGGTTGAGTCTGAGCTGTAGCTGGTGGCCTACATCCCAGCCACAGCAACTCAGGGTCCAAGCCGAGTCTGTGACCTACACCAATGACAGATCCTTAACCCACTGAGAGAGGCCAGGGATCGAACCCGCAATCTCATGGATGCTGGTTGGGTTCATTAGTCACTGAGCCAGGACTGGAACCTCCTTATAATTAACAATTTAGTTGCAGTCTTCATCTGATAATTCCTTGTTTGAGTGCACTGTCACATTTTTCTTTCAGTCCTTTTGGTATTCCAACTTGGGTATTTAATTTTTGCAAGAAGTCTCAAGTAATCTGGGGATTTGAGGATCATAATGACAGTCACTTTTTGTCTTTAATTTTGCCATGCTTTTTTAGCTAGGTTCCTGCTGTGGCCTAACCCCTGACAGCAGGAGTAGATTAAGAAGTGGGTAAAGATGTGTTTCAGCCTTACATGTCCTGTCCCCTCATTAGGATAGCCAGAAGACTGACAGTTACATGTGGGGAAATACTGGCAATAAATATCACAAATTAGTTTATTACAGCTTAGAAGAAATTGAAGAGGAAATTGAAGCAGCAGCATTTGCAATTTTGCATTCAGTTAAATGGCTTCACCTGTCTTAGGTGGTTTGACTGTTTTCATAACCTTCCTGCTGTGGCACAGTGGGTTAATGCTACTGAAGCAGCTTGGGTTGCTTCAGAGGTGTGGGTTCGATACCTGGCTCAGTGCAATGGGTTAAAAGCATCTGGCATTGCCCCAAGTGCAACCTTAACTTCAATTCAGTCTGGGCTCAGGAACTTATATCTGCCCAGCTGTTAGAAACCCCAAAACCAAACAAACTTAGCAGGATGATTGGATGGCCTGTCTGTGCATGTGTGAATCTATAGAGGGTGACAAAAGCAATTTTACTTTTGCATGGATTACTGTAATGAGGTTGTGGTTTTAAATCTATCTCAGTCGTAGGCTGTGGTGCCTAGTTTTTACGTTTTGTACCACCACTGGACTGGGAAGAGGGAGCAAAAAATTCACTGTCCCTCAATCTCCAGGTCCAATTTTAAGACTTTAATTTTTTTTTTTTCCAGCTGCACGCACGGCATGAGGAAGTTTCTGGGCCAGGGATTGAAGCCACGCCACAGCAGCAGTGACAATGCAGGATCTTTTAACCCACTGCACCACAAGGGAACTCCAAATTTTAAGACTTAAACATTCTGCTTTCAGCTGAACTCAGCAATAAACAATATGTTCATGTTTTAAAATGCATTTTTATTACCATGGATCATTTTACTCGATGGCAGTGGTACTTTTAAGCTACTGAAGGAATAATTTTTGTCTTTAAAGCCACAGCAATACATTTATTCCCAACAGTGTTGCTACAGTATTTATGGACTCAAAATGTACTGTAAAGAAAATGATAATGCCTGCAAAATCCTTTGTCAAACAATAGTTGAGTATCTACAATGTACTTTCATAGGAAAAACAGTGCTTTGGGTTCTGTTAAAGTAGAATGGAGTGATTGGTGGGACATAAGAAAGGCTGAGAGGGAGTTCCCATTGTGACTTTGTGGTAACGAGCCAGACTAGTATCCATGAGGTTGTGGGTTCAACCCCTGGGTTAAGGATATGGTGTTGCCGTGAGCTGTGGTGTAGGTCACAGACATGGTTCGGATCTGGTGTGGCTGTGGCATGGGCTGGCAGCTGCAGCCCCGATTTAACTCCTAGTCTGGGAATTTACATAGGCCTAAAAACCTAAAACTGGCCCTAAAAACAAGGTGGAGGGAGGCTGAGTATTTTCCCCTTCTATGGTTTATGTGTGACTGTAAGACCATCTCTATCCACTAGATGGCAGTAAGCCATTTGGAAAATTACCAGGGTAGCTAGGAGAGGCTCCTTAGAACACGGTCACTAAGGTTTGTTTGTGCTTTTTGTTTGTTTCACAAGTTGCTTAATTGGAAGCACAGCAAATGCAGAGAAAAAAAAAGTCAGCTCCAAATTCATTCACGTTCCTGGCAAAGCATTCCCAGCTGAGTAAGTTGAACAAGAGCTCTGACTGAAGGGTGGAGTGGGCTGGGGTTGTGGTGATGTGGCTTTAAGTAGGGATTTTAGGGTACTTGGGCAGTTAGGTTAGACACAGACAGAGCTTTGAAACATGAAGGGGAATGAATCTCCATAAATAGAGAAAAATAGTTCTTCGCGATCCACTCTTTTCTAGTTTAAGCCCCTATTTTGTTTCATCACCCAACTACCAACTCCTGGGCTTCTTCTCACTTGTATGAAATGCTTGAATTCCCCACCAAATTCAAACCCATGGATGCAAGACTATTCACATGCTCTTGTAGTCCTACCTAGTATTTGGCACATTATAAACATATAACGTCGTCAAATGAATGAATAAAAAGGGGTAGAACAAGCACCTAAGAGGTTAGTGGTAGAATGTACTCCCTTTGGGCTTCATAATAGTTTGGTCATGGGAGTTCCTGTCGTGGCTCAGCGGGTTACCCACTAGGATGTCTATAATTGGAAAGACAAGAACAAGTTGGCAAGGATGTGGAGAAATTGGAACCCTCATGCACTGCTGGCATGAATGTATAATGGTCTAGCCAATTTGGAAAATAGCTTGGCAGTTTTCAAAAAGTTAACCTTAGAATTAATTACCAAATGACCCAGGCATTCTACTTCAAGTTACGTACCTAAGAGGAATTAAAACATACATGCACACAAAAGTTTATACACAAATATCCGTAGCAGTATTCATAATAGCCAAAAAGTGTGAGTATGTCCATACTTTGGAATATTATTCAGCTGTGAAAAGGAATAAAGTACTGATATATGCTGCAACATGAATGACCCTTCAAAACAGGGCAGTGACAAAAGCCTACACATGGTACGATTATATGAAATATCCAGAAAAGGCAAATTTTTTTAAATTAGTGAATTTATTACATTTATAGTTGTGCAGTGGTCATGAGGCAAATCTTTTGAGGCAGAAGGTGGATAGGTGGTTTCCTAGGGCTGAGTGAAAGGAGGGCTGGGGAGAAATGCAGAGTTCTTGCAAACAGGGGGTTTTTGTTTGGGGATGGTAAGTTGATGATAATGGTTGCATAATTCTGTGAATACACTAAAAATAATGGATGGCACACTTTAAATAGATTAATTGGTTGCTTGATGTATGAACAGTATCTCAACAAGCACCTTTTAAAAACTTTCTTAGGAAATTCCGGTGTGGCACAGCAGGTTAAGTATGTGGCATTGCCACAGCCATGGCATAGGTTATAGCTGTGGCACAGGTTCCAACTGTAGCCAGGGTTTGATCCCTGACCCAGGAACTTCCACATGCTGTGGGTGTGGCCAAAAAAAAACACCACCCAACAATAACAATGAAAAAAAATTTTTTCTTTTTTTTGGGAGGGTTTTTTGCCTTTTTTTTTTTTAGGGCCACACCCGCGGCATATGGAAGTTCCCAGGCTAGGGGTCGAATCCAAGCTGCAGCTGCCGGCCTACACCACAGCTCACGGCAGTGCTTCTTAACCCACTGAGCGAGGCTAGGGATCGAACCTGAATCCTCATGGACACTAGTCAGGCTCGTTTCCACTGAGCCAGAACAGGAACTCCCCAAAAAGTCTTTTAAGTTAGGAAAGCAAGAGGCTGCAGAGCTGGCTTCCCCAAAGTGCAGGGAGGCGGGAGGGAGGGAGAGAGAATGTGTGTGAATGTGAGATAAGATTCTTACTCTTAAGGATCTAATAATGATGTTGTGCCATCATTTTCCTTTTTATCCCCCAGCTTTATTGACATAATTGCCGTGTGACATAGTGTAAGTCTGAGGGGTACAACATGTTGCTTGATACATGCAGTGAACTGATTACCACAGTAAGCACCTCCATCACCTCACACATTTACCTTTTCCTTCTTGGGGTGAGAAATTTAGTATTTACTCTCTTAGCCACTTTCAAGCATACAAGACAGTATGGTTAAGTGTAGTCACCAGGTCGTACTTGAGATCCCCAGAACTTACTCATCTTGTGACTAGAGTGTGTACACTTGGACCAAATCCTCCCCTTTGCCCACTATCCTGTGCTGGTGTTTTCCTCAAACCAAGCAGATAGAGGTTCCGTACCCGGGAGTTGAAAACACTAGATGGGGCTGAAAAGAAAGCAGGCTGCAGACAAGTAACCACTTGAAAAGACGTTGGAAATATCCGGTGGAGACCTTTTATTTATTTGTTGATTGAGTGTTTCTCATGTGTCTGTCTGGGACTTGCTTTGCCATTTACTAGGTGTATGACGTTAGGCGGATTCTTCTTTCTGAAGTTGAGTGTCTTTACCTATGAAATGGGGATTATAATAACCAACCATTAGGTGTGTTACAAAGATGAAATGAGTCAGTACGTGTGGAGTGTTTAGCTTTGTGTCTGACTCATAGAGTAAGTCAGTAAGGGCTAGTACTATTAATTTTATTTAAATTTTTAAATTTTTGTTGAAATACAGTTGATTTACAATGTCGTGTTAGTTTCTGGTGGACAGCAAAGTGATTCAGTTATACATACATACATATGTATTCTTTGTCATATTCTTTTCTATTATGGTTTATTATAGGACATGAAGTATAGTTCCCTGTGCTATACAGTAGGTCCTTGTTGAGTATCTGTTTTATATATAGTAGCTTGTATCTACTAATCCCAAACTCCTAATTTATCCTTCCCCCAATTCTCTTCCCCCTTTGGTAACCATAAGTCTGTGAGTCTTTCTGTTTTGTCAGTAAGTTCATTTGTATCCTATTTTAGATTCCACATATATGATATCATATGATATTTATCTTTCACTGTCTGAATTAGTTCACTTAGTATGATAATGTCTAGGTCCATCCATGTTGCTGCAAATGGAATTATTTCATTCTTTTTCATGGCTGGGTAATATTCCAAGGAATATATGCACCACATCTTCTTTATCCATTCATCTGTTGATGGATATTTAGGTTGCTTCCGTGTCTTGGCTGTTGTAAATAGTGCTGCTATGAACATTGGGGTACATGTATTTTTTGAATTAAGGTTTTGTCTGGATAGTTGCCCAGGAGTGGGATTGCTGGATCATACGGCCACTCTATTTTTACATTTTTTTTTGGCAGGGGGGCTGCACCTGCAGCATATGAACTTCCCAGGCTAGGGGTCTAATCGGAGCTACAGGTGCTGGCCTACACCACAGCAGCTTGGGATCTGAGCCACGTCTGTGACCTATACTGCAGCTCAGGGCAATGCCGGATCCTTAACCCACCCAGCAAGGCCAGGGATCAAACCTGCATCCTCATGTATACTAGTCAGATTTGTTACTGCTGAGCCACAAAGGGAACTCCGTTTTTTCTTCTTTTTTGGCTGCACCAAGGCATGTGGAGTTCCCGGGCCAGGGATTGAATACAAGCTGCAGTTGTGACCTATGCTGCAGCTATGCCAATGCTGGATTGTTTAACCCACTGTGCTGGGCTAGGGATCAAACGTGCGTCCTGGCACTGCAGGGCAGGGGCAGCCTCCTATCCCATTACAATACAGCAGGAACTCCTATTTTTAGTTTTTTAAGAAACTTCCATAGTGTTCTCCATAGTGGCTGAACTAACTTAAATTCTCACCAACAATGTAGGAGGGTTCCCTTTTCTCCACACTCTCTCCATCATTTATTATTTGCAGACTTTTTTTTTAAAATGGGCACATCCAGGGAAGTGCCTGGGTCAGGGATTAAATCAGAGCCACAGCTGCTGACCTACGTGGCAGCTGTGGCAAAGCTGAATCCTTTAAATCCTTTAACCCACTGCACCAGGCCTCAGACTGAATCCATGCCGTCACAGCAACCAGAGCCACTGCAGTTGGATTCTTAACCCACTGTACCACAACGGGAACCCCTGTAGACTTTTTGATGATGGCCATTCTGACCACGGTAAGGTGATGCTTCGCTGTAGTTTTGATTTACATTTCTCTAATAATTAGTGATGTTGAACCTCTTTTCAAGTGGCTGCTGGCTGTCTTTAAGTCTTCATTGGAGAAAAGCCTGTTTAGGTCTTCTGCCCCTTTTTTGATTTGGTTGTTTGTTTTTTTGATATTGAGTTGTATGAGCTGTTTATATGTTTTGGAAGTTAAGCCCTTGTTGGTTGCACCATTTGTAAGTATTTTCTCCCATTCTGTAGGCTTTTTGTTTTTTTTTTTATGATTTCCTTTGCTGTGCAAAAGCTTCTAAGTTTGTTTAGGTGTCATTTTTGCTTTTATTTCCATTACCATGGGAGACTGACTTAAAGCATTTGTATGGTTGATGTCAGAGAATGTTTTGCCCATGTTCTCTTCTAGGAGTTTTGTGGTGTTATGTCTTACATTTAAGTCTTTAAGCTATTTTGAGTTTATTTTTGTGTATGGTGTTGAGGGTGTGTTTTAACTTCATTGATTTACATGCGGCTCTCTGGTTTTCCCAGCACCACTTCTTGCTGAAGAGACTGTCTTTTCTCCACTGTATTTTCGTGTCTCCTTTGTCGAAGATTAATTGACTGTAGGTGTGCAGATTTATTTCTGGGCTCCCTGTTGTGTTCCATTGATCCATATGTCTATTTTTTTGTGCCAAAACGATACTGTTTTTGATTCCTATAAAGGACTAGTTAGTATTATTAACTATTAATAATTATTAACATTTCCTAAGTCTGCCATAACCAAGTTCCAAAAACTTAAGCAAATATGTATTGTTTCTCAGGTCTGGAAGTGGGCAGTCAGAAATCAGGGTGTCGGTAGGGCTGAGCCCCCTGAGTGCGCAGGGAGGGAGCTGCTGTGCCTCCCTGCTAGCCTCTGGTTGCCTCCTGTGTTCTTCAGCTTTTAGATGCGTCACTCCAGGTACCTGGTTGTCTTTTCCCTGTGTTTTCACAGTGTCTTCTTTCTGTACATGTCTGTCTCTGGATCCAAATTTCCCCTTTGTATGAGGACAGAAGTCGTATTAGATTAGGGCCCACCCTAATAACCTCATTTTAACTTGATTACCTCTGTAAAGGCTATTTCCAAATAAGGTCACATTCTGAGCTTGTGGGAATTGGAATTCTGTATAGTGTTGTGTGGTTTTTTCCTCTGGGGTAGGCGGGGAGCACATTCCACCTGTAACAGTCCCTGTTATCACAGAAGAGGAATCCCTGCCCAAGCTTTCGCCTAAGAGAGAGTAAACGATGAAATCCCAATACCTATTCTTTTGTGGGACCAATCAAAAATCCTTTTAGTGGCAGCCTCTTTCCCTGAGGCAGGCCACCAGCTGTGGGCAGTGTTCCCCTCTATCCCTTTACCAGCCCTTAGTCCCTCCGGAGCCCAAACAATGCCCAATTCTGTTATTTCCAGTGATTTCCCCATGGGCAGCAGTTTATTTCTGTCATCAAGTCTCTGATGAAATCTTTAGCTATGAAATATTTAGTTCAATCCCAACAAATCGTGTATAGTGTTAACTTGTCACAAGCTGCCCGCGGCCTGCATTATGTGGTAATTTGGAAGTGAGAGAAGTGATAATACAGGGCAGGGCTTCTTTTGTGAGCTCGCATTAATGCTGGAGCCGGTGATGTCAATTGACAGCCCATCGATTTGGGCTAATAGTGCACGGAGGGGGCAGAATTGGGGCGAGGTAGGGAATAAAGGATATTGACGGCCGGTCGCCAGGATCCCGGCAGCTTTTAATCTATTTCTGCCCTCTTTTAATGCAACTTCCACGTCGACTGCATTTGCTTCCACCAGCTCTGCCCGCTGCGCTGAACTGTGAAGCCAGTGGGATGCCACCCGCAGAGCGGCCCAAAGTTCCCCAGTATTGATTCTTTGATGCTCTGGGGTGTGAATTATAATTATTTCATTAAGTCCTTTAATGGGTATCAACTATGAACCTTCGCCAGCCCAGGCCGGGGTGGCCAGGGCGAGGCCCACGTCATTAATCTCTGTTCATCTCGTTGCCACCAATTGTCCTACCCTCGACCCTATTTTTTTCCTCCTATTATCGCGTCTATGGTTTTCATGGGAAGCAGGTCGATCTGCTCTCAGAGAGGAGCTGGGAAGGGGAGTTGCTGATTTGGGGAGGCTGGAGGGGAGGCCACGGTTGAGCAGATTGCAGTGTTGGTTGTTCACCCTGAGGGACTGGCTAATCACTCGGTCAGAGCTGCTCTGCCCGGTTCTAGTTTGCCTGTGTGGGAAAGTGGTGCCTAGTCTCTCGGGACCAAGTCAGGGACTGTGCAGCCACTTCCTTGTGAGGCTTGGAGTCCAGGTGTAGCTCAGGAACATTCCACACCCTCATCATGTGTCATGCATCAACCCTCCCGGGGTTCAAAGAACCGCCTTGTACCCTCAGAGGGTCAACTCTAGCAAGGGGTAGAAAATCAGTAAGTAAATAAGTAGCAACAAGGAGTTCCCTGGTGGCTCAGTGGGTTAAAGACCTGGTGTTGTTGCTGCTGTGGTGCAGGTTCAGTCCCTGGCCTGGGAGCTTCTGCATGCTGTGAGCGTAGCCAAAAAATAAAAATAAAAAATTTAAAAAGTAGCAACAAGGGAGTTCCCTTCATGGCTCAGTGGTTAACGAACCCGACTAGTATCCATGGGGAGGTGGGTTTGATCCCTGGCCTTGCTCAGTGGGTTAAGAAGGATGCGGCATTGCCGTGGGCTGTGATACAGGTTGCAGATGTGGCTCGGGTTGCACGCTGCTGTACCTGTGGCGTAGGCCGGCAGCTGTAGCTCTGATTCAATCCCTAGCCTGGGAACCTTCATATGCCACAGGTGTGGCCCTATAAAGCAAAAATAAATAAATAAAAATAAAAAGTAGCAACAAGACACTAAATGAGTCTTGAGAAAGGACAAAGTACAGGTAGTTTAGGCACCTCATGGAAGGGGCCTTAACCCAGGCTTGGGGTCAAGGAGGGCTTCCTGGAAGGGCAGATGCCTAAACCAACCCTGAAGAGTGAGTAGAGGTGGTCATTGAAAAGAGGAAGGACACGTGCCTCAGCGGAACAGTCTATTGAGAAGGCCCATGAGATTTGGGGCCCACGTTTAATAGAGTGAGGCCAACATAGCATATGAGGTGGGGACAGCTGCCTCCCTGTTTGAGTTCTGATCTTCTACCTGCCTGTCACTGCTGGTAAATCTTATCAGGAGCTTTAGGAAGCTCAACAATTCCCATCATTTCATCACACACTTTCATGTTTCTACCATACTTTCTTCTGGGCTGAAAGTGGTTTTTATTTCAGGCCCTTCACTAGTTTGATTGGTGTGTTAATTTTAAAACATGTCTGCAATGTTTTTTGGCCTTCCTGTCATCAAGGTATAGGTAATTCCTCTTTCCAGGAATATGGACTGGCCTCAAGAATTGACTTTTAAAAAAAATTTACTATTTATTTTATATTGGAGTATAGTTGATTTATGATGTTGTGTTAGTTTCAGGTATACAGCTGAGTGAGTCACTTACACATATTCTTTTTTAGATTCTTTTCCATATAGGTTATTTCTGAATATTAAGTAGTGTTCCATGTGCTATACAGTAGGTCCTTGTTGTTTAACTATATGTGTCTATCTGCTAATCCCAAACCCCCTTTCCCCTTTGGTAACCATAAGTTTGTATTCTATGTCTGAGTCTATTTCTCTTTTGTAAGTCAGTTCATATGTACCATTTTAAAAATTAGATTCCACATGTAAATGATATCATATGATATTTGTCTTTAACTTACTTCACTTAGTATGATAATCTATAGTTCCATCCACGTTGGAATTATTTCATTCCTTTTTATGACTGAGTAATATTCCATTGTATATATACCACACTTTCTTTATCCATTCCTTTGTTGGTGGACACTCAGTTTGCATCCATATCTTGGCTATTGTAAATAGTGCTGCCGTGAACTTTGAGGTGCATCAGTTATGGTTTTCTCTAGATATATGTCCTGCAGTGGGATTACTGGATCATATGGTAGTTCTATTTTTAGTTTGTTTGGCTTTTTTTTGGCCACACTCACAGCATGCAGAAATTCCCAAGCTAAGGATCAAACCTAGACCAAAGCCATGATAATACTGGCTAGGCCACCAGGGAACTCGTGTGATGTGCATTTCTCTCATAATTAGCAATGCTGAGCATCTTTTCCTTTGCTTTCTGGCCAGCTTTATTTTTTTAATTTTTTTTGCTATTTAGGGCTGTACTTGTGGCATATGGAGGTTCTTGGGCCGGGGGTCGAATCAGAGCTATGGCTTCTGGCCTATGTCACAGCCATAGCAACGCAGGATCTAAGCCATGTCTGCGACCTACACCACAGCTCATGGCAACACTGGATACTTAACCCATTGAGTGAGGCCAGGGATCAAACCCTCAACCTTATGGTTCCTAGTTGGATTTGTTTTGGCTATGCCACAATGGGAACTCCTGGCCATCTTTATATCTTCATGGGGAAATATCTATTTAGATCTGCCCATTTTTTGTTTGAGTTATTTGTTTTTTGACATTGAGCTGTGTGAGCCGTTTGTATATTTTAGAAGTTAAGCCCTTGCCAGTTGCATCATTTGCAAATATTTTCTCCCATGCTGTGGGTTGTCTTTTTGTTTTGTTTATGGTTTCCTTGCTGTGCCAAAGCTTTTAAGTTTAATTAGGTCCCATTTATTTTATTTTAATTTTCATTACTCTAGGAGGTAGATCCAAAAAGATACGGCTGCAATTTATATCAGAGTGTTCTGCCTATGTTTTCCTCTAGAGTTTTATATTATCCAGTCCTACATTTAGGTCTTTAATCTATTTCAAGTTTATTTTTGTGTAGGGAGTTAGAGAGTGTCCTGATTTCATTCTTTTTCATGTAGCTGTGCAGTTTTACCAGCAACACTTATTGAAGAGACTGTCTTTTATCCATTGTATATACTTGCCTCCTTTGTCATAGATTAATTGACCATAGATGTGTGGGTTTATTTCTGGGCTTTCTATACTGTCCCATTGATCTATTTTTCTGTTTTTGTGCCAACACCATACTGTTTTCATGATTGCAACTTTGAGGTAGCATCTGAAGTCATCCAGGGAGCCTGATTCCTTCAGCTCCTTTTTTTTTTTTTTTTTCCCTCAGGATTGCTTTAGATATTTGGGAAATCTTTTGTGTTTCCATAAAAATTCAGAAATTTTCTGTGAAAATGCCATTGGTAATTTGATAGGGATTACATTGAATCTGTAGATTACTTTGGGTAATTTAATCATTTTGACAATATTGATTCTTTAATCCAAGAAAGTGGTATATCTTTCTGTTTGTATCATCCTTGATTCCTTTCATCAGCATCTTGTAGTTTTTGGAGTACAGGTCTTTTGCCTCTTTAGGTAGGTTTATTCCTAGGTATTTTATTCTTTTTGATGTAATGGTAAATGGGATTTTTAAAAATTTCTCTTTCTGGTCTTTTGTTCTTACTGTGTCGAAATCCAAGAGATTTCTGTGTATTAAATTTGTATCCTGCAACTTTACCAAATTTATTGATGAGTTGTAGTAGTTTTCTGGTATCATTTTTAGGATTTTCCATGTATAAAATCATGTTGTGTGCAAACAAGGACAGTTTCAGGGTTTTTTTTGGCAGTGTTTGTGGCATATGTAAATTTTCCAGGCCAAGGTTTGAACCTGCACCACAGCAGTGACCTGAGCTCCTGCAGTGACAATGCTGGATCCTTAACCCAGTGGGAACACCAAACAGTGACAGTTTTACTTCTTCTTTTCCAATTTGGATCCCTTTTATTTCTTATTCTTCTCTGACTACCGTGGCTGGGATTTCCAAAACTATGTTGAATAAAAATGGCTAGAGTGGATATCCTTGTCTTGTTCCTGAACTTAGAGGAAATGCTTTCAGGCTTTCACCATTGAATATGACGTAGCTGGGGGTTTGTAACATATGGCTTTTGCTATGTTGAGGTAGAGTCCCTCAGGGACTGACTTCTAATGGAGAGAAGGTGGAACACGTACTTCTGAGTGATTTCTAAGTCCAGATTACTGAATTCCTGCTGCTTCCACCTGGTTCTCTGAACATTTACTGTAGAGTCTTCAGCAACCCTGTAAGAAGTCTGATACCCTGAGTCCCCCATGTGGAAAGACCACATAGAAAGAGAAAGAGATGCTTGAGGAGCCTCAGCTGTTGAGTGGTCCTTGACTGGGCACCAGACATGTGAATGAAGCAGCCTTGGAGATGACTCCAGCCCCAGCCATTGACTGACCACATCTTCATTCAGAGAGCCCCTGAGTGAGACTAGTTCAGCTGAGCCCAATCAACCTCCAGGTTCATGGGCAAAATAAACAATTACTATTGTTTTAAGCTACTGTTTAAGGGTGATGTGTTACACAGTGATAGATAGTTGGAACAGTCAAATTTGGTTAAGTTTGTGTTGAAGTTTGATTACCTCAGCATTTGGGGGGGGGGGCCACACCCATGGCATATGGAAGTTTCCAGACTAGGTGTCAAGTTGGAGCCACAGCTTCCAGCCTACACCACACCCACAGCAAAGCGGGACACAAGCCGAGTCTGTGACCTACACCACAACTCACAGCAACACCGCATCCTTAACCCACTGAGCAAGGCCAGGAATCAAACCCGCATCCTCATGGATCCTAGTCAGGTTCATTAACTGCTGAGCCACAAAAGGACCTCCCTACCTCAGCTTTATAGTAAGTCTTCAGATCAGGTAGTCTGAACCCCCAATATTGTTTCCCTTTTTCATGTTTGTTTTGACTCTTACAGATCTTTTTTCCCCATGTAAATTTAAAAAATCAACTCAAAAAACTGCCTGCTTGAATTATAATTGGGATTTTCTTGATTGTAGGTTAAATTGTACAAAGTCAATATTTTAACAACCCATAAACATGGCATATCTTGCCATTTATTTAGGTCTTTAATTTCTGTCAGCAATGCTTTGTAGTTAGGATGAAGAAATCTTTTGTCTTTTTTGTTAAATTGGCTTCTAGTTACATTTTTTTAATGCTATTGTAAATAGAACTTTCTCAAAATTTCATTTTCCAATTACTTGCTCCTACTTTGTAGGAGTACAGTGGAGTTTAAATATTGATCATGTACTATGTGATTGCTAAATTCACTTATTCCAGTACTGATTTTGCAGAGTTTTGTAAGATTTTTTCCATAAGCAATCATGTTTTCTGTAAGTAAAGATAATTTATTTCTTCCTTTTTAGTATGTGCATGCTTTACTTCTTTTTCTTTCCCTATTGTTTTGGCTGAGACCTCCAGTAAAATGTTGAGTAGAATGGTGATAGTAGACATCTTTGCCTTGTTTCCAATCTTAGGAGGGGAGCATTTACTATTTCACCATTAAGTATGATGTTAACTTTGGGTTTTTATAGATATTCTTTAACAAATTGGGTTTGGGGGGAGTTCCTCATCGTGGCTCAGTGGTTAACGAATCCAACTAGGAACCATGAGGTTGTGGGTTTGATCCCTGGCCTTACTCAGTGCGTTAAGGATCTAGTGTTGCCATGAGCTGTGGTGTAGGTCACAGACTCGGCTTGGATGTGAGTCTTGTTGCTGTGGCTGTGGCATAGGCCGGCAGCTCTAGCTCCGATTTGACCACTAGCCTGGGAACCACCATATGCCATCGGTGTGGCACCACCCCCTCCCAAAAAAAACAACAAAAAAATTTATTTTCTTATAGTTAATTTATAAGGTTATATTAATTTCTGATATACAGCAAAGTGATTGTTATATAGATTTATATTTTCTTTTTCATATTCTTTTCCATTATGGTTAAAATATTTTTAATTGGAATAAAATACATATAACAAACTATCATATTTAACCATTTTTAAGTGCATAGTTTCACTGTTTTATATACACAGTGTTGTGTACCCAATCTCCAAACTTTTCCATCTTATAAAATTGAAACTCTGTACCCACGAAACAATAGCTCCCCATTTCCCACTCCCTCAACCCCAGGAAATTAGAAATACCGTTCTCCTTTCTGTTTCTAGGATTCTGACTATTCTAGAAACCTCACATAATGAATAAAACCTTTTCTTAACCAACTAATTTTACATGCTCAATCTTATCATTATAATAATCTTATAAGCAGGTGGGAAAGAGCCTTTTAGAGAGAGGCCTGGATCATTTCCTTTTTTGTGGGGGGTGGGGGTGCGTCTGAAGGTATTAAGGAATGCCATATTGAGATTACAAAAATTGTGATATACTTACATTTTTATTACATGGGATAAATGAATGCTTTAAAAAGTGCAATGGCATATTTGTCCCAGACAAAATTTATTTTAAAAAATCCTGCAGAGTGAGCCTGAGAAGGTATGGTCCAAAAATGACACATCAGGTTCAAATGGAGGATGAATATCTTCTTTCAATCTTGTCAGTATTTCTCTGCTGCCGAATAGTATACTTAAGTTGAGATAATGTCAAAATCTAAATTTGGGGAGCTTCATTAATGTGAGACAGGTGAGGAATTCCCAGGTGGCACAGTGGATTGGGGACCTCGCGTTGTCACTGCTGTGGTTCTGATGACAGCTGTGGTGCAGGTTTGATCCCTGGCCCAGGAATTTCTGCATGCCATGGCCACAGCCAAGAAAATGTGAGACAGGTAAAATGACCCTTTCTTTCTCTCCACCAACCCTTCTCATTGGGGAAGTCTGTGGGGTAGATGTCACTCCCATTTTTACAAACCAGGAGAGAGTGTTGTTCCTAGCTAAAGACATGACGGCAAGTTTGGTGGTGGGGTCAAGACCTGAACTCACATTTTTGGCTAGAAGCCTAAACACTCCACGTGCCAAGCCCAGCTGACCAGGGCTGTCCACCTTGGGGCTCACCGCCAATACGAACAAAAATGTTAATAAGGCTGCCGTAGGGGAGGCTGCTGGGTTCTGCTGAATATGTTCATTGAAATGGGCTGTCTTGGAGGTAGTGAGATCTCAGGCTCTGGGAGCGGTCGAAAGAGGTTTGCCTGATATCACCTGGGTTTGTTGCAGAGGAAAATGAATAGGGAGAGTGGGGAAGCTCCTTCATGGTTTAGTGGTTAGAACTTGGCACTTTCACCACTGTGGCCTGGGTTCAATCCCCGGTCTGGGAACTGAGATCCTACATCAAGCTACTGCACCTGCGGCCAAATAAAAAAGAGTGGAGGGAGTTCCCGTCATGGTGCAGTGGTTGACAAATCCGACTAGGAACCATGAGGTTGCGGGTTCGGTCCCTGCCCTTGCTCAGTGGGTTAACGATCCGGCGTTGCCATGAGCTGTGATGTAGGTCGCAGACGAGGCTTGATCCCGAGTTGCTGCAGCTCTGGTGTAGGCTGGCAGCTGTAGCTCCGATTAGATCCCTAGCCTGGGGAACCTCCATATGCCACGGGAATGGCCCTAGAAAAGCCGAAAAAAAAGAGTGGAGGGTGGGAGTGGATAGGAGGGAGTTGGGTGAGATTATTTGCACTTTCCCTTCAGACACCCCCAGCCCAGGGCTGAGCCCAAACCATCAGCATCTCTGCTCTCTGGGGTCAAGGGGGGCCATCTGGGCTGCAGTTCATTCCCCCACCTTTTCATTTGCAGCAACGTGCTGCTGGTTGTTGGGCAGCCACAGCTTAATTTGAGCAATCGGGCTCCAGTTTCCTGAGGAAAACAGTCCGGGCGCCTCGGCCATCCATCAGTATTCTCTTCATTCCCCCAACAGCTGCTCGCTGCGGGCTGGCTCAACCCGAGGTGACCTCATCTTCTCACACAGAGCAGAGGAGGGTTTGGAAAAATTAGTTATATTAGCGACTCCCTGAAACACTCCGTTTACTTGTGATATGACAAATATTTCAGCCATTAGGATCTCTCTGTCTCTTATCATCTTAAATGCACTCACTTACATTCCAAATCACTACTTAATTTAAAAGCCTATTTGTCGAGATTGTTGCAGGCCCAGGGAAAAGGAGAGACAGACACTCAGCTCTGGCTGGAATAGAATCAGACTTGGAACCTTGATTGAATCTTTCTCCCCAAGACGAATGCTCAGTCAGGTACAATCTAAACATGCAGGAAGCGAGAGACTTAAAGGGAAACCCACAGTAAAGAAATGTAGAAACTGCTTTGAAAGGACAATGTGGCCTGGTGACCTTGAGCCAATGACTTTATTGCTTGGTGTCCTCATGCTCCCTGTGCTCCCTGTTCACTGGATATAGTGACTCATTCAGTGAACATTTATTGAAGCCCTAGGATATGCTGAGAGTACAAAGATGAATGAGCCAGGCCCCTGTGTTCAAAGCTGTTCTCAGTTTATTATTATTATTTTTCTTTTTGTCTCTTTAGGGCCATACCCGTGGCATATAGAGGTTCCCAGGCTAGGGGTTGAATCAGAGCTGTAGTTGCAGGCCTATACCACAGCCACAGCAATGCCAGATCTGAGTCGTATCAGGCTACACCAACACTGGATCTTTCACCCACTGAGCAAGGCCAGGGATATAACCTGTGTCCTCATGGATGCTAGTCAGGTTCGTTTCTGCTGAGCCAGGACGGGAACTCCTCAGTTTATTATTAACAGTAAACATTTATTGAGCACTTTCTTTTTGCTGTCTCTGCTAAATACTATAGTGTCAGCCCTTCCTTGCCATGGACTCTGCATCCAGAATGAAGGGCCAGCTATAGTAAGCTATTATACATAAGGGCTTTGAGCCTCTGTGGATTTTGGTATCCAAGGGGGTCTTGGAGCTCAGTCGCCATAGATACTGAGGGATGACTGTACATGCTTTTTCTTTTATTATTTGCTTATTTGGCTTCTCCTAAATTATTCAGAAGTTCCCTGGGCCCAGGATTGAACCCAATGATCCCAGCCACAGCAGTGACAACACCAGATCCTTAACTTCTAGGCCACTGGGGAACTCCCTGTGTTTTTCTTTTAGTCTGCCCCATAGGTTTAGGCATTAAATCATACATTTTATTCCCATTTTAGAAATGAGAAGACTAGTCTCTTTAATATTCATAATATTAAACACTGTCTCCCTCAAAAGAGACATCCCCTAGTGGAATTTGTGAATGGAAAATTCCCGGAACAGACCCAGGCTCTACAGACCTGTGTATCAGCACAGTCAAGAATATTGATATACTGTCCGATCTGCTGCAGGGACAGGCTTATTCTCCGCTAGTAGGATTCATCACAACGACCATCGTAACTCTGTGGCCAGCACACATCAGATACCTTGTTACTTAGATTATTAGATGATTCTTGGTTTCCTTTATTTATTTATTTATTTATTTTATAATGATTTTTATTTTCTCCATTATAGCTGGCTTACACTGTTCTGCCAGTTTTCTCCTGTACAGCAAGGTGACCCAGTTACACACACATGCATACATTCTTTTTTCTCACATTATCATGCTCCATCATAGGTGACTAGACATAGTTCCCAGTGCTACACAGCAGGATGATTTCCTTTATTTTGATCTCTTTGGTTCCTCTTGAGGTTTCGCCTTTTTTTTTTTTTTTTTAAAGTTTCAACATTTTTCAGTTGTGTTAAAGGAAAACAAGGAAGGAGACTCATCCTGCTTGGGATTGGGTTTGAAGGTTAAAACAGAGATGGCAGCCGCCTTGGGACACAGCGTGGAGGTGATGGAAAATTATCGACTTGGGCGACTCCTGGGCCCTTGTCTGGGGTAGGAGACTTGGCCTCTGACCCCTCTGCCATAGCTGGTTGATTCAGAAGTAGACTTTTTTGTCTGGTTGGTTGTTTTTTCCTCAGCTTTATTGAGATTTAAATGACATCGAACATTGTGGGACTTTAAGGTGTATAACTCATTGATTTGATACATTGATATGTTGAAAAATGTTACCACCATAGCCCTAGCTGAAACCTGCATTACATCTCATGATTATCATTTCTTTTTTTGTGGTGAGAACATGTAAGATCTACTCTCTTTGTAACTTTCAAGCGTACAATACAGTATTATTAACTCTAGGTCACCATGCTGTGCATTAGATCCCCAAAACGTATTCTTCTTCTTTTTTTTGCTTTTTAGGGCCACACCCATGGCATATGGAGGTTCCCAGGCTAGGGATCAGATTGGAGCTAGAGCTGCCGGCCTATGCCACAGCCACAGCGACACAGGATCCAAGCCACATGTGCGACCTACACCACAGCTCACGGTGACACCAGATCCTTAACTCACTGAGTGAGGCCAGGGATCGAACCCACGATATCATGTTTCCTAGTCAGATACGTTTCTGCCGCACTATGATGGAAACTCTGTATTCTTCTTTTTAAAAAAGCTTATTGGAATATAAATAAAAAAGCTTATTATTTATTTAAAAAATTTATTTGATTTACAATGTTGTGTTCATTTTATGTGCTAGAACATATTCTTATGATTGGAAATTTTTACCCTTTGACTAACATTTCCCCATTTCTCCCTGCCCCCTAGTCCCCAGTATCCACCATTCTACTCTCTGTTCTATGAGTTTGACTTATTTTATTTTAAAATTTATTTATTTATTTTGTCTTTTTAGGGCCATACCTGTGGCACATGGAAGTTCCCAGGCCAGGGGTCAAATCGGAGCTATAGCCTCTGGCCTAAAATCACAGCCACACCAGATCTGAGCTGTATCTGCGACCTACAACACAGCTCATGGTAACAATGGATCCTTAACCCATGTCCTCATGGTTGCTAGTCAGGTTCATTACCTCTGAGCCATGACAGGAACTCCAGGTTTGACTTTTTTTAGATTCCACATGTGGAGCCAAGACACCTGGACACCAGACTTGGGAGCAGTCGCTTAAATGACAGCTCAGAGACTTTGTACAACTCCTGCCATGGAGAGGCCCTGTAACAGTTATCTATTGCCATGTAACAAACTGCTCCCAAGTGTAGTGGCTTAAAATAGCAGTTTATGATTCCCCATGACTCTGTGAGTTCATTGGGCAGCTTTTCATTTGGACCCATTCACACAGCTCCATTCAGGTGGCAGACCCACACTGAGCCCAGCTGGGAGTCTGGGTGGCTTTCTTTTCATGTGGCAAAGACAGCTTTCCAAGAAGGAAAAGGCATGAGAGTGCAGCCTGAGCCGTCCCCGACATTCTGTCATTCAAAACCTGCTTCAAGCCACTCCAGAGTCAAGGGGTGGAAACATGGGCTCCGTTTCTTGACAGGAGAAGCTGCAAATAATTGTGGCCAGGACGGACTTTGGCAGATTAAAAATAGACACTAGTTGTTTGGGTCTTTCCCATTAAGAGGTGGAGTCTGTTTCCTTAACCCTGGAATCTGAGATAGTCTGGTGAGGTTCTTTGACCAATAGAACATAACAGAAGTACAGCTTTATGGCTCCTCTCTCATTCCCATAAAGCATTTCCCATTACCAAGTGAAGAGGCAGAGTTTAGCTTCCTTGAAGATAAAAGACCAGGTGGAAAGAGAGGCCCCACCTTCCCAGCTGATTCCCGCCCCAGTCTGTCCACCAGCTGAATGTTGTCACACGAGTGGGTCCAGAAGGAACAAACCGAAGTATTTCCAGCCAACCCATAAGGGAAACGAGAAATCGTATGTTATTACTTTAAGTCACCAAGTTCAGTGGTGGTTTATTTTGCTGCAGTAGAAAAATTGGAGTTCCCTGGTGATCTAGTGGTTAAAGACCTGGCATTGTCACCACTGTGGCTTGGGTTTGATCCCTGGCCCGGGAACTCCACATGCCATAGGCATAGCCAAAAATTAAATAAATAAATAAATAAAACAGCCCCCAACCTTCCCTGCTCAAAGAACTCTCCTCCAAGTGTGACTAGTCAGCACTTCCTATGATCCTGTGACTATGCTAATAAGTTATTTTTCCTCTAAAGGCAGTGTGAATCTCTTTTGCTTGCAATGAATAGTCAGGATAAAAGAACCTCAAGTAAAGGGAAGAAACCCAGTGTATTCTGTACCCCTTGGTCCACTTCCAACTCAGGTGGAAGATCTCTTTTCAAAATGTAAAAAATTTATGATTTATCACATAATCACTTTCTATTTGCCAAGCTCTTAGTAGCTTTTAAAAATGTACCTTTTACATCTTTTTTCTTACATTAAAAAATCTTGGTTTCCGACAACATTAGTAATAATTATTATTAGCATTGTCTACAATGCATAAAATGGTTTTAAAACAATCCGCTAATGTTAGTACTGACAATTGGACTACTAAATGCAGTTTAAAGTTTCTCTCCAGATTTGTTTGCCTTTAGAATACATTTCTCTGTTACTGTGGTCTGAAGTACCTTGCAATAATAATTTTCTCTGAGTGTTTATTCATCATATTGATTTATGGTTAATTTTGCTCATTTTTAGCTTTTAGGGATTTTTATATACATGTTGTCATTTTTTAATGTATAAATCATTTATATGTTTCCAACATCAAATTTATATAAGGTGTACTTAAAGAAATCTTGCTTCCAGCTGTCATCCTGCGAATCCTCCCCCACTTTTATTAGCTTTTGATCTATTTTTCCAGTGTTTCTTTTTGCAAACATAAGCCAATACACATGCATATCTGTACTTGGTTCCCCCCCTTTTATACAAAAGGTGGCACCATCTACCTCAGCATATACAGTTCTTTCTCATTACTGTTTAAAACTTCAGAGTATTCTATTGCATGCACATACCACACTCATTCAACTAGACATTGATGGGCATTTGAGTTGTTTCTGATCATTTGCAATTATACATAATGCTGCAAAGATTTAACTCTAAGTCAATTTGAATGTTTGCTAGTGTATCTTTGGGGTAGACGGCTACCAGTGAGATTTCTGGGTCAAAAGGTAAATGCACATGTTTTCAAGATCACTACAAAGCCCCTTCTAGAAAAGAGCGATGCCTTTTTGAGCCCCTAGCAGCAACGAGTGGATGCCTGTCTCCTCACCACTGCATCAATAGAATGTGCTCTGGAACTTGGGAGTTTTTGCCAATCTGATAGATGTCAAGCAGTATCTCAGTGTAGCTTTCTTTGGCTTTGCCCTCATTATGAGTGAGGTAGTTCATCTCCTCATGTGCTGCATGACCATGTTTACTTTTCTGCCTGGTCAAGTCTTTGCATGGACTTTTAAGTATACGGACATAAAGTAATAATGTCATAGCGACCAATGAGGTAAGGGGCTGGTATCATTACTTCTCTTTATAACGATGAGAAAATGGGCAGTGTAGAGAAGTTAAATAACTTACCCAAAGCTGCACAGCTAACATGTGGCTCAAGTCAAGCTGCCTGTTAGACCCTGTGGAGTCTCTGTGGATCAGTTTCCGGAGTGAAACTTGGAGCTCCGGTGTTTTGCTTTTAATGAAAGATCAACATGTGGATGTCACATCCCAGACCCAGGGCTGTTTTCGGAGGTGCTGCCATGACTGGTCCTGGCGGAGGGCTGGGAGCCTGTGCTTGTGAAGGGGAGGTTGGTATGATGTGTCACCTAGCAGCACCCAGCACACGAGGGCCTTCTGAGTCTCAGTGGTGGAGGACAATGGTGAGAAAACTTGCAACCTATTTAATTCTGTTAGAGAATCAGTGAGATGCTTGATGAAGCCATTAACTGGGGTTCGTGTCTCCATTCTACTTATAAGACTCCAGGAGGGCAAATGCTGATGGAAATTTATTGATTTCTTTTTCTGCCTTTACCGAATGGGTCAAAACCATGGTATAACACTGCTGGTTCCAATTAAAATCACCTGTTAGCTTACAAAGGTTGGCCCTTTCCACCCTCCCCTTTCTCTCCCATTTAAAAAGGGTTTAAAAGATTTTCATTTAATTGATTTGCTGTAAAATGCCCTTTACAATTACCCAGATAAACTAGGCGTCACCTGTGGAGTAAGAGCCAATTTGAGCTGTTTATCAAGACTTCGCCTCTGGCCTCTTCTCACCCTGGGGTCTTGAGTCTCTGTATTGATAGCTTGCATCTGTCAACATTGGATATTTTTAGTGGGCTGCAGAAAGCTTTTAGGGAGATGGGGATGGTGGGGCTGCATCTTTGAGCAGGTGAAGAAAGCATGATGGGTTTTTTTTGTTGTTGTCGTTTGAAGTGAGAATGCCCTATTGTGCTGAAAACAAGTTCGGAAAATCAGCCTTGGCCCCATATGCCGAAAGATAATCAGAGTGAGTCCGATTTGAAAACCAGGCAGTGGAGCTCAAGGAAAGGGAGGGTGGGCAATGGATAAAACTGGGTAACAAAATGTATCCAGGTTCTCTTGGGTTGGGTTTCATGACAAGCTGTATTTAATGTTAGGAAGGAGAAGCTGGGGAGTTTTTCTAAGAGTTGTCTGTGAAGTGATATTTGTTCTTTGAGCAGATGGGGACAAGTTGGAAGTTACAAAGGGTGGGAAACAAAACAGGCCATCAGGATATTTATTCTAGCTAATGTGTATTTCTCCCTCTCTCTCTTTTGCTATCTATCTTTAAAAATATTATTGAAGTGTAGTTGATTTACAATATTGTGTTAGTTTCTTCTGTACAGCAAAGTGATTCAGTTATACACATATATATTCTTATTCATAATCTTTTCCATTTTGGTTTGTCATAGGATATGGAATATAATTCCCTACTCTGTACAGTAGAACCTTGTTGTTGGTCTTATGTATTGCTGAAACCATATTCTTGAAACCACTTCCTTAATCATGGAAATAATGTCAGTCTGGGCTAAAGAATTGTGGGAAAAAAATTTCAGAAAGCAAGACATAGGTAAATATGGGAGGGGAAATATATATTTGAAAAGTATAGGAGTTCCCGTTGTGGCGCAGTGGTTAATGAATCCAACTAGGAACCATGAGGTTGCAGGTTCGATCCCTGGCCTTGCTCAGTGGGTTAAGGATCCAGTGTTGCTGTGAGCTGTGGTGTAGGTCACAGACTTGGCTCAGATCTGGTGTTGCTGTGGCTCTGGCAGAGGATGGCGGCTGCATCTCTGATTCGACCCCTAGCCTGGGAACCTCCATATGCTGCAGGAGCAGCCCTAGAAAAGGCAAAAAGACAAAAAGATGGAAAAAAAATGTTTTGTGAGCCTTTGAAAGAAGATAGTGGATCACTAAGAATGAGTTGTAATTTCCATTCTGACTATTCTTCTTCTTATTATTATTATTTTGTCTTTTTGTCTTTTTAGGGCACATGGAGGTTCCCAGGCTAGCAGTCAAATTGGAGCTGTAGCTGCTGGCCTACACCACAGCCACAGCAACATCAGATCTGAGCCAAGTCTGCAGCCTACACCACAGCTCACGGCAACACCAGATCCTTAACCCACTGAGCGAGTTCCAGGGACCGAACCTGCAACCTCATGGTTCCTAGTCAGGTTCGTTAACCGCTGAGCCACAGCAGGAACTCCCATTCTGGCTGTTATTAAAAGGATACATCAGATCCTTAACCCCCTGCACTGCAAGAGAAATGAAAAAACTTTTGCATGTTAAAATATATCATCAAGAATGTGAAAGATAACCAAAAGAATGGGAGAGAGATTTTACAAATCATACATATAATAAGCAGTTTGTATCAAGAACCCATAAAGAACTCTTACAACTCAATGGTAAAAAGAGAAATAGCCCAATATAAATATGGGGAAAATATCTGACTAGACATTTCTTCAGAGAAGATATGCAGATGGCCAAGACATACAAGGAAAGATGCTCAACACTGTTAGCCATCAGAAAAATGCAACCCCAATCCACAAGGTACCATTTCACATGGACTAGGATGTTGACACATTGGAACCCTCATACACTACTGGTGTGAATGTAAAATGGTGCAGCCACTTTGAAAAATGGTCTGGCAGTTCCTAAAAAAGTTAAACATAGAGTTACCATATGACTCAGGAATTCCACTCCTAATTGTATGCCCAACAGGAATGAAAATATATTCTTCACAAAAGCCTGTACACAGATGTTCAGAGCAGCATTGTCCATAATAGCCAAAAAGTATCAATATTCAAATGTCCATCAGCTGATGAATGGATAAATAAAATGTAGTATATCCATACAGTGGAATATTATTCAGCCATTAAAACAAATGAAGTCCTGAAACATGCTTAAATGTAGATGAATCTTGAATGAATTGTGCTAAGTGAAAGAAGCCAGTCACAAAAGACCACATATTACATAATTCTATTTATATGAAATGTCCAGAATAGACAAATCTATAGCCACAGAAGACTGATGGTTGCCTTGGGTTGGGAGAGGGGTTTGGGGGGGAGAGGTTTGGAGAGAAATGTGGAGTGACTGAAACAGGGTATGGGAAGATAAAAGTGTCCTAAAATTGGAGTTCCTGCTGTGGTGCAGTGGGTTAAGGATCTGGCATTGTCACTGCAAGGGCTCAGGTCTCTGCTGTGGTGTAGGTTCAATCCCTGGCCCAGGAACTTCCACATGCCACAGACGCCAAAAAAAAAATGTTCTAAAGTTGATTGTGGTGATGGATGCACAGCTCTAAAAGTCATTGAATTGTGTACTTTAAATTGGTGAATTATGTGTATGTGAATTATATCTCAATAAAGATGTTTAAAAAGTTCTCCTCTCATAGTGTTCATATTTTAGTGAAAGGAAAATTGATTCAGCCTTTTAAGTACCTTTCAAACTCGTTCATTTCTCTCTGACCAGCCTGCCACCCTCTCCTATCTGGATGACCACAAATGCCTCTTAACTGTCCTGGGTCCTGTGTCAGTCTTCACTTTGCTGTCTTGGGGAGCTTTTTTTTTTTTTTTTTTAAGTTTTCTTGAAGTATAGTTGATTTATAAGGCTATGATAATTTCTGCTGTACAACAAAGTGTTTGAGATATACATATACACACATCCATTATTCTTCAGATTCTTTTCCCACATAGATTATCACAGAATACTGGATAGAGTTCCCTGTGCTATACAGCAGGTCCCCATTGGCCAATCATTCCATATACCTCAGTTTGTGTATATCAATCCCACACCCCCAGTCTGTCCCTCCCCCCACCCCCCACCACCTGTCCCCTTTGGTAATGGTAAGTTTTTCAAAGCCTGTGAGTCCGTTTCTACCCTGCAAATAAGTTCATTTGTATCCTTTTTTTTAGATTCCACATATAAGCGATATCATATGATGTTTGTCTTTCACTGTCGAACTTCACTTAGTATGATCATCTCTAGGTCCATGCATGTTGCTGTGAATGGCATTATTTCATTCTTTTTTACAGCTGAGTAATAGTCCAGTAATATGCACCACATCTTTATCCATTCCTCTGTCTATGGACATTTAGGTTACTTCCATGTTTTGGCTACTGTAAGTAGTGCTGCAGTGAACATTGCGGTGCATGTATCTTTTCAAATTATGGTTTTCTCTGGATAGATGTTCAGGAGTGGGATTGCTGGATTGTATGGTAGTCCTATTTTTAGTTTTTTGAGGAATCTTCATACTGTTTTTCTAGGGCAAATTGGTCACATTGTTTCTTGCTTCAATCTTGTCCTGGCTTCCCATGGTCTTAGAGGTAAACTCCAAACTCCTTAACCCAGCTTAAAATGTCCTGCACGATCTGGTCCCGGCTCAGCTATCTTCCTAACCTATTTCTTATCACTCCCCACACATAACTCTGGACATTTATGTCTTCTTTCTGGTTTGTGAATCTCTGCCCTATCTCATTTATGGAACTTTGAAAAGGCTGATCTTTCTGCTTTGGGGATCTCAGCTTATTATGTCACTTGCTCTGGAATATTTTTTCTTAAATACTCCCTTTCTTTACACATTTGGGTTAGATGCTCCCTAACAATGTGTTCCCATTTATTTTTATGAATTTTACTGTGTGCCAAGAACCATCCTCAATGCTTTATAAAATCAACTCATTTAATTTTCACAACAACCATAGATATAGATACTATTGTTATCACCTTCATTGTACAATGAGGCAGTAGAGGCGCAGAGAGGTTCAGTAACTTTCCCAAAGCCACACAGCTAGTGGAGCCTAGATTTGAATCCAGAAAATATAGCTCTAGAGTTTACACTGTTATGTACACTGCCTTGGTTGCTTAATACATCATATTATACTGTCTTGTAACTGACCATTTAACTCTATCTCTATGCAATTTTATTTATTTTTTATTATCTTTTTTTGGGGGGGGGGGCAAACCGGTGGCATATGGAAGTTCCTGAGCTAGGGGTCAAATTGAAGCCATAGCTGCCAGCCTACACCACAGCCACAGCAATATCAGATCCCAGCTGCATCCTTGACCTACACCACGGCTTGCAGCAATACCGGACCCTTAACCCACTGAGCCAGGACAGGGATTGAACCCACATCCTTATGGATACTATTCAGGTTCTTAACCCGCTGAGCCACAACAGGAATTCCTCCATGTGATTTTAGTTCACTGAAAGTAAGGATTTATGTCAGGTTTACTCATGGTTGTATTCCCAGCATGAGGCTTACTCCATAGCCCTTTAATTTTAAAGGTCAATGAATGACTTTTTAAAAAAGTCAACAAAACAATAAATTTTAATACAGATGTGTGAGATGTATAAGAAGAGAGTCATTGGGTTTCTAGCTAGTAGAACAATGCTCTGATAATTATTTGATATTGTGGTAAAAGATCTCTAATTTGCAGGTAACTTGTCTCATGAACTTACATTCTGATAAAGTGATTTATATGCATAGCGGATGATCTGTAATAGTTGTTTAAAGTTTTTTTTGTGTTGAATGAATGTAAGATTTACAAAAACTACAAGAATACTGGAAAGAATTCCTATATATTCTTTGCCTAATATCCCCCAATTTTTTTTTTTTTTTGGTCTTTTTAGGGCCACACCTGTGGCATATGGAGGGTCCCAGGCCAGGGGTCGAATCGGAGCTGCAGCTGCCGGCCTACCCCACAGCCACAGCAATGCGGGATCTGAGCCATGTCTGTAACCTATACCATAGCTCACGGCAACGACGAATGCCTTAACACACTGAGCAAGGCCAGGGATCAAACCTGTGTCCTCATGGATACTAGTCAGATTTGTTTCTGCTGAACCACACCAGAAACTCCTAATATCCCCAATGTTAACATATTACATAACCACTGTACAGTGATGAAACCAGGAAATTAACATTGCAACTATACTATTAACTAATTACAGACGTTATTTGATTTTCTCTATCCCACTAATGTCCTGCTTATGGTACAGGATCCAATCCAGAATCACACTTTGTATTTATTTGTCATGTCTCCTTAGTTTCTTTTAAGGGAATATGTCTTGGATTTTCCTCATCTTTCATGACACTGACCCTTTTCTTTGCTTCCTTTTTTTTTTTTTTTTGTGGAAATTCCCAGGCCAGGTATTGAACGTATGCCACAGTAGTGACCTGTGCTGCATAGTGACCTAGGCCACAGCAGTGACAATGCTGGATCCCTAACCCATTGAGCCATCAGGGGACTCTGACCTTGACAATTTTGAAGAGCACTGGTCAGTTAAATTGTATATTATCTCTCAATTTGGGTTTGTATGAGTTTCCTTGCGATTAAATTCAGTTTGTTCATTTTGGCAAGGATTCCACCAAGTGATGGGGGTCCTTCTCAATACGTTGCACAGGGAGCTACAGATTGTCAGCATGTTTTGTTACTTTGACCACTTGCTTAAGGAGAAATCTACAGGGTTTCTTCACTCCAAAGTTGTTCTATTTCTCACTGTAATTAATAGGCATCTCATGTAGAGGTTCTTTGATACTATGTAAATATCCTATTCCCAGTCATATTTTCAGCCACAAATTTTAGCATTCCTTGATGATACTTCCTTGAAATAATTATTACCATGGTGTTTGCAATTGGTGATATTCCACTTCCGTCATCTCTTCCCCATTTATTTATTGGAATGTTATAGTAAGAAAGAACTTTCCCTTTTCTTCCACTTATCTATTTGTTTATTTATTCAGTCATTAACGTGGACTCTTATTTACTGTTTTAGTCTGTACATTTATAATTCATTTTTATCATTTCTTATTTTGTTGCCCAAATTGTCCCAGATTTCAAAGCCCCGTTAAGTTAGCCTATGTTATTTCAATATGTCCCCATCCATCATTTTCTTGTTGTTTGGGTCTTTTTTTTGGCGGGGAGAGACCATACCTCCAGCATGCAGAAGTTTTCCCTGGTCAGGGATTGAAGCTATGTCACAATAGTGACAGTGCTGGATCCTTAACCCATTGAGCCACCAGGGAACTCCATCCCCATGATTTTTTGAGTCCTTCCTTCCTTGCTGGTCCCACAAGATGTACCATGTTCACTCTGTACTTTTTCTGCCCAGTCATATAATCATCCATCTCTTTAAGAATGCCTGCTCTCTTTTTATTGGTGATTAGAAACAAAGATCTGGGAGTTCCCGTTGTGGCGCAGTGGTTAACGAATCTGACCAGGAACCATTAGGTTGCGGGTTCGGTCCCTGCCCCTGCTCAGTGGGTTAACGATCCGGCGTTGCCGTGAGCTGTGGTGTAGGTTGCAGACGTGGCTCGGATCCCGCATTGCTGTGGCTCTGGTGTAGGCCGGTGGCTACAGCTCCGATTCGACCCCTAGCCTGGGAACCTCCATATGCCACGGGAGCGGCCCAAGAAATAGCAAAAAGACAAAAAAAAAAAAGAAACAAAGATCTGGATACTAGGTGCTCATTGCTCCTGGGGTGTCATTGTGTCTTCACTCAGTGGGCAGAGCTCGGAGCTATATCTATGTATGACATACACACGTCTGTTCTTATTTCCACATCTGTCTGTCTACTTATTAAAAGCATGATGTTATACCGATACCTCCCATTTCATTTCCACACTCAGGGTTCCATTCTGTCCTTTCTTTTTCTTATTTGTGATTATATCCTCTGACAGTAAAAAAACCTGGGCCTCATTATGCATAATTTGTTGACATTTGCTCAACCCTAGATCATACATAAAGCAGGTTTAGAATTGCTAATCTATAAACTATTTGAAACACATATTTACTAATTGGAGTACAATACAGTACTCTTTAGCCTTAAAGAATATAGTGTAAATTGCTGTCTGAAGTTATTTAGATTAATTCTTCTTCCTTGGCACCTTTTACTGCGGTTAGGTTATGTTACTTTATGTTGTAATAAAGTCAACACATGTTTTTAAAAATGAAAAATATTTGTAAAAATTTTGAAAAACACTCTGTATATGAAACTCTTTCTTGCTCATAACCCAGAAATATTCTGAGGCTAGGTACTCCTAGTGTCTCTACCTGTTCTTCTGTAGGGAGATTCAAACCCTGATTACTTCCTGCCCTATGATTTTCACCAGTACCCTTCTCTGTTCCAGTATCACCTGTTTCTTTACTGCTCTGAGAAGTGCTTTAAAATCCTGAATTTCAATCTAGCCCGCCTCCACCGAACTCCCCACTGGTTTGGCCTCAGCCCAACTAAAACGTTTTGATACCTGTCGGACCGCCTTCATCCGTGGTGAGTTTTCCATATCCATTATCGGTTCTACCTGGATCAAACAAATTTAACCCCCTTTATTTTCTCTTGAGTTGAAGGAGGCCACCAGGTGGCGCCTGAGAGTCCCCTGCAGTTCCTTTTAAAAGTCAGCCTCACCAGTGGTGAGTCTGGCTTTTAGGAAGCGATGGCGTTCCTGAGAAGTGGGAGAGACATTCTTGTTGGATTTTTAATTTAGTTAAGAAATTTCTTGCTGTTTAGGTCTTCATCTCAGCCTCAGCAGAACGACACAGGAAGCACGATTTAGCCTCTGTCCTGTCTTTGCCTAGAAACCGTGTGATCCTTCCCCTTTCCTTTCATTAAAACTTCTTCCAAGGAAAAACAAACTTTTATTGTTTGCTAACAGCCATAATGCCAGGACCTGCCAGGACTCTTCACAATAAGTGTGACTGGGGTGGGGGTTGGGGTGGGGGGCTTGATCTGTCAGCTTTGTTGCAAAAAAAGCTTAGCTTAGACATCAAGGCGCTGTAATTCATGCAGAAAACTCCACAGTCAGCACCTCCTGGAGGGTTCCCTGAGCAGTCCTGGACTTCAGTTTTCTTATGTGTAAAATTTAGGGTCTTAAACATAAATCCCTCAAGACTGGGGGTGGGGATAACATAAGTCTATGAAGAGTCTGACTAAACTAGAATCGCAAAGTGTATGCCCTACTAAAATGCATTCACATTTAGATTTTTTAAAAACACTGAGAAGACCAAACAAAATTACTTTTGGACATTGAGTGTGTCCAGAAAGCCACTAATTTGTGGTTTACAAACTAGAGAATCTTTCATTAAGGTTTCTTTCAGGTCTGAGGTTCTCTGAATACTCTTCTGCTTGAACTACTAGCCACAGCCATCCTTCTCCATCACCTCTGCGAGTCTAAATCCTAACTTCTTACAAAACCCGACCAAGGAGTTCCCATTGTGGCTCAGTGGTTAACGAATCCAACTAGGAACCATGAGGTTGCGGGTTTGATCCTTGACCTTGATCAGTGGGTTAAGGATCTGGCGTTGCCGTGAGCTGTGGTGTAGGTCGAAGACGAGGCTCGGATCCCTCGTTGCTGTGGCTCTGGCATAGACTGGCGGCTACAGCTCTGATTCAACTCCTAGCCTGGGAATCTCCATATGCCGCCAGGGTGGCCCTAGAAAAGGCGAAAAGACACAAAATAAAACAAAACCCCGCTCAAGTGCCACCTCCTCCAGGAAGTTTTCCTTAATTTGTCCTCTCTAAATTAAACATTTTGTTTCTCTTTTGAGTTCTTCTGGCTTTCTCACATACCCTCTTTATGGCTCCTATTGCTATTTCACTGTATTGTGGTCACCAGTTTTTCCCTAAATACATATTGTTAAGCTCCTTGAGGGCAGAGCCCATGTCTGAGTTTGGTCTACCCCTGGCCTGGGAATTTTTAAATGCCACAGGCACAACCGAAAAAATACAAAAACAAAAACCAACCATAGAATTTTGTATCTTCACCATCTGGAAAATCAGTTAAATATTTACTGAGTTCCTACTCTGTGCTAGACATGGTTTTAGGCACTACACTCAGCAAGAAGTAGTGGGGACTTGATAAACATTTGCTGAATGATGCTCTTAAATAAGTACCAAAATAATGAAAATGAAAAAGACAGTCAATCCCAAATGTGTGGGACGACAGAGTGACTCTCATACTCTGCTGGCCTCAGATCTTTGCCCTCTAGTGATTCCCATCTTCTTAACATTGCACAGCAAGAGGGATTTTGCAGATGTGACTACAGTTACTAATCAGCTGACCTTAAGATGGAAAGATTATCTGCGTGGGTTCAGTTTACTCGTGTGAGGCCTTTAAAAGCAGGGAGTCTTTCTTTCAGCTGGTGGTAAAAGATGGCATCAGAGAGATTCAAAGCCTGAGAGGGACTTGGTGCATTATTGCTGACTTACCTGGGCCTGGCATTGGCTGCTGAAAGCTGGGAGCAGCCCTCGACTGACTGCCAGCAAGAAAATGGGGAGCTCAGTGCTATACCCCTGCAAGGAGCAATTCTGCCAACATCTGAATGAGATTGGAAGCACCTTCTTTCCCAGAGCCTCCAAATAAGAGCCCAGGCCAGCTGACACCTGGACTTTGGCCTTGTAAGACCTTAAATAGAAAATCCAGCCGAGCTTGTCTGAACTTTTGACTTTGGAACCGTGAGACAATAAATGGGTGCTGTTTGAATCTGCTAAGTTTGTGGTCATTCGTTATGCAGCAATAAGAACCTAACATAGGCACTCAGCCAGCACTATGGGGAGACCCATGTGGAGCAGAACTAAGGCCTCCAGGTAGAAGTGAGCTTCCACTTGCTACACAGCCAGGGCAGGGGGGTGCGGGGGGTGGGGGGGTGAGCCTTTTCAGGAAGGGACCTTCCCACCCCACTCAAGCCTTCAGGTGCAGCACCGGCCAACATCCCACCTGCAACCTCACAAGGGATCCTGAGCCCAACCACCCAACCAGCTGCTCCCAAGTTCCTGAGTCCCAGACATCAAGAGAGGGAAGAAATGATTATCGTTTTAAGCCACTGAGTTCGGAGGCGGTTTGTGACACTGCAAAATGTCACTGATGGAGAAAATGCTCAGCCAATGTTTAGGATTGATTCGCTGCCCTAGAGCCGATCACCCAGAGGGGGCACGTCCACTCCTTTTTTCTCTGGTGTCCAGAATTCAGACGGTGCAGCAGCCTCAGTCTTTCGGAGGCAGATTCTCTGGGTCTTTTGTCAGCTTCCCTGCTCTCCTGCAGCCCCTCCTTGGAAATTCCCGCCTTTTCTCAGAATCTAGAGTTGCTTGGGTCACTCTGGTCAGCATGCTTAAGAGCAAACTAAGCTTCCTTAGGATCAAAAGGAGAAAAAAGTGTTTTTTTAAAGAGAGAAGAAACATTTACTTCATAAGCATACTGTCAAGTAATAATAGAATGAAAACAATACACTATATGCAGTCATTGAAAAGACAGGAAAAAGGGAGTTCCCTTCGTGGCTCAGTGGTTAATGAACCCGACTAGAATCTGTGAGGATGAGGGTTCGATCCCTGGCCTTGCTCAGTGGGTTAAGGATCCGGCATTGCTGTGAGCTGTGGTGGAGGTCACAGACGTGGCTCAGATCCCGTGTGGCTGTGGCTGTGGCGTAGGCCGGCAGCTGTAGCTCCGATTCAACCCCTAGCCTGGGAACCTCCATATGCCATAGGTGCAGCCCTAAAAAAGAGAGACAGGGAAAAAGCTCTCTATATAGATGTGGAACACTGACCAAGATTGTTAGGAGTATTAGGACAACAGATCTATTTTTAAAGGAAAAGAGCAAGGTTCAGAACAATGTGTACACTTAGCTATATCACTGTTGTCAATAAATACTGTAGAGGATAGAATATCTCTGGTATTAAAAATTGTCTTTGGGAAAGAGCCCCTGATGGTTGGGGGCAGCAAGGGAGGGAGCTCTCTTTACTGTGTATCTTTCGTGCTTTGAAAATCTATGTATCTGTTTTATTTATTTATTTATTTATTTATTTATTTATTTATCTTTTTGGGGCGCACCTGCGACATATGGAGGTTCCCAGGCTAGGGGTCCATTCAGAGCTGTAGCCACTGGCCTACGCCAGAGCCACAGCAATGCTGGATCTGAGCCACATCTGCGACCTACACCACAGCTCACAGCAATGCCAGATCCTTAACCCATTGAGCAAGGCCAGGGATTGAACCCACAACCTCATGGTTCCCAGTTGGATTCGTTAACCACTGAGCCAGGACGGGAACTCCCACGTGCCTGTTTTAAAAGTGAATTCCTTTCTTGCAAGGAGATAGTAGGAGCTCACCACCATTATCCTGTTTCCCTAATTCCCTCCCTTTTGGGGGGCTGTACCCACAGCATATGTAAATTACAGGCCAGGGATTGAATCTGGGCTGCAGCTGCAGCAATGCCAGATCCTTAACCCATGGTGCCACAGTGGGAATTTTTTTTTTGACCGCACGCACAGCATGATCCCCCAGATCCGGGATCGAACCATTGACACAACTGCAACCAGAGACTTAACCCACTGAGCCATGAAGGAACTCCCCCTAATCCCCTCCCTTAACACACTTGCAACTAGAACTCTGCACACGCGCCCCTTCCTTCCACAAGCACACCTGAACAGTTAGCATATAGTCAGATGCTGACCCGTATACTGACTCTGCACACAAAGACATCGTGTTTGCTTGTCCTCACAGACATCCCCATGCACGTACCCAGCAAGAGTCCCATGTGTGAATATGGGTGTTTTTATGTGCATTAATGTATGTGCATATGTGTAGATATGTCTATGTCCATATGTGTCTATATGCACATGTACATTTGACCCAGCCCCTGTCCCCTCAACCCTCACCTGTGCCCACTGCCATGTCTACACCTGGATGGAGCCCTCCAATTACAAAATTGGTTAAAAGAATCCTATTCGAAAGCCGTGAAGGGGCCTAATTATAGGTGACTGTAAAACTCTAATTAGAGGAGGACTCATTAGCTGCCAAACAAGGGAGGAGAACACAGACGTGAAATTCAAAGACTGAATGGCAAGTGCAGCTTCCTAGACAGTTAGGAGAGTGGGGCTTAATTGCCCTTTGACAAAACTGGGATGGGGTGGACAGGAAGTGGGGAGGGGAGTCCTGCAGGCTTCCCTGGCCTGTTCCTCTAGCATCTGCCCCAAGGCCGTTTCTATGAAAACAGTCACTTGCCTTCCACTGCCAGCGGATGAAGTAAGAGCAGCCGGTGACTGGCATCCTGCTCTCCCCTTCCTGCTCTCAGCTGCCTCCGGGCTCCTCAGGAATCCCAGGTCCTTGGTCCCCTTCCCACCTACCAGAATCCCTCCTCTGGGCTGCAAGCGTGTCTTGTGGAGAGGACACACATCCTAATCGTGACTCAGCCGTTCCCTGGCTGTATGACCTTTAAGGGGCACTTAAACTAAATGAACCTGTTTCCCCCATTACAAAATGGGCTGATAGCATCTGTCTTCGAGAGGTGTGAACAAGCAGAGAATGGTAATGGAAAGTGCTTCGTAAACTGCAAGTTGCTACCTAATTATTAGGCCCTTATGGGCCAGATCCACTGGACCAGATCAGGCACTCCTGGAGGATGGGACTCATGTCTGAGTCATCTCTGCATTCAGCCTCCTGCTCCGGTTCTCTGATAGAATGGGACTGAAGAGTCATTATCTTTGGGGGTTCAGAGGCAGACCAGAATGAAAATGTCTGTCTTCTCTGCCTCAGTGGGAACAAATGGATACAACCATTGGCAGGGGGATGGAGCAGTGGTGGCAGGACTTGAATTCCAATATTTATTGAGCATTTACTGTGTAGCAGGCCTCATCTTAAGAAGTTTACGTGGATTCATTGATTTGATCCTCATAATACCCTTAAGAAGAAGAACCTTATCAGCATCATCCCCATGTAAAAGATGAGAAAAGATTTGGGAACTTACCCAAAGCTATACTGCTTTGGGTATTAGGGGAGCAGGCCTGAACCAAGGCAGCCTGGCTCCTTTGCCCACTTTCTTTAACTATGTAGAGTTTAGGTACCAGCTAGCAGGTGGTGAATGACATTTGCAGCCTTTTTTCGTGCCCTTATGTTATAGCTAATATTTCTTGGGTGCTTATAATATACTGGGCACTGTGTTAAGATTTTGCATGATATCTCCTTTAATTCTTCCAATGACCCTATAAAATTAATGCTGTTGTATATTTCTCCCATTTTACAGGCGAAGAAACAGAGGCCCAAAGAGGTAAAATAAGTTGCCCAAGATTACAGTGAGAGAAGAAGGTACAGGCATAGCCCCCTCTTTTTTTTTTTTTTTTTTGTCTTTTTGCCATTTCTTGGGCCACTCCTGCGGCATATGGAGGTTCCCGGGCTAGGGGTCGAATCGGAGCTGCAGCTGCCAGCCTACGCCAGAGCCATAGCAACGCAGGATCCGAGCCAAGTCTGCGACCTACATACACCACAGCTCACGGCAACACTGGAACCTTGACCCACTGAGCAAGGGCAGGGATCGAACCCTCAACCTCATGGTTCCTAGTCGGATTCGTTAACCACTGCGCCATGACGGGAACTCCCCCCTCTCTTTTTTTTATAATAAATTTTATTGGAGTATAGTTGACTTAGAAAGTTGTGTTAGTTCCAGGTGCATAGCAAAGTCAATCAGTTATACATGTACCTGTTTCTGTTCAGATTCTTTTCCCAAATAGGTTATTATACAGTATTGAGTAGTACAGGGTATACAAGTTATATAGTAGGTCCTTCTTACCCATCTATTTTATGTATAGTAGCATGCATATATTAAATCCCAGCCTCCTAACTTTCCCTCCCAGCCCACATTTCCCCTTTGGTAACCATAAATTTGGTTTCAAAATTTTTGAGTCTGTTTTGTAAGTTCTTTTCGATCTTTTTTGTTAGATTCCACAAATAAGTGATCTCATATATCTGTCTTTCTCTGACTTCATTTAGTATGATAATTTCTAGGTCCATACGTGTTGCTGCAAATGGCATTATTTCATTCTTTTTCATGGCTGAGTGATATCCCATTGTGTATATGTACCACATCTTCTTTATCCAGTCCTCTGTGGATGGACATTTAGGTTGCTTCCATGTCTTGGCTATTGTAAATAGTGCTGCAGTGAACATTGGGGTGCATCTGTCTTTTTGAATTATAATTTTCTGCGGATATGTGCCCTGGAATAGGATTGCTGGATCATATGATAGTTCTATATTTAGTTTTTAAAGGACCCTCCATGCTGTTCTCCATAATGGTTGCGCCAATTTACATTCCCACCAGTAGTGTAGAATGATTCCCTTTTCTCCACATCCTCTCCAGAATTTTTTGTTGGTAGATTTTTTTTTTTCCTTTTTTGGCTGCCCCAGGGCATGTGGTGTTCCTGGGCCAGGGGTGAGATCCAAGCTGCAGTTGCAACCTATGCCACAGCTGTGGCAATGGGGGATCCTTAACCCACTGTGCTGGGCTAGGGATCAAACCTGCATCCCAGGGCTCCAGAGACACACCACCAATTCTGCTGTGCCACAAGCAGTAACTCCTGTTGGTAGATTTTTTGATGATGACCATTCTGATTGGTGATTCCTCAATGTATTAATTTGCATTTCTCTAATAATTAGTGATGTTTAGCATCTTCTCATGCGTTCTTTGGCCCTCTTCTTTGGAGCATATCCGTCTACTGTGCTTCACAGATATTGTTTTTTACAAATTGTAGTTTTGTGGCAGCCCTGCATAGAGCAAATATCTTGATGCCATTTTTTCCAACAATTTTGCTCACTTCACATCTGTGTCACATTTCGTTTTTGTTTTTGTCTTTTTAGGGCTGCACCCATGGCATATGGAGGTTCCCAGGCTAGGGGTCTAATCGGAGCTGTAGCCACTAGCCTATGCCAGCAATACCAGATCCGAGCGACCTACACCACAGCTCATGGCAAAGCCAGATCCTTAACCCATTGAGCAAGGCCAGGGATGGAACCCAGAACTTCATGGTTCCTAGTCAGATCCGTTTCCGCTGCACTACAACGGGAACTCTGTGTGTCACATTTCAGTAATTCTCCCAGTATTTCAACTTTTTCATTATTGCTCTATTTATTATGGTAATCTGCGATGAGTGATCTTTCATGTTCATATTGCAAAAAGATTATGACTCACTGAAGACTCAGAAGATGGCTAGCAATTTTTAGCAGTATTTTAACATTAAGGCATACACATTGTTTTTTTTAGATGTAATGCTATTGCATACTTACTCAACCACAGTATGGTGTAAACATGATTTTTAAATTGAAGTTTAGTTGATTTACACTGCTATGTTAGTTTTAGGTGTGTAGCATGATGATTCAGTTTTTTTATGATCATATTCCATTATAGCTTATTATAGCTTATTATAATATATTGAATGTAATTCTCTGTGCTATACAGTAAATCCTTGTTGCTTATCTCTTTTACATATAGTAGTTTATATGTTACTCTCATACTCCTAATTTGTCCCTCCCCTCCTCCCCTTTGGTAACCATAATTTTGTTTTGTTTCTATGAGTCTGCTTCTGTTTTTTTTTTGTCTATGAGTCTGTTTCTGTTTTGTATATAGAGTCATTTGTATTATTTTTTATGTTCCACATATAAGTGATATTATATAGTATTTGTCTTTGACTTACTTCACTTGGTATGAGAATCTCTAGTTCCATCCATGTTGCTGCAAATGGAAACATTTCATTCTTTTTTATGGCTGAGTAATATTCCAATATATGTTTTATGTATATACATACACACATCTTCTTAAGCCAATGGTTTGTTGATGAGTGCTTGAGTTATGTCTATGTCTTAGCTATTATAAATGGTATTGCTATGAATGTTGGGGTGCATGTATCATTTTGAATTAGTTTTCATTTTTTCCAGATATTTACCTGGGATTAAGATTGCTGAATCATATGGTAGCTCTCTTTTTAGTTTTTAAGGAAACGATATGTTTTCCATAGTGGCTGCACCAACTTAGATTCCCACCAACAGGAGGGTTCCTTTTATCCCACACCCTCTCCAGCATTTGTTATTTGTAGACTTTTTGATGATAGCTATTCTGACCAGTGTGAAATGATACCTCATTGTAGTTTTGACTTTCATTTCTCTCATCATTTGTGATGCTGATCATCTTTTCATGTGCCTTCTGTAGTGACCATCTGTATTATCTCCTTTGGAAAAATGTCTCTTTAGATCTTCTGCCCACTTTTGGATTGGATGTTTGGTTTTTTTATATTGTTTTATGAGTTCTTTGTGTATTTGGGGTATTAGCCCCTTGTTCATTGTGTCATTTGCACATATTTTCTCCCATTCCATAGATTGTCTTTTGTCTTTTTTACAATTCCCTTTGCTGTGCAAAAGCAAAAGCTTTTGATTAGGTGCCATTTGTTTGTTTTTACTTTTATTTCTTCTGCTTTAGGAGACTGGTCTAAGGAAATGCTGCTGCAATTTATGTCAGAGAATGTTTTGCCTATGTTCTAGGAGTTTTATGGTATCATGTCTTATATTTCGGTCTTTAAATCATTTTGAGTCTATTTTTGTATATGGTGTGAGGGAACATTGTAATTTTATTGATTTACATGTAGCTCTCTAGTTTTCCCAATACCACTTGTTGAGGAGACTGTCTTTTCTCTATTGTATATTCTTGCCTCCTTTGTTGTAGATTAATTGCCTTATGTGCATGGGTTTACTTCTGGGCTCTCTATTCTGTTTCATTGATCCATATGTTTGTTTTTGTGCCAAAACCATGCTCTTTTGATTACTGTAGTCTGTAGTATAGTGTAAATTCTATAAGGATTATAACTCTAGTTTTGTTCTTTTTCCTCAGGATTACTTTGGAAATTTTGTGTGTGTGTGTGTGTGGTTCCATATACATTTTAGGATTATTTGTTCTGGTTCTGTAAAAAAGAAGTCATGGGATTTGATAGGAGTTGCATTAAATCTATAGACTGCTTTAGGTATTATGGCCATCTTAACAATATCAATTCTTCCAATCCTGGAGCATGGGGTATCTTTCTATTTCTTTGAATCATCCTCGGTTTCCTTTAGCAAGGTTTTCAAATTTTCAGCATATGGGTCTTTCACCTCCTTGGTTAATAAACAGAACTTTTGGGAGTTCTCGTCGTGGCGCAGTGGTTAACGAATCCGACTAGGAACCATGAGGTTGCGGGTTCGGTCCCTGCCCTTGCTCAGTGGGTTAACGATCCGGCGTTGCCGTGAGCTGTGGTGTAGGTTGCAGACGCGGCTCGGATCCCGCGTTGCTGTGGCTCTGGCGTAGGCCAGTGGCTACAGCTCCGATTAGACCCCTAGCCTGGGAACCTCCATATGCTGGGGAAGCGGCCCAAAGAAATAGCAAAAAGACAAAATAAATAAATATCCTGTGAACAGTAAAACGGCCCAAAGAAATAGCAAAAAAAAAAAAGGCAAAACGATAAAATAAAATAAATAAACAGAACTTTTTTTTTTTTTGCTTTTTAGGGCCACACCCACGGCACATGGAAATTCCAAGGGTAGGGTAGGCGTCGAATCGGAGCTACAGCTGTCGGCCTATGCCACAGCAACACATGTTTCCAGCCACATCTGTGACCTGCACCACAGCTCACAGCAATGCCATATCCCTGACCCACTGAGCAAGGCCAGGGATTAAACCTGAATCCTCATGGATACTATTTGGATTTGTTTCTGTTGTGCTACAATGGGAACTCCCAATAAACATAGCTTTTATATGCACCTGGAAACAAAATATTCAAGTGACTCACTTTATTGTGATATTCTCTTTATTGCAGTGTTCTGGAACCAAAGCCACAAGCCCTCAGGAGGTGTGCCTGTAGAATTAAAGTTGGAATCTGGTTAGTCTGACTCAGAACCTGCATCCTGAACCACATAATATTTCGCAGTTACTTTGCAAAAGCAGCTGCCTCCTCTGTGGAAGCTGTAAGGTTGATTCTGTGTGGTCCAGCTAGTTTTGTTTTAAGAGGAGAGAAGTCTGGTGGGGGAGGACCACTCTGGATGTAGAGAAGAGACTGAGCCAGATAAGGAGTGCAAGGGGAGAAGGAGGGAGAGGGAAGGAGAAGTGTGGTGACAGTGATAGTGTGTCTTCCAGAAGCAAGATGTTTTGTTAGTTGCTTTGCGGTGAAAACATGATAAAGGCCTCCAAAGGGTTTGTGGTCTTGAGGTGGCAAAAAACTAACCCTCAAATGAGTAGGCTATAAAGCCTACATGTGGAAGAGAGGAGCTTTGGAGGTTTATCATGGGGAGATAGGCATATGGTGGATGGACTTAGAAGAAGTGTCATGGATAAGGAGGAATTTTTTTTTTTGTCTTTGATTTTTCTTAGTTTTATTGAGATCTGATTGACAAATAGCACTGTATGTATTTATGGTGTACAGCATACTGGCTTGACTTAACACATATCATAAAATTATCACCATAATAAGTTTAGTTAACATCTGTCATCTCACATAGATACAATAAAACCAAAGAAACAAAAGAACAAGAATAAGGGAGAAAACATTTCTTTTAATGAGAACTTTGAGGATCTACTTTTTTTGCAACTTTCAAAACCACGATATAGTCCTCATGTTTTGACCTATAAATATAAGGCCAAAGAAAGTCTGGGAAACCCTTTAAGTTTTCATTGTCACATGTATCTTGGGAGATAAATAAAAAGGATCCCCTCACCCAATATAGGCTTGAAAAAGGATGTTTTTGTGGGATTAAGTTTAGTGGACTATATATCACAAATTTATCCATAGGGAGGAAATTAACTATTAATGAATTTGAGTCTTTTAAAATAATCATTGCAGCCGTCTTACAGAAGTGCTATGAGGATTTGGTGAGCTCATATGGGTTAAGCAGATTGAATGGGGCCTGCCAGGTACGGTAGTAAGTAATTGGTAAGTGTTTGCTGATGTGATGTGTGAGACAAAGCCCCTCCCCTCAAGGACGCCACCATGTAACTGTAGTCGCCCAGTCCAGCAGGACACTGCAGAAATAGGCATATGGGCAAGAAAGGGCCCTAAAGGGGAGTGATTCTTATGGATGCTCGTCTGCTGTTCAACCTGATCCTGCCCCCTAACAGCCAAGCTCTCTTCATGCCTCCCCAAACTCCTCAGTGATATGGTGCCTATCAACTCTTCCCAAGCCTAGGACTTCCGCCAGTGTGCAGGCGTCAGAGCCCCCCATGCATTTTTGGAGGTGACTTTTATCCCCCTTCAGCTCAGCAAACTTGTGGGGCTTAAGTCTTTGCCTGGGACAAATGAGATTATGTTCCCTTCAGAGGAAAAATAAAAAGACAATCTTCACCTCTTTCTGGACAGAGATATTCATTTGTCTGATCACCTGCAAAGCAGATGCGCCTCTGAGATGCCCTCTTTCTTGTTCACTTGGGGGTGAAAAATTACCAGCAAAAAACCAATTAGTATCTTCTGCAAGCAGGTCCCAAGCCTTCTGGAGCCAATTCTTTTACTCCATCCTCTGCACATAAGCAGCATCTGCTTTGGGATCTGGTCCTAATTGAGTCCAACCTGTGCCATTATCATTTGTTAGTTGCAGCCCCAAGAGAGGGGGGTAGGGAGGGGAAGGGGCCCCATCCTTCCTTTGACTCAAGCCTAGAAGAAGGCAATCAGGAGAGAGGGTGGCTGGCCAGAGGGGTCAGAGGTCATCCATGAAGGAACTACCTAGATATCTGATTTACATGTGATGAAAAAGAATTAAAAAAAAAAAAAAGAATCTTTTCTGAGCACTTATTATTGCACCAGGCACTGTTCTAAATGCTGTAGATGGATTAACAGATTAGCAGATTTAATCGCCACAACTCTCCAAGTTAGGTATTCTTATTAGTTCTCATTTTTAAAAATGAGGGAAATAGGGCCACTAAAAAGTTAAGTATTTGGCCAAGGTCCCACCACTGAATTGAAGGGAAACCAAAATTTGGGCCTCGACATTCCTGGGGCTACCTCTGTGTTCGCACCCATGTGCTGCACAGCTTCTCACCTCCTCTGCCCCTTGGCTGCCCCCAGAGAGCTGGGTCAGTGGCAGCACCTGAGCAAAGACCCAAGTGCAGGTGCTGCTGCTGAGAACCACCCAGCCTGGGTCTCCTCCGTCTCCCAGTTACCTGCTGAGAGAGCCTGGATCCGCATCAGGTAGGGGTGCCCCGAGGTGAGAGCTCTGACCTGGCTGCAGAGGGAGGTGCAGAGGAAAGAGGCAGTGTTGGGGGGCACCTGGTCTACCAGGGAAATGGGATGTGCAGCAGATTGAGAGAGGCAAAGGCACGTTCAGGTCTGCCACTGGGGCAATGGCCTGGAACCCAGAGCCCAAACTCTCTAGTAAAGCACGCCCTGTGGCCCCTGCCAACCTCCCAGCCTCAGGTGCTTGCCTTGAATGAAGACTGAGAAGAGGACATTCTTCCCTCATGTCACAGCTTCTCATTTCCACCCTACCAGCAAAGCCCTGCATCCCCCTCACAGCAGAAGACCTGCTTGGATTCAAATCCAAATGCCAGGCTCCAATTCTATTTCTCAGAGCACAGGGTTACACGTTCAGATATCCTTGGGAAATAACAGAGGTATCAGCCAGTAGTGAGTGAGTGGTGCCCCCTGTCTTGACTAGAAGAGCACACATTTTGCCTGAAGGCTTTCAGGAGAAAAACATTTTGAAAAACACTGCTGAGCAGTGCAAGGCTCTGGGTCAGTCACTGCAAGGGTCTTAGTTCCCAAGGAGGAGGATCGAGGGGAATGGGCCCAGAATTCCTCTTTTTCTGTGAATTCCTAATAGTAAGGAAGCAGCCTGGTGTGGTTCATCTGCTCTGTAAAGGCATGGGTGGACTCTGAAGCCAGATTACGTGATTTTGATCCCAGCTCTACTGTTTTGCCTTTGTGACTTGGGACAAATTATATGCCTCCCTCTGCCTCAGTGTCTTCTTCTCTAAGATGAGGAGAATGGCAAGGCCCACTTCATGAGAAATGTTGTAGGAATTAAATGTCATAGGTAAAGTGCCTAGAAGAGTGTCTGGCATGTATTTAGTGCTATATAAGTGTTAGCGATTCTTATTTCTATAGTCCTCATTTCACAAATTCTGGATGCTGTGGACATATAATGACAGCCTACAGTTCTGTAGGCAGCTTGACAGCAGGAAGGTAATCAAAAGAGTTAATGTTTGTTGCAATTATCTCTAACTTTCCCGGTTCCCTGGAGTTCACAGTTATATCCCTACTTATTATTTTATAATTAGTAGTAATAAATAATTAGCAATAGAATTACTTATATAATACAATGTAAGAGTTCCCATCGTGGCTCAGTGGTAACCAACCCAACTAGTATCCACGAAGACACAGGTTTGAGCCCTAGCCTTCCTCATTGGGTTAAGGATCCAGTCTTGCCATAAGCTGTGGTATAGTTTGCAGACATGGCTCAGATCCCGAGTTGCTGTGGCTGTGGCATAGGCTGGCAAGCTGTACCTCTGATTTTTCACCCCTAGCCTGGGAACTTCCATATGCCATGGTTGTGGCAAAATAAATAAATAAATAAATAAAATAACAATACAATGTACTACTATTAATAAAATAATTAAAAGTAATGATTACATACAGAGAGAGCTTTCTGTGAGTTGGACATCATACTAAATTTTGTGAGTTTTTTTGCCACACCTGCGGTGTACAGAAGTTCCCAGGTCAGGAATCCAACCTGAGCTACAGCAGTGAGAGTGCCAAATCTTTAACTGCTAGACCACCAGGGAACTCCCTAAATGTTTTCTGTATATTCCATCTCAATCTTCACATTAATCCTATGTGACAAGGACTATTATTGTCTCCGTTTTACAGATGAAGTTTCTGAGGTTTGGAGCTACTAACTAATTTTCTCTGTCAAAATTTTCTTTTTCTTTTTCAGCTGCATCTGCTGCATTTGGAAGTTCCCAGGCCATGGACTGAATCCAAACCGGAGCTGAGACCTAAGCCACAGCTACAGCAACACTGGATCCTTAACCCACTGTGCCACAGTGGGAACTCCCTCAGTTAATTTTTTAAAAAGCAGAAAAATGTACTTTTTAATATAACTCTATCTCAGTATCTATGAATTTAATATAACTTTTAATATAGATTGAAATATATAACTAGATTTAATATAACTCTATTTCAGTATCTATGAATCTTATAGACAAGCAATTTTGGGGATAAGAACCATCCTCTAAAAGGAAACTCTTCTAGAGCTTGTTTCCAGGTAATGACCTGTCAGGCTTGGGAAAGACTGGAGTAAAAGGAAGCAGAGAAACTCAAGACTGAAGATGTGCATTTTATTTTATTTTATTAGTGCTATTTTTTGGCTATGCCTGTGGCATTTGGAAGTTCTGGGCCAAGGATGGAACCTGTGCCATAGCAGTGACAATGCTGGATCATTAACCTGTTGAGCCACCAGGAAGATCTGAAGATGTGCATTTTAAAATGTGCAAACGTGAAACTGTGAAAAAACGTGTCCAGTATTTGACATTTTCTTAAGTGCTTTCTGGTTGCCCCAGATCTTTTCTGAAACAAGGCATTGTTTGTGCAACTAAATAAAGAGTGATGTCACACTCTTTTTCTTGAAAAGTCCTCTACAACATTTGTGTAGTCCCCCTTCTTTAAATGGGAAAGCTGAAACTGGGAGGGGTTAGGTGACTTGCCCAAAATTTGGTGCAGGGCCAGGACTCAAACCTGTTTCCAGCTTGCAGACTTTCTCGGCACTGTGCTGCCTAAGAGTTGGAACCGCTGCCAGTGCAAGTCAATCAAGCTGCCTTATTCAAGACACTGTACTAAATGCCACGGAGGAATCAGAGGATCTGGACTAAACATTCCTTAAGCCTACAATGGAGAGGTCAGGCACATGGGGAAGTGGGTTAATAGTAGAAATGTCCCAAAGCAGTGCAATGGGAAACGAAGGGGAAGCAGTTTTCAAATGTCAAAGAGGAAGTCAGAGTGTGTGCATTTCAAGAGCTTTGTGCACAAAGTATCCAGAACATGCGACCAAATAGAGGAAGCCGAAAGGGAGAGAGGCTGCTGCCCTGCTCTGCCCCTGACCCAATCATCCAGCGCCCAGCAGAACCCTCACGCACAGAGCCCTTGACGGCCGCAAAATGTCTCTTCCTTTTCCTTTCCTCAAGTTGCGTGTGTGTTTCATTATGATTTTGATTGAGGGCTGGAGGATTTATGCCCTGCAACCCTTCTCCCTAGCATTCTCATCACTTTAATTTGTTGAGCTGCCTAATTACCTAAATACTTCTGCCAAGAAGCAGGATGGGGATGCTGGGGCTGGTGCATCTCTCACCTTCCCCCTCTTCCCCCAGCAGTGCCATCCCCTTCTCAATTCCAAAGGCCCAGCAGTTTCCTTCGGAGTGTAACAGCTCCATTTCCCTCCAATATTAATAATTATGACATTAGAAGGGTGATCTGCTGCAATTCAGCCTTTCTATTTGCAGGCTGGTGGCTGCATATCAATAGCGTGATTAGGCAAATGAAATCAGCTTGGCACTGTTATGACATATTTACATGGCCAGAATGCATATGCTTCAATCTCATTGTTCCCGTTATTAAGCCATTTTATAATCTCATAACATTTAGACTCACACTTTGCATTTCTAATTAACTTGAGGAGTGACTTCGCTGGGAATTAATTGCAACTTGTGCATTCTTATACACACAAACTCACGGAGCCACAAACTCTGGTTGGCAATCATGCAATTCACCCCCAGAATGGACTCTAGGCTGACTTCTGTTCTAAACCATCCTCTCTGCCCATTGGGAAAAGTGGCTGCGGATGTTGGTTTTCATTAAAGTTTGGCTACAAATCGCGTGCAGGAACAATCTGAATGCCAGCGTCCTGTTTCCCTTTGGAGGGACTTGCTTCCACCTGAGAGGCCTTCACAAAGGAGAGGTTTGATGCGAGGCAGTGGTTTTCAGTCTTTTGGATTTCCTGGATCAATAGCATCTTTCAAGTAATAATGATGAAATGCGGGATTTAGGTTGAGCTATTATATTGCCCTTTCTGAAAATGACTTCAGGATGGAGCATGTGGCGTCTCTCTCACACTTCAGTTGGTTAGTTTGCATTTGAAAATACCTAATCAAAAGTCCATGCCCCTGAAGTGGCCACTACAAGCACTTTGATGATCTTTATCTCTTGTTAACATTAGAGTTTTGTTAATATGCACAATTGGTGTCAGGAATTGTTTTTTACTGGGGAAATGAGTGATGTTCAAGACATGTGAATTGGTTAGAAATATTGATGAAGCTTTTTTCTTTCATGAATCAATGGAGTAGCCTGGTAACCTATACCTTTCAGAATAGTCTGGTCATGTTTTAAGAAATGTACAGGATCTGGTTGCCTGGCTTTGATTTAGAAATGATCTGAATCTACTGTGAGTAAACTTTGCTTCAAGACACTTGATGGAGTGAACGGTTCTCAGCTGTGGATAATTTTGCACCCCCCACCCCCCAACTCCTGGCCCCAACCAGAAGCATTTATTTGCCATGTGTCTGGAGACATTTTTGCTTGTCACAATTGTATGTGTGTGTTGGGGGGAGCTACTGGCATCTAGTGGGTAGAGGCCAGAGATGCTGCTAAAGATCCTATAGTGCATAGGACAGCCATGTCCCCCAACAAAGAATGACCCTCCTCAAATGTCAATAGAGCACAGACACCCTGAAGAAGGATTGAGCTTTCTTTTTTTATGGGCTGCACTTGCGGCATATGGTAGTGCCCAGGCTGGGGGTCGAACCAGTGCTTCAGCTGCCAGCCTATACCACAGCCGCAGCAAAGTGGGATCCGAGCCCCCATCTGTGACCTACATCATAGCTCACGACAATACTGGATCCCCAGCCCACTGAGTGAGGCCAGGGATGGAACCTGCATCCTTGTGGATACTAGTCAGGTTCATAACCTGCCAAGCCACAGTGGGAATTCCCAAGGATAGTGCTTTGACTCCACTAAGCTCACAGAAGCTGTAGGACTGTTTTAATAGCTAATTGCTAATGTGTGCCTCTGTTGCAGAATTTAGTCTGTGCCTTTCTTTCCCCATAATATAGGGCCTGCTGGTGAGGTTGGAGGGAAGTTAGCGATGTCTCTCAAAAAGAACCTAATAAATGTGCAGGACCAAGTTGTCTTAGGTCAGTTTGACACGACAGTGGAGATTCTCAGTTTTTTATTTTGGAAACTTTAAATCTTGTTAATTCCTGACCTTAACAAGCAACAACTACTGCCCACTATTACCATCATGTAATAACAGAAGAAAAAAGCTTTTACATCAAGACATTCAATAAAGAATGACCCTTAAAGTAAAATACGTTCAGTTTTTTAAAACACTTAGTTTTGCCAAACTCACTGCATTGGGCTTTGTCCAGTTTCCTCCTCATACTGATAAGCACATGTTCCATTTAGAAGCAAATGTTGCTCTTTTTCTCTTTAATGGGATTCTTGGATTGAGGTATAAGCCTGGAAAAGGGAATGTATTTCCCAGAGAATGTTGGGAAAATCTTCAGGCAGCCAGGCTGTTGGGACAACTTTCAAGGTCATTTCTTCACAGTGCTGAGAAACCACAAATGGCATACCCACCCGGCCCCTTCCCCAACAAAACAAAACACAAACCAAGTGGCATGACTGCCAGTCTATGGAGAAAATAGGCATTAGTGGGTTGTCCAGAGTCATATGGCTAATATTAAGTTTGTTAGTATTTGCGCCCAGATCTCCCTCCCTCTAAGAGCTCAGAGAGGAAACTTCTCTGTTTTAATATGGCCTGAGGATTGGGAACATGCCTCCACCCAGCATCTGATGGATCCTAGGATTGAATATTCTTCAGTGGATCATCTGGTGCAGAGATTCCCAAACTAAAACTCAATAGATCCATGAACCTTTTGAAAGATAATTATATACTTTGATTTTTTTCCCCAAGGAAAAATGTTAAAAAAAAAAAAAAAAACCCTCATACTTACGACTAATACCATGTCAGAGAAGAAAGGATATTTTAATGCTAGAAGAATAGAAAGGAAATATTATTTATTCAACAAATATTTATCAAAGGTCTGTGACATACAGGTATTCTGGATATTGGTGGGAAAAAAAGAGAATAAGAACATCCAAGTCCTTGTCTTCTTGGCGCTGACATTCCAATAATACAATCTCAGCTCTTTAAGTTAAATAAATTAAACTCTATAAAATATTCATTCAAATGTTCTTATTGTTCTCTTTCTTTTTTTTTCTTTTTTCTTCTTTTGCTAATAAAGGGCTACATTTGTGACGCGTGTGGGGTCTAATCAGGGCTACAGATGCTGGTCTATGCCACAGCCACAGTGACATGGGATCTGAGCCACATCTTTGACCTACACCACAAATCATAGTAACACTGGATCCTTAACCCGCTAAGCAAGGCCAGAGATGGAACCCAAGTCCTCATGGATACCAGTTGGGTTCATGGCCCGCTGATCCGCAATAGGAACTCCCTCTTTTCATCTTAATTCTTAAAACAAACCCTGTCATGTGGCAGCACTGGTCCACAAACCAGCATTTGGGAACCTCGCTTCTAAAGCATTTGTCTGCTTCCAGACGCGGGGCCCTGAAGTTATCTCAGATGGAAGGAAATAGAAATTTCCATGCTGCCTGGCTTCTTTCAGGACTCAGGTGGGAGACGGAGCCTGGCAGTGTACACCTTGGGGTGGCCCAAGCCGCATTTCTGTGAGTGCAATGTCTGGTGCTTTGGCTCCGTTGGTAAAGTGACCACATCCAAGTCACTTTGCCTGCTTTTTCCACCCCCTCAGTGGTAAGTCTGGAAACCCTCCAAAGCATTCCAGGCACCGCTCCATCTCTAGTTCATTGTAGCTCATTAACAGCCCTGGGAGGTTAAGTTCATTTCCCACATAGGGAAACTGAGCCCCAGGAAGCAGCCACCTAGCAGGGCAGAGATGGCTTTAGGACAAATCCTGGATCTTCTGCTTTTCATCCATGGATCTATTCATGGGACAAGTCCAAGTTAAGTCTGTTCAAGACAGAAAAGGCCAGAAGCATCTCCAGGCCTCTGTACCAGCAACCTTGTTTGTTTCTTTCCCTGGGTTGTTTGGGTTCTGCATCCTCCAAACCTCCCTTCCCACTCTTCCCAAACAGTGACCTGGGAATTAGGGTAACAAGTGTGCCTGGCTAGCATCTCTCACTTGCTGAGCTGGCCAGCAGGCTTGAAAATAGCAATAAATGACTCAAACACTGAAAAAGTATGCCTGAGAAAGCACAATGAAGAAGTTGGAGCAGGCAGGGAGAAGCAGGCCTGAAAGTCTGAGGCTGGAAGCCTGTTTTTTAGTGGCTCCCCAGGCCGCCTCAATCTTGCAGGTGGAAGGGAGAAGGCCAGGATCCTCATCTGAGGGCAATGATTGGAAAATAATCACTGGACTTCCCTTGTCTGTGTGAGCTTGGTCAGTTGCTTTAGAGAAAGGAAATTCTGGCTGGGAGCTTTAAGCAATATCCTGTCCCTCCTCTGGCCTCCAGGCAGAGCTGCATTTGCACCACTCCTGGTAGCTGCCATTGGTCTGCATTCCCCTTCCTCCCACCAGGACTAGGCAAACCCGAGGCCTCCATTCAAACACCTGCTCAAGAACATGCTTTTCCTAGCCCCTCCCTTGGAAGCTGCTTTGGCCGGTAAGCAAGTGGGCCTTCACAGATCTAACTGTGTCAGGGCTCAGCCCACTTTCCTCTTTAACTCTGGAATTCATTCTCAGTCACTGGTGCTATTGTCATGGAGGAGGGTGACTGGGTGACAGTACAAAACTGCCTGATACCCAGATCTTTCTGTTGGCCCTGAGGGAGCTGTAGCTCTCTTTTTTAAAAAAATTTTTTATTAAAGTATATTTGATTTACAGTGTTGAGTCAATTTCTGCTATACAGCAAAGTAACCCAGTCATACATAGATATACATTCTTTTTCTCATGTTACCTTCCATCATGTTCTATCACAAGAGATTGAATATGGTCCCCTGTGCTGTACAGTAGGACCTCATTGCTTATCCATTCTAAATGGAGGAGGGTTAGCATTTCTGTTTTGTAGATAGGATCATTTGTGCCATATCTTAGATTCCACATGTAAGTGATATCGTGTGGTATTTGTCTTTGCCTTTCTTAGTTCACTTAGCATGAGAATCTCTAGTCACATCCATGTTGCTGCAAATGGCATTATTTTGATCTTTTTTATGGCTGTGTGATATTCCATTGTGTATACGTGGCACATCTTCTTAATCCATTCATCTGTCAATGGACATTTAGGTTGTTTCCACATCTTGGCTATTGTGAATAGTGCTACAATGAACCTACAGGGTAGATGTATCTCTTTTTGTTTTACTCTTTAGGCTAAGGCTAAAAAGGAATTCATGCTTCCTGAACCCCTAACAACTGAAAACAAAATGAAGGCTCCAAGGAAGCCTGGTGGAATGGAAACAATATCCTTGGAATGAATGCTTTGCCATGGATGATATTCAACATGCAAAACCAAGAGGTAATTTTTTTTGTAAAATATTTTATTATTTTTAATTGAAATATGATTGACATAAAATTATATTAGTTTCAGGTGTACAACATAGTGATTTCATACTTGTTTATATTGCAAAGTGATCACCACCATAGGTCTAGTTAACATCCATCACCACACATACAATTTTTTTTTCAAATGATGAGAACTTTTAAGATCTATTGTCTTGGAGTTCCTATTGTGGCTCAGTGGGTTACAAACCCAACTAGCATCCATGAGGATGTGGGTTTGATCCCTGGCCTCACTCAGTGGATTGAGGCATTGCCGTGAGCTGCGGCATAGGTCGAAGACACAGCTCAGGTCTCGTGTTGCTATGGCTGCGGCATAGGCTGGCAGCTGCAGGTCTGATTCGACCCCTAGCCTGGGAACTTCCATATGCCACAGGTGCATCCCTTAAAAAAAAGAAAAAACCCCAAAACCAAAAAAAAACCTATCCTCTTAGCAACTTTAAAATATACGCAATGGGAGTTCCGCTTGTGGCACAGTGGAAGCACAATGGAAACAAATCTAACTAGGAACCATGAGGTTGAGGGTTTGATCCTTGGCCTCGCTTAGTGGGTTGAGGATACAGCATTGCCATGAGCTGAGGTGTATGTTGCAGACGTGGCTCAGATCTGGCATTGCTGTGGCTGTGGTGTAGGCTGGCAGCCGTAGCTCCAATTCGACGCCTAGCCTGGGAATCTCCATGTTCTGCAGGTGCGGCCCTAAAAAGCAAATAAAATAAAATATACAAAACAATGTTATTCACTATAGACACCATGCTGAAGAGGTAACTTTTTATGTATAGTATCTATTATTATGCTACTTAATGTATAATGTCCAAATTTGTGATTAGCTTAGATTCTAGTCAGTAAGTGTTAGGTTGGTGAGTTAATCAGTGAATGAATACATGCATTTCGATCCACCATCATTCAGACCACATTTGGAATATTATGTGTTCAAACTGAAGCAGGATCTCTTTTAAGGTTCAGAGTTCTGCAGTGGTAGGAGGGCTGAAAAATGCTGTGTTACAAGGAGCAGTGCAGGTTCTGGGATATTTATTTTGGGAAAGAGAATACTCAGAGAAAACAATAGAGTTTTGAAACTTTGTTTAATATCAGAAAGGCTTCTCTGCAGCAGTGAGTTTTCTTCTACTGTGATTCCAGTGGTCAGAACAGGGATCAGTAGCACAGGTGATGCCGAAGTGAATTGAGGCTTCATGTGAAGCAGTCATTGAACTGTCTTGGATCTTTTAGGTGGGAGGCTTACTTTGGCTGGAGGTTGGACAAAAACCTGTTAAGGCCCTTTTCTGCTGTGAAATTATAGTGTGTGTGTGTGTGTGTGTGTGTAAAACGCATGGCTCTCCTCCTGTACCCAGACCTAGGTTTTTGTTTTTTGTTAATGGGTAAAAGTGGGTAAGATCATTTATTCTCTAAAAGTAAAAGTACACTATTTGAGGAAATGTGAAGATGGTCACATGCAGATTTGCATATAAAGATGCAGAAGCACATATCAGTATTGCCTATTTTTTATTAAGCACTCACCAGGTGCTGGACCCACTAACCACTTCACATGCACTCACTTAAAGCACCCAATCATCCTGTGAGGAGGCGGAGACCGTTTATTTACGTCCCCATTTTACAGATGAACCGGAGGCTCTGAGAGGTCCCAGGTGACACATCCAGGGGCACACAGCCAGTTAGACCCAGTTGAACAGCCGGCTGTGTCTGATGATCAGCCTCATAAAAGAGGATGTGTGATTTGTGTTTAAACACAGATGCACATTCTAAGGCTGTGTGATTGTTACGGAGCCCACGTAAACACCTGCTATGGTTCAATTCAGTTATGGCTCATGGGACAATGGGACTGCAGAGGTGGTGATGAAGCTTTTCGGTGATGAAGCTTCTCAGGGATGAGCTCTTCCCCACCTCCTTCAGAATCTGCTTGTTTCAACTTCGAGGAGCCCGAAGGCTGGGCCAGGCTGTGGATCTGGTGTTTCCCTGCCATGGGCCATCACAGAATGTAAATAACCCCAGATTTATTTAGTTGAAGCAAATGAAGTTTTTCTGTGATGTATTTCATTTTGGTTTTTGTATGTTTTGTGTCCAGATTTGCATATGCCTGTGGGTTTGGGTTTTTATTTTCCTAATGGATGGAGTTGGCATGGGAGTAGCTGAGCTCTCCGCATCAGGCAGAGGCCCCCCAATGAATAAGGATGGTTAAAAGAGAGGAAATGCTTTTCACCATTTGTCTCAAACAATCACTTAATGGGCGCAGGAAATTTCTGTGAAATGGGTGAATAGCGTGGGTCCATTTTATCAGCCCCTTAATGAAGGGAAAGCCTGCTGGCTTTTAAGACCCAGGCAGCAAACAAAAAGTGGTCTTTATCCTCACACACCAAATCTGTGCGTCAGTAAAGTGCAGGCCCTGACAGGAATTTCAATTATTTAATCAAAAAGAAAATGAAAGAGGTCTTAAGTGTTGTGATTCGAAGACAGCCTTTTCATAGACCAATCTAGCGTGCGCTCGCATTGAATACGAAGCAAAATGGGAAGGAAATTAAGGCAGCTTTGGCTTAAATCATGTGATTGCAAATAGTAAATTAGTTTCTCGATGTTTTCATTTAAGTGTTTAAGTGGAAGGTTTTATTCCTAATGTAGGGTAGTGACACAGAAGAGAACCCTCCGATTCCAGCTTCCTCACCCTCGCTTCGGCACTGCATTTGCCCTGGGGAGGGAGAGGAAGGAAGGCAGGGAGGCTGAGATGGAGAGAGAATGGGGACGCGGAGACTCAGTCACGTTGAGGTGCTTTTGTTGCAAATTGCTACCGAAGTAGCTTTCACAGCAAACTCATTAATCGAGCAGATGAGTAACGTCTGTCGAAAATGTACTAAGCGAAATGCATTTAATTTGGAAGGGAAATCAGGAACTGCATTAGTCAGAGCATTTAAATGGCAGCATCATCCATTCGCCTGTTGTTTTATTTGATGTGGACTCCCTGAGTCCGTTCTTCGATAAGGGATAAGGGCTGGTAAAACTTGTTGGCAGTGAGCTTCAGAGAAAACATGTCCCTTTGGCTTTCAAAGGCTTCTGGGTGGTTTCTTCGCTGGGGCTCCAGCCAGAGCCTGCTGTTGGGGATGGACAAGGCTGCTGTAGGAATCTCTCGGGAGAAGTACTAATTGGGCTGGACTGAGTTGACCTCCAGCTGGTGCAACAAGTAGCTGGAGGTCATTTCTTTGCAAATGAGCATCCCTTTGTGTTTGTAATTAGCTTTGATTATCCGGCTGGGGGCTTACGGCAGAGCACAGTGGGCGGTCGAGCTCTGGCTTCACTCTAGAGACCAATAGTGAGCGGACTTTTAACACCAAATCAGGCCACAGGGCCGGGCACCTTTGAGAGTTGGACTCGCCCGTGCCCGTCGCACAGCTCACAGTGGGAGGGGAGAGTGAGGCAAACGTCTTCACACTGGCGTGATCTTGGGTCTGCTAGGATTTCTGACCCTCCTGGATTTTTCAGATTCATTCATCCAAGTCCCACCTCCTCCATGAGGTATATTTTGTTTACCTTAGGCCAAGAGATCTTTTTTTTCTCTAGACTCTGAAAAAGCCTTCGGTCTGTGTTTCTTGGATGCTTTCTGGACACTGGATACTGAGCATACACTAACTTTTACCGTAGCCCAACTTTCTTTTTAGGATTGAATAGTATTTTACTATTTTTTATTTTCTTTTTAGGGCTGCACCCGCGCCATATGGAGGTTCCCAGGCTAGGGGTTGAATCGGAGCTAGAGCTGCTGGCCTACACCACAGCCACAGCGACTCGGGATCTGAGCCATGTGCAACCTACACCACAACTCATGGCAATGCCATATCCTTAACCCACTGAATGAGGCTAGGGATCGAACCGCAACACCATGGTTCCTAGTTGGATTCATTTCCACTGTGCCATGATAGGAACTCCAGTATTTTTACTATTACCTTTTTCTATTTATTTATTTATCTATATATATTTTTAAGGCCACATCCGTGGAATATGCAAGTTCCCAGGCCAGAAACTGAATCTGCCTCAGCTGCAGGTCACAGCTGTGGCAATACCAGACCCTTTAACCCACTGCGTGTGTGGCTGGGATTTAACCCGAATCTCTGTGGCAACCCCATCCAATTCTTAAAACACTGTGCCACAGCGGGAGCTTCCCTTTTTCTTTTTTATTATGGAAATTGGCAACAAATAGAAAAACAAAGAAAATAGTATAGGGAACTTCCATGTAATGGCCATTAAATTTTTGCAATTATTAACCTTTTGTCATATTTATTTCATCTCCTCTGCCCCAACACCTGGAGATTTACTCACATTTCTCTATTATTCTGAAAGTTGGGTTTGGTGTTTTGGGGGGTTTTTTGGTTTGTTTTTTGTTTGTTTGTTTGTTTTGCCTTTTTTCAAAGGGCTGCACCTGAGCCAGTGTGAAGTTCCCAGGCTAGGGGTCTAGCTGGAGCCAGAGCCAGAGCCAGAGCCAGAGCCACAGCAATGCCAGATCTGAGCCTCTTCTTGGACCTACACCACATCTCACAGCAACGCTGGATACTCAACCCATTGAGCAGGGCCAGGGATCGAACCTGGTAAGATTCGTAACCACTGAGGCACAATGGGAGCTCCTGAAAATATTTATTTTATGGTTGGTACATTCAAAGCAGCATCTAATCAAGGACCAAACATAGCATTTGGGTTTGTGCCTTAAGTCTCCAGTCCTCACTTTATTTTTATTTTCCTTGTGGTATTGCCTTGTTGAAGGAAAAGGGGAATTGACCCATGAAATGTTGGACCTCCTAGTTTTGTCTTACTGCTTCTATGCAGTATAGTTTTTTTTTTTTTATTCTTTCTGTAACTTACAGTTGGATCTAAACCTGATTGGATTCAGGTTAAATGTTTGGTAGGAATACTTTACAGGTAATGACATATAATTCATTTAGCATCCCAACAAGGGCATGTGTAAATGTCTGGCTGTCCCACTGTTAAGGATGTTAAGGTTGATCATACCATTATAAAGTTGCATTTTCTTGTTCGTAAACAGCAAGAAATCTGTAGGGCGATACTTTGGCGTCATTAAAAAAATCCATTTTCCCCATTTCACATCAAATAAGCACTAAGGACCCCGCATTAGAGTTTTCTGCAGCACCTCATAGTGTAAGAGATGTAGTAATATTCAAAAATACTGGTTGAAGAAGTGAATGAATGAAGGGGTGGCTACATGAAGCTTGGAGTGAATAAAATGAAAAACAACATAATGAGAAATTCTGCAAACCCACCTGTGACAGATACATTGGTGAAAGGGTCCAACACCTTCAGGAGTCATGAAACACAAACACTTCACCGGATATGGAGAGACTCAGGTTTCCTAGCCTTAGCTCTGCCAACAATTTGCTGTGTAACTTTGGACAAATCACTTCCCATCTCTGGAACTTATTTGTACAACAAGGAATACCAAAGGGAAAAATCTCTAAGGTTCTATCAGCCTTAGAATTCTAGGAGTGTAAAAAACACCAGTGGCTATTTAGACCAGGTAGTCAGAGCCTGCAGATCTTGAACCCACTTCAGTCTATGAATCCCTACCGGCTTCCTAAACTGTAGGTTTGTAGTATTTAATAAGCTTACAGGTTGTCATAGCAACCACCCTCCCTACAGCTTATTATCTGATAACCAGCCATTCCAACTCCATTGCCGCACAAGATCTCTGTCCCATTTGATATTAAATTGGAAAGGAAACCAGGGATAGCTTGGCTTTCATGCCACTTTATAAACAATGGAAAACACTTGCTTCCTCCCCAAGCAAAGTAGAATCTTTCAGGTTTGATCATCTGAGTGGTTATAGCTCACCTACACACTTGTTTACTTATTCACTTCTTCAGTCTCTCAATATTTGAGGTCTTACCAGGTACCAGATGTTGAACTAGATCTTTGGGATATAACTGATCCTCCTTATGTAGGGCTTACAGTTTAGAGAGGGAGACGAATGATTAAAGAGGCAGCTGCATGTAGTGAGAAAACTATGATGATGTCAGAAGTGTGTGCACAAGGGCAAGGGACCTAACACACCTGGTGGCATCAGGGAAGGCTTCCCGGAGGAAGTGATTTGTTTTAACTGAGAACTGTGTAGGAGTAAGCCAGTGCTGGAGTGAGAGATGGCAAGAGAGTAAATGTTCCTGGCAGAGAGGGTAATGTAACATACTGCCAAAGGATTTTAAGCACTGACAAACAACCAGATTTGTACTTTTGAATCATCACTCTGGCTAGTGAAGAAAAGATTTGAGGGAGTGACAAGGGAGGAACACAGTGGCTATTAGCATTTAAGCTCATGCCATTAGCATGAGGATTGAAAGTCTTAAAAGCAGACCATGTTGTATTTATATCTTTGAAGCTACTCCTGTCATGCCTGGCATCCATAGAAAGTGACTAATAAATATTTGTTGTTAAATGAATGGTTGTTTATTGACTGAATGGCTGAATGGACTTATGTATGGAAATACCAAAACTTACTTTCTGGACTTTCTAGTACCTTTCTTCTAATTCCTCATGCATAGAGATTTGAGATAAAAATTTCCTAGAGTATTATCATCCACAGTTAGGCCTCTGCTCAGAAAACCTTCATTGGCCCCTCCCCTCCCCCACGGAGCTACATATTAAGAACAAAGACTTTTTTTTTTTTTTGTCTTTTTGCCTTTTCTAGGGCCGCTCCTGCGGCACATGGAGGTTCCCAGGCTAGGGGGCTAATCTAATCAGAGCTGCAGCCACTGGCCTACACCAGAGCCACAGCAACATGGGATCTGAGCTGCGTCTGCAACCTATATCACAGCTCACGGCAATGCCAGATCCTTAACCCACCGAGCAAGGCCAGAGATCGAACCCGCAACTTCATGGTTCCTAGTTGGATTCGTTAACTACTGTGCCACGATGGGAACTCTAAGAACAAAGACTTTTGACTCTCTTGCCAAGTACTTGTTAATAAGATCCTAACCACATTTCCCTAGATTACTCAGTCTTCACTCTAGTTATGCTAGTCTCAATATCCTGCAAATATGCTCTGTTCTATCTAACCCAAGAGTATTGCACATGCCCTTCTTTGCTGGAAAAGTTCCATCACCTGCACACCACCTGACAAAATTCTACCAACCCTGAATGGTCCAGCTCTAGTCCCATGTCTTGCATAAAGCCTTCACTCATTCATTGCATTTGATAGATGATTTAAATAAACTTTTATAAGTCAAAATGAGGTTCAGTGGAAACAGCCCAGTCTTTGAAGCTGTGCAAGCCTGGGTTTAAATATCTCTTCTGCCACTTATCAGATACCTGGACTTGTAAGTCCTCTCTCTGAGCTTTAGATTCTTGAAATATAAAACTAAACTAATTATGTTTACCTTGCCACATAAATTAGAGAGAACTGGAGTTCCTGTTGTGGCTCAGTAGTAACAAACAGACTAGTATCCATGAGGATAAGGGTTCGATCCCAGGCCTCTACCAGTGGGTTAAGGATCTGGCATAGCCGTGAGCTGTGGTGTAGCCTGCAGATGTAGCTCGGATCTGCTGTTACTATGGCTGTGGCATAGGCTGGCAGCTGCAGCTCTGAATTAGATAGAATATATTAAAACATATATTATGCCTATCACAAGGTAAGTGCTAAAAGCTATTCTCCTCAGTAATTGACATTTTCATCCTGCTGGCCAGTATTGAAAAATCTTTTGCATGTTTTGCTCATAAAATAGTCCTACAACAAGTCTCTGAGGTAGGTGACATTATCCTCATCTTGTAGATGGGAACGCCAAAAGCGACTTTTGATAATTAAGTTTTGTGAGGCTAAGACCTCAGAGTGCAAAGCGGAGGTTCTGTTTTAGTTTTTAAAAATTTTTTATTATAGTTGATTTACAATGTTCTGTAAGTTTCTGCTATACAACAAAGTGACCCAGCTACATATATATATATATATATATATATATATATATACTCTTTTTCACATTATCCTCCATCATGTTCCATCACAAGTGACTGGATACAGTTCCCTGTGCTATAAAGCAGGATCTCATTGCTTATCCACTCCAAATGCCATAGTTTGCACCTACAAACCTCAAACTCCCAGTCTATCCTACTCCCTCCCCCTCCCCCTTGGCAACCACAAGTCTGTTCTCCATGTCCATGAGTTTGTTTCTTTTCTGTAGAAAGGTTCATTTGTGCCATGTGTTGGATTCCAGATATGTGATATCATACGGTATTTGTCTTTTTCTTTCTGACTGACTTCACTTAGTATGAGAATCTCTGGTTGCATCCATGTTGCTGCAAATGGCATTCTTTTGTTCTTTATTATGGCTGACTAGTATTCCTTTGTGTATATGTACCACATCTTCTTAATCCATTCATCTGTCGATGGACATTTAAGTTGTTTCCATGTCTTGGATGTTGTGAATAGTGCTCCAATGAACATAGGGCTGCATATATCTTTTTGAATGAAAGTTTTGTCCAGATATGTGCCCAGGAGTGGGATTGCTGGATCATATGGTAGTTCTTTATTTTGTTTTCTGAGGTACCTCCATACTGTTTTCCATAGTGGTTGTACTAATTTATATTCCCACCACTAGCATAGGAGGATTCCCTCTTCTCCACACCCTCTCCAGCAGTTATTATTTGTAAATTATTAATGATTACCATTCTCACCATTGTGAGGTGGTACCCCATTGTAGTTTTGACTTGCATTTCTCTAACAATGAGTGATGTTGAGCATTTTTTCATGTTTGCGTTGGCTATCAGTATGTCTTCTTTGGAGATATGTCTGTTTAGGTCTTCTGCCCATTTTGCAGTTGTTTTGTTTATTTTTGTTGTTGTTGAGTTGTGTGCGTTGTTTGTAGATTTTATAGATCAAGCTCTTGTTGGTTGCATCATTTCCAACTATTTTCTCCCATTCCATTGGCTGTCCTTTTTTTATTTTATTTTATTTTTTTATGGTTTCCTTTGCTGTGCAAAAGCTTGTAAGTTTGGTTAGTTCCTATTGGTTGATTTTTTTTGTTTGTTTCTATTGCCTTGGGAGACTGACCTAAGAAAACATTTGTATGATGTCAGAGAATGTTTTGCCTATGTTCTCTTCTAGATGTTTCATGGTATCTTGTCTTATGTTTAAGTTTTTAAGCCATTTTGAGTTTATTTTTGTGCATAGTGTGAGGATGTGTTCTAGTTTCATTGATTTACAAGTAGCTGTCCAGTTTTCCTAGCCCCACTTGTGAAGAGACTGTCTTTTTATATTTTTGCCTCCTTTGTTGAAGTTTAATTGACCATAGTTGTCTGGGTTTATTTCTGGATTCTCTAGTCTATTCCATTGGTCTGTATGTCTGTTTTTGTTCTAGTACCACACTGTCTTGATTACTGTAGCTTTGTAATGTTGCCTGAAGTCTGGGAGAATTATACCTCCTTCTTGGCTTTTTCCTCTCAGAATTGCTTTGGCAATTCTGGGTCTTTTGTGGTTCCATAAAATTTTGGGGTTGTTTGTTCTAGTTCTGTGAAAAATATCATGGGTAATTTGATAGGGATTGCATTAAATCTGTAGATGCTTTGGATATATGGCCATTTTAATGATATTAATTTTTCCAATCCAGGAGCATGGAATATCTTTCTGTTTCTTTGAATCCTCTTTAATTTCCTTGATTAATGTTTTGTAGTTCTCAGCTTAGAAGCCTTTTAACTCCTTGGTCTGGTTTATTCCTAGGTATTTAATTTTTTGGGGTGTGATTTTAAAAGTTATTGTATTTTTATATCCCTTTTCTAATATTTCATTGTTGGTATACAGAAACTTATAGCAGATTTTTCCTGGGCTTTATCCCATGTACCTTTCCCTTTGCCTATTGAACTTTGTTGCCTTTTGCGGTAATATATCATAGTTGTGAGTATGATTGAAAAAATTTGATTTATAATTGACATAGAACATTGTGTACATTTAAGGTATTTACATTACCTTAAATACTCTCCAAAACTATCCTATTATTATCCCCATTTTACAGTTGAGGACAACAGGGCTCAGAGGGATTCAACCAAATTTCCACAGTCATGCATCTAGTTCATAATGATGATGAGGCCAGTTGTCTAATCTCAGTCTGTTTGACTCTAAGCCCTGTTCTGTTTTCCACTGGTAATATGTATACTGTCCTCATCACTTTAGAGTGTGTGTGTGTGTGTGTGTGTGTGTGTGTGTGTGTGTAACTTCCATATTTCAAAGCTAAAACCTTAAAACATCCTTCCTGGAGTTCCCCTCATGGCTCAGTGGTTAACGAATCGGACTAGGAACCATGAGGTTGCGGATTCAATCCCTGCCTTACTCAGTGGGTTAAGGATCCAGTGTTGCCATGAGCTGTGGTGTAGTTTGAAGATCTGTAGTGGCTCAGATCTGGCACTGCTGTGGCTTTGGAGTAGGCTGGCAGCTGTAGCTCTGATTAGATCCCTAGCCTGGGAACCTCCATATGCCACAGTTGAGGCCCCCCCAAAAAAGCAAAAACAAACAAACAACCATCCTTTCTGGCATTTTAGGTTCTGGCTGTTACCGGTCATGATATGAATTTATAAATTCTCCAGTGAGAGAAGTTGGGGAGATTGGCCTCTTAAATCAAGGGCTATAGTTTCAAGTTCCATTCCAGATGTTCTAGAAATAAGCAGCATCTATTATTGCTTTACTTGTCTGTTTTTCAAAGATAATGTGGTTGGAATGAATAGAGTATGGACACTGGGGTCAGATAAACCTGAGTTCAAATCCTAGTGTACTAAGCTGAGTGATCTTGGGTTTATGACTCTACCTAAGGGACCCTCCATTTGTTTACATCTAAAAAAGGAAGATTTGTGATATTCAAATGAGAAGACAGAACAAAATATATGATGTATGATATAAATCAAGAAATATATGCTGTACAATGTAAATCAAGAAATCCACAGCATCATCACTGAAACAGTTAAAAAGCATTCTTCAAATGCCATTTTTTAGGTGATTAAATCAATGTTATCCCTAATTTCTGGAAGAGAGTGGGATGTATGATCAACTTTTTGAAATCACATATAATTTATATGAAAATAAAGGCTTAGAGAGCTTTTATTAAGGAATAAAAGTTTAATGTCACTTATAGGTAAATATCAATTAAACACAACTATGTACTAATCTGGGTCTAGCAACTTATGGAGAAAAGCTAAAATCATAAAAAATAATGTAGGGAATTCCCTAGTGGCCCTGTGGGTTAAGGACCTGGCATTGTCAACTGCTGTGGCTCTGGTTACAGCTGTGTTGCAGGTTCGACCCCTGGCCTGGGAACTTTTACATGCTGCAGGCATGGCCAAAAAAATAATGTAGTAAATTAAAAAAAGTTTTTATTGCAGTTGATTTACAATGATTTGTCAATAATGTACTGAATTTTGATTTGAGCGTTTTGGGGTTGAAGTAATATAATTATTTTTCCTTTATATTTTAATTTTAAAATTATTATTTTTTTCTTTAAACATTCTTTTTTAAATGGTTTTTATGTTTTCCATTATAGCTGGTTTACAGTGTTCTGTCAATTTTCTGCTGTACAGCAAAGTGACCCAGTCACACATACATACAGACGTTCTTTTTCTCATATCATCCTCTATCACGCTCCATCACAATTGATTAGATATAGTTCCCAGTGCTAAACAGCAGGATCTCATTAAAATTATTTTTGAGTAAATAGTACATTCATATGTTTCTTACCCAAAAGGCACAAAAGTGCATTTAGGGAAAAACTTGTTTCCCATTGAGGCCACATCAACTCAGTCCCTAAAACCAACTGATGCCATACATTTCTTATGTATCTTCCAAGAGGAAAGTATAGAATATATAATCAACTTTGTGTAGTTTACCCCTTCTTTCCCCCATTCTGTATTTTGATCTTTTCACTTAACAATACATCCTGGAGTTCCCGTCGTGGTGCAGTGGTTAACGAATCCGACTAGGAACCATGAGGTTGCGGATTCGGTCCCTGCCCTTGCTCAGTGGGTTAAGGATCCGGCGTTGCCGTGAGCTGTGGTGTAGGTTGCAGACACAGCTCGGATCCCGCATTGCTGTGGCTCTGGCGTAGGCTGGCGGCTACAGCTCCGATTAGACCCCTAGCCTGGGAACCTCCATGTGCCGCGGGAGTGGCCAAAAGAAATAGCAAAAAGCCAAAAAGCCAAAAAAAAAAAAAAAAAATCCTAGAGCTCCTTTCACTAGGTTTGTGTAACTTAACCAGGATGGGCAAATCATATCTGTTGGATAAATTTTGATGTGCATTTGTAATTTTGATATATATTACCAAACTGTTCTCCATAAAGATTGTACAAATTTGCATTCTTTGCATCTCTATATGAGAGTGATTCCCCCACAGCTTTGCTAACACTGGGTAATTATTTGTCATTTGGCAAATTAATGATGGCTCAGTGTAAACAAAAGTCTTATTTTTAACATTATTATTCGTATCTTTTAAAATGCTTAACAGACATTTATTATATTTTCTTTTTTGTGAACCCTTTCTATCCTTTGCCCATTTTAAAACCATACCCTTTTATCTTTTTTTAAAAATTGATTTGTAGAAAGTTTTTATATATAACAAATTATCCTTGTCTGGGGTACAAGTTAAAATACTTTCTCCCAGTTTGTTGTTTGTTTTTTTCCTTTGCTTATAACTTTTGCCATGCAGAATTTTTAAAACATTAATATTGTTAATTTTTATCAATGTTTTCTTCTATGATTTCTAGATTTTTATGTTATACAGAGAATAACTTTTCCTATTTTAACAAAACTTCTCCAATATTTTTTCTTTCATTTTTAAAAAGATCATCTCCATCTTTGTCATTGTAAGACAAATTCAATATTATTCTCTTATCGTGACAGCATTTGTACCTTCCTTTTTTTTTTGGTCCACTAACCTGATTGCATTATCAGTGAAGTTAAAAGTATAAAAAACAATTTGTTTCAGGAACAGTATTCTCAAACAAAATATAAATGGTCTAGCATTTTAACAAAACATACTAAATATTTACTTCCATGCATAAAGTCCTTTTGGGAAATGTTTACGAATTTTTATATGCAACAATAGAGTTTGAAAGGATCTTACAATCTCTAACATCAGAAATTGACATTGTATAATGGTAGCATTCATGTCTCTTTATTTTTAAAGCTATGCATACTAATTTTATATTATTGTTTAAAGTACATTGTACTAGTAGCTGCTAAATTTTATTTTTTTGTCTCTTCAGGCCCACACCCAAGGCATATGGAAGGCTAGGGGTCAAATCGGAGTTGTAGCTGACATGTGGGATCCAAACCGTGTCTGCAACCTACACCATAGCTCACAGCAAAGCCAGATCCTTAAACAACTGAATGAAGCCAGGGAGCAAACCCACGTCTTCATGGATGTTAGTTGAGTTCACTTCTGTTGAACCACAACGGGAACTCCAAGCTGCTAAATTTAAAATCTGATAATAGAATGGTTTAGAATGGAAGGAAAGGGTATTTAAAAGGCAATTTTGTTAGCTCACTGTTATTTTTCTGGTTATATATTTGGCTACTCCTTTGGGACTTGGTGAGGAAAACGGTGGCATAATAATAAGAAACCTGTTTAATGATCATTCTTATTCTACTATATGCCCCTTAGAGGATTAAGAAATGATATATACTCTCTTGTATTTTAAACCTCTAATTCAAGGTTATTTTTGTCACATGTTTTGAATTGAGATGCCAAAGGCAGCATAGAAAACTTCAAGAGAGTAATGAAATGAACGTTTTTTACCCTTCAGACTGACCCCATCCCAAATGAGCAAACTGGATAGAAATAGACCTCCTTATGTTAGGATTACTGTGATTTGAATACTCTAGCCTTGAATGTGTTCTCATGTGAGTTCACATCCTAATTTCCAGTGTAAAAGCATTATTTGAAGATGCATTTGCAGGAAGCATTCAGTGACTCCTGTTCTTTTTCTAGACATGTCATCCACTTTGGTAGTGCTTAAAATAAAGTACTCAGATAGAAGGTAAGTTGAAACAGACAACAAGCAATATAATACAAAATGTTATGAGTAAAGTGTGTTACTCAGATCCTTCTAAAATACATTTCTCCCTTTATTTTGAAGGCCACGGTATAGGCAACTTGGCTAATGGAACCAGTCTCTTCCTTTGATCATCAATAGGGTTATCTTTTCGGGAAACTAAGTTCCAGCTCAGATGACAATTTTAGAGGAGGATGACATGAAAGAGAGAAGGCTTGTTTAATTATTAGCTCCCTGAAAAACATGTATTTTCTCTGTTTAATAATTCTTCAGCTGAAACCATAAGCAGGAGTCTTGTGGGTTGAGTGGGGGGAATTTATTTGATCTTTATTTTTTTTGCTCAGAGCAGTGAACAGGATCTGACTTTACATGTCAGCCATATGGTTACAGCCTGCTGGCTCTGGGTGATCAAATTTAGTCTAATGAGAATAAAAAAATAAATGTAATGTGAGTTGATTTACCTAATCTCCTAATGTCTGAGAAAAGCACTTGTGAAGGTGTTTTGTGAATACCCTGGCACATACTAGATGCCCAGTGAATGCTCACAATAATAAAATTCAGTGGGTAGATGAAAGGCAGGCTGAGAATGTGCTGACTTCAGCAACTGCTTTCCATTTTCCCTTTGTGTCTGCCTATATTGGAAACAGCAAAAGGAGGAGTTCTCAGCACATTAATGATCCTGGGTTGTCACTGCTGTGGCTTGGGTCATTGCTGTGGTACAGGTTTAATCCCTGGCCCAGGAACTTCTGCATGCCAGTTGAGACCAAAAAAAAAAAAAAAAAAGGAGTAAAATAAATTAAAAGAATTATGGCTATTAACTAGACATGTGCTGTCCGTTAGGTAACCACTAGCCATGTCTGGCTGTTGAGCACTTGAAATGTGGCTAGTGTGAACTTCTGAACTGAGACATGCAGTAAATAGTGTGATGTACACACTGGATTTTGAAGATTTGGTATAAAAAAAGAATACAAAAAAATCTCAACGATATTTGTATTAATTTCATGTCAAATAATACTATTTTAGATATATTGGGGTCAAATGAAATACATAATTCTTTCACCTGTTTCTTTCTACTTTTTAATTTTTTGTCCATACCATGTCGTATGCAGAAGTTCCCGGGCCAGGGATTGAACCTGCCACACAGCAGTGATGTGAGCCACAGCTGTGACAATGTTAGATCCTTAACTGGCTGAGCTACCAAGGAACTCCTCTTCTTACTTTTTAAATGTGGCTAGTAGAAAATTTTAAATTACTGATGTGGCTCGCGTTATATTTTTATTAGATGTCGCTGGTCTGAACTTTAGAGATAATCCAGGCAATGAAATATCCCTGTTTTTTTAAGGGGCAAATTCTTTACAATCTTACTGTAAAATATATACTGCTCTCTACCTGGGCTGGCCAGAGTGGAGGGAAAAACCAGGACTGTTGGCTCTGGAATGCCACTCCCTTCTGCCCTAAGGCTTATCTGAATTGAACCTGGGCCCCCTGGGGACCTCCTTCACCCCGCAGAGGAAGTAAGGTGGGTCAGGCTTCTGGTAACCTAAGCAGTTCCCTGCGGTTCTGCTCAGTAGCTCCAACATCGTAGACAAACTTCCCAGCTTTCTTTCTTTCTTTTTTTTTTTTAAATTTTATTTATTTATTTATTTATTTTTGTCTTTTTGCTGTTTCTTGGGCTGCTCCCGCGGCATATGGAGGTTCCCAGGCTAGGGGTCGAATCGGAGCTGTAGCCACTGGCCTACGCCAGAGCCACAGCAACGCGGGATCCGAGCCGCGTCTGCAACCTACACCACAGCTCACGGCAACGCCAGATTGTCAACCCACGGAGCAAGGCCAGGGACCGAACCCGCAACCTCATGGTTCCTACTCGGATTCGTTAACCACTGTGCCACGAAGGGAACTCCAGTAGTTATGTTGTGAGCCACACGGGAAGTCCTCAGCTTTCTTGACCTTGAGATTTCCCGAGGGTCTAGGTCCTCTAAGAGGACTGTGAGGCCGGACCGAACGGTACTTCTCCAGGACAAGCCCCGCCTGCACAGCCTGCCCCTTGCGCTGGGCTCAGGCCCAACAGACACCCCCCTCCTGCACCCGCCGCCCCCCGCCCCCAAGCGAGCCCCATCTGGGATTATCTGAGCGCCCCTGCAGAAAGAGGGGTCCTCCTTAATGGAAAAGGGGTGGTGTCCGAGGAGTCCCTGTCTCCGTCTTCACTCCCGATCCCCTTGTCCCCGCCTCCGCGCCCCCAGGGGCCTGCTTGGGAGTGAACGGGTGGGTCTTACTCTTTCCACCACCGAGCATTGTTTCCCAGCATCGCTGGAAGAGGAAGGAAAACTCCAGCGGTCCTGGAGGTCCTACTCAGAGCTGTCCCGTCCCCACCCCCCCGCCCCCGTCCCCGCCCCCCGCGTCTCTCACTTCCTAGGTTCCCAGTGGGGCCGAGGCAGAGACCGGAGAGCTGGGCTCCAGAAGGAAACGGCTTCAAGCCTCTCTCGGCGGCGCTGGGCTCTCGGGCAGGCGGGGCCCGGCGTGAGCAGAAATAGGAAAAGGCGAGCTTGGGGAGTCGGTCCCTTCTCCCGCGCGTCTTGGCCGGCGAGGACGGTCTGGAGAGATAGCCTGAGCTTTGGCGGTGAGCAGGAACTATGAAATAAAAGTAAGAAAGAAGGGGAGGGTCAGGACCCGCCAGGCTGTCTACCCCGCCCCTTCGCTTCCTTCCTCGGATCCCGCGAACACTCCGGGACACTTGTAAGGCTGAATTGTGAGAAATGGTTTGCAGTTTCTTGGCTCAAAGGTAAACGCTACCCAGGGGCTTTTTTTTTTTTTTTTTTTTTTTTAATACTGCCCTTGCTCCCAAGGGAAACTCAGTAATCTCCTCATTTCTGTTTCTGAGGCAGAAGTAAGTTAGCCTCTGCCCCTGAGTGAAGCTGAAATCCCACTCCCAAGGCTGGGTGCAAATCTGTGATCCTAGTGGGGTAGGAGTGTAGGTGAGCGCCAGCAAGTGTAGGCTCTCTACAGAGGCTACTTCTGGTTGTGTACCCACCTCGCCCTCTGCCTTAGGAGACAGGGTTTCCCCGGTTTCCACTAGCCAAAAAGATAAGCTCTCAATGGGAGCCAGGTGGATATGGGTAAAGTGTGTGCCATCACACCCAGTGCCTCTCCAAGAGTCTCCTTGGTCTTCCTTTGGTCCTGTGGCAGGTGATTGGACCAGGGCTAAGAACCAAGGAACAACTCCTGGAGTCAGTTGGTTTATATTCACTCTCCTGTGGCCACCTGCTTTTCAGTCTTCAGTTCTTACCTTTATAAACTTTAAAAAGATCACATTTCAGACTCCAGGGCAAAGAGTTCTGCTTACAGTTAGATGCTGACTGGCCAAGATCTAATTTTAAAGTTATGTCCCCCTTCTTCCCCCTTCCTCTCATTCTCCTCATCTGTTTACCATTTACCAGTTCATCCATATGGAATATGATGCTCCCACTTCTTGGAGCTTTGTAGTTTGGGGCCTAATTGATTCTGGTAATTAATTTGTTCTACCTGCTAGATCAGATGGAAATCCTACCCATGCGCCCAAGGATTAGCACTTGGCTTTCTAACACCTCCTCTAATTATCTAATAGCATGGGTTGCGAGGACTCAGTCTCTATTAAAACACTTTTACTATTAGCAGTAGTGATTGGAATTGTGATGATGACTAGATTTCAACAAATTAGAGCTTAAAAATGGGGAGATGGAAGAGAAGTGGCTTCTTTTAATCTCCCTGAGTTTAACATCAATAATTAGAGCAATTTTCAGAGATGCGAGCTGAAATTACCCCTGCTGTGCTGTAGATGATCACCTTAATTTTAGCAAATTGACTCTAGGGAAATAAATGTGACAGATTAGAAAAAGACAAACAGAAAAAAAAAAAAACAACCCTAAAGATTGGGAGGGAGGAAAATGAAAAGAAAGGCTGCAAAAGGGAATGGGAAACAAAAACATAGTTCAATTATTTTGGAGGGCTGGTTTGGGCTGAAAGGGATAGTATAGCAGAAATAGCAAGCTCTGTGAGTGGAATGAGGAGAAAGTAATGGAAATTTGAGAGGAGGTGGAGGCTGGCATTAAGAGGTATTTCGGACAAAGTTACAGAGACCAATTATTTGACCTATGTGAATATAACTTTCCCCATACCATCCTCTAAAACTGAAGTAAAAAGTGTTACGATCGTCATCACATTTTATTTATTTACCTAAAAATCCAGTCATCTCTCAGCCATAAATTGAAGTTGGGTCTAGCAGATGTGGACTCTCTTCACTCTCCTGTTCCCCTTCTGCTATCATTTCTCTAAAGTTTTAAAGCCCAGGCCCCAAAGCTGAAGTAAATGCCATATCCCTATTGCTTTGAGGCCCTCTAAATGCCTTCTGCTCTCTAAAGAGGAGTTTGTCCGATGGTGGAGACTTTTTCTCTTTTGCTGTCTTTAAAAACGGCTGGGACCCCAGGCAGATCCTGCAGTGGCGGGGCAGAAATTGAGGTCAAGAGACCCGGTAGGGGCAAGAACCCCATCAAGCTTCACTTCACTCTCCCTGGGTCTGGCGGCCCTATTCAGCACCGCGGACAGCGCCCCGCCCCGCCCCGCCCCGCCTCATGCCCAACGCACCCTCCTCTCCGCCTCTGGCAGGCTTGCCATTGGCTCTCCCTTGTCCCCTCTCCGAGCTGCCAATTCTGTTACACGTAGACCCAACCTACCCAGGAGCTTGTCTTCTCGCCTCACCAGCGCCAGGGGTAGCCCAAGCCGAGGAGAGCACATTAGGGATCTGAGCCTCGAGGGTGGTTGGCTCTAGACCAGGCGTGCTGAGACGCTGCCAGCTTCCTACACTTCGTCCCCAGCCCTCGCCCTGTGGCAGGCGCTCGGCTCAAGATGAATCTCAACTTCACCTCGCCGTTACACCCGGCATCTTCTCAGAGGCCCACGTCCTTCTTCATCGAGGACATCCTGCTGCACAAGCCCAAGCCGCTAAGGGAGGTGGCCCCCGACCATTTTGCCAGCTCTCTGGCCTCCCGGGTGCCTCTGCTAGACTATGGCTACCCCCTCATGCCCACACCCACTCTCCTGGCTCCTCACCCCCATCACCCTCTACATAAGGGAGACCACCACCACCCTTATTTCCTCACCACCTCAGGTAAGTAAGAGGGGTCACAAAGTATGGGAATCGAGAAAGCAGGTCTCTCAGCACAGACCCCAAGTTTTCGAAGGAGCAGAGGAAAGGCCGGAGCTGGCTGGGCCTGGCTTGGCTGCCTCCTTCCCTAAGGGACAGTGGACAGTTAGGGATATGGATGAGAACATAGGGAGCTCCCTTAGGCATGCCAACCCAGGGAGTAACTCACTCTGACTTTTTGTAATGGAGGAAAAGTGCCTAGCTAAATGGCTGTAGGATATTCTTGATGGGTAGTGTTCAGTTTCCTTTCTCTTGGTCTTCTTGGCCACTTTGGTCCATCCCTCAGTCCCCATCTCGTCCTCTCCCACTCTGAGGAAGCCCCCTGACTATTCCACCCTGCGGAAGAGAACTCAACTTTCCAGCCCAGAAGCTTGAAAGGCTCCAGCAGGACCAGTTCTCTCTTCCCAGAAGCTGAACATTCGCAGATACCATAGGAGTTTAGAATAGTCTGAGGATTGAAGGTTTGGGCTGGCCTGAATAAGGAAGAAAAGGTAAGAAAAAGAGAGAGAGAGAAGGATGCAGCTGCCCTTTAACCCTCTTCACTCGCAACTTTTAGAATTTAACTCACAATCTTAGGCTGGGCTGCCCTCCTCTGCCCCAGTTGCTAGTGTCTCTGGAGCCCAAAGCCAAAGTATTTTGATTTCCCAGGCATGGCAAGGAGTGAGGACCAGCAGTCTGCTTAGAACAGGGAGACGGGGATGCCGGGGGGTGGAGATACCCAGGGTTTTTCTGACTCTCTTTGAAAGGCCAGAGTCACCGTTTCTTTTCCAGCATCTTCACATCAGCCAGGATAGAATAATTCACTGAGTCCAGATGAAGAGCCCAGCGAGGTTAAACCAACTGTGGTTAGTTTGGGTCCAGGGCTGGAAACACAGGAGACTGTGAAATGTGGGCTCTGGAATCCGTGACAAAAGCTAAAGCGTTTGTGAAGCGGTAAAACCCAGACTTCAGGGCACTGGGTTGGAAGAGCAATTATAAAGCCTGCGTCCAAGTTCACCTCTCCGTTTTGGCTTCACCATGGGCCAGAGAGAGCCCCTTTTGCTCTGCACCCTTGTTCCCCTGCAAGTAGCAATGGCCAAAGCCGGAGATACTGGAACTACTTGTTTCTTATTTTTGCTCCCCATCCACCTCGCCCCTCTTGGATCAGCCTATATTGATGTCTGTGGTGGTTTGTCCGCTTGGTGCGTCTCAGACACAGTAAAGCCTTCGAGGGTCAGGAAAGACAGGAGAAGTCTCCGGCCGTTGGGCAGGGGAAAAGCGATTCAATCCTTCTGCTTGGGGTTGGAGGGAAAGGATGAGAAAAAGAATGAGGACCAGATTGGAGAGCGGGATCCCCAGCACCATCCCGAAACTGATAAGGAGACGTTCCAGGCGGGAAGTTCTCATTCTGGAGTTATGGAGCCTCTCTAGCTGTGAGACCGTTGATCTGCTTGGCTGCAGGAGGAAGACTGGAGGCGGCCCAGGGAAAAGAAAGATGCTTTTTAGTGAGGTTAGGAGGCAAGGTCACATTTATGCTTCTGCCAGCCCCAGGACCACGCTGATTGCAGTCAGGGGTCTGGAGGGATTGGGGGTCGGGGAGGAGGCAGGGAATGCAGGAGATGGTGGGAAGGAGGATAGCTGTTGGACCATAGGAGGTTTGCAAGAAAACTTGCAGCAGAGGATTCTGTGGAAGTTTCTCCAAGAAGACTTCTTTTTTTTTTTTAAGCCTCGGGGTCTAATTTATACTTTTCGTTTATGTTTTACTTACTGTTTATTGTTTGTATTTCTAGATGGCCTTTCTCCCATCCAAATACTAACCAGGCCCGACCCTGCTTAGCTTCTGAGATCAGAAAAGATCTGGCTCCTTCAGGGTGGTGTGGCCTAGACTCCACCGCCTTTCTGATAAAGATCTCCAAGCGCTAGTCGGGCGATTTTTCCCCCTGCCCTGATTCCCGGGAAAAGTCCTGGAGAAGTTTGGGGAAAGGCGGGGACCCTGGGGGGCAAGAGGCGGAGTGGGTGTTGGGATCTAGGAGTGGGGAAGTCAGGCTCTCCCCGCTTGACTGCTCTTCTCTCCGCAGGCGTGCCTGTCCCGGCGCTGTTCCCGCATCCCCAGCACACAGAGCTGCCGGGGAAGCACTGCCGCCGCCGCAAAGCTCGCACGGTCTTCTCGGACTCGCAGCTCTCGGGCCTGGAGAAGAGATTCGAGATCCAGCGGTACCTGTCCACGCCGGAGCGGGTGGAGTTGGCCACGGCCCTCAGCCTGTCCGAGACGCAGGTGGGCAGGAGGAGGGGGAGGCCCCATCTCACTCACCTCCTCGCCGCTCCTAGCGTTTCCGGTCCGGTTGAGGAGTTCTTGAAGGGCAAGACCCCGCTCCCCTTTATTCTAAGCTTCTCCAAAGATCCGTAGCAAACGTATCGGCACCTCCAATCTCTTGTCAGAGTTACTGAAGCAAAATCTCTACAGCAGCTTCTGGACTTGGAGGCCAAAACCCCGATGAAAAACCCCATTCTGATGATAGTTCCCTGTTTGAGAACTATCGTTTCTATGCCTCCCCCACCCCTTTCCAATGGGGGCAGTAAGCCGGGTCAGACGTCAATTGGTAAGAGATTAGGGGGTTCTTGACCTGAGAAAAGCCCACACGAGATTTTGTTCTCATTTTAGTCTTTCTCACAGCCATAAGTCTGCATATCCAACTCTCCCCAACACACACACACACACACACACACACACACACACACACACACACACACACACACACACACACACACACACACACTCTAACCTTAGCCTCCTTCCAAGGGCCCTGTCCTGAGCAGAACTGTTTTCATCTTCTCAGAGGCTATTCACCTGTAACCTGTTTTGCTCCACACCCTCCTTCTATCCTCTGCACCTGAAAACCCAACTTGCTGGGTAATATCAGCCCTGCCAGGCCCCGTTGATTTTCTTTCTGATGAGAACCAGGAGGTCTGATTCTCATCTTGTCTAGGATTAAGTATTCAGATGTTACAGTCAGAGGAACCAAGTTGAACGTAAAGAGAACCCATCTATGCAGCACTTACTATTAGAAATTCTAATTAATAGCGGTATGAGTATTTACTAAATACACCATTTTAAGCCTCATCTTTATTTTGGGACAATTGCTTCTGAGAGCTTTGGGGCGTTTTCATTCAAGCGAGGACAATAATTTGTGGGCAATTCAGGTGTGACTTAATCCAAGGGTGAGACAGTCACAGCTTCTGGATAATTCATCAGTGGATTGCGGTCTATTTTAACTCCAGCCACCGCTCATATCTTATCTCAGTCCTCATAGGATTGAAGGAGTGATGTGATTTTCTCTCTTTCTTCCCGAAATCAGGTGAAAACGTGGTTTCAGAATCGGCGGATGAAGCATAAAAAGCAGCTGAGGAAAAGCCAAGACGAGCCCAAAGCGCCCGACGGGCCTGACAGCCCCGAGGGCAGCCCCCGCGGCGCAGAGGCCGCACCCGCCGAGGCTCGGCTGGGCTTGCCCGCCGGGCCCTTCGTGCTGACCGAGCCCGAGGACGAGGTGGACATTGGGGACGAAGGGGAGCTGGGCTCAGGGCCGCACGTGCTCTGAGCCGCCGAGTAGGGGAGCCGGGGAGGACGCTGCGGGGCGGGCCTGGGAGATCAGCTCCAGGAAGACAAACACAACACACCTGTCAACCCTCCAACCCGTGCGGGGCTGGGGCGGCCGGGCCTCCCGCCCTCCTCCCCCGCCCGCAGCGTCTGTGCCCCGGCGAGTGTGCGCCTGCTTCGCTCGCCCCGAGCCCGGCGCCTTTGGCAGCGCCAAATGGAGCTTGGGCTTCCCGCTCCCTAGTTCGGTGAGTGGCGGACATTTTCCCCGCCACGACTGCACACCCTTCGGCCCTCACCCCTCAGCCACCTGTCCCCGCTCCGTCGTCCAGTCTCCTCGGCCTCGCCACCGGACCCCTTGCCCTTCCTTGGGCAGACCGATTGGCTGCAGGTAAGGGACCAGGCGTCTGGGCCTTTCGTTCTGCTGGGGTCCGGATCCGGACCAAATTCTTAACGTATACACGCCCAGACAGACTCGAGCGCTGTTCGCTACTTACATTGCACTCGGGTCCCCTTAACCCCATCTCTTAATACTAAGGCGACTCCCTCCTTCTCAGGGCGGCGCTACCATCCTCTTCCGTCACGGTTCCCTTCGAGAGCTCTCGGTTTTGCACCCTGGAGCCCTTTTTGAGCTTGTGGTTCCCCAGGCAGCCGCGCTCTTTCCTGCGGTTTCCCTTACCCTCGCCCCGCATCCTCACTGAGCGGCGCCAGCGCGCGGCGGAAAAACTTGGGCAGAGAAAACCCATCGAGCAATTTCTGCTTCCCGACCTTATTGCGTGCCTGTGCCGCAACCCTTCCACGTCCCACCGACTACTGATATTTTAAAAGTGAGTGTTCCTTGGGTTGTGTGTGGAAATGCTCATTCTCCTTGCATTTTAGGGAACGCGGAGTTTTAGCAAGCAGCAGCCTAAAGGGGAACACGCATTCCCTTCCGGGCGTGCGCCTGTTTGGGGGACCAGTGGGGTGGGGCAGGAGTCTGATTGGTCCTGCGCGTTGCCCCTCTCCCTTTCCCCTGGGAGGTCTCCTATTCTTTTCCTGGGTTTGCACTCTCTTTAGATAATAAAGGGCTCGCGGGGCAACACTGGGAACGAACTCGAGTTTCCGGGAATCGTTTGTTACCGCGACCTCCTACGCGTGCGCCCCCTCCTCTCCGCCCTGGGCAGTTTCCTGTCCTCGGCAGGAATGAACAGGGCTAATAACCTTTCGTTAGCAGATTCTGGTTTCCTCGACCCCGATTTTTCTGTTTTTAATCGTTTAACAGTCCTGAGTGCCACCTACGTGCAAAAGGTCTCGGCAAATAATTTTTTTTTTTTTCACTCTGAGAAACTGAAAGGACAGAGGTCTCTTGGTATTAGGAGTTTGAAAGTATGTTAACGAATTGTGTGACGACACTACATACCCAGTACACTTGACAATATAGAAGCTGTGCCAGAGGCGACCTCAGCTTCTGATCTTCCTTTCGCTCTGGTTGTGTATTTAGGTAAAAGCCCAGGAAGGTTGGAAACGTGTGTGTGTGTGTGTGTGTGTGGTTACTTGAGTCCTGACTCTTGAGTTCTAATGACTAAAAATAATTATATAAATTACAGCGGAGTGAGCTTGGGTTACATTTAAGTACAATTTTTAGTTCCTTATTTTTCTCTTAAGAGGATGAATCTTGAACAACCTTCTGGATTTAAGTTCTATGGTTCTGGAAATGTAGAAGCTGGTAATTTTTCCCCTAATGGGCTTGTGTGGAGGAAGGTTAATTTAAGCAAAGATAAGTGTCAGAGACCTTTATCCAATCTCCATCATTTAGGAAGCAAAGTTACTGCTTTAACAACACACGCATTGCATGTACTGTTTGGATTTTCCAAAGTGCTTGTTGTCAATCAACAATCTTGTACGTCATGGCCAGGATTATTTTCCCTCTTCGTAGATAAGGAAATTGAGGCTTGGCAAGATTGAAGGATTTGCCCATGAAATCAGGACTAGCTAACAGCCAAAGCAGGACAGAAAATCGCTCTTCTGATTCCTTGTTCACTTCCCCCCACCCAAACACTTTGTTTTCGTCTGGTAGCAATGCATTGGTTGGCATTTTGCTTCTAACACTTTGTAAGGACACCTCTCATTTGTTTAGATTGTGTAGATGTGATATAAAAGTAAGTCTAGGCTTGGATTTCTCCTCTCTCTGCCTCTTCAGATAATGACAGTACAGTTTTAGCGCAGGTTTTGGCAAATGTTGTACAAAAGACTTGGTTATAGAAGGAAAGCTATTTGTGAGGGAGCGTGTTCCTGGTAACCTGGAAGAGAAAGTAGATACTATTACACAAGGGGAAAATCTCACATTCTTCTAATCCCAGAAAGAACAGCTACTAAAAGAGATTTTGGGAAGAATCTTTGATGTGAGTAGAAATGCTGCGTTTTGGGGGAAATAAAATTAAATTAGAGGGTTAAATCCCAAAGCACCAGGCATTTCTTTCTTTCTTTTCACAAGAAGATGGCAGGGCTTCTTCTGGGTCTAGGAGGAACAGCTTAGGTACATTTTAGGACTTTTTGTCTTGAAAAGTAGGTAAATAGGAAACGTTAACACAGGCACAGCTCTGCCTGATTGGAGGTAGAGCTCAGGGAATGGCTGTCTTTCCTTCATAAGCATCAAACACAGGAGGATGCAGATTCTGCCTTATCCTGGTCTCCCTTTGTGGCTGTTCCTCGATAGATGAGTAGGGAAGGGAAGAACTCAGGTCTGCAGCACCAGGTAACCTGACTCTGGCACCATTTTCTCATCAGACAGTATTCCCTGAAATTGGTGGCAAACAATTCAATAGCAAAGTTCTCCTAGTTTTTCTTCTCACTCTTTTTCTTATACACAGCAAGTTAGTGATGATGGTAGAGGATAGACACAATTTTGTCTCAATTTAATGTAACTTGATAGCACTTTCTGGTTTTGGCCTTCAATACTGATCAAAGCCTCCATAAGCTGAAAAGGTATTTTGTCTGAATTACCCAGGCTTTTGCCTCAACTCAGTTTCACTTGGTGGTGAAGATCTGACAAAACCACATTCATTATGATATATTGAAGAAAGACATACATACATCTGATTCTGAAGGGGCAAAAAACATCTTAAAAGAGCCAAGATGGGCAAGTCATCTTACATGTAATCCCAAATGTAGTAAATAATTTGTTCTGTGTTTGTTCTCAATGCTGTTTCTGATGGGACTTTGTTTCATAGCTTCTCAGAGAGGGACCCGATTATACTTCCGCTCACATGACATAAGAACACAAGAAATTGACAGCACACCATTCAGCCTAGTATTAGATGATAGTGGCACTACGAAATGATTAGTTGGAATCCGTGACACGACTTCAAAAGGCAGAAGACTGGCTCTTGTCGATGAATTTGATAACTGGAGAGGTATGAAGAAGGCACAGAGTGAGCAGAATGCTTTCTGATGCTAAGAGGATCGTGCAATAAACATATTTAGTTGAAGCAGTGACTCTCTCGTCTTCTTGAGTTGGGCTCAGTGTGTGTGCTAAAATGAATTAATTGAAATATTTGATATTTATGCTATATTCTTGGCATCACATTTTATTTTTTTAAGGTTTATTGACGTATAGTTGATTTACAATGTTGTGATAATTTCTGCTGTACAAAAAAGTGACTTGGTTACACACACATCCATTCTCTTTCAGATTCTTTTCCCACATAATCTCTGTTTCCCACATAGATTATCACAGAATATTGGATAGAGCTCTCTGTGCCCTGCAACAGGTCTCCATAGGCCAATCATTCCATATACCTCAGTGTGCATATGGCATCACATTTTAAAGAGGATATTGACAAAAATTCATCCAGGAATGAATACAGGAACCTAGATAGCAAAGGACATTGGAAACAAATAAAGGAGTGTGAGCTTTTTAGCTTGGAGAAGCAAAGCGTTGGGGATGGTTGGGAGAAAAGATGGGCTGCTGTAGTTGTATTTCAGTAGCGGCAGGGCTACAAAGTATCAGGAGAGTGTATCTAGTCTGTCCTGCTAGAGAGGGCAGAACCAGTGGTGGTTCCAGGGAAGCAAATTTGGTAATGTTTGAATATCTTCTATAGACAGGTACTGTGTTGTCCATCAAAAGGACAGACGAAGTCCACAAAACACTAAGCACTTTTCACTAGGAAAATTTGATCATAAGCTGGGAGGCAAAACATTAGGGATGCTCTATTATGGATTTCTCCATCAGTGGGAGATTGAGCTAGATAACTGTCCTTTCTAACCCTTAAGATCCTAGTTTTATGTAAGTTCCAACTTATTTGAATAATTTTTCATCTCACTAAGAATAAGATTTTAGTTCCTACACTCTAATTTTTTTTAATTTTAATTTTATTTTTTTTAATTTTTATTTTTTTTCCCCGCTGTACAGCATGGGATCAAGCTACTCTTACATGTATGCATTTTTCCCCCACCCTTTGTTCTGTTGCACTATGAGTATCTAGACATAATTCTCAATGCTACTCAGCAGGATCTCCTTGTAAATCTAAGTGGTATCTGATAACCCCAAGCACCAGATCCCTCCCACCCCTCCCTCTCCCATCAGGCAGCCACAAGTCTCTTCTCCAAGTCCATGATTTTCTTTTCTGCCTACACTCTAATTTAAATAAACAGACCTATTAAAATTAGAAGAGTTAACAGAAACAAGGTAAAGAAGAAAACAATATTCCTTTAATCATTAAAGAAGACTTCAAACCTAATTCAAGAGAGTAAGTGAAAACAAGTGATATTTCACAGAGTTAAGAACAAAGATAGGAAGGAATTGTCGGTGTTAGAAGATATATTTGACAAAATCTAAGCCCTTCATTTTATAAATGAAAACAATAAGTTCCAGGCATAATGAATGCCTGGCCAGTGTCAAACAGGCAGTGGCAGAATTAAGACTAGAAGCCAATATTAATTAACATACCTTACCACTAACTCATTTTGTGGGGCTATTGTCATTGTATTATGTGGAGGAGAGGATTTTGCATAGCCATTTTGGATGTAAAATTGTAAAAAAAAAAAAATTTACCTGAAGATTATATAGTAAATTCTCAGATCTATTTATGGAAAATTTACTAATTTAGAGCAATCTGAAACTTAAATTGGCATTCCTAGGAGGTATTGAGTCCCTTAGTCCTGTTTTCATTCAAGCCACGGTTAAATAGCCATTTGCTGGGATGTTTTAGAAGAGGTTCCCGTATCCAGTAGGAGGAGCTAGATGATGTCTAAGGTACTTCAGATTGCCACACTTCTAAAGATTTTGGTCTAATCTCCTTTTATTATAGACAAAGCAGCTGAGGGTCGGAGACTCCCTTGCCTAGTGTCGTGCAGGTTATTAATTTGGTGAGTTACAGAATTAATACATGCAGAGGTCAGAGATAATGAATATTTAGGAGTGAGATGGAAATTTGAAATGACTCTCATGTTTTCTCTTTAGTCAGATTCTCTCTGTTGTTTTTTTTTTTTTTTTGGCTTTAATCCCCTGTTTCAAAGACACATTTCTCCTTCCCGCTCCGAATTCCCAGTGTGGGAGTTCCCGTTGTGGTGCAGCGGAAACGAATCCAACTAGTAACCATGAGGTTGTGGGTCTAATCCTTGGCCTCACTCAGTGGGTTAAGGATCTGGCCTTGCCATGAGCTGTGGTGTAGGTCGCAGATGCAGCTTGGATCCTGAATTGCTGTGGCTGTGGTGTAGGCCAGCAGCTGTAGCTCTGATTCCCTAGCCTGGGAACCTCTATATGCCACGAGTGTGGCCCTAAAAACAACAAAACAAAAACAAAAAAACAAACAAACAAAAACCTGAAAAAGGAATTCCTGGTGTGCACACCAGATAACGTTCCCTCTGTGATTTCGTTTATAATAATTCTGTGAGCCTTCTCTATACTATTGTGGAGCCACATCGGATCTGGCATCATAGCCACTGGTTAGATGGCTTAGAGACTTCAGTTCTAATCTTTTGCTAATGATTGTTACTTCTCATTCTTGGTATCTAAAAAATGAGAAGAGTAGCCTATAAATCAGTTAAGAATGGGGAGGGGACATGAGATAATAGTTATAAAAGTACCTATTGAAAAATGCTAGAGAAAAGTGATGAGTTACAACATAGGTCTGAATGTATGTCTCAGTTTGGTCTTTTATATCAAACTTCAGAGGACATCAACTGTAATAATATGGTTAAGCCATCACCATCCTTATAAAGAGGATATTATGTCTCTTAAACAAGGAACTTTATCTTATGTTTTAGAACTTCAATTCCTTTTTCCTTTGTCACTGACCTCCTGTGTGGACTAAGAGAGGACAAGATAGCCCTGGATGAAATAGGAGTCAGAAGGTGTCACTGAGGTTGCTTTACCTGGAATGCTGCTTTTTCTCCTGCTTACCTATCCCACCTCTCTTCTGCCCCAGGTTTCTGTTATCTCATTTGGTGACAGACATAATGCTATACAAGGAGGGTAGTTAGAATTCAAATTCATGGGAACCCTCTTAAGAGATAAATAATCACCTATGATTCTGGTATAGAATATACTCAGGAAATTGAGGATTTAAGTTTCTTTATGAAAAAAAAATTTTTTTTTCCAGTGTCATTGGTGCAGTAGCTTGAGGTGGGATCTAAGCTCCCAGAACAGGGGTCAAACATGGGCTGTGGTGGTGAAAGTGCTGAGTCCTAACCACTAGACCACCAGGGAACTCCCCCATGAGGTTTTTAAGAAAATGTTTTAGTTTAAAAAAGGCACACCATTTACATATATCTTTGTAATAAGAATAAGGGAAAGAGTTATTTAGAAATATTAACTAAGAAAATCCCTAGGAGTTATCTGAACATTTCTAACTTCTGTTCTCTTCCTGACCTCCAAGGCCGTGGATAATGGAGTAATTATGTGTGCTTGCCAGTATTCCTGCCAGAAGTTAAGGAATGGCCAAATAATTGTTCTTCCTCAGGGTTTGACTCAGGAAGGGAAACAAACTGTAGAAAGCAACAGGAATAAAGACAGGAGGATGGCTCTTTATGCTGAATTTAAGATGGGAATAGGAGTTCCTGTCGTGGCACAGAGGTTAACGAATCTGACTAGGAACCATGAGGTTGCGGGTTCGATCCCTGGCCTTGCTCAGTGGGTTAACGATCCGGCGTTGCTGTGAGCTGTGGTGTAGGCCGCAGATGCGGCTTGGATCCCACATTGCTGTGGCTCTGGTGTAGGCCGGTGGCTACAGTTCCAATTAGACCCCTAGCCTGGGAACTTCCATATGCCACGGGAGCGGCCCAAGAAATGGCAAAAAGACAAAAAAAAAAAAAAAAAAAGCCAAAAAGCGGCTGGTGGGAATATACTAAAAAAAAAAAAATCAGAAAATTGGACTTTAAGGGAAAAGATATCATTAGTAATAAAAAAAAGTAGTAACAGTATTAAAAAAAAAGATGGGAATAATTTACAAGCTAAGTACCAAAAATTAATACTTTATGCTTGTTCTGCTCTTTCCCATCTATTTTTCTTCAATGACTAAGTTCTCTAATTTTAATCTTTAAGATTTGAGCTTTATCATTTACCTATGCACAATGTTTAAAGATTCAAATAGTTCTGCAAGCTGCTGTGTAGCCCTGGGAACCATGTCTAGTCACTTATGATGGAGCATGATAATGTGAGAAAAAAGAATCTGTACATGTATGTGTAACTGGGTCATCTTGCTGTAGAGTAGAAAAAAATCATATTGGGGAAATAATAATTAAAAAAATAAAAAAGAAGAAGAAAAACCCAAATAGTTTTACAAGGATTATTTAAAAGGAAAGCAGGCATTTCCTGGTGGCCTAGAGGTGAGGCATCCAGCACTGTCCCTGCTGTGGCGTGGGTTCCATCCCTGGCCCAGGAACTTCCACATGCCATAGGCACAGCCAAAAAAACAAAAAAAAAAAAACAGAAAAGAAAAGAAAGAGCAGCCCCCTGTCTGCTTCCCTATTTTCTTCACCACAGAGGCAAACACTCCCTGTTTTTGGCTGATTATTTTGGTATCTACCTTCATGTTTCTAAATGACTTCATTGAGTTGCTGCTTTGAGGGGTTTCTGTTTCAGGAATTATCTAGCACTTCATGCTGTAAAAGGTGAAGATGGAGCGCCCTTTGTCCCCTGCCCCTACCGCACATGGGGCACCCTCCCTTCCTCTTTTCTCAATACCATAATTCTGCTTAGAGTGTTATTATGATGTATATGTGTAATCAGCTATGATTTCTTTTTCTGTGACTTTTTTCTTTGCACTTAAGGTCTATTTAATTATTCTTCATTTTAAATGTCCTCGTGACTAATTTAACTCCAAACTCGTCACCATTTGTCTCTACCCGCCTCCCAAATGCGCACGTATTCCTGATGTTTTGTTTTCCTCAACACAGCGCTGCCAGAGCTCCTTGGTTTCCTCCACTCTGGATTCTGCCTCCGTGCATCTTTCTTCCTCTTCATCCTGGGGATTCCTTCATTTTACTTTTGTTTCCTCTCTCTTCCTCTTTCTTGGCTTACTCTTTCATTTTGTGGGAGCACATGCTCCTGTAAGTTTTCTGACTGGTGTGTGAAAGGTCAGTGTTTTGAGATGATTCTAGTGTAAAAATAGCTATTTTCATTTCATGCTTTATTAGTATTTTGGCTAAGCATAGAATTCTCAGTTGGAAATCATTTGAATACTTTGGAATGATTTTGAAGGCACCATTCAATCAACGTTTAGCCTCCAATGGCTGTCGTGAAGTCTAAACCATTTTAAAAATTAGAGTTGACTTACAATGTTGGGCCAATTTCTGTTGTACAGCAAACTGACTCTATCATATGTATGTATACATGTATACATATACACACATTATTTTTTAAATATTATTTTCCATCATGGTCTATCCCAGAGACTGGGACTGGATATAGTTTCCTGTACTATACATTAGGATCTTGTTGTTTATTCCAACACCATTTTGAGTCTTTTTTTTTTGTCTTTTTGTCTTTTTTATGGCCACATCTGCAACATATGGAGGTTCCCAGGCTAGGGGTCTAATCAGAGCTGTTGCCACTGGCCTACACCACAGCCACTGCAACGTCAGATCCAAGCTGTGTCTGCGACCTACACCACAGCTCACGGCAATGCCAGATCCTTAACCCACTGAGCAAGGCCAGGGATCGAACCTGCAACCTCATGGTTCCTAGTCAGATTTGTTTCTGCTGCGCCATGATGGGAACTCCCATTTTGAGTCTTGATTCTTCATGTATCATTGTATTTATTCATTTGTTTTCCTTTTTGGAACCCTGTGGAGTACTCTCTTTAGAGCCAGTGTACTGAAATTTTACAGCTATAACCTGGGTGAGAGGTCTGTTTTCACCCATTCATTTGGATATTTAATCGGCCGTTTCAATCTGAAAACCTATTTTTTTTTTCAGTTATGGGAAAATTTCTTGAGTTAATTCTTTGATGATTTCTATTCCTCTTTTTCTATGTTTCTGTATGGAGCTCCTATTATTTTAATTTTTCAACCTCCTGTCTTTATCCTCTGAATTTATTCCTATCTCACCTATTCTACATTTTTTCCCTTTTGCTCTGCTTTCTGAAAAAAAATCTCAGTGTTTTTTTTTTGGTCTTTTGTTGTTGTTGCTATTTCTTGGGCCACTCCCGTGGCATATGGAGGTTCCCAGGCCAGGGGTTGAATCGGAGCTGTAGCCACCGGCCTACGCCAGAGCCACAGCAACGCTGGATCTGAGCCGCATCTGCAACCTACACCACAGCTCACAGCAACGCCGGATCGTTAACCCACTGAGCAAGGGCAGGGACCGAACCCGCAACCTCATGGTTCCTAGTCGGATTCGTTAACCACTGCGCCACCACGGGAACTCCCCTCAGTGTTATTTTATAATATTTGAACATTTATTTCCGCTATCATATTTCTAATTCTCAAGATCTCTCTTAATTTCCTTCTCCCCTTCCTCTTTCATGGGATCTCATATACTATCCTCAGATGTTTGGAAATCCTTGGCTGTCTGCTCATAGTGAAGTAGGAGAAACAAGCGAATAGGAAGCTCTGAATACCCAGTGAGATCTGCTGACCATGAACTTTCCTGTAAGACAACATGCCTGAGTTCTTGAGCTGGAGAACCTCTGAAGTCAGAATTTTTAGCTCTTTTTTTTTTAGGCTGGCCAGATTCCCTAGAGAAGAATTTTCCAAATTCCTGCTTGTAGGATAAAGACCCAACATTCTGGAAACCAGGTGGCAGAGGAGGACCAGTGGTCTCTGAGTTTAGAACACGTGTGCTCACTGTTGATTCTCAGTACTGTGCCTCCTAACAGCCAGTTGTCCCTCATTCCTGAGACACTGTCCTTCCCTGTGCAGGGGGTGGCTTTTTGCTGGGGTAGTGGAGGGGTACTCATCCTTCATTTAGCCCACCTGCACCCCCTTTCACTCCCTACTTCCAGAGCATTTGGGGGTATTCTGTTGTGTAAATCAGCTTGATTCTTGAATCTCCCCTTTGCTAGGTTAGGATTTAGCATTTTTGGAGTTGCCTATTATTATTATTTCACGATTCATTCATCTGCTTTTCAGTTTTTTTAAAAAACTTGCTACTATCATCCTCCTCCCATTTTCCCTGTTCTTATGCTTTTTTGTCTTTAAAAAACTCATTCCTGTGACTTTAGTGGAGGCTTGCCAAGGGAGTGAAACAGATGTCATGCATGCATGTGTATATGTGTGTATGTGTGTCCAATCCACCATATTTACCCAGAAATCTCATAAATTGAATTTAATGTTATTTTATTCTGATTTTTACAGTGCATGATGGAAGTGTTGATCTTTTACCTTGATGTTTTTTTTATGTAACTGAATTTGTTAAGTTCAGGAGCATTGCATTATTACCAGAAGAGATTAAAAGGCTGACTTCATCACCAAAACACAGAATAGCCCTTTCTCCCTCATATTTAGTGACATGGTACCAGTGTCTTGGGATCCACCCATTTGAAAGCATTGGAAGCTACAGCTAGTCCTTAAGAATTTTTGCCTGTGAATAGTCCTGAATAATTTTACAAGATAGTCTTAGAAATTTCAAGGTGAGGGACTGTATGTAACCTCATTTTCCTTGACCTCAGATTAATTTAAAAACCTGCGTCCCTAATTCTCTGAATAGAGAAACAGAAAAGATAAACAGAGAAAGCAAGACCGAGCCACAGACACATAAATACACACACACACACGCACTCCTAGAGAGAATGATGCACACAGGACAGGGAGAATTGGAAGGTGATCAATTAAGACATTAAGTGTTTTGTGACACATGGACGCATCTGCATTTTGCCCTGATAACAAGGCCATCAGCTCATTTTCAGAGGGCTGCTGCCTTCTTCAGCTCAATCCTCAGATCAAAGCAAAACTGTCTGCTTGCATTTTCCAATCAGAATGGGGATGTCTAATTTATACTCCTTAATGTGTGATGGTAAGAGACTCCTTCAATTAACTGAATTCTATAGCCAGCAAAATAAAAGGTATACAAAGAGGCGCAGACTGGAAGAGCCGAAATTCTCATTAAATCAAAAGGTCCAGTATTCATTATCTCGTGCATCTGAGGCTAAACACTAACTATGGGGATCATCAAAGGAGGTTTAATGGGTTAAATTGAGAATATAATCTAATTAAAACATTAGACACGGCAAATAGTTCTTTGATATTCATCGAAAGGCGTCATTAAAAATGGGTGCTTGAGGTTTGTGTGATAGATTATCAATTTTAAGCAGAAACAGCATCCGCAACACTGCTTCAAAGTGTCACCATTGTGTGGAAGCGAGGGAAGTGGGCAAAGACATCACTGCCAGGTGATGGGTTGGAGATGGGAGGTCAGGCCAACCAGGCTTCCTGATGGTGATTTTGAGCATTGTCTGGATGGCAAAAAAGAAAGCCTGAGGATTCATTCGGGAGACAAATTTGCCTGCAGAGGAAAGTGTCCATGTCGGGCCCAAAGTATTTAGTGTCAGGATCAACCGCAGGGTTACTCACTGGGTATTCATTCTGCCCCTCCCCCCCATTAATAAGTATTTTTGTTTTGTTTGTTTTATTGAAGTACAGTTGATTTATAAGGTGGTGATAATTTCTGCTGTTCAGTTCTACATGTATACACATCCATTCTCTTTCAAATTCTTTCCCCACATGGGTGATCACAGAATATTTGGTAGAGATCTCTGTGCTCTACGGCAAGTTCCCATTGGTCAGTCATTCCACATAATGCATATGCCAATCCCAAACCCTCAGCTTTCTGTTCTCTACTTTCTGCACCTATATAGACAGCTTCCCAAAGGAAAACTGATTATTCATAGATTTTAATTTTTTTTTTTTTTGTCTTTTTAGGGCTGCACCCATGGCATATGGAAGTTCCCAAGCTACAGGTCGAATTGGAGCTGTAGCCGCTGGCCTACACCACAGCCACAGCAATGCAGGATCCAAGCTGTGTCTGTGACCTACACCTTAGCTCATGGCAATGCCAGATCCTTAACCCACTGAGTGAGGCCAGGGATCCAACCTGCGTTATCATGGAGACTAGTTGGGTTTGTTAACTGCTGAGCCACAACGGGAATGCCTGGATTTTAAATTTCTGAAGGTTGTTTCTCCTACTGTCATATTTGCACCATAAGGATATCTACACTTTAAGCATCTCTTGCAAAAGCTTGGGAATCTAGCGACAAGAGTTACCCTGAAAAGCCAGTCTAGCCACCCACAGTATAAGGTCTGGTCTCTATGCACTGTCAACTCAGTAAAAAAATCTTTGTAAAGTCTTCTCAGATATTTTCAGGGCTTCATTAAATATATTTGGCTGAAATGCTCATCTGATTATAATTCTCTCAACTTATTAGAGCTGTTTAATAGCGGAAGACCATTTATTTAGCTTCTTGAAAATTAATTACTTACATTGCCCAGGTTTGCAGGCGGACAATGAAAAGGCAGTGGAGAGGCAGCAGGGGAGATAAACCTTGCCCACTAAATTCTTTTTTCTTTGCTTCATTTTACTCAAAAGAACTGAAAAGATCTGTTTATTTTGCATTTTATTGTATCTTGCCTGGTGAAGTTTTCACAACCTTTTGCGAGAGCTCCAAATTTTCAATTATTCCACTGAAACAAAATTAAGTAACCAAACATGAAGATTGTAAATCTTAAAGACCCAGGAAAAAAATGAATGAATGAATGGAAAACCTGATATCCAAAGCCTTTTGCTTGGCATTGAACAGATGTTTTCTTAGGAAATTGAGGGATTTTGTGTTTTCTCAGTACCTTTGTGAGAAAGATATGTAGATTGCTCAATGAGGCAAGATGGGGAATAGAAATAAATACCATTTTTAGTCTGGAAGCAGTGAGTTGAAGGGACAGTTCTGAATATCAGATTTTTAGTTCTGAGATTCTACTTCGGTATATTTTAAAAAGTGGAATATATGTATAAGAATTTTATGAGAATACATATTTCTCTTTATTTGCCTTTATAGTATACAAGTTTTCTCTGACAATATACAGTTTCTTACAATCAGGGATATGGGGGCATGAAACACTGTGGATAAACAGAATCCACAATAATGAAAAATTTTTACCTTGTGCAACTGTTTTCAATCCTTTCTCACTGGGAAAACAACTAAAGAGGCAAATGGAGCTTTTCTGTATCTTTTTGCCTTTCTGTTTTTACCTGTTGGGGACAGAAGTTATGAAAACACAGCATTAGGGAGAAGTCCTATAGTCATCCTGTATCATTTTTGAGAGTTGGATCAACCGTGTATTATTCAAGATTTATTCTTAATCTAGTAGGAAAAGGTAATCTTTAAAAAGGCTTATTTAGGAAAGCAACCTTGATTTTTTTTCCTTAAGAACTTTGTTTTCAAGCACAACTTCTAATATAATTGAAGCGTATCTTGGAAAGAATGAGTTAAACTTGTCCTGATATCGCAGACTATCACCCAAATTCAATTCATTTTATGCTATTTTTCAATAAGTAATTAAAAAAGAATCTCCCTTGAGTTTATCCAGTCTGCTATTGTAGACCATTTGCTATCAACTCAACGTTCTCAATTAGCTCCAGTGTTGTTATAATTACTGGATGTGTTTTCAAACAACTTCCAGCTAATAACTGTTGGGATGAAGAGTCATTTTCTCACTATAGACTAGATGGTGCACGTTCATGCTTGCTGTGATGTTTTGACAATGATTCATTAGCCAATAATAAGGCCCCGATTGGAAGCATTAGACATCGGTGCCTTGCTAGGCTTACCTTTTATTTTGTTCCTTAGTATTGTCCTTTCTTGAGGTGGTTTTCCAGATAACTCCCAAGAGACTCCTTACTATACAAAACAATATTGTGAAGACAGCTGTCATTAAATTCAGCTACTGGTACAAATGCTCCCTCTAGGGTGATACTCTTGTTGGAAACTCAAGATGGAAAAACATCATAAGAGGAGGTTATACTAAGAGAGAATACATGATTTAGAGGTCCTTTATACCAGCTCATAGAGATTAGGCAGATTAGGCCTATGTCTTTCAGTGGCTTATATAACATCTGGTCAAAGACAGGCCTTTCATCATCATATCACCAAGTTCACAGTTCCTTGCTTCTAAAAGGTGGATTATTTTTACTTCCTAAATATTGGGAAGAGAAATACTATAAAAATGGATCCCTGATCCACTTGGGTCTATAAAAGATCAATATTATTATTATTGGTACAATTTAAAAGAGGAGGAAAAAAAAGTGTCATTCACTGTTTTTGAGGCATCTCTACCCTGTCTTTGCCTGTATCAAGTATCATGGTACCTTAGTGACATTCTACTGGATCTTACCATTGTGGGATGACTTGGGGCCAGATGAAGGCCTATTTTGATCAGTTCTTTGATTTCAAACATTCAGCAGATACGTTCTATTTCTTTAGCCAAAGTCATTTTAGATGCTACGTGTCACTTTCACTATTTGTATATAAAGAATTTTGACTTTTCTAGGTTCTTATACATTAGATAGTAAAGTCTTGCCTTGGTTGTAAATTTCCCATGTAGTGTTGTTTGAAACTGAATCATTGAAACTGCTTCAGCTGAGTGTGGGTTCTTTTTTTTAAGTTTTTAAAATTAATTTTGATTTACAATGTGCCAGTTTCTGCTGTACAGTAAAGTATACATACTTTCTTTGAAAATATTCTTTTCCATCATGGTCTGTCTCAGGAGGCTGGATATAGTTCCCTGTGCTATACAGCAGGACCTTGTCATTTATCCATTCTAAATGTAATAGTTTGCATGTACTAACTCCAAACTCCCAGTCCATCTCAGTCCATTCCAGTCCCTCCCCCTTCCTCTTGGCAGCCACAAGTGTGTTCTCTAAGTCTGTGAGTTTGCTTTTGTTTTGTAGATAGGTTCACTGTGCCATATTTTAGATTCCACACATAATGCTTTCATATGGTATTTGTCTTTCTCTTTCTGACTTGACTTCACTTAGTATGAGTCTCTATTTCCATTCATGTTGCTGCAAACGGCGTTATTTCATTGTCTTATTACTGAGTATTATTCCATTGTGTATATGTACCACACCTTCTTAATCCATTCATCTGTTGATGGACATTTAGGTTATTTCCATGTCTTGGCTATTGTGAATAGTGCTGCTATGAACATATGGGTACATGTGTCTTTTCAAATTATAGTTTCGCCCAGATGTATGCCCAGGAGTTGTATTGCAGGATCACATGGTAATTCTATTTTTGGCTTTCTGAGGAACCTCCATACTCTTTTCTGTAGTGGTTGTAATGCGTGTGGTTTCCTAATAGTATGTGTGAAAATGCCTGAAGGATTTAATGCTTAGGTTGAAAGAAAAATGGTTAGGGGAAGCTTTTCAAATGCTTTAGACAAAAAATTGAAATGTCTCTGTTACTGATCAACATTTGAGGCATTATATGCATCTCTTACAACTTAATGTAGCAGTCAAGTTGCTAGATTGTACATGTTAAAAATGCAAGGTCGATAGTAATGCGTATTTCTTAAATGGAACTTAATGTTGGCAGTTCCCATCCCAAACTGAAGTATGTAACTACATCCTCCTTGTCCACACAGAAAAACAACTATCTTTTCTCATCTATAAGCAAACAGTGCCATCCTTGATATTGAAAGACTGGAGTTTAAGATCTGGCTATTCGCCAATGATAGAACTGAAGGACTTCAGACTCTGTTCCTTTTTTCTTTTCTTTTCTTTTTCCCTTTCCTTTCCTCCTTCTTTCTTTCTCTTTTTAGGGATGCACCTGCAGCATATGCAGTCCCCAGGCTAGGGGCTGAATCAGAGCTGCAGCTGCCGGCCTATGCCACAGCCATAGCAATGCCAGATCCAAGCCATGTCTGAGACCTACACCACAGCTCATGGCAATGCCATATCCTTAACTCACTGAGCAGGGCCAGGGATTGAACTTGCATCCTCATGGATACTAGTCAGTTTTCGTTTCTGCTGAGGTACATTGGGAACTCCTCTGATCCTTTCTTGATTTCCACTACCTCTCCTGAAAAAATGGCACTTGAACAAGATAAACCCCTTCCAAACTTTAAATTCTTTTAAGATGCTTAAACAGAAATGGAATATTTTAAAAATTTACTGTCTCTTTAAATATGGAAATATCTCTATATGTATTATTTTATCTTGTAGAACAAGTTTATTTTACCTATCTATTTTTTTAGGGCCACAGGTGTGGCATAGGAAAGTTCCCAAGCTAGGGATTGAATCTGAGCTGCAGCCGCTGGCCTACGCCACAGCCACAGCAACTTCGGATCTGAGCCACGTCTGCGACTAACACCACAGTTCATGGCAATGCCAGATCCTTAACCCATTGAGAAAGCCAGGGATCGAACCAACATCCTCATGGATACTAGTCAGGTTCTCAACCTGCTGAGCCACAATGAGAACTCCTCAAAAGATTAAAAAATATATATATAATGTCAATATTCAGTAGTAAACTGTGGAGTGTTTTTGTCTCACCTAATGTTTTTGTGTGAAAGCACACAGCTGATGATATTTTACAATATTTATGATGGCAAGATATTCAGCAAATTTATACTTGGAGTAAGTAGCTTTGAGAAAGTCTCTTAGAGTTGCCTGAGTTGAGTGCAAAAGGATTTCTGATGAATGTCTTAATGATCTGCTAGAACAACACTAGAATTTGCTTACCTGAGTAGGCACATCTAGAAATACTTCCGTTAAAAAATTTTTTACATTTAAACCCCTTGCTAAGTTTAGAGATTCTATAAATATTTTGGAAATGGTATCTCAAAATTTACTGGTGTTTAGTCCAATCTGAGTTCATCTCAATGGAAAAGGAAGTGTTTATACTTTTATCAGAAAAATGAGAAAGAAACATAGGTAGATACATTTATTTCTGGGTAACTTCAAGAGTTTCATTATGCTAAGAAAGGGGTAGTGATCATTGAAGACGTGAAAAGATCCAATATAAAATGAAAAAGAAATCAGAAGATACAATATAAAACCACAAGGCTTTCGTTCCTTAGTTCATATTCAGCCCCAATTTTAACTGATTTGAAAATAAATAATTAAAATAGTTTTTCTTCCTGGAAAGTCAAATGTGGCCTTTCCATATTTTAAATCCTGTATGAGGCATAGATGGACTGCACTTAGGTGCTGATACCAGGTCATCCGTCTCAATGCAGGGCCACAGGCTGGAGTTTCTCTTCTCTGTGCCCATTCCCTGGGGTGACTCTCGTCTCTGACACGTGTCAGTCTATACAATATGCAGGACTTTGAAAGCAGCCACAGCCTGTTTTTCCCTTTCGTGTCTATTCTGCAGTATTTCCAGCAGTGAGATTTCAGGTAAAGGGTCTTCTTTTCCAGCGTGGGTTGGATTTTTCTTTTCCTTTGAGGTTTGATCACTCAGATTTGAAGGTTTGGGTTTGGGGATGGTCTTGGCATATTCCAAAGCCTAAAAGCATAGAGATAAAATGTTATTTTGAAATGAGAAGTGAGCCCTGGATTCCTTAAATTAAATCCAGTCTTAGGAAAGTTGTATTGATAATGTAAATAGAGATTATTGGTACAATAACCTCCAAAGGCATGGATGAAAATGGAGACCAAATAGAAAAATACAAATAATGCAATATAAAGCAATTGAAACAAAATAAATTAGCCATATAACAAAATGCTGTGGAAAAAAAGAGAGTTGAAGAATGATACATTTAGTTGTGCCTTTGGATGTTTTCTTTACAAAACTGTAGTTTTATTCAAGTCACTTGAAAATAGCTTTCTTATGTGTTTAATCTATTTAGCTTCTGTAGGCTTATTAAAATGAAACTTTTTTTGGGTCTTTTTTGTCTTTTTAGGGCCACACCCATGGCATATGGAGGTTCCCAGGCTACAGGTCCAATTGGAGCTGTAGCTGCCAGCCTATGCCACAGCCATAGCAATGCCAGATCTGAGCCGTGTCTGTGACCTACACCACAGCCACAGCAACACTGGATCCTTAACCCCCTGAGTGAGGCCAGGGATTGAACCTGCAACTCATGGTTCCTAGTAGACTTTGTTTCCACTGCACCACAACGGGAACTCCTAAAGTGAAAATTCCATTAAGGAGATTTTAACAGAACCTTCCATCCAAAGAAGACTTGACACAGCTTGAAACCAAAGACATCACTGGGGTTGAGATGAAACTGAGTCTCCATCATTACACCAACTATTCTTGTCTCTAGGCTCTTAGAACTCTAGCAAGTATTTGTTAGAGGTTGAAAATTATATTTTCCTTTTCTTTAGTATATCTACAGAGATCTGGATACTGAAAAAAGGCAGCCTGTGTTTTTAGGGATGTCAGTTCTGAAAGGCATTACAATAAAAATGAGATCATGATTTCTACATCTGCCTTTGTATCACTTTTATATTTTATTTTTGTATTTTTTTCTTTTCATGGGGCAAAAAAAAATATATATATATTTTAATGAGAGTGTCTCGAGAGCGAAAACAGAAATGGATAGTATATGTAGGTCCTGGATGGGGAAAAAAAATCTGTAAAACAGAAAACCTCCAGATTTCCAAGTGTGTGTAGGTGACTTCCATTGGAATTTCTAATTATAGACTTGTTGCCTTGAGTCCTGTCATGAAAAAATAATGGGTTGGAGAAAAAAGAAAAAGTGGCACCATGGAAACTCAATCAAGTGGATTGAGGTCTTCAAGGTCTGAGGGAGAAAGGCCATAGATAGAAAACATGAGAGTCTGTGAAAGAGAACATGAAGTACGAATTCCTAAACACACCAGAGGGTCACTTGTCCCTCATGCAAAGTGTCCCATGTCCTTACTAGGACAGAGGCAAAAGACTTGCACTGCAAAGCTCGATGTCTCCATTGACCATATTTAATTCACATCACGACTTTGACTTGGATGACCTCTGAGAGGGAGAACATTCTGTGTTTTTATGAAATCATTTCTCATGGGTAGAGGTCCATCCCTTAGGAAGAATGTAGGGAATGAACTTGAGAGAAATAATGAAGGACTTTCTTCGGACATGGGCACCCAGAGGTGGTGCGAAGACTAATTTCTTAAAATTTATATAACGGTAGAGAAGAAAATTGATGGTTAATCCGGATTGCTAGTTTCTGCTAAGAAAGCATTTATTTAACCATTCAATTTTTGTGTGACAAACTTGAAATACTAGGAGGAAAATGTGAAGGACTAAAGAGAATAATGAACTTCAAGAAAAAAGAGAGGCTAACCTTCCAGCATCCTGTGTGTATATGTCCATTTTTACACCAATATCTGAATCATGGTAGCTATAAGAATGGCAATAGTGAAAACATTCTCCTTGTTCAGAAAAATGTTCAGAATTCATTAAGTCTTGAGGTCACAAAGGTTCCCCTCCCTCCTTTTTTTTTTTTTTTTTTTTCTGGTCAATTCCTTTTTTTTTTTTTCTCTGTCTTTTTAGGGCCACACCCATGGCATATAGAGTTCCCAGGCTAGGGGCTGAATTGGAGCTGTAGCCGCTGGCCTTCACCACAGCCACAGCAACTCAGGATCAGAGCCATGTCTGCAAACCTTTATCACAGCTCACGGCAACGCCGGATCCTTAACTCACTGAGCGAGGCCAGGGATGAACCTGCATCCTCATGGTTGCTAATCAGGTTCATTAACCACTGAGCCATGACGGGAACTCCCAATTCATTTTTTTAATTGAAGTATAATTCATTTACAATGTTGTGTTAGTTTCTGATGTACAGCAAAGTGATTCAGTTACACATATATATACACACATGTATATTATTTATCTTATTCTTCTCCGTTATGGTTTTTTATAGGGTATTGAATATAGTTCCCTGGGCTATACAGTAGAACCTTATAATCTATTTTATTTCTCTTTTATTTTATTATTTTTGGTTGCACCTGCTGAATGTTGAAGTTAAGGTTTCCTTTTTTTAAAAAAATATTTTAACAAAGTATAGTTGATTTACAATGTATTAATTTCTGCTGTACAGAAATGATTCAATTATATACATATATGTATATAGTTTTTCATGTTCTTTTCCATTATGGTTTATCACAGGATATTGGATATAGTTCCCTGTGCTATACAGTAGAACCTTGTTGTTTAACCATCCTGTATCTCATCGTTTGCACCTGCTAATCCCAAACTCCCACTCCATCCCTCCCTCAGCCCCTCTCCCTTGGCAACTACAAGTCTGTTTTCTTTGTTATATTATATGGTATTTGTCTTTCTCTTTTGACTTCACTTGTATGAGAATCTCTAGTTCCATCCATGTTGCTGCGAATGGCATTATTTCATTATTTTGATGGCTGAGTAATATTCCATTGTATATATGTACCACATCTTCTTTATCCATTTGTCAGTGGACATTTGGGTTGTTTCCATGTCTTGGCTATTGTGAAGAGTGCTGCTGTGATCATAGGGATATATGTATCTTTTCAAATTATAGTGTTGTCTGGATATATGCCCGGGAATGGAATTACTGGATCATATGGTAACTCTATTTTTAGTTTTTTGAGGAACCTCCATATTGTTTCCCACAGTGGCTACACCAGTTTACACTCCTACCAACAGTGTAAGACGGTTCTCAACAAAGTTTTCCTTTTAATTCTCATTGAAAAGATAACTGCCTTAGTGAGAAAGTCTTACCTTTTGCCGAGGGACGGCAGATTTATTTTCCGTTTTTGCTGTTTGTGGCTTTGACAGGAGGGATAGCGTCTTCATGTTGTGCTCTTTCACTTGTTTTGCATATTCCTTTTGCTGAGTTAATTTCTGCATCTGTTCAGAGAAACAAAGGGAGGGTGACTCACGGTCTGTGCTGTATTTAAAGTGACACTAGGGGTTTCCCGGTGGTCTAGTGGTTAAGGATCTGGTGTTGTCACTGCTGTGGCTCAGGTTTGAGCCTTGGCCCAGGAAATTCCACATGATGCAGGCAAGGCCAATAAATAAATAAGTAACAAATAAAGACACTAATTTTAGTGAGCTAGGCATATTGTATCAACAGGGAAAATGGAATTACTGCATGTAAGGTGACAGCAGTGAAATGGTTAATGTTTCTCCTAGAAATAGTCTCTCTGGAGGGGGAACATCACTACAATAGCACACCCAGGGTTCTCTTAACAGTAGCTAAATCACATTCAGCCTCTTCTTTGTTGCGTTTACCCAATTTATTTTCATTTTTGCTTCTAACTTTGAACTCTACTCTCTTTTTATGCCTTGAGTGCAACTGCAGTTAAAACACATTAAATGAAGATCTCCTTTCACTAGAGGAAAGAGAATAAAGTGGATGCACTTTTCATGGGTTGGGAAACTCTTACCCTAAGTGTCTTCTCTGTGGCCACTCCTCAGTATTATCAAGATAACTCTCTTGGGAAAGACCAACAACCATATAACACCCACACACACATCTCTTTTCATGTACATGCATCCCACTTTTCTGTTTGGGCCTTCAAGACTAACTAAAAGGGGGATACATAAAACAACAGTGGCTAAGTAATTTTATTTTATGGTAGAAGGCGTGCCTGGGGCTTATTACCAATGCTGTTTCAGCAGGGGCTCTCTTCAGAGTGAGACACTGGAATGGGGACTTTGGTTCTGGGGGTGTCTTTATGTCATCCTGCTGAAAGACAAAGGGCAAATCCCAGCCTGGATGCTGTATGTACATCACACCCACCTTGTCTCTGATGGACTCAAGGTCAGGTCCAAGGCCTCCAAGCTTCATGTCTCTGTGCGGATAACCTTTCAGCTTGCAACTCTAAAAATACAATCAAAGAGACAGTTTCTTTTAAAGACTGTGTGTCTCCCCTCCCCCATGTTGTCATGGTCACATAAGGGAAGAAGCAAAAAGAAGTGCGGCAGCCTGTGGACCGGGGGAGAATGGGTGCATTTCCTGACAATCCTCCCATGTTACTGGTAGTCAGTGATAAGAGTTTCTTTGGTAATTTGCAGCTGGTGAGCTAACATGTTTTGACTTTTCCACTTCTGCAATAAAAAATAAATGAAATTCTGAAAATTATAAATAAAAATTTTCAAGTGAGAAAAGCGCGGCTTTGTTATAGACATTTTTAACATAATGGATGCATTACCACTCTGCTGCTGCTGCTATTACTAGTATGTCTAGTCCTGTGCTGTTCACTGAACCAGATGAGTTCTCTGGAAGAGGCGATCTGGACGAACCCGGTAAGCACGTGGCTTCAGAGAGAGAGAGATGGTGCCCTGCCTAATGTCATCATATTCAAAAGAAAGGAGACATCTAAGGGTTAAGAGTCTAAGCGAGACCCAAGGAGAAGTGCACTTCATTCCGTGTGGTTTTGGATATTTTGAAGTGCACAAGTAATTTTATATGAGAACTTTTTTTACTACTCTGGCATATTTAAAGGGACAGAATAACAGAGGGAGGCAATTTAATTATTAAATTATGACACATGAGCACAATAATAGGCAGGCAAAAAACTAAACCTCTCCTGATTGCACGATGGATGGATTAAGACAGTTCCCAAACTCCTGCTTTTGACGCAAATTCAGACTTGCTACTTACAGCAGATGCCCTTATGGGAAAACCCAATCCTTTTTTCTTTGAGTTTGTGACTTCATTTGGTTGTCTTTTTTGGGAAGAGCTGGAAGGGCCATACCAAGGAGGTGGTTTAGGTGACAGTAATGATCTTAGGGCACATCTAAGTTGGAGCTTAAGAGCCATTCCATGGAGGTGACAGTTCTGTAGTCACTGGGCATGGTACCACCTGGCTATGTGCTCATGACAAGGCATGGTGTTTTTCTAAATTTTGAAAATTTCTCTTAATTATTAAGTTTGAAAACATACAATATATCTAAATGTGCCCTTTCCTGAGAATTTCACAGAGGTGGTTCAGACTTTAAAAACAAAACATTTCATCACATAGTTACAGCATGTAATTCTTGCTCTTAACAGTGAACCTATGCATATGCGTGTATCAACTGTTACAAGAACGTGTTCTACTCACAGAGCCTATTGACTGGCTACCCAGAGGTCAGACCCATTAGCTTCTGCATTGCTGTTTCCCAGGCTCAGAGCCAAATACTCTTTTCTCCAGATCCCAGCACTGAGCTCTGGCCCATGAAATATGAGTGAAAATTTGCTGAAAAGGTAGAAGGTGCATCTTGGAAAACTTTTATTCTGATTGGCCAACCCCCTCCCCCTTTTATTGTGCCTCAAATGTGGATGTGATTTTTGGAGCTGCAGCAGCAATCTTGTAATCAGGAGGGAAAAAAAAGAACAAGAGAATCATACTAATATTGGTTCTAATGTTTTGAGCTGTAGAACCACCTACAGCAACTACCTACTGGTGGATTAATTATAAGAACGAACCCTTACTTGTCAAGTTGCTATAAATAGTAATTCTTTGACTTGCAATTGAAGGCAATATTTCTATGGCCCTACAATATTTTTATGATACATCTTAGTGCTTCAAAAGGCCCAAATCATGTGTCATTTAGGCAATACTTCTACACAGCAAGGATGAAAAATTCTGTAAATGAACTTGTCTGATTTGGAGTTCCCTTCATGGCTCAGTGGAAATGAATCTGACTGTCCATGAGGATGCAGGATCCATCCCTGGCCTCGCTCAGTGGGTTAAGGATCCAGCATTGCCATGAGCTGTGGTGTAGGTTGCCGACGTGGCTTGCATCTGGCGTCGCTGTGGCTATGGCATAGGCCAGTGGCTACAGCTCCAATTCCACTCCTAATCTGGGAACCTCTGTATGCCTTGGGTGCAGCCCTAAAAAAAACAACAACAAAGAAAGAATTTGCCTGATTCGAATGTGAAACGTTCACAGTCAAAACTCTTTGGGTGTATCTAATTCTAAGGGTCAGAGAAGATTCTTTCTCAAGAAGCCTTTGGATTAAAACAATTGAAACATTAGTAACATTAAAGTATATAAAAGAAATATTGTTCACTCAAGGCATTTCAAAATCATAAATTATCTTTAAGAGAATAGTCATCACCCGGCAAAACCACTACAGCTGCTTCCTGCCTTATAGATGGATCTGTTCATACTTCTATAAAATTGTCCCTGTGCCACAAGTTACTTTGTTTTTTTTTCCACTGAAAATGTTACTACTATACTGTATTTCCTTGTCACTAAATGTTTTTTTACAAAAGTGTAATTTTTATGTATAACATTTGATTGTTCATAGTTGAATTATTTAGTAAGTCCTCTGAAGGTCAAACATTTAAGATGTCCAGGAATAAGCATTGTTGGTGGGCTACTCTTATTATTTCTTTGAGATCAGTTAAGAGACGTGAGATGATTGAGACAGAATCATGAACTTAGGGCCATTCATGAACATCTCTGTCAACAAGGCATCAGAATGCTCTTTTTGTCCAAGCCTCAATGACACTGGGTATTATCACATTTTAAAACCTTTGGTACTTTTTTTTTTTTTCTTTTTAGGGCCAAACCCATGGCATATGGAGGTTCCCAGGGTAGGTGTTGAATTGGAGCTGCAGCTGCCAGGCTACACCATAAGCCACAGCAACATCAGATCCGAGTCAAATCTGCGACCTACACCTACAGCTCATGGCAACGCCAGATCCTTAACCCACTGAGTGAGGCCAGGGATGAACCTGCAACTGCATGGTTCCTAGCTGGATTCATTTCTGCTGCTCCATGACAGGAACTCCCCTTTGGTACATTTTAATAGGAAGTGAACTCAGTTATCCTATACTTTGCAATTGCAACTTTGTTCTTTATCTGGGCTAGGCCATCTGTGCCATTGTTTTGCAATCACCAAGTTATCATCTATTTGACAAAGTAAACCAATAAGGAAAGAGGAGAGAACCCCAGTCACATCCAAGTCATAAATCCAATTTGTCCAACACTATGAGAGAATGATGATCAGTGCCCAGAAACCACATCCTTAGTCTGAAGCAGCTTAACTTTAATCATTCCACTGACTCACAAAAGATATATGGTGAAGCATGAATAATTGCTTATCGCAGTTGTTCCTATTGCCTTTCTTACTGTTAATTACCTCAAATAAATAGCATGGATGTCACAGAAAAACAGAGCCACAGGTCTAGCATCACAGACTGGCATGAAAAGGAGAGAGTGTGGCCCAAAGGAGCCGTCTCCAAATGCCACTGACCCCCCGACAGGATGAGCTGCTTCGAGTGAAGAGATGCTTCTCAAGGGAAAACGGCGGCTCCTGACAGTTTGTTCTGGGTGACTGGCAATGAAAAATCCTGGATTTACTTGTTTGCCTCAAGTAATCCTGATTGGTTCTCAGTGCTGTCATTTTGTTTGATCTCTTTCCATCAGAAATCTTTTTAACGGCTTTACTGGGATAAAATTCACACACCACAAAATTCGCTCATTTGAAGTTGTAGGATTCCACGGGTTTTGAATATTCGTCAAGTTGAGCAAGCATCGCCACAATCCAATTTTAGAACATTTTCATTATCCTAAAAAGAAACCCCAGACCCATTAGCCGTCAGTCCCCTCCCCACCTCCTCCAGCCCTAGGCAACCACTAATCTACTTTCTGTCTCTTCAAAAGGCTCTCATAGTAAAATAATCCCTAGCATTTACTTTGATTTTACCTCTCTTTGGCTGTTATGAGACCAAGAGGTCCCACTAGCACCATGCCCCCCAATTTAAAAAAATTAAATCAACAATAATCATCTCATTAGGTCTCCAGATGCAGGGGGAAAAGACAAGCAGGTTTGCAATAGATCCTGATGTTCGATGCTCGTCTTTGCCTGAGATGCACAGAGGCGGACCTCAGGCAGCCCCGGCTCCAGCTGGTAACTGACCAGACCAGCCCTGCCCCTTGGAACTGGGGTGTCCACCCTTTGTCTCTTTAGCACGGTTCGAGTAGGATTTCCTGGGGGAAGGTTTCTGGCAGTAATTAATCACACTTCCTCTCAAACCAGAAGAGTGACTTTTATTGTAAACTTGGGGTCAAATGTGCTTGAATGGAAAATGACATTGACCATCCTGGGAGGACTTGTTTCAGCTCTGAGATGTGCCCCCGCTGTGGGGGACACTGCAGGGCTCTCTTCCAGAACATTCCTCAGATGTGTAAGGGTGAGAAAGATACTCAAAGACGGGATGAAAAACAATGCCTCAAATACTGGGGACCAGCAAGTGAAGGAAATTTGCTCTGCGGTTGCTAAACTTAATCCGAATAAACCTCTTCTTAGGAGCAGTGAAGCAGCAACACCCAGATTGTCTGTGACAGCAAACACATGAGTTAATCACTGCAGCTCAGCTCAACACAGTCAGCTGTCAGAGGACTCCTTTAAGCAGGTATTTGGTGGCGGGTGGTGGTAGATATTTTTATACTGTTTGTCATCGCTTGCACTGTGTTAATCTCTTACTGCCTGACGTCTGGCTTCAATGGCGTGGACAATGGCTGAGGATTCATGAATCAGTCACCACAGAACTGCCAAAAGAAGAGGGACGGCGCTTGGGCCTATTATCTTGACAAATCCTTGGATTTTTCACGTGATTCAAGTTGATTCCCTTGGAAACCAGGAGATTTGCTTTGAGGAGGAAATGGGCATGACCTGGGCAATGCGTCCCCCTGTCTGGGGCCCGGCGACCTGCTGTCCAGTACAAAGAGCTCGGGTCTCAATCACTTTAGCTTCTGGAATGGCTTTCCGGACAAAGAGGGCTTCTGTGTCTTTGTAGGACGTAGGCTGAAGGTGTGGGATGGAGAAAACGGATACGTGGGGAGTGGGGATCGTAACATCTCTGAAGGAAAGCACGAAGGGAGGGATTTCCCAATTGGAAAGAGGGCTAGGGAGGCAGCAGGCAGTGGAAGGTCTCTTTGTTCCCCCTCCCCGCCCTCCCGATCTTAGACGGCAGTGACAGCATCCCTGGGTACCATCCTCTGCCTTCTCCTGGGAAAACATGAATTCAGACTATGCAGAGGGGACAGGGGAGGCGGGGGGAGGAATCTCAACACTTAGTCGACACCTGCTCTTTACTAGGTGCTAAGCTAAGGTTTAGCACCGTAATAAGTACATGAATAACAAGTACATTATGTCACTTAATTGTCAAGTCAAACCTAGAAAAAGAACCATTCTGATTGTGCATCTGAGTTAAGAGGGGCTAGGTGAGTTAATAAGTTCCCCAGTCACAGAGAGATGAGGTGAGGAGAATGGAGAAATATCTGAGTCCGTGACTTCTATTAAACTGCTCCCTAGGAACTGAGTTCAAAGCTTGCCTTTTCAACAATAAGCCACAGTTGGCAAGAACCCTAATCCAGAAGGTTCTCTTCCGAGGTAGTGTGTTTGAGCTATTTCTTAGGCCCTGGTAACCCATAAATTCCAGAGTGAACAGGACGCCCTCACCTTGAGACTGTGTTGGCTCCTAAGCTTTGAATACATTTCCCTTTAGAAGTAATAATATGCATGGCGTCTGGCTTCCTAGCCTGGTTTACAAACCATAACGCATTCATGAAGTACTTGAAAACAGTACCAAATCATACCTCAGCACTAACTACCATGTAAGGATGTTTCTGTGGAAAAATAAGTTACTTGTGATCCCAGAAACACATTTCTTCTTATTTACAATAAAGCTGGGGGTTATTCTAGCTCCAAACAACCAGGAGTGGTTTCCACGATGTGGGAAAGAATTAGGGACCCCAGCAGGATGCAGGATGTGAGGGAGCGTCAGGTGAGGAGTTCAGATTGGGGGTGTGTGAAGGAGCAGAGGAAGGGACTCCAGGGTTTGAGCGAGCTGAAGACCTGGGCTGAGCAGGCTCTAAGGTGGGGGCTGCAGCAGTGGGCTGGGGCCTTCATATGCATCAACCTCTGAGGTCACGTCTCAGGAGAACACATCAAACCAGTCGTCCTTTTCTTCTCTGTGCTGTGACCCAGTGTCATTCTAGTCCAGCTTTCCCTTCTTCTCTTCAAGGCTACCCTTTCATTTTTCTCTGAGGATGCCAGGTGAGGGTCTGCTGACTTCATGATCATTTAACTTCCTGGAGTGCTTTGCATCTGCCCCGCACACCGTAGAGCAGCCTTTCTAAAACTTGGATCTAACCATGGTTAAATTTTTCACTGCCTCCTACCAGCATGTACCCCTACCTCCCAGCTGAGAGGCTGGAGCACCCCCGCCTTCTTCTAATGACAAGATCCTTGAAGACCTGGCCCCGACCTACTTCTCAACTCTGGACACTCAGCACCTCCCAGTTTGAGTGACAGCAAACCCTGAAATGCTTCAGTTCCTAGCATGGGACGTGTTCTCCTAAGCTTTGGAACAAAGTCCCTCTGCCAGAAAAGTTCTTTCAGTCTTTCTCCTTTTGTTAACTCTCCGTCATCCTCTAAGACTCTTGACAATCACTTTCTGAGGCTCTGCATGACCCCTGGGTGGGGATGTGACCCCCTTTGGGCTCCTCTGTGCTCCTCCTGCAGCTCTCTTTTTATTTCAACACAATACCAAAGCCATGTACAGGCGTGCCTTCCCCAGTTCCACGCAACTGCCAGCTCATTCTCTATACATCCCAGCACTGGACACTGTTCCCGGCAGGAATTCAACAACTATGTCTTGAACTGAACTAAGGATGGCTCCCTAAAACTGCCTTACAGTGGACGTCTCCCTCTGGACCCAGACCCTCTTTCCCCCAGCTGCTGGGAGTGTCATCTGCTGTGGCTCACACCTGAGTCCCTCCCTAAGAACTGCCCTGAGCTAAATGGAGCTGCTGTGCCCCAGCAGTAGTCACAGCCAGTGGGTGATCCTGGTGTGGGAACAAAAGCTTGGGTTCCTTGCCTTTGAAGGGCCATGCCAACCTTTGAACCCTAGTGGGCTTTGCTGTGGTGTCTTGCACCTGCCTCAAAGGTGCCCCTTCTCCCTGGGCCCGGCCCTGCCCCTCCCCTCACAGGGGTGGTTCCTGAGGCTCTCCTTACAAATCTCCATTTCTCATTCTATTCGCCAGGCACCCCAACTCACCACAGGCCTATTGCTTCCAATGAGGAGGAAGCAATAAATCCGAGCACATTTCCCAGCCTTTTCCTTACTATTTGACACCAGAAACAACTGATCTTTGGGTTTTTGTTTGTTTTTTAATTGTGACAGTGGAGAAACACAGAGGACTTAAAAAGGCTCCTTCGATGCGCCTTCCTTTCTTCCTGGCAAACCTCTCTGCCTCCCACTCCCATCTCCTTTACTTAACAAAAGAGACCTGATGCAAAATATTGAAGTACACAAATACGCTGGTAATGGTGAATCTTGTAGTGAACAAAGAACACAGTAAAGCTTGGCAAACATTTCAGAAAAGCTCAGTCACTGGCTAGCTTGGGTGTTTTACCGCAGGAACTGAGGTGAGATGAGGCCAAGAAGAGTTTTCATGGGGTGGGGATGGAGGAGGGGGAGGGAAGATGGGGGGAGGGGGAGATGTGCATCCCCATTCCAGGCTCATGATAAGGGGGATGACAGTCAAGGTCCCTGTGTAGTATCGAAATAAAAGGTTATTTGGTTAAACAAAGAAAAAAAGGTTACTTGGTAAGTAAGATGCTTTTGATACCTTAGGGCCACTTCTTTTCCTGTGCTTTCCCCCATTTTCCAGTTGAAACAGAGAGCCTTCAGAATTGCTCCGGCTAATTTTCACTTGGTTTCTTTGGCTTTTCTCTGAACTGAGTTGGGATTCACTTTCCACCCTTGACAATATGGGTGGAAGAGTGACTCCCGGTAAGGCTCCTTCGTGGGGCTGCACCTCGGTCAGCTGCATGAGGGCTTGCTGATGCTGCTCCATTATCTGGGCGAGCCGGGAGTCGGGAGATGCTCTAATAGGTTGGCTGTCAGAGGAAGAGTGGAATTTCCTTAAAGAGGAAGAAAAAAGGCACAAATCTGTTAATAAAACCCAGATACAGAAGACTTTTAGCTTAAAGGCCTTCTGAACCATTACATTGATGCATTTATCACTCTCCCAATCAAATTAAGGTCCTTTAACTTAATCTTTTCATAAGTACATTAATTTCTTATCTTAATATCCTCCTATTTTTTTCTATAGAATATGCTAGCCCTGGCTTAGAACTTTCATTTAGTGCATCCAGAATAGAGAAAAAAAAAAAAACAACAACAACCCATCATTGTGAAAAATCAAGGACCTCCTCCACCACAAAATACCTGGAAATGTTGGATTAAATTAAACATCATTTTACTTACATAGCTGAATTTATAAGAGAGACAGGTAATCTTCAAAGACCATAAGCTAAACAAGAACCAAAACTAAAGCAGATTTTGGATACACTGAAGCTACAATTCTTTGAAGGAATTCTGGACCTAAGTGCTTGAATTTCAACATTTACACTGGGATGGGATGTGTGAGATCTTGGCCTTGTGTGGGACAGGGAATCTGAACTGAGATGCCTGTGTGAAGGCTGTCACCCTTGAAGAGCTACGCCCTCAATAAAAAGGTGGATTAGTGAAAAACTCATTGACCAGCCTTGAGAAACAAGAGAGCAGGCTTATCTGAGTCTAGGCTCTGAACTGGAAAAAAGTTCCCTGTGAATATCTATGGGACAATATTTGGAATTTATATTTACCTTACCCACATAATCATGGAAATCCAGCATTAAGAAATTAACATAAAAATAATCCTGGGGTAAGACCCCCTCTGTTCATGTCTGGGAGAAGCAAATACAGAAGTTCTCTGGAAGGATACATTCCCACCCAAGCCTGCCTTGCTGTCTGCACATCAGATGGCTAAACATAAGTTCACAATCCCAAATCCTAGAACATATGAGGAAATAACCTACCAAGTATGAGAGTCAGACACACGAACATGCATGTGCGCGCACACACACACACAGAGTAGATTTCTAGGTAGCATTCATAAGTAAACATGTTTATAATGATTAAAGACGTGCAAGAAGAAATCAAATCCCTGAGAAATGTATTCTGAAAAAAACCAGGAAGGTTTTAATTGAAACCATAAAGAAAATTCTAGACATGAAAGACACCATCCCTGAAAATGTACATCTCAGTGGATATATTAAAGAGTATGAAGAGACTTCTAAACAGGAAATTTCTCAGAAAAAAAACGCAGAGAGATAAGAGTTTGAAAATAAGAAACAATTTAAAGGACACAGAGTCTAGAATAAGAGAATCAAATATACATCCATTTGGTGTTCCTGAAGGGAAAAAATAGAACAGACAGAAGAGACATAATATTCAAAGGGGAAATGGGTAATAATTCTCCAGAATTTATGAAAGAGATGAACTGTCATATTTCAGAATAACAGAAAAATCACAAGCAGGATTACAAATTTCAAACCTAGATGCTTCGCAGTGAAGCTTCAGAATACCAAAAACCAAAAAGAGCCCTCAAAACAAACAAGAAAAGAAAAAAAAGACCAAAAAAAGAGAATTACATTGACAAAAAGACTTTTCAAAGAAATACAGAAACCAAGAAATAGAAAAACAGTTTTTTCAAAGATTTTAATTCATAGAAACTATAAGATACAGAGTAAGGTTAAACTATAAGATACAGAGTCAAGAAAAGAAATTTCAAGTTTACCATGGAAATGCACTTGCTGCAAGAACTTCTTCAGGAAGAAAATAAAGCAGAAGAAAGAATGTGAGGTGAAGACATTAATACACAATAGGTTAAATGTAAAACAACGTTGACTCTTTACAACGATAATAAAAGCAATGAATAATTTCTGAGGTGCTGGACACAATTAACGTGTGACAGAAGGGGTGACTAGATTAGATCAATCCCATGATTTTGAATATGTCTGGAGGAGTATCAAAATATTAATTTAATGCTAGACTAGTTAAGTATATAAGTTAATATATTATTTCCAAATCAGTAGAGGGAAAACATAACAGAAAATTCTATCAGTTCAATAGACAATATTAAAACAAAGAAGCATAGAAAAAGTTGGGTGGGGGAGTTCCCATCGTGGCTCAGCAGAAATGAATCTGATTAGCATCCATGAGGATGCAGGTTCGATCCCTGGCCTCGCTCAGTGGGTTAAGGATCCAGTGTTGCCATGAGCTGTGGTGTAGGTCGAAGATGCGGCTCAGATCCTGCATTGCTGTGGCTCTGATTTGACCCCTAGCCTGGAAACCTCTATATGCCCCAAGTGTGGCCCTAAAAAGCAAAAAAAAAAAAGAAAAAAAAAAAGAAAGTTGGGTGGTTAGGACAAATTAAGATGGTAGCAATTTATGTGTGAGTATCACAAAAAGTGTAAGTAGTCTAAAGTTTAAAATCTGTCCACAAGTAACATCAAAAGAAAAGCCAAACAAAAAACACATGAACTAAATAGTTTTAAAGGAAAATTCTATAAAACTTTCAAGTAACAGATAAGTCCAATTGTATATGAAGTGTCCCAGAGGATATAAAATAGGGTAATAATTACTTTAAGGCTGGTATAATTTTTTTTTTTTTTTTTTTTTTACTTTCTAGGGCCGCACCTACAGCATGTGGAGGTTCCCAGGCTAGGGGTCCAATTGGAGCTGCAGCTGCTGGCCTACTCTACAGCCACAGCAACGCCAGATCTGAGCCAAGTCTGTGACCTACACCACAGCTCACGGCAACGCCAGATCCCTGACCCACTCAGCAAGGCCAGGGATCAAACCCGTATCCTCAAGGATATTAGTCGGATTCGTTTCCACTGCACCACAGTGGGAACTCCCAAGGCTGGAATTAATCTTAATAACACATCCAGATGGGGCCAGTGGCAGACTGGAAAATTTTAGGTCAGTCTTACTTCCTGCCTGTGAAATATTAAATCCTAAACAGTTTTAACAAATCAAATCAAGCAGTTTATTAAAACAGTGTGACAAGTTGGGTTAATCCTAGGAATAAAAGGATGGTGAAATATTAGAAAATCTGTTAATACATTTAGCCACATTAAAGGAGGATATTTTTCAATTGATGCAGGAAAAGTATTTGATAACGTCAAACACCTATTTATGTTAGAAGTTCTTGAGGGGAAAAAAAAAGGAATTGGAGGACACTTCCTACTCAGCTCCCTAACTACTAAAAATTAAATATTTTTAATGGCAAAAAATGTTAGAAGCGCTCCCTCTAAAGTCAGGAAAAAAAAAAAAAAAGACAAGAAGGCCTGCTTTCTATCTATCATTATCTCTTCTAAGAAGCTAATTCTGAATCTTATTAAATGTACTTTCTGTACCTTTAAGCGTAGCACTTAAATGTCTCCTGTAATTCGTATGTGTAAAATTGTGCCTCTACTTTGAAGATGAGCTCCTTGAAAGTTCTCATGAATCATACTGTATTTGTTCTTCTATAGCATCTTAGTCCTATTTCAGCCATATCAGGTGTGTAATAAACACACTGGATGACATCAAGAGATAACCCCCCCCCCCCGAATTGATGTTTAAAATAACTTTTTTCTTCTAGTTATGGAAGTAATGCATCTACATTGTAGGGAACTTGGACAACTCAAAGTATAAAGAAGAAATCAAAAATAACTCCAATCTCTTACCAGAGAGAACCACTTTCGACATTTTGGTGCATTTTTCATCTTCCGTGCACATTTTAACATAGTAGGAACAGCTCATACTCCATAGGTGTTATTTTTGAACCTTACTATTTTCTCTTTATAGAAGCATTTCCTTATAAGCATAAATTTTAATGGCTACACAATATTAAATATTATAATTTACCTAAACATTTCCTTACTGTTCAGTTATTGTCATTTTTGTCAATGATGATGTTTACACATACAGATTTTTTTCTGTATTTTAGATTAGTTTCTTAGGATAAACCCTTACAGGGTTGGAGATAATTTGTTTCCTCCAAACATTACTTGCAACTCTCAAAAAATAGTAATTTTTTTTTTTTGACTGAGTCCCTCTGTCTTTCTCTTCTCCCTCCAACATCTGGCTTAACTACACTGGAAAAAGTAGAGGAGACAAGGAAAAAAGAAATACATCAAAAGTGGACTATTTTAGGAATTCCCATTGTGCCTCAGTGGGTTAAGAACCCAGCTAGTATACATAAGGATTCAGATCCACCCCTGGTCTCTATCAGTGGTTAAGGATCCTGAGTTGCCACAAGCTGCCAGTGTAGGTTGTAGATGTGGCTCAGCTCTTTTGCTTCTGGGCTGTGGTGTAGGCTGGCAGCTGCAGCTCCAATTCGGGAACTTCCTAGCCCAGGAACCTCCATATGCTGTAGTTGTGGCCCTAAAAAGGAGAAAAAAAAAAAGTGGATTATTTTAGGCAGAAATCAGAGTCAAGGACATTAAGTGAATTTTTCCTCTTACCTGACCATCACCACGAAACTGCCCCCACCCTCTTCCCCCACCTGCCATCCCATCTTCCCTCTCCTGTCTTTCCCCAGCAGTCTCTCGTTTCTCTAGAAAACCATTTGAGAACGTGAAATCCTTACCATAATATTTCTAAGTTCTTATATTTTGTTTCTGTGTAAGTCTGTTTGGGTTGCTTCTTCTTATCAGTTGATCCATTAACATTCACATTAGAAATGGATTGAAAGCCTTTCTGGCTAAAGGACACTTGTTTCTCAGCAAGTTCATGAAGGTAGTTCAAGTCCGTATTGGAAAGAGTGTTGAAGTGTAGCTGCTGATAAAATCTTTTCTCTTCTTGATCTTTGTGTCCTCTTTCTCTATTAATATTCACCACTGCGTGATATCCGGTGGAATTTTTATATAATACCTTGTCAAAGGCCTGCTGTGGGGGAGCAAATTTATTGGAGGTTACTGCGGGACCCTGGCTTCTCAGTACCCTTGAGTGCTGGACATCATTATCCGGGGCATTCATAACCACAACTGTTTCATGTTTTACGGAAGCATCGATAGGCTCATTGTGCTTTTGCTGCTGTCTGGGAATGTTATTTTGGTTTCCTTGACTGACAGCCAGCTCTTCAGTCACCAAAGACTTCGGGCCATGCCGGTGCTTATGCTGTTTTCGAACCTTGTGCTTGGCTGGTCTTCTGGAGGGCTGCTGGCCATTGGTGGTTTCAGAAGGTTGACCTCTTGGTCCACTGCTTGATTTTGCACTTTCATATTGAGACCAGTGTTCCTGGTAATCCTAAAAAGATATTTTTAGTTAATGTAGAGTTACAGGATTGGCATTCTTCACAAATTTTAAATGAGTGACTTTCAAACTGAGCATTGAGCCTTCTAGGAAGATGACCATGGAATTGAAAGGGGATAAAGAGAACAGAGGGTCCTTTCCTAATCTCAGGCAAAGGGAGAGCGATGAGCTGAGGGATTCCTCCTGGCAATTTCAGATTATGGATTTTCTAGAAAGAAACAGCTAGAATGGACATTCTATTAAGGGCAAATCCTCGACTTTTAAAATGTTGCAAAATGAAGCATTTCCAAACTGGAGGGCGAGGAGCAGCTTTACCTCTATAGAGCTGCAACAAAGGAAGTGCAAAGCAACATCAAAACATGCAAGTTTATTTTAACTAAAATGACGATTTTAAAAAATCTTTATCAGAATGAACATTAGTGATTCGCTTTACCCACCAAGTACAAGTTTAGTATGAAATACAATTCAGATGATCAGATCTCCTTACTCATATAGGTCAGAAGCTAGAAATGACCTCTTCACCAGATGAAACAAATTAGATTTTATTCAGAGCATTATAAAAGAGTCTGCCATAGGACATCTGTGAAACCACAAGGGTTGTTTTGCTTCTGTTCCTTAATATAGCCTGTACTTAGGCAATCAAACATCTGGGGGAAATATTTCAATTTCAGAACAGTCTTTATGCTTTCCAAAGTCTTGTAACAACAAAATGTACTCCTGGTATAATAGACACACTATGTAACTATATTGTGCTAAGCCATTTAGACATATTTTCCAAGGAATAAAGCACTCATTACTTTGTGAAAAACTAGCTGAGTTAAGAGGCCTTTGGAAAGAATGATTAAATGCTTACTGAAAACAGTAAGATGACCATATGCCTCAGGGTGTTATATAACTGCAACATATTTCTTCCTTTCTGAGCACACATATAAAAAGCCTCTGTGCCTGTATCTATGCGACGTTAATAGAAAAATGCAAGTTACCCAGCTTGTTCTAGAGAAGAAAAAAAACCTGAAATGAGTAAATCATGTTTTTGTTTATTTCAGCTTGCTGTGAAAAATGATCAGATTATTGCGATAGGTTCAACTTTTATTTCACTTTTCTGATATCATTGCTAAGACTCATCCTATCCCTGTATAATGTTAAAGGATATTCTACTTCTGATGAAGTCTCATAATGATAAGGTTGAGATTATTAAATTTAAAACAGTAATATACACTATTACTTCTGATATCAGATTTTAAGAATGGCTTATAATTTGAAATTTAGAGCATGTTGTTCTTAGAATCTGAACTTTCTTGTGGATTGGCCAGGTTCTGATCAGCTCCTCTAAGCTTTGAATTTTTATCTGCAGTGCTCTGAAAAAGAAAAACTTCCCTTTTTGCATTTCAATTAAGAAAGGTCCTTTCTTGGAGCTCCTGCTGTGGTGCAATGACATTGGTGGAATCTCTGCAGCCCCAGGAAGCAGGCCTGGCACAGTGAATTAAAGGATCTGGCGCTGCCACAGTTATGGTGTAGGTCACAACTGCGGCTCCTATCTGATCCCTGGCTTGGGAACTCCCTATTGCTGAGGGGCAGCCAAAAAAAAGGTCCTTTCTTTCATGGGGTATATTGAGATGCATGGGGTTGGGGGTGGGCAGAATGTGAGCAAAAGGAGGCTTTGCAAATAGCCCCAGAGCATCCTTCCTTGTAGTGGATTCAGGAGAAAATAGTCATTTTACACTTTTAAGGGTGTGTTCATGAAACAGAGCCGCTCTCCTCATGGCTGTCATCACTGTTCCTGAAGGTCAAAAGAGAGTCCCCCTTTGCTCTGATCTAGAAATATTTATCCATGCTGAAAACATCATTCTTTTCAATATTTGTCCAGCCTTTGAATTGCTTAAAAAAAAGTGACCAGGCTCTCTTTTTTTTTTTTTTTTTTCCTGCTGCCATCTGATGGTACTTGTCCAGTTCTCCCTTCTCAATCCCACCAAACAACCTATCAAGAAATTTTTTTCCCTGGGGTGCCAGACCCCAAATCTTGGGTTGCCACTTGGTCTTAATCGTGTTACACCTTTGCGGCTGCCAATTCCGATTACAATCCTACTCTTCCCAGGGAGCTTTGTCATCAATGCCAAGGACTCATCATGTCAAGAAACTTCAGTAGTCTCAAGTGTTAAATCCACTATTCACGTAAACATAAGTGCCCAGAGATGGCCTTTCAGTCCCCAGAAAGAAAGACGTTTACGGGCTTGACGTGATTCCTCTCACCTTCTGAGCGGCCTACTTGAGATCGGAGGTTTAGTGAAGATTTGTTACCTACAATTGAGGCACCAGGTGTCACTCTTTAGGTGGCAAGACCCGAGTTCCCTGAAGTTAATAGACAAAGCCGTTCTCTGGCTGCTTAATCTCCATCAGCACTGAAATCCTCTATTTCATCCCCCTCTCCCTGGGGTTCTTTTGTTGCCAACATTCACAATCAGTCCAGACCACATGCGCTCAGAATAACTGCTTAATGGCAGGAGGTTGTCCCCACATACACAGAGCAGAGTCCTCTGGCTGGAACCTTAGCTCTGTGGACTCCTGGTGCCTAATGCTGAGATGATAATTTCTTAGTAAGATCTGTTCTTCGTTATTAATGTTCTGTTACACTGTGCCGTCCACGGGAAGTTCACCCCCAACCCTGTGGAAGGGAGCATCTGGCTGTTCCCCTGTCATGACTCTTCTGTCTATGTGACATAAGCAGAGAGGGCAAGGCATCCTTTGATGTCCACCGAAAATGTTCATCGGCTTTAAAACAAAAGCCGTTCTTGTCCTTAAGTCACCCTGATTCACCCTGGAGCCCTAAGGGTTGTGCCTGGGCCCCAAGATTAGCTCTGACCTAGAGAGGTTTCTGTTGTGTTTATTACCCAAAAACATGAGTTCTTTGAGTTCGGGTTTTACATTCTATCTGTGAATAGTCATACAATTTAGAGAACATATTAATTACCTCTACTTTCCAGCACTAGTTTAGAAGGACCCAATGTTCAGATGAATAAAAAAGGTCTAGTGTTAGAGGCAAAACCAAATGAAGAGCTCTTGGGAGTTCCCATCATGGCTCAGCAAGTAATGAACTGACTTCCATGAGGATGTAGGTTCAATCCCTGGCCCCACTCAGTGGGTTAAAGATCCAGCGTTGCCATGTGCTGTAATGTAGGTCACAGATATGGCTTGGATCCTGCGTTGCTGTGGCTGTGGTGTAGGCCTCTAGCTGCAGTTCCAATTCAGCCCCTAGCCTCGGAACCTCCATATGTCACAAGTGTGGCCCTAAAAAGAACAAAAAAAGAGAGTTCTTTGGAAAGGTGGGAAGGTTACTTAGGGTGTGATTACAAGAGCTTTAACATTAATTAGTCAAAGATGCTACGTATCTTTCACACTATCACTTCTTTTCCTTGTCTACAGAGTCAAGAGTTATTTTAAGAGTTATTTAGATGCAGGAAAGAAACTGTTGTGTTTCATCCTTTTGAAAACCTTACTTAACTGGGGCACTTTCTTCTTTGCCTTGTGAACAACATTCTGCTTCCCTGGGAAGGATCTTCCCTGGGCCCTTTCTCACTGGTTGGCAAGGGTCTGGCCCTTCGCTAAGTACCATGACTGGTTCTGAGCACACAGCGGACGTGGGATTTGGAAAACCTGTGAAGATTCACAGGCGAGCACACAATGATTCAGGATGAGACTTAGGTGGACAGGTACGGTGAAGAGGGAAGGCTGGGCTTGAAGTAAGGACCGTAGGCACATGTAAGGCACTCACCCAGAAAAGGATGAGGATGACCTTCGAGTCTCAGTATTTTTAAAGTGAAAATACACATGCTTAAGTGGTCTCAGGGACTTTGTTTCCAGCATATCACCCTTCTTTTCTATCTCCAGTTTTTCATTCTTCCCAGCATGTAAAGGTGTGTTTGAGTCTCTTCTAAAAAATTGAAGAAATCTCCTTTAATTGATCTCATTATCTGGTTACACCTCATCTCTCTTTTTTTAAAAAATATATTTGATCCCAATTTTATTTAGTTTTTTTTTTTTTTTTTTTTTCCCATACCCATGGCGTGTGGAAGTTCCTGGGCCAGGGATTGACCCACCCCATGCCGTAGCAGCAAGACAATGCTGGATCCTTAATCCACTGAGTTACCAGGGAACTCTGAACCTCTTATCTCTTAATCCACAGCCAAGCATCATAAAAAGCAGGCTGTGTTCACTTCCCCACCTCTTATTCTGAGCTCCATACCCTGCAGGAGAGGCCTTATTCTCACCACTCCCCTGAAACTGCTCTGCTTAGGCCACCAGTGACCTCTTAGTCACTAAATCCTATAGAACCATTTTCCCTAATTTTCAGTTTCTTCAAACTTACAAAATTATTTCAAACTTAGCAGAAGAATGGCAAGAAGAGCACAGAGAACTCCCAGATGTCCTCACCAATTCACCACTCTTTAACATTTCACCACACTTCATCATTCTCTCTTTCTGGATCTCTCTCTCTCCATATGTAGACAGACACACAAATATAACATTCTATCCCATATATTGTTCGTATCCTCCTTCCTTAGTTTGAATCATTTGAGATTTGCAAATATGAGTTGCACACATGATTCCCTTTTCATGGGCACCTTTTTACATGTCTTGGTAGAGTCTGACCCTGCTCACTGATTTCTCTTGAAATTTTCATGTCTTGGGTTCCATGACATCATTTGTCCTGGTCAGCTTTCTGCCTCTCTGGCAGTCCCTTTGCCATTTCTTACCTCCTCTTCTGTACCTCTGCTCACCCTTTATATTCTTACGCATCTCTCAAGGGCCCTGTTCTTGACCCCCCCACCCCACCCCGCTCCTGCTTCTCCCATTACCCTTAAGTCCTGGGGCCGCTCAGCAGTTCCCAAGGTTGCAACCCACCAGGGAATTCTTATGATGCAAGTACACATGGGCCAACTCAGAGGTCTGTCCCGAGTTCCAGGTTCCACTTCCCCACAGGCACCTCCAAACTCAACATCTGGCCCACCCCCGGCGGCCTCATGCCCTCCCCTCTTTCATTCCCAGCACCAGAGCCCCCCTCCTTTTCTTCCTCAGTGGTGTTAGTGCTGCTAATCAGACACTCAGAAACCACTCGCTTTCTCTCTCCTACCATTTCACTTGGTTTAAGCAATTGCTAAGTTTGTTAATTCCCCCTCCTGACTGTCTCAAGGCAGGGGCTGAGGGGCATCAGGCGCTGTCCTCACCCACAAGTGTAATCCAGCTGGTGGAATAAGATATACCCACCCTACTGCAAAGTGAACTAATGGCATAGGAGCGTGTGACACAGAGCAAATACTGCCCCCTTCCAGTTCTCTCCTGTCTCTTGCAGAAGTTATAGCAGAGGTCACATGACTGGCTTCACTGTTTGCAATTTTACTCCTTTCCAAGCTGTTCTTCAGACCTTGGCTAGAGTGAGTTTTCTAACACCTGAGCCCAGTGTCATTAAATCATGATGTTGACGAAATCGATGATGCTTAAATGTTGCCAATGGCTTCCTGCTCTCTGCAGGATAAAATTGAAAATCTCCCCCCCCCCCCATCTCTTTTTATGGCTGTACCCATGGTATATGCAAGTTCCCAGGTCAGGGACTGAATCTGGGCTGCAGCTGCACCTTTAACCCACTGTACTGGGCTGGGGACCAAATCCTCACCAAGTCACTAACCCACTGTGCCATAGTGGGAACTCCAGATGGACATAAAAAGCCTTTTGTGGCCCCTCGCTAACCTGCCCAGCCCCGGTTCCACTACCCTTCCCTCATACTTTCCCCTTTAGTTACTCAGCTCTAGGTAATGCCCAGGTCAGACTATATTCCCTACACTTCCATACCTCTGCTCCCATTTGTCTGCTTGGCACATCTTGACATGTCCTTCTAGGGTCAGCTCAAGTGCCATCTCTTTTTAGAAGGCTCTTCCTGTCTTTTGAAGGCAGCACTATGTGCTCTTTCAGTTACTCTGCATTTTATACCTGCTTTGGTATCCCTGCATGATAATGATCATGTAACCATCTTTCTACTTCCACTAAAGTTCTGAGCTCCTTGAGGGTAGGAGCCTTTTTTTTTTTTTTTTTAATAAAAGATCTTTTGTCAGATTTTATTTGTTTTTCTGAAGAGGTTTTTTTTTTTTTTTTTTTTTTTTTTAATGTCTTTTGGGCCAGCCACCTAAAACCTAGTGCCTGGGATTTAGTAGGTACTCAATAAATATTTGTTGCATGAATTTCTTTGATCTCTTATTAGTAGAAGTTATTCAGAAAAGTGAGTAAGATTTACTGAGGGATATGGAGATGCTTTTGAAAGTCATCTTTCAAGAAAAAGATTGCAAACGAGGCTCATTTTCACTTGGAGATTTACTAAATGATCTTTAGATGGTTTTTAAAGTCAACCATTAAATATTGAGCATCAGCTTTGGGCAAAGCACTGTGCTAGGAGAAGGAGGGAAAAATACAATGCTAAGGTTCGGGCAGCTTATAGTGTCATTGGTACAAGAGAAACAGAAGCAGCAGCTAATGAGACAATGGCGAAACAGGATAAACCTCAAGTGTTGCTGTTACTTTATGTCCAACAATCTTTAGATGTCTTGCTCCTTTCCTCCCTCAGGAGTTGGTTAGAAACAAGTTCTAGTACACTCAGATTAAACAGCATTCTTTTTGCTTTCTTCTGTAGAGTTTTTTTTTTTTTTTTAACCTTGATTATTTTATCATTGGCTGAGATGCCTATACTCTTCCATAGTGAACTGTGAAAGCTATAAGCTGCAAGAATCTTACATGCTTCAAGTGTGTTTTCTAATGTAATGGAAGTAACTCCAGATAAAGGATCATAGATTGATAGCATTTTGCACCTGGAATGGACCTTGTTGATCATTTCGGCCAGTGCTTCATTTAAGAAAGAAGAAACTTCAAGATCTGCCCAAGGCATGTGTCAAGCAAATGGCAGGTCAAGCCCAGAAATTCTTGCGTGTCTTCCCACCCAGTCCATTACCCACAACATGGAACAAGCCTTAATGCATTTCTCTGACCCCTCAATCCTGTGGGCCAAGCTCCCTCAGCGCTCTATTGGGTCTGGCACAAGATCATGTCCTCTACGTCCAATGCCAGGAGACATCTCTCCCCGTCCCCCCACCTTTGGGCTGTGGTCTCCCTGGCATCAGCTTTCAGGAAGCTACAGGTTAACAGCTGTTTTCTTTTCTTTTCTTTTCTTTTTTTTTTTGCAACTAAGAGTAGCCTGGAGGCCACTGTGGAGGAGAAAAGATGATTTGAGCTGTCCCTCTTTTCTAACTTTTCAGAAACTGGAATGAATTTCCTTCTTATTATTACCTTTACCACTGTACATAGTTTTCACTGATGAAGTCTACAGGCTGTACAGGCTGGTGATTTCAAAGGGCTTACCCTCTGAAGCAGGTATAAAATGGGTTCCAAGAGTGACTGGTCCACGTAACTCTATATTCTGCTTCAGGAAGAAATCAGCTGCTAGTGCTTTTTTGGGCTCTTCTAGAAAAACAGTCAGTGGGGACAGTTTCACAAAAATCTTCCCTTAAACCACACTGTGATTTCAAAGCTGTAAACCCATGGCCAAAACCAGGATGTTGTTATGCTAAATTACTAGGTAGCAGGATTTCACATCCTGCAAACGGGAGTTCAGTGAGGCTCTGGGGATTTGCACCCATTTTAGGTACCCTGCACCCCATTACCTATGGATACCATGTGACTGACAAGTTCAAGGAAACAGATTTGGGAGTAGCACAGAATGCAACAGTCTTTTGGAACTGTGATTTTTTTCCTGCCTGTGTTTTCTCCATGCCATTGCTCTGAATGTTTCCAGAATGATCTGATGATTTTCCTCTAGGAAACAGAACTCTGGAAAAGCGGGTAGGGTTGGCTGGCTGGGTATAAGTCGGTCTTACTCATTGGAAGGCAGGTAACAACTCTCAGGCATCAGAATAAACTCTTAAGTGATAAGAAGTCAGCCACAAACATCACTTAGATTCAGCAGTAACCCTTGAAACACACTTAAAATTCAATCTAGCAGGTGACCTTTAGCTGTTGGGCTCTTTGATGCCATTTGTCTTCAGGGTCGATAGCCGCATTTCCAGTCTCTTTGGCGTTCTGAATAGGCGTCTTGTCAGTTACTCTGATGGGGTAGGAGATCTAAGGGGGTAAAACACATACAGCATGTTAACGGGATTCATTTTAGTCTTAGGGGCATGGGGCTCAAGCCTGTGTACTCTAGAGAGAGGTCCTGCAGGGCTACGTTTTATTTATAGTTCATTTCAAGGATTCGTCTCAGTCCTCAGGGACCTGGATTGTTCCTAAGGAAAATGGGAATAAACAATATTTTCTCTTGCAGGGATGAAGTGAGAATTGGTGTGTTGAGGTCAAACTAGTAATTACTTTAAATGCTCAATACATACTCAGGGGATCTGGTTTTAGGACAGCTTTTGGAGCTGGATGCTGAAGCTCATGTTGGAAGTGATACTACACTCCAAGATGATGATAAGAATAACAACAATAGAAATAACGAATATACACTGAATGCTCACGGGATGCCAGTAGCTGTCCTAAGCACTTAGTACATATTAGTTATTCTCGCAACAATCTTATCAGGTATGTACCTTTTATATCCCCTTTTTGCAAATGAGAAAACTGAGGCATAGAGAGGTTAAGTAACTTGCCCCAAATTAACAGCTAGAAAGCAGAGGAGCCAGGCAGTCTAATTCCAGCGCTGCTACATTTAAGTATTTTGTGGAGTTCCTGCTATGGTACAGTGGGTTAAGAACCCTACTGCAGCAGCTCAGGTCGCAGTGAAGGTATGGGTTTGATAGCCGACCTGGCACAGTGGGTTAAAGGATCTAGTGTTGCCATGGCTGTGGTGTAGGTCACATCTGAGTTGCAGCTCAGATTCAATCCCTGGCCTGGGAGTGTCCATGTGCTGCAGATGTGGCCATTAAAAAAAAAAAAAAAAAAAAGGAATTTTGCTAAACAAACTTGCTTATGGGAAATATCATCTTTGACTTGCAGAATTTTTAGTTTTGGCAGCCCAATGAATCAGAATGATGTAGATTAGTGGTGCTTAACTTTAGATATTAGACTAACCTAGGAAGCTTTTTAAAACATATTAATGCTCTAAGCCCATTCCAGACCACTTAAGTCAAAAGCCCTGGGGGTGGCCCTCATCAGTCTTGTACTTTAAAAACTTCCCAGGTGGGTCTAACTTGCAGACAGCTTTGGGAGCCAGTGATGAAGGCAGCTTTGTGAGGTTTAGGTCCCCAAATTATTGATGGGACTTAGGTTCCCAACTTATGGAGGTTCTCATGGCCTCCTTTAGCCACCTGTTTTAAATCAAGAAATTAGATTGTCTCTGTGCTGTATGGAATTCTAGCTCCCAGGAAGCATTTCAGAAAGCAAATTTAAAGTTCTACGATGGCAAAGATTTTGGAAGTATTGAGTACAATCTCTAGTGCTTCTAGTCCATCCCTGGTAGACGTTCCTCCCCTCACTACCTAATCACATGCCCCCTCTCGAGGCAGGAGTTATCTGCTTGTCTGTTTTCATAGAGGTTTAAACATCATCTATGGATGGAGAAAGAGAGAGGGAATAGGGCCACTCTGCTTTGTCACTTGCAACTGCTGGTCTCCTTGTTTCTAAACTGATGTACTTAAATTTAAAAATTTAGATTCAGGAGTTCCCGTTGTGGCTCAGTGGGTTAAGGATCCAACGATGTCTCTGTGAGGATGTGGGTTCAATCCCTGGCCTCGCTCAGTGGGTTATGGATCTGGTGGTGCCGGAAGCTGTGGCGTCAGTCACAGACACAGCTCTGGTCCAGTGTTACTGTGACTGTGGTGTAGCCTGGCAGCTGCAGCTCAGATTTGACCCCTAGCTGGGAACTTCCATATGCCACAGGTATGGCTATAAAAAGAAAAAAAAAATTTTTCAGGGAGTTCCTATTGTGGCACAGTGGTAGCGAGTCCAGCTAGTATCCATGAGGATGGGGGTTTGATCTCTGGCTTTGCTCAGTGGGTTAAGTATCCAGTGTTGCTGTGAGCTGTGGTGTAGGTTACAAGTGTGGCTTGGAGCCTGCGTTGCTGTGGTCCTTAGCCTGGGAATTTCCATATGCTGCATGAGTGGCCCTAAAAAGCCAAAAAAAAAGAAAAAAGTAGATTCAGGATTTTATACTGGTTTTGCTAAATTTTCCCTGGTGGGATATGTAGCATGAGAAGCAGAAAGGTGTAACACTGGGAAAACTTGGGGTTTAGAATCTGTTACGGTTGTATTTAAATTCTCCCTCTGCTGTTGACTTTGACTTTGTACTTGCGCAAACTAGTATTCAATACAGAAAGAGTTAAAAATACTCATTAAATGTTAAGTAGTAAGCATTTGAGGATGAAGATAACCTCATTCCTTACCACCCAGTGTGGCTTCTTAGGCACAAGAAAGCCGATTTGTTTCTTTTGTTTGGGGTGTAACCATCTCTCTATCTGAATGTCTTTGTATCACAGTTGTATTCCAATATACAGATAGGGCAGATAGACAGTGTGGAAATTTCAGTACTTAAAGGTTGATCTGAAAATGGGAAGAAAATGAAAATAACACTTCTCCATGTTTGAATTTTCACCGCTAATGCAAGGAACAAAATGTACACTATAGGACCACGGAATTTTCTGATGATAAATGGAAGCAATCAGCAGGTTTTGAGTGATTACCTACCCTGCAAATGGAAAACTTCGCAGCACCATGGAACACTTTAACTTGAGCTGAAATGGGAAGTTTGGAGTTATAAATATTCACGGTCAGGAACCATTTCTCATGTTTCCATCTCTCAGGCCCTCTCTGATTCAAGAAATACAAGATGACTATAAAAGTACAAGGTTTTACAACACTTGCCATTATTTTCTCAAAGGCTTCAATCCCTTACTGTCATGATGTTAAACAGAAACCCGAGTCATTTCAAAGAAAAATCAACTCTGTCCCAGAGGAGAAAATGAAGGTCAGGACAGGGGGGAAGAAAAGCGTCAAGAGGCTAAGTGGGTGAGGAACTAATCCTTTTTAAAATCTCAAATTCGGGATGTCTTGGGCAAACTGGAGTCTGGGAGAAGTTGGGTTTATTCCTAGATCTGCCACTAGGAGATCTGATTCCCTGTCTTTTGTAAAGGGCGCTGGGTTACTTTGATTTTTCATAGGTAATATTAATTGTTTGATTAACAACAGTGAGATCCTTTATAGAGCTCTGATGAAAGGTTTATAAATGAAAACGACATTGGCCTCCTGCACTGCCTTCCCCAGAGAATGTAGGATAGGCCAGATTTCCACCCACACAGGCTGTTTGGGTGGAACTCGGCTTCTGAATCACCCTGGTGAGTCTCTGGGTGAGTAAAACATGCTTCTACATTATCTCTTTGAAAGTGGAATGGGACACAACCTCTGCCAGCTATTCCTTTTTTTCCCCTTGGTGAACCATTCTATTAATACCAATCAAATCGAGAAAATGATCAAATGAAATTGCATTTTGAGCATCATAAGCTGTGTAATGTCTATTCTGTTAAATTGGGGCCTATAATTGCTTCTCTACTGAAAAGATACAACAAAGACAGCAATCATGGCATGTCATTATCCCAGACTAGAAAACCGGCCTTTGCTGGGAGGACTTCAAAGGCTTGTGGTTCTCGAATTGCATTTGGCGGCTATTGTTGAAGCGCGGGCAATCTTGATTAGGTGTTTACACTGAGGTAAGGCGCAGAGCAGAGCGCCTGAGTGCCTGGGTCTAGAGCCATTAAAAAATTGTACATTATGTTCCTGGCTTTGAAGTGAGGGTTTGTATGTAGGAGAGCAACTCAGATTGAGTACAGCTGAGCTAGATTGGGCTGCTACTTCTCTCTCAAAGAAACTCATCAGGTTCTTAGAGAAGCAGCACTGCAAAAAAAAAGTTGATGCTTTACCAAGAGCTCTGTGAATTAATGTGTTTCTGCAGAAACACACATATTGAAACATGTTGAAATAGCGGATTACTGCGAAGGCCTGCGATCACTGGAGGTTTGGGTCCTTCCCCCCACTTTATATTATTTTGTATTAATAACCTTATTGTAGATGTCTTGGGGAGCCTCACATTAATTTATTAGGTTGCTTGTTATTCTCTTTCCTTGATGGTATTAACAATGAGCACATATTCAAAAGAAAACAGGCCAGAGTCCTGTTTTTCTAAATGTGGAATCTGCTCACCAGCATTCCAGCACCATCTATGACTGAATCCTTCTCTTGGGGACATAATCAGTGGATTCAGTGGCCATGTCTTTGTTAACTTGGCTAATGAATGATCTGCATTATGAACTCAGGCCTGTTTCTAATACGTTTTGCTCTGCATCTGTTTATACCCGCCGACATCAGCGCCGCTGCCACCTGTACTTACACTTGGCCAGCAGAAGGGGTGAGGGTGACAGCACAAAGAGCCTGCCGCTGTCAGGCCCCAACACGGGTATTTGGAACAGCAGTTTGAATTATCTGGGGATTTGTATTAATTATCCAGCTATTTGGAGACAAAACCCCTGAAACATTTTGGCTCTGCTGTTGGCCATTTTCCCCATCCGATAGAGCATTTCGTAATGGATTTAGCACGGACGTGCTCAGTGAGAATTTGCTGACACTGAGACCTCTGGGTATATTATTTCATACATTCATTTTCTGGGTAAGATACTCGACCTTTTAACACCCCCCAAACTAATTATGCCAGGCACCTCCTTAACAAACCCTCCAATGCTTTTCTGTTGCCCTTTACCTTTAAAGGTTTATGAGGCCCTGCCTGCTCTAGTCTTGGGCCTCCACTTTCTGCTCTCCTCAGGCTGTACTGTTTCAGGTCTGCTTTGGGCCACGTGCTCTGGGTCTAGGCAGAAGCCATTCTTTGCCTGGAGACTCCTCTTCACCTCACTTATTCTGATCAATCCCACTCATGGTTCTAGCCTTGGCTGAAATATAACTTCCTCCAGGAAGCCCTCCCTGATAACCTCCAGGGGGTTATCATAGATGCACCTGAGCTCTGACCTTAGTGCTCTATACTCTCCCTTGTGTGATGAGTTTCACCCTGGTCATTATGTTTGTCTCCCCTCTGGATGGCAAGTCCCACGAAGACACCAAAAGGAGGGCCTCTGTGCGGGCTGTCCAGTTCCAGGGCGGTACGCCCATGAGCTCCGTGGTGGCTCTGAATGTGCCTGGCCCATGCATGCTCAGTAAACATTACTGAGTGAGAAGATCACTTTACATTGCTCACTGGATGCTCCACTTACCTCAGAACGTGTATAATCTATTGTTTATCTGTCTAGTTTTGTGGTTTATATTAAAGGGTGGCTGTCAACAAAACAAGGAAATTACCTTGTGGAACAGTGGGTTAAGGATCCAGTGTTGCTGCACTTCTGGCGCAGGTTTGATCTCTGGCCTGGGCGCTTCCACATGTCACAGTTGTGGCCAAAATAACAACAACAATAACAACAACAAAGCAAGGTGGAAACTAGGACCTCATCTCTCTTCCCTCCCTTGCTGGCTCGGCACCAGGCCCGCTGGCCCTTCAGCTCTCCAGCCCTTTGCATTTGCTGTTTGCTCTTCCAGGAAAGCTCTTTCCTTAACTGTTTGCATGGAACTCTCTCACCTCCTTCATGACCTATTTACAATTGTAACCTCTATGCCCAACACCCCCTATCTCTCTGCTCTGCTCCATTTCTCTCCCCAGCACTTATATCCCCTTCTAATACACTCATTATCGGTTTTGTTTACTGTATGTCTCCTCTGATAGAAAGGTAGCTGCACAAGGGCCGGGATTGGTGTCTGTTTTGTTCACTGATGTATTTCAAGTACATAGGACAGTGCCTGACAGCTCTTAGTGATTGTATGCAAATAAATGAAGCAATGAACCATTTTCAAGAAAGCAACAAAGATTTTTAGGAATACCTTGTGAAACCTTTATGAAGGTTGATTAGCGAGCAATCTAAACTCTATAATACAACTAGGACTATGTAAGTCTGACTTCTGGATGGTCACAGCCTTCAAACTGCTCCATTACTAAAATTCTTCAATAATTCCATGTCTTATGGAGGAAAGGATCTGACTCCTTAGCACGGTAGTTCTGAAACTTGAACACATATCAGGATGACCTGGAGGGCTTGTTAAGACACAGGTGTAAAGGCCTTACCCCAGAGTTTCTGATTTGAGAGATTGGGGATGAGAATTTGCTTTTTTAATGATGTCCTAGGTGATTCTGATGCTGCTGGTCCTGGGACCATATTCTGAGAGCCTCTGCTTTAAAGTGACATGAAAGGGCCTACGTGAAAGGCCTCTGCCAATTTCTCTAGCCTGCATCCCGACACTGCCATCCTCACAATCTAGTCACACACAACACAGGACTATCCACCTTCTCCTTAACTGACTCAGTGGATTAAGGAACACTCTCCAGCCCCTGCATAAGACAACTAACACCCACAGCCAAATGCTCCTGGTTTGCCTTGGGATGCCAGTAGTTCAGTTGTGTGTTTACCAAGGGGCTTTTACCTGTGTTCTGAAACCTGTTTATTCCTCTTTTACATGTTAGAAGTATGAACTATTTAAAAATTAGATAATCTGGAGAAATCTGAGTGTGAATAGAGAGCTGTGGTTGTCATGAAAACTAAGTTAAATAATTTAGAATGATCCGACAAAGCAAATGGCAAAATAACTGGGGAGGGGGCAAGTGTAAAAGACTAGGGGACCGTCACAGAAATCTGGAAAGATTGTGTTCTTAGGTCGTTTCTAAATACTTCTTAAGTTTTTACTTCACTTTTAAGAAACTGGAAGTGGAAATCATCCATCTTTCAAACTGACGTGAGAAAGATAATGCAAAACTCCAGTCCATAGAATATGTGCTTGCAGGAAGGATGGGCCCCACAGTAAAAAGTTGGCGAAATAGTGTATATTTATTTATTTTTTTAATTATTTAATTTTTTTGTCTTTGTAGGGCCACACCCGTGGCTTACGGAAGCTCCCAGGCTAGGGGTCGAATCAGAGCTGCAGCTGCAGGCCTACGCCAGAGCCACAGCAACGCGGGATCCGTGCCACATCTGCAACCTACGCCACAGCTCACGGCTATGCCAGATCCTTAACCCACTGAGCGAGGCCAGGGATCAAACCTGAGTCCTCATGGATACTACCTGGGTTTGTTAACCCCTGAGCCATGATGGGAACTCTCAAAATAGTGTATATTTACAAACCTTAAGTGAAAGTAAAGTATTTAAGGTCATCGCCTGTTATATCTGCTTTGAACATTTTATTTGATTAACTGACCAGCTGCCAGTTCCTGACCAGCACCACAGTGGTTCCCGCAGTACCCACCAGTCTCTACTTCATCAGTGTCCTTTCTTACCCTCATGCCATCCCACGTGCTCCCTTTGCCTGCTGCCCACCTCCACCTGTTACCTTCCAATTCTCTCTAAAGAGTCAGTTCAATGGCTGCCTCTTCTGTGAAGCCCTCTCTGACTTCCCCTGACAGAGCTGAGCACGTTTCCTTCCGGGTTCCTTTGGGGCCGCACATCATGTCTCCAGGAGAGCAATTATCACTTGGCCTTGACTGTTTACTGTCTGCTTCCCACTTGGCCAGAAGCTCCTCAAGAGCAGATACGCAACAGCAAAAACGACCGCTGAATGGCAGCCTTTGGGGGCATTTGCTAAAGAGGCAAAGGATGGTTCCCATCACGGGGCTCTCGACTTTACTTCAGGACAGAGCAATGTGGCCTGGGTAGGAGCACAGAATTATCGGGGGCACCAGGCACGTTTTTGAAAGCTATCCTCTGATGATTAAGAACATACATGATTGGAGTTCCCGTCATGGCTCAGTGGTTAACGAATCCGACTAGGAACCATGAAGTTGTGGGTTCGATCCCTGGCATCGCTCAGCGGGTTAAGGATCTGCTGTTGCCGTGAGCTGTGGTGTAGGTCGCAGGTGTGGCTCAGATCCTGCGTTGCTGTGGCTCTGGCATAGGCTGGCGGCTACAGCTCCAATTCGACCCCTAGCCTGGGAACCTCCATAAGCCACAGGTGCGGCCCTAGAAAAAGCAAAAAAAAAAGAAAGAAACATACATGATGAAGCTATCCTTAAATGATTAAGAACATACATGATTAAGTATGTTCAAATTCTGTTTTTCAAAAGGGCATACTTCAGTTATGGGGTAAGTTTTCTTTTCATGGATCCCTCCTCAGTGCCATCAGGTTAATGAAGTGTCACTCTGTAGATCACACAAATTGGTAGTTAAGCAGTAAGTGCCAAATAATGCACACAAGAAGGATGCCTTAAGAAATGTCTTGTATTGAAAAACCATAAAGTTCAATTTAAATTATACTGTCATAAGTGAGTGCTCTTGTAGTGATTGCAGAGGGCAAAAAAAAAAAAAAAAAAAAACACGACCAATCAATGAACATGCACAGAGTACATACTCTGTAGATGAATAATTTTTAAGAGTAAAATATGAGATGTGGGACTCAAAAATACCACAAAATGGGAAGAATTAAATGAAAAAGAATTCTGTATTTCTAATCAAATATAATTAGAATAGGATGATCATTATTTAAGGTAAAGCTTAATATCACAGATGACCAAAATTTCACAAAATTCAAAGCCATGGAAAAGGAGAGCATTATATCCCTTAGATATTAATCTTACTAGATGACTAAAATTTTACTAGGTGACTAGTCACCCATCAGGTGACTAAATTCAAATCAAGTGCTCAATAGTAAATATGACATTTATACAGGAGCCAGATGTATGCCAAAACATTTACATACCGTATCGTATTTGGTTATTTAAATAATCCTAGGTCTGCAGAAGGCGGCAAACATTAGAACTTACTCTAATGTGGAAAACCCAAAGATCAGCAAGATTTTTAAAAAATGTATCAATGGTAACAACTGGCTCTAATAATAACAGAGCTGAAATCCAGTCTTTTGATGCCAAATTCCAGAGTCAATAGCACAATCTCAAGTTAGTCTTTTTTTTTTTTTATTGTAAAAATGATAAAATTCTGAACCTCTCCAAAAGTATTTAAAAATTATATATCTTCATCAAAGATTAGGAAGTGTGGAGTTCCCATCGTGGCGCAGTGGTTAACAAATCCGACTAGGAACCATGAAGTTGCGGGTTCAGTCCCTGGCCTTGCTCAGTGGGTTAAGGATCTGGCGTTGCCGTGAGCCGTGGTGTAGGTTGCAGATGCGGCTCGGATCTCGCGTTGCTGTGGCTCTGGTGTAGGCCAGCAGCTACAGCTCCCATTAGACCCCTAGCCTGGGAACCTCCATGTGCCAAAGGAGCCGCCCAAGAAATGGCAAAAAGCCAAAAAAAAAAAAAAAAGATTAGGAAGGGCTTACAGTATGCCAGGCTCTGGGAATTCAGAGATGAGCTGGCCCCTGTCTTTAGGAGTTTAGAGTCATATAAAGACATACAGACGCATAAACTAAATAGGAAAAACAGTATTGTCACGGGTGGTCTGTTGGATGTTCAGGTGTGAGGGAAGCAGTGGGAGGGAGGTAGAGTGCTCATAAAGGCAGAGGACTTTGAACTGAAATCTCAAAAGGAGGGTGAGATTTTTCCAAGCTAACAAGACAGGGAAGAGTGGTCCATCAGTTGCCCAGGGGAAATGCCGGGTTCTGGGAGATGTGGGTTCCCAGAGGAGGGCTGGAACATAGGATGCAAGGGAAAAGTTCTGAAGGATGAGGCTAAAATGGCAGGAACTTGGCCAGGTCACACAGGGTCACAAGAATTTTATCTTGAAATTAAAAGGGAGTCTTCATTAAGCAGCAGATGGATATAATCAGATTTGTACCCAAGAAGAACACTTGTCAAGGCAGTGGAGAAGAAAGAAGGGAAAGAGTTGTGATATGAAATTGTACTTCAAAACTTAAGTGTCAAATATTCATAGTTTCTTATCACCAAACATAAATATCTAAACCATCATCTGCGACGAAATGCAGTTTTTAAAGAAATATTCCCAGTGGATTGGATACATGACTATAGGCTCCTGTCATCCATGGGGCAGTGTTTGATTGACTGGGGACCCTCGGGAGACTGCATGGTGAGTGTGAGGTGTGCCTAAGTGCAACCCTCTTATGGACAGTCTTTTGGCAGTCACATGATAGAATGGGCTGCTAGAGCCTACGGATGTTATCCTTCTGTCAACCTGTCTACCTGACATCTCATCCCTTTCACTTTGAGCCACCATAGTCTGGGGAAAAAAAAAAAAAGTGTTTAGAGGACCTATTCCCAGTTGGATTCCTTTCCTTTCTCATGGCTTAGGGCATGACCAGTGGTAATAACAGCTTCCCTTCACTGAGTCAGGAGCTTTGTATAAATTCTTCCAATAGCTCTCCAAGGCAGAAATTGACCCCATATAGTAGATGAAGCAGACCAGGTTTGAAGAGTCCCTTTATTAAATATCTAGAGTGTGGTACCACCCAGGACACTGAAGAGCCAGGACTGAATTCATGATTGTCTGAATCCCAAACCTGTGTTCTGCTTGGGTTTCATCTTTTTTCCTATAACATGGTGTTGCCCCTGAGAGAATGCTGCTGCCTAGGCTGAGACCAACCAAAGCTCTCCCCCCAGAGCTCACACAGCCTTCTCTTTCTCATCCATTCACATCTCAACTCTTATGCTGTCCCCTCAGAGAGCCCTTCCCCAAGCACCTCGTTAAACACTCCAGTTACACCCTACTCATTATTAAATAAAGATGATGCTGTCTGCTTTGAGGTCTTTATCTGTACCTAAAATTATTCTGTTACATGTGTCTTGCCTGTGTTCACAGGACTGGATGTAAGTTCCTTAAAGACCGAGCTGTGCATGTCCTATTTTCTGTTGCATCCCCAGTCCTGAGAAGAGGACTGAGCACACAGTTGCTCAATAAATGTTTGCTGGCCGACTGACCTGCTGTCTCAGTAACAGCCACAAAGATGTGCTGATGCTCAGAATGGGTAGTGGGTGGCACTTTATATTGTCTTGGAGGGTATAGGTCACTGAAGAACCTTTATGTATTCACGTGGAAAAGGATTTGTAATTGAAAGAAATTACAAGGAGGGAACAGAATAACATGTGTAAAGCACAGATTGCTTTTCTCTGAGACCATACTAAATTTTACCTTCATTAGTCTTCAAAGTCACATTAGAGTCGGGATAGAAAGGTAGCTCATTTTCCTAGCAACAGTTTCCTTTAATGGTAGATCATAAATTGGCTCAAATTCTAGTGAGTTTCAGACAAATACTTCTGGCTGCCAAATAAATCATGAATAAAAACAAGCACTGAGTACACCAGCGAAGTTACTGGCCGACCGTGATGCTCAGGTGCCCTCTAGTGTGTGTTGGTTTTTACATCATCTCCTTGCTTTACACATCACATGACCAAGATTTAAAATATTTTTGAAGGTGATTTTTTTTCCAGTGCATTTTAATATTAGATTAACAGAGATATGAAAACTGGTGAAAAGATTGTGGAACAATTGAATTTAAAAATTAATGGTCCTACTCTTGAGCTGTTGTTTACAAGCAAAAGTGCAATTTAGGTGACTGTGAGCCATGGGGGGATAAAGTTACCAGGGTTCCTACAAAATGCTGTATATTGTCAACACATAGGCATAGGTTTGGAAAGAAGGGATATGAAAAGGTATAAATTTGGTGAAAAGTTGTGTTTCCAATCTGTTCCCCCTCCACTATCTTCAATTAACCACTTATGTATTCTTTCTCACTTTTTTAAAGCATTCTAAGAGAATACAATAGATATATTTTTATTCCTCCCCACTTTTCTATACTATATACACTTTCCCACAACTTTAACTTCTCTCTTAGTAATAAAAAATCCTGATAGGCTTTCTATAACAGTGCATAGGGAACATCTCATTTTTTAAAATATTTACTTATTATTTATATTTTAGGGCCACACCCACTGCCTATGGAGGTTCCCAGGCTAGGGGTCAAATCAGAACTGTAGCTGCTGGCCTACACCACAGCCACAGCAACACAGGATCTGAGCCGCCTCTGCGACCTACACCACAGCTCATGGCAACGCCAGATCCTTAATTTCCCCTGAGCCATGATGGGAACTCCCTCATTTTTTTTTAACAGCTACAGTGTACTCTGTTATATGGATTTCTTATAATTTATTAGAAAGTCCCCAAATGATAGCCATCTGGGTTCTTTCTAATCTTTTGCTCTTACAAATAAGGATGAAATGAATGATTCTGTACAAGGGTTATTTTGCAACTGCACACACATAATTAGGAAACATTCCTGGGAGCGGAAAATGTTGGGTCAAAATTTTAAAATAATAATGACTAGCAGTTATACACTGCTGGCTCTAAGCCAGGCATTAATTTAAGCACTCTTTCTATATTATTTAATTTTCTTTATAATCCTGTGAGGAAGGTACTATTATTATCTTCATTTTAAAGGAGCAGAGAAGTTAATCTGTTCAAGGTCAGACAGCTAGCAGGTGGCCTTGTCAGCCACCCTGGTTTGAAAACCTGTACTCTTGGCCATTCTGCTTTACTTTCTCAAGGAGTGTATGTAGCATTTGCACTTTAAGTAGATACTAACAAATTGTCCCCCATGCTAGTTATTCCAATTTATTCTCTCACTACCTTGACTATACTTTTTTGTCCATAGGTTCATCAAACTTTGGGAATTCTGTTGGTTTAACTGTAGATGAAAAATGGAATCCCAGTGTAGTAGTATTTCATGATTCTCTTATACTGACCAAAGCTGGGTATCTTTTCATATGTTTAATAGCCACATGTATTAAATTTTCTGTGAATTAGCTATTCATATCTTTTGTGAATTACTATATTGGGATAGTGGTCTTTTCTTATTGACTTCTAGGAGCTCTTTATATATTAGAGCTATTACTGTTTTGTTTGTGATATGAGTAAGAAATATTTTCGCTAGTGCTTTATGTTTTGGTTTTCTTATGCTTTTTTCTTGCAGAAGCTTTTGATATTTATGTACAGTTGGCCCTTGAATAAAGTGGGAGTGAGAGACACTGACCTCCACACAGTTGAAAATCCATGTGTAACTTTACCATTGGTCCTCCATATCTGCAGTTCTGTATCTGTGAATTAAGCCAACCAAAAATTGTGTAGTACTGTAGTATGTGTATATTTTTAAAAATCTGTAAATAAGTGGACAGATCAAACCAATGTTGCTCAAGGGTCAACTGGAGTCAAATGTATCAATCTTTTGTAGATTCTGGATTTTGAATAATTTCATGGTAATATAAGAATTTTCCTGTTCTTTCCCTAGAATTTTTACTACTAAAATTTTAATTTCTAAAAATTAAGTTCTAAAAGTTTAATTTCTAAAAAATTAAGTATTCAATCCATTTAGTATTTATCTCGCTATACGATATAAGCTGTAGATACAACTTCATTTTTTCCAAAATGTCTATCCAATTGTTTTATTGAATAACCCATAATTTCCTCACTGACTTGAGGTCCTGCCTTTATCAAATCATAATATCAGATCACATAGTCTTACCCTAATTTGTTCTCTTTCTAGACTTTCTGTTTCATTCTTCTATTTTTGTCTGTATAAATATTAAATATTACCCTACTATTTATTTAAGCTTGAAATATACTATCCTATCTAGTAAAGCTAGATTCTTGCATGACAATTTCCAGAGCTTGCTTTATTATTCTTGCCTATTTTTAATGTGAACTTAGTAATCAGCTTTTCAAGTTTTATCTTTTTATTTTTATTTTTTAAAAAGGCTGACATATTTACTGGGATGTTGTGAACTTCTTAGACTTACTTTCAAATCTTCCCAAATACAATACACTGCTTAAGACCCCGTCTGATTCAACTGGGCATGGGTAGCTTGCAACAAAATAATGTGTTAAAAACCTGGGTTGGAGTTCCCATCATGGTGCAGTGGTTAACGAATCCGACTAGGAACCATGAGGTTATGGGTTCGGTCCCTGGCCTCACTCAGTGGGTTAAGGATCCGGCGTTGCCATGAGCTGTGGTGTAGGTTGCAGATGCAACTCTATCCCGTGTTGCTGTGGCTCTGGCGTAGGCCGGTGGCTACAGCTCCGATTAGACCCCTAGCCTGGGCACCTCCATATGCCGTGGGAGCGGCCCCAGAAAAGGCAAAAAAAAAGACAAAACAAACAAACAAACCCAAAAAAAACCTGGGTTTCCTTGGCTGTGCAATGGTAATTGACATTTATTCATTCACTTAACAACAGAGGTCATTTACCTGTTAAATATTTCTAGTTGTAAGACATTTTCCATCTCTTTCAAAGAAATTAGTGGAGGAAAATAGATTTTCAAGTAATGAAAACCTGTCCTAGTCTAAGAGAAATTGTTGGCTATAAACACTTTTCACAGAATTTATATATATTTAAAAATGAGCAACCAAGCAAAATTCCAAATTTCACATAAGTTTTATGGAAAAAAGCATATTAACAACTAAAACTGGGTCCAAAATGTTGAAAATTCTGTTTGAAGCCAGCTAAGTATTTGTTTTGATCATCAAATCTACCACACCCACTCCTTTGTCCTATTATTAGTTACAAAGGCAAGGGTGTGACAGAGTCTTCCAAGACCACAGAAAAAGCTTATCAATTAAAAAAAAGAAGGACAAATGTTCACCCATCTCACCCCTCTCTTTCCGTCAGAAAATACTTACAGGTTAGAGCACTCTGAATAAAACCATTTCGAATTTGGAAGAGGTCAAAGGACATCCCTAAATACAGTGAAATTCATTCTCCTTCATATTTGAAAATGATCTCACATCAGTGAATGATGAATTTCAAGTTGTTTCCCCAATAACAGTGGAGGCACCAATCCTGCCACTGTATTTTCCAAGTCCATGAACACACCACTAGGAGGTGGGCTGATGTGATCTTCATGTGCGCCCATGAAAGAGAACTAAGTTGACCGACTCTGACGGGTTTTGAATTTATTACCTGGGATAGAATTTACCCTCGAAGTGATCAGATGAGAAAGGGAGGGCGCTTAATCTGATACTGCATTTTAGAGATGGAGAGACTAAAGTTTAATCACATCACATCACTTGCACAGGATAAAAGACGTGTTCAGTGCTCATCAATGGGAGTTGGAAAGGTAATTGAAACACCTGGGTAATAATAACAAAAAACACCCCAGGTACTCTGTCCCCTCCCGATGCCGCCCAATATGTATACAGAATCCGAGTTGAAAATCACTTCTGTTTGTGAGTTCCTGATAGTGTGTCATATCACCTCCAACATAATGGAGAAAAGAATTCAATAGGGTTGAAAACCAGTGGCTTAGCGGAAACAAAAGCAACCAACACAGGGACTCAAACCATCAGCCCCGTATTTTATCTAATGGAGTATACAGTGTAAAAAAAATTTCCGTGAGTTCCCTGAATGGAAACATTCCAGGACTAATAATTGATTTCCAGCACTCTAAGCCATTGACGGCTTTTATTTCACTCTTAAGCATTTGTGGAATAATTTCCCCCTTCTTCAAAGAGGGGCAAGGCATAGGGAGTTTGTTTTACTCAGCCCTGTGGTGACAGTGACATCACCATGCCAAAGGCAGTGCTATCCAGCCATTTCAAACAGAGGCAAATGCAAGGCAGATGCTGGGAAGGGATTTTTAAGTAGCCTCTACATACCTGTTCTGGGTGAGTGTCCCCCCTTTTTTTATGGTGAAGTTGAAGATAGGAGTCCATTTTTGGAGTGGGTAACCCCAATGTCAGCTTGTTTTTTTCCACGAAGTATTGTCTGGACTTCTTTCGCCGAGGGCCCCGGGATCCTGGCAGGAACACCTCACTGTGTGAACTCGAACTCTTCAAGTATCGAGAGAGGTCGCTGGACTTCTCCTGCTGGTCACTGTCACTCCCCTCCGAAAACAGCTCGCTGCGGTGATGGGCGACACGCTCGTAGTTTGGGCTTACGAATTCACTCCCAAGTAAGGAGGCTGTGCTCTGTGGGCTCTTTTTCTGTTCCCCGTTCCCCCCTGAGAGTTCCATCGAAGCCTCCTTGGAAGGGTAGAGGGGACGCAGAGTCATATTTTCCATTGAGCTGCCTGCAGACTCTGGCGATGCTTCCACTGCCAGCAACCTTCCCTCCTTGTTCTTACTCTTCCAGTTTGGGTCATATCGGAGGTCTGAGTATTTGTCTTCTGTGCGTTGTTGGCTGTCCAAAGCAAAAAAAGAAATGTCACATCCTTAGATCCAAATAGATTTACTCATTCTATTTAGCTGATCATCTTATTTGAACTCAATCTTTCTCCTACAATTTTTCCTTTCACTGTCCACATGTGAAAGACACATCTCAGGCTCACACTAGACCTCCACACTACGCATCAGGGCAAAAAGTTGTAATTATCTAAGTTCATTGAAACGCGGAATGAAAAGAGGGGACGGTTAATTTCTAAATGCCAGAAAACAGCCAAAAAACAAATGTTTATAGCAGTAAACCAGTGACTCACTACAGTTAAAGGAAGGCTCTTAGGCAATTATATAAGTCGTATAAGCAATAAAGCTGCTGAAGATAAAATTGATTTTGCACTTAGCTGGTGATATGCGCATGTAGCTGTCTATTTAGGAAGGGAAATTCAACTGTTGCCCAGACAACATCTCAGTCTGCTCCTTTTGTGGGAGGAAAGCAAGGTTTACCCCAACTGATCGCCTCCACAGGTTCATCTTCCTTTGTCAGTGGTTTTACTTGTCACTTCATTTTGTCTTTGTGGATTTTATCACACGTGCTACCAGAAAGGTCCCTAGCATTTGGAATCAGCCAATGGCTCACTGACGGTGCTCAGCTCACATCCTTTGGTCCTCAGGTCTCTGTAGACAAAACTCAGTGCACAGGTCAGCAGGGCTTTGAGCTGTTAGGATGGCCCTCTCTTAATAAAAGGTTAAGTAAGTATAGGGGCCTGCCTGAGGGGAGTGAACTAGTCCATAATCAGTATGCATGACCCCAAATAAAGTCCTTCCTTTTCCCCAGGACAATCTCAATTTGTAAAGCACCTCCTAGCCTTAACCAAAAAAAGAAAAAAAATTCGGGTAATATGGCATATTTAATGGCCCCTTTGATCTTCAAAAGCTAAATGGGAGAGATTTTCCTTCCTTGAGCACAGTAGATGCAATCCTCTAATCAAAAAGAAAATGTAAATCATCCAGGCCTTTTATGCTATTTGATATTCCCGTTTACAGAGGACATCATTTTATGCTGGGTAAACAAACTAATGGTTCCTCTAATGCTAATTCAGTCTTCTTAATGTGGACCTAGATTTCTTTGATTTGATGCAAAGCAAAAACCAGAGCAGAAAGCCCCAACTCCCATGTCTTGCTAAATTGTCACTTTGAATTTTTAGTTCACATCATAAGATGGAACACTTCTTGGGATGGGCTGCTCTTTCTTTTCCACCAAAGGAAGAGACGTGAACTTTTCCTCTGGCAACGTGCCTCAGTGGAGAGGTCCGTGACGGTGAGGACATCACCATCAAATTATGTGACTCGCCACTCCTGAAACTCCACAGGCTCCCTGCCACTGGGGCTTCGAGGTTTCCCTGTGTGATGTCCCCTCCCGTGTTTCTGGCCCTGCTTTCACTTGGCTCAAAAGGTCCCTCGGCATGTACTGTACCAGGGGTGGGAAGGGGTCCAGCAGGGCTCAATCTGGGCTTGGGACTGGCGAGACCGGGGCTCAAGGTCTGGGTCTGTCTATTGGCTGGTAAACCATGTCATCTCCAAGCCCGTTTCTCTCATCTGTAAATAGGGGTTGATTCTGTTTGTTCGGTTGATTTCTCAGGATCACGGAAAATCAAAATGAGGACTTAGCATGTTCCGTGTTTGTGCCTATTTCGCTTTTCACCATGGCAACCTTGTCTCCTCACCTAGTTAAGGTCCTGGGCAGCAAGGACTGAGGGTCCTCCTTTCTTCTTTCTTCCCTGACCTCTGCCCTGTGCTATGTGGACAGAGAAGGCAAGACGTGTTGCTTGAATCAATACCTCAGCATTAGATATTTATTTTTTGAAAACTCACAACAGTAGCAAATGAGAATCTAAACATACAGAAAAGCTTCCTGCATTGGACCAAATCAGTAAATGATTTCAGATCTTATCTGTGCTCAGTTCAGCGGTGGTTGGTTAAGTGGGGAAGAAAAGATGAAAGTAAATCAAGTACATAAAGACATAAAGATATTTTGAAATGAAGAAAGGTGCTGTTTCCCCACATCTGTGATATTTTCAAAGGCAAAAGTGAATTCCACTCTCCTCGTTCATTCATTCCCTTGGTTTGACAGAATTTAACTTTCCTTGTTCATTTGTTCGCTCATTGATTCTGCAGACATTCACCGAGCACGTACTGAGTTAGTGGGGTTAGTGGTGAGCTCACAGCCTGGTCGGGGGATACAGACCAGGAAACAAGCCATTTACTGCTGGTCCTGATGGCAGCACGGGGCCCTCGGGACTCGGGACCTGAGACATCCAGCCCCGTCTTGGAAGGAGGGAGAGCTTTCTGAAGGAAGAGATGGCTTTGCTGAGACCGAAGGCTGAGGAGGGCTAAGCCAGGCTGAGGAAACACCATGTAAAAAGGAACAGAGGTGGAGAGAGAACCTGGGGCTTTCAGAGAACAAAGCCTGCACGGATAAAAAGGAGGGTGGGAGGTAGAGCTCGGGGTTAAGCAGAGGTGCGATCTTGAAGGGCTTGGTAAACTCACTGAAGGGTTTGGCTTAACTATATTAACTTGAGAGTGTGGTTTTAATTTAGCAAAAATCATTTAATTAGAGAACAAAGATATCATAGTAAGACATAAATACTTTGGCGAGATGAAGCAATGAGTTTTTAGAAGGGGTTAAGTACAGAGGCGGTAAGGTTACGCAGGGGTGGGGGGTTTAGAATAGGTAGCCCTCTGCACTATTTAAAGCACGAGTTGGTAACTTTTAAAAGCCACACATCCTAGGGGGGCCACTGTCCTGCGGCTTTTCTGCAGTGGGTTGTAGACTCCTGGCTTTGGGAAGACAGTACATATTAGCACAGGCTGATCTAGGGAGTGCTAATAGGAAATCACCAGTTTCTCCCTTTGAACAACCCCCTGGGGACATGCTATCGTTATGCCCAATTAATAGATGAGGGAACTAAGGCTGGGTGAGCTTACGTACCTTTTCAAAGGTCACAGAGCTAACAAGGGCTGAAGCCAGGATAGAGACCCTGGCAGTCTGTCCTGGGTACTGGCTCCTAACCTACTCATCCTATTTCATGCAGCCAGCCCCAGCGGTAAAGCAGGTGTTTTTGCAGGGCCTGCCTTATGGGAGTTAGAGAATCAATCAATCAGTTAACAAATTTGTGGTGAGTGGCTCCCCAGGTACGAGGCAATGGAGGTGAGTGATGAGCAAAATGGAAGCAGGCAGATGGATCTGGCCGCCTAGTGAGGGAGACAGGCTGATGAATCTTACGTCCCAAAGGCAACAGTCAAGAACTAAACCAGATGCGGAAAGAAATACAAAATGTTATGGGTGTTTAAAATGGGAGGACAGACCTTGTTGAATGAATGAAAATATGTCCGCGTCTTATTTGCAGGTCCAAGTGATAGATGATATTTCAAAGTCCATTCCCACCCTCTTATTCTAGGATCTTATGATGAGCTCATAAAAGGGTCCTGTGAGGCATGCCCACTCTTTTTAACAAACAGGGAGTTGTCAATAGTCGAAGGAAATGAAGTCCCTGACTTCCACCTTTGCAGTTTTCCTAAGAAAACTGGCCATTGGACTGCTCACCAGATTTAATAGCATCAGCTGATGATGGCATAACATCCATAATCACAGACTCCTCTCAGTCATGTGGAATAAACAATACGGAGTATTTTAGCTCGGAGAAGCAGTGTGGCACAAGTCGAAGGACAAGGGCCCTGGAATCAGACTGCTTGCCCTGAATTCCTGGTGCCAGCAGTTACTTCCCTGTGCCTCGGCTTCCTCATCAATAAAACGGGGATGATAATAGCACCTCCCTAAAAAAATAAGAGTAGCCAGCTCATGGTTGCTGAGACTATTGAGCAGATCCATGTACATAAATGTGCTTAGAATTATGTCTTGGCACAGAGTAAGGACGGTCCCAGTAAGGACCGCTATAAAAGCTCCACCCCCGGTCCCTGCTTGCTGTGTGTGTGTGTGTGTTGCATTCTGCCACCATGACACAACATTCGTGTGTATTGTGTTTCCTGCTGATGGAGCTCAAGGGAGTCTCCTCTCCCTAGGGCTTAAGTTATTTCCAAGACGAAAAGTTGTCTTCTGATGCACTAAGTGGCACCTGAGTGGCTGGAAGAACCAACACTTATCTTTAAAAATCCAATTTTTTACCATGACCTAGGCAGCATGGAAAGTCTGTTTGAACTGTAATTTAGGAAATGGGATTAAGAAATGTCAGTGTTTCCACGTGATGAGATATTTTAACAACTGCTGAAAGATGATGAAGAAGATGAACCTGGGAGAATTCAATTACTTTAGGCCTTCAAAAAGAGCCGTCATTTCTAGCCTCTCAACAAATTGCTATTCTTAGGTGCCCAGAGAAGCAGCATCACATGCCCTGGAAAAGATGGATGTTTTAAGTGAAACCTTGAAAATACAGAGGGGTTTGAAACATTAGCTGCAATGAGTGGCTTTGGCTAAGAGAAACGTTTCTCGAAGAGGTTCTCTAATAATGTGTATTTACAAGATTAGAATTAGAAGACACACGGTTCTTCTAAGAGCTTTAATGACACCACGCTGTGCACACCTGCAATGGCTATCTTCAACCGGCCCCCTTTCTCCCCTTTTGGATGGCAACCATATGTCGAGATAAATGGGAGGTTATGTTTTACAAACTCCTGAGCACGGAAAGCTGTAATACTTCAGAGAAACAAACCTAATGGTTGAAACAGAACATGATACTAAAGAACCCCATTGTTCTGAGCTTATGTGCTGAGCAGCTCAATTGTGTTGTGTGGTCCAGGTCAACACACTGGAACAAGATGAGTGTGAAGAGCTCCTTCATCGGGGATCATCTGCACACAAAACACGCACCCCATTTCCTCCCCCCACTCGATGAGAAGGTTATGCAGACAATGCACACACAACTCTTTTGTTGCTGTTCAGACAACAGATGCCAGGTCTGCCCTTCAGATGCCCAGGTTAGGGATGGATGCAGAGAGGAAGGGGAGGGCGAGCTCACGTGTGTACCATCCTCTTTGGGGGCTCTAATGGACCAGATTTGAGCACTGACTGTGACAACTTCAAACCAAATAAAATCAAATCTCCATTTAACGAAGAGCCTCATATTCACTTTAGTATTCAATTCAAAAATTACTAAAATTAGAGCATGTTTCTAGTACAATTAACATCCTTTGCACTCATAATAAAATATTCAATAACTGGCCATTTTGCCTGTCGAGGAGGTGAATAAAAGCATTGCTATTAATCATTTAGCAGTTATTTATTTGCCACTTTATTTTAAGTAGGCAGTTAAATTGAAACTGCACATGTTATTATTGATTTAGGTTTAATTTAATCCTTTTAAACAGAACAATTATTCTCAATTTATATGCCATTAAATCTTTTCTGCATATGAACAGCAAATTCAATTTCTGTTTAAGTGTAAAGCTTTTAATGCTTCTTTAAGGAGCTATAAAACTGACAATTGTTTCCAAGGATTTCTGAATTCTGTGCTCATCTTAATCTTTTTATCAACGGCTTTTAAGTAAATAAAATGAAATAAACCCAAAGGATTAAAAAATCACTTTTGCAAGTATGAAATAAAACAGTTCCACGGATATACAGAAATGCTTCGGGGAGGTTATTTACAACCCAGAAAATTTCATTTAATGCAGGCATTTATTCTGCTAAAAAAAATTAAACATTTTAATAGAAGAAAGGTAGTTTAATGAACCAAAGGCCAAAGACTATCTATAGAAACACACACAAGTGAAGCAGCTGGATTGTTATCTGGTGAATTTTATTTACTGCAATTATACAGTTTAACCATCCAAAGTCCCTTCTTTTTCTCGGGACAACAGACTTATGGCTGCAAAATAACAGCTATTTGCCCCGCGTTCTTAGAATCTATCAGTCTTGATTCAAGGACAATCTGTGAGTTAAATGAAAATAAATTATCTAAAGAGGGCATGCTAGTAACTGCAATGTAATATTTTAGTACCTTGTTTCTATTAAGATTATCTTACGTGAAACAATGGCTGCATCTTCGCAAGGAATATACTGTACTGCACGGTACATATTTAGAGACATAATTCCTCTCATCCAGTGAGAGTTTACAATGCTCATGCCAGACATTTTCCACAGAGGGCTTGGATATTCTTTTCATTTTCCAGAAATGAAATAGTGGCTAAAAGGCAGGGACTCAGACTTACAACATTTCCAGGTGCTTTTACTTTCTTTAGATAGAGTTTCTTGTAATTTATTATTTACTTATTTATTTTTGTTTTTCAGGGCCACACCTGTGGCATATGGAGGTTCCCAGGCTAGGGGTTGAATCTGAGCTACAGCTGCCAGCCTACACCACAGCCACAGCAACATGGGATCTGAGCTGAGTTTGCGACTTACACAAGAGCTCATGGCAATGCCCGATCCTTAACCCACTGAGCGAGGCCGGGGATCGAACCCATGTCCTCATGGACGCCAGTTGGGTTCATTAACCACTGAGCCATGACAGGAACTACAGTTTATTGTAATTTAAATGCCAGATATTAACAACATTGGAATACACAGTAGCTGTGATGTCATGGGAAAAGCACTGGACAGGTCTTGACACTTGGGTCCTGGTCCAGGTTTCTGCCACTGTGTTAACTTGAGTGAGTTTCTCATCCACTCTAAGTTTCAGGGTCCTCCTTTGTATAATAAGGAATAGATTGATCTTTAAGATCCCTAAGAGCTAGCTCTCAGAATCCACTATTTTTAAAATTGAATTGGGCCTATCATGCAAAACTTAGAAATGTATATAAATGTTGAAAAACATACTTATTTTAAATTCAATCCATTAAAAAATTATAGTTACCAAAGATTTCTATATTTTCTAATTTACATGGGAGTGGAAACAGACGAATACAGTGAAGGTCAGAATGGCCATCATCAAAAAGTCTACAAACATAAGTGCTGGAGAGGGTGTGGAGAAAAGGGAACCCTATCACACTGTTGGTGGGAATGCAAATTGGTGTAACCACTGTGGAAAACAGTATGAAGTTACCTCAGAAAACTAAAAATAGAATTACCATTTGATCCAGCAGTCCCACTGCTGGGCATCTATCCAGAGAAAACCATGACTCTGAAGGATTCAGGTACTCCATTGTTCATTGCATCACTATATACAATAGCCAAGACATGGAAGCAACCTAAATGTCTACCGACAGAGGAGTGGATAAGGAAGATGTGGTACATATATACACAATGGATATTATTCAGCCATTAAAAGTAAAGAAACAATGGCATTTGCAGCAAGATGGATGGACCTACTAGACATTATCATGCTAAGTGAAGTCAGTCAGACAGTGAGACACCAACATCATATGCTATCACTTACATGTGAAATCTAAAAAAAAAAAAGCAGGAGTTCCCATGTGGCTCAGTGGTTAACGAATCCGACTAGGAACCAGGAGGTTGCAGGTTCGATCCCTGGCCTTGCTCAGTGGGTTAAGGATCTGGTGTTGCCGTGAGCTATGGTGTGGGTCGCAGATGTGGCTTGGATCCCGCGTTGCTGTGGCTCTGGAGTAGGCCAGCGGCTGCAGCTCCGATTAGACCCCTAGCCTGGGGAACCTCCATATGCCGTGGGTGTGGCCCTAGAAAAGACGAAAAAACAAAAAACTAAAAATAAAAATAAAAGGGACTTTGCAGAATAGATACTGACTCACAGACTTTGAAAAATTATGGCTTCGAAATGAGACAGGTTGTGGGGTTGGGGGTATCGCTGGGAGTTTGGGATGGAAATCCTATAAAATTGGGTTCAAATGATCACTGTACAACTATAAATGTAATAAAATTCATTGAGTAATAAAAACAAGAGGTTGGCCAGCCAATGGCCTTAAATTGAAAATCAATCTAATCAGACAATAGAAATCAACATGGCTAAATGTTGCTAGAAACCAACAAAATGAAAGTTGCCCTCTGGAAGCTCTCAGAACGTTCTTAATAATACCACAATATTAGACCTGGCCTCAAGTGTCATCTTTCCTAACTGGAGGAAAACAAACAAACAAACCCTATAACACTTAGGAGAGGCAGTAGTTTCTTGTCAGCTTAAATATTTCCACTGAGTACTACAAAACAGTCTGGGAAACTGGAGAGGAAATTAAAATACTGAGTTTTGGTTTTTCCTAAATCTCTTTGCTCACTTTCTGTTTTGCATAATCATCCCGTATTGCTCTTTAAATCCTAGAAACTGTCATTCATTACTTGGCTTGATTCTTATTAATCAGAAGCAACATAGAGTCATCCCTTGGTGTCTGCGAGGGATTGGTTCCAGGACGCACTGGGGATACCAGATTCTGTGGATGCTTAAGTCCCATAGCCTCTGTATCCACGGTCTCACATCCACTAGTTCAACCAATTACAGATTTTTGTACTACCATAGTACCATTTATTGAAAAAAAAAAAAAATCCTCATAAGTGAACCCGCTCAGCTCACATTCATTTTGTTCAAGGGTCAACAGTATACCAAAGCATTTGAGAGGAAAAATTATCTACCACCACAACTGATAAAAATGCACATTATTTTTCCCGAGTCCCATTTTGATTTTCAGACAATTCTGAATATTCAATTTAACTAAAAATCCCTTACTGTGTCTATCTCCCATGCAGTAATTTCTGGCACAAGGTGGTTTATTAAGCAGAATGTGGGGTCTTTTATGAAGGCTACGGTTCCCAGGTGACGAGTGAGAAGGCCATCTGCAGACCTTGATGAGTGAAAACACTGCGTTTCCCAGGAGAAGTGCTGAGGAATATAGGCTGCTATGACTATAGTAATAAATAATTAATATTTATTGTATTCTGAGAGCACAGGATCCTTTAAAAGTTTCAGTTACTTTACTGAAATGTATAATTTTACATGCATATTTAATATGGCCTCAGTTTAGGCCATACTGAAATTGTTCTATCTTTAATTTTTGCTGGAGAGCAAAATCGGATCCTTTTACCAGATCAGCCCTTGATCATCTATTGAGATACTGAAAAGGCTAAGGCTTTGGAGTAAGGGGAGAGTTCGTTCAGCTCAATTTCTGGCTCTGCCACTTAGTTGCATGAACCCTCACAACTTTCAGAGCCTTGGTTCTTTATCTGCAAAATGGGGATAATAATGTCTAAGAGGCTCTCGTAGGGATAAACGAGATAGTATATATCAAGCAAATAGTCCTACAAATGGTAGCTAATTATAGTGAAGTATTTCTGTAAATAACACCTTATCAAACACATATCCTACTTACCATACTGCTGGCTTCTGATATATATATTTTTAATGCATAAGGTTTCAGAAGGCCCCAGGGTTGGAGAGGTTATTTCTAATGCTCTAGGAATTACATTGTCTTTCTTCCTGACGGCTGAGTGTCACGAGGCTAGTTCTGGAGTGGGGTTTAAGGCTTATCATGTGAAAGTCCTCTTTCCGCTCTTGATTCATTCACTGCAGTCAATGCTGCTCCAATTTCCATTAAGTAAAAGGTTTTCTCTAATCCATATACATCGGAACTGTGGCTTGACTTTGGTGAGGTACAAGGGAGTAATTGCTTTGAGGAGGGTCTAGTGACATCAAAACACAAGAGTAGGGCTCAAGTGATTTGTCAGGCGGCTTTTAAAGTGGTGGCTTATAAAAGCGAGAAAAAAAGAGATTTTCCTTGGTTTTAAGGTGAGGCTTTGACTAACTGTTTTGAACTACAATTCCCAGAATGCCATCTACTAACAGAAGTGAAAGCCTGCTTGAATGTCACATGGAGAGCCTGAGATCGATTTATCTGTTTCATGGCTCCTACACTATTCAGATCCAAGCAATAAGATACCTAGGAAAGGTTTCCAGGACTAAAGTGAGGCAGAGAAAGGAGCTAAGAACTTAACACTCACCTGGATGATATTTTTAGGCTACTTGGCTAAATGCTTCAGGTCGGCTTGCCTTTATCCTGAGAATTGGTCCTCTACATGTTCAATGTATGAAGCACTGTACAGCCAAAGAATGACTAGAGCTATAACTTATTCTAACCCTGGGGGTTATAGTCTATCATTAGGGATTTCCAAGGCACATCAGTCTAAAGAAAATAGCATTATTTAAGGATCTCTGAATCAGAAGACCAAGGCCCTGACCATACTTTTGGTTTTTTAAGTATTATTCTTTATTTTGAAATATGTTGAGTGGTGTTTACATTGTCCTTAGGTAAAGAGCACAGTTAAAGTCAGGTCTCCGAGCACAGACTCAAAGTGGAAAAATTCAACCTTGGGGAAATGAGGTCACGTAATGGATCCTTGCCTTGGTTTCTTCATTGTAAAAGTACCGACAGGAATACCCATTCATCCTAAGAGATTTTTCCTTACGGATGCCCCCCTTTCTGTAAATAAAACTACCATTTATTACCTAGGAGACTGTGACTCTCCTAGATTAGAGCTACAATAAAAACATGGTTTAAAGCAAAGTTAGACTGCCTGAGTTTTCTGCTCCATTACTCACCCAGTGGAATAAATGGGTATAATATAACGGATTTCTTTAAGCCTCATTGGCAATCTTTAAGATGGGATCATTATAGTGTCCACCTAGTGGGGGCTGCCAACAGGATTAAGTGAAATGATACATAGAAAGGGTCTGGCAAAGGGATGGGCTCAAAACAAGCTTTCTGTAAAAGCTATTGTTGTTAGAACCTGCCTTCTCTTGTTCCTTCAGACCCCAGTTCTAAACTGTCACCAAGCCCTGTCAATTTATATATATGTGTATGTGTGTGTATATCTCCACTAATGATAATTTACATATGAAAGAAATGTACAAGGTTACTAGGAAGGATATACTCTGATATCGAAGTATGTATCGATTGATTATGTCCAAGGAGAAAGACAGGGGGACGGACTGGAGGAGGAGAACAAGGAAACTCTGTAACACTTTGTGTTTTTTAAAAACATCTCTGAAAGAAATATGGCAATAGGGTGAAGCAGTATTTTTCTCTGCTTTTCTATCCGTTAGAATTTTTTCTTAATTAAAAAACCCAACTTCATTAACAAAGCACTGAGACATGAGACATTCGCTCTGTCAGTTTCATTTTCCTGAGCTGTAAAATGGGAAGAACAGTACTTCCTTGCAGGATTACAATGAAGTAGTAAGTGAAATTACAGATGGCCTTTCAAAAGAGATATCATTATTGTTACTGTTGTCCTGGTCAATATCACCATCTGGTAGTCCCTTTGTCCATTGTGTCTTTACTCTCTAATTCAAAATGCGCCAGCTTGCAGAATGATCTTCCTTAAACGCTGTGTCATTTCACTGTCCTCCCCAAGAACTGGCATTTTTTCCTCCAGGTATACCCAACCCGGTCTAGTCAGGGGGGACTGGCTAGATAAAGCCGTCCTAAGCCCCTCCTTCACCTCCCAGCTCTATGGCTGTGCCCCTCATCACTTGACTGTACTGTGAGATTCCCCAGGAAGCAAATGGGCTTGATTCAACTCGATGTTTCCAGTGAGATAAGGAAGGAAAAAAGAAGACTAGACTCAGGGCTGGGCTCTCATTCTGGCTCGCGCCTGAGCCTTTGCTGCAACTGTCTCCTTGCGACAAGTCACTTGAGTTGTGTGTTCAATGTCCTATCGGTGGCGTGGGCTGGTGGCACTCCACGATGGCCCTGGAAGCAGGCCCTTCCTCCGTCTACTTTCCCTGCACTCAGAACAAATCCTCTGCCCTCAAGGGCGACATTTTCACACGCCACATACGTTCTCTCTAATTCTGTTCTTTCCCCCAAATCTTACCTAGTCTCTAAGACCCTGCCTGCCCAAGTTCTAGGTTTTTTTTTCTTTTTAGGGCTGCACCTGTGGCACATGGAGGTTCCCAGGCTAGGGACTGAATCGGAGCCGCAGCTGCCTGCCTACACCATAGCCACAGCAACACGGGTTCTGAGCGACGTCTGCAACCTACGCCACAGCTCACAGCAACACTGGATCCTTAACCCAATGGGCAAAGCCAAGGATCAAACCTGCGTCCTCATGGATGCTAGTTGGATTTGTTGACCACTGAGCCACAATGGGAACTCCCCAAGGTCTAGGTCTTTCAATAAAATCTCCTCCACTTATTTTAACCCTAATTTAAAACATAATTATTTAACTTATAAAGAGCCACTGTCCTAAGCACTTGATATGCATAAACCTGGCCTCACGATAACTCTGTGAGGTAACTATTATATTATCTCATTTTTACTGATGAGAAACTGAGGCACGGAGCATTTAAATGGGCTTGGCCAAGGTGACACAGCTAGTAAGTGGCAGACTGTGGACCTGCACGATCTGCCTTGAACACTCTGTACTTCATCACTACCCTGAACCCCTTTCTAATCAACAGTCTGAACTTCTATACTCTAGCATAGCGTTAATGTTTTCATTAAAACTGAGTAGTATTGGGAGTTCCCATTGTGGCTCAGTGGTTTACGAATCCGACTAGGAACTATGAGGTTGCGGGTTCAATCCCTGGCCTTGCTCGGTGGGTTGAGGATCCGGTGTTGCCGTGAGCTGTGGTCGCAGATGTTGCTTGGATCCTGTGTTGCTGTGGCTCTGGTGTAGGTTGGCGGCTACAGCTCTGATTAGACCCCTAGCCTGGGAACCTCCATATGCCCCGGAAGTGCCCTAGAAAAAGGCAAAAAGACAAAAAAGAAAAACAAAAAACTGAGTAGTATTGCATTCATTTATGTTCTCTTAGATGTTTTGGTTGCATCTAGCATAATGTTGATGTCCCATCAATACTGATTATTAGAAATTAAACCTTTAAGTGATTATATAAGCCTGAAAAGGTAGACCTCATACAAGCTTAGGTAGGATTCTACCCCTGGAATATTCTTTACTGACAGTAATGGCATTCCTATGGGGGAAGCAAGCTGGATCATTTGACAGGTGAGGAAAGGTGTGCTGCCAAAAACTAAAGTGACTTATTCTAAATTACACACTAGGAGTTCCTGTTTTGTCACAGTGGAAATGACTAGGAATCTGACCAGGAACCACGAGGTTGTGGATTCGATCCCTGGCCTCGCTCAATGGGTTGAGGATCCGGTGTTGCCATGAGCTGTGGTGTATGTGGGTCACAGACACAGCTCTGATCTGGTGTTGCTGTGGCTCTGGCATAGGATGGCAGCTCCAGCTCTGATTAGACCCTTAGCCTTGGAACCTCCATATGCCGTGGATGCGGCCCCACAAAGACAAAAAGACAAAAAAAAATTACACACTCAACAGAAGTGTCTAGTCCAATCTGAAGACCACCTGACTCCAAGTCGGCACTTTTCTAGACCAGGCCTTTGCTGGGATTTCTCCAAGGTGAGGTGGAGAAATCACTGGAGGCACTTGGAATATGGACAGAAAATAAGGAATGTAAGAAATGCAACTCCCTTATTATTAATAATTAATAATATAACAATGATTCTTGTCATACTTTTTCTTCTAATAAAAAAAAAATGAATGTGACAAAAAATCCTGGCTCCAAGCTGTCCTTAGCTGCTTGGAGACCTGTCCTACACACATTACAAGGTGCTCACTATAAGAGTCCATCCTTCCTTCCACCTGGGACAGTGCGGTAATTATGTAACAATACATTTCCAAGCCCAATGTCTTCTTTTATGAGCCAATTCCTTACCTGTTATTCGCACCAGCATTTCGGGTATAGAGGTTCTCCTTGCTGGCCACCTGAGCTGCTTTTCGGCTTGCTTCCTCTTCTGTCTCACTCAGGCTGTCCTCCTCCAAGCTGTCAGGCTCCATATCATTGTCCTGCATTCGGTCTTCAAGTTCAGACTGGCACTTAATCTCCTGAGTGAGGCTTTCTGACCCAGATTCTAAGGAGTCTTTTGAAATTAAATGTAAGTCTTCTTTCTTAAAAGGTGGCTCTGTGGACTGGACCTTTAAGTTGGTGTGATGAACAGGAGATTGAATAGAGAGCTTGGGAATTAATTTACTGTGACTCATCTTGAAAAATACAAAAATTAACAGGAATACTCTTGTGGACACAGCAGCTGGCTGAATATGTAAAGTCGTGGTTCACAAAAGCATTTGCCTAAAAAAAATGTATTTCTGTTACTCTCTGATGACTGAAATCTCTTTAATTCCAATATTCATCAAAAATTTAAATGAATAAGAGAACCTTGTTATATTATCTGCGGGCTTTTGTATGCACCCTTTTGTGTATGAGAAATCCCTGCTGGAAAAACTATTGTGTTTTTCTCTCTGCAGAAACACACCTGATGTAGAGCTCATAAACGGCCTGAGTAATCAAATGCAGCTTTATTGAGGAAATCAAATGACTGGATTCCTTTTTCTGGCTTCCAAGAGCCTGTTACAGACAAGCCTGGACAAAGCCAAATGGTTAATTATGGACAGTACTTCAGTGGCCTTATTTCCAATACCCAGGGCACTGATAGAAATATGACATGCTCCAGTAATATTTACGGATAGCGTAAAACAGGCTCAGAGTCTCCCTTTTGGAATGTACAGGAGGGGCGGGGAGAGAGCATGGTTTCCACAGTTGGAACTGTAAAGACGATGGAAGCTGCTAGCTTCTAGATCGATTAGGTGGACATTATCATTCAGAAGATTTTTGCCATCCAGGTTGCCACTGGGTAGCAACGTGTCATTTAGGCAGACATGGCATGGAGATCAATTTTTGAATCAGTATGTTTTAAAAATCTCTAATAATTTAAACTGTTCAACAAAAGATTTGAGGGCCTTGTGGGTTTGCCATGGAGAGATTCTTAGCACAGGCTGGGGATCCACCTCCCTGAAAGGGATGCTGTCTGGGGGAATGCTGGTGGGTAGAAGATTGGCCTGAATAACAGCTAGGGTCCCTTCTAACTCGCTTCAGAGTGTGAGTCCAAGTGAGCACTCCCTGTCTCAAAGGGCTGTCATAAAGACCTGTGAGATGGTTTACACAAAGAGTGCTTTGAGTTCAGATAGGATTGAAGGGAAATGATGTTTTTGGATGGTGCTTCCTTTCATCTCTAGTGAGCATTTCTATTTGCTGTCTTCTGCCTCACTGCCTTTATGCCATTCCCCCCACCCCCCACCCTGTAGGTCAGATAACAGAAACAACCTTTCTTATCAGAGATCACTGTAAAATTTGTTTTAATGGCTTGCTCTTGTTCTTTTGGCAAATCCTCCCTTTCATTAAACAGCATGACCTTATTCCTATTCCTAGCATTGCTTATAATGTTGACCTTGTTGCTGATGTTTCCAAGAAACAGCATCAACTCCTTGGAGGAAAATACCTTAACAAACAAAATAGCCCAAAGGCAACATCCACATTTAAATACATAAGATACTTAAATACCTCTGTTTAATTCAAAGTTCTCCTTGTTGGTAAACTAACATGTTATCAAACTGTACAGACTGGTTTGCTGTATTGATTCTCTCATTTTAAAAAATTCGTATTTCTCTCTACTGTATTATTTTAATTTCGGTAAGTGGATCAACTGTTGCTTTCAGGATATTTTTAGAAAGTGACAAATCCATCAAGTACTAATACATTTTAACTGAAATAGTTTGTAATAAACACTAGTCTTACTCCGAGTTCGTCACTCTACTTGAGATTTTGAAGATAAAGCTTAAAATAATCATTATGTTTCAGTTTAGAATTGCTCCTTCATGAAATAATTCAGTGCCATTCATTTCTCTCCTTTTCTTATATGACATATACTAGGGTTTCTTGGCATTAATCAATTAAAAATGTCCAGAGAAGAAGATATAATTTTGTTGTAAATGAAGTTTGGGAGAGAATGAAGAGAACAAAACTAGACACCATAACATCTTCTGTGGAGATGTGATTTTATAAAACCATGGATTAATGAAGGAAAAGCTCATAGCTTAAAAAAAAATTAGGAAATGGGCTTTTTATTTTCAAGATGATTTTCTTTTTTTTTTTTTTTGTCTTTTTGGCCATTTCTTGGGCCGCTCTCGCGGCATATGGAGGTTCCCAGGCTAGGGGTCCAATTGGAGCTATAGCCGCTGGCCTACGCCAGAGCCACAGCAACGCAGGATCCGAGCCGTGTCTGCAACCTATACCGCAGCTCACGGCAACGCCAGATCGTTAACCCACTGAGCAAGGGCAGGGACCGAACCCACAACCTCATGGTTCCTAGTCAGATTCGTTAACCACTGCACCACGACGGGAACTCCAAGATGATTTTCTTTTTTAAAAAAAAATTATTTTTATTAGCATATAGTTTATTTACAGTGTGTCCATTTGTTTTACAGCATATTGACCCAGTCATACATATACATATGTTCTTTTTCTCACATTGTCTTCCATCACGTTCTGTCTCAAGAGACTGTGCTGTACAGTAGGACCTCATTGCTTATCCATAGAAAGTGGGCCTTATGAATGTTGCTTCCTAGTGGCACAAAGTTTCTCATTGAGAAATAAATGACCAAGAGAGACTGACACATCTCCTAAGTAAACAAGACAGAGATATATCTGGTGGCACTATGAACCTGCTAATTCCCTAGGGGTCTCTTCAAGACCTTGGGCCTAGCCTATTAGTACTGGGTGAAATGAATTTTCTTCTTGAGGTGTTTTGGGGGCTTATCTACCAAGATGAGTGGTGGAGGAAAAGTTTCTCTATTTTGGAAGAGGCCTTAAGTTGCTCAAATGGCGTTGGGTTTATTTTCTCTCTTTGCCTTCTCTCTGATAGATAAGACTAGGCAGCCAGGGACGTTTTAAGACCCAGGAAGTGACGTGTCTGGTGGATTTGGTGCACTGGGTGGGTCTAATACACCCAGGCCAGGGCCGCTCTGGGAGGCTAGGTGCCAAAACTTTTCCAATCCCGGCCAGGGCGGCCATCCCTGATTCGGCCACGGTCCCGCCCAGGTCCCAAGTGCTCTCCATCGCGGGCTCCTCTGAGTTCTCCCCGTCCCGATCCAGTTTCCTCGAGGTTTCCTGCTTTCCCCACCCACAGTGCCACCCCTCCGGATGGCCTCCCAGGCGCACCGCCCACCCCGTTCCATAGGCAACCGCCTGTCACCTGCCTGGCCGGTGCTCCTGGCTGCAACGACCCCGGTGGCCCCGCATCCTCCGCGCTGCCTCGGCCCGGCTTCCCGGCGCCTCCCGGTCCCAAGGTCCCAGCCTTGCGTCGCTCAGTGCTGCCCTGGCGACCGGGCCCAACAGAGCCCGCCCCGCTGGACCGGGCCCAACAGAGCCCGCCCCGCTGGACTCCCGCAAGGCCGTGGGCGGGGCTGCACCTGGGGGGCGGGGCCAGTGCCGTGGAGGCCCAGCATCTGGCCACACCTGTCCCTGTTCTGTACTAGTGGAGAAGGTGGGATCGATACAGTGCGATAATGGCTTCAAGGGCCTCGTTCCCAGGATGGTGGGAGTTCTCCATGAGGCTGCTGGCAGGCTACACTGGCTTTCCCGAGTTGGAAAGCAAGGAAAGACAGGCCACTGAGTAGGAGGTATTAGCAGCCAGTGCTACTAGGGTACGTAAAGAACTACGAATTAAGGCAAAGAATCCAATTAAAGGATAGCCAAATGGAGGGGGGGGGGAAGAATAGCTAAATGACTTGATCAGGTATTTCACAAAAGAAATCCAGCAACCATCTTGTTGATTGGAAAGATGCTTAATTCGTTAATAATCAGAAGAGGATAAATTAAGACCACAAGGATATGGCTCCATACTCACCATTTGAATGTGAATTAAAATATCTGACAATGCCAGGGGTGAGGCAGGTGTAGGGCAAAGATAGGAGTACACGGTGGTAGAAAATGGTTTGGCATTAGTGAGAAGGTGTACACCCTGTGATTCAGCAATCTCACTTTTAGGTATTTATCCACCACCAGTATGTGCTTATGTGCACCCAAACTGGAAACAACTGAAATGTCCATCAACAACAGACTAGTTAAATTGTAGTATTCCATATACCAACATATTATACAGTAGTGAAAATGAATGAAATACAGCTGAATGCAGTGACGCAGAAGCATCTTAAAAATATAATATTGAGTTTAAAAAATCCCAAATAATTTGTATATAAATATTTTTTGAAAGGCAAATTTAAACTGTATTATTTTTATGGATGCATGCATAGAGGAGTAAATGGTGAAAAAAACCCAACAAAGTCATCATTTTCATAAAATTAGGAATTGTGGTCAGTTCTGGAAGACAAGGTAGGAGTTTTGGGAGATAGTGCCTTTGAGATTGTATTTCTGACTTTTAATGCTGGTTACATAGATGTTCATTTTATAACAATTCATTAAACTCTACATTTATGCATGTGTAGAATATTTCACTATTAAATCTTCAAAGAAGAATAAAGGAAGCGTTGGGAATTATACTCATATTAACATAGCATTTAACACCACAAATAGATTTGAAACTCTTGTCTTCAAAGAGGCAAGAGTTTTTCAATACCAGTTGCCTCATTCATGATAGGAAACATAGAGAATTAGAAACTATCTTTAGTTCTCAATTTTACTATTTTTTATTCTGCTTTTTATTAGAGTTAAATTTTTTTTAAAACTCTGTTGGCAGCAGGGACCTTGTCGTATGAGTATACAACAGAACCTCAGTGTTACTTGAAGAAATGAAAGTGAGTTTGCCAAAAACATTAATGTCATTCTGTCCAACATATTATACAGTTAATATCAGAGTAGCGGCAAACATGCCAACTAACCCCAAGCAGAAGGATTTATTCCTCATAGCAGCTTAAGGGGATAGGTTACGGATTCAGTGCTGAGTCATTCACACTTGTCCACCATCTCATCCACTGGTTCGTGGAAAATGATGGCTATGGTTCTTCAGACTTTTCAAGCACTTTCTGTATTAGCCAGAAAAGTTGTAATTCTGCTTGTTCAAAAAGGAGTGGTTCCTATATGAGTCAGGAGCCTTCCAGTCCAACAGCAGAGACTAGTCACACACAGAAGATGGAATACCCTAAACCTGATTTTCTTCCTTCCTCTTCTGGGATGGCTGTCCTGACTATTCTTACACGGAGTCACTAAGGGCTGGAATAATAAGCACAAGTGGCAGTCAGGGTCCCATCAGGAGACAGAAGCCATACCTGTTATCTTCATGGAAATAATAGGAAGATTTAGTAACTGAAAAGTAATATCCTGGTATCCTGGGAATACTAGCCACGGCAACTACCGTCCGTATTTTGGGGGGAACACAGAAGAATTTGTAATGATCAACATGTAGAAACTGGAAGGAAGGGGCCAGAGCTGGGAACCAAGCCTCTAAGGAGGAGGAAATGCCAAACTGATGAGTGCTGGTTTTGTTGAAAGGTGTGATGAAGCTGGTTCTAGGAATACTGGGAAAACTGTCACCAACTGCTGCTACCAAAGCAGGATGAGCTGCAAGGGTGAAGAAACAAGTCAGGATGACCCTGAGAAAAAGCAGCAGGAGGAAGCAGTCCCTTTTCATTTTCCATCTGTGTGGTGTCTCTCTACTGCCCCCTACTGGCAGATCCTGACAAGGACCAGCTGACCAAGGAGAAAGGTTTGCCGAGTTTGCCCGTATGACAACAAAGTAAGAATGTTTGAAGCCAAGACAGTGATTTAATAAGCAACACAGGAGTTCCTGTGGTAATGAACTCAATTAGTATCCATGAGGACGCGGGTTCAATCCCTGGCCTTGCTCAGTGGATTCAGGATCTACAGTTGCTGTGAGCTGTGGTATAGATCACAGACGTGGCTTGTATCTGCCATTGCTGTGGCTGTATGGTGTGTAGGCCAGCAGCTGCATCTCAGATTTGACCCCTAGCTTGGGAACTTACATGTGCTGCAAGTGCAGCCCTAAAAAGCAAAAAAAAAAAAAAAAAAAAAGAAAAAGAAAAAAAACAAAAACCCACCTAACATAGTAATACACTGTTCTTCAGAATTCTTAAGGATTATACAATGCATGCATACAAACAAAATAAATCCATAAAGTGGGTGGTTTCTTATCTGCTGTTATGGTAAAACTAATGATAATTTACATATGATTAACAACTTCCCGGGGTTTGCAAAGTGCTTTTGTGTTTTTGTTTTTTGTTTTGTCTTTTCTAGGGCCACACTATGGCATATGGAGGTTCCCAGGCTAGGGGTCTAATTGGAGCTGTAGCCGCCGGCCTACACCAGAGCCTCAGCAGTGCTGGATCCGAGCTGCATCTGTGACCTACACCACAGCTCACGACAACGCCAGATCCTTAACCCACTGAGCAAGGTCAGGAATCGAACCTGAAACCTCATGGTTCCTAGTTGGATTTGTTAACTACTGAGCCACAACAAGAACTCTGCAAAGTGTTTTTGAATACATTATCTGTTCAGAATTAAGTTGGCAAGCTGATGTTGAACTAACAAAGAGGAATGAGAAAAATAAAATCAAAATATTTTCAAAATAGATAGGTTAGTAATACATAGTTCTCAACCCAGGGCGGTTCTATCCATCGGGGGATATTTGGCAATGTCCAGAGACAGTTTCTGCCTTCATGACTTAGGGGATGCTACTGGCATCTAGTGGGTAGAGGCCAGAGATGCAGCTAAACATCCTATAATGCATAGGACAAATTCCACAACAAAAAAATTACCCAGTTCAATATGTCAAGAGTGCTAAAATTGATGACCACTGCTAGACTAAGGGCTCTTGATCTGTGGCCCCAAGGTATTCAAGTGCTTGCTTCTGTCTTTACATATACACATGCATGGTATTGCCTTATAATTATTACCTGTTAATGGTTCTGTTATTTCTCCGCTATATTATAAGCTTTTATATTTATTTTTATTTTTATTTTGCTTTTTAGGGCTGCACCCATGGCATAGGGAAGTTCCCAGGCTAGGGGTCTAATTGGAGCTACAGCTGCCAACCTACGCCACAGCCACAGCAATGCCAGATCCGAGCCACATCTGCGACCTACACCACAGCTCGTGGCAACGCCGGATCCTTAACCCACTGAGCGAGGCCCGGGATTGAACCTGCAACCTCATGGTTCCTTAGTTGGGTTTGTTTCTGCTCTGCCATGACAGGAAATCCTATGTTATAATCTTTAAGAGAGCAAGAACTAGCAGTGCCCATGAGACCATAACAGATGTTCAGTTTATGTTGAAGAAAAGCCACAATGTCTTACACTTCAGCACTTGAATGGAGGGTAGATAAGTGTAGCCCACCAGGCCATTTTCTACAGATGTGCTCTTACATGGCACACAACTAGGATGATTAGAAAATTTATTAAGACCCAGGATACATTCAAGAATATAAAAAGGATGCTATTAATAAATACAGTAATGCAATAGGAATGGCCTGAGATTATCCTGGGTAGTTGGAAAGTGTGGTCACTGTGCAACTCTAACAAGTTTAAAAATGTGGCTAATGTATATGTTAAATTAGAAGAAGCATATCAGGAATGGGGAGAGAAGGACACTCTCAGGACAGAGAAAAGGGACAGTACCCGCAACTGAAGGAACAGAAAAAACATAAAAATAAGAGATGTTCAAAAAAACCCCAAAGCAACCCCGGGTCACTTTGTATAGGCAACAGCAACCTCATAGCCGAAAACCCTGTGTGAGAATCACAGTATTACAGCAAGCATGATTGATTTTCTCAATGATTCATTTTTAAAAACTCATATGGAGTAGATCAGTTTAAAAAATACACACTAAAGGAGTTCCCTGGTTGCCCAGTGGGTTAAGGAACTGATGCTGTCCCTGTTGTGGTGAGGGTTTGATCTCTGGCCCAGGAATTTCTGCATGCCATGGGTGCAGCCAAAAAAATATGCGCTAGGTAAAAAGCATGCAGTATATTTTATAAAGATTTATGTTCAAAATATTAAAATATTGGAGTTTCCACTGTGACTCAGTGGGTTAAGAACCTGACATACTCTCCATGAGGATGCCAGTTGTATCCCTGGCCTTTCTCAGTGGGTTAAGTATCCCAAGTTGCAACAACTGCCGTGTAGGTTGTAGATGTGGCTTGGATCAGGTGTTGCTGTGGCTATGGTGTAGGCCTGCAGCTAAAGCTCTGATTGTACCCCTAGCCTGGGAACTTCCATACGCTGTAGGTGTGGCCATAAAAAGAAAAAAAATACTAAAATATTTAAAATTTTGAGGGACAAACTCTCAATCATCCAGAAAAAAATGTACTTATTTAGAATGACCAGTCTTGAGAACTTTAGAGGATTGAAATTATAAAAAATGTATGTGCAGACAACACAGTTCAGCAGAGAGATGTGGTGACACTGTTGATTATAAATCAACTATACTTTATTAAAAAAGTTTTAAAAAAGAACAAGTCAAGTGCAGGGGGAGCCCGGAGAACAGGGAGGGTTCCGTCTGCTGGGATCAGAGGCTTTAGAAATAAGTCAATCCCACAGGTATGGCGCTTATGAATACAGATCAACAAATTAGCAGTCATTGGCTTTCTTCTTCTGTTTCATTGCCCTGTTTTTCTTTCCTAAAAATAATTTTGAATCATTTTTATTATGGCAATTTAAGAACACACGCAGCATATACAACAGAGAAAAGTATGACGAACGTGGAAATACCTTTCGTTTAGCTCGACGCAGATCAGTTATGTGAGCAATCTTGTTTCTGCACATGCTATTCTCTGCTTGCACCAAATTATTTAAAACTAAATCCCAGCTGTCACACAGTTTCACCTGGAAGTACTTAAGGGTGTATCTAAGAGACAAGTTTTAAATATCTGCAAGAGCATTGTCACATCTGAACTAAAATTAATGACTCCTTAATATCATGTACTATGGGGTTAGTGTTCAGACCCCCCAGACTGTCTGCTATGTATCTTTTTCTAATTGGTGGTTTAAGTCAGGATCCAACAAGTTCTATAAGAAAAGTTTTATTGAGATACAATTCACATATCTCACAATTCTCCCTTTTAAAGCATATAATTCAGTACTTTTTAGGGTATTCAGAGAGCTGTGTGATGATCACAGCTGTCTGATTACAAACATCACCTCTAACAGAGTCACTCCTCATTCCCTGCCCTTTTCTCAGCCCTTGGCAACCACTGATCTGCTTTCTGTCTCTATGGATTTGCCTGTTCTGGACACTTCCGATGAACAGAATCATACAATATGTGTTCGTGTGTGTGGTGTTTTTCACAGTTTTCAAGGTTCATCCATGTTGTAGCATGCATCAGTACTTCATTCCTATTTATTGCCAAATAATATTCTACTGTATGAATATGCTATATTTTATTTATCCATTCATCAGTTAGTAGCCATTGGGTTTTTTCCACCTTTTCACTATTATGTACAACGCTGCATTGAACATTCATGGACAAGTTTTTGTGCGGACGTATGTTTTCTTTCTTTTATTATTCCCTATTTCCTTAGGCCATTGCTTTTCCCTCCCAGCTTTTTTTTTTGGTCTGGGCCTTCAGCGTGTAGAAGTTCCTGGGCAGAGGATCGAACCCTTGCCACAGTATCCACCCAAGCCCCCACAGTGGCAATGCTACATCTCAACCCACTGCACCACCAGGAAACTCCTTCCAGCTTTATTGCACTATAATTGACATACAGCAGTGTATGAGTTTAAGGGGTGCAGCACAGTGATTTGATTTATATACTTTATGAAATGATTACCACATGAGTTTAGTGGACATCCTTCATCTCCTATAATGTTAAAGAAACAGAATTTTTTTTTTCCTTGTGATGCAGGCTCTTAGGATTTAATTTTTAAACAACTTCCATGCAACAGTGTTAATTATATTTATCATGTTGTACATTACATCCCTTGTACTTCTTTATCCACGACTAAGTTTGTACCTTTTGGCCACCTTCATCCAATGTCACCCTCCCTCCACCCCTTACTCTGGTAACCACAAATCTGATCCCTTTTTCTATGAGTTTCCTTATTTGTTTTTGAGGTGTGATTGATCTATAGCACTGTGAGTTCCTGTTATACAACATAGGGATTTGGTATTTTTGTACAGTTCAAAATGACCACCACGATAAGTCTAGTTATCATTGTGGACATACGTTTTCAATCCTCTTAGACACATACCTAGGAGTGGAATTGCTGGAGCTTTTGATAACTCTCTGTTGAGCTTTTTGAGGAACTCCAGACTATTTTCTAAAGTGGTCGAAACATTTTTACTGGTAATTTATGAGGGTTCTCATTTCTCTAAGGCCCTTCCAAATTTGCTTTTTTTTTTTTCATTATTATAGCTATCCTTGTGGGTGTAAAGTTCTATTTCATAGGTGTGACTTGCGTTTACCTAATGACTAATGATGTTGAGCATCTTTTCACATGCTTTTGGCTATTTTTATTATATAGTAACTTTTCAAAGTATTGCAAATGTATTTTAAATTTCAGACTGAAGAATGAGTATCTGAGCAATCTCTAAAAGTGGACTGTCTTTAATAGCTTCCTTGCCTTCTGTTATAAAATGTTTCAGGCTCATCTTATACATTTCTTGCCCCTGCCTGGAATTAGCCATTTCTTCAAGGAGCCTTTGGGTCGTTTTAGTGGGAATGTTATTTACAGACCACAATCTGGGCACTGAGGATGCTTATGGCTACTGAAATGGTTATCATCTCCAGGCCATTTCTGTGGAAAAAGCTAGAAAATACTTTTTTCTTTCTTTTTCCAAGAGGAAAATACATTATGAGTGCATGGTTTTGTTTTCAATTCAAATCTAAGAATACAAGGTTTTTACTTAATTTATTTGATTTCTACATGTATATATCTCTCTCATGCTGAAAATCTTTTTTGTTGTTGTTGTCTTTTTGCCATTTCTAGGGCTGCTCCCATGGCATATGGAGGTTCCCAGGCTAGGGGTCTAATCAGAGCTGTAGCCACCGGCCTACACCACAGCCGCAGCAGCTCGGGATTCAAGCCGCATCTGTGACCTACACCACAGCTCATGGCAACACCAGATCCTTAACCCACTGAGCAAGGCCAGGGATCGAACCCGCAACCTAATGGTTCCTAGTCAGATTCGTTAACCACTGAGCCACAACGGGAACTCCATGAAAATCTTGGTTCCAATGTGAACGTAATTAACTCTGCTCTTTAACGGATGCATAGTATTGCATTTGGAATGGATAAGCAATGAGATCCTGCTGTGTAGCACTGGGAACCATATCCAGTCACTTGTGATGAAACATGATGGAGGATAATGTGAGAAAAAGAATATATATGTATGTGTGACTGGGTCACTTTGCTGTACAGTAGAAAATTGACAGAACACTGTAAACCAACTATAATGGAAAAAAATCATTAAAAAAAAACTATGCTCTTTATCCTACACAATATATATCATAATTTCAGAATGGTGCTCCCAATGTTGCAACTAACAGTATGACTACTGAAAACAGTTTAAGATTGTTTGCAGATATTTTTGAAATCAGGCTATAACTTGATAGTGTACATTTTAAGGTAACCTGAACTAATTTTTCTCAGTGTGGCATTTTTTTAAAGAAATGAATTTTTTATTTTGATTTAATTTAAAAATGATTATGGAAAACATTTACATAGTTATGAAGTCAAAACTATAAAGTCTGGTCCATTTAGAGACGTCTAACCCCAGCCCCCTCCTCTTACTTGCCTCTCAGCTCATATGAGTGATTTTGATTCGTTTTAGCTTAGCCCTCCTTTTAAAAAAATATGATCTCAAAATTAATAACCCACTCTGATTCTCTTATTACAGGAATCTATATACTCTGTGTACCTTGCTTTTCTCCCCCCACTCAATAATATTTCCTGGAGATCACTCTACAGACACTTACAATGGGTTTCCTCCTTCTTTTTCTCATGCTTGTCTAAACTCTACTGTGTACTCAACCAGTCCCTTGACGACAGATACTTGAGTTGTTATAGATGGTGCTGCAATGAATAGCTGTGACATTGTGATATAAAAAGAAATGTGTGTATTTATGGTCTTCATTCTGGTTCCTGGCATAGAACTCCTAAAACCCTTGTAATTTGCTGAGTGATCGGGGTGAGAGGGGCATCTTTTATTATCTAGAATATTTGGTCTTTGGCCTGGGTTCCTGACACAAGAGTTTCTAAAACCTTTTTAGTTTCTCGAGGGACAGGAGTGAGGGGAGCCTCTTTTATTATTCATAGTAAACCTCTTTCAGTTGTACTTGAGTTAATGCTGATAAGGAGGTAGGGCCTTTAGATAACTTCAGGATGAGGGCTGGTTGCAGAGGAATCACCCCTGTGATCAGAGGGCTGGAACTTTCAGCCCTACCCACCCCCACCCCACCTCAGGAGAGGGGAGAGGATCTGGGTACTGAGCTAATCACCAACAGCCAATGATTTAATCAGTCATGCCTACAGAATGAAACTTTGATGAAATCCCCTAAATGATGGCATTTGGGGAGCTTTCACATTGGTGAACTCAGCCAAGTACTAGGAGAGGGGCACACCCCAACTTTATCGGGACAGAAGCACCTGTGCTTGGGACTTTTGCAGACCTTGATCCATATACCTCTTCATCTGGCTGTTCCTTTGCGTCATTTATAATATCCTTTATAATAAACCAGTAATGGTAAAATCTTTCCCTGTGTTCTGTGCGCTCTTGTGAACAAATGATTGAACCTGAGGAGGGGGCCACGATAACCCCTCCGTTTGTAGCTGATCGGTAAGAAGTCCATGTGGCTTGGGATTTGTGATTGGCATTTGAAGTGGGAACTGAGCCCTTAACTTGCGGGGTCTGTGCTAAGGCCAGGTAGCTAGTGCCAGAATCAAACTGAATTCCCAGTCATGCAGTTGGTATCTAGAGAGCTGGAGAATTGGTTGATGTGGGGAAACATACTCCACACATTTGTTGTCGGATTATTGTAAGTAAAAAACTCTTCATGAAGTCAAATTACAATTTTTCCATTTACCTTTGGGTTAGATTCCTAAAAGTGGGATTGTTGGTTTAAAAGATATGTACTAACGGAGTTCCCATTGTGGCACAGTGGAAACAAATCTGACTTGTATCCATGAGGTTGTGAGTTCAATCCCTGGCCTCACTCAGTGGGTTAAGGATCCAGTGTTGCCTTGAGCTGTGGCGTAGGTCACAGAGCGGCTCAGATCCCGAGTTGCTGTGGCTGTAGTGTAGGCCGGCAGCTGTAGCTCGAATTTGACCCCTAGCCTGGGAACCTCCATATGCCATGGGTGCGGCCCTAAAAAGCAGAAAGAAAAAAAAATACTAACATAATTTTGCTTGATGTTGACAAATTCTCCTCTATAAAGACTCTGTTATTTTATATTCACACCCAGCAGCATATGAGACTGCTTGTTTCCCTACAAACTAGTCAGCAAATGTGTTGTGAAGTGCTTGGATTTTTGCCAACATGATCAGAGATAGTATTTCAGTGTGGTTTTAATTTTGCATTTCCTTGTTATGTATTTTTTATGTTTAAGAACAGTTTGCCTTTTTTCTCTTGTTCCTTTTTTGTGACATGATACTGATTTTTTTTCTTCTTCATTTTTAGAAGCACTTTATACTTATAGATTTTACCCTTCATGATATCAGTTGCAAATATTTTTTCCCCACCTTGTCATTTTTAATTTATTTTTTGCTGCAAGAGGCATTTATTTTTGTGTAGTCAAATTTATCAGTTCCCCCCTGTCTTATTTATTTATTTATTTGTCTTTTTGTCTTTGTAGGGTCACACCCGTGGCATATAGAGGTTCCCAGGCTAGGGGTCTAATCGAAGCTGTAGCCGCCGGCCTATGTCACAGCCAGAGCCACGTCAGATCCGAGCCGCATCTGCGACCTACACCACAGCTCAGGCAATGCCGGATCCTTAACCCACTGAGAGAGGCCAGGGATCAAACCTTCATCCTCATGGATAATAGATTCATTTCCACTGCACCATGATGGGAACTCTGCCCCCTCTTTTTATTCAAAAAATTTTTTTTAATTTATTTTTTATTGTTATTTCCCCAATACAATTTTTTTTCCCTACTGTACAGCATGGTGACCCAGTTACCCATATGTGTGCACATTCTTTTTTCTCCAAAAAGACACATGCACTCCCTCTTATTTTTAGATTTTGAATCATGTAAGGGGAGTTTATCCCACTCCCAGGTTATAGAATAACTAACCCATGTTTTCTTCTGGTATTTCTATGGTTTCATTTTGTATATTTAAGCCTCACATCTATTTGGATCTTATTTTTGGTTTATGATGTGTTTATCAAGTTTTGCCCTTTTCTCTATGGCTGCCCAATTAGTAAAATGTTGCTCTTTCCCTATTGATTTGAGATACCACCCTTATCAAATATAAGAATTGTATTTTTTAACATCAATTTTAAAACATATTCTTATAATTGCTACTGGTTTTATTATCACATGAGGTGACTGATTTCATTAAAAGTTTTCAGGCTCACTTGGGTCTTTCTATGAGTCTTTCTTTAATAGCAGTCCTTTTGTGCCCAATTAGCTTTAAATTTAAAATTCTGTGTTTCCAATTATCAAGATGTTCTCCATATGTGGATGCAGGCTCAGTGATCTCATGCCAATGTCGAGACTAATACAGGAAGGAAACAATAATTGAAGGTGGAGGAGAAAAACACAGACAGCTGTTGTGTATTTGTTACATATCTAGTGCTGGTCTAGACAGTTTGCCTGCATCCTTTTAAGTTGTTTAGTCCTCATGCTAATCCTATCTGGTGAGGGCTTTTATCCTATTTTACAGATGAGGAAACTGAAGATACAAAAAGTTATTCCATGACTAAAACCAACTAACCGTAATATGGAAATGAGGAATTAGGGGGGAAGCAAAAGATAGCAGCCCCCATTTTAAAGAGTAATACTGAGTTATTTGTTTAATGTTTGTCTCCAGCAGAGGGGGTAAATTAATTTAAAATTTTCATCTGGATAACTGAGGCTTAGTCTCCCTCAAATTACATTGGATGTCACAGAGTTTAGTAATTTTCTTTCTTTTTTTTGCCTTTTTCTTGAGCCACTCCCACGACATATGGAGGTTCCCAGGCTAGGGGTCTAATCAGAGCTGTAGCTGCCAGCCTACACCAGAGCCATAGGGACTCGGGATCTGAGCTGCGTCTGCGACCCACACCACAGCTCATGGCAATGCCAGATCCTTAACCCACTGAGCGAGGCCAGGGATCGAACCCGCAACCTCATGGTTCCTAGTCGGATTCGTTAACCACTGCGCCACGACGGGAGCTCCGATTTTCTCATGGGACACAATTTTTATTTCACAAATTGGGCTTAATTCCAAAGAGGCATCCTGTCTTAATTAAAAATTGTGACCCATTGTTTCAGAGGATTGCAAAAGTCCTGCAGAATTATTTCCTAGGTTTGTCAATACAAGGTGTACAAAGTTAAGTCTCTCTACCATTAGTCAAGATATCTTTTTAAAAGAATGAACTGGGAGTCTTTGCGGGAGAATATAAGAAGTTTCTGCACCTTACTTTTGGTGTACTTCTGCCTGAAAATGAGATGTAGAGCAGAAAATTAGGAAATGTTAGTGTGTTTGAACAGGTCTAGAACAATGATTTGTGACGATAAATTTGCTCATGAATGCATTACAGGAAGGAAAAGGGCTTCTCTCTTAGGCGGTGTAACACTGTAAAAATAGAACTTCATCTAGATCAAAACTCCGTTATAAATATAGCAAATTACCTTGACTTCAACTGGGGGAAGTCACAGGAGATTATGTTCTTGGGTTAAATTAGTAGGCTGGGTGAATGATCAGCAGTTAAACCATCCTCTTCCTCTGTGGGGAGCCGCAGTACCTGATGTATGCTCAGTCTGTTTGGGTGGTGTTTTTTTCTCTTATTTTCACCAAGTGAGAGAAACTTGGAGCCAGAGAATTTTGTTTTTGTTTTGGGTTTGTTTTTTTTTTTTTGAGTCATTTGAGAGGAAGTAAAATAAACATCCTTTTGACTTAGTCTCCAAAGGTAAAACTAAAAAGGATCACTTTTTAGTTACTCTTTTGCTCCATCTCCCAAAGAGCAGGAAGAAGTGAGCATGAAACGCTCTCCTGGGAACTTAAGTTATATGTAAGGAAAGAGACAGGATCCTGCTTTGGCCTCTTTTAAAAGGGAGACAGGAGCCCACAGTTCTCATCCTAATTGTCTCCCTAATCAGCTGTGTGATCTTTGATGGCTGACAAAACCTCTCTGGGCCTCAGTGCCCTTGTGTATAATACAAAAGAATTGCTCTAAATCAGTGCTTCCCAAATTGTGTTTGTTAGAACAATACTGTTCTATAAAACAACTGTCTTATAATTTAAAAGGTGCTGTATTTAGAAGCCAGAAATAATTTAAAACCTAGTTCACCCAGTTTACATAACAACATGAGGATCTTTACCTCATTTAACAAGAAGTTCTGAAATATTCAGCAGCTTAACAAAATCCTCAAGGATTTAGTTGTTTTCTGACTCTTTTCTAGGGCATCCTCATCACATTAGCTTGATGGGAGGAAAATGGCCACGGCAGTTCTAAGCATTACTTCTAGTTATGACAACGTTGTAGGGGAAGCAAGATGCTTTCATTCTGAATGTCTGTTTTTATCATCAAGAGAAATCTTTCCCAGAAGCCTTGAAGGAGCTCCCCCACCCCCATCTCAATGGCCAGCATTATTTTATGTGCCCAAGTGGAAACTGACCACCGGCAAGGGCAATGGGACCATGGCTGATTCAAACCCATCATGATTCTTCTTTTTGGCTGGGGATGAGGCCCACCTTCCCAGAAGCACAGGGCTACACTGTGTGGGGTGGATCCTAGAACAAAAATCACAGACATGCTAGGCAGAAGGAAGACTTGACAAATGGTCTGGGGGCGGGGGGGGGGGGCAGCCATCATGAATTGTTTGACATGGTTAAGCGAGTTGGATCTTTGCTGGGTTAAACAAGGCCAAACAGATTTCTTTACAAGAAGACTTTTCAGGAGTTCCCTGATGGCCTAGTGGTTAAAGATCTGGTGTTGTCATTGTGGTGGCTCAAGTTAGACCCCTGGCCCAAGAACTTTTGTGTGCTCAGTGCAGCCAAAAAAAGAAGAAAAGACTTTTCAGAACCTTTTCTATGCTGTGCATCACCTCTATGAGGGAGATAGAATGTTCAACACATTTCACATTTATTTGACCCCAGAAAACTGCCCCCACCCCACATACCTATTAACATTTCTAGACCACCTGTGTTTCTGAAAATACATTTTAGGAAATGCTTGAGATGAACGTGAAGATCCCTTTTAATGATCATGTCCTATGATTCTCTGTAAAATGAGATTCAGATTTGTTGAGATGCAAGAAATATATAAAAAATATAGCTACTGTGTTGGTTAGGCTTTCTCCAGGAAACAGGTGATACCCTCACATTGGGCAATTTGAAGAGATTTAATAAGTGAACCAGTTACTAACCTATGGAGGGACCACAAAAGACAGTGCCGAATCCCTCTAGGGTGATGAGGTGAAGGGAGCAGGTAGATTCCAGAATGGGGGAACGAGCCCAGTCAGTTCCTAGCAACCTTGGACACACATGTTCTCCTCACCTGCTAGAAATCTGCATTCCTCAGCTGGAAGCCAGAGAGGGCAAGGGAGCCTGCTGATGTTCCCTAAGTGTCAGTGTCCCAGCAACCTCCCACCCCCACCCCCCTCGGTACGTAGGAAAGGGTGGAGGTGGAGGAGGGGCAATTGAAAGGTGATGAGCACAGCTACCCCATGTGTCATTTCCTGCTACATGTCCCCCTGGAGTCGCCCTCACCTAACAGTTGGAGAAGCACAGGCAGATCAGTATCTGGGCTCTCTCCTCACCTCGTTAGACCCTCAGTAGTCTCCTGAGCCATTTTTTTAGAGTTTAGGACAGCTCTGATGTGTGAAATGTGCATTATAACACCTACTGTGGAAGCTTATTATGATAATCAAATCAGATTGCCCATACACAGTGGCTCGAGTAGGTCCTATACAAACGTCATTTTTCTTTTCCCTTTCTTCTCCCTGCTATTTGCCAAACAAATGTTGAAAAACTACCATGGGCTAGGCACCACACAAGTGGAATTTCTTGGTCCACAGAATGCCTTTGGCCTGTGGATTGGGGTCGAGTTCTATGCCAGGTTGGACTCAGTGACTCATAAGGTCCTTCTGATATTTCTAAGGTCCTTTTGATATTTCAAAATATGATTTCGGATCCAGTTCTAATGATAATATTTCAAATTCCGCTGTTTTGAAAATGTTGGTTTGTAGCATTTGGGGTGTGATGGGACCTCATGTCAACAGGCTCTCAAATGGCTTAGAGGGAAAAGGGCTTTGTTCTATCCTTATACCTTTTAATAATTTTGTTATTGTTTAAAAAAATGTAACATGAGGAAAAAAATCAGTGTGAATGAATCTGGGCCCTGTAACAAATTGCAAACTCATAATTTTTATGTGTGTGGTAGAGTCGGGGCTGGATGGTGGTATTATTTTATAATTAGTTTATTGAGATCCAAAGGATGAGAAATGTCATAAATCATAAATCAGTGTCAAAAAAAAGACATGTCACATGTCACTTTCATATGTGAAAGTGAAAGGAAGAAGTACCACAGGGAACAGCCACTAGAAATACAAATATATATTCTGCTCTTCATTAAATAATTTTTACAAAGGCTCCATTAGGTCAGTAATCAGGAAATTAAACTCAATGTTTTCTTTTGTACATGATTTTGTAATGAACTGTCCTGGTAAAAATATTGTCTGTCAGGTCAATGCTTGTGATTTAGCCAGAAAATTCTAAGGAAATGGAATCTTTGGGCCTACCTTGAACTAACACATAATGTCTTAGGGCATGAATTTTGGGAGCCTCATGCTCATCTGACTCATTCATTGTTCTGCACAGCTTCTTCCTGATGGAATGTGCTGGTCCCAGATTTTTTTTTCCTTTTAGGGCTGCACCTGCAGCATATGGAATTTCCTAGGCTAAGGGTCGAATCGGAGCTGCAGCTGCAGGCCTACACCACAGCCACAGCAATGCCGGATCCAAGCTGCATCTGTGACCTACACTGTAGCTCATGGCAATGCCTGGATCCTTAACCCACTGAGTGAGGCCAGGGATCAAATCTGCATCCTCATGGATACTGGTTGTGTTCATTTATGGGTTGAACCACAATGGGAACTCCTGGCTCCAGCTTCTTAAAGTTCTCCTTCAAAGTGAGCTCCTAGGTTTAGAGACATTCTTCAGGTCCTTTTCATCCCAAAGTTCTTTATTTGGAAACCAGAAAGAAAGATTAAAAAAAAATTTTTTAAGTAGTTTGACTAGAGCCCAGCATCTAAAATCTCTTGTTGCCTTTATAGCAAGATGTTAGCTGGTCACATGGACCCCGATCCCAAAGCTTAGCAGAATCCTCCACCTCGGAAGTAGTGTCAGACATAATAAGTTCTTTCTTTCTTTTTCTTTTAAACTATAAAACTTTATGTCCGTGGGTTAGTTCTCATCTGTTCCTCTAAGACGGAGGCAGACTGTTGTCAGAGGACGCCAACGACCTTGCATTGCACTCAAAGTACATTTGTCATGTTACAGTAATTATGTTCCTTCCCACAGCCTGCTCCACTTTAATGATGATGAGGCTGCCTTGAAAGTGCATTTTCTCTTGCAAGGAGCACTACACGATGCTCTCTGGCATAGGAGTGGGCTCTCCTTTCAATTTTGAAGCTTGTGCTTTTCCCTTCGTCTTTGTTTTTGCTTCTGAGTACAGTTGTGTGATATAGTTCATGCAGCTCTTTGAGTGGCAAGCTGAAAGAAAGACATGTCGAACAAGAACATTTAGTTTAAATGGCATTGTACCCATTTACTTGAAACATACTGATCGCACGTGGTATTTATAGGGCCATGTGTTAGTGTCTTTAAAAACTGAATCTGAAATTCACTGATGTGTATAAATGGACTTGAATGCCTGGTCATAGGATAATTTTTAAGAAGTCTTCTTATGTAAACAATATGCTCGTGAACCTGAAATTAAATATGTGGGCATCTCCGCCATCAAACAACATGTGTGTTGCTAGACAAAAAAAAAAAAAATTTAGCATAATTTCACACTAAATGTCACAGGGTTTAGAGAGGGTGGAGCAGCCCACTGAAAGCCCATGCAAGCTCTGTACATGGTGACTGGAGACAGAGCCAGAAGATTCCTTTTAAGTGAGCAAATGCAACAGAGTTGAGATGCTGGATTTGAGGGCAGTGAGGGATGGAGGATGGAAGTGGGGGTCAGAGCCCAGGAGAAAGTGCAACCTCCTGAAGCTGTGGCAGGCCCCCACCCTGGGTGGGGCGGGGGTGGGGGATTGGGGGACAGACCTTTCTAGGAGGACAGACTCTGGGGAGTCCTGTGTGCAGATGCTCATTTAAAATTTTCTTAGAGGTGAATCGCTAGGGCTTCTGCTTGTTCAGCAGCTGAGCTGGGGGGTTTTCTTTTCCTGCTAAAAGTTATAATTCTACTCCCCTGTTCTGTTCCCCTTGCCTGGGAGAATCAGCAGAGGAAATAACCCCAATGACATTTTATGCTGACATCAGTCTCCTCACTGCAGGTGGTGGGAGGAGATGGATGTTAAAGAAATACGTCCTGTAATACAACCACCTGTAGGCAGCTAACACACATTTTCCCTCCCACCCCCAGTTCTCACACAGCTCACTTGTGCCCCCCTTCCTGCTACTACAGCTATTCTTTCTTTCCATTTCACACCCTACTAGGTCAAAACCCAAAAAGAAAAAAAGGCAGAGGTGTTGTAAAAGACATGCTTCCTACAAAACCTCAATAAAACCAATAGAAACTAGTGACAGAGCTCATGGCATTTTCTTGCAACCTTTGGCCAGTGGAATAAGTTAATTTGCATAGAGGAAATGATGGTTGGAAGGTATAAGATTCTTGCTTTGCTATAGTTCTAGCTTCTGTCTCTGGATCTTTGTCAAGAACACTCACACGCACGCATGTGCACGCACACACACACACACACAGAGTCTCCTTTTAGACTCCTCTTTTCATTTCCTTTACATATTTTACTTGAGGAATTGCAATGAAATCATCTGAAAGACCCAAAACATTTCTACTTGAATTAGGTCAGCCCTATATTCATTTATTCAATACCAATTTTCAAACACTCCATTTGTGCCAAGTCCTGTTTTATGATCTGGGGATGTAAATAGAACAGATCCAGTTGCTCACCACTGGGAAATGTATTATGGTACTTAGATTAGCACACCAAAAAGGACAGTCTGGTGTGGGAAGTGCTTCATTGGTAAAGGTGTACACAGGACAGGAGGGACACACAGCCCAGGGTGTATCTGTGTGTGACAGCGAGGCCTCAGGGATGGCGTCCCAAAGGGGCATGCCTTCAGCTATGTGAACTTAACTTTTTTGCTCAAGTTGTATTTCCTTGAGTTCTTCAGGATGATGAGATGATTTGATTTTTCTAGTGCTAAAAATCAAACTTTGATTTTTACCCTCCCAATTCAAGGCAATACATTAATGAACCTCACTTTTCAAACATCAGGTCACATATGTTGACTTACTGTGGCCATTTTTCTCTTGGGAAGATGTTTCTTCATTATTTGACCTCGATCTGTAACTTTCTAGAGTGTATTCTGAAATTTCATTTTCTGTAAGAAGGGAAAACAGTTATTGATTTCTGGTGCTACAGACATCATCTGTGTTTAGAAATGTATGTTTGAATAAGATCATACTTTAAAAAAAATTTCAGCAGAGTATAGTTGATTTACAGCGTTTTGTCAATTTCCACTGTACAGGGTAGCGACGCAGTCATATATGTATTTATATACACATTCTTTTTCTCATACTATCTTCCATCATGTTCTACTCCAAGAGATAAGATCATACCTGTTTTTATACAATAGTAGATTTGTCACTCCCTCCCCCGTAACTCATGTCCTCATTCATTCAACAAATTGTTTTTGATTCTTTACTGTGACTCCAGCAGACAATGTGCCAGGCAGCATAAGAATTGTAGAAGAGGAAGTCAAATGAAAGCAGATTAGAATCAAGTGTTGTCTCTTGGGAAGAAACAATTCTAATAGTCCTTAAAGAACCATGGGGGGGGGGTGGGGGTGGAGTTCCCGTCGTGGCACAGTGGTTAACAAATCGGACTAGGAACCATGAGGTTGCAGGTTTCATCCGTGGCCTTGCTCAGTGGGTTAAAGATCTGGAGTTGCCATGAGCTGTGGTATAGGTTGCAGACGCAGCTTGGATCCCATGTGGCTGTGGCTGTGGCATAGGCCGGTGGCTACAGCTCCAATTAGACCCCTAGCCTGGGAACATCCATATGCCATGAGAGTGGCCCAAGAAATGGCAAAAATACAGAAAAAAAAAAAAGAAAAAGAAAGAAAGAATAGAACCATGGGGGCAAAACATCAATGGGCGATTTCAAAACAAGACTATAGCATTTGCCTATCATGTGGGTATAGCTGGAAAGCCAGTCCCTGCATCTCCATCTATTTATGATGAAAACGTTAGTCCATCTGAATATCTGACATTGAACTAGGAGAAGTGATATTTTTAAGATGGTCAGAGCAATTCAAAGATGTAGTATTTTGCCATGGGATATAATGAATTCTCCATCACGGGGGGTATTCAAGCCATATGCGACTAAATCAGCAATGTCCAAGAGCACCATAATGCAAGTCACATGTGTAATTTACAGTTTTCTAGTTGCCATGCTCAAAAGGGATCAAACCTGAACCATAGTTGTGGCCTGTGCCACAGCTGTGGCAATGCCAGATCCTTAACCCACTGCACCACAAGGGAACTTACTCCAATGCTAACTTTTAAATGAACGGTTAGGAAAAATTACTAACATGTTATGTTTAACAGAGACAGAGGGCATTCTTTCAGAGTAAGAATGGGTCCCAAACAGTCTATTATATTCAACCTTTGGTTGACCATTCCTAGAATAGGAACTCCTTGAGAGGACGGACTTGGTCTGCCTTGCTGACAGCTGTGTCCCTAATGGCCACATGGTTGGAACACTGCCTGGCACACAGTAGGTGCACAAGAAATGGTTATTGAATGAATAATTGAATGTGCTCTCTATTTGATATCCTATTGTGGATAGAGGTGTCTACAGTTAATGCCAATTCCCAGAGCTGCTCTAGTGTCTCTCGGTCATGCAAGCTTTGACTACAGTTCCTGGAGAGTTTCATCCTGGCTTTACTGCAAAACAAACAACTGCTTATTTGAATGATAGTGCTCATCAAAAAGATGGTACAGCATCAAACTGAACAGCTTTCATGGACAGGATTTCCCTTTGTGCCGGCCAGTTGTTTCAGCACCTCGTAGCCTCCATCAGGCTCTCTGCGGGCTCACCTTTCTTCCAAATCACGTGTGCTTTCCGCAGCTTCATGATGAAGAGCTGGACGATGATGAAGAGTATGAAGATGAGGAAGGACACCAGAGTCAGCAGCAAGATGCCGCTCTTCTTCCTCGTCAACTCCACGTACTGACGATTTGCTTCTAGAAAGAAAATGAAAGAATTTTAGACCATTGGAGGGGTCGTTCTTGGTGTTTTTTTTTTTTTTTGGTCATTGAAGAATATACACAGTGTTTGCAAAATAGAGTGTGGGCTAATAGCTGAGATGAAAAGATGAGGGGCAGATGTACCCCAAAGGCAAATAGGCTCGTATTATTTATTCTGTGAAAACAAATAACCAGAGACACAAACAAACAGAGCAGTTTTGTTGGAGGATTCCAAAAGTGACATGGACATCAAACCAGTTCTTTATCACTTCTAGAGGAAACAAGCAAGAATATTGGCTTAAATTATAATTGGGGGGTTCAGATTAGCTGTAAGGAAGGAATTTTAGCAAGGTGTAGTTAAATAGCAAGAGAGGTGGTGAAGGAGTTTGTGAAACTATGCAAATAAAAGGAAATTTCACTAATCTTGGCTAGGGTAAAACATGGTCCTACATGAAGGCATTTGGAGATAAACCACATGAGCTCTTAAAGGTCTTTCTAGAATTCTGATTCCCTGGGCTCTAATTTTGCTAAATGTCATTCATGGTCCCCTTCATCTCAACTAACAAGCCACCAAGGGGTGTCAGCTACGTGTAGAACATTGTGCTTGCAGCTCCGTAAAGCCCGGTCCCTGTGATTTAGGGAGAAGTTCTCTCTACGGGTAAACAAACACATTAATAAAAACAAACAGAAGTAAGATATCTATGCTGCTTCTAGGCCCTCATGTGCTAATACAATGTTGTGTTCAGGGACTCCCAGGTAGGAGTGGTGTCTGAGGTGGTCAGGAAAGTTTTCAGTAAGGATATTGGCCTTGAAGGAGGGGTGAGGAGAGGAGGGGCATGGCCTTTCCTTTCATCGGGGCAGTTGGGGCAAACAGGGGCAGGGCAATCAAAATGGGGTGTTTTTGGAAAAATATGTGTAACCTGGTCAGGACTTTATAGAGACAGGACAGCACTGATGGATGGTAGCGTGGACCTTATGAAGGTTTAAGGCTCAGGCTCTGTGTTGTAGACTGTGAGCCAAAGAGGTTCTGTGGACGTAGGCGTCAAGAGTGCAGAAGGCTGCTTTGAGAGGAAGGTGCTGAAAATGGACCAGAGGAGAAACGAAAGTTACAGCACTTCATGCAGGACGTGATGAGAGTCTGGATCAGGGAAGTGGCAGAGACAGTGGACAAAATACCTAAAAGAGAAGACTGGAGAGTCCTTAGAAACCTACTGATTTTATATGTGTGTAGCTATACACTCACACACATATACAGGAGAGAAGACGACACCAAAGGTTTGAGTGTGATGCTTTGGACAGGCTGATTTTGTGAGAAAAGGTGCTATTTCATTTTAAGCCATGTTGAGTTTGAGGGGATGGCAGGAAGTTCAGCCAGAGATGTTTGGGAAATGGAATGAAACAGGACTAACGCCCAGGAGAATGTCCTACAAATACAGGTATGGAAATCTGCCAGGTGCCACACAGACAATCTTGGGGATGAGGAAACTCTTTAAGAATCAAGGAAAGGAGGTCCTATTGTGGCTCAGTGGTGATGAGCCCAACTGGTAGCCTTGAGGATGTGAGTTTGATCCTTGGCCTCCCTCAGTAGGTTAAGGATCCAGCATTGCCATGAGCTGTGGTATAGGTCACAGACACGGCTTGGATCCTGCATTGCTGTGGCTGTGATGTAGGCCGGCAGATGCAGCTCTGATTCGCCCCCTAGCCTGGGACATATGCTACATATTCCACACGTGTGGCCCTAATTAAGCAAAAGAAAATTTAAGGAAATAGGAGTTCCCATTTTGGCTCAGTGGGTTAAGAATCTGACAGTGTCCACGAGCATGTGGGTTTGATCCCTGGCCAGGCTCAGTGGATTAAGGATCTGGCGTTGCCCCAAGCTGTGGCATAAGTCACACATGCAGCTCCAATTGGCTGTCTAGCATGGGAAATCTCATATGTCCCAGGTTCAGTCCTAAAAAAAAAAAAAAAAGAAGAAGAAGAAGAAAAAGAAAACTTAAGGCAATGACTGAGGATAGTGAAGTAACATCCATTTTACATGGAAGAAGCCAGAGGAGGAAGGGAAGTTAGTTAGTGGACATAAGAAGCGTGGTCAGCAAAAGTAGCAGGACCAAGCAGAGTATGTCCAGGAAGCCAGGGAGACAACTAAGGGAACAAGGGAGTGATTAACCAATAGAAAGATCAAGAAAAATGAGGACCTAAAAAGGCTACTGGATGTATTGATTAAGAGGTTAAAATGTCAAGTGTTTATTCTAGATAAATAAGTGGTGGGGACACTTACCAGTGATGAAGTAAGAGCCTTGAGTGGTTTGTTCTTCCTCTTCCTTGTCAATCTCTGATGTCCTAGACTCTTCCACTACTGCAACTAATTTGAAAATAAGACATGTTATATGTATATATATATGCCCATGTTGTATGTTATGTATGTGTGCAAATATAGCAAAGCATCTTTGGAAACCAAATTAAATGATCCTCATTAAAAAACAAAGCAAGGTCATTTTTGAACTACTGACTTTGTCCAAAAATAGTTGCAAATGGTTAGGTTCACTTTACCTTATTTCTTTATTTATTTTAAAGGTAAATGTTTGTTGTTGTTGTTGTTTTGTCCTTTTAGGGCCCCACCTGGGGCATACGGCAGTTTCCAGGCTAGGGGTCAAATCAGAGCTGTAGCTGCCAGCTTATGCCACCAGCCACAGCAACGCCAGATCCGAATTGCGTCTGCAACCTATACCACAGCTCATGGCAACGCCAGATCCTTAACCCACTGAGCGAGGCCAGGGATCGAACCCGCAACCTCATGGTTCCTAGTCGGATTTTTTTCCACTGCACCATGATGGGAGCTCCTAAAGGTAAATGTTTATTGGACACATACTCTATGCCAGGCCTTAGACTTACCATTTGGTATGTATTATTCTTTGAGCAAACAGGTTTGGAGAAGTTCGGAAAATTGTCTAAAGTCCTATAGCAACTAAGTGACAGAGCCAGTATTGAATCTCAGAACGCAAAATTGAAATGTTATTTTACACTTCCTTCCTGAGTCAGGCTTGTTAGTCGAGAGAGTTTGACGATGAACTGAAGAATGGCATCCCAAGCCTCATGGACAGAAAACCTACTCTCTGAAATGCTCAAAGCCATGATGTTTATGTTGAAAATTGGCTCAGTTGTCTTTCAAATCCGTACTTGCTTTCCCCCTTAGAAGTGGGGTGCACTATGATGACTTTGCTAGGTAAGGGGAATTATGAAAATAAGAGATCTCTTTTCCTGGTCTTGTGGTTCCTCTTCCCTCTTTTCTGTGGGCTTTTCCCCTCCCTGCAGTCTCTTAGTTTTCGGCCCATTGCACAGCGCCACGATGGGGACCCCAAGGGGAATGAAACCACCCATTCTTCTATTGAAAATGGGTTATTAACAGTAATAAAACCGTAGAGATTGAATGCCGAAAGGGATTTTAAAAACTATTTCTTAAACCTTATGTTATATATAAAAAGCAGAGCAGAAAATTGAGTTATTCAGTAGTGGTGTACGCCAATTTAAAAACAACTAGATTCTAAACAGGTTTAAACATGTTGGATTGTTAAAGCAAATGATGTGGCTGCCTGGTCCCCTTCATAATATTTTCAATTTCCGTTGCCCTTCAGAAAAAGTATGTATGTGTGGTACCTATTTATCAGTGTTTAAATAACCTAAACATTTACTTTCAAGTATTATTCAAGGTAAACATTTTAAAAATGTGTTTTGGTACTCAGAACTATGAACATGATAATGTTATGAAAGCACTTTCCACAACATGACAATTTTTATGGAGACTGTTTGAAACAGAGGACAAGTAGGAATTTATGTCTTTCTGGGTGAGGTTGTCTGGCTCAAAGCACCCTAACACTGCATTCATTTATTCATTCATCCATCCATTTATTCATAGTGCATTTTATGAGCACCTGCTATTGCCAGATACTATTCTAAGTAAGATACAGAGATGAGTTACATAGACGATCATTGCCTAAGTTAACCATCTAGTGATTCACTGTCTAAAAAAACTGGAATTATAATCCAGGTTTTCTAAGTTCTTCTGTATTTATAGTTCAATCCTGTTGTCAAAAACTATCTGAGTTTTTGACAACCAAGTTAACTGATGAGCCTTCCAGGATGATTTTGTCATTCCATGTCCACCAAATCTCCAAATCCTGCGTCTTTGCTCTTTGTTGTACCATATCTTTATTTTGTGTTTTGTCTGTTCTAGATGGAAAAACAAAGAAACGAATCTCATATAAATTAATTCAACCCTGCCTTTTACCATAGAGTAATTTAAATGTCACAGTTGTGTGTGCATGCGTGTGTGTGTGTGTGTGTGTGTGTGAGAGAGAGAGAGAGAGAGAGAGAGAGATATTGATTTAATTTCTCTGAAGCCCATCCCACTAACTGAACTCTCCTGATACGGTATTTTCCAGGTCACCATAAAGCTGGAGTCATTTGGAGGGAATCCCATATGGTCTTACTCAAATTAAAAGAAAAAAAGTTCTTAAAACTTAAAATCAGAAAAGTGACCTTCCCAAAGAGGCATAACTTTTCTTTTTTTAAGTTTTAATATTTTCGACACTTACCGGTACTAGTGGGTTGCTGAGGGTCTTGAGAGGATAGAGGGCTTGTCCTCAAGGCATCTGAAGCTGTCTGTTGATCAGTAACTAGGAAAGGGGAAAAACAAAATTCTGTGACTACAGAGAGAAATTTTACCCACATTGTGCCCAGTACAATAGGTTGGAGAATGTATTTGGCTGCTACCCGCTTGTGGAGGTTTTGCAGAAACCTCAGAACTCTGGGTTCTATGGCTCTTGCTCTGGTTTTTGAATCCGTATCCTGCTGATTGCCCATCTGCTAAGCTGCCTGGCATGGAAGTACAGCATGCTGGACCTCCGTGGAGTGCTGCATTTAGCAGTAGTTGGCAAAAACTATTCGTCATCTCTCTCTGTATGCATCTACCTATCAATCCATCTACCTGTCTGTCTACCCCATCACATATCTACCTGCTTATTTATTAGGTGGTTTTAGAATTGGTCTCAGACAGGGTTGAATTCCAATGCTGCTACTTGCCTGCTGCTGAGTTAGTTTTGGACAAGATGCCTAATCTCTCATATGCGTAGTTTTTTCTTACCAGAAAAATAGAGATACTAATACATCTACCCCTTGGAATGTATGTGTGTGTGTGTGTGTGTGTGTGTGTGTGTGTGTGTGAGAGAGAGAGAGAGAATAAATGATTTCATTCACATAACATGTTTAGCACAACACTTGGCTATTTGTTAAGCATAATGCTCACTAAATGCTATTGTCTAATATAAAGCAGTATAGGATTGTTTCCATAAGTCAGCCTGGCACAGATTTGACCAGTCAATGGCCAGGCCTGCAACCAGGGAGCTTATAAAAATGGTACCTGTTAATTTATAAATATTGATACTATTATGTCACTAGTGGGTAGTATCTTTGTGAAAACTGTGTGTTTCTCAGCCTTTTATTTAACCAAAGAATCTTCTGTAGTTTTGAAAATTGTTTCATTAATCCAGCATTAAAAAATTTGGCAAACTATAAAAATGCCCGAGTCACATGCCAAAGGCTTTGAGAAAAGGAAAAATAGTAATACAGATGATAAGGCTAAAGTGAGCTCTGTGGGTACAAAGAGAGCTACTGGCAACAAAAAGAAGGAAAAACTTGAAGGCAAGTCATATAGAAGTTCTAGGAGCAAATTATAAGATGAGCATAATACGGTAAATATTGGGGACACATAGAATAAAATTGATCAATAATTAAGATCTAAAATAATGTATACTATATATGTTTATATACAAAACAGGTTATATATTATATATGCTATACATTTTGTATATATTGTGTATATACACACCATAGTGTATATATACAGTTGCATGCGTGTGTGTATATATATATATACACAAAATAGTCTCTACAATACAATATATATATATATACAATACAATATATATATATACACACACTAGAGTTTGCATTTGATTTATCCTCTATTTAGCAAAACTGCTAAATATATTCATGTAGACTGAATGTTGTTTTGATTAAGTGGATACTGGTGTGTTATGATTTATCTCCCTAGTTGGTTAGCATGTTATGTGCTATCCAATATGGTATCCATTAGCTATGTTGACCATTTAAATTAATGAGTTAAATAATATAAAAAATTTAGTTCCTCAGTTGCTCTAGACACATTTCAAGCTAGAATTTTGTAAAAACCTGTATCCACCTCTGTGAACTTGACAGCTTCCAAATACTTAGACTTCTGACAAAATTAGTGATCTTAATGAATGTGGTTTTGATATAGAAATATGCCCACATTTGAAATGTTTGTCTAACTCAATGAATCAGTACTCTCCAAATGACCAAAGAATGATATTACAAAATCATGCTAGGATATATGATCCATTTGAAGTGCAAGTTTATTCAATGGGTTTTAATGTAACAAGACTATGAAAAGTTCATTGATGTGGTTCTGGAGTCCATAGAGCAACTAACCTTTAAGAAACTACCACTTGCCGAGTTTTAGTGTAGCATCAAAGGAGACTATTCCTAATTATCTGAAAGGGCTATTAAAATAATCTTCCCTTTTCCAACTTATATCTGTGTAAGGCTGAATTTTTTTTTGAGGCTGAATATTTTTTATACATAATTCAAGGAAAACAACATATTGCAAGAGATTGCAGAAGTTATGAGAATCTAATTGTTTTCTATTAAACACAATATTAAAGAGATTTAAAATGTTAACAATGCCGTTTTTCTCACTGTTTTTGGCATTGTAATATATAGGTACTTTTCCATAAAATATACTATTTCCTTTCATATGTAATAGGTTAATAAATAAATAAGTTAACATTTGTTCCCACCATGCAGGGTGTGGAGATGAAAGAGTCAGAATCTTTATAGTACATATGTTCTAGAGCAGTCTCAGCTAGCAAACTTTTACTAATCAAACGAACATGATGTTTCTAATATCTGTTTGTCAATATAGGAGCTCATTAAAGAGAAGAAGTCACAGACCAATGGAAGCACTAACCCCTGAAGCTGTAGTTGCTCTTTGGACATGTACTGGGAATCTGGCAGAGGTGCTAAATAATGGACGGATCATAAATAAAAGTCAAATCTTAGACAAATTATTATTATTATTATTTTGCTTTTTAGGGCCGCACCCGCAGCATATGGAGGTTCCCAGGCTAGGGGTCGAATTGGAACTGTGGCTGCTGACCTACACCACAGCCACAACAACACAGGATCCAAGCTAAATCTTCAACCTACACACAGCTCACGGCAACGCCAGATCCTTAACCCACTGAGCAAGGCCAGGGATCCAACTGCATCCTCATGGATGCTAATCAGATTTGTTAACTGCTGAGTCACAACAGGAACTCCCTAGACTATTATTACTATTAGAAACATTTTGTGGCTATGATTCTGAGTCTTGTAGAATGATGGCTGTCAAGGAGGAGAAGCTATTATTTCCTCTACAGCAGTAATTTTTGTGGATGGCTTGGACAACTGCTAAAAAGTAAAAATATATTTTTTGATATTGTTGGTTCTTTTATTAACATCTGAATATCTTTCAGAAGCATTTAGACAAAGTCTCACCTTCTCTTTGGTGACCCTCCCACATTCCCCACGTGACCCTACGCTCCCTTCCACTGATGGGGGTGGAGGCTGGGGAGGGAAGGAATCATCCAGGAAAGAATGTTTGTGTCCGATTACAGTGCAGCTCTGTCTGTGGGTCCTTGAGTCGGCTAAATGCAGCTTCCTCAGGACCTGCTTTTGGTGTGATGAGAAAGGGACCGGTGGAGAGCGAGGGGTAATAGGAGGGGAGCTCTTAACTGCAGTGACAGCCCCCATCGGGCAGCAGGACAGTTTTCCCACAGTGAGGTTCTTGTTAACAAGTGCCTTTCATCATCACTCATTTCATTGGATAAAGAGCTTTTTCAACAACTACGTTGTCATCCAACAGCTTCCTCCTTCACTGGTGTGAGTGAATTCTCATACTTCAGTAAGCTTTTCAAAGTACCTTATAAAGTAAGGAAGGTCAAAGTCTTACCAATGAGAGATGTGTGATTCATGCGACTTCTTATAGGATACTTTGTGGCTCCACAAGTTTTTTGGTGTTTTAAAATTATTTCTTTAACTGTTGGTGAAGGAATCTGAGAATAGATTTTTCTGAAAGTGGAGGCAACTTCTCTTCACAATGAATGTTTGATGTCTTATGTACTTTAATTATTATTACTATTATTATTATTGGTGTTCTGCTCAGCATACTAACATGGTTAAACTACAAATCTGCAAAATGGTTGTAACAAAGTAAATATAAAGCATAATCATGACTTAATGTGACTGTGTGAGTGTGTTTAGTAACTTTTTGCTATCAACAAGTTTAGATAGAGGTGAGTTAATACTATCTGCTTTGGGGTCAAGTACAGAGTTGTAACATGCCTCACTTGGTGTCTCAACAACATGATTGCAATAAAACTATTTAAGGTCAAGTCAGGCCTGTTGTCATTGTCAAAAACAAGCATGGCACTGTTTGCGTATGGCGCTTGGCTAGGCTTTCTGCACAACTGGGCTTCTTCTCAATGTTGGAACAGTTGCAGCTCTGTCCCCCAGTTGGAGAAATTTCAATCATCAAAGGAATTTGCTGTTAAGGAAAGTTTTGTTGACAATGCTCTCACTCTGAAGGATTTTCCCTACTCCATTTAATTTTGTTTGAGAGTGTAAGAGTAAGGTAAATTTAAAATGATTAAAGACAGTCAATAGTGGTTCTTACCTAAATCTTCAAACCGGAAAGGTGCTACCAGTTTTCTTCCAGGCATGCCTTTGTGTCGGATAATGCAGTCCACTGTTGAGTTTTTGCCGTACGTGTGGATTTTGAGTGTGCTGGTGGTATTGCACTTCTTCCCATCGGTTTCAAATTCATGGCGGGTTTCACCTATGGAGCAGTTTAAAGACGTGTGTGAGGCAGTGGTTGTTCAATGCTATTGGATGGGTTTAGTTCTCTGGGAGACCAATGGCCTTGACATATTGGCAAACCTGTTAGACTTCTAACCTCCCTCTGACTTCCCCCAGCTGCCTGGGATATGCTTGGCCCTTGTCACAAAGAGAAGCAGATGAACAGAGTAAATAGGCTTCTATAAATCCTACACTGCTAAAAAACAAAACAAACGAACAAAACCCCAAGATTGTCATGGTTACACAAGAAGGACAGCTTGATGTATGAAACACAAAGACTCAAGACCTTACTCAAGTTGAAAGAATAAAGCAAATTAAAGGAGAGGTCCAGAACTGGCGCTGGACTGAATCTGTGACTACGTAAAATCAAATGGAGTGTCTGCGGAAAGGTAAACAAACTAGATATAGTTCCCAAGCATGACAAATGGTTACCCTGCTTCAGTTAAAAAGCTCAAGGTTTAGATTCTTTGTTACCAAAGTACTTCTATCTGTCATGGAGGGGATATGACGTAGTACTCCAATATACGAGCAAGATCATATCTGTTCCACTTACATGTATTGTTAACTGTGTTTTCATTTTTATGCCTGCTGCAAAGTCTATGCTCAGAGATAATAGCTCTATTGTGCCTTTTACTTTATGAAATTTTAGGAAGCCGTAATAAGTATTTCTTTTTAGGTTCCTCCTTTGTTTTAAACAAAAACACATAACTATGTTATGTGCGTTGGAGGCTTTCAATAATGAGGCATAATATCCACTGGTTATAAGGATAATTCGTCTGGAAAGGAACTAATGAATTATTGAATGGTATTTTCTGGCACCCTCTGCCACCAGAGGGTGCCAGAACATTTAAAAATTTCTTAGCTATACAACTAGGAAGGAAAACAAAAGAGAATCCTGTCTCCACTTACCATAGAGCTCCATGTCATCTCCTAAGAGCCAGGTTATCTGTGGAGGGGGCTTACTTCTCACGGTGGAGCATTTCAGTATAACATGTTCTCCATCTTGCCTTCTGATAACCGAAACTTCTAGGATTGGCATGACAGGAGTTGCTAGAAAAAAAATGGATTTATTTCTGTGCTTCATTAGCTGGTCTACATATCTCAGCAAAGCACAGAGCCTAATTATCTGCAGGGATCATGGTACAGGCTGGTCCAAATTGTAGGCTTTTTTTTTTTTTCATTTGCCCTTTCTCTGAACAGAGTTAAAGGGCTTTTATATACTTGTAAATCTACTCTGGCTGTAATCAGAATATTTGTCATGCAGGGTGTGCTTAGTCTTTGGAAATTCCCAAGCAGACTGTGTTACAACAGCAGTCCTTACGTTTTATGTATGAGTGTATTTGACTGGTACCCCACTAGGCGAGGAGGAGAGGCTTAAGTTCTAATTCCATCTCAGTCACCAATGCCTATAAGAACTTGGGTAATTCCCGCGACTTCTTGGTGTATTTGTCTCCTTGTCTGTGACACAAAGCAGTTGACTTGTGAATTGGCTGTCTCAGCTCTAAACTTTCAGGAGTCTAGGATGTACTTTTGTCCCTTCCTAGTATCAAAGATGCATTTCTCTTGTAAATGGCCCACAGGTTTTTTTCTCTTTTTATTCTTGTCTCGGAAATACTTTTCAGTTAGGCTTACTTCTTCCTCTTCCCTATTCTACCTTGCACTTTGGTCCAGAACTGCACTCTTTCCCATTTATTTACTCATCCGTCTGCCACCGAGACATTATGAAGTCAGATCCAAGTATGTGTTAGACGCTGGCAGTGCAAATATGGAAAAGAGAAGGTCCTTCAAGGAGCTGTAGTCTGGTGATAGACTCAGCCCCTAAACTATTAATCGAAAGACCATGTGTTAAGTGCAATGATGGAGGTAGGCCGGGGGCGTTATGAGAGCCCAGTAGGGCACACACTCAGCCTGAGCCAGAGTGGATTTGGGGTTGACTAGTACGGTAGGGAGAGGATGGCCCCCAAGCTGAGTCACATTGGTTCTCAAAATCCCTAGCAAGCAAATCCTCCCCAGAGATTTGTCACCAGGCCTTGACTTTATGGAAGGTACCACATGCTACTAATTCAAGAAGAGGTCTAAGAAATTCTTTGTATGATATATGGGATTATGTGATTTAGGAATCAATAAGAGGAAATGTTTTTAATTGATCTGTTCTGCCACACACACACAAAAGCACAAAAGACAGTAAGACTAACACTGAGCACAATGACTGTCTGCAGAGCTGAGCAAGTCCCAACCAATCAGGAGCTGTTACTTCCTCTTCCCACCTGCCAACCCTATCCCCTGACAGAAGAGAGGAACTTGTTTTGCAGAGGATGTGAGCTGATTGGCCAGTGCACTTATATCTGAATTCATTCCATTTTAGGATACGCGTCATAAGGTTCTACTTGATGTACGTACATGTTTTGCTTTCCTAAACCACTGGGCAAACTCCCTGCAGGCAGAGATTGTCCCTAATTCATCTTTGCTTTCCTGGAGCCTAGCACAGCACCTGGCCCAGAGCACAGCTCACCCAACATGAATTCTCTTTCCTTTTAGTTCCCTGGAGTGAAAATTTAGTTGATGCCAAAGACAAAGCTTACAAATTCACATTTCCTGCCACTCAAAATGATCCTTTCTGTTTCCTTTCAACAAAAGAAGGCGGAGGTGCCCAGGAAATGCCTGGCTGTAGGCACCATTTTTTTAAAAAACTAGAATGTTAAGTTTAAAAATGATATATTATGTTGCTAAGGATATTGCTTGCAGACTGGGTTTACTGGCTTTCAGACACCTACCTATCACAATCACTTTCACTTCCTTTGTTCTCACAGAGCTGCTATAATGCAGACACTTGTACACGCCTTCATCTTGCTGGGTTACATTCCGTACAATGATGGAGAGCTCATTGGAGGAATGATGAAGCAGCTGGTATTTGGAATTTTTTAAAGCTGTAGAAGAGGGAGAAAGAGCTATAATGAGGAGTGGTATCAGACGAATACAGACTCTTGGTGGATTGATTATTCACAGGAATAGCTTTTGATTTTCACACTTTAAAGGGACAAATGTCCCATCTTGGATTGAGTTGCCTTCCAAATTCTAATGTTACCCGCCAGATGCCTCTCAGTAGCTTGAAGCTGGTTTAAGACATGAAATATTTTGATACTGGGGTCTGTGAAATAAGCAATTTGCTTTATGAAGAACCCTAAGCCTCCTGCAGGAGTATTTGGTTTTATTTGATTTGATTATTTTTGGCCAGGCCCGCAGCATGCGAAAGTTCCCACACCAGCAATCACACCTGCACCACAGCAGCAACCCAAGTTGCTGCAGTGACAACACTGGATCCTTAACCCACTGTGCCATAAGACAAGTCTTTACAGAAGGATTTTAAATGATTTATCTTTTACATTATGAAAAATGTCCCACTATGATTTATATCTTCGAAATCTGATCCTTGTGAAGTTGTCTTGTCACAGTGAATGTGAAAAATGGAAGATAAATGCATTAATATTTACTGCTCCAGCTGGGTGCTTTTTATTTTTAATTATTATTTGAAGTTTCACAAAGATTATTACTTAGTCCTTCCGGGCATTTAGGGAATAGACAAAAAAAAAAAAAAAAAGGCATGGAACTTCTGGCCAATATAGCAAGTTTTCCTCTTGATTCTATGTAGACTTGGGATTTCCATCTTGGGTCCAAAGTCCCTTAGCAAATAAGAGGCTCCTGAAATGAGTTGTTTTATTTGTTTCTTCTTCTTGGTCTTTTAGTGTTAGGATTTATAATGTGAACAAGCCTCAACAGTTATACCTTAAGCAGATGACCAAAGAAGGTTGTTTTTCAATGGGGAAAATGGTGGTGCGTCCTGGGACGCTGCTGTTACATGAGCTGCAATTTAGGCATTCTCAACCCCAGCACTGCTGATATTTGAGTCCATAACTCCTTGTTGTCGGGAGGGGGCTACACTGTGCATTATGAGAGGTTTCACAGTGTCCTTGAACCCCTCTACTTCCTAGAGTCCAGATCCCCTTGGCTTTCCCCAGTTACAACCAAAACTATCTCCAGACATTATCAAATGTACCCTGGAGGGCACAAAATACCCTCAGTTGAGAACTATCAAGCTAGATCAAGGCATCCTGCTGTAGAAAGTTGAGAATGTCCATATTCTCCCAGATTACCCAAAACAAAAATAAAACAACAGAAGGCAGAATTTACCAGAATTCTCTCTATTTAAAGTTTCCTTCTCAGAACTAGCAGCAATTAATAGCTACTTATTCTGTGGGAATCTAGTATTCATAGTTGATTTAGCTTGAAATAATATATTTATTTTAAATTGAACCTATCGCAGTTCCCGTCGTGGCGCAGTGGTTAACGAATCCGACTAGGAACCATGAGGTTGCGGGTTCGATCCCTGCCCTTGCTCAGTGGGTTAACCATCTGGCGTTGCCGTGAGCTGTGGTGTAGGTTGCAGACGCGGCTCGGATCCTGCGTTGCTGTGGCTCTGGCGTAGGCCGGTGGCTACAGCTCCGATTCGACCCCTAGCCTGGGAACCTCCATATGCCGCGGGAACGGCCCAAGAAATAGCAAAAAGACAAAAATAAATAAATAAATAAATTGAACCTATCGATATTTAATGATGTTTTCAAAACATATAAAAAATTTTGTAGAGGTTCTGCTTTTATTTTATTTTTTTTAATTTTTGCTTTTTAGGGCCACACCTGCAGCATATGGAGGTTCCCAGGCTAAGGGTAGAATCAGAGCTACAGCTGCCAGCCTACACCACAGTCACAGCAACAGAGGATCTGAGCCCATCTGGGACCTACACCACAGCTCATGGCAATGCCGGATCTTTAACCTACTCAGTGAGGCCAGGGATCGGACCTGTGTCCTCATGGATGCTAGTCAGATTTGTTAACCACTGAGCCATGACGGGCACTCCCTAGAGGGTCTACTTTTACAGAGTGAAATGAAATTGGCTGTGTTGGAGAGTTTTCCAAGCATTTGGCAGTTAGGTGTATTAAACGGAAATATAAAATGGTCTCATTATGAAGGGGGGTTTCATAAAATCCTAACCAGAGATGAACTTTTAAAAATTCCTTCCTACAGAAGAAAAAAAAAAATGTAACTACATGACACGGCAGATGTTAACTAAGCTTACAGAGGTATCATTCTCCAAAATATACCTATATGTCATTATGTTGTACACAGTAAACTAACACAATGTTATATGTCAATTACATCAATAAAATGGGGCAAGGATAGAATCCCTTTCCATCTCAGACATTTAGGACTCAAAGTGTGTGAAGAGATGAAAAGTGATATGTCCCGTCAATTCTTATTGCCTGTGATCTTGAGTTGAGGTTAAGAACAACAGGAGAAGCAAAGACAGCTGGAAGGGGGCTTTGAGATGTGACTTTGGATTGCTCAGGTGGAAAACAAAGCAGCTGTCTCCAGGTGTGGGGTGACGGGTTGGCTGCCTGAGGACAAAGGCCCCCCCCGTCCATCAGTCTGCTGCCTGTCTCTCATGGTGGTTTCACCGTGGCTGAGAGTCAAAAAGTGACATGGGGGTGAGGTGGGATGATGGAAACGTGCTTTGTCTTTTGAGCCCCCCTTACGCACTTTCCTGGGGGGGTTTCCATTTCAGACTTCCTGTCAAAAAAAAAAAAAAAAAAAGCCCCTGTGCGTCAAAGAACAGGCTTCTGGGTGTGATTGACATGTCACAGTAGGTGGGGCCAAGCCCACCACTGGGGTGACGCATGCTGGCTTTCTGTCCCCCCAACCTGTCTGTCTGGAAAATCCCTCAGGTGGAGGGCTGGTGGTGATTTTTTTTTTTTCCTTCACTTACCAGGATGCTCATTGAAATAAATGGTGAACCCTGATGGGTCCAGCCACTGCAGGAAGGTGCTCTCTGTCTGAGCAACAGAGCAGTTTAGAGTGAGCCTCTGGCCTTCCTCCACAGTGATGGTTTCCTGGTGGTTGGTCCGAAAGGCCTCTGCAGAGGAAGAGAATTGGCGACAGTCAGGCTGGCACAGGCCACATACCCCCCGAGCTGAGGCAGGGGCTTAGACTCCTTCATCATTTGGTCATTTAGTACACATTTCTTAGGGAAACAAAACAGACATCAGCACCGACAATTGAGAGGACAGGAGGAAGCTCTGTGTGAACATGCAGTAAGATGGCATATGGTATCCCCTGGGTGTGGAACCTAATAAAAATAAACAGAGGAACTTTATAAAACAGAAATAGCAGTTCCCTTCATGGCTCAGTGGTTAACGAACCCAACTAGGATCCATGAGGATACAGCTTTGATCCCTGGCCTTGCTCAGTGGGTTAAGGATCCTGCATTGCCATGTGGTGTAGGTTGCAGATGCGGATTGGATCCTGAGCTGCTGTGGCTGTGGCGTAGGCCTGTAGGCTGGCAGCTGTAGCTCTGATTCCACCCCTGGCCTGGGAACTTCCATACTGCTGGTGCGGGACTAAAAAGCAAAAAAAAAAAAAAAAAAAAACACCAAAACCCAAAAAACCAGCCAACCAACCAACCAACAACAACAACAAAAAACCCAAAAAAACCAAAAAACCCCAAAAAACAAAAACACACTCAGATTTCAAGACCATTCTTATGGTTACTGTAGGTGAAACCGTTGGGGGGGAGGGAAGAATTGGGAGGGTGAGAATAAAAATATACACATTACTGTGTGAAACAGGTGATTAACAGGAGTCTACTGTATAGCACAGGAAAACCTACTCAACAGTTTGTAATAACCTATATGGGAAAAAACAATGGATATATTTCTATGTATAACTGATTCACTTTGCTGTACACCTGAAACTAATGCTGTAGTTTCAGGTGTATAGCAAAGTGAATGCTGCAAGTCAACTCTATTCCAATAAAGTAAAAAATAAACATACATTTAAAAATTAAAAATGAACAAAAAAATGCCAAAGTGAATGCCAAAGTAAAAAAAAAAAAAAAAAGACATCTCAAGAAGGTCTAAATGAAGGGGTGGGGTTTTGTCAGGAAGAAAGCTGTACAGCATCTATTTGACGCTTGCCCTGTCATATGCTGGACACTGTGTCTGGCCCTGTTACCAATAGTTAACTTTCGAATTAACTCTCTAAAGGAAGAATTATTTTGCTCATTTGGCAGATAAAGGGAATAGAGGGTCGAGGTCCCATTGTGGGCGTCAATGTCCAAGCTCATGTAACCAATGCTGGCTACCTAAGCAATGCAACCCTGGAAAACTCAGCCTTTCGGGCCTCAGTTTACAAAACACGTGACTTGTGCCTTCAAGTACAAGTTGTGGCTCTCAGATTGGTTCTAAGAAAGAATGTCCTACCCTATGGGGCCCTGGTGAATTACAGAGCTGCCCTTCACGGGGAGGGAAGCCCTACCCACAGAAGAAATTCTCCATTAGATGGAGGATGTTCTCAAATCTCTTCCGATTTAATATTCCACTGCTGCGCTTTCCCCGGGCAAATGCAAGAGCCTCATTTCCCCAAATCACAATGCCCAGAGGATGAGAAACAATTGGTTCTAAGCAGCTGCAAAGTTATCCTCCCCAAAAAGAAGCTGATAGAAAAATAAATTGGCTTCACTACCGATTTGGCACATTTATTGCAGTTTGTAATTTCTTCAAGTTTTAAAGGAAAAAAAAATTTTTTTTTCCCTAGGATGAGACAATTCTTATCAATGGAAGCACAAAGCATTCCCATAACCAGAAGAATACGGCGGCAGGGGTGGGGGGTGTTATAAAATATGAATAGCAAATGCGATGGATTTACTGCATCATCTTAAACCTTAAAGAGAAAGAAATAAAAAAGAGAAACAAGAAGAGAGTTTATTTCCTTGTGAATAAATTTCAAGTATTAGAAAAAGCGCTTTGGAGAGCCCTGGGAATTCTTTGGTGCAGACTTTTTAGTTTGTCCCACTCCTAGGTCGTTAATTTCCATCTAGCCTCTGGCAGTAATAACACAAAATTATTGTATTGTATTCACATTGACTTTCATGGGAAAACAGTTTGTTTGAGTCCTAGTGGAAAAATACTCATATCATCAGCCAATATTTAATGAACAATGAGGAGTCAATAAAAAGAGATTGTTTTCAAAAAAGCATTGAGGCATAAGCCAGAGTTCTGCTTAGGTAGGTCATTTGGAAATAGTCTCCTCTATAAAATCAACCCAAAATGAGTAATAAGGATAATATTAGTAGAGAGGCTTTGAAATGACAATGGAATTTCTTCTAAGGTTAAGCAGCTTTTGAGCCTAGCATTTGAATTTGAACTAACTTTCATTGTTCCATTATTGTTCTCGCCTTACTCTTTAGTTCTCCTGCATTATCTTGCTTCCCACAAACAGACTGAAATTTCCAGAGAGCAGTGGAATTTTCTCCAAAATTCATTCCTTATAGAAACTGTCATAGTATAAGCCTGGAAAGTAATTGTTTGATGCCAGCTTTCATGATGACATTATAATGCAGGCAATAGATAGATATTTTTGCTTTCCTGTTGTTAATAAGAATATTGAGACACAGGAGGGACATTACTGCATGAATAAACAATAAAATAACAACTCGTATTAAGCACTGTGCCCTGATTTCATCCTTCAGGCCAGGAGTTGACAACTAGAGATTTTGCCAATATTCTTACTCTGGTAAAATGATGGTCTAGACAGAAAGCCCACTTTCAGGGAGGCAAGATTTATCTGTAGCCTGTTTATGAATAAGTGTCTCCCATTTTAAAGGTGTGTATATCATTGTCTTTTTCTTGGGATGCATGCTTATGAATTAAATAATGTCATTTAATTCTTACAGTGTCTTAAAAATATAACAAAATGTAATATGGCTTTCTCACATATGTTAAAGAATTTTATCTCCCAAGATTAATGTTTGCTCTTGCTGTTGCGAATTCAGCATCTGACCATAAGAACAGATGCCTGAGTTTCTAAGGGAAGGGACTGTAATTGAGGCACAGAAGATTAGTTGTTTCCTCTACGCTGGGCTCCTCATCTTGCTTTTGGCTTTATACACCTATTTTGCTTGCAGTATTGTCATGTAGACTCAGAGACAGGAAATTGTAGAAAGGAAGAATAGACCAGTGAGAAGCCACTGACCCACAATTGCTTCTGCTATAGTGCTTAAAAATTTGGTCTCATGTGTCTAAGTCATGTTAAGGGGTAGAAGAGCAGGACCATGGTACCTAAGTTTTAATGGCACATCTTCTAAGAAAAAGTTGCCTGTGATCCTCTTGTTGCCTCTGAAAACTAATGTGGAACTCATCTTTAAAATTTTTTTTCACCTAAGTTTAAAGCCAGACTTTCACCTTCTTTGTCAGCAGGATGGCGTGTAGGGGATCTTTGCTTACCACTTCCTCCCCTGCAGGCTCTAAAGACATGTATATCCTGATTTACTCTTAGCCTTTCTAGTGTAGACCCCCAGCGCCCTGTGCCTACTTGCTAGCTCCTTCTGTCTGGGCTTCAGAGTTTCTGTCCACAAACAAGCCCTACGTGACCCCCAAATACTGGGCATGCAGAGCTTGGCAATGAATCACTGTGATGGCTGTCCTAGGAGGTCACCACTTACTATTGGTAGGTCATGTTTACTTGGTGGGTTATTGACTTCTGGGCTTGGTCGTTATCTCCATGACCGAGTTTATCCATCCATGCATGGCCATGTGTTAGGAGGCCACTAGTTAAATTTGGAACTATAGATTGTGACTGGTTTATATATGGAAATGGAACCTGTGACTTTCTCCATCATCTCCACCCCCAATCCCGGGAACCAGTTACCCTATGCGTGGAATGGCTTCATGCCAAAACACACGGGACAGACCCTCAAGATGAAGGGCAAGCAGCAGTCACAGCCACCTACCAGGGAGCCCATAAATAAAACCTGCACCATTTGTAAGAGCCCTTGGTTTTCCCCAGGGTTTGGGAGTTGCAGTGTGTCCACCTTACTATAGGTCACCAGGGCAGATTGAAGAAAGAGTAAAATATTCTTCCTTTTTCTTAGGAGCCTGATTATTGCATGCAATATAAACTTTAAAACTCCAGAATGGAGAAGTCTGTCCTGCAGGGATCCTGAATTCAACATCTCTATTGTCCCCCGTGCTCCACACACACTCAACCCAGACACACCATGTGCTTCAATCCAGCGTTTCCTTATAGTCATCAGGGTTGTAATACCCTACTGCATGCTGGGCATCTGAGAGGCACCCTAGCCTCTTCTCTCTCCAAAGCATCTCTTTAACCAATTTGTTTCTCTCTCTCTCTCTCTTTTTTTTTTTTTTTTTTTTTCACTACTATCACTGCCTTAGTTGAGGCCTCCATGGTTTCTTTCTTGGATCATTATAGTAACCTCCTTCTAGCCTTTGCTCTCTCTAATTCATCCTCCTCATCTGCTTCAGAATTACACATAAAATATATACATTTGATCATTTGATTCCTTCTCTGGAATGTTTGCTATGGCTCCCATTGCCTGTAATGATCACGCCAACATTCCAGATAACTTAACCCCTATCTCTCCTCCAGTGCCATCTGCTGATGGTCCCTTCCAGATGCTCCAGGCAAATGACCACATACTGCTTCCAGGAGGTTCCAGGCCGAAGGAGACACTTTGCCTTCCTCCATGCTATTTTCAGTCTAAAATGCCTGTCTTAGCTCCTTCAAGACTCAACTCAAATCACACCACTTTCGTCAAATCTGCCAACTGGGCCATATGTTCTCTCCCCACCCTCAATGATCCTCCCCTCCTCCAGATCCCCAAAGGCTTCGAATAGACATCTATTCAAGCACTTAGCACATTAGTTTTTTGTTGATGTTGTTACAAGTATGTCTCTGTGGATAGATGACAAACGTGTCATAAAAAAGTTGTTAGCTAGTCATTCATCTTATATTCCCAGGGCTAGCACAAAGTCAGATTTTAAGCATTAGCCGCATTAATAGCTAAACATGAGTAAATGTATATATTCAGTAATAAATATTTTAATAGGATGCTAACTTTGTTATGATGAATAATAAAGACTGGAGCTAAGTTAAAACCAGAGACATATAATGAGTTAATCCTCAAAGCAGAGTCTTATTGCCATGACTACTATGAGGTGAGCAGGCAGGATGCGCTTCCATTCAGATCATTAAAAAAAGTGTTATTATTATTCTTTAGATAGAACCTATACAGAAAATTACAAGTGTGAAAATGATTTAGACTTTGTCAAAATCAAATTATTTCCAGTATAATCTCAAAGAAACTGTCTCAGCAACATGTGAGTTAGATGGCTTATTTCTTGGTCCAAAGAATTATCAAGAAGACCCTACTCAATTTGCAACTGTTACTTGTGGTTCCAGCATCCTACTCTCCCAGAATGGAGGGTACACATTGGTGAATTTTCATCATCCATAGTGTAAAATGGGATGAGTTTTGAAAAATTCTTCGTTCTTATTGTTTTACCGGCTTTAGGGTCTGTAAGTAGAAGCCCCGAAAAGAGAGCAGGTGCCAGATTATGGGACTTTATTTTTAATTTTTTTGGTCTATAAGTTTTTGGCACGCATAGAAATTATACGGTAGAAGAAGGTGTAGGGATCATCCCACAATTAGCTAAAAACAGGTGGCAATGTATAGTGTTGCCCAAACCAATGATTGATATTGTCTTTTTGCTGATAAGGAAGAGACACGGTCAGCTCTTTTCCTGTTTGGAACTGTGATGGGCATAAGATGACGTTAGAGAGGGCGATTTGTACTCAAATACCAATTCTGTTGAGAATAGACGCCTTCTGGGTGGACTTTAGGATAAGTTTTCAATTTGGGATTTTTTTCAGTAATGACCCCTCCATATTGTGTAAATCAGTGGCTTTCACACTTTCAATCCCCATTGAGAAACCCTTTTTCTATTGCAACTCAACACACACACACATATACACACACACTTAAAATTTTCCTGAGATAATACTTACTTTTACTATGTGCTTTGCAGGCTGATTTTTTTTTATGTTGCCATTTACTAGCTGTGACAACTTGGGGCGAGTAATCTAACTTCCTGTAACCTCAATTTTCTCAGGTAAATTAGGAATATGAATACCTCCCTCAGATTCTTTGCTAGGAATAAATAAAAATAACATAAAGTACCCAGCACTGTGTAAGAAGCAATAAATATATTCCTCTCCTTTCTTTATAAATAGTAATTGAATAATTTATATCCTAAAAGATTTATCCTAGGTTTACCTTAAGACATGATTACTGCAGTTTTTATTTAAAATATTACATTTGCGAGGCATTTTTATAAGGGAATAACTTGAATCCTGAAAAAGTGAGGTCAGTTAAGGGCTTTAAATGGTGGAATAAGTGAAAATATTCTAATTTTAGCCATCTAAATTTACTTTTTCTGAGTATATTAACTATTCTTCAAGCCACTTAATGAGGAACCTATTATTTATTACCAAAATTGAATCTTATTAAGTGCCTCAGGGTACAGGGATCAAAAAAGAAGGCACTAATTGAAGTTTAAAAAATAAGAAATTGAAGTACTATGTAAAATAGGAAATTTAGTTTTTTGAAATATCGTTGTTCAGACGCAGTTCTATGGTGAATGAAGATTAGAAGGAAAAGTGCCTTACCTGGAACATAACTATAGATTCAATGTTTGGAAACAACCAAACATCCCATTAGCAAGCGACACTGTTTATGCGTCATTTTCTTTGCAAGAAAGTGATAGATGTTGCAATCAGAGATTTGGGATAATACATCCTGCCCCCACTTTTGGGTAGGAATAATTTGACCTGCACTACAAAGTAACTATGTCTTTCTTTAATGTTCATTAGAATTAAGCATCATGCTGCATTAGAATTAAGCATCAAAAATCACACTGGAAAATTATAATGAAATGTCAAGTATAACTGACTCAAAAAATAAGCACAGAGTTTTCACTGGGATGGTTATTATCTCTGAACTAATTAAGAGGTGAATAGCACTGTGCCATTTTCAAAGTATTTTCACATTTGAAATTTGATCCTTGTAACAATCCAGAGTTTGGTAGATCAAACATTGTTACCATCTTCATTTCAAGATGTGGAAACTATTGCAGAGAAATTAAATTATTTGGCTAAGGTTTATACAGCAAGGAAGTTTTTAAAATCCCAAAAGATGCTCTTTCAACTGGTATATCCTTTAAAAGACAGAGCCAATAAGCTTGTTACATTTTGCCATAACACAGATCCCATAGAGACACATACTCCAATCTTTTCTGGACCCTCCAACAACTGAACAAGGGATTAAAGAAATCCAGTAACATCCCTCAGATGTGTGATTTCAGCAGGGCATGGAAAGTGGCAGATTTACCTGGGTTGCTTCTGTAGTCAGTCCTCCGTAAGAGTCGTGACTGACAGGTGGGTAGATTTGCCAAAAACATTAGGTTGACCGAACATCAAACAACCCTTAGCTCTAACTCCTTACCTTGTAAGGGGAACCAAGCCAGTAAGCTGCAGACTCGCCACCACATGTTGTGCTGTGCTGCTGTCACACTTTGTCAACTTCCTCTGGATTCTGAAATAAATAGAGCAGAGTGGTTTCTCTTGAAAGGGGGAGGCAGTGGCTCTGTGACCTCATATGTCTCACCTTCTCCGTCACCTCTGGAAGCCCCCTCTCAGCTGCCCCCAAAATACCTCCCAGTGGAACACTGAGGGGACCGCATGTGTCACCTCGATTGTGGAGTGGTGTGTGAGTGATGTGTTGGTGGCACAGATCTTTTTACCACACGTGGGTAGTCCTGGTAAGTCAACTTGTTGCAGGGCTTTTGGGGGAGGAGGAGGAGTGGGAGACATATTAAAGTGTTCCTGTGTAGTGATGTCGTCATATTTTCACTTTTCTAGTTTACTAAACAATTAAAATTACATAATTTTTTTTTCTGAGCTCTTGTGAATACTTTTTAACTCTGGCAGCAATTTCTAATGGTGATCAGGGGGCAGAAATCACTAACTCACATATTTACTCATTTAAAGAAACTGTATTTCCATCTGCCCATCCGTTATTCATCCACCATCCACCTCTTTATCTATCTAGCCATCTCATATGCACTGCTCTGAGATATAATCAGATAAGAAAAATAAAGCCTTGTTTTTAAAGGGAATATGATCTAGTAGGGCGAAATATGCAAATGAACAATTTTTATATTTAATTCTCATTAACTGCACAAATTGAGATAGACTTGTTTTCATTTCCAGGGACACACAGCAAAATATGAATAGATCTATTTTCTAAAGAAAATAGAGGTTAGCCTGAAATGTTTGGAAATATTTTCTGATTCTAATTGAAATTAGTGTTAATATTCTGTAAATGTGTCGACATTTTGGCTAGGGGAAATTATATCCATCAAAAATGTCTTTCAAATATTTTACCCATTCTAACACGTAGAAAGAGAATGAAAAGAGGAGAGAAAATTGAGTTTCCTTGTATAGTTTAGCAGGATATAATGTACCATTTCTCAAATTGTATGAGACTATAAATGCCTTGGACCCCCAGCTGAAAAATGCAGGTTGGTAGGGTCCACTCCAGCCTGACTAAATGAGAATCTCACTGCAGTGAGGAGCTACTGGTATATTGTACAAGGTCTCCACGTATCAGAAGGCAACTGTGAGCAACACTGAGAGTGAGAGTGCCTGGAATTGAAAGTAAGAGATGTGGGACCCAGCATAGTCTTTGCCACCAGCCGGTGAGTTAGGGCCATAGAAGGTTCTCCGTAAACACATGTTGAAAATACTGAAATTTGTGGAAGCGCAGGGAGTCTATAGGTTGCATTGTACCATCTTTCAAAATAGAGAATTGAGTTTGGTTGAGGTGACACAGTGTGTTAGTGGCAGAACTGAGAATACAAACCAAGACTTTTGAATATTTGACCTGATTTCTTCTCCCCATAACAATCCTTTCAGGAGCTTCCAGTTTTTATATTGAAGGCTCCATGGCTGTCTTAGCATTTGATGTTCCCGCTAACACCTTGTCCTGTCTCTAGAGTGGCCACGTGGTTTATTCCCCTGTAGGAAAGTGCAAGGAAAGAGGACTTAAGGTGTCTTTGGGTCTCCCTTGGAAGGTGAATTGACCATGGCTAGTTAGTAGTTTCTCACGTTTGTTTTCACCTAGAAGAGTGATATTCCTTCTAGAATTTTCTCACATTTTCAATTAGAAGAATGCTATTCCTTGTAGAATTTTCTTTTCTTTTTTAGAGTTTCTGCTACTTATTTATTTTATTTTATTTTATTTTATTTTATTTTATTGTTTTCCTCTGTACAGCATGGGGACGAAGTTACACATACACATATACATACTTTTTCCTCCCATTGTTGTGTTGCAATATAAGTATCTAGACACAGTTCTCAATGCTACACAGAAGGATCTCATTGTAAATCCATTCCAAGAGCAATAGTTTGCATCCGTTAACTCCAAGCTCCCGATCCCTCCCACTCCCTCCCTCTCCCCCGGGCAGCCACAAGTCTATTCTCTAAGTCTATGATTTTCTTTTCTGTGGAAACATTCATTTGTGCTGTATGTTAGATTCCAGTTATAGGTGATATAATATGGTATTTGTTTTTCTCTTTCTGACTTATTTCACTCAGTATGAGGGTCTCTATTTCCATCCATATTGCTGCAAATGGCATTATGTCATTCTTTTTTGTGGCTGAGTAGTATTCCATTGTGTATATATACCACATCTTCCTAATCCAATAGTCCGTGATGGACATTTGGGTTGTTTCCATGTCCTTGTAGAATTTTATAATGCTTCCTTTCTAAGCACAGGATGAAAAGGCTTTACTTTTTCTCTTTCCTCTGGATACAGTAGTGTCAGATGTGCCACCATAAAGCCAGAAACATGTCTAGACTTAGTTATTGGTTGATTTTCAAGATCTTGAGCTTGTCGCCTAACTCGAATGTATGAGGAGGTAAAAAGAAAAATAACTTTTTTAAGAAACAAAACTAAAAGTGCCATCATGGGAATTCTCATTTTAAACAAGTGGGGAAAAAAAATCTTGGACCTGGTCTGAACTAAATTCAAGGCCAGGAGAAGGGTCACTTTGCTTCTTTCTTTTCTAATCATGGTTTCTATAGTTTTCTATTTGGTTAAATGTGGAGAAGCAGGTAGAAGTACCAGAACTCAGGTGACCAGGGAATAAGATGTTCTGAGGTTGAAACCTAAATTTACAGTGTAGTTTGTCCCAATTCTATTGATTTAATGTGGTTTTAGTCCAATATCTGAAAATCAAATGGCCTCTTGTTTGAGAATGGATTCATGTGAAATTTGCCAGGTGTTCATTTCACTGTAGACAGGTAGACTTTCTCATTCTCTTCTAAAACCCAAATCCTATATGTGTTTGATTTTCCTCAATAGCTTTTAGTGGTTGCCTTTTGCCCAAAACTGATGGAGCAAACTCACCAGCTGATCATTCAAGGCCATTCACACCCTGGCCCTAATCTACACTTCAACCCCCTTTCCCACCATTCCCCCCAATATACTCATAGACAGTTCTTGTCATATTTCAAGCACACAGCACATTTTTATAGTCCTTGTTCACACTGCCTTCTCCACCTGAAATGGCCTTCTCTCTCTGGGGAGATTTTATTTGTCTCCTGAGGCCCAGATCCATTCAGCACTTCTCAGAGAGGAATAGTAACTAGTGATTTGGACTCTGGAACCAGTCTTTCCCAAATCTAAGCCTCAGTTTTCTCACCTGTGAAATGGGTAGAATGTCAGCACCTACTCAGATGGCTGATGTGAGAATTGAAGGATGTGTAGTCAATACTCTTTGAGTTAACTCTTACTATCCTCTAGCTTCCCTGAAAAGAAAAAATCCGTTCTCCACTTTTCTTTGCCCCCTTGATAGTTTCTTTTTCTGATTTCTATTATATTTAGTTGAGTATCCATGTGTCTTCCTTGCTAGCCTTCCTTGCTTATCTTTTTTTGTTGGTGCCCTGAAAGAAGAGTTTGTTTCTTTTTTACTTGAGTGTTCCTGAAGGCTGGCACTGACTCCTCATGGGATAGCTTATTGATTTTTTATTCCTTTTTTTTAGGGCCACACTTGCAGCATATGGAAATTCCCAGACTAGGTGTCTAGTTGGAGCTGCACCTGCTGGCCCACGCCGCAGTCATAGCAATATTGGATCCAAGCTGCATCTGTGACCTATACCACAGCTCATGGCAATTCTGGATCCTTAACCCACTGAGTGAGGTCAGGGATAGAACCCACATCCTCATGGATACTAGTCAGGTTCATTGCTACTGAGCCACAAAGGGAACTCCTATTTTTTTTTAATTGAGGTATAGTTGATTTACAATGTTGTGTTAGTTTCTGGTGTACAGCAAAGTAATTTAGTTATACACACACACGCATATTCCTTTTCAGATTCTTTACCTATAAGGGTTTTTACAAGATATTGACTATAGTTCCCTGCTATAGAGTAAGACCTTACTTCTTATCTATTTTATATGTAGTAATGTATGTCTGTTAATCTCAATCTTCTAATTTCTCTCTCCCCACCTTTCCCCTTTGGTAACTGACCATAACTTTGTTTTCTATGTCTGTGAATCTATTGCTGGTTTACGAATAAGTTCATTTGTATCATTTTTTAGATTCCACAGGTAAGTGATGTCGTGTAATGTTTATCTTTCTCTCCCTGACTTCACTTAGTATGATAATTTCTAGGTTCATTCATGTTGCTGCAAGTGGCATTATTTCATTCTTTTTTATGGCTAAGAAATGTGTATACACACACACACACACACACAAACATACTCACACACCCCGTATTTTCTTTATCCATTCATCTATCAATGGACATTTAGGTTGCTTCTAAGTTTTGGCCATTGTAAACAGTGCTGCTATGAACATTGGGGTGCATGTATCTTTTTGAATTATACTTTTCGTCTTTCCCAGATATATGCCCAGGAGTGGGATTGCAGGATTATATGGTAACTATATTTTTACTTTTTAAGGAAATTCCATGCTGTTCTCCATAATGGCTACATTAATTTTCATTCCCACCAACAGTGTAGAAGTGTTCCCTTTTCTCCACACCCTCTCCAGTATTTATTGTTTGTAGATTTTTTGATGGTGTCATTCTGACTGGTGTGAGGGTGAGATGAAATCTCATAGTTTTGATTTGCATTTTTCTAACAGTTAGCAATGTTGAGCATCTTTTCATGTGCCTGTTAGCCATCTGTATGTCTTCTTTGAAGAAAGGTCTCTTTAGGTCTTCTGGTTTTTTGACCTTTTTTTCATGCGGCTTATGGAAGTTCCCAGGCTAGGGGTCGAATGAGAGCTGCAGCTGCCGGCCTGCACCACAGCCACAGCAACACCAGACCCTTGAAGGAGGCCAGGGATCGAACCTGGATACTAGTTAGATTTGTTTCTGCTGAGCCACGACGGGAACTCTGGGTTTTTTTTTTTTTTTTTTTTGGTACTGAGTTATATGAGTTGTTTGTATAGTTTGGAAAACAATCCCTTGTTTGTCACATCATTTGCAAATATTTTTCCCAGTCTGTAGATTGTCTGCTCATTTTGTTTATGCTTTCCTTTGCTGTGAAAAATCTTTTAATTTTAATTAGATCACATTTGTTTATTTTTTCCTTTTATTTCCATTACTTTAGAAGATGGATCAAAAAAATATTGCTACAATTTATTTTTCCCTATGTTCTCCTCTAGGAGTTTTATATTATCTGCTCTTACATTTAGGTCTTTAATCCATTTTGAGTTTATTTTTGTATGTAATGTCAGAGAATATTCTAATTTCATTCTTTTACATGCAATTGCCCAGTTTTCCCAGCATCATTTATTGACTGTCTTTTCTCCTTTGTATATTCTTGCCTTCTTTTTTGTACTTAATTGACAATAAGTGTTTGGGTTTATTTCTGGGCTTTCTATCCTGTTTCATAGATCCATGTGTCTGTTTTTGTGACAGTACCATACAGTTTTGATTACTGTAGCTTTGTAGTTTAGTCTGAAGACCATAGTTATTTTAAAATAGCTTTATTGATATAATTGACATAATGAACTGTACATATTTAAAATATACAATTTGATAAATTTTGATATTTACATATACCCATGAAAGCATCACAATCAAAATATTGAAAATATCCATCACCCCCCAAATTTTCTCCTGCCTGTTGTAACCCTCTCTCCCATCCCTTTCCATCTCCCCTCTTCAAGCAACCACTGATCTGCTTACTGTCACTGTTCTTATGTGGCATGATTATTTTGAGTTTCTTGTGTCATGAGTTCATTCCTTTCTATGCTTGGGTGGTAGTTCATGATATGAATTTACCACAGTTTGTTTGCCCATTCACTTTAGAGGGACTTCTGGGTTGTTTGCTATAGGATAGTGTTAAATAATTGTTTATTAAATTGCATCAGTTGTAGTGAAACTTTAAATATATGGGGAACTTTCTATGTTCCCACATCAGCTTCTTGTGGTAATCCATTTCAGAGAAAAATTAGTAAGAGTGGTTAAAGTAAATGCTTGCTCTGGGAGTTCCTGTCGTGGCGCAGTGATCCACTAATCCGCCTAGGAACCATGAAGTTGCTTGTTCGATCCCTGGCCTCGCTCAGTGGATTATGGATCTGGCGTTGCTGTGAGCTGTGGTGTAGGCAGCAGACGTGGCTTGGATCCCACGTTGCTGTGGCTGTGGTGTAGGCTGGTGGCTACAGCCCCAATTAGACCCCTAGCCTGGGAACCTCCATATGCCGTGGGAGCGGCCCTAGAAAAGGCAAAAAAAAAAAAAATAGTAAATGCTTGTCCTTAATTGACACCTGTGATGTACACTCAGGTATTCTACCCAGATTCTCCCTCCATCTCTGGGAGGCTGGTTAGTTGGGTCCCTCTCTGAGAATTACCCTGAGTGGGGAGAAGCATTTTACCCAAGTCACACCTCCTCCATGGGACCCCCAAGAGGAGTTGAAAGGCCCTGTATCCTTGCCCCCAGGTAGAGTAACTGTGAAGGGAAATGGCCCAGCTCCAGAGCTCCCCTTGGGGTCAGAATTAGCTGAGGTCTTTGTTATGACAGCATCCCCATTCAGCTTCTCTTTCTGTCCCATCACAAGTGTTTTCCTGAGAGCATGGCTATCAGTTCCTACACACAAATCTCTGTCTCTGCATCCTTTTCCCAGGGAAACTGACCCACAACAGCACCTGAAACAGGTTGTCAAATGAGTGAGTGAATGAACAATAATGAACTCTCCATCTGAGATGGAAACAGGGCCCTTTTTTTCAGAGCCTAAAAGGCTGCTTGTCTTATAATTTTTTTCAGAGCATTCAAGATCTTGCTTTAAATTACCCTCTGGGAGATAATGAGTGTATCTTATTCCCCCACAGATGTGCTGTCAACTGTTTGCAAGCCTTGAGAAATGTCACAATAGTCCACTGGACCCAGATGACAAATGGTCCGTGGGAGAAATGCTGCAAGGCCGGCTTTGGGTGACATGCCCTTGTGGTTTGCATGGTCCTTCCTACTCTCATCGCCTTCACTTCAGCCTGCAGCCCACGGAGGAGCTCAGCAGGGGAGGGCAGCAGATTGTGGCTGCTTAGCGAATGGAGGGGAAAGATGAGGTTGGAGAGTAGTGGTCAGGGAGTGACCTTCTACATATTTTCTAATGGAAAAGTGTCTACTGACCCCCTTGTATGTGAAAGGTCTCACTGCTGATAGCCGATTTGTCACTCTGCTCCCCATTTCATGAAGTCCCCATGGTATGTTTTCGTACTCACAGGAGTAGCATTTGTTGGGGTGGTGGTGATGGGACAGATTTTAGAGAAATAAACATCACGCCCCTGGTCATCCTAGATTGTCGAGGGGAAAAAATTCTGAAGAGGAGATCTAGTAAGTAGGTGAAGGATGGACTGTTTTAAGGGTCAGAAAAATAGGGGATTTCCCCATGTGTAGAAGCCCCTGGGGTTTTTGCTGCAAGGACAAGAGGTGCCTAAACGTTCTTCTTAACCTTTCACAGCTCCTGTGAAACCTCTGTGGCCTTTCCCAAAGCCAGCACAAGAGGTGGCCCAGCCTGCATTTCCCAGCAGATGCAGGCCGGCCAGTTCACACCATGTTGGGATTCTCTGAGCACTGCTATAGACCTACACAGAGGGGTTGGGGAGTTTCCAAACCAGAGCAGCAGCCTCTGGTTACTAGGTACTGAGTGAGATAAAGGCTGCCTATGGGCAGCAAAACTTAGTGGGATGAGTAAGGGGTGGGAGGCGGACAGACCCAGGCTTGTCACTTGGGCCCCGAGGAGATGCCTTGTCTCCTGGCAGCCACGTCTTCATCTGTCAAATGGGGAGGGTCATTACAGCATAAGGGGAGGTACGAATCCAGCACACTCTCCAATGTGCCCAGCATGGTGGCATGTGCTCCATACATCCTTAGATTTCAGGTGGCTGGAGCAGCATTTTGTCCCCATAGGAACCGCAATAGGTTAGATGTGCTGGAAAAGGAAAGGGCCCCCTAAGCTTTTGTTCTTCAGGCTTCGTTCTGAAACTTCCTATAATCAAACAGGTCATTCTGAAAACAGAGCCCATGTAAGAGCTGATTTCAGAAGGAAATGGACCTCAGGGCAGCAATTGCAGCTTCAAGTCTTGGCTCACAATTCTCCCAGGATGACTGACACACCCCCTCTGGGGGGTGGGAGGGGCCTTCATGTACAAACAAGGAACCCAGGTCTCCCCTTGTGCCTCAGTGTTCTGTTCTGTTCTGGAAGGTCTTAAAAACTTCTATAAAAAAAAAAATTTTCAAACTATTAGTCCAGGCTCTGGAGCCAGGCTGACATGGCTGGAATTCAGCTCCAAGAAATCCAGCCAGGTGACCTTGGGCAGGTTGTTGAATCTAAGACTCAGTTTCCTCTTTTGTCAGCTGGGAATAATAATTGTTGAGAAGATGCAAGAAATTTACACAGGTAAAGTACTTAGAGGAGTGCCTGGTAGGGATAAGCCCTCACTAAATGCTGGCTGTTGCTTTGCCAGCTACTGGACACCACTGATCCATTCATTTGTTAGGCTGTGGGAATGGTTTCTAGGCTGGACTCTGCCACAAAAATCCAAACAAAATCCAAATATTTCACCATGGCCGACAATAGAGATGGGCAAACTTTTTCTATAAAGCACTAAGTAGTGAATATTTCGGGCTTTGCAGGTCTTCTGTGCTCTTGTTCTCACCCCTGCCTTTGTATCGGAGGCACAGCTGGAGGCAAGATGGTCATGGCGAGCCTGGCTGTGTGCCAATGAAGCTTTATTAGAGACTCTGGATTTCCTATAATTACTGAGCTGTGTCCTGAAATAATAGTCTTCTTTTGATGTTTTTCAGGCATTTAAAATTATAAAAACATTCTTAGCTGGTGGGCCAGACCAACACAGGCTGTGGGCCAGATTCTGCCAGTGGGTGATAACTTGCTGAGACCTGGTGTTCAGGACCCCGTGTTTAGGGGTCTGCCTTTCTCTCCAGCCTCGTTTCCCCCACTTTCTGCCATGCTCATGAGGGTTTAGCCCCCCACCCTTTCTGTTCCAACCCTTAGCTCCTTCCCACTTGGGGGCTTTGGCACGCATTCTGTCTCCCCAGCACCCCACTCAGCTCCTCACCATGACCTGCTTCCACTCAGCTCAACTGCTGGTTTAACTGCTATGGCTCAAGAGCACCGAAGCTGACCAGCCTGTCTAAAGTTGCACCCCTTGTGGAGTTCCTGATGTGGCTCAGCAGCTTAAGGATCCAACATTGTCTCTGTGAAGATGTGGGTTCGATCCCTGGCCTCACTCAGTGGGTTACTGGTCTGGCGTTGCTATGGCTGTGGCATAGGCTGGTCACTGCAACTCTGATTCGACCCCTGGGCCAGGAACTTCTATATGCCACAGGTGCAGCCTTAAAAAATAAATAAAAAATACAGTTGCATCCCTTGCCCCACACCCCTTCCAAATGTACCCTCTATCCTATAATCCAGGTTTTTTTTTTTTTCCTAAACAACTTTGATCAACCTCTGTAATTATCTTGTTTACTTATGTAATCATTCAATCTCCCAATTCCACCAAAGCGGGACCTTGCTTTTTGATTTGTCCCTGTAGCTCCAGCCTGCCACCTGCTAGGAATGTAGCATTTCAGTTAGTGTTGTAGCGTGAAGGATAAACCCATGGCCTCAGTATCTTAATGTCTTACATTCTCGAACAATGAGTTAATAACATCTGAGCTCCTTGCTTTCAAAAGTTGTTATGAGGATCAAATGAGAATGTGTTTTGGTTGTTCCATTTTGTTTTGTTTTGGTCTTTTTTTGCCTCCCCAGGGCATATGGAATTCCTGGGCCAGGGATCTGATCTGAGCTGCAGTTGCAATGCCAGGTCCTTTAACCCACTGTGCCAGGCTGGGGATGGAACCTGCATCCCAGCGCTCAGAAACAAGGTTGGATCCCATTTCGCTATAGTGGGAATTCCTGGGAATGTGTATTTAAAGCTGTAAACAGTTATACGAAGGACGGTGATAAAAGCATTAAGGCAGTAGACAAATCACAGAATTCAACCAACACATGCACTCTTACCTTTTTCTTCTTCCTACAACTTATGCGAAAAATAGTAAAGCAATGCCAGTATGCATAAATTCCTTCTTTATTCCCTGCTCCTGGTAGTCCCCACAGACAAGGGGAATGGCTAAATGTGTGGTTTTATCTGGGCCTTAGCAAGAGCAATTATTTTTAGCACCTAGTATCTTTTTATTATTAGCCTGTGATATTAGGCATCTTATATTATCCCACTTGATACTCACAAGCATGCTACAGAAAATCATTCTGTGCCCACTGTTACAGATGATGTGAGACTAAGGAAACTAGCAAGCAGCTGAGCCAGGATCATAACTCGGCTTTATCTGACTCTGGAATTAGGCTTCTCTGATATAATGCCAAGCTCCTCTCCCGAGATACCTAGGCTTTCTGGATTATCCTAGCGATGCAATGACAACCAACAAGCTACATAAACCTTGGCATCCTTTCATGGCCAGGAGCAAGCCATCTGGGTTTTACATGTTTATTTTGGGCAAAATGACGTATTTTGTTTCTTCCTAAGGATGGCTGTTTTTTGCTCCTCAAGCAACTTTCACAAAAAAAAAAAAAAGGAGACCTTTTTTTGCTTACTGAAGCTTAAACAAATCCAAAGCACAATGATCCACTTTTTTTTTGGATGTGCAGGCAGCCTTTGCATATATCACAAAAGGCAAAATGAGTTTGAGAATCTGTCAAGCAGAGAACAGCCGAGAACCAGCCACCAGGCTAACCATAGCTTGGTCATTTGTCATATATGAGCATTAGCTGTTAGGTTTCCTCAGAAAGTAAACCCTGGCAGAGTTGGGGCCAATTGTACCGATGAAAACCTGTGTTCGTGTTCTGGGCATACATGGCTTATTTTAAAACCTATTAGCTTAACATATCATTACTTCAAAAATGGGGTCTAGGAGTTCCCATTGTGGCTCAGTAGGTTAAGAACCTGACTTGTGCCCATGAGGATGTGGGTTTGATCCCTGGCCTCTCTCAGTAGGTTAGGGATCCAGTATTACTATGAGCTGTCATGTAGGCTGTAGATGTGACTCGGATCTGGTGTTGCTGTGGCTGTGGTGTAGGCTGGCAGGTGCAGCTCCAATTTGACCCCTAGCCTGGAAACTTCCATATCCCACAGGGGTGGCCCTAAAAAGAAAAAGGGAGGGGGGCGTGTATGATTTTTGGTAGTGTGGAACCCAGTTTGAGCTGGAATTGCCCTCTCTCACCCAAATTCTTCATGCATCCTTCCTATCTGGTCAGTGGGTGGTGGTAAGGGAGAAAGGCTGGCACGTGGGGCAGAGGAAGCATTTTGGAGCTTGCTCTTTCACTCGTGGGTGGGTTTTCACCTCTCCAGCCTGGACGGTTCAGAGAGCTGCCCCACCAGAAGGGACCAGAGACCTACGGTGCTGCTGAAGCATCTTCTCATTTCCATCAGTGGCAAGTGCTCCTCTGGCCCCCTGAGGGAAGAACCCCACTCTTCCTGGACATTCACAAAATAACGATGACCACAGTAACGTGCAACGACAGGACAGGGGTAAAGACCACTCAGAATGTAATATGAGATCGCTCTGCATCCACTGAGAACACAGTTTCTCTTTATTAAACCATCTAGGAACCACTTAAAGGGAGATGCTCATGGAATGGAATGAACTAATTACAATGGTGCCGTCGCTGTATCAAGAGGAAGAGCACGCAGCCCAGAAAGCACAGACGCCACAGGTAGTTTACAAGGAATTTGGCAATACAGTTAGGCGTGGTTTCCTATGTTATAATTACAAGCCCCTTTCACCAAATAAATACATCTGAATCACATAGAAAACTAATGATACAACAGCTTTATAAATGAGAAAGGAACTAATATATTTCCCCAAACAGCAGGTTTAGAATGGTGTAAGGGTAACCAAAATGCTTCAGGATGGTGTTCCTCTCCTGAGTGGCAGTCAAAGGAAGAACCAGTACATATGTCCCATTGTACGTATATATGTATCCTGTACAGAGTCCAAGAAATTGAGCAGCTACAAAAATTCCAATTTCTGTGTGAGTAATGGCAGCTACAGGGTACGGTGTAAAACATTTGTAAGAACCGATGTATATTAAGTTTGATTATTCATCATCATTTTAAGCCTACACACACTGAATGTAATATTGTATGTTTTTAAAAAATCAGGTTACGTCCTCTGCATGTAGAGGCCATTTTTCCCCTTCCCTTGAATTTTCATTAGAGCTAGTCACCACCCTAGGAAAATTCAGTATGTTGAAGGGTTGAAAAGAAGCCAATCCAATTGTAATCCCTTGTTTAAACACAAAAAGCCTCTGCCATCACCTAACAAACTATCCCCCCATCACCTTCGTAAAATGAACACTGACCCAAATAGATAGCCAATCACTCTTTTCCCCACGCTCCTCCGCCCGTCTCCTCCCTCCCGGCAAGGCAGCCCCACTGGTGGCTCCGAGTTCTCACACGTGGGCAGGACCACAATTTAAATGCAAATAACCCTGCGCCTCATTATCTGAGAAGTTGGTGCAGACACAGTACAGTTTGTGACCGTGCCTGTGAAAATTAAAGGAGGTTCATCTGTATTCTAACACACGCATGACTTAGAGTAAATTCAAAAGAGCAATTCATCACGGCTTCTAAATTAAACACTGGCGTTGCAGCGTGCCTAGGTTACAAGGAAAGCCTCCCTTTTTACCACGCAGGGACGTCTTTCTACAAAGGCCAGGAGATAGGAACTTCTCTGACAGTAGTTCTTCAGTTAGTTCCCAGTGACACTAGCTCATAGAACTAAGAGACTTCATGTACGACGAACGCAGCTAGTTGAGTGGAAAAGATACATTTATGGTAATGCTAAGCAACAAGTGGATGACAATCTGTATACATTCCAAATACCGCTGATAGGAAAAGGACCACATTGGCCTAAAATGCAAGAAAATCATCAAGAACAATTTACCAGACTGACATCGCTCCAGAGGATATTTTTTTTTCTTTTTTTCTTTTTTGCAAAATCGTCTTTCAAATATAAGGTTACTTTAAAATAATTCTTTGGTTAAAGTATAATTAAAATAAAAACTAGAAACTCCTCTAAGCCTTTCAATACAGGGTGAAAAATACCCCCTCCCCTCTTTCAGGCCATCAGATGGCCATTTAATCAGCCATTCAGATTCTATGAATCTAAATGTAATGGAAAACACTGTATTCTGAACTCCTTGCTGGGGTGAAGCAATAAGCTCCTAGCTACCAAGGCAGTGATGGAGAAGAGAGCCTGGGAAAATGAATCCCCCAGCCTGTGCATTAAGATGGGCCAATTATTCTAGTCTGGAGAGGAATAGATGCGGCATTTTGAAATCACTGAAACCAAAGTCTATCTGTGAATAATGCTGGGCCATTAGTGGGTTGATGTGGTGCACTTGTATAAGCAGCAGACGGTGTCAGATTTTTAATCCCAGATTAAATCCTGTAGTTAATTTCATCTCAGTTTATTTCAGATAACTGTCTACACTTAAAAAAAAAAAAAAATCCTCTCTACCAGAAACCATTTGGTTCTTTCTTGACATTCTCTTCCTTGCTTCCTCCTTCCTCCTCTCCCACCTTCCTTCTAGCCCCTCAAAACACCTGTGAACACACATCAGCCTCAGATCAAAAAGAACCAGCCTAAACTTCACGAGTTGTAATAGCCACTTAGAATCTTTAGATGGATAGAAAATCATGTAATACAGCTGTCTGCTCCTTTTATTACACATAGATTCAACATGATTTCCAAAGAATTTCTCAGTTGGAGTCCATGTTTGGTTCGTCAAATAGGTAAATGTGAAAAGAGAATTTAATGAGAATTCAAATCATTCAGGCTATTCTGATCAATCTGGATCATTAAAGCAGAGAAATAAACTGTCTTAGGGTTGTCCACCTAAATTACTTAGAAAATTACTTCTGATCTCTGCCTTCCTTTGCTCCTGTAAATGATAGCTTAAGGCTCTGTCTATATTGGACTTAGGACCATAGCCCATCTAAACCAAGGGGCCAGGTCGTCACACCTAAGACCAGTGAGAGGGAGGGAGAAGATGACCTATTCTGAAATGTGTTTTACACACATATAGACCCTGCCCAGCACATGCGGCTCCAGTTTTCAAGTGAATATGAGATGTTCAAGCATTATGCTGAGCACTGAAAGTCCAGGAGAATTTGTAGAGAATCTAATAAATATTATAGGTCTGATTATAGTGCATTCACCTCATTACAGATGACGGAATGCCTGGCAGCAACATTACATTGGCCATGAGGTGACTTTCCTCTTAAAGTCTTTAATGTGAGCATTCTCCGCCCCCCCTTCCCCCCTCTATTTTAAGATGAAAACTTTCACATTAATCAGTAATGTCAGCACAGAGTTATTTCTAGACCCAGAAGCTGGATCGGTGTTTGTGCAATGCTGGAAGAAATCAAGATTTCTTAAAATGCAGAATTCATGATATGCTTCTCTAAGTGACTTCGCAACAACAGCAGCAGCAGTAACCCTCTTGCTGATTAACATACAAAGCCAGAATCCTCTCACTTCCTCTTCTTTTCAAGGATCATCAAATTCTAGTTTCTAATAGCCTAGATCTATTTTTATATACCATGCGTTTTATGCACTTGGGTTTTAAAGTTATTTAATGCTACAATATATATTGACTTGTTTCATATGAATGTTCCCTTTAAATGCTGGGCCCTCATTTTGCGCATACAGTCTACAGTGAACGCTGTCATACCAGACCATCGTCTGCTGCCCACAGCAGTCAGCTAGGCCCACAATGAACTAGACATTGATAACTGATGTTTTGGCTTGATTGTCATGTATTTTTCTTTTAAATAAACTCCCTCTAAATTCAGGAAGCAAGTGTGATGAGATATCCCAGGATGTGGGTCTCTCTACTTTGCTTAAGCAGCCCTACCTGTGTATTTTAAATTATCATAGAAAAACAAACGAATAAAAACAACAGCACAAGGAGCAGTGCAGTTGTGACTGTCATCATTTAAGTTAGTTCCCTGACTCCGTTTTATATCCCTGGCCGTGACTGATGCATTTGCGGACGTTCTGTTATGATTGACATATACTGTGAGCGTACAATGACCTGACCCTTGGTGTGGTTTGTAAAGATGTCCATATTGCACAAGAATGAGCTTCTTGCTGACTCAAATGATGTATGTAGCACACATCTTTTGAAAATGTCAACATCCTTGACCAGTTCACATGGTCTAGACGCGCGGGGCAAAGACAAGCAAGTCACGGAGATTTCGAAGTGCTGTGGCTCGTTAGGCTACAACACGGAGAACCCCAAGTCACTTGATAGTGTGCAAGTTCTTCGCTCCTATGATTGAACACGTCACACATTTATCTTCCTCCTGAGTATCCAAAAGTGCCTTGGAGAGCAAAAAAATGCTTTGCCTCCCCATTTCACAGATAGAAGCAAGGGGGTAGGACCATAGCAAAAAGCTGCAGTCAGCTGCTCTAGAGAAAATGTGATGTGGCGGGACCAGGGCGAAGGTTAGAGGCCTTGAGCAGACGTCTTGGGCCAGCAGCACTGGTGTGTGGGTCATACTGAGGGTAGAAATTGATGGGAAACCTAAGGACAAACCCGTGTGGGGACATGTTTCCTAATAACCTTAAAAGAACTCCTCAGCTTGGCTTTAACTGGAGCTCGGAATTCGAAAGAAAATCCCATCACTGAACCCGCAGCTTGGTGTCCCTCCTGCTGGATTCTCTCACATCCTTCTTCCTGCATCCTTCTTCCCACATCCCTCCTCCTGCATCCTTCCTCGGAGTGGGCTGGCAGCCCCCTTGGGGAGGACTCAGGCTCTTTAGCCAGCATAGCTGGAAGGGGGAGAACATGCTTTGCTGTCGCAGGTGCCCGGATGTAGGATGATAATTCTAGAAAGCCTTGTTTGCTAGGCAAGAGTCCAGAGAGGATGAATTTTATCCCTGAATCAAGTCTTTCTTTCCTCGACACAGACTCATCCTAAGAACGGTAAAGCTTGAAAGGAAATATGCTAAATTATTCTGAGCTGTCCACTTAGGATGTGGTGCAGACTTTCCCACTGTTACTAAACACACAAAAAGACACTTCTCCCAAAGCCGACACTTCTCCCAAATCCTTTCTCAAGCCTTTTCTTTTTGTTCACTCTTGCGGTTTATTCTTGCAGCAAGGTCTCTCTCCAGTTGAAGCCCCCAGTTGGTCCATGGGTAAGAGGAAGAATAGGTGGGTCTGTCAGCTGCCAAATTCCAGTTTCTCCTAATTCTTCACAGGAACAAAACCCCAAGTATGGGATCTGAAGTAAGATAGGAAAGAAAGGGAAAATCGGAAACAGAGGGTTAATGCTTTAACTTTTATTTAGACAAAGGGATAATCAAAGGAACGTATAGGGGCTTTGTAGGCAAGCATCCCTTCTGAAAAAATCAGTAAAGCAAATGAAATGGATAAAACTGGTAATTTATAAGGAAGAGTATTTGCAATCCAAGAGAATTCTTCAGAAGGATTCATTAAATGGTGAGCTCTCCTAGTGCAATTAAGTAATTGTTTATAGATTTGTTTCTTAATAGCATGGGAGGAAAAGAAAAGACATCATCTATAAAGCTAGGGTACTAGGAATTAATTCCGAATTGAAAGTCATGCTAAAAACCCAGCTCAGACATTTCAGAAATCATACTTGGACAATGGGAAAGATTATTCAATTTAAAAAAATTGTTTTCTCTTGCTTTATTTATTTATTTATTGGGGCACGAGTACCTAACATTCAAAGCTGAAGCTGTGCCCTTCCTGACTTCAGTAGTCATGGCATTTCAAAACACATTTGAGTGGGTGTCCGGAGCTGCCTTTATAAATAAGACCAAAAAAAAAAAAAAAAAATCTCTGCCCTCAAGCAGCTTACAGGCTAATGGGAAGGACAGACACAGAAATTAGTTTTTCACAAATGAGAAAGGAATTGCAATTGAATCTGAACCAGGTTCTTCGGGGACAGATAAAGGAAGCATGGAATTCAGCCTGGAGGGAAGTGTGTGGGAGGATGGCTGACAGGAAAACCTCTCCCACAGGCTGGAGCGGGGGCGATCCAGATGTGTCGGTCAGCGGCGGGCTTTCTGTCTCACTGCCTTGGGTTTGCCTTTCAGCCTGATCGTTTTGAATCACGGCTTCCTGTGGCCTACCAGCCAGGACCTCTCCTCCAGCTAAGCTCTCAGATGCTGCGTGCTGGCCCATGCACCCCTCTTTATCCAATCCATGGTCTCTCAGGGAAATTCAGACAGTCTGCTTATGATTCTCTTTCCTCCATTTGAGCTCCCAGAAGCTAAAACTAGCTCAAATACATCTTTTCTTTTTTTTTTTCCCCCCCATCTTACCCAAGGCCTGATGAAGTGCCTTAAAGAGAGTCCCACTCAATACATCTTGGTTAAGTGAACCAATAAATGTGTCTTCCCAGCTCAGAGTCGACACATGCTCCAAAGAACTTTGCTTCCAGCCAGCACAGAACTGTTCTAAAACCGTAAGGCATTGCAGGCCCCTGAAGTGCAAGTAGGAATTACCTTTCGGACCATTTGTACAAAGTCCTTGGAGTTCTGAGGTGACAGGCCCTGAAGTTGGCAGGTACACGCCTCAAGGGAAGATGCATGGGCCACAATCAGGATATTATTTCCTGGAGGCAAAAAAGCAAGACTGGGGAGACTGCTTCTATGCAGACCCATGTAAACCTTCTAAGTGCTCGAGCCCAGTGTTCCAGGGAGGGGCAAACATTCTCAAGATGAAGACTATTTGGCCAAGCAACATTTTGAAAATGCTTTGTATCGTTAAGATAGCCTCATCTTATTTTAAAAAACAAAACACTTTGGGAGTTCCCATCATGGCTCAGTGGTTAACAAACCCAGCTAGTATCCATGAGGACTCACGTTTGATCCCTGGTCTTGCTCAGTGGGTTAAGGATCTGGTGGTGCCGTGAGCTGTGGTGTAGGTAGCAGATGCCGCTCGGATCTGGCATGGCTGTGGCTGTGGCGTAGGCCGGCAGCTGTGGCTCCGATTAGGCCCCTAGCCTGGGAACCTCCATAGGCCATGGGTGTGGCCCTAAAAAGACAAAAGATAACAACAACAGCAAAAAACACTTTTAATCTTAAGGCGATTAGATTCACAGGAGGTTGCAAATCACATTTTATACATTATGCATATTTTATATATACCATATATTACATAATATGTGTATACATATATGTGTGTGTATGTGTATATTAATATACATAGTATACACACACACACACACCAGGGAGGTGCCATGCACCCTTCATGCAGGCTCCTCCAATAGTAACATCTTGCCTAAGGTGCACTATCAGAACTAGGCAATGAATGCTACAACCCACATAGCTTATTCACATTTCACCAGGTTTACCCCAGTCAATCATATATGTAGCTCTTTGTGACCACCACTTCAATAAAAATGCAAAACTGCTCAATGTTTACAAGGCTCTCTGCTATTTCTTCTAAGAGTTTTTGACCTTGCTGCTGTGGAGCTCTGAGCACTTGAGGCTTTCTAGTTAATGGAACACACGGAGTATCTTCATAGTGGGGGTGGGTGGTACCACTGCCATGGGGGTGATGATGGGGTGGGTGGTACCACTGCCATGGGGGTGGCTTCTGCGTGACAACTGAGAGATGGGAAACAGCCATAAGGCTGCTGACCAGAGCTGCCCACTGTTAACATTCTGGTGCATGTCAATCCAGCCTTTGCTCTAGGAAGATAAGTATTTTACGTGGGGGAGGGGGGGATGGGAATGTGCATATTCTTTTCTCATCTGCCTTTTTCACTAAAAAAATTATAGCCCCACATATCATTAAATATTTGAGTTCAATGATTATAAAATTCAACAGCAGCTTTGAGTCTTAGAAAACACTGCTCTTGGCTGGTGATAGCAGTGACAGTGTACGTATTTGCGTCGGTGTGTTTTTGTGTGGGGTGTCCATGCTTCTAGATCAAATTAGAGGCAAGACAGTGTTATGCTAGAGACCTTCTGGATATTGCAATAGAGAGCCTCCTTCACAGAGTACTAGATAAATTATTGTGCAAGATATATAATATGACTTCATATAGTAAGCATCAACCATGGAATATCCACCATTTTGGACACTTGAGAAAATAGTACAAACTTAACATGAAAGAATAAGAGAGTCTGGAAATATTTTTCTTTTCCTATGAAGTGAGTTTGCCAAAGTACATTGAAACATCTCGAGTAGCCTATTAACTGATGGAGAGAGAAATGATCACATATTTAAGGATGGTGTCCAAAATAATACCCACCTTTACTTTTACATTCGCTTATTATTTCTTTTGTTACTTGGAAACTCCTGCTGATATAGGTGTCATAGGATTCTGAAACCACTAATTTGCTGACTGGAATGTGAGGTCTGCAAGAGAAAAACGAACAAAGGCAATGAAAACATTTTGATCCCAAGACAAAGCAATTGATATTACTCTAAATTGTATCTCAAGACCTTTCTAAATTCCCATATTTCTGTTTATCCATTTCCCCCAGAAAGGACAGAGTATGTATAGAGAAGAATATTTCAGCTGTATATAGAAGTGGGGTTGAAATGTGCAGATATAGAAATAAAGGCCATGTGTGCCTGGTGCCAGAGTGACCAACTGAAAAATGAAACATTCGGTGCAGGCTTCTCTTTCCGGATGAACTCATAAGCAGTTCCTAATTTGACTGTCCATCAGTCCTAGGTCGTATAAATAAGAAGCCAAGCAGAGGTTAGATGTCTTTATCTATTCAGATGGCCAGAGATCTCCCAAGCCTCTCTGTCGTAGGGTTACATAGGATAAGCAGTAAAAATAGGTTTTACTTAATTTTCCCCCCAGTTTTATTGGAATGTAATTGATGTATAACATGGTATAAGTTTAAGGTATACAATTTATTGATTTGTACATTTAAACATTGGAAAATGATTCTCACTATAGCCTTAGCTAGCTCTGGGACCTCTATCATGTCACATAATTACCATTTCTTTTTCGTGGTGGGAACATTTAAGCTCTACTCTCTTAGCAGCTTTCAAGTGCAGTGTGGTTAACTATCATCACAATGCTGTATTTTAGATCCCCAGAACGCAGTCATCTTAGTTAACTGTAAGTTAGTAGTCTTTGACCGATCTCTCCCCATTTCCCCCTCCTCATGGTCCCTGGTCTGTTGGTGGGTGTCCACGCTGCTCTGCTGTCTTTCTCCAAGTTTGGCTTTTTAAGATTCCACATATAAGTGATGTGGTGCTATCTTTGGGAGATCCTATTTTCATTTCCTCTGGATAAACCCCAGAAGTGGGATTGCTGGATCACATGGTAGTTCTATTTTTAATTTTTTGAGGAACCTCCACTACCGTTTTCCATAGGGGCTGCACCAATTTACATTCCCACGACAGGGTAGGAGGGTTGCCTTTGCTGCACATCCTGGCCAACACTTGATACCCCTTGTCTTCTTGATGACAGCCATTCTAACAGTGTGGGGGGGCCACCTCATTGTTGTTTTGATTTGCATTTCCCTGAGGATTAGTGATGAGCACCATCTTCTTTGGAAAAAAAGAAAAATCCAGCTCCTCTTTTTAAATTGGATTTTTTTAAACTATTGAGTTGCATGAGTTCTTCATATATTTTAAATATTAGTCTCTTATAAGAGATATGATTTGCAAGTATTTTCTCCTATTCTGTAGGTTGCCTTTTCATTTTGTTGATTGTTTGCTTTGTAGGAGGTTTTTAGTTTGATGTAGTCCTACTTAGTAATTCTGCTTTTTATTACTTGTGCTTTAGTTGTCATATCTAAAAAAAAAAATCACTGCCAAGATCAATGTCAAGGAGCTTTTCCCCTTATGTTTTCTTCTAGGAGTTTTATGGTTTCTTTCTTTAAGTCGTTAATCCAATTTTTGAGAGTGGTGTAAGATAGGGGTTGAATTTTGTTCTTCTGCATGGTTATCCAGTTTTCCCAACAGGATTTATTGAAGTCTACCTTTCCCCATTGCATATTCTTGGCTCTCTTGTCAAATATTACTTGACTGTATATTTGAGGGTTTATTTCTGGGCTCTCAATTCTGTTCCATTGGTCTGTGTACCTGTTTTCATTTTTTTCTTTTTAGGGCTGCACCTGAGGCATATAGAATTTCCCAGGACAGGGGTCGAATTGGAGCTGCAGCAGCCAGCCTATGCCATAGCCACAGCAATGCCAGATCCAAGCCATGTCTTTGACCTATGCCACAGCTTGCAGCAACACTGGATCCTTAACCCATTAAGCAAGGCCAGGGATTGAACCCACATCCTCATGGATACTAGTCAGGTTCTTAATCTGCTGAGCCACAGAGGAACTCCTGTGTGTTTATTTTTTATGGCAGTACCATACTATTTTGATTAGTATAACTTGAAATCAGGAAATGTAATGCCTCCAGTTTTGTTGTTTTTTGTCAGGTTTACTTTCTTAGATTTGTCTTTTGTGGTTCCATGCACATTTTAGGACTATTCCATTTCTGTGGAAAAGTTCCATTGGAATTTTGATAGGAATTACATATGATCTATAGATGGCTTTGGATAGTATGGACATTTTAATATTAATTCTTCTGACCCATGAGCATAGAACATCTTTCCATTTGTGTCTTCTTCTTCAATTTTTTTTCATCAAAGTTTTATAGTCTTTGGAGTTCCCTGGTGGCACAATGGGTTAAGGATCCAGCATTGTCACTACTGTGGCTCTGGTTACTGCTGTCATGCAGGTTCCATCCCTGGCACAGGAATTTCTACATGCCATGAGCTTGACCAAATAAATAAATAAATATTATAGTTTTCAGTATATAGATCTTTTACTTCTTTGGTTAAATTTATTCCTAAATATTTTATTGTTTTTGATGCTATTGTGAATGGGATTGTTTTATTTCTTTTTCAGATGGCTCATAGTTAGTGTATAAGAACACAACTGATTTATTTATTTGTTTGTTTTGTCTTTTCTAGGGCCGATCCCTCAGCATATGGAGGTTCCCAGGCTAGGGATCGAATTGGAGCTGTTGCTGCTGGCCTACGCCAGAGCCACAGCAACGCAGGATCTGAGCCGCATCTGCGACCTACACCACAGCTCACGGCAATGCTGGATCCTTAACCCACTAAGTGAGGCCAGGGATTGAACCCGCAACCTCATGGTTCCTAGTCGGATTCGTTAACCACTGAGCCACGACGGAAACTCCCACAACTGATTTTTTTTTTTATGTTGATTTTGTATGCTGTGACTTTGCTGAATTTGTTGATTAATTCTGACAGTTCTATGGTAGAGTCTTTCAGATTGTCTCTATATAAGATCATATCATCTGCAAACAAAGTCAGTTTTAGTTCTGCCTTTCCAATTTGGATGCCTTTTATTTCTTTATCTTGCTCAATTGCCCTGGCTAGGACTTCCAGTACCATGGTAAGAGTAGGCATCCTTCTCTTGTTCCTGATCTTAGAGGAAAAGCTTTCAACATTTCACCACTCGGCACAATGTTAGCTATGGGCTTGCTGTATACAGCCTTTATGATGTTGAATATCTTTATCATGAAAGGATGGTGTATTTTGTCAAATGCTTTTTCTGTTGAATATTTTTATCATGAAAGGATGGTGTATTTTGTCAAATGCTTTTTCTGCATCTACTGAGAAGATCATATAATTTTTATCTTTTATTCTACTAATGTAGTATATCACATTTACTGATTTTTGTATGTTGAACCATCCTTGCCTCCCAAGGATAAATCCCATTTGATCGTGGCGTATGATCCTTTTGACATGCTACTGAATTTGGTTTGCTAATGTTTTTGTTGAGAATACTGGTCTGTAGTTCTCTTTTCTCATAGTATTCTTATCTGGCTTTAGAGTCAGGGTGATGCTGGCCTCATGAAATGAGTTGGAGAGTTGTAAAGAGTAGATTTTAGGGCTATTGGAGTTGTGAGCTAAAAAGATCGTCACGGGTTTTTTCCTTTTCTTTCTCTCTTAGTTTGAACACAGACCACAATACCTGGCACTAGGAGAAGCCCATTCCTCTGTTTGAGGAGCTCTCAGCGTGTGGTTGAGATGAGCAGGCTAGTGCTGTAAGTGGTCATTATGACCCAGTGTACAAAAGCACCTAAGAGGATGACCACATCAAAGCCTTCCCATCATGGTGACCCTGAATGTCTTTAATCTTAGTCACTTCTGTTTCTGCCTTCCTTTACTATTTAGTTTTCTGGTCTACGAGATGTTTATCTTGTTTTTGAATACAGCTATATCATAGCTTTTCTTATTTTGGCTTTCATTGTTGCTATTTAGTGCACGGAGATGCTAGTGAGTTCTCAAAGTAAATTCACATGGCATCTTCAGCAGATTACATTGCTGCTGCTGCCGCTGCTGCTGCTAAGATTTACTGAGAGGTTCCCATGTGTCAGGCTCTGTGCAAAGCATCCTACTTGCTTTCCTGGAATATAGCCTTCTGAGCAATGCCTTTTAATTATTTTTTAAAGTATAATTGATTTACAATGTTGTGCCAATTTCTGCTATATAGCAAAGTGATTCAGTCATACATATACATTCTTTTTTAATATTATTTAAAAATACAGGAGTTCCCGTCATGGCTCAGTGGTTAACGAATCTGACTAGGGGCCATGAGGTTGCAGGTTTGATCCCTAACCTCGCTCAGTGGGTTAAGGATCTGGTATTACTGTGAGCTGTGGTGTAGGTCGCAGACGAGGCTTGGATCCCGAGTTGCTGTGGCTGTTGCTGTGGTGTAGGCCGGCAGCTATAGCTCGGATTAGACCCCTAGCCTGGGGACCTCCACATGCTGCAAGTGTGGCCCTAGAAAAGGCAAAAAGACAAAAAAAAAAATACAGAATGCTTCATGAATTTGTATGTCATCCTTGCAGAGGGGCCATGCTAATCTTCCCTGTGTCATTCCAATTTTAGTATGTATGCTGTCAAACCCTTTTTCAAATCCTGAGTTTAAGGATGACAAAACTGAGGCTCAGAAAGGCTACAGATGACTTGCTTTTGCTTACATCAAAAGCTTAAAGCTTGGATTTGAACTTGGATCTGCAATGAACACCTATAAAGTTATCCTCCACTTTGGATGGCTTTTGACAGTGTCCTCCTTGAGGCAGCCTATCTGTGCACTTGGGTTTACTGTCCAGAGAGGAAGGATGCTGTTGCGTTTGAGGGAATCCTGCCTTCATCTAAGTAAAATTCTCTCAGCAAGCATACTTCTCCTAGGAAACAACCTTCTGAATCTCCTAACACTCCAGGGGCTAGGGAGAGACATGAATCACTGCTCGTTAGGGACGGGCCTCGTTGTTCTGGAGCAAACTGTTTCTTCCCATCCCCACTTCTCATCCAGTTCCATTACCATTTACATCACCTGGTCTTCCAGGAACCCCCCACACACTGTGACAAAAGGCCTCTTTGTATGGCCCAGGGAGTCACTGTAAGGGCGAAACCACACTGTAAAGAACAAGACTTGTATACGTGGAGAACTAGCAGGTGCTGGGATCCAGTTCCTCCTGATCAGTTCTTGCTTTGAAGTTGAACCTGTGAATGGCTTTCTTGTTTGAACAGAAAACAGTTTGACTGTCCCAGTGTGGGTGGGACAGTCAAACTTCTCTCACTCCTGTTGGAAGCATCCATCATGCTTCTGACCACACCTGCAGGACCCATGTGTACGGTTGAGTCTGTGTGGTTCTCAGACTCAAGTGGGCCTCCAGCCACCAACTAGACCTGGAACCCAAAGCTCTGGGTACTCAGGCAGTATCCTTGGAACAGTGCTCTCCCCGGTGCACCCTCCAACTCCCAGCCTGCTTTGGTCTAGGCTCTAGAGCCAACTTCTGCCCTGACTCCTACACAAAAGTTGGATTTGTTGCCCCTCTAATACCCCAGCTGCAGTGCCACCCGCCTCCTCCCCTTTCCCTTCCTCCCTCTCAGGGCTCTGCTCTGAAGCCCCATCCAACCAACTGGTGTGTATTTTGTTTTTTTCTGCCTTGCTCCTTCCCGCCCAGCTCCACCAGGGCTGCTTTCCACACCCAGGCCCCAGGCTGGGTCTTGTTGCCTGTGGATGACGCGTGTATATTAGTCAGCAGCCACCTTTCAGTCCTGCCTCCCTCCTATTCAAGGTGACAGGGATCTATAAGCAGTGCTTGCTTGACCTATAATACGCCGGCTATCGGCTGCTGCCCCTCTGCCCATTACCATGTTTCTTTTCTTTTTTATTTTTTAAATTGAAGTATAGTTGATTTACAAGGTTGTGTTAATTTCTGCTGTACAGAAAAGGGATTCAGTTATACACATCTATATACATTCTTTTAAAAAATATTCTTTGCCGGAGTTCCTGTGGTGGCTCAGTGGTTAACGAATACGACTAGGAACCATGAAGTTGTGGGTTCGATCCTTGGCCTTGCTCAGTGGGTTAAGGATCTCGCGTTGTGGTGAGCTGTGGTGTAGGTTGTAGACATGGCTCGGATCCCGTGTTGCTGTAACTCTGGCATAGGCCGGCAGCTACAGCTCCAATTTGACCCGAGCCTGGGAACCTCCATATGTCATGGGGAGCGGCCCAAGAAATGGCAAAAAGGCAAAAAAAAAAAAAAAATTCTTTGCCATCATGGTTTATCATAGGACATTGAATATGGTTCTCCATATTATGCAGTAGGACCTTGTTATTATCCGCTCCATGTGCAATAGCTTACATGTGCTAACCCCATCCTCCCACCCCATCCCTCACCCAGTCCCCTCCCCTTGGCAACCACAACCAAGTCTGTTCTTTTTGTCTGTGAGATTATTTCTGTTCTGCAGATAGGTTCCTTCGTGTTATATTTTAGATTCCACATGTAAGTGATATTATACAGTACTTGTCTTTCTGACTTGCTTAGCATGAGACTCTCTGGTTGCATCTATGTTGCTGCAAGTGGCATTATTTCATCCCTTTTTATGGCTGAGTAGTATTCAATTGTGTATATATACCACATCTTATTAATCTATTCATCAGTCTATGGGCATTTAGGTTGTTTCCACACCATGTTTCTTCAATCATATGGGCCCCACTACTTGCTTCAAAAGGCCTGCTCACTTGGCATAATTAGTTTCAGAGGGAATTTGACTCTGGGGGCTATATGTCTCTCACATGCTTGATGGTGACTTTCACAACTGCTGTATAAAACTGGAGTCAATCTTTTTTTTTTTTTTTCCTCCTCAAATACAAAATGGTTGAACTGAATTTTGGATTTTTTTTTTTTTAACAGAGGAAAACAAAGCCTAGAATAGGGACGGGGTCCTGACCCCCAGGTTCCTGGCATTCATCCTTCTGTTTAGCACAACTGATGGGCTGGGTGGTCTGTGTGTGCTCTGAACAGCTCAGGTAGAAAGATTCTGGAGAGCTTTATAAGTAAGACTGGGAGGAACTGTATGATGCACTTCAGGGGGGATCTGAAGACACAGTTGGCCTGAGGGGAGCCGGTGGCACGTGAGGAAGGTCATTAGTAACTCGCTCTCTTCCCAGGCCAGAGGGACGATGGCTGTTTGCATGGGGACAATGTATTGCCGTTTCCCCAGGGAACATAAAGACCGTGGCCACTGAGTGGATAGAACAACATGCAATTTATTTCAGTAGGGGATCTGACTGATTGATTCTTATTTCTGAGGAATGCTAGTTCCTTTAAGGCAAGAAGGAGCAAATATCAATCAGTGGGGTTATCTGAGATCTTATTTGTGGAGCCAAAAATGACCATGGAAATCAAAACATTTTCTCCTACCTTAGCCAGAAATTCATATTGCTTCATTTGAGGTTTGGGTAGGTTTTTGAAATGAAAGATCAAGGAATATCACAAGGAAGAAAGTCCTATTTATATAGGTCACTGGTTTCAAATTCCGTCCTAAGAAATATGAACTTAATTCCCCACGATAATGTTTGTGAATATGTCCTTCCTCAAAGACATTTTACAAATGCCCAAGTGGATTTCTGATGGTTAATGTAACTATGGTACAATCCACAAACACTTCTTTTTAATAATAGTCTGGCCTAATGGAACAAGCAAGAGACTATCATAAAGCAAACCATACAGTTTTCTGCTTGACATGCAGAAAATGATCCATAAGGGTTATTGTTACTCTTATTGTCCTATGTGTCCACGACAAGTGTAACTTTCAATAGGCCACCAAACTCTCTGATATATGAAAGTGGCTTGCCTCCATCCTGGGGTTTATGGCAGTAGTGAATGAAGACAATTAAAAATGCTTTGAAAAATTAAAACTGAAATCCAAGGCAAGACACCATCCTATCCCTTATTTCCAAACAAGCTTCTGAACTGCACTACCGTTAGCTGGTGTGTGTTCTTGGCATACAAAGTGGTATGACTGTTCACTGAAATTGATATCGCGTGCGTGCGTATGATGGGGGGAGACATATTCCACTCCGATGCCAAATACAGGGAATGCTGGCTTTCTGCAGCTGTCTTTTTTTAAAGCTTGTCCTCCTCCAAAATAGACAACTGCCTATGGGCTACATCTGGCCCTTCCTCTCCTTAGTCAGCCTGGCCTGTGTAGAAGGGTACTTCCATGGGGACCTCCGGAAACAGCGGCTTCAGAGGGTTACCTGTAGGTTGTATCAACGCTCAGGTTGGCTGCAGCTAGCTCGGATGGAGGGATCCATGCAGGTAATGTGTTCCCGGCCACCCATTTTGTCCACTCAAATAAGCCAGGCTCTACTCGGATCTTCAAGTGATTCTCTTGTTGTAAACCTTAGAGGGAAAATAAAATGAAGATGAAGGAGGTACCACTATGTTCTTGTGGAAAAGTAAATTAGAGGCTAAATTGCTTCAACAATTCTGATTCATCTTCTAGTCTCGACTATCAGATGCTATATGTAGCTTAAAGAAGGTAGAAGCAGGGAGGTTTGGACAAGGATTTTTAATTGTTTTTTTTTTGGGGGGGGGGGCTGCACCTGTGGCATGTGGAAGTTCCCAGGCTGGTGATCAAACCCACATTACAGCAGCGGCCAGAGCCTCTGCAGTGATAATGCTGGATCCTTAACCTGCTCTGCCACATCAGGAACTCCAAGAGTTTTTAAGTTTTGTATGTTACAAACACGTGAGTTTAATACTCTGGCCACATTACCAGCATGTAAGCTGGCTTTAAATGGCATGTGATTTTACAATAAATAAATGACGGTGTTGCTCTCTTGTACTGGGGTATGGTTGTATTACAAAGTTGTGTTAGTTTCAGGTGTGTAGCAAAATAAATCAGATATATATAGACACACACCTATATCTATTCCTTTTCAGATTCTTTTCTCACATAGGTTATTATAGTATCTGATTTTTTAAAAATCATCATCCAGATATTTTATATAGTTCTATAACTATTACAATACCTCTTTTCTTTCTTTCTTTTTTTTTTTTTTTTTTAATGGCCACATCTATGGCATATGGAAGGTCCTGGGCCAGGGATCAAACCTGAAGCACAGCTGCGACTTATGCCACCACAGAAGCAACTCTGGGTCCTTTTAACTGACTACACCAGGCTGGGTATCAGATCCACACCTCCGCAGCCACTGGAGCTGCTGCAGTCGGATTCTTTACCAATTGCACCACTGTGGGAACTCCCTATAATTCCCCTTTCTGTAAGTTCCAAGATGGGCTTATCAAGAAACTTTGGAACTTCTTAGCATCCATATTCTCCAATAGCATACATTATATTTGCACATCAGATAAATTGTTCATTTCCTCTATCAGGAAATCCAGTGCACAAGTCCTATGTTTTATCGTAGTGTACTTTGTCCTATGAGCAGCAACTGTCCCTCTTTAACTCTCTTTGTATTGCATTCAGTCCAAGTTTTCTGTGCAAGTGTTATGTCTAATGCATTTGAACACAGACATGCATTTGGATTTACTTAAAGTCAACGAATATAAGTCTCAAATATAGTGTAGATTCCTTGTTGGCTCAGTATTTCTGGCTCATTGGTTTGTTTGGTATAAGTAAACAGTCAGTCAACCTTGTTTCTTCTAGTTTTCCTTGCAGTGAAATGAAAATGGAAATCCCGATAAAATAAGCTTCCATGGATTTTAGGGTAAAAGCGGAATATCTTTATAATAAAGGTGCTTTTGAAGCTATTCCAATTAACTGAAGAAACAAGAGTGATTAAAATTTGCAGACACTTACGAGCATCACCCCACGGAGCAGAGCGGGAGGAAGAAATGTGACTGTTTTCAGTGCAAACAAGGAAAAAAGATCATGCTGTTTAGGCTCTAAATTATTGTCCGACAGCAGTATTTTTACCAGCTTACAATTCATCTAAGAGAGCTTTGTACTTGCAAGAAAAATATTATTTGTCTATTCTCTTGGATCTCACTTTTTGTCACTGGAGTATGATGTGGGGACTTTTGCAAAGTCATCTTCCAAAAGAATCCTTGCTAAACATTTCACATTTGAAGCTTTCAATGGGCGAATGTGCTGAGTCTAGGGTGACTTAGGCGTCGGGTTGCCTGGAGATGGAGGGATGGACTAGCTGACCTTTAGCAAGTCTTACCTTTCAAGATGTTATACGCAGTCTGGACACAGCGCAGGGAAGGGGAGCAGTAGACGTGGTCGATGACGGTGTTGCTCTCTAATAAGGCCTCGCCTGCAAAGGAAGAGAAGAATCAATCTGACAATTTTCTCAGGCTCAGCTTGACCCTCAGTGTGGGAGAGGGTGCCAGGCAGACCCTCCAAACCCCTTTCCCAGTGGAGGCTCACATGGAGCCAGCCATTTAGTCTTGTTTCCAACAATTCTCCAGACCAGTATTTCAATCAAAGAGGCCAAAGACACACCCTTTCTTATCTTTTTCTTTCAGTCTCTCTGGTCCTAAGGAGCCATAAAATACCCATCTTTCCCTCCTGGAGAAAGTCCTAAGACCTTAACACAGTGATCCAGGTGGTCCATGAACTCATCCATCTCGCCAGCCCCATCTCTTGCCCTACTCACCCTCGATGCTCCCGAAACAAGAAGGCTTCTTTCCTCTGTACTTTTGATGCGTCTGTGACTTGATGTTGTTCCTCCCACAGACATGCCTGCCTGCCCTCCTACTCCTTTTTGCCCAGCTGACTTCCACTCTCTCCTCTTCTTCTGTGTCTTTTTTGGGTGCCCTCATGATACTTTGCACATAGTTCTGTTCTTGAGTACACCATACTCTATGGTATGTATCCACTTACATGTTTCCCTGAGGGTGGGGACTCTGGCTTGGATCCCTAATACCTAGCATGGTGCCCTGCACAAGGGAAGTGATCAATCCATATAGGTTACATGATCAAACAGGACCAGGCTGCTGGCACTGTGTGGCAGGTATGGCCTAGACCTGCAAAGAACTGAGCATCTTCAAAGGCTCAGTTGGCCTCTATGCTTTCAGCCCCTCCAGGATTCCCTCTTCCTCACCCTCATGCGAGAAGGTGACCTCTCGGCACCAGGCGTGACCTTGCCCCATCACTGGACCATTTGCTCCTCTACAGGGATCACACTTTGTTCACTTTGGTAAACTAGCCCAGTGCCCTGAAGCTAATGGTTACATAATAAATCCCTTTTGAACTGAGGAAATACAGTGCTTGTAGGAAAGCCTAAGGCAGTGTGTTGGCATACCCCCTGGATCAGTCTTTGGGAGAAATAGCCAGGGTCTATTCCAGGACACTCACCCACGAGTCTTGCTTGCATACATCCAAACACAGTGATGGGTGCATCCTTCTCATAATCCCGGAAACCACCACTCCGCTGAGGTAAGCTATGAGGCATGTTCAGGTTGGTGCGTATGTAGCGGCCTGGAAAGAAAAGTCAGACCAAGGCTGCATGAGTTTCTTTCTTGCTTCTTCAGGACTTCCATTGCTGGTCCTGGCAGCCCCTCCACCACTTCCATTCTTTTTTGGCCAAAGAGATTGAACTGAGCTCTCTAGAAAAGATTGAGGCTGACACCCCTCCTTTGGTAGAATGCCTTGGAATCTACTCTTTCATTCTGCTGATAAAAGTGACAAGAGATGGTTTTTAAGTGAAAGTAGGATTCTAAGATGTTTATGCCTCCCTATCTTCCACATGTCACCCAAATGAAAGTGGAACTAAAATGAGCCAGGGGGACTCAGTGGAGGGAACTTTGGTTGTGGAATCAGGACACCTGTGTCTGCCTTTGACTTTGCCCTATGACTGTGGGCAAGACATCTGTCTTTTTTTGGTCCCTTGAGTCCCAGTTTATAGAATGGGGGCAACAACACCTCGCTCTTCCCTTACACTCCAGGCAATCAGGAAGGACTTAACCATAGAACAGCACGAGGGCGGTAAATGACTCCATCCAGATAAATGTAGCTTGACTCTGCCCCCTAGAGGCCATGATAGGTATGCCAATGCGGAACAGGCCAACCAACGACTCACCTTTGGCATCGAAGCACTGGGACAGCCAGTACTTCCCAAACACAACATCCATCCTCTCACCATGCCGACACACAAAGAGGCATCTCTTTTGAGGGCCAGGTTGACTGCTGATCCTCAGAGGCTGCAGAGAAAGAAAGAAATGCTGTCAGTGGAGAAGCACACGAGAAAGGCGACATGTCCCAGAGCCCAGGGCTGGGTGAGCTGGGCTGTAGGACAAGTTTCATTGACGTTTGGTTGGGATAAGCCCCGTAAGTACTTTGGATTTAGGTTGGCCTATCTCTAAAATGGGGGTAGGAAGCCTCCCTCATCTACTGACCTCACAAGTTATTTTGAGGCTCAGATGAGATGAATTGCAGGTGCTCTGCAAAACAAGAAGGGCTGTGAAAATGGCTTTATTGTTTCTGCTGCTGGTGGTTTGTAGGAGTAGTATCCGGCAACACTGTAACCACTTGGGTTACAGCCCAGTGTGAAACGAGGCCATCGTGTGTAAAGACAGCCATCTAGTGGGACAGCTTCTTCCCCTAAAGAGATGCTTCACCTGCTTCTTCAGGGAGCGAGGACTTTTATCAGTACCGATACGCCTGCCTCATCCCCACCAGGGGGTGGTTAGACCACGTGGTCTGAGGTCTCCTCCAGCAATGAGGTCCTGCTCTGGCTGTTCCCATCACAGGCTAGGCTCTATTGCCTGGCTGCATACACCAGGATGCTCCCAGAGAGGCTGCTACCTCTGGCTGATGAAATAGGCCTGGCTAGTCAAAGGCTTGTCCAGATGACTCTGGTTTCTCTAACTGCTGGGTGGATCCTTATGGATGTTTCTATAGTCCTTCTTTCTGATGGAGTCAGCTGTTTCCATTTGCTCAGGGCGGCCAGCTCCTGTTGGCCAGCATTTCCCATTTGCGTCCTGTTGCCCTGGCAAGTTTAGTCCATGGGATAGTGGCATGGATCGTCCCTGGCTCTCCTACTCTTTCCTAACGCAAGTCCTGGGCTCCAGCCAATGTGATCTAGTCTCTTGTTCCTCAATTTGCTTCGACTTTCAACTTGCCTTTGTCTGTCCTGTCCTGTTCAAAACGACCACCCCACCGCCAGTTCCTCCATTCTGCAACCTTCTGGCATGTATTGAACATGCTAACTAACATCCATCACACTCACAATGTGCCAGGTAACTGTGCTAAGAGCCGTATTCTTTTGTTAGTCACACCCCTGACAGGCAGGAGTTCCCGGGCCAAGGACTGAACCTGAGCCACAGCAGTGATAACAGCAAATCCTTAAACTTCTAGGCCAGCAGGGAACTCCTAAGAACCATATTCTCATTTCCTTTAATCTTCAAAATGGCCTAGGAAATCAACCAGATACTACAATTGACCCTTGAACAACTTGATTTTAAACTGTATGGGTTTAGAGTTCCCGAAGTGGCTGAGCGGAAACACATCTGACTAGCATCCACGAGGATGCAGGTTCAGTCCCTGGCCTTGCTCAGTGGGTTAAGGATACAGCATTGCAGTGAGTTGTGGTGTAAGTTGCAAACATGGTTCAGATCCCCAGTTGCTGTGATTGTGGTGTAGGCCAGCAGCTACTGCTCCGATTTGACTCCTAGCCTGAGAACCTCCATATGCTAAAGGTGCAGCCCTAAAAGACCAAGAAAAGAAAAAAAAAGGGGGGAAAAAAAACAAAAAAAACAAAATGAAAAACCAACAAAACCCCAAACCCTGTATGGGTCCAGTTGATACAAAGATTTTTTTTCAAAAGTAAACACTACAACACTATCTAGTCTGCAGCATATTGAATCTGAGGATGCAGAACCGTGGCTATGGAGGAACCAGATTGGTGTATGGAAGGCCAACAGGAAGCTACACCTGGATTTTCCACTGTGCAGAGGGTCGGGGCTCCTAACCTCGCATTTTGTTTAAGGGTCAACTGCATTACTGCTTTACAGAGATGGCGTGTCTTCCTCTCTCTGGAACAGCCTTACCAGCTGAGACCCAGGTGCTGACAGGCATTGTCAGCGCCACCCATCTGACTCTTCCTCGCTTTCAACTGTTGTCCATCTTTTATGATCTTGTGCCCGGAAAGATGGGAAGCCCTCTGGTCGCAGCAAGGGCAAGGTCTCATGCTTAGTCAAAAGGAGCAGAGTTGAGGGCATGGCCCTGCTGGTCAGCCTTACCTGGGTGGGCTGGCAGATGATGGTCAGGGGAGTTGTGTCCCCCAGGCCCTGGTCCTCATACTGCCGCCTCTCCAGTAGGCTGTCCCCGAATGCCAGCGCATTGGAAGATGATGTATTTAAGATGGAGTGAGAACTGCAGAGGAAGATAAAGAGAACATTACTGCTCTGGCCAGGAGTCACCAGCACTTCATCCTTGGGCTCCCCGAGCGTGTGGAAGGAGGAGACACTCCCCAGGGCAGGGCTTCGGAAAGCTGGCCGGGGGGCTCCCATCCCTGGGAAGGAACATCTTTTAAAAAATTGTTTTTTGATTGACGTATAATTGACTTGCAAATATTAGTTTCAAGTATACAACATAGTGGTTTGCTATTGTTATAAGGCACATCTTGTTTTATACTGACGTCCTGAGATTAATAAATGAGGGGGAGATGGATTTCTGTACTTGAAGCAGATGTGCTCATCCCTCTGGGCAGGGATGGGGCTTATTAGGAGGCCACAGGCATGGATGGCACCAGGGGGATGCTGCAGACACATGAGGTATCAATTCTGTACCATTGTTGCCAGCTCTTTTTCTGGCTCGAGAGAAAGAAACAGTTCCTGTTGCCTTTCATCTTCTCCATGGTGAATTCTATCTGAACTGACAAATTAGAAAGTGGATTCTGACCATCTCCATCACTCTGCCTGTGGCTCCTCGTGGTCAAGGAGACCTTGTGGCCAGGACCCCCTGTTCTGCCTCCTTCAGTCTCCAGACCCCCTCCCCATCTCAGTCACACCTCCAGCGAGATGATGAAACACAGCATTTTCCCGGAGGAGACCATTCTCAACAGATGTGTAGAGCTTCGAGCCAAGAGTTCTCATTTCTGGATGTAACTATAACTACAGAAGCCCTCACAGAGGTCTGGCTGCAAAACAGGCAGCAAATCATGCCGTGTGTAAATTATTTTGATTTAGTAAGGCCTCTGCACAGCTTTATCTAATAAACATTGCAATTCAAATATGGTTGTTAGAAAAATTCAAGGACAGCTACTCCTGCCTCACTGGGCAGTGTCAAGGGAGAGGATGTAAATCTCAGATGTCTTGCTTCTTTACAATGAGGGTAAAGTTCCACAGGTCCCTCTCGCCCTGCAGAGTCCTACTGTGTCCCTGTTGACCCAGCAACCTGTTCCCTTTCTCATCTGTTCTGGATTATTTAATTTAAACACAGTATTCATTTTAGAATTTTAATTTTGAAAAGAACTCTTCATATTCACCAATGTAATCAAGCTAATTGGGAGGGTCAGTACATTTTTTTTCAAAACACTGTGTGATTTTAATCATCTTACCACCACTGTCACTCTCCTAAGTAGCCATTTAAATTTTTTTAAATTTATTAAAATATAGTTGATTTACAATGTTGTGCCAATTTCTGTTGTACAGCAAAATGACTCAGTCCTATGTGTATATATACATACTTTTTAAAAAAAATATTATCTTCCAGAGTTCTTGTCATGGCTCAGAGGAAACGGCATCCATGAGGACACAGGTTCGATTCCTGGCCTTGCTCAGTGGGTTAAGGATCCAGTGTTGTGTGAGTTGTGGTATAGGTCGCAGATGCGGCTTGGGATCTGCTGTGGCTGTGGTGTAGGCTGGCAGCTATAGCTCCCATTCCACCCTAGCCTGGGAACCTCCATGTGCTGAGAGTGCAGCCCTAAAAAGACCAAAAAATAAAATATGATTTTCCATCATGGTCTATCCTAGGATACTGGACCAAGTGTCCACTTCTTTCTGTTTTTTTTTTTGCTTTTTAGGGCCACACCCATGGCAGGCGAGGGGTCAAATCAGAGCTATGGCTGCTGGCCTATACCACAGCCACAGCAACGCAGGATCCGGGCCACATCTGCGACCTACACCATACTTCACAGCAACGCGGGATCCCTGACCCACTGAGCAAAGCCAGGGATCGAACCTGCACCCTCACGGATACTCGTTGGATTCGTTTCTGCTGAGCCATGACAGGAACTCCCAAGCGGCCACTTCTCTACTGAAGCTGGACTCATCCTACTTCTACGCAAAGGTCTCAGAAGCCTTGTACCCAGGAGAAGTGAGGTTTCCGCCCTTGTGTGTATGAGAATCACTGGAAGCTTTAAGAAATACACATGCCTGGGCCCTGCTCCTCACAGATTGTGATTCAGCAGGTCTGGGGTGTGACTCAGGAGCCTACAGTTGAACAAAGCTGCATCAGTACGTGTAATGTGCAGCTATTTCGGTAAATCCTTTTTTTTTTTTTTTGTCTTTCTGCCTTTTCCAGGGCTGCTTCCCGTGGCACATGGAGGTTCCCAGGCCAGGGGTCCAATCGGAGCTGCAGCTGCCGGCCTCCACCAGAGCCGCAGCAACGTGGGATCCGAGCCGCGCCTGCAACCCACACCACAACTCACGACAACGCCGGATCCCCAACCCACTGAGTAAGGCCAGGGACTGAACCCGCAACCCCATGGTCCCCAGTCAGACCCACCAACCACTGCGCCACGACGGGAACTCCTATTACGGTAAATCTTAAGCTACTATAGCTTAAGGAAATCTTGTGCCATTCATAGACAGGCTAATAGTCTAATAGATCAACTCTTTTCCTCTACTTTGAACTGACACCCTCCCAAACATCACACAGTTAAAGAAAATTCAGTTTCACTGTCTGATTCATCAAAGCTTCAGGGCCTGAAATGTCTGGATGTATGGCCTCATCTCGCTTGTACATGTTCCCTAATTTCCTGACTCTAGTACAGCTCTGAAAACCTTGATAGAATCCCTTCTCTGTCTCCTGTAGCTCAGCCAGCAAGTAGAATGCCACCGCCTTCTCTTCTCACCCATCACTGTAATCGAAAGCCCTGACTCACTCTGAGACAGTTCGGGGCTGTCAGTTCCAGTAAGACAATAGTTAGACGCTTCAGGTTGATGGCAGAGTAGGGAGGAAGCCACACCTGACACCCAGAACATCTTCTCAAGCACCACCTACCCCTTCCAAACTCAGGACACAGCAGGCCTGTGAGTAAGCCCTGGAGGGACCGGCCAGCCCTCCCCAATTCAGAGGACACAGAGGAACTTTCACCAATTGACACATGTCTGGAAGATACTCAGAACCAGCCAAGATGCTCTGTTAAGGGTGGTAGGAAAATACTTCCTTAGGGAGGCAGAGAACTGAAAAGGGCAGGGGAGGAAGAGCTGTGAAGGGTCCTTGACCCCAAGTCCCTACTTGTTGCTTGAATCCCCTCTCAACGTCCCATCCAGTTGGCCAGGTCACACTTGAGGACCCCTGTGGCTCCACCTCCTCCAGGCTATCTATCTCCCCCCTACCCTTTTTTTACAGCTGCACCTGTGGCATATGAAAGTTTCCAGGCTGGGGATCGAATCGGAGCTGCAGCTTCAGGCCTACACCACAGCCACAGCAATGAGGGATCTGAGCTGCACCTGCCATCTACACTGCAGCTCGAGGCAACACCAGATCCTTAACCCACTAAGCAAGGCCAAGGATTGAACCTGCATCCTCACGGATACTGCTGGCTTCTTAGCCCATTGAGCCACAGTGGGAACTCCCAGGCTATCTTTGATTAGGGCTGAAACATGGTCTGTCTTAGATCATGCTGGGCTCTGCCTCTGAGCCACTTTCCTTTCTGGGGTTAAATGGGAAAGTGCAGGTCTTCTATAGGAACACTTTTGTGGAAGAGACATTTGATTTGACAAGCATATAAGAGAAGACTAGAAAAGATAAGAGAGAAAGACAAATAATAAAGCAAAGGGCTATTGTAGATTCAGTGCTGATTTATACATGTAAAGCAAAGTCCTTTACTGCAGCATTCATGTACCCCTATGAGGCAAGCGCAATTATTATCTCCCTTTCATAAATTAGCAAACCAAGGCTCAGAGAGGTCATATAACTTGGCCAAAGTCACACAGCTGGTGAGTGGGAAAGTTTTGATTTGCTACCAAGACTTTTGGAATAAAAACCCAAATCCTTAATTACAGTGTTCTAATACCTAATAAATTGGCATTTCCCTACTCTCAGCTGGGTTGACTGTGGAAGCTGAGGGTGAAATTTTAGACATGGTTCCCATGGAAATAACATCCCTAGTAATCTCTCAAAATAAAGGGAGATGACAAACAAACACCCCCCCCGCCGCCCAATCCCCCGGGACCCAGGGAATGAAATCACTTAGGTCGCCCCAGGTTTCAGCTGAGCTCTAACTCAGGCAAGAGTGGGTTTGGACCCAGAGACCTAAAGTGGGTCCGCAGAACTTCTCCCACATGCTCTTCTCCCCCAGGGAGCCCTGCTTTAAAGAACACGATCTGGGAGGTGTGTACTGTCAGACAAATTATCTTTTGAGTCTCTGTTTCTTCACATATATTATGCTTCACTTGTTTTTACAGGGATAAAACAGTGGCTTTGGAAAGCCACCTTATTTATTTCGTCCTTCAGAAACATTTCTGAAAAAGCCAAGGTCTGGGGAAACATAAGGGAGCCTTGACCCTCCGATCTGTGCCACAAGGCGCTGGATGTTCCCGGGGTGGGTGGGGGAGGCTGGGCAGGAAGGAAGGGGGAGTGTTGCTGGGTAGGGGTTATTAAGGAAGGAAGTGTTCTTTTTTTTTTTTTTCCATCTTTGGGTTTGGGGTTTGTCTGCTTGCTGCCACCCAGGATAGGGGAGCTTCTTTTCTTTTCTCCTCCAGGCAAAACACCATGATTGCCCGTCTCTGCTTCTCTTTTATGACAGTAATAACAACATTCAACACCATGCAGCTGGTGTTCAGGGCTTCCGGCTCTCAGCCATGCTGGCACATGGCAAGAACGAGGGGGAAGAAAAACAAACCAGTATGCACACCCTGGCCAGATGCCCGAGTGTGTCGGGGAGGGGGCTGGCTTTGAACTTCTCAGGCGAAGAAAGACATGAGAGGAGTGGGACCACCTTCTCTATGAGGACAAAGCTGTCCATTCAACACAGGCCACTCTCAACATGGGATCAGGCTGGTTTGGGGGATGGTGGAAAGCTCTCTCTCCAAAGAGGTGGGCAGGGGTGGACCATGTGCCTTTTTCTGGTTCTGGCAGTTGCCCACTTCCCTAGATATGGCCTCTGTCATCCAAGCATTCATGTGCCAAGTCTGAGGACCTGCTCAGAGTCACTGAGTTCTCTTGATTCTTACAAATCCTTTCACTCTTGATCTGGCTGGTGTGGTGCGCATCTGTCCTGCTTCTCTGGGGTGTCAGCTCTCCCAGGACGAAGTGGACAGAAGCTCCAAAGCCTTGAAGACTTTGAGCTGGGACGATCCACACTTAGGCCAGAAGAGGCAGGCCTCCATGCAGCCTGTTCGGTCTCTGATCAGGAACTCAGGGATTACACATGATGGGACCGGCAGAGGGAGGCAAGGCAATCCATCTCTCATCCTCCCCAGGCCCCAGCTCCGCCCTTCCCTGGAAGCCTAGAACCAACAGAGCTTCTCTCCCTCAAACTCCGTTTACTGTGACTGCTGCCTTGCGGGTCCAGGATCGAGTCTACCACCTCAAGGTCTGCAATGTTCTTCGAAAAGCAGCAGGCAGAGAACTTGGCGTCTGCTTACCCGTGAAATATCCAGGTGCTGCACTCGTCAGCCTTGGTGATGTAGTTCTCGGGCAGGAGTCCCGAGCAGCCGGTGGTCAAGGACGTGCCGTAGATCCAGCCCTCGCTGGTGCTGGTCTGCTCCATGGGTGACATGAAGATGAAGTCCCCCGGGACCAGCTCCAGCTCATCGTCGTTCTGTGGGGTGTAGGGGTAGATCACCTGTAACGTCTGAAAGAGGAGAGGGAGGCGTGAGGCCACATCTGGCCCATTCTGCTGAGTGCCCCCAGGGGCTCTGTGCCAACAGCGCACACATCTGGATGCTGACATTCACAGGTGCCCCTGCGGAGATTTGGATTCAGATCAGAAGGCGTTTCTTCTCTTTTTCAGGGCACTATGAGTGTGTGCTGGTGCTACCGGCTGGTTCTAGACTTTCCTTCAGGCATATCCTTGCTGCAAGAGATACAGTTTTTAGAAATGCATCTGAAAAGCTGGAGGCTCTCCAGGAAGCGGCTATATGAATGGGATTGGACCTCATTTTCCCTGCTCCATTGGCTGGGGTAGATGCCGTAATAGACTCTGGAAACCCAGAGAGACTCATGGAAAGGGATTCTTCCACGCCGGCGTCACTGACGGGCCAGATGGAGGAAGTTTGGGGAATGAAGAATTCTCCTTCCTCTGTGATGCAGCTGCTTAAATAAGATGCGGTCCCTGCCTTCAAGGAGCTTCCTTTCAACTTTCATTTTTAACAAAGACCTTGAAAGAAAAAGACTTTCATAGCCATCAGTGTGTCGTGTCTGTGTGTAACCAGCGTTTGTCAGTGAACAGGTGGAGACCATGTGTTCCTTCTCTGGGCTCAGAAAAAGCCCCTGGGGCCAACCTCAGGTCATGCCCCTTGGCGGATTTATTCCACCTACTGCCTGCCTTCCTGGTATGTATAAATAGCAGCAGCAGAGGCATGGTGGTACTTGGGAGAACATCGACTCTACCCCTTTGTCGTTAACAGCAGGAGACCTCCATGGAGGACCATCGTTGCTATCTTATGTGTTTCACAAGGGGAGCAAAGAGGGAGCTGTAATTTTACCAGCTTTTCTTACCATCCCGCAGCCATCTAGCGGCAGGCTAGAGATGGTGGTTCCCATGTACAAGTGTTTAACTTTGGCCTCAGTTTTTTCATCTGTAAAATAATACCTGGACTATAAAAGTTAAATGAAGACTCCAGGATGCAGAAGGGGCATAATAATTTCTGATGACCCATGAAACCTGTCTTTCAAGGGGTTACCTTTCCATCTAGCTGACACTGACACTTGACCCCTGTGCTGGGTAGGCTTGTGAGCTTATCAGCTCACCGGGGTCAAGGTGACACATCAGACCATGTCATAAAAAATTTCCTTCTGGAGTTCCCGTTGTGGCTCAGTGGCTAACAAATCCAACTAGGAACCATGAGGTTGCGGGTTCGATCCCTGGCTTTGCTCAGTGGGTTAAAGATCCGGCAGTGCCGTGAGCTGTGGTATAGGTTGCAGACACAGCTCAGATCCTACATTGCTGTGGCTCTGGCATAGGCCGGTGGCTACGGTTCTGATTAGACCCCTAGCCTGGGAACCTCCATATGCTACAGGAGTGGCCCAAGAAATGACAAAAAGACCCCCAAAAAAAAAATTCCTTCTGGAAATTTTGAATGAGAGGAGCCAGTGAAAATGTGATTTGTTTTCCCCATAGAGAATGAACATGATAATGCACAGACCTTAACAAACCTAGTGGATTGCTGATGTTCCTTTAATTTAGGGGACCCATTTCCCCCCTAATTCTTGCTCCAGCATCTTTCACCTCCCGCACCCCCACCCTTTCTCTGCCATGTACACACTCAAACCACGTTTCCAAACTAACCAGGAAGGTTTTCCGCTGAGTTGTTAAAACAGTCTAGAGAAAAACAAACATTCCTAAGAAATCTCTTCCACCTCTAGGCTAGGTATGTGATGATCCAGCCAAAGGAACATTCCTTGTCTTGGAACAGGGTGGAGAGAGGCACCGAGTCATAGGGAACAAGTCTAAACTCAGGCTCCTTGGATGCTCAAGCACAGCATCAGCCTTGGCTCATGATGTCTTTGCCTCAGAAGTGCCTACTCTGTGAGCAACTCAAAAAGAACTTTGGAGAAGAACTCATGCCTCCTTTCACATGGGGAGCAGTGAGTATTCTACCTTGAAGTGACTCCAGGAAGATCAAGGCACAGCAGGGAGAATAGGGGACATTGCGTCCAGGTAGAGAGTAACTGGACAATAAGCAGCGTTGATTTAAATAAGCAGTAAGGAGTTCCCGTCGTGGCTCAGTGGTTAATGAATCTGCCTAGCAACCATGAGACTGCAGGTTCGATCCCTGGCCTTGCTCAGTGGGTTAACGATCCGGCGTTGCCATGAGCTGTGGTGTAGGTTGCAGACGCAGCTCGGATCCCGCGTTGCTGTGGCTCTGGCGTAGGCTGGCAGCTACAGCTCTGATTAGATTCCTAGCCTGGGAACCTCTATATGCTGCGGGAGTGGCCCAAGAAATGGCAAAAAGACTAAAACCAAAACAAAACAAAACAAAAGCAGTAAGAGGAGTTTCTATGGTGGCTCAAACCCGATTAAAATCCATGAGGTCGCTGGTTCAGTCCCTGGCCTTGCTCAGTGGGTTAAGGATCCGAGGTTGCCATGAGCTATGGTGTAAGTCATACACGCAGCTTGGATGCCCTGTGGCTGTGGTGTAGGCTGGTACCTGATTTGACCGAGGTCCGATTTGACCTCTAGCCTGGGAACTTCCACATGCTACATATGTGGCCCTAAAAACCAATAAATAAATAAATACATAAATAAGCAATAAGAATTTAAGGTATCGCAGCAAATCTAAAATTATAAATAACCAGTGCCCATGTCGCCACAGCCCTTTCTCACTCACCAAAATCAGGTGCAAAAGTCATCCTAAGTTTGGGAGATCTCAGGACACCTGCCTAGTTTTGAAGTACATGATACTTTTTTTTTTTTTGCCACACCCAGAGCATACCAAAGTTCCTGGGACAGGGATTGAATCCAGGCCCCAGCTACGCTGCAGCTACGGCCATGCCAGCTGCTTTAACCCACTGAATGAGGCCAGGGATTGAACCCCCATCCTCACGGACACCATGTCAGGTACTTAACCTGCTGAGCCACAGTGGGAACTACAACTTGCAAGAAATCTTGCGTCTGTCTCCAATATGTTTTTCCTCCCTTCCCACTTGGGGACTAAGCTCAGAGTTTACTGACTGATGTCTTGGGAGGGGCAGAGGCAGCCCCATGTGATGGTAGGAGCCGACTCTCCTTGCCTTTGAAACCCCCTTTAATCTCAGTAACAGTAATGGGTGCGACGATTTTGCTGTCATTGTCGCCACACCTGCTTTGTGCTGGCTCATGGGTGAGGGCCTCTCCATCCATCCTCTTTCATCCACACAAGAGTCCAGCAACAGCGCATCACCATTTTGCACATGAGAGAACTCAGCACTGGAGAGTTCTGGAAATTGTAAAGGTGACTCTAACCACTGCTCAAGTGAGGGAGCCAGGGTTAGAAGCCATGTGTGCTAGACTCCAAAATGTATGCTTTTTGTGTAACTCTGTCCTTCCTCTAGATTTCCACGGCTTGGCACATGCAACAGACAGAACACCCTGGAATCGGTCATGTGGAAGAGACGGTGTGAAATACAAGGCGAAGTCTGCAAGCCCACATCAAGCGAGCATCTGCACAGCGGAGGGATGAGAGGAGGAGGGTTGCTAAGGACCGCTTGCTGAGGGTCCTTGGCTAAGTCACTCACCTTCTCTGGACATCTCTGATCTCCCTGGACCCATCAATCAGTCCTGCCTCCTGGGCCCAGAAGGAGGAGAAAGACAAGGAGAGGCTCACAGATGCGGGAGGGCTCAGGTAGAGCCAAGCGACCTCGGAGGGAGAGCTTTATCAGGAAGAATAGTAATAAACGAGCTTTGACAAATAAGAGATAAAAAGAGGCCATGTTATTTTTAGAAAATAATTCATGTGGGCGCCGGCTGCCTCTTTCCCTCAGCGCCGATCAAGCAGAATGTGGGTCAGGCCGAAAAGCAATTACCCTCCGAGTTAACTGGAGGGCAGTGTTGATTAGAAGATATTCCTTGGAAAATTCCACTGCCACCTTCCTTCTCCTAGAAAGGTGACTTCTCACAGTCCATCTGCCTGCCACCCTCTGCCCTCGGAAGGAATCCAATCAGCCATGCCCCACTTGTTCTATTTAGGGCCCGGGCTAAGCAAGTCCAGGAGATGTCAGAATTCCGAAGGATGATTAAGCCCAGTCTCCTTGTTGTGCCTTTGCAGAAACTTACACCAAATGACTTGGAAGGAGGGCGTGCCATTCCCATCAGCCAAGTCAGACAAGGCCGTATGCCCCTGTCACTCACGGGACCCATGCCCAGGCCTGGACCTTTGTCACCAAAACACCTCCAAAACAACAGTGAGGTCGCCTGGCCTAGATTCCGAATTTCTTTTTTCTTTTTTTTTTTTTTTGTCTTTCTGCCTTTTCTAGGGCCGCTCCCACAGCATATGGAGGTTCCCAGGCTAGGGGTCGAAGAGGAGCGGCATGCGCCGGCCTACACCACAGCCACAGCAACGCAGGATCCGAGTCGTGTCTGCAACCTACGCCACAGCTCACAGCAACGCCGGATCGTTAACCCACTGAGCAAGGCCAGGGGTTGAACCTGCAACCTCATGGTTGCTAGTCAGATTTGTTAACCACTGTGCCATGACGGGAACGTCTAAATCCCGAATTTCTGATTTTCGTATCTTAGAAAGATATCTAAAAGAGAGGTTAAAAGGTTATGTAAACAAAAATATCAATTCTTTTACTGTTGAAAAACTAGGCAACAAATATGAGTATTGTTTCATAAATATATTGGATGACCGTTTTTGCAAACTATGTGGTCTTTTTTCAGATGGGCTGCCTGTCTTTATTGGTCAGAACCCCTGGACTCTGGCTGCAGTTCTGGTCCTGCATTGCTCTCTAGCTTTGGACCAGCCGCTTAATTTCTTTGTGTTTCAGCTTCTCCTTCAGGAAAAAAGGGGACAATGTGACTTTCCAAAGATGGCACATGCTTTGTCCTGGAAAGCAACGTTGATTCCCTCAAGAGAAGGATGCCAGGACCGTGTGCTGGGATTCACCTGTGCTGTGTATGCCTCCTGTGGGATGCATGCAAACTCTCACAATGTCTGGTCTATGCTTCCATCTCAGGCGTGTCTGGTCTCTCTTCCCTGCTGGACTCAAACTCCTTATTTTAAAATTCTAGCATGTCCCATGGTAACATGCATGCCATAGATACTCAGCAAATACCTGTTAACTGTGTGTTCATGGATTTTTTTTTTCTTTTTTGTATTTAGGTGTTCTCCTCACCTAAGATCAGGATGATGTCTTCCATCTATTAACACCTTGGACTCATAAGAATACTTCAAACTTCCCCAAAATGCTTTTCTGTTTTCCCATTTCATTTCTATATCATTTGAGTGAGGTTCGCTGGGCAGACAGAGCAATGGGGACATTACACAGCTGAGCCACTCAGGACCCAGAGAGGAGGGATGCAAGCTCAAAGCTTCCCAGAGAGTCAGCTAGCATGTAGATGAACTTCTGGTCCAAAGCTTGCTGATTGCTTTCCCTTGGCATCCATCTCCCCACAGGAACAAGTGATGCTGGGGCTGATGGCACCCCAGTACCCCTAGTAGAGTCGGGCGCCACAGTGAGACATTACCTCATGGTTAGCAAATCGGATATCCCGGGAGAATATCGTAGCCACCCAGTCGCATCCAAGTTTGACATCGATATTCTGGGCTAGTTTCTCTAGGGTGGGCAGGTGGCTGGCTTGGAAGTGGTACGCCAAGGTCACGTGCAGCTGTTTCTTATGAGGTTCCACGTGCACTTCTGGAAGGAAGGAAACAGGCAGTTATTGCATCGCAACGGTGGAGACATAAGGAAGAAGACAGAAAGGTTCCCTGATAGCAAGGGAGGGAGTCCTCCATCAGACGAAAGCTGTTTCTCTCCTTCACAGCAGCAGGATAAGGCGAGGAGTGGGTAACATCTCAGCATTGGCTAGGGAAAAAGACACCTGTCTGGCTTTTCTGGATCAGCTGAGAGGCAAACATTTTGGTCAGCGGCTCCTGGCAGCAAAAAGTCTAGCTGATTATCATCGGCCCCACCATTCAGATGAGAAAACTGAGACCCAAAAGGATGAGCTAATTTAGGTGGAAATAAGGAGCAAATTATATGACTCCTAATGCTCTATCACCTTTGTTTTGAAATCAAGCTTCTTAGCTTCTGGGTGGCTCTGATGGAGAAATGAGGAGAAAAGATGGATTATTTCCCAAGTTTAAATCAGGGTTTCTCAATATCATTTTGGACCAGATACTGCTTTGTTGTGAGGGCTGTCCTGTGCATCATGGGTCTTTTGCTGCATCACTGGCCCCTACCCACTAGATGCCAGTAGCATTCCCCCCAACAAGTTATGACAACCAAAAATGACTTCAGTCATTGCCAAATGACCTGAGGGGGAGGTCGAGGGGGACACATCACCCCTGATTGAGAACTTCAGGTTTAAAGTAAACAGACTAGGAAGTTCCCGTTGTGGCTCAGAGGTAACACTAGCATCCTTGAGGACACGGGTCCTATCCCTGGCCTGGCTCAGTGGGTTAAAGGATCCGGCATTGCCATGAGCTGCAGTGTAGGCAGCAGACGTGGCTTGGATCTGGCATTGCTGTGGCTGTGGTGTAGGCTGGCAGCTACAGCTCCAATTCAACCCCTAGCATGGGAACTTCCATATGCTGCAGGTGTGGCCCTAAAAAGACAAAAAAAAAAAAAAAAATTTAAAGAGACTATTATTCTAAGACACCTTGAAAAACAAACCAAACCAAACCAGCCTACCTACGCCAAGACAATGGCTTTTAGTTTCTTTTGTACATCTTTCAGCAGGGAGGACTCATCTACCGACCAAGCTAGAAGAGTGAAGAAGAGGCGACTTCTTACTCAAGGGGCAACTTGAGCAAGCCCCTTAATTTCTGGAATCCTAGGGGGAATTTAGGGCATTCCAGAAATTAAGGGGCTTACTCAAGTTGCACAGAGATAGGAGCAGAATTCAGAATTCAGATCTGTGGTTCTGAGTACTTTTTCTGTTACAGCACATTATATTTCTTTGGTGTAAGCCCCCCAAGGCAAGGGTTCTGTGTCCTATTCATGGGTTACCCCCGGGGTCAGCATATCATGGGCTCTCAGTGTTTGTTGAATGAATGAATACACACGAATGAATCTCGATAAACCACCAAGAATGGAGGGCCACACCACCTCTAACTGCTGCTGGGATCTGGGTCTGCCGCACCTGTGAATACCACCAAGGCACAAGTTCTAGGGCAAAGATCTGGGGGCCAACAGCTTGGGTCAGGGCTGCTCAGTTCTCCACTTCACCACCAGGGGGCCAGCCCTCCAAGAGTGGCCACAGATGGCTGGAGAGAAGTCAGCTGTCCGGTTCTACAAGGAAAGCCAGCAAGGGCCCGCCTGCCTCTCCCTCAAGGCTCGCTTTGTGACTCGGCCAGTTCCTGGCCAAGAGCTGCTTAACTCATTTGTGAGGGATTTGGGTTTTGTGGCTGCAGCATGAGATTTGGTTGTTGTGGGAGTTTTATTGGTTTTGACAATCGCTACTGTGGGATGAAAAAGAACCATTTCCCTGAGGTGGAGGGATGGGAACAGGGAGGAATCTGCCTCGTATGCCATTTCTCTGAAATGTACAGCTCCTGGGATGCAGTGGGCTCCGCCAGAGTCAGAGAGCAGAGACTAGTTAAGTGCCCAGAGATGAAGAAGTGGGGGTGGGGTCTAAGGCCACCCAGCTCCCGATGCACAGAGGGGACTTAAGGACTGGGGCTCCTATGAGGGTGGAGACTTCGCTGTGACCCTGCTCAATGATGGGGCCCTCACCATACTCTTCCCAGGGGACCAGAGCCCTGTTTGGAGATTTTCTTGTAAAAAAAAAAAAAAAAAAAGGACACTGAGAAAAATGGCTGGAGCTGAGGATGAAAATTGCAGCAAGGGACACGGACAGGTGAGGTGAGGTCAAAGGGCAGGAGCCCAGGGAGCAAAGGGTGGGGTTGGCAAGCTTGGGTCTCCTCCAGCACTGCATTCAACACTCAGCACCCCAGGGTGCAGCTCACGCCCTCCACACTGGTCAGGGTACCCCCACTGTCCCCCCACACACGCTCTGCTCCTTCCCATGCTCCTTCCACCTGCCCTCCCACAGGCAGATAGATCAGCATCTTCCCAGGGTGACTTTCCTTTCTTCTGTGAAGGGGGCACCCCGCCACTCATGATGGGATGATGGCCCCTCCCGACTCCCATGGGGCCTGACTCAGGCTTTCCTGATGTGTCTCTGCCAGGAAAAGCCACTTCTTCTCTGCTGCATTCCTCATGGATAAATGCAGAATAGGTGCCCAATAATACCTGCCCACTTTGAGTCCATTCTAAAGGGAGCCAGCAGACCCCCTGTCCTATTGTCTGTCTGTTCCTCAGCAGGTGAGGCCCCTGCTGAGCTCAGTGAGCCGTCTGCCCCTGTGGTCAGGCAGGAAAACCTCGCAGACTCCTGCTTCTCATCCTCTCTGTGTGCCTCCTGCCTTTAAGTCAACAGGCATCCTGAATCACATCCCTCGAAGCGGATTCCTTTGATGGTAAACCTCAGTTGTTGGCTTGAATGAGAGCTCCCATGAAAAGAACAGGTGCCATCAGGAAGGGGTGACATTTGTGGACAGGTTTTGAGGTTTAGGGGGCCTGTCTGATGGGCTTTGACAAGTGGAAAGGTGTTGGCTCAGAAGATTTGATTTTTTTTTTTTTTTCCTTTTTAGGGCCACATCTGCAGCATATGGAAGTTCCCAGGCTAGGAGTGGAATGGAGCTACAGCCTCCGGCCTACAGCACAGCCACAGCAACTCTGGATCCAAGTAGCATCTGTGACCTACACCGCAGCTTATGGCAACACTAGATGCTTAACCCACTGAGCGAGGCCAAGGATTGAACCCACATCCTCATGGACACTAGTTGGATTCTTAACCCACTGAGCCACAACAGGAACTCCCGACTTGATTCTTACTGGCTGCTTAGGTGGTTCCACTCTACCCTCCAAGCAAAGGCCTCAGTCCTCACAGAGGGGACAGGGAGAGCCAGGTCAACGCCTGCCTGGGAGCGGGGTTGGGAAAAAGAAAGGAAAATTCCCACATTCTCCATGGGAGGAGACGGTGGGGCTACCAAGGAATTTATGGGTAGTTCAGTAGGGAGCCGTTATCTGTGTACCTTCAGCGTGGGTGTTAGGGACAGACAGGGACCTGATCTCTGGGAGGTCAGCCGAACAGGAGCGGGGTATTTTTTTTTAAAGGGACCAGAGGGGTGGGGTCCTGCAGGAAACAGCTGTATGCTGGGTCAACATCTGCCCAGTCCTGCCGGACCCTCCACCTCCTGACTCCATGCCACTCCTCCACCACCACTTCCTATCCCTTTCCTTCCTCCTGTGTGAGTGACAGGACCCCGGGCTGGCCCAGCCGCGGGTGGCTCACCGGTTTTGGATGCAGCCTCCGCCGCAAAGTCAGCAGCGAATTTCTTGAGGACCTCGGCGCTGTCTTCCTTCACGAAGAGGCCGATGAAGTTGGAGGAGGTGTACAGCTCCAGAGGCAGCGGCGCCGAGAACTTACACTTCCAGCGACTGACCGTGGTCTGCAGGGCCTCGCCCAGGGCGTCCACCTTGCTGTCCTCACACTGGCAGGGAAACAAGAGGCTTCCCTCAGAGACCCGGGGAGAGAGACGGCATCTCCTGCCCACAGCTGGAGGCTGATGATGCAATTCCTAAACCACCCCTTGTGTCTGGGAGGAGGGAGGAGGCCTGCAGCGCCCCGGTTATCTGGAAGTGGATGATCCAACTGGGAAATTCATCTGGGGCAACGCACCACTTCTCCTCTCCCTCCCTGCTCTGATGTGCTCCTCTGAGCGCTGCCTGAGGGCCCTGGGGCTGGTCCAGCAGAAGAGAAGCACGAGGGCCAGGCTGGGATTGCATACAGCACCCATAATAAGTTGTGGTGTGTTTTCTACTGTTCATTCTTTTGGCCACACCCATGGCACGTGGAAGTCCCCTGGACCAGGGATGGAATCCAAGCTGCAGCTGCGGCCTATGCCACAGCTGCAACCACACCAGATCCATAACCCACTGCCCCTGGACTAGGGATCGAACCCAAGCTTCCACTGCAGTCTGATCCTTAACCCATGGCGCCATGGCGGGAACTCCTGTTCTCTAGCGGATGTGCATCATCTGTGCCTCTTCTGTTCCACTTAGTTGATCGGCAGTTGATTCTCGTCCACCCCCAGGGCCCTCGGGAAGAAGGAGGCTCTGAGAGCTAGAACACCTCCTCCTCCCCTCTCCAGAGCCCTGCGGAAAGAATGAGAGCACCTCAAACTCTGAATGCTCTTGAGAAAGATCCTGCCATGACTAAGAGGAAATGATAATCATTTTAATTTGCAGCGTGAATGGTAAAAGACAAGGTGTTAGGAACATATTTTCACCTATAAGGGGGGGGAGAGGATATGAATGAGATTCTGGAAAAACAACCCACAATATTAGAAAAACAGATTGTCTTAAGATGCTAGCGTTCTGCCTCATCGTGACTAGCGGCACTCACCCATTCTTCTCCATCTCTGCAGAGAATCAAAGAAGATGAGATGTGTTTACAGTTAATATAACGGGGGGGGGGGGAGTGATCCAGTTGTTAAATAAGCATCATGATGGCCAGAATTATGGCCTAGGACACATGGCAGGTGAAAGGTATCTTTGCCATCTCTAGAAAGATGGAGATAACCTGTGGATGGTGTCCAAGGTGAAGACGCTCCCCTCACCCCCGTCACAGACTACGTTTCTCATTCCCTGCTCCCCCGGGGCTCCCCTGTCCCTGTGAGAGGGGAGGAGGAGACGAGAGAGAGGATGAAGCTGGGTGTGAGAATCCATTCCTGCAGTGGCTGCCAGGCCAGTGTGCCGCTCACCGGGTCAGGCTGGTCCTGATGGTGTGCAATTATCACGATGCTACTCCAGACCCAGGCTGCTCCCGGGCCTCGGACCTCCCTGGTTCCTCGAAGGCTCAACCCACTCTGGAGCCCGGGGACTGTTCCTGCCAACATCCTAAGAGGCTCCCAGCTTTGTCTTCATCCCACGGGGCACCCAGGGGTGGGGGCTTCGGCTCACCATGAAGAACTGGCAGAGGGTGATATGGGGGAAGATGTTGTGTGCCTTGTTCTTGCCGCAGATCTGCTTTGACTGCTGCCAGAAGTCGGAAAGCTTCTGCGCCAGGGGGCCGGTGGGCCGGAGGTAGAGGACATACTCCCGGGGCAGGGGGTCATCCAGGAAGGGGTCGCCGACATGGGAGAACAACCTGTCAGAGAGAAAGGGGGCCGAGCGCAGGCCGCACTTGAGAACTAGGGAAGCAAAGGAGGAACCGAAAGAGAGACCCACCCTTCGCAGCCTCCATCCCCAAGCACAGCCAGCAGAAGGGTTTTCAGGTCTGTGCTTTAAAAATCCACCCCTTCTTCTCTGTGGCCAGAAGTGGGATGGATGGGGGGGTGGTTTGGGGTTGGTAGATGCACACTATTACAGTTAGAATGGCTAAGCAATGAGGTCCTGCTCTTTGGCACAGGCAACAATTTCTGGTCCCTTGGGAAAGATCATAATGGAAGATTATATGAGAAAAAGCTTGTATCTATATGCATGACTTGGTCACTATGCTGTACAGCAGAAATTGACTCAACACTGCAAATCAACTATATCCTAATAAAAAATTTTTTAAAAATCCACCCCTTGAAGCTCACCCTCTCAGATGTACCAACATCTCTTCTCCTGCCTGTCCTATAGCATTTGCTCCCCACAGCTCCCTAAAAACTTCCTAAGCACTTTGGATAAACTCCCAGTCCTTTCCTGGTCCACCAGTACCAACCCAACCTGGCCTGTCTGTCCCTCCAGCTCAGTCTGACCAAACCCACATGCCTCCAAAGACAAGGGATGCTTCGAGAGGGTCCCCTGGTGGGGTCAGCCCTGGGTAGCAACATCCTGGAAAGTAAGGAGGATATTTCTAAATCAATCTGCCCAGTTATCTAAAGTGGATCTTTAAGTGACTAGAGGGGGGCGGATCTCATGATGGGGGCTGTATCTTGGAAATTCTTTGCCTTTCTTTAGGCAGCTTGGAGAACACACTCAGAGTCAGGACAGAAGAGACAAGTGGCTTGATACTCAGCCTTGTCACATGGTCCTTTGGCTCCTCTCCCCCCGGATGGGTCCATTAGAGACAGGCTGCACATCTCTGCTCATCCACATACACTTAGAGTTAATTACATGCTATTTTCTCAATTTATTTATTTCATACCAACCAGTCACATGCTGCCTGAACACTTCTTCCTCCTGTGGATGCCAAGGCTTTTTGTCTGCAAGAAATCACATTTCTATTGTTAGTATTTTTAGCCTCCTATCAGCTTTTCTCACTGCAGTGGCAAGAGCTGGGTGTGAAGCAGGCTCCTGGGGGGGTGTGGGGGAGACACTTACAGCAGGATGTCTCCCCAAGGGTCACAGCAAGTCTTATGGCGGTTAGGACTTGTGATTAATTTCCATGTAATTAGCATTAGATTTGCATGCAGCCTGACAGCCCATACCATCTATTTTTAGCCATTTCCACATGAGACTTTATTTCTGCCTCCCTAAAGGTTATCAAGTCTTGCTTTTCTCTCCTTTCCTTTCACCCACTCACTCTTCCTGACCCAGAGCCCCTCCAGAGCCTTTTCTCATTTGCAACCCCTGGGCAGATTGTGCTAGAAAGTGGTGCCGAGGGTACTAAGACTCAAGGCTGAATGCCCACGAGGACAATTGCTTTGGTTCAATCCAGTGCCCCACCCCCACCCCATCCCCCACCTCCAGCCACCACCACGAGCCTCAGGCTAGACCAGAGTCTCCAACTATTTCACAGACAAGTAGCACCGGGTAAAAGGGGCAGCCAGAGAAGGGCCACTGCCACTCCCACTGCTGGAGAAACAAAGTTCTATGCCTGGCGTATCACAGTATCACAGGGTGGTCCTGGCAGCAAGTCACAGCCCTATGCACAAACATACAGGGAGAGGGCTTCTGAAACGTCAGGCGGGTCTCCCAAAACCAGACAATGCTGGGTTTGTACCCGGCTTTGCTATCCGTCCATCTGTTCACGCATTCAAGTTTATGTTTGTTCAGTACATACCCACTGAATTGCTCTGACTTTGTTGGCACCATGCTAGGCTCTGGAAATATGGTGAAAAACACATGGATATGGTCCCTGCCCTTGTGGAGTTTTCAGTCGTGAAAACGTTAATTGCACAGACAATTTTTTAACGAAGTTGGTGGTCAATGCAATGAAGAAGGAGCCCAAAGAACCCTGAGAACATAGGATGGGGATCTGACCTGGGCTGAGTAGCTGGGGAGGGCTCCACTGGGGAAGCAACAGTTCAAGGGAGACCTAAAGAAAACGTAGGCTCCTGCTGGTGGCGGGGGGCTGTGTGCAGGGGCTGTGGTGACGGCATTCACCTGGTATCTCTCCTCCTCAGCCAGGAGCCTCGAACAGCACCTGACACACTGCAGGTAACTGATCATCTCTGTCCCCTTATACCACACCAATTCAGGGTCCTTGGGGGGATAGAAGAGAGGGGAAGAGTTTCTAGCTTAACCTGATGCTCTTTCCAAGCATCCTTTTCCCGACTGGCGGCTGAACCCAGCGCCTCCTTCCTTTTCCTCTGTGGAACAATGAGACCTTATGATGCAGTGACAACCACAGAGGGTCAGGTTGAAACGGACCTCAGGGATCATCTGGGGGCCCAACCTCTTCACTTGACACCAGGGGAAATTCAGGAAGGAAGTCAAGACACATGCTCAGGGCAGCCTGGTGACAGCGAGGGCTGAGGGAGGGGCAGGCGCCAGCCTAATTCAAGGCCAGCTGCACTTGCTCTGCTCTACTGTCCTCAGAGAAATGCCTTCTTTTTCCCACAAAAGTCTGAGTACAAATACCAAATGCTCAGGATAAAAAAACTCTACTCAATAGAATGGCACTGTAGAAGACAAGCCTACTTCCAGTAGGAGGAGGTCATGGAGAAGCAAGGCAGACTCCTCAGAACCCCTTGGAACAGAAGCTGGTGCAGAAACACAGGAAATCCTCTATTTCCCACACCTAGATGCTGTGCTTAATCACTGCCAAAATGCCAGCCCTGTTTTCATTACCACTTACTAGACAATCAGAGGCCACGCGTACCCACAAAAAAATACAAAACATGGTCTTTTAGAGGTTAGAATCTCTGAGGGATTAAAATCACCAAAAAAAGACCCATTGTTTCAAAAACAATTGGGAAAAGGAAAACTCACTTGTGGTACGATGTGCTATTTATATAAAGGATTCAATTTCTTTTTTTTTTTTTCTTTAGGTTCTTCCCCCAACGAAATAGATTTTATCTGAAATTTATTTCTCCTTGCTAGGGATGTCCTCTGGAAATGAAAGATCTCGTTAAGTTATGGTCCCTCTAACTCCAAAGACAAGTTTTAGTGGGGATTTAAGGATGCAATTGAGAGGAATAAGGAAAGGTGTGGGTGAAAAGGCTGTGGTGGTAAACGGCCATGGGAACCCAAATTCTTCCTTCAGAAGCAGACAAGGCTTCGGTTTTATAGACGGTTATCATATCTGATACAGCACCTCTAGTGGGGATGAGCCATGGTAAAAGCAGCACACAGGGCTCAGGTTAGATATCAGCAAGAACTTCCTGGAAGTAGTATGACTGAAAATGTTTGTGTTTGGTTGGTTTGTTGATTGGTTTTGTTTTGGGAAAGTTTCTAGAAAGTAGTTACTGATCTGAAACAGGTGTGTGATTCTCTGGGCAGGAGGCTGTAGGAGGAGAAACTGGTCCCCAGGGTCCCGAGCTGGGCGGCTCCTTCACCCACTGCCAGGCTGATGATGGTGTGGGCTGAGTTTGTTGCCAGAACTCTGCCCACAGAACAGACTGAACATGGCAGTGGCAGAAGGTCTCCCCTCCCCCCCATGCTGGAGAAAGCCTGTTGCCATAGAATCCCCACCTCCATGGTCCATGGACGTGGCCCATGCCAAGAACAGAGGGGTGTGTGGGGTGGACCCCAAACCCCAGGCTGAGCTTGAATAGCTGCTGCCTTTGAAGTGACTCGGACGTCGGCAGAGCCTGCTGGAGACCTCGAGCAGACTAAGGGGGAGAATCCCTTTAAACGCCAAGGAGAGTACTCCAGTCATTGGATTCAAGGGACCCACTAGTGAGATGGGACTTTCATGGTTGGAATCAGGTCAACGATTGAGGTTCGGCTACTCTGTGACAACACAAATTTGACGTCGGACCCTGGTCTTAACCTTCGTAATGATATCTAGGGTTCATTCTTAGCAGAGTGTGAAAAAAATGATACAAACACAAATGCTGGGGACGAAGTGGCACAAATCAGATGAAATTAAGGGCTCATCAAATAATCTGGCAAGCAGCTGTGAAGACCTTAGCCCGCCGCAGAGGAACCAGAAGCACCCACTGCCAGCCTTGCTTCACTCTGCCTGGGGCGGTTGCGACCGCCTGCTCTCGGCTCTGCTGAATTCTGGGTCCGTGATAGATCTGGCCCCAAGGCCCTGGCACTACTCAACCACACGGTTCACAGTTTGTGGGAGGCAAAGCAGCATTCCTTCCTCCCTCCTCCCCTTTTCTTCCTTCCATGATCTTTATTCCCTTCTTAGCAGGAAACCAAATGTAAACCAAAAATAAAACCCAGAGTTTACTGAGTGTCGCCCTCTGAATTAAAACTTGAATGGATGGAGCCCTTTCAGAGGTCATAGCCTCTGGTGCCCTTGGCTGGATCCAGGCCTGGTGAGTGAATTCAGGCCGGTCCCAGGTCCAGGGCCAGCAGGAGTCTCACTCCCTCTCAGAAACTCAAGTTCTGAGCCTGACTAGAATTTCCTGCTTAATTGTTGCCCAGGCTGACTTCCGCTGCAGCTGCCCTGGGTCTCTGGGGTTCCGCTGTGGTCTCGGACCCTCCCAGGAGTTCAGGACCTCTCAGTCGAGCACCAACTGTGTGCCAGGCACTGTGCTGTCACTGGGCAAGCAAATTAGAGGGAGGGATGGTCCATGCCCTTGGAGAGTTCACAGCCTCAGACACGCAAGCAGCTTCTTACAAATGCCTCAATAAGAGATGTGCAGAGCGCTGGGGCAGCTTGGAAGAGGGGTACTGACACAGGAGGGGGCAGATTCTGGGGCTGAGGTTCTCACAATGTCCACAAAGCTCTTCTAGGTGGGAACCCCACAGCCAACTCAGAGGTACCACACAGAAATTTTTAATTCTCGAAGGATACACAGCCATCCTCATCACCTGTTGGACATAAGCTACTAGCTTGAGGTAATCACAGTTTCAACATAAGATTGTCCTGTATTCCCCTTGATATCTTATCTTTCTGAGGCCGGGGTTTGGGCAACTGCTATAATAAATGCAAGTACCCAAGGAAGACCAATGGAGAAAAAGAAATGAGAGCAGCAGTCTCCAATCTGATCCTAAGGTTTGAGCAGTTGTGCAGTGCTCAACAGACACACATGTCCCATTAGTAAGAAACTGCAGTTCTTTAAGAATGAAATAAAAATGTTTTTCTTTCAATTTCGAGTGTTATTTTTTTCACCCAGCCCTTAAGTTGTTAGGAGATACTGAGTTGTTTGAATCTAAGCAGAACCATTGGGTATTTATATTAGTCTATAGGTTCTATGTAAAAATGACTCAGACACTAAGGGTGCTATGAGCTGATCAAGTTTGGGAATCTGTCCTGGAAGAAACCATGCTTGATCTGGAACTTAAAAACAGATTCAAGGCCAGCTAGAGAAATCCACAAGGAGAAAAGGACATTTGAAAGAAAGACAATGTCAAGAGTTAATGTATGAAGGCAAGAGACAACATTGTATGGGCAGGGAAGTTCAAGTGTACAACCAAAATTAACATTGTATCTTTCATTCTCACATTCCAGAAACATTTAAAGGTAATACAGGATTTTTTTTAAATGTTCTCAACTTCCAGGATATCTATTGTTGAATTTCCACATCTAATACTGTGCATTCAATTAAAAGATGACCTAATTAATTGGATAGCTCATTCTTTCACCTGGATCTGCACTAGACTGGGGGATGGGCAAACTTAGATAGAACCCAACTTCAATTTCTCTTGGTTAAAGAATCTAGTCATATAAAGAGGCCACTGGTACCCCTAGCAAAATTGAGGAATTCTTCTAGGGTGTGTTTGCAAAACAGATGCTGTTTTGTAATGTGGTTTTAGGTCAAAATAGCAGATTTAATCTTGCCCCATGACAAGCCATCTGCTCAGTGCCAACCTTCTTTATGGATGGTTTGAGGCAGCCTGAGCCTGCCTGAAGCTGATGGCTCTCCTGAGAACAGAAGGCAAGCGGGTAACTGAGCATCTTTGTCTCTCTAGTAGGAAAAAAATGACAAGGAAGTCCATGACTGAAGGCCTTCTCTGTGCCAGGCACTTAGATGTTAAGCCTCATGACAAATAGTGAAGCCGGTATTACGACAAGGCTCCCTGGACCTGGGTGGCTCTATCCTGACGGGTCCGCTGTCCTGTCATCTCTGTGGCCATCCCAATCCAGGGGTTGATTCTGGAGGCTATGACCAGAGTCTGCATTAGTCAAAGGAATATGTCGATTGGTCAAAGCATCAGCCTAGAGCCTTGAGCAGCATCTCAGCCAGCAGCCTCCAAACTCCATCCTCTCTGGAAACTTAGGGAGACGTGGTCCCTAAACCTCTCACTGGGTGTGACCCTGGAGATCTGGGGTACTTCCCAGGTTGGAATGGGACTTCTTGGCAAGAGAGTATCCCCAGGTGCAGAGCACCCCCATCAGGACCAGCAGGGTATGAGAATGGGGGGCACGGACACAAAATACAGGGCAGACAGGAGTCCAGGCTCTGCAGTGGCCAGTGAGGAGAGATGCTTATAGAGGAACCAGCCTGAATTGACATCCCGCAGCCCCTCTCACCATTTATGGTCCATTAATCAAGACTTCAGTTTCTGATATGGTTACCCTGGTGGCTACCAGTGGTCAATACAATGCTTACAGAGCCAATGCCAATTTGAATTGATGATCAGAGGCCAAATGAGCATGAAGGTGCACTGACAAGCAGCTCAGAGCCACCCAAGCCAAGGAGCAGGCGGAAGTGGTGATTTAGCCAAGCCTTCCTGGCTTTAGCGAAAATCAAGGCCTGGCCAAAAACTGTTGCCCCAGTGTGTCCTTGCAGGAGCTAGAATGTGGACACCAGATTTTAGTTGCCATTTCCCCAAAGAAAGTCATTTCCCAATTTGGAGCTTTAGGGGGTTTTTTTGTTTTTTTTTTAAATCTCCAATGAGGAGGTGATGAATGCGCTCACAAGAAAGTTGAGAAGGAAAGACAGGACATTTACAAAATGTTTTGAGGTCCTCAGAGGCAATTCTAATTGATAAACAGTGATTCCGTGGCTGCAGAGATCCTGAGCGTATTCCGCCCATTCCTTCTTACGACCAGACAAGGATGTACTTTCTTCAAGGTTGTACCTTTGAAGGATATCTTTCCTGTTCTTACAGGCCTTAAGAAAAGAAGATTCAGGGAATTCCCATCGTGACTCAGCGGAAACAAATCTGACTAGCAATTGTTGTGAGGTTGCGGGTTTGAGCCCTGGCCTCTATCAGTGGGTTAAGGATCTGGCATTGCTGTGAGCTGTGGTGTAGGTCACAGATGTGGCTTGGATCTGGCATTATTGTGGCTGTGTGGTGTAGGCCAGAGGCTACAGCTCCGATTAGACCCCCTAGCCTGGGAACCTCCATGTGCCGTCGATGCGGCCCTACAAAGACAAAAAGACAAAAAGACAAAATAAATAAATAAATAAATAAAAAGAAAGAAAGAAAGAAAGAAAGAAAGAAAGAAAGAAAGAAAGAAAGAAAGAAAGAAAGAAAGAAAGAAAGAAAGAAAGAAAAGGAGCCTGGGCAGTTCTGTCTAACAAGCGCATCTCTCAATTCTGTGCCGGCTCTGTCTTCCTCGCTATGAAGGAGGACAGTGGAGAGGCCTGTCAATGCACACACACCCTAATGGCCCTACGCATTTCCTTGGGAGGAAATGAGCCTAATGGAGAAAGATATATTGATCATAAAGACCCAATTTCAGAATCAGTCTCCTGGTGGTGAACCCTTTCAGTTGGCTGGGGCTAATGGCCTGTGCTCTCAGCAGCCGTGGCCTGTTGGAGAGTTCGAGAGCCGTACATCTAACAATCGATCGGCCAGCAGGCTTGCTGGGGGGAGGCAGGATCACTACCCCCATAAGCCGACCAATGGGAAGAAAAAGCTATGGGCTTTTCCATCAAGCTAATCAGAGTAGAAAAAAAAAAAATTGCTGAGCTATTTGGGGGCTTACCAAGGCCTTCCAGGGGGAGGATTTCAACCTGCGGTGACGTGGTGATGTCCTTCTTCCTCTTGCATCAACAGGACTCTATTTTCCAACCCGTAAAGAGCCTATTAGGCAGTGCTCCTCAGGGGGTGGTCGGCAGGGGAAACGCTGCTTAGGTTCCCCAATGTTTTTACGCGGCGGAGCCCTATGGCCCGGGTGGGGAGGCCTTGGTTTATTCGTGCTAGGAAGGGGCTGGGGCTCTGGCCTCTGCGGTGGGTGGGGGGGCAGCCGTTTGTAATTGGGAAACCAGCTGTTAGACCACGGGTGGTGGATATAAGAGAACACACTCCTCCTTGCCTCTGTTCTGAGTCTCCCTGGGATCCAGACAAGGCCTTTCCTCCCCCTCAGATCAGTGAGTTTTTGTCTGGAGGCACCAGGGAGTGTTTGCTGCGTAAACGGGGCACATTCTCAGGAGCCGAGATCTTACTAATCACGGAGCTGCAGACAAGTTAATTATCCTAAGGTTCATTTTCCCGGTCTCGTCAATGAGGATAACAATACCTACCTTACAGGAGAGAATGATGGTTAATGTCTATATCAGCTAATGAAGAGCTCCACACAGTGCCTGGCATACACTAGGAACTGAAAAAGAACATCTGCACAGATGCCTGGCTATATTATTGAACCCTCTTTGCAATCTTCCCAGAATGAATGTCTGTCAGTTTCAGGCCAATAGGAATATTTCAGAACTGGGTCTCAAAAGACCCAGATGCCCTCCCCTCCCTGCTAACGCAATCTAGAACCAGCTGGGAAGGTCTCGAAGCATAGGGGAGACTGGGGGAGACAGAAAAGCATCCCGGAGAAGGTGATGACACGAGAAAAGGTGCAGAGGGAAAGCCAGCCAAGGATGTACAGCTGTCATAGAGAGAAGGTCTACTGGAGAGGTTTCACTGAGGGAGACACAGCCCAGACTGCGGGGAGGTGGGCTGGGGAGCTTAGATTCCAGCAGGAAGGAAGCTGGGAGTCACTGAGCGGCCCGAGCAGGGGAAGGACACAGCTGCTGCTCCCTGAAGGAAACCAAAAGGAGGAGGGACAGCCCTGAGTGGGTGTCTACAGTCATCAGGCACCAGGGAGAGGCTGGCCAGGGTCCCCTTTTCCCTCTGGGACCCTGTAACTAGCGCTCCCTGGGGGCCTCTATTCCCCACGCCTTGGAGTGACACCCTCTGAACTACATGAACTACTAGGGGAACAGAGGGAACGTGTCAAAAGTTCAATCCACTCTACATGCCAAATCATTATCATTCCCTGGGAAACAAGAGGATCAGAAGCTGCCTCTGTTTTGCCCAAGGACACACAGCAAGCTGGGGACCCAGGGATCCCGGAATCGGATCAAAGGAAATCACAAAAGTTATCATAACCCATGGCCTGGTTGCCTGCCTGGTGCTCAATAAAAATGGCCATGATTTATATATTGGTGGCCATCTCCTCTCCGGGACTTGACCATTTCTGCGGGCTTTCATTCGCAGTCCTCCTAAGAGCCACCTGAGGAGGGACTGTGCGTCTGTGCTCTCGCCAGCTGTGTGGTGGGTTCACCTTATGGCATTGGTCTCTGACTCTGTCAGGCTAGAAGATTCTGTATCTAGGTTACAAGTACTATAGAAAACCATGGACATCAGGCACCCCTGGAGGGGCAGTGTCTGTTGTGCAGAGTCTCTGCGTCCCTACAGAGGAAAGTCCAGCTGGCTTGAGGGAAAAAGTGTCCCCTGAACAAAAAAGACTGTGTCCCTGTGGGCAACGTGGAGGGCGGGAGGTTAATACAGAGCCACAGGGAGGCCGGTTAGGCTGGCAGAGGATGCAGAGATGCTCTGGAGTGTGCAGGAGGCAGGAAAGCTCCTGCAGGAAGACACAGGAAGCCCCGAGGGCCTGCCCTCAAGGAGGCACTCCTTGCCTGGGGAGGGGGAGAGATGGGGCTCACTGATGAACACAACACAGCGCTCTTCTCAAGACGTTTATCACCACTCCTGCATCCTCCCAACAGCCCCGAGAGGCAGCCAGAGCATCCTTGTTAGTTTCACTTCACAGAAGAGGAGGAGGCCACAGGGAGGCTCAAATGCTCGTTCCGCTCACACAGCAGCGCACAGCAGCGGGCTGACCAGAACTCTGACCCGCTTTCTCTTCCTGTCCAGAGCTCTGAGGTATGACTGCGTCCCTGAGGTTAGTCTCAACTGCGATGACTGCCAAGTGGAATTGAGCACAGAGAGAGGGAACCCCCCTACCCCAAAAAGGATCTGGGAGAAACAGATGTAAATGAGGAGTCATTTCAGGTCACAAAGAAGAATCTTTTTTTCCTCCTCCCGTTTCCACCTCCTTCCCCTCCGAGCCACTAGAATCAGCTAAAAATACTTAAACATGGATGATTTTTAGTCCTTCTGTAATAGTTTCAGCCTAGAACTGCAGAAGATGCTCTGACTCACAGCGTTTGGGGGTCAGAGCAAAGTACACCCGACCAGGCAGAGACACTGTTGCCACACAGCATTGCCATGGACCTCTTCACACAGGTGATTTCTTAGCAAAGGTGGTGTGAGGGTTTACCAGGAGCCAAGCAGCATACTCAACATTTTCAATAAACATGACCTCATCCATCCCTTAGCTCTTTTGAGATAGGTGAATTTCTCTCACTGAACAGATGAGAAGAGTGAGGCTTAGAGAGATTATGGAACAGGGCCCAGGTCCCCAAACTGGTGTGGCATTCAGGTGCGTGCTCAGCCACTGGCCACACATGGATGTCTGGACCAGCGCAGATACCCTGTTTCTGGGTCAAGGTGAGGTGAGGCGTGGCGGTGACCATCTAGGGGAACTTGCTGCAAAACACCACAGCACGGCTTTCTCGGTCCGCCTCTTGACAGTTCGTTTGTTTGTTCACTCACTCAATTAAACTGTCCCTCAGTGGCACATACTGTGTTCAGCTCCATGCTAAGGGCTGTGATATAAAGATAGGAGACCATGGCCCCTGCCCTTGAGGGAAGTCAGCCTATGACTTGAACAAACGGAAATTAGAAAGAGGAGGAAGCCCATAGGAATGGCCACCTTCTCTGGGCTGTGCGTTTGTTTACAGGTGTCAGCTTATATAATCCTTAACCAGTTTCGTGGAGTGGGTATAACCGCCTCCACTTCTGCAAGACCAACCCTACCCTCAGTTACCTGGCTGCTTTCTATCTATACTTTCACACTCCACATGTGTGTTTCTCCTCTGGAAGCCGTCCCTGACTGGTCTGGGCACCCAAACACCCCATACCTGGTTGTATCCTAGCATCTTCTGCATTACATTTAAAGGCTCTATCTTCTGCAATAGATTGCGAGCTACCTGAGGCAGAGATCATTTCTTGGATACTTTGTGGTCCCAACATCTGGTACAGTATTTGACACAGAGTAAGTGCTACATATATTTTACTAAAAAAATAAACATCAGGAGTTCCCTGGTGGCCTAGCAGTTAGGGACCCAGCATTGTTACTGTGGCTCAAGTTCCATCCCTGGCCTTGGAGCTTCAGCATGCTTCAGGTGCAGCCAAAAAGTGAGCTTCATGAAGGTGTTAATGGTCTAGCTCTCGGAGTTCCCATAGTGGCTCAGTGGTTAACGAATCCGACTAGGAACCATGAGGTTTCAGGTTCGATCCCTGGCCTTGCTCAGTGGGTTGGGGATTCAGCGATGCCATGAGCTGTGGTGTAGGTTGCAGACGCGGCTCGGATCCTGCGTTGCTGTGGCTCTGGTGTTGGCCGGTGACTACGGCTCTGATTAGACCCCTAGCCTGGGAACCTCCATATGCCGTGGGAGCGGCCCTAGCAAAGGCAAAAAGACCAAAAAAAAAAAAAAAAAAAAAGATCTAGCTCTCCAGTGTGGCCAACAGACCCTATGACGACACCCTAGTAATCTCTGTCTTCTGGTATTCACTCAGGGTCTGATCCTCTCCCACATGGTGTGGGTGAGACCCATGACGTGCTCCTGTCCAACAAAATACGGCAAAAGCAATGAACATCACTTCACTGATTCCACTGTGATACACATATAAGACTCTAAATGACCTCAGTCCCCTGCTGGCCTTGAAGAAGCGACATGCTATAACTGCCTATAGCAGAGCCACAGGCAGGGAAATGTGGGTGGCCTCTAAGACCAAAGAGTGTCTTCCAGCCAATACTCAGCAAAGAACTGGGGCCCTCCGTCCTCTAACCAAAAGGAAATGAATTCTGCCAGCAACCTGAATGAGGTTGGAAGTGGATCCTAGTTGAGCCTCCAGATGAGAATATAGCCCTGGCTAAGGGCTTAATTGCAACCAGATGCTGAGCAAAGAACCCAGCTAAGCCTAGATTCCTGGCTTACAGAAATGGGAGATAATAAAAGTGTGTGTTTTAAGTCAATACGCTTCTAGTGTGGAGTAAAAGAAAATGAATGGATGTCCACCTTTCCAGGAAAGGGAAAATAGGATGGAAAGTAACATCAGGAGTTCCTGTTGTGGCTCAGTGGTTAACGAATCCGACTAGGAACCATGAGGTTGTGGGTTTGATCTCTGGCCTTGCTCAGTGGGTTAAGGATCCAGTGTTGCCATGAGCTGTGGTGTAGGTCACAGAGTGGCTCAGATCCCGAGTTGCTGTGGGTGTAGTATAGGCCGGCAGCTGTAGCTCCAATTTGACCCCTAGCCTGGGAACCTCCATATGCCACAGGTGTGGCCCTAGAAAAGACAAAAAGACACACACACACACAAAGTAACATCAATTGAGCATTGGTTGGTATGGCTACAGAGACCAACGTAGCATTAAGGAGGAACCTAGGTATCTAATGTCGGAGATGGGAGGCCTCAGTCCCAGAACCATTTGAAACTGGATGATATGATTCCTTTGTCATGAATATATCCTCATCTCACTCCTACCACCATTTAAACCTGATTTAGGCTGTTACATGGCCAAGAGTTATAGCTTGGTACTTAAGAGAGGGGTTGAACAGAGTGGCCAGGACACAGACTCAGAGTCCGACAGAGCGGGGCTGGAATCTGCAACTTCCCTCTCAAGATGCCAGACCCCACGTAAGTGACCTAACCTCTCTGAGCTCAGTTCCCTGGGTAACAAAAGCTCATTCCAGGGCTCTGGTACAGGTATGTGAAATGGCAAGAAGGAATGGCAAGTTCAAGGTCTGCATTCCTCCACCACTGGCTCCCTCTCCACCCCCGCCGACTGCCCTTCCCAGCTTTCTCCAACTCTCAGGTTAAGCCTGCTCTGGAATTCTCCTGGACAGAACAGTTCTTGGCTGATGCCTGAGAGGTTTACGCTGCAGCTAAAATCCCAGGAAATTCTATCCTCCCTGTTCCAGCGCAGTGAGGCGGCTGAGAGGTCAGGTTCAATTTCCTGATGTGACTTACTGCTTCCCCTTTCACAGGGCACGGGGGAGGTGGGGGGGAGAGGCAGGGGGGCACTTTCTATATCACAAAGGACTTGAGCAAACACGCTGGGAAGTGAGAGTGGTCCCAGCTCTCCAGGCAGCCTCCTGTCTGCTGCTGGCCCGACTTCCACCCCCAAGACCATCACCCCTTTGTCGTGTTGTCTGATCCCCTGGGCCTCAGTTCCCAGAGCTCGGAGAATGAGGCAATACCCCCTTGGGTGGGCAGAAAGCACAGTGCCACCCTGGGGACCTTAGGAAGCCTCGTCAAAGGAGGGTTTAGGGTTTTTTGTTTGTTTTATTCTTTTTTTAAAAAAAAACAAGGTCTTATTTTCCTATTAAATTTCTGGGAGCTGGGAGCCCTTCCACCTCACAAGCCCTCCTCCCTTGATGCTTTAGGAGGAGAGGGAACAGGAACCAGAAGGCAATCAGTAATTTTATTTTATGGATAGAAAAATACAAACCATTCGTCCAGTATCCCATGCATAGCCTGGAATAGCTAGATTTATCAGATGTCTGCTAATACCTAGGACTACGATGGGCCCCTCTGAGCATGATGACGTGTGTATGTTTGTAAGAGTGTGTCCAAGATCACAAATTCTGCTGACGGTGTAGGTATTAAGATATGATATTTAGGATGCTTACAGAATTTCAGGCCTTGGAGATCAATCCTCTGTGTGGCAGATGAGGAACTAAGACCACCCAGGTAAACGACAGGCACAGGACGCCAGGTGTCCTAAGTCCCCAAGCTGTGCTCTTGGCACATCACCAGGCTGTGTCTCTGGCTTTTTGGCTTAGACTGTGCTGCTCGATGTCCTTTTGATCTCGCAACACTTCTTGAGCTCCGGGCAGGTGCTCCTGTGCTGAGAGGCTTCTCCCCTCTGTGCAGTCTTGGGTCCTACTTCCTTCTTGGACCTCCTCCCACAGCTGCCCCCGGCCTTACCACAACCCTCCACACTGGGGCGCTACAGCCTTGAAGAACAGCTCCAACCACCCCGGATGTGAAGGGAGCAGAGTCTGCAAAGAGCCAAACGTGCCCCCTTCCTGGGATGCAGGAAATAAGTGGGGTGCGAGGGGAGGAGGCGGGGAAGGAGGAAGTGTCAGGTAACCATCTTACTCAATCCTCAGGGCAGGTCTTTTAGGTGTTTTGCAAGATGGGGAAGCAGAGGCTTAGAGAGAGAGAGGCAGAGCATTAGGCTTAAACTTACAAACGTGCAAGCTTAAGAATCCAATCCAGTTACTGGCTCCAAGAAGCAAGACACGGTCCTACATTTCCGATTAGCAAAGAGTACCTGACTTAGCTCTCCGTGGCTTTCAAGGCCAAGCATGCCTAAGAATTTTTCACACCATTTATTTTTACTGCCACATTCAAATGTCACCCCTGACTGCAGTCGGCCTGGATTCCTCTCAGGCCAACACATGGTGATCTTATGTCACCCCTTACTGCAGTCGGCCTGGATTCCTCTCAGGCCAACACATGGTGATCTTATGTCACAATGCAGGGCTTGATTCTTTCTGTCCTAATTAACTGAGGCTCTTCCTTAACCAGCTTGTGAGCCAGCTGCCTAGGAACCCTGTGTCCTGTGTCCCTTGCCCTCCACCACTGGACTGAGGGCGGAGTCTAACTTCTCCATTCCATAGGGCAGGGAACTGAGGCTTGGGAAGAAAAACGACTTCCTGAAGGTCACGGTGAGTTGGTGCAGAGCTAACTTAGAACCCAGGACTCACAAATTATTGTCATGTACATGACTCCAACCCATCACTTCTTCCCACGGCTTTGACTGTCCATTGGGTGCCCCTGGGAGAAGGGCTGAGCTGGGGGGACAGCCAGTTCTGGTCCGTGGCTCCATCACTGTGTGATCCTGAGCAAGTCTCTGACCTTCCTGGGATCGTGGAAAACGGAAAGGGCTTAGATGGAGCTCAAAGTCCCCTTCTGGTTCCAATGGCCCATGTGTTATGTGTCCTGTGGGTTCTCTTCTCCTTCCGCACACTGGGGGAGGCAGCTGGGCTGTTTCCATTCCCCAGGATGACAGTGAGGGGTAAAACAGAAGAGCCAGATGTGGGCTGATGAGGAAGGGTGGCCTGGCGAGGTTGGGGGAGGGGGACCATGGAGACTCCTCAGGGGCAATGACACTGGATAGCAAAGCAGGAGTCACACTTACAAACACCCAAAGCAATGGAAAGCGGCCCTCCCTGCAGGTGGCAGCCTCCAGCCTCACTCTGCTTCACCCAGTGGGAAGGAACCATATTCTCTCTAAGCCATGCGTGCTCGGTCTGACCCCGTCAGCTGCTCTCCCAGATGCAACACAGGTTGGGGGTCCTCCAATTGCTAGTCTGTGTTCAGTAGTTAAGACCCAAAGAGAACGACTCTCCAGGAAAGTGAGGAGCCATTTTTGGCTTCTCAGGGAGACAGCGTCCTTGAGGACAAGAGAGAGGGTCCATTGCCACTTCTGGGGTGGCCGCCATATGCTAGAAAGGCAGCCTCCATTATTCTGAGGAAAAGATTAATTTCATCCTGTAGTTTGTCTTTCTTAGCAAATGAGTATAAATTTGGAAATCCCCTCACTATTGCCATCAAGCCATTCCATGGGAACTGTGCTGGCCAATATGCTCGCCACTAGCCACATGTGGAATAAAACTAAAAATTCAGTTCCTCATCACGCTGGCTACATTTAACGTGCTGGTGGCTACCATGCTGGCCGGATAGATACAAACATTCTCACCCCCACAGAGTGCTGAGGGGACAGGGACACACTAGAATATAAGCTCCTCAAGAGCAAGAATGTGGCCTTATTCATTTCTAGACCTCAAGTCCCTGGAGAGGGGTCTGGCACACACTTGGCACTTAATTAACAACTTTTTTGGGAGGAGGGGCCATGCCCACGGCACACAGAAGTTTCCAGGCCAGGGATCAAACCCGCACCACAGCAATGACAATGCCGGATCTTTAACCCACTAGGCCAGCAGGGAACTCCTTGAATGCATTTATTGAATTCGCGGTTAGGCAGGTTTGATAGGGCAGAGAATACAGTTGTGATGGTACGGTGATAATAGGAACTCAAAGTTACACATCAGACTTCTTCTAAGAAACTCTGATTTCCCCTAGTGTTCATTCTCTAAGAAGGTTTCTGAGCCCCCATTGGTGCTTCCCTGGCCTGGGTGCTAAGAAAGACAGGAAAAATCAACAAGAGAAGGACGTGAAATGTATTTGGAAGGAGCAGAGGACTAGGAAAAGGGAAGACCCAGGCTCCAGTCCTGATTCCATTCACAGGACCAATCAGCCCCTTTGAATCTCACTCTCCTAAGCTGTAAAATGAGAATACTACTACTCTTCCCCAGAAGCTGTTTGCATGAAACCAAATGAGATAATATAACAGAATATCCTCTGGAAACTATAGTTTGTGTCATTGACCTTGCCTTCAAGTTGCTTCTGAGTCCCACTACATGGTCCTTAAGAATACTTTGCCTCTTCACAGGTGAATTTTATCAAACATATAAAGAGGAATTGGTGCCCATCCTCCTTAAACTCTTTCAAAAGGTGAAGAAGAAGGAATACTCCCAAAGACATTCTATGATGCCACCATCACCCTCATTCCAAAACCAGACAGAGATACCACCAAAAAAGAAAACTATCGCCCAATATCATTGATGAATATAGATGCAAACATTCTCAACAAAATCTTAGCCAACCGAATCCAACAACATACCAAAAAAATTATACACCATGACCAGGTTGGGTTCATCCCAGGTTCACAAGGATGGTTCAACATACACAAATCAATCAGCATCATACACCACATTAACAAAAAAAAAGTCAAAAATCATATAATCATCTCAATAGACGGAGAAAAAGCATTTGACAAAGTCCAACATCCATTCATGATCAAGACCCTCGCCAAAGTGGGTATAGAGGGAACATTCCTGAATATAATCAAAGCCATTTATGAGAAACCCACAGCAAATATAATCCTCAATGGGGAAAAACTGAAAGCCTTCTCACTCAAATCTGGAACAAGACAGGGATGCCCACTCGCACCACTGCTCTTCAACATCGTTTTGGAAGTCCTAGCCACAGCCATTAGACAAACCAAAGAAATAAAAGGCATCCATATAGGAAGAGAAGAGATCAAACTGTCACTGTATGCAGATGACATGATACTATACATAGAAAACCCGAAGGACTCAACCCCAAAACTACTTGAACTGATTCAAAAATTCAGCAAAGTAGCAGGATATAAGATGAACATTCAGAAGTCAGTTGCATTTCTGTATACCAGCAATGAAATATTAGAAAAGGAATACAAAAATATAATACCTCTTAAAATTGCACCTCACAAAATCAAATACCTCAGAATACACCTGACCAAGGAGGTAAAGGACCTATATGCCGAGAACTATAAACCTTTAATCAAAGAAATCAAAGAAGATGTAAAGAAATGGAAAGATATTCCATGTTCCTGGATTGGGAAAATCAATACTGTAAAAATGGCCATACTACCCAAAGCAATCTACAGATTCAATGCAATCCCTATCAAATGACCCAGGACATTTTTCACAGAACTAGAACAAACAATCCAAACATTTATATGGAACCACAAAAGACCCAGAATCGCCAAAGCAATCCTGAGAAACAAAAACCAAGCAGGAGGCAGAACTCTCCCAGACTTCAAGAAATACTACAAAGCCACAGTCATCAAAACAGTGTGGTACTGATATCAAAACAGACAGACCAATGGAACAGAATAGAGAATCTGGAAATAAACCCTGACACCTATGGTCAATTAATCTTTGACAAGGGAGGCAAGAACATCAAATGGGAAAAAGAAAGTCTATTCAGCAAGCATTGCTGGGAAACCTGGACAGCTGCATGCAAAGCAATGAAACTAGAACACACCCTCACACCATGCACAAAAATACACTCAAAATGGCTGAAAGACTTAAATATACGACGGGACACCATCAAACTCCTGGAAGAAAACATAGGCAAAACACTCTCTGACATCAACCTCATGAATATTTTCTCAGGTCAGTCTCCCAAAGCAATAGAAATTAGAGCAAAAATAAACCCATGGGACCTCATCAAACTGAAAAGCTTTTGCACAGCAAAGGAAACCCAAAAGAAAACAAAAAGACAACTTACAGAATGGGAGAAAACAGTTTCAAATGATGCAACCGACAAGGGCTTAATCTCTAGAATATATAAACAACTTATACAACCCAACAGCAAAAAAGCCAATCAATCAACGGAAAAATGGGCAAAAGACCTGAATAGACATTTCTCCAAAGAAGATATACAGATGGCCAACAAACACATGAAAAAATGCTCAACATCGCTGGTTATAAGAGAAATGCAAATCAAAACTACCATGAGATATCACCTCACACCAGTCAGAATGGCCATCATTAATAAATCCACAAATAACAAGTGCTGGAGGGGCTGTGGAGAAAAGGGAACCCTCCTGCACTGTTGGTGGGAATGTAAACTGGTACAGCCACTATGGAGAACAGTTTGGAGATACCTTAGAAATCTATACATAGAACTTCCATATGACCCCGCAATCCCACTCTTGGGCATCTATCCGGACAAAACTCTACTTAAAAGAGACACGTGCACCCGCATGTTCATTGCAGCACTATTCACAATAGCCAGGACATGGAAACAACCCAAATGTCCATCGACAGATGAGTGGATTCGGAAGAGGTGGTATATATACACAATGGAATACTACTCAGCCATAAAAAAGAATGACATCATGCCATTTGCAGCAACATGGATGGAGCTAGAGAATCTCATACTGAGTGAAATGAGCCAGAAAGACAAAGACAAATACCATAGGATATCACTTATAACTGGAATCTAATATCCAGCACAAATGAACATCTCCTTAGAAAAGAAAATCATGGACTTGGAGAAGAGACTTGTGGCTGCCTGATGGGAGGGATCGGTAGCTTGGGCTTATCAGACACAACTTAGAATAGATTTACAAGGAGATCCTGCTGAATAGCATTGAGAACTTTGTCTAGATACTCATGTTGCAACAGAACAAAGGGTGGGGGAAAAATGTAATTGTAATGTATACATGTAAGGATAACCTGACCCCCTTTGCTGTACAGTGGGGAAAAAAAAAAAAAAGAATACTTTGCCTCATCCACCTGCTCTCCGTGCCTTGGGATCATTACTTCAATCTGTCGTGTGCACCTCCAAGGAAATATTTCTGCTTAAATATCCCTATTATCATGCCCCTGTGCCCCAAAGACCAAAATGGCTCCTTACTGCCTCTAAGATCAAGACTGGTCTCCATCCTCTAATGCTTTTGGTACTATTACATGTCCCATTTGCTTAGGAAGCTCCTAATTCATGACCATCAGATAGGACATTTCTGAGGTGAGAAACTATTCCTGTTACAAACACGTCCCTGCTCCATCCAGACCTTTCCTCCTTCCGCCTCCTCAAATTGCAACTGCTCCCTTGAACTCACCCTGTCTGTAACTCCAGCCCCCAGCAACTCTGGTGCCTCTATTCACCTGGAGGTTTCCCGCGCTGGTCTAGGAGGATGTACAGCAATGATGGATGTAACGTGGAGCCCAGTGACTTAACATGGCATTTGAGGAAAGACTGGAGCCCTATTATTAGCCAAGATCATTTCAGAAGATGAGCCCAGCCTCCCAATCCACTGCAGAAGGCCAGGGTGTGTGGCCCCAGGCTTCACCCTCCTTATAATGAACACCATCCTCCTTGAGACAACAGGGTTGCAGCCAGGCAGCCATTGCTTGTGTGAGCCCTAAGCCAGCATAACAGTTCTGGCTGAGTATAAACAGAGCACCCAATTAAAGCACCCAATTATAGGGCAGGCTAGAACCAGGAGTGGGGCTTTGCTGGTGGCCCTGAAGTCAGCTGAGGGCCAGGCTGTCAGCTTTCCCCAAATCAGCCAGAGCTGATCTGAGACTGGAGCGAGCCTCTAAGCAGACAGATACACTAGAGGATTGGGAGGGGAACCCTGCAAGAGGAAGAAGGCACACCTCCTGGCTTCTAAATTTCTAGGGCTGTGGGGAGTGTTCTCCCTAAGACCATGGGGTAAGATGCTCCTTAGCATGAGAGGACTGGAATCTCACTTTCTGGAGACCCAGTTGCCTTATCTCAAGAATGGAATATCCAGAGAATTCCCTGGTGGCTCACTGGGTGAAGAACCTGGCATTGTCATTGCTGTGGCTCTGGTTACAGCTGTGGTGTGGGTTGGATCCCTGGCCCAGGAACATCCACATGCGGCAGGTACAGCCAAAAAGAGATAGAGACCAAAAGTCAAGTCAGGGAGTTGAGGCTTACAAGCCCTCCTGAGCTAAGGAAGAGGATAGAGGCCTGGGTCTTCAGAAGGGAGGCCCTAGTTAGTCCTCAAGGCATTGCTAGCAGTGGATGCCCTGGAAATGGGACCCCTGAAAGCCACCAGGTGGGACTATGGCCCAGCTGAGAGTTCGGCTTCTCTGGAACTACCTCACCAGCCTCCTTCGGGAAGAATGCTTCCTTGGTTTCTCATACACAATAACAGGATGGGATCCAGCCCCTCCCCTCAAGGCGAGTTAAGTGTTAGTTAAGTGTCCTTAGCTCACTTAGCCCTGGCTGAGTGGAGGTCTCCGTAGCTTTGGGGATTTAGGTCAAAAGCACAACCACACATTATATGGGCGTAGCTGAGGGTATAGCGTGTCTGCCGGGGAGAGAACGCCTTGCCTCTCCCAACGAGCCTGAGCAATATGCCAGAAAGGAGGGCCTGCCACTGAACCCCATCTCAGCCATGGGCGATCTGGTGCTGGCGGCCTGTCCCCTTAGCAGCCCAGAGGCTCTTTGACAGAGGGACTGGTGTTTCACTGACACGCACACTGAATACAGGGTCAGAAGACCTGGCTCTGAGTTCAGCTCGGCTGTTTATTAACTACAATTTAGGAAAGACCGCTCTGGGCATTGCTATCTCATCTATAAAAGTGGAATGATAACCATTCCTTCACAAAGCTATTATTAGAGTGAAAAGGCAGTGTGGCGTAGTGGTCAAAGCCATGGCCTCGAGAGACAGACCTGGACTGAGTCCTATTCCACCACCTTCCAGTTACGTGACTCTAGAGCAATTTACTGCATATAGCAAACCCCTAGTTTTCTCATCTGACACCAGGGGATGATAATAATACTGAGAGTGTCATCTGGAGGTTTTCACTGACATAGCAGCTGGCGCACAGTGGGCACTCAATCCACATTCCCGTTGGTATTACAGATAAAAGATGTGATGCACGATGCAACTGCCATCAATTGTGGTTATTTTCTAGGCTTTAGACAAGCGCTGTCAATATATGCATCCCTTTGCATATAGTAAATGCATAACAAGTATCTGCTCCATGTAACTCTGGCATCCGCACAGCAGCAGTTCCATTCTGGAATTCAGCTCAGAGATTAGTATCATTTGCAATAACTACATTCCAGGCTGCCAGCCCTACAAAGTAGACCAACTAAAGATAGGTAGTTACATGATTCAGCCCTCTCTCAGGGGAGAGTTTCTAGTGCCAGCAAAAGCCACAAGGGATTCGACCTGAGTCATTTCTATATGTCAGCAGAAGGTGCTTCCTCTCCCAGGGAGGCGAAAGCTAGGGTGGTTTGGGGCATGCAAGGACCCCTCAAGGACCAGAAGAACACCCAGGACTTTTTCTGGGTAAGAGCAGTGGAAGCTGAGGGCTCTCCCTGCCCACTTCCTTCCACATGCTCTGTCCCTCCCTGCCAGCCAAGGGTCTTGTTAGATGGCACATTAGTAATAAGCACTGAATACGTCACAGTGTGTGGCTACTGTCCCCCACCTCCAGCCAACTTCCCCCTTGCAGGGTGGGTGGGAGTCCAGAGCTGCCTGCAGTGTTCTCTGGTCTGATGAATTTCATCACGTTCCATCCACTGAGTGAGAGCCTTTTCCTGTTTGCCACAACTTATTCCTTCAAGCATAGGGAGGTATTCCTTTGCGTGGCAGGATGGGGGACTCACTGCACGGATACCCTCTTCCTGATTCCTGTAAATGGCTAACACTGCTTATCCCATGCTACTTCCTGTACTGAGCTCTTTACCTGTATCGCCCTTCAATCATCACAACAGCGGTGTCATTATTATGGCATGGAATCCTCACAACAATCAGCTCAGGATCACTGTCCCCACTAGACAGTTGAGGAAACTGAGGTTTATGGATGCTAAGAAGAGGGGGTTTCCTGGTGGCTCAGTAGGTTAAGGATCTGTCATGGTCACTGCTGTAGCTCAGGCTATGGCTGTGGTATGGGTTTGATCCCTGGCTGGAGGAGCTTCTGCAGAGGATGCAAAGAGCTTGCTCAAGGCCCTCTGAGGATCCCAAATTGTAGAGTCAGGATTTGAACCCAGGCAGCCAGCCCACCTCCCTCTCCACTCCTGGGCTAGAAAGCCTAAGCTTTGGCAGACTCCCTTGGTTCTTTCCAGACTGAACAGCTCTAATATTTTCACTGTGTCACTATAAAGAGGACATTACAACCCCCTCATCTCACCCAGCGCTCCTCTCCGGAGCTTCTCCAGCCTTGGTATTTCTCTCTTGACATGCAAGAGCCCCAGTCACCCAGCCTCACTACAGGTGGGGCCCCCAGAGTTGATAAAGACCTTAAACATACGTTATCTCATTTTATTCTTGCAGCAGTCCCAGCGGGGACACAGGCAGGTCAGACAACTGTCCAAGATCACGGAGCCTCGGCTCAGCCCAGGACCTGGGACTCCAGTGCTCCTGTCCCCACTTCCGTCCAGTGTCGCTTCTGGGCGTGAGTCTCAGAGTGGTTGCCACAGGGCACTCTGCACGTCAGCACAAGAATGACATTTCCCAAATCTTACTGGCTGATGTCACCAGGCCAACCCTGCTCCCTAGGTCCTGCTGGGTCCATTCATTCATTCTATTCTCCGAGCATAGGCTCTTTTGGATGATTTTAGGGGTTCTCTTGGCTGCTGGTTTTGCCTTCCCTTCTACTCCCCAATTCCTAGTCCATCTTCCAATGGAGGCCAGAATAATCTTCCTAAAATTCTGACCTGGGAGTTCCCGTCATGGCGCAGTGGTTAACGAATCCGACTAGGAACCATGAGGTTGCGGGTTCGGTCCCTGCCCTTGCTCAGTGGGTTAAGGATCCGGCGTTGCCGTGACCTGTGGTGTAGGTTGCAGACGCGGCTTGGATCCCGCGTTGCTGTGGCTCTGGCGTAGGCCGGTGGCTACAGCTCCGATTCAACCCCTAGCCTGGGAACCTCCATATGCCGCCAGATCGGCCCAAAGAAATAGCAAAAAGACAAAAAAAAAAAAAAAAAATTCTGACCTGGATCACGCCACGGTCTTACGGAAGCTCCTTCAGAACCACCCCCCCAACCGCCACCCCACAACTCCAAGTCCCTGGCCATGGCCTGTACAGCCTCCTGCCATGTAATCCCCCACCACACAGACTCTGCTGCAGCCGATGGATCCCCACAGTTGCCAGAAATACCCGGAAGCTCTCTCAGTTGATGCTTGGCCCACTCTGCCTTTTCCAGAGGGATTACCTACACCTCCTCTTTTCTGTCTAATAAACTTAGAGGATGACTTTATGTCTAAGCCAAGATTTCATCTCTTTAGTGGAATCCTCCTGGAACTTCCTTTCTGAGTCACACATCTCCCCCCACAGCCCCTCCCACACGTTTCTTCTCCCCATTCCCCACTGGCCTGTAAGCTCTTTGGAAATAAGGCTCCATAACTGCTATCCTATAACTTTAGGATATAGCACACAGCGAGTCTTCAGAATATTCATTAAATAAGGGGGGAATGAATGGACCCTCCCTCGATGTCCCCACCGCAGCAGAGCAGCTGTCTCCTAAGGTCTCATAGCACTTTGTAATATTTTTCTATTACTACTTACTAGCCTCTATTTCCATTTTCTTCTATGTCTATTTCCCCCACTGCAGTGGAAATATTCTTCTTCCTTAGACTCTGGGATCTTTCAAAGGTAGGAGGCACAGTCCTGAGCACCAATTGCCCAGCACATAGTAGGACCTTAATGAATTGAGTGAATGGGACAACTCTCAGTCTTGGCTCTTTCCTGCCAAGGCTCATCTCTGAGAGGCACCATCTTACATCTCAGATAACTTCTGCCTAAATGCAGTGGCTTGAGTAGCTCGAAGCCAGTGCTGGAACCTCAAAGCCAGTTCCACTTGTTTGGCAGCCCACATCTTGGGGCATCCAGCCCACTGGCGTGGCACCTCATTACCAAAACAGCTCTGTGTCACCACAGATGTGTGAGTTTCACTCTGAACTTCCTTTTCTGCATCATTTATAAAAATGTGAAAGGAGCCCAGGCTCAGCATCAGCTGTGGTTAAAACTCCGTCTCTTTGCATGGCTCCCAGGGTCTTGGTTTACACTCCTCCTCCTGGGCTGACATCTCCTTAGAGTCCAGCTTTCATTACATAAGGTGGGTGAGGAGACATTCATCTAACCACCCACCTGTCCGGCCAGCCATCCGTGCATCCATCCCACTTGTGTTGAACATCTGCAAGGGACCAGGCTTTGAGTCAGGCTCTGAGAAATTCGGTGATGGACAAAACAGAGTTCCTGGCCTCAAGGAGTTCAGTTGGGGCAGAAGACAGACAGGGGACAAGTAATTACGATGCCCTGTGAACACCTGCTCTGGAGGTCATTTAAAGCATTCAAGGGGGTCCCTTAAGAGGGAGAGACGAACCCTGCCCGCTCTGTGTGCTGGGCCTTGATGGATGAGTAGAATTTTGCCATCCAGACAAGGAGAGAGAAGGGACAGCAGGTGGGATGTGGGAAAGGGGGTGGGGGGAAGGTGTTAGAAGCTCCAAAGAAGCCAAGAATGGAGTGGAGGGGGGGCACGGCAGGAAAGAGAAACCTTGTTCATACAGCTTTTCTCACAAGGGGAAAATTTTTGTGTCCAAAAGACTATGGTTCAATTGTTTCACCTTAGTCAATGAAGAAAAGCACATTGATTATGGCCTTCCCTCTGCCAACAACCCCAAAAAGCCAGAGCCTCATCTAAAAAGCCAATGAAAGAGCTTTAAAACAAACTCATTCTTCATCCGACACTAAATATTTATATTTGTATTCACAGTATTGCAGTTGTCTCCCCCCCAGGGAGTGTGAGCTGAGATAGGCAATATTGCTATCATTTCTGTTGACGTCTAAGAGTCTCGAGCAATCCTTGATACATAGGAAATGCCCCCTAAATACTTGCTTAATGAATCCACTGGACTTCTGCTCCCCGCCAGGAGCTGTATTAGGTCCTGGGGATAAAAAAAGGGCAGGACACATTGCCTGTCCTTCAAACGAGGTTGATTGAAGGCGCAACAAACGAGCTAGTTCTTTAGGAAGCCACGTGTGGATTGGTAAGAAATTATTTGTTTTAAATCTTGAGAGAAAAAAAAGAGAGAGAGAGAGATCTTTCTACAAGCTGAGCGATGAGCCTTTGAGAGTTAACAAGAAAGGCCCTGGCCACCTTCCCCTCCGTGCTTGTAGACACAAATGACATGCTCCTCCCTCTTGTCACTCGGGCAGACAGGTGTGCTGGGAGGCTGACGGCTCCTGGCAAGCCCCTCCCCACAGGTGTCCTGGCAGGGGCAAGCCCTCAGCCAGCTGCATTTGCCAGGCCATGCAGTAGACTCACGCTCACATACACACACCCCGTCACCCAAGCTCACACACACACCTCATGCTCACACAATCACCGTCACACACAATCACCCAACACAGGCTCACACTCACACATTTGTGCCCCCCCCACACACATCCATCCACAAAACTCGAGTTCACATGTTCCCACACACACATACACACACACACAGCCTGAGCCGTTAAAGTGACTGCGCTCACATTTTCCATCTATTGGCGGTTTCAAAACAGGAAGCCCGAGTAGGGAGGGGAGGTGTCTGTGAGGCCAGCGATGGGTGAGGGGCCCAGGTGCACGGGCTGGATTCAAAAGGAAGCCTCGCTGCTGCCGGAATCCTTCCCGGGCAGAGGGAGTCTGGATGGGCCAGGCCTGGGCTTGGCCAAGACCCTACGCAGCAGCATCCGTCCAGGCCGGGAGGTGGGGGAGCTGGGGGCCCGGCTGTGGACCGTTTGGCTGGCCAGGCGGCAGCGCGGATGAGGCCACCCAGATCAAATCACATCTCTCCCTTGGCCAGGGGCTTTCTGTGAGGAAGGAGGGAATGTGCTCTGCCTTCCTGTCTGCTGACAGGGAGCCCCCTCTCTTTTGGAAACCACCTCTTCCAGGAGCCCTCTGGGACTAGTTCCTATGAGCAGTTCTACCTCCTCCGATAGGTCCTCTGCCACCTGCCCAGCCATGCTTCTTTACAAGGGAAAGACCCTGTCATGTGCCCTGTCCCCACCCCCACGCCAGGATGAAATAGACCAGGGAGCGGTTTTTTCAAAGGAAATCCTTGCAACACCTTGTATTTTACAGTTTGTCATAACCAGCATCTCTTTCAACCTTCCAGAAGGCTCCACGAAGTGCTCAAGACCATCCCTGTTTCCAGATGAGGAAACCGAGAGCAAAGAGACGAAATCACTTGTCCCAGGGGTGCAGAAGCAGCCCTTCCGAGCTCAATGCTCCATTTTCAGCAGTGTCACATCGCCACCTGCCACCCTGGCTCTGAACACATGTGTCTAAGATGGACAGTGAGTCAGAACACCCAGACCAACACCTGATGGGGAGAAGTGAGCTCTGCCACAGGCTGACGAACACCACACCCCACCTTTGGCCCTGGAGGTACTCACTTTACCCCCCTGGTTCTCACCATCTACTAACAGAAGCAGACTCCAGCTGGCCTGAACCGGGAACTGGGGTAGGTCCCCATAGAGACTTCAACTGCCCGAGGCAGCGGGGACCTATATCCACAACTTTAAGAGCAAGATGGAGGGGGAGCCTTAGCCAGATGACATTTCCGAGGATGAATGACATTTGGGGAACTTTGCTTTCTCTCTCTCAGAGAAATGATTAAATCTTTTTTTTTCCCCCCCGCTGAGTAGTGACCTTGCAAAGCAAATTGGCCTCACTGCTCTGAAGCTGAGAAGGGGGAGCCTCAGCTGTATTCCTCCCAAAGGATGCTCTGGAGGGCAGAGCCAGGTGCCCCCCCAGACCAGCCCAAGAGATACAGATCCAGTGATGATGGCACGTGTGTGGCTGGAAGGAGACAACATGGGGTGAAAAAAAGAGACTGGGCTGGATTTTTCCGCCAGGCTAGCACTTCTGTCAGACCACACCCTCCATTTCTCTGTTCCCCTGCCTTTTAGGTTTCAGATATTTATAACAGCCAGGACCTATAAAACGGAACATCAGAGGTCACAGTAGAAGGGATCGGTCGGGCTCAGGGGAAGCCCTGGAATTTCCTTTCCTGGACATCTGCAGACAGAAATGAGAGGCTCCTGTGCCAGGAGAACGTCTTGCTCCCGCAGTTGGGTCGCCTTGCTCCTCCTGCCTGGAACACTGTCCAAACCTCCTCTCTTTCTCCACGCCCCACCCCTCTCTTAAAAGCCTCTCCTGAGCTTTCCAGGCTTCCCTGCTCCCTGAGGTCCGAGACTCGGATCAACGGAGTCTCGCTGATGGACAAGTGAGAAAGTGGATGGATGCCTGAGATGACCTTGGACGGTGCCTGACCGCAGCATCTGCTGTCTCCGTGCTGTTCTATGGGGGTGGGGAGGGGCTTCCCGGGGGGTGTACTCCACCCTCAGACCTGGGAGGCTGAACCAGCTTGGGTGGCGTGGCTGTGGACACGGTGCGGGTTCCAGGAGAGACCTGGCAGCAGGAGAGGAGAGTCATCCCCTGACCATCCGGGGGGGGGGGGGGGGGGGTGTGACATACCAAGGAATTGCTCAAGGCTGCTTTCTTTGGTCCACAAAAGGGTCCAGGAAGCAGAACCCGTGGGCGGGGAACTGGGCGGATGGCTCCTCCAGGAGAGGCTCTGAAGGAGCTTGGCCACCCCAGCCTTGCAAGTTCACGTTCCTAGAGCCTGGACGTTGTGGAGGCCTCAAGGGAGGCGGAGGGAGGCAGCCGGGCGCCTTGCTATGTGCCTGTGCTCCTTGAGGCAGAGATGACCAAGCCTCAGACTCCAAAAAGGTCCGCACTCCTATCTGGAAACCCACAAAGACTGCAGATCTGGAGTATTTATTTGCTTCTTTACACAACTCCTGCGGAGCGAGAAGCTGAATAACCACTATATGAACTGCCTTAGACCTTAAACTGAAGGGCTTGAAATGACCTGGAATTGTGCTCCTCCAGCTGAATTCTGTCATGAGCCCAAATGTTTATTAGTAAACGTGAACTATTTCTGTATTGGTTTCTGTTGTTTGGGTTCATTTTTGCCTTTTGAAACACTTCAGGAATGTATTGGTACTAACAGGAAATTGATAACTCTTAAAATTCACTGTGTGTTTGGGGGGGGGGGGTGAACAACCCAGAATATGGAAATGTGCTAGGAACTGAAAGTAAATTGACCAGGTATTTTTTTCTGGGCCACTTCCTTCAGAAATCTAAATTGCATCGCAACATTACCCCCTAAAATAGCTGGAGGTTGAAGCCTATCTGCATGAAAATAAAATTCATTTTTAAGGTGACCAGAGCAAATAACTTAGAAGTACTCTGACACTATTGGGGTTACTTTGATGACTAAACATCTATGTATCAGTATGTAGTTCTTCTAAGTAAGTAGGAATCAAAATCCCTAAGAACAGTTGGTTTTTAAGTGAGATTTCCTATCCCAATCCTCTGGTCTCATTTACACAATTGTTATCTTCCACTAAAGCAGAATTTACGCTAAAAATAAATTAATTAAATAAAATTTTTAAAAACTGTCTAAATAATTGGTCATATTTCACTTTAAAAGTAATTCAATTAAATTTTTATTAAAAAAAAAAACATGCAAAGATGTAGCTACTAGCGCCTCAAAGCTGGTCTCCATCCACCCTCTGCCTTCCTCTTGCCCCTGCAACCCTCGTCCCCTGTACCACAGCCAACATCGAGCACATGTCCAGTGGTGGCTCCCAGCATCTGCAGACTCTGGAATGGGACGGCTGATGTTCAGTCATGGCTGTGTCACTGTGTGACCATGGACAAGTTACTCACTCAGCCTCTCTAAGCATCGGGCTGAGTCGCCTCCTGTTTAAGTAGGGATACTAACAGGACCTGCCTCATACAGTTGTTCTATTAATCAGATGAAATAAAACACACAAAGCACCCAACACCTTACATGACGCATACTGAACTCAGTAAACATTAGCTGACATCCTCATCCTGGGACAATGACTGACCAGCCATCCTCTTTCAAATCACAGGCCATTTCACCAGGAAACATGTCAGGAAAGCCCATCCCTTTTATTTCACCTGGGAAAATCAAGCTCACACTTTGAGACTCAGCTGCAATGCCAGCTATGCTGACTCTTTTACTTGCAATATCCCCTTAGTTCCCCTCTCCCTCTGCCTGAAAGCTGGTTGGTGGCTCCCACCTAACCTAGCCACAGTCGCCTGAAATGATATCTTTGGGTCTTGCTTTAGCACACAACGTGGGAGCACACAGAATGCAGAACTGAATATATTCTTCCCCTCTGGACTATAGATGCCAAGGCACCAAGCAGACACTCAATAAATATTTATTGAATGAATAAAATGAAATGGCACATTCATGGATGCCAGGATGCATGGAGCATATGGCTTTAGAGAAATATAACCCATATTATATCTTTTCCAAAAACCAGTTATTTCTGGGTGCAGATGAATGTAACCAAATTGGATTTCATGGAAGATGGGATAGGAGGAGATCTGAGAGAAGAAATTAGGGGGAACGAATTCAGGGTTTTACCATCTGTCCAAGGAAGACGTGTTATCCATCTTGTAAGTAAGTGCCTTAATAGCTTAATGGGAAAGCAATATTCTTGAGCCATTGCTCAGCCCCAAACACAGAAACTCTTGCATCAAGGCAATCTGGTACAAATCAAATCACTTTTGTCAATTTGCCAAGTCAGGGAATGAACGGAGATGACAAATTAGTCCCGCTCTTGAAAGGAAACTTTTTAGGAAGACAAGATTATTGCTTTATTTTAGCACGGCCAAGGAAGGTAGGAAGCAAAGATACATCTCTTGAAAATCAGGTGAGAATAAGATATTGAGGTAGTGGGGAGTGTGGGGGAGGTGAGGGCTGAGGTGGGAAGGCTATCGGTTGAAGTATTCACTGTATATCAGGCACCATCACAGGTACTTGACCTGAAATGTAATGCTCAAAGAACCTCAGAGATCAACACTCTCATCCCTATTTTATTGATGGGGAAAATGAACCTACATGGGTTTCAGTGAACAAGTCAAGGTCAAACAGGTGACTTTTGGCTCTATATTAAAATTCCACCATCAGCAACTGCAGTGTGGAATGCTCTCATGTAAATCTTTGTGCATTATAGTCTCTCCTCTGTACTGTTAGAGTAATTTTCCTAAAACTAGTTGATCAACTTTCCACTCTTTTAAAACTGTCAATTGTTCCTTTACATTCACAAAAATTCAAATACTCTAAGGCACATTCTTTACAGGCTCAATTCCACTGTCCTGCATCTTCCCACCTGAGGATGCTCCGGGTCTTTAGTGCATGCCTCTCCTTCTTGGCTATTCTGCTTTACTCTCATTGGAAGCCAGTTCATCCTGTTCCTGGATCTGCTTCTTCCCTCCCTGTGGACTTACCCTTTGCAGTTAAACACCCCCTCCCAAATCCTCAGTCTCACTTTCCTCTCTGGCTCAGAGCTGCTCTAATTGGGCATCTTGACACAAAATTGATCCCCCTCCAGTCCCCAAGAGTTGTCCATGTCAGAAATCATGTGAAAAATAATGGCTAATATCGACTGAACATTTCAATGCTCAGCTGAATATGGTGCCATCACTCCAGAGTATAGACAGGGCTCAGTGTAAAATTAAGTACCTTGTCTAAGGTCACTCAGGAAGCAGCAGTGAGAATTTGAACCACGACAGTCCATTCAGTGGGCTTTTTGAATTTCAATCTCTCATGGCCTCTCAATAGCATTTCTCATTATTGCTGTTCCCTTTGCTCCCTACTTTTTCCTTTCCTAAAACTCTGCTCTTTTGGTTTTCTGCTGTTTTCTCTAGCTGTTCCTGCTCAGCTTTCTTTGTAATTTCTTTGACAGGCCCCTCCCTTGTTTTAAATGAATGTATAGTTGGATTTACAATGTTGAGCCAAATTCTGCTGTACAGCAAAGGGAACCAGTCATACATAGATATACACTCCCTTTCTTATATTATCTTCCACCATGGTTTATCCCAAGAAACTGGATATAGTTCCCTGTGCTGTACAGTAGGACCTCATTGCTTATCCATTCTAAAAGTAATGGTTTGCATCTACCAACCCCAAATCCCCCATCCATCCCACTCCTGCCCTCCTCCCCCTTGGCAACTACAAGTCTGTTCTCTATGTCTGGGAGTCTGTTTTATAAATAAGTTCATTTGGGGGTTTTTGTTTGTTTTTGTTTTTTTTGTTTTGTTTTTTTATGTTTTTTTGGGGGGGGGGTCTGGTTTGTTTTTTGCTTTTTAGGGCTGTACCTGCAGCATATGAAAGTTCCCAGGCTAGGGGTCAAATCAGAGCTGCAGCTGCCAGCCTACGCCCCAACCACAGTGATACCAGATCTGAACCATGTCTGTAACCTACACCACAGCTCATGGCAATGCCAGATCCTTAACCCATTGTGTGGGGTCAGGGATCAAATCCACATCCTCACAGATATTAGTTGGGTTCATTTCTGCTGAGCCACAACGGGAACTCCCATTTGTGTCATTTTTTTAGATTCCTCCCAGAAGTGATATTGCAATACTTTTCTCTAACTTTGCTTAGTATGAGAATCTCTAGTTTCATTGGTGCAAATGGCATCATTTCATTCTTTTTTATGGCTGCATAGTATTCCACTGTGTATATGCATCCCATCTTCTCAATCTATTCATCTCAATAGGCAGTTTAATTGCTCGTATCTCTCAGGACTCTGCTCCATCTTTCTTTCCCTATTCTGCTTACTCTCTCTAGGAGATCGCAGTCACTCCACAACTGTAACTTTCACCTCCACACACCAATGCTGCCCCAATCTGTGTGCCATCCGTTTCTCCCTCTTAACCTTTGTGCTTCCGTAACACCTTCCTGTTAACCTCCACTTAAATATCTTGCTTCTATAAACCTCACCCGTGCAAACACCACTCACCTTTCCCCAATTCAAACCGGTTTTTCTTCAGATTCTCTTGGTTAATGACACACCATGCATCCAGTTTTCAAAATGAGAAGCTTAAGGCCAACCCTTGACTTCTCCCTCTCTCTTTCCTCTCATGTCCAGTTGATCATTAGGTCCTATCCAGGTCTGCCTCCTGAATTGATTCTCTGCAAGCTGCTGTCTCCTCTCTCTGAAAAGCCACTGTCATTGCTCATTTTGACTAGTGCAATAGCTTCCTGCCAGATCTGTTGCTTCCAGTTGTGCCTTTTCCAGTTTATTTGCCAGATACGCAGCCATCACACTGCTCTTCTGCTTAAATCCTGAATAGCTCCCTGTTTCCTGTCGGATAAAGTTCCAGAACCTCACCAAGGCTAACCAGCCTGTCTGACTGATTCTCTGGCCCCTCCCAGCCTTGCTCATGGCCATGTCCTCTTCTCCAGGTGCTCCAGCCACCTTAGCTTTCTCTCTGTTCTTTGCACACACTACCTTTTCACACAACAGAACAGGTAAACACGTACCTCTCTCTGCAGGAACATTCTTCCCTTTCCTACACCAATATCTCAACTAATTTTTCATGTCCCGGTTACATCTTCTAGGTTGCTTTCCCTGACCCCTTAGACTCATCTCTCATGACCTCCTAGTATTCATTCTGCTTGTAGTTACTTAGTTAGTGTTTGTCTTTTTCCTTATAGTATGTAGATATTTGACTGTATTCTCCATACCGAGGGAAGTACAGGGCTTGTGGTAGGTACTCAGCAAAAACCAACAGGCTGGCTCCAACACCACCTTGTAGAGGAACTCCCTCCAGCATCCTCTCAGCCTCCTCCCTGTGTGCCCACAGCCCTGGGGGTTTCATTTGGTCTTGGCCAGTATTTAAAGTGTACCTGTCTTTCTCCTCTATAGGCTTGTGAGCTTATGGAAGAAAAGGACCAAGTCATCACCCTACATGCCTTATGTTCTAGCATGATGCCAATGGCATTCGTTACATTAAAGAGGAAAAAGGCTAAAAGCCTGAGCCTTGTATGTTATAAGTCCTCAGACCTACAAGGCAGGAATGCAGGATGAGGTGAGTCTCCCCAAAACTCTAGGATGAGTCACCATTGCTGAAAGGAGATGAAGAGACCTCAAGAGGCAGCAGGAGCTGAACTTTAGCTGGAGACATTTTTAATCTGTGCACTTCCAAAATGGGCCATACCATTGAAATAAGGAGAAATGATGAACCATTCCCAAGCTCCCCATCTTCCTCATGCCCTCTCTGCTATCAAGTACCAAAGCATCTTCACCGAGGCTGGTCCCACCTCCTTTGCAGCATCTGCACCTCCTCTGTCTTGGGCTAGGACAGCCTCAGCTCTCACCTGGAAAGTCTGCTCTAGTTTCCCCTAGTCTTTTTCCCCTTTTGTCCACCACCTGCATTGCTGTCAGAGTTGTTATTCTAGAATTGATATGGGACTGTAATACCTCTGCTTAAGCCTTTGGAGACTTGCTGTTACTTACAGGATAAATTCTTTTCCATTTGGCCTCCAAGGTGCTCGGTGACGGTGCCCAAGTCCACCTTTCTAGGCTCAGCTCTGCCATTTCCCTCCCACACATCTCAACAAGCTCAAACTCTCTTGCCTTTAATACACTGTTTCCTTTCTTATTTTTGCACAGGCTGGGTCCTCTGCCTGGAACGCTGTTCCCTGGTTTCCACACATACATGCCTTCCGTATACTTTTCCACAATTCGCATGGGGCAATACAGCCACTGTTCCTATCAGGGACTCATAGATCTGTTTGGCTTCTGCCAAGCTCTGTTTTCCTTTATGGACCCAAAGAAGAGAGGGAAATATCTTTGCTCCTTTAAATCTCCAGCATCTATCATGAACTAAGTGTTCAGTAAATGCTGAATAAGTAAAGGAATGAGCCTAGGTCCTTGTCAGTCATGCTGGTGGCTGCCTAGGCTTTCGTTTCTTTCCTTAACTAGAAGATTATCTATCCTTTCTCTATGATGAATTGTTCCTGTTAGAGATGAGTTCCATGATTCTAGCTTTTTGTTACCCACATGCCAATAGGTCCTCCATGATACATTTTGCTGCTCATCTACCATATGTACAAGAATTGCAAGTGAAGCCGTTTAGTGGGCTAAAGACAAGACCTTCTGTACATTCCAAGAGCAAATAAACAAATGGGAAATCATGTCTTTGGGTATTATTTATGTCATGCATCTAATGTCATTCTGCTGGTAATTTATGCAGCTCCCCTGTGTTTCTCAAATCCTTAAGTGCAAATAATTGAAGATTGTCAAAACATTTGAAACAAGTGTGACCTTCGAGTGTCTAGTGAATAAGAAGTCGCCGAAAAAGTACTGGCCAGCAAAAAGGGGAAAAGTTCACTTCTGAATGGCCTAAGACAAAATGAGTTTATACAAAGCTCAATAGGAAACAGGAAGTTTAAAAAAAAAAAAAAAACCCAAACCATGATAAGGAAAGCCGTAAAGAGAAATGCTGACCCAGAAAAAGACGGATCTGAAAATGCAGAGGGAAACTTTTTGACACAGATGCAGGATCATTTCTCTGAGGGTTTTTTTTTTTTTTTTTAAAGATGGAACTTAAAAAAGTGAGAATCGAACTCATCATAATTCTATAAGACAAGCACGTCTGATAAGGGGGGGAAATGATTATTCACTCTACTAGAATTGCTTTCATGGAAACTTCTTGATGAAAGCTGCATCTTAAAATACTCATGTAGTAATGAGGAGTTATTTCAAGATGTGAATCAAGGCAGTGGTTGCAGTGAGGTTTAGATGAGAAGCAGCCACATCTTCAAGATGTTGAATTGAGCCAGTTGAGCAGAGCGCTGACAACTGTCCCCACTGGCCTTTCTGGACACTGGCTCCCATCCCAGTGGCAAACTGAAACCATCATCAACTAGTAAACCTGTGAAGGCCGCCCAAGCCAAAGGGTGGGCCAGCCTGGGAGCCCCTTCCTTTCTCCTGGGTAAGCCCCCTGTGCCCAGGCAGAGTCCTTCCTTCTGGCTCGGCCACTTAAGCTCTTTTCTATTCTCTCTCTCTTCCCAGCAACTGCAGATAAGGCCCTTGGTGGATCATCAGGCCTCCAGCCTTCTTTCTGTGCTTGTGAAAACCAAAAGCTTTTGAAGTATAAGTCTCAAGAGAGGAAATTTTATTTATGTTAAAATTTGGCAGGGGGAAGTTCCCATCATGGTGCAGTGGAAATGGGTCTGACTGGGAACCATGAGGTTGCGGGTTTGATCCCTGGCCTCGCTCAGTGGGTTAAGGATCTGGCATTGTGGTGAGCTGCAGTGTAGGTCGAAGACGTGGCTTGTATCTGATGTTGCTGTGGCTGTGGCATAGACCAGCAGCTGTAGCTCCAATTGGACCCCTAGCCTGGGAACCTCCATGTGCTACTGGTGCAGCCGTAACAAGCAAAAATAAATAAATAATTTTTTTTTTGGCCTCGCCCACAGCATGTGTACATTCCCAGGCCAGGGACCAAACCTGCACCACGGCAGTAACCAGAGTTGTGTCACTGGCAGAAGCAGTGACAATGCCAGGTCCTTAACCCACTGAGTCACTAGGGAACTCCAAGAGAGGAGAATTTAAATTTCATTTTCAACTGCCCAATTCAGCCGTCCCTGTCCTGTGCCTCTTTCAAGGTCCACACCAGCTGTCACTTCCTCTGAAACATCATCCAGTCCTTCCAGACAGAGAGACAGCGCTTTTGCAAAGCTCCTGCATTTCTGAAGATGCTTCTACATCACACACTTCTCGTCGCTGTGATAATCTGCTCCTATCCCTCCGCTGCCTTTAAGGCAAGGCCTGCATTGTGACCAGTCTCCACTCCCCCAAGCCACACGCAGGGCTCCTCCATACATGTTTGTGGAATAAGGGTATGAATGAATGTGCTTCTGAATGAAGGAGGATAGCGGCGATAAGATTTCGTTTATTGACACCCATATAGAGACAAGAGCCCAACACGTCAAAGAGGCAGGGACTGCTTACATGAAACTTGGATTTGGGCCGAGCTCTGGGGCTCAGCACCCAGGCCACATAAACAAGCCGACTGGATGGCTGGGGCTTATTTCCCGTGACTGGATACTGACATACTTGAGGACGTTAAGACTCCCCCTTTCCCAAGTCAATACCCTCATCCAGTCCTGCCAGATGTGTCTCCCTGAAGCATTTACTACACTGGGCACCTGGGAGCTCCATGAAATAATGGAGCTTGAAGAAAGCACTCTGCATTCGTGATGATTTGGATTAAAATTTAATTGGGGTTTGAGATGGCATGAGAGGGAAGCTGCGAGGCTGGTCTTTTGGAGCCTTGGGGAGCACATGTTCTGTTTGCATGAAGCCGCTTATAGTGTGGCTTCCGACACCCCCTGACCCCTACACTCCCCGTATCCACTGTCCTGTCTTACTTCCTATTTAACACAAGGGCTTTATGTCTCAAAGGAAAGACAGGCCATTTACACAACCAATGTGGGTGGGAGACCTTGGCTCTGATAAGCCCAAAGGCCTTCAAAACCTTTCTGTTTGATGTTACGTAGCTATAGTGATGGATGAACCATCATAAGTCAGGAATTTCAACAGAACTCATCAAGAGGGTTGAAAATGTTTCACTGGAGGGATGGAGGGTGGAGGTCCACCACCTATTTGAAGAGGAGGAGCCTATAATTTAAAAAATAACTCAACTTTTTAGGTCTTGTGGCTAATACCCATTGAATGGAGGCCAGAACCCTGCCAGTCCCTCTGAACAAGCATAGGAAATTAGAGGGAAGACTCTTAGGATAAAGCTGTTGGCACACCTAAGTGACCCTCGCTTTAAAGTTATTTTCACTTAACGTGTTAGCTCATGTAACCGAGGCTCGCCTGTTGGGAATGGGAAGCAGGGGGTGCAAAGACAAACCCTGACCTCACCGCCACTATAAACACAGGAAGTAAGTGGTGCTACAATAGGGCTTTACGAGTTGTCGTTTACGAGCAGCAGGAAATACTGTGGGAGAACATAAGCCCACCTTAATGGGAGATGAAGTCCAGCCACCAGCAAAATGTCCAAGGTGAATCAGGACCCAGCTACCTAAAATAGGCAGGGCCTGGGCACGAGGGTAAAGGGAGACCCACGCAGCTGATGTCTAATGCTTAGAGGTAATGAATCCAGCAAACAAACCAGTAAATAAAATCAGCCCTGTCCTCCTACTTGATAAATACACCCTCCCAAGGCCTGGTAAGACCACCTAGTCTCCTTGGCATTTTGTGTCCGAAGATGGCCGTCCTGCTCCCCTCACGTAAGCTCTGACCCCATCCACTTTATACCCACCCCCTGGCTCCTGTGGGTACCGTGGAGGGGGCTCACGTGCATGTGCACGGACACGCCAGGAGCATGTCAAAGCTCTGTCTACACCACAAACAGTGGCTCTGGTCACCCTCAGGTTTGGGGAGGGGTGTCTGTCCCCAAGAGGCCAGACATGAGGGAGAAACCAGGAAGCAGGCTCCTCGTCCTTTGGGTCCTTAATACCTAGAATATGTGTGGGTTATATGGCAGGGGGACACAGGCTCCAAGTAAGCACATCTCTGTGGACCTAAAGAATCTCTGCTCTGTACAAAAGGGCACAGCCGTAAAAAGACCAGAAGAGAACCCTCTGGTGCAAGAGTGGAGTTGGGTCCAAAGACTTCATGTAGAAGTAAGACAAGAAAGAAACAAGTGAAATGAACGAGTCATGTGACATCTGGACATTGTAAAGGCTGGGGGTGCCTGCAGATCCTTCTGCAGAACCATCAGGGAGCAATATAATGATGGTTTCCCTGTCGGGGGGGGGGGGGCGGGGGAAGGGCCAGACGGGGACAGAGGGCGAATGTTCCATCACAGGGCACTGAGGAGACAAACCCTACCATGCTTTCATTTGCAGTGTTGGTGTGTTAACAGCTCAGCGAGAGTCGGCCTTCAGTGGGCCTCTCCAGGGGAGTCGGAGGAGGCTGGCCTGACACAGAAAACACCAAGGCAGGCACAGAGTTCACCTGGCTGAGGAGGGGACAGCTACCAAAGACACAACAGGGAGGACATGGAGGTTCTGGGTGACATCATACAGGTCCTCGAGCAAACATGCTTCAAGGGAGGGCCCGGCCTTTCCGCGTCTCTAAGTCAACCAGGGACGCAGCCACCTACCTCAGAGCCTCTGCAGCGCCACCTCGCACAGTCGGCCGCTGCAGCTCTAGCCTCCACCCTGTCTGGAGCGGTTTCATCGGTGAACAGGGAGGGCAAAGGGAGAGATTCAGGCCCTATTTTCTAACATAATTCCAAATTCTGGCATTTTCCTAACATATGCAGAAGCAGAGGGTACGGGATACAGAACCGCCTCGCCTATATCACCCAGCCGCACAATGATCGATATTTTGCTAAACTGTTCATCTATTCCCCAACTTTTTTTTTTTTTTCCTGGACTATTTTAAAGCAAATCTCAAGCACTGTATCACCTCACCCCAAAATACTTAGGAACAATTTTTTTTTCACTAGAGCACTTCAAGACAACCTAGTATGCATCTCGAAGTGATAACTGTTTCTCCTGAAACACAATCACGGCACCACGATCACACCTACCATTTATGATCCCTCCTTCACAGGATCCAATTTCCAATCCATATTCTTTGCTCCCTGATTTTGGAAGGATGACTTTTTACAGGTACTCCGTTGGAATCAGGGTCAAACAAGCTCCCAGCCCTTCTGAGTGGTTCAAGGACCTCTCCACACCATTCAGCACCACAGCTGAAGGAGCCACAAGGTCAAAACTGATTGATGACTCCCCAACCTGGCATCTCTGGCCTCCTGAGAATGACATCCCTGTGGGAAGTGCAGGCCGCTGGGCTCGTGCTGCTCCCTGAGTAGCTCACGCTTCAGCCGGGTCTAAGAACCAGAGCCCAGAGCCTGCAAGTACTCACAGGATTCAGGTCACGGAGTGACAGCAGGCATGCAGTGAAAGTGGGCCCCTGCGTTCTCCGGTACTGCCTCTGCTTTTCAGGATTTGAAGTTCAAGGCCAAAAGCAAGCTGCGTAAGGTGCTACAAAGAGCCGAAAGCAGGAACTGCAGGCTGAATTCTCTCCCTGCCTCTGACTGGGTAGACTTGAGTCCAAGTCGATCACCAATTGGTCTCTTCCTGTCCGAAGTGGGAGGGACCCTGAAATCCCCGAGATCCCCCCCAGCTCCATCATTCTATGATGCCCCCTGTGTTTCTTCTTTTTTCTTTTTGTCTTTTTTCTTTTCTTCTTCTTTTTTTTCTGTCTTTTTAGGCCTGCTCATGTGGCATTGGAAGTTCCCAGGCTAGGGTTCAAATTGAAGCTGCATCTTCAACCTACACCATAGCTCAAGCAACGCCATATCCGAGCTGCATCTGCAACTTATACCACAGTTCACGCAATGCTGGATCCTTAACCCACTGAGGCCAGGGATCGAACCCGCGTCCTCATGGATACTAGTCAGGTTCATCACCACAACAGGAACTACCCCGCCCATGTTTCTGGTGTGCTAGATGCTGGGAGTACACAGGCACCCCTCCTTCTAGATTATAAACTCATTATGGGCAGAGGCTTTATCTTATTTTGGCACTGCTAGATGCTAACATGCCAAGCACATAGTAGGCATGCAAGCAAAGTTGAATGAAGTACCCAATTCAACAACTTATGATTGAGTATTCACAGTGAGCCAGACACTGTGCTAGGCTGAGGTTTAACAATACCTCCTGAGAGAGGCTCATGTTTACACAGGGAGCTGTTCAGTGGAGAAGGGAAGTTCTCTGACTGTAACAGAAGTGGTTGTGGGTCTTATCAGCTCAGACCTACAATATAGACACTGGGCTGGTGGCCCCAATCCATGGGGTTTCCTGCTCCTCCAGCTGAACCCCACCGGTTCCAACAGAAATACCGTAATGAGTCGTCCTGGCAAAAGGCAAGTGCAGAAAGCTGTCTGTGCCAATTTACCAAGGGGAGCATCTCCCAAGCAGCACCCAGAGTCCTTTCCAGCATCTGCCTTCCTGAAGGGACACACAGGGAAATGATGAGACAGCTGAACCTTCCATCAGTGAACTAGCAATTCTCACATCCTTCTGAAGACTTTATAAGTCCACCCGAGTGAACTGCACAGCTCCTCTTCAACATTGGCTAACACTCCTGCACAGGAGATGGTCCCTAACACGTGGAATTCCTACAGGCAAGGGCCGTGAGCTCTCAGGATGGGGGATGTGCCACTGGTTGCTATCCCTCCCTGCTGGGCAGGGAGGGCGAAGTGACTGTTCAAAATCCCTCGGGGTCCTTGGGTGGGACAAGAATTTCTTGAATTCCCAAAGCTGGCACTGGGAAGGTTTTGAATTGTGACCCAGAAGTAGGCTCCCCATTACCAAGTCCATTTGAGAGACCATGGCTCCACTTCAGAACTAACGCAAACCCTCTGCCTCAAAAAAAGACATCCAGGAAGCCTGCCAGTAAAACGAAACCAAATCCCTTTCAAAACATGAACCAGGTTCTGTGGTTTCCAGACAATAGCATCATTGTCTGTGTTCTCCCGGTGTGCATCTCAGAGGTTCCTACTCCCACTGTCCTCTAAACCTACTGAGGGTGGGTGGTGGTTCCCTCGTGACCTTGGGACAGGGAGCCCCCGAAGATGTCACTTGAGTGTAACTGTAAAACCCAAGCGGTCTTAGAGGTCATCTTGCCAGCCCCTCCTCCCTTCCACAGACAACTTCCTTCGTCCCATCCTCTCCAGCCACCCCGGGAAGGCAGGACGTTCTCCCCAATAAGCCAAATGGCAAAGGCAGGGTGTCTTTCTGCCCAGGAGGAATCTGCAGTTCTGGCTATTTTACAGCCAGCTCCAGCTCACTGCTCTGCTGTGAGCTGAAGTCTTGAAGCTTCTGTGTGACTCGGCGCATGTGGTGGAAAAAATACAGGACTTTGCAACAGATACCAGGAGAAGCCCTGAAGTCGCGTCTGTGCGGGCAGGAGCCTCCGGCAGGACACAACTTAAAATCAGACCCACGTGGCCCTGCCAGCGACTGGGGCTGCCAGTTAAGCCTGAAAACTTTTAAGAGGAAAAGTTTGAGGGGAGAAAAAAAAAAGCCCAACAATTAGCAGTCTAAATTAAAAAAAAAAAAGTCCTGGAACCAGTGAACAAGAGAAGAATGTTTCACTGAGAAACCGTCAAAACGGTGAGAATCCCTTCCACCAGAAAGCTCAATGCGATTTCTGATGCAAAATTACTTCTAACTCTCCCCCACGGGAGTCTGGGCAGACAGAAGATGATCCTCATTTTACAGAGCAGGGCGACAAAGTCAGGGCAAAGCTTCGACTTTCCTTTATGCCATTCTGGAAGGAATAACAGCACTAATTCAGAAAGCCCTTGACGAGCCCGATTTTCATTTTTCAAAGAGCTTGTTGATATACTGCCTGAAGAAGAAAATGATACATATTCTAAAAGTGTCCACACTTACATAAGAAAGGGGGTACGGTAGGAATCTAAATTTGTCTTTGCTTTTGTTTGCATAAGTAAATGCTGGTAGGACACCCGAGGCACTAGTGAGAGTGGCTTCTTGGGGAAGGATGGGGGCAGAGGGTGGGTGGGCGTAGTGGGAGGAAGAAGACGGGTGATGGCTAACTTTTTTTCTATGGTGTTGCTTTTTGTATCAAGAGAATGCTACCTATTAAATCATAGAATTATGTTGTGAGCCACACGGGAATTAAATGCAAATATATTCTACAGAAAGAAAATGAGCACTGGACCCCCTGCTTTCCTTTAGAGAAGGCTACATTTGGGGGAGAAGAGGGTGCAGCACACAGCTCCCCATGTGGCTACAGAGCAACGGGGAGGCCAGACACTTGAAGGGCTCTTCTCCAGGTCACCCCCAAAGTCTGGGCAGAATTGGCACCAAATTCTCCATGCCCTTGCCTGCGGGCCACAGTTGGTGTTGGGCCTCTCGGAAATGGTGGGTGAGAGATTCAAGTCAGCTGGTTGATTAGTCTCTTTCACTCTTCTGTGCTTTGGCCAACAACTGGAATGATTTTATTAAAATACAAACTTGACAGAGTTCCCTAGTGGCTCAGCAGATTAAGGATCCAGTGTTGTCTCTGCTGTGGCTTGGGTCACTGCCGTGGTGTGAGTTTGATCCCTGGCCCGGGAACTTCCACATGCCGCGCGTGCAGCCAAAAAAAAAAAAAAAAATCCCCCAACAAAGTTGAGGGATTGCTCAAACAACCCCAATGACCCCCCGGGTTCCCTTCCTTCGGGTAAAGTCCTAATTGCTCAGCACTTACGGCTCCTACGACAGTGGTCACTGGCCCCTCTACTTTGCCTCCCACCTCCTTTTGATGCATCATGTTCTCCATTCAACAGAATTTCCTGCACATGTCAGAGTTTCTGTGCCTCGGTGGCCCTGCTCAGGCTGCTGCCTCGACCTGAAAAGCCAGTCCCCCTTCCTGCAGCTGGCGGACTCCTGCTGACCCTTTAAGATCAAAGGCTGCTCTCTCGGCCTCCAGCTCAGCCCCTCACAGGACACTGCCGGTCCTGATAACAGTACTTCCCACTTGATGTCACAGAGCTCTGCTTCCGTGTGTGTCTCCCAGGAAAGTGTGAACTCTGACCAGGCGTCCCCCTCCCCCACCGCCCCTGGGCTGTTCCTTAGGCCACAGGGGTGGACACAGAACCTGAAGTTTGGTCAGCAGTAGGCAGCACCTCCCTTCTAAATGCTCCACACAGACTTGACCTACTCCTCACCACAGCCCTAGGAAGAGGGTACTCTCTAAGACTGTGACAACAGGTACTGCGACATGGCTAGTACACGGCACAGCCAGGTTGTGAATTCAGGTCATCTGCCTCCAGAGACCATGCTTTGACCCATGATGGAAGAATGCCTATAATAAATGGATAGATGAAATAACTAGAATCAAGCCCCCATTCCTAAGGCAAAGGTCTTCCAGGATCTAACTTCTGAAACGGCAAAGACAGCAGGCATCCCGGCGGTCAGGGCTGAGGAGGGCACCCTCCGAGGTTAAGCAAGCATTTCCGCTGCAGGACAATGCCCCTGGCAGTGCGGGGCGGCTGGCACAAAGGAGCCCTGCCCTCGCGTGACCCTAACACGTTGACACAGCCACATCCACACACACCAGACGATCCATTCAAAGTTTCCCATGCCCACTCCCAGGGCCACCCTGCATCCCTCCCATTATAATGAAACTTGAGATCCTGCGGTTTCTTCCTGAGGATCTAGCTCCAGGCACGATGCACATGGAAAGAGGAAAGATTTACCACCAACTCTCCGTGCCAGCGGTCAGTGGTTTCTGCCTGGGCTCTCCAGAATTCTTTCTGGGAACTGGGCTGAAAGATCTATTTGGGCACAAAGACCAGTCTGGGGCCCCTGTGCTGCTCAGCTGGTGGTGGCGGCACCTCCTCCAGGTTGAGGCTGGGCCTGGCTGCCACTGTTGCCTGATATTCTTATCCTCAGACAATTGACATGGAAGGACGGTCCAAAAAGCCTCCCCCCAGGGGCCTGGATTTCCATCATCTTCTCCAAACCTGCTCAGAGCAGCTCCCCAAAAAGAACAGTTGGACCCTGGGAGGAGGAATGCTGGTGAGCTCAGGGTACAAGGGCAAACCCATCCCCCGGGCAAGAGGCGGGAGAAGTCATCTCTGAGGGAGGATGTAATGGAAAGAGGACCAGCTTTGGGGACCCAGACCTCAGGCTGGAGGCTTGGGTCTGCCATTCCCTAATTTAGGGACTTGGAATAAATTATTTACCGTATTGGAGCCCCATCTGCAAAAAGACAGTAACAGCTTCCTCCTGTATTGTGAGAAACAAATGAAATATTATAAACAAAAGGGCTTTGCAAGCTAAACAGTGGCTTCTGAGCCTGGTTAACTGTCAGAATTGCCAAAGGGTTTTTTTTTTTTTTTTTTTTTTTAATTAGAGAGTTCTAGATCCTTTTTTAAACCTACTAAATTAGAGTCTCCAGAGGTGGAGGCCAGGAATCTGTGTTTTCAAAGACTCCCTGAGTGCTTTGGAAGTGCAGCTGTAACTCTAATAAAACGCTGTAAAAAGGTGGTCATTGCTATCATTCCATGGTCAAAAAAATACTAGTCTGAGTATTACATTTCAAGGGTACCCCCTAGAGCTGCCTGACCTGCAAGTGGAGGACTTTGAAGGCATGTGACTTTCCAAAGGACATCCAGCGAGGAAGCCTAACTCTCCACTGAGCTGGACTTGGGTGCCCATGAATGTGGAAGGGCGGCCCTCCATGGATCTATGGTTTATTCCTGATGGTTTCTTCTGCCCTTGAGCATTCTTCTTAAGAGAGAACGGTGCCCAGACACACAGACATTTCTACCTCCTCTCAGAACGTGGCAGAACCAGGAGTAGGATGCTGCAGGCTAGAAATGGACTCGTGCAGGAAAAGGCAGTCACCAAGTGTTTAAGTCAGGGACTTGAGCTCCAGGAATGCAGGCGAGAACCATAAGGAACCCTGTCAACATTGAGGGGAGGCCAGATGCTGAAGGCCAGGAACTGGGAAGGCCAAAGATGGACAGGACCATGGACCAAGGGCAGTCTTAAGTGAGTCACTACCCTGGCGGTGCCTCTGTGTTCATCTGTAAAATGTGGCTACAACCTGTCTATTACGGGAAGCTTCGTGAGAGGCAAATGAAAGAACAGATGCAAAGGGTTGCAGAGCAGGGTGGAAAACCATGCAAATACAATGCAACGTTTTCCTTCTTTCAACGTATTATGACAAACCCACTAATAAGAAACAGTCTCACACTCTCCGAGGAATTAAAAGTCTGTGCAACTGGCTCACTCCATTAAAAAGTATCCTCTATGAATAATAATCTCTGCCTTCCCAAGGAAAAGAAGTCTTACTCTAAGAGACACCCCAAGAGAAGGGAGTGGCATGCCTCTAAATTTCAACCACTAAATCTTGGAGGTGCAGAAGAAGTGCACAGAGAGCTTGGCTGAGGAGCTCCAAGTCTAAGGGGTTATGTTAGGTGATAATAAAGAAGGGTTAAGAGTGAGCAAATTCTTGGGGTAAGAGGGAAGGAGATCCTGGAAGGCTTTTCGAAACCACTGAGTAACAAATGTAGCTCCCACCTCCCGCCTACGCGCCGCTGGAAATAACTTTAAATAATGCATCTGAGAATGTCTGCAGAACAGGCAGTCTGGATTCAGGACTTTTAAAAGGGATGGTGTTCCAAGAAGGATCTTTTCGGGGACACCATCCTGAGAATCATAGAACTCTTCGTCAAGTTCATTCTGACAAATATCCTCAGGCAAGTTGGGAGCCAGAGCTGAAATCTTCAGATGGTAAATACCAACAGAAGGAAAATGGATTTGTGGCAGAAAAGATCTGGGGGCCCTCCCAACCACCCCGCCCCCTCTCCTACCCCTAATCGTTGGAAAGATTCACCTACTCTAAGTGAACAGGATTCCCTAAAGAGCTGGGCTGGTCATTTGGAGTCTGTGGTTGAAACTGACCAATAGTCGTTTATTCTCCTAACAAACATTAATGGACATTGACCACGTGCCAGGTATTGCTCTGGCCCTGGGGATACTGCAGTGAACAAAACTTACAAAAATCTTCACTCTCCTGCAGTTTATAGTCTCAAGGAGAAGACAGATGATAAATACATAAACAAAATAGATGGATCTTATAAAGATTTTGGAAAAGAATAAAGAAGGAGGCAAAGGGAGTCCTATTTTATATTGGGTGGTCAGATAAGATCGTAAATGAACCAGGGAGGGAGAGAACCCTGCGGACATCTACGTGAAGAGCATTCCTGGCAGAGGGACCAACAAGTACAAAAGGCCAGAGGTGGGAGCATGGTCTGTGCATTCAAGGAACAGTAAGTAGATCCGTGGCTTCAGGTGAAGAAAACAAGGAGGCGTGTAACAGGAGATGTGATTCAGAGAGGAGGCAAGGGAACACACCAGGTAGGGACTTAAAGGCTTTACTTGAACTGTGAAGGGAAAAACACTTTGAGCGGCAAAGTGATGTAAACTATCCTACTTTGCAAAAGGATCTCTGATTATATCAACGGGGAGAGGCTGTAGGAAAGCAAACGTGAAAACGGAGAGATCCGTTTGGAGGCAACTGCAATGATGCAAACAAGAGGTGCACATGATCTGGCAGGTATGGGAGCAGTGAACTGACAGATTAGCTAATCGGCTGAACGTGAGAAATAGCAAGGCACTGGGAATGACTCCAAGGCGTTGGGCTTGAACGTCTAGAAGAATGAAGTTACCACACCTGCAGAGGAGAAAACTGTAGGAGGAAGGGTGGTTGAGATGCACACCAAACATCCTAAGGAGATGGTGAATATGGAGTCCGGAAAGCAGGAGGGGAGACCCGGCTGGGAATGTAAGTGCCGGCATACAGATGAACTGTAAAGCCAGGAGTCTGATGAGACAGGGAAAAGAAGCAGCCCGTGTTTCAGCCTGGGGCCCTTCAACACTTAAAGGTGAGGAGATGAGGAGTCACAGCAGAAGCCGCTAATGAGATAGGGGGACCAAGAGAAGGAAGTCCTGGCAGCCAGTTGTCTTCAAGGAAGGAAAAGGAGTCACCTGGATCAGATGGCACTGAGGACACAGAGGGATGGAGAATTGCCCGGATGGAGTGATGGTCAGGCCACTGCCCACTATGACAAGAGCAGTTTGGGCAGGAGGTGGGACAAAAAGCCTGGCTGGAACTGGTTTAAGAGAGAAGAGGAGGAAAGGAAGGAGAAACAGCCAGTGCAGATGACCCTTTGAGAAGTTGTAGTCTTTTCTTCTTTATTCAAAGCTTTTTTAGGTTTTGCAAGAAGAGAAACAGCTGTAATGATCTCTCAAGATGCTAAGCTGGACAGTTAACAACTTCATCCATCAGAGCCCCCCCCCCTTTCCCCCTTTGAGTTTAATTGAGGTATGATCAGCATAGAGCACTGTAGAAGTTTAAGGTGTATAACATAATGATTTGACTTAGATAAGCAAGAATGATGACTGCAATGGGTTTAGTAACACCCACCAGCTCAGAAAGACACAATGTTACGAAATAAAAAAAAAATACGTCTGATTTTTCTCCTTGTGATGAGCACTTTTAGGATTTGCTTTCTTAACAATTTTAGACACTCCTTGACTTCTGCGATGGGATAGGTGCTGGGTTCCGAAGAGCTAATGATGTGTGTACCACATGCCTTTCCCTCTTGGAGATCCATTTTAAGCAGGAGCAAGAGAAAAGACAAGGAGAGAAAAGTGAAAAATGGAGGCAAGGATGTTATATTTTTTAAAAGAGTTTCAGGTCATTAAAAGCCTCCTAAATGGTTTCTTTTCCATCACTAATTAGTGAAGTAGCTCTCACAGTCCCACATACTCCACCAAGTTTTCCAGGTAAATTTAGCACAGACTTGGAAGTTTGGATATTAGTGAATAATGAAACCCATCCTCTGATGAGCAAAATGAAGCTCAGAAAAGGGAACTGACTCTCTGGCTCTGCCCATTATTAGCTGTATGGTCTCGGGCAGTTACTTTTAACCTCAGTGCATTAGTCAATCCATTTATAAAATGGCTTTGAATAATACCCACCACATCTTGGGCTATAATGAGGATTAAGATAATCATGCATGTAAGATTTTTAGAACAATGGCACATGGTAAATGCTTAAAAATTATTACTTTTAACTGCAGTTGTGCAAGTGAGAGGATTTGTACCCTATTGGAGGAACAAGGTGATAAGGTAGAACCATCCTCTTTCTGCTCCAAATTGATCCAAATCCCCACCTAGAACCTTATCCTTCCCTCCACAAAGACACACACTCCATGAGTTAGCTTTTAATCTCCACCCCACTATTCATCTCTTTATCAGCTGCGATCCCCCCAAAATTTTTTATTCCATGCTGTTACTATTAGTACAAAAAGTACCATTTTTTGAGTGTCTGAGGAGCACTCTGTTTCTGCTTTTGCATATATCATACTTAATCCTCACACGACCCTATGAGGCAAGTTCCTACCCCATTTTACAGGTCGAGAAGCCCGATAAATGAAGGTTAAGTAACTTGCCCAAGGTTATACGGCTGACGGCAGAGCTAAGATTCAAACACAAGGCCGTGGGACTCCACAGCCCCTCGCTCCTTCCACAAGCCAGCCCAGCACTCAACGCTGATGCCTTGTACTAAATCTAGGAATGTGCCAGAAAACCAAGGCTCCAGGGCTTGACATTAGGTCGTTTTAGAACAGGAAAAGCAGCTCGATTTGACTTGTATTTTACACATCTGACTAGAGACAGTTGCATCTACTTTCCTGGAGGTGTTTCAAACGTGGGTGAGAAATTCACTTGCAGTTGAATTCACTCTCACCAAGCAGGGGCTGGCCCGCTGTCATGGGGGTGCTGGGCTGGGGGGGTGGGGGGAGGGGGGAGGGAATAGGAAATCATTTGCTGGTGGTTGACCGGGCCCCCTGTGACTTCTCAGAGTTACAAAAATGCCACCAACAGTCACATCAGTTCCTGAAGAATGAGAAGCTTCGGATCAGCCAGAAAGCACCTGTGGTGACATCGTGGGGGTGCTGCAGTGGAAAATATATGCTCTCCAAGGGCTCGTTTCCCCCGCTCTGTGAACACAGAGTACTAGAGATACCAATTATAGCCATGGCCGCCCCTAGCTCCCCAAAAGGGCAATGGACATTCACAAGTGCCTCTGCTGTTTGTTGTGCTTCTCCCCCTATTGATCTGGAACTAGAGCCACATTTACTTTAAAGCATGTGCTGGAGCCCACAGATTCCAGGTGGCCTGGGGGGTGGGGGTCGGGAGAACTCGATCCCCTCCGCATCTCACCTCCCGCCAGGACATCTCTTCCATGCTATAGGTCCTTTAGCTTCTGCTGTGATGGTCTTATGGAACTGGGGGTAGGATCACTTGGGTGATAGGGAGGCACCCAGCACTCCCATCGCCAGTCCAGCCTGTAGCCATGCCCGGGCAGGCAAGGAGGACTAGGAAGGGAGGCATTGGGAGGGAGAAGAAGACAGAATCTTCCTGTCTCAGGGCCTTGTTCACTTCTGCGGAGACTCCGGGGAGTCTGGCCCTATGGGAAGATTGTCCTGGGACCTAGGGGACAGAGGTTTCTGCCATCTGGAGGTGGCCAGGCCCCGGCTGAGAAGTAGCCTAGTGGGAACCCCATGAGGTCAGTTGGTCCTAAGAGTATTCCCGAACCTGAGAGGCTGGTCAAGCCATGCCCAGCTTGTTCCACTGTGGCCTCAGCTGTGCTGTGGGAAAACTGGGCCTCTCTGTGGGCAGGAGGGGGGAGGGAGGAGGCTGTAAGTGACCTGACTCCCTCTCTGATCTACAAATTAGGAGGTTGGAGCAGCCCAGCCCAAAGGCTTCCCTTCAGAGGAAAGGGCAAAATTTTTCCTTTTGTCCCCACCTCTCTCCCCGCGGCCAACCCCTCTGGGACGCCTCTTTTCAGCCCAGTCTGACGTCCAAGATTTGGAAACCTGGACTGCGCAGACAAGAATTTTACCTATGTGGGCCATGTTGCAGGTGTGTTATCTGCCCAGTGGAGAGACGCGGTGTCTGTGACCCAGACCTCCATGGAAAGGTTCCTGATCAAAGGCCTTGGAAGATGAGAGGGCGGCTTAACAGCCATGCCTCAGAGTGGACAGAGATTCGCTCTGTGGTTCAATCACGGCTCCTAGTCACAACTCAAGGGTCCCCTTCCTCCCGGTGACCTCGCCAGCCCTGGTTTCCTGCCACCACCACATAGCCTTTCTGCCCCTCCAGAGGGGCAGTGAGGCAAGATCAGAAAATTCTGGCTCCAAACCCTCTCTCCGCAGTCGCCCCACCACCCCTAAACCCAGCGCAGAGAAGGTAACAGCGTGACAAAAAGAGAGCGAGGAAAGCATTTGCATCGCCACCGTTCTTGGAACGTTTTCAACCGAGAGGAAGCCATAATTAAGACTAAAATTCAAGGGGTTGAACTCCATGACCCCTTGTCTTTGAGGGAGGGGTGCTGGCTCTGTCACAACCGGTCCCAAAGCTGGGGTGCCGTGGCGGAGGCGGAAGACTCGGCTCTCTTTACGGTTCGCAGAACCTGGCAGTGGCTGGGAAGCCATATGTTGTGTTCTGAGACTCAAGCATAAACTTCTGCTGGATGTTTGGATTTGGGTTTTTTAATTATTCCCTGTTTTGAAAAAGAGAGAGGAAGAAAGGGGCGTATGTCTCCGTGTGTGTGTGTGTGTGTGTGTGTGTGTGTGTGAGCACACGCATGCTTTGAAGGGGATGGGGGACAGAAACAGATAGGGTAAGGAGCGCAGAAGGGGAAACAGTTACCATTGGGATGTCCTGATCAGCGTTTTCCCAGCAAGATCTGCCGTGTCTCCTCTGGTGATTGATGGGGGTCAGTGGTCTTCAGAGACAAGAGCTCAGCTGAAGCTACACCAGGCATAGATGTCTACTGATTCACAGCCCTTCTGAAAGGTCTCTGCAGAAGAAGTAAACCAGCCCCTGCCCTAGCTCATTCCTAACAGACACAGCGGGGCTACGACTCTTCCCAAAGAAACAGCCACCCCTCCCAATGGCAGCAATGCGAAGTCCTTCTGGATCAGAGTCACACCCTCAACTGCCAATCAATAACACTTCTTGAGTGTTATTTAAGAGCCAAGCACCATGTAAGCCTTTGACACTTATTTCCAACTCGGTGATGTAGCTACTATGATTGTGCCCACTTTACAGATGAGCATAGGACAAGGCAAATCATTTGTTCAAGGTTATGCAGGTAGTGCGGGGGACCTGAGCTCAGACTCAGGTATGCCTGGCACCTCGGCTCACCACCAGCATGCCACCCTGCCTTCCTGTCATCCACTGACGTCACTTCCCTTCAAGGTTCCAACAATTGGTGTTGCTTCCCCGTGAGCAAGGCTGGAAGGAGCAAGCACATTTGTAAAGTGTTTGAGCTTAGTTCTGCACACCATTAGGATCACCAGTTTTACTGATGAAGAAACTGAGGGTCACACGTAATTTGTCCGAAATCACACAACTAAGCAGCAACACAGCCAGGATTCAGAGCCAGGACTGAGTTCAAGCCTGTTTCTCCTTTTTGTCATGCTGTCTCTGGGCCAAATTCCTGGTGGAAGGGGTTTGCCTCTCAGATTTAAAAATAAAACTAGAAGCAGCTCAGATTTTCTTTTTTTTTTTTTAGGCCGCGCCTATGGCACATGGAAATTCTCAGGCTAGGGGTTGAATTGGAGATGCAGCTGCCAGGGTACGCCAGAGCCACAGTCACACCGGATCCAAGCTGTGTCTGCAATCCACACCACAGCTCATGGCAACGCCAAATCCTTAACCCACTGAGTGGGACCAGGGATTGAACCTGTGTCTTCATGGATACTAGTCAGGTTTGTTACCACTGAGCCATATTGGGAATGCCTCAGAAGATTTTCCTAAATGTCCCATAAATACGTTTAGCTGGGATTTGGGGAAAGCCTTGAACCTGAGGGCCAATGGGCAGCAATTTCAGGGAGGCAGATTTGTGAAGATCTCCTAAATCATTGACTATTCTCAGAGATACTGGATTGCCTTGTAATGTGGAGAGCTCCCTGATGATTGGTGGTGGGGGGCGGGGGGCAGGGGGCAGCAGGGGTGTCCCATCATAGCCGTAATGAACACTTGGTGGCATTCCCTTGGTAGAGGCAAACTGCAGGGAGCACTGTTGCTTTTGCAGTCTCATATCCGAGCATCTTTTTTTCTTTAGTAGCATCCCAGGGGAGGTGAGAGGGGAGCCCCCTAAGGAAGCAATGAGGTGAATGCTCTCTCTCTTGACTTCCTGCCAGATGACACCCAGGCATGGGACCCAGACTGAGCCAATCAACTGTTCCTGCTAAGGACTTGGAACCTTAAAGGAGGGACCCAAAGGGCTGAGGTGGTGGCAAGTGTCTGGTAACAGTATCTTTGGTTCCTGTTTTCAGAATCTGGTCATCCAGAGTCCAGGCCAGCTCCATGAGCAACAGCAGATCTCCTGTAACATTAGCCAGAGGTGGTTCTGATGGGAGGCTGCATCAGACCAGGTCACCGAGCTGGCTGCACCTCTGGGTTACTGGCACAGCTCAGTCAAAATACAGCTTCCAGGTCCCCAAGTGCACTAGGACCCAGTGCCTCAGAACCTTCAGAGGTGTGCTCTGAACATCTCCATTTAAAAATCAAACAGGAGTTCCCATCGTGGCTCAGTGGTTAACGAATCTAAGAACCATGAGGTTTCGGGTTCGATCCCTGGCCTTGCTCAGTGGGTTGAGGATCCGGTGTTCCCTTGAGCTGTGGTGTTGGTCGCAGACACGGCTCGGATCCTACGTTGCTGTGTCTCTGGCGTAGGCCAGCAGCTACAGCTCTGATTAGACCCCCTAGCCTGGGAACATCCATATGCTGTGGGTGCGGCCCTAAAAGAACAAAAGACCAAAAAATAAATAAATAAAATAAAAAACAAAAACAAACCAAAAACTCCCCAGAGGATTGGGACATGTAGCCAGATTTGGCAGAGCCCAGAATAAATAAGCTTCACAGTCCCCCAAATCCAATACACCAATTTTCTGAAAAACCCTTACCAAGGATTTGGGCATGGCTCTCAGAAAAATGCAAGATGTCTATCATTTATTTACAATTGCTAGCAAGAAGCTTAGGTCCTTGCACAGGTCACACATGCTCCCCAGAGGCTAAAGCTGTGATTTTCCCTCCATTTCCATGGGCTATTCCTCCCCAGGGGCTTTCGCATCCTTTGCCGTCGCCGGTACAACTCTAGGCCTTCCTCAGGTGGATCAGATCTGTATTTTTATGCACATTCCTCCAATACCACAAGGTCAGCCTAGCACAGGGCTTTTTACTTCCCACATCAAGGCCTCCCTTCATCCCGTGATGCTGTGCTCTGAATTTACCGCGCGCCTTCTGAGAGCCTGAAAGAGAATCACATCCCCGGCTTCCCTGCCTGAAATGAGGAACACTGACTGATACCAAGCTCCTGTATCTCGTCTCCCAGCAGAAGGCTGCGTGGTTGGGACGTCGCGATCTCCAAATTCCAGTTCTGAAGGCTCAGACAGACAGGAGGCATTTTAGAGAAGAAGGCTGCATAACAGCAGGTCAACATTCTGGGGCTCAGCTCTGAAGCATACATCCCTGTACAACCACCACTCACCCACATCCTGGAGCCAAATTCCCCATTCTCCTGCAATCAGCTGTTTTTAAGAAGCTGTGCTAGATACAGCAGATATGATCACAGCATTGTAAATCTACGATACTTCAATAAAACTTTTTGTCTTTTTAGGGCCACACCCATGGCATAAGGAGGGTCTCAGGCTAGGGTCTGAATGCCTGCCTATGCCACAGCCACAGCCATGCAGGATCTGAGCCTCCTCTGTGGCCTACACCACAGCTCATGGCAACACACCAGATCCTTAACCCACTGAGCGAGGCCAGGGATCGAATCTGAGTCCTCATGGATACTAGTCAGATTTGTGAGCCACAATGGGAACTCCCAATAAAACTTTGAAAAAAGGAAAAAGAAAAAAGCAGCAGCTGTAATCAAGGCTATTGAAGCTTTACACAGTTCCAGGTTGTGTGTGTGTGTGTGTGTGTGTGTGTGTGTGTGTGTGTGTGTCTGTGATATCACAGGTTGGAAGGGACCCACAAGATCCACAGACTCTTTCCTTTGCATCCCTGCACCTCCGGTCCGGGTACCTTCTGGGGCAGGAAATTCCACAGCCTCCCTTGATAGGTCTCTTGGTTCGCAACAAGGCTGGAGAATGCAAGATACTAGAACCTACCAGGATCCTGGCAATGCCAAATCATCGCTGGGGAGCAGAATGGAAGGAGGCATGAGGGCCTCTGGGTCTGTTTGAGCCGCTGAGAAAGCCCAAGATACAGGACCTTACCCCCACCCCCGGAGGAAGCTTCTGAGTCCATCCTGGACCCGTGCCCACTAAGGCAGGTCCTAAGGAAACTTAACTGACCTCCCACCTCCTCACCAGAGCGCTGCAGATCGGCCCCTGCCCTCGAAAGGACCTTGAGGACAACTTGGCCATCTGGTTTCTGTACAATCTGTATCCGTACAGCGTACAGAAATTTATCTTCCAGTGCCTCCGAAATGTACACAGCTGAATTCTACTGCTGACTTTGGCACTTGCTCCTGGTATCTGAGAAGAACAGATTCAATTAAAAAGGAAGCCACAGATGCTGCAAATCACTCCCTCATTTTGAAAGACTTTTTTTTTTTTTTCCTCCAAATGGCCTGAATTACTTGATGATGAACAGCCATGCAGCACAAAAAAAAAAAAAAAAAAAAAGCTGGCATGACAATTTCTCACTTGGCTCCCACCCAAGGGGAAGCTGTGGGCTCTTCCTCCCGAGGTGGTCTTTCAGCCCCCGGCACATCCTTTGTCTGCTGGGGACAGCGTTATGGAGAGGATTTGGCTGGAGGTGGAGAACAGGCAAGAGGAACCCCGGGGTGATTCTGAGCCTCGAGATTTTTTGCTTTGACTCACTTGTCGTCAGAGAATCCCCGAGAGGGCGTGTGGATGTCAGGGATGGATCAGAATCCCCATTTGAGAGGTAGGAAAAGAAGGGCTCATGGCAAGCAGGGGATTTGCCTAAACACCGGACTTCAGTTCTCTAGGGAAAGCTGGGCTCTTTCCCCACATGCATCTGTGCCCAGTGCGCCGAGTGAGGCAGTAAAGAGGCCAAGGTCAGGCTGACAGGCCCGGAGATTGTGCTCAAGGGAGTCCCAGGCAGATGTACTCCTGGGAGGGGTGCCTCATGAGGCCCCGGAGCCCAGCCTTCCTTGCCCACCACTCAGACCTGCTCCCGCATCCCCAGTCCTGGCCTGAGCTGGGCTTCTCCCTGCCTGCATCCTGTGAGCCTGTCTCAGACTCACAGGCACCCATCTCATCACTGACCACTCGGGGTGGTTGTGGGGTTCGGGGGGGAGGGGACCCACCTGGCTGGAATGTGAAGCAAGGAGAAAGGCTGGAAAGAGGTAGATTTCTGAATGGGATTTAATTGCTTCTCCTCTCTTTTTCCTAAGCCCCAAAGCACTAAAAATATGAAGAATTCCAGGGCTTGGACCAAGGATGGGGTCCCCTCTCCACCACACACACACACACACACAAATCTGCCGCAGAGATTTTTGGAGCCTGGAACGCAAAGCTGAGATGCTTCCTTGCCAGAGATTTTCAAGAGGAAGGGCGGGGCCCCCTTTGGGAAAATTGGCTGAGGGGCTCCTGCCTGGACACAGAGGCCGAGTCAGGAGGGCTCAGAATGCACTTTCTATGAATCTTGTTTCCAACAGTCCCCAAGCAACCGCCACCCACACTCACCACTTCCTAACCCCGCGACTTTACCAGGAACCTTATTTTCTGAAACAAGTGTCAAGATCAACGTTTTGTCCACGTGACCTCTCCACCACCTCCCCACCTTCCTGTCCCCAATGCTTCTCCTGGGCTTCTCTTCCTCAAGGAATGAGAGCACAGGGGCTCCAGGGGAGTGGGGTGTAGTAGGTGGGTTTTCTGTGTTCCCATGGCCCACCAGGTCTACACCCTACCCGCCCCCACCGCCCAGCTCCCCCAGGACGCCCTTCTGAGACAACCTCCACCCCCACTACCACTTCAGCTTTGGCACCCTTACTGTCCCATTTTTGGCAGCTTCAGGGTTGGCTACCATTTAACTGCAGCTCAAGTCACACACAGGCTTCTGAAAGCGGAGACCAAGGGCATCACAACCAGTCAGACAAGGATTTCATTCTGGTGCCATCACTTTTCAGAGCCAGTGTGAAACTAAATGTCTCTGAGCCTTCTCCTCTCCAAGGAGGATGAGGCTGGACCTGAGCAGCAGTGGGGTGGTGATGCAGAGGGAGAAAACACATGCAAAGGAGAGCATCCTGCCTGGTATGTAATAAACCTGCAAACAACGGTGGCCCCACCGTCTCCCCTGCCACCAGCACACTCCCAGACCTGTCCCTCCTCCTGGTGCCTTTCCTAAGCAGGTACCTGTCCCTTCTACCTTTACCTCTGTGGGTCTCATCTTCCTGTCGTTGTGGGGACCTGGGAGGCTAGGCCATGTCATTTTTTCTATTTGTTAGGCCATGCTCTTTATTCCATGTCATTTATGGAATCATTTATGGATTTAAGCCATCCTCATAAATCCATGACTGAGGATGCTCTTTCAGTCCCAAGCAACTGAATGAATGAACGGATGAATGAACACAAACAAAACATGGCTTAGAGCTCTAGTTTCTGTGCCCTTGTGATTATCTCTTCCTCCAGGTCTCTGGGAGAAAGAACTGGGTGGGGGACTCAATTTCCCATTTGCAAAAGCCTTGGACGAGAGAATTCCACTGAGAATGTCGGCAGCTTGATGAGGCTGATTACAGGCCCACACCCAGGGAGAGCGCACCACCAGCTACTGAAGTTATTTTCATCGTCTTTAGCAAGGGATCAAAGCATCTAGATACACATCCATGAAACTCTCAAAGCCCCTCAACGCCCACACATGTTCCCCTTCTTGTTCTGATTTACTGAAGGTAAAGCTCATGTATGGAGCAGCACACTCGGGTGGCTTCTACCGGGGCTGACCTGTAAGTGATGAAATCCCCACTCTTCCCTGAAACCTTCACGCCTGAAAGCCCATCATTCCCAAATGCTTCCTGTGTGACAGATGTTGGTAGTGCCCTGGGTCTGAAGCCTCTCTTACAAGCAGCCTCCTTTTTGCAAAGTAAACAGAAAGGGAGACAGGAGTTCCCGTTGTGTCTCTGGGTTGTGAACCAGACTAGTATCCATGAGGATACTTGCTCAGTGGGTTAAGATATGGCATTGCCTTGAGGTGTGGTGTAGGTCGCAGACATGGCTTGGATCTGGCGGTGCTGGGGCTGTGGCATAGGCTGGTAGCTGCCCTTCCCATTCAACCCTGAGCCCAGGAATTTCCATACGCCACAGATGCCATAGATGTAGCCCTTAAAAAAGTGGGGGAGGGGGGGCTAAAGGGAGGGATGGGGAAAGGACAGTGAAGAGGTTCAAGGATGAGTGAGTCTCTCCTGTTTTGGTTGCCTGGGTCTTGCATTATCACAAGAGGCTCTGTGCATGAAGGAGAGGGGAAGAGGGTGACTGGGTGCCAGCCAGCCCGTGTACACCAGACACTGCGCCGTTGGCATAACATACATCTTCCCGCTTCGTTCTCTCAACAGCTAGAGGAATTGCTAGACACACTCTGCTCACGTAAAAACTTGAAGCCCAGAACAGAGACTTGTCCCATGTTACACGTCTCCTAGAACATGGAGCCAGAACTCGGGACTACATCAAACTCAGAGTTACTCTGCTTCGAAAACCAGCTGGGCTTCTCGAGATGTATGAGTGAATGGTACCATCTATTTGGCAGTAACTTTTGTTGGGAAAATGAGTGAACAAATGGGTTTCCCCAAATCAAATGCAAGTCTAAAATGATGGCGTGAAGGTTTCTGGAGGCTTCTCTTCAGGCATCTCGCATCTGAGGCCCCCAACCCTCCCGCCCCCTTTTCCAGAGCATGTTGTGAATAGCAAGATCCCTGGAGATAATCGCTCTCGGTCCCCTCCCTTTACAGATAGAACACGGAGTCTCCAAAGAGTGGCTTGTGACAGTCAGAACGAGAACCCAGGTATTCAGATTCCTGGCCCAGGGCTTCTCTACTAGCACTATGGTGATGTCTGGAGAGGAGAGGACCAAAGAGGGAATCCATCCCAGTACCCAGGCATCAATAGGGTTATTACACAGGAGGTGAGCAGTTCATTTCTACTGAGGGAGACACAAAGGTGACAAGAGATTTAATTACAACCTGATGTGTAGGATGCTTATTCATTCAACAAATATATAATTTACCAAGCGTCGTATTTAGTAATGCCAAAAAAAAAAAAAAAAGACAAAAGACAAAAAGACAAGCTGTCAGGGACCTTCTCACAGCTTAGTGAGAAAGATGCTCATTCGAATAAATATCTTTTATCATGGTAAGTAAGGGCTATTGTACTGAAGTATGAATTGAGGAGCTGGGGCTGCCCAGAGGAAGAGGCAAATTAGCTCTCTTGCCAGGGGTAACTAGACAGTTTCACTGAGAAGATAAGAAAGGAGGGTGTCAAGCAGAGAGGCGCAGGCTAGGAAAGGTTACAACTTTCCAACGAGGGGCAGGAGGAAAGTACGGTTGACCTTTGAACAGCACAGCTTTGAACTATGCAGACCCACTTACATGCAGGTTTTTTCAACAGTAAATACTACCAGTACGACACAACGCACTGTCCACTGATTCCGGATATCAGGCTAACTATAAAGCTATACTTGGAGGGTCAGCACCCCTAATTCTCAAAATAATCAAGAGCCAACTCTATGGGAAAAGCCTGCAGAGTTGGTTTTACAAAACGGAGCAGGAAAGTCTTATCTGCCTCGTGGCTTATAAAAAGATGGGTAGATCAGCTGGTCCTAGATATTTGGTTGTTTTTTGGTTTTTTTTGGTCTTTTTAGGGCCACACCTGCAGCATGTGGAAGTTCCCAGGCTAGGAGTTGAATCGGAGCTGAGCAAGGCCAGGGATCAAACCCATTTCCTCATGGATACTAGACAGGTTCATTACCACTGAGCCACAAGGGGAACTCCCAGATATCTATTTTATGGACCAATGCATTTTGAAAACAGGAGACAGTGTGGTAGAGGCGTTAACTTTTAATTTTCTCAATTAAGAATCCTATGCTGGGAGTTCCCGTCGTGGCACAACGGAAACGAATCTGACTAGGAACCATGAGGTTTTGGTTCGATCCCTGGCCTCGCTCAGTGGGTTAAGGATCCAGCATTGCTGTGGCTGTGGTGTAGGCCGGCAGCTATAGCTCTGATTGGACCCTTAGTCTGGGAACCTCCACATGCTGTGGGTGCGGCCCTAAAAAACCAAAAAGACAAAAGAAAAAAAAAAAGAGTCCTATGCTAAAATCCCCGCTACCAAAGACCACCATGAGTTCCTAACAGAAAGGATGTTTTAATACCAAAAGAGTAGGAGTGGTACAATCTCAGAATAAAGGGCACATCTTCCTGGGGAAGATAATTTGGAAACTTTCCGCCAGTATTCTGTTTACTCATTTCACTTTGGACTAAATGACTAATAACATTGACAGGATTTGGGACCAGAGGTATGGCTGAAGAAATAGCCCGTTAAGCCCTGCTGGAGTTAGATAAAGGCAAACCATTTTCTTTTACCTGGGACGGTACAATCTCCACTCTGGTGTACACCAGACAATCCACAGGTATGTGCAGCTCAAGTTCTCCACCTTACAGTTTCTTTTCAGAATATGAACCAAGCCATAAGTTATTATTTTTCTTTATGTATGTAGGACTTCTTGGTATTCCTTTTGCCAAGATTTTTAGACCCATCTATCCACATAGGTTTTCTGAAAGACTTTCATTCCTTTTTAGATTCCAATTTAGATCAGGAGAGCCGAGAAGCCTAAAACTCATTATTCTGAAGGCTAGCCCCAAACTACTACAGTTACGAGGTTCAGTAATTCTGAGGGAATCTTTTTTCTTTTTTCTTCTTTGTAGGGCCGCATCTGGAGGCATATGGAAGTTCCCAGGCTAGGGGTTGAATCAGAGCTACGGCTGGTGGCCTACGCCACAGCCACACAAGATCCAAGGCTCGTCTGCAACCTACACCGTAGCTCACAGCAAGGTGGGATCCTTAACCCACCGAGCAGGGGCAGGGATCGAACCTGCAACCTCGTGGATACTAGTTGGATTCATTTCCGCTGCACCATGATGGGAACTCCCCCGAGGGAATCTTGTCGCCAGGGTACCAGAGTAAAACACAGAAGGTACACTAGAGCCTGACATCACAAGTCGTTGGCAGCAAAACCCCTTCTCCAGCCCTTTACGGGAAGAATTTTCTCCCAGCCGCCAGATGTGCAAACAAGCCCTGTGAATGCCTTTGGGGACTCAGATAATAGACGCCACCAAAAGAGGGTAACCGAGAAGAGGGGTCTCCGATCTATTGTTCCAACTGTTTGGAAAGGGACAGATGGATTCTTCCAAATAACCCTCACATTCTAAAGTCAACGCCTTAGTGCTGAATCTGGGGGTGGCATGAAGAACTAGAGCTTTGGCAAATACGAGCATGTTTTTGACTCCCAAGGAACAGCCGCTAGGACCTTAGGTAGCCTGAGGTTCAAAGCCAGGCCGCCAATGTGTGTACCAGTGCCTCGGGGTGACTTGTGGAGACTGATGCTATGCCAAGGATGACAGGATTCTTCCCTCAGCGAAGAAGAATGTCAGCCTCTGAGGTTGTCACCCAGGGACAGTGAGGCACAAAGTCCTATTATAAAGGTGGGTGATGGGGATGAGAATGTCAGAAAGAATCCATTTGCAGATGTCTTCTTTCTCCACTCGCCTGCTCACAAGGCCTTACAGCCTCCCTATTAACTAACCACACGTGGCAGTTGGTGATGGGGACCCCCCCCTGGGTTGGTGAGATTCAAGGTCATTGGCAAAGAGGTCTCTGGACCACACAGGCACACCTGGGATGGTAGGTAGCTCCTTGGGAAATAGTTTCTCCTCGTTAGGACTCGGAAAGCTGGCCTTGCTTCTCCAGTTTCCATGAGAAAGTTCCACGACATGTAAAGGGAAGGAGGTCACTGGCCCTCAAACACTGGACTGTGGGCTCCCGGCTGGTTTGTCGGTAATGGAAAGGATTTTAGGTTGAGCCAGCTGTAACCTCAAAGCCATTTCCCTTTGGGACTCATGCGTTTGGCTGGCAGCTGGGAGGGTAGCCTGGGTGGAGGGCAGCCCGGATCCAGGGCAGTTTCTCTCTGTGTGGGGACGGTGGCGGGGGTAGGGGGGACTGGGATGCAGCCAAACATATCATTTTCACCAGGTTAGCACCTGCTTACTCCTTCTGCTGAATTAACTTGATTCAGGGCCCTAACACAAATCCTTCTTTAACCCTTGGTCTTTTCATCAGGAGCACTTTCCTTGCCTTTCTTCTATCCCTCCAAATAAAGAAAACATAAGATGGTGGCCTATTTCTATCCACAGCCACCTCTAGAAAGTATAGCCCTTAAAGAAACCCTGGGGAGGGATGGACAGGGGTTCGGGTTTGGCATATGCGCAATGAGGTATATGGAGTGACTGGTCAGTGGGGACCTGCTGTTTAGCACAGGGAACTCTATCCAATATTCTGTGATCATCTATCTGAGAAAAGAATCTGAAAGAGAATGGAGGTTTGTACATGTATAACTGAATTACTTTGTTGTACAGCAGAAATTATCACCATCTCATAAATCAACTGCTTCCATAAAATAAAAAAAGAAAAAAGAAACCCTGGGACAAAGTTCTCTATTAAAAAATAATGTAAACAATTGTTTTTAGAGACATCTGTCCAGAATCTCCCTGGGGAATGTGGCCTCTCTAATAGCCCACCAGCCTTAGAATCGGGTAATTCTCTCACATCTGCCACAACTGAAGCCTCTTTAGTCCCCTGTGCTCAGGTCCCCGTGGAAACTTTTCTCAACCCCGTGGGCCCATCTGACCTTTCCCAAGGCAACTGTCAACCATGGTGAAGAGCAGCAGATGTTTCCAAAGCTGAAAGAAGCCAACATCTTACAGCCACCTTCTCAGAGAAGGACACTGAGAGGCTGTGATTCAGATGCCCCGTCTTTGGCCAAATTAGACCTTTCAACTGGCAGGCTTCATGTTCCCCAAGCCCAGGACTCAGCCCCCATGTAAAACATCCACCAGGAGTTCCCTTCGTGGCTCAGTGGTTAACGAACTCGACTAGGATCCATGAGGATGCAGGTTCGATCCCTGGCCTTATTCAGTGGGTTAAGGATCCAGTTGCCATGAGCTGTGGTGTAGGTTGCAGACGAGGCTCAGATTTGGCGTTGCTGTGGCTGTGGTATAGGCCGGCGGCTACAGCTCTGATTCAGCCCCTAGCCTGCGAACTTCCATGTCCTGGAGGTGCATCCCCCCCCCAAAAAAAAACCCCAGAAAACCCCAAAAAATGTCAACTAGCTTAGGTTCCTCTGAGTCCACCTACAGAACTCTTGCTGCCAGCAAAACTTTGTTCTCTAGGGGATGGCTAAGCCACAGGCTCCTGGAGTATGTCAGTTCATTTTAGAGTTCAAGTGAGTCATTCTTGAAGCCAAGACTATTGGCCTTTAGGGGACATTGGCCCCAAGCAAAGAGATCCTCTTGTCCACCAAGATAGGTAAGAAAAGCCACTCTCAAGTTCCTGTTGCGGCTCAGCAGTAACGAACCCAACTAGTATCCATGAGCATGCGGGTTCAATCCCTGGCCTTGCTCAGTGGGTTAAGGATCCAGCATGGCCATGAGCTGTGGTATAGGTCACAGACAGGGCTCAGAGCCCACATGGCTGTGGCGCAAGCTGGCAGCTGCAGCTCTGATTTGACCTCAAGCTGGTAACTTCCATATGCTGCAAGTGCTGCCCTAAAAAGAAAAAAAAAAAAAAATTCCCCAAGGGGCTCAAAAGAACAATAGACAATACTTTATACTCACGCCAAGAGCCCTAGAATCTCAGATGGCCCCACTTATTCTCAAGATCTAAAATTTTTAGCCATGCCCATGGCATAAGGACATTCCAGAGCCAAGGATCAAAACTGTGCTGCAGCAGCTACCTGAGCCATTAACCTGCTGAGCCACCAGAAAACTCCTAAAAATTTCTCTTGACATGATCAAAACTTATTTTTGAAATCAATAAACTGCCCAAGTTTCAAAATTTAGTCTATGACTCTCAAACAGGCAGATTCCCCCCACCCACGTTTTTCAAGAGGGTAAGAATCATTTACTTGGTATTTGTCTGGAAAAGTAAAAAGAAGAGGACATTTCAAAGACATACCTGGCATGTCTACACCCAACCCAGTTCAACAACCATGGACCAAGAACTTGCCCTGGGCCAAGCTCATGGGAATGGGGGAGGGAAAGAACAGTCCAAGAATGAACCAGACACAGCAGCCACCCTCAGAGAGCGTGTGATGCGTTCAAAGAATGAGTAAATAAAGGGATGAGTGATGAACGAATGCGATTAGCAGTAAGTTTGATAGCGATTCCATTCCTTTGCTTAACTGCATTAGTATGGTCCAAAGAATAAGGAGAATATACACTTTTTCTAAGCTTAAAATCTGATGGCTCTTCTTGCTGTCTAATGTGTTACCTGTTTCTCCAAGCCCAAACACATTTTTGGTTTCCAGAATCTTTTGCAATATGGGGTCCTCTGAAGTCTCCAATGTCTTTATTTTTTTATTTTTTTATTTTTTTGTCTTTTTCGGGCCACATCCGCGGCATATGGAGGTTCCCAGGCTAGGGGTCCAATCGGAGCTGTAGCCACCGACCTATGCCACAGCCATGCCAGATCCTTAACCCACTGAGCAAGGCCAGGGGATCGAAACTGCATCCTCATGGATGCTCATCAGATTCATTTCTGCTCAGCCACAACAGGAACTCCTCCAATCTCATCTTGAATGTCAAAGGCAAGGAGTCTTCAGATCTTCTGAGGATAGAGTCTTATACTTAATTTTATGCTGTGATGATGTTCTGTCCTCCTTGCAGCACCTTGACCAGATCTTTACGTGATGCTCACATCTTCCCCCAGGTGGATGTCATTAGGGTTTTGGATGAAAGGTTTCCATGGATTTGGATTCATTCTGGAAGCAAATCATTTCCTTTTTTAAAGGGAGGGAAAAATGCCACTGCTCCTCACGGGGTGTTTGCTCATCTCTTTGTGGCACGTACCCTGTGGTATTTGCAAGCCAGGTGGGAGGACAAAGGGCAACGCAGCTGCCGCCCTTGCAGATACTGTAGCCTCCACTGGGGTGTCATGGTCAAAACATGGGAACCAGTCCAGGGGTGACCCAGGCCTTGCGAGCGAGGAGGCCAGCACAGGCCACTGTGAGGTGTTCAAAGGAGGGACTTGGTTCAGTGGGGGCGATGGTTGTCAGGACAGGTTTTGAGAGGCAGGAGGGACCTCTCCAATGGGAAAGAACTGGTCCCCCCTCCCAGTGCTCCACCCCTCCCACTCTGAACACCATTTCTCATGAGTAGCTTTGCAGTAGTGGATGCAGATGCAACCCTCTGACTTTGGGGAAACGTCTGTGCCTTTGTGTGGCTCGGGACCTTGAGGTGCATGTACTACTCTGCGAAAAGCCCTGAGATGTCGGAAACTGAGGATGACGTGAAAAGCAGCTTGAAAAAGTTCCCATCCCATCCGGTGACCAGCAGAACCCACCACTGCAAGGGCCTTGAGCTCATGATTGAGGCTTCATTATTTCCAGTGCCCTGTAATTTCTCCCACCGCCTTTTAACTTGAACAGCTAACTTCATGCACTTGTGCTAAGACCCTGAGGGACTTCAGGCTACAGAACGCAATCAAAAGACCAATTAGAACGGTTCCCACTGTCTTTTTGTTTCTTTGTAATCTGAAGTCAATCAATTGTCCTTAACCCCCCCCCCCCCACCAAGAAACATATAGGTTTGTTAATGCCCTCGGACAAAGAGGCCAAGAAATTCAATGCAGATGAGCAGAATCCCACAGCCTGGAGGATTTGTACAGGCCCCTGGGCTAGGTAGGATTAACGCGCTGGGAGCCAGAATTTTTATGCAGAAAACAGAAAATATGGCACTAATATTCCTTTTGTGATGGAACAAGATGATTCTGGTTAAATGTAGGGCAGAATGTCTCTTTCTGGAGCTCTGAGCGCAGGCACGCACCCAGACTCTGAGTCCTGAATCTCCCGGGACTGGCCACCCCAAAATTCCCTGTCTAGGGCGATTCACTGATCACTCCAAGCTGAAGCTTTCCCCCATCTGTTAGCAATATGCTTCCAAACTACTTCCCAAATGACTAACCTCAAGATCAAGAGTTAATTACGAGAGCAAAGAAGATAAAGCCACGAAAATTTAAATTGAACAAATGACAAAGAAACGTTAAAGTTATCCTCTCAACTATCAAGTTTAACAAGAAATCCTAAACTTGGAAAACAGTTTTTAAAAAAACAAAAAATAAGCACTCACCACTGGCAGCTCTGGTCAGGGGCCAAACCAAGGAGGAAAAGCTCTAGATATTAAACGGTCCACCAAGCACGGGAGACTCTGCACCTTCTCTAAGGCCTGAGGACTCAGATCTCTAACCAAACTTGCACCGAAGCACTTCTGGGTCTCCAGCTAAGTACCGGGGACTGACCCCCGACCTCCTCACGCCAATGGCAGGGCTGCTCCAAGGCGACATCACAGCCGCCCTGGCTTCTCTGGCCTCCCAGGCCCACATCTGCTGGGCCTCCTCTTATACCCGCGCCTGACTCCTCACACCACACACCTGTCCACCAGCACGTCCAGGTGAATCCGTTTCTCCTCGTTGGGAAACTGCTGAAAACAAACCCTCCCTCTGGTACTCCCTCTGGTACCGCCGTGGGCCCGGGGGTACCACTGTCAGTTCCCTGATTGACTTTCACAATTAGATAACACTGTTTATGTAGACATATCAGAGAAGAGGAGAAGGCACCCGGAGAACACACAGTTAGGATGCTGCTGCGCCAGGATTCAAACCCAATTCTGTGAGGCCATATGCCACGCTCTTTCAAGTGTGCGTTCTTTGTGATCAGGGGGTGCTACAAGGCTCCCCCTCTGTAAGGTGTTGGCAGTAGTAATGGGCCACGTCTGTTGTCTGGTAAAGTGGAAAGAGAGTGGGTTCCAGAAAGAAAACCGGATTTCGATCCTGACTTTGCCACTTGCTAGCTGGAAAATCTTAAGCAAATCACCTCCCTGCTGCGAGCCTCTCAACTGTCTCTGTAAGATGGGACCAACCAACACCCACCTCACAGTGTTGTTAGGGTTAAATGCAGTAACTTTGTAGAGCAGGCACCTGATAGTTACTCTTTCCCTTCCATGGCCCTGAGGCCCTGTCTTGTAAAGAGATTCTTAGGCAGATATCCTGACAAAAATTTCATTAGAAAAGATACATGCACCCCTATGCTCGTTGCAGAGTTATTCACAATAGCCAAAACATGGAACAACCTAAATGTCCATCAACAGATGAAAGGATTAAGAAGACGTGGTGTGTGTGTGTGTGTGTATATATATATATATATATATATATATATATATATATATAACAGAATACTACTCAGCCATAAAAAAGAACAGCCATTTGCAGCAACATGGATGCCACCAGGGATTCTCATACTAAGTGAACTAAGAAAGGCAAAGACAAATACCACATGATATCACTTATATGTGGAATCTAAAATATGGCACAAATGAACCTATCTACAAAACAGAAACAGACACACAGACTTGGAGAACAGACTTGGGCTTGCCAAAGAGGAAGCGGGGAGGAAGTGGGATGGAAGTCTGGGTTAGTCAATGCAAACGATTATATTTAGAATGGATAAGCAATGAGGTCCTGCTTTACAGCACAGGGAACTATATTCAGTCTCTTGGGATAGACCACGATGGAAGATATTATGAAAAAAAGAACGTATCTGTATGTATGCCTGGTCACTATGCTGTACAGCAGAAATTGATACAACACTGTAAATCAACTATACTCTAAAAAATAAAAGAGGATAGTTTTTAGAAGTAATCCCAGCATAGGGCTTACACACATGATTCATTTATACACACAACTTTAGGTTAAAGTGAACATCAGGGGCAGCACTGAAGCAAATAGATTTCCAAAGGGGGGTAGGGCAGGGTGTAAGGAGCAGAGAATGGAGGCTGTGGGGACACTGGGGTTGGGGAGCAAACTTTAGGTTCTCACCTTTGTAGCCACACAGGCAGCCTCCATACATGGCACTGGGGATGCCCAGGGCCTCATTTCTTGTGCCCTTGAAGCTGGTGCCTACTTAACATCTCCTCCCACCCCCGGTCTCTCATACTGTGGGTGCTCTTTTCACTGTACGTTGCATCCTTCTTCTTACTCTGCTTTGGCTTCTTGCCACCCTCTGTTGCTAGAGTCTCATAAGCCATTCCTTCCTATCTTGTTGCAAGGAAAGGAGAAACTGGACAAGTCAATAGTCAATCAGGGTTATTTGCGAACAACTTTTGTCAGAGCCTTGATGAAGTGCATGGAGGATTCTGGAAGGGCACTAGGAGGTACATATCAAGGGCTGGTGTGAATTGTGACAAAAAAGTTCTCATGATTCCAGGGGCATGAATGAGTAGACAGGAGGTCACCCATAATGCTGCCAGCTTTTCCTCTGATGGGACAGAGGAAAACCTCAACCCTAGGAGATGAGGTCTGCCAGGGGGCACTGGGAAGAGACCTAGGGCGCTGCTGGTGAGACCCAGCTCTGCCATGAGATCATCACAGACCTTCATTCCACAGCTCTGGTTTCCTCATCCATGGCTTGTGAGGGTGGGACCTGGCTGATGTGGGAGTCACACAAACCTACGCTGACATTCAGGCTCCCTGACTTACTTGTTATGCAACTGTGGCAACTTTGTATCTCCAAGTTCCCATGCTCTCAACCATCCAATGGGAATAAGAAACCTCATCTCAAGGAGGTGTTGGAAGATTAAGGGAGGAGGTATGAAAGTATCTACCCTCTTGCACGGTCACTGATCAGTGAAGCTCCCAGCATAGCAAATATTGTGCAAATGCTGGTCTCTTTCCTTAATTCTAACTCTAAATTGCTGTGACCTTGTGAATCCAGGTGCAATGCAATGACTCAATCCCCAATGATCTTACATGACCACCCCACCCCCACAAACCTCAACTATCAAGACCTTGAGGTGCTGGGCAAGTCAATGTGAAAAAAAAAAAAAAAAAAAAAAGATGGAAACAAATGCAAGGCAGAACGGTGGGGGCAAAAGGACCCAGAACTAGGGAATGGTGGACCTGGGGGTGATTTCTAGCTCCCTTAGTCACTAGCCAAAAAACACACAACTTGTGGTCAAAATTTTCTTGCGATTTCTGAGCTTCAGTTTTCTCAACGGCAATAGGGGAATAATTGTATACATAAAAGTGCATTTGGAATCTTAGTGGTCAGGTACCTGCCACGATTCCTGGTGACTGATTTGAAAATTTGTCTAATATATGCGTTGGAAAATGTACCTTAAATGTTTCAAGAGCTGCCTAAGGCGATCTGAGCAGTAACACTAAACTTCAAACTTCTCCCACATCCTCATTTCCAACATCGAATGAGGATCTCATAGATTGTTGATGAGCCCCCCACCCCCCGCCTCAAAGCTGGGCGGGTTTTCCTTTGCAATCCACAAGCCCCTCCAGTGCCCCACTGGAGTCACCAACTACTGGTGGCCTGATCTTTAACTTGAAAAACAATATGATAAGCCACCCCCTTATTTTAACAGCTAACATAGGGCAGGGCAGGAGGAACCCCCACCCACGCTTGTTCTGAACAGACAGCGTGTTGCAACTGATGTGAAAACAAGATAAGGAGAAACGTCTGTCAACAGACTCAGGCCTCCCCTTGACTGGGCTGCTCTCTGTGTATTCTGTGCGGACGGGAAGCCAGAGGCCGTGCAGTCACCAGCACTGCTGCTGTGGCCCAGCCATGATGCTGAATGTGGCCTAAGGAAGGTTGGGCAACACGCGGACACACATGCAGGTCACGATCTAGCCTTTAGCTGTCTTTTCAAATATATATATCTCGTGACATCATGCCTTGCAGGAATGTGTCATCATTAGGGTGAAAATCCCACCTGCTTAGAACAGAGGAACTAAAAATCCTTTGGTCATCAAGCTGGGGGGCCACAAGCTCAGTGTGTCTGTTCAGTAACTTCCCATCAGCTCTATACTATGGGTGGCTCTGATTGATGCATTTGAAAACTTCATTTTAAACCCCCATTACAATGGTTTGCAGGAACCAATGAACTGATGCGAAAGTGCTGCAAGGCAGTTCTTTTCTCCATCTTTCTTGAGCATTACTGGGCCTCCAGCAAGAGAAGCACAGTGTAAATGAGGATCCAAAAGACATAGCCAAGGCACTAAGATACATAATACATAAAACATGACATGCAGAAATGCTTCTGGGTAGTGAAAAAAAAAATTTTTTTTACAAGAGTAAGAAAGAAACCACAAAGTCTCTTAGAACTACTGAGACAGTGACAGTGTTTGAGATGTTTATCAGCATCCACCATCTCTGAGTATCAGTGCTCTGAAAATAATGGAGGGATTACCACAGGAGCCAAGGGGATAGTTCCAGGAGGAGTGGTGGTGTCATCACAACACAAAGCTAAAGGAACGCAACCTGTTTGCAGGCAAAAACCCAGGTGCACACGCTCTCCAGCCTGATGACCCAAGTACAGAAAGTCCTGTCTGTCCATAGGCTGCCAGATCATGCCAGAGTTTCCAGCTCCTTCCAAGCATCTATGCAACTGAGTGATGACAGCTGAGCATGGACTTAAAGGAATAAATGCAAGTTTTGGATTTTAAAGCAATTAGTTGGAAGGGTTTGCCCCCAATTAAGCCCAAGCTAAGTGCCAAGCTCTATGGTAGGAGCTGGGACCTCCAAACCAGCATGATGTACTTAACTTTGGCACCCAAAGACCCCCCATCTGAACAAGGCTCTCAGCTGCTCTTCCTTTCCAGCGCTTACAAGGGCTTCCCATTAGCAAAGGCAGTGCTTCCTAGACTCCAGCCCTTTCTAGATCAACTTGTTAGTTTTGCTGTTATCTGCATCTGTATGCTACTGTATTTAAGGATTTTTCTTTAAAATAACTCATTTATGGGAGTTTCCATCATGGTTCAGTGGAAATGAATCTGACTAGCATCCATGAGGACACAGGTTTGATCCCTGGCCTCGCTCAGCAGGTAAAGGATCTAGCATTGCTGTGAGCTGTGGTATAAGGACACAGACACAGCTTGGATCTGGCTTTGCTGTGGCCCTGCGTAGGCCAGTGGCTACAGCTCTGATTTGACCCCTAGCCTGGGAATTTTTATGTCATGAGTGCAACCCTAAAAAGAAAAAAAAAAAATAATAAAATAACTCATTTACTTTAACTCAAACACATTTTAGAGACAACTTGATATGACTTCTATAAGTGGAAAACTAGGACGGCTTGCCATAAACAGAAACTATCAAAATGCTTTTTAAAAAGACAAAACAATCTTACTAAATTCTAGTTACACACTCTTGCCTGTAAGAGTTCTGCGCCCGAGGCCTATAGATCTCTGTTAAAAAGAGAGGTTAACAAGTATGAGGGCAGGTATGAAAGACTGATGACCTTGGAGCTGAAACCCTCCCCCTTGTATTCAGAATCAGAGAAGGATTCACCCATCACCGTGGGACTCACTCTTTCGTCCTGTCACATCTGCATCTCAACCACATCAGACACCATGGCTCACTCAACGCCATCTGTGCTCCCCGGCCCACTTCATGACTGGTCCTCTACCCAGAGCCTAGAACATTCCACAGGAATCCTGGGGGGGCGGGGGGACTCAGTACATATTTGCTGAATGAGCTCATGCTGGCATATCTTAGCCTCATCTTCCTTTATTCCAGACACACCTATAGGCTTACTTCTCCAAGGACCTCCACACCGTTTTCCACCTGCACCCTTTGTAGAGTAGCTTTCCTCCTCCCTCCACCTTCCTCCAGCTCGTCTGCTCTCAGACTTTCTGGTCTGAGGTCGTATCCCTTTCTCTTCATCTTTTGTCCCCATGGTTTGTCCTTAAGTCGTGTCATTGTCCTTCAAGTTTTGCCGCTGAGAGGCACCATCCTTTTCAGCGTGAGAACTGAATGAGAACCCCCATCACTGCGCTGATCACACGATAATCACAGACTTGCTTGTCCTTCCCTCTCCATGGGTCTCTAAACTCCTTGAGGGTTGAAAGGGGGCCTTCTGTCTCTGGTTTTGAATACAGGTGTCTCTGGCTATTTCCCCATTTGCTCGGGCTGTACGAGACAAACCCTGCCTTTCCCTCCTCTGCGTCTTGGTGTCCATGGGTCTTTGCCCAGTGTCCCTCTGACTATTGCAAACTCCCTTCCATGTTCCTGCTCTGAGAAGCCTTTTGGGGCCCATTCCCCAAGCCAGCTGTGACAGCCCTTCCTCGTCCTTCCCACGACCCCCCCCCCCGTATCTCACGTTTACCTTTGGGTTTGCCCCATCCCAGAGCCGTTCTTTGTTTTGATGCTGCCACGATTCGGTAGACACTGAGCATCTTCCTTTTAGGTTCCAAAGGTCTAGAGAGTGTCTGGTGCATAATCGTTAAAGAGTTCCTGAAGAGAGGATTTAATGACTAGCAGGAAATAATTTTCTATTCACCTCTCTCCCCTTATCAGTTCCAAAAGTCCCTGGAGTAAAAGCAAAAAATATTAAGTTGATTGCTGACATTTATAGAGTGCTTGCTCTCTGCCATGTGCTTTATAAGGATTCTCTCATTGAGTTACCCCACAGCCTTGTGAGGTAATGACGGCTACTGAGGCCCATTTCCAGGCAAAGAAATCTGGGCTTAGGGAGATTGAGTCACTTGTCCAGGGTATGTAAGTGGCCCAGCCAAGACATGGACCCTGAGAAACCCCGACGTTCTTAACTTTCACTCTAGCCTGATCTGTGACCTTACTCTGACCTACTGCCCTCCTTGGTGATCAGAAGCCCAGGCCTGGGAAGATGGACCAGGGCTTGCCGTGGGTAGCTTTGAATGTACCTCTGAGAGCACAATGAAGCCAGCAGGCAGGCCCTGTCCACAGCACAAGGCCCTGCCACAGAATGACCACCCAGCCTCTTGCTTGAGCCATGGGACTGGGCAAACTCACCCGCTCCTCTCTTACCCAGCAGAGGGCAAATCAGGGCAGCCTTTCATGGATTCCAGAGGTGTCTCTGTTTCATTTGTAAAATAATCCACAGCTTGACAATTGGGAATTTTCTTGCCATTTGGTGGGTGGCTACTGAGATAACAGATGATGAACTAGAATCTTTGAAAGCTCAATAAAAACACTTTTTAAATAAAGATTTTAAACTTTAAATTGACTGAGGAACAAAGTGAGAATCCAGGTGTACCAGGGAGGGAAAGAATCTTGACTCTGTTTTGAAAACTGTCTCCTCGGAGTTTCAGCAATAAGGAACCCGACTAGTATCCATGAGGATGAGGGTTTGATCCCTGGCCTCACTCAGTGGGTTAAGGATCGGTGTTGCCACGAGCTGTGGTATAAGTCTCAGGCATGGCTCAGATCTGGCGTTGTGGGGGCTGTGGCAGAAGTCGGTAGCTGTAGCTCTGGTTTGACCCCTAGCCTGGGTACCTCCATATGCTGTACGTGCGGCCCTGGAAAGAAAAGCAAAAAACTACATCCTCTGCAGCAGAGAAGGGGCCATGGCTGCTCTTTCTTCACTCAAAGTCCTGTGTTGAAAGCCTCAGAGGTGACAAAGAGCAGTTTCCTTCAGTTTGCACCCAAGGAAGTGGGAGAAATGCCACTCGGCTACAGAAGTTTTGGTCCAGAAAACAGTAACTTTCTCCTACAAAAATCAGCTTCAAATATTTGTATGAAATTTAGGAGGGGAGAAAAGAAATAAAAACCACCACATAAAAGTGCCTTCCGGCTTCTTGATGATATTAACAGAATTCTCTGCAGGAAAGGTCCAGCCCAGGCTCAGGGCGGAACATACAACCATGTGGTTTCATTTTTCCGGTGATGAACCTCTCAGGAGAAACAGTCCATTTTGAAAAGAGAGGCAGATGTATCTGGACAACAAGTTAGCCATGACCTTGACTCCTGGGTTTCTTTTCATTTGCTGGAAATAAGCATGATCCAGGGAGAAAAATTCTGGAATGGAGAGGGATCCGGAAGATCTGGGATTTGGTTCTGGCTTTGCTACTCATTTGTTTTACAACCTTGAACAAATCATTTAAATGCTCTGGGCCTCAGCTTTTCACACAAATAAAGGGATCAGGCCCAAGTGTCACCAAGTTTCCTTTCAGCTCTGAAATTTTATAATATCTGCTAACATACAGAGCAAGACGACCCATCGGACCCACTAGGACGTCACATCTTAAGGCAAATCCACTGCCAGCAGCAGAGATGATTACGCAAGCCTCGTACACCACACTAAGCCACCATTCCTTGCAAGGCACAAAGATGCAGAGTTCCCATTGTGGCTCAGCGGGTTAAGAACCCAACATGGTGTCTGTGAGGATGCAGGTTCCAACCCTAGCCTCCCTCCGTAGGTTAAGGAGCCAGCATTCCCACAAGCTGTGGTGTATGTTGCAGATGTGGCTCGGATCCTGCATTGGTATGGCCGTGGCATAAGCCTGCAGCTGCAGCTCCGGCTTGATCCCTAGCCCAGAATGTCTATGTGCTGCAGGTGTCACTATATAAAAAAAAATTTTAAGTCCCAAAGAGATCCAGCATTGTGGTAAGCTGTGGTATAGTTCGCAGACACGGCTTGGATCCTGTGTTGCTGTGGCTGGAGTGCAGGCTGGCAGCTGTAGCTCCAATTGGACCCCTAGCCTGGGAACCTCCATATGCCTTGGGTGTGGCCCTAAACTGCAAAAAAAAAAAGCACAAAGACATGGAATAAGGGGACAAGGATGAGTTTCAGAGGGAGAGACAATTTTACTCAACTCTCACTGGCTCCCATAGGCATGCACTTAAATCTGACCAGCTGCTGGGCCACTGAGTATGCAGGTGCATTAGAAGCCCAGGCTTGGCCAGGATGCTGGGGACAGTGGTAGTCTGGGGACAGCACGACCCCACCTATGTGGCGGTGGCTGCCTTACCTGATGGGCTTATGAGGCTGAGCTGACACACTGCAGGGGCTTCCTGTGTAACATTCTTTCCACTGACCTTCAGATAGGCTAACACAGTTAAACCACAGACCTCGAAAACCTTGAGAACATAATTCTGCTTTTTTTGTACTTAACTTAGGAAAATAATCAGATGCAAAGTAAGCTAATTGTAATAGCCACTGTTTATGGAGCACTCACTCTGTGCCAGGCACTGTGCTAAGTACTTTATATGTATTATTCTATGGACTCCTCATGGCAGTGCTTCGAAATGGGTATTATTATCCCCCATTTACCAAAAGTGAAAACCAAGGCTCTTCATCTCACTCTGCTATTCAGGACACAGAAATTTTCAAAAATAGGGAATTGATTAAATGGTGTATTCAACAAATGGAATTCTAGAAATGTATGAGATATCATGTGAGAATAATTAATGATAGAAAATGTTTGCAACTAATTACTAGGTAACAATCCCAACTTTGATATATAATGATATATAATATAGTATTGTTCTTCTTTGTATTTTTCTGTATTTACATACTAAGTATATATCACTTTTTAAACTGTGGGGCTATTTAAAGGCCCATCACAAATAAGCAAATCCCATCCACATCCCACTTGGTGTCTGGATTCTAGAGCATCTTTCAAAAAGATTCAGTTTCTATACAATAAACATCTTCCCAGTTAGAACAGAGAGGTCCCCTCAGCTGTTCCCCTTCTTCCACAGGCATGTGGTGCATGAGGGTGGGATTGAATAGACTTTCATGGCAGAGGAACAGTTTCTTTAAGGTTGTGGCACCTGGGACACCACTCGGCCCAGATCACTATTGCCCCAGAGAAGCCAGGCAGTGAACCCAAAATGAAACCGCCAAATAAAACAAAATTCATGAGCACTCTCTGCTCCGTTATTACAACCATTGCTATCGTTATTTCCAATAGTAGCAGTTGTTTAAAAGAGGCATTTGTTATCAGGATAGGGAGGAGGCATTACAGCGTTAGATTCATGGCTTGGAAAAATCCTCTCTGCTTGGAGACCTGGGAGTGCAAGGAAGATGGTCGTGGAGAAGTGGCAAGACTCTGAGGTGTAGGAGAAAGAGCATGGGCTCTGGCTTCAGGCAGACACCAATTAGAATCATAATCCCATTTACTCACTGAGTGACACTGGGCAAATCCTCACCTTTCCCATCTGTAGAATGGGTTTAAAGGGGCTCTTGAAAGGGATAAAGATAACATGTAAAAAATAGGAGGAAACAGGCAGTTAGTGCTTAATGTCTTTCTCCCAGCCCCTCCTCACCCAGCCTCTCCCCATCACAAGTTCCAAAATCGTCCCCCCAAAGAAGAGCACATAGCTTCCCTTGGAAACTCAGCATGGTGAGAGACCTTCTCAAATGGAAGCTTCATTTGAGTCAAAGTGCCACACCATCTCATCAGTCATCATGGCCACAGGAGATTCAGGCAGGATCCCACACAGAGGGCACACCACCGTGTAACACACACCTGGCTAGGCTGTGACCTTATCATACTTATTAGACATTCCTTGCATTGAGGCTGATGGTATCAAGACCACCTATCCATTGTATGGCTTGGGATAAACTTTCAACTTTTCATATGTATTGCCCCTCATCTCACCGGAGGTATAAAAAATAGGAGAGAGCTTCATTTTACTTAAGGAAATGTCGGGCTCATTCAGAGAGCTGATCTGTCTGAGATTAGTTGGCACAAGGGAGTGGAGGTGGGAGAAGCAGAGAATTAAGGGAGGAAGCTGATGTCTGTACTAGTTATTCTACTGAGGCATTTTTGGCAGAAGAGGGAGAAGGACACAGAATATTCTAGTCTCTACTCTCCTGTCAATGTCCACCACCCCCAGCTCTACTCCTGTGCCCAGGTGGCCTTTCCTCCAAGGCCACACTCCCTCCCTGTACATCATGGCCAAGCCTTACTCACCCTGCACACATCCACCCCCAAATGTTTTATTGTTTCCTGAACCTCGAGACCACTGCAGCACCATTTCGACCTCTGTTACACATGGACCACTGCAGTCAGGGGGCCCCCAGTTTCCAGGAGGGGAACCAGTGCTCCCAGCTCTGGCCCTGAAGTCAGGCAGGGCCCTGTGCGCCCTCAGAGTGGACACGAGTCTTGCTGCTTCTACCCTAGGTCATGTGTTAACCAGTTTCTCTGACTTGGCACAACTCAGCTCTCAGTGGGGGCGGGGGAGTGTGCTTCTCCTGGATCCCCTTAGGCTTTGTCTGCCTTCCCACTGGGCATATAAGCAGCCCCGAATATTGTGTGCCCCCTAAGGGTGAAGTTGGGATGGGACTTCCCCAGGGGGGTTGCTGGAGGCCTGGGAGGAACCCTGCTCCTGGTAGGTCTTTGTTTTTCATGAGCAGAGGGGAGAGAAGGGCCTGGTGGCCTGCAGCATGTTGCACCGGGGGACCCTGGTTTAAGGCCCAGGAAGCCTGGGGTGAGTGTCTGCTCGCTCTGCCCTGCGACTTTATGTCACTCCCTCGGCCTCCCAGGGCCCCTGTTTCCTCATTGATAAACAGTGGGAACAGTATCTGTTCCCCCTTCCCTTTAACAGGGCTGCTTTGAAGCTCAAGTAGGACATTAAAAACAGAAATGCTTTGTAAACTGTGGTACATTGTTACAACAGAGGGGCCATTGCTATCATGAGGATGTGTCTGGTCAGGAGACCCCGCATGTTAACAAGTCAATTTTTTTTCTTTTTCTTTTTAGGGCCACACCTTTGGCATATGGAGGTTCCCAGGCCAGGGGGTCCAAGTGGAGCTGTAGCCACTGGCCTACACCACAGCCACAGCAACACAGGATCCGAACCACGTCTGAGACCTACACCGCAGTTCACAGCAATGACCAATCCTTAACCCACTGAGCAAGGTCAGGGATCGAACCTGCATCCTCGTGGATGCTAGTTAGATTCGTTAACCACTGAGCCACAACGGGAACTCCTAATAAGCCAATTTCTGCTTATAATCAGGAGTGCTCGCAGGAGGAAATGTGGGGAGAGAAACACCACCCCAAGTAAGAATAGGGAGTGGACAAAGATGAACATACTAATTAACTAATTCTGGAATATTTCTGGAGCGCATGCTCTGGCCAGCTCTTCTAGACAGTAGCATCAGGGTGAAGGAGGCAGTCAAGGTCCTGACTCTCAGGAAGCTGTATTCCAATAAGAGAGTCGGCAGAGAAAAAGCAAGCAAGCAAACACAAAACAAGCTACGTCGAGCTCCCACAGTGGGCACACGTAGGCTTTTGTTTTCCCCGTTTTCCTGTTTTGAAGCTGCAGCCCTGTTGGCTGCAAACTCAGTGTTAATCCAGGGAGAATACTGACATGAGTGAAAGAAAAAAGGTAGGGTCTCCAGCAGGACAAGATACACAGTTTCAGACCAGGGGCACGTGAAGAATGTTGGTTCTTTATATTCTGGGCAAAGTCACAGCATGATGACATGTTTAGGAGCCAGAGTACGGAGGGAATGAGAGATCCAGAGAAAGGATTTTCCAGTTACAGAAGGCTTTCTAGCCTTGGCTTGGAATTCTGGCTGAAATCTTAAAAGCCTGTGTCATTTTGAGTTCCTCTCCATTTTTTCAAATGCAGAAAACTGAACAAATAATTTCAGTTTTAAAATTGTTCATACTTCATCCCTCATGGTGGATCACTTCCTCCGGGAAGCCTCCCATCACCCAGTGAGGTTAACGCCCCCCTTCTCTGCAGCTCTGGCTTCCGTAACTCCACACAGCACTTTCATGATACACCATCATCCGTGACTTACTGGTCTGTCCCCCACGAGAGGAGGAGCATCCCCAGGCCAGGGCTATGCTTTATTTGGAGGATTTTGAATCCTCCAAAACCTAAGTATCATGGAAGGACACATGGTAAGTACTCAATAAAGGCTTATTTACAAGATCGCATCTCACTGGCCAAACATGTATCCATAGCCAATGCAGTAGATGGGCTGAAGGAGGTCCTGGTGAGGTGAGGTTTTCATCCAAAGAAAATCTACATTAAAAATGGATAGTTTCCTCTTGACCAGACTATACATGTACAAGAAACATCGGAAAAAGATGTCTCCAAAAAAAAAAAAAAAGATGTTCCAGAACATTCTAGGTCTGCCACCAGCATAACCCAGATTATGAAAAACTATACACATACGACCACTCGCATCAACCAAAACATTACAAATGAAAAATAAGAGAAGGGCAAGCAGCCACACTAAGAGACATATCTGTCAACTCATGTAGAACCTAATTTGAATCCTGGTTCACGCACAAAAGTATTCGGTAAAAACAGTATCAGGTAATAGAGGGTATGTAATCACTGACTGAATGTTGACTCTTTCATAATTATTCATGATCCTGAATGTTGACTCTTTCATAATTATTCATGATCCTGTGGTTTTTAAAAAGAGTTATACTCTTTTACTGACATATATGGAAATATTTATAGATAACATGATATGCCAGGGAACTTCATTCAAAATCATGTGGAGAAGGGTGGAGACATAGTTTGGGAAGCGAGTGGTATGGATGAAATAAAATCAGGCAGGAATGGCTCTATATGTTGTTTCATTACATTATTCTTAGTGCCTTTAGAGAAGTTTGAAAATCTCCATGAAGATTTTTAAAAATCAGTACTCGATTCGGTTTTTGATCTGATGAATTCTACAGAGCAGGCTTTGCCAGGACAGAGCAGTACTGGGTTCTGGCCACTCCTGGGCTGGGTGATTCCTCCAGCCCTGCCAGAGGCAGCAGACCCTGGGTCTTCTGGTTAAATAGAGATGTATCTCTCAGGCTCTGGGAACCAAAGGAAAGGAGAGGTATATCTTGACTTCTCCTATGGAAGAAGAAAAGTCCAGAAAAGGCAGACTGGGGAGAACTTGGGATTGGAAGTCGGAAGTTTTGAAATCCCTCCTTGCCCCACAGCTGGGACCTGTGAATCCTATGAACCTCTCAATATCCTCATCTCCAAAACGAGACCCTCGTGAGGCTGAAAGGGGACCTCCCCTGGGACGGTAAGAGGCAGCGGGGCAGCAGCTCTGAGACTTGGGTCTGAACGCTGGCTCCATTGTAGCGTCCACACAGGCAAGTACTAAATAAATGAAAACTGCTATAATGAATTATTTAAGAAAGAGCCATTTGCTCCAGGCCTCAAAGTGAGTCAGCAGGCTCCAACCCAGCAGGAGAATTCGTGCTCGGCCCTCCTCCACACTCGCCCTTTGAGCTCCCCTTATGGCTCTATCTGGACAGCTGGTTCCCACTGGTCCCTTTTTTGACAGAGAAAGGAGGCTGGAGAGGAGGAGTAGCAGGATCCTCTTCTGACAGTTGGGCCACCTGGGAGGAAAGTGATGAATCAGTCTCGATGCTGCCATGCTGGGTACTTGAGGTTTCCCAAGCTGAGGTCCAGCGCATCCCTGACCCAGCGCTGTCATGTGACAGCAACAGTGGCTGTCCTTTGTGCCTTCTCCCCTGCCGCACTCAGTAACCGCACAGGCTTCTCCCAGCCTCCACATGGGAGCCCAGCTTTCTGCAACCCTGCCACGATCAAGCTCCCAAGCGGGACATGCGTATGTGCGCATGCGTGTGTATGCGCATTTGCGTGTATGAACCTGTGCCTGCTACCTGGGGCAGGGGGCAGTGCGCTAGCTCAGTACGGTAGTGAAAGAACAAGGAACAGGGAACAGGACACCCAACCAACGATGGCTGGACCCCATCTGGCCGGGCCCAGCTTTATTTAGAAGTGTGCTCAGCCGTGTTCCTGGAGGACGTCCTGCAATGTGATTTCCCAGTGGAGTATTCAGTTTGGCTTATCCTGGACCTGTATTCTGACCCTCATCATCATCTTCCTGGGTCCAGAAACAAAGCACAAGAGGAACAAGGGGGCAAAAACTCCTTTGTGAGTTACTGTTTCTGTTTGACTAAGGAAATGAGAGAAAGGGCCACAGCTAGGGATATGTATTTATGGAAAATGTGGACTTTATTGGTGGATTTTTTTCCTTTTAACTTATAGTGTCCTGGATTTTGCTATGAGAATCCCTTAGACTTCCTCTAGTTTTGGACAGAAAACAAGTCAAACAATGGATTCATTCTATTATACTTTTAAACAACTATTATAATGAATGATAGTAACTCCTGCAAACAAGCAAGATTTAAACACAGATTTCATTTGTACCCACAAATAGGTACAAATGAAATATCTAGCCAAACTTCATTTGTTATGGAGTAGCACCTCATCTAACTTCAATTTTGCTAAATAAAAAAAAGAGCTTTGATATCTTATTTCAGGGTTTTGCTCTGTGAAATACATTTTTCCAGCACAGACGGCTTACAGTATTTGGCTTTGTCAAAATAGCTTTGACATTAAAAAGCCCTTAACTAATTGTAACTTACAGAAAGAAAAAGTTAATTTGCCTTTTAAGCATTCCTTATTCTGCTGCAGTTGTGGGTTTAAAAAAAAAAAAGTGGGGCTCTTACTCTTTCAAATTGGTTATACCTAGAGCAGGGGACAAGCTTTTGCTTGGAGCATTTGCTTGAAAATAAGCAGGCCTGTGTTTGAGCCTTAACCAGTAAGTAGCTATGTTTCTTTGAGTATGTCAGTTTCCCTCTCTGGGCCTCCATATCCTCATCTGAAAAAGAAAGGTTTCATTTAGATGTCATTCCCAGCTCAGTGGATTTTTCCCAATAAAGCATAAAGGTCAGAAAGTATTATTTGAAAGCTGAGGACCAGAATTCTTAGCTCAGGGGTCAGCAAACTATAGCCCATGGTCAAATCCAGCCTGCTGCCTGCTTTTGTACTACCTGCCAGTTAAGAATGGTATTTACATTTTTAAATGGTTGGGAAAAAAATCAAAAGAAGATGAATATTTTGTGACAGGTGAAAATTACATGAAATTTGAATTTCAGTGTCTATAAATAAGCTTTTATCAGAACCCAGCCACCTCATTTGTTTACATATTGTCTGTCTGCTTTTGCACCACAGAGGCAAAGCTAAGTAGTTGCCACAGAGACCACTAGCTGGCAAAACCTAAAATATTTACTCTTTGGCTCTTTACAAAGCTTGGTGACCTTACTATAGAGCAATATGGCTCCAACTTAAAGGTACATACTGGACCCCCTAGGGACCTTATTAAAATGTAGATTCTGATTTAGTGGATTGGAGGTGAAGCTGAGAGGCTGCATTTCTAACAAGCTCCTGGGTGATGCCAAAGCCACTGGTCTGGGGACCACATTTTGTGTGGTGAGGCTAGGCTCTTTCAGACAAATCTGGTCATGCCATCTACTTGCAAAACGTCCTTTGGTGCCTTTTCAGAGCCTTCCAAATAAACTCAGACAGACCCTTGCTTATTGCAGTGTGCTTCTTGCCCATCTGTCCAGCTTTACTGCCCCCAGCGAATCTCAGGCACATCCCCAGAAACACACTCCATGTGTGCACACATGTGGCTTTTCTGCTCCCCGATGCCTGTGCTTTCTTATCCACACACTCTGATCGCTTTGCCTGCAACATCCTCTTCTCTCTCCGTCCCTCCACTTAACATGTCCAATTGTCCAACTTCTTGTCCTTTGGCTTAAGTGGCGCCCCCTTTGAAAGGCACCTTCCCAGATTCTCTGGGGCTAAGCTAAATGGTGCTTTAGAGATGTCCCTTCGTACTTCATGCTCTTCTTCGAAGCCTGAATCACATGGACTGTGACACTGACCTCCTTAAAGCAAAAGTTTCCTTGTTTATTTCTACACATCCATTGACCAAGCACAGTGCTTGGAGCATGGTGGGGGTATAATACATGTTATTTCAAATGAGACAAATGAATCGCCCAGGATTACCCAGAAAATCAAGTGACAAGCTGGGACTAGAGGCCATACCTTCAGAATCTAGGTGTGCGTTTTCTTTCCCCTGAGCCATGCCTCGGAAATGGATGGAGGAATTAGTTCCACAGCATCTCAAAGAGAGGGAAATTCAGCCTGTGCTCTGAAACTCTTCAAGGGTTTGGGAGTAACAGCCCCTTCCCACAGCTGCCACTTTGCAGAGCACAGAGAACTTCTGAGCTCAGGGAGCAGCTCCCGAAAAGACACCTTTTGGCCTCCAGTGCAGCAGGTCCCAGCAGCAGGGCTGGCAGAATCAGCACCCACAGCAGTGAGTCAGTCATCCTGGGACTGACTGTGCAAAGTACTGATAAGTGGTTTGTGAGAAGGCCTGGGAAAGAGATAACAGCAGGCACCACCTTCTCTCTGAGGCTGCAGGCATTTCCCTTCTCATTTCTTACAACCTCTGTTTCTTTGTTGGTCACCCGAATCCAGAGGAATGTGGGTTAGACAGATGTAGGCTGAGTACAGCCTACATCGGAAAGAAGGCTAGCAGGCATGGCCCCCTCTGTCACCCCAGCTCATTGAGAGGGCTGGAGCAGGAGGGAGAGTGTGTAGAAGGAGCCACAAACTACCCTGGAATATGCCCCACCTACTCTCTCTGGTACCTTCCCCACCCCTTCTCCTAAAATCTCCAGCATTAGATTCACAGAGGTGTTCTCCCCAGAAGGTCAGTGGTAGCTGCAAAGGAGTGAACTGAATCACTGTCCCTACCCCATTCATATGTTGAATCCTTAAATCTCTAGCCTCCAGCCTGAAGGGGCCTTTGGGAGGTAATTAGGGTTAGATAAGGTGCAGAGGTGGGGCACAGATCTGATAGGATTAGTGTCCTTATCAGAAGAAATAACCAGAGAGCTCCCCCCCCCACCCCGCCCCAGTCCCATCAGCACCCACCCAGGAAAGGCCATGGAAAGACCCAGGGCAAAGGTAGCCATCTGCAAGCCAGGAAGAGGGCCCTTGTCAGAACCTGAACCCTGCCAGACCTTGATCTTGGACTTCCAGCTTCCTAACTGTGAGAAAATAAATGCCTATAGTTTAAGTACCCCCTAGGCCAGTCGGTGGTACATTTTTTTTGGGGGGGGGGGCATACCCACAGGATGCATAAGTCCCTGAGCCAGGGACTGAACCCACACCATAGCAGTTACCTGAGCCACAGCAGTGACAATGCTGAGTCCTTAACCACTAGGCCACCAGGGAACTCCAGTACTTTCTTAAGGCAGCCTGAGCAGACTAAGATAGTAGCCTTCTTTCACGGGTAAGTTGATCAATTTCAGTTTCCTCCAATGAAACTTTACTAAGCTCAGGAAGGCAGGGACAAGTCAGTTTTGCTCGTCATTGTCTCCCTAGCACCCAGCACAGGGCCAATTTTTTTTTTTTTTTGACTTTTTTGCCTTTTCTAGGGCCACTTCCATGGCATATGGAGGGTCCCAGGCTAGGGGTCGAATCAGAGCTGTTGCTGCCAGCCTACACCACAGTCACAACAACATGGGATCCAAGCTGCATCTGCAACCTACACCACAGCTCACGGCAATGCCGGATCCTTAATCCACTGAGCAAGGCCAGGGATTGAACCTGCAACCTCATGGTTCCTAGTCAGATTCATTAACCACTGAGCCACGACAGGAATTCCTAAAACAAGTTTTCTTTTTAGGGCCAAACCTGAAGCATATGGAAGTTCTCAGACTAGCAGTTGAATTGGAGCTGCAGCTGCTGGCCTATGCCACAGCCACAGCAATGCCAGATTTGAGCCAGGTCTGCAAACCACACCAAGTTCGCTCATGGCAACTCAGGATTTTAACCCACTGAGCCAGGCCAGGGATCCAACCTGCACCCTCAGGGATACTAGTTGGGTTTGTTACCCCCTGAGCCACAAATGTGGGAACTCTGGGAATAACAAATGTTAATAAAGAAAAGAATGAATGAACTGAGTCCTTGGGATGCACTAGGGACATAGAAAAACCAGGCCACTATCACCGCAAGGAGACACAGTCTAGTCTGGGAGACTGATGGACCCTAACTATGATGATTTAATAAGAAAAGTGCTCCAACAAAGTTGTGGGTTGGGGCACATCAATGTACGGTGGTGGTGAGCATGTGAGCACAAACGCACGCGCGCACACACACACACACACACACACACTCACACATTCTGATTCCAGATGGGACTAGAGATGTGGCTGGAGGAATGAGAAACAGGTAATACGATCTGAGAATTTTCTCAAAGGAGAACATACTTGAAAAGAATGTATACTGTTGCACCTAAGAGGAAAAGGCAGCCAGGAAGAAAGCGTTTGCTGATTTGTCAATTCATTAACAAATCTGAGCAAGACCCAAAGTGTTGAAAATGCAGGAACTTGAGTGTCACAGAGGGGGAGAGAAGGGACTAGAAAGACGGGCAGCAACCAGACTGTGATCACCTCCTGATTGATAGTGACACCTGGAAACACAGCCAGGGGAAAGAAACAGAAGTCATTTCAATAGAGGAAGAATGATCTGCTGCTGGTGTCTTGAAACCTACAATGAAATCTTCAAAGAGCTGTTAGGTGCGCTAGAAAGACAAGGCTCTGAAGCCAGAGGAGCTGTGGGGTATTGGTACTGCCCTTACGAATTGGAAACTTTTTTTTTTAGTTGGATACATTTTAAAATGCTCTGTCTGGCTCTTCTGGTCTACAAAATGGAAATACTATTTACTAATCCCCTCAGGATTGAGAACAGAGTAAAACAGCACATAGGAAGTTCACCACAAATGTAAGATCTGTCTCTAATTAAGAAGCTCCAAACGCAGTGCAGTTCCAGGATGGTCCTTTGAAAGCTTGGAGGAAACAGAGCTGCAGCATGTGGTATGTCTTTGCTTGGGGACCATCCGCCACTTCCGTATCTACCCCCCTCCTAATCTCAGGGATTCAGAAGGTCAGGAATGCATCCTGTTTGTCTCGGGGGCCCACGGATCTACTACACGGTGCTCGGCTTCTCAGAGACCATGGAAACTTCAGAGAACTAACTTGTGCAGATGGGCAAAGCAGATATAGACATCTTAGCCGAAGTCACAAGACAGATGGACAGAGGAGTTAGGGCTAGAACTCGGACCTCACAGTCTGCTGATTTCTTGAGACCACGTAGTGTCAGACCAAACAGAACAAAGACTGACCTCACGCAGGGGTGTATACCTTCCTTCCCAAATTCCCACCAAATGGGAACTGCCGCCTGGCACTGAGCATCCCGTCACCAGCCTCCCTCCCAGAAGTGGCATCCACACTTGCGCATGGAGAAGCAGACACAACACTCGGAGCAGCTCTTCGAACACTTTCCTGCTATGTGGTCTATAAACACAGGAAATGACAGCTGGCTGGGTTGCTGGTAACATTTATTTGCCAGTCAGGGTGCTAGAGAGCTCTGTGTGTAAGTTTCAAGCTGTGATCCAGGAACGAAAATAAACCAGTAAAGCAGAAACTGAGGTGCCCTGACTCATTCTCTGAAGAAAAGGCCTTTGGTGGGGGGCGGGGGGTGGGGGTCAGAAAAGCTAGTGTTGGAAACCCAGCTCTGCCTCTTAAATGCATATTAAATAATTTCCTGAGCTTCCATTTTCTCATGCCAATGGGTCTATTAAGAACACTGCATAGGCTTCCAGCAAAAAGTTCCATAGTGTTTCTAAGGAGCTAAGGCCAGTGACTGGCACACACGACAAAGAGGATTAAAAATGGTATTTACCACCCTGTCTCTTGGAACAGAGCCAAAGCAGCTGAAAACTTACATCCACACAGGAACCTGTATATAGACGTTTACAGCAGCTTTATTCATAATTGCAAAAATTGGAAGCAACTGAGATGTCCTTTAATAGGTGAATGGATAAATAAACTGTGGTACATCCAGACAAGGGAATATTATTCAGTGCTAAAAAGAAATGAGCTATCCAGCCATGAAGACGGGGTGGGGACATTAAATACATATTACTCAGTAAGAGAAGCGTTTCTGAAAAGCCTACCTAACTGGATGATACCGACCAGGTGACATTTGGGAAAAGGCAAAATTAGGGAGGCAGTAAAAGATCAGTGGTTTCCAGGAGTTGCAGGAGAGGGAAGGATAAATAGGCAGCAGGTGGAGTACAGAGGATTTTTAGGGCAGTGAAAATACTCCATAGTGAGGCAGAATACTAACTCAGGTCGTCAGTGTAGGAGCGTGGGCTTCCATGCATTCTTTGATATGGCCACTGATTAACATTTGTGGCTTAAGGGCTCCAGGGAGTAACATCCCCACAGGCCTTGTTTACTATAGGGAGTTACCTACACCCAGAGGGGCATGAATCCCTAATCCTCTGTGACTCAGTTTACGGGGAGAAAAGGGCAAAGAAACTATGAGACTTACGGGACATTTCCACCCCTAATACCCTATCGGACAAGGACTGATATGGGTAACTGAGTAAGACCAATGGGAGAAGACCACAACTCTCTGGACCCCACGTTGGTACCGCCCCCAAATTTAAGGAGTAAAAACCCCTATAGGACAATAGAGAAAGGGGGCTCTTCTCCCCCCTCCCAGCAACCCTGGGAGCTATCTGCTTTCCTTTAATAAAGACTTTGCTTGCTTGCTGCCTGTGTGTTCATGGACTTCAGTCTCCGACTGCCGTGAACAAGAACCCGGATTCCAGTATCATCTTTCCGGTATCAATAGGACACTACAATGACGGATATATGTCATTACACTTTTCTCCAAATCCATAAAATGTTCAACACCAAGAGGGATCTCTGGGCTTTGGGGGGATTATGGTGTGTCAGGTATGTTCTTCACCTGTAACAGATGTCCCACCTTGATGAGTGATGCTGATCGTGGGAGAGGCGGTGCCTGTGTGGGGGCAGCGGGGATATGAGAGATCTTTGCACCTTCCTCTCAGTTCTACTCTGAACCTAAAGCTGCTCTGAACAAATACCTTCTTAAGAAAACAGTATTTACCTCCAGCACCTTTGAGGACCTAATATAAATTGCCTTGACAATATCCAGATCTTTGGAAGAACTAAGGAACCCCAAGTAGAGCTCTTCCCTTGCTCCTGTGCAATTTCTCAAGCATCATTTACAGCTATTTCTAGACCCGTAGCAGAGGGCAACATACACTAATTTGATCACTTTGTTTTTAAACTGGGAGCACTAGGTAGCCCATTCTTTATTTATATGTGTTTGTTTTGACCCCGACATGGTGCAGGGTCAAAAGAATGTGTGTTGAAACAAAAACAAACAAACAAAAACAAAAAAACAGCCCTATGAACAGAAAATCAGTGGAAGGAGGAGAGGCATGCGGAACCCTTGGCATTCAGCTCTAAAATGATGCTTCAATGTATTGGCAGGCATCCAGCAGTGAGCTGAGAGGCTGAAGGAACATGACAGTACTTCCTCCTTTATCATGATCTTCTTCTTTTTGTTTTAAAGAAGCACACTCCTTCTGCAGAAAAAAGCAATTCCAGAGCAAAGGGGACCAAACAAGGAAATAGCCTTAGATTCTTTAGCAAAAAGTGTTGCAATATACATTCTCTCCATCATCAGAAATTGCAATGACAACAGGAAGAGAGAGCATCAGCGCTTCTTAAAATTTCTATTGCAAGAAATTAAAGACTGACCTAAGGCAATTTCTCTCTCTGCTGAAAACCCCAGTCTCCTAAGCCTATTAATAAACTCAAAGTCACCCTCATTCCCCTTCTCTCTAGCTTCACGGTTCTTTTCCTTCTTGTGGTGGCTGCTCTGCCCCTGCACGGTTACACGAGTTCACTTGGACCCTGCATATCTGGCTTGCTGCTGCTTCTCCGAGCGTCTGCCCATTTGCCTGACCTACAGTGTTCATCGTGGCTCGGGATCTCATGCCCTGAGCCTTACCTGTGGCCAGTGTACCCCAATGAGTACTCCTCGCCCAGCCAATGAGCGTCAAGGCTCCCCCTTCTGAGGCCCTCTCCCCACTCCTCAGTTGGTCACTGCAGGTCCCTTCAGCCCTGTGTGTGGATCATCCATTTGTTTGTTTGTTTGTTTGTTTTTGTCTTTTGTCTTTGTTGTTGTTGTTGTTGTTGTTGCTATTTCTTGGGCCGCTCCCGCGGCATATGGAGGTTCCCAGGCTAGGGGTCGAATCGGAGCTATAGCTGCCGGCCTATGCCAGAGCCACAGCAATGTAGGATCTGAGCCGCGTCTGCAACCTACACCACAGCTCACGGCAACGCCAGATCGTTAACCCACTGAGCAAGGGCAGGGACCAAACCCGCAACCTCATGGTTCCTAGTCGGATTCATTAACCACTGCGCCACGACGGGAACTCCTGGATCATCCATTTCTAACCGACCCTGCTGGGACTGCTCCAAGAACGAAGCTTGGGAATCGGATCCTCAGAGAATCCCAGAGAATGGCTCCCAGACACTCTGAAGACAGTAGGCTTGGAGGGAAGGTGCCACACCCCTGCTGTGGGATGACTCCGACAGCCCTTCCTCTGTCTTGGCTGTTCAATACCTAGGGAAGTCAGTGAGCTTCCTTCCAGATGCTTCTATGTTCACGCTCACGCTTCTGGGAACACCTAGCTGTACTATTTAAAGTTTTGTATGCATTTCCCTTCTGTAAGCTTCATTTTTTCCCCCCTTCCTATTTTTTTTTTCTCTTTTTTAGGGCCACACCTGCAGCATATGGAGGTTTCCAGGCTAGGGGTCTAATTGGAGCTGTAGCCACCGGCCTATGCCAGAGCCACAGCAACGCGGGATCCAAGCCCCGTCTGTGACCTACACCACAGCTCATGGCCATGCTGGATCCTTAACCCACTGAGCGAGGCCAGGGATTGAACCTGTGTCCTCATGGATGCTAGTGGGGTTCGTTAACCACTGAGCCACAACGGAACTCACCACCTTGCTATTTAAATAGGAGAGATTTTCTGTTTTACTGTTGGAGCTGTGGAGAGAATCAGGCCTGTGAAAGACCCCATCCAAAAGCTTTTGAAGGACACCCTCGGATTCCATATCTTTCCCTGAGGAGCTCAGCTCCTAGGCTGGCCCAGCCTTACTACCAGGGACTTCAGATCTGTTCTCGACTCCAACCTAGAACTCTTGAGTCCTTCTGAGGAGGCTGATAAGGAAACTGGGTTACCATCACCACCCAAGAGAGGAAATATGGCCTCAGGAGACAGAGCCAGGCCCCCCGTTTTCCAAAAGTTGTTTTTCTGGTGAACTCAAATCAGTACCCGGGCAGCTGTAACCACCTACTGAGGTCCCTAAACGAAGCATCCCTTTTTCACATGACACAGCCCTTGGGATATTCGAGGAGAGAGACCTGCCCTCCTTTGCTATCTCATCACACTATACCAAAGTCACCGCTTGAGTCTCTCCCTGAGAGCTTGGGAGCTCCTTGTGGTTGGGGACTGGGTCTCAGAAGCCCCAGGTGCCTGGCGCAAAGTTGCTCAGGAAAATTTTCATTGAATTCGTAGAATCTACTTGTTGCCCTGCTGAAACATCTTCCCTGTTCTTCAAAACTTCTTCAGGCTAAGCAGATGCAGCCCCACCCTTCTGGTTTCCCAGGTCAACTCAGAAAAGCAGCGGCAAGTTCCCCAGCCTCCATCAGCGGGAAAGGAGAAATAAATGAGAAATTCAACTGAGATTTCCTCTCTTCGCATCTCTCTGAGCCCGCTGCCTAGCAAACAGCAACCTTCTTTGTTTACTTGAGGTCTCCCGAAAGTCATTCCATTCCAAAGCCTTCATTGCTCACACGCGATGCAGGCCACCTTGCTCAAGTGGTTTTCCTGGAGTCCAGTGGCTCTTCCTCTGCCCTGCGGCCCCACCCACTGGCCTGCTGGGTGGGCTGCCTCAGCCTTAACAAGACAACCCCACTTGCTGCCTCCCTGCCTGATGGATGAAGTGACATCCGGAGATCTGGGGCACCTGAGACAGCCAGAGCAAAGGGGTACAGCTGTTCTTTCAACAGCCCAGTTATGAGCCTGGGATCTCACATTCGGAGGGAGATGAGAACTCCAGACACTTTCTGCAATCCCAAAGTTGCTGAGTCTGAGGTTCCTACCAAACTCATCTTGATGGATCCATTGCTTTTCAGGGCCTACCTACAAGCCGACTCCCACAGGCCCCCCTGGCAACCTCCTCCCGAGATTCTTCCCCATCAGGAAAGCAGCTCTGAGGATTTGGGGAGGAAGGTAAGAGAGATGTGGTTTGGATTCGTATTGAGAAAAAGGGCCATTCCTCATTCCTCAGCCAGCCGCCCGCCTTTCCCTGCCCCTCCTCAGAGCACGTATCCAAAGCAATGAATAATATTTAAATTATTCCTAGGCCCAGGTCTTCAAGATGTTGGGCGTGAACTTGGAAATGCACTCTCACCAAAGATTTAGAATGTGTCTTACTAACTTACCTTCGGCGTCCCCTTGCTTGCCCCACACAGCACTGTGACTCCAGGCTGGTAATCCTACCCACTGAATCTAGTATGGTTTACTATGCACTTAAGAGCTGGGCTCTGCACTCTTTTTTATGTACTATCTCATTTAATCATTAGAACAATCCCTTGAGGCAAATACCTTATCCTCATTTAACAGATGAGAAAACTGAGGCTTAGAGGGGTTTAGCAACTTGTTCAAAGCACAATAGGAATTTTGAACATTTGTTGAGCATTTGTTGAGCATCTGACCACAAACTCAAGTACAGGGCAAAGCACAACGCAGTCTGTTTCAGGAACCTTTATCAAGGTCACAGGAACAAGAACATGCTTCCTGTTCCAACTGAAGAGGCTCAATTTGCAGTAGCCAGTGGAGGATGGGAGAGGTGGCTGGCAGGGATTCTACTAACTCCTGAGAGCAATCCTAGGCCTATCTTCTCATAGTTTGCAACCAAGATGGGTAGCACACACACATGCATGCATGTGTGCTTTCAAAAAGGGTGATAACATCACTGCAATTCCAGATCACATCTCTGGACAGCCAAACACATTCACACTGCAGTTGGTAGGGGCCCAATAACAGACCAAACCAACCAGCAAGCCAAGTTGCCCTCTTGACCCCAGTTCTGTATAATCCAGGGACATCACATTGTTTTTTAGACCTTAAGTGTCCTTCTGCAATTCATCGAACTTTACTGAACACCAGCTACATGTGAATACTGCAGGTACTGGTTAAGAACTCACACTGAGTCAGACTGCCTGGAGGTTTTGTTTGTTTGTTTGTTTGTTTTTGTATTTTCTAGCACCAGCGGCTTATGGAGGTTCCCACACTAGGGGTCTAATCAGAGCTATAGCCACCAGCCTACACCACAGCCACAGCAATGCGGGATCCGAGCTGCATCTGCAACCTACACCACAGCTCAGATCCTTAACCCACTGAGCGAGGCCAGGGATGGAACCCGCAACCTCATGGTTAGTAGTCAGTTTCGTTAACCACTGAGCCACGACGGGAACTCCTGCCAGGAGTTTTCATCTTAGTTCTACCACTAGCTAGTTGCGTGACTGGGGGCAACTTAAAAAAGAAAAAAAAAAATCCCAGGAGTTCCCACTGTGATGCAGTGGAAACAAATCCAACTAGTATCCATGAGGATGCAAGTTCAATCCCTGGCCTCGCTCAGTGGGTTAAGATCCAGCATTGCCATGAGCTGTGGTACAGGTCGCAGATGTGGCTCAGATACTGCATTGCTGTGGCTGTGATGTAGGCTGGCAGCTGTGGCTCTGATTCGACCCCTAGCCTGGGCATTTCCATATGCCGTGGGTACAGCCCTAAAAAGCCAAAAAAAAAAAAAAAAATCCATGTGCCTCAGTTTTCTCATCTGTTAAATTGGGATAATAATAGCTCCTATGGCATGTGGCTGTTATGAGGAATAAACAAAATAATCTACAGGTAAAATGTTTAAAATATTGTCTCACTGGGAGTTTGGGGTTAGTAGCTGCAAACTATTACATTTAGAATATATAAGTAATGAGGTCCTACTGTATAGCACAGCGAACTATATCCAATCACTGGTGATAGAACATGATAATAACGAGAAAAAAATGTATGTGTATATAGATGTATGACTGGGTCCCTTTGCTGTATGGCAGAAATTGACAGAACATCATAAGTCAACTATACTTAAAAAAAATTTTTTTTAATGTTGTCTCCACCCAGTCGGCACTCAGCCAAGACTAGCTATAACTCTGTGGTGCCTGGTCTGGGAATGGTGAGAGTGATAAGACACAACTGAGGAGTAAACAATAGGCAATGCAGGTGAACACCTAGGAGACTTCTATTCTATAAAAACTACTGTGAACTAAGGAGACACACAAAGTTCTTCCACACACATGCCATGGTAGACAGAGGAACAGCTCCCAAAGATGCCCATGTCCTTATCCCCAGAACCTATGAATATGTGACCTTACATGGCAAAAGGGACTTTATAGATATGATTAAGCCATGGATCTTGAATTGAAGAGATGCAATGACAGGAGTCTTTGTAAGGGAAAGAGAGAGGGAAGAGAAGATGGATAGGAGATGTGATGATGGAAGAAGTTGGGAGTTCCCATCGTGGTACAGTGGAAATGAATCCGACTAGGAACCATGGGGTTGCGGGTTTAATCCCTGGCCTTGCTCAGTGGGTTAAGAATCTAGTATTGCTGTGAGCTGTGATGTAGGTCATAGACACAGCTTGGATCCTGCATTGCTGTGGCTCTGGCATAGGCTGGCAGCTGTAGCTTCGATTTGATCCATAGCCTGGGCATCTCCATATGCCGTGGGTGTGGCCCTAAAAAAAAGAAGAAGAAGAAGAAGAAGAAGAAATTAGAGTGATGCATTCTGAAGATGGAGGAAGGGGCCACTAGCCAAGGAATGCAGGTGCACCCTTGAAGCTGGAGACATCAAAGGAACAAGTTCTCGCCTACAGCCTCCAGGCAGAACACATCTTTATTGACATCTTGATTTTAGCCCATACTTCCCATTTTGGACTTCTGATTTCCAAACTTGAAGGGAATAGATTTGTGTTGTTTTAAGCTGCTGAAACTTGTTAAGGCAGCAGTAGGAAACTACTCCACATGCTTTTGGTCACATGAGCTGTATTTCACAAAACCTTTTATTTTCATAAAGGCCACTTTCTAACTCATTATGACTCATGTCCCTACTTCCCAAAAACGGTGAAGTGAAAAGTGGTGCTTCCAGAAGGAAGTGTTCACTTCGATGGAACTGGCCTCTCAAAAGGCTCCTCGTGTTCCCCTCTGTGATAGAAGCAGCCTCTCCGGAACTGCGGAGTTAGGGACGATTAGAACAGCCCACCAAACACCACACAAAATCACCAGGACACCAACTTTCTGGGAAATCCTCAAAGTACTAGGACCCAATCATTGATAACAAACAGGAGCATCACTTTACATATGCTTGACTTTCTGTGGCTTTTACCACATTTATATACATTGCCTTATTTTGATTCATCCACCTATAAAAATAGCCCGATCAAAACCACATCCTCAGGAAGTGACAGATCCAGAACTGGAAGCAGATCTCTTGCCTCTAAAGCCAATTTTCTTTCCTCCCCGAGAAGAATACACCTCTGGGGTGGGTGATGGAGAGAACAATGGATCGCCCGTACTACCCACTCTATGGCTGATGTGACACTTCCTCACCCACCCACCACCCTGCTTCCCAGAGGTCACCATTCCAACTGGCCTGTCAACAAATGAACTTCAACTTCAGTGGGTTGAGATGCAAACAAATGTCGGGAAGAAGGAGAGAAACAAAAGGGACAGGGAAAAAAAAGAAAGAAAATATACAAAGGGGCTAATGCAGACCACAAACCCATCCATTCCTCCAGAAAACAGAGCCAAAGCCTTGTTAGAAATCTGTTTCTTGGACAGCCTGGACTCTGGGAAGGAGCCTGGGCTAGAAAAAGGAAACTGTGATCAGACTGGGAGTCAGAAGGCTCAGGTCTGCTTCTGTCACAGCCCAGGTGTTGGTCTTGAAAAAGTCATCTCATTTGCTCGTCTCATGTGACAGTCTGTAAAAATGGGAGGTGTACTAGAAGAGCTCTACTAGCAGTCCCAACTGGACACTCTGAGATGCCACCTCTGCAGGTATTTTCCAAGTAGGACCCTATTTCAACAGAGACACTTGAGTCACTCTCAGCCTAGAGCAGGAATCTATCTCGAGCTTCTTCACTGTGAAACAAAACCTATCTTGACTCTCAAGCCAGGAGCACGTGATTGCCATTATTAGTACCTGTCTCGATTATGAGCAATCACCAACATTTCTTGAGCACTCGTGTCTATCTGCCCTTTCTGTGATCTACAGCTTTCACAAGGTATTGTGGTCAGGACATGGTTCATCTTCACATCCTTTGGCAACTCATGAAGAACCACCACTTACCAAATCACCTGAATTTAAGACTATCTATTCTGTGTTTACATTTTCAGAGTCTTCCAACTTGTAGAAATTCAATTTCCAACCTGCCATGTAAACTACAACTTTCCTTTCTTTGGAGTAAATATACTTTCTCAACCACCTTGATTCAGGTACCCCCCCTCCCCCCCGCCATCCAAGGTCTTCTACTTATTTCCTCATCCATCTTCTTTCATCTATTATTTCCCTCCCAACCACCCAATAAACCCACCATCCATTCATATTCCACACCACCTCACTCGTCTCCAGGTCGCTGCTGGTGAGTGCAGACAGACCCGAGCGTGCAGAACGACATGCAGTGACTTAGGAGACTGGAGAAAAGCTTCCCTTAGGGACATAGAAGAAGATGCTCCAGCCCCTGACTGCCAGCCGCCTCCTGGATCTAGATGTCTTATAGACAGAGCAGAGATGCCCAGCATTCCTTGATGAGCTGTTCCTGATGGGGAGGCAATGGCAGCAGGGGCTTACAGCAGAGAGAAGATGATAGAAAATGAGCACATGGCAGGGTAAAGATCTCAGCTTCTTGAGCCGTGAAATAGGGGAACCGAGCAGGTTTCTCAATGCTTTTTCCGCAGCACTGAACACGTTAATTTGCACACAGTAAGAATGGGGAAAGATGTGTTGAGGAAAGAAATAACTGAAGGGTCACACCAGTAAGGATAATCGGGTGACCTCAGCCCGGTTTCCAACGAGGACTAGTAAATTCAGATGTGACAGGGATGGGGCTGGGGGATTGGCACTGAGGTAGAGATGGGGGAGGGGGAGGTGAAATCGACAAGTGGAACTTAGCAGTGGGGGAATTCTAAAGGGCAGATGATTCTCACATCAGAGATCAGAGATTCCAGATAATCTGTCTATTCAGTCAGATCTCAGTCAGCAGTCTGAGTTTCAGAGAGCAGATTGCAGCTCTCTATGGAAAGCGCTGTCAAAAATCTAGGCAGGATCTCAGCGGCCTGGTCCTCAGATGCTGTGGAAGCTGATGAGAATCACGAGAAACCCTCCAGAGAGACTTTGGAATCTTCCTCCGAGAACATCTCACCCACATCCAACCATCGTATTCACTTTGGAAACACAAAGGTTAAAGGGCATTTTGTTGATCGGAATCTTGGATGTGAAATTCTCATCCTCCCTGTCTTCCTCTAGGACATCTCTCGTGTGATTCTCTTCTAGTCTCTAGAAACATTTCTCTTAGCCTCCTCCACCTCTACCTCTACCTGCCAGCTGGTCCCCCAGAGTTCTACCCTGGGGAGTTGGCTTCTTTCCTTTTCGTTATCCTCTGCCTGCTTCATTGCACCTACTCCCATGCCTTCTACAACCGTAAATACCTAAATCAATATTTCTAGCCCTAACCACTCCTCTGAGCTCCAGATCCCCATTGCCAATTGCATGTGTACCTACCTCTCTGGAATGTGGCCCTTGTGAATTTGAAATCCAATCCCATTCATCTTTCACCTGGACTATTACAACCACCTTCTCACTGGCTTTTGTGCCTAGGTTTTCCTCTGCTTCCATTCTTTGCCTGAAGGTGTTATTTTCCATAACCTCTAGGAAGCAATCTGGCCTCATTCATTCTCATCTCTTACTACTCCTTTTTTGCCTCCTTCCTACCAATTTCCAGCCAAAAGAAAGAAAGAAAAAAAAATGAGACAGCAGATGCCATGGGTTCAGAACTCCAGCAACCCTGTGTGGTTCTGCATGTGTGTGTCTGTGTTTAAAGAGACTGTACACAAAAGCAGCCATTGGAGGCAGGTTTCTTTCCTTCTCTCTCTGTGCTTCCTGCCCAAGATAAGAGAATAAACATTTAGAGAGCAAATGCTCACAGTAAATACTTCTGAATGCGGCGCCATCAACACGGAAGTAGGATTCTCAACAATCCTGCTACCTGATTCATGGAGAAAGAAGGTTTATCCAGCAAAACCCGAACAGAAATCTGAAACATTTGGCTGCCTCTGGCCATCTGTGCTGTCAGCTTCCCCTTGATGTTCTCTGGGCGGCTGTGAGCTGCGATAGTGGTTTTTCTCTCAGCTTCCCACTGTGTGTGGCAATAGCTGGTCCTGGTGGAGTTCATTGCCACTGTTTTTTTATGTACAAGAACGTTTATGCTTCCACTGGGGCAATGGAACACAATGGGAATTGTTACACAAACAGCTGGTGACTCCGCAGAAGGGGAGATGTCCCTTTAATTAAAAAGGTGCCAAGGAGCAATTTATTGCCCCCAGGGTCTGGGCTCAAGGCATCAACCTCCTCGCTCCTTTAACCAGCATTTTGGTTCTATTTGGCAAGAAAGCACATTATGTACCAATTTGAAAATTATACTAATGCATACTAGTTAGATGACTCCCCACCGTTGTAATTGCCTCATATCTTTCTTTCTTTCTGTTTATTTACTCTTCAGAATATCAATAGTCCTGAAGAGTTTTCTTTAAAAGGAGGAGAATTTGACCATCCAGCACTGGCGAAAATAAAACACAACAAAAACAAAAACAGAAAAGCCAAACACTCGGGAACAGAAAAGCACACATGAAGCAGTGAAAACATCCCTTGTGCTAAACAAAAACCAGAACTGGGACCCCAGAGGTGGTTGACTTCAACCCCTTTTACAGATGGGAACACTGAGGCCCAGGGAAGGAGGAAGCTGGAGAAGAGTCCAGCCAACAAGTGAGAGCAGACTGAGAGCCCAAAGCTAAGGTCTGAAAGAAACACCGGTTTGCTTTCACTACACACCACCCCTGGGCTCCCTGCAGGGTGTGAGCCAAACCCGGTAGACTAGAATTATTCACTCAGGCTGAGAAAAGGCACACCTGCTCCTCAGAGAGTCACCGTGGAGGATATGCGGCCAGCTCAAGCGAGTGGCTGACTTCAGAGCACCAGGTGGTGGAACTTGACATTCATCTTTTCCTCCCTCGAACTGCACAGTATTTAACAGGATATAGTGCACACAGTAGCTCAGACAATTTCTGGATGTTCATCTGAGGCACTTCACCATAAGCCTCATCAAGTAGCAGGTGGCAAAGAACATGATAGCAAAGTCACCGGGGAAAGGGGACGTTAGTGAGATGGACCAACAAGGGAGGACATTGCCTATCAGAGCCTGTGCTCTTGGCAGAATGGTCCAGAGGACTTAGGCCACTGCTACATCCATCCGTCCATCCTCCAGGGAAGAGAAAACCCAGAGATCCTCCCCCGAGACTCTGGGAAAACTCCCAGTGGCACCTAGAGCAACTTCAATGAAGAAGACAAGGGCTTTCTGGAGTTCCCGTCGTGGCTCAGTGGTTAACGAATCCGACTAGGAACCATGAGGTTGTGGGTTCGATCCCTGGCCTTGCTCAGTGGGTTAAGGATCTGGCGTTGCCGTGAGCTGTGGTGTAGGTTGCAGATGCGGCTCGGATCCCGTGTTGCTATGGCTCTGGCGTAGGCCAGGGGCTACAGCTCCGATTCGACCTCTAGCCTGGGAACCTCCATATGCCAAGGGAGTGGCCCAAGAAAATGGCAAAAAGACAAAAAAAAAAAAAAAAAGACGACGACAAGGGCTTTCAGTCCTAAGGGGACCACGGCATCTCCTCTCTCAACAGCAACTCTGTCCTGCCTGGGACTGTGCCCGTTACAGTGCAGGAGCCATTCTTCAATGTGCCTTTTTTTTTTCCCTCCCCAGGGCTGGCATCTGATTCCATTTGAGACGAATCAGAGGACAACCATATGGCACTCCTTCAAATCCCCAGCCTGGCCATTTAGTAGTGTCGGCAGTGTGGGTGGCCCTGGCTCTGCATGGGGCTGCTTCCCCTGGGGCCCCTTGCCGAGGTGAGATGCAGGAGAACAGGACCCAAGCGCTGTGGAGGATGCCGTCCGTCTCTACTCCACACTCACTACTTCATGACCAGGACTCAATGAGGAGCAGAGAGATGGGGGGCAACCCAGGAACCCCAGGACAAAGGGAGTTGTGAGGAATGAAATCACACCTCCCTCTTGACAGAGGGATTACAGGCATCCCCCGACTGTTCTGCACCCGTAAGTACTCTTAACCCTCAAAACTAAGCCAAGTATGTTATTGCTGCAGACAAAGAATGTCGCCTGCCTTATTCTTACGCAAAGGATGTTGAGCCCATCAAGCCGACAGCCTCTGCAGCCGCCCCCGGGGGTGCACCTGCAGGGACTCAGGTTGGGAGAAAAGCAGGATACTGGCCCTAGATGGCTAAGGTCCTTGTCAAAGGAATGATTTCAGTGAGCCCAGACACTTGCATTTTCCCATACATAGAAAAGCTCGTTAACTTGAGATGTCTGATTTTCTGTAATTAGCAGTAATCTTTTGCTGTTTGGACTACCTGGTTTTTGTGGCAAAACTCACATCTATCCTGGCTCCACCCACACCTCTTTGGAACAGCTGCTCAGAGGGACCTGAGAGCCCACCTCCCAGGTGTGAGTCCTCAGCAGTTCTCCCAAATAAAACCAAATTCTCCACTCTGAGGTCATGCCCTTTTTTTTTTTTTTTTTTCCTTTTTTTCAGTTGACATTGTCAGCGTGGTACAAACAGGAGAAGTGAGGCTTAGGGTACTCAGCAACTTGCCCAAGATCACCAGCTGGGAAGAGGCAGAGCTGGGACTCAAACCCATGCCGTCCCAACGGCTGCCAGGAGTTAGACATCTGTGTGTCAGGCAGAGGGTGGCTCAGTCTCTTTGGTTCCTGGCTACCCAAAAGAGAGGGACACCCCCTCACACAAACATACCAGATGCCTGCTAGGATGGGGGTGGCGCTGGGCTGCGCCACCACTGTCATCTGCAGCAGCAGAGCTGGCAGGAGACCCAGGATTCCCTAAGCTTCTTGCCTCTCTGAAAAGCAAAGCCTGAAGTTCTGAGCAGTCTTGTCCACTCCATGACAAGCAGTTAGAATTTGAGGCGGCTGAGGGTGGGGTAGTGACAAAAACCACAAAACTGCCATGAGGCAGGATGCTCTTCACTCTCTGAGGCACTTAATCTCTGAACCTGTTTTCTCTTGACATGATCAATATCTGAAACTTCATAGTGATTATGTATATAAATCTGCTTTGTAACCACACAAGGGGTCTAAGAATCTCGGGTAGTATCAGGAAATACCAGGGAATTTTCACAGACGTGGTGCACAAGGAGTTATAATTAACGGTACTAGCACATCCGAATACATCAAGATCTACTCAGCAGGAAAAGAAGACAAAGTACTGTTCCACGCAACACGGATGAGTCTCAAAAATATTAGGAAAGAAGCCAGGCAAGCACAGGAGTATGCGTTGTGGGATTCTGCCTCGATGCAAGTCTCGGAAATGCAAGCTGATATCTAGTGACACAAAGCAGATGGGTGGCTGCCCAGGGGTGAGGGTGTAGAAGGAACTGACTGCATGGGGCGGCGGGGGAACATTCATTTTTCAAACCGATCAACCTTTAACTAGGTTTAGCTTATTGTACAGAAATTATACCTCAATAAAGTTCAAAAAGAATGTCTTTCCTTTTGAGCCAGGTCCTCCAGGTAGCCTGGAAAGTTCCCTGGACTTGCAGTTTTAATCCAAGGCTATCATGGCAACATGGCCCCACGTAGGGCAAGACCTTGAGCTCCTCCAAGGCTCAAGTCTCCTCATCATTTTTCTTTTATTTCTTGTTTTTTAGGGCCGCACCCATGGCACATGGAAGTTCTCAGACTAGGGGTCAAATTGGAGCTGCAGCTGCTGGCCTATGACACAGCCACAGCAATGCCAGATGCAAGCCACATCCTTGACCTATACCACAGCTCACCATAACACCGGATCCTTCACGCACGGATTGAGGCCAGGGATTGAACCCACATCCTCATGGATACTAGCGAGCTCTTAACCCACTGAGCCACCACAGGAACTCCAAGTCTTCTCATCTTTAAAATGATGCTTTTGTCATGTGCTTTATCTCAGAGGACTGATGTGCTGATCAAGAGGGAGATTTAGTGCCCTCGAGAGCAATTTTTCACCCTCAAAATAACACGCGAACGTAAAGGAATATCACATGGCCACACAGTCAGGGTGGGTGGGTTAGAGACTTCCTTGCCCTGTCCACCTAGAGGATCCCTTCACTCCAGGTGGGTCCCAGTTTGTCTCCCCCTTCTGCCCAAGGTCCCTGGGAAAGCAACCTCAGCCCCCTCCCAGAATCAGCCATGATTCAGAAAGGCTGAGTTAACCGGATACTTTCAGGGCATCTAACATCAACCACTAGGTAAGCTGGAGAAGGCCAGAGACACTGGATACTTTAATTCATGGGCTCTGCAAGATGCCTCGCAATTCCTTGTGTCGCCCGCCCTGAGCTGCTTTTCTCTTTGGGCAGTGAGGCATAGCTAACGCAGCTGACTGTCCAAAGCCAAGTCAAAGGCGCTTATTCCAGCTCTTGAGCCACAGTCCTACTCTTCAGCTAGGCTTTGTTCAAATATGAACAACCTAAGAGCACATATGAATCCTTGCTGGAGACCTCAACCACCATCTCACCTCCTTCCTTTTCCTTCAACCCAACACAATAAAACCATAATCATCTCCACCTTGTGTCCAGATTTAATTTTTAACTTTTCTATGCCCCTTCCTGCCCGTGCATAAGCTCATTCTGTCTTCACAAAGCCTCATAACACAGGACAGGTACTGCCATGCACAGAAGCTGATCAGGTTACGGAGGGAAAGGGGGTCAACCGAAGACCTAAATGCATCAAGTGTCAGAAGCTGGACTGGGACCCAGGGCACCACACCCCCGTCATTGTGTCCTTTTGTTAAGATTATCTTTCTCAACCCTTAGGAAACTTTTGAGAACATTTGCTAGAGACACAGGGCTAGCCACAGGCAGCCTCAAACAAACGGGACTAAAACAAATAGGCTAGAGTTGTATCAGCAGGGCCTCCTCAAACTCAATTTTCAGTGACTGCTCCCACAGTTGGCCTCCCACTGCAGAGGAGAGAAGGGAAAGAACCTCACTGCCCCCCAAAACCAGAGGCCAGCGGTGGGGGCAGGAAAAATCAAGCAACATTCCATCAGAACTTGCCCGCCTTCTTGGGTGACTCATTTAGCCCCCTCTTGGCTCCAGGCCTTGCCCGGCACACAAACTCTTCCTTTTCTTTCCGACCAACCTCACTCAGTCTTGACAAAGCTGGGCCTTTATTTTTAGAACTTTGGGAAAAGGGAAGAACGAAGGGCCTAGAAAGAAAAAGGAAGGGATAGGCCATTTTGGCCCCTTGAAAGCTTCCTTCCTGAGGCCTCCCTAACACCTCCTTGCCTTGTGCTTGTGTGCACACATGCACACACACCACAGAAACAGCCACTTTTCACTCCTTCTCCACATGGCAGGTTCTACAGCAGCGTCTAAGTTGGACCAAAGATCATAGGGTGGGATGGAAAAAAACCAAGCACAGTTCCAGGGTGTAATGAGCTAGAGGAACGTACCCCATACCCCGAGGTCACCCTGCTTGCTCAGCACTCCTCTCCCCCAGTAGCTGTGAGCCGCTTAACAAGCCCGCACTAATTAATCCCGTTTCCCCCTCAGAGGGAGCCAGCTGGGCCCTGAGGGCTCAAGTGACTTATCCAAGACCAGAGCAGAACTCAGGCTGGAATGAGACCTGGGTCTTGTTGGCATTGGGGATCCCTGGGGCCCACCCAGAGCCCAGTGGAAGGGCCCTTCTTGCAGTGGTACAACACCAGATGTAGTTACAGCCAGAGGGGAAACCAGAGCTGTCAGCCTTGGCCACCACCACCCTCTCCAAAGGGCCAGGCTTCAGACCTCTGTCTCATCTCTGCTTAAAGCATCACTGCTCAGCCTTGCTGAACCCCAGAAGCCACCACTGCTCTCTCCCACTTTCTGTTTCCTCGGGCTCCTTCCTCCGGGCTTAAGCCTAAGGAAGAGGCTTCTCAGAAGCTAAGCCTGATGCCTTAGCTCTCTTTCTCTGCAGCTCTCCAAAATGAAAAGTCTGCTCTCTGAGATCTCAAGGGGCCCCAGGGACAGGTCTCTCTTCTTACTGATTAAGTTACTAAGAGGAAGGCAGACCCTGTTGGCCCCTCTGGGCTGAAGTGGAAGAGATGCCAGCCTAGGCATGCAGTGGATTAGAGGGACTGACCACCAAGAGATCTGACCCTCCGGGGCAGAGACTTTGGGGGGACTGAAGAGCAAACCCACCCCCTCCCCAGGCTGTTTCATCATGACCCACTCTGTCACCTCTTCAGTAAAGAGAAGCAATGCTAGTAATAACAGTAGCTGTGACAGCCAGAATCGTGGCTTCCCCTAAAACATTCATGCCCTAATTCCTGGAGTCTGCGAACACTATCTTAGGGCTAAAAAAAAAGAGGTTTTGTAAATGTGATTAAGTTAAGAATCTTGGGATGGGAAATTTTTCCTGACTTATTTGGGGAGGCTCTAAATGCAATCGCAAAGTCTTCCTAGCAAAGAGGCAGACGGAGATTTGATACAGAAGGAAGAGGAAGCAGTGTGACAGATACATAGAGACTGGAGGGTGCAGCTACAAGCCAAAGAATGCCAGCAGCCACCACGAGCTGGAATAGCTCTTCTGGAACCTCCGGATGAGGCACAGCCCTGTCAACATCTTGATTTCAGCCCAATGATGCCCATTTAGGGCTTTGGGGCTCCAGAACTGTGAGAGAATAAATTTCTGTTTTAAACCACCTGGATTGTGGTAATTTGTTACAAGAGCCACAGAAACTAATACAGTAGCCAACACTTCAAGATCAGCCACTCCGGGCATTGCTCTAAGGATATCAGCCACATTAACCCATTACTTCCTGGTCTGGGATGTGAGGCCTGAGTGGGGCAGACCTATGGCCTGGGTTTGAATCCCAGATTCGCTACTCACTGTTGTAACCCAGAACAAGTTCTGTAACCTCTCTAAACCTCTGTTTCCCAATTCATAAGATGGGCATATAATTACCTTTCTCACTGGGTTGCTGGGAGGATAAAATGGATGCTAAGGATAAAGTGCTTAGAACAGTATATAGTAAGTACTCAAATCCTAGACATTCTGAGGTCTCAGGGATCGAACTAGCCAAAATTAAACCATCCTCCTAATCTCTGTCAAGACATGGACAAGGCCTCCTGGACCCCGTGCAGGAAAGAAAATGTCCTGCTAAAGTCACTTTGAAAAGCAAACATTAACAGCCTGAATAATTCAGTTAAGGATTTCTTCCATTAATTAAGCAATTTAGGTCCTTAACCCTAGCCTCATTGCACAAGGACCAGATGCCAGGGACTGTGCTAATTCTTCAGCCTTGCCCCACAGCCTGACCAGCCCTCACCTCCTCTTCTTAAGGACAGCTGTGCACCAGCATCACACGGGGGACCTAACTTGCAGCTTCCACGCCTGGCACACCCCTAACAGAGCCCGCCACCTCTTCTCCCTGTGACTCTGGCATCGGGAACTGGAGCCCCAGTGCTCGGAAGTTAGTGTGGGAGGCAGAAATGTCAGTCCACTTTTATGGCCTTCCAAGGCCACTCCAACGTGTCCTAGCAGGCTGGATGGAATGATAAAATCAGGGGTCATCGCTGACTAAAAGGTTTCAGCCAAGTTAGTAAAGAAAAAAAGGTTTGCCCAGAGGCCAGGTAAAGGAAGCCTCAAGTTATCACCTGAAAAAGGAGGGGAGAAAACTTATCATCAAGTTAGCCCTTTCTGGTAAAGTTTGCCTAACTCCCTTTCAGGTGATGTCATTCAAAGAAGCAGTGCCCCACAGGATCCCAGGCATTGTGTCTCCGCCTAAGAAATCTGCACGCGAGGAATTAACCAAGGAAGAAGGGCATGGCGACCGGGTCTTGGCTCCTTCCCAGGCACGGTGCCCGCCCCACGGTCTGGGGTGGCCAGCTTCCGAAGACTCCCCCTGCCCCGCTGCCTCGTGCTGGCGACTAGGCCTCTTCCCAGCAAGCTGCTGGGGCAGCCACCTGCACGCTCTGCTCTGCCCTTCCCGACCCCACCCTCCAGGAAGAAGACGAATGAGGGAGGACGGCTCCCCCTCCTTACTCTCAAGCACCCACAGATTTCTGCACTGCCGTCACCACTGACGAGAACCCAGGTCTCCTGGGGGAATTGCTTCCCCTTCTCATTCCAACCTCCCTATCAATGAACACGCAGCAACCCCCACGCTCCCGCTCCTCCTACTCCGGTGGGAGACAGAACCCGAGAGCGACATCCGGAGCTGGAAGCCGCTGCGGTGGGAGCGCCGGCCTCCCTGCCCCGCCGTCCCTTGCCCTTTCCCAGCCAGCAGAGGATTCCAAGCCAGCCCGGCCGTTCCGGATCGACAGGGTACCCGAATCCTCTGTGGGGCCCCGTCTCCCCGGGGACTCGGCGCTGGAACCTCCAGGAGCCCTCGAGAGATAGGCTTAGCCCCACCCGCGGAGGCCAGGCGCCGAGCAAGGAACCCGGGACACGAACCCGGTGCCCTCGCCCGTAGGCATCCCACGCCTTTAGACACGCTTCTCCGTAGGCAGTTCAAGCGAGCCCCAAGCCCAGCGCTCGAGCGCGGCACCCTCCCCTGCACCCCCGCCCGGAGGAGCCGAGTCCCGGGCCGCCTGCGCGCCCAGCCTGCCCCCAACAGGTCGTGGGCAGCGGGGAGCGCGCCGCCCGCCGGTCAGGCGCCGGGAGGCGAGCCGGAGCGAAGCCGAGGGCCGGCCGCGTGGAGCGGGAGGGGTCGCCGGGGCTGCGAGCCCGGCCACTTACGCGCGGGCTCGGGGGAACCCCATGGACAGGAGCACGTCCAGCGCCGATCCATGCTTGATGGTGCCGGGGCGCTGCTGGCGGTTCCTCCGCGGGGTGACTTTGCTGTACAGCTCCTCTCTCGCAGCCATGCCGAGCGGGCTGGGGTGGCCGTACTGAGCCATGCTCAGCGGCCAGCCATCGCCCAGGAAGGCGACCGAGCCGGATCGTCCGGGAGGGCGGGGGGCTGGCCTGGAGTAGGGGAGGGGGCTCGGGGACCCGGAGCCGGGCAGGCGGCGGCGGCAGAGGAGGCGGCGCTCGGAGCTTCCCCCAGTGTGGAGACTGACGCTTCCTGGTGAGGCCGCCGGAGCCAGAACTGCCCGCGAGCGGTTTCTGCCGGACCGGCCGTCAGCCACTTCGGCCCCGGGTGCCCGCAGCAGCCCTCTCTCCTCCGCCCCCTTCTTTCTCCTCTCCTAGCAGTCCGGGAATTTGCAATGAGTAATTTTTGAATGGATCAAAAAGGAAAAGGAGCCTTGTGGGCTGGCCCTGCCGCGCCTGTACGGGGGCCCCGCCCCTCTCTTAAAGGGGCAGCGCGGCCCGTGGCTACTCCAGGCTGGGCACACGCTGCAGCGTTCAGGTGCTTCTGAGCGAAGATTCCAACCAGTGGGCTGCCTGTGTACGTTGACTGGTTCTGGAAAGTCACTCTCGGCGCCCCAGCTTCTCCATGGCTTCCAATGAGGGACAGCTGGGCCTCAAGACACGAGATCGATCCATTTCAAGTTTCCTATGGTACTTAATGGCGTTATTGATGGAAGCTGGGTGAAATGATGATGACGTTAATGGACCAGACCCTTAAGGCCCAGATAAAAAGTTTTGCTTCCCAAAGACCCTGCAAGACCCAAAGGATTGTTAGGGCCTTTAAAGACCAAATTCTCATCAGCTGGCCAAAGGGCCACACTGAAGACCTTCCTTGTTTTCCATGACCTACATAGTGACTTCAGGGTAAAGAGTGAGACCTCTCAGCCCCGGGAAGGGGATAGGGGAGGAGGGAGAGGACAGGCGAGGAAGAAGGAGGAGAGGAAGGAAGTAGAAAGTGATAGGAGGGCTGAGAGAGGAGGAACAGAGAAAGGACACTTTCTGATTACGAGAAAGGGAATGGGCTCATTTTCAATAGGGAGTGAGTATCCCTGTTCATACAGGAATGCAAAGAATGACTAGATCATTACTGCTCAGCAGTGACCGATAAGTAAGTTGTATCCTAGGTTGGCCAAAACTATACCTGCCTCAAAGAAAGTGGAAGTCTTAGTCATCCCCCTCCCCGTTGCCCCACACCATGAAGCTGGCTTAGGGAATGCCAAAAGCTCTTTGGCATTTGAGACAAGCTCACAGTCCTTAGTTGGGAAAAAGGGCCCAACCTGATATAATGAAAAAGGCACAGAGTAAACCCTAGCTGCTCTTTTTCAGATAATAAATTATTATTATACCTAACGTTTATCGGGCTCTTGTATGTGTCTGTCATTGTAGTGAAGATAATCAAAGAATTAACTCATTGAATTTTTATGACCCTATGAGATGTGTACGATTATTATCCCAGTTTACAGAAGAGAAAAGTCAGAGAGGTTGAAGAAGGTCATAAAACTGGGAAGTCAGAGCCAGAGCTTATATCCACTGTGGTGCCTTGGGCAAGTCACTTCCACCATCTATAGCCCCATGTCCTTATCTGTATGCATCGTAGTAACTAGCCTTATGCATGCTGGGTTCTCCAAAAATGTCAGCTCCTTTTCCTGCCTGGAGCGTCGTCGAGGGGGAGGGATGGGGGGAGGGGAGGGGTGATGACCAGCTCTCAAGGACCAGCTTTTTTTTGATGTTGCTTTGTAAGTCATCTAAGGGTTTTATCAGGGAAATGACACAGCTTAATTCTCTTAGCCCAGAACTGGTTTTCTAAAGACTGTCCAGTGGTGTTTGGAAGTGGGGAGATAAGGACTACTGGGGCTTCAGCAACAATGTGCATAATTCTGTCTCCTGCTGTTTAAGCGCTGAGAAAAATTCCTATTCTCTGGATTGGGGCAGGGGGGTGGGGGATCTTCTGTTGGGCATGGGACAGAGTCAGAACTGGGCTGGGAAAACCATACTTAGTAGACTAGCCTCCTTGAAACGTCTTCAGTAAAAGGCTACTGGACCTTACCCGATATTCTGAATTTCTTCCAAATACCTGGGCTTTGGGAGTTCCCATCGTGGCGCAGTGGTTAACGAATCCGACTAGGAACCATGAGGTTGCGGGTTCGGTCCCTGCCCTTGCTCAGTGGGTTAACGATCCGGCGTTGCCATGAGCTGTGGTGTAGGTTGCAGACATGGCTCAGATCCCGCGTTGCTGTGGCTCTGGCATAGGCCGGTGGCTACAGCTCCGATTAGACCCCTAGCCTGGGAACCTCCATATGCCGCAGGAGCGGCCCAAGAAATAGCAAAAAGACAAAAAAAAAAATTAAAAAAAAAAAATACCTGGGCTGAGAGTCAAATGATCTGGAGCCTAGTCAAGCGATGGAAGCACTTTGTAAACTGTAAGCACTACACAAATAACTCAAGCTTATCGAGAACTTACTATACACTGGTGCTGTTCTTAGTTCTTACACATATATTTCGTTAATCCCTTGACCAGGCAATGAAGTAGGTACCACCATATTATCATTGTCAACAAATGAGGATGTTGAGGCAGACAGAGATCAAGCATCTTGTCCTAGATCACATGGCTAGTCAGTGGTAGAGCCAAGATTTGAGCCCTTAAAATTTGTCCAAAGAATCACTTACTGCCATTGTTATAATGAAGGGATGCCAGCCATTAAAATCACACGGTCACCTTTTTGACTCCTCCTGTTACCAAACCTAACTCCAGTCCACTCACTCATTGTGCAGCAAAGCCAATCTACTGCTGCCGGGTGGTGAAGGAAAGTATAGTGTTTATTGCAGGGTGCCAAGCAACATAGTGGGAGACAAGCATCAGATGCACTCCAATTTGATCTCTGAGTTAGGTTTTCTGGGTTTTTTGTTTTTGTTTTGAAGAAAAAGAGGTTGGGATTTATCATCATCTTGTGATATTTTGGTGACATTTCTCAGAGTCGGGATGTCTCTGGTTCACAATTCTCAGTCCAGGTGGTGCACAGCTCAGGGGCCTGTTAGCTCATCTTGCCCTGGAGAAGACTGATTTTTGCTTGTTAGTGATGATATCTGATGATACAACAGCAATTTAGTACTTCAGTGATGTTATCAACAAGAGCAATTTCAGTACCTTTAACGATGTTATCTCGACCATAGCAATTTTAGTCATCTGACTCTGATTTATTCGTGTTCAGTTAGCACAGGATTGAGGTCAGAGGGGACAAGAAAGGGAATAACGTTTTAGACAGATTAGTCATAAACTCCATAAGGGAACTCAGTTTTATGAGGACTTGGTTTCACTCCTGTGTCCCTTGACACAGAATTTCTGGATCTCTGTTTTTTCTAGAAAAATTGAATTAATTGTCTTTCTCCCTCCTGGAGGCAAACCGTGAGAGGAAATGATAAATACAAAAATAATTTTAGGAGTTCCCGCTGTGGCGCAGTGGGTTAAGAACGTGACTCTGGCAGCTCCGGTTGCTGCGGAGATACGGGTTTGATCCTCTACCTAGTGCAAGGGGTTAAAGGATCTGGCAGCTGCGGCTTGGGAACTTCCATATGCCGTGGTTGCAGCCTTAAAAAAAAAAAAAGAAAGAAAGAATGTTTTAGGTAGCTTGGATAAAGCACTAGAAAACCTTAGATGCAAACCTTACAAAAATCCCAGCCCGGCCTTCCTCACCCTTCAGCCCAGTGCCAGCAGTCATCTTATTTAGGACTATGGCCCTTTGCTCTGCACCAGGTAAGGGGCTGGCAATTAAGTTGTATTGTGCTTTAATAGTATTAATTTTGAAAATCTAGGGGAGGCTCTAGGAGTTTCCGTTGTCGCTCAGCATAAATGAACTGACTCATAACTATGAGGATACAGATTCGATCCCTGACCCTGCTCAGTGGGTTTAGGATCTGGCGTTGCTATGAGCTGTGGTGTGGGTCGAGGAGGAGGCTCGGATCCCAAGTTGCTGTGGCTGTGGTGGAGGCCAGCAGCTGCAGCTTTGATTCAACCCTTAGCCTGAGAACTTCCATATGCTGTGGGTGCAGCCCTAAAAAGACAAAAAAAAAAAAAGGTCCAAGTTATATTACAAAGGGAAGAGGAATGACTATCTCTTGGACAGGAGGACGGACCGCAGTGGGGAGAGCGTGGCCTTGTGCAGTGAGGGAGATGACACACCAGCGTCAAACTGCTCCCTCAGAAAGGAAGCAAGTTGTCGTTTCCCCCTGCACCCACGGGTCATGTCAGAATCCACCCTAGACCACAAACCTCTTTTTGTTCATGTGAGTGCTGTTTAACTCCAGACACACTGGCCGCACCCACTTTTGGGGGGTGGCAGCTCTTCTGACATGGCCCTAGGGATGCCCAGGAGGGCCCCAATAACTACTCATAATTTCTAAAGCATGTCCTGTGTCTTTCCCTTCTGCTTCTCTCTGTCATCCAGAATGGGTCGTGTGACTGGGTCACTTGCTGTACAGAAGAAAATTGATAGAACACTGTAAACCAACTATAGTGGAAAAAATAAAAATCATTAAAAAAAAGAAGAAGAAGGAGAAATGGTCAAGTGACCCCCTTAAGAACAGGCAGTAAAGGAGTTCCAATTGTGGCTCAGTGGTAATGAACCCAACTAGTCTCCATGAGGACTCGGGTTCAATCCTTGGCCTCACTCAGTGGGTTAAGGATCCAGCATTGTGGTGTAGGTCACAGACATGGCTCAGGTCTAGTGCTGTGGCGTAGGCTTTCCCCTCTAGCCTGAGAACTTCCATGTGCTGCAGGTGCAGCCCTAAAAAAGCAAAAAATTAAAATTAAAAAAAAAAAAAAGGACAGGCAGTAAAGTCTGCAGAACATCTCCTCAAGGACTGGCATGTTGCTTTGGCAAAGGCACGTTTCAAACCACTGGGAATGCCATTAGCCCCTAGACTACCAGGGCTTCCTCATAGCCAAGTTTTGAAACTATGTGCTAAGAAAAGAAAGGAAGCCCTTTGAGAGGGTTCCAAAACTGGGGATCAAGACACCTAGGTGTTGGCTGTGACTTCCATATGTTCTCTGGGCCTCTGTTTCCTCCTGCCAAGTGGGGATTCCCAGGACTTTACCAAGGTACCCTCAGGGACTCTTGTGGGCAGGGATTGGGGTTATCAACTGAAAGGCGGGGAGGGCAAAGTGTGGTATCTTTTCTTCCTCTTTTCAGAGTGGGTACATTTAATCAGTTTTACATCTTGGGGGTTTTCTATAAGGCTTTCTGTGGGAAGATGGTTTAGAGGCTCAAAAAACATTTTGAGGAGTTCCCTGGTGGCTCAGTGAGTTAAGGATCTGGTATCGTCACTGCTACGGCTCTGGTTACTGCAGTGGCACAGGTTTGATCCCTGGCCTGGGAATTTCCGCATGCCCCAGGCATGAGGGAATGGCCAAAAAAAAGTTTTTTTGGAAAGCACTGAAATAGATGATCTTTTAAGGCCCAGTTTAGTTCTGAGAGACCATCATTTAACAAGAAGGAAAGTAAAAGGAGAATGGAGTGGGATGGGCGAGAAGGAGGACCAAGGTAACTGGGAAGGAGGGACAGGTGAGCCGTGGGATGAGGGGGAGAGGAGAAGCATCCACACAGGTAGAATGTTAGGGTGACTTTAAAAAGTCATGTTGTTTCCACCACTAGAAGAAAGGATAATTTAGTGACTTGACAGAGCGCTGCAGTGGAAATCATATTTCAATATAAAGGTATCAGGTCAATTTCGCTGTAGGACTTCGCACAGCGCAGGGCACATAGAGAGTCTGTACTTGTCCTTGCACAATTAGTGATGGGTTGTGTGATCTGTGAAGCTATGTCCTGTGGTAAGAAAAAGTAAGGCTGAAACAAAACTTGAAGCATCAGTCCAAACCAGTAAAAAGATGAGAGTTTCCATTACGGCTCAGGAAGTTAAGAACCCAGCATAGTGTCTATGAGGATGTGGGTTTGATCCCTGGCCTTGCTTCGTGGTTTAAAGATCCAGCAGTTGCCTTGACTCGGATCCACTGTTGCTATGGCAGCTGAAGCTCTGATTCGACCCCTAGTCCAGGAACTTCTGTATGCCATAGGTGCAGCCCTAAAAAGGGAAAAAAAGAAAAAAGAATAAAAAAAGCTTATGTTTTTCTCACGCATCGAAAAAATTAAGATATCTCCCTTGATTGCAAAAGGAAGAAGCGGGGGTGGGGGGGGGGGTGTCCTGTTTTCATTTCTTTTCTGCTCATCTCACACCAAAAATCCCAGCATGTCTATTTTGGAATCCTTGTAGGAGACACTCCATTGTCCATGCTTCCTCCTAGTAAAACCTCATCCCAAACGTCACTGCCCAAGGGTCTGTGTCGCTGACTTGCCACATGACAACAGAAATGTTGGGAAAGAAATTACAAGCTTGGGGAAAAAAAAGGGTTATTCCCCTTCTCACACAACTTCCATTTTGTTTACAAAAGGAAACATACAGGCAACATAAAGAGGAAGAAATCAAATTAAGTAGCTATCAAATTAAGTAGCTATAACCCCCAAACCCAAAAAACTTTGATTTAAAAGAGTGGAAACAACAACCATTGACCAAAACACTTGGAAAAATAAGTTTTACCATGTAAAAATTCAGAGTGGCTTCAGGGATTGCAAGATAAAATTTTTGAATATTTCTTTTTAGGAATGCAAGTTTACCTCAAAACTCTGTAAAATGCATTTTAATGAATCTTTGTGGGACTGCGTACATTGTTGTATATTTTTCCAAATCATGCATAATACATAATGTAAATATAAACAGATTGTGACCTATACAAATAGGGAACATTTGGTATTGCCAAGCTACTGGTAGAATAACACTCTGGCCAGTCTGCCATTTCTCTTTTTCTTTTTCTTTTTTCTTTTTTGGCCACACCTGGGCCAGGGATCAAGTCTGAGCCAGAGCTGCGACCTGTGCCGCAGCCGCAGCAATGCCAGATCCTTAACCCACTGTGCTGGGTGGGGATGGAACCGGTGCCTCCACAGAGACAAGCCAGATGATTAACCTACTGTGCCACAGTAGGAACTCCCAGTTTGTTATTTCTTCCATCTCCATTCTGGAAGTTAAAATATTAAAAGTGCCAGTGGCTGCCTCTCCGACCAGGTCACCTGGCCTACCATCTACCCAAGCCACCCTAGAAAGTGTTTAGCTACATTTTATGACAAGTCCCCTTCTAGGATTGGGTTATAGGCTTGGGAAAGTAAGTAAAATGGTTTACCTCAGTTTTCTCATCTTTAAAATGGAAACAGCATGTACTCCATAGGGTTTTTATGATAATTAAGTCAATCGTGAATATGAAAGTACCAGGCAAGGGGGCTCATGCTTGCTGAGAGCTTAATGACACTCTTTTCCCCTCTGCACTACTCACCTCCCCTTTCTCATGACATTTGTGCAGCTTCTTGGTTTAATGAGACCTTAGGACTATAGAATTCGATTAATCATAACCAGTGGTCCACACATGGTTCAATTTCAGCCATTTAGTTACTTATTTAATCAGTTCATTTTTTACTAATACCATAGGCTCCCACAAACTCTTCACCTGAAACAAAAGTTAGGACATTGGCAGTAACCAACATCTTACCAGACGACCACTCCTACTCCACAAGCCCATCCCCTGCCTCCCCAAGCTCCGGGTATCTTCATCCTGTATCTTATGCTTATCATTTCCTTGCTTTCCTTTTCATATAATTTTATTGAATCTTTAAGTAGTCCTAAAAGTATTCTTAAAAATTATTTTCAGCTGTTTTGATGCCATAGGGTATAACACTGTTTGTAATATTTTGGTATTTATTTTTTTTGCTCAACAGTGTAGAGCTAAGGTATATCCATACCACTGCATATTGGATAGTTCATTGGTTTGGTTGATTTATAATAGTACATCTCCTGTTTATTCCTGTTTAGATTATTTTCAATGTTTTCTTTTATTATTCTGCTGCTATGACCACTCTTCATAGCTCTCCAGCCGCATGTGTGCAAGAATTACGCGGGTTATTCTAGGAGTAGAATTGCTGGGTCATCTTCAAAGGAAGGAAAGACAAAAATGTTTTCCAAGTTATACCAATTTACATTCTCACCACAAGCACATGAGAGAATTCTTTGCATTGTGGTTGCCTATGGCTATAATTATTCTGTATTCCAGACTATTCTACAAGCCACTTCAGGTAATGTGGTCAGAGAGTTCAAGAGTATGGGCTCTGTGTTTGATTTCTACTTTCTTCCTTATGAGCCGTGGGATCTTGAACACATTCCTTCACTCGACAATTACATACTGAACATCTATGTGCTCAGGACACAGACATAACCAAGATAAAGTTGGTGTTCCTGCTGTGGCAGCAGGTTAAATATCCAGCATTGCCACATCTGTGGCATAGGTCCAGCTGGGCTCACATTCAATCCCTGGCCTGGGAACTTCCATATGCTGTGGGTGGGGCTAAAAAAGAAAAAAGTGAAAAAAAAAAAAAAGCTGAAAGTCCCTGTTCCCAAGGATCCTACATTCTAGGAGGAAGAAACAGGCAATAAGTGGGTAAATGTAAATTCCATACAATGATAAGTGCTATAAAGGATAACAGAGCAACGTGCTTAAAAGTAGCTTAGGGTCAGGGACTCCCTGAGCAAAAATGGGCTGGGGAGGTCACCTGTGAAGGTGACCTCAGAGCTAAGATAAGAATAAGAAAGAGGCAGCCAAATGAAGAGGCTGAGGGGGAGCATTTTAAGCAGAGGGCATAGTGAATGCAAACCACTGAAGGTGAAAATCCTCAAAGGGACATAAAGAAGTCCAGTGAAGCTGGAGCACAGTGAGTGAGGGGAGAACTAAGCCAGGCAGTGGGGGGTCAGACTCAATTATTAAATTTTCAGGAGTACGCAGAGCCAGTTGTTAAACCATCAGTAGCTGGAAATCATCCACAGTGGGAGAATTTACACCATGGAAATTGGCCAGTGTTTCCCCAGGGCTTCTTCCTCCTGAGAGTGGGAAGCGGGTGTGCATACTACTGTACGGATGCAATTCAAAAGTGAGTTACTCCACCTCTCAGAACCCAATCTCAAAGGGTTGCCATGAGAAGTGAATGAGTGGGTTCACCTAAAGCACAGGGCACAGGAAGAGGGCTCAGTGACTCTGGCTTCCCTACCCTCCAACAATCTGTCCATAATGATCCTTGGAGGAAAAAGAAAAAATATATATTAAGTGGTCACTGTAGGTTAGGACTCTCACATATCATTATTTCAACACTGTCAGGCAGTTATCTGTATGGGCAATATACTGATAAACCTGCTGAGGTTCAGAGAGGTTGTGTAACTTGCCCAAGTTCACACAGCTGCTAACTGGTGGTGCTGGTGTTGCAAACTAAGATGTTCGAATCTAGCTTCAGGGCATATTACAATTAACCTTAATTAATTAATATTGATTAAAATATTTTAATAGGCAACTCATTTCTAGGGATACTTTATTTGGATGTGCTAGTAAATGAACCAAAGGCCTGCTTGAATCCACCAGTCAAGACTATTTGAAGATAGGTAGGTAAAAAAGGTTGTGGCAAATCTGGCATTGAAGTAAACTTTATTAAACACATCTAACAAGTGTGACTAACAAGTGTGACTAACAAGTAAAAGAGAAAATTCTTCCCTCCTGTGGTTTTTCCCTTCTACAGTAATTGAATACCTGCTATGTCCGGGCAATGGGCTCAAAGATAGTGGTGACTTCAAGATATGCAAAGTCTAGCAGGATACAGGCAGGATCAGACCATAACAACACAGGATAATGGAGAGAGCCAGATGTTTGCCTAAGTTGCTGCAGGGGTGGAATGGCAGGAGGGTGATTGGAAAATCTTCGCAGAGAATGTGATGTCTGAGCTGGATATTGGAAGATGAATGGAGGTTAATTAAATGTGGAATGGAAAAATAGGGGTGGAATGTGGCTTGATAGAGGAGGAATGAAATGATGTTCCAGGCTGAGCAAGTGCCAAGTGCAAAGGTCAGAGATGGAACAGATCGGGCCATCTTGGAAGACCTGCATGGCAGAAGCACAGGGTTTTGGGGAAATGGAGGCAATTCAGCTATTAGAACAGGGTTGGAGAGTTTGGGTTACTGCAGAACCAGACTTCTTTATAGGTAATATTTCCTTAGCTGATGTCTGTCCACCTTTGATATTGTATTAGGAAATCTATCACTACCCAATGACTGGGTTCATAACCCAAAATCACACAGAATCCACAGTGCTATGGATTAATTGTTTTGCTCCCCCAATATTAATGTATTGAAATCCTAACCCACAAGATGATGGTATCAGGAGGTGGGGCTTTGGGGTGTGCTTAAGTCATGAAGGTGGAGCCTTTATGTCGGTGGAGCTCTTGTAGAAAAGGAACCCAGAGGGAGTTCCATTGTTGCGCAGCAGAAACAAATCTGGCTAGTATCCATGAGGATGTGGGTTCGATTCCTGCCTTCACTCAGTGGGTAAAGGATGCTGCATTGCCAGGAGCCATGGTGTAGATCACAGATGTGGCTCAGATCCTGCATTGCTGTGGCTGTGGTATAGGCTGGTGGCTACAGCTCCTATTCAACCCCTAGCCTGGGCACTTCCATATGCCATGGGTGCCACCCAAAAGAGCAAAAAAAAAGACCCTAGAGAGCTCCCTTGCCCCTTGCCCCTTCCACCATGTGTTCTCAACCCAAAGAGGACTCACTCAACTGAGCTGACACTGATCTTGGACTTGCAGCCCCCAGAGCTGTGAGAAATAAATTTCTATTGTTTATAAGCCACCCAATCCATGGTATTTTGTTTTAAAAGCGCAAATGGACTAAGATCCAAAGGAAAAAAAATCAGAGGGACATCTCAAAATATTGCTCATTCTTCAAGCTCAACCCAAATTTCTGAAATGTCCAAGAGTCTTCCCAGGCCCCCAGCTACTGAAACTCAGAGCATTTTTCAAATCAAGTCTCATGGATAATTTATAATATGCTGCCTTTTACTTTTCTTTCACATCTTCATTCTCTCTCTTTTAAATGTCAATTCTTTAAAAATTATAGGCACGTAAATCAACTATAATAGAAAAAAATCGTAAATAAGTAAAACTTTAAAAATTATAGGAGCAGGAGTTCCCGTCATGGCGCAGTGGTTAACGAATCCGACTAGGAACCATGAGGTTGCGGGTTCGGTCCCCGCCCTTGCTCAGTGGGTTAACGATCCGGCGTTGCCGTGAGCTGTGGTGTAGGTTGCAGACGCGGCTCGGATCCCGCGTTGCTGTGGCTGTGGCATAGGCCACAGGCTACAGCTCCGATTGGACCCCTAGCCAGGGAACCTCCATATGCCATGGGAGCGGCCCAAAGAAATAGCAAAAAAAAAGACAAAAAAAAAAATTATAGGAGCAATACAGTAAGGTATTTTTTTATCATAAAATTAATGTCAAAAAATAAAGAAGGAAAGAGAATCATTTCAAATAGAAGTGATAAAGGGTAACATTTAAGTACATTTTCTTCTATTGTTTTTTAAAACTGATGATCACTAGTCAGGCCTAGTCAATCTAATTCTAAATTACTTGCCAGTGGGGATTGTTCACTGTCACTGCATCATTTTTACCTCCCAGGTGAACCCCTGAAATATCTGTCATTGATGGAGACAATACTCAATAGATTATGCGTTCCTAGCTAGTCGGGACCACAGCACAAGGCTGAAGAGGGTATTAATGTGGACTTGCTTGAAAATTTATGCCCTCCACGACTAGTGTTGTAAAAAAGCCCAGAAGAGAAGATGACGTAGTCAGACCTGTCAACTTCAAAAATCCAGGCCAAGTCTTTCCACAAACGTGGCTCTTTAGAATGGAAATCACCAGTGCTGGCCAGTATCCTATGGGGATGCTGGAGCCATCCCTGAGGGAGGGGAGGGGTTGGCCAGACTATCACCTGGGAAAATAAAGGCAAAATTAATACAGTAAGCAATAGACTACCTTCTTTCCTTCTCGTCTCTATCTTCCTTCCCAAAGTGCCCTGGGCAAAATAGATGCTTGATCTCTGGAAGAATCTGAATGTTATTAATTTCCGTGGCTGCTATAACAACTTTTCAAAACCTGGGTGGATTAAAACAATAGAAATTTATTCTCCCGTAATTCTAGAGGTCAGAAGCCCTAAATCAGAGTCGCTGGGCTGAAATAAAGGCATCTGCAGGGCTGTCCTCCCTTCCAGAGATTCTGGGTGAGAATCCATTCCTTGTCTCTTCCAGCTTCTGATGGCTGCTGGAATTTTCTTGGATTATGGCTGCATCACTCTGATCTGATCTTTAAGGCAGCACCTTCAAATACCTCTCTGCTTTGTCTTCATATCATCTCCCCCTCACCCCCCACTCCCCACCGTGAGTCTGTCTGAAATCTCTGTCTGCCTCTCTTTTATAAGGACACTTGGGATTGCATTTAGGGCCCATGAAAATCCAAGCTCATCTCTCGTCTTCAAAGTCTTCATTTCATTATGTCTGTAAAACCCCTATTTTCCTTTCAAGAAACATTTACAGGTTCTAGAGATTAGGACCTGGTATCATTGGGTGGCCATTATTTAGCCTAGTACACTGGTAGTCCTTAGAGAAATTATTTTTGAGGCTGGATGAACTTCAGAGTTCAAGAGAAGTTTTTTCAACCTCCTGATCTGGGTTAATGGGAGTAAACAAGATTATGGGGAGGGGCAGGAAATGAGTAAGTAAATCATCCTTTCCCGATCCTCTTGGAAAAGGGCACTGTCCTCAATTTATGCTCTTCCCACTGCCTGGAACTCTTCCTTCCCCTTTTTCTAAGGGGCTTTGCCTGACCTCACCGGCCCTCCTTGCCCAAACTGCAGAGACGCAACCTGTACCACACCTTGTCCTCCCTGACCCCTTTACCGTAGCACTAAGCACAGTGAAAGGCGTTTCATGTACTTAATGTTTACCTCCCACGTGAGGTAACGTGAGCTCCATTACGCTCCATGTGCCCTACCCAGGGTTGCGCCCTTAGTAGGTGCTTAATAAATGCCGGGTTGAATTGACTTGCATTGCATTCCAGCCTGGTTGGGAGCAGCCCGGATAGCACATGCGCAACTGCATTTCTCTGATTCTGAATCCGAGGCGAAGCAACTGTCCCCCCGCCCTGGCTGGACTGGCTCAGAGCCCTGGTCAGAACCTTTCCTCTCCCTCCTTCTGTTTGCTTGGCGCTTAGACAGATATTCATGCCTAGTTCACATCTCTGATTCATGACACTGTGAGTAACCCCAAAGCAGGTCTTCTTAAAGCCAGCCTTTTTGAAAGGTCTGTCTAAGGGCCACACATCAGCAGTGGAGCATCTGTGACTGGAGGCTTGTAGGGGCTGTAGAGGGACAACGACCCTCCTTGAATGGGTGGCCTGAACCAGGAAGAGAGGTGATAGTCACTCAACTCTCCACTGTTCCGTGGAAGGGTGGTTTGGGGGACACGTGCCTTTAAATGACAAGTGACTCTGTTCTTTCAGTCCCCAACATTTACATTAGTCATTGCCCTCCCATCAGACCCTATGCGGGTGCTCCTGAGACTGACCGTCCAGCATGAGCCTGGATGGAGCCTCCTGACCCCTCCTAGAAGTTTCCTCATGAGCTATTCTCTGTTACTGGTTAGAGGGAAGAGAAGAAGTGCAAGTGCAAATTGGCTCTTTGGTTAGAGACTTTAATTAAAGAACCAGGGACTGAGATTGCTCTTGCATTTCAATTATCTATGCTGTTTCCACCCACCTAAAATCTTACTCCCGTTCCTGTTTAGTAAGTGTTCACATAGCTCTTTACAATTTTCAAGCACTTACAGGCATAATACCTTGTTTAATTTTTACCCCCCCAAGAAAACAAAACAATATAATACATTTTTAAAACAAAACATTGAATACATTTTTCTTAGGGGTTGAAGCTCAGGAAAATTATGCAATATGCCCATGATAAGACAGTGATGCAGGAGAGTAAATCAGTGTTTAAATCTAAGTTTTTCAGAAATGCAAGCCATTCCAATAATGTTCTTTCTCTGGATTGGTCCAAAAATGTCTTATAACTTGGTATTCTTAAAGGTTATCACAGGTTCCTTAAAGGCATATGGACAAATCTCAGGTGAGGCCAAGCGAAGGCTCGGATCACCCCTCAGCCTAAGAAGAGCATCCAAGACAGAGATCCTCCCAGGAAGAAGGTTTAAGCATCCTCTGGAGTCAAGCCGTATTGCTGTCAGCTGTCATGATGTCTCAGTAATTTCAGGTCGGGTGAGCAGAGGTCTAGAAATCTGTTATTTAAAATCGCACTTTAAAATTGCAATTGAGGTGGCTCAGTGCGTTAAGAACCTGACTCTTACCCATGAGGATGAGGGTTCGATCCCTGGCCTCGCTCAGTGGGTTAAACGATCTGGTGTTGCTGCGAGCTGAGGCATAGGTCGCAGACAGCTCAGATCTGTTGTTGCTGTGGCTCCTGTAGGCCGGCAGCTGCAGCTCCAGTTTGACCCCCTAGTCCGGGAATTTCCATATGCTGTAGGTGTGGCCCTAAAAGTGGGGCCAAAAAATTGCAAGTGAAAGCACACCTAACACATAGATTTTGATTTCTTTTTTTTTCTTTTTTTTTTTTTAGTCTTTTTGCCATTTCTAGGGATGCTCCCGTGGCATATGGAGGATCCCAGGCTAGGGGTCGAATCGGAGCTGTAGCTGCCGGCCTATGCCAGAGCCACAGCAATGCAGGATCTGAGCCTCATCTGTAACCAAACCACAGCTCACAGCAGCACTGGATCCTTAACCCACTGAGCAAGGCCAGGGATCGAACCCACAACCTCATGGTTCCTGGTTGGATTCGTTAACCACTGAGCCACGATGGGAACTCCTAGATTTTGATTTCTAAGTACCACTTCCTACTAAAAAGAATCAGAGCTCTATGGAGAGATGCTGATTCCAGGTCAGAGGCAAGCAAAGCACAAGGTTAGCCTGGAACATCTTATGTCCCAGAGTGTTGAATTGCCCCAAGATTAATAGGATTGTATGAAAAGGATACAGGAGCCAGCTTAAAGGAGCTCCCACAGCCAAATCCAATTTGAACACCCTCCTCCCATGCCCCTAGATAATGATACTGGATTAGAGCAGGCTAAACAAGCAAATAAAAACCCATAAATCTATAGTGATACTTTAAAAAATAAAGAGAAGGGGAGAAAGGGAGGAGAGAAAAGAGAAAACTGTTCTTTACAAAACAAAGCCAGGAAATGAGCATAGAAACAATGACAAAATTAGGAGAAAAAAAAATCACCATTTTGCAACCCTCAGTATAATAAAGGTAGTGTAACACTCATAGAGGTTAAAGCCAGTGGGTTAAAGGAGAAGGATATTCATAGTGTTTCAAAGTGTCACCCCCTAGCTTATTCATTAATTGCAGAGGGAATACAAAAAGATCCAGTGGTCTCCACCTTAAACCGAGAGCTTAACCTTGGCATTGCCAAGCACAGGGGATTCCGACTTGTGACCCCTGAGACGAGATGCAGTGGGTGGTACACACCACAGCCCATGTGATGCACTTGTCAGAAATGTCACCTGAATCTAAGCGAGGAAGCAGTCATCCAGAATATGGGTCATTCTGCAAGACAAATAGCCCGGGCTCATTAAAGCCCCCAGCACTGTGAAGATCCGAATGAGAGGGTGGGGTGCTCTGCATGGGGGGACGGTAGAGAGACAGGACAGCCATATGCAATGCTTAGACCTCAGTTGGATCCTAGATCCAAAAAATCTGCTGTAAAGGACATTTTGGAGACCATTGGGAAGTATGGACTTCATGTTGGATGTTGTTACTGTATTACTATTGATTTTCATAAGCATGATAATGGTCTTGTGATTATGTAGGAGAATATTCTTGTCCTTGGGAGAGGCAAGCTGAGGATTTTCTAGCTGAAATGTCATGATATGGGAAGCCTGCTTTTGGATGATCTAGCTGAAGGAAAGGCTGTGTAAATAGAGCTGGAAGTAAGGTGGGCATAGCCAGAAACTGTCAGTTGGTGAATTGAGGTGATGGAATATATCTGTATTTGTTGTATTATTCTTTCAACTTTCCTGTGGGTTTGAAAATATTCAAATTAAAAAAACAAAAAAAACAACAAAAAAAACCCCTGGCGTTCCCTGGTGGCTCAGTGGGTTAAGGGTCCAGTGTTGTCACTGCTATGGTGCAGGTTTGATTCTGGCCAGGGAACTTGTGCATGCCTCTGCTGTGGCCAAAAAAAAGGGCGGGGGGTCGGGGGGGAGGCTGGGAGGAGAGAGAAGGAAAATGTTCAAATTGAAAAAAAAATTAAGGAATTGCAGTGAAGCCTTTCAAATTAGAAAAGACTTTGGGTTTCTGTCCAGTAGTAGTGATACATTTGCAGGAAGGATGGCACACCTGAGCAGGGAATGGCCTATGGCCTTGGAGGAGAGCTGGCACAGCTAGAGATACAACTGGAGAGACAGGTCTTCTTCTTAACAAAGACTCTCTAGATGAGGCAGCAAGAGTCCCAAGGCCGGTAGATCCACAAATCTAGCTAGCAATTACTAATGAAGAGCATCAATACTGTTGGCCTTTGAAATCTAAGTAGTTCAGGATGCTCACAGTCAAAACAAAATTTTCTGTCCATAAGGGCTCTTCTCCAGGGAACTGAAATGGGGTTGACTCACCTCCACATCAGCTTTGGTACACACCACCCTCCTTAAAGCGAGTGGTTTTGAACCTGGAGAAAAGAATGTTCTAGATATGTGTAATACTACTTCTGGTCCCCTCTGTTTTCAAGAATGTCACCATCCCTCACCTCCTGTGACAAATATACACACTGTCCCTGAGAGCCAGTCCACTTCCCCTTCTAGAAAGTGGCTACTGGTAAATTGCTAGCAAGGGCTACTCTGAGCATATCTGGAAAGATTCTGGGAAGCTGAATGATACTTGACCAGAGGGCTGAATGGCCACTCCAGAAAGTGGTGTAGTGTTGTGGCTTGCTTCTGCTCTGTTCGTCTATTTTGAAAAATAATCACTCATTCACTTGTCCAGGATGAGTAACGATCTGAGATGGATGAATAACAAGTTGTTGATTTCATTTCCTGTGAATGTCTTCTGCACAGAGGGCTGACTGGTAGAGAGAAGCATTCCAAAAATGTTTTGAGCCAACACAGCACAGTTAGGCCAAGTGGGTAGCTCCCTAGACATCTATGATGGAGGCAGCACTCATTTAGATATATGCATTCCATTCTCCTTCCTAGTAAACTGATATTATTCTTTACTTTATAATTATGCCTCATATACAGACTGTCAATCATTACGAACCAGGAATAGTGGAAGGAGACTAAACTTACTTATCAACAGTTGCGCACCAGGTAGTTTATATGAATTGTTTCATTTAATCCTTTCAACATCCCTGAAAATAAGGTTTATTTTCCTCATTTTACAGATGAGAAGAGCAAGACTCAGGGAGCTAAGACACATAGCTATAACACAGAAGTTCCAGAAGCTAAAACCCATGCTCTGTTCCCATCTCCAGTCATTTATAGACAACTCTACTCTAGAGTGACAGGTGACAGCCAGCAGATTTTAAACTGCTCATTTCCTCTCATCCCCAAATACTCATCTGAACTGTCTCTGCATCATAACCAGTCAGCATCTGCTCTTAGGGAAATCATCTTCGGTAATTCCTGTAAAGAACAAGAAGAGGGGTTCCCGTTGTGGCGCAGCGGAAACGAATCCAACTAGGAACCATGAGGTTGCGGGTTCAACCCCTGGCCTCACTCAGTGGGTTAAGGATCCAACATTGCCGTGAGCTGTGGTGTAGGTCACAGACGCGGCTCGGATCCCGAGTTGCTGTGGCTCTGGCATAGGCCGGGGGCAACAGCTCCAATTAGACCCCTAGCCTGGGAACTTCCATATGCTTCGGGTGAGGCCCTAAAAAGATACAAAGACAAAAAAAAAAAAAAAAAAGAACACTCTTTTTTTTTTGGTCTTTTTGCTATTTCTTTGGGCTGTTCCCACGGCATGTGGAGGTTCCCAGGCTAGGGGTCTAATCGGAGCTGTAGCCACCGGCCTACGCCAGAGCCACAGCAACGCGGGATCCAAGCCGAGTCTGCAACCTACACCACAGCTCAGGCAACGCCGGATCATTAACCCACTGAGCAAGGGCAGGGACCGAACCCGCAACCTCATGGTTCCTAGTCAGATTCCTTAACCACTGCGCCACGACGGGAACTCCAGAACACGCATTTTCAAGCCAGTCTTAACAAGGTCCACATTCCTGCTTATCTCCCCAAGTCTGAAAAATACACTTGAATCATTCCATTGTTGTACACATCAATTATATTATTCGTTTCAGTAACTCTCAATTTTCCTGAAGTCAGTAGATACTAGGAAGTCACTGGTTTGCTTAAGAGGTGCTGTAGAAGTTATAAATTCATTCTGAAAACAATAATAACAATGACAAAAACGCCCCATCCTAAAAAATAGTCATTTAGCACTTTTAGGAGACGTTAGCACAGCATCGAAAAGTGTGACCATTGCAATCAGATACCAAATATGGGAACTCTTCTATGTAGGGTAACTCTGCTACTACTGTTTAAACCTGGAAAGTAACCTACATTCTAAAAACGTCCATATTGGCATACGTAAAATAGAGATAAAGTGATATTGATCTCATAAGGTTGTTGTGATTATTTTATTAAAGAATGAAGGTCAAATTTAGCACAGGGCTGGGTACACAGAACCACGTACAGACTTAACAGCAGTGAACAGGATGACATCCAACAGTGGAAGTGATTGATGAGGGGAAGTAAATAACACAGGTGAATGGGAGAGTGAAGGGGAGGCAGCCCCCTTGCCTGGGCTGGACAGGGAAGGCCAGCGTGAAGGGAGCAAGGCTGATGCTGAGGCCAGCATTCCAGAGGGAAGTGGTAGTGGGGCCAGGCTTAGATGGAAAAGACCTGAGTTCAAATTCCCATTCTGCTACGTCTCACCTAGTTCACTGTAAGCAAGTGTAGACCTCACATTCCTGATAGGCAAAAAGAGAAAAACTAAAAAATAAAAAGCTACTTAAAGGAATGTGAAGATTAAAATAAGGTCGCACAGGAGTTCCCTGGTGGCACATTGGGCTAAGGATCCAGCATTGTCACTTTTTTTTCTTTTTAGGGCCCCACCAATAGCATATGGAAGTTCTCAGGCTAGGATTCTAATTGGAGCTGCAGCTGCCTGCCTATGCCACAGCCACAGCAACGCCAGATCTGAGTCCCATCTTTGACCAACAGTACAGCTTTCAGCAATGCCAGATCCTTAACCCACTGAGTGAGGCTGGGGATTTAATTCAAATCCTTGTGGATACTAGTGGGGTTCTTAACCCACTGAGCCACAAGAGGAACTCTCCAGCATTGACACTTCTGTGGCGCAGGTTTAATCTTTGGCCCAGGAACTTCTGCATGCCATGGGCATGGCCAAAAACATAAAAGAAAACAAAATAAAATAAAATAGGAAGTGCATCCCTGTGCCTTGCAGGCTGTCATCCCACAAAAGGTGAGTTAGCACATCACTCCTCTTATACCAACAATAAACCATTGTATTCCTTTATTCAGTCACTCTTCCTTCCACTATTTGCTCACTCATTATGCAGGTTGGTGAATCCCTATAAGGGCCCGCCCCTGACAGGCATCAGACGAGCCTTCCTCCAGAGGGTGCTTGACAATTATCACATTCATTGTCTCACAAGAGTCTTGGGAGGTTTGCAGTATTGTTGCCAGTTGCAGAGGAGGAAATCGGGAACCACTTTATGACATCCTGTGATGACAGTGCTCAGTTTGAAGCAGTGGCCAGTCTCCACTGCCAGCTGAGAACTCCCTGAGGACAGGATGTCACCAAGAAGGGCTTGGACTGTGGGTGTTCATTTAAGCGGCTGTCCTCTTAGCCTCTCCTCCTAGCTTAGTCCCTCCACACTCTCAGGGGGTGGTGGGCACACGTTACAAAAATGAAGATGGGAGTTCCCATTGTAGCTCAGTGGTAACGAACCGCACTAGTATCCATGAGGGCGTGAGTTCGATCCCTGGCCTTGCTCAATGAGTTAAGGATCCCTCATTGCCATGAGCTGTGGTGTAGGTCACAGACAAGGCTCAGATCTGCTACGGCTGTGGCTGTGGCATAGGCCTGTAGACCAGCAGCTGCAGCTCTAATTTGACCCCTAGTCTGGGAACTTCCATATACCATGGGACCACCCCCCCCAAAAAAAATCAAGACAAGATGGATACAGCCAGGCCGGCTTTCTTACCCAAGAAACATGTGGTAAGAAACAAGCCTTGCTAGGCCCCAGGGGAAGGTATCAACGAGGTGACTGTGTTTTTGGAACCCAACAGCAGCTCACAGGACCAGACAATGAGACATGATCTGTAAAGTCAGGCTGGCCCTAACAGGCGTGTGGTTGGCGCGTGGCCACGGTAGGGCGGCATAGGTCTTTGCAATGGGCTTGGTTCTAGCTGACTGGCTGACAACCAGTAATGCTGGGATTAGAATGGGAGGAAGGACAGCGAAAGCAAAAACAAGACAGGTACGGGTCAAAACAGAGTCCAGGCCCATTTTGCCTCCCAGGCCCATTCCTCTCTTACTCATTAAAACCTGGAGGGGAAGGCTCTTCGCATATTACGAACCCCCACCCCCACCCCCAGGGAGCAGCCACGACATGAGCACCAGTGCTGGGGTTGCAGGAATGATCTGGAAGGAATGAAAATAAGTAAATTTCTTAAACTGCCTGGCCTCTTCAAATCTCCTGGGCCCATGAGAAGGGACAGAAGCCAGCTCCAGAAGGCCCCCAAATGTTTTCCCTTGCTGTTAGTTTGAAGAGGACTTCAACCTTTGCTGTGTTGGGAAGATAGGGGGGAGAGGAAGGGTCTAGGCAGAGAAGGGAGGGAGGAGGGAGAGCCGGAGGAATTGGGCCTTTAACTGCTTCCTTTTGTTGTGGTGGTTTTTGTGCTTCGGGGTCTGGGGCAGGCTGTGAAGTGGGACGTGTTCTGGGGTCAGAGCTGCAGCTGGCGGGGGACAGCGTGGGCTGAGCGATGCTCTGGGGAGTGAGAGTGAAGGATGGGATGGGGAGGGGGAAGAGCTAAGGGGGCGGTGGAGGAATTAGACCATTTCCCCTCCCATCAGGCTCGCTTCCCACTTGCAAGTCCAAGGTTTTGGGCCCAATGTGCAGGGTGGTGTCCTGCTTTGATGACTAGATTTAGTTGCTGGGTATCACAGTTGGTTCAGGTTCTGTTGCTTTTCTGCAGCATGACCTTGGGCGAATCACTTAACTGCTGGGCCTCAGCATCTTCACCTGTCAAATGGACACTGCTACTTAGAGCGTAGTGGTTGAAAAGAAATGAAATGCCTTCCAAACTGAAACACACACACCTAGGCCCATTCTTAGCATTTTTGTAGAAATGCCTAGAGATGTGCTGGCCAGGAGAGCTTCAGAGGGGCAGTGTTCTGGTGCAACACACCCTGTAAGCCCACATCGCCCTGCTCTCTGCAGCTCACCTGCCTTGCCAGCTTGCTCCCGCTTTATAGATATCAGATCTCCACCAGGGTGTCCAAAATGCCACCCTTGACCCTGCTGGTCCCTACAACCCCACTTCTCCCAGCCTCCGCTCACTTGATTCTAAAGGCCCTGGAGGAAGGGGCAGTGTTTACTCTTTGATCACTCTTCCTTCTTTTCATTTTTTTCTTTTTACAGCCACACGCATGGCGTATGGAGGTTCCCGGGCTCGGGGTGGAATCAGAGCTGCAGCTGCCAGCCTACACCACAGCCACAGCAACCCCAGATCCAAGTCGCATCTTCGCCCTAAACCACAGCTCGTGGCAATGATGGATCCTTAATCCACTGAGCCAGGCCAGGGATCTAACCTGCATCCTCAAGAACACTATGTTGGGTTCTTAACCTGCTGAGCCACAACAGGAACTCCTCTTTTTCTTTTTGGCTGTGGTGTGCAGTGGTTTGTTGTGGGATTCCAGTTCCCAGGCCAGGGACTGAACTTGGGCTGCACCAGTGAAACCACTAGACCACCAGGGAACCTCCTGATCATTTTCTTCAAGTGTGGCCAAATGGGACAGAGGAAGGGAGGTGGGAGGGAGGAAGGAAGAGCGGAACCCAGGAAGGAGTGCTGCTTTTCTTTTGATTTGCCCTGGCTGTGGCCTCTGCTCTGCTCTGCCTCTCCCCCATCTTCCCCTGACACATTCTTTGAGCATGAACTGCCTTGGGGCTCCTGGTCCTCCACTTTTCGCTCCCCTCCTCCCAACTCACTTGCGCCCAACCTATGCAAACAGAAAGAAGAGAAAAAGGAATAATGGCAGAGTTCCCACTGTGGCGCAACACAATTGGTGGCCTCTTGGGGGCTTCGAGACAGGTTTGATCCCTGGCCCAGCACAGTGGGTGAAGGAGCCAGTGTTGCCGCAGCCGTGGCTTAGCTTACCGCTAAGGCTTGGATCTGATCCCTGGTCTGGCACCCCCATATGCAGGGGTGGCCAAAAAAGAAACAAAAAAAAAATAATGGCAACTTCATAAGCATTTGAACATCATGTTGCCCTTGAGTGTTGTTCCATGCCTGTGACAGCATGGGAGACTCTGAAAAGTTCCCTACTGTTACCCCCATTTTATAGGCAGGAGACTAAAGTTCAGAGAGGGAACAAATTGCCCGCCAGTCACACAGCTTTAGGCAGGAGAACTAGGGCCTCACCCTAAGGATTCAAACTCCAGATCTTGACTGCTTCCCTCTCCATTGCATCTGTCTCAACAGAGAAATGGTGTGTGTGTGTGAGCATGTGTGTGTGTGTGTGTGTCTGAAAATTTGCAATCTGTGCCTTAACAGCATCGGAATAAGAATGATCTACCAAACTGGGGGAGAATTCCTGTACAAATCACCTTCCCCTAATCCTGCCCAACCCAAACATTACCTGTAGTTTCTTGAGAGGATTCAGAGTCACACTGCTGGAAAAATCCTAAGCATTCTTCAGTGCTTCAGACACCTCAGGAGTTGTATAAGATTCGGGAAGTGAACAGAGGTGTCTGGCTTTCACACTTGACCCCATCCACAGCGTGAGGTGTGCAGAGGCCCACACGTCCTGGCTGCAGTGGTGCCTTCCCTTCCCCCAGATAGAAGGACAGAACAGGAGAAGGTCACCACGTGACTTGAAAATCTGACTAAACAAACATGAGCTCCACGATCCACAAATTTATCCACCTACAATAGCTTTATTCTTCCATCTGTGCTGAGAGAATATGATACAAATCCAGGCAGGAGCCTAGAGCCCTGTTAACGTTAAAGGGCTGTTATGTTATCAGTCGAGAGAGAAATAGGCTTGCAGTGTGTTACTAGTGTATTAGTACTACTGGTGTATTAATACAAGGTGGGCTTGTGATAGTGCAAGAAAAGGGGAGGCAAACCAGTAAAATTTAGCTTTATCTGAGCCCTGAGTGGCAGATTCAGATCTCTAGAACCAACTTCACCCACCTAGATGGCTGTCGTAGTCTGTACAGGCTGCCGTCACAGAATGCCGTAGACTATTGTAAACAACAGAAACGTCTCTGGCTCTGGAGGCCGGAAGTTTTAAGATCAAGGCCCTGGGCAATTCAGTGTCTGATGAGAACCCATTTCTTGGCTCATAGATGGCTGTTTTCTCTCTGGATCCTCACACGGCAGAAGGGATGAGGGAGCTCTCTGGGGTCTCTCTTTTTATCTTTTTAGAGCTACACCTGTGACATGTGGAGGTTCTCAGGCTAGGGGTGGAATTGGAGCTGCAGCTGCGGCCTACACCACCGCCACAGCAACATGGGATCTGAGCCATGTCTGAGACCAGCGCCACAACTCACAGCCACACCGGATCCTTAACCCACTAAGCAAGGCCAGGGATCGAACCTACATCTGCATGGATGTTAGTCAGATTCGTTTCTGCTGAGCCATGACAGGAACTCCTGGGGTCTCTTCACTATGAGGGCGCTGATCCCACTTACAAGGGCTCCACCCTCATGATCTTATCACCCCAGAGGCCCCATCCTCCAAAACCATCACTGGGGAGTTCACGTTGTGGCTCAGGGGTAATGAACCCAACTAGTAGCCTGGAGAATGCAGGTTTGATCCCTGGCCTCGCTCAGTGGGTTAAGGATCCAGTGTTGCCATGAGCTGTGGTATAGGTTGCAGACATGACTCGGATCCTGAGTTGCTGTGGCTGTGGTGTAGGCTGGCAGCTGCAGCTCCAATTCAACCCCCTAGCCTGAGAACTTACATATGCTGCAAGTTCATCCCTAAAGAACAAAAAAAAAAAAATAAAAATAAAAAAAATTAAACAAAACCAAAAAAACCCCCATCACTTCAGTGATTAGGTTCCAACATATGAATTCAGGGGACACAAACATTCAATCTTTGGCAATCTCCAAACCTATCTTCGAGATAACATTTAAACTATTTTCTATTCCCTGAGAATAAAACCCAAGAAATGCCCCAGTCTCTCCTCTCTAGGTTTTTGCCTAGCTCATTACTTATGCAATGATACCTTCCTAATTCCCTCTCTCCCTTTGCTGGAAAAGAAATCTCTCTCTTCTCTGAAACCAAAAGTCACCTTGATTTTGATCATCATAGCAACCTTGCATGGATGTTAGAGCCAGAATTGCCTCACCCAAGGTCCCACGCTGGCTGTGAGTGAAATGAAATTAACTTCAGGGTCTCAACTGCAGACCTTTCCCTTTGCATCATACTTCCTTATCGTGAGCACATGAGAGCAGATTAATTCTGTAACTGTAATCACAAAACAAGACCATAGGACCCAGGACCAGTCAGCTTTGGCAAGGGGTCAGGAGTCAGAGAGACCGGAATGTAGATGTTCCGAGAGCAGGGCAAGTTAGCGAGGATGCTTAAAAGGCTGGTGTCGGGGAGGTGCTCGTCTTGGCTGGCATTCGTCCTCTGCACAGTAAATAAAGCACTCGTTCTAAAATCCGATCAGGAAATGTACTCGTGTCTTTCCCAAGCTAAAGATCCTTTTGAAGGACCCTCCACTGCCTTCAAAATAAAGCCAAAAATCAAAGAGTTCCTATTGTGGCTCTGTGCATTAAGAACTCGACAAAGTGTCCGTGAGGGTTAGCGTTCAATCCCTGAACTCGATTTGTGGGTTGTAGGATCTGGCATTGCCACAGACTATGGCGTAGGTCACAGATGCAGCTCAGATCTGGTGTTGCTGTGGCTGTGGTGTAGGCCAGCAGCTGCAGCTCCAATCCAACCCGTAACCCAAGAACTTTCATATGCTGTTGGTGTAGGCATAAAAGAAAAAAATTTTTTTGCTACAATTTTTGTTTTTGTTTTTTTTGTCTTTTTGCCTTTTCTAGGGCTGCTCCCTCGGCATATGGAGGTTCCCAGGCTAGGGGTCTAATCAGAGCTGTAGCCACCGGCCTTCGCCAGAGCCACAGCAACGCCAGATCCGAGCCGCGTCTGTGACCTACACCAGAGCTCACGGCAATACCGGATCCTTAACCCACTGAGCAAGGCCAGGGTCGAACCCGAAACCTCATGGTTCCTAGCTGGATTCATTAACCACTGAGTGACGACAGGAACTCCAAAAGAAAAAAAAATTAAAGTCCAAATCCCAATTCAAGGTCCTTTTTACCGTGGCCTCTGTTTTCCTCTACAATTTCACATCATGTACCACTGCCACTCCTGACCCTCCATCCCCACCAGTAACACGGGTGATCGGTGCTGCAATTCAGTACAGAGGTGAGTGAGACTGTGACCTGGCCTCCCAGACAGATGCCATCGCTCCTGGCGCCCGACGGAGACAGAGGCCATGGTGGCACAGGGATCAGTGCTGTAATTGTCAAGTTCTGGGTGTCGTGGAAACTCACAGGAAGGACACCTGGTCATGTCGAGGAGCTCAGGGGAAGACTTTCCAAAGGGAGTGATACCTGGGCTAAAAGCTAGATGATGGTAAGAGATGAAGAGGGCTAGGAGAGAGTGTGTCAAGCAAACGGAATGGAGTATGTGGGTGCGGGATGCCAACAAAGACACCGAGTTCAGGAACCAAAGAAGGAAGGGGTATCGGGGGGAGGTTAAGAGAGGAAGTCAGGTCTGGGCAGGGCCCCTCATGCTAGGCTCCTAAGCCCTGCAAAGGAGTCTCGACCATGCCTCGAAGGCTATGGGAAACCTGGGAAGGGTTTTCAACTTAAACTGAGGTCAACAGGAAGTAAGGAGAAAGAAAGGGAGGGCTTGAGTGAAAAAGAGATCAGATCTAGCTTCTGTTAGCTTTGCTCAGTCAATAACCATTTGTTGAAAGCAATGGCACAAAGCTCTAAGCTAAACCTGGTGGGGAATACACAGAAAAGAACATTCAGAGCTTCCCCTTAAAAACTCACAGTCTGCTGTGGCTCAGCAGTATCTGTGAGGACTCGGGTTCAATCCCTGGCCTCGCTCCTTGGGTTAAGGATGCAGCACTGTCATGAGCTGCAGTGTAGGTCACAGATGTGGCTCAGATCTGCTGTGTCTGTGGCATCAGCTGGCAGCTGCAGCTCCAATTCAACCCCTAGCCTGGGAACTTCCCTAAGTCACTGGTGTGGCCAAATAAAAAACCAAACAACAACAACAACAACAAAAAAAAAACACCACAGCAAACTCACAGTCCAGGAAAAGAGTTAAGATAGACCAAATGAAAACAAAAACATATATAATGGGGAGTTCCCATCATGGCTCAGCAGAAATGAATCTGACTGGTATCCATGAGGATACAGGTTTGATCCATGGCCTCGCTCAGTGGGTTAAGGATCTGGCATTGCCGTGAGCTGTGGTGTAGGTTGCAGATGCAGCTGGGATCCAGTGTTGCTGTGGCTGTGGTGTAGGCCAGTGGCTATATATCCAAGTTGACACCTAGCCTAGGAACCTCCATATGCCATGGGTACGGCCCTAACAAGAAAAATATATATAGATAATATATATAATGGAATACTCCTCAGCCATAAAAAGAATGAAATAATGCCATTTGCAGCAATATGGATTGACTTAGAGATTACTGTTCTAAGTAAAGTCAAAGACAAATATCATATGATATCACTTTATATGTGGAATCTAAAAAACTGATACAAATGAACTTATTTATAAATAGAAACAGACTCACAGACATAGAAAACAAACTTATGGTTACCAAAGGGGAAGAGGGAAGGGAAAAACTAGGAGTTTGAGATGAGCAGGTACAGACTACTGTATATAAATAGATACACAACAAGGTCCTATTGCATAGTACAGGGAACTATATTCAATTTCTTGTAATAAACTATAATGGGGAAGACTCTAAAAAAAATAACGTATGTATGTATGTATAACCGAATCACTTTGCTGTATACCAGAAACAACCACAACAGTGTAAATCAACTATACTTCAATAAAACAGCAACAACAAAATGAACAAAAACAACCCCATACCAGGCAGAGTACTAAAACCATGATAAATAAAAGTACAATTAATTGTTAGCTGAATTCAAGAAAAAGAGCAATTCTTGGAGTTCCCTGTTGGCTCAGTAGGTTAAGGATCCAGCATTGTCTCTGCTGTGACTGAAGTCGTTGTTCTGGTGCGACTTTGATCCCTGGTCTGGGAACTGCCACATGCTGTGGGCAGGACCAAAAAAAAAAAAAAAGAAAGAGCAATTCAGTTCAGCTGGAGCATCATCAAAGATCTCATGAAGAAGATGCTCTTTGAGGCTAGGCTGGAGAACAGGAAAGGTTTCAATCAGTAGTGATGGGATTCAAGAAGGGGAGGCACTGAGAAGGTCAGGAGTGGGAAGAAGAAAGCAGGGGAGCTGGGATGAGCCCCTTAGACTGCTTCCCAACAGGATGGGGGAGGAGGATACTGAGAGTTAAAGTGGGCAGGTTGAAGCCAGAGTCCCAAGGGCCCCAAACGCCCGGACAAGGAACTTGACCTTAACTCTGCAAGCAATGGAAAGCACCAAAAGTTTGTAAGATCAGAAGAGCCAAAATAAGAACTTGAAACTAATTGGCAGGGGTATCTATCAACAAGGGTTACTCAACTGAGATTTGTGAATGCATTCTCTGTGCTCTGTGAATTCTACAATAGTTTTGAAATTATGTTTTTATCCTTTTTTTTCTCCTCTCTTTTTATGGCTGCACCTGTGGTGTATGGAAGTTTCCCAGGCTGGGGGTCAAATTGGAGCTGCAGCTGCCAGCCTGCATCGCAGCCGCAGGAATGGGGGATCCAAACCGAGTCTGCGACCTGCACCACAGCTCATGGCAACACCAGATCCTTAACCCACTGAGCAAGGCCAGGGATCGAACCTGTGTCCTCATGGATGCTAGCTGGATTCTTAACCTGCTGAGCCACAGCAGGAACTGCCCTGTGTTTTTATTCTAATGAGAATCTTAAACTATTTTAATATTCTGGAGTATTTGAATGATCGCATTATATAAAAAAATCTTTGGCGTTCCCGTCGTGGCGCAGTGGAAACGAATCCGACTAGGAATCGCGAGGTTGCAGGTTAGACCCCTGGCCTCACTCAGTGGGTTAAGGATCCAGTGTTGCTGTGAGCTGTGGTGTAGGTCGCAGACACGGCTTAGATCTGGCATTGCCTTGGCTGTGGTGTAGGCCGGCAGCTGTAGCTCTTATTTGACCCCTAGCCTGGGAAGCTCCACATGCCACAGGTGTGGCCCTAAAAAGCCAAAAAAAAAAAAAAAAAAGAATTCTTCCACTCAAGTTCAATGTCCATTCCTTTACTTAAAATATTAATTGAGGGAGTTCCCGTCGTGGTGAAGTGGTTAACGAGTCCGACTAGGAACCTTGAGGTTGCAGGTTCAGTCCCTGCCCTTGCTCAGTGGGTTAACGATCCGGCGTTGCCGTGAGCTGTGGTGTAGGTCGCAGACGCGGCTCGGATCCCGCGTGGCTGTGGCTCTGGCGTAGGCCGGTGGCTGCAGCTCCGATTCAGCCCCTAGCTTGGGAACCTCCATATGCCGCGGGAGCGGCCCAAGAAATAGCAACAACAACAACAACAACAACAACAAAAAAAACAAAAGACAAAAAAAATTAATTGAGCCCTTACTATGTGTCAGACACTTTCTAAGCACTGAGTATACAGCAGTAGACAAAATAGATAAAAGTCTCCCTCTACAAATGTGAACACTAACTGGATATTCATCAATATTAAGAAAATTTTTTAGGTGTAATCATTGTAGATGGTTGTGTTTTTAAAGGAGTTCTTTATCCTTTAGAGATACATACTGAAATGTTATGTTTAAATTTACATGGTGTTTAGGACTTGCTTCATGACGGTCCAGTAGGGGAGTGGGGATAGAGGAAAGTGGGTATAGGTGGAATAAGATTGCTCAGGAAGTTGATAGTGGTCGTAGCTGGGCAACGGATACAAAAAGGTTCATTGCGGAGTTCCCCGGTGGCTCAGTGGGTTAAGGATCCAGTGTTGTCACTGCTGTGGCACAGTTTCCATGACTAGCCCAGGAACTTTTGTATGCTGCAAGTGCAGCCAAAAACAAATTCATTGTGCTCTTCTCCCTTACTTTTATGTATGCTTGATATTTTTTGCAAGAAAGAAAGAGAGAGGGAGGGAGGAAAGAAGGAAAGAAAGAGAGGAAAGAAAGGAAAGGAAAGAAAGGAAAGGAAAGGAAAGGAAAGAAAGGAAGAAAGAAAGGAAGGAAGGAAGGAAGGAAGGAAGGAAAGAAGGAAGGAAGGAAAGAAAGAAAGAAAGAAAGAAAGAAAGAAAGAAAGAAAGAAAGAAAGAAAGAAATGAAAGAGAAAGAGAAGAAAGAAAGAAGGAAAGAAAGAAAGAACTAACGAACCTCTGCCCTTATGGAGTTTACTTTCTGGCATTCAAATCTGTGCTTATGATGGCATTAATACCGAGTTAAGGCAATACGATGTCATCAACACCAGAGAAGCACAGAAATTGCAAAGCAGGTTATATGAAGATGAATGAGGAAATCAAGGTCTTACCTGGCACGTGGAAGTGTAGGCAACCTGGATTCCAAAGAACCACTTGGAGACATGAAACCTCTCAGGGGTTCATGGCTCCTGAGTATTCTGTCTCTACATTTTAACTTGGAACTGTTCAATAGCAACTAAAAAAGAAAGCATTAAACATTTTTGTGTTAGAATTATGAGCTATACCATTCGCTGACAGTTTCAAGAGGGTTTATTGTTAAATAAATAATGTGGCAGAACTCAAAAAGTGGCTCACCACACTCAAAATTAAAAGAATTCATCTAATAGCAAAGGAAACAAAATGAACAAACTCACCTTTCTAACACTAGTTTCAGTAAAACAATACACTGTCAATTAATGTATTTAGTTTCATGAGTTTTACATGTCTATTTTTCAAACATTTTATTTTTTAATTTATTTTTTAATTTTTCTGCTTCTTAGGGCCATACCTGCAGCATATGGAGGTTCCCAGGCTAGGGGTTGAACCGGAGCTGTAGCTGCCAGCTTACACCATGGCCACAGCAACGTGGGATCCGAGCTGCGTCTGTGACCTACACCACAGCTCATGGCAACACCAGATCCTTAACCCACTGAGTGAGTCCAGGGATCGAACCAGCAACCTCATGGTTCCTAGTAGGATTCATTTCCACTGCGTCACAATGGGAACTCCCGCATGTCTGTTTTTTAATGTAAAATGTTTTAGTCATATTTGCCCCTGTGTATCTGCAGGGGATTGATTCCAGGACCCCTATGGATACCCAAATCTGCAGATGCTCCCTTATATAAAATGGTGTATGGAGTTCCCGTCATGGCTCAGTGGTTAACAAATCCGACCAGGAACCATGAGGATGTAGGTTTGATCCCTGGCCTCGCTCAGTGGGTTAAGGATCTGGCGTTGCCGTGAGCTGTGGTATAGGTCGCAGATGCGGCTCGCATCCCGAGTTGCTGTGGCTGTGGCTGTGGCTGGTGGCTACAGCTCCGATTTGACCTCTAGCCTGGGAACCTCCATATGCCAAGGGAGCGGCCCTAGAAAAAGCAAAAAAAAAAAAGTATACTATTTACATACAACCTACTCACATCCTCCTGTATACCTTAAACCATCACTAGATTACTAATAGTACCCAATACAATGCAAATATCATGTAAATAGTTATAAATACAATGTGAAAGCTTTGTGGATATTTGCCTGTGTGCGACAAATTCAAGTTTTGCTTTTTGCAATTTTCCGGAAATTTTTTGAATATTTTTGATCCAAGTTTGGTTGGCTCATGGATGTGTAATCTGGAGATGCAAAACCCTTAGATATGGAACATGCAGATGTGGAGGGCTGACCATATATAGTGTTAGAACTACTCATAATTAAGTTTATGCTTACATGTATTTAAATTAAATGTATTGCATCAACACTGAAGGACCATAGGACTTTCTCCTCCTGGTGTAAAGTCAGTGTTGTTTTCAGGGACACAGAGAGAATGATTATGATGTTACAAAAACCCAGGTGAGACAACTGCTTCAATAGGATGTTGGCAGTACAGTTGAAAATAAAAAATTGGATTCAGGAGATATTTTGGAGGTGAATTTACCCCTTCTGGAGGATTGAAAACAATGGAGATAAGGAAAGTAAATGAAAAATATTTGTGTACAAGACTAAGGAAATTCTCTTCTCAAAAATTTGAGGTGGGTTTGCAAAATTCGTTTTGAACATGTTGCACTTGAAAAGCCAGCATGGTAGCAAACTGGAGAGATGAAACTTGGCAGAACTAGAAGACACACCCATCCCACTATATTTGGGCCCGGTGGCCTCTGCACTCATCACACAGTACATCAATCAGGCTGAGGATAGAAACCACACACAGAGCCTGTAGCAAGGCCAGTTCCCCAGGACCAGAGATCCCCTGTCAGCTGAACCAAGCCCTGAAGTGGAAGATGCCGTGGCCAGCAGGACCCATGGCCAGGACCATGCATGGGATGGGACCAGGGGCCCCAGGGCTCCCCCTCACCCTGCTCCAAGCCAAGGGAGTTGCTGTCGTGGTTCTAGCCACCAGTTTTGCAAGCTGTCCCTCGAAACCAATTGTATCTGCCTCCAGTTTTTTGGTTCAGATTCCATACGGTAAACAACCAAAAAAAAAAAAAAAAGTTTCCGGTTTGGAAATTAGAGACCATCTGTTTCTCATTCTCTTTCTCTTCTCTGGATTTATTTTATTCTCTTCCCTCCCTCTCCCCCACCCGAAGAACACACAGCTCAGCTGGGAACATAGCTGCGTGACCTCATTTGACTACCTTCGCTTTAATGACATTGTTGGGTTTGTTACTGGAATGAAACTAGAGAATTCCTTCTGTTCCCACTTAAAATAAGGCTTCTTGCATTGTTTACTTTAAAGTTTTTTTTTTTTTTCATGAAAATGAAGTTCTCTACTTCACTTCTAAATAAATCTAAATAATAAAGAAAAAATCATGTGTGATTAATCCACATGTGATGTTGTCGAGGCAATGCACCCACTCCATCTTAATGTCTCGTTAACGGACTCCTTAAAATGTAACCAAAGGATAATAGTTGACTTTTACATCTGTTAAAGATAAAAGTGAAATGTTGAACTCACTATATTGGAGGCAGCAACCGTGTTGCCAGAAGGCTTCTCTCCTGGGATACAGAAGTGGGCAGGCTTGCTTCAGAGGATGGCTCTGGTTCCCCGGAGTCTGGTGTTACAGGTCCCTCTTGTGTTGGTTGTTAACATCGTCTTGCTTCTGTCCCTGGAACTTGATGTTTCTACACCTGAGTTCATTAGCTTCTTACAACCAATATCCCGTCATCTTCACCGTCATTATCTCCGTCACCACCATCATCCTCACTGTCATCGTCTGCATCAGTATCACGGACAAACAGTGTGCTTTAGTTCAAAACTATATGTTTTGGAACCAAACAGTTCTGAATTTGAATTCTTCCCTCTCCTGGTGAATTACTTGCCCCTTGAGGTGTCCGTTTCTGCCTTGATTAAGTAAAAGTGATTCTGATACCCACATAACTGTTTTCAGGAGAAACTGGGATAAAGCACTGTTGGGCGGCACCCTGCAGGCCTGCAAGCCCTGGAGTGTGCCCAGCCTCTAGCCAAAGAAAGAGCCTGGAGACAGCGACAGAGACATTGATGGCTTATTAGACGGGGAACTTACCTGTCTGAAGCAGGGTCCTAGAGTGTCATCCCATCACGTGCATCAGACGGCGGGCAGGAATGGCAGCAGTCGCCACTACTCCTACCATTTATAGGGGAAATTGATGTCGGGTTGGCTCATCAATTACCATAGCACCAGCAGCTGGGGCGGGGGCAAGCACAAAAGCAGTTACTAACTGAGCCCCATAATGAAGAGGATCGAAGCAGGGATTGGTCGAGCAGGGAATGTACACAGAGCAAGAGAACAGCAATCTTGAATGGCCTGAGTATACGAGTATGCAAATTATCCAATCTTGGGGCTCAGAAGTTATTACTCCCTTGGAGTTCCTGTTGTGGCGCAGCGGTAATGAACCCAACTAGTATCCATGAGGATGCGGGTTCGATTCCTGGCATCATTCAGTGGGTTAAGGATCCAGTATTGCTGTGAGCCATGGTGTGGGTCGAAGACCCCGCTCGGATCCTGTGTTGCTATGGCTGTGGTGTGGGTCCACAGCTACAGCTCCGATTTGACCCCTAGCCTGAGCTTCCATATGCTGCAGGTACAGCCCTAAAAAGACCAAAAAAAGAAAAAAAAGATGTAATTGAAGCATATTGGATATGTTGGGAACATAGGTTTGAGTAATCTTTAAGCTAGTTACATAGTAACAAAGCAACCAAACGTAAAAAAAATTGAAAATTAGTCAGTGGTATTGTTTTTGCTCATCATTTTGCCCAGCAGGGGACCCATTGCTCACTTCCTATTTTCCCAATACTGTCACCACTCTGGAAAGCAGAAGGACCTATTTTTTATTCTAGTTGTTGACATTTGGCAAGTGGCTCTTTGTTCTGTCCTGCAACCTTGCTCATAGTAAGTCCTCAGATCAAATACAAACACATTTTCTTGATATTAGTCAGGAGAGTTGTGTGGACAAAAGTATTCACCAAGGCCTTAGTGCTTATACATAATTATGCTCCTGCTCAAAAAAAAAAAGCATTGCTCCTTCCTCTGAATTCATGTAGAACCTATGAAAAAAAAAAAATCATTTAGCCCTTAGGTAAATCATCTTGTTCTATCTTAGGCATCTCCAAAATCCTTGGGGCTGTCTCAATTCCTCTTTGAATTTCTACCAACAAGCATGGGCTTAACCACAAAGTCAACTTTAATAAATATTTATTAAATTAAATTGAATTGTGTGTCTTATTTGCCTAAGGAGACTGGAAATGTTTCAAAGACAGGAACTTTATTCTCTACTTATTTATACCTCTTTTCTTCTCTAACCCCACCATGGTGCTCAAGAAATGATCAATAAATATTCGATACTTGGTAATATTTACAGTAAGCAGTAGAACAAAGAAGACCTAGAATTCCAGAGCTGAAAGAAATCGTCAGTCCAGGCCTGAATTCTGTGACAATGGCCCTGTCATTCTCCCTTTGTCAGCTCAATCCTCATCCCTGGGACTGAATTGCTAACCAAGGCCACTGGTTCAGAAAGAAAGTCTTCTTGGAGTTCCCATTATGACTTAGCAGGTTATAAACCCGACTAGCATCCATGAGGATGCATTTTGATCCCAGGCCTCTCTCAGTGGGATAAGGATCCAGCGATCACAGATGAAGCTCCAATCTGGTGATGATATGGCTGTGGTGTAGGCCAGTAGCTGCAGCTCCAATTTGGCCCCTAGCCTGGGAACTTCCATATGCCACAGGCACGGCCCTAAAAAGAGCAAAAAAAGAAAGTTGTCTTTGTATTGAGCTACAATTTGTTTGCCTTAAGCTTTCATTTTTCCATCTAAAAACACATCCATTGGAGGAATGCAAAACACATTTTTTTAAAAATGTAGTTTATTGAAGTATAGTTGATTTACAATGTTGTATTAGCGTCTGGTGTACAGCAAAGTGATTCATTATACATATGTGTAGTCTTTTCCATATTCTTTTCCATATGTGTTTATCATAGGATGTTAAATATAGTTTCCTGTGCTATACAGTAGGACCCTGTCTATCCATTCTATGTGTAATAGCCTGCCTCTGCTAATCCCAGACTCCCAATCCATCCCTCCCCCACCCCCTTAGCAACCACAAGTCTGTTCTCCATGTCTGTTAGTCTGTTCCTCTTTCTTGATAAGTTCAATAGGAGTACAAAACACTTGAAACCCACTATCCGCATGACAGTCCATCATCTACTCAAAGGCAGCTTTTTTTTTTTTTTTTTGTCTTTTTAAGATGCCATCTGAGGCATGTGGAGGTTCCCAGGCTAGGATTCCAATTGGAGTTGTAGCTGCTGGCCTATGCCACAGCCACAGCAATGCTGGATCTGAGTTGCATCTTCAAGCTACACCACAGTTCACGGCAATGCTGGATCCTTAACCCACTGAGCAAGTCCAGGGATCGAACCTGCATCCTCATGGATGCCAGTCAGATTCTTTTCCACTGAGCCATAATGGGAACTCCAGATAGCTCTTAAATCTATTTTTTTCCATGATGAACACTTCAGTTCATTGCATGACACAATTTTAGTTTCTTTGTCATCCAGATCTCTGAGTCTTCTCTTGGTTTTTCACTTGGAAATGGTTAGAACGATCATTCTTTTTAATTGAGCATTTACTGTGTTGCAGGCATTGTGAATTGCTTGCCAGCATTGTCTCTTTGAATTCTCCTGAACTCATGAGGTAGGTATTAGGATCACAGGTGAGGAGGCTGAGGCTTAGTGAGGATAAGTCACTTGCCTAAACAGTAAAGAGCAGAGCTGGGACAGGATCCAGAAATATCTGATCCCCAGCCCCACGCCCATTTTCACTATACTTCACTGCCTCCTTAGGCGAAATGGAATCAGTCTGCTCAGACCTGAGTTCATTTTTCATCTGGACTTGACTTTGTGCCTGTTTTCCCCAAGTTCCACATCCTCTCTCCTTCGCATCGTTAAAGAAATCTACTTGCCTCTTAGTGTTGATGAATTTTTTTTCCCCTCTAGATGTTCCAGTTACTCTGGCAACACGGCCAAAGAAATAAAGAAAGTGAGAAGGTGCCTGCAAAGTTAGGGGAAAGCCACTGGGACACAACTCATGAGATCAAATTCCAGGTCATGGTGACCAAACGCTACCAGGAGAACTAAAACTGGGTTTAAAGAGGCAAAAACCAAACCAAAGCAATGCCAAAGCTGTACGTCATGCCAAGTGTTACTATCCAAAGGTGAGGTGAGAAATGAGACTTAACGATCATAAAGATTGGAAATGGAGTGTGCGGTGGGGCAGGGCGAGACGTGCAGGAGAGAGACTAAACAGAGGAAGGGTGACAGAATCTCCTATTTCTAGGACAGAGGTGGGGGCTCAGAGTCAGATCTGATCATCTAAGGACCTCGGGCAAGTCTGAATAGAAATAGGGAAGCTGTGTTTTTGTTTTGGGTTTGGGTTTTTTTTTTTTTTTTTTTTTTGTCTTTTTGCTATTTCTTGGGCCGCTCCCGCGGCATATGGAGGTTCCCAGGCTAGGGGTCGAATCGGAACTGTAGCCACCGGCCTACGCCAGAGCCACAGCAACGCGGGATCCGAGCCGCGTCTGCAACCTACACCACAGCTCACGGCAACGCTGGATCCTTAACCCACTGAGCAAGGGCAGGGACCGAACCCGCAACCTCATGGTTCCAAGTCGGATTCGTTAACCACTGCGCCACGACGGGAACTCCGGGTTTTGTTTTTTTTTTTTTGAACTTAGTTTTAGTTGTAGATTTTTCTCCCCTCCAGAGCGCTTCTGAAATGCCTACTCAAATAATTCATATTTTCAACAACTGATTCTTTTGGCAAAAGCAGGACACCCAGGTGCCATTGTGTAGACTGAACTCTGTGGCCTCTCCACTGGGGAGTGTAGCTGTTGTCAGGTTTATCGCGGGGCTGCTGCCTTGCAAACACTGGGAGGGAAGAGGGAGCTTTTCTTTCTCCTGCTTTTTTAAAAATAGTGACATCTTTGACCTACATCCAGCATTCTAGGCGACACTTATGTGCCAAGTGTTCAAATTTAATGGAGAAGTTGGGATGAGGTAAATGGGAAAACAGCAGAGAGAGAGAGCAGGGAGGAGGGAGAGAGAAGAGAGAGAAAGATGTTCTAATCCATAATATTATCAAATAGGTATTGTATTTTTTATTGTGGTAAAATATGACCCAAAATATACATGAAATACATACAATGTGAAATATGCATAACATAAACATTCATGACGTTTTTGACCATTTAAAAGTATACAGCTCTGGAGTTCCCGTTGTGGCACAGCAGAAACAAATCCGACTGGTATCCATGAGGATGTGGGTTCATGAGGACGGCCTCACTCGGTGGGTTAAGGATCCGGCATTGCCGTGACCTGTGGTGTAGGTCGCAGGCATGGCTCGGATCCTGAGTTGCTGTGGCTGTGGTGTAGGCTGGCAGCTGTAGCTCCGATTCCACCCCTAGCCTGGGAACTTCCATATGCCGAGGGTGCATCCCTAAAAAGAAAAAAAAAAAAAATCAGAATAAAATGTACAGTTGAATGACATTAAATATTTGTCATTTGGTGGTGCAACCATCACTACCAGCTTCACCCCCAGAATGTTTTCATCTTCTCTGACTGAAGCTCTGCATGCAATAACATTGAACAGTAGCTCCCCTCTCCCCCCCATCCCAGGCCCTTGCCATCTCCATTCTATTTTCTGTCTGTGAATTTGACATTCTTGGTACCTCATAAATGTGAAGTTGCACAGTATTTGTCTTTTTGTGTCTGACTTACCTCACTTAGCATAAGATCTTCAATGTTCCTCCATACTGTAGCACGCGTTAGGCTTTCCTTCCTCTGAAAGGCTGACTGGTATTCCATCTTATGTAGGTACCACTTTTTCTTTATACCTTCATCCATAGCATGTCCTTTTTCGAGGCAGATAAACACTGACCTAAATATTAGCAGCGGGGATTCCCTGAAGCAAGCAGAACCACTCTGCGGGATGTGGAGGAAGAGACCTGTTGTAGGGGTTGGAGATACCCAGCGGGCGAAGGTGTCTGTGGAAGGTTCTCCTCTGGGGAGGGGGCTCCAAGTTGCAGAAGGTCAGCAGGGCAGGCAGTTGAGAAGCAAAGCTGGGTGGGAGGTGGGGTAACAGGAATCCATAGGAAGAAACTAGAACCCCTGAGGACAGAGGGGCGCCTAAGCACAAGAAAAAGTAGACCCCATATTCATGCCCCCCACCTCTATTTCCAATAGTGTGGGAAGAAGCTGGTGCCTTTTTCCTGGAAACTGTAGACCTGCCCAGCAGGGGACTCAGAGAAGCTGAAGAGGATGAGCCAGTGGGACTTGGAGGGTCCGTGGCTCCACCACTGCCCCGGGGGGATAAGAGAAGCCAGCAGATGAGTAGCAACTCAGAAAACGGGTGCCTCATCTGAGGTCTCACACCCAGCCTTCCTAGAAGAATCACTACGGCTTCCCTTCCACTTTCCAAATTTCATGCAAATTTCCCTTGAGGCCAGCCTAACCCGGAAGCATGTGGGGAAGGGAATTCTGGGAAACATGGATTCTCCTTACTAAAGTTGACCCAGTGCAAAACCAGCACAGTGCAGTTCCCGCTGTGGCTCAGTGGTAACAAACCCGACTAGTATCCGTGAGGATGTGGGTTCAATCCCTGGCCTTGCTCAGTGGGTTAAGGATCCAGTGTTGCCATGAGCTGTGATGTAGGTCACAGATGTGGCTTGGACCTGGCGTGGCTGTGGCATAGGCTGGCAGCTGTAGCTCTGATTCGACCCCCAGCCTGGGAATGCCCATATGCTGCAGGTGTGGCCCTAAAAAGCAAAAGCAAACAAACAAAAACAAAAACAACACAATTATCTTACAAGCTACTTAGAGATGATTATTTCAATGTATCAAATTCCAATTTCTTCTGATGCTCTCAACAGTTCATTGCTTCCACAAGTCTGAACTGGATCCCATGTCCTTCTCTTTTGCTGTGGAACAGTTGGGTATTGGGACATCTAGGTGATAGCATAAGAGTCTCAACTATTACGACTAAATCATAATAAAACAAACAGACCTTCTTTGTAGATCAACTATATTTCATAATTAAACAAAGTAAAGAAAAACAGACCCTCCATCAGTGTTTTGATCACATGAAAGACTGAAATGGGGAAGATTCAGCAACCTCCGGCACATTCCAAAGCCCTGGATGCCTGGTATTGCATCGGAACCTTTGTCTCTGCTCCCAGGTCCAATGAGTGGGAACCATCACCACCGAGATCATGGCTCTTCACGGTTCTGGTTGAGAGTGAGGCTGTCAGCGCCTGTGAAAGTGTCCAGACCAAGAGATAGTGATGTGTGTGTGTGTGTGTGTGTGTGTGTGTGTGTGTGTGTGTGTGTAGACGTGTGTGTTGGAAGTGGGAGGGCTGTGAGAAAAGGATTCAGAGAAAGTCTCATTCCCCTGGGGGTTGGCTCACCCCAGGAAACAAGCAGAAAGCCTTTCCACTTATCAATCACCCCCCTCTCCTCAAGGGGAGATGTTCTAGTGACACCAACTGGGCCACCGAACAGTGATGATTCTTATAGTTCTTGGCTGTGACCCACTTGTTACCTCTGCCTGCCCGGGGGCCCGCCTGGCCTACAAACCCCAGGAGCTGACAGCCTGAGGTCTGCGTGGCTCCTACTGCATAACAGCTGCATCATGACCATTTTCCAGCTTGTTAGTGGCCTTCCTGGAGGGAAGCTGAGAGAAGAGACAGAAACTCCAGCCTCAGACAAATACCATATGATATCACTTATATCTGGAATCTAATATATGGCACAAATGAACCTTTCCACAGAAAAGAGAATCAGGGACATGGAGAACAGACTTGTGGTTGCCAAGGGGGAGGGGGAGGGAGTGGAAAGGATGGGGAGTTTGGGGTTGGTAGATGCAAAACATTACATTTAGAATGGATAAGCAATGAGGTCCTACTGTTCAGCTTCTTGGACAGGGTAATATCTGAGTTCAGCCTACTTTTGTGTTCTTACGGTGTCGACTGAAAAAAAGAGACAAAAAAATTTTCTCTAAATATTTTTTTTTCTATTTAAAAGTTGAGAACTCTGTGTTATTCAGCAGACATTCTGAAGACTTAGGCCGGAGACATCACCCCTCAGATAGCTCTGAGGGACAGCTCCAAAGAGGTGAGGGAGGAGGAGTCAGGCTATATAGGAGATTTTGCAATGAAAACCAGGTAGTTGGAACATCCAAAGATTACTGTTAGTTAAATTAAAAACAAACACCTCAAAGGAATGAATTTAGCTCTTTTCTATGTCTGGGAGAATGCAAGAGTCTGGGCTTAATGAAGTTATTCCTTTGATAGGCACTCCGATTATCTAAGACTAGTGTCCACTTCTTTTCCATCCTGGAGCCCCTCAGGGTGCAGGGTTGGCGGAGGCTCCCATGGCTGACCCCTTGATAATGGGCAGCCTGTTTGTCTCTGTCCAGAATTCCCTCAGGGCTCGCCAACTGGGCAGCTGATGGCTTGATGGCCACAACATCCTTTGCTAATATGGCAGGAACATTCTTTGTCCACAGCTATGAATGCGACTGCCGAGGTGCTGCCGAGGGGTGTGTTCAGTTATCTATTGCTATGTAATAAACTGCTCCAAGAACTCAGTGGGTAGGAATGACAGCTGTTTATTTGCTCCTGATTCTGAAATTTGGGCAGCACTTGGCAGGGATGACTTGTCTTGCTCCTGGGGTATTGGTGGAAGGTCCAGGACAGCCTCAGTCACATGTCCAATGCCTTAGCTGGCGAGGCTGGAATGGCTGGGGGCTGGCTGTGTCTCTCTTGCTTTTATCCCCCGGAGCTGCACTCTCGCCATATGGCCTCTTTCTCCAGCAGCATAATCAGACTTTTTTATGTGGTGGCTGGCTTCCCAGAGGGTGAAAGTGGAAGCCACCAGTCAGAAGGTCTGGGACTAGGCTTGACACAGTGTCACTTCCACCACCTTCTACTGGTCACAGATAGCAAGACCAGCCCAGATACAATGGAATGGGAATTAGGTTCCACCTCTTGATGGGCTGGTAGGAAATATTGGTGGCTTCTCTACAACAGGAGAAGAAAATGTGAATAAGACCTCCTTTCTTTTCGAAAGGAGGGCATGGTCTCACCTACCTGTGGAATAAGATAGACACACACTTTGAACAGAGAGTAAAAAAAATCCCTGAGCTGCGTCAGCTCCCTTGGAAAACAACATGCCAGACTTGATCTCTATGAGGTCCTGTGTCCATCTATTGGTTTAGGAAGATTTCTAGTTACTTTTGCCTCTCAGGGTAACAGAATCCTTCCCTTGGGAATGTTTGGAGCACTGAAAGAAAAGAGAGCTGAGATTCATTGTGTATACCAAACAGGGTTATACGAACTGTGCTCTTTTAGTATGCACCTGATGCTTGTTTAATAAATTCTTGTACGCATTTGGTTTGAGCATTATTTTCCTTTTTATCACGTAGCCAGGTTGTAAGGGAGCAGCTAATTTTTGCCGCCTTTAAAATTCCTTGGTGGCTCTGATTTGCTCCAAAAGGACCTTGGAGTTGTGTGAGGCTGATTCGGCTCAGCCAGTTTACAAATTACAGCCTCTGCTTTTCACACCTCGGGCTCTGCAATCTCCAGCCACCTCCTCCACTCCTTTGCCATCATCAGACATTCGGCTCCTAAAGTGGATTTCACCTGGGTGCAAGAGTGACCCCTTGCGGTTTGCCCTGAGCCCTGCATGCCTCCGGACTGGCTTCCATCCTCGGAGGAGTCTGCCTCTTTCTTCCTGGACAGGATGCCACCAGTCTGTTGGAGGCGTAAATGGAAAAGAACAGTCTGCTTTGCCAAGGGAATGTGTCTATGTAGAAACACACAGCTCAACACAACTGCTGCACGCAGAGGGAAATCGCAGCCCTGCCAGCCCCAAAGCCTGCTCGCAGCTCCTCCCCACGCTCCTTTGCCTCCCAATGGCGGGAGCTGCTACCCTTATTTCAATCACAGCTGAACGATTATTTTGGAAAAGAAGAGCACAGGCCTGCAGCAGCCATCTGATCAAAGAGCTTATTTATATACTTGAGCAAAAATGAAAATTGCTGGCACAGTTGTCCTCAGGGATTTAAAAGCCAAGGGTGAAATGTTAATGATGTTCATGTTTTCAAAGAGGTTTTATCCAGGACTTTTAACTGAAGAAATCTGTATAAAGGCAGATAAATTAATGTTCAATGGTAGTAAGACTCATTTAATGAAACCCACAGCAGACAGCAGATATTTAATGCATATCTATTATATTCAATTATCTGTGCTGGATGAGGTAGGAACATGAAAGATAATTTTACCAGGGCCTGATTTTTTTTTTTTTTCCTTCCCTTAGGGCTGCACCCGTGGCATATGGAGATTCCCAGGCTAGGGGTCAAATCAGAGCTGTAGCCACTGGCCTACACCACAGCCTCAGCAACACCAGATCCAAGCTACATCTGCAACCTACACCACAGCTCACGGCAACACCGGATCCTTAACCCACTGAGCAAGGCCAGGGATGGAACCTGTATTCTCATGGATGCCAGTCAGATTTGTTTTCCTCTGAGCCATGACGGGAACTCCACCATCTGCCCTCTTAACAAATTTGTAAGTGTGTGATACAGTGTGGTTAGTGTAGCTACAATATTGTACAGCAGATCTCCAGACCCTATTCGTCTTGTGTAACTGAAACTTTATACCCACTTGCCAACTAGAGAATGTCACTTGAGACCTGGTTCTACAAGAATTAAATTATCAGCTATTGCAGTGACCGACTTCAACATACCCTGAAAGGAATTCAGATTGGGATGAGGCATGCTGTGCTCTGGAAAGCCGGCAGAATAGGACTCCAGAGAGTTAGATATTTCCAGGAGGGAATCTTTAGGATTCTGGATTCTTGCATCTTCCCATACTTAGAAAAGCACTAAAACCATTAACTTAGATACAGTTTCCTTGTAACTAGCAGCAACCTTCTACAGAGATGTGTGCTTCATTGCATTCTCTCCCTCCCCCACCCCATCCCCGCCTCTTCTCTGAAGCAATAAAAGCACATAATAAAGACATAGGTGATCTTCCCATGCAGACTCCTGGCCCATAATGTCTTAGGGTCAACCACTAACATTTTTTTTCCCTCCTTCCAGATATGCTTTCTATGAATATACAAGAGCACATTTATGTATCCCCACCTTTTACATATAAATGGTAGCACAGTTGTTTTCTATGTATTTGGTTTCTTAACATTATGTTTTCAAAACTTTTCCAGGACCTACACCACCTATTCTATTGAAGAGCTATATAGTATTCTATTATATTGCTGAATCATGGTGGGGTATACCTGTTTCTCTCTTGTACTATTAAAGATGCTGCAATAAATATTCTTGTACATGCATATTTGGAGACATATATATATGTCTGAGGGATCAATCCTCAAATTGAAATTTCTGCATAAAAGGATAATATGTCTCTTCACTCTTGAGAAATCTTATTAAATTTCTTTCCAAAAGAAGTTGTATCAAATTACTCTCTCAACAACAAAATATAGAAACTCTCATACATTACATTATCCATTTTTTATCTTTGCCAACCTAAATTTAAAATGATGTCTAATAGTTTTAATTTGCATTTATTTGAAAAGGTATAATAGTACAATAAAAGTAAAAAAAACAGTAACAAGTAATTGTTAAGTAAGCATTTTCGAAGTACTTTGTATATATTTAAATCTTTTAAAATACTTAAAAGGCATTCGTAATCATTCTGTAATTTCATTCTTATCCTTTGTCCATTTTCTTTTTTTTAAAATATAACTGATTTACGACATTGTGTCAATTTCTGCTATACAGCAAAGTGACCCAGCCTTACATATATATATACGTTCTTTTTCTCATATGCCATCATGTTCTTTTTTTTTTTTTTGTCTTTTGTCTTTTTAGGGCCACACCCGAGGCATATGGAGGTTCCCAGGCTAAGGGTCGAATTGGAGCTGCAGCTGCTGATCTATGCCACAGTCACAGCAATGCCAGATCCAAGCCACATCTATGACCTACACCACAGCTCACGGCAATGCCAGATCCCCAACCCACTGAGTGAGGCCAGGGATCGAACCCACAACCTCATGGTTCCTAGTCACATTTGTTTCTGATGCGCCACGACGGGAGCTCCTATATTCTATCATGTTCTATCCCAAGAGATTGGCTATAGTTCCTGGAGCTGTACAGTACGACTTCATTGCTTATCCATTCTAAATGTAATCGTTTGCTTCTAGTAACTCCAAACTCCCTGTCCATCCCATTCCCTCTCCCTTCCCCCTTGACCACAAGTTCTGTTCTCTTTGTCCATTTTCTGTTAAGGAGATCAGACTTTGTATATGACATGAAATGAAAATATTTTTCCCTAAAGAGACAAAAGACAAAAAAAAAGAAAAGAAAAAAATTTTCCCTAAGATGTAATCTGTTTTTTGACTTTATATCCTTTTTAAAATGCAAATTTTTTACATGTGGGAAAATGCATCGCTCTTAAAAAAGTTAAGGACTTCTGGTTTCAGGTTCCGCATGTAGGGAGCTTAGAAGTTTCCACTTCATCCTAGCAACAAGTAAAAAGGCTGAACAGGCTGAAAAAATCAACATTACTAGCATCTGAAAGCCAGATGAGGACACAGGACAAACTGCAGCCAGTCAGATGAATATAGGAAGTCCTGGCTTCCCCAAACAGAGGCTCGGGACTAGAAACCACCCGGAAGCCAGGGCTGGGATAGGAAAAGCAGAACCATCACTGACCAATTGCTTGCTGGAGGCTCAGGGTGCACCAGGCTGAGAATTAAAAACTCTGGGGAGGAGTTCCCATTGTGGTTCAACAGCTTAAGAACCTGAAATAGTGTCTGTGGGGATGTGGATTCGATCCCTGGCCTGGCTCGGTGGGTTAAGGATCCCGCATTGCTGAAAGCTAGGGTGTAGGTAGCAGATGCAGCTCCAATCTGGCATTGCTGTGGCTGTGGGATAGGCAGGCAGCTGCAACTCCAATTCGACCCCTAGCCTGGGAACGTCAATATGCCACAGGTGTAGCTGTAAAAGAAAAAAAAAAAACCACAAATCACTCTAGGGAAACCCAGTCATGGGGGACCTCCACCATACTCTGGGAGTTTTACCTCTGGGAGCTTGATCATGTTCCCACAGTAAAATTTGGAGAAAAAGCCCCCAGTGCTTCTGGCAGGGGTAGAGGAAAAGGAACATTTATATATTTATTTATTTATTGGCCATACCTGTGGCATGATGAAGTTCCCAGGCCAAGGATCAAATCCACGCCACAGTAGTAGTAACCTAAGCCGCAGCAGTGACAACAGCGAATCTTTAACCTCTAGGCCACCAGGGAACTTCTGAAAAGGAACCATTTCCCAACAAGCCAGAGCCTTCTACTTTTCTTAACAAGGCCTGCCTTCAGGGGAAACTAGTTTGTTTTTGATTTTTTGGTTTTTTGAATTTTCTAGGGCCGTACTCGTGGCATATGGAGGTTCCCAGGCTAGGGGTCTAATTGGAGCCGTAGCCACTGGCCTATGCCAGAGCCACAGCAACGTAGGATCTGAGGTGCATCTTCGACCTACACCACAGCTCACAGCAATGCTGGATCCTTAACCCACTGAGCAAGGCCAGGGATTGAACCCGAAACCTCATGGTTCCTAGTCGGATTCGTTAACCACTGAGCCACGATGGGAACTCCTGGAGACTAGTTAACAAGAGTTTAACCTGTAAGGGTACTATCAGAGCCTAAGTGACCTGGGGAGGGAACTACCCCACACTAGCTCACTCCACCCATCCTCTCCCACTTAAGGAGGGGGAAAGAAACCCTGAGAAAATCTTGTGAAGTTTGCAGTGCCAAGGCTCAGACTCACTTAAAGACTAAGACCTTGAGTCCCACTGTGGCTCAGCAGTAATGAACACAACTAGTATACATGAGGACAGGGGTTCCGATCCCTGGCCCTCCTCACTGGGTTAAGGACCTGGTGTTGCAATGAGCTGCGATGTAGGTCACAGATGCAACCTGGATCCAGTGTTTCTATACTGTGGTGTAGGCTGGTAGCTGCATATGCCTTGGGTGCAGCCCTAAGAATACAAAAAAGACCAAAAAAAGAGAGAAATACCTAGGTAAATATCTAGTTATGTGCAAAATATGTGCAAGATCAATCTGAGGAAAACTATAACACTTTGGTAAATAACATCAAAGACTGAATAAGTGGAGAGATATTCCATGTTCATGGATCAGAAGACTCAATAATGTCAAGATGTCAGTTCTTCCCAACTCAAGATCTATAGATTCAATGCAATCCCAATAAAAATTCTGGCAGGTTATTTTTGTGGATATTGACAGTCAGATTCTAAAGTTTATGTGGAGAGACCAAAACCTCCAAATAGTCAACACAATATTGAAGGAGAAGAATAAAGTTGGAGGACAGACACTACCCAACTTCCAGACTCACTCTAAAGCTACAGTAATCAGAACAATTGATTGGTATTGGTGAAAGAATGGACAAATAGGTCAATGGAGCAGAATAGAGGGTCCAGAAACAGATCCACATAAATACAGTCAAGGGATCTTGGACAAAAGAGTAAAGGTAATACAATGGAGCAAATATAGACCTTTTAACAAATGGTGCTAGAAGAATTATATACTCACATGCTCTAAAAATTGTTTCACTGCCCTAAAAATACCATGTGCTCCACCTATTCTCCTTTCCTTTCAGTGGTTCCCCTAGGCACAAACCTTACACCTTTCACAAAAATTAGCACAAGAGGAATCATAGCCCTAAAACATAAAATGCAAAACTATAAAATGCCTAGAAAATAACAGAAGAGAAAACTTATATGACTCTGACTATAGTAATGAATTTTTATTTTTATATTTTGCTTTATTTTATTTTTGCTTTTTAGGACCACCCTGTGGCATGAAAGTTCCCGGGCTAGGGGTCAAAGTGGAGCTGCAGCTGCCAGCCTTCACCACAGGCACAGCAACACCAGATCCAAGCTGTGTCTGCTACCTATACCACTGTTCAAGGCGGCACTGGATTCTTTTATTTTTTTTTGCTATTTCTTTGGGCTGTTCCCACGGCATATGGAGGTTCCCAGGCTAGGGGTCCAATCGGAGCTGTAGCCTCCGGCCTATGCCAGAGCCACAGCAACGCAGGATGCGAGCCGCGTCTGCAACCTACACCACAGCTCACGGCAACGCCGGATCATTAACCCACTGAGCAAGGGCCGGGACGGAACCCGCAACCTCATGGTTCCTAGTCGGATTCGTTAACCACTGAGCCACGACGGGAACTCCCGGCACTGGATTCTTAACCCCTTGAATGGGGCCAGGGATTGAACCCACATCTTCATGGACTCTAGTCAGGTTCATTTCCTCAGAGCCACAACGTGAGCTCTGTGATGAATTTTTGGAAACAGCATCAAAGGTACAATTCACAGAAGAAATAATTGGATCACCTGGACTCTATTAAAATGAAAAACTTCTGCCCTGAGGAAGATATTGCTAAATAACAAAAAGAAAAGCTACACAGCAGGAGAAAAATATTTGCAAAAGACACTTCTGATAAAGGAACGATGTTCAAAGAAGTCTTAAAATTCAACAAGGAGAATACAAACAACCCAGTTAAAACATGGACCAAAGACCTTAAAAGACACAAAGAAGTTTTACAGATGGCAGGTAGCATGTAAAAAGATGTTTCACATGTCATCAGGAAATTGTAAATAAATATGAGATACCACCACGTACCTATTAGAATGGCCAAAATCTGGAACACCAACACCACCAAGTGCTTTATTTGTCATTACCAGAACTTGAAATCAACCAAGGTATCCTTCAGTAGGTGAATGGATAAATATAATGTGATGCACCCAAACAATGGAATATTATTCCATCCTAAAAACAAATGAGCTACCAAGCCATAAAAAGAAATGGAGGAAACTTAAATGCACGTTACCAAGTGAAAGAAGCCAATTCAAAAAGGCTTCAGTATGATTCCAACTATATGCCATCATGGAAAAGGCTAAACTAGGGCGAACATAAGAAGTGGTTGCCAGGGGCTGGGTAGGGGTAGGACTGAATGGGCAGAGCACAGAGGATTTTTTGGACAGTGAAAATATTCTTGTATAGTACTATAATTACAGAGACATGTCATTATACGTTTGTCCAAACCCACAGAATGTACAATACGGAGGGTGAACCCTAAGGTAAACTATGGGCTCTGGATGATTATGTGTCAGCGTAGGTTGATCAGTCGTAACAAATGTACTGCTCTGGTGGATGATGTTGATAAGGCATAGGGGGAAGCCATCCACGTATGCTGGGGGGAGTCTATGAGAATTCCCTGTATTTTCTGAATAATTTTGCTGGGAATCCAAAACTGCTCTGAAAAAAAAATTTGGTCCTTTTAAAAAGTTCTCTTCTAGGTCTTGGTTCCTGCTTAGAAAGATTAAAATGTTACTTCCTCTATTTCCTTCCAGTTATTTATAGTTGGGTGTTTTTGTTGTTTTTTTTTTAGTTTTTTTTGTTTGTTTTTTTGTTTTTTGCTTTTGCTTTTTAGGGCCACACCCGTGGCCTATGGAGGTTCCCAGGCTAGGAGTCCAATCGGAGCTACAGCTGCTAGCCTAACCACAGCCACAGCAACGCAGGATCCAAGCCGCATCTGTGACCTACACCACAGCTTCCAGCAACGCCGGATCCTTAACCCACTAATCAAGGCCAGGGATCGAACCTGCAACCTCGTGGTTCCTAGTCAGATTTCTTTCCGATGTGGCATGATGGGAACTCCCTATAGTTTCATTTTTTAATTGAAATCTGTCCTCCATCTGGGTTTTAGTTTTATATACACTGTGACATAGGGATTGGTCACTTTTTTTTTCAAGGTCTAGCTATTTCAATGACACTCTTTCTCCTCTGATTAGAAGTGCTACTTTGTCATGTACCAAATTACCAAATGCATTTGTGTCTGTTTTCATAATTTATACTGTTTTAGTGATATTTGCCTGCTTGGGTATCATTATTAAAATTTATTGTGGTTTGACACCATACTTTAATAGGTGTTAGTTCTTGTTCTCCCTCAAAATTTCACAATTTTGTGTATATTTTTTTCCACATGACTTTTGGAATTAGATTAAGTTTAGCAAAAATGCTTACTGATATTTTAATTAATTAATTAGGTACATTTAGTTTTTAGAGCAGATTTAGGTTTACAGAAAAACAAACGCAAATACGCAGACTTCCATATACTTCCTCCTCTTCACCCCAGGGTTTTCCTTTTTATTAATATTTTGTGTTAATCTGGCACATTTGTTATAATTGGTGAATCTTGATACACTATTATTAACCAAAGACAGCCATTTACAGCAGAGTTCCTTCTGCTGTAGAGTTCTGCAGATTTTGATAAACGTTTATTATGTATCCACCGTTACAGCGTCATGCAGAATTGTTTCACTGCCCTAAAAATACCATGTGCTCCTCCTATTTATTCCTTTCCTTTCAGTGGTTCCCCTCCCCCAACACACGCTGACTCCCTGACAACAGCTGACATGACTATTATCTCTGCAGTTTTGCCTTTTCCAGAATATCATGTAGCTGGAGTCATAGTGTACGTAGCCTTTCGGCCTGGCCCGTTCATTTAGCTATTTGCATTTAAGTTTTCTCCTTGTCTTTTCATGGCTTGATGTCTTGTTTCTAGCACTGAAAAATATTTCATTGCATAGATGTATCACGGTTTATTTTTCCATTCCCCTGTTGAAGGCCAATGTGGTTGCTTCCGATTTTGGGCCATTATGAATAAAGCTGCTCTCAACATTTGTGGGCAGGAGTTCCCACTGCAGCTCAGTGGGTAAGGAACCCGACTATAAGAAGATGATTCTATCCCTGGCCTCAGTTCAGTGAGTTAAGTATCTGGCATTGCCACAGGCTTTGGCATAGGTCACACATGGGGCTTGGATCTGGCGTTGCTGTGACTGTGGCATAGGCTGGCAGTTGCAGCTTCGGCTCAACCCCAGCCTGGGAACTTCCATAAGTCACAGGTGTCGCCCTAAAAAGAAAAGGAAAAAAAAATTATGAGCAGGTTTTTTTTTGTGAACATAAGGTTTCATCTCCCTGGGATAAATATTTAGGAGTGAAGTTGTTGGACCACATGGTAAGAATACGGTTGGTTTTCCTAGGAGACATCAACTGTCTTCCAAGTGGCTGTACCATTTTGTATTCCCACCAGCAATGATTGTGAGTCCCTGTTGCTCCACCTCTTATAATTTCCACTAAACATTAAATTTATAGATTAATTTAGGAGTACTGAACTTATTATATATCGTGATTATTCAAGGATAGAATAGATCTTTCAGTTTATGTAATCTTCATTTAAATCCTCAAATAGCATTTTCAAGTTTTCTCTGCATACGTTGGGAGACAGTTCTCCATGGGCCTCTCATGCTTCTCTGTGTCTTGTATTTCTGCATTTTTTCCAGACTATCTTTTCAAGGATTTTTGTATAGTAAACAGTCTTAAAAGATAGAGATACTGGAGTTCCCGTCATGGCGCAGTGGTTAACAAATCCGACTAGGAACCATGAGGTTGCGGGTTCGGTCCCTGCCCTTGCTCAGTGGGTTAACGATCCGGCGTTGCCGTGAGCTGTGGTGTAGGTTGCAGACGCGGCTCGCATCCCGCGTTGCTGTGGCTCTGGCGTAGGCCGGCGGCTACAGCTCCGATTAGACCCCTAGCCTGGGAACCTCCATATGCCGAGGGAGCGGCCCAAGAAATAGCAACAACAACAACAACAACAACAACAAAAAGACAAAAGATAAAAAAAAAAAAAAAAAGATAGAGATACTGTCTTCCTCTTGAGCAAAGGGCAGGCATGCTTAATGTAGATAAAAGATCCAGGTTCCCTAAGCCCGGGATTCTTCTCCAGTAATGCAACCCGCTGAATGTGCAGGTGTCACCTGGTCTTCTTTTGTCTTGCTCTGTAGGAACTAGAGCTCAGGGAACTGGCCCAAGAAAATGCTAATAATCTGACTACTGTAATTCTGTGAGTAATGAAATCCTTTGTTTCTGACCCAGGAGTCTGGTGTCTTCTGCCAGCATCTGGGAAACTGTGGCAGACTAAATTGTTAATTTGCAAGTAAGATAAAATATGGTTGCTGTAGAGCAAGGAAAAATATATTATTTATATATAAGAAAGCTATCATTACTAGTACAAGTCTATTTTCAGATTTCTATTGTTATCAAAAGTCTGTCATTTTTGTTACATTGCTACCTTATTGCTTGTAATAGTTTTATAGCTTATTGTCTACTATAAATATGACACCTGCAAAAAATAATTTTGCTTTCTTCTTTCTTCCACAGCATGTGGAAGTTCCTAGGCCAGGGATAAAACCCATGGCCCTGTTGTAGCCAGAGCCACAGCAGTGACAATGTCAGATCCTTAACCCATGAGTCATGAGGGAACTCTATCCCGCTGTCATATTTATGTATATATATATATATATATATATATATATATATTTAACTGCTTTGGAAGTGCTTCTAGAAATATGTTAAATAGATTTGATAATAATAAATGACCTTGTCTAGTTTCTGACTTTAATAGAATTGCTCACATCCCTTCATTATTAAGCTTGACCCTAGCTTTGTCTTAAGAGTTCATTTAACTATATAAAGGTAGATACAGATCAGATACAGACAGGCATAGACATATTCAATTGAATTAAGGAAGAATTATGTCAAAATCAAGACTAGATGTTTAATTTTATCAAGTGACTTTATGGTATCTCAGGATACACATTTCTTTTACTTTGACATGTTAATAGGCTAAGTTAGTGAATTATGTACATACAATTGTTAATATATATCCATCCAGTCTTTCCATGTTTAAACTCTATTTAGTCCTGGTATATTATTTTTTAACAAGTTGCTGAATTATATTTCTACTACTTTTTATTTAGTCTTTTTGCAGTCATATTCATACATTAGTCTTTATCTTTAGGTATTACTGATTTATTAAATGTGGTATCAGTACTTAATTACTCCATAAGAAGAATTGGAAACTTATTATTATTATTATTATTATTGCTTTTTAGGTCTGCACCCGAGGCATGTGGAGGTTCCTAGGCTAGGGGTCTAATCGGAGCTACAGCTGCCGGTCTACACCACAACCACAGCAATGCAGGATCCAAGCTGCATCTTTGATCTACACCACAGCTCACAGCAATGCCAGATCCTTAACCCACTGAGCGAGGCCAGGGATCAAACCTGCGACCTCATGGTTACTAGTCGGATTTGTTTCCACTGCACCACAATGAGAACTCTGGAAACTTTATTTTTTTGATGTACTGGAATAGTTTACACATACTGGAATTTTATACTCCTTAAACCTTCATAGAATTAAGTTGCTTAGTTCTAGTGACTTCTTTTACTTATTTATTTTTTTTAGGGCCACACCTATGGCATGCAGAAGTTTCCAGGCTAGGGGTTGAATCCACAGCAGCTGCCAGCCTACGCCCCAGCCACAGCAACGCAGTATCTGAGCTGTGTCTGTGACCTACACCACAGTTCTGGTGATGCCAGATCCTTTAGCCCACTCTGTAGGGGATTGAACCTGGTGCGGCAGAGATGCTGAAAATCCTGTTGCACCACAGCGGGAGCTCCTCTATTACCTTTTAAGCCATGTATACCCTGTGCTATTTTCATTGGTGCTTGGTTATATTATCCTGTGCTAGTCTAAATGTTTCATACACAGCACTTTATTTCTCTAGTTAGACTATAATGACCCCAGTGCCTCACAGTATTGGGCACATCCTACTTTGCTTAGCACTGGCTTATAAGTTAATTCAACTTGCTCCTTGAATATACCTAACAAACCAGTACCTTCAATTTTATCAGTGTGATGAGGCTGAAGTCCACAAAGTTTAATGGGTGTTTTGGCAGGACTGCGATTGACAATCAACTACATTTTGTAAACCTGGGTTTAAACAAGGAATCAGGCGTCTTCACTGCAGAATGTCTTGGTTTATCTCCTCAGACAGGAGGCTGTGGTCTACACAGTGTTTTTCACATTTATTTGCCATACAACTTCCCTCTCTCTGGCCTCTGCCAAGAGTGACTCATACGGTCTGTTGCAGTACTATTCAGAATGTATTTTGAAAGTTTTTTTTTTTTTTTTTAGAAATTTCATTTTTTAAGTAATTTGTTTTCATTGTAGGTTACAAAAATATCAGTCTGTCATAAGATGGAAATTTTTTAAAAAATTGTCTTTCACCACAGTTTGAAGAACACTGTTCTACAGCACATTTTCCCAATATGCTACTTTGTGTGGCTTGTGTCTTAGGCATCTCCTTGTGGTCCTTCACTGCAACTTACATTCTGAAAAACTGAAAAATGTGGGAGAGAGAACTCCCCATGGAATGAACTTCGACCAACAGGAGCCTGAAGGCTGGTGGGAGCAGAGCAGACTCACCCCTCCCCCATCCTCTGCACACAGCCTTTCTGGAGGCATCCCACATGCCAAAAGGACACATCTGCAAAGATCTGCAGTGTCTCTTGGTGGCTTGTCCTGAACAGGAGCCAGAGCACTAATATGGCCTTGAATCTTTTCTTGTCTCATTTTTCCTGTTCTTAATTTTTATCTCACAAAATATCAAGCTCTGTTTGCTAGAGAACCCTAACTAAACACTCTTATAATTATATTACAGTGCCTAAGATTTTACAATGATTTTTCCATGTGTAAGGATAACCATATAGATATAAGGAGTGCCCTGGTGGCTCAGTGGGTTAAGAATCCTGGGTTTGAGTTCCCGTTGTGGCTCAGCAGTAACGAATCCGAGTGGTATCCATGGGAATGCAGGTTTAATCCCTGGCCTCGCTCACTGGGTTAAGGATCCAGCATTGCCGTGAGCGGGGGTGTAGGTCCCAGATAAGGCTCGGATCCAGTATTGCTGTGGCTGTGGTGGAGACCAGCAGCTGCAACTCCAATTTGAGCCCTAGCCTGGGAATCTCTATATGCAGCCCTAAAAAGACACACCCACACCCATACACACAGACACACAAAGGGATCCAGGGTTGTCTCTGCTGTGACGGGGATTCCTGCTGTGGTGTGGCTTCAGTCTCTGGCCTAGGAACTTCCAAATGCCTTGAGTGTGGCCCAAAAAAGATAAAAGCTTTTAATTTTGGACTTCCCATTGTGGCTCAACAGGTTAAGAACCCCTGACTTGTATCCATGAGGATGCGATTTTGATCCCTGGCCTTACTCAGTGGGTTAAGGTTCCAGTGTTGCTGTAAGTTGCAGCATAGATCGAAGATGTGGCTCAGATCTGGCATGGCTATGGCTGTGGCATATACTGGCGGCTGCAGCTCCAATTTGACCCCTAGCCTGGGAACTTCCATATATGGCATGTGCAGCCCTAAACAAACAAAGAAAAACAAAAAAGACATAAGAATCTATCTATCTATCTGTCATTTATCTATCTTTAAAAATATTAAGTTGGGAGTTCCCTGGTGGTCTAGTGGTTAGGATTCAGTACTTTCACTTCTGTAGCCCAGGTTCAATCCCTAGTCAGGGAACTAAAATCTCACATCAAGCTGCTGCACACCACGGCCAAAAATAAATAAATAAAATTTTAAAAAGACTCTGAATTCCACGGGTCATAGAAGAAATTCTGAAAACCTTTGACTCTCATTCATTCACGGTCATGTTTTGAGGACCTACAATATTCTGAGTTTGATGGGAGCTGGGAGATGATGATGAGTAAAATCTGATTCATGTACTCAGGGAGGCCACTTGGAGTGGAGGACACAGGCAAGCATGAGGCAGAAACACTGCAGAGAAGTTAGTGGGGCAGAAGTGCACGTGTACGTGGTGGGGCAACTGAGGCTGGTGCCAAACCCACAGGATGGGATGATGATAGAGGAAGTCTCTGCAGAGCTGTCTCGTGAATGATTTCAAGTCAGCTGCGTGGGGGTGGGGATGCAGCGGGAAATGGAAGCATTTAGGCAGAGGGGCATCCATGTACAAAAGTGTGCAAGTGGTCCAGGTCCTGACACGCTCAGTCAGGGACCCCAGGGTTGTTTGGTGACCGGAGCTTACGTGTGAGGTAGTAAGGCTGAAATCCACACATCCCGACAATGCCCAGATGGAGAAAGGCCCTGAGAGCCAGCTAAGGGGCTTACCTTTCGTCCTGACACAGTGACAGACGATGGCTGGAAGTCAAGAGGAGGGAGAGCGGCATAGTCTTAAAGTGCATCTGTAAAGTCCGTGACACGGCTGTGACTTCGCAAAATGAACATTGGTTAAGTAGAGCCCTGGGATGTTGGTTGGTGAACCGAGGTTCCAAAAAAGACCACGAGGGAAATGGAAATGGAGACGTTTACTGCTCACAGGAGAAATTACACAGCCCTCCTGGAGGGGCCACACAGGGAGGCGAGCGCAGGGTGGGGGCAGAAAGAAAGGCAGGACATTTGCTGTACGGAGGACATGCCAATAAAGGTGCGGAGGGGGTGCTTTGGAGGTCACTGAGTTAAGGCTGGATTGATCCATTCGAACCAAAATTGGGGAGCTTTGCTTAGCTAGGGGAAGGCCTTGTGAGGTGGGGGTGTCCTTGTCTCACAAGGGTTGCTTGAGAAGTCAGATCAGGAACTTACATAAGCCTGCGGCCTTTTCTCTAGGCTCTTATCTAGGGCATGAGCTTGCATGAGGGGCTAAGGTCAGTTTAAGGTCCCAGGGGGCTCTTGGCCAAATAAAATGGATGCTGAGGCAGCAATAGCATTGGGTAGTTATCTGAACTCTTGACAGAGGCTCTTCCTTTCAAAAGAGAAAGTCTAATTCCCCTCCTCTTGAAGGTGAGTCAGACTTAGTGACTCACGTCTCTTGAATAGAAAGTGGCAGAAATGACATTGAATGACTTCCAAGGCCAGGTGGGAACAGACGATATAATTTCCAGTTGGCTCTCCCTTAGGATTCTTGACCTTGGAGCGCTGGGCCACCAGATAAGAAGTCTGGCTGCCTTGCAGCTGCCACAATGGAAGGACCACAAATAGAGACCATATGAAAATGGAGAGGGCTGCCCGGGGAGCCCCTGGCCTTTCGAATCTTCCCAGGCCAGGTACCCGTCATGGGAGTGAGTGAGGCTGCAGCTGATCCTCATCCCAGCTACTGCCTGACAGCCGCTATGGAGATACCCCAAATGAGAGCCATTGTGGCTTAATCCAGTCAAACTCCAGGACCAGGAGAGTAATAATCTTGGATCATTGTTCTTGTTTTCAGACCCTCTTTTAAAAGGGTTATATATCCTGTGTGAACAGATAACTAATAGAGCCGGCATGCTGGGATTTGCAGGCTGATTTTTTTTGCAACACTCGTGACATCATGGCATATGGAGGCTCCCAGGCTAGGGGTTGAATTGGAGCTGTAGCTGCTGGCCTACACCACAGCCACAGCAATGCAGGATCCAAACCGTGTTTGCAACCTACACCACAGCTCACGGCAACACCAGATCCTTAACCCACTGATCGAGGCCAGGGATTGAACCTGCGACCTCATGGTTCCTAGTCAGATTTGTTTCCACTCTGCCACAACGGGAACTCCAATTTGCAGTTTAGAAATGCACTCTGGTGGCAGGGTGAAGACTAAAGACAGAGAGAGTATAGACATGTTGGAAAAAAGTACTGAGTTCTGAAGCCAAGAGTTTCCAAAAACTACCTGGACAAGCCATCCGCCCTTCCTGATTTGGGGGTCCCCCAGGGCCTGCAGGAGTTGTCTGATTAGCATCTATCTGTGGTGTAACTGAAAACCTCCTTTAACCCAAAGGAAGTCAGCCAGTGAGAGAAAGAAAGAAAGGAAGGAAGGAAAAGTTCCCAGGCTAGGGGTTGAATTGGAGCTGCAGCTGCAGCCGAGGACGTGGGTTCGATCCTTGGCTTCGCTCAGTGAGTTAAGGATCTGGCATTGCCCCACGAGCTGTGTTATAGGTCTCAGACATAGCATTGCTATGGCTGTGGTGTAGGCCAGCAGCTGCAGCTCTGGTTCGACCCCTAGCTGCACGCCTAAATACCATTGTGAACGGAAGTGAGGCACTTGCCATCAGCCTCTACATGGAGTAGAACATGAGCCACTGCAGCTGCGCACCCGCAGCAACCTCTCCGTGGAGCTCAGGATGGAGACCAGGAGTGAGGCCCTCTGTGCTCTGGGAAGACTGGAAGAACGGGCCTTCAGATAGATATTTTCAGATTTTATGAGTCCAATTCTCGAATCTCCTCTTATCTAGAAAAACACTAAAATCCGTCTGTGATGACAGATGTCTGTGACTAGCAGTAACCTTCACAAGATGAGCAGAAAACTTCTGTAAAATGCGTGCGTGGCTGCTGGAACCTCCCCCTTCACCTTTCTGACTTATATCTTGATATTCCCCTTTCTCCTTTAGGGCAGTATTTTATCACTATCTGAAATACTGCCTCCTGGGCTGTAGTCAGTGGGCAAAACAAAAGATGTCATGGTCACCTGTGAGAACAGCCACTCCCAAGGGTGGGGCCATGAGCCCCGAGGCGACTCAGGAAAGCATATCAAAGGAGTGATTCCACTTCTTCCCATAGAAATGATTTTCTGTAAATTTTCTGTAAATCTGGTTAACTGTAAATCTTTTGTTCCTACTACCTCGCCTTGTTGCAAAAACTCATGTATCCTAGCTTTTCCAGTTTCTCTGGGCTACCTGAGATGCTGTTTTCTGGGCTTAAGTCCTAATTTCACCCCAGATAAAACTTAACTCTCAGCTTTCAGGTTGTGCTTTTTTCAGTCGACACCACAGCCACAGCAATGCCAGGTCTGAGCCACATCTATGACATACACCACAGCTCATGGCAACGAGGGATCCTTAACACACTGAGCAAGGCCAGGGATCGATCCTGCATCTTCATGGATACTAGTCTGGTTTCTAACCTGCTGAGCCACAACATGCATCCAGTTTTGACTTTTTTTTTTTTGTCTTTTTGCCATTTCTAGGGCGGCTCCCACGGCATATGGAGGTTCCCAGGCTAGGGGTCCAATCGGAGCTGTAGCCACCGGCCTACGCCAGAGCCACAGCAATGCAGGATCCGAGCCGCGTCTGCGACCTATACCACAGCTCACGGCAACGCCGGATCGTTAACCCACTGAGCAAGGGCAGGAACCGAACCCGCAACCTCATGGTTCCTTGTCGGATTCGTTAACCACTGCACCACGACGGGAACTCCCAGTTTTGACTTTTAAAGCATTCTGAAGTGTTTGTAGGGTAGCTGTGAACCTAGAAGGAGGCCATGTAAAGTAGCCAGAAAATGAATTTCACAAAGTTTGTACCCTTTACTTTCTGCTTCTGCAAAGGATGGAACTACCTCCAGGTCTGCTGATTCCAGCGTCTTTTAGTAACCTAAGTGTGTTGATTTGATTGTCTGAAGTCCTGCCATGAAGGACTGACGGTAAAGACAGAAATGGAGAATCACCTCCATTGAAATCTTCAGAAATGGCCAGAGATAGAAAAAACAGGATGAAGTCCCCAACAGCAAGAGGCATTCCTTACCTTCTTTAGGAGGAAATCTTTATCATATAACCCCATGTCACGAAGAGGATTTAAATTGTTTCTTCTGCTCAAGAAAATGGGAATGTATATGATGCATTTTTAAAATATTTCCAAAATAATATAAAAATAAATAAATCAAGGTTATATGCATATAATGCCATAACCTTTGTTGTCCCATCTCAGGAAATTCTGTGATTAAAAAAGTGCCCTGCAGCAACAAAGATTGTTCTAAAATCAGAGCATTCCACTTACATGTCTCATGTATATGTGGCTGAATGTGCACATTGCAACAAACCTTCTAATCTCATATAACTTCCCTCAAAACTGTTGCCAAAACTCAGCCTCTGTCTGTCAGTGCTGAATAGAAACACAGAGACAGAATTTTGGGTGAAGGAGAAAAAAAATGGCTTTATTGCTTTGCCTGGCAAAGGAAGCCACAGCAGACTAATGCCCTAAAGACTGTGCCCTTCTTTGGGAGAGAATAGGAAGTGGTTTTATAGTTTGAGGAGTAGAAAATAGAGCCACAGATAAGGATCAGGTGGATACAAGTTTTCATTCTTCTTCAAAGTTGGTATTTAGTGGGCCCAGGACTGGTCTGGGTGGTCCTCTTTCTTTCTGGAATAAAGAATGTTTCACAACATCTTTCATCGGTTGGAGGTATCGTTCTGCAGAAGAGTTCAAAGGTATGTTTCTCTGTATTCCTTGAGGAGGAACCAGGACCTGCCCCAAGGCTGTACTATTGTTTGACTGCTACTCCCTGGTCTCTGCCTCCCCTCCCTCCCCTGATTAGCAACTGTTTGAACCTGTCCTTTGGCGCTCAGGGAAGGTCATGGAGGCTGAAGCTCATTCCTTAAAAGCAAGAAATGGGGGACACAGAAAGGCCCAGGAGCCCCACAGAGCCCTGCTTGGTTTCAAAACAAGCATTCTCTTTCCTTCCTCACTCTACGCCCTGCCCAGCTCAGACTCCTGCCAGATTCTCATTCTTTTTTTCTTGGCTACTTTATCTGCCTTCTCCTGACTGGGCATCACGCTGTCTCATAGGCCTGGCCAGGCTTGATCCTCCAAGGAAGATGGGATGATGGCTGAGCTGAGTCAAAATCCTCAGCAAGTAAGGAGTGGGGAAGCCCCAGGAAACAGGCGTTTATCTTTCATTCCTCTACCACATTTGTGTCTTTGTTTCATAAATTTTTTTAAAGAAATGTTATGCTTTCTGTATCTTTTTGAGGCTTTATGTGTACTTATTTAAAAATCACTTTGAGATTGTCCCATTATTTACATTTTTTGAGGAATGATTCTCCTGACTCCCTCTCTCTTTTTCTTTTGTCTTTTTTTTTTTGCTCTTTCTTGGGCCACTCCCGCGGCATATGGAGGTTCCCAGGCTAGAGGTCCAATCGGAGCTGTAGCCACCGGCCTACGCCAGAGCCACAGCAACGCAGGATCCGAGCCGCATCTGCAACCTACACCACAGCTCACAGCATCGCCGGGTCGTTAACCCACTGAGCAAGGGCAGGAACCGAACCCACAACCTCATGGTTCCTTGTCGGATTCCTTAACCACTGTGCCACGGCGGGAACTCCCCCCTCTCTCTTTTTCAATGTTCCTTTTCCTCACGTGCTTTGTAAAACAGCCAACAAAATCAACACGTGGAAGCTGACTTCAGCTTCGGTAAAGTGTCAATGGGACCATCGTAGAATGATTGGAAGAGGCAGATTTCTAAATAAGACTGTCCCTCCTTTCAGCAGTCCCCGTATTGTCATTTCGTGATTGATTCCACCTGCTTTCCTGGACACTCCAGTTTCAAAAATAGATCTTATTCTGACAGCTCAGGGCTCCCCCCGTCAATGATAATGAACTATCCCAGAACCAGTGGATGCCTGGGCCCAGGTTCTGTGTGTGTGTGTCTCTCTCAGCGTCTCCCTTTTTCCTCTCTTTTTCGTTTTAGTTGGTAATGGTCATAGCTCTCCAGCTCCTATTTCCTGCCAGTGAGCCAGGCTCTGGACCCTTCCCTCCTTGTCATCCGGATAGGGCTTAGGTCCCCTCTGCCTGTTTCCAGATCAGGATCCAGATGCCTGTGACTTCTAGCCCTGTACGTAATCGCTCTCAATAAATCTGAACAAATATTGATTGATTGAATGAATATTTTTTAGAGAATCAGATGCCACAGTTAAATTAATTTTTCTTTTTAGGGCCACACCTGTGGCATATGGAAGTTCCCGGGCTAGGAGTCGAATCAGAGTTGCAGCTGTCACAGCCACAGCAGCACTGGATCCAAGCTGCATCTGTGACCTATGCTATAACTTGCGACAATGCCAGATCTTTAATCCACTCAGCAAGGCCAGGGATCGAACTGCATCCTCATGAACATTATGTTGGGTTCTTCACCTATTGAGCCACAGTGGGAAATCTTGCATCTTCTTTTTAATAGAAGCTATGTCCTTTGGGCTTTAAGAATACTTTTGTTTATTGGGTTTTTTTTTTTTTTTGGTCTTTTTGCCATTTCTTGGGCCACTCCTGCGGCACATGGAAGTTCCTAGGCAAGAGATTGAATTGGAGCTGTAGCCACCGGCCTACGTCAGAGCCACAGCAACGCGGGTTCCGAGCAGCGTCTGCAACCTACACCACAGCTCACTGCAACGCCGGATCGTTAACCCACTGAGCAAGGGCAGGGATCGAACCCGCAACCTCATGGTTCCTAGTCAGATTCATTAACCACTGCCCCACTACGCCTGTATTTTGTCTTTTTAGGGCCGCACCCTTGGCATATGGAGGTTCCCAGGCTAGGGGTCTAATCCGGGCAACAGCTGCTGGCCTACACCACAGCCACATCAATGCCAGATCCGAGCTGCATCTGCGACCTACACCATAGCTCACGGCAACGCCGGATCTGTAACCCACCGAGCGAAGCCAGGGATCAAACCTGCAACCTCATGGTTCCTAGTCAGATTCATTTCTGCTGCGCCATGACAGGAACTCTCATTGTTTGTTATTCTTAAAAACTAAAGGACACTTAAAGGTGAATGCATCTTGACCACAGGTTGAAGTCCAGTTATCTGAAACTCCCCTAAAGCACAATAGCTTGTTCTTTGCTGACAATTGACACATTGTTACTATAGTCATGGGGAGGGGGAGGGGATGATGCCTCTAACACAGGGTTCACGAAAGGAAAAGTCCCCTATGACCTTAGCCATCATACTGAAATTTACACAGTCCTGAGATCTTAGAGTTGTAAAGGAACAAAGAGATCACCTGGGATAAACTCTATGACATTTCTGATGGATGCTCATCTCACTCCTTCAATACTAGTACTGACAGAGACCTTATTACCTTACAAGCTCATTCACAAACGTGAGTTCGGCCAAAAATGCGACCTCTGTACACCAGCACCAATTAAGTCTCAGAGACAGAGTTTTGAGTTTTGCCAGGCAAAGGAGGACACTGCAGGCTAGTGCCTCAAAACTGTGTCCTGACCTGAGAGGGGATAGAAAGGGGTTTTGTAATTTAGTTCAATGCGGGGAGCCGAGGAGATACAGGAGGCCAAGGAAGGGAACTAGCCTGACGGCACAGTTCCGAAGGCAGGGTACCTAAATGAGGAAAAAAAGCCTACCTGCCGGCACAGTTCTGAAGGCAGGTTTAGAAACAGGGAAAAGGGCTTACCCGGCGGCACAGTTCCGAGGGCAAGTTCTAAAAATAATGAGGCTCACCTGCTAACACGACAACAACGACAACAATAATAAAATGAAGGCTTTGCACAATAGTGCAAGAATAAAAATTGCTTCTTGGAAAATTCAGTCTTTCCTGTTATTTACTTATTACTCAGCCTTTTCTGTTATTTGTTATTTTTTGTTATTTTTCTATATTGTTTTGCGATTCAATAAAATTGGAACAACAAATATTGGAACAGTAATAAAATAATGAGTTTCACCTTGGTGAAATTCCCCCATTCAGATCTAATACAAGCAAAAACAAAGTGTTGATTGGTTTGTTACAAGTAAAAATAGGTTTTAGAGTTAGGTAATTGTGGAGTGTACAATAGGTTAGAATAGGTAAGACATACATCATTCTTGATGGAAAAAATATGATCTTGCTTTTAATAAGTTTTGTAGGGAGCTTTTAAGTTTTATGAAATTAAGTTGCTCTGATATAAAAAATATTTTCTCATACTGTCCCCTGACCATAATGCTTTGAAGTTAGTACCTCAAGCTTTAATCTAAAAATGAGTTTTTGTAAATATTAAATTCTTGTGCTTGTGACCTTTCTAGTTGTTAAAGTTTAGCTTAAAACAATAACGGGCAGCGCTTGCTAAAAGTAACCACAAGACATTTTTATACTGAATTGCCTTATTTTCATATAATGATTTGTCCACATAATGTTTTGTACCCATTATAATTTTGCATGATGCATTGTGTCTGTTAGTTTTGATTAAAATTCTTAGAACACATTGTATATCTACTGTACCATGTAGTCTAAAATTTAACCTTTGAGAATATGATCTAAGCACTGTGATGTAAGTTACAATTAAGCTGTCTATATAAACTGTTGCCTATGCTAATAAAATTTGAGCAGTCCAGCGCCCTGAAAGAAGGGACAAAGAGGCTGTCTCCGTGTGCTTCACCGACACTGTCCATCCCCGGAGGGGGTACCCTGGCTGCTGGAGCTGGACTCCGGCAGTTCAGAAGACAGGGTTATTGATGAAGGTGTCGATATTATTCTTCATCCATAGATCATTTCAGAGACATCAAGGCCAGCGGCTGTCAGTGGGTTCAGTGACGGTTTCTGGTTGTCTTTGGGGTAATTGTTCCTTGACCTGCCCTTAGGAATGAAGATTGCTTACAGGGAAGGGGTGTCAGGGAGTGCTGCAATTACAAAAGAAAACACTAGGTGCGATATAACGCCAACTAGAAAGTAAATAGTAGTAATAAGTGGCCCAGGCTGGACATAGCATAATGGAGGCTGTAGTAACTAGTTCCTAGCTGCAACAATGTTTCCTAATCATTAACCCTTGAGGCAGCCTTTTGAGACTGAGGGGAGGTTTGGGAGGCTAAAGGAAAGGTCTTTTACTTCAAAACACAAAGATTTAGGGTCTGATACATGGTTTCCTTAGGAACACAAATTCTTTAGGTGGGGCCAGAAAAACATGTCCTGAAAATCTCTGCCCCCTGGCTTACACCAAATCCAGCCCTCCCTGGGGTCGAGTAAGTGCCCTTGATTTTTCTCAGTTTTGGGTAAAATACCCCTGGTATATTTACTGAGTAGTCATCCAAAGCCAGGTCTCTGAGAGCAGCCTTACAAGCTGGCGATGCTTTATTTAGCCAGGGGCTGGCACTATTTATCCTTAAAGGGCCAGGTTGTGGATCTTTGGACTTTGTGGGCTGAACCATCTCGGTCAAAACTACTCAGTCCTGCACTTGCAGCCTGAATGGAGCCACCAACCACACCGCTCTATTCCAATAAAACCTTATTTACCAAAACAGAGGCAGACTGGAGTTCCCGTCCTGGCGCAGTGAAAACGAATCCGACTAGGAACCATGAGGTGGTGGGTTCGATCTCTGGCCTCGCTCATTGGGTTAAGGATCTGGTGTTGCCGTGAGCTGTGGTGTAGGTCGAAGATGAGGCTTGGCTCTGGGGTTGCTGTGGCTGTGGTATAGGCCAGCAGCTGTAGCTCTGCTTCATACCCTAGCCTAGGAACCTCCATATGCTGCGAGTGCAGCCCTAAAAAGCAGAAAAACAAACAAAAAAACAAACCAGGGGCAGGCTGGGATTTGGGTGGTAATTTTGATGTAGCCAATGCTCTGGCATTTCCTGCACTAACCTCTGTTTGACCGACTCCCTGTTTGTCCATCCCCTCTTAAAACATGGCCTCCAGGTTTGAGGACAACCTCCAACCTGGTGACAGACACACAGACCAGCAGTCTCTTTGCATCTCCTAGGAACACTGACACAGAAAGACAGGACCCGGCTATGGGTTCATGTACCGAGGATGCTGGCTCTGCCACCTACAAACTTTGTGCCCGTGAGCAATTATTCCCTTGGTGCTGAGCCTTGGCTTCTGCATTCTCTTCCAATAAGCTCTTCATACTACCCTGATTGGATGATCTGGGAGAAAGTGTGAAATGTATACAGCACAAGGCCGGCCAGTACTGAGAAAGCAGCTCTGAATATTGGCTGTTGGGCAGGCTGTTGCGCTGTTACCTTCTCTCTAGCGTTCTGAACCGGGACTACAGGATAAAGAAGGAAAATTCCACTCTGGTTAAAATTAGGTTCTGGCAGGCGGCTTCGGCCTTCTTCACCCTGCGGCTCCCTCCACCCTCTGGGCTCCACCTGTTACCCAATTAACACTCTGTTATGCTGAGCACCTGCACGGAAGCCATTAGCCATTCGGGCTTCTTTCCAGAGCTCTCGTTACTACCTCACCAGCCCCACCAGTCCCGAGCCTTCTGAGTCCACTGCCAGGCCTTGCAGGTGTTTGCCTGCAGGAAGGCTTTAGGGTTTGCTGAGCTCTCCCTGGGACAAGGAATTAATGTGGTAATTAATGCAAATGTCTTTGCAGAAGCATCTCTCCTGGGTCCTCATCAGAAAAGATGCTCTTCACATCTCTTTAACTTTGAAGATCTAACTGTGTGTGTGCGAGTGTGTGTTGGGGGGTAGGCGGGGTGGGCAAGAGGCAAGGAGAAAGGACAACGTGAAAATGGAGCAATGACAATGGGAGGGCAGAGGGAGAAAACTGGCTTCCTAACTATACCAGGCAGTGAGAGGAAAGCATAATGACAGCGACTTTTGGAAGGCAGCTATGCTCACCGCTGTACCACCAACGCTCGTGACACTGGCTTTTGAAATCTCACCTTCCACCTTCTCAAGTGTAAGTTAGGACAGTGCAAAAGTCTGGTAATATTGCTCCTCCTCCTATCAGATGGACTAACAGGTGGCTTCCGAAGCACTTCCCACATTGCTGGGTACCCCATACATTTGCACTATGCAGTTGTTATCTTTGCTTTTGCTGAGCCTCATGTTTTATCATCTCGGTGTCCAAGATGCCGGCCATGGACCTGCACGAACTCACCCTCTTGCTAGCATGCTGGCCAGAAGGTGCTGGACAAGGAGTCAGATTTGTAAAATCATTGCTCGTAGAACTTCAAAGATGGAGAGGAGCTCAGAGACATGCTTCTCAAGTGGAGTGTATATACGAAGCACATGGACCCTTGTTAAGTGTTGATTCTGATTCGGTACATCTGGAGTGCAGTGTGGCTTCTGCATTTTAACAAGCTCAAGTTGATGCCCACAGGCTATTGGAGTCGCTAGAATATAGACCAATTCCATTCTGAATCCATCGGCAGGACCACTGCTTTCAGCACGGGGCCTGGCTTCCATGGCAAACAGCCACCTTAGCTGCACAGCGCAGCTTGCAAGGATCATAAAGGTCAGTATTGTGGGCCTGGGGCTTATAAGTGCCCTGAGCCTTCTCACTGAGTCCTGAGTCTGACCCTGAACCTTCAGAGCTGTCTATCGTTACTGACTCAGACCCTAAACCAGTGTTTGATCCCTGTCTCATTCTAGTGAGCTTGCTGTATGCCTGACAAATTCAAGACCCCAAAATCAAGTGATGGTTAAATTTTCCAAGGGTAGAAACTGCTATTGTTCGGAATTAAAAATGAACAGGAAGGGAATTCCTATCATGGAGTAGCGGTTGATGAACCCAACTAGTACCCTTGATTCAATTCTTGGCCTCGCTCAGTGGGTTAAGGATCCGGCATTGCCGTGAGCTGCAGCGTAGGTAACAGACAAAGCTTGGATCCTGCATAGCTGTGGCTGTGGCGTAGGCTGGCAGCTGTAGCTCCAATTCGACCCCTTGCCTGGGAACCTCCATACGCCGCTGGTGTGGTTCCCCCCACCCCCCAAGAAAAGACTAAACAAAAAATGAACAGGAAATAAAGTTGGAAGACCAAAGTTGCGTCAGCAGAGACTCTGACATTTACTAGCAAAATATTTAACCTTCCTGGACCTCAATTTTATCATCTGTAAGGGAGGATATTAAGCAGCACCCTTTTGAGACAAAATACACAAATGCCTCATTCCTACAGAATAAAACCAAAGAACACGGCTGTGCACGTTGCTCGAGGTAAGTCAAGGATGAGTAGCAGGTCTTATACCAATAGAAAGTGTACTTTCTTTCTTTCTTTCTTTCTTTTTTTTTTTTTTTGCTTTTTAGGGCCACACCTGCGGCATATAGAGGTTCCCAGGCTGGAGGTCTAATCTGAGATATAGCTGCTGGCCTACACCACAGCCACCGCAGCTCGGACCCACATCACAGCTCCCAACAACAGCAACGCTGGATCCTTAACCCACTGAGCAAGGCCAAGGATAGACCCTGCATCCTCATGGATGCTAGTCAGATTCGTTAACCACTGAGCCACGACAGGAACTCCGAAACTATGCTTTCTTATGCAGCTGTCGGGGACTGCAGTCTGACAAGGCTATATTTACGGGGATGATGGACCAGAACAATAAAAACATGATCTTGGAAGAGTTCCCATCATGGTTCAGTGGTTAACGAACCCGACTAGTATCCATGAAGCCTCAGGTTCAATCTCTGGTCTTGCTCAGTGGGTTAAGGATTCAGCATTGCCATGAGCTGTGGCATGGGTTGCAAACATGGCTCAGATTTGGTGTTACTGTGGCTGTAGTGGAGGCTGGCAGCTGTAGCTCTGATTCGACCCCTAGCCTGAAAACCTCCATATGTCTGGTTGTCCATACGTCGCAAGGGCAGCCTTAAAAAGACAAAAGACTATATATACACACACGCTTGGAAAATCTGAACTTCTGGTTTCTCTGTAATTACACTACCTCTCTGTTCACCTATAGGTTTCCTGTCATCAAATAAAGCATTCAGTTCCCCCAACTTCCAAGTCTACTTCAAGAAGCCTATTCATTTGGGTTATGGAACTCCAGGGAGCTGCAAATTTCTGAGCCTGCCAGACTTTGCACGGCTATTCTGTGTCGATCAAGGACTCCATGAATCTGAGAGCTGGAAGGGCCCTTCGAGACTGTCCTGGGCAAGCCCCTCATTTTGCAGATCTGGACCTGGCACAGCCAGTCAAGGCCACACTGCTTGTTAGTGGAGATCCACAGCCAGGATTCGTGGCTCCAACCCCCCACCAGGGCACCTCCCTGTACACCAAGTTGTCCGTCTCTCATTAGGAAATTAATAAACTCAGCGGAAGGCTTCTCCCCTCTGGATAGCAGGCTGTGCTTAAAAACCAAGGCGCTTGGCTGCCTCTGTGTCTGAAGTCAGGACCACCCACTCAGGCTGATGCATCACTTTCCAGTGAAAACCTCGTGGTATTGTCATCAGGAAATCCAACTGGAGACTCGGGGGAGCGAGGTGGAGATGGGGAAGGTTGGTACAAACATCCCTCTCTGGGGAGGGGCTGTGCGGAGGTCAGGAAGTCATCATCACGTCCTTGTCTGTGGGCGGTGCTGCAGCCAAATGTACTTATTACCGTAAATCATAGTGGTAGCAATGACTTACTAATGAGATAATAACAATGTTAGCAGAATTTTTTTGGCCATGCCCACAGCTTGCAAGAAGTTCCCTGGCCAGGGATCAAAACCAGCACCACAACAGTGACAACTGCTGGATCCTTAAATGGCTGAGCTACCAGGGAACTCCTCGATGACAATTTTAACTTGCCTGAACATTCTCAAAAGACACTTGAGTTTCTCCACCTCTGGGTCTACCATAAACTGATCATCTGACACTAGGACAATGATTTCACTTTCCTGAGCTTCAGGTTTATCATGTTCAGAGTATATATTCTCCTGGTGCCTTCCGGAAGAGGAGCTATTAAAGGAGATGATAGGATTTTGACCAGAGCTGACATCTCCTGTACGAAAAATAAATTGACTTCAAGTTTGTACTTTCAGGCTAATATCATGATGAGTTGCCTTTCTCTCTGTCTCCTTGTTTTTCTTTTGCTGAGCATCTCACAGTACTTTGGGGCTTGGACTCAATGCTCTTTTATAATCCTGTTTTTATATCCATTCCAGAATGACAATCTGGATTTGAGAACGGCGAGAGGGGCCAGGGCTGTTTTCTGAAGGGGTGAGCCTGGCGCTGCATCTTCAAAATGGGCCCCCTCTTGCTCCACATGCTGCAGATTCTGCTGCTGGAACCGAAGGCTGGGTTTAGCGTGGACACCCATGTCTTGTCCCTGAGAAAGAACAACAACACAGGTCAGTCCGCTGCCCATTAGACTCGCCCTGGGAGATTCTGGGAAATCCTGGTGCCTGGGCTGCACTCCATCCCAATGAGATGAGGGTGGGGACCAGGCTCCTGTTTTTCCTAGAAAAAAACCTGTGTACTTTCCACATGCAGCAAGTTTGTGGCACACCCCGCATCCACGAAGCAAAACAGAACTGTCTCTGCACGTTCTTGTTCCCCTTTCCAGTGAATTTAACTGAGGATGCTGAAAAGAAAGAAACCCCAAAAGCTACAAATTGGAGAAATCAGAATGTGGAAGATGGCCAGGCCTAGGGAAGGCACAAAAGAGGAAGGAGAGGGAGGCAGAAGGGGAGAACCCCAGCGGTTTCTGTTGCAAGAAGGTGCTTTTACCTTCAGATCTGAAGGACTTAGGATGTCACAGAAGGTGGCAGGAGGGGTTGGGAGGAGAAGAGAAATAGGGTGGAAGGTGGGTGTGTAGAGGTTAATACATCAGTTGCTGCCCTGTAGGGATCTCCTGGGGATGTTTGGGGTGGGGCGAGGGCACTCATTCTTTGTAACTAGTTAAGAGAAGGAAATCCTTTCTGAAACATTGTTCCAGTTTTCCAAGTGGAATTTACACGCCTTGTGCAATTTATCCACTTAGTATTAGACAAGGAAAACGTTAAGCCTTCACCCTGCTTGAAGGTGCCCTCCCCTGGGCGCTCTGTTGTCCAAGCCTAGAGAGAAAATGACTCCTTTCTACTCCCAGGCTGGGACAACCAGAAGCTCTGCTGTTGGGAAGCTGAATGAGGGGGTTGCTAGGTGCTCTGGGGAGAGTCTCTGAGGTTGTGAGGGTTTTCTTCCCTAATGGTTCTGCATCAGTGAGAACGGGAGGCTTGTGGCCTGGCAGGAAGTCCCGGGGCTGTTAGCTGGTCCCCAGATGGTTCCGTCCTGTTTGCTCACTGAATCTTCCATGGACTGCATGCTCCGAGAGGGTGGATATTGCTTCTCTTCTCGGCCATAGACCTTCAGCACCTCCGGGAGCCTGACATCCCACTGATGCTGAACACATGGTGGTTGAATGGATGAACACTGATTTTCTAGTTTACAGCTGTGTAAACTTAGTTGGTTACTCACCTTCCCTCCAGTTCTCTGCCTCTGAAAAATGAAAATCATGGGAATGTCGCGACAGTTCGAAACACTCATGTCAAGTGTCTTTAGAGGGTCTGTGCCCCAGCAAGTGCTCTACTAGTGTGATCCTAGCAGCAGCCCTTGCCCACGGGCAGGTGTGGAATTCACCTCCACTCCCATGGCCTGCAAACCTGCAGTGGTTCCCCTCCTCCAGTTCCCACGAGCCCTGCTTCAGCTGGGCTTCCAAACATTTAAAATGAATCACAATGGATGCATTTTGACTAAACTCAGTGTCTAATTACAGTCCAGCGGCCAAGAGTTGGCTGTGTTCTTCATGACATTCTTTTTTTTTTTTTTGTCTTTGTCTTTTTGCTATTTCTTGGGCCGCTCCCGCGGCATATGGAGGTTCCCAGGCTAGGGGTTGAATCGGAGCTGTAGCCACCGGCCTACGCCAGAGCCACAGCAACGCGGGATCCGAGCTGCGTCTGCAACCTACACCACAGCTCACAGCAACGCCAGATCGTTAACCCACTGAGCAAGGGCAGGGACCGAACCCGCAACCTCATGGTTCCTAGTCGGATTCGTTAACCACTGCGCCACGATGGGAACTCCCTTCATGACATTCTTATGTGCTAATATTATGTAAGTTCTTTGTATTCTTTAGGTGATAATTCATGTTTATTGTTTGGCTGGTTGGTTTTTGGCCTTATCCATGGCACGTAGAAGTTCCTAGGCCAGGGATCAAACCTGCACCAGAGCAGTGACCTGAGCCACAGCAGTGACAATGCCAGATCCTTGACCTGCTGAGCCACCAGGGAACTTCCATGTTTCAGTTTTTCTGTGCTGATCCTGCTATTCCAAAAGAACAAACTCAGAAAAGTTTTCTAGGTCAATTCGGGGCTGCGTCAGGCTGGTTTGCAGCCATCACACCATGTATAGAAACTCAAGGCTGGCTGCTGTGTCCATTGCCACTGCGGTTCTGGAGGTCTGGGGGCTGCAGGATGCAGCTCATTAGCAAAATCTTCTAACCATACGTTCTCATGCTCATTACTTGCAATGAAGATCAATTCCTGATTGTTTTCAAGTTTGGTTTAATCTGTTTTCTAGCAGAAAGTATACTGTTCAGGGCAGATATCTCTAGGCTTCATCTTTGCATCAACAGCTATTGGAAAGAGGAAAATTTCTTTTTCCAAGCTCGGACTGGGGCCAGAAAATCTCGGTTCTGCGTCTGGTTTTGTACTAGCGGTTCTGGGTCTGTAAAAGGAGAAGACTGGACTAGAATGATTGCTTTACAAACTGTGCTTCACAAGTCTCAGATATTCTGCAAAACTTTGTGAGGCTCTTCTAAAGAACATGGGAGTTTAGTGAGTACTTCACCCCTCTTTTCTTCAGGCACAGAGGCTTCCCTTCCCTCTGCTTTACATATTAGTGATTCCTTTTTCCTTCTTTCTTGCTCTTTTGCATTCTGTTCACTTGTTTGTGCTTCTATTCATTCTTTTCTTTTAAAAAAATTATGAGGTTTTTTTTTTTTTTTTTTTGACTGTACCCACAGCATACAAACGTTCCAGGGCCAGGGATCAGACCCATGCCACAGCAGTGACAATGCCAGATCCTTAACCCACTGAGCCACCAGGGAACTAAAAAAAAAAAAAAAAAAAAAAAGATGATGACTTTTATAGCTAAATAAAGGTTGAAAAATCTGAACTAGGAGAACCTTTGTTGTTCTAACATTCTATAGTTATTACCTCTCGATTAGGGTTGAGCAATAATAAAAATCATAAGAGATTTGACAGTTCACAAAGAGTCCTGATAATTCATCAAAGCAGAAATTTTTCTTACCTTCCTCTGGACCCCGCTTTCTAGCTGTGCCCCTCCAGGAAAAAGGGTATAGATGGCTAGATATTTGCACTGTAAACTTTCTGTTTGTTCTTGGTGTATGTCGTCTTGTCCTGGTACACTACTTTTTTTTTTTTTTCATCTTCCATGTCATCTTTTTGAAAATAAACAACATTATCTGTAATAACATAGGGAGACTGATTTTGTTCCAAAAGACTGAACTTATTTGTGGCCCCATATATCTCAGAAGAGCAAAGGGAAAGACTCCTAGACCCAAAGGTCACATGGACCTCTGTTTCCACCTGTCCCTTCCATGAGCTCATGGTAGGGGCTGCCAAAACCTGGGACTCCTCCTCTGTTGAGACAAACACACAATTTTATAATTTTAACCATAATGAGAGGATAACATCAGGACATCAAAATGTAATGCCCAGAGGTGCCTCTATATTCTGTGCCCTGTTCCTGCCCTCTTTCTGAAGGTGAGTATCTTTGATCAGACACATGATTCAGAGCCCCAGCAGAGGTTAAATTTATTCAGTCTTTGAAGGTAGATGACAGAGGAGATGGCTGCTCTGTCTGTCGCCATGTCCTTGCAATTATCTCAGAGGTCGTCTTCAAGGAGGGAAGTGTTCTGACCCTTTATACAGTTCTCAGTGAAGAAGTTGTAGGCTAATTGTGTTACTCAAACATAAGCCTCTTAGCTAATTCGAGGCAACTATTTTTGCTTTTTAGGGCTACACCTGCAGCATATGGAAGTTCCCAGGCTCAAGGTCAAATTGGAGCTACAGCTGCCAGCCTACACCATAGCCACAGCAATATCGGATCTGAGCCTCTCTGCGACCTACACCACAGCTCACAGCCAGATCCTTCATCCACTCAGCGAGACCAGGGATCAAATCCTCGTCCTCATGGGTCCTAATTGGGTTTGTTACCGCTGAGCCCTAATGGGAACACCTAAAGCAACTTTTATAGGAACATTTCATCCCACCGTGCTCTTTAAAAATCTTATGTGGACACTGAGAGATTTTCCTTCCCTGTTCTTTATTTAATAAAATCTTCAGAAACAAATACATATAATTCCTGGGCAAAGATAGACTTTTCACGGGAAATTTGCAAACAAAATATGTTCTTTTTTTTGTTGCAAATCTACAGCTTCTCTTTGGGGAAGGCATATACAGATACTTTCAGTACTTTAATTAGGAAAAATAGACAATTGTCAGAGTCTGCAAATCTTGCCAGATTCCCATGAGAATGAAAAACTGTTCTGATGATGTGGTCAGTGGGTCTTCAAGGTTTCTCCCCAATGGCCCTCCATGATGCTTGGGGGCATGATGGGAGGGGGGCACTGAGGAGTTAATGTAAAATCTTTTGAAAACCCTTCTTTGTGATTTAGGCTAAAACCGGAACATTCCCTAATCTTCATCAAGTATTGTACCAGTACAATCTTATAAACCCTCTGACTGAATGGCCTTGGTTTTTTTGTTTTTTTGTCTTTTTAGGGCCACACACACGGCATATGGAGGTTCCTAGGCTAAGGGTCCAGTTGGAGCTATAGCTGCCAGCCTACACCACAGCCACAGAAATGCAGCATCCGAGCCGTGTCTGCGACCTACACCACAGCTCATGGCAACATCAGATCCTTAACCCACTGAGCAAGACAAGGGATCGAAACTGCAACCTCATGGTTCCTTAGTAGGATTCGTTAACCACTGAGCCACGAAGGGAACTCCCAGTCTTGGTCTTTTAGTTCATCCCAGGATCCCTTAAGAGTCACAGCGTGGGATTTTAAGGATGGGTCCCTGGTAGCCAAGATGATGGATATTGTCAACCATTTAACCAAAACACTGTCCATAAGGTATTTTTTAGGATCTGACTTAAGAGTCTCTGTTAAGGGTGAACCGTGTCCCTACCAGATTCATAGGTTTAAGCCCTATGAATATAACTATATTTGGAGGTAAGTTCTTTAAAGAGATAATTAAGTTAAAATGAGACCATGAGGATGAGACTTAAATAGGGCTGATGTTCTTAAGGAAAATTTGGACACAGACATGTGTGTCCAGAGGAAAGAAACAGGTGAGGTGACGACACAGTAAGAGTGTGACCAACTGCAAGCAAAGGAGAGGTTTCAAAAGAAATCAACCCATAGAGTTTCCACTGTGGCTTAGCAGGTTAAGAGCCCAACTAGTATCCTTGAGGGTGTGGGTTTGAACCCTGGCCTCACTCAGTGGGTTAAGGAACCAGCATTGCCGTGAGCTGCAGTGTAGGTCACAGAGGCAGCTTGGATCCTGTGTTGCACTGGCTAAGGTATAGGCTGGCAGCTGTAGCTCCAATTAGACCCCTAGCCTGGGAACTCCTAAATGCAGTGGGTGTGGCCTTAAAAAGACCAAAAAAAAAAAAAAAAAAGGGAAAGAAAGAAATCAACCCATGGAGTTCCCATTGTGGCTCAGTAGGTTAAGAACCCTGCTAGTATCCTTGAGGACTCAGATTCAATCCCTGGTCTTGCTCAGTGGGTTAAGGATCTAAGGTTGCTGCAAGTTGCAGCATAGGTCACAGACGAAGCTCGGATCTGTCATTGCTGTGGCTGTGGTGTAGGCAGGCAGCTACAGCTCTGATTCGACCCCTAGCCTGGGAAATTCCATATGCCGCGGGTGCTGTCCTGAAAAGAAAAACCTAAAAGAAATCAACCCTGCTGACACCTTGATCTTGGACTTCTGGCTCCCAGAAGAGAACACTGAGAAAATCAGTTTCTGTTATTTAAGCCTCCCAGTCTATGGTATTTTGTTCTGGCAGCCTTAGCCAATGAATACAGTCTCTAATGTGATTTGTTTTTTAATTATGAAGGGAAAATGATCACATAGTGAAGTGTTAGGGACTAGATTAGACTGAACTTATTGGGCAGGTAAAATCTATTGGACACACTAGAGAAAAGACAATGTTATTGACAGAGTTTGCTTGTGTTGCAGTGACCAGAGGTGACCCTGGGGGAGAGTGAAAAATGCTTGGGCCCGGGGGACGTGGAGATTTTGGTCAGAATCCTACATTTGCCCCTTAATGCCGATGTGGCTTGTGGCAAGTTTCTAAACCTTGCTGAATCTTATTCTTCTCATTTGTGTGTATTGGAAAAAAAATTGGATGTATGTGCAAAGGTACTGGGAGAGTAAGATAATATAGTGTTGACTGAAAAAAAAAAATCCACGACCTAAAAGGTGAGAAGTATGTTTTATTTGGCAAACATACCAAGGACTTCAGCCTAGGACACACACGGCCTCTCCAATAGCTCTGAGGGATTGTTCTGAAGAGGTAGGGGAAGAACCAAGATTTATAGGAGTTTTTGCAAAACAAAACAAATAGGAAAAAACCCACCACCACCATCACCAAAAAAAAAAAAAAAAAAAAGCCAGAAAACAACAAGCAGTTGGAATTTCAAAAGATTACTGTTAATTAGGAAAAAAACCCGAGACATCTCAAGTTAATAAATTTAGCACTTTTCTATATATGGGAAGATGTAAGAGGCTGGGCTTAATGAAATCATTTCTTTGATATACACCTTAACTCTCTAAGGCTAGGATCCTGTTTTTCTCCATCCTGAATCCCTGCAGGGTACACTGCTGTGGGTAGCTGCAGAGGCTGCTGGCCTGATGGCTGCAACATCCTTTGCAGGTGACATTCTTCATCCACAACAGCTACAAAATGGTATTGTCTTTCTGGCCATAGAACATGCTCAGTAATTAATGGACATAGCAATTGCAGCGATAGCAATTTCTAACTGATTCTGGCCAATACCTCCTTGCCAGGATACTCGTGAAACTTTTGGTCAAGAACAATTGGTAAATGTCTGTTGTGATTTTGGTTAAGTTCTCCCACCCCTCTTTGTGGTCATTTTCTGATTATTTTCAATGAGCTCCAACAGCACCCATCTCACTTCTATCATCCCCTCTGGACACACCGATTGCAAAGTGTCCTTGGTCATTCACCTCAGAATTGCTTCAACTTCACCACCTGCATTTGCACTGGTCGAGTCATTTCTGGTCTGATTGCATCCGAACTTTGCTTTGGTGCACTCAGGCTTGCTCCAGCTTCAGGATAATACCCTCTGAGGTTGTCAGGTGAGGGGATTTTTAGACTGACTTTTGGTAGGGAAAGAACAATTTCACAGCTGGGTTATTCCTGAAAGATTGTCATCCTATGACTATGAACTCTACCTCACAATTGCTTCCTATCCTTCACCCTCCCCCTCCCCCTCCCCCAATATCTGTCCCTCTGAAGCCTCTGGACTTAAAATATTTAATTTCTCCCTCATTACTATTTTATAGTTTATTTCATGAATATACACATCTAGAGTTCAAATGAACCTTGAGTTGTCTTTCTAGGAGTGAAGGTGGATTTCTGTCCTTTTTTTATCTTCTGCTGCAGACCCTAAGCTTTGCCTACTCAATATCCATTTACCCCTCCTTCACTGCGAATAAATCCTAATTTGTTCATGGCAGAAATGTGTGCAGCCCAGATGAGATGCTCACTTTTCCCACCTCTCCTTCAGGTACCAATGGCAGGAGACACAAGTCTGGGCAATGAAATACAAGTAAAAATCTTCCTTAGAAGGAGTTTGCTTCTTATGATAAAAAAAGACTGATAGGCCTGGCATGAGTGTTATTCGTTCTTTGAAAATTGCTATTAGGCTTGAAATCGGTGCTTCCATCTTGCCACCCAGACTCATCCTCATGAGAGAAAGGGGAGGATCACAAAGAATTTGACCCTGACGTCACCAAGCTCCTGAACCGGGGCTACCAGCCGCCTGCCTCCAGATTTCTTAAGTCAGAGAGATATATCTATATTTATTTAACCATGAAAATTTTTCTATTATTGGGAGGTCAATGCTTCCCAAAATGACTAGCCATAAAGATTAAAAGTTAAGTGCTAATTTAAATATATATATATATGTATGTATGTGTATATATATATATATTTACACAATTATGTTTCTTAGAATAGCATTATATTGTGAAATGTTATAGGTGCTCCCTAATGAAAGGGTTTGATAGGCAAGTGAACTTGTGGATCATTGAGATAAAATTTAATGGGTTTTCTTTTCATTACCTCGGGGGCTTTTCCCCCTCCCTTCCTCTCTTCCTCCTTCCTCCCTTTCCACATGTCAGTGTTCCTCCCCCCACCCCACCCCCCACCCCCCCACCCCCGGTCTTTTCAAGGCAGCACGTGTGGCATATGGAGGTTCCCAGGCTAGGGGTCCAATCAGAGCTATAGCCGCTGGCCTACACCACAGCATAGGGATCCAATCTGCATCTCCGACCTACAACATGGTTCATGGCAACACAAACTCCTTAACCCACTGAGTGGGGCCAGGGATTGAACGTACATCGTCATGGATACTAGTCAGATTCGTTTCTGCTGAGCCATGAGACGGGAACTCCCAATGTTTTTTCTGAATCTACAAAAGAGGTATAGAGTTTGGAACCTTCTCCACATTTATTTGACCATGGGGCTTACATTGGTTATCTTTTGGTGTGTAACAACATACTCTAAACCTTAGCTGAAAGCCACCAACGTTGTCTCCTGCTCTCCACAGGCCAGGAGTCTGAGAGTGGCCCAGGCACGTGGGCCTGTCCTGGGGTCTCTTGTGGGCTGCAGGCAAGGTATTGGCAGGGGCTGCTGTCTCCTCCAGGCTCCGTGTGTCAGAATCCCTGTTAGGCTCGCTGTCCATAGCTTCCAACATCCTCCTGCTCCCTCCTCATGTGTGGTCCTTGGCAGGCCTCAGTTCGTGCCACGAGGGCCCCTCCATAGGGCAGCTGCCTTCCCCCAGTGTGAGTGATGAGAATGAGAGAAAGAGAGAACCAAGATAGGTGTGTCTTTTTCCAGTTCCTTTTTTATATTATGGAAAAATATACACAACATAGAATAGTTTGGTAGCTTTAAGTACATTCATACTGTTGTGAATGTACTTAAACCATCACTACCATCCAACTCCAGAATATTTTTTCACCCTTCGAAACTGAAACTATGGGGAATTCCCCTCATGGCTCAGAGGTAATGAACCCAATTAGTATCCACGAGGACTTGGGTTTGATCCCTGGCCTCACTCAGTGGGTTAAGGATCCAGCATTGTCACAGATGCAACTCAGATCTAGTGTTGCTATGGCTGTGGTGCAGGCTGGCAGCTATAGCTCCGATTTGACCCTTAGCCTAGGAACCTCCATGTGCCATGGGTGTGGCCCTAAAAAGCAAAATAAATAAATAAATAAATAAACCCATAAAAAAACTGAAACTCTGTACCCATTAAACAGTAACTCCCCACCCCACCTCCTGCCAGTTCCTGGAACCCCCCCATTGTGCTTGCTTTCTTTTTTAAAAATTTATTCATAATGTTTATTTTAATTTTTCATTTTTTTCTATTATAGTTGATTTATGTTGTTCCGTCAATTTCTGCTGTGCAGCAAAGTGACCCATTCATACATATATACACATTCTTTCTCTCCCATTATCCTCTATCATGTTCCATCATAAGTGACTAGATATAGTTCCCTGCGCTCTGCAGCCGGATCTCAGTGCTTATCCACTCCAAATGCAATAGTTTGCCTCTCCTAACCCCACCACCATTCTGCTTTCTGTCTCTATGAATTTGATGACTCTATGGACTTCATGTAAATGGAATCATACAGTATTTGTCTTTTTTTGCCTGGCTGATTTCACTTAGCACATCTGTAAGTTTCATCTGTTTTCCAGCATATGTCAAGATTTCTTTCCTTTTAAGGCTGACTACTATTCCATTGTATGTAAACTCATATTTCATTTATCCATTCTGTCCAAGGACACTTGTCTTGCTTCCAATTTTGGCTATTGTAAATAATTCTGCTAACATGGATGTACAAATATCTGTTCAAATCTCTGCTTTTGATTCTTTTGTGTGTATACTCAGACGTGGAACTGCTAGAATAGTATGATAACCATATTTCTAATTTTTTGAGGACCATCACACTCTTTGCCATAAAGGCCAAACCATTTTAAGTTCCCACCAACTGTGTGCAAAGGTTACAGTTTCTCCAAAATCTCACCAATATATTGTTTTCTGGATGTTTTTTGTTGTTGTTAGTTTGTTTTGTAACAGAGATCTTAGTGGATATGAAGTGATATCTCATTGTGGTTTTGATTTGCATTTTCTTAATGATTAGTGATACTGAGCATATTTTCATGTGCTTGTAGGACATTTGTACATCTTCTTTGGAGAAATGTCTATTTAAGTCCTTTGCCTATTTTTGATTGTTTTTGTTGTTGTTGAGTTCTAAAAGTTCTTTGCATATACTAGATATTAATCTCCTGTCAGATATATGGATCGTAAATATATTTAATTTTCCCATTCTGTGGGCTGTCTTTTAATTTTTTTTTTTCTTTTGAAGGCCACACTCACAGCATATGGAGGTTCCCAGGCTAGGGGTCTAATTGGAGCTACAGCTGCCCGCCTGCACCACAGCCACAGTAACAAGGGATCCAAGCCACATCTGCAACCTACACCACAGCTCATGGCAACGCCAGATTCCCAACCCACTGAGCAAGGCCTGGAATCGAACCCACAACCTCATGGTTCCTAGTCGAATTCGTTTCCACTGCACCACAATGGCAACTCCTTTTAAATCTCTTGAAAGGGTCCTTTGATGCACATGTTTTTAACTTTTGATAAAGTCTAGTTTATTTCTTTTGCTGCTTATGCTTTGAAGGCCATGTCCAAGATATCACTGTCAAATATAATGTTATGAAGATTTTTCCTATGTTTTTATCCAAGAGTTTTATAATTTTATTTGTAGGTCTTTAATCCATTTTGAGTTTTTTTAAAAATAGGATATAAGATTCCATCTTCATTTTTTCTGCTTGTGGATACTGTTTTCCCAGCACTGTTAAAGAGTTAGTTCTTTCCCTAATGAGCTGTCTTTGGCACCTTTGTCAAACATCATTTGATGATATAGGTTTATGATATATGTGTGGGTTTATTTCTTGCCTCTCTATTCCAGTTCATTGGTATGTCTGTCTGCCTTTGTGGCAGTGCCCTAAGCTGTAGCTTTATAGCAACTTTTAAAATCAAGACATGTGAGTCCCTGTCTTTATTCTTTTAAGACATAGTGTTTTTATACCTTCACCTTGGAAGTGGCATCCTCTATGCCACATTCCATTCATTAGACATCCATCAATACATCAAGCCTGCACTCAATGACAGAGGATTACATAGGACTTTCAATACCAGAGGTAGTGACTCTTGGGGTCACTTTAGAGGCTGCCCATCACAAAAATGCTTTTCCTTTCTATAGAATATCTCCTAACATTTCAGGAGACAACACTGTTCTTAACTCATTTTGAGAAACCGTGAAGTAGAGACTCACCAGGAACCCCCAGAAGGGCCACAGTGTTAACTTTTGGGTTCATGCACCACCCTCCCAAGTAATCGAGCCAGGGTGACTCTAGAAACGGTGGACAATAAAAGAAAAGGGTGGTATGCGTGAGCTGCTCTGACCGTCTAATTGGAAGGATGAAATGCAGGATATGCATGAGGAGAAAACTGAAACAAAATTCAACAAATATTCCTAAAGTGGCAGCTGGTAGCCTAGGATTTTGCCAGAGGCTAAACTCATCAAGGACACCTCAGTGCATCCATAAGTCTCAATATGCTGAAAAGTGTGATAAGGCAGGTGAGACCTCACAGTGCAGTCGCCCAGGGAAATGAACACCTGTGAGTGTTGTTATAACAGGAGTGTTTGGAGGAAATGTTATGAGCATGGAAAGTATTTCAGAAAGAGGCATTATTCAGTTACCCTGTGGTTAGGAGGTGGTTTATGTGCAGAAAAGAGAGCCTATTAACCTGGCTGAAGCAGGGAGTCTGTAGGAGAGAACGAAGAAGAATGGAGGCCACGCTGGGCTATCAGAGGGGCTTGAAAGCCTGGGGCAACTCTATTTCAAGCAAAGGGGAGTCATTGTAGGAATTCGGGTAAGCAGCCCATGGAACTCTTTTCAGATGCTTCTTACGTTATTTCCTTTCGTGTTTCCAAGTAAACTGCTTATTTAGCTATGTCTTGATATTTACTTGCACAGCTTCCATTCACCTCCCTTAATGTTTGATAGAATTCCTGTCAAGCCCCTAGAGAAATGAAAAATTAAGTACACATAAAAAACTGTATACACATATTTATAGCAACTTCATTTGTGATAGCCCAACACTGGAAACAACCCAAATATCTTCAATAGGTTAAGGGATAAACAAGCTATAGTGCATGCATAAAGCAGAATACTACTTAGCAATAGAAAAGAATAAACTGTTGCTGTTTTTAACAGCTTGGACGAGCCTCAAAGGTATGATGATGAGTGAAAGAAATGGTCTCAAAAGGTTATGTAACATGTCCTTCCATTTACATGTCCTTCTCAAAAAGACAAAACTGTAGCTGTGCAGAACCGATCAGAGGTTGCCAGGGAATGGAAGGGCAAAGAGCGTGTGACTATATAAGGACACGGAGAGGGATCTTTTGGTGATAGAACTATTCTGTATCCCAGGTGGCAGTTACATGAGTACAGACATGTATTCAGATCCAAAGACCTAGCTACCAAAATAAGCCAATATTACTATATGACTTAAAAAATAAAATTAACAACGTTAATGGTAGGATCTAAATGACAGATCTACTCATAGTCACTCTAACATTCTTTCAACTAAATTGTAGGTTTAAAATTTTTCATAATACATCATGGAAAAAAATGACCAATGTCTAGACCTCTGTTTGCTGTAACAGAATACCATGAACAGGATGGCTTAAACAACAGGAATTAATTCCTCACAGTTCTGGAGGCTGGCAGTGCAAGATCAAGATGCTGGCAGATTTGGAATTTGGTGAGAACACACTTCCTGGTTCACAGGTGGCTGTCTTCCCTCTGTATCCTCATGTGATGGAAAGGGTGAGGGAGCCCCAGGCCTCTCCTATCAGGGCACTAATCCCCTTCATAAGGGCTCCACCCTCATGAAATAGCCACACCAAAGGCCCCACCTCCTAATATTACCATATTTGGGATTAGGACTTCACTTTTGGTGGTGGAGGGCACAGATCTTCAGTCTACAGCAGCCTCACTCCCCAGAATTCTGATTTAATTTGCCAAAAAGTCCTGAGTGTTCACATTTTATAAGGCTCCCTGGGGCTGTGAGGATGGGAAACGGCCAGCAGAGCGGACCAAACCTTATAGAGCTGTGTTCTCCCATCACTTTTACTTCTCTGCACAGAATCTTCCTTCCCACTTGCTGCCCAACTTTCTGATTTTTTTCCCCCTAATAGATGCAGCAGCTGAATGTGAACCACATCATTTCCCCTTGGTCCCCTTCTGCTAATGGATGTTGTCATCCTCCCATTTGAAATTTAGGTCTGACCTGTGGCCTTTCAGTTTGTATTTATGTCATTTGTACTGTCTTATAGTCACTGATATAAAGGCTCCACACCTGCCTGCCTTTGCTCATATAGTTTTCTCACTTCCAGAAATTTCTTCTACTTGTTCTCCCAAAACAACTCCATTCTAAATTATTGTGCATGTGGAGCTTAGGGCCGTTCCCTAAGGAATACTAAACATTGAGTTCGGGATAATGTGAATGAGGTCTTTACATCAGCCACCGGCAACAGTGATAATTAGGAAGAGGGGAGAGGGGAGGAGAATGGTACTAACGGGTTCTGAAGCTGACAATGGGAAGAGGCCCAGGAGGAGAGGCAGGAATAGACTCCCAGAGGCAGTGTAGGATATTGGAAGGAATCTGGGCAGAGGTCAGTACACTGTGTCTACTGTGTCCCAGTCTGCGCTCTTCTAGGAGATACTCTGGACCATCCACCTGATGTCTCCAGGATTCAGTTGCATCATTTGTAGAATACGGGATTTGAACCAGATGACCTCGAACCCACATCTAATCATTTGGAAGTTCTGCAATTCTGACAGAGGCTTATTTAACTCTAGGATCTGAGAGGGAGAGGCTATTATTTGTCCTTTTCACATTATCATACATTAATTCCTTTAGGGTGCTTTCTCAGAATCTGATGTAGCCTGACACTGAAGGAAATTGAGTTTGGATGGGAAGGTAGGAACAGAGCATGGAATTTGGAAGCATGAGGATGTTTTTTAAGGAAAGGGGATGAAGGCCCACACGAGGGCACTGGTGAGGTTCCATTATCCTCTTTTAAGGGATGGGAAACAAGATCAAGAAACATTAAAATGTCACCTGGCTAGCAAGGGAGGTGGTCTGAATTTGAACCCCAATCTGTTCAATCCCAAAGTGTAGTAGAGGGGTGATTTGGGAAGTGAAAGTAAAACGCAGAAGGAAGGAAGGAAGGAAGGGGGGCGGGAGGGAATGAGGAAGACAGGGCTAACCCTGGGTATTCTGAATAGTCCCTCAGGCCAAACTGAAATAGGAAAAAAAATGATACTGTTTTTTTCCATCCTCTGCACCCACAGATGTCCCCGAGTTCTTTCCTAGGCTCTGTGGTCTTGGTCTAGGACAAGGAAGTGATGACTTTAGCAAGATGTTCTCAGGAAGACGTAGGCCTTTTTATACAGCCAGTCAGTTCCTCCTACGACAAAGCATTGAGGGGAGAATCCAAGATTTACTCGGATTTTTGAAATGGGGGATTTTAAAGAAAGTTGACCACATGCGATGGCTGAGTCTCTTGCTCAGATAACAGTGAAGCCTTAGAGTAGTGCTTTGGCTCTAAGGGTGCACAAATAGTCCGCTGTGATAGTCACTGGATCTGCAAGGCAGCAGAGACTATTTAGGTCCTCACGGACCTAGCATTTGGACAAGCCAGTAACCGGAAGTCAAAGGTCTGCCGATACACTGACTGCTAGGTTCCGGCAGGCCTGACCCTATCAGGTACTGGTGGAGCCAGAAGATCGGTGTAATAAAGTGTCGTGTAAAGTCCTCAGGTGTGTTACATAAACAGAAAGGTCTTGTCTGCAAAACTCTACAAAGAATCAGCTCGCACACACCACTGGGTGGCAGTATGGCGCTCCTCTTTGTTTCTAGTTAGTGGCTCTATTTTCCTGGACCTAAGGTATCAGATTCCATTCCATTACACCAACTACATTTTCCTCCCTCCCTCCCTCCCCGAGCGTCCCTGTCCTGAGCTTCAGGTGTGTGTGTGTGTGGAGGGGGGGTTGCTGGTGGGGGTTGGAGTTAGAAGGGAGAAGGATAAATATTTAGGATCAGTTATGTCCCCTCTTTTCCTAACATCATCAGCTAGGTTAGGTCTTTGTTTTATTAATAGAGATTTATAATGAATAATATTTTTTAAAAGATGGCAAGCCTAAACACAACACCATGGGGGAAATTCATTTCGAGGCTGAAATGTAAAATACCTCTGTTCAAAATACTCCTTGCGGGAAGATTCTAAACAGAGGAAACAAGATATTTTTTGAAAGATGAACTGGTGATTTTTGCCGAGGGAGAATGGGCAGAGGCAGCAGAAGGTGGAGCCTCGCGAAGCCAAGTGTAGAGCTGCTCTGCCATCTGGTGGACAAAGTGGCACCTGACGTTTGTAAACTGCATACATAGTTTCCAGACTTTTAGATTTTTATGAATTACAAAATAAGAAAAACAAGGCAAACAAAAAAATCCCAGAAGAATCTCGAATAAATAAAGTCAGATCATGGTTGCAACTTTTTTTTTATTTTGCTAAGCAATATTTTAAAAAAATCCAACATCTGTGGTTACCATTATCTTGAAGGACAATAATTCACAAAGAGTTTCAGAAAAATAAAAGGGCAGCCTTTTTTTTTTTTTTTGTCTTTTTTAGGGTCGCACTGCGGCATATGGAGGTTCCCAGGCTAGGGGTCTAATTAGAGCTGTAGCCCCCAGCCTACGCCAGAGCCACAGCAACGCAGATCCCAGCAACGTCTGTGACCTACACCACAGCTCAGGGCAAAGCCAGATCCTTAACCCACTGAGTGAGGCCAGGGATCAAACCTGCAACCTCATGGTTCCTAGTCGGATTTGTTTCCACTGCACCACGATGGGAACTCCAAAGGGCAGTCTTTTTAATTGCATATTTAGCTTAATGGAAATAATCCATTTTCTTATTCTTACAATTTTGTTAAAAATGGGTGAAAAATTTATCAAATTTGGCATTGATCTAAGGATTGGTGTTTGAAAACCACCAGTATAAAACACTTCAGGAGCTCCCACTGTGGCACAATGGGATCCCAGGCTTCTTGGGAGTGCTGGGACACAGGTTCCATCCGCTCACTCGGCACAGTGGGTTAAGGATCTCGTGTTTCCGAAGCTTCGGCTTAAGTCAGGACTGTGGCTCAGATTTGATCCCTGGCCCAAGAGCTCCATGTGCCATGGGGTGGCCAAAACTGAAAGAACGAAAAACAAACAAAAACACTTCATACAACTGTTTATTTTATTATTTTATTTATTTTTATTTTTTAACTCAATGAATTCTATTACATTTATAGTTGTACAATGATCATCATAACCCAATTTTATAGGCGTTCCATCCCAAACCCCCAGCTCATTCCCACCACCCGCCAATCTGTCTCCTTTGGAAATCTTAAGTTTTTCAAAGTCTGTGAGTTTGTATCTGTTTTGCAAAGAAGTTCATTGTAACTTTTTTTTAGATTCCACATGTAAGCCATAGCATAAGACATTGGTGTCTCCCTGACTGACTTCACCTAGGATGATAATTTCTAGGTCCATCCATATTTCTGCAAATGCCATTATTCCTTTTCTTTTAATGGCTGAGTAATATTCCATTGTGTATATGTACATCTTTATTCACTCCTGCCGATGGACATGTAGGTTGTTTCCATGTCTTGGCTATTGTATACAATGCTGCAATGAACACTGGAGTACATGTATCTTTTTGAGTCATGGTTTTCTCTGGATAGATGCCCAGGGGTGGGATTGCTGGATCTATGGTAATTCTATTTTTAGTTTTTTGAGGAATCTCCATACTGTTTTGCATAGTACGCATTGCAAATTTATGTTGCCATCAACAGTATAATAGGGTTCCCATTTTTCCATACCCTCTTCAGCATTTACTGTTTGTAGACTTTTGTTTTGTTTTGTTTCTTTTGTCTTTTTAGGGTCACACTCACGGCATATGGAGGTTCCCAGGCTAGGGGTCTAGTCGGAGCTACTGCTGCCAGCCAACACCAGAGCCACAGCAATGCCAGATCCGAGCTGCGTCTGCAACCTACACCACAGCTCACAGCAACACCGGATCCTTAACCCACTAAGCGAGGCCAAGGGTCGAACCCACAACCTCCTGGTTCCTAGTTGGATTTGTTTCCGCTGCACCACGACGGGAACTCCTGTTTGTAGACTTTTTGAAGAGGGCCATTCTGGCTGGTGTAAGGTTGTACCTCATAGCAGTTTTCATTTGCATTTCAGCAAATTTAATAATTAGTGATGTTGAACATCTTTTCATGTGTTTTTTGGCCATCTGTATGCCTTCTTTGGAGAAATGTCTGTTTAAATCTTCTGCCCATTTTTTGATGGGCGTGGTTTTTTTATGGTATTGAGCTATAGGAAGTTTTTATAAATTTTGTAGATTAATCCCTTGTCAGTCATCATTTGCAAATATTTTCTCCCATTCTATGGGTCATCTTTTCATTTTGTTTAGGGTTTCCTTTGCTATGCAGAAATTTTTAAGTTTAATTAGGTCCCATTTGTTTGTTTATTTATTTATTTATTTGTCTCTTTAGGGCCACATTCGCGGCATATAGAGGTTCCCAGGCTAGGGGTCTAACTGGAGCTGTAGCCGCCAGCCTACGCCAGAGCCACAGCAAGGCCAGATTCAAGCCATGTCTGCAACCTACACCACAGCTCATGGCAACTCTGGATCCTTAACCCACTGACAAGGTCAGGGATCGAACCTGCAACCTCATGGTTCTTAGTTGGATTCATTAACCACTGAGCCACAATGGGAACTCCTATTTTTGTTTTTATTTTCATTATTCTAGGAGGTGGGTCTGAGAAGATATTGCTGTGGTTTATGTCAGAGAGTGTTTGGCCTATGTTTTCCTCTAAGAGTTTTATAGTATCTGGTCTTATATTTAGGTCTTTAATCCATTTTGAACTTATTTTTATGTATGGTGTTAAGGAAGTATTCTAATTTCATTCTTTTCCATGTGGCTGTCCAGTTTTCCCGGCACCACTTACTGAAGAGACTGTCTTTTCTCCATTGTATACTCTTTCCTCCTTTGTCATAGATTAGTTAGTTGACTGTAAGTGCATGGGTTTAATTCTGGGTTTTCTATCCCATTCCACTGATCTATGTTTCTGTTTTTGGGCCAGTAGCTTTGATGGTTTTGATGACTGTAGCTTTGTAGTATACTCTGAAGTCAGGGAGCCTGATTCCTCCAGCTCCATTTTTCTTTATCAGAATGGCTTTGGCTATTCTGGGTCTTTTGTGCTTCCAAAAAATATTAAAATATTTTGTTTGAGTTCTGTGAAAAATGTCCTTGGTAATTTGATAGGGATTGCTTTGAATCTGTTGATTGCCTTAGGTAGTATAGTCATTTTGAAAATATTGACTATTCCAGTCCAAGAGCATGGTAAGTCTTTCCATCTATTTGTGTCATCTTTGATTTCTTTCATCAGTGTCCTACAGTTTTCAGAGTTCAGGTCTTTTTTCTCTCTTTTTTTTTGTCTTTTTTTTTTAGGGCCACACCTGTGGCATATGGAGGTTCCCAGGCTAGGGGTCTAATCAGAGCCGTAGCCACCAGCCTACACTGGAGCCACAGCAATGCCATATTGGAGTCGGGTCTGCAACCTACGCCAGATCCTTAACCGGCTAAGCAAGGCCAGGGATCGAACCCGCAACCTCATGGTTCCTAGTCGGATTCGTTAACCACTGTGCCACGATGGGAACTCCCTTTTTTCTCTTTAGGTAGGTTTACTCCTAGGTATTTTATTCTTTTTGATATGATGGAAAATGGGATTGTTTTCCTAGTTTCTCTTTCTGATCTATATGTTAGCATATAGAAAAGCAGTTGATTTCTGTGTATTAATTTTGTATTCTGCAACTTTACCAAATTCATTGATGAACTCTAACAGTTTTCTTGCAGTGTCTTTAGAATTTTTCTAGGTATAGTATCATGCCATCTCAAACAATGATAGTTTTACTTCTTTCTTTCCAATTTGGATGCTTTTATTTCTTTTTCTTCTCTGATTGCTGTGGCCAGGACTTCCAAAACTATGATGAAAATTATTGGCAAGTGTGGACATCCTTGTCTTGTTCTGATCTTAGCAGGAATTCTTTCAGCTTTTCACCATTCAGAATGATGTTAGCTCTGGGATTGTCAAATATGGCCTTTATTATGTTGAGGTATGTTCCCTCTATGCCCACATTCTGCAGGTTTTTATCAGAAATGGGTGTTGGATTTTGTCAAAGGCTTTTTCTGCCTCTATTGAGAGGATCATATGGTTTTTATTCTTCAGTTTGTTAATGTGGGGTATCACACTGATTGATTTGCGGATGTTGAAAAATCCTTGCATCCCTGGGCTAAATCCCTCTTGATCATGGATCAATGTATTGCTGGATTTGGTTTGCTAGTATTTTGTTGAGGATTTTTGCATATATGTTCATCAGTGATATTGGTCTATAATTTTCTTTTTTTGTGGTTTCTTTGCCTGGTTTTGGTGTCAAGGTGATGGTGGCCTCGTAGAATGAGTTTGGTAGTGTTCCTTCCTCTGCAATTTTTTAGAATAATTTCAGAAGGATAGGTGTTAGTTCTTCTCTAAATGTTTGATAGAATTCGCCTGTGAAGGCATCTGGTCCTGGACTTCCATTTGTTAGAAGTTTTTTTTTTAATGATTTTTATTTTTTCCATCATAGCTGGCTTATAGTGTTCTGTCAATTTTCTACTGTACAGCAAGGTGACCCAGTCACAGATACATATATACATTCTTTTTCTCACATTATCATGCTCCATCATAAGCGACTAGATGTAGTTCCCAGTGTTATATAGCAAGATCTCATTGCTTATCCATTCTAAAGGCAATAGTTAGCATCTATTAACCCCATATTCCCAGTCCATCCCACTTCTTCCCCCTCCCCCTCCTTCTTGACAACCACAAGTCTTTTTTCCAAGTCCATGAGTTTCTTTTCTGTGGAAAGTTTCATTTATCCTATAAATTAGATTCCAGATATAAATGATATCACATATAAATGATATCATATTGTATTTGTCCTTCTCTGACTTTACTTATCATGAGAGTCTCTAGTTCCATCCATGTTGCTGCAAATGGCATTATTTTGTTCATTTTTATGGCTGAATAGTATTGCATTGTGTATATATACCATATCTTCTTAATCCATTCATCTGTCAATGGACATGGAGATTGTTTCTGTGTTTTGGCTATTGTGACTAGTGCTGCAATGAACATAACAGGTGCATGTGTCTTTCTCAAGGAAAGTTTTGTCCATATATGCCTGAGAGTGGGATTGTTGGGTCATATGGTGGTTCTATATTTAGTTTTCTGAGGCACCTCCATACTGTTTTCCATAGTGGTTGTACCAGTTTACATTCCCACCAACAGTGAAGGAGGGTTCCCTTTTCTCCACACCCTCTCCAGCATTTGTTATTTGTGGACTTGTTAATGATGGCCATTCTGATTGGTGTGAGGTGGTACCTCATAGTAGTTTTGATTTGCATTTCTTTAATAATAATTGATGTTGTGCATTTTTTCATGTGTTTATTGCCCATCTGTATATCTTCTTTGGAGAAATGTTTGTTGGAAGGGTTTTTTTTTTATTTTCTATTTTTTTTTGTCTTTTTGCCATTTCTAGGGCCACTCCTGCAGCATATGGAGGTTCCCAGGCTAGGGGTCTAATCTGAGCTGTAGCCACCAGCCTATGCCAGAGCCACAGCAATGTAGGATCCGAGCCACGTCTGTGACCTACACCACAGCTCATGGCAATGCCGGATCCTTAACCCACTGAGTGAGGCCAGGGATCGCACCCACAACCTCATGGTTCCTAGTCGGATTCATTAACCACTGAGCCACGACAGGAACTCCTGTTGGAAAGTTTTAATCACAGTTTCAATTTCCATACTTGTGATTGGTTTGTTTATCTTTTCTATTTCATCTTGGTTTAGTCTTGGAAGATTGTACTTTTCTAAGAATTTGTCCATTTCTTCTAGCCTGTCCATTTTATCGGCATGTAGTTGTTTGTAGTAGTCTCTTGTGATCCTTTGCATTTCTATGATGGCTGTTGTTCATACATTTTTTAAAAATCATTTATAAATATCTGTGTCTTCTGAAACAGTTTGATATAGGGACTTGGGTGTTAAGCTTCCATATTCAAAATTGTCTTTCATGGTTATTTTAAACCAGTTTTGTGTAAGTTGTCACCATTCCACAGTTTCTGAGTTGTAAAGATTCCTGTAGGTTTCTCACATTTGTTCTATTTCATGGTTTAAGAAAAAATTTCTTCATTCTAGTGTTACTGCATTAATTTCCTGGTTGGTAGTATGTTGTGTTTCTCTGGTTCAGTTGTATCTAAAGTTTGATTGTAAGAATCATGTTTGCACATTCACCCTTTGTTTTATGTGTACTTATTTTATGCATTTCATAATGCACTATCATGGATTATATACATTATAAAGTGTACTCATGATTGGTATCTGAAGTTAGGGCAGTCTTGTCGCAGACTGTGTCCCTTAACCTGTGGAGTCTTTTAGTATTAGAACTAAATTGTATTGCAATACCTTCATGTCCTCCTTTGTAAGATGGGACATGGTGGTAGTATTTATTTAACACACTCATCAGTACAGTGTAATACATGTGTTAGACATGCCTCACATTAGGAGAACTAAATGCGCTTTGGATGACAAGTCTCCAAAAATTAGCATAAAATCAAAATTACACAGTAATCACTTTTTACTTCTGAATCTTACTTAGGAGGAGAAGCAGGAGAAAATATTAAGGACAATTTGGAAAGTGGAACATTAAAGGAAGTTCCTTAGCAGACAGTAAAATATCTAATGCCACTACAGTGAAAACAGTGAGGCAATACTGTCAAAATAGTCACATAGGGAGTTCAGAAGCAGGCAAGACCCTAAGACTTGGTGGCTTTTTCTTTTTTTTTTTTTTTCACAGCTGCATCAGCAGCATATGGAAGTTCCTGGAGTAGAGGTCAAACTGGAGCTGCAGGTGCTGCCTATGCCACAGCCATGGAGACACTGGATCTGGGCTATATCCTTGACCTAAGCCTCAGCTTGTGGCAACACTGGATCCCTCACCCACTGAGCAAGGCCAGGGATTGGACCTGCATCATCACGGTCACCATGTTGGGTTCTCAACCCACTGAGCCACAACAGGAACTCCTGGTTTGTTTGTTTGTTTGATTGGTTTTTGGCTTTGTTTTTAGTGAATTGAGCACAACAAATTTTGTTGTACATCCGAAAGTTTTATGATTTCATAACCAAGTTGATAAAATGTGTAAGAAAGCTTTAATTCTAAATAGGAGTTTTACATTCTCAGTTTTAACATCAGATTTTGTTTTGTTTTGTTTTGTTGCTTTCTTTCTTTCTTTTTTTTTTTTAGGGCCACACCTGCAGCATGTGGAGGTTCCCAGGCTAGGGGTCTAATTGGAGCTGTAGCTGCCAGCCTACATCACAGCCACAGCAATGCCAGATCCGAGCCACATCTGCAACCTACACCACAGCTCATGGCAATGCTGGATCCTTAACCCACTGAGCAAGGCCAACGATCCAACCTGCATCCTCATGGATGCTAGTCAGATTCGTTAACCACTGAGCCATTATGGGAACTCCTTAACATCAGATTTACACATTTGAAGACATTTTTCATTTGCAAAACATTCAATACATTCATAAAAAAGACAGCATTGCTTTAACTTTATAGTTAGGATGCTTAATTATTATTATTATTATTATTTGCTTCTTAGGGTCACACCTGTGCCATGTGGAAGTTCCCAGGCTAGGAGTCCAATCAGAGCTACAGCTGCCAGCCTACACCACAGCTATAGCAATGCAGAATCCAAGCTGCATCAGTGACCTACACCATAGCTCACAGTAACACCAGATCCTTAACCCACTGAGCAAGGCCAGGGATCAAACCTGCAACCTCATGGTTCCTAGTCATTTCCACTGCACCATGATGGGAACTCCTTAATTATCATTTTAATGAACAAAATAGTGTATTTCAACAGCATCTTTTTCAAATTAATAGGGAATAAATATATAATCAACAAATGGTCTAGGACAATTGAATAATGGTTTGGGCAAAAGTGAATTTTGTTTAATTTGCACCCCTTATTGACATAAGTTCTACATTCATTAAAAAGTTAAAAGACTAGGAGTTCCCATCGTGGCTCAGTGGTTAACAAATTCGACTAGGAACCATGAGGTTGCAGGTTCCATCCCTGGCCTTACTCAGTGGGTTAAGGATCCGGTGTTGCTGTGAGCTGTGGCGTAGGTTGCAGATGTGGCTTGGATCCCGCGTTGCTGTGGCTGTGGCGTAGGCTGGTGGCTACAGCTCTGATTCGACCCCTAGCCTGGGAACCTCCATATGCCACGGAAGCAGCCCTAGAAATGGCAAAAAGACAAAAAAAAAAAGTTAAACGACTAATAATAAACCATTAAAAAGTTAGAAGAAAATGTAAGCAAATATTTTTCTGATACTAACAAAAAGTAAGACTTACTCAAGCATAAATGTAAGAGAACAGTAAGGGGAAACAAGGATAGAGTTAATCTCACAAAATTGAAAACTTACAGATATTAACAAACATCAGAAGTGACAAACTAAGAAATTTATAATGTATTTAAAAATTTTTAGGGATTTCTGTCGTGGCTCAGCAGTAACGAACCTGATTAGTATTCATGAGGACTCAGGTTCCATCCCTGGCCTCACTCAGTGGGTTAAGGATCCCGTGTTGCTGTGAGCTGTGGTGTAGGATGCGGCTCAGATCTGTCATTGCTGTGGCTGTGGTGTAGGCCGGCAGCTACACTTCCGATTTGACCTCTAGCCTGGGAATTTCTATATGCTGCGGGTGCAGCCCTAAAAAGACAAAAAAAATTTTTTTCTTTCGAGCAGTTATAATAATCGATATTGTCAAGGTTACAGTGAAGAGCAGGGATTGGCCACCTTTCTCTTTAAAGGGCCAGGTATTCATGAGTAGTCTTTATGGGCCTCACGTTCTCTGTGGTGACACAACCCTGTCATGTGACATGGGGGAAACCCTGGACCACAGGTATACAGACAGGCATGGCTATGTTCCCATAAAACTTCACTTATGGACACTGAAATCTGAATTTAATGCAATTTTCATGTGTCACAAAATATTTTTCTTCCTTTTATTTTTTTCAGCCATTAAAAAAATGCGCAAACCCTCTTAACTCTGGTGGCAAAGGCCAGATCTGGCCACAGGCCATAGCCTGCTGACTGTTGGCAAAGGTACAGATGGTGGATGGAACTTCCAGGAGCTCTTGTGTTCTTGAGGAGGGTGAGTTGCATTTGGCCTGCTACCAGGGCTTCTCAGAAAATAAATCTGGGGGGTCTTAGGACAAAGAGTGGAGGGACGTTCAGTGGAGAGAGTGGAGCCCTCAAATGTTTTGTGGGCCTGGTACCACCAGGGGGGATGGAAGGAGTGGGGTCAATGAGGATCGTGTTGTAATGCTTCTGGGTGGAAGTGGGGATGGATGCCAGAGATGCCTTGAAGATGGAATTGGCTGTTAAGGAAGGTTCAGAATGAGAGGGGACAGAGAGATTCTGATTTGTGTAACTGGAAGAAGCTGGTCCCAAAAACAGAAACAGGAGGGAGAAGGGGCAGTGCTGGGAATAGACGAACTCATTTTAACAGTGATTTGAGGTACCAGAAGAGTACTCAGGCTGGAGGATGGATGGGACGGCACCTCAGGGTGGTCTGGCAGGGTCCAGAGCTTTGGACCATGCCCAGTACTGGAAGCAAGCAGAGGAAGAGGAACCGCCAGTGATGGAGGTTATGGTCTTGACTCCACCACACACTTCAGGAATTTCACAGGATTAAGGCTCGTAGGAATTTTGAGAATCCCAAGAGATCCTTTGATAAAGTAGTTTTCACACTGCCTTCTGCTTAGAGGTGCTGGCTACTATTATTGTTACCAAAGAGTTGAGTAAAAGGGGAGTCTGGAGAAGTCTGAATTGGGACAAGGGGCTTTCAAGCTTCAGTGACCTGTGGCTCCAGCTGTGCTTCGGTAATTCTGATGGGGAATGAGGGTAAGTGATGTTCCTTATCTTGTAATTGTTACTTTATCCCAGCAGAAACTAACGGTTTTGGCAGTTTTTCTTTTTCTTGTTTTTTTGTTTTTGTCTTTTTTGCTTTTTCTAGGGCTACTCCCGCAGCATATGGAGGTTCCCAGGCTAGGGGTCGAATCGGAGCTGTAGCCACCGGCCTACGCCACAGCTACAGCAACTCGGGACACAAGCCGTGTCTGTGACCTACACCACAGCTCACGGCAACGCTGGATCCTTAACCCACTGAGCAAGGCCAGGGATCGAATCCGAAACCTCATGGTTCCTGGTCGGATTCATTAACCACTGAGCCACGACGGGAACTCCTTTTTTTTTTTTTTTTGGTCTTTTTTGAGTTTTTCAATTTGTTAATTAAAAGGATTTCTTTTCAGACTCACAGACATAGAGAACAGACTTGTGGTTGCTAAGAGGAAGGCGGATGCACAGGGAGTTTTGGGGTCAGTAGATGCAAACTGTTATATTTAGAAAGGATAAACAGCAAGATCCCACTGTATAGCACAGGGAACTACATTCACTCTCTTGGGACAGACCATGATGGAAGATAATATAAGAAAGGGAATGTGGAGTTCCCGTCGTGGCACAGTGGTTAACGAATCCGACTAGGAACCATGAGGTTGCGGGTTCGGTCCCTGCCCTTGCTCAGTGGGTTAAGGATCCGGCATTGCCGTGAGCTGTGGTGTAGGTTGCAGACGCGGCTCGGATCCCGCGTTGCTGTGGCTCTGGCGTAGGCCGGTGGCTACAGCTCCGATTCGACCCCTAGCCTGGGAACCTCCATATGCCGCGGGAGCGGCCCAAGAAATAGCAACAACAACAACAAAAAGACAAAAAAAAAAGGGAATGTATATACATGTATGACTGGGTCATTCTGTACAGCAGAAATTGGTACAACATTGTAAATCAACTATACATTAATTTTTTAAAAGGGTTTCTTTACTTGCTCTAAAATGTTAGCTTGGGCTCAAGTAGAGCCTCCATCATGATTTGGTTCCTTGGAGATGTTAGAAGTAGCTCTAAGATGTTACTTTGGGATCAAGTAGATCCTCCATGATGATTTGGTTTTCTTGGAGAAGTTAGAAGTAGGAACAGCCTTGACTGACATGGTGCTCCCAGCTGCAGAGTGGAGCCAAGGCCACTGAAAGGCTCCCACCTTGTCTGGCCAGCACCCTGCCCCACCTGTCTATCCCCAAGCCATGAGGGATGGGCATCTATTTGTTACTTAAAAGGGCTTCTTTTTCTTAGAATTGTTATTGTTTTTCATCAAATTTGGGAATTTTTAGGCCAAAAAATTATATTTTCTATATTAAATATATTTCCCTTTATTGCTCTCTGTTCCTTCTCAGAATCCAATTCTACTTATGTAGGAATTCTTTACATTGTTTCACAGATCTCAAGACTGTTTTTCTTTGATCATTTTCTTTCTATTCTTTGGATCAGGTTTTTTTTTTTTTTTTTTTTACAAATGAGTTCACTTCTTTTAATTAACTTGTTCTCACCACAGCACTGTTAAAGTAAAGGATCAGGTATTTTTTATCTTTAAGTTACTGATTCTTTCTTCTACCACCTTAGATCGTTTGAGCCCGTTTGTGAATTTTTCATTTCATTCTTTTTATTTTTCAGCTCCAGAAATTGCTTTTTTTCACAAAATAGTTTTAATTTTCCTCTTGATATTCCTCTTCATTAAGTCTTAGTGTAGTTTTCTTTAATTCTCTGCACATGTTTTTCTGCATTTTTCACACATTTATAGGAGCTCTTTGAAGTCTGTCTCTTAAATCCAGCCCATGGTTCTCAGTGGAGTCAGTTTTTATCAATCGTACATTATTTCCTGAGTATGGGTCCTGCTTTCCTGTTCTTTACATGGTGGTGTTGTTTTGAAAACTGGATATTATAAATAGCAGGCTGTAGTGATGTTGGATTCTGTTCCATTCTTCTGAGGGTTTTAAAATTTTTGTTAAATAATTAGCAATCACCTAATTTGCTTAAACCACCCAATCTTTCTCCTCTCTGTGTGCAGCTGCTAATGGCTCTGCCCATTTTTTTTTTTTTCTTTCAGCATGACTTCCTAGGAGCTTCCCATGTACCTTTCCGTAGCTTAAGGGTCAGTCAATGATATATGCACAGAGTATAAGGCTTCTGTTCTTTGCTGCCCAAGCTGTTTGTGGCTTGAAGAGAGTATTAAAAGATACAGCATAGGCGTTCCCATTGTGGCTCAGCAGGTTAAAGACCCAACATAGTATCCCTGAGGATGTGGGTTCAGTCTCTGGCCTTGCTCAGTGGGTTAAGAGTCCAGCATTGTCCCAAGCTATGACATAGGTTGCAAATGTGGCTAGGATTCCACATTGCTGTGGCTGTGGCATAGGCCAGCAACTGCAACTCTAATTGGACCCCTAGCCCAAGAACTTCCATATGCCGCAGGGGCAGCCATAGAAAGAAAAAAAAAAAAAGGTCCAGCATATTTATAAGTCTTGCTTACCTTTTTGGTTGAATTCTATGATGCTTCTAGCACATCAGTAGTTTAGCAGTCAGCCAGGGATGTGTGAAGATTTTATTGCAGCTCTCCCATGGCTCTCTGGCTTCCAGAATCTTCTTGCTGTGTATCTGTCAGCTCTGATACACATCACTGACTGTCTTCCTTGTCTAGTAAAGCTGTGGCTTTATACCACCTGATCTGGGGGCAATAGCAGTGTTCTTGGCAATAAGGTCATGAATGTGCCATTCTCACTAAATGCATTAGCAATTTTTCATGAGTAAATGCTTTTCAAGTTGGTCCCTGTCTTTTGATGTTTTCCAGTTTGCTGGAATGGCTGATTTTATCATTTTGTCTAGTTTTATACTTGTTTTTTCCTTGAAGAGAATCCCTCAACTTCCTCACACCATCATTGCCGGAAATAAAGTATTTGTACACATACATATATATTTTAAAGTTATTTCTTAAGTAGTTTAAGAAACTTTATGAGCAATTCTATTGATGATACATGAGGTAAAAGTGTATGAAAAAATATAGATACCAATGTCCCTAAGGCATTCTGAAGAACTGCAGTCTGAATGGGAATAAGTTTAGGAGATATTTTGATTTATTTTGCAGTCACTCTGTGATTTTTTTCCCTATCCTTAAGAGTAGTCTATGAAATTAATCTATGATATGTGTGTATGCATCTAACTTTTTGTCTTTAGGACAAAAACAAGGAATGGTTTAAATTCGCATTTAGAAAACCTGAATTTAAAAATGTGTTTGGAGGAGGACAAGATGGCGGAGGAGTAGGGGGACACGCTCACCCTCTCCCACAAACACAACAAAAAAAGCACATCTACAGAATAAATGACTCGCACAGAACAGCAACCAATCGCTGGCAGAGGAACCTAAACTCCAATAACGGCAAGAAGTTCGTGACATTACTGGGCAGAACGTGAGAAAAGAGGAGAGTGAGAGAAGGTGAATCCCAGCGGGACGGGCGCTCCCGAAAGGGAACTGCAGAGAAAGGGATCCCGCACCCTGGAAAGTCACCTACACGGGGGAAAGATCAAACCAACCGGAGGAATCTCCAGATGCAGAGAAGAGTGTAGCAGTAAGTTGGAGTACGGAAAAGCCCATCAAGAACCCAACGGACCATCTGAACTATGGGCACAGTCACCAAAAATTGAGACGCCTGGTGGGGGCTGGGCACCGAGTCCTCGGCTCCGAAGGTTAGTCCCCGAGAAAGGACCGGGGACGCCTGGGTAGGGGCTGGGCACCAAGACCTCGCCTCCGAAGGTTAGTCCCCGAGAACGGGCCGGGGGACGCCTGGGTGGGGGCTGGGCACCGAGACCTCGGCTCCAGATGTTAGACCCCGAGAACGGGCTGGGGGGGCGGGGCGGAGCGGAAACTGCTTGGGAGGTCTAGAAACCTTTTGACAGGGCAGAGACTGCCTGGGAGACTAGAAAACAAAGCTGTCGCAGAGAAAGGGAGCAATACTCTAGGGGTGGGGAAGTGGAAAGCCGCATCAGAGGGAACCTGGGAGAAGAGCCTGGTCTGCGCCCATGCTGAGGAGGGGAGAGAAGAAGGGGTGGGTCCCCATAGAATACCCCCCACGCCACAGCAAGCTTACAGGCCAGCTAGCTAGCTGAAAGCTGTGCTTCCCAGTGCATCCCCTCCCCCCACCACCCCCTACGCTCTCACCGAACCTGGGACTGCCTGCCATCCAGGAGGGCTGGCCTCAACAATTGCCTGAAGCCTACCACCACAGGGGCTGTCCCTGCACAGGCCTGCTTGCCCTTTGGAGGGGCTACACTTCCGCAGAGCAGCACCAAACACCACCAGCCCCCAAGAAAAGGCCTGCAGCCCAGAAAAGCTAGAACAAGCCTAGCCAGGCCATGAATAGATCTGCCTAATTCTCAGATGGTTTTTCTGAATCAGGCTGCCCCGGGGAGGAGCCTCTTGGGTTTCCAACGGCCCTGCTACCCGCCCAAGCCCCCAGGGGTTGCCCCACTCCCACAGAATAGCTGCTCAGCACCACCAGCCCCCTGGAGGACCCCCTGCAGCCCAGAAGAGCTGCAACAAGCTTGGCCAGACTGTGAAAAGATCCGCCTACATTCGCAGGCCGTCCTTCTGAGTTGGGCTGCCCTAGGGAAGAGCCTCTTAGGTTCTCAGTGAACCAGATAGCTGCTCCAGCCCCCAGGGGGTGCTGCACTCCTGAGGAACAGCTGCCCAACACCGCCAACCCCCTGCAAGAACCCCACAGCCTAAAAACACTAGAGCAAGCTCTGCATGACCAAGTGAAATCTGCTACCATCGTGGTGTGGACCTCCCAGTCCTGTCTGCCCTCAGGAAGCCCTCCTTTGCTTCAAAGAAACACTGTTAGCCCCATCAACACTCTAGAAAAGCCACACTGCCTCAAAAAAGATTGACCAACAATGCCAGCCCTCAGGAAATATTCCACGGCAGTGACAAGGCAAACACTGCCCGATAACGGAGAGTACAACTCCCTCAGGAGAAAGAAAACAACAAGCAAGATGAAGACACTGAGAAACCACCCCCAGTCAAACCAACAGGAGAACTCACCTAAAACAGTCAACAATGAAACAGATCTTGGCAGTCTGACAGACCTGGAGTTCAAAAGAGAAATAGTGAAAATACTGAAGGAATGAAGAGAAGATATGAACAGGAATGCAGATACCCTCAGAAAGGAACTAGAAAATATAAGGAGGAGCCAAGAAAAACTAGAACATTCATTTGCAGAGATGCAAACTGAACTAAGGGCAGTAAAAACCAGAATGAATAATGCAGAAGAACGAATCAGTGATATGGAAGATAGAATAATGGAAATCACTCAATCCGGTCAACAGACAGAAAACCGAATCAAAAAACTGGAAAGCAATATAAGAGACCTATGGGATAATATAAAGCAGGCCAATCTACGCATAATAGGAATTCCAGAAGGAATAGAAAAAGATAAGGGGATGGAAAATATATTTGAAGAAATTATCGATGGAAACTTCCCAAATCTAAAGGATGCTGGGTTCAAGATACAAGAAGCACAGAGGGCCCCAAACAAACTGAACCCAATAGACCCACAGCAAGACACATCATAATAAAAATGGCAAAAGTTAGTGATAAAGAGAGGATCCTAAAGGCAGCAAGAGAAAAACAGAATGTTACCTACAAGGGAACCCCCATAAGAATATCAGCTGATTTCTCTACAGAAACACTACAGGCCAGGAGGGAATGGCAAGAGATATTTAAAGTGCTAAAAGGAAAAAATATGCAACCCTAGAATACTCTATCCAGCAAGAATATCATTTAAAATAGAAGGGGGAAATAAAAATTTTTCCAACAAACCAAAAACTTAAAGAATACAGCAACACAAAACCCAGGTTAAAGGAAATATTGAAAGGGCTTCTCTAAACCAAAAGGAAAGGAAGGAAAGGGAAGAAAAAAGAAAAGAAAAGAAAAAAAAAGAAGAAGAGGAAGAACTAGGACTGAGGAAACCGCAATCAGAGAGCAGTCACTCAAATAAGCCAGCATACAGATTTAATCATGAACATGCTTCAAACAAAATAAAATTAAAAAGAAAAAAATAAAAAGAGTCATCAGGAGTTCCCGTTGTGGCGCAGTGGTTAACGAATCCGACTAGGAACCATGAGGTTGCGGGTTCAGTCCCTGCCCTTGCTCAGTGGGTTAACGATCAGGTGTTGCTGTGAGCTGTGGTGTAGGTTGCAGACGCAGCTCGGATCCCGCGTTGCTGTGGCTCTGGTGTAGGCCGGTGGCTACAGCTCCGATTGGACCCCTAGCCTGGGAACCTCCATATGCCGCGGGAGCGGCCCAAGAAATAGCAACAACAACAACAACAAAAGAGTCATCAAAACCATAATATGTGGGCAAGGGATGTGAGGAAGTAAATAACCCTTTTTGTTTGCTTGTATGTTTCTCTTCTTAATTTTAATATAGTAATGAAGTGTCTGAACTTACAGGACCATCAGGCTAAAACACACAATTATGGGAAGGGGTTAGCATACTTAAAAAACAGGGCAACCACAAGCCAAAACCAAATATTGCATTTGCAAAAAATGAAAAAAAAATACACTCAAGCAGATAATAACAGGAGACCATCCAACCAAAAAAAAAAAAAAAGGAAAGGAAGAATGGAGAACCATAGAATCAACTGGAACACGAGGTTCAAATGGCAATAAATAATCATCTATCAATTATCACCTTAAATGTCAATGGACTGAATGCCCCAATCAAAAGACACAGAGTGGCTGAGTGGATAAAAAGGCATAAACCTTCAATATGCTGCCTACAAGAAACTCACCTTAGGACAAAAGATACATATAGATTGAAAGTGAAAGAGTGGAGAAAAATATTTCACGCCAATAGACATGACAGAAAAGCAGGAGTCGCAACACTCATATCAGACAAAATAGACTTTAAAACAAAAGACATAAAGAAAGACAAAGAAGGACACTTACTTAATGATTAAGGGATCCATCCAAGGAGAGGATGTCACTATCGTCAACATATATGCCCCAAATACAGGAGCACCCAGATACATACAACAAATATTAACAGACATAAAGGGAGATATTGATGAGAATACAATCATAGTAGGAGAACCTTAATACCCCCCCTCACATCAATGGACAGATCCTCTAGGCAGAAAACCAATAATGCAACAGAGATCCTAAAGGAAACAATAGAAAAGTTAGACTTAATTGATATCTTCAGGACACTACATCCAAAAAAATCAGAATACACATTCTTCTCAAATGCTCATGGAACATTCTCAAGAATCAACCACATATTGGGACACAAAGCTAATCTCAATAAATTTAGGAGCATAGAAATTATCTCAAGTATCTTCTCTGACCACAATGCCATGAAATTAGAAACCAACCATGGGAAAAGGAAAGAGAAAAAACCTACTACATGGAGACTAAACAACATGCTACTAAAAAACCAATGGGTCAATGAGGAAATCAAGAAGGAAATTAAAGGCTACCTTGAAACAAATGATAATGAAGACACAACCTCTCAAAATCTATGGGATGCTGCGAAAGCAGTGCTCAGAGGGAAATTTATAGCAACACAGGCCTTTCTCAAAAAAGAAGAAAGATCCCAAATTGACAACTTAACCCTCCACCTAAATGAATTAGAAAAAGAAGAACAAAAAAGTCTTAAAGTCAGCAGAAGGAAGGAAATTATAAAGATCAAAGAAGAAATCAATAAAATTGAGACTCAAAAAACAATAGAGAAAATGAATAAAACCAAGAGCTGGTTCTTTGAAAAGGTGAACAAAATTGACAAACCCCTGGCCAGACTCACTCAAAAGAGGAGTGAAAGAACCCAAATAACCAAAATTATACATGAAAAAGGAGAAATCACAACGGATACAGCAGAAATACAAAAAACCATAAGAGAATACTATGAAGAACTATACGGCAACAAGTTTGACAATCTGGAAGAAATGGACAATTTTCTAGAATCTTACAGCCTGCCAAAACTGAATCAAGTAGAAACGGACCAACTGAACAGACCGATCACTAGAAATGAAATTGAAGAGGTCATAAAATCACTCCCTACAAAAAAAAGTCCAGGACCAGATGGCTTCACAGGTGAATTTTATCAAACATATAAAGAGGAATTGGTGCCCATCCTCCTTAAACTCTTTCAAAAGGTTGAAGAAGGAATACTCCCAAAGACATTCTATGATGCCACCATCACCCTCATTCCAAAACCAGACAGAGATAACACCAAAAAAGAAAACTATCACCCAATATCATTGGTGAATATAGATGCAAAAATTCTCAACAAAATCTTAGCCAACCGAATCCAACAACATACCAAAAAAATTATACACCATGACCAGGTTGGGTTCATCCCAGGTTCACAAGGATGGTTCAACATACACAAATCAATCAGCATCATACACCACATTAACAAAAAAAAAGTCAAAAGTCATATGATCATCTCAATAGACAGAGAAAAAGCATTTGACAAAGTCCAACATCCATTCATGATCAAGACCCTCGCCAAAATGGGTATAGAGGGAACATTCCTGAATATAATCAAAGCCATTTATGAGAAACCCACAGCAAATATAATCCTCAATGGGGAAAAACTGAAAGCCTTCTCACTCAAATCTGGAACAAGACAGGGATGCCCACTCTCACCACTGCTCTTCAACATCGTTTTGGAAGTCCTAGCCACAGCCATTAGACAAACCAAAGAAATAAAAGGCATCCATATAGGAAGAGAAGAGATAAAACTGTCACTGTATGCAGATGACATGATACTATACATAGAAAACCCTAAGGACTCAACCCCAAAACTCCTTGAACTGATTCAAAAATTCAGCAAAGTAGCAGGATATAAGATTAACATTCAGAAGTCAGTTGCATTTCTGTATACCAGCAATGAAATATTAGAAAAGGAATACAAAAATATAATACCTCTTAAAATTGCACCTCACAATATCAAATACCTCGGAATACACCTGACCAAGGAGGTAAAGGACCTATATGCCGAGAACTATAAACCTTTAATCAAAGAAATCAAAGAAGATGGAAAGAAATGGAAAGATATTCCATGTTCCTGGATTGGGAAAATCAATATTGTAAAAATGGCCATACTACCCAAAGCAATCTACAGATTCAATGCAATCCCTATCCAATTACCCATGACATTTTTCACAGAACTAGAACAAACAATCCAAACATTTATATGGAACCACAAAAGACCCAGAATCGCCCAAAGCAATCCTGAGAAACAAAACCAAGCAGGAGGCATAATTCTCCCAGACTTCAAGAAATACTACAAAGCCACAGTCATCAAAACAGTGTGGTACTGATATCAAAACAGACAGACAGATCAATGGAACAGAAGAGAGAATCCGGAAATAAACCCTGACACCTATGGTCAATTAATCTTTGACAAGGGAGGCAAGAACATCAAATGGGAAAAAGAAAGTCTATTCAGCAAGCATTGCTGGGAAACCTGGACAGCTGCATGCAAAGCAATGAAACTAGGACACACCCTCACACCATGCACAAAAATAAACTCCAAATGGCTGAAAGACTTAAATATACGACAGGACACCATCAAACTCCTAGAAGAAAACATAGGCAAAACACTCTCTGACACCAACATCATGAATATTTTCTCAGGTCAGTCTCCCAAAGCAATAGAAATCAGAGCAAAAATAAACCCATGGGACCTCATCAAACTGAAAAGCTTTTGCACAGCAAAGGAAACCCAAAAGAAAGCAAAAAGACAACTTACAGAATGGGAGAAAACAGTTTCAAATGATGCAACCGACAAGGGCTTAATCTCTAGAATATACAAACAATTTATACAACCCAACAGCAAAAAAACCAATCAATCAATGGAAAAATGGGCAAAAGACCTGAATAGACATTTCTCCAAAGAAGATATACAGATGGCCAACAAACATATGAAAAAATGTTCAACATCGCTGATTATAAGAGAAATGCAAATCAAAACTACCATGAGATATCACCTCACACAAGTCAGAATGGCCATCATTAATAAATCCACAAATAACAAGTGCTGGAGGGGCTGTGGAGAAAAGGGAACCCTCCTGCACTGCTGGTGGGAATGTAAACTGGTACAGCCACTATGGAGAACAGTTTGGAGATACCTTAGAAATCTATACATAGAACTTCCATATGACCCCGCAATCCCACTCTTGGGCATCTATCCGGACAAAACTCTACTTAAAAGAGACACGTGCACTCGCATGTTCATTGCAGCACTATTCACAATAGCCAGGACATGGAAACAACCCAAATGTCCATCGACAGATGATTGGATTCGGAAGAGGTGGTATATATACACAATGGAATACTACTCAGCCATAAAAAAGAATGACATAATGCCATTTGCAGCAACATGGATGGAACTAGAGAATCTCATACTGAGTGAAATGAGCCGGAAAGACAAAGACAAATACCATAGGATATCACTTATAACTGGAATCTAATATCCAGCACAAATGAACATCTCCTTAGAAAAGAAAATCATGGACTTGGAGGAGACTTGTGGCTGCCTGATGGGAGGGGGAGGGAGTGGGAGGGATCAGGAGCTTGGGCTTATCAGACACAACTTAGAATATATTTACAAGGAGATCCTACTGAATAGCATTGAGAACTTTGTCTAGATACTCATGTTGCAACAGAAGAAAGGCTGGGGGAAAAAATGTAATTGTAATGTATACATGTAAGGATAACCTGACCCCCTTGCTGTACAGTGGGAAAATAAAAAAAATTATAAAAAAAAATTAAAAAAAATAAAAATGTGTTTACATATATTTTTTTTTAATTTATTTTTTTCCCACTGTACAGCAAGGCGATCAAGTTATCCTTACAAGTATACATTCCCCCCCCACCCTTTGTTCTGTTGCAATATGAGTATCTAGACATAGTTCTCTATGCTACTCAGCAGGATCTCCTTGTAAATCTATTCTAAGTTGTGTTAAGTGATAAGCCCAAGCTTCAGATCGGGGGGGGGGGGGAGTGTTTGACTATCTATTAAGATAGACTTGAATTTGAGCATCTTCCCCACACTCATTGGACTGTTTCTGTATCTGGTATTGTAATCACTTTTGCTTCCTGACCATGTAGTTGCTTTGTTCAGCCATTCATCTATACATCTTACCATGTGCTTGACACTGCAATACACTGCGAGTGCAAAGATACACAGGACACAGCCCTTCCTTGTCTGGGAGCTGATGTGTTAGTAACTGGGGCAGGTAAACCAACTGCTAAATAATATATGTGCTTTAGACCAGCATCACTAGGTGCTCTGAGGACACAGAGTAGGGAGTTCTAACACGTCCTGAGAGGGGAGGTAGCAACACCTGAAGTGGACCGTGATGCTTTAGTTGGTGTCGAGAGAAGGGGCAGGTCAACAGAAGCAGAGAAAATAGTGTGTGCAGATGCATAAACGTATAAATGATAGGGCACATTCAGGAAAGGAAGCAACCAGGTATGGCTGAACAATTTGTGTGTGCGTGTGTGTGTGTGTGTGTGTGTGTGTGGGCGCGCGTGTGCAGGTATGTGGTAGGAGTTAAAACCTGAAAGGTAGTTTGAAGTAAGAATGTGAAGCACTTTAGGATGCCAAAGTTCTTGGGAACTTCTGGGGTTTTTGATTTTGAGTGCATTTGTTTAATCTCATTTATATGTGTGGGGAGCCTGCTGATGGAGAAGAGAGAGAAATTACTTGGTGAAGATGCTTAAGACTCAAATGTCAAGTCAATTAATTCTCCAGCCCTGTTGGAAACAGGCAAGATATTGTATTGTGCAGTACTGTGATACCTACAGGGTGCCTAGCGTGGGTTGTAAGCCTTAAAAGGGAAGGGTCAAGACAGTCTTCTGTTGTTTATCCCTCTGCTGTGTTCATATTGTCTATCATGAGATAACCGGATAATGAGATAAGTGGAGTGGCCTGGGCATACTCCCAAGCTGGTTGGCCACAGGAAAGAGAGTATAAGGAGTTATATTAAATTCTGCAAACACAGATTCATTCATCCCCAGGTTCAAATTCCCTCAGCATAAGCTAAGCTATTATAGTGGGGATGGACCTTAGAACGCAAACCCAGGTGTGTGAAGCATATCAAATTTCTTAATTTCCTTTAAATCAAATTGCTTCTGACTCAAAATCTCTAATCAACTTGCCGGCAGGAAATTAAGCCTCATCATTATTGGAGTTCCTTTCCCCAAGGGCATGCAAAGGTCCAAAGGTCAGCCATTGCTAACGCATTGGGGATGCCCTTATGGTCAATAGTTGTCAGTCACTGTCTGCTGAGTAGCCCAAATCTCCACGGATTTATCCCTTCAGGACCATTGGCTGGCTGTCTCCATGCCATATGCAGAACATGGGAGAAATTTCCAAGGCATTAGACCTCTCTGCTTGGGGTCCAACCTCCTTAGGTATACTACAGTGGAGGCACGTTATGAGATGCATCCAATACAGAGTTGAAGACTCCAAGGCTTCTTGAAAGGAATGCTCTTTCTGCCAAAGCATTCTGCTTCATTTCTTATTCTCCCTTCTTCTCCTCTTGGATCTTCTAGTTTTATGTTTTTGCTCTTCTCCTCTCTCCTCTCACTCTAGCTCTGGTCCCTCTGCCTACTGCCTCTGTCTTGCTCTGCATCTTGCTGATGTCTTTCCTACCCAGATAGAGTAAACACCTGCACCACGCCAGTGATACATTTTCCAATAGTAAAAAGTGTTACGAAGGAGTTTGGAAGGAAGGTAAGTGTATGTCTTCTCTTTTCAAGGCTCTGTGGGTATATGGCCTTCTTATTGGTCTTATGGATCCATCAACTTAGAGGGAGATTAGGATTCTTTTTTCTTTTTCTTTTGTCTTGTTAAGGCTGCATCTGTGACACATGGAAGTTCCCAGGAGTTGTAGCCGCCGGCCTATGCCACAGCCACAGCAATGCGAGATCCTTAACCCACTGAGTGAGGCCAGGGATCAAACCTACATCTTCATGGATACCAATCAGATCAAACTTGCTGAGCCACAGTGGGAACTCCCCAGATTAGGATTCTTAATGGAATCTGTCTCCATTCCATATAAAGGAGAAGGGAGTGAGAGAGGAAGAAGAGACAGATTCCATTTTCTCCCTCCCTCTTGAGGCTGAGACACTCAAGAATCCCAGAGCCTTTGCTTCCACTGTGTGGTCCAGCAAGTCACGCCCTGCCTCCCTGCCACTCACAGATGCCTCTGCAGAGAAGAGCTGGGGAGGCCAGCAGGAGAAGGAGCCATCAGGGCACAGGTGTTCTGTTTTCCATACAGCAACTAAGTGTTGCTTAAAGGGACAATTTCGGTTACTATGCTGGATTCAACTAAATCCAGGCAGACCCTTCTTCCTACTTAACCATGGGGCAGGGGCTTATGAGGAACACTGGATCAGTAAGACATAAAATTAATCTCTTTTCTTTCACACCTGAGTGAATAGATTTCCACCCTCAAGTGCCATATGGAGGACAGCTGTGGGATGGAGGGAGAGGATTTTAAAGGCTATATCACAGATAAAGGCAGAGACAAGAAAGTTAAGAGTATGTTTGGAGAAGATTATGCGATCCAAGCTGGCTGAAGTGTTAGGTACGTATGGGGCTATGATGGAACATGGGTCCAGGAAGCTGGGCTGAATTTTAGAGGGCTTTGCATATGGGAGTAAGAAATTTATAGATCAGTGAGAGCTGAGCATCATTAAGAGATTTAGAAGAGAGGGAAGACTTTGTGGGATAACTCTTCACCTACTAGGTTAAATGTTTGAACCCTTTTTTGACCTACCCGGATAGTGTCCTTATATGGGTCTACCTAACAGGGCAACTGTATTGCGTTCCTAAGACATGAAGGCTAGTTTTCATTTGTCAGCAGAAGACCCATCAGCAGGAAGCTCTTAATGGACATGTTTCATTAAACTAATTCTTTATTTGTCCTAGTATTTGGTAATCCTCTTAGCTATCTTTTTATACATATATATTTTTTTTCTTTCTCTCTACCAGATGTCATTTAAAGTCATTGTCAAATGCTTTCATAAAATCTGTTTTAGGGCAAGAACACTGTCAGGAAAGGAACAAGCTTATTCTGACAAGATGTGCTTTTGATGCACCAGTTCTCTTTCTTCATAGTTATCATTTCCCCAGTCCATATTTGCAAACAGCCCTGTAAACAGCCCTTGCTTGGGTACACCATCAAGACCACCTGTTTCCAGAATCCTGTCTCTGAGTTTCTGATAATTCACCCACTTTCTACATCAGAAGTATTTGACCAAATCCATATATCTCAGTAGTGTGGGGTCGGGGGAAGCACCACGTATCACAGCAGACTTTCCTATAAATGTATATGGTTTCTCACATGTTTTTCTTTTCTTTTGGAGCGGTGGTTCTTGAAGTGTGGACCCAGCCTAACCACTTTAGAGACCTGGGCATTTGTTCCTATGTTTTAATAAGCCCTCTTGGTGATTCCTCTTTAGAGAATCTTGGTGATTCTCTAAAGCTTGAGAATAACTGTTTTAGAGAATCTCTATGTTTTGTGACGTGGGACCCTAAACAAATACAATCTTCAATGATTTCAATTAACAATATATTGATTGCTAAATGCCAAGCACTTTTTATTTGATAGCTTCAATTCAGTTTTTTGACATGGGAAATTTTATCTTCATTTTATAGTTGAAGAAACCAAAGATCAGAAAAGTGAGCAATTTCAAATCCAGGTCTCTACCCACTGTCCTAAGATTTGCAAAATGCAAAAACTGTCCAGTTAATAAATGTCATGCTCTGTCATTTGAAAATAGCATATTTGTTGTGGCTGCTGTTTTCATTTTAGGCAAAATATATGCACTGTTAGAAGTTTTGAAGTTTGTCACTATTATTGGGGTTGGTTGCAGGGTTTTTTCCCTTGACTGCATAACAAACTGCCTGGCACATTTAAATAGCAAAACCTGTAATGCTAAAGGTGCAAATACAATTAAACACAAATTGACAAGTCAATGCACTTGAATAATGGAAGCCTGTACGTGAATACATTTGCAGACATACTTTTTGTGTGTGTGTGTGTTTTTGCTTTTTAGGGCCACACCAGAGGCATATGGAGGTTCCCAGGCTGGGGTCTAATCGGACCTATAGCTGTCGGCCTACACCACAGCTCACGGCCAGGTAGGATCCTCAACCCACTGAGCGAGGCCAGGGACCAAACCCGTAACCTCGTGGTTCCCAGTCGGATTAATTTCCGCTGAGCCACGACAGGAACTCCCCTTTTGCAGACACACTGTACATATCAGCATTTCACCAGCTGCATTGGAATCATCTGGGAAAAAGTTAGAAATAAAAACTCTTGGGCCCCACCGCAGACCCACTGAATCAGAAGATACATTTCAAGAATAAATCCGGAGTTCCCATTGTGGCGTAGTGGAAACAAATCCAACTAGTATCCATGAGGATGTGGGTTTGATCCCTGGCCTCGGTCAGTGGGTTAAGGAGCTGGAATTGCCATGAGCTGTGGGTGTAGGTCGCAGGTGAGGCTTGGATCCCGAGTTGCTGTGGCTATGGCCAGTGGCTGTAGGAGTCATAGGCATATTAAGGTTTGAGAAGCTCTGCTCTAAATAGTATTTTCCTGAAAGATAATGATAGGCTTTCTGTAGGTCAAGGGTGCCATTGTTAAACAAGCTTGAGAACACCTGCCCTTAACAAGTGGCTTTAAGGCAAACAGGCATCCTCTCCTGCATTATAAAGTACCGATTGAAAAAAAAAAAAGGAAACATAGCCATACCTAGATGTGGCTATTCTTTAAAAAAAAAAAAAAAAAATCATCAGATGACTGGTATGAAGTTCAAAGGAGCAAAGGTTTTGCTGTTTTTGTTTATTCAAATCTAAGATTATTTTCTCCAAGGATTGACATCAAAATCATTTTTTAAAATTTGTGAGAGAAATAGTTTGACAACTTGACTTGTTCTGGAGATCTAATGTATAGCAATGGTGATGATAGTTAACAATACTGTTTCGTATGCTTATAATCTGCTAAGAGGATAGCTCTCAATTTAAATCCTAACACACACAAACACACACATGGTTAACTATGTTAGTTAATGAATGTTACTCGCTTGACTATGGTGATCATTTCAGAATGCATATGTAGGGAGTTGTCGTCATGGCTCAGCAGTAACGAACCTGACTAGTATCCATGAGGATGAGTGCTCGATCCCTGGCCTTGCTCAGTGGGCTAAGGATCCTGCATTGTCGTGAGCGGTGGTGTGGGTTGCAGACTCAGCTTGGATCCTGCATTGCTGTGGCTGTGGCATAGGCCAGCGGCTGTAGCTGCTATTCGACCCCCAGTCTGGGAACTTCCATATGCCTCAGGTGTACCCCTAAAAAAACAAAAAACAAACAATGTATATGCATATCAAGACAACAAATAAATACATTAAATAAATACTGTTTTATATGTCAATGATATCTCAACAAAACTGTTAAAAAATATGGGCTGGGCTATAGGAAAATGGGTTTTTAAGGAAACATCAAACAGTGAATCTGAAAAGGTGGGCTGGAGACTGGAGGACTTTGTTTAATGTATTCATTGATGTGTATGATCACAAATATATATGTGGTCAAGACAAAAAAAAGGGGTGGCGTTGCCAAATAACAATGTTTTGAGTTAGGATTTCTTGCTCTAGAAAGGAGTGAAGCCTGCTTCTGAAACTAAGGGTATTTGACCCAGGGGAAATTATTCTTCAAATGTTTGTGCACATATCTCCATTAAATTAATAACTTTTTACTGTAAAAAGAAAATAAAAAAATAAAGTACCGACTGAGGTGTTGCTCAAATTTAAGGTCACTTTCAGTTCTAAGACTGTGTTCTCTATATATCCTCAGAAATATGCCCACCTTTCTAATTCCTCCTTCATCTTTTATTTGTCCTGATAGACACTACAGCATAATTTATTACATAGTCACTCCATCAAGGCATGGAATAAAACACTGAACAGAGACGATCCCAGTTACCTGACAAAGGAGTTATCAATACGTCTGTTTTACAGGTATGTAAACTGAGGTACAGAGATGTTAAGTAACAGACTCAAGATCCTACAGCTTCTAGCTGGCAGGTTCGGGATTCAAATCCAGGCCATCTGGACCTGTAGAGTCTGTGGTCTTAATCGCTGTTCAGTATGTCTGTTCAGATCTGTGTGACTTCAAAATTTGGGGCTTGTGATAACTTGTGAAGAAAAGTAAATAATAACAAAAAATTTAAAAGATGTAAAGTCCATTGATTTTTATTTAGTGCAGAAAGAATATTTTAAAAATGCTACTTACTTTTTGGCTAGTTAATGCACTCACATGGTTCAAGGATCAGAACACAGTTGGGGCAGTTTGATGCAGAATGTGTCTCTACCTCTGCCCCCCAGGCATCCAATTCCCCTTTCTGGAAGCAAATAATGTATCAGTCTCTTGTGCAGTGTTCCATAAACATTTTAGCAAATGCCTGTATGCATATGCTTATATTTATTTCCTCTTCCCGCCTTTTTCTTTTTTTTTCTTTTTTAGGGCTGCATCCGAGACATACGGAAGTTCCCAGGCTAGGGGTTGAATGGGAGCAACAGCTGCTGGCCTAGGCCACGCCACAGCCACACCAGATCCGAGCCTTGTCTGTGACCTACACCACAGCTCACGGCAACGCCGGATCCTTAACCTGTTGAGTGAGACTTGGGATGGAACCTGCATCCTCATGGATCCTAGTTGGGTTCGTTAACCACTGAGCCATGAAGGAAACTCCATCCTCTTCCTACCTTTTTTGGACAAATGGAAGAGACCATACATATGGTTTGCACTCTGCCTGCATGTTTAATGAACAGTATATATGGAACAGTATATATTTCACATTCATACACAAAGGACTTCCTCATTCTTCCCCAATGGACACTTAGTGACCTTTGAATGCACATGCAATACTTTAACCAATTCTCTATTGCTGGGCTCGTTGTTTGAAATATTTTGCTGTTCCAAACACTACTGTAACATATAACCTTGCATTTTCATCATTTTGTGTATTCAGAAGTAAGTATACAGAAGTTCCTGTTGTGGCTTAGTGGGTTAAGAACTTGACATAGCATCCATGAGGATGTGGGTTCTATCCTTGGCCTTGCTCAGTGGGTTAAGGATCTGGCGTTGCCTCAAGCTGCAGTATAGGTCAGAAAAAGCAGCTCAGATCTGGTGTTGCTGTGGCTGTGGCTTAGGCCGGCATGTGTAGCTCTGATTGAAAAAATAAAAAAATAATTTTATCTCCTCCTCTCCAATATTTATACTCATTCCTTCCTTTTTCTAAATGAGTGCTGCCAGAAGTGAGGCTCAGTCACTGAAAGCCCATTGACGGAATCAAGCCCACCACCTGTTTTTGCAAGTTCTACAGGATCACACCTATCCTGGGAACTTCCATATGCTGCAGGTGTGGCCCTAAAGAGCAAAAAAAAAAAAAAAAAAAAAAGGATAAGTTCACAGGGCAAGACAAAGATGAAGAGGTACATAGGGTATGTGGTGGGGTGGAATGGGGGCTGCAGAACTTCCATGCCCTTTCTGGGAGCAGCATTTATATGCATTCACCCATCTGGAAGATCTCAGAATCCCGTTATTTAGGGATTTTTGTAGAGGTTCCATTACATAGGCATGAGTGATTTAAGTCATTGGGGCATTGGTGATTAACTGAATCTCAATCCCCTGTCCCCTCCCCTGAGTTTGGGGGTGGGATTGAAAGTTCCCACCCTCTATCATGTGGTTGCTTCCTCCGCCAACAGATCTAGGTGGACCACCAAGAGTCACCATATTAGCATAAACTCGAGTATGATTAAAAGGGGCTTATTACGAATGATAAAAGATGTCCCCCCATCCTTACCACTCAGAAAATTCCAAGGGTTTTAGAAACTCATGTATCAAAAATACAGGTGAAGATAAAATAAATATTTATTATATCACAATACTACAGCTATTGGTTTCTGTATTCCAATTATATACTCATCCATTTTTCTCAATTTTCTTATTGTTAGAGTTTTTCAGTTGATTCTTTGGGCTTTGCAAAAAAAAAAAAGCATATTATCTGCAAAAAAATAATTTTATCTCCTCTTCTCCAATGTTTATACTCATTCCTTCCTTTTTCTAAATGAGTGCTGCCAGAAATGAGGTTCAGTCACTGACAGCCCATTGACCGAATCAAGCCTGCCACCTATTTTTGCAAGTAAAGTTCAACAGGATCACAACCTCATGCATTCATTTACCTATTATCTATGAGCTTTTACGCTATAGCTGAATAGATTTGACAGCTAAGACTTAAATATCTCCTATCTAGCCCTTTACAGAAAGTTTGCCCATCTCTGTGCTAGAGCAATGTCAAATACTAAATCACAGTGCATAGTGGGCATCCTCGTTTTGTTTCTGACTTTAACAGGAATGCTTCTGATGTGTCCTCATTTAAGTACCCTGGTGGTTTTCAAAACAGATTTGCACATTTTTGACAGTCTCCCGTAAAGATGGAGTCTTGTCTCCTTGAACTTGGATAGGCCTTTATGGTCGCCTCAGGGAACAGAATTCAGCAAAATCGACTCTGTAGGCTTTCCCAGAAAGGTTAGAAAAGGTCATGCCTGTTTTTCTCTCGCAGGATACCTGGTTTGGGGTAGTTTCAGTTGCCATTTAAAAACTTTAGTTCCCCTGAGGGCTCTCTACCTGAAGGTCACCCACGGAGAGTGATGCCTGAGGCGCCCCAGCTGTTTTAACTTTCTCAGGCTGAGCACCAGCCATTGGAGTAGAGAAGCCATGGAGCAAGTTCAGTCCTTGATACTTTCGAGGCCATCTCTGACAGACCCAGGCAGGGGCTGCCTCACTGAGCCCAGGAGACCCCCGGATTTGTGAGCAACATAAATAATGGTTATTGTTTTAAAACCACTGATTTTGAATGGTTGGTTACTCAACAGTGGATAACAGGACACTGGCTTTTTCAGTAAAGTTACATATATATTTATCATGTTAAGAAAGATTGTATCTAATGAGTTTTTGAAATAGGTAATAAATGTTCTGTGCTTACCAATGGCTTTTTTACAACCATGAAAATGTAAGATTTTCCTCCTTAGAGATATTATAATGATCAACTATATTAGTAGCTTCCTAATACTGACCTTTCCTTGCAATCCTGAAATACAACCCACTTGGTCATAATTTTATATGCAGCTGAGTTCTGCTTGATAAAATCTTGTTTAGGATTATTTGCATTGATACTCAGAAGTCCAGTCCTACTGTGGTCTTATTTTTGTGCTATTTTTATTGGGTTTTGGTTTCAGCAGGAGCGGACCTAAATGGCCTAAAGACATGCAATTTGGGAAGCATCCTAAGAAAAACAATAGAAAATGATTAATATAAATTTGGAGTCAGGCCTTTGGAAAGCGCCATTGGTATTGAGGAGTTCTGAAATTTAAGCCTCTAGCTTCCTTTTATGCCTGTCGCCAGGTGTCAGTGTTTTTCTTCATAAAAATTTTTGGAAGCAGGTCTTATTTTTCTCTGGGCTGTAGAAGTATAATTTTTTAAATAAGGAAAATAAAACAAAATCACTTAATATCATCATTGTACCAAACAATTTTTATTTTTTACATCCTATGATGCTGCTTATCTTTACACAGGCTGTTTTTTTTTTTTTTTAAGAAAACATAGTTCATTTAGTCATTCATCAACTGTATCCTGAGTGCTTATATCAAAGACATTATACCAGGGACCATGGCCTTAGCAGTCAAGACAGAATATCCATGCCCACAAGGCAGAGGAAGTGACAGAAAAACACGCAGACGTTTACAATATGGTGGTGGTGAACCTAAGGATGAGCTAAAACCGTCTCACCTGCTTTCACTAATAAACGTCAGTTTAAGACTTGCAAGTCGGCCAAGCGGCACGGAGCCTAAACAACGTGTTTGCCTGACCTGTTCACTGGGAACTTGAAGTCAGCTGAATCTTGTTCAAGCTGAGGGGATTGAGACCACATAGGTCCCTCCACCCTTCAACTGAGCATGCGCGAGTGTCCTTTTGACGTCAGAGGGTGGAAAACTCCACCCCTAGAACGTGCCTGGGCCTGCAGCTCAGTTACGCCTGCGCAGAATGAAGATGCTCACACGTTTTCCCCATCTCCTCTCCCCACGCCCTCCTTGCCCCAGAATGCCCTGCTTGTTTGTTCCTTTTCCCATAAGTACCCGGGACCCTTTGCCTTTAGAAGGTGATCTTGAGACGTACTCTCCAACAGCTTGGCTGTTTCGTAAGTAAACCTTATTCACTACAGACGACGCGGTCTCAGCGATTTGGCTTTGCCGTGCTGTGGGCAAGAGGGACCTGGTTGGGTAACGGCGGACCGAGTGCTCTTGCAGGAGAAGGGAAGGCATCGAGCAGGTACAGGTATATAGGAGGTACCGAATCAGTCTGGGGGAGGAGTGGGAGGGGAGCTGGAGCCTCCAAAGTAAGGCTTCCCCAGAGGGGCCAGCGTTGAAGTTAGATCAAGGTGCGGAAATTCGTTCTTTACTTTCTCTGCTGGCCTAAAGGTGCCTTCAGTGATACTAAAGTCCTTCCAGAAGACTTGGTTGGTAGGAAACAAACGTCTGGCTGAGGCATTAGCTGGGCTCACACAGAGGTGGGCAGACAACAAGTTCACTCAATGTCCTGGTGAAGCTAGGGTCCCAGACAACCAAACCCTTAGGCAGGGCTAGAAATACTGGGAGATGAGGAGGCAGGTGTCGTAGGTGTGGAGGCTGGCAATTTCCACTCCAGCTCTGCTTCCTCCACGATTTTAAGGGCTAAGATTACTCTTGGAATGGATTTACAATGGGATCCTGCTGTCTAGCATTGAGAACTATGTCTAGATACTTACATTGCCACACAACAATGGGAGGAAAAAGTATGTATACACGTATGTGTAACTTGGTCTCCATGCTGTACAGCGGAAAAATAAAATATAAAAAAAATTTTGTTTCAGGCAAAAAGCTCAGTAGGGGTGGGAATGGGGAATACCTGTACCTGACTTAAGTCCTCTGGTGTGTGTGTGATGGGGTTCTTCACTGAATACAATGTTTCCTGGGGCTCCTCCTGTACCTTCCTGTCCTGGGATTCCCTTCCCCACAACCCCACATATGGCAGCAGTGCCAACGACCTATTTCGGAAGCTGTGACATAAAGCGGAGGATTCCGAGTCGAGAGCCGTGGGGTGCCACTTTGGCAAGACTTGTTTGCTTCTCTGCAGAGTTGCATACAATTACAGGGTGGTTGTGAGAGCAGCTAGTGAAACTGTCTAATACTTTGTCAAATACTGTGGCAATAGCCCCTGTTCTTGGGGTTTTTGAGATCTTTAGTATTGGAGATTTAGTGAGGCGTGATGACTTAGGAATGTTCTGGATGTGATACCAGAGTGAACACTAATGGGCCCATAAGGGGCTCCATCAACTGGCCATAGCAAAGGAAGCTCAGGTGTGACCTTGAGGCTAGAAAACAGGACTAATAAAACACAGGTGTTGAGGAGTTTCTGTGGTGGCACAGTGGAAACAAACCTGACTAGGAACCATGAGGTTTTGGGTTCCATCCCTGGCCTTGCTTCGTGGGTTAAGGATCGGCATTGCCGTGAGCTGTGGTGTAGGTCGCAGATGCGGCTCGGATCTGGCATGGCTGTGGTGTAGGCTGGCAGCTGTAGCTCTGATGAGACCCCTAGCCTGGGAACCTCTGTATGCCGAAGGTGTGGCCCTAAAAAGCAAAAGACAGGAAAAAACCCAAAACACAGGTGTTGAGGTAGGAGCAGCTCTCCCTCTGCGTGGACGAGTGCACATTTGGTGTCTTAGCAGATATTTCCAGTAACAACTCCAACAGGATGGTCGCCTTTCATCTGATTTAGGACAGCAGAAGCCATGGGGCTTACATGGGAGGCAGCTTCTAGCAAGGGATGGAGAAAGCTTATGACCTGTTGTGGATAGTTAATGCTGAGGCAGGGTTAGTCATTATGGCACATAATGTCCAGTGATGGCTTGGGAACTTGGCATTTCCAGTTTGCCCTGGACTGGTCTCAGCGATGGGTTGTTGCACATTATTGGCATAAAAATAGTCCCAGTGATAATCCCTCACACCAGGAAACACTTGAAAGTAAATCAGCACTCAGGTGCACCTTAGCCACGTGATGATGCAGCACTAGGGGAGAGCTGGGCATTTTATACCCAGTGAGTAAACTCCGGCCAAGCCTGCGCCTGAAGAGAGAGGCGACCCTTTACCAAGCACGGCTCCTCAGTCACTCCGTGAGGGAGCAACTAAATCAAGGTCTGACTGTTGAGAGATGGAAATTGCAGTGAGATTAAGGGAGCCAAAGAGTCATACAGCCGTCGAGAGCAAGTGGCTGATCAGTGGTTGGAATGGAGGTTCGTCTTCTGACTCAAAGTCCTGTGTTCTTTCCACCTCCCTCCTTTTAAAAAAAAAAAAAAGTTTACCTCCAATTGTTTCCAAATGGAGGCATATGTTTGGGCTGGTGGTTGAGTCTGAAATAAATAGCTCCTTTTAGACTTTGGAGACAGCCAAATGCTTTCAATATGCTCCCAAGGTCGGTGATTGGGTCTGAATAGAAGCCAGATGTCCTGGATTCCAGAGCTATTTCCTCATTGTTCCCCTTCCCCTTGGCTGCCCCCCCCCCCCCCAAGTCCTCTGTTAAGTGGAGGCGGGGAAGGGGAGCGGCCAGACGAGTCTGCTTTGCCCATATTTTCCCTTTTGGAAGGCGGTGAGGGAGTAGTTGGGCTTGGGCTGGGAAGTGGACTGGAGGAAAGGAGCCGGGAAGAATGTGCAGTGGCTCCCTGCAGACCAGCAGCATCCCTCGCCGCCTGACCTTTCTGTCCTCCTTCATCGCTGACAGCCCAGACGCGGCTTCCCGCGAGGAGGAAGTGCCCCGCAGTCAGTGTGCTGATTACTAAAACAGAACCATCATAACACTTGTCAGCTCTGCTTCCTCTGTGCACTTTTTTTTTTTTTTCAATTTCTTGTTTTATTACTGTTTGTCAGACTGGGGAGGCTTTGAAGTTCTTTACAGATCTGACTTTTATCAGCGCATGTAGGAGTTGGAGGGTGGGAAATGGGGTGGATGCAACCCATCAAGATCTTCTATTCCGCACCCAGCGAACTCGTCCCCCTCTGTCTTAGTGTGAAAGGGTTTTTGACATGGTGTTTCTATACGTGGCCTGCCTTCCAGATGAGAGAGTGACATCTATTGTCGTAATAGAGGGAGGAAATTATGATTACTTAATGATAGCGTGTCGCAGCTCGTTGCTTCTTTATTTTCCTTTTCAATACTTGCTGTCACAGCAACACACAATTGGCCTTCAATCCTGGGGCTGGTGGGACCCCGTGAGGTACGGGGTGGTGCAGGGATGGCTTGACTGGTGAGCTGGTGGACTGGAATTGAACACACATGTTCTCCTGCCTGGCTCACCTCCCTGCGCCTAATGTGCTGGCCTTGAAAGCACTCTGGCCAGCTCGAACATGTCAAGAGCATCCTTTGTCCTCCAGATTCTAATCTTTTCTTGTCTGGTTTGCTCTCAGCATCCGGAGGGCACTGTTTCTGGAGACGGTAAGCAAAGGTGGATGGGCCAGGTCTCAGCTGGCTGGGGTCAGCCTGGTCAGTCTCTGCCACTGCCACCCCTGACATAGCTGTCTGGTGACGACAAAAATCATTTCAATTCCGTTTAATAATCTGATGTTACTCCCTTTTGTTTAAACAACAAAATATAAAACATTCATTCCAACACGCTACATCTTCTCCCGTCTGGCCTAGATCCATCAAAACCCACCTCCCAGCTGCCTCCTATCGTTTGCCCCCAGCCACGTACATTTCTTTGTGTCCTAAAACAAAAAAACAAACCACTTTGTTCCCCTCCCCCCCCCCAAAAAAATCAGTTTTAATCATGGAACGTTCCAAACATAGGAATAAGCCAGAGAAGAAGTCTCTTGTATTCATCCTATAAATGGGCAGGTATCAAAGAAGATTATCACAAGTTAAAAACATAGTGAAATACTCTTTATGAAAACTTAGAGCACCCAAAACTTGTCTTGTCCCCACCTGGCGAGCTGCTTTTGTTATGACCCAATATAGATTCCACTCCCTCTCCAGCCCCTCCCCCGTGACTTAGAACCACTCATTTATATGAGTTTCTGTTGCATGTTGGTACTCCTTGAATTATAGTTTTCTGTCTTCATATTGGGGTCTCTCACTAAACTGAGTTCCTGAAGGACCAGGCTGCATTCTTCTTTGTACACTCAAGGACATAAACTCATAGTAAGAGTCTTATCAGAAATCTAGTGAGACTAAAATGTCATGATAGAACACATATGTACGATCTAACTATAGGGAACAATTTCAAGTTGAGTTACAAGTTTTTTTTGAGGGCTACGCTAGAAGCATATGAAAATTCCTATGCTTCCCATGCTAGGGATCCAATTGGAGCTGTAGCCGCTGGCCTATACCACAGCCACAGCAACGTGGGATCTGAGCTGCATCTATGACCTATGCCACAGCTCACGGCAACACCAGGTCCTTAACCCGTTGAGCAAGGCCAGGGATTGAACACAAGTCCTCACAGATACTAGTTGTGTTAACCACTGAGCCATGACGGGAACTACTGAGTTCCAAATCTTAATAGCAACAACTCTTTATTTACAAAACACTTTCAAATTCATAAAGTGTAACTTGTTAAAGTGTGTAATGCAGGAATGATCCCCATTAAATAAATGATGCAGAGAGGTTCAAGGACTTGTTTGTGGTCCCCCAGCTTGTAGGTGATGGGGATAGCTCTTGGGATTTAAAGGTCCAGCTCTTTTATTACACTTTTTGAATTGGAATAATTCCACCAATCATGCCTTCCCTCCCTCTTTTCCTTCTCCCTTCTTCCTCTTTATTCATTCCTTTGCGTAGCGAATATTATGCACCATTTGTGTGCACTGTGTTAATTTCTGGGGATAAAATAACAAGCAAACTAGTCCTAGGTATGGCATCAATGGAGGTAACAATCTTGGGCTTAACTTGACATCCTTTTCAACAATACACAGCGTGCAGGCTAGTAAATGTTTGGTAACTCCTGTTATGCTAGGATGGAGATGGTAGAATGAAACGCTTCCCGGTGCTTTGACAGAGTTCTGAGCACTCAGATTTTTTTCTGAAGCTAATTGGGGGGGAGGGGATTTAATTCACTTTGTTTAGCTCTTAAGCGCTCTTCCCTCTGGTAGTGAATTGCTTAATGGTGGATGCTTTGATGCTGGCAGGTACTTTCAGTAGAATGTGACTGCTATTGCCCTCTCCTACAACCTGCACTGTTGTGTGGGCTGAAACCAATTAGACCTAAATTAATTAGCAAGAAAATGATGGGCCCACTTGCTGAGCTGTTCACAATACCATGCAAAGAAGGAGGAACAGTGTTTGAAGGATGCTGTGTGTTTCTGCTCAACCCTAATGATTGAAGTATTTCCAAATATGGAAGTTCAGTTTAAGCCATTTTGGGATTAAGTGGTCCACTTCTTTTAACCCATGGAAGTCCTTTATTTAAAGGCAAGTTAGGAAGCTATAAAAGAACTCCTTATGGGTCCTAGGACTTTTGAGATGCTTTGGGATCAATTTGGAAGGTATGTGGAATCATTATGTGATTAGACTTTATACGGCCCAAAGCAGCTGAGAAAATTGGTGGCAGAAAAACGATTGAGGACCCATATTCCAAAGCAGTATGTGGGCTACAGGTAAGTAAGCTTTCTTTTAAAGGATGAACTCTGTATTCTCTGTTCTCCTGGTCTGATATCTCTTCCGCTGCTTATTCCTTAAACTAGAGCCTTCCTGGGGCTCCAGTCTCAACTGGGGGCTCCTCCAGGACCATCTCATCTTTTCCCCTGATTGTAAATGCCACCTGTGCTTGGACCACTTCCAAGGCTAGGCTGCCATCCAGATGCTTACCTTGAATTCTGCTGCTCAGTGTTTTATTTGCTATCCCACTAGCCCCTCAAACAGTTGTTTCTAGAACCTAACCTCTATTCTTGACCAGCCAGCTGTTCACCCAAGCTGGAAACCTGGGAGTCATCCTCTACCTCTTTCTCTCCTCATCCAGGATGTTGAGCTCTGTTCATCTTACATTTTAAATACAATTCTCAGTGCTATCCTTGTATACTTCTTTCCAGCCCTTGTTCCAACCAGGTGCTTGCTCCTCCGGCCCTAGGCTTGTTCTTCTCTTCTCCCTTGATGGCTCCCAGTCCTTTGTCATCCCTTAAGTGGCGGTTTTTCCTAAGCTTCTGCTTCAGGATCCATCTCTTTGAATCCTAAATTGTGCCAGAGTGATTTCAGCCATTTCAAAGTTTCAGCTACCATTTCGTGCTGATAGTTCACAAATGTATGTTGCCAGCTGCAGATTTTCTCCTGAGCTCCACGTGCACACGTCCAGTGACAAGCCAGGCAGCCCCGCATGGGTATTCCACAGGCATCTCAAACTTGGGTGTGTCCACACACAAGTTCATTATCTTCCTCCACAAACCTGCTCTCCTGCTGTGAATGCATCCATGTGCATTCAGTCACGCAAGTTAAATGTCTAATCATTGTCACTGACTTCTTGCTCTCCTTTATTTCGTCATATGCTTCTCCCTGTTTCCAAGGACAGTTGAGTCCTGATTTTCTCTTACCATGGCTACCGTTTAAGTAGAGGGCACCATCATCTCTTTGCTGAATTAGTACAAAAGTCCTTTCTGTGATGATCTTGCGTATTATTTTTTAATTTTGCAATTAGTATTCCACAGAGCTAGATCTTTCTCCAGTGCTGATTGGATAATGCTCTTCTCAAACTTTAAAATATTCATGGTTCTGCAAAACTTTGAGGATAAAGCCTTACACCTTACTTTGGCTTTGCAAAACCCTTCAAGATCTGCTCTTGAAATAATCTCGTCTCCCCTTATTTTCTTTCTGCTTTGCTGGAATTGCTCTGGCTATGCTGAACTTCTTACTACTCTTCCAAATGGTGCAGTGTTGTCACCTGTGTCTGGTTGCAGACATTGTCAGTGCCTTTTTGTCTTTCAGACTTTAACTTAGGTGGCACTTCCTGGTCCATCAGGAAGCCTTTCTGTAGTTATATGTACTGTAAATGCCAGTGTACTTGGCTGTCTTCCTCTCTAGACCAGAAGCTCCTTGAGTGTGGATCTAGGTATTGTTCATTGCTGTGCCTCCAGACAGTTTTTTTCCTCTATGGACAGAGTTGATTTGGCGTTGGAATGAGGTCCTGTATGTTCTTCTCTTAGCCTCAACCTTTTCTAGCGTGTCATCCATACTGCTCCTGGTTGATCTTGCTGAAATGCAGATATCACTGTACTGCTTTGCTTAAATCTTTGAGCAGCTCCCCATTGCTACTGGAGAAAAGATGGGCCATGCTCTTTGTCATGAGCCCCTGCTGTTTTTGCTTCTCATTTGCATCCATTCACTCTGTTCTTAGTAGATTTTTTTTTCTTTTTTTTGCCTTTGCTAGGGCTGCTCCCGAGGCACATGGAGGTTCCCAGGCTAGGGGTCTAGTCGGAGCTGTTGCTGCCAGCCTACGCCACAGCCACAGCAACGTGGGATCCGAGCTGCGTCTGAGACCTACACCACAGCTCACGGCAACGCTGGATCCCTTAACCCACTGAGCAAGGCCAGGGATTGAACCCACAACCTCATTGTTTCTAGTCGGATTCGTTAACCACTGTGCCACGACGGGAACCCCCATGCTCTTAGTAGAATTTTAATTTCTCCCCAATCTCAGACTCTGGGGCTGGGGTGAGCGTTAAGTCCATCTTGGCCTTCAGGGTAGAACATGTGATCCAGGCCTAAGACGATCGTGATCGTGCTCTTGTACACAGTGGCTAGTTCAGGAAAGTCCATTAGGGACAATGAGAATTTGGCTAGAATTTGGGGGAAAGTGACTCTTAGGTTTTGGTATCCCGTGAAGCCTAGGACTGAGGCCATGGCAACGGAAGGAAAGGCCTATGTATGGAGAAAACTCAGTCTTGATTATTTTATCCTTAACTGTTCTGAATTGCTGCAGGTGCCAGAGATGCAGCAGTGAACAGATAGACAAAAACTGTTTTCAAGGGAGTGTCACAAGAGACCTCACTAAGCCTTATAAACCAATGCCATAACTTTAAATCTGTCATCTTTTTCCAGCTGGAGCCTAATTCAGTCCTGATCATGCTGAACCTGAATCCCCTATTCCTTATTGCAGTAGCCCTCTACCTCTGAAATCATAAACTTTAATCTTCTACTGTCAGGCCAGTCTTTTATCCTTCCAGTCCCCCCACAAAAGCCTCTAATCTTTCCTGTGGTAGCCATTTCATCACACACCCATTACCATAGTGGCTCTACTTTTCCCCTTGAGATCAACCCAGATGTTGAGGATAGCATTTCATCCCTTTTCCAATGACCTCAGTTCCTTTGCCAGGTTAGTTCTTCTCTGCCCTGCTCTCAAATAGCCTCAGTGATGTAGCAACAGGACCACGTGCCATCTATAGACCCTATATCTGCTTTTCAGAGCATCTCCAAGTGCTGTTTGCTCTTTCTTGTTGCCTGGAATCTTGGTGTCTCTAGTCAGCAATTTTCTGCATTTCTTTTAGTGACTCTTTCAGCACCTAATTTTTTTTTTTTTTTTTATAAACATGAGGCCTCTACACGGTCATCTAACTCTAATCTTAAAAAGATGCTAAGAACTTGCTATATAAATAGGCACTATCTCTGAGGAGAGTCAGACTGAGTAAGAAGGTAGATGGTGATCTCAAATATGGTGTTAGAATAGGGAGGAGGTGACAGGGTGCTGAGCGAAAGGCACATAACCTGGAGATATAAACCATTGGGAGGGAGGTTAGAGAAGACTTTCTTAAGGAGGTGACAATAGTAAAGGAAACATTGGCTCCCTGAGGGGAGGAACAGGTCCAAAGTCTAGGATGGCTGGAAGGTAGATCTGTGGCCTGAGATAAAGCTGGGGAAGGCCACACCTCCTCTCGCTCACTGATTGTAATAGTCACTCAAATAGCTATTGAATGCTCACCCAGTGCCTGACTCCCTTGTCTGTGCCAGAGATGAGGGATTTAGGATGGATGCTGGCTGTCAAGGGCCTGCTCTTGTTGAACCTACAGTTTCTATATGCTGTGTCCTAACTCCCACTTGGCTTTGGCAGCCTTGCTGTTTTTGCCCCAGGGCTTTCTCTGGCAGCTGGAGCAGTTCTCCCTCTGTCTAGGGTAGCCCAGAAGTGCAGGGGAAAAAAAAATCCCTTCTTCCCTGCTCCCCAGCCTCCCTCCCAGAGGGACCTATAAACATACGTAGAGAGTAAAAACCCCAGCTTCTTGACCCTTGGGTGGGAAATCTCTGATGTGTAGCTTCCACATGAACTACAGTTCCTGGTGGGATGACACATGAGTCACCCATAGTGGTCAACTGCTGACTCCTGATGGTCTTCCTTCCCCACAGTTTCCTTGAGTTACCTCCCCAGTGACCTCTTGATGTGCACATCCTGGCCTCAGGGTCAGCGCTTAAGAAATCCAGATGAAGACAGTGGTGAATAGGAAGTATGAGATTTGTGTCTTCCTGGCACTTATATCCTGTAGACAATGCAGACAATAATGGAGACAAAACCAAGGTGTTAGCTAGAATCTATGGGGTGATTAAAGTAAAAGAGTAATAGAAGGTGACGAGCATGGCCGGAAGACAGGCGGGGAGGTGGCCATGTGGATGGGCATTCGAGGCCGCTGAGACTCTGCATTCTTGTCTCTTTCCTGTGTGGCACTGATGTGCCAGCTCTTACTGCCTGAAGATGCCATCTTCTTAGGCTCCAGTGATACTCATCTCCCATGGTTTGTCTTCTGACCTTGGTGGTAACACCCACATCCCCTCTATGAACTTTTCCTTTCATCCACCCAAAATCCTAAGTGTCAGATGTCCCTGGAGACTTTCCTTATTCCTCCTTCATTGTCTATGATGGCTTTAGCCAGCACCTTGAGATGATGAAATGAATACCCCCAAAGCCATTTTAATCTTTTTCTCTCCCCGGACTGGTTTTCATGTTAAATTGCTTGTGTCAGGGAATGGAATCACTGGTGTCATCCAATCAGCTGGTATTTAAAAAAAAAAAATTTTTTTTTTCTTCCATCTTTGCAGGGCTGCACCAGCAGCATACGGAGTTTCCCAGTCTAGGGGTCAGATTGGAGCCATAGCTGCCAGGCTACACCACAGCCAAAGCACCGACAGATCTGAGCCTCGTCTGCAACCTACACCACAGCTCATGGCAATGCTGGATCCTTGACCCACTGAGTGATGCCAGGGATCGAACCTGCGTCCTCATGGATACTAGCTGGATTCTTAACCCACGGAGCCACAGTGAGACCCCCCCCCCCAAAAAAAGAGCTTAACTTCTGTCCCTTCATTTCCTTTTTCACTGTTGAGCAGTGTTGAGGACAGCGTGAAAAGCTCTTTCCTGGATTATTACTACAGCTTGGAAACAAACCTCTACCTCCCCTACCAATCCAGCTTCTAGATGGCAGCCCATAATGGGTGGGAAGTTCACATTTACCCATGTCAGTGTTGCACTTGGAAGTATTCACGGGCTTGTTTTCACTTCACATCAAGTTCGAGGTCTTTAACGTCATGATCAAGATGCTGCACAGTCTTGTTGCCTCCCTTCCCAGGCTCCTCCTCAGTGCTTTCGCCTCACACTCTTTGTGTCTCTGTCATTCCGTATGCTGCTTGCTTCCATTCTTTGATGCCTGGTTAATTTTTATTGGAGTACAGTTGACTTAGTGTTGTATTAGTTTCAAGTGTGGAGCACAGGGAATCAGTTACATATGCACATACATATGTCAATTCTTTTTTTCCTATATAGGTTACTACAGAATATTTAGATTTCCCTGTACTATATAGTAGGTCCTTGTCATCTATTTTGTATATACTGTGTATATTTTTATCTTATCCCCTCAATTTATCCCTCCCCTGCCATGGTTCAAATCATAAATTTGATTTTGAAATCTGAGTTTATTTCTGTTGTAGAAAGAAGTTCTGTATCTTTTGAAAGCAATTCCACATGTAAGTGATATCATAGGGCATTTGTCTTTTCTGATTTTTTTTTTTTCCATTTAGTATGATAATCTTTAGGTCCATCCATGTTGCTGCAAATAGATGTCTGGCTTGTTCTTGATGCAGGTTTATTCTGCAGAAGTCAGCCAGAGCATCACCACTCATAATATATCTTGACCCTCCAAAACAGGAGACTCATCTCCTCTGAATGCCCTCAGCTCCCCGTGCATGGGACTATTTACATATCTATAGTGCATTGTCATAGTTTCGTGCTTTGCTTATTTGTGTCACCAACCTCTAAGCTCCTTAAAAGCAGGTAATTGGTTATTTATGTCTCTCAGTGCCCAATACAAGTAGATGTGCAGTCAACCTTCGTCAAATGAATTAATAGTGTAGCTTACGCCATGCGTAGGTCTGGGATAACATCTGACCCAGCCTTGACTATTTTCCCAAAATCATACTATGAAAAATTGTGTTTGACACAGAAATGGAAATTGTTTGTAAAGATCACTCACCCTGTTCCTTAAACCACCTAGACCTTTGTCTGCTCTGTGACAGGATGCTTCAAGAACAAGGATACCTTCCCATTAACTAGCCCATTCCCTGTACTTGTAGTTTATAACAGAGGGAGCTGTGGTTTAATCTCTGGGTTCACGTTACTTTTGTTCCATTTATGTGCTTATAGTCTTAGACAGCGGAATGGCTGGAATGAGTTAGTTATTCTTAGCCATGTTTTTGAAATTATGCTTTCATTCTCTTTATCGCAGACAAGTCTGTGGGGGTGACCCATGAAAAACAAATTGGAAAAATAGGTAACTTCCATTATACTTCCTATTTATTTTTGATCTGTATTAGCAAGGTATTTTCCATATTCTTCAGTCACACAAAGCCCTGCCTTTTTGTGCAGGTAGGTCCTTCAAGTACTTAAGTGCTATGACTATACTTTGAATGTAGTATCTATTATTTAACCTGTCCAACAACCTATGAAGATTTAGCACATGGAAACATAATGTGGTAATCCTACCCAAGAGAAGGTATGATAAATTTGGGCAACTGATAGTGGTAGTGTTGCTTTCAATGCAGATTGTTGGGGAGGGGGGTGGAGGTGGGGAGAGATAGTAAAACTAAAGTTAAGCAGAGGCCGCATCTTTTTTAAGACCTGCTCATGGCACGAGGCTGTCTTTTTTTCCCCTCAGGGCTGCACCTTTGGCATGTGGAAGTTCCCAGGCTAGGGGTCTAACTGGAGCTGTGGCTGCTGGCCTGCACCACAGCAACGCCAGATCCAAGCCACGTCTGTGACCCACACTGCAGTTTGCAGCAATGCCCATCCTTAACGCACTGTTAAGATGCCAAGGATTGACCTTGCATCTTAATGGATACTGGTCGGGTTCTTAACCTGCTGAGCAGCATGGGGGAACTCTGAGGCTGTGTCTTGTGGTCCTTGTGCACCATGTCCAGGAATCTGGGCTTTACCCCAGAAGAAATGGAATGTCATTGGTGGTGATCTTATTAGATGTGTGCTTTATAACAATAGCTCTGGCTGCGCAGTGGAGAATGGACAGAAGAATCATAAAAATGGAGGAGAGAGACCAGTTAGGATAATCTTGTAATCTAAGTAAATCACAGTGGTGGCCTGAATAAGGGCGGTGGAGCACACAGTCTGGAGACCTTTAGGAAAAGGAAGGCAGGATTGTATAGCAAGCAAAACAGAGCTCAGGACAAAGCTCTCTGCTGTAAATTAAAGTGACCTTAGGCAATTTAGGCGACTTTGTTAAATCTGTAAATGGCCATAACCGTAGCCATCTCATGGAGCTCATGAAGATTAAGGTAATGGATGTTGTGGTAGCCAGAATACCGGTCCCCAGGAGAGCTCCATGTCACAATGCCCAGAACTTGTGAATGTGTTACTGTCTAGGGCAGAAGAGACTTTGCAGATATGAAAGTTAAGGACCCTGAGGTGAGCTTTTTCCTGGATCGTCTCAGGGATCTCAGTCTAATCGCCTAAGTCCTTAAAGTGGAACCATTTCCTGGATGTAGACAGATGTGTGACAATGGAGATGGGTCAGAGATGTGATGATGATGTTTCTGAAGATGGAGGAAGGGCCATGAGCCAAAGGATGTCGGCTTCAAGAGGTTGGTGAAGACAAAGAAGTGGATGCTCCCCTAGAAAGGGATGCAGCACCACCAACACTTTGAGTTGACTCTAGTGGGACTTGTATTGGACTTCTGACCTATAGAAATATAAAAGAATACATCTGTTACAGTAAACTTTCAGTGTTGGAGCAATTTGTTACAGCAGCAATAGAAAACTCATGCATGTGTGGAGGGCTCAGCCTGGCACTGCATGCAGTAGTCACTGCTTACAGGGACTCACTCAGACATGGTAACTGACTAGATGTGGGGGGAGAAGAAGAATGCAGAATTAGGGAGAGAGTTTGGGTTTTGTCATAACCTAAAATGGAAAATAATATGAAAAAGATATATAACTGAATTACTTTCATCACTTTGCTGTACACCTGAAACTAACACAATATTGTAAATCAACCATAATTTAAAAACAGAGTGCTTGGAAATCCATGCTCTTGCCATGGTTTAATTTGGGAACAGTAGTATTTTGGGGATCAGAGATTGAAATGGACATGTTCTCCAGGTGGTTGGATGTAGGCTCTGCACCTTGGGTCTGGTCTGTAGGTTTGTATTTTAGAGTTACCGTCACAAAGTGAATGACTTTGCTTCACATCTTCTCCAGTCCATGGTTCTTCAGCTTGACTTCTGGGGCCTCTTGGTTGCTTGAGGCCACAGAGGCCATACTTATGTCTTGGTCAACAACAAGTTTTGGTTGAAGTCAGTGTCTTAAATGTGGCCGTTGACCCAGGGGGCTTCTAAAATTGGATGTTTAATCCTTTTTCTTGAGGCAACAAATTCCAACTAGTGGGTTATTTCCCATGGGAAAAAGCAGGGCCAGGCTATGGATTTTGGTGCTAACTGGAGGTGGCTGATGCCAAGTGGTTGCTCAGCTGGATTTTTAAGGTATTGAATGTGCCTCTCAACTACTATCCACGAGGTATTTCCCCCCTCCTTTCTCTTACCACCTATCATCTTGCAGCCTGGATCTGCAGTACCGTTGCCTTGTCTTGTATGTCAGAATATCTGTGTGACTCCCATAAGTGACTCTGTCGTGAAGATTTCTTAGCTTACCATCTCTAACTCCAGCAACAACAACATGGCGTAGGAACTCAGACCTCCATACTGACCTTATTTCAAGTTGAGAAAAGCCAGGTACTGTCAGGCCAATGAACAAGCACAGATCTGCATGTTCCAACCACAGACTCATGGGCACAAGCTCTCCAGTATTGCCGAGGCTTTCTCCGGGTCCTGAGTCCTCTAGCAGAACTGCTTGAGGGGTAAGAGTATCCATGAAGGCTTTGGAGGTTTGTGATGGTTCAGAGTCCATCACAAGACAGAGCATGTTATCATCACAACCGCTCCCACTCACCTGAGGTTTGCCATTTGCTTCATCCTGTGCATGGATGATTGCTCCCCACAATTTAGTGAGAAGGGTATTGTTATTTTTATCCTTGCATATTAGGCGGAGAAATTGAATCTTGATTTGAGTAAATTGCCCAAGCGAATAAAATGGCACAGCTCGAATTTAAAATTATTTTCGTCAGTTTCCAGAATGAATGTTCTTTCTAAAGTACATGTTAGCAAAGTGAAAGGATGAAGGACAAAGGCTGGGAAGATAACGATACTTGCTGGTTCTCCAGCCTAAGCCACAATGTCTCTGGGAACTTCATGAAGGTCCCCCCCCGCTCCAGGTTTGCATATTTGTTCTTCAAGCCAGTAACGATGATCGAGTGCCGACCATGCCAGGTGCTGTGCTAGCTGAGCACGTTGGCTGTGTTACCGTTGAGGAGCTCATTCTCTCTTCAAGTGGCTGCTGTGTAAGCAGATGGACCTTTTAAGGCAGCTTGAGCGGGCCTTCTGTGTTGTGCTGAGTGTCCAGACAGAGGGAGGCAGCTTGCCAGGGGGACTTGGATGGAGAGCCATGGTGCCCTCTTCATCGTGTGGTCTGCTTCCCCAGGAGAGGCCCTGTTCTGGGTTGCTTGTAGTCCTTCATCTGCCTGCGGGAGGTCTCTGGGGCCCACACACAAAAATGCATGGATGCACAGTTACAAGGTTGCAAGATCTCCCTTCTCATCCACTGTTACTTTCCTGCTCTGTCTGTCCTTATCTTCCCCTGTTTGGAGTAAAATGACCAGGAGGGTTGCAACAAACCCTACAACAGTCAGGATTTATTACCTGGAAGCTGAGGAACAGACCTACGACTCTGTCATCTCCCAGATGCTCAGGCCCATACTTGAACCACGAGTGGTGCTCATTGGCCCTTCAGGGGTAGGCCCTCTAGAGGGTCAGAACTGGACCTTTTAGGGCAGCTTGAGCAGGTCCGCTGCCTTGATATCAAGGCCCAGGCCTTTCAAAGCAACCAGAGCCCAGCAAGATGTGGTTCAGCGGAACCAAGCTGGACTTCTCCGTGTTTGCACTTGGACTGCCCACACTTGGAGACCTTGACGTTTGCCCCTGATCACAACCACACTGGTGGCCTGTATGTTGAAACATCGTCGTCTTCTGAGTCCTGTGCCTCCCTGTCTGTTCACTCATGAGCTTTGTCTTTACCTCTCAAGCTGGGTTTGGCTGATACCCACAGTGTCTGAGTATTAGTAATGGGCAGAAACCTGCTTTTGATCTCCTTTGGCTTATCCTCTATGCTACGACTAGCTCCTCTGTCTGTTCATTCTTTCTAAGTGTTGCTTCCATTCTCCTCGCTTCCATAGCAGATGTTGTCGACACTGAGGCCTATCTTCTGATACCAGCCTGCTTCATCATCCTGTATGCCTCTCCTGTACAATGCAGAGCCCAGGCTCCAGCTGATCTAAACTGCTGCCTGCCTCCCTTTGCAGCCCCTCCCCAACATATGTATTCCTCCTTCCGTGTTTGTTACTTCATGCCCCAGATATGCTTCACTCATTTTTTTAAACTTCTTTCATCTGCCTGGCTAACTCCACTCAAGCATCAAGACCCGGTCAAAGCCTCTCACGCTTGGGGCAGGATCTCTGCCTTTTGCACATAACCCCTGGCCTTATGCCAAGTGTGTAACTTGCACATAGCTCCTTACTACACTGCATGGCGATTCTTTGCCAGCACATTTGTAAGTGTTCGTAGGTCAGAAACCTTGCTGCCTGTTTCTTCCAGAAACCTAAGCATGATGACTGGTATTATAATAGATGTCCTGTTCCTGTTTTCTTGAATTAGTGGATCAGTACCAGCTCTGCTTGCTGTATGTTTTGGAAACAGTTCATAGTAGCTAGGAGACAATACAGAAAGTGGCAATTTCTGATATGAAACCCTTGAAAAAGGATTTTACCAGGCAGTGAAGTGGAGGAGGACATGTAGAGGAAATGGCACAGGCCATTCAGGGATTGGAGAGAAATTGGATGTGTGTTGAAGGATGGGAAGGTTGTAGGAAATGACAGGTAGATGTGTCTGGATCTTAGAGAGCCCTGACCCTGTAGTCAGTGGAGGGGGCATTTAAGGTTGGTCAGTGGTAGATGGACATGGTTAGATTAAATTGGCCCATAACTCTGGGGTTGTTTCTTCAATACCTTAAAAGATGCTGAGCGTAGGTTTTCGGAAAAGTGGTCCCAAGAAGCTGTCGTCATCCTGCAGGAATAGGTTGCCCTGAGAGAGCTGGGTGCATGCATTGTGTCCTCTCTACTCGGCTGGCCGCTGGAGGTCACTGTTGTACCATAGATGTGTGTGCACAGCACAGAGCTGCCCTTTGCAGGTTGGCTTTGGCAGAGGTTGAATCCGACATCCCCTGGGCGGGTTGGAGATTCCCTAGCGCAGACATCTTTTTCTCCCCATGGAGGACGGGCCTCGTGACCTGAAAAATGTAGCTGATGAAGAACTATGTTGGAGGCGAGAGGACGAGCGGCCTGATGACCCGGTACACGGAGGGCTTAGGCCATCATCAAATACAGGGTGGTCTGGATTCCATTACCCTGCGTCTGGTGTGGGAGAGGCTGGCTGCCCCTTGGGGTCAAGGCGACTTTTCTCCTGCTGCTTTCTGGTTTGAATCTGGTCGACGTTAGGGAAGGTGACTATTGTCCTGTGGGTCCAGAGAGGTCAGGGGACACAAAATGAGCTGGCATCTTAGACTCCATCCTAGGGGTAGGTCTGAAGATGGAGGGAGGCCTTCTCTGTCCTGTTGGGCTGTGACAGCAGAGCTGGTGGGGGCAGGAGGGAAGTGGATACTGAGACATACTCCTCCTTAAAACACACCCACCGACCGAGGGACTCAAGGCCAAGGCCTCAACCGAGGCATCTAGCAGAAACCACAGAGAAGGAACTGGTGTTAACAGTAGGAAACTCTGTGCCTTGCCTTTGTGTGTACTTCCCCACTCAGTTCTCATAATACCTGTGTGCAGTGGGTATTATTTTGCCTGTTGATTATTTGGAGAGAATGAGCCAACATTCAAACCTATGTCTCTCGAAACTCAAAGAGCGATGATGGTAAAACGACTACTGTGGGCACCTTCTGAGAACTTAGCCAAACTTGAAAACCTAGTTTGACTACAACGGGAACAGATTCTCTGCTATAGAATATGATAGTAACTCATTTTAACACTGGTTGAGAATAACTTAGGATAAGTCCTCATTTGTTTATAGCTTTACATGGACAGAAGCATTTCACACATTAACTAATTCAATGCTTATAATATCTTATCGCCCCAGTTATGTAGATGAAGAATCTGAGCCCCTAAGGATTTGACTTGCCAAAGAAATTACAGCTAGTTAGTGATAAGGAATTCTATCTCAGGTCTTTTTATTCCAAATACGACACTCTTAATTTTTTTTAATTGAAGTATAGTTGATTTAAAATGTGTTAATTTCTGCTGTACAGCAAAGTGATTCCGTTAAAAATATATACACATTCTTTTTCGTATTTTCCATTATGGTTTATCATAGGATATTGAATATAGTTCCCTGTGCTATATAGTGGGACCTTGTTTTTTATCTGTTCTATATTTAATAGTTTGTATCTGCCAATCCAAACTCTGAATCCATCCTTCCCTCTAGGCAACTACAAGTCTGTTCTGTTTCATAGATAATTTGTGTCATATTTTAATTTCATGTATAAATGATAACAAAATATTTGTCTTTCTGACTTGATGATCTCTAGGTCTGTCCATGTTGCTACACATGGCATTATTTCACTCTTTTTTATGGTTGTGTAATATTCCTGTGTGTGTGTATAATCGTACCTTCTTTATCTGTTTCTTTGGACATTTGGGTGGCTTCTGTGTCTTGACTGTTGTAAATAGTACTACTCTGAACATTGGGGTGTATGTATCTTTTCAGATTATAGTTTTGTCCAGATGTATGCCAGGAGTGAGATTGCTGGATCATATGGTAACTCTATCCTTAGTTTCCTGAGGAACCTCCCTACTGTTTTCCATAGTGGCTGCACCAGTTTACACTCTTCCAAGCAGTGGAGGAAGGTACCCTTTTCACACCCTCTCCAACATTAGTTATTTGTATACATGTTAATGATGGCCATTCTGACTGGTACCAGGTTATACTGCATTGTAGTTTTGATGTGCAAATGCAGCTCTCTTTCCATGATACTGGAATTACACTCCTAGTTAAATCTTGGATGATGGGAAGATGCGGTAGCACAGCCTGGTTAGCAATAGAAGTCACAGGTCGTGCAGCACAACATTTTATTTTTAGAGATTAGGAAATTTCAACCCAGAAAGGTTAAGCTCTGGGATGAAAAGTGTTGTCTTCCTAAATTAGGATTCCCAGATTTAGCCAATAAAAATAGAGGACTCCTCGTGTTGATGGGATATACTTATGCTAAAAAAACCATTTGCTCTTTATCTGAAATTCAAGTTTAACTGGACTTCCTGTGTTTTATCTGGCAACTCTATCCTGAGACCAAAGAGGGAAAGCTAAACTTGCTGTTCTTTTTGGATGTCTTTTAAAATATTATTTTGGAAATAAAAATATTTAGAAAAGAGCCCCCTAAGAACACTAAAGCAGACTTTCTATGGCTTTTCCTGGCTTTGCCAACCACAGCCTCCCCAAACTGAGCTTGCCCCACAACATTGCCTGATGGGTTCACTTTAAAGGACATCCTAAGAAAAACAATTACAAAGCGGTTTGAAAACACAAAGGGCTTCAGGACAATTATGAAAGAAACCAGCCCTGTTAATCATACCAACTACTCAAGGGAAACCAAATCATGGAAAGAAATCCCCGAGGAGCATTGAGTAGAATACCCTTCCTATGTACACCTTTAATCAAGATTCAAAAGGAAGACAGCTTGTTCCCTTTGGAAACTATTATGTAATGAAATCAACCCTGCTTTGTACTTGCAGACTAATTACTGGATTTATTCTTAGTTTACTTCTAGGTGTTTGGATATTTCTCGTTGATAGGCTTTATGTGACTAAAACAACAATAATAAATAACAATAATGATTTGACCTGACTGGGTGTGAGAATGGTGATTTTAGAACCAGTATTAAATACGGAGTTTCATGCTTAAGTATACTGGTATTTAAGTATGAAGAGACTTTTCCTAATGTCTGTTGTGTGTAACAGTATAGGTCCAAGGCTCGTAATAATAAAGCTCTGTCTATATGGTGACCCTCTGTCATTCTGTAAAGAAAAAATTGTTGGTTCTTAAAGCTGCATGGTGATAGGGTGGGCACTAGTGCATGTGTGTTTCACCTTATACAGCACAAACATTGACAAATGGCATTTTTTGATTTCCGTGTCAGCGCTGTCTTTTCTCTTTTACCACCTTTTGGATTCACTCACCCTTTGTGCTTCCCTCTCATCACTCGTTATTTCCACCAACATTTATTGAGCACCACCTGGGAAGTGCAAACTATGTTAAGGGGAACAGGTGAAAGCAGCAGTCCTGTCCTCAACATGCTTGTTTACAGGTTTGAGGAGGGGGAAGGATCTGTAAACAGGCTGAGCAGACCAGACGTGAAAGCACAGAGGAGAAGGCCAGTCATTCTTCCTGGGGAAGATGGAAAAGGAGGGGAAACCTCAGGTCAAGCCAGAGAACAATATTTACAAGGCAGAGGCTTGCAGAAGCACCTAACAGATTTTGTGAATGACAAGTTTATGATGGATTGGAGGAAACTGAGATTGGGGAGCTGGCTGGGATCCTTGTCAAAAAGGCCACCCTACATAAAATGGAGGGATTTGGATTTAGTAGGAAATCATTGGAAATCTTGAGCAGGAGAGTGACATCAGCAGATGGACTTTAGAGGAAAACAACCATGAGAAAGGCATCTGGGATAAATGGCAGTGAGAGAAGATTAAGCAGAGAGGCCAGTTAGGATGTCATGGCATCCAAAGTGGTGATTTGGGACTGGTGGAAAGCTTGGGCTGCAGGACGGAAAGGAGATGAGATGCCTACTGGTTGTATTCCATTTTTATCTTTTTGGCTATGCCCAGGGCATGCTGATGTTCTGAGCCAGGCCACAGCAGTGACAATGCCAGACCCTTAACCACTAGGCTGCCAGGGAACTCCTATTTTTACCCTTTTATTTCTTCCTATTTTCTCACTTTCAAGTCCTGCGAAACTCAAAGTAGGGGTTGAGTAGGATGATACAGGTGTGCTCCAGTAGGAGGTTTCAGTTGGAGACCAAAGTTGGGAAAAGTCTGAAGAGCTCTCAAGGAATGCAGTTAGAATATTTCTGGAAACGTTAGTCCAAGCCCAACACTTCAGTTATTTTTATTAATGGTTCAAAGATGGAAACCTTGATTAAATTTGCAAATGGTAGAGAGTTGAATGAAATAGTTAATACACTGGCTGGAAAAAAAATTCCAAGTGCATATCTAAAATACTCAGATCAGCTAAATCTGAGAAGATGAAATTTAATAGGGGTGCATGTAAAATTCTGCAATTGGATCTAAAAAGCAGTGCATGATTGCAGAATAGGGAAAATCCTGGTTTGCTAGTATGGGGAGTTTGAGGTGACAACATTGGTATGGTGTCCCGCCTCTCGAAATAAGTCACTTATTATGCTGTTTCAATAGATGTATGATAACTAGGGTAATAGCTGCTGTTTAAAAAACAAAAAACCTTCTAAATCCAAATCCCAGTGGCTTAACGCAATTGAATCTAACTCATTCGGCCAGTCAGATAGCTACATTTTGTGTTCTCCTTCACGGTGGAAACCCAGGTGCTGGGTTCCTTCCATGCGGTGGATACCATAGTTCTCCAAGCCTTGTCCTCATTGACATTTGCATCTTGCTTGAAGAGTGGAGGGGGACCTCTGCTTCATAAAAACCTTGCCCCAAAGTTAACACATATTTCCCCTCACATTTAATCATGGAGGGAGAGTTGGTTGGACAGTTGCTTCACAGTGACACATCAATGTTATAAAAGTAGGAAAACCTATATTGTTGACCTATTTACCATCCATGCCCCTTAGAGCATCCAGATATTCTCAGCTTTGGCCAGTGCCCAGTTTGTGGATTATTGTTCATTGAGAGCACTCCATTTTAGGAGGAAAAAGTGGTAAAGTATATTTGGAAGCAATAGCAGAGACAGTGGAAAGATCTGTGACTGTTTGCTCCAGAAAAGAGAAGGCCTTGGAGGGGCTCAGTGGTTATCTTCAGCTATTGGAAATCATCTTAAATATTAGTTAGGCCAGGGTTCTGTTTTTAGGCTTCTCCTTTCTCAGGTTATGTTCTGTACCAGACGGATCTCTCATATTCTTAAGGTAATTATTAGATGCTGGGTTCATGTCTCCAAGCTCAGTCTTTCCTCAGAGCTGCTGACTTGTGTGTAATTACTAACCATTCATCTTCACTGGTGTTTTAAATTAACATCAGACGAATCCAGTCTCAACCCATGGTGCTGGGTGTAGCAGTACCTGGCAGTACAAACGGTCACCTAAGTACCCAAGTTAGAAGCCAGAGTCGTCTATAGACTGCTACCGCTCCTTGACCACTTGCTTCAAATTAGCTATCCAGGGCTGTCGATTTTATTTCTTAAATGTATACATATTAGTACAGGTTGAATTCAGGTTTTTATCATTTTTTTTTTCACCTGGGTAGCAACTCAAATGGTCTCACTTCTTCGCCCCTTGTTTCTCTACACTGCCACTAGAGCAACCTAACAAAAAGGTACTTGGATTTTATTAAGTCACTTGAAGGGTTTTAGGCAGGATACACAAGTCTCTTGATGAGGTTCTTGCCAATGTCTTTAGTCCCATTGCCTACCACTCCCCCCTCATCTTATGCTACTTGTAGTTCTTGAATATATACCACTTTATTTCTCTTAGGTGTACCTTTCCTTGCATTTTTTTCCTTTAGGGAATTACTTCTTGAGCTAATTCCTATTTGTCTTTAAAAAAAAAAAAAAAAACCTCTTAAGACTTCCTCTAACTCTTCAAATCTGAATAAAGTACCCCGTTGTATATGTCTGAACACTCCGAGTATACCAGTACACATCTGTCTCCCACTACAGTGTGAGTTGAGTATATCCCTGTAGCAAGGGCCGTGCCTCGTTCATTTGTTCACTTAGTGTCCTAGCACCTAGTGCTGTGCCTGATGCACATGCAGTAAACGTGTATTGACTTGACTTGTCATGTGGAAGAGGTGACAGATTTGGTCTCTGTATCTCAAAAGGCAAAGCCACAAAACTACTAGAGAGCAGCTTTTGGCTTTCCTTAAGTGGTAATGCATGAAATTGATAGGTGACTTTGGAAAGTAGTAGGTTTTCTCTCATTCAACATATTTAGGTAGAGGCTAGAAGAGCCACTGGATACAAGGTATGATAGTGAAGATTTAAGCTGCCAATGGAGGGCTGGACTTAACATCCTATAACATCCCAATAAACTGTATTACTCCATAACTTTGATGCACACTTGATGGGTTTATAAAACATGTTTTCTAATCGTCTGAAATATGGAGCATAATCAGTGGTCTTAAAAATGTTTTAAAGAGGAAACAGACATAAAGATTTGTAGGTGGAAAACCTAGTCTAAGTAAAACTATGTTCCAGTGAGCTTGGGAAAAATCAATCTTTTTGAATCATTCCTGATGACTCTCATGTCCATGCATATTAAAATAGCTGGGGGCATTAAAGAGGGGGTTTAGACCATGGTTGAGATGCTTTCATGAGCACGTGCCTTTCTATTACCTTCTGAACCCCAGATGTCTATTTGGCTTCTCATAAAGGACTCAACAGAGAACATGCCTCACTGTTCAAGACTTCATGAATATTGTTTAGTGGGCTTTGAACTATTGCATCAATTTTTTTGCAACTTTTTAAAACAATTGGGCCATTAGGAGTTTCCCTCGTGGCTCAACAGTAACAAACCTGACTGATAGCCATGAAGACTCGGATTTGATCCCTGGCCTCACTCAGTGGGTTAGGGATCCAGTGTTGCTATGAGCTGTGGTGTAGGTTGTAGACTGAGCTTGAATCTGGTGTTGAATCTGGTGGCTGTGGTGTAGGCTGGCAGCTGCAGCTCCGATTTGACCCCTAGCCTGGGAGCTTCCATATGCCATGGGTGTGGCCCTAAAAAACAAACAAAAACCCTCCATTTAAAAAAAAAAAAAATTGGAATCTTAACATTGTGACTCCAAATTGCAAATCTCTTGGTCCAACTTTTCTGGGGGCATTGCTCAGAATGGAGCTAGCATTAGGCAAATAAAGCTTTCTTTGTTTTTTGCTTTTTTTGAGGGCCGTACCTGAGGCATGTAGCGGTTCCCAGGTTAGGGGTCAAGTTGGAACTGTAGCTGCTGGCCTCCACCACAGCCACGGCAATGCTGGATCCGTGCCATGTCTGTCATCTACGCCAGAGCTCATAGCAATGCTGGATCCTTAACCCACTTGAGCGAGGCCAGGGATCAAACCCGCAACCTCATGGTTACTAGTCAGATTCGTTTCTGCTGCACCACAATGGGAACTCTAAATAAAGCTTTCTTTTGACAGAGTTTTCTTCTTTAATCTCCTGGGGCAAACTCTACCTTCAGAAATTGAAACTCAAGGAGAAATACAACTTTTGAATATCTGACCTTTAAGCCCACCAGAAAACTTCATTCTCATAATGTGCAGGAGACTTGTTCTATCATTTCTTTAAGAAAGATTATCCCATTGTGTCACAATAGGATGAGCATGCCCTTTTCTCTTTTTTTTTTTTTTTAGGACCGCACTTCTGGCATATGGAAGTTTCTGGGCTAGGGGTTGAATTGGAGCTGCAGCTGCCAACTGTGCCACAGCAACTTGGGATCTGAGCCATGTCTGCAACCTACACTACAGCTCATGGCAACGCCAGGTCCTCCTAAACCCACTGAGCAAGGCGAGGGATCGAACCCCTATCCTCATGGATACTCTTCAAGTTCGTTACCACTGAGCCACAACAGGAATTCTGAGCATATCCTTTTATACCTTCCTTGCATGAAAAACAATGTTAGGGTTTTACAAATGTGTATAAGCTCTTTGAGAGGAGACATATTCCTATTTAAGAAAGTTATGAGCAGTGGAAAGACAGTGGATTTGGAATTAGGTACCAGCATTTTAACTCCAGGCCTGGCTATTGTTGTTTGGGGGCTCTGCCCACCCACAGACTGAGGTCTTTGGACAAAACAGCCTCTGGCTCCCTATTCTGCTAATAATCTATGTTCTGAGATGTAAGATGGTAGCTCCCAAAAAGCTCACAGTGCTTGCTAATTGGATTTGACCAAGTTAAACGTAAGACACCAGGTTTAGGTCACTTTCTTCATTTAAGTCCAGGATCCTCCACTGTACTGTGTACAAGGAACACTCTTCAGAAATAATGACGCCATTAACCCTGGATTCCCTTTCATGGATACTCCCCACCCCCATACAAGCACTGCTTATTAATAATGGTTAAATATAAGCATGGGACTCTGTTCATAGCAATTACTCTCAAAATTTCCCCTCTTTCCATAGTACCTTCCTATTCCAGTTTATCCCACAAACCACCAAAAGTTGAATTTTCCTACGGATTTCCTTTCATTCAGCTGCTCAGAAATGCATATGAGCTCTTCATTGGTTATGGAATAAAATCCACATTTCTATATATGCAATTCAGGGCTCCATATTCTGGGTTCACTCTTTCCAAGTTTGTCAGCTGAACACATTCTTGTGTGTAAAACCTCTGTTCCCAGCAGACCGAAAGCTTCGTTGTTGCTCTAGGGTGGCGAGATGAGTTGCTTTCCTACCTACATACCTTTCTTTATACTAGTCCCTCTGCTCAGACCTCCCCCTTCTTATTCTTTGATGCAACAGAAGTTCTTCCCATTTTTATAGTCTGCTTAAAGCCATTCCTCCGTCCTGCCAAGTTCACCATAGCCCCTGCCCACCCCATGAGTACTCTCAACTGCTACATAGATACTGTAGTCAGTGTACCATCAACATTTAGTGGGATGTGCTTTGGGTAATGTGGTACTCAGCAGGCATTGCCTACTAGTGCTAGGATGTGTTTTATTTTCCCACCACCTAGATTAAAATCGCCTTGAAAGCAGGCATGGGGTCTTACCCATATTTGAATCCTTATTGCTGACTCTCTTATCAGCAATAATATTCTTATATTGTTCAAGCTATCATTAAGGTATTGACTATATAGTTAAATAGCTTTCCACATTTTTGTTGTTATAGGCAAGCTGTGAGTTTCTTGATTTAAAAAAAAAAAAAAAAGTCCCCTCTGCCCATGGTGGCTAGCCCCTGTTGCCTGGCCTTGGCACTTGGTAGACACTCAAGAAATATTTGAGAGAATGAAGGCAGTCCTATTTGACTTGGCTAGAAAGCTGACTCTGTAAGAAGTTGATGAATTGAACTGCTTTATGATCAATCTAAAACATAGAAGGTGATTGCCTCTGAAAATGGGATGCGTCTTTTTTTGTTTCTTGGCATTTTTCCTATTAGGAGTGGAACTTGAGTAGATTAAATAGGACTTGATCTTGAATCCACAAATGACACCAAGCCTGAAATGATGCTGAGGTTGGAAGTGATTTAGTTCACTTGAATTTTAGCTGGGGGATAATGTTTTCCTTCTGGGAAGAGAAATGCTAATGAAAAAATCACCTCCTGACTACAACTCAGAAGTAATAGGAATCTGGCCAGAAATATGATCTTACGAAAACTCTCCAAGCAAAGCATCTTACACTCATGTCTATGCCTTTGGATTGACATTCTGGTGTTTGCATTTCTCTGGTTTCCAGAGATCAGGGTGGAGAGAGGCGCCAGGGTAACAAGCCAAATAGGGCTATTATGGGATGTCATGCTCACTGGGTGTGAGTGCTGTCTTGTAGGACATTTATAGCGTTTATTACTCAGCCCAACTTTAATAACACATGGACAAGCCTGGGGCAGTGTGTAAAGGATCTGAGAGTTTTTGTTATGAATATCTATATTATAGAATTAGCGAGTCTCAGCATTGGACTGGATTGGAAAGATGATCTCATCAAAGGGGCCCCTGCTCTCTATGGGAGAAGAACTGCTGTCAATATCCCTGACATTGTAAATTGTCATGGGTATTGGGGGACCTTTGTAAGGATAAGTCGGCAGATGGTAATGGCAACATTTAAGTTTGTATTTGCCAATTTTGCGCATATCCTAACTTTTCTTTTTCCCAGAGCTACAGAGAGGTGGGACAGGACAGGAGTGACCAACCAGCCTAAACTTTTTGTTATAAACCAGAGAGGAGAATGTGAATGGAGTTCAATGACATATGTTGACAAAGATGCCACTATATTCTGGATCAGTGATAATTAAACTTTATGTCCATCAAGTCACCTGGAGATCGTGGAAAAGTTCATATTCTGATTCAGAAGTTCTGGGGGGGAGTCTGAGATCCTGCACTATTTGGAAGCTTCCAGGAGATGCCAGTTTTTCTGATAAATGACGACATTTAAAATAGCAAGACTCTAGGATCAACCATGCTTATCCATCTGTTGGAAATTGAGCAGCTCTGAGAAGAAACAGACTTGTAGCTCATAATGATGGAAAAGAATTCGATAATTCAGTTAACTCGTTGCTGATTTTTTTTAATTAAATTTTTTGGAAGCAAAATAAGTAGAACTTTGGTGTATAAAACAGCTTGAACCTTTGATGATCTGGCTAACTCTGGAACAGAGCCAACTTGCCCTCCCTTGACTCCCCTCAGACTGGTTGGTCATTTCTTAGAACCCCAGGACTCTTGAGTAACAATGTTTAAAAAATACTAACCTTATTTAATGCATTAGGAAATAATAAGCTAGAACCTGAATCTTGATGCTACTCTCATGTTCTTACCAGTATGCAAGGCATCGTAACTTATTCGAAACTTTGGTTTGGCAGCTGATTATCACTGCCAAGGGCATGGCTGTCTGGGCTTGGGTCACTCTCTGACAAAGCTGGTGTTTGCCATATCCTTTGAACCCACAGCTAACAATGTGGACTGGGGGAAGTCACTTAACCTTTCTGGGCTCTAGGTTTCTGATCTATGAAGTGAAGACAGTTATAAAATATTCTGAATATTTTGTTTGACAAACAACAGTCATTAGAATATGCAGGGCTTAGAAGTTGGACATAAATCTGATCCTTTAAAAAAGGGATTAGAAAGAGAAATTTTTGCATAATGTACAGAGATGGGAGTGCTAAAACACACTGAGAAACAAGGGCAAATATACTTTGGAAAGTAAGGAATGTGGTCACAGATAATTTTACTTTCAAACTAGGCACGTGAGGGATTTTGTTGGCCTTCTGAGAAAATGGAGAAGGCATCATGGAACGAAACAGAATTCTCAGGATTTTGCAGTTCCCAACTCTTTTGGCAACAGGTTAAAAGCATTTGTCAGAGTGGAAGTCAGACTATCACCTGGCTCACTTCGGGGCAAAGGCCAGTATAGAAAATAATTGTACTTTGTATAAAAAGTATCAGCTTCTCATCCTGTTCTTGTTCATCTTACTGGAGAGGAAGACATTTGGGACAGAGTGCGTTGATCTTGGGGCTGGACTGTGAGTATACGACAGCTAGTGTATATGCACTTAAGCAACTGCAGCAGGATTAATGTATCTTCTATTTGCAAAGCCTTGATGGAGAATATCCGCTGGTTTTGTCGGAGAAAAGAGACTTCCTGAGACATGATGTAATTTTTCTAAAGGGGAAACACATGTTGAGTCCTGCAGTACAAAACAATACTGAGGTGCTGATAGCGGAGCTGTCAGTCATGTGACAGGATACAGGGGAGTTAGGCAGTGCTACCCAGGAGCCTTTGGAGCACGGGCTGTGGGGGTGGGGAAGGGAAGAAAAGGTCTCTGAAGCTTTTTAAATAGAGAGACTCCATTAAGTTTATAGGAGTCTGGAAGGAATGCTTTTCTGTTTTTAGTTAGAATGACCTTACTCCTTGGACTAAAATATAATCACACATGTGCTGCTTTTTTTTTTTCTTTTTTCTCCAGAGACCGTAGGCACTTAAAGTGTTTGTGGGAAATTTGAGTAAATCTACATCTTAAAATCCAGGAAAATAAATGATGGTTAAGAATGATACTGTGATATAACAAATTTCTCATAATACGTGGCTAATGTAGCTATCATAAAATAGTGGGCTAAACATTGGTACCAGCACTTGGAAACTAGGTTTTACTTTCCCTGAAGAGTTAAAAATTAAATACATAGCCATAGATGTCAGCGAATGGGAAGTCAGAGTTTCACTAGGAAGCAGCAGACTAAGGGGATGTCTATTTATGTCTTTCTAGATAGTATCGACTAGCTGCATAGCCCTCTATTAAGTGCTATGGTAATTACAAAGGTGAGAATAACTCACTTTCTTTAAATAGTTATATTTTTTTCATCTCATCAACTAGAAGAATAGGACTTTGCTGTTCAGCAGTGCCATCCTCTCAGACCAGCGACATGGACAACACTTGGGAGCTTGTAAAACTAAGGAACTCAGATTCTGCTCCAGGTGATTCATACACACATTAAAGTTTGACCAACACTGGTGTAAGTGATTTATTAAGGGAACATAGAAAATAAAGAAATGGCTTCTGGAAGGATGCTAAAGGAAGACTTCAACTAGAAAAATAAGACCTTGCTACTCAGCAGTGCAATCCTCATTTAGTTATTTTTGTAAGATAAATTAAGTTTTTATAGAAAGGTGTGATGGGACTATTACCATATTCCTTGAGAGGCAGACTGGTGAAGAGGTAAAAGAGCCTTTTTTTCACTTTGAAGGTATAGTTCTACTGTCTGCGGACTTGTATTTCTGGTAAGAAGTCTACAGAACTATGTCTTCTTTCCTCCTTTAGGTAGGATGCATTTTTCCTCTAAACTTTGTCTTTATCATTGATTTTTGGTATTTTTCATATGATGTGAATCGATGTTTCTTAAAAGTCAAATTTGGAAAAACTCCAGACAGTAATTCTTTAAATACACCCCATCGTCCTCCTCTCGCTTCTGGGGCTCTATACAAAAAGTAGTTGCTTGAAGTTGTTTCATAGGTCACCAAGATTGTGTTCATTTAATTCCCAATTTTTCTCAAACTTTAGTCAAGAGTTTTAATCGCTATATTGTCAGTTTTACTGATTTTGTCTAATACGCTGTAATCCAGTAAAATTTTCACTTTCAGTACTGCAGTTTGCATCTCTGGAAGGTTTCATTTGTTTTGTTTTTACCTTTCATTTTTCCCCACATTTTGCTTACATTTCTTGTAAATCAAGGATTGGTAAACTATGGACCTAATCCACCTGATAATTTTTTTTGTTTGACCTGTGAGCTGAGAGGTTTTACATTATGAAGGATTTACACTATAAAGGATTATTTTAAAAACTTAAAAATATACGACAAAGACCATATATGGTGCACAAGACTGAATATATTTGCTATCTGGCCCTTTACAAAAAAAGTTTGCTGGTCTCTGCTTTAAATGCCTGATTTAAGTCATATAATAGCTGTTTTTGTTTTTCTTTTGTCCTTTTAGGGCTGCACCCACGGCATATTGGAGGTTCTCAGGCTAGGGATCCAATCGAAACTTTAGCCAATGCTCTACACCATAGCCACAGCAGTGCCAGAACCACGTCTGTGACCTACATCACAGCTCATGGTAATGCCGGATGCTTAACCCACTGAGCAAGGCCAGAGATCTAATCTGCAACCTCATGGTTCCTAGTTGGATTTGTTTTCCACTGTACCATGACGGGAACTTCTGTAATAGCTGTTTTAAGATCCTTATTTGATAATTCTATTACCTCTGTCATTTCTGGGTCTGTTTCTATTGACTAATGTTTTCCTTCTTTGCTGCTGCTTCAAAAGTCTAGTAGTTATTGGATGTTAGGTATCATGAATATGGAATGTTTGTATTTTCTGTCTTAAAAATTGAGGTTTTGGAGGTCTGTTAAATTACTTAATCAGCTTGATACCTTTTCTGACTAGTTTAGCTGTTCCACCAGGGTGTGACTTTTCCAATGTCTTCCTCATGCCCTGCGTATTCAGCAAAGTCTCTTCATTCTGGTTGATAGTTACTAGAATGTCTTCTAGGCATGTGTGGGCTCAGCGAATTGCTCAGCTCTTAGCTCCCTGAAAGTGAGTCAGTTTTTGTTCTGCCTTGTAGTTTCATTTGAAACTTGCACAGATTAGTATTTAGCCAAAGACTTGAAGGGGCTGTTATGCAGATTTTTGGATCTTTGTTTGCCTAGTTTCTTCCTGTCCATAGTCTGCCACAAGTCCCATATTTCTTGTTGCATCTTATTTCTGATTCTTGAGCTCAGTAAAACCCTGGGGCTATGCTTGGGTTTCAACTCAGTGTGCAACAGCCTGAGCACCACTGTCTCCAGAAAGATGGCACATCCTAGGGTTCCCCTTGCTGTCTCCCTTCTCTCATGGACTGCAGTTCTGTGCTGCCTGTGATTGCCAATCTCTGAAAAATACTTGTTTCATGTATTTTATTTCCTTGTTTACAATGGGACTCTTTCATGGGCCAAGAGCTGTAGGTATTTGAATCAGACCTGTTTTCTGGTTCTGACAGGGCACTTACTAGCATGTACCTTTGGCTGGTCGTTGACTTCTGAGCCTCAGTTTATCATCTGTAGAATAAAGACAATAGGACTTTTTGTGAGGATTATATTGAGACAGTGCATGTCAAATAGGAGGAACATGCCTAGAAAATAGTAATAGGTAGGATCACATGACAGTGTTAATCTCCTTTTTGAGGGCCCCAGAGAGATGAAGTCATTTGTTCAATATCATACAGTAAGCAGTAGAGTTGGTCTCTGTCCCAGGAACTCCTAATCCAAAGCTTCTGTTTTACGTCAAATCTGACCTTGGCTAGCTCACATAGAAATGGTTGAGTCACAGAGCCTAAGAAAGGGCCAACATTTATGCAGAGTGTGTGCTAGGAGATGTTCTAAGTCACAGTTATATCTGAATGGATGCTCAGGTTGAAATACAGGTTTGTTGCTTGTTGGGGGCTGGCATTGTGGGTAATGGTGAGGGATATGCCAATGCGGAGAACAAGTGGGTTTCCCTCTTACTGAGCATTAGGTTACCATGTAGTCTAATTGCTTCAACCAATGTGGTTGTAATGGTCCCTACTTCTGCCCGCTCCCTCCACCCACACCACTGGGGTACTTCAGCAAGACCAGCTCCATCCTTTCTAGCTGCCTACCCCTTCCAGCTCCCTGTGTGAAATAGCACTTTAGTGCAGGAGGCTCCTGCATGTCCTTAGTAGTTAGGCCTTCAAAAGGGGCATCTGAGTAAACATGCAGTCAGCACACTGGGGGGGCAGCCGCCTAAGACAGTGTCAAAGGGGGTGTTGAGGGGGAGCTTCAATTGTCCTGTGGCTGAAGCCATGGAGGTGGGTCTTACAGGTTCTAGATGTGAACTTTGATAGAAAATTGATTTAGATTCTGATCCCACCTTTACCACTAACTAGCTGGATTTCACGGGGCAAATTACTGAACCTTCATCTCCTAATCTTTGACAAAAATAGGTACGTGGTAAGGTTAAGTAAAATATGTAACACAGTAGAATTGAGAGAAATAGCATCCTTCTCCCCAAATAATGAGTGTCTACCCACAAAAATATACCTTTCAAATGTCCATTCCATTCCATTTGCTCCCAGATTCTTGGACATCTGGGAGCCTGGAGCCTGTGCTAATGTTCTGAAAACCACTTTCACTCACAGACCCAATCCTAAGCAGGGTTTGATCTGGCAAATAAACACCAGATGCATTTTAAAGTGGGGTTTTTTTTTTTTTTAGAATTTTATTTTTTTTCCATTATAGCTGGTTTACAGTGTTGTTAATTTTCTGCTGTACAGCATGGTGACCCAGTTACACATACATGTATACATTCTTTTTTCTCATATTATCATGCTCCATCATAAGTGACCAGTTTCCAGTGCTACACAGCAGGATCTCATTGCTAATCCATTCCAAAGGCAAAGGTTTGCATCTCTTAACCTCAAGCACCCCATCCATACCACTCCCTCCCTCTCCCCCTTGGCAACCACAAGTCTATTCTCCAGGTCCATGATTTTCTTCTCTGTGGATTTAACGTTAGGAGTTTGTTCAATAGGTATTGGAGGAACGAAAAGGCAGAGCAGGGGGATGGAGGCTACATGGAGATGGTATATGCAGGAAACGGCTGCCATTCCTAGGCTGTCCCCCAGGGCAGGATGAGAGACTAGTTGGGAGTGTTAGAGCCCAAAGCTTAACAGGAGTGTGACCCCAGGAAGCCAGGACTGCGAGGAGGGGCTCTGACTTTGCTGTTGCTGCAGGAGACTGGTTTGGGGACCCCATGGAGCTGGGACTTGGACATCTGAAGGAGCATTGTTCAGCTGGTGATGGTGCCTCTGCAGGGACCCCTGATAAGTGAGGGTGAAAAACCTGATCACCAATCGTCACTTCAGCTCACTGCCACTGCTGAGATGAAGAGTTTTCTGGCCAATGCTTTGAGAAACAGCAAGTGAGCAGAAAGAGCCCCTTCTCTAGACCAGCAGTCTATCAACAGAACCCGAGAGGGATCTGACTGGCAGAGAGGTGAGGTTTTACCAATCCCTGCCTCAGTGTCGTGAAGCAGGGTCCAGAGGGAAGGTTTGGAGGCAAGGGACAATAGTTGACAAGCCAGCACAACATGCTTTGTACTCTGACCTTTCCTGATCTCTTGGTTCCTGCTCCCAGATTCATTTCCTGTTTACAAGCTCGCCTCCAGGCTACAACTTAATGTTTCGTCCCATTTATGCGTCTCTCATGTTTGGGATTCTCTCCTTGATTAGGATTTGTATTGGTTACGACTCCTTGGGGATACGGTCACGGAAGGCCAACTTGACCTAGCTGGTCTCATTCCCACTTTTTTTTTGAGGGGGGGGGACCTCTATTGGACAACAAGGAAGGAAAGGGTACAGGTGGGGGCAGTTAAAGCAAGGATGCCACACTGCTGGTGTTCGTCCTTCATCCCAGGTCTCATTTTTCTCAACATGTTGGTTAATCTCTCCTCTTATTTTTTAAAAAATTTATTGAAGTATAGTTGATTGAAAATGCTGTGTTAATTTCTGCTGCACAGCAAAGTGATTGGGTTACACATATATATACCTTCTTTTTTTCCTAACTTTTTATTTTATTATAGTTGATTTACAATGTTTCTGCAACTTCTGTTGTATAGCAAAGAGACCCAATCACACACAGTTCCCTGTGCTGAACAGTAGGGCCCCACTGCCCATCCATTCCAAATATAACAGTTTGCATCCAAAACCCCCCAACTGCCCATCGATCCCACTCCCCTGCCCTCCTGAACCACAAGTTTGCTCTCCATGGCTGTGATCTGTTTGTCTTGTGAATGGTGCATGACAGCCTGTTCCTGGGCTCACAGCCTCACCACTGTGTAGAAAGAAAAGGGTTTTCACTCTCAGCTCCAGATTGAACAATTCAGGGGATTCTGACTGGCTGGCTTTGGTTCTGGGGCCCTCTCCTTGGACGAGGAAGGAAGGGTAGGGTACTGGTGGCTTCCCGGAAGCCTTCTGTCCACCCTTGTGAATTGGTGTGACTAGAAGAAACGAGAGAGATCTGGGGAGGATCGCTAGTTGTCCACTATAATCTCTAGTTGCTTTTAAAAGTATAGTAATTCCCTCATTAGTCATGTAAAACCTGACAGATGGTAGTCATATACTGGTAGGTCTGTTCTAGGCAGTACCTTGATTGTATTGTCAGGAGTATTGGAATAGTATTTTTACATGATCCCTATGAATTGGACAATTGGGGAACTCAGTAAAGGCCCCTTCCCATTTTTGAAGCAAGAGTTCTGAGACAATTGGAGCAAACCATAGGCTCCCCTTGATCTGTGACAATAAAGATAGGTAACTGGCCTCATTAAATCTTTCATCTACTACCTTAGTTAAAAGATGTGTCAGAAAAGCAGAAATAAGAAAAAACAGCCATGGGATGAGAAAGGGAGAATCAGTAATGCAGTGAATATATACCAATCAAGGGACACTGTGCCATCCTTAAGGATGTACAGGCTTAATCTCTAATGACATATTCATATATTTGGGAAGACAGCATTAACACACAGCTTTATTTATTAAGAACTCTCCCGATGGTTGTTCTGAATTCTTCTATTCCTCATAGGTCCTCAGTCTCTCCCACTCTTCCTCTTTCCTTCCATCATCTCCTTTCTTGCCTCATATTTTACTGTACAAATGGAGGCCACCATGTTAGGGTTCAACCAGGAAAACAGAACCCATAGGAGGTATAAAGATTTTTTTTTTTTTTGCAAAGAATTGGTTTATATAATTGTGGGGGCTAGCTAGGCAAGTCTGGAACCCATAGGGCAGGATTTGAGGCTCATGTAAAACTGAACTAGTTATTCTTTATTCATTTAATTTGATATCATAATGACTTCTTCTCTGAATTACTCTTTAAGGCTTACCAGCTTAAACCCATAGCTATTTTTGACTCTTCCCACTTCCTTGTCTCCTATACCAGTTAATAAGAATTCTTCCATGGATCTGTCTATCCCTGCTTCCATCTCTCTAGTTGGAAACTTTGCTGCTTATTTTTTTTAAATTCTATATTTTTTTTGCTTTCTGTGGCTGCACCTGTGGCGTATGGAAGTTGCCAGGCCAGGGGTTGAGTCATAGCTGCAGTTGTTTGCCTACACCACAGTCACCACAGCACAGCATCTGAGTCCCATCTGTGACCTACACCATAGTTCATGGTAACGGCAGATCCTTAACCCACCGAGCAGAGCCAGGGATCTGACCCGCATTCTCATGGATACTAGTAGGGTTTGTTACCTCTGAGCCACAATGGGAACTCACTATTTTTTTAAATTACAGCTGATTTACTACATTCTATCAATTTTTGCTGTATAGAAAAGTGACCCAGTTATACACATATATATGTATACATTTTTTTCTTAGAATATCTTCCACCATATTCCATCACAAGTGATTGGATATAGTTCTCTGTGCTCTAAGAGGGACCTCATTGTTTATCCACTCCAAATGCAATAGTGGCATCAAGCAACCCCAAACTCCCAGTCCATCCCTCCCCCTTGGCAACTACAAGTCTGTTCTCTGTGTCTGTGACTGTCTCTGTTTTCTAGATGAGTGGAAACCTTGTTTCTCATTCCTAGACTATCTCATTTAACTCATTAACAGATACCTGATGTTTTTGCTCTCCAGTTCTTCCTGTGTATAATACCACCAGATTAATCTCAAAATACTTTTTTTTTTGGCTTTTTTAGGGCCGTACCTGTGGCATATGGAGGTGCCCAGGCTAGGGGTCGAATTTGAGCTGTAGCTGCCGACCTACACCACAGCCACAGCAACACTGGCTCTGAACTGCATCTTTGACTTAACACCACACACAGCTCAGAGCAATGCCGGTTCCCCAACCCACTGAGTAAGACCAGGGTTTGAACCCATATGCTCACGGGTACTAGTCAGATTGGTTAACCGATGAGCCACAGCAGGAACTCCTCAAAATACTATTCTTAGTATGCGACTCTGAAAAATTTTTATTAAAGTATAGTTGATTCATAGTGTTGTGCCACTTTCTACTGTATAGCAAAGTGACCCAATCCAAATTTTTTTGAGTTAGGACTATATGTGTTGACTTGGAGGGCTGTCCACAGTAAACCATTGTATTAAAACGGCATGTTGCAGAGTAGTGTGCATAGTAATATGCTATTTTAATTAATCAAAACTCATTGGAATGTATTTGTATGATTGTATGAGCATAGATAGGGTGGGAGAAATCATGCACTGAACTGTTAACACTAAGTCATTGATCACCTAGGGTAGTAGTTCTAATTGTGATTTCATATTGGCATCATCTGGATAACTTCAATTTCATTAGATGAGGAATGTAGCATGACAGTTTTAAGAAGTTCTTCATGTGAGTCTAGTGTGTTGAGAACTGTTGATCTAGGGGGATTGGCCTGGATGAAGTGATTTAAAGGCATGTTTCTACAAATAAAAACACACGTCCTCAAATTCAGTCAAGACTTCCATAGCAAAAAAAAATGTGTGTGACTTTTAGTCATATGAGCAAAGAAAAGGCAGCGTTGCTTAAAAATGTGCTATAGACAATCTGTAAAAGTGAATGAACAAAGTCATATGTATATACTGCAGATCTGTATCTCTCTGTAGTACATAGCAGTACACACACACACGTGTATATATTTGTGGATTCCAGTGAAGAGATGACGTGATTTTTTTGGAAACCAGTGAATTTAAATTACAAGTGTTTTTGTTTGTATTTTTGTCTTTTTCTTTTTTTCAATGTGACATCAATGGCAGAGGTCTTTCCTGGTGCAGTCCTGGTATCTGACACCAGAGGGAGGAGGCCTGAGTACTGATTAAAAGTTGGGATTTAATGGAGCTTAAGAGGATGTGTGTGAATGTTATCTAATCATCATTAATTAGGATTCTAGGTTTCCTGTGATTTCCTTTTCTCAAAACCAAGTAACCCCAAATAGAAATAAGGAACTCTATAGAGACAGACTTGAATCATGTTTCACAAGGGCAGGTCAAGTGATGAATTGACCTAAGTGAGCCAAGAAGTCATTGGTTTTGTCTTAGAAACCAGGGGTTAGGACTTAAGTTTGCTCAAACCTAGAAAACAGCATAGGCTGAGAAACCAATGGCAGATTCCTTCTCCCATTCCAAGTTTGGAAACTTTGACTATTTATCCGCTTTGATCTGGACTGTTCAGTCTGAGTCATTTCAGTGACATATAAGATAATGAGACTGGAGGCTCATAGCTCATAAGATCCACTCCACAAAAATTGGAGTAGTAGAAAAAAGGTATTTGGAAAAGGCAAATGAAAGGAGAAGACTGGCCTTTGCAGTTTGTGGGACATCTTTCTGTCTGGTTTTTCAGGGTCCTTAAATGGTCGACAGTGTTAAGAACTTGATAAGCACTGTGGCTACCAGGCTGTGATGTATCCAGTGACATTCTGGGCTGGCTCATGGTGGCTCCTAAGAGAGAGGACTGTTACATTTTCAGGGATTTTGCTTGCTGGTTGTGAAAAATGGATATCCTTAAAATTATATGAACTCAAAATAAATCACATTAGACTGAATTCCATAAGAGAAATATTATCCCTGACTGCTTCCTAATTATTTTTCCTACATTTTGCTATTACCTGTGCCCATGAGGTTATTGATGTCTATTGTATCTACATAATGGAAATACTAGGTACTGGCATGATATTCTTCCTAACTCTCTGCTCAGTGACATGACATTGGTACACGTCTGGGCTGTAAGGCAACGTTAACAGGCCCACATGGAGGTTATATAAGCCAGTCCTCCCATAGTTACGCCATGGTGATTACCTCCTTCATTGCCTGTGTGACTAGCACAAAAGTGGCTCAGAGTCAGAAGATGGTGAGGTCATGACGTTTGGCAGACTCAGCAAGGACCTGTAAGGACGTCTGAAGCCTAGAATGGACTGCTTCTCCGAACACCTATGTGTATGATGAGTTCCGTAAGAGTCAGTGAATGAAAGCATACTGAGAATCAGTTGGTAACATGGGATTGATGATGGAGTATTATGTATTATCTGTCAATTGTTTACTACATTCTGTATCAACAAAATTTTAATACACATGCATTCATATGTACTTTCTTCGGGCCACGCCTGTGGCATGTGTAAGTTCCTGGGCCAGAGATCAAACCCGAGCCACAGCAGTGACAACGCTGGATCCTTAAGCTCTAGGCCATCAGAGAACGCCCATAAGTACTTTCTCTTTTTAAATTAAAACAGCTATTAAACATTTACCAGCATACCGCTGGATGCCTTCCATATAGAGTCCTCATTAATAAGACAAGCTGCATCCAGAGGAATGGGTGCAGAAAAAGAAGGGAGAAGGGGAATTTGTCTTGACTTCCAGCTTAAAAACCTTGAAAAACTCCCAGGAAAAGGATCTTTCATACATGAGGTGCCAACGTCATGCTGTATAACATAAGATTCTCAGACCCCCAAGGCAATCTGAGGTGTGCAGATTTCCCACCTTTGATACCCCTAAACAGATAGGGGGCTCTTTCTAAGACATTAACAAAGATAGCACTGAAAGCGTGAGTTGCCTGCAGCAACAGCCACAGGGGAGAGTCAGGGGGCTGGAAGAAAATGGAGTCTCCCTTAATCCCCCCCCCCTTCTCTGCAAAATATCTAATTTACTTGTTAAAGTCAACCTCACATTGTTTATCCAAACTGTCTATTTTTTGGGCCTAATTGATACTAATTAAAATCAAAATAAAATTACGACTCTAAAACTTGGCTGGGGTTTTGATCCAGTGCCAGCATGCCCACAACCAGTGAGAGTTACTATATCAACACTCTGATTTTGAAACTCCAGGTATTTTAATAGTGAATAGATGTGGGGAAAAAAGAAAAATAGTGCTTTCTGTCTAAAAATTTCCTTCCAGCTGCTCTGAGGGACCATAACAAAAATAGAGGCCAACTAATTGTTTGAGGATTTTCGTTCAACAATCAAAAAGTAAACATGGGGAGTTCCTTGCTCAGCAGGATAAGGATCTGGTGTTGTCACTGCTGTGGCTTGAATTGCTGCTGTGGCATGGGTTTGATCCCTGACCCAGGAACTTGCACGTGCCATGGCAACAACAAAAAAACCCCCAAAATAACAAAAAAGTAAAAATGATGAGTAAATACTGATATGAATCTGGAATTGTTAAATCAGTTGTTTAGCATGTGGTGCTAATGAGGCTAGACTCCAAGGTTCTGTCCTCCTACAGTCTGGTCATCTTTACCTGGATAAAAACTTTGATCCTCAATTAGGAAGGTGTTCTAATTGGCACAGTCACCTCCCAGGTGCAATAATTGGTCATTAGAGTACTGGGCAAGAGTTTATGAACAGTTAAGGCAAATCGACCACCATCACTATGCCTGGAAAATAACTCAGAAGTCCACCTTTTATTAGTTTGCTAATTTTGCACTGAATTGAGTCTAAAGCTATGTTTAAATCATATCCAAAGGAGATTGGTGGATATGGAGTAGTGTGAAAGTTCAAGAGGGGTAGTAGTAAGAACATATACCTTTGATTTAGATATGGGAATTCTGCGGTTGATAACAGTTGGTATTTGTTACTGTATGCTAGACATAATACTAATATTTTGCCTGCCTTTTGTCTTCCATTTTCTCATTTAATCATCTTAAAAATCCTGTAAGTTAGATACTACTGCAACTCTTATTTCCTACATAAGAAGTTAAGTAATTCCCTTGATGTTTTATAGATAAGTAAGCTGGCATTTGAGCTCAGGCCTGCAGAAATTCAAAATCCAGAGCCTTAACCATGCTACTGTGTTACATCTGCATCTTGTATTTCAGGTAGAGTTGCTTAACAATTTCCAAGCCTTGGTTTCTTCTCTTAAATAATGGTGTTAATAATGCCTGCTATTAACACTTGAAGGGTACAAGAATTACGAAATAATGTAGATGGATCATAGAAGGTTATACAAATATAAAGTGTAAATTCTAATACTGGGATGAAGCCTAAAAACATTGCGTAGCAAGACTAGTATTTAAATGTAAATGTCTTTCAACATTCATCTTTGGCCAATGTTTCTGATCAGTTATAGTTAATTTTTTGAGCAAATCTTAGTGGAGCCACTTAAGTGGTAGAAAAAGACTTTGGAGTTAAATCAGTTTGGAAATTCTGAGACTTAACTCTTTACTGTCTCTTGAAGGCTCTGGGAACTCGGATAAATTACTCAAACCCTCAGAGCCTCTATAACAATAGCTACTTCAGAGGTCTGTGGCAAGAATGAATCAAGATGATGCAGGTACTTATTAACTGTAAACCTCCTTGCTAACTCTTGGGGGTGTGAGGATAATAATGAGGTTGAAAAGATGAGTAAAAGATGGATGCCAGTGTAACTTTAGAGTTAGAATTCATCTTGTCTGAATTTTTCTTTTTTAAAATGATTTTTTTCCATTATAGCTGGTTTACAGTGTTTGGTCAGTTTTCAACTGTACAGCAAGATGAGCCAGTCATACATACATGTATACTTTTTCCTCACATATCGTGCTCTATCATAAGTGACTAGATGTAGTTCCCAATGCTATACAGCAGGATCTCATTGCTTATCCAGTCCAAGGGCAATAGTCTGCATCTATTAACCCCAAATTCCCAGTCCATCCTGCTCTCTCCCCAGCTCTCTCCCCCACGGCAACCACAAGTCTCTTCTCCAAGTCCATGAGTTTTTTTTCCTGTGGAAAGGTTCATTTGTGCCGTATATTAGATTCCAGATATAAGTGGTATTATAAGGTATGTCTTTTTCTAACTGACTTGACTTAGTATGAGAGTCTGTAGTTCCATCCATGTTGTTGTAAATGGCATTATTTTGTTCATTTTTATGGCTGAATAGTATTCCATTGTGTGAACATACACCATATCTTCTTAATCCATTCATCTGTCAGTGGACATGGAGGTTGTTTCTGTGTCTTGGCTATTGTGACTAGTGCTGCAGTGAACATATGGGTGCATGTGTCTTTTTCAAGGAAAGTTTTGTTTGGATCTATGCCCAAGAGTGGGATTGCTGGGTCATATGGTAGTTCTATATTTAGTTTTCTGAGGCACCTCCATACTCTTTTCTGTAGTGGTTGTACCAGTTTACATTCCCACCAACAGTGTAGGAGGGTTCCCTTTTCTTCATACCTTCTCTAGCCTTTGTTATTTGTGGACTTACTAATGATGGCCATTCTGACTGGTGCGAGGTGGTACCTCATGGTAGTTTTTTATATTAATGAATTTATTACATTTATAGTTGTGCAATGATCATCAAAACCCAATTTTATAACATTTCCATCCCAGACCCCCAGTGCCCCCCCCACCCCCCAACCTCTGTCCTTTGGAAATCATAAGTTTTTCAAAGTCTGAGTCAGTATCTGTTCTGCAAGGAAGTTCATTGTATCCTTTCTTCAGATTCCACATGTAAGTGATAGGATTTGATGTTGGTGTCTCATCGTCTGATTGACTTCACTTAGCATGATAATTTCTAGGTCTATCCGTGTTGCTGCAAATGCCTTTATTTCTTTTAATGGCTGAGTAATACTCCATTGTGTATATGTACCACATCTTCTTTGTCCACTCCTCTGTCGATGGACATTTAGGTTGTTTCCATGTCTTGGCTATTGTAAATAGTGCTGCAATGAACATCGGAGGACATGTGTCTTTGCGAGTCATGGTTTTCTCTGGATAGATGCCCAGTAGTGGGATTGCTGGATCAAGTGGCAGTTCTATTTTTAGTTTTCTGAGGAGTCTCCATACTGTTTTCCACAGTGGTTGCACCAATTTACATTCCCACCAACAGTGTAGGAGGGTTCCTTTTTCTCCACACCCTCTCCAACACTTACTGTTTGTAGACTTTTGGATGATGGCCATTCTGGCTGGTGTAAGGTGGTACCTCATGGTAGTTTTGATTTGCATTTCTCCAGTAATCAGTGATGTTGAGCATTTTTTCATGTGCTTGTTGGCCATCTGTGTATCTTTGGAGAAATGTCTTCAGGTCTTTTGCGCATTTTTCAGTTGTGTTGTTGGCTTTTTTGTGGTTGAGTTGTATAAGTTTGTTTATGTTAGAGATGAAGCCCTTGTCAGTTGCATCATTTGGAACTATTTCCTCTCATTCTGTTAAGTTGTCCCTTCCTTCCTTCCTTCCTTCCTGGTTTCCTTTGCTGAGCAAAAGCTTGTCAGTTTGATTAGGTCCCATTGGTTTATTTTTGCTTTTATTTCTGTTGCCTTGGGAGACTGACCTGAGAAAACATTTTTAAAGTTGATGTTTTGCCTGTTTTCTTCTAGGAGTTTTATGGTGTTTTGTCTTGATGTTTAAGATTTTAAGCCATTTTGAGTTTATTTTTGTGCATGGTGTAAGGGTGTGATCAGGTTTCATTGATTTATATGCAGCCGTCCGGTTTTCCCAGCATCATTTGCTGAAAAGACTGTCTTTTTCCCATTTTATATTCTTGCCTCCTTTGTCAAAGATTAATTGACTGTAGGTGTCTGGGTTTATTTCTGGGTTCTCTATTTGGTTCCATTGTTCTGTATTTCTGTTTTGGTACCAGTACAACACTGTTCTGATTACTATGGCTCAGTAGTATTGCCTGAGGTCTGGGAGAGTTATATGCCTCCTGCTTGTTTTCATTCCTCAGGATTGCTTTGGCAATCCTGGGTCTTTTTATAAAATTTTGGGTTGTTGTAGTTCTGAGAAAAACGTCATGGGTAATTTAATAGGGATTGCATTGAATCTGTAGATTGCTTTGGGTAGTATGGTCATTTTTACAATATTAATTTTTCCAAGCCAGGAGCATGGAATATCTTTCCATTTCTTTGCATCCTCTTTAATTTCCTTGATTAATGTTTTATAGTTCTTAGCATATGTCTTTCACTTCTTTGGTAAGATTTATTCCCAGGTAATTTTTTTTTTTGGGGGGGGGTGCAATTTTAAAAGGTATTGTATTTTTGTATTTCTTTTGTAATATTTCATTGTTAGTATACAGAAATGCAGCTGATTTCTAAACATTAATCGTATAGCCTGCTACTTTGCTGAATTTGTTGATCAGTTTGAGTAGTTTTTGGGTTGAGTCCTTAGGGTTTTCTATATATAGTATCATGTCATCTGCGTAGAGTGAGTTTTACCTCTTCTCTTCCAATTTGGATACCTTTTATTTCTTTTGTTTGTCTGTTTGCTGTGGCTAGGACTTCCAATATTGAGTAACAGTGCTGAGAGTGGGCGTCCTTGTTCCAGATTTTAGTGGGAAGGCTTTCAGCTTTTCTCCACTGAGTATTGTATTTGCTGTGGGTTTGTTGTAAATGGTTTTTATTATGTTAAGCTATGTTTCCTCTATACCCATGTTGGTAAGAATTGTTATCATGAATGGATGTTGGACTTTGTCACATGCTTTTTCTGCATCCATTGAGATGATCATGTGGTTTTTGACTTTTTCTTTTGTTAATGTTGTGTATGACGTTGATTTGTGTATGTTGAACCATCTTTGTGAACCTGGGATGAATCCCACGTGGTTGTGGTGTATGATCTTTTTGATACGTTGTTGGATTTGGTTGGCTAAAATTTTGTTAAGAATTTTTGAGTCTGTATTCATCAAAGATATTGGCCTATAGTTTTCTTATTTGGTATCTTTGTCTGGTTTTGGTATTAGGATGATGGTGGTGTCATAGAATGTCTTTGGGAGTGTTCCTTCTTCAACCTTTTGGAAAAGTTTAAGGAGGATGGGTATAAGTTCCTCATATGTTTGGTAGAATTCGCCTGTGAAGCCATCTGGTCCTGGACTTTTATTTGTTTTTATGACATTCAATTCCATTTCTAGTGATTGGTCTTTTCAGTTTTGGTAGGCTGTAAGTCTCTAGAAAGTTGTCCATTTCATCTAGGTTGTCAAATTTGTTGGCATATAATTGTTCACAGTATTCTCTTATGGTTTTGTGTATTTTTGCAGTATCCATTGTGATTTCTCCTTTTTCATTTCTTATTTTATTTGGGTTTTTTTCCTCTCCTCTTCTTGGTGAATCTGGCCAGAGGTTTGTCAATTTTGTTTGCCTTTTCGAAGAACCAGCTCTTGGTTTTATTGATTTTTTTCCCCCCCCTATTGTTGTTTGAATCTATATTTTATTGATTTCCTCTCTAATCTTTAGGATTTCCTTCATTATGCTACATTTGGTTTTGTTCTTTTTCTAATTCGTGTAGGTGGTGGGTTAAGTTGTTGATATTTTTCTTTTTTGAGGAAGGCCTGTATTGCTATGAATTTCCCTCTAAGCACTGCTTTTGCGGCATCCCATAGATTTTGAGTGGTTGTGTTTTCATTATCATTTGTCTTGAGGTATTTTTTAGTTTCCTTCTTGATTTACTCATTGGCCCATTGGTTTTTAAGTAGCATGTCATTTAGGCTCCATGTAGCTAGTTTTTTTCTCATTTCTTTTCCTGTGGTTAATTTCTACTTTGATGCCATTGTGGTCAGAGAAGATACTTGAAGTAATTTCTATATTGTTAGATTTGTTTGAGGTTAGCATTGTGCCCTAGTATGTGGTCAGTCCTTGAGAATGTTCCATGTGCACTTGAGCAGAACGTATATTCTGATTTTCTTTGGATGATTTTTTTTGTAATGTCCTGAAAGTGTCAGTTAAGTCTATCTGTTCTATTATTTATGATCTCTTTTGCCTTACTGCTTTTCTGGCTAGAGGATTTGTCCATTGATGTCAGTGGGCTGTTAAAGTCTCCTACCATTATCATATTCACATCAGTTTCTCCTTTTATGTGTGTTAGTATTTGTTGTAGGTATCTGGATGATCATATATTAGGGGCATATATATATATATATATGATTATACTACTCTCTTCTTGAATGGATCCTTTTACTGTTAAATAGTTCCCTCCTTTGTCTGTCTTTATGGACTTCATTTTAAAGTCTATTTTTCTGATAGGAGTATCAGAACTCCTGCTTTCCTGTCTTGTCCATTGGCATGAAGTGTCTTTTCCCATCCCCTCACTTTGAATCTGTATATGTCCTTTGCCCTAAGGTGAGTCTCTCTTGTAGACAGCAGATTGTAGGTTTTTGCTTTTTTATCCAGTCTGCAACTCTTTGTCTTTCGATTGGAGCATTCAGTTCATTGACTCTTAATGTCATTATTGATATGTATTTATTGCCATTTTGAGCCTTGTTTTCCAGTTGATTCTGTGTTTCTCCGTTTTTGCTGGAAGATTTCCATTTATTTTGTGTCCAGGTACTTTTCTTCTTAGTTTTTGTGAGTGTAATGTTTGGTTTGGATTTATGGTTGCCCTGTTTTTTAAGTATTTTAACCGCTTCCTGTATCTGCTTGCTTTAGCCTGATAGTCATATAGGCTCAAACACAGTACTAAAAATCTAGTTTTTCTTAATTTCCTTCCCCACAATCTATGATTTTGAAGTCCTTTTTAAACATTTTTATGCTTTTCCTTTTGCTGTTACTTGTTTTATCATTGCTTTTACATTTTTTTTTTTTCCTCTTTTAGATCTGTATGCTGGCTTATTTAAGTGATGGCTTTCCAATTGTGGTTTCCTCCATCCTATTTCTTCTTACTTTTTTTATTTAGAGAAGCCCTTTCAGTATTTCTTTTAGGATGGGTTTAGTATTGCTGTACTCTTTTAGCTTTTGTTGGTTGGAGAAATTCTTTATTTCCCCTTCCATTTCAAATGGTATTCTTGCTGGATAGAGTATTCTAGGCTGCAGATTTTTTCCTTTCAGCACTTTAAATATCTTGCCACTCCCTTCTGGCCTGTAGTGTTTCTGTAAGGAAATAAAGTGATAGCCTTATGGGGATTCCCTTATAATTAACTCTTTGTTTTTCTCTTGCTGCCTTTAGAATCCTCTTTTTAACTTTTGCCACTTTTATTATACTGTGTCTTGGTGTGGGCCTATTTGGGTTGAAGTTGTTTGGGACCCTCTGTGCTTCCTGTATCTTGATACCAGTTTCCTTTAGATTTGGAAAGTTTTCAGACATAATCTTTAAGTATATTTTCAACGCCCTTTTTCTTTTTCTGGAATTCCTATTATGTGTAGATTGGCCTGCTTTACAATATCCCACAGATCTCCTATATTGCTTTCATGTTTTTTAATTTTGTTTTCCTGATAGGGTGATGTCCATTATTCTCTCTTCCAAATCACTAATTCATTCATAATTGCATTATTCATTCTTCTGTTTAGTGTCTTTAGCTCAGTTTGCATCTCTGCAAATGAAAATTTTCTAATTTTTCTATGTTCCTCTTTTCTATTTCCTTCCAAAAAATCTGCATTACTTTCACATACACTCTTAATTCCTTGATATTCAGCCTTAATTCCTTCAGTATTTTCACTGTCTCCCTTTTGAACTCAGTGTATGTCAGACTAGAGAGGTCTGTTTCATTGTTTGCTGCTTCATATGAAATCTGTTCCTTTAACTGCGAATGGTTTCTGAGCTTCTTCATCTTATGGTTTTCTTCTTCTGAGTTTAGGGAATCCAAACTGTAGTCTTGGAGGGCTACTTCTATGCAATAGCACCCCTTTGTATTTTGTGGGGGGTTACTATTTATTTTTGGCATGGGAGTTTGACTATTGGTTGTCTCTTTCTTTGGTGTGAGCAAGCTGTTATTCCCAGGGTGCTGAGTTGGTTTCCAGGGAGAAGGAGGCAATGGGTAGGGATAATAGTCAGTGCCTGGTTGCTGGGCTCTTAATAGCAGCAAGGACCTGCAGGAAGGTGGTGCAGGCTACTCCTAGTTGCAGGGCCCTGGGAAGTCATAAAGAGCCTTGGGCAGATTTACAAGGTGCCCAGAGCATTTGGCAGTGGCAGCAGCAGGGTGTGTGAGTTCACAGGGGAATGAGAGCAAAAACAGGTAGTGTTTGATTGCAGTGCCCTTCTCTGAGGTGACTGGAGCTGCAAGTGGTGCCTGTTCAGGGACCCCTAGTGGTAGTGGCCACACCCACCTTGAGTCAGTGATAATTGCGGTGATTTGCCCCTGCCACCTGCAAACCACGTAAGAAGTACCCTGTCTCACTTAGGCTATACAGGAGGTGCTGCACAGGCTGCTTCTATTTGCAGGATCCTGGGAAGTGACAAGAGATAAAGTGTGTGGGCACTGCGTGGAGGGTTAGGCAGTGGCAGCAGCAGGGCCGGTGTGAGAGCAACAGGTGGTGTTTGGTCACAGTGCTCTCCTCTGTGGTGCCCTTGAGGTGATTGGGGCCTCAGGTGGTGCCTGTTCAGTGACCCCTAGTGGTGGCAGGCCAGGCCCACCTCTGGAGTCAGATAACTGCAGTGGTTTGCCCCACCACCTGCAGACTACTCAAGAAGCACTTCTTACTGCTTAGCTCCCACAGGAGGTGCTGCACAAGCTGCTCCTAGTTTCAGGTTCCTGGGAAGGGACAGTGATCAAGTGTCTGGGCACTGCCCAGAGTGTTTGGCAGTGGCAGCTACAGGGCAGGTGTGTTCCCAGGGGGATGCGCGCAATAATGTGTGGTGGTTGGTTGCAGTGCCCTCTTTTTTGCTGACCCCTGAGGCTGCAGGTGGTACCCACTCACAGGGCCCCAGTGGTGGCAGGCCTGCCTCCCTCTGGCCTCTGAGATGACCACTACAGTCTGTCCCTGCCACCTGTAGATCACGCAAGGGGTACCATGTTGTGCTTAGCCCCCTGCTGCCCTTAGCCCACACAAGAGGTGCCTGGCTACCTATACCCTGCCCAAGAAGCAGCCAGTCTCCTGTAGCTCAAGCAAGTGGCTTCTCGCCACCCATAGTCTGCACCAGAAGCCCCCTGCCCTCTGAGAGCCAGCTTGCATGTGTACAGGGAGTTTCCTATGGCGGTCCACCCCTCTTCCTCTGGCCTGTCCCAACAATGGTGCCTTGCCTCTGCTGTGGGCCCAGACCTTCTCCTGGGTTCCCTCTGCTGTGGCATTCCACTCCCCAGCTCGTAGCACACCACTCCCCGACCCATGGCATTCTTAATCCCTTAGGCTGTCCCGACCCATGGCATTCTTAATCCCTTAGGCTGTCCCCACATAGCCATCCCCAGTCCTCTCCCCAGGACTGACCTCCGGAGCCTAAGTCTTAGCGTCCAGCCCCCACCTGAGTGTCTCAGGCTGTGGTTTCCAGGCTGGTAGTTCAGATGATCTGTGCATCTCACTCTGCTTTGCCGTCCTCATTCCAGCTGCTGCACTTTTCTTGGTGACTTTGAGGTCCCTCCATCTCGACTGATCTCCCCGTCAGTTACATGGCTTCCCAGGATGTGGGTTCCTTTTCTCTTTCACAGTGCTCTCTCAGGAATGCTGGTCCCGTCCTGATTCTTTCTCTCTTTTGTTCTACCTAGTTAAGAATTTCTTGTCCTTTTTGGAGGTTTAAGTTGTTCTGCCAGCATTCACTAAATGTTCTGTGCGAGTCATTTTACATGTAGATGTTTTTTTTGACGTGTTTGTGGGAGAAGATGAGTGCGACGTCTTGTTCCTCCGCCGTCTTGAACCACCTCCATATATACATTCTTATTCTCATATTATCCTCCATCATGCTCCATCACAAGTGACTAGATATAGTTTCCAGTGCTATACAGCAGGATCTCATTGCTTATCCAGTCCAAGGGCAATAGTTTGCATCTATTAACCCCAAATTCCCAGTCCATCCTGCTCCCTCCCCTTCTCTCTCCCCCTTGACAACCACAGGTCTCTTCTCCAAGTCCATGAGTTTCTTTTCTGTGGAAAGGTTCATTTGTGCCATATATTAGATTCCAGATATAAGTGATAGCGTCTGGTATTTGTCTTTTTATTTCTGACTTAGTATGAGAGTCTCTAGTTGTATCCATGTTGCTGCAAATGGCATTTTGTTCATTTTTATGGCTGAGTAGCATTCCATTATGTGTATATGTATCACATCTTCTTAATCCATTCATCTGTTGATGGACATTGAGGTTGTTTCCATGTCTTGGCTATTACGAATAGTGCTGCAGTGAATATACGGGTTCATGTGTCTTTTTCAAGGAAAGCTTTGTCTGGATATATGGCAGGAGTGGGATTGCTGGGTCATATGGTAGTTGTGGTTTTCTGAGGTACCTCCATAGTGGTTCTATCATTTTACATTCCACCAACAGTGTAGGATCCTCTGTGTCTTTCTACTGATGTAGAAGATAAGATTGGGAGGGAGTGATCCAGGATTACACAGCCAGCTGGTAAAAGAAATAGAACTGGAACCCAGGTCTTCTAACTCCTAATTTTCAATTGAGTCAAATATGCTGGCTTCTGAGTGCCTGTGAATAGTGACAGTATGCACTCTTGATGTCCTAGCTTTGAAGAACACCTAATACTTGTGGAAAGGTGGTTTGGAGGTGCAGTGGTGAATCAAGCTTTTCTGAGTTTGCTCAGATGACTTTACCACTTTTCCATTTCATAGTGGAAGGTACCATGTGGGAACTATTTCCCTTGTGAAATGTCATCCTATTTATTTCAAAGTACTCAAAATCTCTGTGAGTCTCTTGATGTCCAAGAGCTTCCTCCAGATGTGTGGACCAAAAAAAAAAAAAAAAAAAAAAAATTGTGCCCGTAAAAAGTTAAAGAATATGGAACTGAAGTCTAGAAGCATTTCTAGGTAAATGTTACCTAGAACTGCAAACAAATTTCAAAGAAAGATTTTTTTTTCCCCAAAAAATAAAGAGGATGGTGAATGTCCGTCTTTTTCTTTAAGGATGTGTGATATTTGGTTATACTAAAAAGGAGGGACATTTAGGCAGGGATCAAAATGTGAGTAAGGGTCTAAGAGGGATTTACATAGTGCCTTTAATGAGTAGTGAGTACTGGTGGAGTGTTAGGGATATGTTGGAACTAATGGGAGGGGATATATTGGAACTAATGGGAGGTGAGTTTGGAAAGGTAGATTGGGACAGTGCAGAAGGCCTTGAATGTTAAGGAATCTGAATTTTGTCCTGCAGAGAGAGGATGGTGACCACCTGGCAGCGGGGAAGTGCCGTGAACTACAGAGGGAAGATTTATCTGGTGGTGCTGAGAAAGCATGGAGAGAGACTGGAGCCAGAACACTAGTTAGAAGTTTATTCCAATAAGCTGGTAGGGTTATGGCCCAAAGGACACATGTCAGAGATGTTAAAGAGGGAGGATAAGAAACCTTAGTGAGTTAGGAGTTCCTGTCGTGGCGCAGTGGTTAATGAATCCGACTAGTAACCATGAGGCTGTGGGGTCGATCCCTGGCCTTCCTCAGTGGGTTAAGGATCCAGCGTTGCTGTGAGCTGTGGTGTAGGTTACAGATCTGGCATTGCTGTGGCTCTGGCGTAGGCTGGCAGGTACAGCTCTGATTAACCTTAGTTAAAGATGGGGAAAACTCCAAGATGATATTTCAAGTGGGTAATAGTGATATTAGTGGTTCCAGGTAAAAAATGGAACAAAAAGGGGATAGAATTTGGGGAGGAAAGTAGGTGGGTACTTTGATATAAGGACTTTGCTTATAGACTTAATATTTTAGACTTTAGATTTTTGATGTGGTGGTGAAGTATACAAGTAGAGGTAGCTAGGAGTGAAGTAAATGCAAAGGTGGCAAGTACAGAAATCTGAATTCTGATGGTGCTAGAACCCTTGTCTGATGGCTTCCAGTTATGAGACTAAGATTCTGAATAATTTAGACCACAACACTTGAAAATATAAAATCCAACCTGTCATTAAATTATTCAGATTTTATTTTATTCTTATAATGAATGGGATAGAGGAAGAATCTACTGTTCCATATATTTTTACATGGAAGGAAAAATGATGGTTGTTAAGTCATTAATGACCTCTGAACCTACCTGGTAGGATTTTTTTAAAAGAGAGGAATAATTCATACACTGTTAAGTGTAAAAGTCTGATAAATTTTTTATATACACTTAAGTACCATCAGGATCAAGATAAAATATTTCCAGTACCCCAAAAAGCCTTCTCCCAGACCCCCCACCCCCTTGGAGAACCACTATTCTGACCACTCATAAAGGTTATTTTTGCCTGTTTGAAAAATAATACATATTTTTTTCCTTTGGGCTGAAATACATTCTTCCAACATTGTGTTCTAGAAATTTTGAACATACATCCTGTTGATGCTATTGGTGTTGTACATTTTGCACCTCATAATAAATTACTATTTTTAAAGAGTCATCTTTTAAAGAAACTTAGGAAACATTCTTAAGAGCATCTTTTATATTGACACACATGTTTAACCATTTTCAGTGTCCTCCATTCCTTTGTGTTCAGCCCAATTCCCAATTTTTATCTGGTATTCCTTCTGCCCGAAGAATTTGTTCAATATTTTGTATAATGAAGATCTGCTGGTAATTAACTTCAGTTTTGCTTGTTCAAAGTAGTTTTTATTTTGTCTTTATTCATGAAAGGCATTTTTACTGGATGTGGCATTTTAGATGGTCTGTCCTTTGCACCCAGTAAAGATGTTTCTCCATTTTCTTCTCGCCCACAAGTTAATTTTATCTTTTTCCTGTGCATATAATGTATCTTTTTACTTGGGTTTCATTTAAGATTTTCTTTGTCATAGTGGTTTTCAACAATTTGAGGAGTTCCTGCTGTGGCTCAGTGGTTAATGAAATTGACCAGTATCCATGAGCACTTGGGTTCGATCCCTGGCTTTGCTAAGTGGGTTAAAGATCTGGCGTTGCTGTGAGCTGTGGTGTAGGTCACAGACATGGCTCGGATTCCGTGGCATTGCTGTGGGGTAGGCTAGCCGCTATGGCTCTATTCGATCCCTAGCCTGGGAAGCTCCATATGCCTCAGGTGCGGCCCTAAAAAGACAAAAACCAAAAAAAAAAAAAAAAGAATTTGATTATGATGTCTTGGTGTGGTTTTCTTGATTTTCTTCTCCTTAAAAAGTTTAAGCTTCTGTATGACTTTATAGTTTTCATCAAGTCTGGAAAAATATCTACTCATCTAATTTTTGTATCTGTTGTCTTCCCCCATTCTCTTTTTATGGGATTCTAATTATATATGTATAAAACTGCCTGATACTGTTACATAGTACACTGATGAACTGTTCATTTTCTTTGGTCTTTTCTCCATGTGTTTAATATCAGTGAATGCTGTGTAATCTTTTCACTAATCTCTTCCAAAAATTGTCTAATCTGCTGCTAATCTCAGTGTATTTTTCAGTTCAGGTATTATCTTTTCAACCCTAATAGTTCAATTTAGGGCTCTATTTTATATCTCCTATTTCTCAACTCATAGTAATCATGTTTTCCTCCTCCCTTTTGAATATACGAAGCACATTTATACTATTTATACTAGCTGTTTTAATGTACCTGCTAATCCTATCATCTGTATAATTTGGGGTTCTTTTTATTTTTTTTCTCCAGGTTATATATGTGTTTGATTCTTTGGTTATTTTTATAAAAAATGCTTTAAGTATAGTTTATTTACAGTGTTGTGCCAATTTCTGCTGGACAGCAAAGTGACTCAGTTATACATACATATATATATATATATATACATTCTTTTTTCACATTCTTTTCCATCATGGTCTATTCCAGGAGGTTGAATATAGTTCCTCACACTGTTTATCCATTCTAAGTGTAATAGTTTGCATCTACTAACACCAAAGTTGCAGTCCATTCCACCCCCCACCCTCTTTGGCACCCACTTCCTTCTTAAACTTGTGATCTAATAGATTGGTGAGGTCTGCTTTGTCATTTCTTTCTTGCAGGGGATTTCTTTTTTTCTTTTAATTGGGGGTCATTCTGCTTTTTCATTTCACTTAACTTTCTCTGTTTCTGTGAATTTAGGAGAAGCAGTTATCTACTGTGGTCTTGAAGGAGGGTCCCTTTGTAGACTGTGACCCCAGTATTTTTGATGTGAAGGCTGGTTTTGGTAGGATGCCAGCTACATCTTTCCTCATGGTATGCTGGCCATTATTCCCTTGGTAGGGGTGTGATTGGTGTTGTGGTGTTCAGAGTCTGTGCTGGGAATAGAATGGGGCCTCTTCTTTGTTCCCCGACTTCACGGCCCTGTTGGTGGTGGAGTCTTCTCTCCAGTTGTTGGAGTTGAAGCGCTGAGTGTGTGTTGTCCTTGAGTACATGCTCTGTCCCAAAAGAGGAGAGTGCTGAAGCAAGTGTGGCCTGTGTGGTCACAATAAACCTATATGCCACCTGTGTAGGTTTCCATGGTTTTGCCCAGGGGAAGCCCAACATTGCATTCCTTTTACTGCAGTGTTCATCTCCGACCTAGTGGGGCTGTGGTATGAAGTGAGCTGGTGCTGGGGTCCTGTGACTGTAGGGATTGAGGTGGTTATGCTGCTGCCTGGGACCTGTCTGCCAGAGATCCAGCTCCAAGGTGCCGTGAGGGGTGAATGGAGCTGAAGTGCTCCCACCAGGAAATGAACCACTGAGTTCTTCTTCCTAGGGCTGTGTACTCCTCCCCAGGAGATGTGCATTTCTTTGGTGCCACCCAGTGTGTGTGCCAACAACATCTGCTGTGGCTGGACCCACCCCCGGGCAGCTGACAGTGGGTTCCGAGGTTTGGCCTGGACCACACCCCAGGCCTCTCAGGCTGTCTTCACACAGCTAGATGGAATTCTCTCCCAGGGCCCATCTGCTGAGATTTGGTGCCTAGCCTGTGCCCACCTGGTGCTTGTTTCAGACTGAGAAGTGTGGTGAGGTGACCCTTGTCCCTCTGCCCTGATGGCTAGCAAGCCATCATGCACTCAGTTTTTGCAAGCAGAGTCTAGGCCCCTCCAGTCCTCTGCCTGTCCCGGTGGGCCTCCCAACAGCCGGGGTGGCTTTCCGGGGTGAGTGTCTGCCCATGTGGACCTTACCTCCTTCACAGATCCCTCTCAGGGGTGCTCGTCCCATCCTGATGTTTTTTTTCTCCCATTCTACTCGGTTACATGGAGATCTTTGTTGGAGCTTTCATTGTATGAGAGATCTTCTGCCAGTTTCCAGTTGGGTATATGTGAGTAGTATTCCACATGTGGACGGATTTTTGATGTTTTTGTTGGGGGAGGTGAGCTCTTCGTCCTCATACTCTGACATCTTGATCCTCTTTCCCTGGTCATTTTTCTTTTCTTTTGTCCTTTAGGGCTTCACCCTTGGCACATGGAGGTTCCCAGGCTAGGGGGTCCAATCAGAACTGTGGCCGGCAGCCCATGCCAGAGCCACAGCAACACCAGATCCGAGCCACGTCTGTGACTTACACCACAGCTCACAGCAACGCTGGATCCTTAACCTGCTTAGCGAGGCCAGGGATTGAACCCGTGTTCTCATGGGTGCTAGTCATGAAGGAACTCCTTTCCCTGGTCATTTTTGTTTGTCTTTTTTAAATTTTTTAATTTTTTAATTTTTAGGACTATACATGCAGTATCTGGAGGCTCCCAGGCTAGGGGTCTAATTGTAGCTATAGCTGCCGGCCTACACCACAGCTACAGCAACGCAGAACCAGAGCCGTGTCTGCAATCTGCACCACAGCTCATGGCAAGGCCGGATCCTTAACCCACTGAGCGAGGCCAGGGATCAAACCTGCAACCTCATGGTTCCTGGTCAGATTCGTTTTCACTGTGCCGCAATGGGAACTCCTTGGGTCATTTTTGATTGAATGGCAGACATGATAAATGTGCCCTTGCTGCATGCTGGATTTTGTTGTATTTTTTTAAAGATTGGGGTTTTGTTCTAAGGTGCATACAAATAAGTGAACTCAGTTTGGCCATATTTGAGGACTGATTTTTAGGTTTTGTTAAGGGAAGTTCCAGGCAGTGTTAGGTGTAGGACTAATTTGACCCCAATACTGAGGCTACACTCTTTTGAGGACACTACTTGATGCTCCATGCATTAGGCCATCTTTCACCAATGCTAATTGGAAAATAAACTATTCCAGGTCCTGTGGGAGCTCCAAGACTTATACTGACTATTGATTTGATCTTTAATTGGCCTCTGACAGTCTCCTCTCTCACATTTGTAGCTCACTACTGAAATACTTGTATGTACCTCTCCACAGATCTTTAAAACTCCCTCAGATGCTTCCTCTTGTGTATTATTTTGTTTGAAAAATTCTAGCTGTCTTGGTGTCTCTGAATTCTGAGCTCTGTCTCTTTAATTCAGTGAGCTGCAGCCTGAAAACTTAGCTCCCCAGGTTGCTGCAGGGGGAGTGATTGGACTCATCCCTTTTGCCAGGATCATTTGTCCTTTCTCTAATTGTTCAGAGTAAGAAGGTAAATTGAGTCTCTGTCACTCCTTCATGACTTTGACCTGTGGTATATCCTTTTCAGTCTGATTGCTTTCACTCAATATTATGTCTATGAGATTCATTTTTATTATGGTACATAGTGGTAGTTTTAAAAATTACTGTGTGGTATTCTGTTGTAAATATCTCATAATTTTTCTATTGTTGATGGATATTTGGCTTGTTACCAGTTTTAAAAATTTTTTTAATTTTTCCATTATAGTTGGTGTTTCCAGTTTTTGAGAATTAAAAACAAATTTGTTAACACTTTTATACATGTCTTTGGACAAAAATACAGGATCCTTTTTTGAAAAGTAATCTCTGAAATCTTTTGGAAGACTACATTGTATCAGGGCTTAATCCATCTGTGTTTTTATCAATGATGAAAATTCCACAGGAAAAACTCATGACTTGATAAGCTGTTGGTAGGAGTGAAGGGAAGCTGTTCATCAAATACTCATCAAATATTTTAAGATTGTGTACTTCTATAATGCCATCCTTAAAGCTCAAATGTAACGTAACTAAAGGTTACTGCCCACCTCATTTGAATAATCAACACAGACACACAAAGTAATTCACTTATACTAAGATCCCATGCAGAGACACTATACTATATAGAACAGCGTGACTTTAAGATTCGATATTGAATCCTTATGCTGTTTCTGTCCTCTTGTTCTTAAAGCAAGTGATTCAAGTACTTGCCCTAGTTGCTTAACTAGAGAGGAGTGTTATTGTTACACATCTTAGAGGTGTGAAGATGGGATAAGCTAGGAGAGGTCAAGCCCCCAGAGCAGTGACTCCCCTGGGGACATGCTAAGTTCTCTGAGAAAGATGAGGGCAGAGAAACTATAGTGCAAAAAGTAAACATTCTCCCTGAGGAGTGTGTGCATAAGCAAAAGCATGGGAATGGCAGTTTATTTGGCACTTTGCTAAAATGATGAGCTGTGAAGTTTGGCTAGAGAAGTGGGTTAAAAGTAGTAGTTACTGAAAGTTGATGAAGAGGCAGGTTGGGAGCAGCTTTAAACATTATTATGTGTCAAGATGAATGGTTCAATTCTGTCCTGCAGGGGAGTGATTTATTTATTTATTTTTTGTAGGGAAGGAAAATGCGCAAGTGTAGGGGAGAAAAGCAGCTTGGCCATGTTGAAAAGTTTGAAAGGAGAAGAGGTAGAAGGCACAGAAAATTTGCGCTTCTAGTGAGTGTATGGATTTTGGGACACTGTTGCATTTTTCGAGAGAAGATTCTAGTGAACCAGGCAGTCAGACCTGTTCTCTGTTCTCTTCTTAGTCCCTTGTTTTAGGCGATATCTTTCCCTTTTCTCTCTGCTAAGTCACGTTCCTGTCTTCCTTCAGAACATGGCTCATAGTTCATCTCCACAAGGAGATCCTTTGGTGTCTGGTTCATAACTGATTTTTAATTTGGGTCAATGATCCCTTAAAAAAAAAATGGTTTCCTATTCTGAGATACAGGACTGACTGCCAAGAGATATGACAGAGTTTTGTAGACGGTGTTGAGAAGTTGCACAGTAAGTGTCAGATAAGCTACTCTCCAGAGGAAATCAGGGGGGATCTGATGGAAATGAAATCAACCCGGTTTCATTATATTTTCCTCTTTTTGCACTTGTCCTGGGATGGTGCCCAGGTCTGGGAAGAGAGGCATGAACATACCTGCGAATAGGTTAGCTGGGAGTAAGCATCTCTGCTCTTGGATCCCGTAGCCTAGGGAGCGGGAGGAGGTCAGAGCACTTAGAAGAGGAAATGGAAGGGTTTTGATTAATGCACATAAATGCCTGGCATGCAGGTCTAGGAAAAATGGGAAAACTGCAACAAATCTATTTATGAAGGATGTGTGAGGCTTCTCTTCTCCTTGCTCTCATTTTGTGATTGAACAGTAAAAATAATTAGGTCTTTAATAGTATTCAAGTTTATATTTAGCCCAAATACATATTTGGCTCAGTTGGCTTGGTCATTTCAGTCAGTTTTCAAGTCAGTTTTATTGAAGGATAATTTACATAAATGAAACTTGCTCTGAAGTACACAGCTCAGTGAGTTTTTTTAAAATGATTTTTTTCCATTTTAGTTTATAGTGTTCTGTCAACTTTCTGCTGTACAGCAGTGACCCAGTCACATATATATATATATATATATATACACATTCTTCTCACATTATCCTCCCTCATGCTCCATCGCAAGCGACTAGATACAGTTCCCAGTGCTACACAGCAGGATCTCATTGCTTATCCAGTCCAAGGGCAATAGTTTGCATCTATAAGCCCCAAATTCCCAGTCCATCCTGCTCCCTCCGCCTTGGTAACCACCAGTCTCTTCAAGTCCATGAGTTTCTTTTCTGTGGAAAGGTTCATTTGTGCTGTATATTAGATTCCAGATTAAGTGATATCATAAGGTATTTCTTTCTCTTTCTGACTGACTTCACTTAGTATGAGAATCTCTACCTCCATCCATGTTGTTGTAAATGGCATTATTTTGTTCATTTTTATGGCTGAGTAGTATTCCATAGTGTGTACGTACACCACATCTTCTTAATCCATTCATCTGTTGATGGACATTGAAGTTATCTCCATGTTTTGGCTATTGTGACTAGTGCTGCAATGAACATACGGGTGCATGTGTCTTTTTCAAGGAAAGTTTTGTTTGGATATATGCCCAGGAGTGGGATTGCTGGGTCATATGATAGTTCTATATTTAGTTTTCTGAGGTACCTCCATACTGTTCTCCATCGTGGTTGTACCAGCTTACATTCCCACCAACAGTGCAGGAGGGTACCCTTTTCTCCACACCCCCTCCAGCATTTGTTATTTGTGGACTTACTAATGATGGCCATTCTGACTTGTGTGAGGTGGTACCTCATGGTATTTTGACTTGCATTTCTCTAATAATCAGTGATGCTGAGCATTTTTTCATGTGATTGTTGGTCATCTGTGTATCTTCTTTGGAGAAATGTCTATCCAGGTCTTGTGCCCATTTTTAAATTGGGTTGTTGGCTTCTTTGCTGTTATATAAGTTGTGTATTTAGAGTTGCATCATTTGAAACTATTTTCTCCCCTTCTGTAGGTGGTCTTTTTTTTTGGGGGGGGGATTTCCTTTTCTGTGCAAAAGCTTGTTAGTTTGATTAGGTTCTATTGGTTTATTTGTGCTTTTATTTCTGTTGCCTTGGGAGACTGACCTAAGAAAACATTTGTAAGGTTGATGTCAGAGAATGTTTTGTTTTGCCTGTGTTCTCTTCTAGGAGTTTGGTGTTTTGTCTTATGTTTAAGTCTTTAAGCCATTTTGAGTTTATTTTTGTGCATGGTGTTGAGGGTGTGTTCCAGTTTCATTGATTTTTTTCATGTAGCTCTCCAGTTTTCCCAGCACCACTTGCTGAAGAGATTTTTTTTCCCATTTTATATTCTTGTCTCCTTTGTTGAAGATTAATTGACTTTAGGTTTCTGGGTTTATTTTTGTGTTCCCTATTCTGTTCGATTGGTCTGTGTCCAACGGACATGCCAGTACCACACTGTCTTGATTACTGTGGCTTTGTAATATTGCCTGAGGTCTGGGAGAGTTAGGCCTCCTGCTCAGTTTTGCTCCTCAGGATTTCTTTGGCAATTCTGTCTGGGTCTTCTATGGTTCCGTATAAATTTTCCCATTATTTGTTCTAGCTCTTTGAAAAATGTCATGGGTAATTTGATAAGGATTGCATTGGATCTGTAGATTGCTTTGGGTGATATGGTCATATTTTATAATGTTTTTCTAAGCCAGGAGCATGGAATATCTTTTCATTTCTTTGAATCCTCTTTAATTTCCTTGATTAATGTTTTATAGTTCTCAGCATATAAATGTTTCACCTCCTCGGTCAGGTTTATTCCCAGGTCTTTAATTTTTTTGGGTGTGATTTTAGAAGGTATTCTATTTTTATATTTCTGTTCTAACATTTCATTGTTAGTATACAGAAATGCAACAGATTTCTTTTTTTTTTTGTCTTTGTTGTTGTGTTGTTATTGTTGTTGTTGCTATTTCTTGGGCCGCTCCCGCGGCACATGGAGGTTCCCAGGCTAGGGGTTGAATCGGAGCTGTAGCCACCGGCCTACGCCAGAGCCACAGCAACGCGGGATCTAAGCCGCGTCTGCAACCTACACCACAGCTCACGGCAACGCCGGATCCTTAACTCACTGAGCAAGGGCAGGGACCGAACCCACAACCTCATGGTTTCTAGTCGGATTCGTTAACCACTGCGCCACGACGGGAACTCCCCACAACCGATTTCTGAATGTTAATGTTTCCTTTTTGAATTCGTTGATCAGTTCGAGTAGTTTTTGGGTGGAGTCCTTAGGGTTTTCTGCATATATAGTATCATGTCATTTGCATACACTGACAAATTTTATCTCTTCCCTTCCAAGTTTGGATACCTTTTATTTCGTTTGTCTGATTGCTGTGACTAGGACTTCCAGTACTATGCTGAATAAAAGTGATGGGAGTGGGCATCCTTGTTTTTTCCAGATTTTAGTGGGAAGGCTTTCAGCTTTTCTCTATTGAGTATTATATTTGCTGTGGGTTTGTTGTAAATGGCTTTTATCATGTTTAAGGTATGTTAGAACCCTCTATACCCACTTTGGTAAGAGTTTTTTTTTTTTTTTTTTATCATGAATGGCTATTGGACTTTGTCACATGCTTTTTCTGCATCTATTGAGATGATCATGTGGTTTTTGACTTTTGTTAACGTGGTGTATGATGTTGATTTGCATATGGGGAACCATCCTTGTGAACCTGGGTGAATACCATTTGGTTGTGGTATATGATCTTTTTTATATGTTGTCAGATTTGGTTGGCTAAAATTTGATTTAGAATTTTTGTGTCTGTATTTGTCAAAGATAATGGCCTATAATTCTCTTTTTTGGTGGTATCTTTGTATGGTTTGGTTAGGGTGATGGTGGCTTCATAGAATGAAAACCATTCAAAATCTATGGGATGATGCAAAAATAGTGCTCAGAAGGACATTTGTAGTGATGCAGGCCTTCCTCAGAAAAGAAAAATCTCAAAGCAACAACTTAACCCACCACTTAAATGAATTAGAAAAAGAAGAACAAACAAACCCTAAAGTCAACAGAAGGAAGGAAATCCTAAAGATCAAAGAGGAAATCAATAAAATAGAGATTCAAAAAACAATAGAAAAAAATCAGTGAAACAAGAGCTGGTTCTTTGAAAAGTAAACAAAACTGACAAACCTTTGGCCAGACTTACCAAGAAGAGAGAAAAAACCCAAATAAAATAAGAAACAAAAAAGGGGAAATCTCAATGGATACTGTAGAAATACAGAAAACCTTAAGAGTACTGTGAACAGTTCTGTGTCAACAAATTTAACCTAGAAGAAATGGACAACTTTCTAGAGACAGCCCTCCAAAACTGAATCAAGAAGAAATCAATTGAATAGACTGATCACTAGAAATGAAACCAAGTATGTAATAAAAACACTCCCTATAAACAGAAGTCCAGGACCAGATGGCTTCACAGGTGAATTCTATCAAATGTTCAAAGAGGAATTTATACCCATCCTCATTAAACTTTTCCAAAAGGTTGAAGAAGGAACACTCAATGAGTTTGGATAAATGTTTAGTCATGTAACCACAGTGAAAGCCAAGGCCTAGAACATACCAACAGCCCATACAAATTGCCTTATTCTCCTCTGCAGCAAATCTTGTGCTTTCTTTCTTATCTTCAGTTAATGATCTGATTTTTATCACTTATAGTTTTATCTTTTCCAGAATGTTACATAAATCAGATCTGATTTCTTTCACTTAATGCTTTTGAGAGTTGAATATCAGTATTTTTCCCCTTTTTATTAGAGTGGTATTCCATTGTATGAAAGTAAAAAATTTTTTTATCAGTTCGCTAGTTGGTGGGTTGTTTCCAGTATTTTGCTAATTAAGAATAAACTTTCTGGAGTTCCCGTCGTGGTGCAGTGGTTAACGAATCAGACTAGGAACCATGAGGTTGCGGGTTCATTAGAGTGGTATTCCATTGTATGAAAGTAAAAAATTTTTTTATCAGTTCGCTAGTTGGTGGGTTGTTTCCAGTATTTTGCTAATTAAGAATAAACTTTCTGGAGTTCCCGTCGTGGTGCAGTGGTTAACGAATCAGACTAGGAACCATGAGGTTGCGGGTTCGGTCCCTGCCCTTGCTCAGTGGGTTAAGGATCCGGCGTTGCCGTGAGCTGTGGTGTAGGTTGCAGACGCGGCTTGGATCCCGCGTTGCTGTGGCTCTGGCGTAGGCCGGAGGCTACAGCTCCGATTCGACCCCTAGCCTGGGAACCTCCATATGCCGTGGGAGCGGCCCTAGAAATGGCAAAAAGACAAAAAAAAAAACAAAAAACTTTCTATAAACATTTGCATACGGGTTTTTGCATGGAAGCACACCTCTTTCTATTGAGCTTCACTTGATCATTCTTCCTAGGTACTGCGATTGAAAGTTTGTGGCAAGCCTCAGTGCTGTTTTTCCAACAGTATTTGCTCACTTGGTGTCTCTGTGTCACCTCTTCGTAATTCTCTCAGTATTTCAAACTTTTTCATGATTATATTTGTTAACAGTGATCTGTGATCCGGGATCTTTACTATTCTACTGCTGTAACTGTTTTGGGGGCACCATGTGCCATACCCCTATGACAGTGAACTTGATAACTGTTGTATGTGTTCTGACTGCTGCTGTATTGACTGGCTGTTCCCCAATTTTTTTTTCTCTCTCCTTGGGCCTCATTATTCCCTGAGATACAACAATTGTGAATTTAGGCCAATTGATAACCTTAAAATGGCCACTGAGTGTACAGGTAAAACAAAGAATTGCATGTCTGTCACTTTAAATCAAAAGCTGGAAATGATTAAGCTTAGTGAGGAAGGCACATCCAAAGCTGTGCTAAGCCGAAAGCTCAGCCTCTTGCCAAAAAGCCAAGTTGCGAATGCAGAGGAAATGTCCTTGAAGGAACTTAAAAAGTGCTACTCCAGCATACACACAAATGATAAAGTGAAATAGCCTTATTGCTGATAAGGAGGAAATTTTAGTGGTCTGGATAGAAGATCAAACCAGCCACAACATTCCCTTAAGCCAAAGCCTAATCCAGAGCAGCAAGGTCCTAACTTCAATTCTTTGAAGGCTGAGAGAGGGGAGGAAGGCCACAGAAGGAAAGTTTGAACCTAGCAGAGATTGTTTTATGAAGTTTAAGGAAAGAAGCTATCTTCATAATATAAAAGTATAAGGTGAAGCAGAAACAAGTGCTGATGTAGAAGCTGCAGCAAGTTATCCAGAATATCTAGCAACAATAATTGATGGAGGAGGCCACACTAAAGAAAAGATTTTTCAAGGTAGACAAAACAGCCTTCTATTGGAAGAAGATAGGCCATGTAGGACTTTATTCGGCCTCACTTGCAGGATGCAGAAATTCCTCGGCCAGGGGTCAAACCTGTGCCATAGCAGTCACCCAGGCCTCTGCAACAATGCCAGGTCCTTGACCTACTCTGCCACAAGGGAATGCCTGGGACTTTCGTAGCTCAAGAGATGTCATTGCCTGGCTTCAAAGGACGGCTGACTCTGTTGTTAGGGGCTAGTGCAGCTGATGACTTTAAGCTGAAGCTATATCATTTCAGAATGATAAAGTAGTTGATTCTCCTTTATCATTCTAAAAATCCTAGGGCTTTTAAAATGTATGCCAATTTTACTCTGCCTGTGCTCTAAGAAAGGAACAAGGCCTGGATGACAGCATACCAGGTTACAGTGTGGTTTACTAAATATTTTAAGCCATTGTTGACACCTACTGTGCAGAAGTAAAAGATTCCTTTTAAAATGTTATAGCTCATTGACAATGCATATGGTCACCCAAGAGCTTTGATTGCAATATGCAAGACTGATGTATTTTCATGCCTTGTAACACAACTTTCTGCAGCCTGTGGATAAAGGAGTAAATTGAAAACCTTCTGGAAAGGATTCACCATTCTAGATGCCATGAAGAACATTCATGATTCATGGGAATTAGGTCAAAATGTCAACGTTTATGGGAATATGGAAAAAGTTGATTCCAGTCTTCCTGGGTGAGTTTGAGGGGTTCAGGACTTCAGTGGAGGAAGTAACTACAGAAGTGGTAGAAACAGCAGGAGAACCAGAATTAGAAGTGGAGCCTGAAGATGTGACTGAATTGCTGTCATGTCACAATAAAACTTTCAGGATGAAGCATTACTTCTTATGGATGAGCAAAAAGTGGTTTCTTAAGATGAAACCTACTCCTGGTGAAGATGCTGTGATTGTTGATATGGCAACAAAGGATTTAGAACATTATAAACTTAGTTGATAAAGCAGCAGCAGAGTTTGAGAGAATTGAGTCACAGGGTTTTTTTGTTTTTTTGTTTTTTTTTCTTTTTAGGGCTGCACCTATGGCATATAGAAGTTCCCAGGCTAGGGCTCAAATAGGAACTGCAGCTGCTGGCCTGTGCCACAGCAGTGTGGGATCCGAGCTGCATCTGTGAGCTGCACCACAGCTCATGGTAATGCTGAGTCCCCAACCCACTGGGCAAGGCCAGGGATTGAACCCTCATCCTCATGGATACTAATTGGCTTAACCTGCTGAGCCACAACAGAAACTCTGAATCCATTTATTGTGGGTAAAATGCTAGAGAGAAATCATTTGTGAAAGGAAACATCAGTTGATGCAGTAAACTGCATTGTTCTCTTGTTTTAGGAAATCGACAGAGCTTAACCTTCAGTAAACACCATCTTGCTCTGTCAGTAGCCATCAACATGGAAGCAAGACCCTCCACCAGCAGAAAGATTATAGCTCACTGAATGCTTCCTTGATGGTTGACATTTTTTAGCAATCAGAGTTTAAAATTAGGTGTATATTAGTTTAATTTTTTAGCAGTCAGAGTTTAAAATTAGGTGTATATTTAATTTTTTATTTTTATTGAAATATTGTTGATTTACAATATTGTACTAGTTTCAGGTGTACAGTGACATAATTCAGTTATATATATATATATATATATATATATATACTCTTTTTAGATGCTTTTCCATTAAAGGTTATTACCAGATATCCAGTATTATTCCCTATGCTATATAGTAGGTCTTCATTGGTTATCTGTTTATAGTAGTGTGTATATTTTAATCCTAAAGTCCTAATTTATTCCTCCCATCCTTTTCCCTTTGGTAACCATAAGTTTGTTTTCCATGTCTGTGAATAAGTTCATTTGTACCATTTTCTGTGATTCCACATATAAGCCATAGCACATGATATTTGTCTCTTTCTGTTTGACTTGTACTTAGTATGGTAATCTCTAGATCCATCCATGTTTCTGCAAATGGCATTATTTCATTCTTTTTTGTCTTTTGTCATTCTTTTTTATGGCTGAGTAATATTCCATCGTGTATGTATACCACATCTTCTTCATCCATTTGTTGGTGGACACTTAGGTTACTTCCATGTCTTGACTATTGTAAATAGTGCTGCTTTGAACATTGGGGTACATGTATCTTTTTTGAACTAGTTTACTATGGGTAGATGCCCAGGTGTGGGATTGCTAGATCATATGATAATACATTTTTAGTTTGTAAAGGAACCTTCATTCTATTTTTCATAGTGGCTGCACCAGTTTATATCCCCTCCAACAGTCTGGGAGGGTTCCTTTTTCTCCATACCCTCTTCAGCATTTTTTGTTCCTTTTTTTTTTTTTTTTTTTTTTTTTTTTTGCTTTTTAGGGCTGTACCTGTGGCATATGGAAGTTTCCAGACCAGGGGTCAAATTGGAGCTACGCTGCCAGCCTACACCACAGCTTAGGGCAATGTTGGATCCCCCACCCACTGAGCAAGGCCAGGGGTTGAACTTCCATCCTTATGGATACTAGTTGGATTTGTTTCCACTGTGCCACAATGGGAACTCCCATTCGTAGACTTTTTTTTTTGTCTTTTTGCTATTTCTTTGGGCCGCTCCCGTGGCATATGGAGGTTCCCAGGCTAGGGGTTGAATCGGAGCTGTAGCTGCCAGCCTACGCCAGAGCCACAGCAATGCGGGATCCGAGCCGCGTCTGCCACCTACACCACAGCTCACGGCAACGCCGGATTGTTAACCCACTGAGCAAGGGCAGGGACCGAACCCGCAAGCTCATGGTTCCTAGTCAGATTCGTTAACCACTGAGCCACGACGGGAACTCCCCATTCGTAGACTTTTTGATGATGGCCATTCTGACTGGTGTGAGTTTTGATTTGGATTTCTCTTATAATTAGTAATGTTGATCATATTTTCGTGTGCTTTTTTGGCCATCTGTATATCTTCAGAGAAATGCCTTTTTGGATCTTCTGCCCATTTTTTTTAGATTTTTTTTTTTTTTTTAATAATAACCTGTATGACTTGTTTGTATATTTTAATCCTTGTTGGGTATATCATTTGCAGATATTTATCACATTCTTTAGTTTGTCTTTTGGTTTTATTTATGATATTCTTTGCTGTGCAAAAGCACTTAAGTTTAAATTAGGTCCCATTTGTTCATTTTTGTTTTTATTTCTATTACTTTAGGAGATGGATCCAAAAAAATATTACTGTGATTTATGTCAAATAGAGTCCTGCCTGTGTTTTTCTCTAGGAGTTTCATAGTATATGGTCTTACATTTAGGTTTTTAGTCCATTTTGAGTTTATTTTTGTATAATGATCTAATTTCATTCTTCTTTATGTAACTGTCCCATTTTCCCACCACCACTTATTGAAGATACTGTCTTCTTTTACATTGTATATTGTTGCCTCTTTTATCATAGATTAATTAAATATAAGTGTATGGGTTCATTTCTGGACTTTCTATCCTATTCCATTGATATATGTGTTTTTTGGGGCCAGTACCATACTCTTTTGATGACTGTAGCTTTGTAGTGTAGTCTGAAGTCAGGGATCCTGATTTCTTGAGCTCGTGTTCTTAAGATTGCTTTAGCTATTCAGGGTCTTTTGTGTTTCTACGTGAATTAAAATGGTTTTTGTTCTAGTTCTGTGAAAAATGGCATTGGTAATTTGATAGGGATCACATTGAATCTATAGATTGCCTTGGGTAGTATGGTCATTCTAAAACTATTGATTCTTCCAATCCAAGACATGTTAGGTATATCTTTCCATCTGTTTGTGTCATCTTCAGTTTCTTGTATCAGCATCTTAGAGTTTTGAAAGTACAGGTCCTTTGCTTCCTTTGGTAGCTTTGTTTCTAGGTATTCTTTTTTGATGTGATGGTAAATGGGATTGTTCCCTTAATTTTTCTTTCTGATCTTTCAGTGTTAGTATATTAAAAATGTAGACTATTTCTGCGTATTTTGTATTTTGTATCCTGAATCTTTTTTTGTCTTTTTAGGTTCACACCTGTAGCATGTGGAGGTTCCCAGGCTAGGGGTCGAATTGGAACTGTAGCTACTGGCCTATACCAGAAAGCATAGCAATGCTGGATCCAAGCCATGTCTGTGACCTACACCATAGCTCGTGACAATGCTGGATCCTTAACCCACTGAGTGAGGCCAGGGATTGAACCCGCAACCTCATGATTCCTAGTCGGATTTATTTCTGCTGTGCCACAGCGGGAACTCTTGTATCCTGAAACTTTACTGAATTAATTGACGAGATCTAGTACTTTACTTGTATTGTCCTTAGGATTTTCTATATATAGCATCATGTTATCTGCAGTGACAGGTCTACCTTTTCTTTTCCAGTTTGAATTCCTTTTATTTCTTTTTCTAATTGCTATGGTTAGGACTTTAAAAACTATGCTGAATAAAAGTAGAGTAGACATCCTTGCCTTGTTCCTGATCTTAGCTGTGGGTTTGTCTTTTTTTTTTTTTTTGAAGTATTGCCGATTTACAATGTTAGTTTCTTCTGTGTATCAAAGTTATTCAGTTATACATATATATACGCAAATTCTCTTATATTCTTTTTCATTTACCTCAGGATGTTGAATGTTATATGTGTGCCATACCGTAGAATTTTGTTTTTTTATCTCTTCCCTATGTAATACTCTTCATCTAATAACCCAAAATTCCCAGTCCATTCTTTTGTTTCTCCCCCTTGGCAATCACAAGTCTGTTCTCTGTCTGCGAGTCTGTTTCTGTTTCATTGATAGGTTCATTTGTGTCATATTTTAGATTTCCACATGTAAATGATATCATATGGTATTGGTTTTTGTCCCTCTGGCTTACTTCACTTAGCATGATAATCCCTAGGTCCATCCATGCTGCTACAAATGGTACTTTTCGTTCCTTTTTAAGGCTGAGTAGTATTCCATTGTACATAGGTACCATTTAGCCATTTGTCTGTTGATGGGCATTTAGGTTGTTTCCATGTCTTGGTTACTGTGAATAGTGCTGCTGTGAACATAGGGGTGAGTGTATCTTTTTGAATTACAATTTTCTTCAGATACATGCCCAGGAGTGGGATTGCTGGGTCATATGGCAATTCCATTTTAAACATAAGACAGAACACCATAAAACATTGAGAAGAGATCATAGGCCAGACATTCTCTGATGTAAGTTGTACCAGTGTTTTCTTCAGTCTTCAAAGGTGACAGAAATAAAAACAGGACACCTAATCAAACTTGGAAGCTTTTTCACAGCAAAGGAAACTGTTAACAAAATGAAAAGACAGCATGGAATGGAAGAATACACTTGCAAATTATGTACCTGGCAGGGGCTTAATTTCTAAAATATATGAACAGCTCATGTGTAACTCAGCAAAAAACGAGCAACCCAATCGAAAAATGGGCAGAAGACCTAAAGAGACATTTCTCCCAAGAAGACAGATAGCCAGTAGGCATATGAAAAGATGGTCACCATTGCTAATTAGTAGAGAAATGCAAATCAAAACTACAGTGAAGTATCACTTCACCCAGTCAGCATCATGACCATTACCCAGAAATCTACAAATAACAAATGGTGGAGAGGGTGTGGAGAAAAGGGAGCCCTCCTACCCTGTTGGTGGGAATGTAAGTTGTTGCAATCATTATAGGAAACAAAACTAAAAAATAGAATTGTTATGTATTATTTTTTAGACATAATGCTCTTACACAGTTATTAGACTATAGATAGCATAGTGTAAACATAACTTTTATATATACCGGGAAACAAAAAAATTCATGACTTGCTTTATTGCTGTATTTGTTTATTGGTGTGGATTATAACTAAACCCCCAGTATCTCCTAGGTGTGTAACCATATATATTTTAATTCTTTAGGGTAAATACCAAGGAATAGAAGTATTGAATCATTTGTATGGTAGGTATATGCTTAACTTTATGAGAAATGATCAGGAGTTCCTGTGGCTCAGTGGTAACAATCCTGACTGATATCTATGAGGACGTGGGTTCAATCCCTGGCCCTACTTAGTGGGTTAAGGATCCAGCATTCCTTCTGAGCTGTGGTGTAGGTGATAGATGCCGCTCAGATCTGGTATGACTGTGGCTGGCGGCTACAGCTCCGATTTGATTCCTAGCCTGGGAAGCTCCTATGCTGCAGGTACCACCCTAAAAAGACCAAAAAAAAAAAAAATCGAGACCGTTTCCCAGAGTGGCTGTACCATTTTGCATTCCCATAAGCAAATTATAAGCATTCAGTTGCTCTCCATCCTTGCCATTGTTGGTCCTTCACATTTTAGCCATTTAGAGGGTATATACTGGTATCTCATTATGACTCTAAATTTGCATTTCCCTAGTGATTAAAAATATTGAGCCTCTTTTCATGTGCTTATTAGATGTGTATATATTTTCCTTGAAATAGATACTCAAATACTGTGTCCTCTTAATTCACTTATTGGTTGTCTTCTAATTGATTTTTGAGACTTCTTCATGTATTCTGAGTAAGTTCTTTGTCAGATATAAGTTTTGTAAATATTTTCTCCTGGTAAGCATGTAGCTTAGCTATTTCTTGGTACCCTTTAAAAAGCAGAAGTTTGGAGTTCCCGTCGTGGCGCAGTGGTTAACGAATCCGACTAGGAACCATGAGGTTGTGGGTTCGGTCCCTGCCCTTGCTCAGTGGGTTAAGGATCCGGCGTTGCCGTGAGCTGTGGTGTAGGTTGCAGATGTGGCTCGGATCCCGCGTTGCTGTGGCTCTGGCGTAGGCCGGTGGCTACAGCTCCGATTCAACCCCTAGCCTGGGAACCTCCATATGCCGCGGGAGCGGCCCAAGAAATAGCAACAACAACAACAACAACAAAAGACAAAAAAGATAAAAAGCAGAAGTTTGAAATCTTGATGAAGTTTGGGTTATCAATTTTTCTCTTCTGTGGTTCTGTTTACTCTGTGTAGTAAATTTTGAATTCATGTAATTCCTCAAGTTATTTTTCCCCTAATTATTTAGTCTATCCTGGTTCCTTTCCAAGGTCCTTCCCATATAAATTTTAGATTCTGCTTATAAATTTCTAAAAGCTTGTTGGGATTTTGCATAGGTTAGTATTCAAAATTTGTACATCAACTTGGAGAGATTTGCTGTCTTAATGATAGGGGCCTTTTGATCCATGTACGCAGTGTGTCTCTCCATTGACTTGAGTCCTCTTTAAGACCAGTCAGTAACGGCTTGTAGTTTTCAGGGAACAAATGTCTCATATACCTTGTTATATCTATCCCTAAATATTTCATATTTTTGAGGCTATCTTACTTTATTTTTTTGTCTTTTAGGGCCGAACCCATGGCATGTGGAGGTTCCCAGGCTTGGGGGCAAATCGGAGTTAAAGCTGCTGGCCTATGCCACAGCCATAGCAATGCGGGATAAGAGCAGCGTCTGTGACCTGCCCCACAGCTCATGGCAATGCCAAATCCTTAACCCACTGAGAGAGGCCAGGGATTGAACCTGCATCCTTATGGGATATTAGTCAGATTTGTTTCCACTGAGCCATGGTAGGAACTCCTTGAGGCTCTCCTAAATGGTATTTAAAAGGTTTTAATTTTCAGTTGATCATTGCTGCTAGTATTTGGAAGCACAATTTTTGTACTTTGACCCTTGTGTACAACTTTTCAAGGGCTGCTGTAACAAACTGCCACAAACTGGGTGGCTTAAAATAACATCAATTTATTCGCACGCTTCTATATGCCAGAAGTCCCAAGCCAAAGTGACAGCAAGGTTGGCTCCTTCTAGAGGCTCTGGCAGAGAATGTGTTCCACACTCCCCTCCTAGCTCCAAGCCAGTTTTTGCCCATGTAGTCACGTTGATTTCTTTCTCCATGAGAATCTGTGTCCAGATTTCTCTCGTCTTGTAAGGGCTCCAGTCATTGGATTTAGGGCTTACCCCAACCTCGTATGGTCTTGCCTGAACTTGACTGCAAAGACGCTATTGTCCAAATAAGGTCACATTCATAGGTAGGGAACACCTATTTTGGGGGGACACAATCCAACTCACACCACCTTGTGTCCTGTAACCTTTATAAATGACTAATTATGGTATCTTTTTTCATAGATTTTTTGTTGTTGTTGGATTTTCTATATAGATGCCAAGTTAATTTACTTTTGACAGAACATCAGTGTGGCATTCAAACAAAAGTCCCTTGTGTTACTCACAGCTCTGGGGCAACCACTGTGGGATTCAAGGTCCTTTTATTCCCTTTAACTTGTTTGTATTAGTGGCAGTCTGGACTAATGACCCTTAGGTTGGTCTCTCTCAGTTGTTGGAAGAGCCTCTTCATACAAGGTGTTACTTATGTCATCACATGCTTTCCCAGCTGTTTAGCAGGATGGGGGACCAGGGAGGTGAGTGTGGCACTTGCCTTGGGGCCAGAGTTTAAGGAAGGCACCCTCAGTAATCAAGCTAAATAATATCTTAGTCTTCATTTTTAAAATATTACATTAACACAAAAATGAACAGTGAACAAAATACCAACATGTGAAATAAAGATGGGATCCTCTCCTGCACTTGCATGACTCTGCCGCCTTCACTGTGCCCCAGTCCTGGCTGTGCTGTTGGTGGCGATAAACTAGTCTTGCCCAGAGTGAACAGCTACAGCAGACCAGTCATAGGCACCTACCATGGCTTCAGGGGCCAGCTGTGCAGAACTTAATGCACGATTGTTTTCCTTCTTCCCCCTGATTTGATCCTGTCATTCAATTGTTTCTTAGTCTTCTGTTCTTGAAGAAAATGATATGGCAGGTTCCATCACAGGCCTGGTTCAGGTCAAAGTACCCGAGTCTTCTGGACATCTTGGGGGTATATGTCCAATCAAAAAACCACTCCCTCGTTCCCGTTCTGTCTTCCATATGCCCTGTCTTCGGGCCGTGGGGTTGTGCCACAGGTGGACGGCGGATTCAGAGAGAGCCTGCTGCACTCTGGTTGAGAATCAGATTTCAAAACAGTGTTAAATGCTCTGCAGGAACAATAACATGTAAACTGTTTGGCACTGACTTTCTAGCCTGTGGCCTGAGAAGCAGAGAAAGTTGGTTAGTGAGGACGTTTGAAGCAGACAGAGATGTGAGAGACGGGCCAAGTCAGGCCTGTGTTCCTAACAGCTTGCCAGTTCATGCTTCCAGTTCCTTCCTGAGACCCAGCTCTCCCTTTTCTGAATTCTGTTAATACCATATCATTCATCTAACAAATCTCCTGAGCCAACGTTTTTCTTCAGGTGCCTCCAGTTTGTTTTCATTAGTTGTAATTGGAGAACCTTGGCTCACATGCTCTCATTTCCCTAAGTTAGATGCTGTTTCCACCTCCACCCCTAGGAAGGAAGTGTGCCCAAATGCTCTTTCCACTTGTCACTGTTTCATGAAATCCTTTCCTCTAGTAATGCAGCGATTCTTGTCTGATTGAGCTTTTTTCTTTCATACCTTTCCTTGATGTGTAATCACTGTGAGGTTCCTCCCGTCGACCGTGTTTACAAGGTCCTCCAGTTTGTGCTTCCATTATATTTTGTTCCTTTTCAGCACACTCTTGGTCTACCCCAATATTAGCATTTATTAAGTATCAATATCGCACAAAAGGTACAGAAGTCAGATTTCTTTTTTTTTGTTTTTGTTTTTAGGGCTGCACCCACGGCATGTGGAGGTTCCCGGAATAGGGGTCTAATTGGAGCTGTAGCCGCTGGCCTACACCACAGCCACGCCAATGCCAGATCTGAGCCACATCTGCGACCTACACCACAGCTCATGGCGATGCCAGATCCTTAACCCACTGCACAAGGCCAGGGATCAAACCTGCATCCTCATGGATGCTAGTTGGGTTTGTTAACGGCTGAACCATGATGGGAACTCCAGATTTCTTCTTTTTTCCACCCTATTCGTTTTGCAAGGTCCAGTTTAAGTCTCATTTCCACTATGAACCCATGTCTCATGAATTTCTTTCTTGTCCGGAAAGAATGTAGGTATTATCATCTGTAATTTATTGTAATATTTCTCTATTATATCTCCCCAAGGCAAGGGAATCATGTCTTATTTATAGTGTAAGTACTTTGTATCATGAGTGCTTACCCCCATGGTAGGGAATCAGCAAGTGCTCATGGAATGAGTGAGTGAATGAATGTAAGGGCGCTTACTTTTCTGCACATGTAGTTGGGGAAGTGCCTGATGATCACAAATATTCCTTAAACATCCTGTTTTTCAGGCTTCTGTTCATCTAAGTCCCTTGCTTTTCCCACTTTATCCTGTTTCTCTGGATGATCTCGGTTACCACTGGGATGTCAGTTACCATCTGCCCCATGTTAGTCCCTCCCAAGTGTATATTTTTACAGACTGGTTTGGTCTCCTGAGAGCCAAGCCCCTAAATCCAACTGGTTACCAGACTTCTCCAGGGGGTGTTTCTGCAGGCACTTGAGACTTAGTCTGCCAAACCTTTATTCATTAACTTCTCCACCCACTCTATCCCAACCTCCTCCTTTTCCTCCTCCTCTTCCTCCTCTGATGTTCCTGAAACAGTTCCTTAAGCAGCATTATCTAGTCAATTGAGCAAATTTGATATATCCCCAACATACAGCATGTTGTTTGGTACCTAGCACGCACTCAATATTTGTTGAATAAACAAATGCCATTCACTGGGATGGCCAAATCAACTGAAAATGATAAATTTGATGGTCACATTTAAAAAGAGTTTTAAATTCAGTAATAAAAAGCTAGAAGGAGAGTAAACTCTGGGAATTTCTCACTTGTCACTTTTGGTATCCTTGGAACGTCAGACAGAGTGTCACTCATGAGGTCTTAGTTTAAAATCAGATCTAGATGCTACTTTGTCATCTTCCCTGCAACTGTCTGAAATGTTTTCCTTTAGGCCTTAGGGCCTTTGTAGTGATGTCATCTCATGGACAAACGCCAAGTTAAGTTTTTCTGCCTCCTAGAGATTGGGGATATTTTGTGTCATCTATTAGGATTGAGGTTCAAAATGAATTTTTCATTCTTCTCAGGCTACTATTAGTCATCAATTGTAATCAAGGAACAGGGGCTTTGGGACTCCGACTGTGCACGTGATTTTGGCTCCTTTACTTTCTCCTGCTTCGTGACGTTGGACGACCTACAAGCTACTTAAGTTCCTTTAATCTTGATTTTTTTCGTCTATAAACTGGAGACGATATTAGGCATAATAGGGTTCTTGACAAGTTATGTGTAATAAGGTAAGCATGGTCTCTGAAAGGAGGACGCCTCAAAAGAAAAGAGCTTCCTTTCCCTTGGATGAGTGGTGGTCTGTCACTTAGCTTGATGGTCAGTTTCTTCACTAGTGAATGAAATAGTGCTTAGCCACAGGGTTGTCATGAGGACTAAATTAGTTACATTCATATGTAGTACCTGATTATTTAGGAAATACTGGTTCTTTCTTACTTGCCAGTAAGGCACTGGGAAATGCCTGATGTGTTCTCAGTCTGTTAGAACTTGTGGTCAACCTCGAGGCTCCTGTTAGGAGACCAAGGAGGGTATGAACGTACAGGAGGATTATTACTGTGCTTATCTCTGTGATTCAGGGCTGTTCAATAGCAATGGCTGCGAGTGGAAAACTGCTATCTTCTCTCTGTGACATCTCCATGTCCCGGTCTACCTTTATCACTTTTGCCTTCAGGGTCTTTCATCAGGGTACCTTTAACCAATGGGAAATGACTCATACTCAAATGAGAGTTCTTATTGGTTGCTTTTGGGTGACCACATTTTCTGATGGGTACAAGCATCAGCCACTCCAGTTCTTAGGCAATTCCTGACTCCCACTTAGTAGCAGCAGTTCAGTTCTTAGGCAATTCCTGACGCCCACTAAAATAAGGGATTTTTTTCCCAACAATAATGGACTTCTCTGTATCCCTTCCTCCTTCCACTTGGGATAGTGCCCACCCCAAATAAACTGATGGTGGTCCATTCTCTTCAACAACCCAGAAAATTGAATTTCTACAAGTAATAACTTCAACAGAATTAACAGTAGCAAAGACTACCTGTATTTCTTTGGACACCTATTAACTCTAGTAATAAGGAAACTGATAGAACTTCAGTGAGTATGTTTTTACGATAAATGGTGTGAATTGGGGAAGAGGCCTATGGAGGCAGGTTTTTTCCTAGCAAGTGCCATACACTGAGGTGATAACCATTGTCATGAGCTAGCTTCCAGGATGGGATGATAAATGGATGACTCTCACTTACCATTGGCCTTTATCAGAAGCTAGACTCGGAAGAAGAGAGGGAGCAGAGCAAGAGATGGGGGGATGGGGGGAGAAGGGGAATTTCCATGTAAGGTACTTTGGGAATCTTGAAGCAAACAATCTTACCCAAGCCTCCCACTCCCTTGATAGATGGCTGTTGGCATCTGTGTTCTTGCAAAAAAAAAAAAGTTTCTTAGTTTAAAAAAAAAAAAATTAGGCAGATAGAAGACGTTCAAACGCAGCAGTGGAAAAGAAAAGAAGGGAAAAGTGCACTTGGCAAGAATTCAGTCAGTTGTCTTCATTGAAATGGCATTGAATTTAAAAAAGGCTGCTTCTTTACTGGAGAAGTTAAAACAAGCAAACAACCAGCCAGGCCATCACTATGCAGTAAATGTTGTAGGAGAAAAAACTATGCAAGGTTTCTTGATTTTTTTTTTTTTTTTCTTTCTATCCTCAAACAAAGAGAGCTGTGCTTGTTCCTGAAACAAGGCAAATAAATACACTGCTCACATACCCTGGTGGTTTTAAACCTCTTTCAGGAAGGCAGCTGCCCATCCCCCCATTGATTCAGGCACTAAGTCCTGCCCCTATGCCTGGTAGCCCACAGTCCTCCAAGTTCGGGTTTACAAGGCACTTGTTTCCAGAATGTGGACTTGGACAAGGGGCAGCGTTTCTGTCTCTGCTGAATGGTGGAAAATAAGCTTCCGGGTGAGAACAATTAGAAACTTGAATGACTCTCCAGGCATCTCGCAATACAAGCTATATTCCTGTTTTTATAAGGAATTAGCTGCAGATCGCTTGGGTAGTGCTTGTCATGCTTTTGAAACGTTCCCTGTGTCTTTCTGGCACAACTGTGTTCTCCTTGGAAGCGGGGTCTTCTTGTAGTCCCTCTCCCCCATCTCTCTCTGGCTTGCCAATTCCAACATTACCAGGGTCCTTTACTCTCTCCAAGATGACCTGAAATGACCTTTTGCTTGGCATGAGACGTGATTCAACTGATAATGAAAGAGTTGGGGGCGGGGTGGCGCTGGCTGCTCAGAGTCAAGGAGGAGTGGGGGAGGGGAAAATGCATTAATTTAAAGACAAATGCTGCCTGGTTTTTTTGCCATACATTTCTGTAATTAGTTTCCTCCATCACCTATTACACGAAGGGAAAAGGTGTTGTTTGTTTTTTTTCTGATTATTTTGAAGGCAAACCTCTCTTTGTTTTGCCTGAGCTCTTGCCTTGTTTAGACGAGGCAGGGAGGAAGAGAAGGAGGGCGGTGGGGGAGGCAGGGAGAAGCTGGCACCCCAGGTGGGGAGGCTGGGGCAGTTCACTGGAATGTGGGGTCGGCTGCCCGGCAGCTTTCTTTCTTGCTGCCTGGCAGTTTGGGGCTGGGAGTTCCTCTCCAAAGCAGCGGGCGCGGCGAGGGTTCCAGGGTGCCGTTCCCTTCTATTTCATATCCGCTGCCTCTGAGGGGCGCGGGCTTGTTCCAGGAGGCTGTGTTTGTTGTTTTGGGAAACTAATTTTTCACTAACTCCAGATAGATGCCCATGGCAAGTTTCATCGATCCTCTTTCTCCCTCTCTCTCACTTAGAAAAAAAGGACAAACTGTTTACTTGGATAGTACTCAGTCAGCTGAGGTTTCAGGAGTTGGCACAGCAAAAGGTCCTTGTTGTAGAGGGTCCTGCCTTCCCAGAGACCTCCTCTTTAAAGCAGTGCTCTATTCACTCTCTCCGTTGGGTGTGTGTGCACTTGACATATCATGGACATCATTTGAAAAGACAAAGACAAGGTTTCCTTGGGCGGTTGGAGGGGTATTTTGAGCCCAGCTTGACTAGATGAGCTGTGAGAAGAGACACGTGGATGTTAGAGGTCACGTGAGGACCTGGGGTTAGAGAGCTTCTCATCCAAAGGCTTGTGAAATGCTAGAACATAGTCTAAAGTTGTCCCACCTCCTTAGAGGTGGCAGACAGCTTGCCTGTGAACTGCCTGGGATAGATATGCAGCCATCCTGTCGCCCTCTCCTCTTGTCAAAGGAAACTTACATATGAGATGCTCTGAGAAGTGAGGAACTCCTCCTCCTTGGTCTGGGAGAATTTCTCTTGCTAAAGTGCCTGGCAGGCTGAAAGTTCCGTGAGAGGCGAGGTGTGTTTGTTTGTTTGTTTGTTTGTTTTTTTAACTATAGTTCTCTTCTAGTTTCACACCTTTTGGCTTTTGTTGGCAACTGTTGTTAATTCATCACAGACATCATGGGTATTGGCTCTGTGCTAGGCATTATGGCTATAAGGTTACCAAAACAAAAAAGACAACTAGTCTTAGCCCTTGCCCTCCAGAAGCTTTCAGTTGAGAAGTGGAAAGAAACAATTAAACAGATGATAACCTTCAGGGGAGAAGTAACTGTAAGGTGCTGCCCTTTGGGGGGAAGGTTAACTCTATAGTCTTGCCAGTTCCATTAGAGCCACCAGTGTGATCCCTTTAGTTCCCTCGTTAAAGGAGGTGACCTCTGTTCCAGAAGGTAAGAGTAGGACACTGAATGCCCACTGGCGTGCACTGGCCCCCTCCTCTCAGCTACTCAGTATCTTACTCTTACCTTCTTCAAAAGTGCCTTCTTAGAGGAAAAGAATTACCCTTCTGGAACAGATGAGTGCCAGGAGGCTGGCCTTGAGAATCCCAGTGTGGAAGGGCAGTGGTGTCATCTTTGATGAGAATCTCAGCCCACTTTCTTTCTAACCTGCTGTAGAAAAGGAAAGGGGCTAATAGACCTGAGTACCTTCCATGTGCTCTAGATGATAGTGGTGATTTATTTCATTTATGTTCTGTAGAGTCCTTGTGTGGTCCAGATGTGGCACCTGGCTTCATCTGAACAGTACAGTACAAAATGAGCTGATAATTTGCTTCATCATTTTAAGGATAGTAAACAACCAGTACCATCCTAGATGCACAGACAGAAATAGGTTCACTGTGTTAATGAGCATAGGGCTTGCTGTATGACGAACATAAAAGCCAATACTGTGGCACCAGTTTCTGAGAAAAGAAAGAACTTTGAGGTCTACTGGCAAGGAAGCAAGAGGCAGGGTTCAAATCTGTCTCTCCAGTTCAGGGCCAAACAGGGAAATTCCAAACTTGGAAGCTGATGGGCTAGTCTTGAATCAGAATCAGTCTGTATAAACTACTCCTTTTGTTGGAAGCCAGATTTTCCTTATTAAAGGACTTCTTGTAAGGGCTCCAGTACCAACACTTCTATTCTTTAACTTCCATGGACTGAAGATACTTGGTTACTTGGTTCAGGGGTCATCCTGGAGACATGGGTTCCTATCTTGCACATGTTCAGGGCTATATCTGTAAAATAACTGCATTTAACAACTTACTTCAAAGAAGCAAAACCAACTTAAGCTGGTCAGTGGGGTGTTTCTTTTTGTTTTTGGGTTTTGTTTTGTTTTGTTTTTGCTTTTTAGGGCCGCACCTGTGGCATGTGGAGCTTCCCAGGCTAGGGGTCTAATCGGAGCTGCAGCTGCTGGCCTACACCCCAGCCACAGCAACGCCAGATCCGAGCTGTGTCTGGGACCTACACCACAGCTCACAGCAATGCTGGATCTTAACCCACTGAATGAGGCCAGGGGTAGAACCTGCAGCTTCATGGTTCCTAGTTGGATTTGTTTCCGCTGCATCATAATGGGCACTCCAAAGCTGGTCAGTGTTTTACATGCTGTTTCAGTTGTTTACAATGAATGCTTTGGGGTATTAGGCTTAATTCTCTCCTAGAATCCCTTTGGAGAAAGAAAGTATCTATAAAAGTTGGAGAAACTGAGGCTCTGGGAAGTTGTTCAAGCTCCTTACAGCCAGCAGTGATGGAATGAAGGATGAGAACCTTACCTCTCTGATTCTAAAATCCAGTCTTTCAGGATGGCTTGAGTTGCTTGTACTATTAAGAATTGGTTACAATTTTATATTTGGGTATTAAAAATAGAATGGAGTATTAGGGTTAAACTTTCACTGACTTAAAGTAATGACTGATTGGTTGGAAGCTCCGACTTTTTTTTTTCTATTAGTATTTCTCTTGGAATTATCTCTTCAGTTAGGCGAAGAGATTCGCCAAGAAAAATCACCACTCAAAGTGACAGGAACACCTTATTTTTGATCCCAGTCATTGTCATCCAGCCTCATCACCCACCAGACTTGACCTCACATGACTTATAAAATCAAATGCCCCCTCAAGGCTGGAAACTTTTTGCCTTCAACATCAAGTACTGAGCCTCAAGCTTTGGGACCATTCTGAAAGAAGATCCTAGGCAGCTCTTGCTATCAACACTGGCGTGTTTGGCGAAAGTGAGTGCTTTTAAAGGGATAGTAATAATTTGTAAAGAGTTTTTGCCCGTTCACATCCTGCAACCTTGGGCACATGACTCAACCTCTCAGTTCCTTAACTTCATCTGAGAAGTAGAGTAATAGGAGTATCATGTAGGATCATGATAAGGGTTACATTGAGATAATGCATGCATGGCGCTTCACAGGATGCCAAGCTTGTATGAAGCACTATTATGCTAGCTATTACGTTAATTATTATCATCATTTTATTCATATTAGAATTGATTAAAGTGGAGAGTTGGCATTTATTTCCCAAGCCTACGGTGGACTTAAGCCACTTTACTAGGCTGATACATCTTTTTCCTTTCTGAGCTTTGTTGTCCCTTCACCACGACACCACTTCTTCTGGTTTTAAACATCCGTTTATCCCTGGACTCTCAAACAAAATAAAAACACTTGCTCCTAAAATGGTTCTATTAAAAATCATTTATACCAGCAATTGGCAAACTTTTTCTGTAAAGATCCAGATAAGTGTTCGGGACTTTGCGAGCTGTAGGATTTCGGATGCATCCGCCCAGCACTGCTGCCATAATGTAAAAGCACACGCCCTAGACAGCAATCAATCAAGGTGTCAGGACCATTGCTGGAATGGCATCTTCAGGCAGAGTGTCCCATCATCGTCTACTTCCCGCATGCATCGGGGCTCCTTGAAAGGAGAATCAGGGCTGTTGAAGAGGGTCGGTCTGTACAGTCAGAATGGAAATCACTGGTGAGGGTGGAGGTGTGCATGCAAGACTTTGTGCATGTGAGGAGGGGAGAGTGAGAGAAAGGGGTACTTTTCTGCTTATTTATGGTAATAAGTCCTGCTGGTGGAGAAAAACAGGAGAGACATGTCCTAGGAGATTTGGATTTAGTTGCTCATGATGGAAGATTTTCTCTAAAAATTTAAAATTCCTACATAAATTCTATAACTCAGGAAGTTATTTCTACATATTAAGATTGCAAGAATATAGAATCATTTAAATTTGTAAGGGTACATGTCTTTTAAAAGGGGTGATGTGAATTCTTAGAATGCTATAAGTCATGGGGACATATTGGCTTAAATTGTAATTTCCATAGTTCACTTTAGACTAATAGCCAGTTAATAATAAGTTAACTAATCCATAAACTTTCATGGGAAATTCTTTTCTTTTTTTTTTTTTTAAAACTTTTTAGGGCTGCACCCGCGGCATATGAAGGTTCCCAGGCTAGGGGTGTAATCAGAGCTACGGCTGCCAGCCTACGCCACAGCAACACAGGATCCTTAACCCACAGAGCAAGGCCAGGGATCGAACCCTCAGCCTCATGGTTCCTAGTCGGATTCATTTCCACTGAGCCACTCCGGCAATTCTTAAAAAAGATGTACACATAAGTTACTAAATACAGCTTTAAATGACCTTTATTTTATATATAAATGACTATACCTTAACAATATATGAAAATGTCTTTAAGTGGTGTATATGCTTATTTTTCTACTTTAAATAGCATCAAAGTGATATAAAATGTGTGTAGAAAAAATTAGGTAGTTGGTTTTTGGTTCCTGTCTTCCAGTTCTCTCTTAGGTCTGGAAAAGCAAAAGCTGCTTAATTTCATAAGGGAGTAATTATATGAATTGTCGAGATAGTACTAGGTACAATAATTTTAGAGAAATATAAGTATGTATACAAAATAAATAGGGTTTGTTTGCCCTTTAAGGAAATTTTTTATAGTTTATTAGGATGGTAAACTTAATTATACTCATATACACATGTATACATTATTTTATTTTTTTGATTTTCAGGGCCACATTCATGGCATATGGAGGTTCCCAGGCTAGGGGTCGAAAAGGAGCTGTGGTTGCTGGCCTACGCCACAGCAACACAGGGACCTGAGCCCTGTCTGTGACCTACACCAAAGCTATGGCAACACTGGATCCTTAACCCACTGAGTGAGGCCAGGGATCAAACCTGCGTGCTCATGGATCCTAGTCAGATTCGTTTCTGCTGTGCCACGATGGGAACTCCCACATGTATATATATGTTTTATGTGCTGATAAAATCTATTTTCATAGTTACATACTTGTATATGTCTAAGTATACATTTTTATGTCTAAATATGTATAAAGGCATATTCTGGTTATTTCGAGAAGTTTAAAGATAAATGTAATAAAAGATTGTTAAGGAAAACTAAACATGAAGGGTTTGAGGAAGGCGAAATTGCTTTGCTTGGTTTATAATGCTAGCATGTTAAAGGAAACTGAATTGAGTTAAACATTATTTAGAAGGTTGGCTCATTATTAACAGATTTATCTTAAGAAAAGGCTTGTGAATCCTTCACTGCAAATTGTTATGTGGATGATAGACTCTGTATATATATGCACACACATATGGACACACACATATACAAAATGTAAAATTAAGATATATTTGGGTTTTCTTTAAAAAAAAATCAGGTTATTCTCCATCGAAATAAGAGGTTCCTTTTCATTGCCTATATATTCTGCTAAGTGCCTCAATTTTGGTCATATTTTGAATAATTTTGACCCATCTTTCCCCTTTTGTTGACAAAAGTTAAATTTCTAATAATCATTGTCTTTCTTGTGAGTTGAAAAATACTGCCTATACCTGTTTTTTGCCTTTGGATATGGTTTTTATTCCCATTTTATTTCCTTTGACATCCCTTCTTCATTTTAGCTTTCTAAGGTAAAATCCCCAAATCAGAAGAATTAAGCTGTTAAAACCAAAATCTATCTTTGGGTTTCCTGGTATGGCTGTTAGGTAGCACAAAGATTGACTCCTCCTCCTTCTAAAAGGAAGAATAATAGAAAAAAATAGATCTTTTGTAATCAAACTTTTTTAGAACTAGAGCTTGGGAATGATTTCAGGAACAATGCTGTGTTTTTGGATACTTGCTGTTTTTACTCCAGACCTTAAAAGAAAAGTTTATTACTTAAACTCCAAGTTATTTTGATTTAGCTATACCCGATGATCACTCTGCATCGCAAATTTAGACTCGTGGTGCAGTATCACTTGATGTGTGGTCCAGTTACTTGCTCATATTATTTGATAACCCCATTGAAGTATTTCTTCCTGAAAACAGATCATTGGATGTCCCTAATGCCTGCAGATGAATTTGCAGTGGGAAAGCCTGTTGAAGATGACGTGCAAATGGGGCAGAGATCTGTTAGCTTGCTCACCTGATGCTTACATTCAGGATAGTCTGAGGTACCATCAAGGGTTTATCTTGGGCCATGTCTCCTTCTGAGAAGAAAGATTCATCTTTAGCTCATGTAATTCAAGAAGGAGAAAACTGGGTCTTGTTTAGAGCTCAGTGCCTTTAAGAAGTGAATGGGGAACCCTGGACTGCCTTTTCTGCCTTTAAGCCCCTTCATTCTTTGTTTTACAACAATTCCACAACGTGGGAAGGCCTTGTATGTTGTGGTTTGGAAGAGAACAGGAGAGTCAGACAAAATTAACTACCATCATAGAACTTGTATAATGCTGGCCTCCTAGAGATAAAATGTGTCCCATGGGAAGAGTTTTGTACTTAGGTCTTTGTAGACCTTCTAGTATCTTTAATATTACCAAGATCTAAGGATCAAAGAAATCACGACATTGTTAAATTGGTTAATACTCCCGTATCTGGTTCTTGGGTCTCTTAGGATTGGGAACGGAAATTCTTTTCATGATGTAATTTGAGCAGTCTTGGAAAGTGAAAACTCTCATATTCTTCAGTATTTGTTCTGTTTCAGTGCTCAAAAATACTGTCTCCAGAGTCTTAAATGCTGCTGTGCACCAGTCAAATGATCCAAGAAGTGATATTCTAGAACAGAAAGATAACTTAAAAGATAACTTTACGGCTTGGAATAACTACTATCGGAAACTGTCAGACACCCATGCAGATGTGGATTGGTCATATCTGTGAACATGAGCTGTGACCAAAATGGGGAATTTAGAAATAAAGCCAACATGCTTTCTTGTCCCTGTGGTATGTAATTCTGTGATGAATCATACTTTAATAATTATGTGCCAAGCAATAGTGGAACCAGGAAAAAAACTACTCCAGGTAATATTTGCCCTTAGAGGATAAGACTGTAGACCAATTTATCAAAGCAGTGCACTAGACAAAAAAGGTTGTCTATTTTTTCATTTAGACGAGATAATCCAGCATAGGTAAATTGATAAAGTCTGAAACCCTGGAGTACGGGCATGGGAAGCAACTGCTGTGGGTTTGGTGCTTTTTTTTTTTTGTTTGCTTGTTTTGGAATTAGGTAGAGGTGGTGATTGCACAACATTAAGACTGTACAAGTTGCCACTGAATTATTTCCTTTAAAATGGTTAATTTTATATTATGTGAATTTCCCTAAAAACCAAACTGACAAAACTTGTTAGACTGTCATCAAGGCTCACTGTAAGACCCTTGATATGCTGTGCCCACTGCTCCAAAGTTCTGTGTTATGAACTTTGCTCAGTCTCAACCAGTTCCATGCCTCCTAAGACCTGTCTTAAAATAATGCAACTCAGACCCTTAAACTTTATAAATAATATCTCCTTTATTATCCTTTATTATTCCAGTTAAGATGCTTGTTTGTCTTACTGCGGTGGTTCCGATAAACTTAGCTTTACTTGAGTTTTCTGGTGGTCTTTTGGAAGGTCAGCATGATCAGTAAAATCTCTTCCATGGGTTTAAAAAAACTATTTTCAGGGGATTCTTTTTTCTATCCTCAATAGGGTAGCAGCTTTCTGACTCCAGGTAGATATAAGAATGGAGCAAGTTTTCCCATAGTGGCCAGAGGTAGAGAGGCCAGTTCCAGCCCCATGAGAAATGGGACAGCAAAGATTAATAGTCATGTAGCCAATGTTTAATATAAGTCTTTAGGTATTTACAAATAAGGAGTAAAGAGTTCTTATTTTAAGAATTACACAAAACAGGGGATGATGGGAAAGCCTGGGAAAGCTGAAGTCTACGTTTTACTTTGGGTAGGAGAGGCCAGGCTTATAGAGAAATCAGTTTCAGTCTCACAATATTGGAAAGGAAGGATGTAAACCTGTCATTGAGCTTATTGCCTTCATCTGGTTTGACCCAAGAAATAGTCAGTGTCCAGCCTGTTTATGAAGAGTCTTAGTACCTGTAGATGACTAGGACTGATTTTTAAAGAGGAGGGTGTGTGTGGTGTCTGGAATCATATATTTGCTATCTATTGCTTTGTAAAAAATTATCCTGTAATGAGTGGCTTAAAACAACACATGTTGAATATCTCAGTGTCTGTGGGTTAAGTTGGGTATCTTACAGTATTTGTGGGTTAAGAATCCAGGCCCATCTCAGCTGGTCACCTACTTCAGAATCTCTTTCCGGTTACAATCAAGGTGTTGGCTGGGCTGCTGTCACCTTGTCTCATGTTGGGAAGTTCTGCTTCCGAGCTCTTGTGGCCGTGGACAGAGTTCCTCCTGGGCTGTTGCTCTGAGGGCCTCAGTTCCTCACTGGATGTTGTCTTGAGGCAACTGTTTCTTGCCATGTGGGTCTCTCCAACATGGTGGCTTGCTTCCTCGAAGGATGGGGACTGAGAAGTTGATAGAATCCAGCAAGTCAAAAATCGGCCTTCTGTATCCTCATGTTGAAAGCTGTATTCTATCACTTTTGCTGTATTCTGTTAATGAGAATCAAGTCACTGGGGTCTAGCCCATGTTCTAGGGGATGGAACAACACAGGGTATGAGTGCCAGTGGGGATCATTCAGATGCTACCTTTGAAAATGGTCTGCTGCACATGATAATCATACCTAATTTAAACAGTGCATCTCAATAGCTTGAAAGTTATAGTGAACTTGTTATTCTGAATTTAAACCAAAAGAAAACCACAAGAGAAGACTCTTAAAATTTTATCCTGAGGGTCTCTGAGAGGCTAAATATTTAATGCACACACTGGTTTTTAAGATTCTGTATCTGTCTGACAGTATTACTGGTTTTTTCTCAGATGAAGTGCCGGAAAAGTTAGGTGTGTTGAAACTGGAGTGTCTGAAAAGTTAGGTGTTTTGTATTTACTTTTACCTTGAAAACTACAAGGCTTGTGTTGTCATCATCCTCATTCCAATTGACTGGGTTTGCAGACCTCTCCATGGAACAGCTTCACTAAATGAACCAAATGTTTTTTGCAATTAGAGAAACATCTCAGTACATGGGAAATTGTGGGGAAATTGTAGTGTTTGCTTCAGAAACAGGGATTATTCTGTTTCTTACCATCTGAACTTGTCTAACTATAAAAACAGAAACTTGGTTTGACTGTATCCGGTAGGTTTTCAATAGGTGTTAATTCATTATCTCTTGGAGATGGAGATCTTTGGTATGCTCTAATGGATCAAGGATTAGATCAACAAGTAAGAGACCAAGGCGTTGAAAGAATAATTACCTAATGTATCTGGGATGGCCCTTACAACAACCCTCTCAATTTACCTTTGAAGAAATTGAGGTGCAAAGAGTGGGAATTGTTTATTCAAGAAGATAAAGCTAATTAGAGGAATTTTTAGATTGACACCAGGTCTTTTCTTGATTGAGGTTAACTCGATGCAACAAGTATTATAGACTGGATTAAGTATTATGCACTGGGTTAAGACTAAGATTCAAATCCTATCAACTTTGTCCATTTTGTTTCCCACTATATTCCTATACCTGAAACTGGAAACCTGTATCTGAAGTTTATATCAATAATATTAATAACATTTGTTGAACACATCATGAGTGAATGAAGTCCTAGTTCTGTGATGAACTGGTTGAATGACTATGGCAATTCGTTTCCCTTCTCTGATCTTTAGTTTCCTCATATTTAACATGAGAGTTGTGGTTTTTGGTTTGGTTCATCTTTTTTTTTTTTTTTTCTTTTTGGGGCCACACTGCAGCATTTGGAGGTTCCCAGGCTAGGGGTCGAATTGGAGCTGTAGCTGCTGGCCTACACCACAACCATAGCAACTCGAGATCCGAGCTGCATCTGTGAGCTACACCACAGCTCAAGACAATGCCAGGTCCTTAATCCACTGAGCAAGGCCAGGGATCGAACCTGGGTCCTCATCGATGCTAGTCAGATTCATTTCTGCTGAGCCACGACAGGAACTCCTGGTTCATCTTTAAAATTCCTTTCAGTTCTAAATTACTATGATTTAATAATAAGTAGTATTTATTGAGTATTGCTTGCACACTACGAATAACACAATACTGCCATTTAATTCTTGTGAACACCCTATGATAAAATAAACCTATGAGGAAAATTGCTAAGAGCTAATAGTAATTTTGATCTCACTCTGAGCCATGCACTTATTAACTCATTTTAATCCTCATCGCTACTCTTTGAGGTACAGAGAAATGTAATTTGTACAGGGCCACATAGGTAATAAGGGGTGGAGCCAGAACTTGAACACAAATGGTCCAATTTCAGAGCCTGTCTGCTTAATCAGGTTGTTATACAGAGTAGTGACATTGTAAGGTCAAAACTGTGGGCTCATTTTGTTCAGTTAAACCTGAGTTAAAGCTTTGTGGCTGCTAGCTTTTTAATTTTCTATTTATAAAAGTTATTTGCACCCAGCCTTTTAGCCTTTTCATTTCTTTCCACTTTATAGTCTCCAAGCAAACATTAAATTGCTAAATATGTTGCTATATGTATGATATATATGTGATATATCTTTTATAATACTACCCTGTCATTTAAATAGTGTGTGGAAGTTAGTGTAATTGGCGTTAGTAGTACTGTTTGAAATAATTGGAAATGGAGAATTATTTTTCTGAAGTCATGTCTGGGGTAAGGTGGGTGGATATTTGACTTGCATGGAGAGATTGAGCTGAAATTCCAGAATTACTCAAAATGTTTGGACTGGTGAGGCTTAATGTTCTGGCCATCTGGCAGCAGAAAGACATTAGTCAAACCCATGGAGAATGTGGAAGATGAGGTTTAGATGGTGTGGCTCCAACTTGGTGCTTTATTTTTGTTTTGATCGCTTTAAGAGTATAACTCAAGAACTCCGAGTCTTCATTTCTGAACACCTAATATGACTAAGACTATATTAGTTGTAACTCTGTATGCAAAACTTGAAAGTGAAATCAGGCAATTTTCTGAATATTGAACTTTTTATGTGGAACTGTAAAAGACCCCAAAGAGTCAAAACAATCTTGTGGAAAAAAAAACAAAAAACAAAGCTAGAGATGTATCAAGCTTCTTGACTTTAGTCTGTGCTATGAGCTATAATAAAATGATATGGTACTGGCTCCCAAATGAAAGCAAACAGCTGTAGATCAGTGGAACAGAATAGGGAGCCCAGATGTAAACTCACCATAGTCAATTCATCTATGACAAAGGATTCAAGAATATGCAATGGGGAAAAGTCAATCTCTTCAGTAAATGATACTGGGTAGAACTGGACAGCCACACATAAAATAATGAAATGAGAACATTTTATAATACCATATACAAAAAAACTGAAAAGTTAAAGACCTACGTGTAAGACTAGAAATCATAAAAATCATAGACTTTTAGAAATGATAGAATACTCTTTGACATCAGTTTTAGCCATATATATTTATTTCAGGAAAAGGAAACAAGAGAAAAAATAAACAATTGGGACCTAATTAAATTTAAAAGGTTTTACATAGCAAAAGAAACCATTGCTAAAACAAAAATACAAGCTACTGAATGGGAGAAAATGTTGGCAAATGATATGCCTATTAAGGGGTTAATATCCAAAATATATAAAGAGCTCATACAACTCAATATCAGAAAACCCTAAACCTGATTTAAAAATGGGCAGAAGACCTGAATAGACATTTTTCCAAAGAAGACATTCAGATGACCAACAGGCACATGAAGAGATAGCATCACTTATCAGAGAAATGCAAATGAAAACCCCAGTGAGGTATTGTTTTATATCTTTCAGGATGGCTGTCATCAAAAAATCAACCTATAGAGATTTCCTGGTACACTGTTGGTAGGAATGTAAATTGGTGCAGCCACTATGGAAAATAGTATAGAGGTTCCTCGAAAAGCTAAAAATAGAATTGCCGTATGATCCAGCAGTCCCACTGCTGGGCATATAACTGAAGAAAATGAAAACAGTAACTCGAAGAGTTACATGTGCCCCAGTGTTCACAGCAACACTATTTACAATAGCCACGATATGGAAGTAAGCTTAAATGTTCATCAGCAGAGGAATGGATAAAGACGTGATACACATACACTGTAGAATATTACTCAGTCATGCGAAATGGCAGAATTTCATTATTTTTAACAACATGGATGCACCTGAAGGGTATTATGCTTAGTGAAATGTCAGAGAAAGAAAAATTTATCTCTTATCACTTAAATGTGGAATCTAAAAAATGAAAATACAGCAAAGGCAGGTACAGAGAACAAACTAGTGGTTACTAGTGGAGAGGAGGAAGGGCAGGAAAAGCCTAGAAGTAAGGTACAAACCACTATGTATGTATAAAATAAGCTACAAGGATATATTGTATAGCACATGGAATAATAGCCTGTATCTTGTAACTTTAAATGGACTGTAACATATACAAATGTCAAATCACTATGTTGTATATGGTGAGGACATGAAAAGCTATGTAATTGGAGTATAGTCATGTACTCTAATGGAATTCACTGAGAACCTTCTTAGTGCTTGCTTCAGTTCAGCCAGCCTGTAGTTTGATGTCCACATGGATGTGGGTGGTATGGTATGGGGTAGTGTTAAGGAGAAGCGAAATACTAAAAGGCCAAGGATGGAACACTTAGTAAGGAAAGTGTCATTCTCAAGCAAGGGACTAGGTCTGATACAGAGTCTAGATTTTGGAAAGAAGATTGAAATGAGTCTTTTAAGCTAAAAGGTGTCAGTGGTCTTTATCTTTGCTCCATATTAGAAAGCTCTCATTCTGAGTGATGCTTATTGGTTGGGGCTGCCTGGGCTTGTCTGTTAGGTCCGTCTGGGCTGGCCTAATGGTGCCCTGCTGCGTCCGTGTTCCTGGGTGGCCAGCTGCCTCTGCTCTGAAGGAGACATACAGCCATGACGTTATGCCACTGGTTCGGTCTTAGCAGGTTAAGTGGATAGTTAACCTGTGGAGCCTAATGGGGGATTGAGAATCCTGGGTTCTAGTCTTGGTAATGGCATGCCCTTAGCTCTGTGAACCCTGGGCTCACATGAAACTTCTCTAGGACTTATAGTGTCATCGTTGGTGTAAACAAACAAACAAAAAAAAACAAGGTGGGCCTAGATCTGTGAAAACTGCCTCATACTCAGCTCTGGGTTCTGCTGAGGCATTTTAAAAGTGGCCTAGCCCCCTTACCTGAACTCCTGACCAACAAGGGATGTCTCCCCCAGAGTTTCTTGAAGGAAAGGTTCTCCTTCTTAAAAACAAAAAAGCAGCCTTTAAGATTGTTTCTAGTTCAAGCGTTCTAGAAAATCTGGTTTGAAACTGTTTAACCTAATTATTACTTTAAAGATCAGTTATAGGTCTGACTGAAAACATCGCATTCTGAATGGAAAAAGTGTGTGTTTCATTTTTTTTTTTTTTTTGCTTCTGGCTTTTTAAGACTAGTTTGTTGATGTGTCAGTGTGAACATTTGGGAGCCTGAGGTTGCATGTGAGTTTATACTTTCGAATCCTGAGTATAGCCTGAGAAATGAAAGTGTATGGAAGACATCCTGTTCACCCACAGAAAATAGCCTCTCACTCTGAGTTCTTTCAGTAAATATCATTTTGAAGAAAGATGGCATCCTTTCTTTTGAAAGTTCTCCATCGTTCCTCGGAATGAATTTCTTTTCTTGGAAAAAATCAAGTAAAAGAATCACAAAGCGTTTATGTATTCAGAGCAGCTAATGGTCCATCTGAGCTTCTGGGAGGTGTGAACCCAGAAGCTCAGATGTGCCATACTTCTCTGCCAGTGGCAGCACCTTGTGGTCAGTGGTGCTGTCAGCATATCTGTGTCTGACTAAGGCAACCAAATGGAATTTGTGTGCCTTAGTCTAGTGATGATTGGGCAAGAAATAATATGTATGTTGCAAAAGTCATTGACTCTATTTCATGGAAATTGGAGATCTGCTTTTTCTGCCCAAATGCCAAATGCTTCATCCTTAGGAAGGAAAATCCCATGAGGGTAAATGTTCTTTAAGGAAGGCCTAAGAGCATTCTCCTAATACCATAACCTCACCAGATTCTTGAGTGAGTTTGTTTGTATACCCACAGCTGTGGAGGGGACTAATGCAATTCTATCTAAAGGCCTTAAAGGGTACTATTACAAACTGGATACAGTATCAGGAAGGTCTCCTAAGTGCCATCTTTGCCAAGTTCTGGCTTTAGTTCTTAGCAACTGTCTCCCAACAGGCATAATCTTTGTTTGGCAGTGAAGAGGGAATAGACACCCATGGAACTGTACTTGACAACCACAGGAAAAAGATGAGTTAGGTACTGTCTCTCCTTTAAGAATCTTGTGTGTGTGGTCTTGTTAGCTCTTGTGTAACAAACAACCCCAAAACTTGGTGACTTAAGACAATGGCTCTGCAACTTGGGATTACGTGGGCCTCTTCTTTGGTCCACACGGTGATCTGGGGGCCTCCATGAGATGCCATGAATGACAAGGGGCTGAAAACAGCTTAAGCTGAGCAGGAATCCCTTTCCCTCTCTGTTCTTTAAGGGGTCTTTCTGCTTGGCCTCTTCAGAATGGTTGTCTCCAGGTAGTTCAGCTTCATGGCTGCCAAAGCTACTGTTCCATGACGCCTGGATTGGAGCTAAGACACTTCTTATGACCCGGCTTCAGAGGTCTGTTATTCAGGCAAGTCATTGTGACCTAACGATGTTCAAGGGGAGGGGGGGGAATCAGTCTCCAGCTTTCAAAGAGAGTAACAGAATGGGCACAGCATCTAGCATGTTAGATATGCCTTCTCCAGTGTTCTTAGCCACCTTGGGTGAGAAGGTTACAGATGAGTAAACCAAGCGATGATGGCTCAGGGAACTTGTCCAAGCCACTCAGGTGGTACATGGCAGAGTCAGGATTTAGACCTTGGATTCTGGTCTTGCTAGGAGAGACCTTGTATGTCTTTAACTTACAAATACGGAAAACAATACATTGAGGCCAAAGAAAAGGAAAGCCTGCTTGCTGTCACACATTTTATTAGCAGAATTAGGATAACCCATGCCCAGCAAGTTAAGCAAACCCAATGACAGTAGGTCACTTGGGCAGAGCTCCGAGGGAGGGGCTTTGAAAGAGTTAGTGGATGCAGAACTTTGAAGGTTATATGTTTTTAGATGAGGCAATGCTGTTGATGGTCAACAGACACCAGTGTTACTGTACCCTCCAACTTAGCAATTCCAGGTAACTATAGGAACACTTCAAACAGATGCCCAAATGACTTTGACCTCAAGTTGAAGTACTAGGGATGGAATTATTTCATGCTCAGGTCTAAAATACTGTCATGTTCTGTATAAATGTGTTTCAGATCCACAAACTAGGATTCGAAGCTCCAAATGGATAAAACATCTTTAAAACAGGAAGTTTTCTTTCTGTCTTGTGTTAGACTTGCCATTGCCTTTAGATCCATCGGCCATTAACCACTGACTGGGAGGAGCTTCTGTTATAAGGAGAATTAAGCTTTTTTGGATGGCAAAAGAGAGACTTGTCATCCTGTTGTTACAGATGCACACTATCTTTTTATGGTCCCTCTCTTTTTGTAAGTAAATAATGAAGAAAAGCAGTTTTTTCTTTCAAAGAAAGAAGGTAGAAGCTTAAAATAATATGCATGGAAATGGCAGGCAGAGAGAGAGAGAGTGCTAGAGCCAGCCCCAGCCTCAGGCTATCAAATGACTTCCTTTTAAGAAAAAAAATTCTGTAACCAAAAAAAATACTATCACGGTTTTCTTACCTGCTGAAGTTGTCAGAAACTCCAGAAACAGACCACAGACCACTGAGGAGGTCAAATTTCAGATTAAGGAATCTATTTGTAATTACCCTGTAAACCTGGGAAAAAGTTAAAACAGATGAATCAATGTCAGTCATTAAGAATTAGTGTATAAAATATCCAAATGTATGAAGAGTTTGTGGCAAGTGTGTATGTGTTTCAGTGTGCATATTTCTTCCTATCCACCTGAAAGTGTTACTCTAGTTTTTTATAATGATACAAATTAGTTTTTAGTTCTATTTTTCTGACAAAATACTCATTTTTCTCATTCATCCATCCTTTTTTTTTTTTTTTTTTTTTAGTAACTTGCCTTTAATCACACTGGGAAACTGAAATTTGAGCAATAAAAACAAAACTAACATATTGCTGGGTACTTGGAGTTGCTTAGTCTCGTCATAGCCAAGTGCTTAAGGAAAATAAAAAGGTCACCCCATAAAGCCAGCCCACAAAGAGAGAATTGTCATCATGCTTTTCATAAGTCAGTCCTTACCTTTTTCAAGTCTAAGGAGATGAGTTGCCTGCTTTAGGTGGGACATATGTGAAGGGCAGGGATGGAGAGGGGCAAGGAGGAGAAAGTAAAGGAAGATGAGCCTCTGTAAGATGATAGTGCAGAGAGAATTGACCTTGGTACCTAGGACATCTGGTAGCCAAAAAGAGTTTCTGTACCCTGAAAAAAAAAAGCAAAACTATTAAAACTCGTAACACCTCCAGATTCTCGAGAGAATTAGTTTTTGGGAGTTTTTTGCCTTTTGAAAACTGAATTTATGATCTGCCTTTAGCTCCGCACTGATGTAGTCTCCAGATGCAAGGTTAGGACACATTAAAATCTTTGGTCCCTGGCTGACTTTATGGGAGCCTGCTGCTCTGGCTGTGAGGCTGTCACAGGTAGCAGGGAGCTTCGGCTCAAGGCACTGTTCTTGGCCAAAAGTGACCCCACACAGTGGATGTCAGAGGCTTTTCTGAAGGTGAGGTGACTTCTGCTTATAGCCTACCTAGCCCCTGCGCACCCCAACCCCCAACATACACTCTGGTAGTTTTCCCACTGAGGGTGTTGGCAAACAAACATACTCTGCAATCACACAGCTGTTCTCGCTGAAATGAAAAGAATAACATAACATATTTTTATCTTTTCCCCCTTACATTTCTAAAAAAGGATATACTCTGATGAACCCAGAGGAGAGGAAACGACCATGGGGGCGCCCACAGTATCATTGACAACTTGCACGCACATCCTTTTTCAGCGCATCTGGGTTGGGTTGGGCTGGGCAGTGGGTGTTCGCCTTCATCTCCTTGTGTAAATCATTGGCTATTCTTCCTGTTCCTCTTCTAACCTTCAAATCCTCCTGACAAGGCTGACACTTTAATTGCCAACCGCTTAGTGAGAATGAGTTAAAGAGGAAAGGTTAGAGCAAGAATCAGTCTGTGGACTGTCAAGTTTTGCTGAGGGTTTCACCATCCACTGAAGCTGTATATTTCACCTACCTTTGAAAGACTGGAGAGCGTTTACCCTGAACTTTGAAAGCTATGATCTCTGCTTTTCAAAAACCCGTCACAGTCTCGAATAAGAAGCCCCCATTCAGATGGTGATGGGTGTATTTGTTTTGGCTCTGAGGACCGCTCATCTTTTCTGTCTTATTAATTTGTTCTAGAATTAATAACATGCAAAATGTTCTAGAATTTGTTTTTTTTTTTCCTCCTCTGATGCCTAGAACAGTGCTTTGAGCCTAAGTATCGTTCCTAGAGGGAAGAGATAATAGAATTTCTGTACACCTTCAAATAGTTGATGAGCTGTTGACCCTCACTGTCTCCAGAGGGCCATTTAAGGTAGTGCATGCGCTCTGGGAGCCAGGAAGGAGGCCCTATTGTGCTCTCCTATTAGCGCGTCTGCCAGGGGGCTTGTTATCAGTTGTTTTCATGTTGTGTTCAAAGAAGCCATGCTCCCCTACGCAGTGGTCCCAATGGCTGCTGGTGGTGGGGGTGGGGGCAGGGCACAAGGGAAGTGTGAATTCGTGAGAACTTGGTGCACCTCTCCTGCTCCAACCAGAGAAGACGTTCTTTATCTTTGTATGTATGTATTTGGGGAAAAGAGTAGCTTTTTTTTTTTTTCTTTTTTTGAAAGTTTAGAAACTATGGTAATGCAAAATAAGCTTGAAATTCACGGCTCTTAGCCCCATGGCCAGGGGACATAGAACAGGAATCTTTTGTGAGTAGAGACGAAGGGCCATTGGTGAGCCTTTAGCAACGGACATCATGAGAGTCCTCAGCCAGGTGGGTCCTGGCAGTGGAGCAGCTGAACTAGTGCTTCGTGGGTCTGTGTGTTGGGGGCTTGGAGTGAGGGTGGTGGAATTTTGAAAATTCTGATAGAAACAGATAATGAAGAAAGAGACCTGCTTCCTATCACCTTGCTCTTTTGCCTCTTGTGTCCTTTTTGGACCACACATCTGCCTCTATTGCTTTCACATCCTGTCTATTCAGGATGAGCAAGTATGTTGACCAGGTTCTGAGACTTTCTAGTACAGCTAAACACAGTTATAAAGGATTTTACCAGAACAAAAGAATCACGTAAAAAGGATTCTCATTCCAACCAGGGTTAAGTGATGGGCCTCTGTCCTAGGGCTTATGAAGCCATTCAGTCAGTGTTACTTTAGGAAAACAGTAAGAGCAACCAGTTAATTGAATTCCATTCTTTTAAAGACTTTTAATCCCAAAACATTCTTGAAAGGCAATTAGGGTGGAAGATCTTTTTGCTCTCATTTCCATCTTGGAGGCATTGTGGGTCAGTTTGTTCCTAATGGGCTTAACTAGGACACAGTGGGTATTGCCAGATTAAAAACAAAAAGGGCAGCTCTCTCTTCTGGATAGTTAGTTAGATGGCAAGAATTTCATCTCTGGGGTTTCTTTTTCCCTCTAAATGTATAATGTGAAGAGGCAATTTAATGGCAAGGGCTTCTCTAAATTTCAAGTGTAGCTCTTGCCAAGGTCTTTAGCATCAAGTTGGACAGATCTTGCCAAGATAATGTGAACTAAGATTGTCCTTTCTGGGGCGTTCCTGTTGTGGCTCAGTGGAAACGAACCGAACTAGTATCCATGAGGATGTGTGTTCAATCCTTGGCTCCGATGGGTGGATTAAGAGTCCAGCATTGCTGTGAGCTGTAGTGTAGGTTGCAGATGTGGCTTGGATCTGGTGTTGCTGTGCGTAGGCCAGCAGCTGAACCTCTGATTCAACCACTAGCCTGGAGACTTCCATATACCTCAGATGTGGCCCTAAAAAAAAAAAAAAAAAAAGTCCTTTCTTGTAATACATTCCCTTTCGTAGCCTCTCCAGAATCCTAAGGTCTTCTTTAGCTTCAGTCTACTTTCTTACTTTTCTAATCCCATTAGTTTTCCTTCCTTTCCCTGCTCCTCACACTTCTGTCAAGAAACTGGCTAATGATCCAATGGCAGATTTCTGTAGTTGTGCCAACATTAAACTTGAGGGTGGGAGGCAAGAGGCAAACTCTGGGTGCCACCAGGTGAGCCATGTCCTAGTGATGTACTTCTCCTGCTGGTTTTGGACCAAGAATCTGGCCATGTAAGGAAGAATAATGCCTCTGAAGATAAATGTTGCCTTTTAGATTCCACAAGAGAACAATATAGTTTAACCTGAAAGCTTTTCCATCCCTTGACTAAATTCATACTCAATGTGAAGAAGGCGAAGAATCTCACTATAAGCCAAACTAGCAAAAACTGCCTTGTCACCCCATTGGTTGATTTGGTATCTTTAATTTTATATGTGATGTGTTTGGTAGTTGTCTTAACAAATTGGTGAAATTTTCTCATCCAACCTCTAACTTACTAAACAGACTGAGGCTCCTCTCCCTCAGTAATATGTTCTACATGAAATTGATGCAAATCTAACACAGTGCAGCCAGCTCACTTCTCCATCAGCTGAGTACCCAAGAGCCAGTAGTGTTTGTTACCAAGCCCGTTTTTGCCAATTTTACTTATTATTATATGGAAATATATGTCCTAAGAAATTTTCTGTGAAAACCGTTGAATGCTTTGTAAAGAATTGGTAAAATAGTCATTAGAAATTGCTTTTAAATTAAGTTTGGTAAAGACAAGTGTAAAAAAAAAAAAAAAAGCGGGGGCGGGGAGAAATATCCTAAGTATTTAGTAGCATTCTGGATATTTTCAGTAACTACCCAGGGTAAAAATGTTCAGCCAGGATTGCCCTATGTAAATTGGTGCACAGCTGATACTCTAATGTAAAGGGGAGAGGCTTCATCAGGCTGTGCATGTGGGAATGAAGGATATTTCAGTGGGGAAACTGCACAAGTAAAGACGCTAAGGAGGGCATGTGCTATGCCTGCCTGTATGAGAAAGTGAGACTTGGTTTGGTAGGTCACTGAAAGTCAATATAAATTATTGAATAATAGAAAAACATGTACTTCTGTTTAAACTTTTCACTAAAGTATAGTCTATTATGGAAAAAGACACAAATTCTAAGTGTAGAGCCTATGACTTTTCATCATGCAATCAGCACCCAGAATAAGAAACAGAACATTACTAGGATTCCCTCCTGACTTTGACCACCAACATCTCCCATAATGGAAGCCGCTCATTTTTTTTTCTACTTTATGTAAATTGAATTCTGCAGAATGCATCTTTTTGTGCCTGGCTTTTTTCACTCAATATCATTTTTCTGAGACTCATCCACGTTGTTGCATGTGGTTGTATTTCATTCATACTTGTTGCTCATGAGTATTGCGTAATATGATTATACAGCAATATATTTACCATTTTGCTCTTGGTGGGTATTTGGGTTACTTCAGGCTTTGGCTATTACAAAAAGTGCCAAATAAATGAAAGTTCTTGAATGTCTTTTATTAAACATATGCGCATTTCTGTTAGTGTGTACCTAGGGATATAGTTTCCAGGTCGTAGGCTATGAGTATGTGCAAAACTTTACTGATATGACAAATGGTTTTTCCTAAATGGTTGCATGAATTTATGTCTTCATCAGTAAGTTTTAGAGTTCCAGTCCCTTCACTTAAGCACCATCCCTTGGCGTTTTCCATTATCTTTATTTAGTCTTTCTTGTGGGGCGTGCAGTAGCAATTATTGTGGTTTTAAATGTTAATTTTTCTGATGATGAATGAAGTATATTTTCATAGGTTTACTGGCCATTTAAATAGTCTCCTTTAAGAAATGCCTGTTTAGGAGTTCGCGCCTTGGCGCAGCAGAAACAAATCCCACTAGGAACCATGAGGTTGCGGGTCCCATCCCTGACCTTGCTCAGTGGGTTAGGGATCCGGCATTGCTTGAGCCTTGGTGTGGGTCACAGATGTGGCTCGGATCTGGTGTGGCTGTGATGTAGGCTGGCAGCAACAGCTCTGATTAGATCCCTAGCCTGGGAACCTCCATTGGCCGAGGGTGCGGCCCTAAAAAAGACAAAAAGCCTGTTTAAATTTTCGTCCATTTCCTATTGAACATCTAAATTATTTTATTGATTTGAGGAATTCTCTTTAAAAACCTATTTTTTCAGTGGCCACACCTGCAGTATATACAAGTTCTTAGGCTGGGGATTGAATCTGAGCTGCAGCTGTGACCTATGCTGCAGCAGTGTAACCCCCTGGGCTGGGCCGGGCTGGGGATTGAACCCCCATTTCTGCACCAACTTGAGCCACTGTAGTTGGAATCTTAACCCACTGTACCACAGTGGGAACTACAAAACATTTTTATTTTGAAATAATTTCGAGTTTAGAGAAAGATTGCAAAAGTAGCATAGAAATCCCATATAATGTTCCTTCCTCTAATATTAGCTTCCTCTACTATTAATACCACATAGATATAATACAATAAATACAAAATTAACATGGGCCCAATACTATGAAGTAACTTACAGATTTCGTTAGGGTTACAGCAATAGTGGTTTTCAAATTGCACATTGTGACCCATTAGTGCAGTGATTCTTAACTTTGGCTATATATTGTTAACAGTTGGGATTTTTTTATATCAAAATTGTGTATATTTAAGGTGTACAATATGCTTTGATACACACATAGTGACTGCTGTAGTCAGTATAATTAACATACTTTCTTACATAATTATTTTGCATGTGTGTGCCTGTTGAGGGGCTCTGAAATCTACTTTCTTAGCAAATTTTCAGTGTTAGCTTACTAACTAGTCATCATGCTGTACATTAGGTCTCTAGATTTAGCCTACGTAATGGTAACTTTGTACCCCTGACCAACATCTCTGCATTTTTGTCGCCTGCTTGCCCCTGGTAACTGCTATTCTACTCTCTGTTTCTACATATTTGACTTTTTCAGATTCCACGTGTAAGTGAGATCATGAAGTTTTTTTCTTCCTGTGTCTGGCTTATTTCAGTGAGTGTAATGTTGAGGAATTCTTTATATACTCCGATTATGGGTCTTCATATGGGTCAGATATGTGTGTTGTGTATATAAGCCACCCCTTGACTTGCCTTTTCAACTCTCTTAATGCTTTTTGATGCAACCTTTGTTCTCAATTTTAAGGTAGCTCAATATATCACTTTTTTTCCTTTTGGGTTTCTATCTTCGAATCTTTCCCTGTCTCAAGTCCATGAACATATTCTCTTAGGTTTTCTTGTGTTTCTTCATTTCTAAAAGCACATTGAGGGAAAAACAGGGTTTTGGGAAGACAAGGTAGTATATACATGCAGTATGGCTAGTGGGAGAGGTTGGACACAGAAAGACTAGCCAGGAGTTCCCGTCGTGGCGCAGTGGTTAACGAATCCGACTAGGAACCATGAGGTTTCGGGTTCAGTCCCTGCCCTTGCTCAGTGGGTTAAGGATCCGGCGTTGCCGTGAGCTGTGGTGTAGGTTGCAGACGCGGCTCGGATCCCGCGTTGCTGTGGCTCTGGCGTAGGCCTGTGGCTATAGCTCCGATTAGACCCCTAGCCTGAGAACCTCCATATGCCACACGGGAGTGGCCCTAGAAATAGCAAAAAGACAAAAAAAAAAAAAAAAAAGACTAGCCAGAGGGCTGTCCCATCTGCCTAGATATCATCCCAGACTAGGAGCACAAAGATGTAAAGAGAAGAATAGAAATCAGAGCTCTGGTGAAGGTGCAGGGCAGATCTCCCTGCCTGAATGCTAGAGAATAACAGATACGAGGTCTACTGTAACTCGGAGACATGTTTAGGTGCTGGGAGAATGGAAACACTTCTGCATTTCAGGATCTAGCCTTCGCAGTAAGGTACTCTGATACTGCAGCCTTACTACTATGAAGATGATATTGAGTATTTGCCATGTGCAGAAAACAGAATAGACAGGAAATTTTAGAAAGTATAATCCCAGAACAAGAAGGGGGTTCTTGTTGTAGCTCAGTGGGTTAAGAACTTGACATAGTTTCTGTGAGGATGCAGGTTTAATTCCTGGCCTCACTCAGTAGGTTAAGGATCTGGCCTTGCTGCAAGCTGTGGTGTAGTTTGCAGATGCAGCTCAGATCTGGTGCTGCCATGGCTGTGGTGTGGACTGCTGCTGTAGCTCCCATTCAACCCCTAGCCCAGAAACTTCCATATGCCTTGGGTGTGGCCTTAAAAAGAAAACAAAAAAAAGGATTGGAAAAGGAAGTGTGCTAGGAGAAATCTTAGGTCGTGATCTGAGAAACAGGCAACAAGGAACTGGCCTGTGTGGTGGTGAGTGGGTAGGGCACTGCCTGGGATGGGCGAACCCCTTGACAGCTTTAATGTGTCCTCATCTGCCTTGCAGCTCGAGGCTGAGTCATGGAGGCCGTTTACCACAGGGAAGTCGACATGTGTTTAATGCCAAGAAGGGATGAATTTGCCAAGTTTACTTTTCCAAAGCAGTAAGAGTGCCTGAGTCCTTCTCTGGCCTCTCTCCCCTAAGATACAGACGTCACATTTAAATGGCTTGTGCCCTAGGCCCTCTTGTGACGTGGAATTCAAGACAGTCGTGTTATGAAGGAAAGATGTATGTAAACTTTGCAGAGAAGGGAGCCTGAAGTTTAGCTTTTTTGTTAGGACTTCATTTTCACTGCATTCTAGCTGAGGATGCGTTTCTATGATTTAAGTAAACAGGTTTCCCTATCAGAGTGGACTCTGAGGTAAAAGTACCCCTGTCCTTGACTAGGTCAGGATGTTGTGGCTGATTAAAAATCCCACAAATTTTGACTAGCTGTTGGGTTTTATTCAGAGGAAGTGAAGGGGTGAATCTAGCCTGAGATACACAGACTGTGATTTTTTTTTTTTTTCATAGCATAATATTGCTTCTAGTTCTCTCACTCCAGGAAGTGCTGATCTGCCTTTGTTTCTGGTTTGTCCTCATGGGGCTAGTGTGCAATTGGGCTGCTTCTGCGGAAGACTCTAGTCTCCCAGTAGAGCTTTATCTATGGTTCATTTATTTGCTTTGTGCATGTCTTAAACCTTCTTATCTGGGTTGTAACCTTCTGGAGAGCCAGCTCCTTGCCTTATTCTTTGCATTCCCTAAATATCCTAGCCTATTGCCTTACATGTAGAAAATACTTAAGAGTTTTGGGGAAAAAAAAAAAAAAAAAAGGAGTTGAATAGAACAGGGAAATGAGTGAGAGACCTAGTCAGAGAGTCTTGTGTAACACGGCCCAGACTTGTGTATCTATCCTTATCTCTGACCAGACTGTCACATAGCCTGTCCTTCAGCTGCAATGGACAGTTTGCTGTTACTCTTTTTGTTAAATTTATTTTGTTAAATTATAGTTGATTTACAATATTGTGCCAATTTCTGCTGTATAGCAAAGCAACTCAGTTATACTTGTATATATACACATTTTTTCTTTTATATTCTTTTCCATCATGGCTGATCCCAGGAGATTGGGTACTGTTTGCTGTGCTGCTATACAGTAGGAACTTACTGTTATCCATTCTAAATAAGATAGTTCGTATCTACTAACCCCAGACTCCCAGTCCATGCCACCCCTCCCCTTTCCCCCTTGGCAACTGCAAGTCTCTTCTCCATATCTTTTTTTTTTTTTTTGTCTTTTTGCCATTTCTTGGGCTGCTCCCGCGGCATATGGAGGTTCCAGACTAGGGGTCTAATCGGAGCTGTAGCTGCCAGCCTACGCCAGAGCCACAGCAACGCAGGATCCGAGCCGCGTCTGCAACCTACACCACAGCTCACGGCAACGCCGGATCGTTAACCCACTGAGCAAGGGCAGGGACCAAACCTGCAACCACATGGTTCCTAGTCCGATTTGTTAACCCACTGCGCCACTACGAGAACTCCCTCTCTTCTCCATATTTGTGAGTCTGTCTGTTTTGTAGATAGGTTCACTTTGCCATATTTTAGATTCCACACATAAGTGATATACGGTATTTGTTTCTCTTTCAGACTTAGTATGATCATCTCTAGGTCCATTCATGCTGCTGCTAATTGTCTCATTCTTTTTATGGCTGAGTAGTATTCCATTGTGTATGTGTACCACATCTTTCCAATCCGTTCATCTGTCTGTGAACATTTAGGTTGTTTCCATGTGTTGGCTATTGTGAATAGTGCTGCTATGAATATAAGGGTGCATATATCTTTGTGAATTAGTTTTCATCCAGATAGATGCCTAGGAGTGGGCTTGCTGGATCATATGGTAGTTCTAAATTTTTGGTTTTCTGAGGAACCTCCATATTATTTTCCACTGTGGTTGTACCAACTTCCATTCCCACCAGCAGTGTAGGAGGGTTCCCTTTCTTCATACCGTCTCCAGCATTTGTTGGTTATAAGAGTTACCAATGATGGCCATGCTGGTGTGAGGTGATAACTCATTGTAGTTTTGGCTTGGATTTCTCTAATATTTAGTGATGTCGAGCATCTTATGTGCCTATTGGCCATCTCTATGTATTCTTTGCAGAAATGTCTATTTAGATCTTGTCATTTTTCATTTGGGTTGTTTGCTTCTTTGTTATGTGGGTTGTTCATACACTTTGGAGATGAAGCCTTTGTCGGCTGCATGATTTGCAGATATTTTCTCCCAATCTTTAGGTTTTCTTTCCATTTTTTTTCTTACAGTTTGCTTTGCTGTGAAAAAGCTTGTGAGTTTGATTAGGTCTCACTGGCTTATTTTTGCTTTTATTTCTATTGCCTTGGGAAACTGACCTAAGAAAACTGTATGGCTTATATCAGAGAATGTTTTACCTATGTTCTCTTGCAGAAGTTTTAAGGTGTCATATCTTAAGACATTTGGAGTTTATTTTTGTGCATGGTGTGTTCTAATTTCATTGGTTTTCATGTAGCTGTCCAGTTTTCCCAGCACCTTGCCAAAGAGATTGTCTTTTTGCCATTTTATGTCCTTGCCACTTTTGTGGGAGATAAATTGACCATAGATGTGTGGGTTTATTTCTAGGCTCTCTATTCTGTTCCATTGATATATATGTCTGTTTTTTTTATGCCAGTACCATACTGTTTGGATCACTGTAACTTTGTTATTGTCTGAGGTCTAGTAGAGTTTTGTCTCCTGTTGTGTTGTCTGCGCCACTCCCCCCCCCCCCCCGCCAGTTTGTCTTGACAATTCTGGGTCTTTTACAGTTCCATATAAATTTTTGAAGTATTTTTTATATTTCTGTGAAATATGTCATGGGTAATTTGATAGGGATTGCATTAAAGCTGTAGATTGCTTTGAGTAGTGTGGCCATTTTATTAATGTTATCCAGTCTGGGAGCATATGAAATCTTTTCATTTCTTTGAATCCTCTGTAATTTCCTTGACTAATGTTTTATAGTTCTCAGGATACGTCTTTCACCTCCTTGCTCAAGTTTATTCCTAAATACTTTTTTTTTGTTGTGGTTTTATTTATTTTTTTGTCTTTTTTTTTTTTCTTAAGGGCCGCACCTGCAGCATATGGAGGTTCCCAGGCTAGGGGTCTAATTGGACCTGTAGCCACTGGCCTATGCCAGAGCCACAGCAATGCCAGATCCAAGCTGTGTCTGTGACCCACACCACAGCTCACAGCAACACCAGATCTTTAACCCACTGAGCGAGGCTAGGGATTGAACCCACAGCCTCATGGTTCCTAGTCAGATTTGTTAACCACTGCGCCATGACAGGAACTCCTTTTTTGGTGTGATTTTAAAAGGTATCTTTTTTTACATTCCTTTTTTGACATTTTACTGTTAGTATAAAGAAATGCAACTGATTTCTGAGTGTTAATCTTGTATCCTGCTACTTTGCTGAATTTGTTTATCAGCTCAAGTAGTTTCTATGCAGAGTCCTTAGGGTTTTCTATATATAGTATCATGTCATTTGTGTATAGTGACAATTTTAGCTCTTTTCTTCCTTTTTCTTTTCTTTTTTTTTTTTTTTTTTGTCTGATTGCTGTGGCTAGGGCTTCCAATACCATGTTGAATAAAGTGTTGAGAGATGGGAGTTCCCATCGTGGCGCAGTGGTTAACGAATCCGACTAGGAACCATGAGGTTTGGGGTTCAATCTCTGCCCTTGCTCAGTGGGTTAATGATTCAGCGTTGTCGTGAGCTGTGGTGTAGGTTGCAGACGCGGCTCGGATCCTGCGTTGCTGTGGCTCTGGCGTAGGCTGGCAGCTACAGCTCCGATTAGACCCCTGGCCTGGGAACCTCTATATGCCACGGGAGCGGCCCAAGAAATGGCAAAAAGACCAAAAAAAAAAAAAGTGTTGAGAGTGGGCATTCTTACCTTGTTCCAGATTTTAGTGGTAAGGCTTTCTGCTTTTTTTCACTGAGTATTGTATTGGCTGTGGGTTTGTCATAAATGGTTTTTATTAATGGTGAGATATGCTCTGTCTAAACCAAAACTTACCAGAGTTTTTATCATGAGTGGATATTGAATTTTTTCAAATGACTTTTCTGCATCTCTTGAGATGATAATTTGGTTTTTAACTTTTCTTTTGTTAATGTGGTGTATGACAATGATTTGTGAATGTTGAACCATCCTTCTGAACTTGGGATGTCTCCCACCTTGTGAATTTTTTTTTTTTCATGTTGGGTTTGGCTAAAATTTTGAGAATTTTTGCATCTATAGTCATCAAAGATATTGGCTTAAAATTTTCTTTTTTGGTGGTATCTTTGTCAGATTTTGGTATTGGGCTGATTGTGGCTTCATAAAATGTCTTTGGGAGTATTCCATCCTCTTCGGTTCTTTGGGAGACTTTGAGAAAGATGGGTATAAATTCTTTGTATGGTAGAATTTGCCTGTGAATCTATCTGGTCCTGGACTTTTGTTTGTAGGGAGAGTTTTAATTACATAATTTCACTTCTAATGATCAGTCTATTCAAATTAGCTATTTCTTCTTGATTCAGTTTTGGTGGGCTATATGTTTCTAGAAAGTTGTCCATTTCTTCTTGGTTGTCAAATTTGTTGTCTTATAATTGTTCATAGTATTCTCTTAGGCTTTTTGTATTTCTGCATTATTTCTGCAGTTGAGATCCCTCCCCTCCTTTTTTTTTTTTTTTTCTTTTTAGGGCTACACCCATGGCATATGGAGGTTCCCAGGCTAGGGGTTCAATGGTAATTGCAGCTGCTGGCCTACACCACAGCTATAGCAACGTCAGATCCGAGCCACATCTGTGACGTAAACCACAGCTGGTGGCAATGCGAGATCCTTAACCCACTGAGTGAGGCCAGGGATTGAACCTGCAACGTCATGGTTCCTAGTCAGATTCATTTCTGCTACACCATGACAGGAACTCCCAAGATTTCCCCTTTTTCACTTATTTTGTTATGTGGGTTCTCTCTCATTTCTTCTCAGCCTGGCCAGAGGTTTGTCAGTTTGTTTACCTTTTCAAAAAACCAGCTCTTGGTTTTATTAATTTTTTCTGTTGTTTTTGAATCTCTATTTCATTTGTTTCTTTGCTGTTCTTATTTTCTTCCTCTGTTGAATTTAGGTTTTGTTTGCTGTTCTTTTTCTAATTCTTTGAAGTGGCATGTTAGGTTGTTGATTTGAGATTTTTCTAGTTTCTTGAGGAAGGCCTATATGGCTATGGTCTTCCCTCAGAGAACTGTTTCTGTAGCATCCCACTGATTTTTGTATGTTTTCATTGTCACTTGTCTCGAGGGGTTTTTTAAATTTCCTTTTTGATTTCCTTGCTGACCATTGGTTTTTTAGTAGCATGTTTATTCTCTACGTAGTTGGTTTATTCTCATTTCTTTTCTCATGGTTGATTTCTAGTTTCATGCCATTGTGGTGAGAGAAGATGGTGAAATAATTTCTATACTCTTCTATTTGTTGAGGTTAGTTTTGTGCTCCCCAGTATGTGGTCAATGCTAGAGAATGTTCCATGTGCACTTGAAAAGAATACACTTTTTTTTTTTGGGGGGGGTGTAATGTCCTCAAAATATCAATTATGTCTAACTGTTCTATCGTGTTATTTAGGATCGTTATTGCTTTATTGACTTTCTGTCTAGAATATCTGTCCATTGATGTGATTTGGCTGTCGAAATATATTATTGTATTACCATCAGTTTTTCCTTTATCTGTTACTATATATGTTTTAAGTACTACTAAATTAGGTGCATATATGTTGATGAGTGTAATATTGTCTTTTTATCAGTAGTTCCTTTATCTATCTTTATGGCCTTTTTTTTTTTTTAATACAAAGTGAGTTTATTTAAAAGTGTTAAGGGAGGAAATTGCTCATAAAATAAAACCTACAAGATAATTAAGATTAAATCTAACAAAAGAGGAATACTGTTAGGCAAAAAAAATTGAGCCATGTAAAGATTTGAATAAAGCAGACATTTATCATTTTGATGAATAAAACATAAATCTTCAACTAACTCCAAGTGAATCTGTGTAAAGGGTCAGAAAACTATGACCTGGAGGCAAAATTCAGCTCATGGCCTGTATGGCCTATGTTTTGTTAAAGTCTGTTTTGTCTGATGCGAGTATTGTGATTTCTACTTTCTTTGCATTTTCATTTGCATGAAATATTTTTTCCATCACCTCACTTTCAGTCTCTGTGTGTCCTTTGCTCTAAATGGGTCTTTTTCAGGCACTATGTTTTAAGATTTTTTTTTTTAAATCCAGTCTGCCACTCTACCTTTTGACTGTAGCATTTAGTCCATTGACTTTTAAGGTAATTACTGATAGATATGTATGTATTGCCATTTTAAACCTTGTTTTCCAGTTGATTTCTGTTTCTTCTTTGTTCCTTTTTCTTATTGTGGTTTGATGATTTCCTTTTACTTTATGCTTGTGTCCTCTTCTTTTTTTTTTTTGTGAATCATTTGTTTGTTTTTGATCTGCGGTTGCCCTGTTTTTCAGGTATGTTAGCCCCTTCCTATATTTGCTTGCTTTAGACTGATGGTTATACAGACTCAAACACATTATTTATTTTTTGTCTTTTTGTCTTTTCAGGGTCACACCCATGACATATGGAGGTTCCAAGGATAGGGGTCCAATTGGAGCTGTAGCTAATCCTTAACCCACTGACCAAGGCCAGGGATGGGACTCGCAACCTCATGGTTCTTAGTTGGATTTGTTTCTGCTGTGCCACAATGGGAGCTCCTCAAATACATTCGTAAAAGTGTCCGCACTTTCTTACTCTCCTCCCTTCATTTTATGATTTTGATGTCCTTTTTTTTTTTTACATTTCATGTTTATCTTTTTGCCCTTGCTTGTTTATCATCACTTCTATAAGTAGTTTTTTTTTTTTTCTTTGAAATCTGTATACCAGCTTAAGTGATTACTTTCCAATTGTGAGTTCTTCCATTCTGTATCTTTTTACTTCTTTTCTACATAGAGGAGACCTTTCAATATTTCTTTTAAAATAGGTTTAGTATTGCTCTGCTTGTAGTTTAGTAGCATTGTGGTTTTTGCCCATCTAAGAAATTCTTTCTCTTCCTATTTTAAATGATAATTTTGCTGGGTAGAGTATTTTAGGTTGCAAATTTTTTCCTTTCAGAACTTTGAATATATCTTGCCATTCTCTTAATGGCCTGCAGCATTTCTATAAAGAAGGCAGTAATAGCCTATGGGGGTTCCCTTATAATTAACTCTTTGTTTTTCTCTTGCTGCCTTTAGATTCCTCTCTTTATCTTTTAACTTTTGCCATTTTTATTATAATAGTCTTGGTGTAGGTCTGTTTGGGATCATCTTGTTTGGGACCCTCTGTGCTTCCTTTATCTGGATATTTGTTCTCTAGATTTGGAAAGTTTTCAGCCATAGTTGCTTCAAGTGCATTGTCAATCCTCTTTTCTTGTTCTTCTCCTTCTGGGATCACTATTATGTGCAGATTGGTAAGTTTTATATTGTTCCATAGGTATCTTGCATTGCTTTCATTTTTTTCATTTAGCTTTCTGTCTGCTATATTGATTGGGTGATTTCCATTTTTATATCTTTTAAGTCACTTATTAATTCCTCTGCATTATTCATTCTTCTGTTCAGTGCCTTTTGCTCAGCTTTTGTCTGGCTCCTCCTTATACTTGCTACTTCCTTTTTTTATAGTAATATGCATTTGTATTGATAGCCTTTCTTAATTCCTTAGTATTTTCATTACCTCCCTTTTGAACTCAATGTCTGTTAGAATAGAGAGATCAGTTTCATTGATCCTTTAGGGGAATTTTCCTGTTCTTTTACCTGGGAATGTTCCTCTGCTTCTTCACTTTGCTTATATTTCTCTTATTTTGTGAATTTTGGAGAAACATTTCTCTCCTCTAATTTTGGAGGGCTATTTATATGTGGGAGCATCCCCGAGTAGCTTGTGTGGCTTTACTCTTTTTTTTTAAATGTGAGGGCTGCTTTTGTTTTAGATGTTTGCAGTCTCTTCCCTCAGTGCGTGCAGGCCATTATCTCCTTGATAGGGGGTGTGCAGGTGCACAGCCCAGGTTGTGTGCTTCTGAGGTGGTGGGGGAAACAGGTGGTGACTGGTTGTATGCCCTTGGCAGTGGCTACAACCTCCATAGAGGTGGGGGCACCAGGCTATGCCTGGTTGCAGGGCCCTTGGCCACAGTGGTGACCCCCAGGGTAGTTGGGGGCAGCAGGCAGCTCCTGGTCCTGGGGCCTTTGGCAGCAACAGTGGCGGTGGGTTGTGGGCCCTCAGGTGGTGGTGGGCAGCACACACTTTGGTGGAGGTGGGGATGGTGGATGGTGCCCAGTTGCAGGGCCTCCACTGCAGCAGCAACTCTTGGGGTAGTGGGGGTGGCAGGTGGTACCTGGTCATGGGACTCTAAGTGATGGGCTGTGCCCAATTCTGAAATCTGAGATAGTACAGCAGCTTGCTCCCAACCCTGTAGTCTGTGCAGGAGGTGCCCTGCTGCTTGAGAGCCTGTATCTGTGCAGAGAAAGAAGTTCCTACTGTGGTCCTGTCGCTCTCCTCTCACACACCCCAGCAGTGGTGCCTTGCTTCTCTGGCAGGCTTAGGCCTCCTCCCTTACTCCTTTGGCTGTGACAGACCACTCCCAAGTCCCCTCAGGCTTTTTGCAGACAGCCAACCCTAGTTCTCTACCCAGAACTGACCCCCAAAGCCCAAGCCTAGGTACCCAGCCCCTACCTGAGTGTCTCAGTCAGTGACACTGACTGTCTTCTGGCTCTGTCTCTGCTTTGCCCTACTGACACTGGCTGCTGTGCTTTTCTCTGAGGCTTTGAGGCTCCCCGTCTCTCTGGACTGATCTCCCTGCCAGTCAGGGGGCCTCCCAGTGTGCAAAATCCTTTCCTCTTTCACAGCTCTCTCCCAAGAGTACTGGTCCCATCCTGATTGGTTTTTTATCTCTGATTTTTTTTTTTCCCCCGACCCAGTTATATGGAGGTTTTCTTGGCCTGTTGGAACTCTGAGGTATTCTGCCAGTGTTCAGTAGATGTTAGTGAGAATTGTTCTATGTCTAGAACTTTTTTTGATGTATTTGTGAGAGAAGGTGAGCTATACATCCTATTCCTCTGCCATCTTTACTAAAAATCCAGTTTTTGGGAGTTCCCATTGTGGCACTGCAGAAACAAATCTGACTAGGAACCATGAGGTTGTGGGTTTGATCCCTGGCCTCTCTCAGTGGGCTGAGGATCCAGAGTTGCTTTGAGCTGTGGTATAGGCCACAGATGCGGCTTGGATCTGGCATTGCTGTGGTGTTGGCTGGCAACTGTAGCTCCGATTTGACCCCTAGCCTGGGACCCTCCATATGCTGCAGATGTGGCCCTAAAAAGACAAAAGACAAAAAAAAAGCAAAATCCAGTTTTCCATTTCTTGTACTTCTCTCAGGTATATACTTGTAAATTATACCTGACAATAGAGAGTTGGGAGAAAAAAATTTGAATTAGAAATCACCCTGAAAAGTCCAACTTCTGTTTGAAAAATAGAAGATGCCAAGGAGGTCAGTGAACCCCAAGTAAAAGAAATAGAAAACCATGTATCTCATCTCAGTGATTTGACACATCCCTGTTTCTTCAGCATGGACGACCTTTCCTTTCCAGGCAAAAGCCTCCAGCAGGCCCTTTACCAAAGACATCCAAATGGTTTATAAGACTAGGGAAAGGTATTCTTCATTATTATTTACTGAGAAATGCAAATTAAAATAATGAGATACTGCTGGACTTGTATAAAATGTCTGAAATTAAACTAACAATACTAAGTGATAGTGAGAGTGTGAAGTAAGTGAAACTCTAGTCCACTGCCTGTAAGTAAGTGGAAAAACTGGAAGTCTTTAATAGAGCTAAACACTCATATTCTGTGATAAAGTAGTGAATATATAGCCTAAAGAAATGAGTGCTTACGTCTATCCACAGACATTTATAAGAATGTTGGCAATAGTCAAAAACTGCAAACAACTCTAATATCTATCAGGGGTTAAATGGAGAAATTGTAGTGTATTCAGGCAATGGAATATTGCATGGCAATTAAAATGACTGTCACAATACAAATGATTTTTTTTTCCTCCCTTTTTTGGGCTGTATGTGCGGCATATGGAAGTTCCCAGCCTAGAGCTGGCCCACACTGCAGCCACAGCAATGCAGGATCTGAGCCTCTTCGACCTACACCACTGCTCATGGCCGTGTCAGATTCTTAACCCACTGAGCAGGGCCAGGGATCAAACCCGCATCCTCATGGGTACTAATTGGGTTTGTTACCTCTGAGCCACAACAGGAACTCCTGAATGAATCTTTCAGACATAACATTAAGTGGAAAAATCCAGAGGGGGGGGGGAAGTATGTATTACATGGTTACACATATGTGAATTTCAAAAATAGACCAAGTAATCTTTCATGATCAAAGGTCAGAGTAGTTGGCATGCAGGGCTAGGGGTATAACCTGGGAAGGGTGCAGGGGTAGCCCTGTGGCTTGCTGAAAATGCTCTGAATCTTGATCTAGGTGATGGTAACATGGGTGTTTACACAAGTACAATAATGAGCTGACACAATATACTTTGTTATATCTCAATAAAAAAGAATTAAAATGCAGATTTACTAAATAATTGTTATAAACATCACTAGAAAACAATATTAAGTATAGAAATTAGAAATAAGATATATTTTAAGAATAATTTTATTGCAAGATTATGGTTTTTAGACCAAGATTATATTGACATTATTTGGATGTCAACATGAGAAGTGGGTAAGTAAAAGCAAAATAAATCAGTTGTCTTAAGTATAAAGAGTAAAAAAAAATACTGTTCATTTAAACTGTTTTTATATGTAGGAAATATGAGAAGTAGGGGGGGAAAAAAAACTTGGGTAGCCCGATTTGGGTTTTCTCTGTTAAAATGCATACAACTTAAACATCAGCGTTTTTATTGTTAATTTCTATGTCAGCTAGTAACAAACACTAAATTTTTTTCTTCAACTTATGATCTTTGAATTTGGACCCCTCCTCTCTGGTTTCTCTTCCTTATGTGATGTCTTCCTCCAGCCTCTTGACCTCACTGCAGCATGAAATAATAAAGTAGCCTGGTGGACAGAGCGAGTCTGACCTCTGCTCTCGCACTTCTCCTCAGTTAGTTGCATTTCACGAAGTGGGGAGATGGGGATTATTACTTTACTTACAGAGCCTAAGGCAGGAAGGTTTTGAGAAATGTCTGAGAAATCAAGTTTCCTCCATTTCTTTGCCTTCAACCTACTTCTCGGGGGCCTCTCTGCATTAACTTAGGTGTGGAGCAGGCAACTTGCACATTCTTTAGGGTCCATGATGACCTGGCCTGCCGTGATCTTGGGTCAGTGGCCGCAGGCAGGAAAAGGGTCTCTAATAAAGCTGTACCTCTGCCTCGCCATTCCTTTCTGATTTCAAGTCTAGCTGGCTTGAACTAATGTTTTCTGTAGCCCCGTAGTCATCTGTGTCAAGACTCCTAAAACAGAAGCTTTGGAAGGGAGTATTGTTTAGTACTCAAAACACGAAAAGGGACACATGAAATCTTCAACTTTGCTGCATAACAAGGATTGCTATTATAAAGCTAAATGCAAATATAAAAAAAAGGTAGAGGGGGAACATAGAACAATTTCTGTAGTAAGATATGGCTTTTCAAGCTATATCATCTTGATATTATTGGGATGTGGAGTCAAGAGGTAAAATACATCCGTCGTCCTCTATAAAAAGATGCCCACCACCTGATTAAGGTAGGAAATACCATATTTTAGTGTCTTCCATTTATAATACCCTAAACCTGGAAGCAATTCTCTGTGAGGAAGCTTACCATTGAAGGAGATCAATTTGACTTACGAAAAGACAAAGAATAATTAAAAAAAAATTTTGTTGAAAAAAATACTGTTAAAACTCTAGAAGGAAGAGATTTCAGAGTAGATGTATCCTAGTAAGATTGGAATTGGTTCTAGAGATTCAGCCACTGTCAAGATGCTGTCTTTTTTTTTTTTTTCTGTCATCTCATCTATGTTTCTCTCTACTTGGTTTTATTGTATCTCTGTCTTGATATATAACACACGTGTGTGTGTGTGTGTATATATATATATACACACACACATATATGGGAGGGATGCTTTTATCCATTTGGTGGGAACATTGGAACCAACAACTCCAAGTTTGTGTCATTTTATTCCATGACTGAAGAATCAAAAGAGTTTCTCAGAATTACCACCGTGGTGCAATGGATTAATGATCTGGGGTTGTCTCTGTGGCAATGTGGGTTTGATGCCTGGCCCAGTGCAGTGGATTAAGGATCTGGCATTGCTGTAGCTGTGGCATAGATCACAGCTGCAGCTTGGATTTGATCCCCGGCCTGGGAATTTCCATATGCTCTGGGTAAGGCTGAAAAAGGAAAAAAAAGTCAAGTTTCTTTTTCTTTCTTTCAGTTTTGGCGAGTACAGTTCCAAGGGAAGATTCTCATTGAGAGAGTTTATATTGTATATCTCTGAATGTATGTGTGGCCACTATAGTCAGAAGGATGGGGTTCGATGTTTCACTTAGGACTTGGCCTTCAGTCAGGGTGGGAGGGCATGAGTTGGACTAAGATCGTAGTTGCTGCCTTCCATGCTTTACATGTGAAAGCTGTTTAGGATGGAAAAACATTTTTATGTCAAAATATTTTTCTCTTCAGTTCTCATAGGTGTTGTATTGATGTTTAATATTGCAAAGATTTCGGAGATTTCATTGATCATTTAAAAATTTTTTTTCCCACATAGGGACTGTAGGGAATATATTTCTCTGTAATTTAAAGAATTGCTAGGACATGGCATATAGTTGACTTAAAAGTTAGTTTTGGAGTTCCTATTGCAGCTCAGCAGGTTAAGAACCCTACTAGTATCCATGGGGATTTGGGTTTAATCCCTGGCCTCACTCAGTGGCCTAAGGATTTGCCCTTGCCGTGAGCTGTGGTGTAGGTCACAGACTCAACTTTGATCTGGTGTGGCTGTGGCTGTTGCCTGTAGCTGCAGCTCCAATTCGACCCCTAGTCTGGGAACTTCAATATGCTGCACCTTCAGCCCTAAAAAGCAAACAACAACAAAAAACAACAAAATTAAGTTGGTTAGTTTCTAGTGTATAGCAGAGTAAATCAGTTTTACATATACATATATCTACTTTCTTTTCCCATGTAGGTTATTGCAAACTATTGAGTAGATTTCCCTGTGCTATACGGTAGGTTTTTGTTAATTATCTATTTTATACAGTAGTGTGTGTGTGTGTATATATATATATATATATATATATATTTAAAGTAACTTATCTGATATGGAGTCAGTCCTTTCAGTTAATACATAATACATTTAAAAAAGTACCTCAAATTTTTCTTGGATTATTGCTTTGATTTTTGTTTCTACTTTTTCTTGTCTGTGAAAGTATACTCTCACTATTTTTCAAGAGAACAATCTAGTAAGGAACACTTATTCTACATTTATAAATAATTTTGTTCCTCCAGGTAACATAATAGCAACATTCTCGTTAAAGTCAGGAATAAAGTAAAGATGCCTGCTAATGCTACTTAAAATTCGTATTTTTTTCCAAGAAGTTCTAGCCAGTGTAATAATACATGAAATAATAAAACTATGACAAAAGAGATTAGGTATTCCTAATTGCTACAATACCTCTAATTTTTTTTTCCATTTTAAGAATTCCCCTAATATTCCTAAAACTTTCCTCTGATCATATCACTTTCTCACTCCCCAAATTTTCAATTGTTTCTCTTTGTCTAGAGCATCAGTTGCCAAACTTTTGTGATTATGCATGCCAATAGTAACTGAAATTTAGATCGTTCCTTAACATTATGCACTTATTCCATAATACACATATACATATGTATTTACATAATACCCTTATATATACTCATATCTACACTTATGACATGCACTCTAGTTAAATAACATTTTTACCATAACTTTAGAAGATTTAAATGAAGTTTCCCTATGAATCTTGAAAAGGACACTATTCTAGCTAAAGGTAATAGCACACTTCTTCAGCACTGCTAATGCCTGCAGATTCACTTTACTTTGTATGGAAGGTGGAATGTCTCATTTTTTTATTACTCAAGTGAATTTATCACATCTGTAGTTGTATAATGATCATAATCAGATTTCACAGGAGTTCCATCCCACAGCCCAACCACATCCCCTCACTCTCCAAACTGTCTCCTCCGGAGATGGTAAGTTTTTCAATATCTGTGAGTCAGCATCTGTTCTGCAAAGAAGTTCCGTCTGTCCTTTTTTCAGATTCCACATGTCAGTGAAAGCATTTGATGTTGGTGTCTCACTGTATGGCTGACTTCACTTGGCATGATAATTTCTAGGTCCATCCATGTTGCTAAAAATGCTGGTATTTTGTTCTTTTTAATGGCTGAGCGATATTCCATTGTGTATATGTACCACATCTTCTTGATCCACTCTTCTGTCAATGGACATTTAGGTTGTTGCCATGTTTTGGCTATTGTAAATAGTGCTGCAGTGAACATCGGAGTATGCGTGTCTTTGCAAGTCATGGTTTTCTCTGGATAGATGCCCAGGAGTGGGGTTGCTGGATCACATGGTAGTTCTATTTGTAGTTTTCTGAGGAATCTCCATACTGCTTTCCACAGTGGTTGCACCAATTTACATTCCCACCAACAATGTCATAGGATTCCTTTTTCTCCACACCCTCTGCAACACTTACTGTTTGTAGACTTTTGGATGATGGCCATTCTGGCTGGTGTAAGGTGGTACCTCATCGTGGTTTTGATTTGCATTTCTCTAATAATGAGTGATGTTGAACATCTTTTCATGTGTTTTTTGGCCATCTATATGTCTTCTTTGGAGAACTGTCTGTTTAGATCTTCTGCCCATTTTTTGATGGGGTTGTTTGTTTTCTTGGTATGGAGCTGCAGAAGTTGTTTATAAATTTTGGAGATTAATCCCTTGTCAGTCACTTCATTTGCAAATATGTTCTCCCATTCTGTGGGTTGTCTTTTTGTGTTGTTTAGGGTTTCCTTTGCTGTGCAGAAACTTTGAAGTTTGATTAGGTCCTGTTTATTTTTGTTTTTATTGTTATTACTCTAGGAGGTGGATCTGAGAAGATGTTGGTGTCATTTCTGTCAGAGTGTTTGACCTATGTTTTCCTCTAAGAGTTTTATAGTGTCTGGTCTTATATCTAGGTCTTTACTCCATTTTGAGTTTATTTTTGTGTATGGTGTTAGGGAGTGTTCTAATTTCATTCTTTTCCATGTGGCTGTCCAGTTTTCTCAGCACCACTTACTGAACAAGCCGTCCTTTCTCCATTGTATATCCTTGCCTCCTTTGTCATAGATGAGTTGGCTGTAGGTGCATGGGTTTAATTCTGGGCTTTCTATCCTGTTCCACTGATTTATATTTTTGTCTCTGTGCCAGTACCATGCGGTTTTGATGACTGTTGCTTTGTAGTATAGTCTGAAGTCTGGGAGCCTTATTCCTCCAGCTCCATTTTTCTTTCTCAGGATATCTTTGGCTATTCTGGGTCTTTTGTGCTTCCAAACAAATTTTAAAAAATTTTGTTCGAGTTCTGTGAAAAACGTCCTTGGTAATTTGATAGGGATTGCATTGAATCTGTATATTGCCTTAGGTAGTATAGTCATTTTGATAATATTAACTCTTCCCATCCACGGGCATGGTATATCTTTCCATCTATTTGTGTCATCTTTGATTTCTTTCATCAGTGTCTTATAGTTTTCAGAATACAGGTCTTTTGTCTCTTTAGGTAGGTTTACTCCTAGGTATTTTATTCTTTTGGATGCGATGGTAAACAGGATTGCTTCCCTGATTACTTTTTCTGCTCTTTCATTGTTGGTGCATAGAAATGCCGTTGATGTCTGTGTATTGATTTTGTATCCTGCGACTTTGCCTAATTCGTGGATGAGCTCTAGCAGTTTTCTGGCAGAGTCTTTAGGATTCTCTAAGTATAGTATCATGTCATCTGCAAATAGCGATAGTTTTACTTCTTCTTTCCAATTTGGATTCCTTTTATTTCTTTTACTTCTCTGATTGCCATGGCTAGGACTTCCAGAACTATGTAGAAGAGTAGTGGCGAGAGTGGACATCCTTGTCTTGTTCCTGATCTCAGCGGGAATTCTTTCAGCTTTTCACCATTGAGAATGATGTTTGCTGTGGGTTTGTCATATATGGCCTTTATCATGTTGAGGTAGGTTCCCGTTATGCCTGCTTTCTGAAGGGTTTTTATCAGAAATGGGTGTTGGATTTTGTCAAAGGCTTCTTCTGCATCTATTGAGAGGATCATATGGTTTTTATTCTTGAGTTTGTTAATGTGGTGTATCATACCGATGGATTTGTGGATATTGAAGAATCCTTGCATCCCTAGGATAAATCACACTTGATCATGATGTACAATCCTTTTAATGTATTGTTGGATGGGTTTGCTAGTAGTTTGTTGAGGGTTTTTGTATCAATGTTCAACAGTGAAATTGGCCTGTAGTTTTCTTTTTTTTGTGGTATCTTTGTCTGGTTTTGGTATCAGGGTGATAGTGGCCCCATAGAATGAGTTTGGGAGTATCCCTTCCTCTGCAATTTTTTGAAAAAGTTTCAGAATGATAGATATTAGCTCTTCTCTAAATGTTTGATAGAATTCGCCTGTGAAGCCATCTGGCCCTGGACTTTTGTTTGTTGGAAGTTTTTTAATCACAGTTTCAATTTCAGTTCTTGTGATTGGTCCATTCGTCTTTTCTGTTTCATCTTGGTTTAGTCTTGGAAGATTGTACTTTTCTAAGAATTTGTCCATTTCTTCTGGGTTTTCCATTTTATTGGCATATAGTTGCATATAGTATTCTCTTATGATCCTTTGTATTTCTGTGATGTCCGTTGTTACTTCTCCTTTTTCATTTCTAATTTTATTGATTTGAGTCCTCTCTCTTTGCTTGATAAGTCTGGCTAGGGGTTTCTCAATTTTGTTGATCTTTTCAAAGAACCAGCTTTTCGTTTCATTGATCTTCTCTGTGGTTTGTTTCTATTTCGTTGATTTCTGCTCTGATCTTTATGATTTCTTTCCTTCTACTAACTTTAGGTCTTGTCTGTTCTTCTCTCTCGAGCTGCTTTAGATGTAAAGTTAGCTTGTTTATTTGAGCTTTTTCTTGTTTCCTGAGGTGGGCTTGTATTGCTATAAACTTTCCTCTTAGAACGGCTTTTGCTGCATCCCATAGGAGTGTTGTATCTTCATTGTCATTTGCTGCCAGGTATTTTTTAATTTCCTCTTTGATTTCTACAGTGATCCATTGGTTGTTTAGTAGCATGTTGTTTAATCTTCACGTGTTTTTTTTTTTTTTTGCAGTTTTTTTCTTGTTGTTGATTGCTAGTCGTATAGCATTGTGGTTGGAAAAGATGCTTGATGTGATTTCAATTTTCTTAAAGTTACCAAGGTTGGACTTGTAGCCCAGGATGCAATCAGTCTTAGAGAATGTTCCATGTGCACTTGAGAAAAATGTGTATTCTCTTGCTTTTGGATGGAGTGTCCTATAAATATCTATTAAGTCCATCTGGTTTAATGCATCATTCAGGGCCTGTGTTTCCTTATTGATTTTCTGTCTGGTTGATCTGTCCATTGCTGTAAGTGGGCTGTTAAATCCCCCACTATTATTGTGTTATTGTCGATTTGTCCTTTTAAGGTTGTTAGCAGTCACCTATGTTGGGTGAGTAGATGTTTAAAATTGTTATATCTTCTTCTTGGATTGACCCTTTGATCACTATGTAATGTCCTTCTTTGTCCCTGAAAATATTCTTCATTTTAAAGTCTATTTTGTCTGATATGAGTATTGCTACTCCAGTTTTCTTTTGATTCCCGTTTGTATGAAATATTTTCTTTCATCCTCTCACTTTCAATTTGTATGTGTTGCTAGAAGTGAAGTGGGTCTCTTGAAGAGAGCATATATATGGGTCTTGTTTTTGTATACATCCAGCCAGTCTATATCTTTTGGTTGGGGCGTTTAGTCCATTAACATTTAAGGTAATTATTGATATGTATGTTCTTATTGCCATTTAATTAATTGCTTTGGATTTGTTTTTGTTGCTCTTTTTTCTTCTTCTCTTGTTCTTTTCTGCCTATTACAACAGTTCCTTTAGTATCTGTTGTAAGGTTGGTTTAGTGTTGCTGAATTCTCTCAGCTTTTGCTTATCTGTGAAGGTTTTGATTTCTCCTTCAAATCTTGAATGAAAGCCTTGCTGGGTAGAGTAATCTTGGTTGGAGGTTTTTTCCTTTCATCCCGTTAAGTATATCATGCCACTCCCTTCTGACCTGCAGAGTTTCTGCTGAAAAATCTGCCGATAACCTTATTGGGGTTCCCTTGTATGTTACTTGTTTCTTTTCCCCAGCCACTTTCAAGATTTCCTCTTTGTCTTTAACTTTGGTCAGTTTGATTAGTATGTGTCTCGGTGTATTCCTCCTTGGGTTTATTTTATATGGTACTCGTTGTGCTTCCTGGGTTTGAGTGAGTGACTCCTTTCCCATGTTAGGGAAGTGTTTGGCTATTATCTCTTGGAATATTTTTTCTGTCTCCTCTCTCTCTTCTCCTTCTGGCACCCCTATAATACGGATGTTGGTGCGTTTAACATTGTCCCAGAGTTTTCTGAGACTCCCTTCATTTGTTTTCAATCTTTTTTCTCTTTTCTGTTCCGCATCTGTAATTTCCACTAATCTGTCCTCCACCTCGCTTAGTCGTTCTTCTGCCTCCTGTATTCTACTGTTGGCTGCTTCTAGTGCATTTTTTATTTCTGTTACTGTATTTTGCATCTCTTCTTGTTTAAGTTTTATATCTTGTATCTCTTTGGTCAGTGTTTGCTGTAAGTTATCCATCTTTGCCTCCAGTTTATTCCCAATGCCTTGCATCATCTTCAGCATCAATGGTCTAAAGTCTTTTTCATGGAGGCTGAGAATCTCCTCATGGCTTAGCAGTTTTTCTGGGGTTTTTCCTTTCTCCCTCATCTGAGTTATAGTCCTCTGTCTTTTCATTTTTATAGGCTTTTGGTGTGGCGACCTTCTTATACATAATAGCATTGTAGCCTCTCTTACTTCTGGTGTCTGCCCGCCTTGTGACTGAAGTTGGTATGGGGGCTTGCTGTAGGCTTGCTGATAGGAGGGGCTGATGCCTGCCCCCTGGTAGGAGGAGTTGATTCTAATCCCTCTGGTGGGTGGGTCTTAGTCTCTGGATGGGATTAGGGGCAGCTGTGTGCCTGAGGGGTCTTTAGGTAGCCTGTTTACTGAGGGGTGGGGCTGTGATCCCACCTGATTGTTGTTTGCCCTGGGGCTTCTCAGCAGCTGACTGATGGGTAGGGCCAGATTTTCCCAAAGTGGCCACCTCCAGAGAAAGGCATTCTGCTGAATATTCCTGAGAGCTTTGGCTTCAATGTCCTTCCGTCACAACAAGCCACATTCACCCCTGTTTTCCCAGGATGTCCTCCAAGACAAATCAGGCTTGACCCAGATTCCTATGGAGACTTTGCTTTGCCCTGGGAACCAGTGCACATGAAAGTCTGTGTGTGCTTTTTAAGATTGGGGTCTCCATTTCCCCCAGTCCCATGGAGCTCCTGCGCATAAGTCCCACTGGCCTTCAATGCCAGATACTCCAGGGGCTCTTTCTCCCAGTGCCAGATCCCCACATGTGAGGGTTTGATGTGGGGCTCAGAACTCTGACTCCTGTAGGTGAGTTTCTGTGAACCAGTTAGTTTTCAGTCTGTGGAGCTTCCCACCCAGGAGGTATGGGGTTGTTTATATCACGAAATCACCCCTCCTACCTCTTGATGTGGCCTCCTCTTTTTCTTCTGGAGTAGGATATCTTTTTTAAGGTTTCTGGTCCATTTGGGTAAAGAATGCTCAGTCTTTTTTTTTTTTTTTTTGTCATTTTGCTGTTTCTTGGGCTGCTCCCATGGCATATGGAGGTTCCCAGGCTAGGGGTCAAATCGGAGCTGTAGCCTCCAGCCTATGCCAGAGCCACAGCAATGTGGGATCTGAGCCGCGTCTGCAACCTACGCCACAGCTCACAGCAACGCTGGATCGTTAATCCACTGAAGAATGCTCAGTCTTTAGTTGTGAATTTTGTTGTTTTTAGGAGAGAAGTTGAGCTCCAGTCCTTCTATTTCACCATCTTAATCCCGTATCTCGAATGTCGCATTTTTGGTGCAATGCTTTCATTCAGAAGTTCTCAGCTTGGTGTCATTGAGAAGTTGTTCATATTAGAACCTTTTCCTTTGTCCTGTGCCAACCTCTTGATCTTTCCTGACTGCTCTCTGCCTCCTTAAGCTCTTTTTACCTGATGGCCTTCCATATTACAGCTTTTCTAGAAATTCTTTAACTCTTGGATAAGCTAAAGTAAAGAAAGGTGCTCAGCTTTAGCATTCTTTCCAAAGAGGCAGGACTTTTAACTTGGTAGAATCCGATGATGCAGAGAGGGGTGCATGCATTTTGCAATGCAAGTAAGTCCCTGGAGAGTGATTCTGAGAGGGTTTAATCTTACTATTGTACTTTCATTTCCAGATCATGTATTCCAGCCCATTCCATGAGGCTATTTGGCTGTCCATCTGTACATGGCAACACAGTGGAGCCCACGGTCATATGTCCAGAGTTGCACCTCCTTGGCTGTAAAGCATTTCTCTTGGTCTGAAGCAATGTTGAGAGTCCTACGACACCAATAGATAAGACATTTGGATTGTGTGAAAGCAATGTGCATGGGAGCAGGGAAGAAAAACCCATTTTCTGAATAGGTAGGACCTTGGCTAGAGAAGAACTGCTCCTTTCAGGATGGAAATGATCTGACAGAATTGACCTAACAGTAGGTGAAGGCCTATTTTTAAGATAGTGCTACTCAAAATGAGATCCATCAGGCCTAATTGATCTACTAATCTGTGATAAGTAAAATACAGATAGTAAGGGTCTAGAAATTTTTTAAAAGTGATTTGACATATTGTTGCAGCAGTCAACCCTCTGATAGTTTTTCTAGTCATTTATTTTATTGTATTATAGAAAAGTATTTTCTTTAATACTTAGAAATTTAAAAACAAGCAAACCTGGTTGCTCACCACAGATGCGTAGAGAAGCACTGCCCTGGCACGCGGAACCACATTGAATGGTCAGAATCAGTCTCTGCAGCTGGCAGGTTATGCAGCAACAAAGAGGTGACCAGGCAGCACTCCATGTTTGTCACCATAGCCAGTCAGCTTGGGGGCCGTGACATCCACAGGAGGGGATGTCTCCCTGGGGACTGAGAACATTTTCTGGGGTGAATACTTTTGGCAGATTGTAACATGAGACCCGCAAACCTTCATGCTTTCTGTGCCCATTGCCATAGGTCCATTCAAAAATCTCTATCCAAGACCTGCTAGTCCCAAATTGTAGATTGATAAAGGCCTCTGGTTTTAATTTCTGGAATGTTGTAAATATTTTATTTGGAAAAATGGTCTTTGCAGATGTGATTAGACTAAGGTTCTGAGATTGGGAGATTATCTAGGCTTCTCTGGCTGGGTTTTAAATCACTTATGTCTTTATAAGAAAGAGGCAGAGGAAGATTGAACAAAAACTGAGAAGGCATCAGGAGACAGGATTGGAGTGATGGTGGCCACAAGCCAAGGAATGCCAGCAGCCATCAGAAGCTGGAAGAGGCAAGGGGGTTTTCCTTTCAAGCCTCCAATACCTTTCTTTCAAACCAGTGGTAGTGATTTCAGACTTCAGGCCTCCAGAACTCTAAGGGAATGAATGTCTGTAGCTTTAAGCCACAAAGTTTGTGGTACTTGGTTGAGTAGCCACAGGAAACAGATACACAAATATTCCAGTGGTGTCCCATTCAGCCAGTTCTGAAGTACTTGGCCATTTCTCAGGAGTTCAAGTACACATCTGTACCTCAGGCCGTCCTCCATATGAAGTGACCGGCCTTGATGACTGCTTTGAAGTTGTGACTTCCAGGAGAATTTTCCTTCACCACTGTCCTTAGTGTCATTCCTGGATGAGGTTGGAAAGTGTCAGCAGTCTATTTTTTTGCAAGCACCAAATAGGGGGTAGCCCCATTTTTAGGGGTGAGTCAAAGGACAAAGAGGGGAAGGGGCGTGAGAAGTCTATCCACTCATGTTGTTGAGTTGTGCTTTGTAGGTCTCTATAGGCCTGATGCACAATATCCGTTGCCCAAGAATTTCTCCTTACCCACCTGCTGTCATGATCAGCTGATCAGATAACACCCGGACTCTGATGGGCAGCTCTAATAACATAGCCACTTGGTATCCTGATATCATTCATTTACCCATGAGCTTCTTTTCAAACAGCTGCCACTTTCTGCTGCGGAAGACGTGGTTTCCCTGCACATTCATGGGTCTGTGCTCCAAGTGTCCTGGTGAGGTTTGCAGTCCTACACATTTTTATCCCTGTGCAGTACCTCTAGTACCATTGAACCTAGTCCTGAGTGGCAGCACAGATCGAACTAAGCTAGACCTGCAAGCAAAGCCTTACCTTAGTCTGAACTTTATTTGAAACTCCACTTAAAATCAAGTTCAATTTCATGGCTACATCTCCTGTCAATTCTGTTCTACAAAGGACAGCCACCACCGAGCTTCTCAAAGATGCCAGGAGATGTACCCCATCCCTGGTGCATTTTTTATCATCTTAGTGAGGAGTGTGTGTCCTGGATCCTCTGAGTTACGGGTTCGAAAATCTTCCATTGGAGTGCATTCTGTGCTAAGGTAGAAATAAGCAGAGGCATTCCAGCTGAGCCAGGAAAGAGAGCTGGAAAGCCTTTGACCCTCTGCATGTTATGATTGGAATGAGATGCGGAATTGTAAGTTGCATTGGAAGGCAAATGCTTTGGGTCAGCGCTGGAGCAGGAATCCAAACAGATGGTTAATACCATGTTATCTGAGTTGACTCAGGTGTAGTTTTGGTAATTGGTAATCTTGTGTATTTGGCTGCTATGGCGGAAAACCCAGAAAAGAACCAGTGGCACGAATCTCTGAAATCCTCCTGTTTCCTGAAGACAACAGCCTCATTTTCTCACCCATCATCTTTGAGGACTAGAAAGCTTAGTTGTGAGCTCCCAGACTAAGTGGGGGAAGCAGCCGGTCCTGAGCTGCATGGAGGACACTCTGCTTTGCCTCCAGCCTGCTCTGACTTCTTCTGCCTGGGCTCATCTTGCAACCTGGTCTTGGCACACCTGCTTCTCCACGGTTTGCAGTGTTCCCTGGGGTGAAGCCTGAATTCTGTCTTAGGGTTCCTAGAACAGTGTGAAAGAAGTCAGGAAGGCTACCTTATATATCCTCAGTATTTAATAAGCCATTCTATCCTCTGCCTCTCTGGGTTTGTTCTGAGAGAGAATGATGTTCTGCTGCCTAGCAAGGTGGGGAAAATAGTTATTCCTAAAACTGGTTGTCGGCATTGAGCATGCAGCTTAACTTTCAGTGGAACAATTTTCCTGACTTGGAATAATTAGCTTCTGGGACAAGGAAAGATAGCCAAATGCAAAATAATTAAGAAGGCAAGGTCTCTGAATTTCAATAACTCATGCTTCTTCTCCTCCTGCCCCTCCTTGACATGGATGCAAGGGCCAGGGCTGGAATCCTTTCCAACTGGAACAAGAACCTGTCTCCCTTCCGAGCCAAGGCAGAGTTAAATAAGCCATTGTGCCATGTGCTTATGGGTAATTAGGCATGAAAAGAATCTGCAGTCGGCTCCCTCCATTGTTCCCTGCAAGCTGTCCTTTTGCCATGTGCCCGAGCCCCTGGGTCTCAGTACTGGCACTACTACAGAGATAGGGATGTCGTCGTCATGGCAACTCTTCTCTGCTAAGCAACTTTATGGTCTAATATTATTAAGAGGGCAGGGGTCAAAAGCCAGCGAGGGACTTTGTCTCTGAAGCTCAGGATAACTGTGTCGGGGATGGGGCAGGATTGTGAGCTCATGGGAGAAGAGGGGGTCTCAGTAAGCCCCCGTTGCCCCTGCAAAGACCCCTTTGAGGCAGAGAGATGGCCAAACTGAAGTCAGTAAAATATAGCTGTGAAACGCCTAGTTTCTCATGTCTATCCATTTCTCCGTGGCTCGCTCTCCCTTCAGGTGCCTGGTATCCTGCTGCTCCCTCCTGGGAAAGGATCTGCTTTCAATAGTTTCCATCTGAATGTGAATTCTACTCACTCTTCACTCCTCTTTGTGTTTCTATTTCCAATCTTATTTCCAACTGTGAAACGAAAAGCATTGACCAGGAGGTGGTAGAAATTGTTGGGGAGAGAAAGCTCCCTTTTCCCCAAACCCTAAAGTTAAATAGTATATAATCCACCTTATCTTTCTGGTTTAACTTTTTACTACAGAAGATTTCAAAGACTGGCAAAAATGACGAGAATAGTATAATGGCTTCCATGTTCCCGTCTTCCCAGTGCCTTCTTGACAAACGTTCACCTCAATTGACAGGTAAATAGAGAGCAGAAAGGAGCCCTACCATTCCTTTCTTTTACCTCATCCTCAGCCAGGGAGGGCTGCTCAACAAGCTGGGGTAAACAGTTTCTTCAAGACAGACACAGAAGAGGAAGTGTTGGGCACTGCCCAGGCACCTTTAGGGTATCAGATCAGGTGTTGAATGTTAGTGCTTTCCTCTGCCCACCCTTAGCCAGTCACAAGGCCTGACAAGTCTGGAGCACCCACATAGGAAGCCATTCAGGGGCCAGAGGCGGCAGGCCTTTTAGCCACTCTGCTGTTACCCATATGATTGTTCTCTGTTTGCACAGGACCTGTTTATAAACTGTATCATCAAATTATCTGGACCAGCAGGTTGACTCTGAGTGTTGACCAAGAGAAGGGTCAAAAAAAAAAAAGAATGTTCTCCTCCTTTGAATAACACAGTTCATTTCCATATGGAGTGACGAAATGGATCTGCTGTTCTAATAGAAACAGGCTGCTGTTTATAGTAAAGGGCTGCTCCTTCTACATTGGTCTTCAAAATACCTAGATCTTCCTTCTGAATCAGCTTCTGGCCTTAATGGGAAGGGTGTAGGGCTGTGCAGGACATGAGAAGTTGTAAAGAGGTTATTCTCAACTCTGCTAATGAATTGGGTTTATGATGCTCCCAGGTTATATTAAAATTGGTATTACAGCAAAAAAAAAAAAAAAAAAACCCTCTGGTTTAAAAAAAAAAAAAAAAGGGTCATCATAGAGTTTTGTTTTGTTTTGTTTTTAGTAGTAGCAGTGGCTATTTTATTTTGTTTATTTTTTTACTCAATGAATTTTATTACATTCACAGTCATACAGTGATCATCACAACCCAGTTTTATAGGCTTTCCATCCCAAACCCCCAGTGGCACTCCCCACCTCCTCAACCTGTCTCTTTTGGAAAACATAAGTTTTTCAAAGTTTGTGAGTCAGCATCTGTTCTGCAGAGAAGTTCATGGTGTCTTTTTTTTAGATTGCACATGTAAATGATAGCATATGATGTTGGTGTCTCACTGTCTGACTGACTTAGCATAATTTCTAGGTTCATCCATGTTGCTGCAAATGCCATTATCTTTCCTTTTAATGGCTGAGTAATATTCCATTGTGTATATGTACCACATCTTCTTGATCCACTCTTCTGTCAGTGGCCATTTAGGTTGTTGCCATGTTTTGGCTATTGTAAATAGTGCTGCAGTGAACATCAGAGTATATGTGTCTTTGCAAGTCATGGTTTTCTCTGGATAGATGCCCAGGAGTAGGATTACTGGATCACATGGTAGTTCTATTTGCAGTTTTCTGAGGAATCTCCATACTGCTTTCCACAGTGGTTGCACCAATTTACATTCCCACCAACAATGTCATAGGATTCCTTTTTCTCCACACCCTCTGCAACACTTACTGTTTGTAGACTTTTACTGTTTGTAGACACCATTCTGGCTGGTGTAAGGTGGTACCTCATCGTGGTTTTGATTTGCATTTCTCTAATAATGAGTGATGTTGAACATCTTTTCATGTGTTTTTTGGCCATCTATATGTCTTCTTTGGAGAACTGTCTGTTTAGATCTTCTGCCCATTTTTTGATGGGGTTGTTTGTTTTCTTGGTATGGAGCTGCAGAAGTTGTTTATAAATTTTGGAGATTAATCCCTTGTCAGTCACTTCATTTGCAAATATGTTCTCCCATTCTGTGGGTTGTCTTTTTGTGTTGTTTAGGGTTTCCTTTGCTGTGCAGAAACTTTTCAGTTTAATTAAGCTTGATTTGTTTATTTTTGTTTTTATTATTACTCTAGGAGGTGGATCTGAGACGTTAATGCCGTGGTTTATGTCAGAGTGTTTGACCTATGTTTTCCTCTAAGAGTTTTATAATATCTGGTCTTTAGGTCTTTAATCCATTTCGAGTTTATTTTTGTGTATGGTGTTAGAGACTTTTTGTGTATGGTGTTAGAGACTGTTCTAATTTCATTCTTTTCCATGTGGCTGTCCAGTTTTCCCAGCACCACTTACTGAAGGGGCTATCTTTTTTACATTGTTTTTTCTTGCCTCCTGTGTCATAGATTAGTTGACTGTAGGTGCGTGGATTTAATTCTGTCCTGTTCTACTGATCTATATTTCTGTCTTTGGGCCAGTACCATATGGTTTTGATGACTGTTGCTTTGTAGTATAGTCTGAAGACAGGGAGCCTGAGTCCTCCAGCTCCATTTTTCCTTCTCAGGATATCTTTGGCTATTCCGGGTCTTTGGTGCTTCCAAACAAAATTAAAATATTTTGTTTGAGTTCTGTGAAAAACGTCCTTGGTGATTTGATTAGGGATTGCATTGACTCTGTATATTGCCTTAGGTAGTATAGTCATTTTGAAAATACTGATTCTTACAGTCCAAGAGCATTGTATGTCTTTCCATCTGTTTCTGTCATCTTCGATTTCTTTCATCAGTGTCTTAGAGTTTTCAAAGTATTTTATTCTTTTTGATGCAGTGGTAAATGGGATTGCTTCCCTAATTTCTCTTTCTGATCTTTCATTGTCAGTGTATAGAAATGCCATCGATTTCTGTGTATTAATTTTGTATTCTGCAACTTTGCCAAAATTCATTGAGCTCTAATAGTTTTCTGGTAGCATCCTTAGGATTTTTGAGGTATACTCTCATGTCAGAAGCTAACAGTGGGGCTCAGAACTCTCTCTCCTATAGGCGAGTCCCTGTGATACAGTTACTTCCCAGTCTGTAGGCTTCCCACCTGGTGGGTATGGGATTGCTTATATTGCGTCATCACCCCTCCTACCATCTTGATGCGGCCTCTTGTTTTCTGGAATAGGATATCTTTTTGAAAGTTTCCAGTCCATTTGGTTGAAGGTTGTTAGGCATTTGGTTGTAATTCTGTTGTTTTTATGAGAGAAGGTGAGCTCCAGTCCTTCTATTATGCCAACTTAATCCTGTCTGTCCTACCATAGAGTTCTGTAAGGTCTAAAGATACGAGTTAAGTTCACTTTCAGATAACAAATATGATTTCCTGTAGGGTAGACATAACAACTACCACCCCCAGTGCTTACTGCTGTCACTGACGTGGCCATTACTACCTAATATTTACCATTTCCGAAGTTCTCACTTGCCCATTATAGCTGGGATCATTTTTCTTTTCCAGGGGAACAAACGCATTAGAAGGTTTCCAGGTGAGATCTATTTATTATTCAGTTATTGGATATTAGTAAAACTCAGCCAGATGTAAAAGACAGTGATGGCAGAGTAAGTACAGAGCTTCAAAGCACCATGAGAGAGAGAAGGAAGTGATGGGTCAGTGGGATGGGGTAGGTATAGCACTGCTCAGTAAATTTCAGGCTGATTTTACTAAGGAGGAAATGTAAGCCATTGCTCCTATAATTTTTATGACTCACAATTAGTATTAACACTTCACATTTTCACTTTTTAATATGATGCCTAAAATTTGAATATAATTATCTAGCCTAAGAGATAAGTAGGTAGATGTTTACATCACTACTTAATAGATAAGGAAACTAAAACCCAAATAAAGTGACTTACAAAATTTTTTTTTTTGCTTTTTTTTTTTTTAGGGCCGCACCTGTGGCATATGGAAGTTCCCAGGCTAGGGCTTGAATCAGAGCTACCGCTGCTGGCCTACACCACAGCAATGCCAGGTCTGAGCCATGTCTGTGACCTACACCACAGCTTACGGCAATGCCAGATCCTTAACCCACTGAGCAAGGCCAGGGATCGAAGCCGCAACCTCATGGTTACTAGTTGGATTCATTTCCACTGTGCCACAGTGGGAACTCCATGACTTATGAAATAATTGAATGAGTTGGCCGAGCATTAGACTCCTCCCAATCTAGAATACTTAAGGAACAAATCAATAAGACCAATAGCTGGTCAAGTCAGTCAGAGTAGCTTATTAATATCTTTTCATCTCATCATATGGAACTCAAATGGCCTTTGAGTTTTACATAACCCTTTTTTCTGCCACTGCCTTACATTTTTACTTCACTTCACAGACAAGGCTCCTTTGAAAATAACCTAAGTTAGGCTCTATTGGTTGCAAAGAAGACACTCAAACAAATTTGAAGAAAAAAGGAATCTAATATATATGTGTTTGCATAGAAAACGAAAAGCCCTATGGAGCTGAAGGGGTTGTAGAGATGGGTGATTGCTTCTTCCTCTTGCGGTGGCCCCACTTCTCTCCATTACCAGATTCCATTTTTCTTTGTACCAGCGAATTACTTAGCTTTATTAGAACTCCGTCTTGCTGTCACTTTGGCCTGTGACTCATTATGGCTACTCTGGCCTCTAAAGGATAAGCTTTCTTCAGCTTTTCCTTAATTGCCAACTAATAAATTCTCGTGATATTTTCATAGTCCAAGTCTTAGGAGAGGAAATGTCATTGGCCCAGGATGTTGAGCGTGTAAGAGTAGCTGCCTTGGGACCAGATGTCCCTGCCTAGGCCAGTCAGCTGTGGCCTGTGTTGGGGTTCTTATAAGACAAAACATAATAGCTTAAGCCCACTCTTCTGGTGTGATTTATAGGAGAAAATGATGGAGAACTTGAGTGAGGGCAATAAAATTACTTTCTGACTCTCCTTTACTCTTCAGCATGGGTGACACTGGGGTGAGGCAAATGAAGCACCCAGGGTGTGACGTTTAATGCAGTACTCTCAGGTACTGATATTGTTCTTGTACAACTTTGAGGGTGAGCATGACATTAAATTTTGCCCTGGGTGCTTCACCTGTCTCTCTCAAGTCTTAATCCCTTCATCAGGAGGATGTGTTCCCGCCAAGGACACTAGTGGTCTCTGTGTTGTTAAATTGAATTAACAATTGTAGCCTTTTAAGGTTCCCTTTTTTTGGAGTTCCCTGATAGCTCAGTGGGTTAAGGATCTGATATTTTTGCTTCTGTGGTGTGGGTTAAATCCCTGGCCCAGGAATTTCTGCATGCCATGAGTGTGGCAGGAGAAAATCCTCCTTTTTGGCCTTGCTATGTGTTTGACACTCCTTCATTAAACTCTTCTCTGTATTTTCCTCTTCTATCTCCAGAAAATCTAAAACTCCTATACGGCTCCCCTTTTCAACCAGTCTTCACCAGTACAGCAGTTTGGCTGTACTGTGATTGTCTCTTAACACACTCCCTTAGGATGATTAATCTACTCACCATTTCCACCAGCACTGTATGCATATATTTGTACACAAATGTTTGTAGCAGTTTAATTTACAATCACCCCAAACTAGGAGCAGCCCAAATCCCCAGGTGATTGGATAAACCAACTGTGGTATTTCCGTACATTGGAATACTATTCACTAATGAAGAGGAACACTAATTAACATAACGTAGATAAATCTCAGAATAATTATGCAGAGAAAAGGAACCTAGGGTTTCTTGTTTCTTTCTTTCTTTCTTTTTTTTTAGAACATACTGAATAATTCCATTTGCAGAAATTTCTGAAAAATGAAAACTATAACAAAAAGCAGATCAGTGATGTCTTTCTTGGGGGAGGGGTAGGAGGGAAGAATTACTAAGGGACACAAGGAACTTTAGGAGGTAATGAATATGTTCCTTATTGTGGTGATGGTTTCATGGGTATATACATGAATCAAGACTCATCCAATTATGCACTTTAAATATGTGTGGGTAGTTGTTGACCAAAAAAGCGTGAGGTAATAAACAATACCTAAACATTTAAAAACAATGGATATTGGAAATTTTGAGAAGACATCTTCTAATTAGAAAAATCTACTTTAGGAGTTCCCGTCATGGCTCAGTGGTTAGTGAACCCCACTAGCATCCAAGAGGATGTGGGTTCAATCCCTGGCCTCGCTCAGTGGGTTAAGGATCTGGCATTGCCGTGAGCTGTGTTGTAGATCACAGACGCAGCTCGGATCCCATGTTGGCTGTGGCTGTGGTGTAAGCTGGTGGCTACAGCTCCGATTCGACCCCTAGCCTGGGAACCTCCATATACTGTGGGTGCAGCCTTAAAGAGACAAAAAAAAAAATTCTATTTTAGTTTACCAAAAATTTTTGATGTCACAGCTACCATATACTGATTTGATTTTTAAGTTTACATCTTCAAATTATATCTACCTCCTGATTGATTGGCTGTATCCCATTTGCCTTCCAAACCTCCACCTTGATGTCTTCCAAGAAGGTCAAACTCAGTATGTCCCAGAACACGTGTATACCTGTCCCACAAAAAACTTTGTCCATGTTCAGTATTACCCATGTCAGCAAATCCACTAGATCTGTCAGAACAGTCGACCATATTCTATCCATGACTCTCCCCATCACAGCCAACTGGTCATGAGGTTTTTTTGACTGTCTCCTCTTATATCTTGTCCCCTTCTTGTCTGTCTCTCCTGTTTTGCCTAACTCTCACCCTCATCCTCTTCGATTCCAGTTGTCCGCAAATTGGTCTTTGAGCCCAGCCTTTACTTTTTATAACAGTATAGTTGATTTACAATGTTGTGCCAATTTCTGCTAAACAGCAAAGTGACCCAGCCATACATATACATACATTCTTTTTCTTATATCATCCCCATCATGGTCTATCCGCAGACATTGGACACAGTTCCCTCTGCTATACAGAAGGACCTCATTGCCCCCCAGTTCTAAATGTAATAGTTTGCATCTGCTAACCTCAAACTCCTAGTCCATCTCATTCCCTCTCCTCTCCCTCTTGACAATCACAAGTCTGTTTTCCATGAGTCTGTTTTATTGTGCCTTATTTTATATTCCACATAGAATTGGTATCATACGGTATTTGTCTTTCTCTTTCTGACTCGCTTCACTTAGTATAACTCTAGTTGCATTCATGTTGCTGCAAATAAGCATGATTTCATTCTTTTACTGGCTGGATAGTATTCCATTGTGTATATGTACATACCACATCTTAAGTCATTCATTTGTCTATGGACATTTAGGTTGTTTCTATGTCTTGTCAATTGTGGATAGTGCTGCTATAAACTTATCAGTACACCTGTCTTTTTGAATTAGCTTTTGTCGAGGAGTGGGATTTCTGGATCATATGGTAGTTCTATATTTAGTTTTCTGAGAAACCTCCATACTGTTTCCCATAGTGGTTGTACCAGTGAGCCTTCGTCTTGTTCCAATCCATTCCCCACACTATAGCCAGAGTAATCCTGCAGAAATGAAATTCTGAGCATGTTCGTCCCCTGCTTAAGATTCTTATATAGCTTATCATCATCTAAAAGGATAAAGTCTGAAGTCTGAAAGCCTTCAGGATCCTTCATAACCTGGTCCCTTAATATCTCCAAATGTCATCTACCACCACACACATTCTCAAAGCCTTTGATAGCCTATCTTGGGGGGAAGATAGTTATACGATATGACTGTTCCATGGTGCTACACCTTTTACAAGCTGTTCCTTCTATTTTGTCTGAAAATTCCTTGTCCTTGAAGACCTACTTCAAGTGTCACTTACTAGGTAAGTTTCTCATGTAACTAGAGCTACCTAACCAGGGCTGAGTGCTACTTCTATACTATAGTGTGTTTGCACATCTATTCTCCAGAACTTATCCTACTAGTTTGCAATGATTTTTCACTTAAGAGACTTTAAGTTCTTTTCAAACCAGCAATTTGCTTTAGTCATCTTTGTGGCCTTGGTGCCTAATTGTCTGACAGAGCTAGTGCTCAGTCAGCAATATATAAATATTTGGAGATGCTTCTCCCTTTCTGGGCTCAGAGAGTATAGATAAATTAATAGTGTTTTCTGGTTTCCAAAGCGTTTTCAAGAGCTGCATGTTGACTGGGCCATTTCTGCATTGGGTGGTTTGGGTCATGGTTTCCCCCAGGGATGGTGGCTGGGAGGGGACTGAAGGCCCTCTTCCTTGCCCTCCCCACCCCGGAGTATCTTTGACAGTGGCATCACTCAGCTCTCCATTCCATTGCTTAGGGGGAGCTGCACTCTCTCCTCTGGAGACGTCCAGTATGTCTCTGCTCTTCTTCTCTATTCTCTTAAGAAAGAGCCTCTCTGTTCTTAGGAAATAATCTGTTAATTCACCCATCGTTGAATGACTCTGGGTGCTCAAATTATACCTTCCTTTGAAAGCCCCCAAGTCACAGCAGAGGGGCTGCTGCCAGTCAGTACCTTCAAAAGACCCTCTTGTAGAGTTCCAGTTGTGGCTCAGCAGGTTAAGGACCTCATGTTGTCTCCGTGAGGATGGAGGTTTGATCCCTGGACTCCTTCAGTGGGTTTAGAATCCAACATTGGCACAAGCTGCAGTGTGGGTGGCAGGTGCAACTCAGATCCCCCATTGCTGTGACTGTGGTGTAGGCCAGCAGCCGTAGCTCCGATTTGACCCCTAGCCTGGGAACTTCCATATGCCACACATGTGGCCCTAAAAAGAGGGAAAAAAAGCCCACTGTATCTCCCATCCCTCAATTTCCTTCCTCAGCACTGTGTCACTTTATTTCCTAAATTGAAAAAACATAAAATAACATTAAAACATTCAATAGTCAATCTATTAAATCTTACTAGGGTCTTGCCACTAATTAGTTTGTTGCATTACCTTACTTAGCAAAGCTCAGAGAATAACCGTCTGACCAGGAGTTAGGGAGGGCCTTAGGGGGAGAGCCTGGGAATAGGGGACAGACACGGGAGAGCATGGGGGTCGTGGATAACTGGGGAGCAGAGGAGGTAGTTGGCTAATAAGGGGTGGCGAAAGGGGAGTGGAGGGAATGAAAAGTAGAGAGAGGCTATGTTTGGTGATTCATTCAACACCTGTATTGAATTTTACTGTAGGCCAGTCACCAGGGTTGATTAAAAAAAATAAAAAGGTAATGATTTTGCATTGAAGAAACTCATTATCTTGTGGGAAAATTAGATACTGAAAGTTACAGGGAAATATTGTAAGTGTAATGGCAGAGGGTAAATATAATGTGCTCTTGGAGCAAGAGAAAGGAAAAACTAAGTCGGTTGGGGAAGACAGGTCGGCAAAGTTGGGGGAGCTGCAGAGAAAAGGGAATATTTGATTTCTGTCTGAGTGGGTAAATATATCTGAGGAAGAGGAGGAAGAATGTCCTAGGGAGGAAGAGGTGGCAAAAGCATTCATTGAACAAATATTTATTGGGCACCTACTATGTGCCAAGTGCTTTTCCAGTTGCTTGGGACGGGGGTGGGGTGGGGTGGGGGCATCTGTCAGTGGACAGACAGGCAAGACTCCATGTATATGCAGTTTACATTCTAGTTGGGGAGACAGAAAATAAATAAGGTGAATAAAATATATGGTAAGTTAGGGAAGTCCCATTGTGCCTCATCAGGTTAAGGACCTGATGTTGTCTCTGTGAAGATGTGGGTTCAATCCCTGGTCTCGCTCGCTGAGTTAAGGATCCAGCATTGCTGTGGCTGTGGCTTTCAGCTCCTGGCCCGGGAACTTCCCTATGCTGCAGGTGTGGCCGTAAAAAGAAAAAAAGTGTGTGTGTATATGTATATATATGTTACATATAAGTAGCAAAGAGAAAGAATGAAGCAGGCATGAGAAGTATGAGATGTTAGGAAGGGGGTTGATATTTTAGATGAGGGACCAGGAAAGTCTTGCTGGGAAGGTAGCCTGTGAGTGACAGTCTGAAGGAAGTAAGGGAACTGATCATATGAAAATCAGAGGTGAGAATGCTTTCCGCAGAGGACACAGAGCAAAGGCCCGAGCCTGGGACAGGTGAGGAGTCTGAAGGACCCGAAGGAGGTCAGAATGACAAGAATGGAAAGGTTAGTTGGAGGCCCGCGGAAGTGAGATCAGGGAGGTGAGGAGCAGACAGATGATGTGGGGCTTTGTGGGTCACAGTAAGGACTCTGGCATTTACTGTGAGCAGATGGAGAGCCATTAGAGGAGTCTGAGCAGAGAAATGTCTGACTCAGGTTTTAACAGCACCACTCTGGCTGTTACGTTGAGAAATGACTGCAGGGAGTCAAGGGCAGAAACAGAAGGACTATTTAGGAGGCTCTTTTGACAATCCAGGTGAGAGATGATCCTGACTCGAACCGGAGTAGTGGTGGGTGGGGGTGGCGAAATGTCAAATTTTAAATTTATTGCGAAATTGAACTGCAGAAATTCATCATACTTTGGACATGAAGTTCAAGAAAAGGAAGATTCAACAAGAGCTCAAATCTCTAAGCTCTGGTAAGTTCCTGTAAATTGAGGAAAGTAAGGAACTGGTTTTGGAAAAATGATAGGAGCTCAGTTCGGGGGCATGTTCAGTTGTGATGCCTCTTAACATCCAGGTGGTGATATTAAACAGGAAGCTTTGGTTATATGCAGAGAAATCCAGGATTCAGGCTGAAGGTAAAATATGGTGAGTCTTCATTGCTAGGTCAAGTTCATCCTGACAATATAAATGGCATTTAAAGTCATGAATCTAGATGAGGTTATATAGGGACTAAGTATAAAGAGTAAGAAGACATTCTAGAGTTGAGCTTTTGGGGAATTTAACATTGAAAAGTCAGAACGATGAGGACAAATCAAGGAAAGCAAATAAATCAGAGCGGCCAGAAATGAAGAAGGAAAACAAAGATAATATGTTGTCCTGGAAGCCAAGAATGTGAAGTGTTTTGAGGAGAGTTTTCACTTACGTCAAGAGCGACTGATAGGTAAACAAAGATGAAGACTGAGAAATGACCTTTGGATGTAGCAATGCAGAGGTCTTTGGTCATCATGAAGAGCCCTTCCAGTGGAGGGATGGGAACAAAAACTTATTTGGAGTGTGTTTAAGAAAGAATGGGAGCACATATAAATGATAGATACTCAGCATCATTAGCCATCAGGGAAATGCATCAAAACCACAATGAGATACCACTTTTCACCCACCAGGATGGCTGTAATAAAAGTGACAGATAATAACATGAATTGGCAAGGAAAGGATTTAGAGATGTTGGAACCTTCACACACTGCTCTTGTGAATGTAAAAGGGTACTGCTACTTTGGAAAAGAGCCTGGAAGTTCCTCCAGAAGTTAAACATAGTTACCCTGTAACTCAATAAATCCATTCCTAGAATATCCTCAAGAGAAATAAAGACATCTCCACAAAAATATGTGCATGAATGTTCATAGCAGCCTTATTCATAATAGCTGAAAAATGGCAATGACCCAAATGTCCATTAACTGATGAATGCAGAGGGATACTTTTGGGAATTAAAAGGAGGGAATCACTGATACATGATAGAGCATGGATGAACCTTGAAAACATGAGGGTAAAGTGAAAGAATCTTGTCACAAAAGAGTACATACTGGTTTTTGTGTATATGAAAGGTTCAGAATAGTCAAATCTATGGAGATAAAAAATAGACTTGTCATTGCCTGGATCTGTGGTCAGGAAATAGGGATGGTTAGGGAATGACCCGCTGATTGGTAGGTTTCTTTTGGGGGATTGTGCTAAAGGTTGTGCAACTCTGAACACAAAAGCTGTTCAATTGTATATGTTGAATGAATTTTATGATACATGAATTGTATTTCGGTAAAGACTTTAAAAAAGAAGAATGGGAAGATACATATTAGGAAGAGTTAGTAGAACATTCCTTCAGAAAGTCATACTGTGAGGAAAGGAGGAAAATAAAATGAAAAGTAAAACTGGATTAAGAAAGGTTAAGATCAGAGAAATGTCACCATGTTTTATGATGTTGCAGTTGACCTAGTGGAAAGGAAAGATTTGATGATACAGGAAAGAGAGAAGCTTTGGTGGACCAAGAGAAAATAAAGATTTAGTGCATAGGTGGAAGGAGTATGGTGAGCTCATTCAAAATGATGACAGAAAAAGTGGAATATATTCGCTCTGACTTTAGTAGGTAGGGAGATACGGGGTTGGAGATGATTTGTGTTGAGGAAGTTTACTGAGTGTGCTCAGAGGCAACATCTGTGAGGAGGGAAGGGGAGAAGGAGGACGGGGCAGAGGGGAGGTTGAATGCCAATGCAGTTGGCAACAGAATCTCAGGCAATTCAGTGGGGAGCTGTGGAGCTGGGATGGCCTTCACAGTTGTCGCAAATTAAGGCAGGAGGTGGTGGACATTTGTGCCCCTTGGTAGATACTTAGTTACAGGATCCCCCTGGGAAGAGGCCCTGCCTTGGTCAAGGACCCTTCCTTTGGGTGAAGGGAATTCCTCAAGAGGGACTTAGTTGTGAGATGAAAGCAATCAGTACTCCTGAGAGCTGAGATGACGAGTGCCTTGGTGAGGTGCACATGTCACCTCCCCTTAATTTGGCAACTACTGGATGATTCCAGGTCCCCATTATGTAGAATGCCTGGGTCTGAGAACCAAGTGGACCTGCTAAGGGGAGGCGACACGTGCATGATCACACAGTCCACCCGTGCTTGTTTATGTACTTCAGTTTACCCCTTCTAGGAAGAACTCCTCTAGATTTCTCATGAGTCTCTTTTCCCAGGCAGACTTACAAGGTTAGTGGGACTAATCCCACCTTTGTAACTGGTTTAGAGACTGTCACTAATGTTCATCATCTCTATTCTTTCCTCATAGTAGTATCTCTTCTCCCTTGGCCCAGCACCTCTGCTTATCTAGATGGCTTACCTAGTTTTCATATATGAGGTGTCTGAGCCTCTGGTGACTCTTGGGGTTTGGCAGTTGCAGTTGTCCATTTACCATCAAAATTGGGCAGGGAAGTACCAAGAGAGGCCAGATTGGATTACCTAGTTGCCAAACACAGTTTTCACTTCTACTTCCTTCCTTACTCTGATAAGGGTCAATTTCTTCTGCAAGTATGGTGACACCTTTCTTCAACTGCTGGTGCTTTGGTACCAGGAGTTCAAAGTGACCAGGCGACAGGCATAGTTTAAAGTTTAATGGCAACACAGTATGTTTGTTGCTTGATTTCCATTTTGGGAATGAGGAGCTCTAAATCTGTGGGGCACAGGTGTGGGGACAGGCCGTGGGTATCCTCAAGAGGGTCATTGGGAATGCCTGGAAGCAGGTCCACTTGGTTCCCAGACCCAGGCATTCTACATAATGGGGACCTGGAATCATACAGTAGTTGCCGAATTAAGGTATACACTGTGTCCTGGAGGATAGCACCTTATCCTTTCAGGGTATCGTCTCCAAGCTGGTGTCTTAGCTTTACTTTTGAAAGGTCATTCTACTGTTGAGTCAGTTTTATGGATTGGGGTTGTGTAGTGTATGACGCAACTAGTAGATCTTATGCTCATATGTCCTTTGCCACACCTACTTTTACGTAAAGTTTCTTGGTACAGTCACTGTTACGTGGCATTTTGCACTGGTGGATCAAACATTCTGAGTGCTCTTGGATAGTAGTGCTGGTGAAGGCCTTTTTGGTAGGAAAGGCAAAGCCATATTGGGTTTGGGTTTTCTGTGAAAATGGGTTGCTGCTCCTTCCTGCATGAAAGAGAGTCAATGTGATAAACTTGCCACCATTTTTGGTCTCCTCTAGTGGCAGGGCCTCACCAGGAGCTGGCTCTTTGTCTCTGCAGATTGGCGTTTGGTAGCATCAGTAGCTGGATTGGCATTGTGGAGTGGTATTCTATGCTATTGTGTCCATGAATTGTCTCTATCCCTGTCACCATGTATATAATAATCCTATTATGTTGGCCCTGGGGTGACTAATAACAGTGGCTGGGTAAGTCATTTAGCTGGCTGTGTTTATTCCATGGTGGGTGCTCTCTTGTGGGCATAGCCAGCAGTAAAGATTTCCATACTTCGTGGTTATTCCTGTGCTTCCATTCACATGTCACTTCCCCGACCTACAGTCTGCAATCTTCCAAACTACCTAAGCCCTGACCATCAAGCCAAGTTCATCATCATGAGTCCATGTATGTTTTTGCCTCAGGCTACGTCTTTCTCTACACAAAATAGATGAACACGTTGTTCACCGGAAGCCTGTCTACTGGGAGAACTTCTTCTCACCACTGTGACTTGGGGTCACCTTTGAGTAAGGCTGTGACACAATAGAATCCTTTATTTGTCTTGCAGCTACGTACTGAAACAACAGAGCCATGAACCAAACAGACTTTTTCGTCACTTGCCAGAATGATCCTCCACCCCATGCAGTCATTGGTGTGAGCTTAGAGACAGACATTGGTGTCATTGTGGTGGAAAACGTGGGGGTGGGGGCTCTCGGCTCATGCAGCTCCTACCTGCCTTCAGTACTGCTTGTGTCTGATCCTGGTGAACCACTTCCATCTTACAGTGAATTGCCTTTGGGCCCTCCTGATCTTACAAAATACGGATCTTTCCTGGAGTTCCTGCTTTGGCACAGTGGGTTAAGAATATGACTGCAGTGGCTTGGGCCGCTGTGGAGGTGGGCGTTCGATCCCCAGCCCAAGCTCAGTGGGTTAAAGGTTCCAGCATTGCTGCAGCAGATTCAGTTCCTGGTCCAGGAACTTTCATGTGCCCAGGATGTAGATAAGATATATGTGTGCGTGTGTATTTATATTTTCATTCCTTACAGATGGTTGATCAGATCTAGCCCATAATGGGTAGTTCTGGTCACATGATCACTTCATGATCAGTGGTCAAATTCTCCATCTCTACCAGGATTCAGTAGCAGTGCAAGAAGCATTATGTCAAAGAAATTATAGCTGTTAAAGCATGGCCTTGCTCCAGATCCCTAAGAGTTTGTGTTGTGATTCTTCTGTCAAAGCTTACTGTGGAATCTGTGTATGTTTTTTTCTTATGATAAAAACATCTAGTATCATGGGCTGTGCTGGGCCATATGGCTTTTCCATGACTCCTGTTCTAGGCCTTACTTGAAGCTAGAAGCACATTGGCCGGATAATTGAATGTCTGAATACCATGTGTGTAAGGCTGTGTATCCAGCAGCAATCCCATATCTGGAAAAGTAGCTGAAACCAGGGTTACTATTTGGTCAGATTGGCTGTGTATCACCGCCATCCATCACAATCCATCTGGTTTTTGTAGCAGTCAGAGTGGTGAACTAAATGGGACGTGATGGAGAACATCACCCCTGCCTTCTTTTGGATCTGAGAGAGAGTTATCTCTGCCTTTGCCCTCTGGGCTCAAATATTGTTTTGATTTACAATCTTAGCCAGAGGGATAAGGTTTAGAGGATTCCTCTTGGGTTTTCTCAGTTTATAAGTCTTATTCCACAGTCCAAGGAAACTTGTGAATCCTGCCAGTTCTCAAGTATGTGCATTCTGATTGTGCATGTGGGTATCAGAGACACCACCACTGGATGGGTCGGGGAAGAAGTGGAGCCGCTCTAATTTGGACCCGGGACAAGACTCCATATATTACCTGGTTCCCAAAGTCCCCACTGGAACAGGGTGGCGGTGAAGATCTCTGATCTCAGTGTGTCCTCAAAATACCTAGTCATTCCCCCTTTCTTAATAAATGTCTTTCTTTCACTTTGCCTTTTCTAGAAGGATGGGGAAAATTATATTCACATAAACGTGCTGTGTTCCTTACATTTTCTTCAGGGAAACTCAGCCTCTCTTTCAAGCAGTGGGTTCTGTAGCTGATCCAGAAACTGCTCAAAGGATTTTAGTGGAGTGGCTACCTTTGGTTTCCTATCATCCATGCTTGATTTCTTTTGGTTCTGGGAATTAAGCAACTTCCTTGTTGGCTACCATCTTTTCCTTTGGGATTAATAAGAACCATCTTTTATTAATCATCTCCATGGCAGTCCTGCGGGAGGCACATATTTTTTTGCCAAGCCAAAACCTAAAAAAGGGCATAAATGTCCTTAAAAAAGGCATAAGTGCCAGCCTTTAATAGGGAGGAGTGGGCCACTGCTGCAGATCCAAGAGGTCCAGGGAATCTGCGAGAGTCTAGATTTTTAGGTACGTTGATGTAGGTGTCCCCGTCTCAGGGTTTCATCCCTCCTAATCAGGATCCTAATCTTGGAATAACAGCTTCCCAGACACTGAGAATTCAGCCCCCACCAGAATTCTGGTACACCTATAATTCAGTGGCCCTGGTCCTTAGCTTTCTGATTCTTCAGCTGCAGAAGAGAAAGTCTCATTTTTTTGGTTTTTATTTTTGTCCGTCCCTACAGCATGTTCTAGGGCCAGAGGTTGAACCCCAGCCATAGCTGTGACAGCTCAGATCCTTAACCTGCTGAGGCACCAGGGAGCTCTTGAGAAAGTTAATTAAATGCTGCTAAAGGAGTTCCTGTCATGGCTCAGCAGAAAGGAGTCTGACTAGCATCCATGAGGATGCAGGTGAGGGTTAGGCCTCACTTAGTGGGTTAAGGATCTAGTGTAGCTAAAAGCTGTGGTGTAGGTCGCAGATGCAGCTCAGATCTCGCGTTGCTATGGCTATGGTGTAGGCCGGCAGGTGCAGCTCCAATTCGACCCCTAGCCTGGGAACTGCCATATGCAGCTGGTTTCGGCCCTTAAAAGACCAAAAAACAAGAAAAAACCTACTAGAGAGGCCTACTGGCCTTCACACTTAACCTTTAATTGATGATTAATCACCCACAGCCTTTCATTATCATTCTTAAGTGCATCTGTAGTCCCCAACAACAGGTCTTCAGCTTCCTAGTCTGTTTTTCAGATATCCTTGCTAGTGCATCTCATGAGACCAGTGTCACATCCAGTTTACCACTGGTGGAAATTTTAACAGTTGTAGCATGACAGCAGGCTAGGCGCTGAGGGAGCTCTGATTGCCAACTAGCTGGTGGCTGATCAGGCTCCAAGTATTTAGAGTCTGCTTTGAAGAGCTCATGGTGCCACCTGTCTTGGGTCAGGATTTCTTGAAACATACTCTGAGGTAGAGACTTGCACGTACGAAGCTTTTGGGAATGCTCTTGGGAGAAATAGCTGTCAGAGGGAGGGTAGCAGGAGTGGGTAGAGGGGAGGTGGACCTCAGTGGTGCTCATGCAGTGGAGCTGGCAACATTGTTCCAAATGAAGTCAAAAGGCCTGGCTTCTGGACCCCCTCAGGGACCAGTCCATAAATGTGGATGTTTCAAGGGGAGGGGCCGTGACCTTGGTGAGGAGGCTTTCATTGGCTGCGTACAGTTTGGAGAGGATAAAGGATGGGGAAGCTGGAGAGCGAGCAACTGAGCAGTGAGCCCTTGGTAGCAAATGGACCTGGCTTGGGTATTGTACTGGGGGCCTTCAGGACCGAGGGACTCTTCCCAGTGCCCCACAGCATTCCCTCTACTTGATGAGTCTGACAATATGAGAGAAGATCTGGGGAATTTGGGCGCAAAATAACTCTGATGGTTGCCTGTGCCTTTAAATTTGGTTGGGAGAAAAGCGAGGGTAGTGAATGAGTGGCAGGATCCACAAATGATGGATTCCTGAGGGGGTTGAAGGATTTTCAGAGTTGGAATAATTGGTGGAAATTAGTCTGAGAAGGTGGTGGAGGGCTACCATGTGAAAGGCCCTAAGCATCCAGCTAAGGTTTTGGCTTGTGTCCCATAGAAAATAGGTAGGTGATAGAGATTTTAAAGCACCAATTTGTTGTAATCATATGTGATTTAGAAAGATTAAACTTGCAGTGGATTAGACACACATATAGTTTAGAACAAGGCCAACCAATTAAGATGCTTTTGCAATAATCCAGGGTTAGTCCTGGCCTCACATGTTAGCTCTGTGTGTCAGAGACTGCCAATTGCCTGCCCAGTGTCTTTTCTCCCTTAATCTTTAGGAAAGGCCGCTGTCTTGTCAACGGTAGTGTTTTGTGTAGCCGTCCTTATAGGAGGGAGAAGTGAATGTAAGAGAAAGACACTGGGCAGAGCTTTTAAGAAGCTTATGTTGAGATGGTTAAATCAGCTGAAAGCAGCGAGGAAAGCAAACTAATGCTCCCCAAAGATGTCAAGGTCTTAGTCCCCGGGACCTGTAACTAAGTTATTTTAGTTGCAGGAGGAGAAGTAAGGTTGCAGATGGAATTAAGGTTGTTAATCAGGTGGATCCTAGATGATCCAGGCGGGCCCCATGTAATTATATGGATCCCTAAAAGTGAAAGAGAGGGGACGAGTTCAAAGTAATGCAACTGAGGAAGGGTTCAACCTGCTAGAGGAAGGGGCCCAAAACCAAGGAAGGCAGTGGCTTCCAGAAATTGAAAAAGATAAGGAAATAGATTCTTTCCTATAGGCTCCAGAAGGAAATGCCACCTGTTGGCACATTGATGATACCCCAGTGAGACCCAGCTCAGATTTCTAACCCATAAAACTGTGAGATGATATGTATTTTTTAAGCCACTGAGTTTGAGGTAATTTGTTACAGCAGCAATATAAGTATAGCAGTCATTTTTACTTTTTACTTTACCTCTGCTTCTAACTGTTGGAATGCAGATGTGATGGTTGGTGTTCCAGCAGCTGTCTTGGATTATAAAACAAACCTGAGGGTGGACAGTGTGCATTAAGGACGGTAGACCAAAAAGAAAAACTTGGATTCCGGGTGGCCAAGTTTTGGACTGTCAACCTCTGAATTTCTTTTAAATGAGAGAAAAGTAAACCTACAGATACTTAAGAGACTGTAATCAGGTTGCTAGTAATAGTTACATATAATTTCTGACTAAAATAATAGCGTAGTCTGGATATCCTTATAACTCTTAAACTCAACATACTAAAATCTGGTAAACATTCGAGTTCACCATAGATTAGACATGATTTTCTTTCTCCAGATTTCCTGATTGCTGGAGTTCCCATTGTGGCGTAGCAGAAATGAATCCAGCTAGTATCCATGAGGTACAAGTCACAGATGTAGCTGGGATCCCATGTGGCTACAGTGTAGGCTGGTAGCTGTAGCTCTGATTCGACCCCTGGCCTGGGAACTTCCTGATTTCTGCTAAATTTACCACAATTCTCTTTTAATACATATTTGATTGTCTAATTATTAGTTCCTCAAATATGCCTCCTGTTTTCCTGATTCTGTGGCTCCTAGTGCCTAACATACACCATGATTTCCATAACTTACTCTCTCTTATCATTTCCCTTCTATTTCCTTCTCTTCACCTGTATTCATTATGTATTTGTTCACAAAATTATTTATGTAGATTTTCACCAGAAAGGTAAGCTCCCTGAGAGTAGGAACCATGTCTATCTCAGTCACTACCCAATGTCTAGGACCCAGATGAGTGTCAGAGTAGGGGGCTCAGTTAAATATTTGCTAACTGAAAGGATGAGTATGATGTCACTGTACAAACCATCTTTGCATAGAATCATCTTAAAATTCAAGCTGGAAAAGGCATGACTGTTTCCATCAACAGGACCCTTAGATTCAGGATGCGGGCATATCATCATGGGAGAAGACAATAAACAAACCATGGAATTCCCATCATGGCGCAGCAGAAACAAATCCAACTAGTATCCATGAGGATGCGGGTTCAATCCCTGGCCTTGCTCAGTGGGTTAAGGATCCGGCGTTGCTGTGAGCTGTGGTGTAGGTCGCAGACGCAGCTCAGATCTGGCATTGCTGTGGCTGTGGCATAGGCTGGCAGCTGTATCTCCCATTCGACCCCTAGCCTGGGAATCTCCATATGTGGAGAGTGCAGCCCTCAAAATTTAAAAAAAAAAAAAAAAAAAAGGCAAAACAAACAAACCCAACATTGTACTATAATGGCAAGTGAGCCAGGCTGTGTACAGGTCAGACCAAGAGTCTGTCCTCTCCATCTGTCCTGGCGCTTCTCTGATCCCTAGGCAGTCTGTTTGGGTCAAATGAATAAATGTCCTTCCTATTTTGCCCTTAGTGGCAGGCCATGAGATTTTTGTCTTTTGAAATTCCACTTCTCTTAGGCTTCATCTAACTGCTGAAAATTTAGTTTGCTCTGTAACAGTATAAATAAACACACTTGAAATAGGGGGCTGAATTTTATTCTTCCCTGAGGCATAAAACAAACAAAACAACCCCCTGTGTCTAACCTCACCCCAAACTTCATAATTACAGGAAGGAAAATATGTCTGAGGAAATTTTATTTATTCAACAGCAGGCAAGGAAATGTTTTATGCTGCAAGGATCTTAGATAAGGGGAATTTGTCAAAGCAGCTCAGCAGTGGCTGTTGGAAGAGTTATAGGTATGGAAGGCAGCGGATTTACTCATGAGGCACACATAGCCCTTTTTCATTTTATTTTTTTTGTTCTTAAGTTGCCTTTATTTCACTTTTAAAAATTTTATTGAAGTATAGTTGATTTATAATGTTGTGATCATTTCTGCTCATAACCAAGGGCAGAAAAAAATTCACCCCCATACATATACACACATCCATTCTTTTTCAGGTTTTTCTCGCATATAGGTTATCACAGAATATTGAGTAGAGTTTCCTGTGCTATTAAGCAGGTCCCCGTTGACCATCCATTCCATATACAATAGTGTGCGTATGCCAATTCCAAACCCTCAATCCACGCCCCCCTCCCACCTTTCCCCTTCGCAGAAGCCCCTTTTATTAGTCCAAGGAATCCATGCTAGCTAGGCAGGCTTTGTATGAGAGGCTGGGCACACCAGATTTCTCTGTACACTTAGAGAATTTCTTTTGCTTTTGATTCTCTGTGACATCATTTCTTTTTAAACACAAATTGGTGCACGTGCGTGTGTCCAGGCAAATAAGTACTTTAATTCCAAATGAGTAATAATATTTATAACATAATTTGATAAAGAACAGAGATCTGTAAGTGGTCCCCTGCCACTATTGGAGGAAAAACAAAAGGTATTTTATTATTACTTAAATTTGAAGTGCCCTTTCATTGTCTATGCTGTCTGTATCAGGCCCTCTTGCCCCCACCATTTTTCCCCCCAACCCTTTGCATTTGCAGAGTAAGAATCCTGCCTTCTGGGACTGTCAGAGAAAGAGTCTATTTTTAAATTACCAGAATTTCAGGCCTCCTGTCATTAAATATAACAGAGGATTTAGGGAAAGTATTCAAAATTGTTTGAAATACAAAACTACTTTTTTGTGTGTGTGACCTGGACAGCATGGCAGATTAAATCCAAATTTTGAACATTATTTTCAGATTATGCATCAACATATAGCATTTTAGAAAGAGATGATTAAGTTGTCGGAAACATTTGGGGTAGAAATTTCAACAAAATTTCACCCAGACGCTAAACACCTTCATGGTGTGTTTTAATATGCAGATGACTTATTCTGGTCTGGGTTTGGAAGCTTGATCCAGAAAGGCCTTTAAACTTGCATTTAGGACACCTGGTTCTTTAGAAAGGAGGCGGTTTTTCTTTTCTCCAGGGGTACTGCAGTTTAGGACTGGCACAAAGCTGGGACCATAACCAAGGGCAGAAAAAAATTCACCCCCATGTTCTGTTTGTCAAACTGACCTGCAGGTCACAACCTGAAAGTTTATGGATCGGTGAGGTCTTGTCTGCATAATAAGCATGTTTTCTGGACTTTGGCTGGAGCTGAATTCCTGACTTCTGAAAGAGGAGTGGGTGTGGACTTCCAGCAGGAATAGCCAGTGGGAAGGAAGTAATATTCATTAAGAGTGTCTCATGCAAGCAGTGCGGGGCTAAGCATGCTCAGTGTAAATTCTCCTGTAGCCTGTCAAGCTATGTTTGAACTCGTTCCAGAATACTGGATTTACTTTTTTTTTTTTTCTTTCCACGAGGAAGAATGCTCGATTAGACTGCATTTTGCCCTGCTTTTCTCTTTTTCTTCCCTTTCTTTCTCTCTTTCTCATTCTTTTCTCCCTGCCAGAAGATTGGAGACGATATTCTTTTGCGATCAGTTCAGTAATACAGTGTCTTTGAGTGTTCACACGAGCATTTCAGTGAAGAAGAAAAGAAACTTTGCTACCTGGGAACAGAAGACTGCTTAGGTCAGTGAATGCTAATAAAGTCCTTAAGGACTTATGGAGCCAGGAGTTAACTTTTGTCAACTCTTAAGGTAATCTACAGCAAATTTAATTGCCTTTTCAACTAAGTGGATGTACATCAAATTTTTGTTTTCCACACAAAGTATGTTTTTCATATATTGGAGTGATTTTCCAAACACAGGGAAAATATGTCTTTGGGTTAATTTGCATTTGAAAGAACCTCTCTTTGTATTAGAGGTTCTCTCTAGCTCTTACCACAAATTATGTGTTTTTCAAACAAATATTGTGGTGAGCTGATGTAGCCATAATGGTCTGAATGTGAATGTGTTCTGTGTTATATTAATTCTTGGCGTGGGTTGGTTTGGTGAAAGTTATTGCTTTTGTTGCTGCCAAAGATGAAAGAGAGTTTGTTTTCCGTTGCTGTTGTTTTTGGAACTTTTGGTGGGCTTTGGGGCTGCACTGTGAGCCCCTTCTAAGAGAGGAGAGCTGTCTTTTTCTATATTTAATGTGAGTTTTTTTGCAAGGTTCAACTCTTATGCAGAGAAAGGGGCAAAGGGGCACAGATTTTATTTTAGAATCTGTGTAGGAGTGGACCTTGTTTTCAAATGTAGTTTTGGAGGGAAACAGTATTTAGAAAGGCAGAAACACGGTTTGTAATGGAAGAATTAAATTAAGACCTTCTTGGTGAAAATCTGCGAATGCAAAAATATTGCATGCTGTATACTCATTGATTTAGTTTATATTAATAATTTTACTTGTTAATTCAAAAAAGTAGATCAGACTTTAAAGTGCTCTTCTTTATAGTATTCGTGGATGGCACTGAAAACTCAGACTAGCGAGATGTTGGGATCTCAGAGAAAGCAAGTTAGCAAAGGCGGCCCCTTGAAAACATCTGAGGACCAAGGTTATGAAACCACATGGCTTCATGTAGGAACAGTGCATCCTGGGCTAAAGCCGTTTAATTTTATTCAAAAATTTAAGAGTAAAGAGGGGGATTTATTTCTTTTCAAAAAAGAACAGCCAGGCAAGGATTATTGATCAGTGAGGGATTAAATATTTGCTGGAATACAAAGCATCACATATTATCAGTGTATAAATCAGACTGGTCAGCTGTTCAGGGGATGTGAATGAAAACACCATAGTTTCATACGAAATCAAATGCATTAGCACCTCTGCTCTTCATTCTCCATCTTTGTGTCCCAGAAAGGGATGAGAGAGGTGGGGTAGCCAGCATGTGAAAGAAGACTTGGCTGATGAGCTGACCTTGCTCTTTTAACTTCTGTCCATCTGTTCCTACTGGGCAGCTGAAGCAGCGAGCAAAGTGGGAGGGAAGGGACCTCAGGGGAGATGAGGAAGGAGCGGCCAGATCCCGCCAGGGCTATGATCTGCTAGCCATCCTCTGACTTAGACATAAGTAAAAGAGCTAAACGGATGCATCTAAATCTACTTCCTTCTGCTCCCAGGGCTTTGATTTAGTACCATGGCTGCGATTCTGCACCTGCCTCTGATTTTCATAAGTAAAAGCTTCTCCGGTGCATAGATGGTGGTTCATTTGATATAGATTGATCCCCAAGGAGATAGCCCAAGTAATTCAGTCTTATTTTCATTTTTCCTTTCTTCCCTAACATGTGGCATAGATCTTGATGAGTTTAATTGAAACAACAAATCCTTTCTGTGATGGGAGAGCACAGTTCTCCATGAAAGCGTGTGTGTGTGTGTGTGTGTGTGTGTGTGTGTATGCATGCGCGTGTGAGCACATGCACACCATTTGCAGTCTGGGCTCTGGGACAGTGCTGCCTAGAAGGCTTTGCATGGCTGAGGGCATTTGTCTGGAGTCAGGGACCCCTTCCCTGTCCTAGCTCTGTCTATATCGTGAGGGGAGGTACGCATTCTGGAGCATTCTGTAACTCTTTTCTCTGACTCCCCAGCCTTGCTCTCCTTTCATGACCTCTGTCTTAAAGAATAGCCCTGAAACCTTTCGAGGCACAAAGAAAAACCAAAGCATACGTGTAGAGGCAGAGAACAAAGACGGGCCTCTGCATGTTCACATCTGGATAAAATTTAGACTGTGACAAGGGAAAGTGAGTGGGAGAAAAAGTCTGACATCACATTTTTGAAAATGCAAATAATTGACTTCCTAGAGGTTTTCTTTTCTCACATGCTCTGAGTGTTTTTGTATCCTGCCCACACCTTACCCATACGACACTTGGGGACAGCTAGTGTCGTATCCTTATTTCAGAGTGAAGGCCAGTGGCTTGTCCAAAGCAGTGACTAAATTTGAACCAGCACACGGAGCCCTCAAGCTCCAGTCCAGGACTCTAGCTCTGCAACAGTAGGGATCATCTGGGGTCAGTTTCTGTATCTTGGACCCAGTTTCCCTGTTCACTTTGAGGTTTTGGGGCAGTGGCAGTTATTTTGTGCCATAATTTCTCAAACTTAATTTGTTCCTGAATTGGAGAAGTCTCTGAAAGCTTTTCAGGGAACTTTATCTTTCCTTTTATCTTCCCTTCAGTGCTACCCATTAAAATAGATTAGACCAGTGTTGACGTTTTCTTCTGACAAATGATGAACCTAAAAGGCTGAAGAACTTGTGGCCTAAGGTCAGAGAGGATGGGAGTTGCTCAGTTCAGGGTTTGAAATTGCAGACCGTGCTGAACCTATGTGGAAGCTCCTGGAGTAGGAAGGATAAACCAAGAAGAGTCCCCTGATTCAGGAAGGTGAGAATCGTGGCAGTGCCAGGAGCTTCAAATACCGTTAGTCTCATGGTGAAGAACACTCAGCCTAGAGAAGTTAGGGGCTTCACCCACTTAGGGCGTTGGGGAGCTGGCTTCGAATCCTCATGTGTGCCTTACGGTGTAGTGACAAAGCCCATGGACTTTCCTGGGATTTTTTTGTGTCTCTTTTTGCCCATATGGGGACACCTAGCACAGGGTTTTTGTGAGGATTATAGGAGATGATGCTTTGTGCAGAGTTTTGAATGGGGCACGCTCTTATTGTTGCTTGTGTTCTGCATCAGTCAGAGTAAGTGCCAGCTCTTCTTACTGGGATTCCCAGTCAGCTCTTAGCTCAACTCCCAGCTCCTTGGGATGGTTGTGTTGGTGAGTTAGCATCCCATGAGTAGCATCTCAGGTATATTTATTGAAAACTCAAAAACTGTGCTGAACGGTACAAGGGGCCGAGACAAAAGCAGGGGCCTCCTTGGTCTCTGTCCCAGGAGAGGCTGGTGGGAGGTCACCTGGGCAGATGTGTTTGAGAGAAGCAACGCTCATGAGTCATATCCAGTTATCTTGGGTGGCCTTCAAGTGCTGCCAGTAGGCCCCTTGCATGTGAGGAATCTATGAAACAGAACGGCTAGTCCGGGGTTATTCCTTTTGTGTTTCTTGGCCCTGTGAACAGCACTGACTGGGCTGTTGATGGTGATGGAGTATCTGGGCTCTGACGCTCCTGGGCCTCTATGCGGCATCATGTTACCAAGATCCCCTTAGAGACAGAAAGCTCACCGCCCATTCTGACCAGTCAGTGACTTCTCACTGAGGATTCTCTGTGTGGAGGAGTGAAAGTCCACAGTCCTGGGGCTGCACAACGAAACACAGGACAGGGCCATTTCCCTCTGAGCATGTTGGGTCTAGCTGAGTAAACGCTGCATGTAAAGGCTTGGAGCCCTGAAGTATAGATTGGCCAAACAGGAGTGCCGAGGCAGCAGTGTGAAGCAGACTTGGGGACAGTGGATGATGAGTAAAGGTTTTAAAGGTCGATTTAAAACTCTTAAATTCTTGCAAGTTCCGTGTTCTCCTGAAGATGCCTCACCATGACCTTCAGCCACTTGTCCTTGCTGGGAAGGGAAGGCCACTCTGAGGGGGTGGGCTCGATGGGTGTTGGTGTCTTGAGCATCTGTTTGGTACCTAGTACTAGATTTTATGCTTTTCCAATGTTCTTTCAAATTCAGAATATCCCTGGGAAGTTTAAAGCTGAGGAAATCTTTGAGAGAAGTGTATAGTTCGCCTTCTGTAACCACAGCTTCCGTGTCCACAGATTGATCCAGCCACCGATGGCCTACGGAGGGCGGGCTGCCCCAACCTTATTGTACTTAAAACTTGAGCGTGTGTGGACTTGGGTCTCTGTGAAGGCTGGGGGCAGGATACTGAGGGCCAGCTGCACATGGCCACTGAGGCAGAGAAGACCATGTGATCCACCAATGGGGCATACCATGCCATATGTAATAGGAAGGTCTCCAAAAAGCATGTGAGGTGGAAAAAGATGGCTCTGGCCCAATTGACCTGGCTATTGAGTAGTATTTCTGCAAGTTTCTTGGGTGGGGAATATCTCTGTCTTTATCTGTTTCTGGATCCATCCACATACGTTATCCAGAGTTGGGCAGGTCTGGTCTGATGAAGAGGTTGTTGCTTTGTCAGCTCTCTGCACCGCCTGCCCTGGGGGAGCTGTTCCACTTGAACAGCAGATCCAGATTATCTCCCCCCACCCCAATTAGGTCTTTAAAAGTTTTGCAGGTTCAGAAGAAAAGATCTCAGGAATTGTTTGGTAGTATTGTGTAGTTTAAAAACAGGATTTGGAGTGAAATGGCTAGGATTTGGGTCCTGACCCTGTGATTTTCTGTGTGACTTTGAGTAAATCACTTTACTTCCCTGTGCCTCAGTTTTCACATCAGAAAATTGGAATGTAAGTGAGACTTTCCTCAGGTGCAATGAGCAAATTTTAAAGTGATTTTTAAAAATTTAACTTGGCTATGCATACGCTTCCTGTTGCTATGCTTGTCTCCTGGCTGTTATCTCAGAATTCTAGTGTTTTCGCCTTTTCTGTTGTAAAAAGACTTTCTCCTTCACTCTGATGAAAGGTGGCAGGATTAACAGAGCTGGGGAAACGGCTTTTAGCAGAGTACTGAAAACTGTTTTTTAAATGAAGCATAGTTGACAAACAATGTTATATTAATATCAAATGTGCTACGTAGTGATTGACATTTATATACATTACAATATGATCACCATGTTAGTGTAGTTACCATCTGTAACCATTTAAAGTTATAATATTGTCGACTCTATTCCCTACTCTGTATATGACATCCCCATCAATTATTTTCTAAGTGGAACTTTGTGCCCCTTATTCCCCTTCATCTATTTTACCAATACCCCAACCTTCCTCTTCTCTGGTAATCACTAGTTTATCTTACCTATGAATCTGTTTCTGTTTTTCTTATTTGTTTTGATGCTACGTATAAGTGAATTCACCAGTGTTTGATTTATTTCACTTAACATAATACCCTCTGGGTCCATGCTTCTTGTCACAAATGGCCAGATTTCATTCTTTTTTATGGTTGAATAATATTCCATTGTGTGTGTGTATTCCTCATTTTCTTTTTCCATTCATCTATTGATGGACGCTTCAGTTCTTCCCATTGAAATCTCTTTTATTGCCCAAATTAACTTTATATTTCCTGAATTAGTGAAAGATGGAAGACTTTGAAAGGACAGGAAAATTAGGTAGAAAAGTAGCCAGAGCAGAATTTGGTTGAGCACGAGAAGTTCCTGTATGTAATAAGAAATGAACAACAAATCAGGTACCAAATCATTGACACACACACACGTTTCCCCCATACTCTCTGGGAAGATGGGAGAACCACCACACCCATTAGGATAGCAATTTTTTTTTTTTTTTAAAGGTGATTGACAAAGATGTGGAGACATTGGAACCCTCTGTACTGTTGGTAGAAATATAAAATGGTGTGCCTGCTATGGAAAACTACATGGCAGTTTCTCAAAAAGTTAAATATAAAATAATCATATGATTTAGTAATTTCACTTCCAAGTATATAACCGAAATAAGTAGGGTCTCAGATTTGTACACCGATGTTCATAGCAGCATTATTCACAGTAGCCAAATGGTGGAAGCAACCCAAGTCACTATCGGCAGATGAATGGATAAACAAAATATGGTCTCTGCATACAATGAAATATTATTCAGCATTAAAAACAATGGAAATTCTGACATATGCAGAGATACTTGACATTATGCCAAGTGGAACAAACCAGACACAGAAAGACAAATACAGCTATACCTCAGAGAGATTATGGATTCAGTTCCAGACCACTGCAATAAAGTGGTCATAGCAATAAAGTGAGTCATACAAAATTTTTTGGTTTCCCAGTGCATATAAAAGTTATATTTATGCTATGCTGTAGTATATTAACTGCGAGGTAGCATTATGTCAAAAAAACCCAAAAACCCACAACATACATACCTTAATTAAAAAATATTGGGGAGTTCCCACTGTGGCTCAGTGGCTAATGAACCTGACTAGTATCCATGCGGACGTGAGTTCCATCCCTGGCCTTGCTTGTTGTTCTAAGGATCCTGGATTGCCATGAGCTGTGGTGTAGGTTGCAGACGTGGCTTAGATCCGGCGTTGCTGTGGCTGTGGTGTAGGCCGGCAGCTGTAGTTCCAATTCAGCCCCTAGCCTGAGAACCACCATATGCCTCAGGTGTGACCCTAGGAAAGACCCCCCCCCCCCCAAAAAAAAAGAGTTGAAATTATTCCTTGATCAATGGGCTGCAGAATAGATGTTGTATGAACAGGCGTGAAAACAACATTAATGTAATTGTACATCTCCATCCGAGCTCTTGGGTGACGGTTGTCAGTGAATAGTAAAACTTTTCTAAGGAATCTTTTTTTTTCTAAGCAGGATTCTCAATGGTAGACTTAATATGTTCACTAAATGGGGATGTAAACAGACGTGCTGTCATCTAGGCTTGTTGTTCTTTGATAGCCTTGCGCAGGCAGAGTAGTTTCAGCACAATTCTAGGGGCTCTCGGATTTTTCAAATGGTAAATAGCAGTGGCTTCAGGGTATTAACCCCTAACAAGAGATTGAGAGTCAGTCTGTCTTTGAAGAGTTGAAGCCAGGCATTGACTTCTCCTCTCTAGCTACGAAAGTCCTAGATGACATCTTCCCACGGAAGGGTCTTTTGTCTACACTGGAAATCTCTTAGTGTATCCTCCTCCATTAATTACCTGAGCTTCTGGATGACTTACTCCCGCTCGACCTCAAATTTGCTGTTTCATCTCACACTTTTATGTTATGGAGATGACTTCTTTCCTTAAGCCTCATGAACCAACTTTTGCTAGCTTCAGACTTCTCTTCTGCAACTTCCTCTGCTCCCTCAACCTTCATAGAGTTGAAGAGAGTGAAGGCCTTGTTGTGGGTGAGGCTTTGGCCTAAAGAAAATGTTGTGGCTAGTTTCATCATCTAAACCGCTGAAACTTTCTCCAGATCAGCCACAAGATTGTTTCACTTTATCGTTTGCGTGTTGACTGGAGGAGCACTTTTAATTTCCTTCAGTAATGTTCAGTTTGCATTTGCAACATGGCTAACTGTTTTGGGTGCAAGAAGCTTAGCTTTTGACAGGACTTTCTTGGCTTTTGACATGCTTTCCTCACTAAGCTCTGGCTTTTGAGTTAACTCTTCCTTTCCCTTGAACACTTACAGCCATTGTAGCATGATTGGCCTAATTTCAGTATTGTTAGGTCTCTGGTAATAGGGAGGCTCAAGAAAAGAGAGAGAGATGAGGAAACAGCTGGTTGGTGGAGCAGTCAGAACACAGTGATTTGTCAGTTAAGTTTACCATCTTATCTGGGTGGAGTTTGTGGCACCCCCAAATGCAGCAGTAACATCACAGATCCCTGATGATCCTAGCCAGAACATAAATATTATAATAATAATGAAAAAGTGAAATACTGTGACAGTTACCAAACCGTGACACAGAGACACAGAATGAGCAAATGCTGTTGGAAAAATGGTGCCACCGGGCTTGCTTGATGCAGGGTTGTCACAGATCCTTCATTTGTAAATAACACAGTATATGTGAGAAGTGCAGAAAGTTGAAGCACAAGAGAACCAATGAAACGTTGTATTCCTCTCTTACATGCTGCTGCTTATATGAGGTACCTACAGAAGTCAGGTTCATGAGAGACAGAAAGTAGAGTGGTGGTTCCCAGGGGCTGGTGGAGGAGAGAATAGGGAGCTATTCTTTAATGGGTACAGAGTTTCAGCTGGGAAGGTGAAAAAGTTTTGGAGATGGATGGTGGTGATAGTTGCACAGTAATGGGAATGTACTTAATGCTACCAAACTGTATATTAGAAAATGGTAAAGACAGTTAAAAATTTTATTAGGCTAATTTTAGCACAACTACAAATAGAAAAAAATGAGAATATAAAAAAGTATATTAGATAATTCTTAGGGCTTAGACCCTGGAACTATTTTGTCTCATTACTGAAATTCAGCTGTGTGTGAGCAAGTTAGACTCAAACTGAGAAGGAAGAGAGAGTAATATCATTCAATAAATGCAGTTTGTGGAAATGAAAAAATAAGAGAATATGGGAGAAAAATAGGCTCTTGGGACAGAGCAGTGGAAATTCCAGAATTTCTATACATGAGGTGCTTAAGAGTAGGATTTTGTCTTGACTCTGTGTTCACACATAGCAAACATGCCACTTTAACCTGCATTATTTGGGGTGCTGTTTAGTAGCAGATACAAATTGTGGAGTTACAGAAAGCCTTCCTGAGCTTTCTGGTAGACCCTGAATTTGCTATTGGATCAAATTTTCATCAGGTCTCACCTTTGTGAGAGATCCATGCTGAGAGAAGTTGCAGAACTTTAGAAATGAAGCTACTCAATAATCAGGCTGAGGGAGGGAGGCAAAGTAACAGGAATTTATTAGGTGTCTGTTTCGTGCCTGCGGTTTATGTTTATTGTCCAGTTCATCCTCTCAATGACCTGAGAGGTAGATTTCATGTTGGCATTTTCTGAAGGTGGCTTTCCTCAGGTCCCTTTGTTACAGGATAATGAAGCCAGGACTAGAACCCAGGTCTTTGAGAGCCTGAAGCTTATTCTGTTTCATCACTTTTAGGGCTTTAGGAATGACCTTTCTTTAGCTGGCGATCTGCAGCCTGGGTGGAAAAGTTTCGCACACTCAGCTTAGGGCCATCCAGGGGGCCCTGCGTCAGCACCCACGTTCTGAACATCCCTTTGCATTTTCACAAACACTCATAGAGCAACACTGCTCAGGAAAAAAGGCTCCAGGCGCACAGACGTCTGGGAAGCATCTTTCCTGCGGTGTTTTTCTCGGGTTCAGGTGTTGGGATGAATGAGCTCAAGAGCGCGCCGGCCCCTCCCTGAAGGCTGTTCTCAGGCTCCTTTGTTTGGTTTGTGTATAGCCGTCAATGCATCTTTCCTTCTGCTTTCGCTGTGGAAGAATCCCGTCTTCCCTATTGATTTCCCACAGAACGTTTACTGCTCTCCAAGGTGTGACCTGTACCTCTAGCTAATTTATTTCTGTCATGGCTGCAGGATTTAGGAATGAAGGGGGAGGGGAAGGAGGGAGCAGGGACCCGGAGGGAGGAAGGGAGAGAGGGAGGGTGGTGAGAGGGAGCAGTGCGTCCAATATGTGGGAAATAAATTCAGCCTGGAAGCCCCTGCAGGCACGCCTGCCTGCAGCTCAGGAGGGCAGTTCTGTGCCCGCAGCAGCAAGGAGACCGTTTGAAGATCTGCTCAGTTTGATGGAAGCCGCAGCCACCAGGTTCCAGAGGGCCAGGAATCATAGCAGGGCCCCATGGGGAAGGCAAAGCAAGGGAGGAATGTGTTTGAAAAGAAGGTCTTGACTGTTCGGGAGCCATTCACCATACTGAGCAGGATGTGGTAGGTTTTTTTCTCTTTTAATGAAATGTTGGAAAACTCTTCCAGGGGCAGGGGGACAACTCCCAAAGTCATCTTCTCTTCATTAGGGGATTTTCAACAACAGGGCATTCCTGTGTCAGTCCTGGACCTGGGATTACAGTGACTGACATGGGAGATATTAAATCAAACCACTCTTAACATAAACCTCCCTTCCCCTCCATGCCTAGAACATACTGAGTTTCCCTTCCCAGGGTCTCATTTTACTAGATAACTATTTGAATGACCATTTCATTTTTTTCTCTGTGAAAATAGCTTATGTCGTCTTAGAAAATCTGATTATAAACTAATTCCAGGAAGGATGTCATTTACTTAATATTTTCACCTCGTTGGTGGCTGATACTTATTGAGTGAGTTGGGAAGTTAATATGGGGAAGCAGTTTTAAAGTTTCAAAGAGTTTCCTTGTGGTGCAGGGGATTAAGGGTCTGGTGTCGTGGCTGCTGTGGCATGGGTTTAATCCCTGGCCTGGGAAATTCCACATGCCATGGGTGCAGCCAAAAAAAAAAAAAAGTTTTCAAAATTAGTTTCATATGCTTAATTCATTTCTGTAACAAAGCTAAAAAATGGGGGTTATTATTTTCAGTACATACTTGAGAAGTGCTGGCTTTTTAGACAGCTTGCTGCTCAGTTAAGGTCACATGTCTAATAAACTGCAGATAGAGGATTCAAGTCTAGGCTTTCTGGTTCCAGGTTCAGGTTGTAGTACATGACACTTGAAGTACAGGGGCCGCAATATTCTACCAAGATCACCCACTGAAGAGCAGAAGCTGGGGGGTAAGAGGCACAAGAGTCAAAATGTGCCCACGTCTTAGGAAGACACAGATGGAATGAATTTGAAGTGAACCAAATATGCAGACTTCTCATAGGATTTATGCCTAAGGTCAGTCCATCTGAGGCATGAAAAAGCCTTTGGAAGAAGGTTAAATAAACATTTACTAGTGACTGTTTCTCCCTCCTTCCCATATACAAGCCTCTCACCTCAAACCACATACAGATTTTTTTTTGTCACTCTTTCTAGAGACTAAAATAAGTCATCATCACTTATAACGTACCCTGGGCAGGGCGTTAGAATAGCAATTAGTTATGAGGCTGGCAAGTGGAGCCATGCCCGTAAACCCAGGCACTTGAAGAACCTCTCCATTTCCCACAGCATGATGTATAAAGGGGCTTCTGTGATGCTATTAGGAGAACACGATTGAGGTGATGGTGGGCTAGCGGGTCTCAGGCAATTCAGACCTAGTCCACCTGTGACAGTCTAGTTCTGGGGAAGAGTAGCCCACTTCATCCTGCCTGGTGGCCAGGTAAATGGTCTCCATGCCCACCTCAGAGGCTGAAAGAGCCTCTATCAAGAGGCCCCCCGGACTTGAGTTAATCCATTTGTAGAAATAGAATGTGGCAGGATTAGGGAAAAGATTTCTATCCTTAGTAGGTCTTTGAAATGAAAGAAGAAGGGATAATCTTGTGGATAAATAAAAGTGCCCAATGTACAGGAATAAAATGTAACCATGAATATCCCTGGAATAACTGAAGTTATTTTGGTTTGAAAAGGTCTGGACTCTTGAAAAGAAACTTGCACTTGTCCTTTGCAGCCAGCAGACTGCCTCTCCACCATGTCTGGGGTAACCTTGATCTCAGGATTTAGGATTTGGGCGAGGGATGAGTAAGGTATCAAGTAAGAAACGCTTAAATAAAGTTGTTTTTGCTTCTCCATTGGTAGTGTGTGATGTGTTTTTTCTGTTTCTCCACTGGAGTGATTTTAATTTCTCCACTGCTTTTTGCAGATACGGGTACCTTCCTTGAGGTCAGCCCGAGGTGGCATGGTGTTAGAGAGAACTTGGGAATTGTAGATTTAAAAGGCCTGATTTTTGAGTTGTGTCTCCACAATTGAGATTGTGTGCTGTGTGGCTACAGGGTGTCACTGTCACGATCAATTTCTGCATCTGTAAAATGGGTGTATTAATAGCTCTCCTAATTCACAAGGTTCTTGCGAGGCCCTGAAGTGACAGTGGGTGGTAAAGTGTTTTGTCAACTTGAAATCAAGCACTGTACTGGAAAGAATTCATTTTGTATTATTTCATATTCTTAAAATGTATGTGCACTCGGATTGTCTCCATTATCTCCCCTGTCAGAGTGGCACTATGACAGCATCATGGCATCGGGAATGTCATCATTTAACATTTGAACTTATTTGGGGCTATGAGTAGGAATCAGCCTCCAGCTAACCACTAAATATCATATACAAACCATGTCCTTTCTCTGTTCCACCTCTCCTACTCTTTCTAAATAACTTGCCACTTGGAGAGTTTGTGCAACCCTCATATCTGCCCCTGTTTCTCTCAGGAGGTTTGCCTGGGAACCTCAAACCTCTTTAGCTTAAGCCTCCTCATTGCTGGGACTCCATTTCACTGCTCCTGGAATTCCCGCAGTTATGGGAACACAGTGATGTGGGCTGGGCAGAGTGCAGGGGAAGCCCTGCTGGAAGACATCTCCACTCTCAAATTGCAATGTGTATCTCATAAAAGTAATAGAACGCCTAAATTTTAAGTCTGATATACTGCAGTACTAACAGTTCTGCCGCATGATGGATTCACTTTTTGGTGGGCTAATAGGAGAATCTACAAACTGTATAATTGTTTATTGGGGAAAATGCTTTATGAATTACAAGGACTGACTCACAAACATGTATTTAAAACTAAATCTAGTTATGACTTGAGGCCTTTCTTGTCGTGAATGTGAGAACCTTTCTTCCAAATTTAATTTGTAGAAATACTTTATAGTCATGTAGGGGGTAAGTACTGGGTTTGTGTGGACAGCTAGATGAAAGCTGCTCCTGGGGTGGAAGGAAAGGGAAAAGGGGTCCTGCCCTGCTTCTGCTCTTTGCCAGCTGTGATGCTGGACAGCGACATTGAACTTGTCTCACTTTGCACATCTACGAAATAAAGATGTTGATAGCAGTGCTCGGTTCCCAGGGTGGTTGCTAGACATGCATCGTAGAAAATAACAGCTTATAAAAATAGTTGTTACATTGCCAGCACAGTATTAAAACAGCTTTCTGTTTGAACAGGTAATGACTGGCTTTGAGGACTCTAAAGAGTGTGTTCATGGATGGTAGGAAGATCAAATCACTACAGTTGCTTTCTGAGCACATAAGGAGTTGACTAAACTGTGGTATATACACGCAGTGGAGTATTACTCAACCGAAAAAAGAGACGTGAAATTGATGCATGTTACAGTGTTATAGTGTGGCTCAGCCTTGAAAATACTACTCTAAGTGGAAGAAGTTAGTTGTAAAAGCTTACCCACTGTTTGGTTACATTTATGTGAAATGTCCGGAACTGGTAAATATGCAGAAACAGAAAGCAAATGGGGGAGAGGGGGAAAAGAAGGGGGAACATAATGGGTATGGGGTTTTCTTTTGGGAGGACAATGTTTTATAACTAGATAGAGGTGATGGCTGTAAAGCATCGTGAATATACTAAATGCCACTGAATTGTTCACTTTAAAATCGTTAATTTCATGTACAGTTTTAAAAAATACTGTGGGAGAAGAAAACCTAAATAAGCTGACTATAGAGGAAGACTTCTGGACTCTGTATACTCTTGGTCATTTGGTGAGTTTGTGAAGACAGTTTCTCTTCCCTACATTTTTTTGTTCTGCCTTTTGTAGCCTCATCTTGACACCTTGGTTTTCTTTTGCTCCATGAGCACTGAAGTTCTGTTGGAGTCACTTCTTCCCTTCATTCCCTGACTCATTCATTTACTTGGTGTCCGGGAGAATGGTAATTAATATGTGATCTGGGACAGAGGGCAGCGAGATGGCCCTGCTGTGTAACTTTGGCAGGTATCTTAACTTCTCTAGTCCTAGGAAGACATCAGCTAGATCATTTCTTGGGACTCTTTCTTTTTTAAATTTCTAGATTTAAGAAATAAGTAATGCATTGTTAGGTTTCCCTTAAACACCCTGCCAGCTAATTTCTCCAGTTCTTTTACTTTGAATTCATTTATCAAACCTAGCTAGACAGACAGAAAAATAAATTACACTTCGAATTAGCCTCCCCCTTTTCATGAGACCTCAATAATGAGGAGAAAATTTATCTCTATGCCTGTGGTAAAACTTCTTGGACTGGGAGAAACCTTTCTTTGTATTTTTTAAGATAAGAATGCCCAAAGTATGAAACTGATACACTCTTAAGGTTTGAAAAACATCAAAAATGATTTTTATCTTTAATTATAGTATGTAACAGAAAATAGACCCTGCAATAACTTAATAGCCCATCAAAACACTATCTTCAAGGGTCATTTAGCATTTCCATGATCACCTGCTATTTTTAGATGCTTATGTAACCAAACAAAGAATGTGTTCTTGGCTATGGCCATGAAGACAAGTTATTATCGTGGGAGGGACAAAGGAATCTGAGAGGCTCATGAGAGACGGAGCCAATTGCAGAGAACATTTTAGAGAGCGCCCTTTCTCTTTAGTCTCCATTTTCTGCAATCAGGATAATGCAGTGCATTTCAGAGCCATTTTCATTTTTGAAGTGCTCTTTCATCATTAGCTAATAAATGCTCATCAATGAATTTTCCCTCTGCGTCTTGAAAGTTGGAGGAGAAAGAAAATCGCTTTCTATTTCGTAAGTATTCTTCCCCTTGGGGGCTCCCTTCTTGTGCTTCTAATGGAAACAAGCAATAAATTACACCTACTCATTTGAAAGGACCAAAGACTACCATTTGTTCCATAGAGAGCACCTAGGAATTTGCATCAGCTATGAATGACCTGCAGTACCTACCTCACTAGAATGACAGAAGGAATGCCTGTGTTCCACTACCAAGCTCTATTCTGTTTGGTGTCTTATGGGCAGGTAACTGGAAGGATGCCTTTGCGGGGTGGGGGTGGGGGGGCTTCTTCTCAGGGAGCTGAGTGTATAGAGTTAGGCTGAGAGCAGGTAGTGTCTGTCTGAGCGTGGGTTTCCCATGGACTATGTATCTCTAATTTCTAGGGTCAAAAAGTTAGGGTTTTAGAATCTTGTGTTGTCTTGTGTGACCCATGCTTCTCCCCTATATCATCTTAGTTCCAGTTGCACTTGGCTATGAGTTTCACAGTTGCTGCTGTGGTGAATTGCACTACACATGCTTAATGCTGCTCCTAGCCTTTTCTAGCTGCACATGGGCTTTGAGGAAGACAGTTTGATTTGTAGCATGAGCTGTCTTACTGGGTTTTACTGCCTTGTGGGTAGTATTGTTAGCCAGTAGATGTGTGATACAAACTACATACCATGAGCCATTTGTAACTTAAAATTTTGTGATAATCATGATAAAAAAGTTTAAAGAGGGGAAATCAATTTTAACAGTATATTTTATTTAACCTAATATAGCCAACAGTTTATCATCTTCATATGTAATCAATAGGAAAATTATTAATGGGATATTTGACACTCTTTAAAACCAAACTTGTGACGTCTGATGTATATTTTATACTAAAGACACATCGTTTGGATGAGCCACATTTTGTATGCCTGTGGCTACTGTATTGGACAGTAGGAGTCTCTAATCACAGTAGATACTATTTTAACCAATATTTTAGGATGAAAAAGAATTTTTGAATTATTACAAAGTCAAATTCTGATGTAAATGGCTAAGTTTTCTCTTGAAGGCTTTCTGTAAAGCATCTCTTGTTTTTTTCAGGAATGGGGCACTGTTAGAGGTTTCTAGTATTTATCAGCCGGGAAAGTATTTAATACATGTTTTCTCAAACATGCCATTCACTCTGGAGTTAACATAGCATCCGTGAATTATCCTTCCCTCCCTATTTTGCTTTATGTTTTGCTGTACCTTGTGTTTAGATCTACCTAGAACCAATAAATGACAAGACTGCTGATTTTAGATAGTGATTAGGATTTGACTGTGTGTGAGTCCAGTCTTGTAGTAGCTTCACTTTGTTTTTCACCCAATCTTAGTTTTTGGTGGCATCATCCTCTAAATTAATTGTCTGTACTTATTTGTCTGTGGTTGTGTTCTTAAGAAAAAGGTTACTTTTTAGACTTGTAGAGTCTCACCTTAACTGAAGGAATTCTAATGGGCAGTAGCCACAACCACAGGAAGCAAAGGCACTGGGTGGGGGGGTGGGGTGGGGGAAGGCTGCAGATCACCCCCCCCCCCAAAAAAGGCTTGACACCATTCTTTTGCTAAATACCTCATTTCTGGGGGACGGCAGTATCACAAAATTAGTGTGTCTTTCCATCAACTGGAACTTAAGTCACTGGCATTTCTGCATACCTATGAAAGAGTGATAATGTTGATGATAAATTTATCATTGAACATCACCTATGAACAAAGCACTGCAGTAGGTGTGGTGAGATACAAAAAGGAAATCCATCCTTTCCAGTCCCAAAGATCTTTGCCAGATGGTCAAGTTACGAGGGATACCTGGAGTCCTGGGCAAGGTTCTAAAGTGCTAGAGCAGAGACATCAGCAGGGTCTTCAGATGGCCCTGAGGTACTGGAAGAAGCAGCCAACAGACATTTGCCAAGGGCTGTGTCATGTCAGGGAATTCATGCTGTGGTGCCAGTGACACTTAAGGTGAGGACAGTTTCCCTTCCTACAGGTACCCGAATTTGCTGTGAGATGTGGTTACAAAACCACCTGCAGTGCCATGTGACATATGACAAAGGCAGAGGAAGGAAATGGAGACCTTTAGTCCAAGTTGGGCCATAGCTTCAGAGATAATGATGATGGCCTAGCTCTCGAACTAGGAGTTCACTGGCAGGAAAGGGAGATGAAACAGTCTGGAAAGAAAGGGGCAGGAGCGGAAGGCAAAGGTGGTTCTGGGACTGGTGTGCCCTGGAGAAAGGCCCCACCTGAGCAAGTTGCTTTCTCCCCAGATCATCTGATCCTGTCTTTGGATACTTGATTCAAATACTGCTTTCCAGTTCATGAATATTGAAACATTTATAAGTCACTAAGAATGGATAACTTAATTTTCACTATTATTTAAAAAAACCACATCAGTGACTACTTTGGAGTTAGTCACTATGATGGGGGGGGGGGGGTCCATATCACGGTTAAGAGCTGACTCTGAAGCCAGGACGCCTAGATTAAAATCCTAGTGCAGCCACTTCAAACTGTGCCCTTTAGTCCCTCTGTATACTTTAGTTTCTCCATCTGTAATTTGGGAGATAATAGCATCTACACAAAGGTGGTTATGAGTAACAAAATGAGTTAAGATTTGGAAAGGGTATAGACCAGAGTCTGGTTCCTTGTAAATATCCTAAGTTTTGTTGAGTGAAGTACACGAAGTTCTGCCTTTGGTAGCTACTGATGACAGACAGCTTTCTGTCTGTGTGACTGGCATGTGATTGGGGCATTGATTTTTTTTTTTTTGGGGGGGGGTAGGGGACTGAATTTGCTTGTTGTCCAGCTGGTCTGAAGTCACCAGTGGTGTCCACTGACATGATTGAGGATTGCAGTAGCAGGCATGTAAGTGGGATTGTTCAGGTTGTGTATTTTGTTTAAGCACGTGCTAAAAACAAGTTTACTTGTTGAAAACGTCTAAATGATTGACTTCAAAGAACTTGCATGTGAAATATCCAGAAATGCAAGTCTCCCCTTAGAGACTGTGATAAGCACAAGGGACACTGTTGTAAGTAAAAGAAGAACATTCTCATCTCACCTTCATGTAAAAGTGTTTAAGAAAAATTACCAATCAACTTAAAAGTAAAGAGGACAGTAAGTGCTCATATATTCATCATTTAGATTTTAACAGTTTTTTGTTTTTTTTTTTTTTTGGTTAAAGTGTTTTTAAAACAAATCCCAGAAATCATACCATTGGAACTCCTAAATATTTCATTAGAAATACAGAAAGTACGTTTTCTTATATGGCCACATTATCCTACCAACAGTCATCTTTTTTTGATGATAATATATCCCATCTATATTCAAATTTCCTCAGTTGCCCCCAAGTGGCCTTTTCAGATTTTGTTTGAATCAAGATACAAACAAGGCCTACCTAGTGCATGTGGTTATCAAGAGCCATATATTTCTGTTCATCTAGGATGGTTTCTATGTTAGTGAGAGGGTTTTATTATGTGATGGGCTTGAGGTCTGAAACCTAGCCAGATGTTGGATGTGGCCTAATTTACCTAAGGTGGGAATACTTTATATCAACCAAGTTAAATTATTATCTTCCCAACAAGTTTAAATGTCAATTATACGTATTCTAGGCCCTGAGCCAGGCACTGAAGGCCCAGAAATAAACAAGACAAGATCCCTGGGCTCAGAAATCAGGCCGAGAGTTTCTGCTCAAGGACTGTGCAAGTTTCTGCTGTGTGACCCAACAGAGGATGAGATCTTGATGGCCAGGTTGGCATGTGGCCCAGGGCACAAAGTGTTACAGATTCCAGCTCATGGCTTTTCTTCACATCTGACAACTGAGAATGCTGGTGCTTTTACAGCTCAGTCAGAAAGAAGAACAGTGATTAGAGATGGGAGATTCTGGGTCTGCCCTCCATCCTACCACCCTCTCTCTTAGGGACATACAGTCTGTTGTTTCCTTCCTCCATGGGTATAAATCGTGTCAATCCTCCACAAATGTGCCAAGTCCTGGATAGCATTTGAGAAATGGTTACTATTTCCCGGGAAGTGGCATTCTGAAGAAAGCGCACAGGAAATAGTTTCCCCCTTAGGTCTTTGCTTTATGTATGTTTTCTTCTTCCTTCTAATTGGGAAGGATTTCCTGAAGGTGATAAGTTTACTGAGAATAAGGAGAAAGCTTCCCCCACCCCCACCCCCTTGGGACATGTATGTTAGGGAGAAAGCTTGTTCCAAACACCGGAAGTGGGCCAGGAGAACGTGGAGAGGAGACTGGGGCAGGAAAGGTCTGGATTAAGACATGGAAGGACCTAGGGCTGGAGTCCTCCCTCTTCACTTCGCAGCTATCTCAGCTTGAGCAAGTCTCTGAACTGGCTTGAAATCCATTTTTTATCTATAAAATGGGAGTTGTAGTGCCTTGGTATACCCTGTAATGAAGATGAAATAAAAAGTGATAGTTTTGAAACTTTCTGGGTTTTTGTAGCATCCCCCCTGCCCCTCTTACAGATAGGAAAGGAGGAAGAAACCTTTCAAAGGAAGAAACCTGTCTCAATTCTCTAGAAGAACAAAGAGGAGAGTGCTGTGTAGATTGGAGAATGGTCAGTTAAGGTGTTTGGAACCCAGAGTGAAGAATGGTTCAAGACCATGAGTGTTTATTTCCAGAAAAAAGAATGATGGGAATACTAAAGAACTTTTTAAAAATGATGTCACTTTGTCACTCTGTTAGTGTAGGAGCAAAAATAAAATTAAATTGACCTTGTAGGTTTATTCACTGGCAGTGTTAATTAGGAGAGCCTCTACTTCAGTATAAAAGAGGGTTATAATAATGGAAAATAGGCCTTTTGAAAACACGCATGAATTGAATAGACTGTGGGCTCTTCTATAATGTAGAGAGGGTAGTGAATTGCTGGTTAGATAGTCAGTTAATAATTTACACAGAAATCATGACTTAAATGTTGTGAGGAAAAGAAAGAGATTAGGCTATTTGATCCTCCTGCAACTGAGTGTCAGAAAACTTCAGGAGGATGTGACAGATGATTCTAGAACCAGAAGCAGCTTTGAAAAGTGTAAATACTACAATCACATATTCTGTTGAGGTTTAAATATAAGCTGGGGAACCAGTTTTTTCTTTATTTTTTTATTAAAGTATAGTTGATTTAAGGTGGTGTGCCAATTTCTGCTGTACAGCATAGTGACCCAGTCATACACATATACATTTTTTCTCATATTATCTTCAATCATGTTCTATCCTAAGAGACTGGATATAGTACCCTCTGTGGTACTGTAGGACCTCATTGCTTATCTGTTCTAAATGTAATGGTTTGCATCTGCCAACCCCAAACTCTCCATCCATTCCACTCCTCCCCTCCTCCGCCTTGGCAACCACAAGTCTGTTCACTATGTCTGTGAGTCTGTTTAGTAGGGTAGGTTCGTTTGTGCCCTATCTTAGATTCCACATATAAGTTATATGGTATTTGTCTTTCTCTTTCTTACATTACTTAATATAAGATTCTCTAGTTGCATTCATGTTGCTGCAAATGGTGTTATTTTCTTTTTATGGCTGAGTAGTATTCCATTTTTTATCTTTGCAAACGATGCAACTGACAAAGGCCTAATCTCCAAAATACACAAACAGCTCATACAACTCAACAACAACCAAAAAACAACCTAATCAGAAAATGGGCAGAAGACCTAAATAGACATTCTCCAAAGAAGACAGCCAATAGGCAAATGAAGAGATGTTCAACATCACTAATAGAGAAATGCAAATCAAAACTACGATGAGGTACCACTTCACACTGGTCGGAAGAGCCATCACTAACAAGTCAACAAATAAATGCTGAAGAGGATGTGGGGAAAAGGGAAACTTGCTTACACTGTTAGTAGGAATCTTAAGTAGTACAACCACTGTGGAAAAGAGTACAGAGGTTCCTCAGAAAACTAAATATAGAACTGCCATATGATCCAGCAATCCCACTCCTGGGTATATATCTAGATGAAAGTACAATTCAAAAAGATAGATGCATCCTGGGTTCATAGCAGCACTCTTCTCAGAGCCAAGACGTGGAAACAGCCCACTTGTTTAGCTCAACCTCTGACACATGATGATGCATGGCGATGTAAAACTTACACTTATTCCAGCCCCCTTTTGTGTTTTAGGCATTCTTGGATGGTCATTAAATGAACTAAGCATATGCTGATGTGTTGAAATGAGCCCTTGTGGACTCTCCAATAGAAGCCATGGGATGAGAGGATGAAGGAAGGGAGGATAAAGAAACATCAAATAAGTGGAGAGATGAAATCTAGAGTAACAAAGGACTGCTTATATACAGCCCATCACATGCTTTTATTTCAGTAGAATTAGTGTACTATCCAAAATAAAGGGCAGTTTAAAAAGTAGAACAAATCATGACTGCATCACGTTTCCACCATAAGAAATTACCATTTCTATTTCTGTTATTGCATCATACATTGTATTTGCTGAACATCTGTGTGGAAGTACATCACAGTGCCAGGTGTATGTGAAAAAATTGTCTTCATTAGACAATGAGAGTAAGAAGGAAGCGAAATAAAAACCGAATAGGAACCAGCGCTCAGTCATTTCTAAAGCATTGGTGACCTGAGCCATTTCAGGTGAATGGAAAGAGGATGGATGAAAATAGTTTTTGTTGTGTTTCTGGCAGTTTGGTTGTCACTGATACACTCAGACCTTGCAAGGATTCCAAAATTCCAAGTGATGAGCATTGAGATGATCTGAGAATTCAAGGTGAGAATGGATTAGTTATCCCTTCCTGTCTCTAGAATTGGCAGACTTTCTTTATATCTCACTGACAGATTTGTAACATTGCCCTTAAGACATGATAATAATTTCCCCATAGAATATTATCCCCATAAGTACAGGGCTGGGTCTATCTTGGTCAGCTGATCTCTTGTCTCCCCCCACCACCCCCCGCCGATTATGTTTGAAATAGAGTGGGAATTCAGTAAATAATAATAAAAAAAGCATCTTAGTTGTTGCAGAAAGGTCTTCCCTGAAGCTTAAATGTTTATCATAAAACTGAGTTTATTAGTTTTTAGTCTGAAAGAGACATGGAAATAAATACTTCTAGAGCCATTACTCTTCTACCAATGGACAGGACTCTCACCGTCACAGGTGCACCCATACTCTTTAGGTCTACACACGTGCATAACCACGTAGACTAACTTCTGTCCATGTTTTGTTCCTCTGATCTTTATCTAGTTTAGAGAAAGAAGTCAAGGACAGTGACATGAATTGAAAATTGTACATTGCAGGTTTCAGACCTTAAAAGATGGTATACCATCAGAGAAATAATATCCTTTCTGTTGAGATGCTCGTATTTTTTTTTTTTTTTTGACAAGTTCCCCCACTCATTTTTTCAACTCTTTCTTCCTCGGAGGATTCTTTAAGTTCTATCCATCATCTCATTTATTGAAATGTACCTCATTTGGGAATGAGAAAGTTTTGGCATAGCTAGGAGCTTTTAATGGAAATATGAGAGAAGACATCTCTGACATATATAATACATTCAATATGTTTCCATATATTGCACAATCTCTGATGTGTTAACCAAGATTTATAATGACAGATGGGCCGAGGAGAAGGAGGAACACTCCCCGAGTGGGGATTTCTTTAGAAACAAGCACTTCTTCCAAGGTGCTTCAAGCTATTCTTAGCAATTGGGGTTCAACACATTCACCCCAACAGAGACAGGTTTCTGCCAACACACTGCCTGGAGGAGCTTTGTTGCCTAGCATTTTGCTCCAAACAAGAGTCAAGCCAGGCAGCACAGTCTTCGAGAAACCTAGAGCCAGAGGATTGAGGCCCTGTTTTCAGCTGTGTGACAAGTTGCTTCTTTCAACCTGTGATTCTTCAGTCATGTAATGGGGGTGAGAAGTCATTTCTGTTCTCTCCCCAACTCTGAAATAAGCGATGAAGGATTTTTGAGATAATGGTGGAGATTAGGAAAGTCTCCCATGTTCCTTTGCAACAATCTTTTTTACACGTCTAGAGTGCAAGTAATTAGGTATGCTTCTTTTCCCTTTCTTATTTTATTCTAATGTAATTATTTGATGACTCAAAATTTCCTCAAATGCAGACCTTACATTCCAGAATAATGCAGAGTTTCATTTTAGGGTTAGAGGAATGAGAAGTAATGGGATTTGACCATATGTTATGGGGTTAAGAAAATTCTAAAAAGAACTAAATGAAAATGTAGGGTCAGTATCAGTAGCTGTACAGTCATTACCAATGTTTGGCTGTATAGTCACTCTAAGAGCATCTTTTGCTATTTTTTTTTTTCCTACCCTGTCTGACTCATGCTATAACAGATCTGAAATGGGAATATTTTATATGCTCGCCTCCTTAACCACATTCTGTGATCTTGAGCTGTTTTTCACAATCTGCTTTTTTTTGTCCCCCTAGTCATTTTGTTTTTTGACTTGTACACTATCTGGTTGTCTATTTTCACCACACCCATACATTGTGCTGACAGAGCCTTGTTTTTATTCAGCATAGCTTTCCCATCTAGGGTGTGTGCTTGTTGTTGTTTTAAGATAGTCCAGATACCTATGGACAGGCTGAACTTAAGTATATTTTGAGATTTATGACTTGTTAGAGTACGAGAGAACTGAGCTGTCTTTGGAGCCAGTGTCCTAACTTTGCAGAGGAGGCAAGAGGGACTTAGAGAATGAAAGTGCCTGGGTGTTAACTGAGTTCATGGCTCATTGGGGGAACAGATGTTTTTGGAAGGGAAGAAACCCTAGAATGTCCCTCTGGGGTAATTTTTCTTTTCTTTTTTAAACTAGAAATAACTGGGGCCATTGGAAGTATAGAAAATTAAGCATATTAACATGTTTCTCTGAACTAATAAGAATATTCTTCAAGTTGGGAAAACATTATCCTCTTGTGGATTGTAAATCAGAAGACATCTATCTATAACAGGCAGCTTTGCTGGACGCCCACATTTCTTTAGAAAGTGTATAGGAGAATGACCATAAAGAATTCTTTTTCTTTTTTGCAGTCTTAACATGCCTACCATGCTGACTGCACCCTGCCTCCCACTGCTTACCTTCCCTGCCTCTGCCCCTTCATCAAGCCTAAACACCCATTGCAAACATATCCTCATTAGTTGTTGGCTTTCAGCTGGCTTTTGTTCTGGTCTGGTCTCAGCTGATCTTCAAAAGCTTGGGTTGGCAGTCTCCAACTCTTTTCTGCTTGTGGTTCTCAGACTTTTGTGTATGGCTTTGGTCTCCGTGGAGTTTAGACACTGATCTATTCTGTAGATGAGGAAACAAGGGCTGATTGGGAACAGCAGCAAGCCTGAGGCAGGAGCTTTTCCAGCTGGGCTTATGGATGTACGGACCATGCCATTCATCATAGAGTCACAGTGACGATATGTGACCACAAAAGGAGGCTCCTCTATGTCAGGATCAATGAGTATGTTCTTACCAGCTTGCCTGCGTTAGGGAATACCGCAGTATCAGTGAGATGCATGAGACTGTGCTCTAAGGAATACCCCAGCACACGTCTAGAACTTGTCATTTTAGGGTCCTCAACCACTCAATCTGCCCCAGCCATCATCTAATCCTCTTCTCCACTGACCTATTGCCATGTCTGTGCTGCACACGCCTTGCTCTTCTGAGCAAGCACATTTTTCACCTTCTGGGTTTTCCTCTGGCTTTACCTTTGTTTCTCCTGTTCAGTTTGATCACCAAGCTTTTAGGTAATAATCCCTTCTTCTGCTTATAGAAATTTCTTCCACATCATCTCCTCATTTAGGCAGCATTTCACTCCCCTACTTTAGGGTGGCTTCAGATAAGTATAAATGTTGCTCCTTAATCAAATCATAGATACACACACACACACACACACACCTGCACACCTCTATAGAGTAAATACAGCTTCAGAATAGTAATTTCACTCCTGATTCTTACCAGATAGTAATAGAAGAAGTCTCAGCATGGGCTAGTGGACAGAATCTTTGACAGGGATCCCTGATTTCTATACCTAGCTCTGCTAATAGTCATTGCTGTGTGACAGAGGACAAGTCACAGCTTCTGTGAAATTTTAGCTGAAAACTACTGAGTTGTTTGACATAGTCTTTCAGACATTATGTCCATTTGAGATAGACCAACTTGACATGGATTTGAGGTAACATGTGTGGGAAATTATTATAGAACTATATTAGATTGGATCTTTTGGCTATTGACCATGGTGGTTTTGGGATACTTGAAAGATTGACTCAGTGGAAGGAATTGTACATGTTCATAGCTAGTAAGGGGTGAGAGAGAGAATACCCAGGGGAGATGCATCATTAGTGATTATTCAAGCTATCCTGCTTCCATCTGATACTGTTGACATGATTGCCTGAGAAAATACTCTTCCTGTAGCACTTGACTGGCATGGGCTATATTTGTGTTGAACATAGTTTGTTCTTCTCACATAAACCAATTAACTGTCATATTTTATTCTTCTAGGAGTATCCAAATGTAAGGTTGGCTGACAGCCAGTTTGCTAAGTCTTAGAAGGTAAATAGCCTATTGTCTATAAAAAGCCTTGTTTTAAAGGCTCTCTTCATTTCTGGCAATACATGTGATGCAGAAGATAATTTCTAAGGCTGTGAAGAAAGGTCGTGTGTTGGCCATGAGCTGCCATGAGTAACCCAAGTGATTTTATTTTTCCACTTGACAGCTCTTTGTTGCTGTAGGTGACCAAAACATTGACTCCTTTTTCACTACTGGCTGAAAATTTTACTATTGTCTGGAAGCTTTGATGTCGGACTTGCTGAGTGGTTTGTAATGGCCCACTGCAGTCTTAGGTATATCCTGAAAATACAGATAAATAATAGGAAAGTGTATTTAGTCAGATTTGATACTTCAAATTCACAGGCAACAATATCTTTGTACATTTAGGTTTCTTTTCTGTTAAAAAATGACCTCTATTTAAGAGGAAAATCTGCTTTCAAAAACTTCAATGAGAGGGTGATTTTTTCATCTTAAAAAGCTTATTCAAACCAACATATTAATGACTTATGAACAAACGAAGGGAGAATATAAGGGATTACGTTTCTTTTGAACTGTACAAAGTTGTAAAAAGCCTAGAGGAAAAAAGACATGTTCAAGATACATGTTTGTTGAACTGATTTGTTGAACCCTTCTAAATGTTCTTGGATGAAAAAAATTCAAATCTGAACCCATTTTTTTTACGTTGCTGAATTACCTAGAAGATGGCTTTGAAACCCAAATGAACATAGGTTTAACCATAATTTTTAACCCCTTGATAATTCCAGTTGAGAATGTGGATGCTACAACTTGAGAGCCAGAAAGATTAGCAATCAGTTAAGGGTCATAGCACCCTCAGGAGAAAAAGACACATAGGGCCAGTCTTCTCTGTTTTGATTCCATTTTTGTTATCTCACCATTCAGTGAATATTTACTGAGTACCTTCTATATGGTAGCTCATGGCTGCATATTGTAACCACCATAATAAGGAAAATATGCATTCCCTGCTTTCAGGGAGTTTACAGTCTAGTGGAAGAATCTGGACAAGAAAGTTAAATCTTAGAAGGCAGTATTGTCACCAGAGACAAACTGGGCGGTTTTGGAATTTGTGGAGCCCAGTTAGGAAGGGCAGGGAAGTCTTCCTAGCGAAGGACCCTCCAGGCTGAGCCCTGAGATGAGTAAGTTCTTCCAGGTAAAGGGTGACAGTGGAAGAAGATGGTTGAAAGCAGAGTGAGCAGTTTTGTATGAAGGACTTCAGATGATGGCGATCAAATGGGACTGGAGCAGAGAGGGCAAGGGGTAAGAGAACATTCTTCAGCTGCTCTTCACCATCACAGAAAGAGCCCATTCACTGTGGGTCAGCTTTGTGGCTGCACAAACCATCAGAGAGCATGCTTATCAATCGTCCCATACATGTAAAAACAAAACAAAACAAAAACCCCCAAGAAACCCTTGTTTAAAAAATTTTTGCAAACATATTACCTCACTTAATTCTCACAGGAAACCCATGAAATAGATCAGATTATCATGATTTTGTAGATGAGACTCAGAGACGTGGTGACTTCGCCAAGATTGATGAGCTAGAAAACTGAATGTCAAAGTAGTTTCCTCTCCCCTCCTCATCTCCATCTCCATCATCATCATCATTTTTTTTTTTTTTGGTCTTTTTAGGGCCACATATGCAGCACACAGAAGTCCCCAGGCTAGGGATTGAATTAGAGCTGCAGCTTCCAGCCTACACCACAGCCCAAGCAACACTAGATCCGAGCTACATCTGCAACCTACACCATAGCTTAAGGCAATGCTATATCTTTAACCCACTGATCGAGGCCAGGGATCAAACCCATGTCCTCATGGATCCTAGTCAGGTTTGTTACTGCTGAGACATGGTGGGAACTCCATCATCTCCACCTCCTTAATAACAGCTGCCATTTATTGAACCTCTACCATAGGTCAGATATTACCAAGTACTGTATGAACACGGGGTCATTTTCTTAAAAACATTTTCTATTAAAGGATAGTTGATTTACAGTATTGTGCCAATTTCTACTGTACAGCAAAGTGACTCAGACGTGTATATATGTATACACACACATTTTAATGAATATTCTTTTCCATCATGGTCTATCCCAGGAGATTGGATATAGTTCCCCGGGCTATACAGTAAGATCTTGTTGTTTATCCTTTCTAAATGTAATAGCTTGCATCTGCTAACCCTGAACCTCCAGTCCATCCCACTCCCTCCTCTTTCCCCCTTGGAAACCACAAGTCTTCTCTACCTGTCTATAAATTTGTTTCTGTTTTATAGATAGGTTCATTTGTGCTATCTTTTAGATTCCACATATAAATGATATAAAGTATTTGTCTCCTTTTCTGACTTATTTCACTTAGTAAGATAATCTCTAGTTTCAGTCATGTTGCTGCAAATGGAATTATTTCATTCTATTTTATGGCTTAGTAGTATTCCATTGTACATATGTACCAGATCTTAATCCATTCATCTGTCAATGGACATTTAAGTTGTTTCCATGTCTTGGCTATCATGAATGGTGCTGCTCTGAACATAGTGGTGTATGTATCTTTTTGAATTACAGTTTTGTCTGGATAAATTCCCAAGAGTGAGACTGCTGGATCATATGGTAATTCTGTTTTTAGTTTTCCAAGGAACTTCCATGCTGTTTCCATGGTGGCTGCACCAACTTACATTTCCACCAACAGTGTGGGAGGGTTCCCTTTCCTTCACACCCTCTCCAGCATTCGTTACTTGTAGACTTGTTACTGATGACCATTCTGTCCAGTGGGAGGTGATATCTCATTGTAGTTTTGATTGGCATTTTTCTAATAATTAGTGATGATGACTGTCTTTGCATGTGCCTACTGGCCCATCTGTGTGTCTTCTTTGAAGAGACGTCTGTTTTGGTCTTCTGCCCAAAACATGGGGTTATTTAATCTTTATAATAGCCAAGATCATCTCTAGAAGACAAATTCATGTTCTTTTCACTCATCCCATCTCCTATTTTGTGAAGAACGTGCTCATCCCTCTTCTGCCTTCTGTCACAGATGGAAAAGATTGATTTGTGAGGGGGACATTATTTAATAACAATTATTTTTATATGAAGACTGATGAGGTATCTGCAGGATGCTGTGATCATGTTTTCCTCTTTGATGGATTGCCGGCCAGTTTTGAGCTAAATTTTCCCCTCCTGTCCTCATGTTCCCTATAAATCATAAGTCTTTCTGGTATGTATTTTTGTATTGGTTTCACTCCTGTTTCCATTTTGTGATATTATCCTTATTTTTCTTCTTTCTTTTCTTCTCCCATATCTAGTTGAATCTTCCCATTTCTAGAATAAAGCAAAACATAAATAATTGAAATGTCATGCAACAACCTGAGCACAGCATGAAATGTAAGTCTTTAGTGCTGCTGTTCTCTGCTATTGCAGGGTGAATTCATCCACATAATTTCACTCACTCTTCCCTAGGACCAGGGCTCTTGATTGTGAGTTGGCCGTCCAGGACATAGGATGCTCAGGGAACAGAGGACAGAGTTTGGACTTGTGGCCCTCCCCAAACTTAATGTCCCCTCAGTCTAAGCAGCCTTGTGTTTCTTTCCTCTGAAGGTCACTTTTCATTAACTCTCCAGGTTTGCCTTGTCTTCATAAATTACAGCAGCTTTTTTCCCCCTTATTAACCAGAGCAGCTTAAGGAAGAAGTCAAAGCTGTGGCATCCTGTGTGCTTTCACCTCAGAAAGATGTACCTGTAATCTACTGTAATTTAGAGGCAAGTGGTGGGATTCAGTTGAGTAGATCTTGCCAAAAGTGGAGCATCCAAAATAGACTGTATCTGATGGAAAATAGGAAACTTACATTTCTTGGAGATGTTTATCTACATCAGTCAAACAACAATATTGCGCCTGGGGCAAAGGGCAATTTAATATCAAGAGCCTGGGGCCAGGAGCCACATCTAACTCTGCCATTAATTTTGTGACTTTGTGCTGATGACCTCATTGTGCTGGCTTTTTAAATACTTATTGGCTAAAGGAGAACAGGGACTCCTTAGTGTTGCAAAGATTAATGTGATGCCCTGGAACTGCACAGTTGAGTGCCTGATGCTCAATAAGTGTTAGTTATTATCATTAGCCCAACTTCTGCTCATCCACTGAATCTCAGCTTAGTTACTCCATCTCTTGGAAAGATTTTAATAGAAGTAATGGAAATAATAGTTATTATGTAATAACTTCTGAACCACTGTGGGTTGTATATGTATATATTGTATAGGATATTCTCTATTCATATACGTGTATTATTTAAATTACATAAATAGAATATACATTGTATGTAAAATGTATGGTGTGTGTGTGTATATATGTATAGAAGTCCAGTGTTCCTGTTATTTCTTGCTCTATTTTGCCATTTACAAGACCTTGCTTCCCCTCTGCTCTCCTGGTCCTTCTTCCCTTTTTTATTTTTCTTTAGCACTTCTTGCTGTCAGATTTACTACATATGCAACTTCTTCGTTGACTGTCCATGCCCTGCTAGAAAGTATGGTGTAAGAGGGGCATGGTGTGTGTGTTTGTGTTCGTACTACAGTAATCCTCAACATCTAGAACATTGCCTGGCATGCAAGTCACTCGAATCTATATTGAATCAATGAATCATCTTCAAACATCATCAAAGTTTCATTAATAGGAGTTTTGATGATACTTGAAAAAGAAAAGGTACTTGTTAGGCTGAGGGCAGAAGCTCTTTCCTGTGGAAGTGGGTGCTTGAAATGCCAAGGGAAGATACGGGTTTCATGATTCTTTAAAGTGGTTGGTAGCTCAGAATTCTGTAATAAATTAGCTCCAGTCTTTTTGTCATCAGTGAATGGAGTGCCCACTCTGAGCTAGGGAGAGACCAAATAGGCAACCTCCAACACGCCTTTAGAATACAATCTTTTTTCTTATTTATAGATGAGGGTATTTAGATAGGACCAAGACGTAGGAATATCTTAGTTGGAATTTACAGATACCAAGTTTTTCTTGCACAGCATCTGGTCTGCTGACCCATCTGGGTCATGGAAGCTTAGCTGTTTTGTATCCAAATACCATATGAGTTAAAAACAATCTAAGTCTTGATAGACACAAGAATTCTAAGATAAGTTCAGCTCAACAAATATTCAGATAACACGTATCATGTGCAAGGATTAATACAGGGAGATAAGGCCCTGTGCCTGCTGTTAAGGAACCATCAATCAAGGAGAGGGAATGAAAAGAAATGCCGATAAAACCCTGGGTTAAAAGCAGCCATACATACATAAAACTTTGTTTTCTTGTCCCTATTCTTTGGAGATTTTTAATTCTTCTGATTAATGAAAAACTTTCTGAAAATGCCTCTCTTTATGGAAAGACTGAATTGAGTATCCTTTGGTGCCTATCATAGGTAAAGATGATAGGCATTCTTTGGGCTTCTGGGTTTCTGTGTGAAAGGAAAGTACTATTTACAGATACTTCTGCTGTGACAGATGATGTGCTAGGGCATTGAGTTACCCTTTTTCTCATATAGTCCCTAAATTTCATTGTGAGTCAGTATAATTATGCCCATGTCAAAGGTAAAGAAGCAGGAGCACCGAGAGATGAAGCGGTTATCCCCAAACCGTGGAGTCAACAAATTCAGTTAATAAATGGCCACTAGAGTCCAAAAACATTTTTGTGACTCAAATCCCATGCTTTCTCCCCACCCTCATTTTTCTTGTTTACACTGTAATTCATTGGATGTAGAGGTTGTCTCTCTGAAAAGTAGGTAATGTGGCATCAATCCTCCTGGTTCCAGTGAGAATATCACCATATACTGTCATAGACACTGAAAATCTGCTTTGTAACCTATAGTAAATCTTACTCTGTTATATGAGATTTCTGAGTGTAAAGTTTCACTCAAATTATTCACGTAAGAGCTGACTTACTTGGAAGGTCATCAAATGTAAACTGCAAATTGGCTATGGGAGAGCAAAGGAGGAAAGTAGTGACCGAAATAGTGACCAGCTGGGAATGTGATTTCCACGACTGTTAGGACCTGTTAGATTCTGGATGGCAGAGATTGTGGCCACAGAAATGAATGAAATGAGAGGAGGCAATGTCCTCATCCTTGGACAGTGCTTGGTTTCCTGGTCTGCTTGTGCTCAGGGCTGCACTGAAGATAAATCTAGTCTTTCGGTCAATTTGCATTTCAGATTGCTTCCTGAAATGTGTACGTAGTACAATAAAATCTTGTTAATTTGAATTAATTGGTGGGAATGATAATCTAATAAGAAAATTGAACCCAGGAAGAGATGTAAATAACAAAAAAAAAAAATGTCTTTCTTTTATAAGAAACACACACCAGAGAAACCTGGAGGGCTCAAGAAGGCCTCTGGTCCCTGGGTTGTCATAAGACTAAAGTGTCCTTTTACACAGAAACCACAGAAATGAGGGAGATGAGTGTTGTTACCCATGATCCACCTGCTGGTAAATGGTCCTAGAAATGTCAGGGTCCAATCTTTCACAACAGAGCTGTCTGCTCCCACCCATGCTGTCTTCAGAATTAACAAAGTAGTGCCCTTTTCATATAACTTGTTATTAATGGGTTAAAAAAATTATAATATGACATACATTTGTGTGTAAGTAGCTGCTGTTAAAGTGCTTTAAATCAATTATAGTTTTTTTCTTGTTGGTACCAATTAACTTTTTAAAAAATTGAGGTATAATTGACAAATAAAATTGTAATATATTTAAAGTATACAGCCTGATAATTTGTTATGCTATACATTGTGGAAAGATTCCCATCATCAAGTTAATTAGCATGCCCTTTACCTCACATATTTACCTTTTTTGTGTGTGTGCGAATACATTTTAATTTCATAGCAAATTTCAATTATACGGTGTTATCAGCTATAGCCCTGTTATGCTTTAGATCCTCAGACTTTATATATAACCTTACAGCCGAAGGTTTGTACCATTTTACCAACCTTTCTCTATTTCCCTCACCTTCCTAGCAGCCACCACTCTGTTCTCTGTTTCTCTGAATTCAACCTTTTTTCCTTTATTCCAAATATAAGTGATACCATGCAGTATCGTCTCTCTGTCTAGCTTTTTGCTCTTAACATAATACCCTTCCTGTTTATCCATGCGATTACGAATGACATCGTTTTCTTCTTTTCCAAGACTGAAGAATAATTCATTATGTATCCATTTATTGAACCATTCATCCATCAACAGACCCTTGGATTATTTCTGTACTTGGGCTATTGTGAATAATGCTGCAGTGAGCACAGGAGTACAGATTCCTCTTTTGAGATAATGATTTTGTTTCTTTTAAATACATATTCAGAACTGAGATTGCTGGATCATATGGTGGCTGTCTTTTTAATTTTTTGAGTAATCTCCAGACTGTTTTCCATAATGATTCCAGTTAACATTCCAGTGAATCACATGCAAGAGTTCCTTTTTTTCTATATCCTCACTAGCATTTGTATCTCATCTTTATCCTGTGTATGTTTGTCTTCTTAGGGCTGGACCTGCAGCATATGGAAGTTCCCAGGCTAGGGGTCAAATCAGAGCTGCAGCTGCTGGCCTACACCACAGTCCCAGCAATGCTGGAGCCTTAACCCACTGAGCAAGGCCAGGGATGGAACCCGCATCCTCATGGATACTAGTCGGGTTCGTTACCACCGAGCCACGACGGGGTCTCTCGTCTTTGATGAGAGCCATTCTAATAGCTGTGAGGGGATATTTTATTGTGGTTGTGATTTGCATTTCTCTCATGATTGATATTGTCAAGCACCTTTTCAAGTACCCATTGACCCATTTGTATATCTTCTTTGGAAAAAATGTCTGTTCAGATCCTTTGCCTCTTTGTAAATTGGGTTGTTTTCTTGCATTGAGTTGTGTAAGTCCCTTGTATATTATGGATGTTAATTCCTTATATGGTGTGTAAGTATTTTTTCCCACTTCATAAGGTTTTTTTTTTGTTTTTTTGCTTTTTTTTCCTTAATGGCTTTATTTTCTCTGCGGAAGTGTCAATTGCATAGAAGTTTCTTTTTTTTTTTTTTTTCTTTAAGAGAATTAGCAGTGTAAAAGTTAACTTTAGCCGCTTGGTTGAATGACCATTAATTTGGATTAGTGTGACCCAAATTAATGGGTTTTTACTTTGATTCATTTTTAAAAGAGGTTAGCATCACCATGAAGAGGATGTTCTGTTTAGTATTATGTTGAATTTAAGGGAGGTTTCAAATAATGCTTTGGCAATCAGTTTTCCATGTCCTTTCTAAAGCTGTCCTATCACATGCATATCCTAAGATCTTCTAAAGAACATTCATTCATTTAGTATTTTCTTATGCAATGAAGATTATTTACAGCAAACATCTTTATTTATTCTTGAAGCTTTTTTGTTGGGTCTTAATTCTGTTCGAAGTGTAACATAAAATCAAGAAAAAAGAATAGCTATAACTGTAGCTTTGTAACAAGGCCCATTTTGTTGGTTTGAACAATCCCAATTCGTGAACTTTTTTGCTTTACAATATTATATAAGTGTCAGGTATATAACATAGTGATTCACAAGTTTTCAAAATTATACTTGATTTATAGTTATTATAAAATATAGGCTATATTCCCTGTGCTGTTCACATATTCCTACAGCTTATTTATTTTATACATATTAGTTCATACCTCTTAATTTCCTATCCCAATCTTGCCCCTCCCCCTTTGGTAACCACTAGTTCGTTGACTTATATTTGTGAGTCTGTTTCTGTTTTGTTAAATTCACTAAGTCTTATTTTTTTGGATTCCACATATAAGTGATAATACACAGTATTTGTTTTTGTCTGATTTACTTCATTAAGCATTAATACCTTCTAAGTCACCCGTGTTGCAAATGGCAAAATTTCCTTTTATATGGCTAAATACTCCATTTTATATATGTATACACACACAGACACACACACACACACACCCCTCATATCTTTATCCATTTGTGCGAACTTTTTGGAGCTACACTTATCTAAGGAAAGATTTCCATTGAGCCTAAGATCACACCAAAGAAAGTAGCTCTCTTTTAATTTTACTCTGTAAAGGGCTATTAAAATGACACCAGTACCCAGTTCTTGGGTATTGCTTAGATACTACCTCAAAGTGCTGTGTGCTTACCTGGACTATTTCTTTTTTCCCAATTTTATTGAAAAATAATTGACATACATCATTGTTATAAGTTTAAGGCATACAACATGATGGTTTGATTTACAAATATTGTGAAATGGTCACCACAATATGTTTATCTAACATCTGAAAAGTGGAGAATAATTTTCCCTTTGTGATGAAAACTCTTAGTGTTGACTCTCAACAACTTTCCTATATACCTTACAGTAGCGTTAGATGCATTGTTACATACCTCATAATTATTTCTCTTATAACTGGAAGTTTGTTCATTTTGACCCCTTTTTTCCTTACACCTCCCACCACCCCTCAGCTCTAGCAACCACAAGTCTGATCTCTTTTTCTGCGAGTTTGAGTTTGGTTTCACTTAGCATGAATACCTTCAAGGCCCATTCATCTTTTCACAAATACTGGGACTTCCTCATATTTTAATGACTGAATAATATTCCCTTGTGTATGTATATGTGTGTAACATTCCCTTTGAGTATGTATATGTGTCTATATACACACACACCACAACTTTGAGTCTTTCATCCATTGATGGACACGTAAGCTATTTCCATGTCTCGGTTGTTGTAAATAATGCTGCTATGAGTGTGGGGGTGCAGATATATTTTTGAGTTAGTGTTTTCATTACCTGTGGATATATTCCCAGAAGTGGATTGCTGGATCATGTGGTGGTTCTATTTTTAATTGTTTTTCAAAAAGGCTCTGTATCAGTTGAAAATCTTACCTGCAGTATACAAGGGTTCCCCTTTCTCTACATCCTCACCAGCCTTTTTTAACCTCTTGTCTCTTTAATGATAGCCACTCTGACAGGCCTGGGGTGCTATCTCATTATGGTTTTAAATTCATTTCTCTAATGACTAGTGATGCTGAGCATCTTTTCATGTATGCATTGGCCTTTCGTGTGTTGTCTCTGGAGAAATAGCTATTTAATTGCTTTGCCCATTTGTTTTTTTAACTGGGCTGTTTTTTGTTGCTGGGTTTTTTTTTGGTTTCGAGTTCCATGAGTTCTTTATTATATTTTTTGGATATTAACCCCTATTGTTAGATATGTGGCTAACAAATCCTTTTTCTTATTCCACAGCTCGTTTTTCTTTACTTTGTTGATGGTTTCTTTTGCTGTGCAGAAACATTTTAGTTTGATATCATCCTACTTTTTGATTTCTGATTCTGTTGCTTGTGATATAAGTGTCACTAAATCATTTCCTAAACCCCTTCCCAGCTCCGGATTTCTGATTCTATGGTATATTGTTCCCCAGTTTTAAGGATTCCAGCATTTCAGCTGGCAGGGTTGTTTGCACTTGAAATATTCTGTTGTAGGGGTATCATCTTGGGGGCTTGAACTGATGGGGACTCTGTGCCAAGGAAAGCACACAAAATCACAGACTTTTTGAATGTGGGGAGTGCCTAAAACTTTCACATATTCCTACCTGGGTTTGAAGCCAGCTGTGGCTCCACAAAAGCTGATTAACTCTCTGTGGACTCTTCTGGGGAAGATGTCAGGATACAGTTGGGTCCCTGGGATTTTGTGCATGCACGTTTCCCCTGATAGGAAGTTGCGGATGATGGAAAGCAGCCCCTTTGAGGTGATCGTTTTTCCAAATCTGTGTTTTTCTTGGCTTGGGTCTGGAACATGGAGGTCTCGGAGCCCTCGGAAGGTGGCCCCCATGCACGTACTGCTCAGCTCTCAGGCCTGCGTTTATGGAAAAAGTTCTTAAAGAAACAGATTGCAATAGAGTAAGATCAAGTATTCACTTGCGGGTTTCCATGAAAGTTGCTTTTTAAAAAAACTTTCCCCTTCACTTGCTTGTGGAATGTCTCAGGGCCGGCTCATCAGGAGAGAGGCGTACAGTAAGCAAAACAAATGTTATAATTCACATCCCTTCCTGTTCTCCCAGGGCTTCAACGCACAGGCAGTCTTATTTGCATTCTCTAGCATTCATCTCCCTGCTTCCTGTTTGTGTCAAGACTGTATTAGAGAGTTACAGCAGTCCTCCTCTCCCATGCTGCAGCCTATGTTCTGTTGTAAATTGGATATTTGATTGTGCTCAGAGTGAAGGGAAACCTCACTTCCTCACAGAGAAGGTGTTTGTCTGTACATACACTAACCTCTTTCCCCACATTTCATATTCTTGAATTGAGAGCCAGAAGAAATGATCGGCGACTGAAGGATTCAATGGCAAAGCCTTAGAACCAAGTACCATCCTCTCTTCTCTCTGCATAGGTGTTATTCTTAGCATGGTGCTTTTTCATAAATAGTAGTCTAGGTGTAGGGGCAGATTCCTCCACTGTATTTAAAAAAAAAAAAAAAAAGCCCTTCTCAGGGAGGTTAGTTTCCTTTAGAAGCCATGCTAATTCTTTAAGACCAAAGAGTATACTTCAGCATTCTCACACATCTTAACTAGTAAGTGGAAACTTTGTACTGTAAACATTTTTGAAGCATTCATATGTATTTGAGGGAATAATTTACGTTCTGGGTAAGTCTAGTTATAATTGCTCCAATAAGAACCATTGTCCTTTGCTTCTCTATCTCTACATCAGTGAAAAGTCAAATTATCAAGCGCCTCTGGTATTATCCTAAGGAATCCCTTACTCTAGGTCTGATGGTGAAATTCACTCCACATCTCTTTCAGTGTAGAATTCAGGGCCAGAAGGGAAGAGAATGCTGAAGTCAGCTCACTTTCCTTCCTTCTGCTTCTGGGTTCCTGCTGTATCTTGGAGGAAATACAGTATAGTACAGTAGTGCATTAACAAATTTATTCATTCAGTACACACCGTCGGGGGCCTGGGGATGCTTGGCTAAATCTCAGTATTTAAGAGCTAAGAGTTTAGCTGTTCAAGATAGTCATGTATACAAATAAATGAATTGAAGTATTATACATATTGTAATAGAATATGTGCAGCAACAGTGAAGAGAAATAGATGATCTCTTGCTTGATGAGAGATGCTTGAGATAAGAGGGCACTTAACATTTCCTGTGGCTGGCCTCGCCAAAGAATTAAGACAGAAATGGAAAGTCTGTTGTTCTCTGAGAAGCAACTTCTACTTTTCAGATCCTCTTTGAGTACTTTCTAGAAACTGTTGTGAATAGCCTGCATCTCACCTAGCTGACCTCCGAGTTTTAGTGGTTTAGGAGCATCTGATGCTGGTGAGGACCATTGGTGTAGAAATCCATCCTGGCCAGAGTCCAGCTCCCTGTAAGAATTCATAATGAATTTTATATCATAGATCTCAATATGAATAAATTGATGATAATAGGTCCTTTTCCTGGATTTTTTACTCATTGTGTGACCTCCCTGGGGTTTCTGTTTAATAGTTGTAAAAATGGCTGCTGTTTCTATTTCATGGGGGCTGATATGAAAGATAAAGTGAGAAAACTAAGGAAATATTTTGAACTCTGTAAAGTACTTGAAAAAACTATACATGTGTGAAGAAATGCCGCTTATGTCTTTTGGGGAAAAAATAATGTAGTGAAGGCAGGCAAGGAGAGAAGGAAGGAAGCAAATAAGGGAGAGAATAGAGGGGAAAATAAGGAAAGGGAACAGAAGAGGATATAATGAAACACATCCTTAGACACCTGAATCCAGGCTGTGGTCTCTGTGTAATGCCAAGGTGTACATAGGAGTTACTGTGAGAAATGGAGAATCTGGGCTGGAAGGATCTCATTAGCCTCAAAGGCTGTAAGTTTCTAGGTTTGTTTGGACTCACCATTCAATGACTGGAGTTGATCTTTGCTGCTTCTACTACTGCTGTAACCATTGAGAAAAGTTTTTTGGATAAATAAATGACATGAAACCAACCCTTACAAGATAAAAAGATATCAGATGTGACATGAAAAACATAAAAGGTGCAGGGGGGAAGATTAGAAATGTTGAGCTTGAGAATGGCATCAAGCTTAAGTTGTTAACAGCTTAAAATGTATTGTTATACGTTTAAGTTGTTACATATAAGCCCCATGGTAACCACAGACCAAAAACCTGTAGTAAATACAGCAAAGGTAAAGAGAAAGGAATATAAGCATACCACTAAAGAAGTAATTAAACCATGCAGAAAGAGAGAAAAAGGAGAAAGGAACAGAGAAACTACAAAAACAGCTAGGAAACAGTTAGCAAAAGAGCAATAAACACATACCTGTCAATAATGTTTTAAATGGACTAAATGCTCTACTCAAAAGAGAGTCACTTAATGGATTAAAAAAAGGCCTATTTATATGTGGCCTAGAAGAGACAAACTTTAGATGTAAGGACACATACAGACTGAAAATGTTCCACACAAATGTAAATGAAAGAAGGCTGGAGTAACAATGCTTATAAAAAATAGACTTTAAAACAAACTCTAATAAGAGACCAAAGGCATTATATAATAGTCACAAATATAATATCTTCTTGCTGGATTAACCTATTTATACATCCAAACATAGAAATACTTAAATATATAAAGCACACATTAACTGAACTAAAGGGAGAAATAGATACCAATGTAATAATAGTAAAGGACTTTAATACCCCACTTGCATCAGTGGGTCTAATCATCCAACCAGAAAATCAATAAGGAAGTATTAGCCTCAACATGTTAAACAAAAGAACTTAAAATATTTATAGAGTATTCCATCGAAAACTATAGGAAATACATTCTTATGAAATGCAGTGGTATGTTCTTCAAGATAAATCATATGTTAAGATACAAAATAAGTCTTAATTTAAAAGGATTGAAATTACATGGGATGTCTTTTCCAACCACAGTGGTGAAAAACTAGATATTCATTACATGAAGAAAAATGGAAAAGTCACAAATATATGGAAATTAAAAAACATGTTGCCGAATAACCATTGGATCAAAGAAGAAATCAAAGGCAAAATCGCAATACCTTGAGACAGATGAAAATGGAAATGTAGCATACCAAAATTTATGAAATGCAGCAAAAGCAGTTCCTAAGAGGGCAGTTCATTGAGATAAATGCCTACCTCAAGAAACAAAAGTTTGAAATAAACAACCAAACTTTATACTCCAAGGCCTAGAAAAAGAAAAAAGCCCAAAGCTTAATAGGAAGAAGGAAGTAACAAAAAGTAAAAAGAAACAGAGACTAAAAAGACAATGGGAAATATCAGTAAAACTAAAGCTCGTGAAAAGGCGAAAACTTTTCCTCCAAGAAGTAAGACAAGGATGTCCACTCTTAACACTTTTATTCAACAGAGTGTTGGTGATCCTAGCCAGAGCAATTAGACAAGAAAAAGAAATAAAAAGTACCAAAATCATGAGGAAAGAAGTAAAACTGTCACTATTTGCAGATGACATGATGTTATGTATAGAAAACCCTAAAGACTCCATTCAAAAAACTGTTAGAATAAACAGGCCTATTGACATATCAGGAGAAAAAATTGATACACAACACAGAGAAATCTGTACTTCTTGATGCTAATAATGAACTATCAGAGAAATCAAGAAAACAGTCTCATTTACAAAAAGAATAAAATACCTAGGGATAAATTTAACCAAGAAGATAAAAATCTAAGACATTGATGAAAAAAATTGAAGACAAATAAATGGTTTGGCATTCCATGCTCATGGATTAAAGAATTGTTAAAATATTCACACCATCCAAAGCAATCTAAACTCAGTATCAAAGTTCCAATGGTATTTTTCACAGAAATATAAACAATCCTAAAATTTGTATGGAACCACAGAGGACCTCAAATACCCAAAGCAGTCTTGAGAAAGAACAAAAAAGCTTGGAGACTTTTAACTCCCCATTTTCAAGCTATTTTATAAAACTATAGTGCCTAAAACAGTATGGTATTGGCATAAAAACAGACACATAGATCAATGGAACAGAATGGGCAGCCCAGGAACAAACCTACATGTGTACGATCAAGTACAAAGAGACAAGAATACACAATGGAGAAAGGACATTCTCTTCAGTAAATGGTGTTGGGAAAATTGGACGGCCACATGCAGAAGAGTGAAACTAAGCCACCCTCTGACACCATATACAAAAATTAACTCAAAGCATTTTATACATTTAAATTATAAAAGCTGAAACCATAAAATTTTTAAAAGCATAGGTAGTAATTTCTTCAGATGGGTCTTGGTGATGATTTTTTTGAATTTGAAACTAAAAGCAAAAGGAACAAAGATAAAAACAAGTGAGATTATGTTAAACTAAAAGGGTCACCGTGCTGTACAGTAGAAAATTGACAGCACTGTAAACCAGCTATAATGGAAAAAAATAATCGTTAAAAAAAAGTTTTCTGCACAGTAGAGGAAACCATAAGCAAAATGAAAATGCAACCTACTCAATGGAAGAAAACAACTGTAAATCATATATCCGATAAGAGGTCAGTATCCAAAATACACAGAAGCCACACAACTTGATACCAAAAAGCAATCTGATCAAAAAATGGCAGAAGATCTGAATGGACGTTTTTCCAAAGAAGACATACATATGATTCATGGAAAGATGCTCAACGTCACTAATCATCAGGGAACTGCAAATCAAAACATATTGAGCTATCACCTCACAGCTGTTTGAGTGACACTTATCAAAAAGGTAATAACAAATGTCAGCAGGAATGTGGAAATAAAGGAAACCCTTGTGCACTATTGGTGGGACTGTAAATTGGTGCAGCCACTATGGAAACAGTATCGAGGTTCCTCAAAAAATAAAAACAGCTATCATAATGATCTAGCAACTCCACTTCTGGATAGTTATCTGAAGGAGATGAAAACCATAATTCATAAAGATACATGCTCCCCCAATTTCAGTGCAGTGTTTTTTTTTTATAATAGCCAAGATGTTAAAACAATGTTAAGTGCCCATTGATGGATGAACAGATTTAAAAATTGTTGTATATATCTACACAATGGAATATTATTAAGCCATAGAGAAGAATGAAATCGGGCTGTTTGTGACAATATGGGTGGACCCCGAGGGAATTATGCTAAATGAAATAAGTCAGACAGATACCAGGTCTCTGTTTTACCTATGAAATGTAAAAACAACAGTTCAAAAAAACCCAACAAAACAAATTCATAGTTAAGAACAGATTGGTGGCTGCAAGATGTGGGATGGAGGGTGTGATAAATGGGTAAACTAATTTTTTTGTTTAAAATTTAAAAAATTATTTGACAGGTAATTAATTGCATTGCTTGAACACATGCTGTGCCCTGGGAACCATATTAGGTCTTCAGGGACTCAGGAGACAGTCCGGGATATTGACAGGGACAGGAGAAGAACTTCAAAGGTATGAAGAAATTGTTCTCATTCTTGGTGCACTGTACTCCTCAGAAGGGATTGCACAGTATACAGAAGTGATAAAAAGCAAACAATAAATGCCATGTTTTATAGTGGAAGGAAGAACTGGGAGTCAGTAGAACTGTGTCCTAGTTTTGATTCACTGTGTGGATGTGCTTTTATTTTTAATTACCACACCTGTGGCATGTGGAAATTCCTGGGCCAGGGATTGAATCGAAGCCACAGCCGCAATTTAGGCCATAGCCGAGGCAATGCCAGATCTTCCCCCCCACCCTAGAGACCTTTTTGTTTTTAAATTTTTTAAAATTTTATTTCCCCAATACATTATTTTTTTTTTTCTACTGTACAGCATGGTGACCCATTTACACATACAAGTATACATTCTTTTTTTCTCACACTATCATGCTCCATCATAAGTGACTAAACATAGTTCCCAGTGCTACACAGCAGGATCTCATTGCTAATCCATCCACTGCGCCAGACCGGGGATCAAACTGTGCCTCTGCAGTGACTGGAGCCACTGCAGTTGGATTCTTAACCCACTGTGCCACATTGTGAACTCTTGGATGTGCATATTTTAAATAAACAGATTCAGAAATGTTCAACCCTCTGCTCTTAACCACTACACTATTATAAAAATAACATCAGCTAACATCTGTATAGAGCTTGTGATGTGCCCAGCACTGTGCCAAGTTTTTGTATATAATAACTCAATCTGTTTTAAAACATGCCAGCGAGGTAGTTACTGTACTATTATGAATTCTGTTCAACAGCTGAGGACACTGAAGCACAGCAGTTGTAAGTCATTGTAATCCAGGCAGTCTGGCTGTGGACGTCAATCTCTTAACCATTAAGCTATCCTGTCCTTTATACATAACTGCAGAACAAGTGTGGCATTAATAATGTCATGTCATTACATTCCGCACCCACAAGTGGTGTGTATGTGTGCATGTAGAGTGAGATATCATAACAAAGACTTCCTCAGAAAAATAAGTCTTGAGTGTGGCTTGGACATCAAGGAAGGATATGATTTTACAGAGAGGAAGCAGAAGGGAAAATTCTAGGCAGGAATTGGCCATCACCACAGCAGGACACAATAATGTGTGGGGAACACACGTAGTTAAGAGGCTGCTGGCCATGTGAGCAGGCAGCAAGGTGGCCGAGGGCTTCAGTAATCAGGCTACTTGTCAGAATCGAAGGACAGACTGTGGCAGAGCGTGAAGTCTTAGGCACGGTTATTCTGACAGATTGGGGAAGAAAGGGAAGATTCAGGGTGTATGAGTAGGAGGCATCGGCATGGTTAGTAGGAGATGCCATCATCCAGGGCCGACGTGAGGAGGGAAGAGTAAGACCCTAAGGAAAAGGCCAAATGGTTGAAAATTACTCATCTTGGGAAAGAAGACTGTGGAAGAAAATATTAGACATGAATTTCTTCTTGGCAGTCAAAAGTGTGACATCTCAGGATAGCTTTTTATGAGACATGCTTTTCTTGTCTCGGGGTCCTTATAAGCAGCTCAGATTGTGTTTTCTCTCTTGGTTTAGGTTAATCTTGCTCCAAGTGTTGGGGGGGTGGGCAGCCAGCAATTACAAATAAGCAGCACCTCTGTCAGCAGTCTCCCACGCCGCTCTCTCTGAAACCAGGGCAGGCCTCAGATATTCAGGAGAGTGTTTCAAGAAACTTAGGGGAATTTCAAATGGTTGAAGGTAGAATACAAGTTAGAAGTTGTTTGTCCTCTGTGGTTAGTGGATTTTGCGACCTCTCTTACCTAGGGGGTGGGAGTTCCCATTGTGGCATTGCAGATGAGAATCCAACTAGTATCCGTGGAGATGAGGGTTTGATCCCTGGCCATGTGCTGTGGCGTAGGTTGCAAATGCAGCTCGGATCTGGCATTGCTGGGGCTGTGGCATAGGCTGGAAGCTGCAGCTCTGATTCGACCCCTAGCCTGGGAACTTCCATATGCCGCAAGTGTGGCCCTTAAAAGCAAACAAACAAAACATTAGAAGTAGATGGTTCTTCCTCCTAAATGGCACCCAACCACAGCTTTGCTTTTGCCTAGTTGGCTGCCAGATTGCTCTTGACAAACTCCTTATCTCCAGCCTTGATTTCTTCCTGTCTTTTCTGCGTGCTCTTTTCAGAATTATGACAGAGTCCTGATCCTGTCATTGCCTTGCTTAGGTGATGTGATCACCCCACCTCCTTTTCAGACGGAAATTCCGACACTTTAATGTGGACAGTGATGCCCCTTCTCATTTTCCTCCTGCTACCAATTCAGTGCAACATTGTATGATCTCACATGTGGAATCTAAATAAACCAAACTCATAGAAATAGAGTAGAAATCTTGGTGGTTTCCAGGGGCAGGGTGGGCCGGGCTGGTGAAAACATGGAAATGTTGATTGAAGGGTATATACGCACTTCTAGTTTTAAGGTAAATAAGTTCTGGCGACCCAAGGTACAGCCTGGTGACGTGACTTAACTATTGTATACTTGAAAGTTTCTGTGAGAATAGAGCTTAAAGGTCCTTGCTGTAAAAAAAAAAAAAAAAAAATACCCAAAACTGTGTGAGGTGACAGATGTGTTAACTGACCTTATTGTGATAACCACTTCATAATGTGAATGTGTATCAAATCATCAAAATATACACCTTAGACTTATACAATGTTGTGTGTCAATTATTCCCCCCCCCCGCCAAAAAAAAGCTGGGAAAAACCCACAGGTTCACCATTGAGTCCTACCAAATTACTTGGAATTCTTAAAACTCACTGTGTCATTTCTGCTTTAATATCCATATACTCTGTTTCCTTCTAGACTGAATATACTCCATTTTTTGCTGCCTAACAAACCTCATGCTCATGCTTAGCTCAGGCTCTTAATCCTTCTATACAAAAAATTCCCCGACTTTCCCCCAGGACAGCTGATAGCTCTTTATCTAGCTCTTGTGGCCCTTTCAGAGGCATGGGCTTGTCTTTTCCACCTTAGGATCTTGATGCTTAATCTAGTGTCTGGCATGTAGTTCATTCTTTGCATTTTCTCCATGTCCATCATTAGGTCAGGATCCCTGAAATAACTTGGTAGCAAGTTTCTTGGATTCAGAGTTTCTCTTCACCAAATGACCCTGCATCCAATCTGTGGGCAGACTAATCTTTCTAAAGTTAATATTTACACCACTCTTCTGTCTCAAATTTTAATCTTTTTTTCTACCCAAAAAAGTTCATACTTCTTAGCCATATATTTAAAATTTTGTAATCTGTTCCTGATCTGATCTTATTGTTTCATCTGACATGAGTTCCCAAGCAGAGACATTCTCTTGGAGTCATCTGCACTGCTTACTATGGCTGATAGTACCTGCTAGTCTCTTCTCTGAAATGCCTGCCTTCTTCATTTCAGCTGTCACCACAACTCTCCCAACGTCCTTTTGCCTGTCCTTTTTTTTTTTTTTAACATCTCTCTTGTGATTCCTTTTTGTACCACACCATCCAGAAGTCTGCCCACAATTACTCATCTTCCCCTGTAACACATAGCTGATTTATAAACCCACTCTGAACTCATCACATACTGCATTATCTTGACCTAGAACATTTGGGTTCTAATTTTAGCTTCACCATTTACGAATAAAAATGACTTACTCATCTTGGAAATGGTAATGATGGTAGATACCTTTGTATGGTAAGGATCCAGTGTGAAAATGGTATTTGTGTGCAAGTGCTATCAACTGTAAGGTGGCTCTTGTATATTCTGTCTTTTAAATTAGGTTGCAGTTCTTAGGAGAGCCAGACCTGCATCTTATACACTGACACTTTGCACCCTGAACAGTGTGAAGCATGGTGCCTTGTGTGTAGCCAATGCTCAGGAAATATCTGTTGAATGAATGATGAATCATCTCCACGAGAAAGAGAGTGAGCTGGCTAATTGTCCTCCTAGGGTTTGGTTGTTGACAGATGAGACGAAGCGTCATCTAGAAAAGTGAGATCATGGAGAGTTTCCTTTCAAGCTTCTCTTCCTTCGAACACCCCCCCCCCCCACCTCCCATATATCCACACCCACAGCTACTTACTCACTGTTTCCCAGCTGTCACTGTACTTTAGAAGGTAAATAGCAGAGCCGTGAACACCACCATTCATTTACTTTGGTGCTTGTGCTCTGGTGAGCCCTGGGGCCCTTTGCCCAAGTCAGATCTCGATTGTGTTATTGGACTGAGAACATCTTCTTGGTTATGATAAAAATGACAAAAGGCCAGTGAACCATTTTACCACATTACGGGGAGAGAATAAGGTAGTTGGAGATAGAAATTGGAGATAAATAGCTTTGTGCTTCCTAAAATCATTACCTAAAACAAGTCCTCTAATGGACACCAATGCAAAAGTTAAAGAGCAGTTGTGAACATTATTATGAAAGTGCTCCTAGAGTTCCCACTGTGGCACAGTGGGTTAAGAATCTGACTACAGCAGCTTGGGTCACTGTGGAGGCTCGGGTTGGGTTGGACCCCAGGCCTGGTGCAGTGGGTTAAAGGATCTGGTGGTGTTGGAGCTGCAGCTGGGATTGAATCCCTGGCCTGGAAACTTCCATATGCCGGGGTGTGGCCATAAAAAATGAAAAATAAAAACAAAGTGGCTGGTCCTCAGAATTACAGACCAGTGTTAGTAATGCCTCTGGTACCATCGATGCAGCTGAGGACCCTGAATAACAGCTTAAGTGTACCTTTGTGGAATATCTGAGGCAGGCATCTGGGTGTCACTTCAGTGCCATGCCATGCCATATTGGAACCTATTTCAAAAAGAAAAATCAGTAATTCTGATCCTGTCTTTAAAAAAATGCATTGTGTTCATCATGGATTCTTTGGCATTAATTTTATTCTTTGAATGCTGCTTTAAATATCATTTATCTTGGTTAGTGATATTTTTGACTCCACCTTAAATCTGTGCCCAAAGCAAGTACCTCCCTAATCTGACTCCAGTACCAGCTCAATCTCATTCAATTTCAGTGTGTGTGTGTGTGTGTGTGTGTGTGTGTACCAGTAACAAATGAAATAGTTTAAAAACTTGTGTCAATTTCAGAAAAAGTGCATACTTCCTTAAGGAAGCATAGATAAAGAAGATAAGTAGCATAAATAATATAACTTGCAAAATCCTAATCATTATCCGTATAATAACAGTCAATATTTTTAGATTTCTTTTAAGTGTTTTCTAGATCACTCTGGTCACACGTGATGCCAATTCTTCTTGGAATTGGCGATTTAGTGGGATAGACATATGTGCGGGGGACATTGAGGTGTAGTTGACATTCAGTGAGCACACATGTTCTTGATGCTCTGTAAAGCGGGATTACACGCTTTATCCCCTCTTACCTTTCTCATTGCAGAACTATGTGATGATAATATACCCATAAAAAGTTATTTTTTTAGACTATCTTTTGGTTCACAACAAAAGGGGCAGAGAGTACAAAGAGTTCCCCTATACACCCCCCCTTGTCCCCCACAAGCTCTTCCACTATCAGCACCCCCGCCCGAGCGGAGCATTTGTTAAAAACTGATGAACCTGCATTGACATCAGAGTCCATAGTTTACATTGAAGTTTTACTCTTGGTGTCATGTATTCTGTGAGTTTGGACAAGTGTTTAATGACATGCATCTACGATGAGAGTGTCATGCAGAATATTTTCACTGCCCTAAAAATCCTTTGTGCTCTACCTATTCATCCCTCACTTCAACCCCTGGCACCTGCTAATCTTTTTACTTTCTCCATTTTTGCCTTTTCTAAAATATCGTATAGGTGGAGTCAGAGTATGTAGCCTTTTTCAATTTGACTTCTTTCACCTAGTGATGTGCACTTAAGGTTCTTGTGTGTGTCTTCTTATGGCTCAATAGCTCCTTTCTTTTTAGCAGTGAATAATATTCCATTATCTAGACGGATGATGCTATAAATATCCATTTTCATATGAGGAAGATGAGGCTCTACACCAAAGTCAAGAGGGCTGAGATATGAGCTCCAAATCTGATGCCAACTTGAGTGCTATTCTTACAGAGCTAAAGCTGCTTCAGATAAGAAAGTAGAGGACATTGTCCAAATAGGTATAGATACCAAAGGAAAGTGCATTGATGGGGCCTCGGATAAATGGTGATGTCTTTGGAACTTCCTTTTTAGATAAGGCATGATTGGGAAAAGCTGCCATTCTTCCTTTGGTGATTCTAGGAATGTATCGTGGAGGAAGGGATCCTTAGGAGGCTTTTAAAGGCTGATTAATGAATGAAACACACTGAGACTTGGGAATTTCCCAAGCATATGCAGTAAAATGAGAAACAGAAGAACATCAGCTTCTTGAGAAACTCCCCATGCAAAGCACATATAACCTTATGTACCAGCTGTCACGGTAGTACAACTAAAAGGTGACCAAAACAGATCTCTTTCAGTAGAATCAAGTTAAAATTGCTCTTATTTGGATATTTTTCTTCTCTGCTGAACAGTGTGTCTAAAGTGGGTATTGACCACAATTTGCATTTATTAAGTACTTATTATGTGTCAGGCCTCATGGTAATTACTTTATATGCATAGATTTATTTCTCACCATATGTCTATAAAGCACATTCCATTATTCTGCCCATTCCATCTCTAAAGAAAAGAAATTTAGAGTTCCCACTGTGGCATAGTGGGTTAAGAAAACAACTATAGGAGTTCCTGTCGTGGTTCAGCAGTAAGGAACCTGACTAGTATCCATGAGGACGTGGGTTTAATCCCTGGCCTCGCTCAGTGGGTTAAGGATCTGGCATTGCTGTGTAGGCTAGCAGCTGCAGCTCTGATTTGAACCCCTAGCCTGGGAACTTCCATATGCCACACATGTGGCCTTAAAAAATAATAGTAATTAAAAAAAAAAAAACCTCCAACTGCAGTGGCTTGAGTCTTAGTGGAGGTGCATATTCGATTCCTGGCCCAGTTATAGGTTGCAGCTGTGGGTCAGATTTGACCCTTGGCCTGGGAACTCCATGTTCTGTGGGTGTGGCTATAAAAATGAATAAATAAGTAGAAGAATTTTGCCTAAGATCAGATAGCTAATATTTAATGAAATTTAAATCTGCGTTGATCTTGATCTGATTTCTGAGCCAGGCTCTCATTTACTACGTTTAGTCGAATCTGGCATCTGAAGTCTATTAAACTGATGTTAATTATTCTTCAACACATCTGACATTCCTCTCTAGGTTTCTGAAGAGTCATGTAGAAGGAACATAGCATCAGTAAATACATACTAAATCTATCATTCAGTAAGAATTTGCTAAGTACCTTCAAGTTGCCCAAATGGAGCCTTGATACTTGTGATAAGAGAAAGGGGAAACATGTTTTAGGTCTTTTCTGTATTTGCATTTATGTGTAGTTATCTCAGACAGACATGGCCACTTAAAAGTAGAGAAGTCAGATGATATTGTGAGCTGGCAAACTGGCCAGGTCATATATTATATCAGCAGTCCTTAATGAATAGAAGAAAAGCCAACATTTATTGAGCACTAGAAACAATTTTATTCCCTCAATAATGAGGCATCATTTGTTCATTTTAGAAGGAAACCAAAGCTCAGAAAAGTGGTTTGCTCAATTGCCGAAGAGCCAGTAAGTGGTAGAGTTAGGATTTCCACTCAGATCTATGTGGATCCAAAGCCTTTGCTCTCTATGATACATCCTAATAGTTCTCATTGAGCTCAGTTTTTTGGGGTAAATATTATTTCTGCTTTTTGTATGTTGGCCCTGTTGAATGTGGTACTGTTGGTGCTTTGTAAAGACAGATATGGTGATTAAAAATGCCTTTGAGGGGAAAAGATGGCAAGAAAATGTTGTGAGTTTAATGATGGCTCTGAAACACTCAGGTTCTTTATTAAGGGAACACTCAGAATTTTTGGTTCTCTTCTCTAAACTTCATATTCTCCTACTACAAGGCAGGTGGAAAAATAGTGCAGTATTGAGTCAGCAGTCTTGACCTATCTGTAAATTAGCTCTGTGGCTTTCTGCAATTTTGGACATTGGTTTTCCTCTGTTGCAAAATGAGAAGGGATTGGGCACATTGCACTCCTCACCCTATGATTTTGTAATACATCTCTTATTTGGGGTGTGCTTAGCCGAATCTTTGTAATTCAGGTGTATAAAGTGGATCTTCATCTTGTAAGATGGTTATTTCTTGTTTCTCACTATAATCACAAAGCATCAATTACACTTAGACAACCTTCAGTGCTTTCCATACTTTTGGGGACTTATGTTTGTATAGCTCTCAATAGTTTATGAAGCTTTGTTATATACCTATCTCATTTTTTTCCTCTAATAACTTAGATGAAGGGAGGCAGCATTATATATAGGTTTGAGCTACCCAATTCTTCATCTGCAAAATGTGCATGATATTAGTGTCTATCTCCTCAGCTGACTGTGAGGAAAAAATAAGATCACACGCATAATACGCTTAGCAGGGAGTCCACCACCATAGTCAGGGTTGAACATGTGTTGGCTGTTGGTGGGTTCCCCCAATCTTAACATTCTTGATGACAGACCTGGTCTAGAACCTCCTGTTCAACTCAGAGAGAAGTGCTCTTACTCATACGCTCTACCAGCTTTCAAGATCTGGGAGGGAAACTAGAAGGGAAGTTTCTTCTGGGAGAAGAGGGATTATTGGCTTTAATCTTGGGTCTATAAGTGCTCAGTATGTTCTCTCAATATGTCTTAGAGTCACCACTTCAGGGTTAGGCACTGTGTTAGGCATTGAGGATGCTAAAATAGAAGCGTAGCCCAGTCTTTGTATGCAAGTGTGTGAGACAGCTATAAAAAAAACAAACATTCTTTTAAGTAAATAGTGAAAACAAGTGCAAGATACTTTTGTGTGAACAGAGAAGGAAGCGCTTAAGTGCCAGGGGAATTTGGCAAAAATGTGCTTGGGTCCTACTTGATGAGTGTTAACTAGACAAAAGACCAGAGTAAGGGAGGACATTGCAAAGACAGGATGGTGTGTACGGAGGAAAGCATTGCAAGGGGACATGACGCACTCAGAGAGGACAAGCACCTCCACATGGCTGGAGCCCCGTGAGAGTCTGAGGAAGAGGGTAGCAGTAAGACTGCAGAGGAACTGCATACCACGGTAAGGGCATAGACCTTGGCCTTGAAAGCAGGGTAACGTCTCCTGATTTTGAACAATCAAAAAAATAGCATGCTCTCTTATTATAGGAGAGTATTCTGGTGCTTATGTGGCTAAGGATAAGATGCCTGTATCCACCTGGAGGCAGGGTTGAGATTCCTACTACCATCTAGGCCGAGAAACTTTGGGTATGGATTAAAACCACAGCAGAGGCCTCAGGGAGTGACCCAGACTGGTGGGCTCTCCTGGGGATATTTGGGAGGATTAGTTTCTGGGTGTGGAGAGTTAATTTAGAAGGAGGAAGTGGGGTTGACTCCTGGGCTTCTGGCTTGGGTGGCAGAGTGGAGGGTTGGCCATCATGGTATCGCCATATAAGGTCATGCACGAGGGGAGAAAAATGGTGCTCATGATGGTTCTTTTTAGCCACGGTGAATTTTTATTTCCTGGACGTCACTGGGAGAAGTCTTGGGGGACTTGGAAAGTCTGTCTGGTGTTCTGGAGAGACTCCAGGGATGACAAAGAGAGTATGAGTGGGCAGTGTTGTTGCCAGAATTCAGCCTCTGTCCGCCAGTGCCGAATATAAACGTGGCGACAGAGTTTTGGGTGAAGGAGAGAAAGATAGCTTTATTGCTTTGCCAGGCAAAGGGGGCCACAGCAGGCTAATGCCTTAAAGGTTGTGCCTCCCATTGGGAAGAATTGCAAGGAGTTTTATAGTAAAAAGAAAAATGGGTTTTCAGATAGGTATCAGGATTGGACAAACACGCATTCTTCTTTCTTTGGGGGAATCTTAGTCGTCAAAGCTGGAATCAGGAGATCTTAGCATGATCATGGTGGTGGTTTTCTGGGTTATTGCCTAGAATAACAGTACTTGCGAGAAGGGCGTATTGATGAGAGGTTAGGACAGACTAGGAAAGTCCTGAAAAACATCACATGTTAATCAGCTTTAATCCACAGGCAATTGTGCTCAGGGTTCCTAATCTTTAAGTTATGGGTGGTTGTGTTTAGGGTGCAGTTAAGACAGGGAGAAGGATAAGGAAGGACTCAGCTGTTCTGTTTTAAAGTATTCATTTCTAAAAGACACACAAGGATAAGATGCCTAAATTATTATTATTTTTTTTTATTTATTTATTTTTTTAGGGTCGCACCTGTGTTTCTTATAAGCGGTTCCCAGGCTCTAGGGGTCGCATTGGAGCTACAGCTGCTGGTCTGTGCCACAGCAATGCCAGATCCAAGCCAAGTCTGCAGCCTACACCACAGCTCACAGCAATACTGGATCCTTAACCCATTGAGTGAGGCCAGGGTTTGAATCCGCAACCTCATGGTTCCTAGTCAAATTCGTTTCCGCCGTGCCATGATGGGAACTCCAAAATGCCTATATTATTATGTGTATCCCTTGAGAGGGAACCAGGACCCCGCCCCGAGGCTGTGCTATTGTTTCTTGACTATTCCTCCTTTGTCTCTGCATTCCCTTCCTTCCCTGATCAGCAGCTGTTGGAACCTGTCCCTTGGAACGCAGGGAAGGTCATGGAGGCTGAATGCGGCTCATTTCCCAGGAACGAGAAATGGGGGACACAGAAAGGCTTTGTGCCCAGGAGCCACAGAGGTCCCTGGTCGATTACAGTGTCAGGACCGTGGGTGCAGGCTGAAGCTTCAGCTCTGGCACGGATGTCCCTGGGGAGAACAGGTGGTGAGAACTTGTTGGGCTCTGCCTGTGTTTGTGGAGACCAGGGAGTTTTCACTGCATGAATGATGATAATTGTTGGATGAAGCTCCTCTACGAATCACAGTTCCAGGCATTTCACTGGATCTGCACATTTTTCAGAATGAGTCACCAGGAAGTGATGAGACAGCCTGAAATTGATCGAGGCTTCCTCCTCCCTCCTGGTCACTTTCTGCCATGTCACTGCTCTTTGGAGGCTAAGTCAAGTAAAGATGGAGAGAGGGAAGACGAAAGAGTCCACGGGGCTCCCTGTGAAAGACCTGCAGATTCCTAGGACTGGAGAGGAGCCCATGGAGCTGCGGGTTGTCAGGATGTGATTGTGTTATTTTGGAATGTATGTTGCCATTCCCAGCAGCTAGTGGGGATGGTGGAAAATTGACTGTCTTAATTATGGTCACTCTTCTTTTTTGTGTAAGCCGTGTTTTATACAATTTCATTGTTTTACTTAAAAAAAAAATTTAAAGACTTTTCCACCCTTCCCCGCAAGTTCCTTTCTCCAGAGTGCTACTCCAGAGTAGCTCTGATATTTTTCTCAGAACTTCTCTTTTTCAGTTCAGAATTTTATCAGCAATTCTTATGCTAAGAGGGGTCAGGAGATGAGGCATTTCTCACGTTACTCTTGAAGCTACTCATGAATAATGGCCTATATCACCTCTATTGTCTGCCCCCAAACACGAGCAACCAGACAGAAAGGCAGAGGAGAAATTAAAGAGCCCTGAATGAGCCAGAGAGGCAGGCTAAGCTGGAGGTAGTGGGAAGAGGTGAAAAATGCCAAGTGGGGCAGATGGTTACACCGGGGGAAAGGTTCGAGTAGAGTAGCTACGCAGCAGGTAGAGAATAAGCCGGAGTCCCCATTTTAAAGGCAAAGCAAGAACAACAGAAAAAGTATTGTGAAATCTTCACAGAGGGATGAAGGGCGTTGCTACTGAAGAGTGATGTGGCGAAAATAAATTAGGGCTCATTATTCCGGGCCAAGTGCATAATGGACTATGACATTCACAGGGCTTTTCAGCGCCCCTTCATACCCTTTCTGGTGATTTATGCTGTAGTTTCTGCTACACAGAGTGGGCGGGGGGGTGGGGGATCCGTCTCTCAAAATACTTTCTTCCTTCATCAGTGAATTGATTTCCTTGAACTCTGACTGGGGTGGTAGGTTTGTGGGGCCTGAACAAGCTGGAGAAGGGACTAAGAAGGATGAGAGAGGTCCAAAGAATTCCGAACTGGAGGCAGGAGCAGCTAGGAGGACTGTCCTGGGACCCACAGTGCAGTTTCCTGTGTGGGGGGAGGCTGCGTGGATGTTTCTGCTGCATACAGGTGACACTGAGTGGGTGAGCGGTGCCGCCTCCTAACTTGGAAGCATCACACCTACCAACCAGCAAACTCGTCCAGGACTCGAGAGAGGAAATGTTAAAAAGGAAGCCTGGGTGGGGCTCCAGTGCTGGGCCGGTTGAAGCATTTTGAAGTGAGACACGAGGCAATGAAGCACACACCAACCAAGGAGATCAGAGTGTGACAAGGGCCTGGGAGAGGGCACACCGTGCTGCCAGGCGAGAGCCCCGAGCCCTTTGTGCTGGGGCTGAGTCTGGGGAGTGGTGGATGCTCCATGTACCCAGGAGGCTCAGACCTCCCTGTGCTGAGGCCTCGCTGCTGCTGGGCCCTGCGAGATGACTGGCTTGGGGGCAGGGGTCTGGCCTTTTGTTTCCGCAGCTTCTGAGCAGTGACGTCAGATTTGATAGGCTCCTGGCACCCTCAGAGAGGCAGGTGTCATGGTCCTGTGTTTCTTATGAAAACTTGTTAGGAGCCAGGAGCAAGGAGCCCTTTGATCCTAACTGGGAGCCAGAGCTGAGACTTGTGAATGAGGATAATACTGAAATCCCAGTCAAGTCTCTGCAGCCCTCCCCGCCTTCCTTCAAAGCTTACCTCATGCAGTAGCTCCAGGAAGAGGGTAAAATCGCCTGGCTCTCTGGCCGGAGTCTGCCTTGTTTGGTTTTGACACAAGTCTTTTAAGGCAGCAGTCTTCTCTTCTCCTTTCTCCCCCTCGTAAGCCCAGCACTGGTGAGTGTGAACCCATAGCTGCACTCTTGTGTTCTCTGAGAATAAGCTTCGATGCAGTGGTGGAGGAGGTGATGGTGGTGGTCTTCCATTCTAGAGCTGAGAGGGGTCTGTTGTGTGCAGAGCAGCATCTTCCAGTGAGAGATGGTTCACAGATTGTTGTAAGGAATGGATCAGAATCTGCAGAATGAGAATTAGAGTTGGAAGGGGTGTTGCAAGGTTTTTTTTTTTTTGTCCATCACACGTCACTAGGCTGAGAAGCCCTTCAGTGACCATAGACAGGTGAAAATCTCCACCGTCTGACCCTATGCCATTCCCTTAAATAAAAATCAATATACAGTATTACACACTCTCCTGAAAGGACTCTCCTGCCCTGGCCAAGAATGGCTCAGTTTTGTTATACTCAGAACACTCCCCCCGCCAGCCCTCAGCCTACTGAAGTCTTCCAGGTGTATGAATGAATTAAATTATTCATTTAGCTAACAGGTATTGATATGTTAAGCGCCTAGAATCAGCACAATGCTAAATGGAGACCATGGGGAATACAAAAGAAATAAAGGGATAGTCCTAGTCCTTCAGGAGTATATCCTATTGAATGGGCAAGAAAATAATTCATCAAGTGACTAGAGAACAAGTCAGTGCAGTGGAAGTATGATGCTGTGGAGAGACCCACCTATGCTCTGGGAAGGAGGAAAGTCTCGTGGAACAAGGCCAGTCTTGACTTGGCTTTTGAGGAATGGCTTTAAATTGGTAGAAAGAAGAGAGCTGGAGAGGAACCTTCTAACGTTTGTGTATAGGCTGTATAGGAATTTCGGATTCCACGCCTTTCTTCCTCGGGCTGCTCCTCTCCACGTGGAGGGCCCATCCCATCTACCCTATAGCCCTTACTCTCCTCCTTCCCCAACTACCCAGGCTTCTGTTACTCATACTTGGAGGGCTTTGTGCTGGTTGCCCTCCCACCATGACCCTCTCTATGAGATGCAGGGTGGTACTGTGGGTGGAATTGGTTCCATGGAAAAGTCTTCATGACTGCCCACTTTGCTGTTCCTTTGGCCTGGTGGGCAGTGTTGCCTTCCACCTTCAGTGAAGGGCTGGTAAACTTAGGTAGTCAGGGTTCTCCCATGACAGAGCATGCTGCCCACTAATTACAGCATCCTTTCTGGAGGGCAGTATCAGTCATTTCTTCAGCCTCAAGGACTGCTTCCTTCAAGCCAGAGTTCATGAAAATTTCACCATCAAAGCTGTTGTACCTTTTACGTCGTGATCTTATCAAATGAAATGCCACTTCCTCAGGAATCTTGCCTGCATACACACATAGTCTTCTCTTTGTTTTCTCAACCGTGGTACTTTATGATTTGTGATGATATATTTACCTGTGCGGTTACCAGATCAGCCTTTGACTGTCCAAGTAGAGGGTAAGATCCATGAGTCGGGAACATAATATGAAACACAATATGCCTTGTTCATTACCATACACTTAGCCCCTAGCCTAGGTACAGAAATAAATGATGGTTGGATGAATGAGTTTCAAGACGAAATGAAAGCATGAGCAGGTAGAGATGGATGGTCTTGGAAATCAGGACACTTTATGATTATCATCTTAGGCACGGAGGTTTCCTGGCTGCTGGCTCTGAAATCACCCATAGGCTCTCATTGAAAGCAGTGGAGAAAGAAGCCTGCTGTGACAGTCTAGAGCAATGTCATCCCTGTGCCCTCTGTATGAACCCCGTAGACCCTTGGAACTGTCAGCCCAGCTGTTGTAGAGGTGCTGGCTTCTCTGTGATTGCATGCTGGATGCCTCTAGCATTGCCACAGGAATCCATTTTACTGCAGTGTGGATTTTCCATTAGAGATGGGAAAATCAGCTGGGAAGATCAGATTTAGTTGTATTTTCAGAGGAAAAGAAATGTCCTCTTATTTCATGTTTTCAGTATCCTACTGACTTTGGACCTGGGACTTGAGCTGCACATTCTGAGTACTAAAACGATAACAGTAACAGCAGCTAATTTTTATAGAGACAGGCACTATTCAAATGGCTTTGTATCATTTCATTTAATCTTCAGAACAGCCCCTATGGAGTAGATATCACTATCATTAAATGCCCATTTGGTTGAGGAGGTGTGGAGGGATAGAGCTGGTGTTTGAACCCAAGCTTGGTTCCCCGCCTTGCATTCCCCATGCTGCCTCCTAACACAGGGTAATATTCAAATGGTACTCATGTATCAGACCCATGCATATTGTCTGAAAGTGTTTTCTTTCTTTTTTTTTTCTTTTTTTCCTTTGTATTTTTAGGGCCAAGTCTGTAGCATATGGAGGTTCCCAGGCTAGGGGTCTAATTGGAGCTGTAGCCTACACCACAGCCACAGAATCAACAGGTCCAAGCTGCCTCTGTGATGTACAACAGCTCACGGCAATGCCAGATCCTTAACCCACTGAATGAGGCCACAAGCTAATGGTTCTTAGTCAGATGTGTTTCTGCTGTGCAACGACGGGAACTCCCTGAATGTGTTTTCTTATTTAGTGTTTTAACAACCCTATGAGGTGAAGACAACTGTTGTGTCCATGTTGCAGGTGAAGGCACTGAGGCTCAGAGGTTAAGGAACTTACTCAAGATCACATAGCTAGTCGCAGATTTAGTTAGACTTCAGCTTTGATTGGCTTTGCTCTAAAAGGCCGTATTTCCAGCTCCTGTACCTTGCTCCCTACACTGTCCCAGAAATGTCCTGTGTGGACCATTCAGTGTGGTGGCACTGAGGGACTAAGCCGTGTAGCAGGCAGTGGCTTGTCAGAAGTGCAGTAGGAAGCTGACAAGCTTCCATTAGGCTACAGCCTTCTTTCTCCCATTTACCTTAAAAACAGGAAAGTGTTCTTTCCTTTGACAACCCTGCATCGCCAATTGACCTGTTTTCCCTAATTGGAAACTCTCATATTTCCAATACTAGCACACTTGCGCTAAAGGAGCTGCTGCAGTTTTCATCCTTTGTACTTGAACTGATGATGGTGCTGCAAAGGAAGAAGATGAACTGAGGAGTGTGTCCTTCTGTGTTTATTTCAGCCAAACTTGTATCTTTGTACCAGTGAAAAATCAGGAAATGTAGATGATTCACAACAATTCTCTGTAATACATTCGTCAGGTATTTCTTTGGGGGAAATATAAACTGTAGTTAAGTTTCTGCAAACATCATGCCCAAATGAATTTGTGCTCCTTGGCATCCACCTAGTCCATCCATCCATGCATCGTCCAGGAGACGGGCTCGAATTGACTGCCCTACCCTCTGTATCTGCACAGTCTGCCATCTTGAAGATGCTTTGGCTCCTGGCTTCATCTGGTTGTGTATGGATGAGTTCAAGCTTGCTCTGATCTCTTCAAAGTTTAATTTGTAAGTGCTCTTGTCAGTACCTGGGTCTTGACTTTCTCCTGCAGGTTTTTATTTGATTAACCCTATGACTCCTGCCTTCCCCTGTTGCCCTAAGATAGAATCTTGTGCCCTCATCTCAACTCCTCTGAATTCAATTTCAGCCCTTTGGCCATCAAGGCCCATCCTGAGACCCAGCTAGTTTTAGCAGCTGTTTTATCACCCCCAACATCAGCAACACAGGTTGGCCTAGGATATTTTTGTCTTTCACTCTGATAATAGAAGTTTTTCAGTCCCAGTGATGATGAAATAGAAAAATACTTGGACAGTGTCATTTATTAGAATTTAAATACAAACGTCTGAATGGAATAGGTGGTCCTGAAAACAAGTTTGAATGTATGGATACTTTATCATACTTAAGATATCAACAGAGGTCCAAATGAAAGGTAGGGAAATTGGCAGTTGTAGGGGGAAAAACCCTCAGGTTTTATCCTTATCTCACGAAGTGCACCAAAATAAAGCTTAGGTAGATTACATGCAAAAATTCTTCATAGAATAACTTGAGGACAATATGGGTGAATATTCAATTTTGAGTGAAAAATACTTCAAAACATAAAAAACATCTGATGATACCACGAAGGAAAATATCAATATGAATATATAGATCACAAAAGTTGTGAAAACTAAAAAAAATCCTAAACAACTTAGAAAAGATATTTCCAATAGTTGACAAAGCGCATATATATGTATATATATATGTGTGTGTGTGTGTATAAAATATACATGTATATGTTTGAATCTTACAATTCAATAAGAAAAACAATAATACAGTAAGGAGTTAAAGGATAAATAGATAATACAGAGTAAATGGTCAGTGAATTCTTAAAATATCAGTCCAATCTCATTAGAATTCAAAAAAATGCAAATTAAACATCACCACTAAATAAAGTAGTAGGTATAGTAATAGTAAATAGTAGATATTAAAGTAGGTAAAACAAAATTCAAGACTGGTGGGATTGCAGACAGTAAAAATTTCCTCCAATAGTTAAGTGTGTAAATTGGCAAGAACTTTCTAAAAAGCAATTTGGTAAGACTTTTTAAAAAAAGGAAAACATTTTGATCCAATAATCCCACTTATAATCTGTACTAAGAAAAGTAGTAAAATAGGTAAAAATTTGCCTTTTACCACCTTATCTATAGTACAAATCCCAAGTATATCCTAAATGCCCAGCATTGGGAAAATAGTTAAATAATGTGTCATTGAATAGAATCTTACATAATGTTTTAATGTTTTTGAAGGATGCTTAAACACCAAAGTGATTCTGATATGGTGTGCAACTAAGAGCGTAAAAAGCAAAATTATTTACGATATGATTCAAATGCTGTTTAAAAAAATGCGTGTATTAATATATAAATACCCACATACGTGAAAGATGAGAGGGAATTCTATTAAAATACCAAGAGTGGTTATCTTTAATTGCTATTATCACAGATAATTTCATCATCTTTAAATTTTTATTTTTTTCTAAAATTTTGGCAGCAACTGTGTACTATTATAATCAGAACATTAGTAATACACATTATTAAAATGTGTGTCCCTGCCTTGCCGGAAGTTTTTTGGGGCTGTCTCTTCAACATGAGGGGAGAGGGGTGGAAAGGAGGGTGTCTGTCTTCTTTTCCTTTTAGGATCTGGGCTGGCACAGGTAGTTTGCAAAGCAGGGCACATGCATCTCCAGGGCAGTGGACAGGGAGTCCTGGTGAGTTGCTCTTATCACACAAGGCCAGAGAAAATAAAGATGGCAATTAAGAGGAGTGATTATGATTATCATTCTATCAGATGAAACTGTTACTAAGATCTCTTCCTCTCTGAGAGATTTTTAGACCCAGACATGTCTCATGAACCTGCTGTCCTTAAAAGCTATCCCAGGTGCAAAGTAAATGTCTGATTTTTTCAATTCTAGATTTTCTAACAAATCCCTCCCCTCCCTGTAACGTAACTGTTGGTTGTTATGGCAGTCACTTATACAAGCCTGTAAGCTTTGATGGGGTAGGGACTGGTGCCATCTGGGAGAGTCCTGCTCAGTAGAAGGCAGAATGGACTTGGGAACTGAAGAAGAAAATAGAAGGCTGGCTTCGTAGCACCTTCATGCTGTTACTGTTTTGTTTTGGGCTACAAGTTTTGCTTGATTACGTAGATCATGTCTCTCTATCTCTGAGGTGACCCATTGCTGGCTGAACGTGTTAGCCTTTTGATCCCACTTTGTACTGGAAATCAAAACTGATTAGCATCTAAGGGAAAAGAAGGATGAGAGGTGATTGAGTGTAGTGGTCGAGAGTGTGGGCTCAGGTATTAAATTACGTTCGTGAGGAATTTGACTCAGCCTTGTGCTAGCTCTGTGATCTTGGGCAGGTCACTTGACCTCTCTGTGCTTTAGCTGCTTCATCTCTGAAGCAGTGACAACAGCATGCAGGCGATCAGGAACACTGTGAGGTTTAAGTGGGTCATTGGGCATAAAGTACTTAGCACATGGCTTGGCACAGGATAAGTGGTAACTGTTATTTTTTTCCCTAAAAAGCAGCAGACATTCTCTTACAGCTGTTGAATTAGTATTTTTTGGTTTCTGTATGCCTCTTGATGTTTTCTATCCAAACTATGCATAGATAATGAACTTGATGTCTTCATAAAGCTTGATATTTTGTAGCTATTATTTAAATCTCTCTCATCTATTGTCTCATTTCATTAGTGAATAATTGTCATGACAAAGTAATAAAAAGGGTCCTTTAAAAATAGTTCTGATATTACAGATGTCAAACTCCAATTACCACAAAACCTGAAGATCTGCCGTGTTTTCCTCACTTAATGCTTTGTAATTATTTTCATTTTATGATTTAAAAATTTTCTTTTCTAGACTCTAAGCTCTTTGAGGGAAAAAAATTTTTTTTTAATACCCCTCCTACCTATGTTGCTCTTCATGAATATTTGACTGACATATAAATATTTCTTAAATGAATCATTAGACCCTTTCTCCTTTTATTAGCAACACAGGGGGCCCTGAATAGTAATATTCTTACCTCTTAGCAAAGGCATCCCTGACATTTTGCTGGATTTCTTCTTGTAATTTTACCTGGGGGATTTAAAAATCCTTATTTTCTACCCTCAAATAATGACTTCTGCAACTAAGAGGATCCCTTAGAGGACTGGTTGGTCGTGACCCTTTCCTCGACACACCTGTAACAGTGTTGAGATTTCCCCTGGGGGTTTGAAATTCATAATTGGGCACTCAGGCACTGGGCCATAGCACTCATGCTCTGTGGCTTACACCAAAGAACATGTTCATTTTTTTATAGCATTATTGTTATTTCATGATAATACCAATATCCTCCTAGTATGTAGTGTGGAACATTTTATAGAATGTCCTGTATACATTATCCCATTTAATCTGTACAGTAAGCTTATATTTTATTGCTATTCTATACGTGGCCATCTGACAATTAGGAATTTGTGCAATGTGCTTTACATACATTATCTCATTCAACCTCATCGCAGTCCTTGAGGTAAGTAAGAAGATCTTGACCTGCACAAGTCTAAGGTTCAGAGGTGCTTATCTCGTGTGTGATACAACTGAGATTCAAACTTGGATTTGTCTGGCAACAAAACTTACGCTCTTCCCACTATACCAGTAGTTGATGGAACTGTATGGCAACCTTGATTCAGTAGAGTCTCCTTCTCTAGAACTGAAGTCACTGATGTTTATGTGATTGCCAAATAAAAACTGTGTGTATCTATAAGGTATACAATATGCTTTGATAGATGCATACACTGTAAAATCGTCACCACAATCAAGCTAATTAAGACACCCATAATTACCATTTTTTGTGTGTAAGAATTCGTAGATCTATTCTTTTAGAAGATTTCCAGTATGCACTACAGTACTGTTAACTATTGTCAGCATGCTGTGTATTAGATCCTCAGAACTTTTTTTTTTTTGTCTTTTGTCTTTTGAGGGCCACATCTGTGGCATATGGAGGTTCCCAGGCTAGGGGTCGAATCAGAGCTGCAGCTGCTGGCCTACACCACAGCCATAGCCATGCCAGATCCGAGCTGCATCTGCGAACTACACCACAGCTCACGGCAACACCGGATCCTTAACCCGCTGAGCAAGGCCAGGGATCAAACCCACAGCCTCATGGTTCCTGGTCGGATTTGTTTCCGCTGCGCCACAACGGGAACTCCAGAACTTATTTATCTTAGAACGGAAGTTTGTAACCTTTGACCAGCCTCTTCCTGTTTCCCTAGGCCCTCCATCCCCTCCAATCCTGGCATCCACCGTCATTCTGCTTTCAGCTTCTGAGTTCATCAAGTGACTGTCAACTCGAGTAACACTGAGATCTGGACAGGCAACATGATTCCAGAGAACAGCCCTTCTTTGACCCCTTCATCCCCCTGAGAACTCATGCTTGGCTTCCTCAGTCCTCTGTCTCCGGTGAAAAACATGGAGGATTTGGACAGCATGTTGCATTGTTGACTGTCACTGTGTGCCTTGTCTCCAGCCAAGGCGATGATTTGAGATGGGGCCAGCCTTCATCAACGTCCTCCTCTTTCTAAACCTCATTCCTTACGCCGAATACCCTAGAAAAGTAGGGTAACAAATTCGGCACTTCGGCTGGACTAGGAGGCAAAGGACAACGGCTGCCCTGGCTTGACCGTCTGATTTGTATTTCAAGGGTGTTTGTTCTGAAATTCCAACAAAATGACTAATTTGACTAGACCTGTGGTGATGTGAGTATACAACAGAGAATCTTGCGGGGCGGGTGGCGGGGGAGGATAAGCTTGCTCCTGACAAAACAGTTTCGTCTTTGGGTTCTGAAAACCCTGGTTGGGAAGGTAGAAGCACCAGTGTTCACTTTGGGGTCAGCGAGTCCTGGCTCAGTACGCTAGGAGAATTCATTTGCCTTGAGTGTTTTTCCTTTCAAGTCACGTTTTACTGCTGGAGTTACTCAGCGAATTAATAGGTATAGAAATGCAAAGCTCTTTTCTTATTACATTCTATCGATCCGATTGCAGTGTCATTAATTGAAAGACTAGGAAAATGTGATGGATAGTTCAGCTCAAGATTCTTCATTCGTTTTGGCCCAGATCTGTTGGAAGAAACGCTGCAGGAAACTGACTGAAAGAAGCCTTTTGGTCTGACGTGAATTATTCTTGCTTGGTCAGTCCTTGTGAGAGCGAGTGAGCATTTGGTCCTAGTGAGATTTGCCATGTGAAATTATAAACTGATTCTACTCTCAGAGGAAAATCAAAACTCAAGATGCTTATTTGTAGAGTTGGAAAGAATCCGTTTTGTACCTCTCTTTTATAGATTACATATATATGATGGTACAAAAAAACAAAACAAAAAAACAAAAAAAAATCTCCCAGTTCTGATAGAAACAAATTTTGACTCTAAGGAAGTGGGCATTTTGCTCTATGTTTTAAATAATTTCATTTGGAATATTGTGCTTGTGAAGTGTTACTTTCCTTCATCACCATCACGCCTGTCTCATTCTAGTGGGGTGTGAGACTCCAGAGAGTGGTATGTGGTTAGAAATTATTTTTTTAGGGTGGTTTTCTTTTTGGATTGTTTGACCTACAATCCCTTGAATTAGCCCCCTGAATTTAAATCAGCTTGAGAATTTTGCCTGTGTGCAACAGATATGTCCACATCCATATTTAAAAAGTATATCTAAGATGGAAGACTTAAAGGAATCTTTTAAAATATCTTAATCCTGTCTGTGAATGAAAAATTCCCAGGCTCAAACAAAAACATATCAGATGATGTCTAGTTTGTTTGCAAAGGCTGAGCTTGTCTCCTTGCTTTCTGCTTCTGCTTCAGTGAGCTGGGCTATTTTTCTGTTGTGTTTATTATTTTAAATGTTTGAACTTTGACGTGAATGGGAGGAATACTCAAAATCAAAGCACATTGACATGACAGAAAACATCACTCATCTCTTGTTTTTAATAAACGTTGTTGTTTGGAGAAGTTTAGGACATGTTACTAATAATACATGTCCTGCCAAATATATTTTTTTAATCCCTCGTCTTTAGTATTTGAATGGTCTCTCAAGGTGTAATTTCTTCTCCTGGTTGTGCTTTTGGATGGCAGGATAAGTCATCTGCAGAAAGATAGGAAGTGAGCAAGTTGCCACGTGGCATGACCTCATTTTGGAACACATCTTGAAAACATGTTTAATGCTTTCTGTGCACAGAGACAATGGATGATGGTGTGGGGTCCTCGTAACTGACCTTTGGCTTGGTGAGAAACGTGGGCTGCTTCCTCTGATCATCAGCTCCTCTCAGAGTGAAAAAGAGGCGGCTCCCACCTTAGGAAGTAAATCTTGCTGCTGAGAGCACAGGCTGCCTTACCCCTGGTATTATGTCTAAAAATACATCCTCAGAGAGGCAGGCATATGCTCGCGCCTCAGTGTGAAGGAGCTCTCGCCTTGTTCCTTGTACACCCATCTAGATGCTGGAGTGAGGAATTAAATTATCCCAGAAGCCCTGCCAGGTTTTGATTTGCCATTGTCTCTGCTTCTTCGCCGCCGGTGAACAGGACCCTTGGTGCAGGGCTTTCAGAGACCAGCCGATGCTGATGGGGTCCGTGACTTGCCGGCAGAGCCTGCTCCTTCGGTTGTGTTTGTCTGAGCCATGCTTTTCTCGCTTTTTGGGGAGGCAGAGAGCCCTGGGCAGAGGTTGCACTTGGCATATTTCAGCTCCGTTGTCACTGCTGTGGCTGTTACTCCCCTCGGCGAGAGCCAAGGAGCAACCAGGACGGTGGGTCACCTCGCCAGCTATTTAGCACCGTTTCCCTTCTCGCTCTAAACACGGTTAGGATGTTTTCTGTCTTAAGTGACAGGGCTTTTGGGGTGGGGGTGGGGGTTTTCTGAGCCTCCCTTTTTAATTCCTGCTGTATCTGGATAGGGACCTGCTTTCTCCTGATTTCCAGCACCATGTCTCATTCTGAAAGCTTGCTAGATTCTCCATCCTTGTTGCTGCAACTCAGTTTTTTAGGGTCTGTTGTTGGGGTTTTCTCTTTGATTTCTCAGCTTCCCCTAAAATAAAAGGGGTAAAATGATTGTGGGTGTCATTTTGTCCAGGAAGAAAGAAAACAGAAATTGCTCTGGAGAGAGGTAGTCCTAAGCAGAGGAATAAAAAGCAGAGGGAAGGTGTTGCTGTTGTGTAGCCCTGCCACAGCTTGGCTGCAGAATCATGTGTTCAGGTGAGATTTTGTCTTATTTGCAGAGGTAGGAAAAAATAGTCCCCTTCAGGATATCTCCCATATCTTACTTGGAAATAATTTCAATTCCAACAAGTGCTGAGAAAAGAAATGTAGCTTTTTATGCATCAGAAAAGCAGGGCAAAATGACAGTATCCGAAACAAAGGACACCATTCCCTTTGCAGTTGGTCGTATTCAAAAGTGAGTAAGATCAGCTGTTACTTATACCTCCTCCTTTCTTCGTAACGCTGTTTTGATGGCCTTGAAAACTGAAAGGCAAAGCATTTCTTTTCAAAAGGGTTGATTTTTTGAGGTTTCTGCAAAACGAGATAAAAGAATTCTTTATATTCTTTATATCATTTCAGATGGTTAGCAGAATACATCCAATGCTAGTTATAATAGATACATCCAATGTAAGCTGGTATTCACAACCTGTGCAATTAAAACACACACACACTCCAAAAGAAACTCACCCAGTGTTGAACAAAATCCAGACTTGAATTTAAACCAAAATAATTTTACCTATTGTGGAGAAGAATTAGTCTTGTTATATGCTTTTCTATGACTGAATATTTCCCTCTTTTCATCATTACTTTATTAGTTTTTTTCATAAAAGCCACTAAAATGGACAAAGAACTCTACCACATAGTTAAATTTTAGTGGCAGTTAATTGAAATGGAGCATGGATCAAATGTCATAAACTCTTGTCACCAGGTATTTCCTTTAGGTTCAGCTTAATACATTTTATTCCCATTGGTGCCACAGAAACATCTATACCTTTAGACACTGGTACCTAATTATGCAGCTGGATATGTTAATAGCCTATAATATTACGTAGACTTGAGAGTTAAACAGGAAAAGTTGCTGTTCTTTGTAGCCAGCAAGTTGTGTGATCCTGAGGCTGTGGGTATTTGCTGGTATTTCTACCTTTGTTCCTTCAGAAGCAGTGAGGTTCTCAGTCATTGCTGACTAACTGATAGTTGTAGTAACTGCTGTAGGCTCCTTAAATTAGAAATGCATGCAGACATGGGTCTTTATTCAGACACTAAGGAATGCACTCTCACTTACTTCCACGGACAGAAAGCCTTCATACTAAGAGGTGCGATGGAAGCTGCAGGCCAGAAAGCAGAAGAGAGAGAGAGATGGCTGGCCGGTAGCAAGTATACCCCTGCAAACATTTCTAAAATGCGTGTGCAAATGCAGAAACCTTCAGAACCATCCAACAATTCAGACACCTTTTTTATTTCTTCTCTGCGGGACGCCTCCATCCAGGCTATTCGCAAAATAAAAAAAAAAAAAAAAAATTTTTTTAAAAAGGAAAAGGTGAGAGCCCTGCTATCTTAGCTCAGAATTCATCTGATTTCCTTTTTTCCTCCCTGCCTTGTATTCCTCCATCCATTGTCCCGCATCCGATGGCAGCCGCCCTTGCTCTTGAATGCAAGTGTCACAGCAGGAGCAGAAAGAGGGTTGAGAGAAGGCTTTGTCAAAGCCATGGTTGGCTATTGTTTCTTCGCTTTCACTACTCTGCCTTTTTTTTTCTTTTTTCTTTTTTTTGCCCTAAGGCTTTCCCTTACTAGTGGCCTCTGTCCAGGAGGAGGGAGAAAATTGCAAGAATTTGTAGAGTTGTAAAGTATAGCCGTTTTTATTGCACACTGTTTTGATAAACAGCTCAGCAATACAGTCCGTGAAATTAGGAAATACAGCAAGAGTGAAGGGTTCTGGGGGGAGAGTGGGGTGCGGGGCAGGGGGATCGGTGTCTTTGGAGGTTGTTTGCTCCAGCCTAGATGCCAAAGGCAGTTTCTTTGCAGGGACTTCTGTGGTTGTATTTGTTTTCTGCTGCATTTTAAGTTGTAAAAAATCAGAAGAAAAGTCTTATTCATCTGTCAGCCTTTCCATTCGTTTATTTTTTTTGTTCAGTTCAACATCTAGATGGAAATTTTAAGCCAGGCCAGATTTGCTGTTTGTGATTTGCTCGAATGATGAAATCATTTCAGCCTGAATTGGTAATTGTCTTTTTCAAATCATTTAAGCTTGCATATGAAATGTGTGTGGTAACTTTCCAGTGTATACTACAAAAAAAAAAAAAAAGGGTTTTGACTATCATTTGTGTGGCTGTAAACCTTAGGGTTATGTTATTTTGCACCTTAACTGACTGTAGCTGTGCTTGTGGGTGACATTTATGCACAAGTGATTATCTTCTATAAACAAGCCAGCTCCCCGATAACTCCCAAAGTTTTCAAAGGTTGCAGAGTTACACTCTCAAAATAGATTTTTAGGAAAGCATTTCAGATGGGCATTTGCCATAAGCATGAAAAGACTGGGGATTTTTCCCAGCAACTTCTACCTTATATGAACTGTATTTCTTCAAATAAATAAATGTGATTAAAATTGATTCCATAGAGGAAGAATCAGAAGACATCTTAAACTTGAATTCCATTTTCCAAAAATGTTGCTAAAAAACAAACACTTGCAAATTTTAAAAGCTTAGTTTTAGCTTAGAAAAATCACAGGCTTGTATTAGTTCTATATAGTTTTTCCCCTTCCAAATATTTTACTATCTATAATTATCTAGAAAAAATTATTCCTCAAGCCATCTAACTTCTGGCATGAACCCAAGACCCCTGACTGTTGTCAGAATTTGCTAAGATTCAGTATTTCAATTCCAAAATGTATTTTAAGTCAAAAGGGGCGATAGCTGCATATAGAGGAAGAAATGTTTTCTTGGGAAGAGCCATCCCATTTTATGACACATGCTGTTGGGTTGATATTCCATATGAGCACACGATTTCTTTCTTCTCCAAATAATGATTGTAATCTACCTGTGAAGGTAGGGGTAGAATAATTTTTATGTACCCTAAGAAAACACCTCAGTTGGAAGTGTGGGATCTTCATGTATATGAACAGCTACTTTGGCACCCTGCAAACACATTGCCTTCCTTCCCATTTTCATTGCCTTGATTTAGAGCACTTGGGCCCAGCCACCCTGCCTCTTTCTTTTGTAAAGAGACATTCTGAAATGCCTATAGAGCAAACTTCTCCAAGAAATGCAGAGCAGGCCATGGTTTGAATGCAAGTCTGAATTTAATTGCGGCCACCCTGGTGGTACTATTTAATTTCCAGCACACATCTACAGAACCTACAGCGACTCTAGGCCAGGAGTTGTGATGAGCAAGGAAACTTTATCTGTGAGAAAGCATATCTTTCCTAGGAGCCATCACTGGAATGATTCAAAAGTCAAATGTAAACAAATACTTCCAATGCCTTTGTATTCTGGGAAGTTGGTATCTCGAACTTGTTCAGATTTTTGGACAGAAAGAAATGGAGAGCCCCGTCTTCTGACTGATGCTTCTTTGGCAAAGGGCGAAGTTAGGGGAAAATGACTAAGATATTGCAAGGCTGGCTGGTATTTCCACTTGAAAATGCTAACGACAAAGAGGTTAGCACAAGGCTCAGGGCCTCTCTGATTGAAGAAGTGTAAACAAGTCCCCTTGGCACTCCTGGACAGTGTGATTCTCCACGGAGCTGGAAGAAATGCTCAGACCCATAGGAGAGCAGCCTCAGAGGGAACCCCATCGCACAGCCTGTGCTCCCTGCAGATGTCTAATTTCTGCTGGGTCACCTTGAAAGGAACAGCTAAGCTTATGGCCAAGGTCAATCCCCAGTCATTTTGAAAGCACAAGTTCAAGCTCCACCATTAATCCAAGTATTTCACCCAATGAGCTGAGTTGTTCCAATGGATATGAAACTTTCAAATCATACCCAACCTGGGCTTTTCTTGAAAATGGAAACCCCACCTCTAATATTTTACATATTGAGCAGAATGTGGTCAGAATACTATCTCTGCCTTCTGTCCTTTGGGCCCTAAATATAAACATCTTTAAAAACTAAGTGGAAAAATAGCATCTTTGACGTGTTAGAGCCATTTCCCAAGAAGCAAGTGAAAAGTCACAGGTGTGTGTGTGTGTGTAGAAGATAAAATAAGCTGTAGCTCCTTTACTCCTCTTCACCCATGTGCCCTCAGGCAGATTAAAATGACCACTAAAATGGCAATATGGTCCAAAATACAAGGCTCGTTCTCAGTCTCCTCATTAATGGAAATTGGTTTCTTTCTCAAAAGCATATACTTCATTGAGACGCTACAGTTAAGGAGAAGACACAGCCTTTCACAGTTACCACTTTGTAAACCCTTTTAGATTTCTTTTTTCTCCCTCCAAATCTGGAGCACAAAGTTGAGCTGCCCCTTCCTCTACCTAACTGCATGAGGCCTTCAGAGACAAAATGCTCATTTAATTTCCTGTGCAACGTAGGGTTCCTAGTACTCATAAGAAATGTGACACATTAGCAAATTGAAGACTTTCTCCAGTGCTAATCAACCAGCACAGCAAACTGTTCTTGTGATATTTTCAGAAGCAAACAGAAAGCTCCTAATGGTGTGTTAAATTAGCAGAGAGGTGGCACTTAGAAATAGCGTTACATGTTCAAAGAGTTGGGTTTTAAAATTAGCAAATCTGAGAAATTAGGATTCCATCGATAGAGGATGCTTTGAGGAAGCTCTGTTTTCTCCCCAGATTTGTTTTTCTAAGGCAGGGGGCATGTGGGCTCTCTTCTGTTGATGTAGACTCACTTGGCTAACTGTAGATGTTTGGGATTTCCTTGAAAAAAAGAATTCTATTATTTTGACAGTTGGAGTTTTAGGTACAGCATAAAACTCCCAAGAATATTCTAAGAGAAGTTATTTGGTAATCCAGGGCTGGATTCCCCCCCCCCCCCATATTCATTTGACATGAAATTCAGATTGAGAGAGAAAGAAACAGTGATCATTTGAAGAAAAATATCCTTTCCTCACTTCTCTAAGTGTCGATCTGGGAAGATGGAAGAGGAAGCGTATAGTGCCTTCTCCAGAACTGCTAACAAGAAAGTCTGTGGGAAAGTGTTAAAATGGAATCTAAGATCAGCCTTCCTCCAAAAAGTTAGCATTTCTGTAGTGCCTCTCTAACCTTCAGTCCCTTTTACTAGTCCCCATTCTTTTGAGTTTTCTTGTCCCACCTCTGCCCCAACCAAGGTAGAACTGAAATAAATTGTGACGGGAAACACCAGTGCCATGACCCCGGTGAAACCAGCTCACCCAAGCATAAATCAAGAACTCTTAGAATTGTTCAACCTTTGGGAGGAAACAGGTTCCTGTTATTGCTGCAAATGCATTTACCAAAACGTAAAATCATTTGACTGTCACAATCTAATTCATCTTCATCCTTTTGAAAGAGTTTTGTTATTTTTTTTCCCCCTGACACACACAAGGGGCCACTGAGGACCCGCGAGAGCTTTGGCTTGTCCAGGGTTAGAAAGGACATGGTGCTGAATCATGAGATGGAGATTTAAGCTTCCAAGCTCCAATCCTCGTTCCGACAGGCATCGCTTTTCAAGGTTACACTTGAGATCTTAGAGGAATTCAGTGGCTTCTGCGGGGTGGTTGGTGGGACCCAAGACATAGACTGCCCTTAGGAAGCTCACCATCAAAGGGAAAAGTTGTTTCAATGTGATGCACTTTGCTGGCTTCAGGAGCTGATTTCTTGGTAGAGAGAATCAACTGTTTTGCACCATGAGACATGTCGAATGATTTGGGCTCTCTTTACACATAAAGCATTGACCAAGTAGTATATTTGAACATTAGGATGGATAATGCTTGAAGTGTTGAAACTTGTGAAAATGTTTGTTTTGTCTCGACTACTGGCAGATTTGAGAAATGATCTAAAATGACAACTCAAAGTCTACAGAGCGGTGATCTTAACTAAGACCTGTCCTTTTTGTATTAGGACTAGTTATTTCCACATCACTTCATGGTATACCAATGAGGTTCAGTTATATAGATAATCAATTGGAATCATTCAATCCCAGACCAATCTAGTGTCAGATTTTACGAGACTAATCTGTACTGTTGCCTCAGTTTTTGATTTCATTTCATTTCTTGATGGAGCCTTAAAATATTGCATTGCAGCTAATCACACAAATGATCTCACTGCAGAAAGAAAATTATCTATCCCAGATCATAGAATGTTAGAGTTATCATGGCTCTGGGGACACTTAAATATGGTAAAAACGTGTGAATTCAAGTTCACTGGGGAGTTCCTGTCGTGGCTCAGTGGTTAATGAACCCGACTCGTGTCCATGAGGATGCGGTTTGATCTCTGGCCTCAGCTCGGTGGGTTAAGGATCCAGCGTCGTCGTGAGCTGTGGTGTAGGTCACAGATGCGGCTTGGATCCCATGTTGCTGTGGCTCTGGTATAGGCTGGAGGCTACAGCTTGGATTAGACCCCCAGCCTGGGAACCTCCATATGCCGCGGGTATGGCCCTAAAATTTTAAAAAAGTTCACCAGGATCCCATGTCAGGGTCATTGTCTTCTGCCTCCAAGTAATTTCATACATAGTCTTATCTGGAAGAAACGCTAAAATTTTTTTGACATCTCTACATTGTGATATGATGGCAGCCAAGCTTCCCATCTCTCACTGCAGTTGATGTGCTATCATCAATGTTGAGCTTGTTCTTTTTATTTAACTCACGTTAATATAATTTCCCAACTTCAAGAAAAACTATCTATTCATTGGTTGCTCAGTGCCTAACTTAATGTTTTCAATTATGATGTCAGCTTAGTTATGCCCAGGCATTCAAGAATGTTTGGAGAATTTATACATTTATAGAAGCATATTTGTGTTATTTTATTTAAAAAGTAGGGATAAAGAGATCTTTTTTTTTTAAAACATGGTAATTTTTATTACTGCCTAAAATAAAACATACCACACGGTGTCTTCATAATTATTTTAATAATGTGAGATTGGATTTATTTCCATAAATACCATGATGTTTTAGCTATTGTTTTAAAAGCAAAATTCCAGAGTTCCCGTCATGGTGCAGTGGTTAACGAATCTGACTAGGAACCATGAGGTTGCGGGTTCAATCCCTGGCCTTGCTCAGTGGGTTAAGGATCCGGTGTTGTTGTAAGCTGTGGTGTGGGTCGCAGATGCAGCTTGGATCCTGCATTGCTGTGGCTCTGGCGTAGGCTGGTGGCTACAGCTCCGATTAGACCCCTAGCCTGGGAGCCTCCATATGCTGCAGGAGCAGCCCTAGAAAAGGCAAAAAGACAAAAAATAAATAAATAAAACAAAATTAAGTAAAAGCAAAATTCCAAAACATTTCAGTTATGGATAATGTTTTTCATTATCCAGTGATCCTATGTCTTATGAATACATGGAACAGTGATCCAGCTGTCAGCTTTGTTGGATTAGGACTTATAAGTAGGCATTATTTTTACTCCTGGTCAAGATTAAAATGGCACATGCCATTCTGGTGAACATTTGGGGACAATTGGAGTGGAGGAAGGTAGCTGATGTGAGACCAGGTAAATAAGCTGGGAATTGGAACAGTGACAGCTGCGACCTTTCTAGTGTGTGACTAATCATGCTGAAATACTAGGATGTATACAGGATGGCAACTAGAGTTGGAAGTTAGCCACTGAAACACTAAATCCCTCCTTTCCTGGACACACAGCCAAGAGGGACACTGCGGCCTCTGAAGGCAGGCCGGACCTTGTTCAGGAATATTCAATCAGAATTTGTCGATGGACCAATATTTTGTTGAATGCTTGTTCTCAATCCCGGACTGGAGGAGAGGTTGTTGAAATTGTGAGTGCGCTGAGGGTCCTTGAAGAGCTTGTCATCTGGAAAGATATGATAATTCAGTTTAGTTATTCCAGAACTTTGGTGAGTAAAAAACTCTGCTTCAGGCAGTGTGCAACGTGCTACAGATCAGAAAAGGATAAAAACACCATTCCCACCCCTAACAGACTTAGAGTCTTACGTCAGGATATGAACGCATAAACAGATCATTGCGGTAAAACATGGTATTGGCAGTGTGCTGTGGTAAGGAAGAAAGGTATTGTTGCTTCCCAGTGCTGGTAAATGCTTACCGAGGGGCCAGTATCTAATCTGGCTCTTTTTTTTTTTTTTTTTTTTCCCCAAAAGGGCCACACCTGCAGCATATGGAGGTTGCCAGGCTAGGAGTCGAATCAGAGCTATAGCTGCTGGCCTACACCACAACCACAGCAGTGCAGGATCCAACCCTTGTCTGTGACCTACACCACAGCTCACAGCAACTGCTGCATCACCGACCCACTGAATGGGGCCAGGATTGGGCCTGCATCCTCATGGATATTAGTTGGATTCATTTTTCACTGTGCCGCAATGGGAACTCCCCTGGCTCTTTTTTGTTTTTGTTTTTTTAAAGTTACTGGAGTATAGTTGACTTACAGTGTTGTATTAGTGTCAGGTATGTAGCAAAGTGAATAAGTTATACACACATTTCCATTCTTTTTCCCCCATGTAGGTTATTACAAACTACTGAAGAGATTCCCCTATGGCTATACAGTAGGTTCCAGATAATGGTCTGTTTTATGCAGTAGTCCGTATATGTTGTTTCCATCCTCCTAACTTCTCCCTCGGCCACCGTGGTTTTCCCTGTGGTAACCATAAGCTTGGTTTTGAAATCTGCAAGGTTGTTTCTGTTTTATAAGTAAGTTCACTTGAGTCATTTTAAATTAGATTCCACATATGAGTGATTGAAGCATTACTTATGTAGTACCCAGTAAACTTAGAGACGCTTGATGGTTCTCTGGATTCAGAGAAGGGCAAGATGGTGTCCATCTTTGAGGCATTGCTGGTCTAGATTAGTAGATTAAACAGGTTATGAAACACCCCCCCCCCAATACACACATGGAGTAGAATAGGGTGTAACTATACAGAGATTATAAACAATTACTTAGGGGACCAAAGGAGGAACCTGTATCCTTCTGGAGGGAGTCAAGAGATGGCCAACCCACAGTGCTGTTCAGTAGATGAGTACCTCGAAGAGAGTGAGAGGAAAGTGTAGAAGAAGAAAGAACTAACTTTGCCTGGAAGAGGGTCGAAATTGGGGAAGAGTTCGTGGAGGAGATGGCGGTGGTCTGAACGTTGAAAGTTAAGTGGAGTTTTCCCAGGTAGGGGTGGTGAGATGAGAGCAGAAGGGAACCCTGAGAAGCTGAGATGGCACAAATCAAGATGCAGAGTTGAGCAAGGGTATGGTGTGTCTAGAGGAACAAGGTTGAGTTTGGTTTGGCTGGGACTCACGGGGCATGGAAGGAAGGGGGGTAACTCAGTCAGGAAGTAGCCTAGAGCTAGAATGTGAAAGCCAGGCCAAAGAATCTGTTGCTTGTTTGCTTGTTTCTGAAAGGGAGTGAGGAGCCATTATTGTTGGAGGTTTTGAAAAGAAGCTGGGGTAGCAAACGGGGAAGAGATTGGAGAGGAGAAAGGTTTAAAGCAGTGGTTTTCCATCAGTGGTGGGCAATGGATCAGGATAACCTGGGAAGCTCTTGCAGGATCCATGAGCCTAGTTTTTTCCCCTTAGTCTTCTGTCTTTTCCTTCAGCTGAGTTTCTGATGTCATAAGGGGTGATGGGAAGGTGAATAAGGGTATTTTTGTAAAACTTTGCTGGGTGATGCTGATACATTCTACCCTCTGCTATTTCATTAATCTGGTCAGGAGATGAGAAAGGATGATTTGAAGAAGGCGTGAAAGGTGGAATTAATAGGATGGTTTGGAGGAGGCTGTGATGGAGAAGAAACATGATAAAAATATGTAGCTGTGTCATGTAAGTAACTGAGAAACTCTTCACTGAAATGAGCCCCCAGAAAGGAGTAGGGTCTTTGACAAGTTTACAGATTCTACTTGAAACATGTAGAATTTGATGTCTCTGTAGACAGTTGGCAACATAAGCTGGAGTTCAGGAGAGTTTATTTATTTATTTTTATTGTCCTTATTAGTTTTTCTTTTAGGAACCAAGAATGATCCATTTTGCCTCTACCAGATTTCGCCTTCAGAGGCTATGCCTGTGGTTGTCTGCTTCCTTCCCCAAGATCCCCAAGTTTGTCAGTGTTCCTATGAAAGGCACTTGACAGCTTGGTGATTTTCATCCATGCCTTAGTTTCCTTTTTTTTTTTTGTCTTTTTTGTTGTTGTTGTTGTTGTTGCTATTTCTTGGGCCGCTCCCTCGGCATATGGAGGTTCCCAGGCTAGGGGTCCAATCGGAGCTGTAGCCACCGGCCTACGCCAGAGCCACAGCAACGCGGGTTCCGAGCAGCGTCTGCAACCTACACCACAGCTCACGGCAACGCCGGATCGTTAACCCACTGAGCAAGGGCAGGGACTGAACCCGCAACCTCATGGTTCCTAGTCGGATTCGTTAACCACTGCGCCACGACGGGAACTCCTCAGGAGAGTTTAAAACCACACATACCTAAGTCCGTTCTGAAGTGATAGAAAAGACCACATCAGCATTCTTTAAAGGTGATGGGAAACCAGAGACAAGGGAGGTTTGTGTTGGCTGGAGCAGACAGGTAAGTCTTTGTGGAAAGAGCAACTTGACTTGCCTCTTGAAGCACTAATAGAAAATACAACCTCAAGAGAGGAGATTAAAAATGGAGGTTATTCGCAAGAAAGTATGGGGTAAGAAAGAAAAATGCTGTTTCAGGAGGGGAGGGCAGTAATATAAATGAGTTAATAATAAAACCTAATATACCCTCATTTATTTTTCACTCCTAGAAGGAGCCATTATTACTCAGTTTATGGATGAAGAAATAGGTTCAGAGAGCTTAAACAAATGACCCACGTGGGTCTAAGTAGGATGGTGTTCTTTGACTCAAGATCCTTTAAATCTCGACAGTTGTACCTTGTTCTGATCCATGAGGTTGTGTGTCCTTAAGGCAATATTCATTTTGTACATGTTGTTAAAGACCTCATGGCTCGTGTGTAGCTTCAAAGTAGAATAGCCTCTCAATGTTGGCTGAATTACTGAGACATACCCATCCTTTTAAGCATCAGTTTAGTCGTTTGCCACCTACACGTAAGACTTAACATGGAATGTAACATTGCAGGACTGGAAGGTGCCTTAATGATTTTGTAATTCAACCAGCTCCCTTCATAGAGGAAGAAATTAAGTCTCCAGAAAGAAGTGACTTCCCTAAAACCTCACATCCAGTAATTAGCAGGGCTGGGCCAGTTCCTTGATCTCAGCTTTTTCAGTGAAGACTTCTCTTGTAACAGTCCATCCAAGGGAACCATGGTTGTCGTCTCTCTTCGGAGCTCTCTAAAGCTAGATGGGAGTGAAAAACATAGATAGGACGGAAGAAGTGATGGGTTAAGGAAGAACTTTGATTATCTTTTTAATTATCCAGGTCTGTCGTTGTACTTAATGGCATAAATAAGAGGAGGCTGACGAGGAAATCAGGCCCAGGAAAAAGTGAGCAGTTTGTCTGAGAAAAGAACAAGAGTAACAGTGCCAGATAAAAGGTTAAGGGGTGTGATGGATTTTTCTATGTGTTGTCATGGAATGTTCCTGGAGTTGCCTTTGTTTTCCTCTCAAGTGGAACCTGTGGTCTCAACCTGCTCGGGACAAGATGAGAAGACGTAGCATCCCAGGCTGGAGAAATGATGGGAAGGGCCCAGGGCTGGGATTCAGGACCCCTGGGAAGGATCACAAGCTATGTGATTTGGGGAACTCATGTCACTCTGCTCTTCCTGGTTCCTTGTCTGTAGGTAAGAGCTTTGATTAGATCTGTCTAGCTTTTGTTTATCACTTGTTCTCTGAACCAAACCTCTGCTCAAATCTAACAAGCTCCTCCTAAGCAGTGAGTTGGGGGTAAGGCAGTCACTTGAGGCAGTCCCTGCATTGCTGTGAATGTTGGCTCCTAAGGGTGAGCAGAGTCCCTTGGGGCTGTAGGAACATTGATTAGCAGCCTGCTTGCTCAGTCAGTTTCGCATGGGTCCAGTTGACTCCTCTGGTCCCCTCAGCTTGAATTTCGAGTATTCAGCGAAACCCCACCTCAACCACTTGGCGGTGATGAGCCCCATCTCTTCACCTCCTCCCTGGCAGCCTGTCCTCCAGGCTCAGCTCTGCTCTGGCTGGCTGTGCTTTACCTCCATTCTCAACAAGGACCATTAATCAATCTCCCTCTCTATCTACTTATCTCATCCTACCTCTCCAGTTACACTCCTTTGATTTTTTTATGTGCCATTTTTTTCTTTCTGAAATTTTTTTTTTTAGGGTGGCACATGGAAGTTCCCAGGCTAGGGATTGAATTGGAACTGTAGCTGCCGGCCTACAGCACAGCCACAGCAACTCGGGATCCAAGCTGCGTCTGTGACCTCCACCATAGCTCATGGCAATGCCAGACCCTTAACCCACAGAGTGGGGCCAGGGATCAAACGTGTGTCCTCAAGGAATAGTAGTTGGATTTGTTACTGCTGAGCCATGACAGGATCTCCACTATTTATTTATTTGCTTGTTTTCCACAATTTATTTTTTAATTAACATACAGTGAAGCTTGTACTTGCTTGTATAGTTCTGTGAATTTTATCATGGAATCATCACCCAAATAGGATATACAGCGGGGACATCAACTCCAAAAAATTCTTCCATGCTGTTTCCTTTGCAGTCATCCCCTGTCCTCATCCCCAATCCCTGGCAATGCTGAGGCCTTGAATATGTCATGCAAATGGAATCAGGCAAATGGAACTTCTTGAGAAGGGCTTCTTTCACTCATGTGATACCTTTGAAGTTCATCCTTGTTGTTGTGTGTATCCATAGTCTGTCCTTCTGTAGTTGCTGAGTGATCTTCCAATGTGTGGATGGTTTAATCCCTTTGCTGGTAGAAGGACCTTTGGATTGTTCCCAGTTCAGGGTGGTTGTGAATACAAATGCTTTAAATATCCATAAACAGGTGTTTGTATACACATAAATTTTCTCTAGGCTAAATACTGACAAGTCCTAGTGCTGGGTTGACTTTCTTTTTTCAATGAAGGAGGTCAGTATTTATTTTTAAAATGTTATTGGCGTGTAGTTGCCTTACAATGTTGTGTTAGTGTCAGGTGTACAGCAAAGTGGTTTGGTTATTCCATGTGCATATATCCATTCTTGGATTCTTTGCCCATATAGTTTAATACAGAATATTGAGTAGAGTTCCCTGTGCTATACAGTGGGTCCTTCTTGGTTATCTATTCTATATTTAGTAGTGTGTATATGTTAATCTCAAACTCCTAGTTTATTCCCCCTCCCCCCACATTTCCCCTTTGCAACTTTGGAACTAGGTTGCCCCTCCCCTTGAATTTTTTTCACTGGACCCCCTTCCCCAGAGAAAGCCCATCTCTCAGTGCATTACTGGCTCCCATCTCTCCCATCCCACCGCCCTCTTCTTTCTGGCTCAGAGCTCCCAGAACATAGTAAAACTGGAGCCCATTTTGATTAGTCCAAATCGTTCAGCTCTGACTTGGCGGTGATTTGGGTTATTGCACCAGTATTGTAGTACCCTCTGCTGGCTGATTCACAAAGCTGGCTGTACGCCTGGGCTCGGAGAGGAATTGTAGCCACAGTGGGAATGAGAAAAATAATTGGGGAGGGACATGTAGTCGTGGTGAACTGACATTGTAGTGACGGCCCGGCAGGGACTCTGCCTGTATTTGATGCTACACATATAGATAAATGCTGTAATATTTTGGTGGAACCCTACAATATTGTGCTTGTCTTCTCAATTGTGGGCAAAGATGGGCTGTCTGGAAAGCTGGACTCAGCCTGGAGGCTGTTACCCAGATTGCTATTTTGTGAAGACATCCGCGTACAAGTGACTCAGATCCAAACATTCAGAAATGCTCTTGGAGGGCCATCTGGTTCTTGCTGGTTCTAAAAGCCTCATTCAGCCTGGAGGATGGATCCAGGACAAAAGACAGTGAGGGCTCTTCATTGAGGTTTAAATCCGTTCCACGGACCGATAGAGAAGCTGTGTTGTAGTGTATAGTTTTGTTTTGTTTTTCCTCCCAGCCACTGCAGCACCTTATAGAAGTTCCCAGGCTGGGTATTGAACTCATGCCACAGCAGCGACGGCGAGAAGCTTCCTTTTTAAAAATTTTTTTATTTTTTGGCTTTTTAGGGCATATTGAAGTTCCCAGGCCAGCGGTCGAATTGGACCTACAGTGCTGGCCTACGCTACAGCCACAGCATCGTAGTATCTGAGTCACGTTGGCAGCCTACACCACAGCTCACGGCAACACCAGATTGAGGCCAGGGATCGAACCCACAACACTGATTGAGGCCAGGGATCGAACCCACATCCTCATGGATACTAGTCAGATTTGTTTGCGCTGCACCACAACAGGAACTCTGAAGCTGTCTTTTAAAAATAGCTGATGCTGCTCCTTCAAGAGCGGGCGGAGGATGCCTTCCTTTCAGAGGTCAGTGGAGATCTGTTAAATATTTCATTGATGATCACACAGTTGCCTGGAGGCTTTGAAACACACACACACATTTACACACACACAAAAACACAAGTTTGTATCAAGGAACATGTGTCCATTTGTTTGGGTGTCTGAGACAGGCTGGGAATTAGGCTGACCCAGCCTGTCAGGCAAGGAGGTGTATCCGAGCCCCGGGATCCTCGTGATGTGTCATATTTAATCCGTGAAGACAGCGCTGCCAGCCTTGCAGGTTGGATAGTGCGGCTGATGGGTCTGCCATTCGCACTCTCTGGCTGCTTGCCTTTCTGAGCAGAGGTATGGCTGCATGTTCTGTAGCCGAGGAGCAGAGAGTCTCCTGTGGGGGAGGCAAGCAAGCTTGGAAAGGGAGGGAATCCCATGCCTTCAGCCTCAGCTTTGGGCCCCAGCCAAGTCCAGGCAGAGACTGGGCATCTAGGGAGAAGGATGCTGGGTACCAGGGAACACGTGTTTGGGGCAAAATTCACTGCATGGCGCTTGCTTCTTAGTTAACCTTCTGTTTCTCTGAGCTTTACCTTTCTCACCTGAAGGTGGTGTGAGGGGCATGCTTGTGCTTACTCTAGTTCATCCAGGCAAAACCACAATATGTCTTCTATTCTGAGAGTGTAATTCATGCCTAATGTTTTCTCACTCTTGAACATGTCAAGTTAGCAGACACAGGGATTGCGTCTTATTTCTGTACATTCCCAGCTCAGCCCCGCTCTGAGCCTGAAGAAGACAGAAAGGAAGCTTGCTAAGTGCTGTGGGTAGAGGTGTGGCTTTTTAAGGGCACCCCAGAGTTTCATGAAATTTATAAATGGTGAGACTTTGGGGAGATTATTTCACCTTCGCCTCAGGTAATGTGTCTTTCCTTTTTTCCCCCCTCTCAGCGAAGATGCTGGTGTTCCCCATCCTGTTGTTCTCAGTTCTCCAGGACCGATGCCCCGTGGAGGGAACCAAGATCCTAGACCATCCCTTAGACATGAACTGGTAAGTCCTCACCAGCAAGTTGAATAGTTTGTTTCTAAGATGTACTACAGATCCCTGCAAAGATCACCCCCGTCTGAAGGCGCAAAGCACACCTCTTAAGGGTCAAAAGCAGAAGATAACGATGGAGAAGTTTTTAGCGTGTCCTAATGTCTCTTCCGTGACGATGGTGCTGAAAGTGATGTCTGTTAATGGAGAAATTTCACCTGAGCAGTTTTATAAACCTCTGCTGGAGCTTAGGGTCTGCGAGAAAGACCGGCAAGGGCTGCGCAGTTGACCAGCTTTCTTGAACACGGCCTCCCCGCTTGCTTCTCTCAGTGTTCCGTCCTTGCCCAGAATCTTCACAGTCCTCCGTGCGCTTTCTCTAGGGCCTTCCCCGAGCGTGGTCTCTTGTGAGCTGGGGAACCAGAGACTTAAGTTACCTCTTGGTGAGGTTACTGATTGCAGTGTCTGTATTTTATTTTTAACCTTGGTAAAGTACACATAGCCAAAGAAATACTGACTTAACCATTTTTTTAATCTTTTATTTATATATATATTTTTTTCTGCTATATAGCATGGTGACCCAGTTACACATACATGTATATATTCTTTTTTCTCACATTACATGTTCCATGCTAAGTGACTATACAGAGTTCCCAGGGCTACACAACAGGATCCCATTGCTAATCCATCCATTTTTAAGTGCCCCGTCCAGTGGCATTAAGTAGAGTCACATCATTGTTCAGCCATCGCCACCATCCATCCGCAGAGCTGTTTTCATCTCCCAGAAGTGAAATGCTGCACCCGTGGGTCAGTAGCTGCCCATTCCTCCCTCCCCAGCCCATCCAACTACCACTCTACTCTCTGTCTCTATAGACAGCAGGAATTCTAGGTACTTTATAGAGCTGGAATCATACAGTATCAGTTTTGGTGTGTGTGTGACTGGCTTATTTTACTTAGCATAAGTCCTCAAGGCTCATCATTATTGGAGCTTGTATCAGAACTGCCTTCTTTCAGTGGAGGCTGAGTAACATTCACTGTATGTCTATACCACATTTGATTCTGTACCACATTTGGTTCATCCACTCATCTGTGGGTGGACCTGTGGATCACTCCCACCCTTGGGCTATTGTGAATATTTCTGCTGTAAGCATGGAGGGATGCATATTTCTTCAGGACCCTGCTTTCAGTTCTTTGGGATATGTACCCAGAAGTGCAATGGTGAGGTCATATGGTAGTTCGGTTTTTAAGTTTTTGAGGCACCAAATATACCTCCTTGACTGCATCATTTTACATTCCACCGACAGTGCATAAGAGTTGACTTCGCATCTTTTCTAGCACTTAAACATTCAGGTTTTTGGATAGTTGCCATTCTAATGGGTGTGAGGTGGTATTTTATTGCAATTTTGATTTGCATTTTCCTGATTAGTGATGTCGAGCGTTTTTCATGTGCTTGTTGGCCATTTGTATGTCATCTTTGGAGAAATGCCTATTCAAATCCTTTGCCTATATTTGAATTGAGTTCTTTGTTTTGTGGTTGAGTTGTAGGAGTTTTTTTTTTTTGTTTTGTTTGTTTGTTTTAATCTGGATTCCATATCAGATATGTGACTTGTAAATATTTTCTTCCATTCAGTGAGTTGCCTTTTCACTCTGTTAATCATGTCATTTAATGCATAGAAGTTTTACATTTTGATGTAGTCCAGTTTATCTTTTTTTTTCTTTTCTTTTCCTGTTTGGCTTCTGATGATATGGTCAAGAAATTATTGCCAAATCATCTCATGAAACTTTTCCCCTGCATTTTCTTCTAAGAGTTGTATAGTTTTAGGTCTTACATTTAGGTCTTTGATTTATTTTCTGCAGTGCTTGCATTTACCTCTTCCTAGGCAATGAATGTCTTGAGCACAGAGACTGTGGCTGTTCATCTTTGTATTCTTATCTCTTAGGACATACCTGGTACATAGTAGGTGCTCAGTGTGTTATAGCTGAATGAAACAACTCTATCAGGCATAATGAGACTAAACTGAAGACCTAACTTGTAGTGATTTACCATCTCCATTGTATTTACTTTTTCTGAGGCTGTTTCATGGAATATTTGAATATTTGAGATGCTAATTGCATTCTTATCACACTTGACCTCTAGTGCCTTTCTCATGAGCTCTGTGCACAGTTAGCTCTATCGTGATGAAAATGGTTGTGCAGGGTTGGGCCCATAAGCCCTGGCTCACCCAGTGGAGGAGGGCAGCCCTGGATCGATAGCTGGCCTTGGGAGACTTATTCCTCAGCCCTCAATGTCCTTTAGTTTCCTCATTTGTAAAGTGACAGCACGTACAAGCTTTCTTCTAGTTCTAAAATTATGTAAGTTTTGATATTAGTGATAGGGTGTTTCAAATAGGAGAAATTCAGCCTCCTCTGGGAAGCCATAAGACAGAATTGACCACCATCTGGCCTCCCGCAGAGAACCTCTCTGCCCTAGAAATGACCTGAGAGGTGGCCAGAGAGAAGGCTGTGCCATCTTGGCAGGGGTGTGTTCCTGCTCGTGGCACACGTGTAGGCAGGGAGGGCAGGGGGCTGAGATGAAAACAAAATTCCTGTTAGAGGTGTTGCTGCTATTGAATCACGGACATCTTCTCTGCGTTTCAGCCATTCCAGAGCCAATTGTCTTGTGCCTGGCTGTGTGTGTGGCACAGTCAGTTTAAAAAGGTGAGAGAGCTCTTGTTTACGCTATTGGCCATAACCACGAGCACCACGCTACGCCCCAAGCCCCCGCCATCCCACATTTCTGGGGTGAGTTTGTGCCGTGTGAGAGGCAGGTACAACAGCGGCTGCCCTGGTGGACACCTCTGCAGGAGGTGGCCTGTGGCCCGCTAGCATCTGATTCTGAGGCCATCCTTCTACCCAGCTTTCGGAGACTGGGTACCGAGTGAGTCATTGTTATGGTGCCCATCCAACAGCCCCGCCGGGCCGGGCCATCGGGGACATCTGGCTGCTGCCCCCCATGGGTTCCATCCAAGTGAGGTCTGGGAAAGTGACTTAGCCTCACTGGGAGTGAGCTTCCATGAGTGTCAGATAGTAAGGATTTCATCTGCTGTTTATGTGGAGAATTGGGTTGTTGAAAGGGGGGAAGAAAAACTTGTATGGAGCACCTTCTATGTGCTGGGTACTGTGCTAGGTGTTTATATAAATTATCCTGCTTACTGCTCACAGGGCTCCGTGAAGGAGCCATCGTCAGACTCCTCTTAGAATGGGAACACGGATGCTTGGAGAGGTGAAGTGACTTGTTCAGTCACATGGCTCCCTCAACACAGAATCAGGATTCCAGTGCATACCTGCTGGATGTGAAGTCAGCACCATCTCCACATCCTTAGACTCTGGCAGAAAATACAGCAAGTCTTCTGCACAGATGTGGCCCCTTCCCCGCTCTGCACAGGTTGCTAACTGCTTCCCTTAGGGCTCCTGGGAAGCGGAACTTTCAACCTTTGAATCTTGTGGCTTTTACCTTTGCTGAAGAGCAGATACCCTCTATTTCCCCCAGAAGCCACATTTTCTAGAGAAAGAAGTACCTTTTGGTTCAATCTGGTGGGCAAAAATGATCCCCCTTACAAAGATCCAAGCACAAATGAGGTTCATCTCTCTGTGGTCCTGCCTGGAAGTCATTTCTTTTTCTCACTCTTCCTTTTTTCTAAATAGATTCTTCAAAAACCCATTCTCATTGGGGCCCTGGTGAGTGTGATGGTGTCCAGATTTGCGCTGGGGCCCTGGGTTCACAAAAGGCCAAGTTGACGTCCATTCTGCATCTGGCTTATTTGATGCCAGAGGAGCTCTGGGGTCTCCTGAGAAGCCAGGAGAGATTTGCCTCCTGCAGAGGTTTGGATAAGCCCCAGCTAATCTCCATGGCTTCTTAAGGGCACACCTGCTTGTCTGCCAGCCAGCAGCCTCCTGGCTCATTTCCTGTGGGATGGCTGGGGTCAGAGGGCCTCCAGAAAGCCTTTTATCCTCCACCACCCCCTGCCCAGGCCCCCCCAGCAGCACCTGGGTCTACACATAAGACTCCCTTTGAGGGGAGGTCGAGACGGCCCTCCTCCAGTGGGGTCTGCTGCCCTTTTCCTTCCTTTTGAGGCAGCTTGCTTATTCCTTCCTTCTAAATAAGCGTTTAATTCAAGCTTTATCATGCATGGCTCAAACTTTATCCCACTGGGATTAAGCTGATCTGAATTAGTTTCTGGGCTGCTGAGCTGTGAACACGTAGTAGGTGCTCAGTAAATAATGATGATGTCTGGTTATGATCTGCTTGGGCAGCCAGGGAGGATATACTGTCAGCTTTCCACGTGTTTCCTCGCTGGAACATGAGAGTAACACTGGTAATATTAAAATGGCAGGGAAATCGAAAATCATTTCTGTTTCACTGTGAGAGTAAGAGATTCTCCTCTCGTTTTTTCCCCAAATTGCATTTTCCTTCTTAATTATCTTTACAAGTAGTTAGCAGTTAGATTGATTTGTTTTCTACAAGCGTTCTACTGAGAATGGGTGGGGAGAGATTGCTGTTTGACACAGGATGCTCCCAGAGGTTGCTTCATTTCCTCCCTCCCTCCCTCCTTCCTTCTTTCTTTCCCTCCTCCCTTTTCCTTCACTTCGCCCGCTCTCTCTCTCTCTCTTTTCTGTACCTAAAAGTAGAGATAGCTTGTTTTTTGAAGACGGTACTATTAATGGTAATCTGTGAGGATGTGGCTGGAAAAAAATCTAACTAAAAAAACCCTGCGATCTTCTCTTCCTTTGACCTCACCAGTTGTTCTGCAGGCTTATAATTCCACCTGTCCCTGATTCCATGAATATTTGCAGAGCCCTTGTTCTAAGTCCCTGGGCTGAGTGATGTGGGGTGAGGCTAGCCCCATGGAAATCAGTGTAGCTGGCAAGATGGGCCATTGGGATTACCTGATGAAGCTGTGTGTGAATTGATGGCCAGGTGGGATGTTAGAGAAGGGGGGATAAACAAAAGTCGGTTACTGGATGATGGGCACGATGTCCATTCTCTTCCCCAAACCCCGCAAGATAAGCAGGGTTATTCCCATGTTACAGCTGAGGACAGGGAAGTGCAAAGACATTAATTTGGTAGATTGGTTGCAGCATTAAGACCGTATTACCAGAATTAACACGTAACCCAGCTGGTACAACTTGTACCTGGGAATCTCCAGCTGTAATTTTAACTCAGCTCTGTATCTGAACCCCTCTCGGTTCTGTCCTACTCCATCAGCACAGAAAAAGAGCGGTAACAGAGGCAGAGGCTTCTGTGTAGGCAGCTGCTTTCGAAAGGGAATCCTCCAGAGTGATTTTTTTTAAGGGGAATGCATGTAAAGATCATTTACCAGCTAATTGGTAATGTTCTCTTTCAGTTTGGGTTGTGTGTGTATATATCAGGGTATGCAGTGACTTGAAACCATGGGTTTTCATTATTTTAGCTGGAGTGCGCCTCCTCTTGCTCTGCCTGAAACATCCCCGTCAGGGTGCCTCCTGCCCCCTGAAACGTTTTGGCGTCATCCCTCCCCTGATAATATGTACACAAATGGATGTTCCCCACCTCCCTTCTCCCCAGCGGAGCACACAAACAGCAAGCAGACAGGCACCATCTCAGCGGCTGCAACTCAGGGCCCATAATATTGTGGCAGAAAGTGGAAAATTAAACAGCCTGCACTGGGTGCAGGATAATAGCATAATAGGATAAGTGAGAGAGTTGCGAGGCGGTAATGGCCCTGGAGATGTCGAGATTCTGGGAAAGTAGGGCAGTGTAAACGTGGAGACGCCACTGGTGGGATCCAGGCAGTTGTGAGAGGCTCTGAATGACACACTATGGAGACGTGTTGTACAACACAACAAACAGTAATAAAGTAACCATCGGGCCTTACACTTGGCAGATGTTCCCTGTTTGGCGGGCCACCTCCCTGGCCATGAATACCAGCATAGCCATGGTTATAAATGGCAAGGTTAAAAACTGCCTCTTCCTGCAGCCAATGAAAATTGCAGAAAGTGAGAATCAAAACAACTGGTGTGGACTCCCCTTGTGGTGCAGGAGGTCAAGGATCAGGCATGGTCGCTGCTGTGGCATGGGTTCGATCCCTGGCCCAGGACCTTCCACATGCCGTGGCCAAAAACAAGCCAACAAAACAACTGATGCTTCCCTTCCTCCCTGGATGGATTCTCCCGTTGAGCAGCAGTGGGCGGCGCACATGCTCTCATCCTATCTTATTCCAGTCCAAGAAACAGCTCTATCAGTAAGCCGCTAGATCAGAAGGGATGGAGAACAAAACTAAGCTTTTTGTTTCTAAAAGTCTGTTTGAAAATTTAGTTTCTAGTTTGAGCGTGTGTGTGTCGGGGGGGAAGGCTTGATGCTTGATGTTTTGTGTAGATGATCCTACTCAGTCCTCACAGCACCATGTTAAGGTTGTTGGTGGCATTGTTCTGATCTTAAAGATGAAGAGGCTGAGGTGCTAAGAAGGGAAGCGACTTGCTCCACGCCACCAGTGGTGAAGTCATGCCTCTCCACCTCTGGATGACTCCCAGGTCCCTGCTCTTTCCCCTTCACCCTGCATTTCCCAGGGTCCTTTCCCAAATAGCCGTTATCCACAAAAGGGCCTTTGGACAGGAAGAGCTTCTCTTTAAGCCTCTGGAACTTTGGAATCAACTAATCCAAGCCTTCAAGTAATTGGAATGATGCTTGTATATTTCAATTTGAGATGAAAGAGACAAAGGGGAGCAAACCACTTAGGAGTTTAGACAAAACTTTTACTTGAATGTATATTTATTACAGTATGATTTTTTTCAGCTCAATAATCTATATTTTCTATACTATTACACTATGACTCCTAAAGTTTAGAACAATGACCCAAAGGGGTGGCAAATACATGCACGGTTAAAGAGGACCAAGAAAGAGTACTGACTTTGAAAGTTTTAAGGATACTGGCTTGAACCGCCATGCAACCCATAGGTCTTGGCTCTGGGCAAACCCATCCCTGTATCTTCAGTTCTGTCAGCTGGAAGGCGGTTATGCAGCGCTTCCAGAGGTGGTTGTGAAACGTCAGTGTGATCGCAAGTGTATACATCACCCAGCAGGGGGTGTGCCTTGTCCCTCAGAAAATCCTAGTTTTCTTCGTAAAGCAGAAGGTTAATTTTTAACCACAAGCCAAACAAAATGAATATTGATAATTTAGAATTTTTCTTTTTGCTTTGCTTTTTTTTTTTTTTTTTTTTTAACAATTATTGCGGCGTCTGTGAAATGGGTCAAGAGGGTTGGGAAGGCTTGGGCTGTTTGCCTTGGTAAGTGGTGAATATGTGCCCTCAGTGTGGACTTTATGTTCTGGCCATCAGCTCTCTGCCACCTCCATCATCCCTGCTTCTATCAGTGTGGGTTCTCATAATAGTATGTCATATATTGGACAATAGCAATAACAATAATGTAGAGTTTGAGCCATCCACAGTAGAATTTACCACTTTATTGCTTTAATTCAACGACCCAATTTTCTTGAAGCCGACTCTGTTGAGGGAAGTAAATGGTGGGGTACTAGGATTAAATCTCCTTGCTTTCTACAGTTTTTGATAATCTATGGTTTTATGCTTCCACCCTCTGCCTGAAAAACTCAGTCACCTTCGAAGCCATTTGTTCTTGTTCCTGTGAATCCAGACAGGGCAAGTGCATGCCTGCAACCCCAACATGGGAAGACCATGAGGAAGAGAATGACCCTAAAAGGGCGAATTTGGTTGTATGCACAAATGAGTTCTTGGCGTTGGAGTTCAGATTACTGTCTGACTTGGTGGTGAGACAGACGCTGGTTTGAGTCCTGGATTTACTGCTCACAATCTTGGGATACTGGGAAAGTGACTTGACTTCCCTAAGCTTTAGTTCTGTTACTGGTAAAAGGTGTCTGGTAATGTAATTAGTTCTCAAGCATTTTAAGTCATTAAATAAAAACGCTTTCTGTTTATCCTCCTGTTAGTAACCTCGCTGAGCCATCTCACTGTCTCTTCTGAGAGGGGCGTATCATTTAGCTCTATCATCCTAAAAATAGTATGACAATACTGAAAATTGATATTTTCTCTTTGAATTGGCTGGATGGGCACTGTGCTCTTGGGGCTTCTTGGTTGAAGAGGATGCAGTGCTGTACACCCCCGACTCCTATGCTTTCTGTTTGCCTCTTCCTCATCTCCCCTCCCAAAGGAGTCGGTGGCTAAGGAACAATGTCCACATGGCAGCTGTAGGGCTTCCATCAGGAGCCCCACACATGGAGGACATTTTATCTAAATTTGCAATGATTTGCTTCTCACTGCAGACACTTCTTTTTAGCATTATTGATCTCCTCTGACTCCTGAGCCATATCTGATGTCTCTGACCCTGGTTTGCAGCAGGAGCAGTTGGAGGGACCACCTGAGACCGTCTGGCATTGTGATAATTTCCGCTTCTCTTTCTGTTTGTATCAGCCTTCTTGTTCTGCCTTGAAATAGTTTTGTGCCATTGCAGGTGGGGTCTGGAGCCTGCATCCTTTGTGTCACGCCTCTCAATAGGGTACTGACTTCTCTTGGGCTCAGGATCCCTCTCCTATAAGGACTGGGCTGTCCCAGGGCCAGAATGGCTCTCAAAGCTTGGGTTTCTTTTCCAGAAACTCAGCCGGTATAGTTTCTGAATAAAACTGGAAGGGGGAGGGAGAAGATACTATTTAATCAGTGCATATAAACAGAAATGACAGTATAAGATGAGGAGGAAAGGGACTAAAAGGAGGGGCACTGTCTTTTGCTTTTTTTCCTTCTTAGAATTGAAAGCTTTCCTGAATTACCTCTAGGGCTTTAGTGAGAAAAGTCCAAGAAATTTTTTCTTTACTTTTATCCAGCCAAGGAACAGCTATAAATATTAGGCTCCCTTAATTGCTGTGGCCCATTAAACTGCCCTCTTGCAGCTTGGCACTGCTCATGACCCCAAGCCCACTTCTTTTTTATTCTGGGTCCTTCAATGAATATCCAAGTCACCTGCTGTCGGTGCTATCTCATAGTCACTGCTTCTGGGCACCTTGAAGCCCTGAGGTCACTCAGAGAGAAGGGTAATAACCCCGGGGAAGGCAGAGGAGTCCTGCTTGCAACATGGAATTTTCATAAGAGAATGATGATAACATGAATAAGTGGCAAATATATTGCAGAGACTAGGCTGCTGATGCACAGAGGAAGGATCAATAGAGGCCCTGTCTGCATGGAGAAAGAAGTAAATCAGAGAGTTGGGGTAATTACTTAAGAAATTTTCTCCAGAGCCTCTGCTCAGGAGGGGTTTAATTTGATTGCTTGCTTTAAATTTATTGCCCCCTCAATTCATCAGCTTTATCAGATTTTACTTGTATAGGCCCATATTCATTCCACCTCTCTCTCTCTGTCAGTTTCTTTCTCTCCCCTCCCTACTCTTTTGCTGTGCGGATGCATGTCTATTTTTCTAGGCAGGTGACAACTGAATGATGGTTTTCTACCAATAATCTCAAATAATCTCATCCTTAGTCTAAACTTCATTTTATTTCAAAACTGGCAGTATTATCTAAATTGTTAACAAATCAGTGCATTAAATTATGGTTCCTAGAAGGTGAAAGACAAATAGTTGACTATCACACCCTTACCCTGAGTATAGTTCTCTCTGTATCATATAATTATTTTATGTTTTTGCTGGCATGGCTAGCACCAAGCATCCCAGTACATCACATACACTCTGTTGCTTTAACCTGTTGCCATGACAACCTTGACATTCTCCCACAGCAACAAAATTTAAATATGTATCTATGAATTTAAAGAAACGACTAAGATTAAATAAAATTCTACTAACATCAATCTGTCTCATATGACATGCTGAGATGATTTCCATAATAACAATTATTGGATATAATTGCATGAGATGCAATCCATAGTTAATCTTTCCTGGAAAAGTACAAAGTAATCAGGTTCTTTCATAAGCAAATGGGTGACTGCCCTATTCAATTATTCACTATCTTTTAAATGTCTGTGTATGCCACCATTTTAGGCACATGTATCTGTTAAGGTACACTCCAGTAACAACTAGACCACAAAATAAAGTTATTTTTAAAAGGAAATATATTTCTTCCTCTTGTAATAGCCTGACATATTATTTCTAATCAATAGCAGCTTTCTTGAATGTAGTGATCCTGAGCCCCAGGTTCTTTCCATCACATAGCTCAGCCAGCTCTTGAGCCTTTATCAACTTCTGCATGTAGCTGGCAGCAGACAGAAGAGGGCCTGGAGATGATGTGGGTTGTAAATAAGTGCCTTAAAGGGAAAGACATCACTACTGCTTATTTATCATTGGCTAGAACTAGTCACATGGCCAGCCCTAGATGTAAATGGACCTGGAAAATGCAGTCCTCGCTTGGTAGGAGCATCTCAGCAGCAATTCTGTATTACAGCAGGAAAATCATGAATTTTAGTAGCTAGCTAGCTAGCTCTGTCATTGTGCAGGCCGATAAAAAGAAGAGGAAATTGGGCCTCAAACCTAGGAAGGGTTCACAGTTTGCTGGGGAGAAGGTTGTGTACCATGTAAGCGCTGTCCTCAAGGAGTGACCTGAGTGCCGTGGAGAGTGACGACTTCTGCTTGGTGGGGTCGGGGAGGATGGTGACACTGCTTTTACAGCAGTGGTACCTTTGCTCAGGAGACGTAGCCTATAGTAATCTTAAAGTAGTGGACTTGGTTAAAAGCATTGTGTAGGAGTGGGAGGCTGGAGGAGATGGGAATGAAGAGGAATAATGAGATAATGTAGTTGTCTCTGCTGGTTCTTGAGTGTTACGCCTCTATTTTTCCCTCACTCTCCACTTGCCTTATCACGAGTGGGTGACCTTGATGAGACATTTTCAACACGGTATCTTTGCTTCCTTTTAATCTCCTGTCAGTTGCTATCACTGTCAGCATGACCTAGCTCCAGTGAGACATTTGGCTTTCACTGCAGCCTTACCGGGAATGTTAAACTATGCGCAATCGTCAGGGTGGGAGGAAGCCGTAAAGTGGACACATTACTTGAGGGGGTCCCTGAAGGATAATGGTCTTTCTTCTCAACATTACAAGGATTAGGAAGGCCTGCATTTTGACTTTCTGGATTCTTCTCTAGTTTGGGTTGATAGAACTCGTCCTTTGAACGTGGTCTCTCGAGGGCAGACTGCTGTTGTATGCCAGGTGAATTGTAATGGACCCTTTCTTGTCGCGAATGAGAATGACCAGTGATCAGTTTAATGAAAGGCTCCAAGACTCCTGACAGAACTTTCGTTGGTGGATAGAGTGACTACTGGTGGATTTGGTGTTTTTTTTTTTTTTTTTTTGTCTTTTCTAGGGCCGCACCCCAGGCATATGGAGGTTCCCAGGCTTTAAGGGTCTAATCAGAGCTGTAGTCACTGGCCTACACCACAGCCACAGCAACGCAGGATCTGAGCCTCGTCTGTGACCCACATGGTGGTGGATTTGTGGTTGTACCATTCTTTGGGGTCTGTTTCTGAAACGAATACCAAAATGCAGCAATCACCATAAAAATGCTTTGAAAAGTTAGAGTGACTTCAATGCAGATGAAAGAAGGTACTCAATGATTATTTCAAATGGAGAATTTCCCTCATGATGTTTAGATGAGGCACTTCAACTAGTCTGTCTTATCTGAGGAAAAGCAGAAGTTGAGTTTGTGTGAGGCATTTTAGTGATTCTTTGAGCTGCTCCCCAACCACAGTAGGCATGGAAAGAGATCCATGGATAAATCATAAGCCTTGAAGTAGCTGGTGGTGGGTTGGGGACACAGGAACAACAAACATAAAACAATTGACAAGACATGAATGTAAATGCATAAATTGACAGAAGAAATGGAGACAGTTATTCAGATAATTATGAATTATCTATGAATTACTTGCATTTTTATACATTTTGCCATGTAACAGAATAGTTTCCTCCCTTTGAAAGCTTTTTAAGGAAAAAGGGGAGAATTTCATCATTTTACTTGATTTTCAGATCTTGGTCCTTGAATTGTGGTTGTGGCTTTGCCTCCTCTTCCCGCTAAAATAGTGTCAGAGCCTTTGTTTCCATAAATCTGTAGATGGACAACATCTCCTGCTTTTCTACAGGTTCTGGATTCTAACGGTACACGCTGAGGGTTTCTACTTTTTATCATGTTTGCTTTTGCTGTACCCTGCATTTGATGAGTTGCAGAAAGCAAGTGTTAATCATGATACAGTCTCTCGGCTTCCCACTACTTTTTCTCTGAGCTCTGGTCTTCCTTTCACTCTGTTCTTTTATTTATGTATTTATTTATTTTTCTTCTAGATTTGAATCTTTTCCAGGTTCAGTGCTTGGACTTCAGTAGAGTTTTGGACCTCAAAAAAAAAAAAAAAATCCTCCCAACTCTTCTAATTTATATCTGTGACATTGATGACTTATTGATTAAACAATGTAATCTTTTTAAGAAGCTTAATTTCTTTGAATGTTGATGAAATAGGTGACCCAGACTTTCTAAGAGGCATTGAGTTCTAAAATGTCTGCATTGACTTTGGCCAGAAAAGGACAGGAGCTAAGATCCTTTACAGAAAGGTATCTCTAAGTGATGAGCTGGAACCAGCAGCGTTTATCCTTAAGGCCCATGCAGCCTGAAGGAGGACAGCCAAGTGTTGGGGTAACAGTAGCCTTGACCACTGAGTCAGCAGTTTCTCCCATGGAATGAACAAGAGGCCTTTCCAGCAGGGATGGGAGGTTAAATTTGTCCATACCATATAGTCACCTAGGTGATTTTCTTAGATCACTGAATCATACACCTTCACAGTTAGGAGTGGTATTCAAAGTCACTGACCTTAACTTTCCAACAACTGAAAAGCTTCCATATACAGTGTCTTTGACCAAAGGCCATTCAGCCTCTGCGTGAACCCTGAAGTTATGTCAGTAACACAAAAATGCTGTCACTTTATCTCTCTCCCAACTAAGTAAGTTTCGAAAAGCTCTGAGTGGCTAAAATTAAGCTCATCTAGCTAATGTAGATACCAACCAGAGTTTTAATTAAAGTGGCAGCAAATACTCTGCATTTAATGTTGAGTAACTGTTGACTGTTAACTGCTTTGTTAATAAGAAAGAAGCCTGCAGTCTTAGGTAATCAAGGCATCTTTAGTATCCGACATGTAGTCATTTAAGTCCCTTCTCAAATGTGAAATGCCCCTACTCTGGAGATGTTTAAATGTGGATTGATGAATGAATTTATTGGTGAAACAGAATCAGACCTACAGACATAGAGAACAGACTTGGGGTTGCTGGGTGGGGGGAAGTTTTGGGAGTTTAGGGTTAGCAGATACAAACTATTATATATAGGATGGATAAACAATAGGATTCTACCTTATAGCATAGGGAACTATATTCAGTATCCTGTAATAAACCATAATGGAAGAGAACATGTATGTGTAAAACTGAATTACTTTGCTATATAGAAGTTAACACAACATTGTATGTCTGCTAGACTCCAATAAAATACATTTTTAAAAGTGATTTGATGACCAGCGTGGGAAGGAGTTGTGGCTACTACTACTTGCTGATTCTTATTCATCTTTATTTTGTGTTCTTTTCCTCTCTTCTAATGCTTTTTTTTTTTTTCTCCTACTACTCCTTTCAACTCTCATCTCTTCTCCAGTATGTAGGTACCTTGTAATCAACTATGACAATTAAAAATTCCCAGACCATCTTTACCTGTTATTATCACTGGTATTGCTAATATAGGGTGTGTGTATCTGGGAGGCAGACTAATTATGAATGTATCTTCAGCAAAATCAACTTTAGAGGCAGGTTTGCGTGTGTGTGTGTGTGTGTTTGTATATGTAGAGGGGAATTACAATAATATAAAACAGATGACTTAAAATTGCCATCTTTCTCAACTTTTCCACAGCAATGCTCTTCCACATTAGGACCAACCATCTAAATGAAGTACTGCTGTCTTACATTTCTACAGCCTTAGAAATAAGTATACAATGTGTCAATCATAAATTTGTTTTTTAAAGCCTCAGAACATACCCATCTATTCCCACGGCTTGTGCAGTGTCATGGTTTTTGCAGCTCAGGTGGCCCAGACTGTACCACGTCTTGTGCAGATGGGCTGGCGGCTGCTTTCAGGGCTTACCAGGTATCTATTTATCTAGCTAACACTTGGTAAATGGCAGTGATAGATGATCACATACTTTCTGGAAGCACAAGTGCATTTCCAAAGGTCACGCACATTTGAGTGATCTGATGGAGCTCTAAAGGTGGAAAGCAGAGGCCGCAGGACACAACAATAGGAAAAGCTGCCAGCTAACTAGAGGGCAGAGTGGCCCTGGGCTGGGAGGGGCTGCATAGCAGGACTCCTGTGCCTTCTCACAAACAGCCTTTCACAACTGTTCACAAACTCGGTGAACACATAACCTCAGGACCTAGTGAGGCGAGGGCCTTGGAGCCTCTGTGTTAGAGTGAAATGTGGTAGAAATCCCGGAAGGAAGCTGCTCCATTGTCTCTGAGACACATTTTTGTCCTCCTTCTCCCTCAGAGGCAGTTTCTGTGATCATCTGCTTTGCCACTTCAAAAGCCTTTCCTGGCGGTCGCTAATGAAACCCACAGCTCCATAGACCGTGCTTCCCATTTTTCAGAGCCTGGGTTATTAGCTACAGAGCAGTGAAATTGCCCAAGAGCAGACTGTTCCGATCTGAATTGAACCTAGACCTTCAGGACGCTGGTTCCAAAACGCCCTTCCCCAGCCTCTCTGGATCTGAACCGCAATTCTCTCATATATAACTTAGTAATGTATTGATTTGTTCAACAAACATTTAACTGAATATCCTCTAGTATTAGGTTAGGTATTCAAGAAATCAAGACAAGTTAAGATGTGCTCTCTGCCATGGAGGACTTCAGTCTAGAAGGGGAGAAAGACAGAAACAGAAATAATTACAATAGGATGTGGCTGATGCATAAGAGGGGAGTGAGTGAACAAGTGTAGGTGACAGAGTCCCCAGCTCTGCCTGGGGACTTCGGAGGCTGGAGGAGGTGATCCGAGTCCTGAAGGATTCGTAGGAGTTTGCTGGGCAGCCAGGAAGGGCCTTGGTGGTTTCCATCATGCCCTATCTAAGTTGTCTGCAGCGCTGCCCTTACATCCTTTCCCAGAACCCTCTGCGCTGAGACAGAGTTGCTTCACCTTCCCTCCATATCCACATTTCTCCCTGTCTTCATCTGTTAATCTCTCTTCTCCTCCTTCCTCCTGAATCAGAGGAGGAAGCGTCTCCCTCTTTGCTGAGCCTGGAGCTCCCACTGGAGCCGTACAAGCTCTCCAGACTCTTCTCATTCACAAATTGTCCATAGTGCTCTCCTGCATCTTTAATCTTTCTCTGCCTCCAAGTTCCACTCTGATCATGAACAAGGGGTGGGCTTGTCTGGGAGGGGAGAAAATACCTTTGAGCTAAAATCCCTCTCTCGCCTCCCCTTTGTTGCCACCTTTTTCTGAAGGTAAGTCTGCACTCAGCAGCATCACCTCCGACCATCTCTTGTGGTTTGGCTTTGTCCTCCAGGCTGTTGGGGATCTGTGCCCTCACTAGATCTCCTCACCGTGCCACCACCTGGTGGTTCTCAAGGCTCACCCGAGTTTCCATCCTTGAAGCATGTGACACAGCTAGCAATGACTCACCTGCCTGTTTTACAACTTGCTTTCCTCTTGCTTCTATGGCACAGCATTCTGCAGCTTCTCCTTGCTCTTACTTCTCTATCTCACCCTTGCCAGCTTTTCTTGGATTTTTCCCATTTGATTTGGTAGCTCTCATCAGCTCTCTCTCCAGTAGTTTTATGGGTTTTGTTTCTCCTGAGTCTTTTTTTTTGTTGTTGTTATGGATAATTTTATTTTTTACAGAATAAAATACATTTAAACACAATTACATTCACACAGATTATTATATCATGGATCTTAAGAAACAGATTAAGTGACTCCCACTGGAGAAGTGGAATGGAAAATATGCTGAGACAAATAGGAAATTTATTCTATACTTTATGCCATTTTTATGGTTTTCATCTTTACTACTTAGTTTTGTCTGTTACATTTCAATTTTTCTTTAAAAATTAGCATTATATTAAAATTGTTATATTATGCAACTAAAATTTATAAAGAGGAAAAAGCCTTATATACCATTAAATATTTTATATAGCACAAAAAAAGAATGACTTAACTGGTAAGAATAACAAAAATAATACACCCTCTGAAAATAAGTAAAATATAAAATGCATAAATTGGTTAAAAAGCAATGTAACTATATAAATATGTCCTCACAATTTGTTACATCTTATTGATTCGTCAGTATAGGCATTACACCATTCTAGGTGATGTGATAAACAAGACATTATAGACCTTACATTGTACCATGGAGAGAAATGGTTATTAATAATGCAGTTGTAGAACTGTATTATTTAATTGTACAATCACATTGTTTAATTATAATTATCATAAGTTCTTTGATGGAGAGGAAATCAGAATCAGATGTAAGAAGACTTCAGCATTCTAAGAATGATGTCAAATGACCCCCTTCATGGTGGATTATGCACTTATTTACTATGAGATATATTTCTTCTCCAGAGATTCCTTGTTTGTGTACCAATTGTAGATTTTTGGTTTGCAGTTATTCTGAAGTTTTGATGTAAGAGTCTGTATGTACATGAGATTGTTTTAAGTTGTTCTCTAAATTCCAAGTTCATCTCCAATGTCCCGCATTTGAACCCACCTCTTCTCATGATTTCTGATTTTGATGGTATAATTGTGCATGGATGATTTCGTATCTTTACTGTATATAAACCTTTACTGGTGAGCCTTGTCATTTGCGGCATTTTTGTTTCCTGTTGCTGTCTTTTCTTTCCTACCTAGAGAAGTTCCTTTAGTATTTGTTGTAAGGCTGGTTTAGTGTTGCTGAATTCTCTCAGCTTTTGCTTATCTGAGGTTTTGATTTCTCCCTGAAATCTGAATGAGAGCCTTGCTGAGTAGAGTAATCTTGGTTGGAGGTTTTTTCCTTTCATCACGTTAAGTATATCATGCCACTCCCTTCTGGCCTGCAGAGTTTCTGCTGAAAAATCTGCCGATAACCTTATTGGGGTTCCCTTGTATGTTACTTGTTTCTTTTCCCCAGCCACTTTCAAGATTTTCTCTTTGTCTTTAACTTTGGTCAGTTTGATTAGTATGTGTCTCGGTGTATTCCTCCTTGGGTTTATTTTATATGGTACTCGTTGTGCTTCCTGGGTTTGAGTGAGTGACTCCTTTCCCACGTTAGGGAAATTTTCAGCTTTATCTCTTGGAATATTTTTTCTGTCTCCTCTCTCTCTTCTCCTGGCACCCCTATAATACGGATGTTGGTGTGTTTAACATTGTCCCAGAGTTCTCTGAGACTCCCTTCATTTGTTTTCAATCTTTTTTCTCTTTTCTGTTCTGCATCTGGTAATTTCCACTAATCTGTCCTCCACCTCACTTAGTCGTTCTTCTGCCTCCTGTATTCTACTGTTGGCTGCTTCTAGTGCATTTTTTATTTCTGTTACTGTATTTTGCATCTCTTCTTGTTTAAGTTTTATATCTTGTATCTCTTTGGTCAGTGTTTGCTGTAAGTTATCCATCTTTGCCTCCAGTTTATTCCCAATGTCTTGCATCATCTTCAGCATCAATGGTCTAAAGTCTTTTTCATGGAGGCTGAGAATCTCCTCATGGCTTAGCTGTTTTTCTGGGGTTTTTCCTTTCTCCCTCATCTGAGTTATAGTCCTCTGTCTTTTCATTTTTATAGGCTTTTGGTGTGGCGACCTTCTTATACATAATAGCATTGTAGCCTCTCTTACTTCTGGTGTCTGCCCCCCTTGTGACTGAAGTTGGTATGGGGGCTTGCTGTAGGCTTCCTGATAGGAGGGGCTGATGCCTGCCCCCTGGTAGGAGGAGTTGATTCTAATCCCTCTGGTGGGTGGGGCTTAGTCTCTGGATGGGATTAGGGGCAGCTGTGTGCCTGAGGGGTCTTTAGATAGCCTGTTTACTGAGGGGTGGGGCTGTGATCCCACCTGGATTGTTGTTTGCCCTGGGGCTTCTCAGCAGCTGACTGATGGGTAGGGCCAGATTTTCCCAAAATGGCCACCTCCAGAGAAAGGCATTCTGCTGAATATTCCTGAGAGCTTTGCCTTCAATGTCCTTCCCTCACAACAAGCCACATTCACCCCTGTTTTCCCAGGATGTCCTCCAAGACAAATCAGGCTTGACCCAGATTCCTGTGGAGACTTTGCTTTGCCCTGGGACTCAGTGCACGTGAAAGTCTGTGTGCGCCTTTTAAGAATGGGGTCTCCATTTCCCCCAGTCCTGTGGAGCTCGTGCACACAAGCCCCGCTGGCCTTCAATGCCAGATACTCCAGGGGCTCTTTCTCCCAGTGCCATATCCCAGCATGTGAGGGTTTGATGTGGGGCTCAGAACTCTGACTCCTGTAGGTGAGTCTCTGTGAGCTAGTTAGTTTTCAGTCTGTGGAGCTTCCCACCCAGGAGGTATGGGGTTGTTTATATCACGAAATCACCGCTCCTACCTCTTGATGTGGCCTCCTCTTTTTCTTCTGGAGTAGGGTATGGGTTTCAGGTCCATTTGGGTGGAGACTGCTCAGTCTTTAGTTGTGAATTTTGTTGTTTTTAGGAGAGAAGTTGAGCTCCAGTCCTTCTATTCTGCCATCTTAATCCTGTCTCCTCTCTCCTGAGTCTTATCATAAGCCAGCTTGCTTTAAAATTTCCTTCTCAAGGACTATATCTTATTCATGATGATATGAAGCAGCATTGCAGATTGGTTAAACCAAACTGCCTGGGTTTGAATCCTGGCTCTGCTGTGTGACCTTGAGTAAATTATTTAACCTCTCTGTGCTTGTTTCCTTATCTGTAAAAGGAGGGTAATAATATCTTTCTGATAGTATTGTTGTAGGGATCAAATGAGTCAAAACACACCATGTGGCTAGAATAATGACTGGAACACAGAAAGAGTTGCCTTGGCACCCAGCTTGTGAGTAATATTAATTTTTATTATATACATTTATTGAAAAATAAACAGTTATAAATAATCAACATTCCATAAGTTCACTATCACCATTGAGAGCTTACTCTTAGCGGACTTTGGTCCCAGCATTTTCTTGCTTTATCCCATTTCATCCTCACCTCAAGCCTAGAAATAGGGGTTATTCTATCTCCAATTTGCAGTGAGGCAGTGTGGTCTCTGAGAGGCCAGGAGGCCTGACCAAGTGCGAACAGCTGATGGTGGAGCTGGTTTGTAGTGGAGAACGATGGCTCTTGACCCCGGTGCTCTTGGTAGGTGTGCCCTAAGTGGCACCTGATGGACACATTCAGGAATGTTCCCCGGTCTCCCAGGAGTCCACGGCCATCACACATTGCTCAACGGTCAATACCCACTCTTGGTTGCTTCGGGGTGTTTGAAAAGTCACGGAGTTGTACGAAGTTATAAAGCCAGAGTTGTGGTTGTGTTGCTTTGTCCACCTCATTATTTTGTTGACGCTTCTTTGGATTTGCTGTCATATTTTAAGCTCTCAAGGGTGAGGGATACTGTCTCTTCCTTCTTTTTGTGTTTGTCCTCTGTAGCATCGGAGACAGCACTCTGTTCCAGAGTTTCTTACCGTACACACAGCAGAACCAAATTCAGTTTGAAGAACTTTGCTGAGAGGACCACCCGGCAGCTCCTCTGAAGAGACTTCCAGGGTCCCACTCCCTCCCAGCCCACCTCTCCCTTCCTTCAATCAGACAAGGTCACCCCTGGCCTGCCCAGCCCTCCCGCAGCACTCGTGACAACCTAGCTCCCCACCTTCAGTCTAGATCACTTACTCTATTACACGTCAGGGACCTAGTCAGCCGGTTTCATTTGCTGCGTGCCTGGCCGTGCTCAACACATAGAAGGTTCTCGGTAAATACTAATCCAATAAGCAAATGAAGGAGGGTTTTTAATTAAGCCTCTGAATCTCCCTAAGAATTTGCAGATAGCAGTGACACTTGATTCCTTGGGGGCTTCAGAGAGGAGTGGGGGAAGCTTGAGTGCCTGTGAGCATGGACGGCGGCGAGCATGTTGCCCAGGCGGCTTCCCTCAGCTCATGGGATTGTCTGTCAGCACCCCGTCCCCCCCTCGACGGTCACCCACATCCCCAGCTCCATGCAGCTAAGGCGCAGGTGACGCCAGTGTCTTTCCTCCAGACCTCATGGCTGAGCTCCCTCTAGAAACGAGCCCCCATTCCCATGACCCTTCATTCCCTTTATTCCCTGGGGGAGTCCATGGAATTTGCAAATCAAGAAATGTTGCTGATTTTCCTGTGTGTCGGCTCCAAGGATCATAATGTCCTTTTATCTGTTTGCTTTCATAGAGCCCTTTCATTTCTTGAGGTATGGTCACATACTTTTTTTTCCATTTGGACAAAGCAACTGGGGGAGCTTAATAATAGTGTTGGCAAAGTAAAATGAATGATCCGTATTCTTGCTGAGTGTCTCAGACCAGAATCAATACTTTATGTATTAATTCGATTTTTTTTTTTTGGTCTTTTTGCCATTTCTTGGGCAACTCTCGAGGCATATGGAGGTTCCCAGACTAGGGGTCTAATCGGAGCTGTATCCGCCGGCCTACACCACAGCCACAGCAACGTGGGATCCAAGCTGTGTCTGCAACCTACACCACAGCTCACGGCAACGCTGGATCCTTAACCCACTGAGCAAGGCCAGGGGTCGAACCTGCAACCTCATGGTTCCTAGTCGGATCCATTAACCACTGTGCCACGATGGGAACTCCTGTATTATTTGATTTAATTCCTAAGTGATGGCTAATAGTGCTCTAGAGTTTGGACTGACTGGATTTGAATCTTGGCTTCCTTACCAGCTGCATGACTCTGGATCACTTACTTCAACTCTTTACACCCATTTCCTTATGAGAAAGGGGGGCATTTAATAATAAACATGCCATGGCGTTGTGACTAGGAAATAAGATAACGCATGTCAAGTGCTATGGATAGTGTTTGGCACGTGGTGAGTATATAATAATTTCTCACAATAAACTCGTTACAGACTATCCTAACAGATGGGCAAAGAGATGCTTCAAGTCCAGAGTTGAGGCCCATGGATTAACCCCCATGCAATCCTACCTGTTGAGTATTGACAGTCACGCCTTCTCTTTAGATTGGACTTGACATCTTGGGCCAACTGGTCTTGAAAAGTAATGAAAGCTTCCGACATGTTATTTGATAACTTTGAATTCTCTTTTTCCCAGGTGGTATGTGCCGGGCCCTCTGATCTTTCTCCCTCACCCCTACCCCCCACCAGACTATAGGAATAAACTTTTCCTTTTGCAAGGGCAGCATAATTCCTGGCTACGGTTCAGCGGCCACATCCCAGTTGCCGACCTTCCCACCAGCTGTCACACCCTCTACCTGCTGCCAAGTGGCCCTGGAAGAATGCTCCGGGTGATTTCCTGCCCCTGGAAACATCAAAGCCAGCCCTCTCCCTGTTCCCATTCTTCTTAGTGAATGCGCCACTGGTTGATATAAAGGAGACAAGTGCTCAGCAGCCTCAACAACAGGGGGAGAATTCAGGTCCGTGGGAGGGGGGCTTGGTGGCCAGAGCAGGGAGGGGAAGTTCTGCATCACATCCAGGGATCCGGCCAGGCACTCAGGCCCCATCAGCACCCATGAAAATACCAGCACCCCCGCGTGGGCTTCCAAAAAGAAGCTGCTGCCTCAAGTTATTATTTCTATATTGTATAATAATCAGGCCACTGTTTTGAGATCATGTCAAAGATAACAAAGCATCAGAAGCCTCTTCTGCCGCTGAAGAACCAATCAACCTAAACTAATACTTTAATGACCACTTTTCCCAACGAGAAAACAAATTCAGACAAAAAAAAAAAATGAAGCAGGTTTGCTGAGAAGAACCTCGTCTGGTCAATGAAAAGAAGAAAGAGACGTCTGCAGCCATGGCAATGGAGTAGGGATCACTTTGATCTGGAAAATAGGTTTCTTTCTTTCTTTTTTTTTTTCCCTCCAGTGCTTTTTCTCAGGCAGCCAAGAGAGGCTGTTGAGTTTGAGGAGGGCGGTCCTTTCCAAGTGAAGGGGCACCTCAGAGCAGAATTGAATGACCGCTTTCATGGGCAGCTATTTTAATAGTCTCATGTTTGAAAAATATGCAATTAAAAGAAATACTATTACACATAGCCCCTATTTGCTGCTTTAAAAATACTATCGATTAACTGGAAAAATGAGAGCGAGGCGTGCAAGATTATTATGTTAAGTGGAAACTTCAGATCGAAGGAGGGAAAGATACACAGAGAGACACGCGACCTGTACACGGCGCTTGAAGAGCTGCGCAGAGGGCACCTGGGATGACTCAGATGCTCTTTATTCCTTTACATACTAAACATGACTTTCTTGCCCGTCAGAGTTTTCAATGACATTCTTCCTGTCCGTGCGGTTAATAAAAATGTCAACGTTATTGGTCAAGAATTCAATTTCTCATAAGCATAACCTGCAGCAATTGGGGGTCTTCATACGTGAGAATGATGCTTTTTAATGAGTGCTCCGTGGGCATTTTAAATGAAACAATAGGGATCCTGGGCAGTTGGAGCTTGAGTTTTCCACTGGTACTGCCTTTACCTTGCAGCCCCCTGCCAAATCCCTTTCCACCCCACCACCTGCCTGCGCAGGTCAGCCCAGCTCCTCTCAGATCCTGCCTTGCATTAATTGGAAGATATTCAGAAGACAAGTGGATGTTTGTCTTGAGCAGAGGATAAAGGAAGACTTTGTCCTTCCCCAGATAGATGGAAACATCTCTGGCTCTTCTTTTAAGAGGTATCCAAAATCTTTGTCCAGGTAACTTGCCATGTTGTCATGGCAACTGCAGGATGGTTCCTGTCTCTGCCGTCTTTTCTCTCTGCCTTCCTGGATTTCTTTAACACTTTTATAACTGATACAGAACTGCCATTTAAAAGTGGATTTCTACTCTTCTACATACTGGCAGAAAAGAACTGAAAGTGTAGTTACTGTTCAGGGACATTTGTTTTGTTGTTGTTGTTGTTCTCCCTGGAGAAGTTGACCGGAGATCTGTGTGTCCCATACAGTACACAAATTAACCCAAGAGGTAGGTGAAATCAGGTGTTCCTTTTCTTCTTTATGCTGCATTTTGATACACATTTATGATGAGCTAGGCACTGTGTTAAGCCTTTTATCTATATTTAATCTTCAAAGTGAATTCGTGTATTGGCCCTATTATTGTGCCCATTTTACGGATAGGTAGATGAATCATTAGAAGGCTGAGGAATTGGCCTAATATCATAGAGCTCACAAGTGGTAGAGCCAGGGGGTAAATCCTGACTGTGAGGTCCAAGGGTGGCCATGGTACAGGTGTTTGAGGCAGTCTTTTTGGAGGTGACCTGTTCTTCTACCAGGCAGGAATGCAGAGCTGGAAATTTAGGCCTTTTTAGCAGCAAGGGTTTGTATCAGAACAAAGTAAGTGTGTCTTCATGGAAAGGACCCTTTGACTTTGAAATGGGAAACTAGGAGTTATGGAATCTTCATAGGATCTGGCAGAATAGAAAAGTCCTTTCTGGAAGCAGAAGGATGAATAAAATAGCCCTTGGGATCTTTCAGGGTCCTCTATTTTCCAGAGTGGGTGTGAGATCTGTTTGCAGGGAGGACTCCACTGGCCACTGGGGTAGGCGGGCAGGGAAGGGAAGACAGTGTCCCTGGAGACCCAGCACACCAAAGGCCTCTGTGAAGCAGAACCACGAATCTGCTTCAGGAGTAGACTGGTGGCCTCCGGGCTCAGTCACTGTCCTATACCCCAACTGAGAAATGTCCATCTCAGAGTAACCAGAGACTCACCTGGAACTTTAGAGCCCAGGCACACAGCCTGCTTGAACTCCTCACATGTCCTCAGTGTCCATAGGGCCTTCGGCTAGACCATTGTTAATGTCTCCCAGTAGTTAGTTGAGTCTTCTGCTAACCTCCTCCTGTCTTGAGCTCTGGGGGAGAGAGAAAGAAGAGACATATTTATGTATTCTGTGCCTTCACAGAAAAGCCAAGCAAAGTATATCATGGTCCTAAAACATGTATGACCAATTATTGCAACAGCAGAGAGCGAGTAGTACAAAGTGGAATTTTGTTAGATATATGCCAGAGGCAAGGCTTCTAGTGAGTCAGGCAGGATGCAGAGGATTCAGTGAAGCAGAGGGGACCAATTCAGGAAGGGAGAACTGGAGTAAAATTACGGAGCTGGAGACAGCCACTGAGTAGATGCAGAAGGGTAGAGAGTATGGGGGCCAGAATGCGGGGCTGGGTTCATGAATTTGCTGCTCTGTAAACCATCGGCTCCAGAGTGGTTGAGAGTGTGGATGTTACATTCAGAATAAGTAGGGTTTGAATGCTGGCTCCACTCTCTGCTGGGGAAGTGACCATGGGCAGAAAGATTAGGCTCGCTAAGCTTAGATTATTGATCATCTTTCCTGTAAAACTGTAGTAAGAGCACCTCCTCTCTCTCTGTTGTTTTTGTTTGTTTTGCTTCTTAGGGCTGTAGAACGGCATATGGAGGTTGCTAGGCTAGGGGTTGAATTGGAGCTACAGCTGCTGGCCTACACCACAGCCACAGCAATGCAGGATCCGAGTTGCATCTGCGACCTACACCACTGCTCACAGCGATGCCAGATCCTTATCCCACTTAGCAAGGCCTGGGATCGAACCCACAACCTCATGGTTCCTAGTTGGATTCGTTTCCGCTGCACCATGGGGGAAATTCCAAGAGCATCTCCTCTTAAGGTTCCTGTAAGGATCCAGGAGTGACTTGAAGCTGGACATATAGTGAGTGTTCCACTATTGTTTGCTTTGTTACCAAACATAGCTCTTGGAATTTGTTTCTTTTTTATTTTCCTGACTCTGGAGTTTAAGGAAACATGTTTCATTTCCAGGTCCACCAAGGGAGATTTTTTACCTACTGTCCCAGTTCTGTCATCAATTGAACATGCATTCAACTACGTGAATTTGAGTTAAAATTTGCAAGAAAGATAACCATATTTCAGTAGTCTGACAGCCTTGTGAGGCAGGTGAACCATGGAAAGTTTAGAGAATTTGCCCCAGGGGTGTGCAGTTAGTGATTGGGCACCATGAACACACTCAGGGCTTCTGACCCCAGTGTAATTTCCTCCCCACCCCCGACCCCTACCCCCATCCGAAATGGATGTGTATTTCTGGTGACCAGCTTTGATGAAGCCCAAGGCCCAGTGACGTCTGCCAAATCCTTTTGGAATTTGTATCACATTGTCATTTTAAAACTTGCTAAAGTAAGGCATTTCAAGGGCAGTAATTTTGCATTCATTATCTCTAAAGGACTATTGAAAGAAGAATATAAAGAAGAAATCAATTTACTGCCTCTTAGCTTCAAAAGTACCAAAAATCAATTGCGCTAGGTAGACGGAGCCAACGGTGACCTTGTGCGTACTGCCTCTAGACAGACTGTAGGCTTTACTCGTGCCACGTGTGTTATGGTTCATTGTAGAGACTTTTGTTTATTTTGAGCTCATGGAGTTGATGCTGTTACATATTTTATTTTCGGTTTGGAGTATTTGGCTCCATTAAGTGAGGCTGGCGGAAAGCCTCATCACCATCTTCCACCAATCCGAAGGGGGAGCCTTTTTAGGAGAGATGCGGGCAGCTGCTGGTAGTTTAAATCCCTTCAGGTACTACAAGAATGCTTTTTCCAACCTGGAAACCCTGTGTCCTATGTTTGAAATGACTCCTTTGGAGACTGTTGGAGATTTTCCTAGCCTCACTTCTGGAATTCATGTGGTGATAGACTACTTTCATTTTGTCTTGAAGCATATATTGATAAAAAGATCTGAAGCACAAGCCTGCTTAGCTTCTAATGGTGTCTGGGATACAAACCTATGTAACAGTCATTGGTCTTGCTTTATCTGGGACCAAGACAGTTGATAATTTCATACACTAGTGGGAATCTTGAGCACTTAAAAAAAAAAAAAATCCAAGAACTGTCCATCATTTTTCAGAGAGACATCTCACAAATGAAATCAACAATCTAGTTAGGATGTTGGTGGCTGTACTGCATAACTGAGCAATCTGTGTCAAATGGCGAATTTGGGAACTTTTCCATTTTATCGTTGTGGAGGAGGGTGGTATTTCAGGGATTGTATCACATGGTACAAGGTGATAGAATGTTGGATGTGAAAAGGCCGCAACATAATAGGCTCACTGAAGTCTTGTTTGTTTCCTTCCAGAGAATAGTGTATCCACATACAGAGCTATAATTTACATTGTCAAAGAACCCTTGCTGCGATTCTAGGATTTAAGAAATTCCACATATACTGTATGTACTGTAGTGGCTGTATAGGTTTTACTAATTTACAGTCTTCTTTAGGGATTTCCTTCAATGATAAGTTTTAGTGTTTCAAATATATAATCCACTGTGCATTTGAAGACTGTTTAGTACCTGTCTACAGACCTAGTTGCATGTCTAGAACTTTCTCTGATACACCCTGCGGCATCAGTTTCTCTGATACTCCCAGGTTTTGTGGTGGTATTTATATCTAATTTACATTCTGCATGCTTTTGGTATGTTAAGATGTTTGATACCCTTAGACTCAAGTTGATAAACTTGTATAACATATTTTAAAGAAGCTATAGTTGATTTAAAACTTAAGCCAAAATAAAGATGGGTGTAGACAAATGAATTTTTGTGAAGAATTGATGTTTATAAGCAGTAAGAATGATTTTCCTGCACATGAAGGATGATGGAGAAACTGCATTACTATATTAGAGTGCCGTCTGGCCCTATATTGGCTGATTCGTATAGAGGTGGTTGAATGGATTCAAATGAGAGCAATTACAGATACCATATCCGTTAATGTGTAATTGATTATGACATTGGAAATATTGTCAATGACTGTAACATACTTCAAGCTAGGTAGCTTATTTTACCAAAAGTTATTCTTTCCATGGGAATGAATGGAGACACCTTTGTCAATAAGCCATATTATTTTGTAGAGTGTTTTTGAATATGCTTATAGTAGGCACTTATGATATATTTTTGGAACAAATTCTAGTAGACTCTCTGAAAAAATGAATTAAGATGCTCTTAATTCTGTTGCAAAGTCCTGCTGAAAAGTCACAACCCTGAGCTACTGTATTTGTCTGGCATTACACTTACCAAACTGAGGAACTTTTATTTAGGGAAGGAATATGTTTTAGAGCATAGTATCCCAGGAGAAATTATTGTTAAAATTAACATCTTGTAGGTTACCTTAGGCAATCAGAACTTTGTTTTATTCCAAGGTAGTCCCCCTGGAAAATTGCAACATCTACGTATAGATAAATATGTCAGTGCTATGTAGTCTTAAATAAACATGTAATTCTTACTAATATCTTACTGAAATCCTCCTTGTGTATTATGGTTGAAATGGCTGTTTCCCTAATTTGGATAAGGGTAGCAGCCATCTTTTTTTCTCCTGTGTAAGAATGTTAATTTAACCTTCAAAATATATCCCTAATCTGTCTACTTCTCTCTGTCGTTCCTGTTACTACGCTGGTTCAAGTCATCACCATTCCTCACCCAGACTCCCAGGTAGGTACTCGGTGAGTACCAGACTACTAGACGGCCTCCTAATTGGTCACCTTGCATCCACTTCAAGATCCAGTCTTCACTTCGTAGCCAAAGTCGCATTTTTAAAGGCACGGCAAATCACATCACTCTTTTGCTTTACATCGTCCAGTCACACTTAGAATAAAATCCAAATTCCTTACTTGGTCTACAGAGCTCCATGGCATTCATGTGTTTGATGGTGTGCTAGCATCTCAGATCTGCAGTGACCAGCTTGAGACTGGGAAGCTTGATAGTATCTCGTTGATCAGCTGGTTGGGAGAAGGTACATCAGAGTTAGATAAACACAGCCTTTGGGAATGTCATCAAATGACAATACCAGTAGGGTGTGGCAGATTTGGGGCTAGTGCAGGCTGGTCTTCCATCTTAGGAGGTCAGTCTGGGATGGGAACATTATAATAAGGTTCTCCAAGCAGTGATGGTACTCCCTGGGCAGGTGGTAAGAGGCATGTTAAGGTCATAGCACTGCCCCACAATGTCCAGTCCCCCAAATCACCTGGGTTTGGAATAGGACTTCAGTCCAGGAGGGAATGGGTTTGCATTCTGGAAGCCAGTGGTTGGGGAACAGGGAGGAGAAAGGAAGGCTTCAGCTTGGGGGACTGAAGCATGCCCAGGCAGAATGACCCCCTGTGGGCTCCATCTGCTGGGGGGGCTCCTGAGGACTCTCATTCTTTTTTAGGGCCAGGCAGTTTCATGTTTTGTTTTTAAGGCTGCAGTGCTTCCCCAGTGTTCTTATCTGTGATAAGCTTTTGGTGGTGACAACAGAGCCTACATTTCCCTTTGAGCTCAATATGGTCATTCCTGTAATTTCTTTTTCTTTTCTTTACTTTTTTTTTTTTTGTCTTTTTAGCGCTGTTCCAGTGACATTTGGAAGTTCCCAGGCTTGGGGTCGAATTGGAGCTGCAGGTGCCAACCTACGCCACAGCCGCAGCAATGCCAGATCTGAGCCATGTCTGTGACTCGCAGCTCAGCTCACGGCAACACCTGATCCCTGACCCCCGAATGAGGCCAGACATCGAACCTGCTTTCTCATGGATACTAGTCGGGTTCTTAACCTGCTGAGCCACAACAGGAATTCCTCCTGTAATTTCTTAAAGCGTTTTCTGGTTGGCTCACAGAATTGCCTCTTCACATTTCTATTATTTCTTTTTTTTAAATCTCTTCATAAATAACATTAATCCTTTGAAAATCCTCAAACTGTCCTTAGGATTAATCTCTAGAACCCTTATTACATCATACTCACCCTAGTTCCTCTATTCACTTTTTTTTTCCCCCCCTTGCTGGGATATGGTAATGCTTCCTTTGCATTTTGATTCTGTTTTCTTCTTAAAAAGAACTTAAACCTTCACGAAACTCCAAGGTACCATAGAACATTCCATTTCAACACCTACTTTCCTGGTGGAGAGAAAGACCTGTGTGTTGCTTGGGACAGTGCTCCAACTGTCCTTGGAGACAGGTCTGATTCTGGAGGCAGGCAGCAGCAGTAAGCATAGCAGGGGGGTGAAGGGTGCTGCAGCTCATCTTTGAGAGTTTTATCGTCCCAAGCCTCTCCTGAAAAATGGAGTTCAAGGCAGAGAAGAGCAAGGGAATTAGATTGTTTCAAAAGGAACATTTTCAGTTGTGGACAATAAAGATACTTTTTAAGCCTTTGGCAGAACATTAGCGTAGATTACCAATTGAGGATGTGGGGTTCCTGGACAACATGGAGAAAAAGGAGAGACAGTCACCAGCCTAAGTGGTTTAGCAGTGTGCTACCCCACAGGTTGGCAGGTGGGATATACTGAAGATACAGAACAAAAACCACTCAACAAGAGAAGGGATTAGGTGGGGGGGGGGGCTATGCTGATCTGAGCATCTTCTGGACCAGGTTAGGCAATACCCTTCTCTTCTTCCTTTCCCTTGCCCCCATGTCAAGCATGTTAAAGATTTCGAAGTCTAGTTTATTTAAATTTAATTTCAATGGCCCTGAGTGGCTAGGGGCTGCCATATTGGTGAGAAGAGGATAACAGGCTAGCACAGTGCCTGGAACAGGAAGCTAATCCACAAATGCTCATTGACTGACAGAAAAAAATGACGGTACAAATAAAATAATGAAGATAATGAACAATGAAAAAAATAGATACTTGTCTACTTGCCTCACAGGGTTGCTATGAGGATCAAAGTGTTTAATAGACATCTAAGAACTTAACAGACTTTACAAGTTGCCATTCTAAAGTAAGGGGGCATTTAAAGAGTTACCAGTGCATTGTTGGAACACTCACACACATGTGAATTCTATTTAAATCATTTGTTGATGGAAATCTTTAAAAAATTAGCATGTATTTTGTTATCACCTTAAAACTTAGCCTCTTGAATTTCAGTTATTTTATCAGTTCAGCAAGGGAGTACAAGCAAGTTGGATTTCAAGTTGCATTAAGACAGTCAACTACTCAGAGTAGCCTGTGAGCCTTCTTGCCATGTTATCAACTTGCACTTGTGTCTCCATCATGCCTTTCGCCCTCCTCTGGTTTTTTGTTTACAGTCTGATATACTCTAAACAACCCAAGTAGAAAAGCTGTTGAGAATTACATGCCAGTGAGTGTTGCCAAGGCTGTGACTGACTAACTGTATGTGATCAGTACATACAGGAAGGTCTATGTCTTTGAATCCAGTGGACAAAGAGGTCAGGAAGGTGTTTTCATCAGTCGACTTGGAACTCAGATGCTGTTTGTTTATTGCTGCGTTAAGGCTTTATCCAGAAGGCACAGTAATTAATGCCTTTTATATGATTGTGATTTTATTGTTCATTTGGTTTATTTCCAGGCACAATCTCCAAGTTCTTCCTAACTCTAGGAAACGGATGCTTTATACAGGCTCACTCTTGTAAAAGGAGGGAGGAAGGGCTAGATTAGATCTTCGGCAGCGTTAGCTCCATTCCCAGCATAGGCAGCAGCCTCTCTTTGATTTGGAATGTGTGGTAGAAACACTTCATTTTGCTACTTTATTGTGCAGTTAAAAACATTAAATAATTTTGACAGTCTTATTTTACTAACAATAATTGCATCCTGTAGGTTGTTCAGGAAGTGTTCTGACTGACGTAGGATAAAGTAGAGCCACGGTCAGAATTGGTCATTAGCCTTCAGGCTCTATGGTGGCCGGGACATGATGTGCCCAGCACCCATGAGAGAGATGGGCGCAGATTAGAGCTGCGTAAATAATTGCTGAGTGACCAGTGAGTGCATGACGGGTGAATGAATCAGCGTGCTTATGAAAGTTACCGGTGCACATAACTTGCCACCCAGTTCTCATGGGATTAGGTGCTTCCCATATCCTAGCAAGTCTGGGAAGTTTGTGCTGACCTCACTTGATTGCCTGGGAAGGCTTTCCCTGGCACACTCAGACACAGCTGTCTGTTCAGATATGCTCCAACCGCAGTCTGGTTTGTCAAACACCAGAAGCTGGTAGACTTGGTCTTTTTCACATCTTTAAGCAACATGAAGTGAATATTACAAAGAGCTGTTCTGAGCCACCTGCTGGCAGTCACTGTTTCCCTAGGGCCAGCTGAGTCAGAGACATCCACTAGCTCCAATTTGGTTTCTCTCATTTAATTGGCAATTTTACTGGATAGCTGGAGGGGGCTCGCCTTCATCTCTGGCAGGTCTGGCTGAGTCCCCACAGCAGAGGGTCTGGTAGGGAGCTGTTCTAGGGCCCTTGGGCTTGGCCAGGCAGGCTGCAGACTCCCCTTTCTTGGTGTCTTAGGGAGGAGTGGACAGGCAGGAGCTGTGGTGGCAGCAGTGGCCCCATGCCCAGGACGACTGGTAGGGGCAGCTCCTGTGTTCTTCTTGACCAGCGCCCCTGCTTGACAGGGAGCAGAAAGCCATAGTCACGGGTGTGGTCACAGTCTCTGACTCGGAGTCAGAAAGAGCCAGTGGCAGGTGTTTTTTTATCTCTGTTCTATGAGGGATGTGGTTTTTTGGCGGGTTGGGGGGGGACCTGAAAAGTGAAATCAAAATAGTTTTCGTATCAATAAGAGATTTAGAAAGAATGGCATTTTGTTTGGACTTAAGGTGGGGGGGCGGGCGTAGAACCCTTCTTCTCCCTCATCTCTTCCATCTCCACCCTAATCTTATATCTTGCAAATCTGGTAGTATTTCACATCATATAAGGACCAAAGCGTCTGTAAAATCAGAGGCCTTATAAGAGAGCAGGTCACCAACAGCGATCATCAATAAATGAAATCAGCAAGTCCCAGCACAGCCAGAAGGCAGGCCATGGCACAGAGGAGGGACGGATCAATACCATCACAGGGGCCCCGGCCCTTCGGGGGGAACATGGGAAACTAGCCACAGGCCCAGACCTAGTACTGGAGGAGCTGGAGTTCCAGCAGATTTGCCAAAGGGACTCAGCCTATACCCTTCTCCCCTCTTTGGTTTTAATTCTGAACCTGAGAGGTTTGAGAAACCAAGTTCTATTTAACTGCTAATTCATGTTGCTGCGTTGTCACCTGCATAGAGTTCGGTATCTTATTTCGCATTTTTCGTGATGCTTTGGAGAAATGCAGGATACAGGATGAAAGGAAACAAAGCTATACCATCACTTGGTCCCCTTGAGGAATTTCAGTCGTGTCACAGAGGCTTGTAAGTACAGTGTTGACAGACGTGCTAGACATGTCAGTTTTAACCAAGAAGATTGGATGGGAAACTTCACTGAAGGCTTGGTTAAGACTGATTTGTATCAGCTGTTATTGTAGGAATAAGACCATGTTGTACTCATGGTTGAATCTAAAAACCCACAAGTTTCCCCACAGAGAACCCTTTCCATGAGGTGTCAACAAAGCTGAAGTCCTACGCAGGTGTTCTAAGAAAGAGATGATGTTAGATGCTAAGAGTTGATAGTTATCATGACCCATGCCATTAAGGAGTCACATTTGACCAGTTGCAAGTTGCTGAATTAATTGAATAAACAGAAGAAAACCAAAGCATTTAAATGGACACACACACATACAGCACTTGACTAAAAGGTCTGTTAGTTTCCCCTTATTGGGAAGCCTTAACTAATCAATCCATGCCAATCACATAGCAAAGTAGATAAACCAATGTCATGTCTCTGACATCAGAGATGGATTGAGCACCAAATAGTCACCTGTGTGTTGGCATTACCAACAGCTCTTAGGAGATCAAATGTATGATCCCCAAACCAAGAATGAACACTGGGCCTTTAGAACCATAGTTCCTCACATACTACAACCATCATTTGTTTTATGTCAACCGAAGCGTTCCAGTGGAGCAAAAAAATGGTGCTTTTGAGGAGAAAAGAAAAAAAGCAAAGCGGAGGTTGTCTCACTAAGATGTGGTCAAGAACCATCTAGGAATGTGTTAAAATTGCAGGTTCCTGGGTGCCACCAAGAGAGATTGGGGTTCAGTAAGCCTCAGGTGGGGTTTGGGAATCTGATTAATCAGAACCACACACGTGGCATGTACTGTGCAAAAGACAAGTATTACATGGTTCTTCACCTTGAGAAACTCAGAGTTGAGTGGAGCTTAAAAGTCATAGAGGGAAGTTTGGTGTTTCAGTTTCTCATCCTATATCAGATAACAATACCATAGGAAACTAGTTTGTGGGCAGACACATCATTTCCTAATCAAGTTTATTACGTGAAAAAAGTAGGCAAATATTCTAAGAAATATTATTTGGAATAAAGCAATCAGATGTTAAGATTATTTGACCTAGTCTATAACCCACCCCGTAACCTAGCATAATAATTTTTCCAAGATAAATTTAGTAGCTCAGAAGTTGGTAATTTATGCCAGAATCCCATTTCCAAACAGTTCCAAATCCCAGACCAAGCCTGGGCTGGATCACATCTCCTTGAATTCTTTTTCAAGTGGAAACTGAATCTGTTCCCTAGAACTGGGAAATGGAGGCCACTGAACCACCACCTACTGAAGTAAATGGTGCCCAGAGCCTATGGGAAAGAGGTTTTGATTAAGTCTGATGGGATCTGATAATCCAGATAGCTGTGAAAGTTGCTAAGCTATTGTGTGGGCAGGCTTAAAGCCCCATGTTGGTGTCATGGTGTTACTCTCCTTTTGGGGCTTATGGAAACCATGGCACAGACGATTTTAAGTGGTTTTTTAAGGTTGCACTGAAAATTAGTTGCAGAGCTAGGAAGTGGATTTCTACTCCTGTGTTCTCTTCATTAAGAATTGGAGATATAAAGTCCTTTATGTTTTCTCTTGATCATGTTTTCTGGGGGAGGTGGGAATGACTAGGATAGATGTCTATGAAAGAATGAATATTGATGATATATTGTGTAAGGCTTAATGAAAGTTGTGAATTCACCAGATGCTTGGAAAGTCAGCAGCTTCTCTATTATGCATTTCCTTGGCCTAAGCTTGGAAGTTTTCCAAAAAGCAGTTACAGAAGCAAGTGGAAGGACCTGGTGTGTGTTTGTGTGTGTGTGTGTGTATGTGTAAACTCTAAATTGTTAAAATGAATAATGTGTGAGCAACTTTCAAATCTTCCTTTAGCAGAATGATGAGCTTAGATATTATAGGAAATCAAATTAGGGGCTGGGGAAAAAAAAAAAAAAAACCCAAACCCTGATCCTTATTTCTAAGCAAGCTGGCCTCTAGGCAGTCATTTTTACGGGAACCAGGTCCTTACCGCTAAGTTTGCTTAGCAACACGTTTTCTTGATGACGGTTCTCAAAGCAGAGGAAAATGAATGGAGGTCTGATTAACCACAGGCCATAATGGCTATATCAGTTTCTTTTGTAAGTGAAAGATTGTCTTTGCATATTCATAAGGGGGGTGTCTAAACAGCACTGCTGGAGCTGTCAGGGCTGCTAAGCTGTGCTGGATTAGTAAGTGCATGGGAGGCCTCCCAATGGGTGGCCCTGGGGACATTTTTTTCACAATCAAGGAATTCAGATTGTACAGAATTGACTCACTGTAAAAGTTGTTAGGCATAGAAGGAGGTTATAGAATTTATTTTTCCCATAGATCTTTAAGGATGGAACAGAAACTCACTGAATAGGTTGGGTTCAGTACAGTCCCTGAAGCCTTTGAAATTAACTCTTACTAGGATGTTAGAAGCAAAGGAACCTTAGGAACGAGAAGCATGAAAGTCAATCCAATTATCTCAGCAGCTGTGGGTGGGGGCTGGTATATAAATTGGACATTGTGTGGGATGAAGGATATATTTTGTACCTTAGGATATTTCATATTTTCCTAATAATATATTGCTGTAATGAGCTTGGCCAAATGGATCTAGCCTGTTAAAATGTATGTGTATACCGGAGTCATCTGAGTTAGGAAAATAAATGGAAGACTTGCATCATGTATAGTAGAGTCAACCATTTGCTAAAGATAAGGCATTATTCCATTTATATAAATGTTTTCTGGTCTTTTAATGTTTCCTTTAAATGTATCATCTCATCTTCCAGATGGGCTTAACTCAGTGATGAGAATCTGGGCTAAATTAGTTACATCCTGTCTTAGAATTATTGACAAGACTAAGATTAGAATCCAGTGCACTTCTCTCTAAACCACATTGCTTCCTTCTCAACATGTATAATCTTTGTGTTGTTTAATTCTGTAGATTTATTTATTTATTTATTTTGTCTTTTTGCCATTTCTTGGGCTGCTCCCACGGCATATAGGAAGTTCCTAGGCTAGGGGTCTAATCGGAGCTGTAGCTGCCAGCCTACTTCAGAGCCACAGCAACACGGGATCCGAGCCGCATCTGCAACCTATACCACAGCTCACGGCAACGCTGGATCCTCAACCCACTGAGCAAGGCCAGGGATCGAACCCGAAACCTCATGGTTCCTAGTCAGATTCATTAACCACTGTGCCCCGATGGGAACTCCCTGTAGATTTATTTTTTAAGTTTTTTTTTTTTTTTCGTTTTTTAGGGCTATACCTGTGACATATGGAAGTTCTCAGGCTAAGGGATCGAGTGGAAGCTGTGGGAGCTACAGCTGCTGGCCTACACCATAGCCACAGCAACGTGGGATCCAGGCCATGTGTGCAACCTACACCACAGCTCAAGCCAAGCCACTGAGTGAGGCCAGGGATCAAACCCAAAACCTCATGGTTCCTAGTCGGATTCATTTCCTCTGTGCTACGATGGGAACTCCTATAAAGCAGTGTTTTGTCAGAGTATTGCCTTCTAGAGACTTGGATCTAGACAGGTGATCACAAATCCCTAAGAATAAATCATGAATAGATTTCCATACCACTGTTTCCACTCCAGCCTACATTTCACAATGTCTAGGATTGAGGAACATGTTGACAGGCATTTTGCAAAAGACAGATGCAACGGTAACAGTTAGACTCACTGCAGCTGTAAAGCAATTCCTACCCAAGATGCAGACTTCGCTTAGTGCACCCTCACGCTGGGTAGTAAAGACTTTTCCGGGAATTGGCTGTGCCGCTGAGCTTCTAGAGACCATTTTTTTGATCCCTAAATTCAGCTTACAGGAACCTTTAAACAAACGTATGCTGCATTATTCTCATTATTCAATTATGACAGTCTTTCCCCCAGCATTTTAATTAGCACTCATTTACTGAGAATTAAACTGTCATTTTAGTTGAACTCAAAGGAGTACCCCAGGGACACGCATTCCACAAGATAATAATAGCACCATATAATCCTGATGCCTCAACAGTTCAGGCTGGAGTCATGACAGGGCTTTTCTGTCAGCTGGTTCTGAGGGACTTCGTCATGACGTCATGAGTGTTTGTGGGGCTGAGGGAACACCATCATTCTCTGCCTGAAAACATGAGACCTTATCATCTTTGATCAAGATAATCTGATCTTTGAGTCCTGCTTGATGATATTAAACAGCAAAGTCAAAAGAGAAGATCACGTTCGTGTTAGACATTTGGCTTCCAAGCCTGGCTTTGCCCCAGGACTGCCCACTGCTGTGTTTTCTAGGTGCATATTGGCGTTGTTTTCCCACAGGTGCCCTGGGTACAGGAATAACCAGTCAGCACAATGAGCTGTGATTGTGGCTTCAACTGCTCTTTGGATCTGTCCGCACCTCTTCAGATCCGTCGTTCTTTCTTGGCATTTACACTGTAAAATATTTCATGTCTGAATGTAGCAGGAAGCTCTGTTAAGAGCATGGGATGGAGAATGTCCCATTGGTTATGTCTGAAAAATGCCATTTCCTTTCATTTCTGGAGGTTCAAGGGAGGTTCAGTGTTTTCTTTAACACTCACTTGAGACATGATTCATCTTAGAGACCTTCATGCCTTCTGTTCCATCAGCCAAGTGATTCACCAGCTTTGAAAAGCTGAATGACCTTAGTTAATTAAAACAAGCATAAATCACAGGACCACAATCAAAAGGTACAGGCTTCTAGTCATAAGATAAATAAGTCCTGGGGATGTAACACACTGCCTGAGAACTATAGTTAACAATACTGTGTTATGTATTTGAAAGTTGTCAAGAGAGTAGATCTTAAAAATTTTCAGTGCACAAAAACTTTGTAACTATGTGAGGTGATGGATGTTGCATAAACTTGTGATCATTCCACAATGTATGCATCTTAAACTAATACATGGTTATATGTCAGTTATATCTGAATAAAACTGGAAAAGAAATCATAAGGCCACAGGGGTGTAGAAGAGACATGACCTTAGAAACCCAGTAGCATCTAGTGTCCCCATTTTACAGTGGGGAAGACTGAGGGTCAGAGAAGTTAGGTGCCTTTTCCAGGACCAAATAATTTGTGGGAAACAAAAACTAGAACTCAAGCATCCTGACTTCCATGTGTTTGTTTCCTCTCTATCCACTATCTTTTTTTCTTTCTCTCTCTCCAGTGTATTATATATAACAGGGAAGACAAGGAACTCTGGATCCCAAATGCTTGCATGTGAACTTCTCCTCCATCACTTCCTACTGGATCACTTAAAATAGTGTCTGTTATTACTATATTTCTGTTTGCCTCCAGTCATTACAGCCACCTAAGAGTAAGAAGCATGCATTTATGTTTTGTCTATCCCCCTCATCTTCTGCCATGTTTGTACCAACTCTTTGTGCTTTGTATCTAAACCTCACAACAACCATGCAAGATAAGTGCTATTGATCCATATATTTAAGATTTTAAAAAAATAGTGATTTGGTCTGTTCAGTTGATCTATTTCTTCTTGATTCAGGTTTGGCAGGCTGTAGGTCTCTAGAAAGATGTCCATTTCTTCTAGATTGTCAAGTTTGTTGGAATATAGTTGTTGATAGTATCCTCTTATGGCTTTTTATATTTCTGTAGTATCCGTTGTGACTTCCCCTTTTTCATTTCTTATTTTTTTGAGTTTTTTCTCTCCTCTTCTTGGTGAGTCTAGCCAGAGGTTTATTTTGTTTACCTTTTCAAAGAACCAGCTCTTCGTTTGATTGATTTTGTCTATTGTTTCTTGAATCTCTATTTCATTGATATCCTCTTTGATCTTTACAGTTTCCTTCCTTCTATTGACTTTAGGTTTTGCTTGTACTTCTTTTTCTAATTCATTCACATGGTGGGCTTAAATTGTCGATTTGAGATTTTTCTCTTCTTTTTTGAGGAATGTCTGTATTGCTATGAACTTCCCTCTGAGTACTGCTTTTGCAGCATCCCATAGATTTTGAGTGGTTGTGTCTTCATTATCATTTGTCTCAAGGGCAATATTACAAAGCCATAGTAATCAAGATAGTATGGTACTGGTACCAGAACAGACACACCAATTGAACAGAATAGAGAACCCAGAAATAAACCCAGGCACCTTTGGTCAATTAATCTTTGATAAAGGAGGCAAGAGCAAAAAATGGGAAAAAGACAGTCTTTTCAGCAAGTATTGCTGGGAAACCTGGACAGCTGCATGCAAATTAGTGAAAGTAGAACAAACCCTCACATCATGCACCAAAATAAACTCAAAATGGCTTAAAGACTTAAATATAAGACAAGACACCATCAAACTCCTGGAAGAGAACATAGGCAAATCATTCTCTGACATCAACCTTACAAATGTTTTTTCAGGTCAGTCTCCCAAAGCAACAGAAATAAGACCAAAAATAAACCACTGGGACCTAATCAAACTGACAAGCTTTTGCACATCAAAGGAAACCAAAAAGAAAATGAAAAAGACAACTTACAGAATGGGAGAAAATTGTTTCAAATGATGCAACTGACAAGGGCCTAATCTCTCAAATATACAAACAACTTACGCAACCCAACAGCAAAAAAACCAACAACCCAATTGAAAGATGGGCAAAAGACCTGAATAGACATTTCTCTAAGAAAGATATATAGATGGCCAACAAACACCTGCAACAATGCTAAACATCACTGATTATTAGAGAAATGCAAATCAAAACTACCATGAAATACCACCTCATACCAGTCAGAATGGCCATCATTAATAAGTCCACAAATAACAAATGCTGACGGGCGTGTGGAGAAAAGGGAACCCTCCTGCACTGTTGGTGGGAATGTAAACTGGTACCACTATGGAGAACAGTATGGAGGTACCTTAGAAAAATATACATAGAACTACCACATGACCCAGCAATCCCACTCTTGGGCATGTATCTGGACAAAACTCTCCTTAAAAAAGACACATGCACCCACATGTTCATTGCAGCACTATTCGAAATAGCCAAGACATGGAATCAACCCAAATGTCCACTGATAGATGATTGGATCAGGAAGATGTGGTATATATGGAATGGAATACTACTCGGCCATAAAACACAACAAAAATAATGCCATTTGCAGCGACATGGTTGGAACTAGAGACTCTCATCCTGAGTGAAGTAAGTCAGAGAAAGTCAAATACCATATATCACTTATATCTGGAATATAACACATGGTACAAATAAATCTTTCCACAGAAAAGAAAATCATGGACTTGGAGAATAGACTCGTGGTTGCCAAAGGGGGAAGGGGAGGGAGTTGGGGGGACTGGGAGCTTGGGGTAAATAGATGCAGAATGTTGCCTTTGGGATCAATTAGCAGTGGGATCCTGCTGTGTAGCACTGGGAACTCTGTCTAGTCAATTATGATGGAACACGTAATATGAGAAAAAAAGAATGTATACATGTATATGTAACTGGGTCACCATGCTGTGCAGTAGAAAAAAATAAATATAGGTGCAGAGAAATAATTTGTCCAAGGTCCCAACAAGTCAAGGCTCTTTAATTACAAAATCTAGACAGTGTCCATCCTATCAGGTCAATATCACAGTTCTAAATTTAGACCTTTCAGACATTGGCTGCTGTCATGGAGTTTTCTTTTTATTTATTTTTTTAAATTTTTTTTTATTTGGCTACTTTGAAGCATATGGGGTTCCCAGGCCAGGTATCAGATCTGAGCTGCATTTGCAACCTATGTTACAGCTATAGCACTGCTGGATCTTTGTTGTTGTTGTTGTTGCTATTTCTTGGGCCGCTCCCTCGGCATATGGAGGTTCCCAGGCTAGGGGTCCAATCGGAGCTGTAGCCACCGGCCTACGCCAGAGCCACAGCAACGTGGGATCCGAGCCGTGTCTGCAACCTACACCACAGCTCACGGCAACGCCGGATCGTTAACCTACTGAGCAAGGGCAGGGACCAAACCCACCACCTCATGGTTCCTAGTCGGATTCGTTAACCACTGCGCCACGACGGGAACTCCAAATGAGGTCGACAAAGCCTTTTTTTTTTTTTTTTGTCATTTTTGCTATTTCTTGGGCCGATCCTGCGGCATATGGAGATTCCCAGGCTAGGGGTCTAATCGGAGCTGTAGCTGCCAGCCTACACCAGAGCCACAGCAACGCGGGATCCGAGCCGCGTCTGCAACCTACACCACAGCTCATGGCAATGCCGGATCATTAACCCACTGAGCAAGGGCAGGGACCGAACCCGCAACCTCATGGTTCCTAGTCGGATTCGTTAACCACTGCGCCACGACGGGAACTCCATCACTGCTGGATCTTTAACCCACTGTGCCAGGCTAGCGATCAAACCAGCATCCCAGCACTGCAGAGAGATGTTGCTGATCCTGTTGCACCACAGTGGGAACTCCATGGCGGTTTTTGTGTTTTTTTGTTTGTTGTTTTTTTTTTGTTTTTTTTTTTTTTTGGTTGGTATTGTTGGGGGGGAGTAAGTCGTGTGCATTTTCCCAAAGTGTGTTTTGGAAATGCGTTCTCTTGTTTGATGATGAGAGGGCTTCACCTGCAAACCTCTTCCCTTTAGCAGTGGAAATGAATCTTTCCTTACCCTGGCTTCCCTGAAAGTCAGTTAGGTGGTGAAGGAAATTTAGATGTCCTATGAGAAGGGAGGATGAATTTCTAATATCAGTGAGAGTGTCTTATTTTTTTTTTGTTGTTGTTGTTTCTTGTGGCTGTGTTTAACAACACAGAATGAAGAGAAAGTCTTCCTGGAAATGTAGACAAGAATATAACGAGAGAGGAAAAAGTAAGAAAATTCGTTTTTTTCTCACAAAATTCTCGTCACCTTTGCTCTGCTCTCACGGGTGGTCTGCCACATTGATGTTCCCCGCACAGAAGGATACTTAATGTCCAGAACTTTTACAAGAGTTTCCATTAAATCCTTGTTTCCTTTTAGTTCAAGTTCTCTTATTCTTGTGTGTGATTTTGAATTTTTTGGCAAAGCTAAGGGGAGGAAAAATCTATCCTAAAGAGATGAGTGAATCTCTCTCTCTCGTTCACATCATTTTGAGAAAAGGAGCTTCTGTTGCTCATTTTCATCGAGATTAAAGACTTCTGATGTCTGCCCTACAGATAAAGTTGTAGGCAACAGAAAGGCCTAAGTAATGGTTTATCAGAAGCAGCCTGAAGCAGTCATCAGCCAGTTATTCTTTTGAACATAGTCAAAGTCATAGTCATTCAGTCAGTCAGCACTGATTTTGTTCTAGATGCTGGAGAAACACCAGTGGATGTGATGGTATTATTGTCCTTAGGAGGTTTTAACCTGTTAGAAGGAAAACAAGAAACACATAAAATTCAAGATCAGGAGTTCCCGTCGTGGCGCAGTGGTTGGTGAATCTGACTAGGAACCATGAGGTTGCAGGTTCGATCCCTGGCCTTGCTCATTGGGTTAGGGATCTGGCATTGCCGTGAGCTGTGGTGTAGGTTGCAGACGTGGCTCGGATCCTGCACTGCTTTGGCTCTGGCGTAGGCTCGTGGCTACAGCTCCAATTGGATCCCCAGCCTGGGAACCCCCATATGCCGCGGGAGCAGCCCTAGAAATGGCAAAAAGACACACACACACACACACATAAGAAATTCAAGATCAGACAGCAAGGTTATATTATAATTCCATGGCATATTAAATAAGTTATCATTCACTAAATGATTGTTATTTCACCGAGTCCTCACAAGAATGGCTGCTGGTTTTCTAGGTAGGCACTTACATGGGGTAGTGGGGGTGCGTGTTCTCTGTGGCTGTCTCTCTCTCTGTTCAGTCCCTTTCACTTTGGGCTTGTGCTATGCCTTGAATCACCCTTTCTTTCCTGAAGGTAGTCTCCTTCTCTGTTGGAGCTCTTGTCTTCACTGCTGCTTTCTCCCTGGATGAGCTCACCCAGCCCACTGATTTTACATATCATCACTGATGCTGCTCCCAGATTTGTATCTTCATCCGTGTCCTCCCACTTGAGTTCCCGATTCTTATGTTTTTAACTAAATAATTAGCTCTAAATGATGCCTTTAATTAGATACCTCATAGGAATCTCAGTATGGAGATATACAAAATGGAAATCTTGATTCTTCTCCTCCTCCCAAATGCTTTCTCATTACATCCAATCTCCATCCCTCCCAATCTTGCCTCTAAACAAGAAGGGCATCACCAGCCAACTCATGAAGTCAGGCCAGAAACTTAAGAGTTACCTTTAATTTCTATCACTCCATCATTCCCAATATCCAGTCTATGAGCAACTCCTGTTGCTTCTAGACCCAGTGTACTTCAAACTGCGTTCCCCTCCTCATCTCCTCTTAACACTGTCCCGACCCAGACCATCCTTATCTACTGCCCAGGTTACTGCAGTGGCCGTCTAACTTTCATCCCACCCCTGACAAGCCATTCCCCAGCTGGTATCTAGAAAGGTCTTTGAAAAGCCAAGCCAGTTCATGTCTTTCCTCTGTTTAAATATTTTAAAGACTTCCTGTTCTACTTAGAAAATATTTCAACTGCTTATCTGAACTGGCTCCTCCCCAACCTCATTCCAGGCTCCAGTCCCCTCTGTCATCATTGCTCAGCCCTCCCTGGTTTCCTGACACTTTGCAAAGCACTCCAAGCTCTTTCCTACCCCAGGACCTTTGCACCTGTTGTTTTCTTTCTCTCTCTGCCTCTTAGCCTGGCTGCCCTTCCTTTTCCATGCTTCATTGTAAATTGAACCTTTCTTGGACCTTCCCTCCCCTTATCTTTTTGTCTATGACCACACCTGGTTGTTTTCTTTCTTACAACTTTTGTCTGAAACTATTTAAATATGGAAGTGGAGTAGCCCATGAGTTTCAGGCCAGTTTTATGAGTTTCTCTGCTTTGGGCTTATATGCTAAGCCACCTACAGCCTTTTTTTTGGGGGATAGATAGCTCCCATAATAGCATCTCCTGGAATCTAGTCTTACCCTGACTTCCAACATGGCCAACTGATTTATTCAAACCACATAAGAGGCACGTTTTCTGTTTGTCAATCAGAGCTCTTTGCATTTCACTTCAGCTTCAGGGATAGTGGAGGTTAGTGGGAGGATGGGTTTCAGAATATGGGAAAAGGCATATGTGGGGCAACTGCCAAATGATTGAAGTGTTTGCTCAGGTAAATTCTAAAACCATCTCTCAGTGAATTTCACTTAGCTTCTATTTGTGCCTCTCTTTTTTTCTCTTCAGTAAAATGGATAGAAAACTGCTTACCTTAATGTAGACCCAGTATAAAGACTAATGGAGACTTTTTAAAAAAATTTTTTAGTCTTTTTGCCATTTCTAGGGCTGCTCCCGTGGCATATGGAGGTTCCTAGGCTAAGGGTCGAATCGGAGCTGTAGCCACCGGCCTACACCAGGGCCACAGCAACGCGGGATCTGAGCCGCATCTGCAACCTACACCACAGTTCACGGCAACACCAGATCCTTAACCCACTGAGTAATGCCAGGGATCGAACCCACAACGTCATGGTTCCTAGTCGGATCCGTTAACCACTGAGCCATGATGTGAACTCCCCATGACTAGTGGAGACTGAACTCAGGAGCTCCTGTTGTGGCTCAGCAGTAAGGAACCTGATTAGTATCCAAGAGGATGCAGGTTTGATCCCTGGCCTCACTCAGTGGGTTAAGGATCTGGTGTTGCCATGAGCTGTGGTGTAGTTTGCAGACGTGGCTCGGATCTGGCATCGCTGTGAGTGTGACCCTGAAAAAAAAACAAAACAAAACAAAACAAAAAAGACTTTGAACTGAAAAGGGACATTTGCTACCTCTCTGAGCCATTCATTCCAGCTTTATTCCACAATAATTTTACACCCACCAGAAGCAGCTTCTCTGAACATTTTGCGTTTCTACTTGCTTTATTTCTTATCCATGACATTGCCATTCTTGTTCGGTGCCCACTTCAGAGTAACCTTTGCTGGAGAGAAAATGAATGAGACAAAGGAAGGACATGACACTGAAAGAAAGTGGCTGGGTCAGAGTGCAGGAGAGGCCAGTATGAACAATCTTCTCTCCTGCCTGATTTAATTATCTCCCAGTTTAGTTCAAGGCTGGCTTCCCTGTAGCTGTCGTAATCTGTGGCTTCCGCTCAGGGTATTTGAATACCTTGAAGTGTAGCACCAGTGATGTAATGATGCTCAGTGCTGCACACTAATTAAAAGCCAGCCAATGGCAGTCATGTGAACGCTACATGCAGGAAATGATGCGGTGAATCTGATGCCTAAGAGAGACAGGAGCAAAGCAAAGAGGGAGCGTGAGAGATCAGAACTTTACACAAGGAATACGATTTCCAAGTATTGGCCATTGTCTGTTCTTCCATTCTAAGGAGATGCCCCTGCTCTGGTTTTGCTTCTTCAGGGTGAGGAGAGATGATGTGGCTCACTTGAGAAATACTTAAAAATGAACACACCAGAAAAACTTCATTCCATAGGGAGGAAAATCAAATAGGAGTCAAGTGAAAAACCCAAGCTTCAACCAGATAGTTTTTCATACAACCCCTTAAAGTGTAAGACTTAGCAATCATCAGTGAATTGCTAATTAATCTGAAATATTGATGGCCAAGCACTGGTAGTTTTTCTCAATAGACAGCTTCTCCTGGCCATGCCATGAAATTTGCATTAACTCTGCTGATACATAGAGACAGAGTTAGGGTTTATGTCATCTCAGCTGATTCTCCTCTTCTCTCTTTGCCCCTAATTGATCATAATAAATGAGACAAGCCCACTTGGTTCCTTAAATTGAGACCTTGGGTTCCATCCTTGACTCTCTCATTCTTTATCTGCTTATATTCAGTTTATCTGAGGTCCTGTCCAGCTGCCTCCACAACAGTCCCATTCAGCCATTGTCCATCTCAGCCACCACTTTATTCTAAGCCATTGCTCTCTCTCCTGGACACTGGACAGGACTCCTGACCAGCCCTCTGCTTTTACTCATGCCTGTCCACCAACAGCCCCTCTCATAACAGCAGAACATTGTTCTTAATGTAATCAAACCACATCACACCCCAGCTTCAAACCTTGCCATGATTTCCTGTTGCATTTAGAACAAATCCAAACCCCTCATCCTGGCCTCTAAGTCCTTACATGATCTGGCTCCTGCTCATTTCTCCGATTTCACCTTGTCCCCCTCTCCACTTTGCTCGCCACACTTCCCCTGTCCTGTGAGTATGCTGAGGTCATTCCCTCTTCGGGACTTGTACCTGCTCTTCTATCTGGACTGCTCTCTCCCCCCCCCCCCCCACCCCCAGGCACTCTCCAGGCCGATTGCTCCTCTTCATTCGGGACGCAGCCTCAAATGTCTCCTCGGAGAGACGCTGGCCAACGACCCTTTCACATGCACTGTCCTACATGGTCATCAGCACATCATTCCGTTTCATTTTCTGTGTCCTTGGTATCGTTGACACCTGTCTAGAATGTAAAGTACACACGAGCTGACACACCATTTTATTACCCATTTTATTCTCAATGCTGAGAACAATAATGGGTGCATAGAAAGATCTGGCTCAGTGAATAGCTCTTGAACGAATAAACAAGACAAAGCTCTGCATCATTACTGTAGCAGCTCTCACTTCCTGTGTGCTTATTATGTGCCAGGCACATTACTTCAACCCATCTTCCTGACAACTAAATGATAAACTACTCTTTGTCAATTTACAGATGAGACATGAGACCCAGAAAGATTATGAGACTTTCCTATGGTCACAGGTAGGAAACAATGAAATCAGTCTGTCTGGCTCCAAAGCCTTTGCTTTCCCAGTCTCACATTGTGGTTCATTGTATGGACAGTTGAGCTTTGTGGGGCATGGGTCAAGATCCATTCACTTGGTTCTTTTACCTTGTCAGCTATTTATTTGGTACCAGTTACGTGCTGGGTACTATATGCATGTTGTGAGTGCTGCAGTGCACAAGATAGAATTCTTGCTTTCATCTCTCTTGCACTCCAATAGTTATGTTCGTTAATGCTGGTAAAAGTTATTCTGATTATTTTAGTCTGCTGGAGTTGCCATAAGGAAAGCCAGACTGAGTGGCTTAAACAACAAAAAATGATCTTCATGTATTTCTGGGGGCTAGAAGTCCAAGATCAAGGTTGGCAGGGTTGGAGTCCTGTGAGGCCTCTTACTGGCTTGCAGATGATCATGCTTCCTGTGTCCTCATGCGGCCTTTCCTCTATGCACACATATCCCCAGTGTCCTCTTCTTGGGAGGGGTACTGGTTGTTGTAGATTAGCAGCTCCAGTTGCTGTGACTTCATTTAATCCTAATTATCTTTTTAAAGGCCCTATCTCTGAATACTTTTAGGATTAGGGCTTCAGTATACAAACCTTGGAAGGATACAACTCAGTGTACAAGAATAATCATCTGGAAAAAATGTAAGTTCTTTATTTAAAGACATGAATATCATCTTAATTTCTAACTGAGTTACTGGTATTAGCTAAGTCTTAGATTAAGCTCATTTATATTATCATAGATGTTGCCTCTGTTATTTCAAAGTCCAAGATATGTTCTATAAAGACATACACAATCAGTTATTCCTAGGAGAGGAAGACCTGGAGAAATTTTATGGTAAATAAGAAAGGTACCAGCACATATGATGTTCACAGTAGCATGGATGGCAGGAGAGGAACAGGCTTATCTTGAATATAGTAACAAAGGCTATTTTTCTTTTTTAATTTTATTGGAATATAGTTGTCTTGCAAAGCTTTGTTAATTTCAGGCATATAGCAAAGGAAATCAGTTATACATAGATCCATTCCTTTTCAGATTTTTTTTCTTTTTTCTTTTTTTCTTCATTTTTTTTTTTTTGACTTTTTAGGGCATCATCTGTGGCATATGGTGGTTCCCAGGCTAGGGGTTCAACTGGAGCTGCACCTGACAACATACGCCACAGCCACAGCAAAGCAGGATCCAAGCCACGTCTCTGACTTAACTTAACCCACTGAGAGGGGCCAGGGATTGAACCCATATCCTCATGGATCTATTTGGGTTCATTACTGCTGAACCACTATGGGAACTCCCCTTTTCAGAATTTTTTCCCATATAAATTATTATACAGTATTGAGTAAATTTCCCTGTGCTATATAATAGGTCCTTGTTACCCATCTATTTTTTTTTACCCATCTATTTTATATATAGTAGTGTCTTTATATCAATCCCAACTCTAATTTATCCCCCCCAATGTTTCCCCTTTGGTAAAAATAAGTTTGATTTTGAAATCTTCAAGCTATGTCTGTTTTGTAAGTTTTATTGTACCATTTTTATTAGATTCCATGTATAAGTGATCTCATGTGATATTTGTCTTTGACTTACTTCACTTAGTGTAGCAATCTCTAGGTCCATCCATGATGCTGCAAGTGACATTATTTCATACTTTTTATGTCTGAGTAATATTCCATTGTATATATGTGCCACATCTTCTTTGTCTAGTCCCCCATTGATGGACATTTAGGTTGCTTCCATGTCTTGGCTATTGTAAATAGTGCTGCACTGAACACTGGGTTTGTGTATCTTTTTGAATTATAGTTTTCTGTGGATGGATGCCAGGAGTGGGATTGCTGGATCATAGGGTAGTTCTGTATTTAGTTTTTTAAGGAAGCTCCATGATGTCTTCCATAGTGGTTGCACCAGCTTCCATTCCCACCAACAGTGTAGGAGGGTTCCCTTTTTACCACATCCTCACACCAGTCACAATGGTCATCACTAAAAAGTCTACAGGCCAAGGCTATTTCTGCTGTTCATGTCTTCATAAGTGAGTGAGAAACTTATGTACATATTGGATTTTCATACCGTGTCTTCTGGCCAAAATGCACAAAAAAGGATTCTGAAGGGACAGTGACTGCAGATAAGAGGCATGTTCCAGCTGGATTTGAATAATCACTCCTAACTGATCTAATGGTTGGCTAAGGCTTGACAATTTTTATGACACTCTGCCTGGAATACCAGCATGGATTTTTGACACTGATGAAGAGGTATGGTGGCTTAAAAATACTTTAAAAAAAGCATATAAACAAAGAGTATCTTTCTATTGGGATTCAAAACATATTTTTTAAATTATTTTTTTATTACTCAATGAATTTATTACATTTGTAGTTGTACAATGATCATCACAATCCAATTTCAAAACATATTTTTGACCCATCACCCATTAAAACTGTAAAAACTAAAAAGATCCGTATGTTTACTTCTTTGTGTCTACCCACAGAACATAGCAGAGAGGCCTGAATAGGGTATGCTCAAAAAATGTCAGATTTGTAGACAGATTTTTGGAAAGCCTAGTTAACACAATTACAGTAATAAAAAGAGCACTAGTCCAAACACTGTCTCGAAGTAGCTATGAGACTTAAAAACAGCATTCCACCCCTACCCCAAAAAGCTCTGGATCCCAGTTTTCTCATATGTAAAATGAGGCCATAGGTCTGGTTCCAAGTTCTGTTTTGTGGTGGTGGCTGATGATCACCAGTCGGTTATCAGGCAGGGTTGTCAGACTTAGCAAAGAAAAATACAGGTGTCCTGTATTTTATGTCAACCCTAATATTCGAAGTTGCTCTGAGAGGCCCCTGGAGACTCCGGAATCATCATGAATGCCTGTGGTGTTTGTGGTCTGCAGCCCACGTGGTGGAGACCTGCATGCTTATGCTAATCTTTAGAGCTTGGGCCTTTCAGATTGGTTTGGACTTGCTGGAAAATGCTCCTCTCCTGGTAATGTCGCCCAGGCCCCGGGACTTAGTGGAAGCTCAGCGTCAAAGCAGAACAGACGCAACTGTAACCATCTTTCCCAGCTCCGGAATGGCTCCCTAATGGGGCAGGGATCTGCCGGGAACACTCCGTCTGCACGGTTCTGCCAAGTTTTTGCTATGCCTCTGCACCTTCAGACTTAGCCTTCCACTGGTGTCCTGGAGGAATTTACATTCCATTCCTCACTAAGTACTCTCATGAAAGAAAATACAAATATGTCAGGTTCTCTTCATTCTTGAACCAAACTCACCCCCAACCTGGCTCCATTCTTACAGGATGGGGAAGAGAAATTTTTTGGGTCAGAGAACACTGTCTCTCTGAAGAACTTGAGGAATGTTCTGTGCATAAGCAATCTTTATAGAAATCCACAATTTATTTGTTCTTCATACCAGCATAGTGTTGCCCTTCCAGCATTTTCAGAACGCCCTTCTCATGGTTCAGGTCAGACATGGTGAGTAAATTTGCCAAGTTATCCAACACCACGGTAAAGACATTGTGAATAATAAGCTTCGCAAAATGAGACATGTGGGTTCTGGGTTTTCGGGTCGTAAATACAGGTTAGGAGCTTTATACCAGTTGCGTCTATCCCTTGACACATTTCCATTTTAAGGTTAAGTAGGTTTAATTACACAGCTCTTTCTCTTATCTTTGCTTCTTTTTGACATTACATAAGATATTTTAGGAACAGAAAAAGGTTAATGGGCCTATGATAGGGCCTAGAATTAACTTCCTTAATTAAGCTTCCAGAAGACATCTTTTCATTTCTTTTAATGACCTGTCTCGGTTAAAAAAGACCCAAGCTCCTGCAGTCTGTGCGGGTCCTGCTTGGGTAAGACCCACACGATCCATCATAGGATCTTTGTCTTACATGATGTTCCCAATTCAGGCAACTGCTGTCATCAATGGAGGCTAAAGAGCAGAGACATCTGGTCAGTGTTGTGACTTTGGAAAATTCGCCTTTGTAGATTTGGACATTTACAGGCCAGCATCGATTTATTTTTATAGAGTAAATAGACCAAGAAGTCCTTCTTCAAATTATGCTCATCAAACATTTATGAATTAAGTTATAACTTAAAGGTACCAGATAGGTAGCAAACACCTTGATAATTAATCACCTTTCACGCGTCTTCTCAAAAGCTCATATTTATACTCTTAATTTCTCTCTTCTAATTTAAGCATCTTTCATATGTTTCTCTTAGGTGAGGGTCAGCTGTGCACTCATTTCTTCCCTCTGTTTTCAAATTAGATCTCATTGAAGAGTAGTCGTCATTGTGAGATTTTTCCAGGGCCCATTGCAGCACAATTGGGATGGCCCCACATTTGACGACATCCCTGTGTTCCTCAGTCTTTTGGATCAGTTCGTCAGTATCTCATATATATTTACTGATAATATTGGAGCAAAACATCCATGCTATTAGCGTTCTTTTCTCAGATGATAATTCTGGGGGTATTTTTAAATTAGTAATATGTATCAGAATCTCCTTTTAAGATTATATATCTGTATCTCCATCTACATCTCCAGGCCAGAGCTGGCAGGTTCTGATTTAGAGAGAGAGGCGCAATGAAACCGAATCTGCATTTTTCAGAGAGCTTAGAGGAAATTTGATAGGCACCTCTATGTACTACACATGTTTGGAAATGCAGGCTGCGTTCCAGGTCCAAGCAGTGGGCAGATTCTGTTTCCTCTTCTACAGGCTCTCCTACCTGATCACCCAACTCCCTGAAATGGGGAATTATTGCTGAGCCACTTCTGTGACATTGACCTCAGCTCTGAGCATGAAACAGCTGTTATTATCTGAACTATACCAATATGAGAATAAATGAACACCCAATTCACTGAAAAGGCTTGTTGTGGACAAAAAAAAAAAAAAAAAAAATCCTGAATCTCTTCCAGATATTTCCACAGATTCCCCCTCCCTGGTAATGGAGCAAGAATGAGTTGTGTCGTCTTATGCATAGATAATGTATGTCTTGTGTTTTGTTATAAAGAGAGTTTGGAAGCCTGCATAGATGTGTAGGGAAGTGTCTGCAAAGTGATGCATTCTTAACAGCAGCATCAGGTCTGTCTTCTCTCCATAATTAGGTTTTGCATAGTGTGGGTGCCTGCCATCACTCCGTGTTTTATTTTTCTTACACACCCTAAGTTTAATCCTATCAGCATTAAGAATCCCTATTAAATAGAGTGGAAAATAAGTGACCTCATGACTGTCTTTTGCTCTTCTCTTGAGGCCAGGACTGGAATTAGCAGATGAATCTATAGACTGGGAGGTGGCATGGTTCCTGGGGACAGAGGATGTGCAGGTCCATCTCAAAGTTCAGAGCATATTATATGAATGGTAAAGGAACCCAAAAAAGTTCAAATCATGGACTCTACAGGAAATAGACCATGATTAGGAGATACCAAGAAGCAGACTACAGATGGAAACTTTTCTGTGTCTCTATTTCCATCACCTATGAAATTATTCAGTACCTAATGAACTGGTTTGTCTTGAAGATTAAACTTGCTTGTAAAGTACTGAGACTGGTGCCTGGCATGTAGTTAGGTTGTATTAATGTGTGAAATAGCATTATTATTATTATTGTTTTCATCAGCAGAAACTGGAGTGTAAGACAGGTTCTGGGCCTCAGGAGTGGGAGGCAGAAGACAGGGTAGAGAAACCTGAGCTCTGAGGCTCTGAGTGATGATGCTGAGCCGGAGCTCCTAATATCTTTTCCGCTTGAGGTGCTAATTCATCTCAGTGACCAGTTGAGCTGAGCCTGAAGCAGCGGGAACATGGGGGAGCAGAGGCTGAGACCCAACTTTCAGAACTGTTTCCTCTAATCAAACTCACTTCTTGTCCTTGCCTTCCCTTCTGACAACACCATCAGACAGACCTCCATGGAGAGTGGCCATATTGCCTGTTGGCTCTGCTTTAGGCTGCAGTTCTGCTGATCTTTAGATAACACAGGTGATGAAGTTATTTAATAAAAGAATTTGAGGTTGGTCATTTCCCTTTAGGGTTGTGGCAGTGCTAACATAGGTATTTTCTTTTCTTTCTTTCTTTTTTTGTGTCTTTTTGCTATTTCTGGGGCCGCTCCCGCGGCATATGGAGGTTCCCAGGCTAGGGGTCGAATCAGAGCTGCAGCCACCGGCCTACGCCAGAGCCACAGCAATGCGGGATCCGAGCCGCGTCTACAACTTACACCACAGCTCACGGAAACGCTGGATCGTCAACCCACTGAGCAAGGGCAGGGACCGAACCCGCAACCTCATGGTTCCTAGTCGGATTCGTTAACTACTGTGCCACGACAGGAACTCCTAACATAGGTATTTTCACTACTAACATCACCTCCTTAATCTCCATTGTTGGAGAATCTCAAAGATTAATCCACTGAAAACATTTCCACTAGATCTGTGGTGGCAGTGTATTTTTCACAGTCCCCTGAGATATGGTGATAACTGTTTTACACAGTGACCATATTTATTTAATTACTGAATTCATCAGACATTCATGGAGTGCCTACTCAGTTGACAATGGCACTAGATCCTCAAGACACAAAGAGGAATGCAGCATGGTTCCTAACTCTAAGGACCCATGGAGTAGTGTACAGAGACAAGGTGACAAACACTACAGTTCATTGGAAGTGCTGATAATGGATAATGAAAGGCTGTCAGGCTCCAAGGATGATCAACCCTCCCTCGGTGGTAGAGAGTCATGGTCAAGAAGAGCTTCACAGGGGCGATAAAAAGAATGACATGGTCTTAGAAGATAAGAGGTTTATCTGGGAAGAGAAAGAAAAGAGAATATTCCCAGCAGAGAGGCAGCTTGGGCAAAGGGAGGCATTTGGAACATGTGTATTAGGACGTTGGTATGAAAGTAGGAATGTGGTGAAAATAGGATTTCGCATGTAGAAAGATGCAGTATCACCAATGACCTTGCTTGAAAAACTTGGAAGAATTGACTTTATTAGAAATCATTAGCAGACTTTAAACAAGAAGGTAATATGATGAGGTTTGCCTTTGAGAATGTTCTTTCTGATGACGGTTTGGAGGATTCAATGAGCAAGAGCAGAAAAACTACATAAGACGACCAGCAATGCAGTTGAGAGACTATGTTAATGCCCATGTTAGAGGATGAGGACCTGGAGCTAAAGTAGAGCAGTGGGGGCAGAACGGGGGACTCAGATTAAACAAATCATTCAGAGGTCCTGTCAGAAGGCCTTGGTGGCCAACTGGATGTCTGGGAATGAAGGAGAGGTACTTTAATGCCAGATATGTTTATGATTGGTTATCACAGTCCATAATGTGTCTTCCTCCACATTCTTAGTGATGATCCAGAGCATACTCTGTTCCAGAAAAAAATGGGTGTGATCAACTTCCTGGAGTGAGAAAAAAAAAAAAAACACATTTCAAGGAAGTATTGGATTTTATTGGGGTCCTTTCCTTCTCCATTTAAGTGCCCGAAGAACCCAAGGTGGTCTCCTAACTGAAACTTTACAGACAGAGCTAATGGAGAAACCAGAGAGTCACAGTCTTAATCTCGAGGTCGGTGCTTCCCAGATCTCATGTGCACACAATCACCTGGGGATCTCGCTAAAGTGCAGGTTCTCATTCACAGGCAAAGGGGTGGCGTTTGGGATTCCACCAGTTTAACAAAGCTCCCAGGTGGTGCTGACACACTTGACCTCAGTTTGAGCAGCATGTCTCCAGATTATTTCACAAGGAGGGAAACACTTGTTAGGGTAGCAACATGGCCACAACCAGCTTGCACAAATAAAACTGTGCATGTTCCAGATTATGCTGCTGGTGTTTTGAGTTTTTAGATCTTGTCTTGATGAGGCCTCTTGGGAATGGGGTCTGTCCCAGGAAGAGACTCATTTAGAGTCTGAGCCAATAGGTTATCCTGGTATTTTACAAAGAGCCACCAAGGGGCTCCCCACTGCCACCATCCTGACACTGGCATGTTCCCTAAATAACGAAGTCCTGACTTAAACTGGAAAATAACTCCAAGCCAGTGGCCTGCAAACCATTCCACCTAACCAGTGTGGGATAGTATAAGTTTTGTTAAACTTGCCAGAGAGTTGAGGAATATTTTTGGTTAAGAGTTATAATAGGCTCTTTATAGCAATTGCAATATTTATGTACCTGTCACCAGAGACAAACAAGACTGGAAATTTGTAAACTGGCTCCTTCTTACCTTGTGAGTCAGCACTCATCCACGTTTAACCTCTGCTCACTAACGATGTAGTGCTTAAGTTACCATTTGTTTATATATGTCAGATCTTTAATTACAAGAGCATAAGTAGCAACCTGGTCCATTAGCGACCAGGACCAGATGCCAGGGTTGGCATGGCCTGGTGGGAGACTGGCACTGACAAATGGCCTTTGGTGGCTCAGCCCCAAACTGGCCTGCTCTGCTTGCCTGAAATAGAGGAGACACTTTGCTGTAGGGAGACTGCAGTCAGCCCTGAAATTGAGAGGCATCTGGTATGAGAAAAAGGGCTGTCTTGGGAATCAGGAAACTAGTTCCCACTCAGCGATAACCAGTTATGTGTTTTTGGATAGATGATTTGTCTTTTGTGGTCTTCATTCTCTTTTTGAGAAAAGAGGTAGGCAAGGTCAGCAGTCCTCAAACTTTCCACTGAGAGCCCTACAGCCCTCACGGAGGAGCTAAGAGGATCCTACCCAAGTCCTTTCTGACTCTGGGTCATGTGAGTTTTTAGATCCCCAACATGTCCGTGCCCTTGGTCCCTGGTGTCATGGTAGCCTTTTTCTAGTCTGCAGAAGTGTTCCCATTCACAAGGCCATTGATTGGGCTTTCTACAAGAGTCTTTTCAATACCCAGCACTGATAAAATGCTAGAGGATAAGAAGGCTTAGGAAAAAAAGAAAATAGCTCTAATTCTGCAGTTGTGAATCCCACAGTTGGGAAATACAAGAAGGCAAATGAGCGACACACACGTGATAACATCTGTTGTAGCTCCAGGGTACACCTCATCTTAAGAAGGTGGATTGACTTCTGAAAAATCAGCTAGAGAATTCATTTTTGTAAACCAAACCAGAATTCACCTGCTTTTTGAAAAATGCATTTATTTGGCCTCCTGGACCATCTGCTGGAGTCACATCATTTGCAAACACTAGACTTGTCTTTGTCTCAAAATATTTCTTCTAAGCAGCCTAAACTCACTTCAATGAGGTTGGCCTGTCTCCATTGTGTGTTTACATGCATTTAAGTTCTTTGTGTGGACTGCACTGCAAAGATGGTTACCTGGCTATTATTTCTTTAACCCTAATTTCCCTAGGGTGGTTGTCCTCCAGCAGGATGCACAGATGTATAAGTGCTGAAGGTGTCTGGGAGCAGAGTTGAGAGTGGCTTTGTAACATAGAACCTGTAAGTACAATGGTGCATTTCACAAAGGATTTCCCCTGTAATACTGACAACAGCACCTTAAAGACAGCAGGCAGACTTGTTGAAAGTCTGAAAGGCCATTCATTTGTTTATTTGTTCCAAGGAGTTGACCCCCTTCGCAGAGCTTTGTATGAATTATTGTTTTCTTCCCTGGCAAATTGAAATAAAGCTACCCTTTTCCTAATAACGAAACTCATTCTCAAATCACTTAGCCAGCTGGGGCTTCATGTTTACCTGGCTTTGTAACTCAATCTTCTTTTGGCAGAAGCCACACACTGTCATTCTACTGTTGTGTTTCCTTGACAGGATTCTCCTCTTTGGCTTTTCCCCTTCAGCATAGAAGAATCATTCAACACAGAGGCTACTGATGGGGGGGGGGGGACATTTTGGGTGTAAATAGGAGTAAGTCATTGCTAGTTAATAGAAGTTTGATTCTCAATCTAGGGTATTTTTGTCACAATGAGTATGTTTTTGGCTTGTTTGGTTTTGTTTGGTTTCATTTTTGGGTTTTTTTTTTTTTTTTTTTTTTTTTTTTTTAGGACTACTCCTGTGGCATATGGAAGTTCCCTGGTGAGGGGTTGAATTGGAGCTAAAGCTACCAGCCTATGCTGCAGCCACAGCAACTCAGGGTCCGAGCTGCGTCTGCAACCTGCACCACAGCTCATGGCAATGCCAGATCCTTAACCCACTGAGCAAGGCCAGGGATCAAACCTGCATCCTCATGGATGCTAGTCAGGCTCATTATCACTAAACCACAATGGGAATTTTCAGAGTATGGTTCTTTACTGGATTATGTTAGAATAGGCAAGTTCATGTGCACAAACTTGGAATTTATTTGGAGTTTTTTCACATGGCGAACAGGCATTAGAGGATTAATAAATTGGACTCAGCTTCCTATGGGCTTGAGAGAAGCCCTAGAAAACAGCTTCATGTACCTAGGCATTTTAAAGCTGAGTACATGAGAAAGGTGAATAATAATCTATAAAAATTATGGGATTATAGTTCTAGGGAATCTATTTTTGAACTCAAAAGCTAAATGGGTCCACTTCACTTAGCCAAGAAAAATGTCGGTAAGATAGCATAAGACACCAATGAAGACACACTGGGAGAAGGGAGCAGACGAATGGGTTCTTTATCTCCTTGCTTGACCTTGACCTTCTTTGGAATTAGCATGTCCACTCGTAATGTAAGGACAGGAGTGTCTGTCTCTCACTTTTCAGTGACCTTTGGAGGTTTGTGGACATGATGAGACCATTACAGTGTAAAGTGTCATAGACGTACAGTGAGTCATTATGATACGGCTATGGCAGACGCATAGGCATTGAAGCCACACTGACCCATTGTTCAAATAGGAACTCTCCCACTTATTATGATACCTTGAGAAAGGTATTCAGCCTTTCTGAGCCACAAAACTATGTCTTCCCCTTTAAAATAGAGGACATAAAGCTTTTGACATAAAATTGTAATTTAACTATAAAAAATGCCATACTTTACACAATAGATATTCAACTCATGGTTTTCATTATCATCATCATCACAGGCAAGAAGTAAGTTCATTTCCTAAGTGTTTATTCAATGAATAAACAAGTTTTGAGTGTTCACTGGGGACACTGGAAATTGGATATCATTTAATGACAGCTTTTGAAGTTAGTAGAGACAAAAATGAAATCATTTCAATGCACATTGAAGAATATGCTCCCCTCAAAGTTAATGATCATAACTGACCAATAAGATTTAAGTTGTACATGAATTGTTTCATTTTAGATTTGCATATAAATCATTCGTATCTTTGCCCATTCTTACCTGTGATATAACAACCATATTTGCAGTGTGGTCACACAGTAGAGTGAAGCCGGACCCTAGCTGATCAACCGTGGGCTCCTTGAGGGAAAAACCCATGTTATAGTGAACTATGCCTTTCAGTGCCTAGGAATAGTGCATATAGACTTTGGACTTTGTTCTGGAGGAGGTACATGCCATTTGAAAATTTTGAGCAGAGGAGAATCATAGACAGTATTTGCAGAGACTTATTCCACCTCTCTGTAGAGAAAAGATGTTACACGGGGCGGGGTGTGAAGGCAGGAGCGCTTGGGGTGGTCCTTGCAATAATAAAGGGGAAATATAGTGATTTGGTCTTGAATGGTAGGACGTTGTAATACATGGTCAGATTCTGACTCTGATTTGAAAGTAGAACTATAGAATTTGCTGGAGGATTATAGTGTGGAGTGAGCAAAAGAACTCAAGAAGACTCAAGCCTGAGTCCAAGAATTACGGATTGAGTGATGGGAAGGAAGATGTTTCCGATTACTGAGATGAAGAGGACTAGGAGCCAGTGGGACTATTTTTTTGAGAGGAAGATCAAGGACACAACTTTATAAGACTTGAAATTGGAATGGGTATTAGATACCCTTATGAAGATGCAGTATTGACAGTTGGGTGTTTGAATCTAGACTTCGGGGGAGATGTTGAAGCAGGACATAGCAGTTTCACAGTTATCAGCATATAGATGGTATTCAGTGTCAACAGAAAAAGAGAGATCACCAGAGACTTAATGGAGAGAGAAAAGAAGGTGAAGCTCCAAGACTGAGCCCTAGAGCACATTAGAGTCTAGAGGTCAAGAAGATGAGAAGGAACCAGAAAGGAGAGCAGAAGGCAGACTGATGGGAAGGAGGAGAGTTCCAAGAGAGATTGATGCATCGAAAACAAGAAGGGCAGTAAAAGAGTAAGATGCTTTAAGGAGAGGAAGTGGGTACCTGTGTCAAACGCAGATAATAAGCTAAATAAAATGAAGACTGTGAATTGACCTTTGGATCTGGCAAAATGAGGGTTCATGGATAACCTTGCCAAAAGCTATGATGCTGAAAAGACTGGAAAGATGACCTGCTTGGAACGTGTTCAAAATAAAAGAGGAAGAGAAATAGAGACAGAGAGAATAGACATCTTTGCTCTGAGAAGGAGGAAACAAATGAGGGAGAGGGGAGAATGACTTGAAGAAAGCATAGGGTTGAAGCAGGCATGGTGTGAATAAATGTGACCCAGGCACTGATGAAACAGATTGGGTGCTGGCTGTAGATCTGGAGCAGAGTCTTGGAGGACCCACTGATCCAGACTTTAACCCTTTGGTCGCTGGATTGTGCAGTGTCCAGGAGGTCCCAGGGGAGAGGTTGTGTTGGAAAACTAAAAGGAAGGGGTACTTGGGAAGCTCAGGGTAGAGGGTGCTTCTTAGCAAGTCCAGAATTGCTTCAGTATTTTAATAATTGCGGTAGTTACCTGTGTGTTGCAGCTTAACATCTGCCTTGGATCTTTGAAGGACTTTTTTTTTATTATCTCCATTTTTCAAGATGAGGATCTTGTAGCATATTTCCATGGTGATGAAAAATGACCAAAAGAGAGGGAAAATTTGTAAATGTGGTGATATAAGAGAGCAAGGTAAGAATGATAGGAGATTCTTGAGTTGGTGAGTGAGGATGGGGCTAGGCCATAAACGAAGGGGTTGGTTTTGATTGAAACATAGTCTTTTCATTCCTTTTGACAGGCAGGTGCACAAAGGAGAGAGTCGCAGACACACGTTACTGCCAGGTGGTGATGGAGGGCACATGGGGTTTCTTCCATGGTTACTTCTTTCATGGTTCCTCTTCTCCGTGAAAGAGAGGAAATTTATTATTAACACCTCAAAATTTTCTCTCCTCAGGATGACTGTGCACCCACATTTTATTTGAGATTTATGTAGAATTCTGGGGCCATCTTGGTCACTACACCAACCTTTGATTCATAACTTGTGTCTCCCACAATCCAAGTGCAGAACTTTGGTCCTATCTTATTCCACGGACGATGGTTTGAGCCCATTTTCCTTTGTGGCCAGCTTATTTAGAATGTGATGAAGTCTGGCCATCTGGTGCCCTGCTCTGCTATGGAGTGGCCCAGCAAGGAAGCTTTTCTTGCCTGGCACAGTGATGTAGGCAGGGCCACCACTGAACCTGATTCACAGTAGGTAAGTGTTCAGTAAATGTTGGTTGAATGACTATAGGAAGGAAGGAAGGAGATAATATTCAATGGGCATCTTGAAAAGACACTACTAATGCAGCTTGGTTACATATGTTTCTGCTCAGGAGATTTACATCTTGTTTATAACTAATTTTTCCATTGCATGTTTGGTGTTCCAGGATTTTTGCCCAGACTCGGGAATACATCCAAAGTGGCTGAAGGATGGCAGTGCTTGATTGCTTTCCTCTCTCTCTACCTCTGAGGTTAATATGATGCTATCTGAGTGCAGAGACACAGACAGCAAGGGATGTAATGCAAATTTAGCCAGGAGTCTAGTGCCACTTCACAAAATATTGATTAGGTGTCTGATTTGCTCTCCCCTGACAATGGGCCAGAGGAAAGAACCAATGAGGTGGGCTCAACTCCAGCTCGTCATGGTCATTCGATAAAGCCAGGCAGCCAATGAGGAGCAGCTACCTTTTGATTGGGCTAGAGGCCAGTGAGGGGGGAAACCATCTTAGCAACAGCAGGAAGGATTGCACACGCCCTTGCACACACGCACAAACACAGACCCGACGCATTGCCGCCCTGCTGCAGGGAACGGTTGCTGATTGCGTCTCTTAAGGCTTTTGTTCAGCCACGGTCCCAGCTTCCAGAGGACCGGTTCTTGTTCACAGCTCACACTGCTCACCTGGTCTGTCGGCCTGGCCCGTAATCCCTTTTTAATGGAATGAGGAGCAGCCTTCCTCTCTCCGCCCCCTCCAATGCACACGTTATTAAATGCCAACTTTGATCTGCAGGTAAATGGCACAGGCTTTGTTCTTGAAATGGGCTGTTCTGGCCCCTCTCCGGGAGCCGACCCCACCACCACCCTTCCTGCCACGACGCAGATGGGGAAGGAGGTGTGGAGTGAAGGCCCGGCCCACTGCCGGCCTGGTGTTTGCTGTGCTTCCTGGAAGAACTGGAGCAGGGGTCTGCCCAGGCCAGCGCAGGCTTCTGTGCCACTGTTATTTTCCTCCGGGGCTTCCCTTTCACTGTTCCTTGGCCTTCACACCCAGGGCCCAGGAAAGCTTTCCTGTGTTCACCGTGACACTTGGCAATGCTTTTCATAGCCACTGGGTTCCAAACACTTAACATTCTCATTTGAAAGGCTCCCCTCTTCTGGTCTCCACTGGGTTTTTATGTTTTCTGAGCAGCTGCCCTTGTTCCCCTGGTGCCAGGGCCTGGGGGCTGCCTGCCAACCCGTGGTTTTCCCAAATTAGGAGCCGCTGTGGCCTCCTGGCTTCCCTTCTCTACCCCACCTCTTATCCGAGTTTATGTTGAGCCAAGTGGTGATGGCGGGGAACTGGTGGGGCTGTGCATGCGCTGGTTCCCCGCATCTTTCTTTCCTCCGAAGCAGGACTTTGCTGCTCTGACAGCTGCTTTCATCATGGCTCTTTGATCCTGGAGCATCTGTCCATGGATTACCCAGTCCTGCTGGTGGCTCTCACTCATATGCCCTGCTGTCTGGGTAGGAGAGCCTGTCAGGCAAGAGAGACTTCACTCTAAGTGGCGTGTGGCTCTGTTTTGTACCAGAGAAAAGGAATATCATGTCACGGGAATTTTCCAGGCCAAGAAGGATTATTGTCCAGGCAGTGGTAGCCAACTGGTTTCCATCTTCTTGCCTACCAAACAGAGGGAAATGGCATGAACCAGAAGCAAGGGAGACTTGAAATAGACATGAGGAACACGTTTCTGAATATCAGGGTTGACCGGACCTGGAATATGTTACCAAGGCAACATTTGGAATGTCTTTCTGAATGAGATTCGATAGCCATCCACTGCAGTCGTGTATAGGTGTCTTCTCTCCCAGATGTGGTGGAATGGATGTGATGACTTCCAGGGCAGCACAGTTAGGCTTTGGAGTCAGACTGGCCTAGATCAAAGTTGTAGCTGCCTTGCAGCCTAACAACACGGTGTTAGCAAACTTCTTAATTTCTCTGAGTCTTTTTTTTTTTTTTTTTTAATCTGTGAAATGGAAGTCACGGTATCAACATCATGGTTTGAAAGAAAACTATATATGTAAAAATACCTCTCTGAGGGTTTACCAGGTAATAAGCAGTCAAAACTGTTGACTTCTTCCTCCCAATTCTAGAATTCTTGGCATTTCATACCATCAGTGCACCTCTGGATACAGTATTATTCATCACTTTAAAAAATGAGCATCTTCCTGGAGCCTGGCAGGCGTCACAAGATCTGCACGTGGTTTCTGCCCATGACCATTTATGTTTTCAGGCCAGAAAAGCAGCCAAACAAGTTACATAACGCAAAGCCATGAGGCAAGGCAAAATCAATGACCATTGTAGAGAGCCAGTGAGTATAATGTAGGTGGGATATCTACTGTTTGAGCAACCTGAGAACATTACTAGAAAATCAGATTTCAGTTCAGGAACTGTCATTTATGTCTTGTGACTCAGTTTGCTTAGCTATAAAATGGGCACAATAATAGTGAGAGGCAAATGGAATTGGAAGCAGATGAAATGCTTCAGGCGTGTTCGGCTGCAAAAGTCATGTTTTAACCAATATGCACCCTTTGTAACAGGACAGCTGATCAAATATTTTTAATGTGTAGAATGAGTTGATAAAAGTTCCAGCCATGAATGATGGCTGGGCAGAATTAATCCTGTGCGGCTGAGGAACTCCACGACAATGACCTTTGGTGGCCTCCCTTCCAAACAGCTGCGTATACCCACACCTCCTCTGTGGATTGAGATTCAGCACAGACGAGTTTTCCCTTTCATCTCCCCATTTGCATGCTTGTATTAGACATGGATTTTGCTGGACCTGCATCTGTTGAGACGGCTAGCCAATAATAGAAGCCCTATGGGGACTAATGCGGTCTGGTTTCAGGAGTGGGTCTAGCGAGCGAGGTCTAGGTCAGGAAGCTATTAGCTGCAGCGTCAGGGAATAGATTCAGCTGTCATCACTTTTTAATGAAAATAGCCTGGTGGCACTTGCATTCCACCACTCTCTTGCAGAGCTCCACCCTTCCCGGGCGCTGGGTCCTCTCACAAAACAGGACAAGTATCTCCTCCCCGTTCAAGGTCTCCGGTGCTTGTTCAGAGATCTCGAGAAACCTGATTCTTAGGAGGAGATGGGCACAGTGCAGAGTCTCCCCAGCCATTCTTCAGGAACAGCAGGGTGGTGAGAGTATCTCTACCATGGAAATCTGCAGGCGCTACAGACAGATCAGGGCGCCTTCAGTGCTGACCATCACACCACTAGAAGGGAGGTGGGGTGAATTCCCAGCTGGTCATTTATTTTTTTATTCTTTATTTTTATTTATTTTTGTCTTTTTAGGGCTGCACCGTGGCATGTGGAGGTTCCTAGGCTAGTGATCAAATGAGAGTTGCAGCCACTGGCTTACGCCACAGCCATAGCAACTCAGGATCCTTAACCCACTGAGCAAGGCCAGGGAACAAACCTGAGTCCTCAATGGATACTAGTCAGACTTGTTTCCACTGAGCCACAACGGGAACTCCCGCCAGCTGGTCCTTTCCGAGATGACCATTGTAAAGTAGGATTTTCCATACTCTAGATTTTCCTCTTCCTTTTCCATCACTTTAAATCCACTTGTTTCATTGCTTAGAATGGAAACTTGAGAAACAATGTGGGCTCATTTCTAGAGAGCACTCAACTAGACCTTAGCTAACATCCCTGCTCCTTAATTCCTTGTCACAGGCTTTGACCTTTTTGACTTAACCGATGTAAGCCTTGATTTTTCTCATCTGTAAAATGGGGCTAATAATGGTACCAACTACTTAAGGTTGCCGTGAACACTCATTGACACCTTTCATGTAAAGTGCTGGCATGAAACAGCTGTGCTGTAAATAAGATAGCAGCGGGCTATCTTATTAGTCAGTATTTATCATTCTGGTTGTGGGGTGTGATAAGAAATTGATCAGGTGTAGACTAGCCATGTTCCATCTGGCTTATCATGAGTGTAGAAGTTTAATAAGGACATTATTTGACAAAATTACTTGAACCATGTAGCAGAGAAGTGCACTAATAGGGTGCCACAGCACTTAATTAAAATGTTTAATTTATTACCCTGGTGTTTTCTGCATTTAAAGATATTGTGCACAACAAAATGCAGCGCAGTCCCCACTCTCTCAGATTGGCATAATACACAAATTATATATGCAGCACTTATAGCAGTATGCAAATAAAGCATCAACATACTTTCAGCTTCATCAACACAAAGCACTTATTTTGTGCTTATTTTCCATAGGCACGCCAGAACAAAATGATCTTCAACAAATACAATGTCTACACTTTTGGAGTTTATGGTATATAAGAGATAATACACACATACCTTGTTTTATTTCATTTGGCTTTAATGTGCTTCACAGATACTGCATTATTTTTTTTTTAACAAATGGAAGGTTTTACAACCTTGCATTGTCAGATGATGGTTAGCATTTTGTAGCAATAAAATGTCTTTTAATTAAGGCATGTACATTGTTTTTTTAGACATAATGCTTTTGCACACAAGAGATTATAGTGTGAACATAATGTTTTGTTTTCTTTTCTTTTTAGGGCCGTACCTGTGGCATATGGAAGTTCCCGGGATAGGGTTGAATCAGAGCTCTAGCTACATGCCCACACCACAGCCACAGCAGATCCGAGCCACATCTGCGACCTATGCCACAGCTCACAGCAGTGCTGGATCCTTAACCCATTGAGCGAGGCCAGGGATCAAACCTGTTGCATCCTCATGGAGACTTTTGGGTTCTTAACCTGCTGAGCCACAACGGGAACTCCCTGAACATAACTTTTACATGCACCAGGAATCAAAACAACAACAAAATTCTGTGACTTGGGTTATTGAGATATTCTCTTTGTTGCATTGCTCTAGGAACTGAACCCTGTGTCTCAGCGGTATGCCTGATACTGAGATCTGTGTCATGGGTAGAAGGACAGGTGAGGGAGAGGGGTTATTCTGAAGGTAGAATAAAAATTTTTGTACCAGGAGGCAATTCATAGAAACGCGAAGTTATTTACCTGTGTGGTGAGATAGAAATTCATTTTAGGTGACTGTCAGTCTCTGTGGAATCCTGTACATGGGCCGATAGGCTTTGATTAAAGTTTGTGCCTTGGTTGACACATTTTAAATTGTTTTTCTTTGAAGTGCAATTTTCTTCTTCCAAGTGAGCCAGACAAGAGCGAGGGGCCAGTCAAGCAGACTCCAGCGGCAAAGCTGACCCAACATTTACCGGTTTCTTCTGAGAGGCGGCCCCCACCCCCCTTTCCCCTGCTCCAGTGGTAGCTTTAGAATGAATGGTTCTCCACAAGGCTCCTCTGTGATGAGTCTTTCCTCGCTGGAGAAAAGTATCCTCAAGCCCGCCCGCACTAGAATCCCCCAGAGTGCTTAGACCAAGGACGATGCCCATTTTCTCCTGGGCTTCAGGTCATCGCCGTCCACAGCACACCCCTGCTCTAGGTCTTCCCTCTTCCCAGGCCTCCTGATGATTCCACTGCTGCTGCCTGCCTTCATACATGTAGCCTGGCTACTACAGTACTCTTATCAACTGCTTTCCTGGCTCTCTTCTTTCTATCGTAAACACAATCTCAGTAAAAGTTCAAATCTTACAGTGTCAGAGCCTAGGATAACTTCTATTGAAAATCCTGTCATTTTGGTCCCCATTTGCTACAGGCAGGTTTGTCCCCTGCCTCAGCCCCCTTATACGCTCCAGCCCCACTGAAGGGAGGTGTCTGAACACACTCTAGGCCCGGGCTCCAGGCCTTTGCTCGTGTTCCAGCATCTGACCTCCCCTTAACCCCAGTCCTGGCTCTCTGGCAAATACTTTAACACAGTGGCTCAAGAATGTCCTCTTCGGTGCTGCCTTTCCTGACCTAGTCCCTCCCCCTTTTTTTGTGCCTGCCCCCTCCTCTCTGCATTTACCTTTATGACAGCCCTTGGAGCTCCCCCTCCAGTATTAGTTGACAAGTCTGTCGCTCCCTTGAAGGCACAGCTCAGGCTTTTCTACTCTTCAGATCTCAAGGAACATATGAAAAAGTTTTTCAGAAAAAATAAATAAATGAACTCAATGCCCTGTACAACATGGAGCCCAAATGTATTCCCACCCAAAAATTGTGGCTCAAGAGTTGTCTGTGCTGTCGTCTTGCCTTGGCTGATGTGCATGTTATCAAAGGGTTTGAAGATCACACGCAGAATGAAGCAAGTTGGCGTTTCCTACACGTGAGTGGGCTCAATCCAGTTTGACTAACATGTACTAAAACTGGATGAAGCCCACAAAGTGTTCCTTCCCTTCAGGATGTGGAGTTAAAAATAGGGAGAATGAAATAAATGAAACCAGTGTCTTTGTTATATAAACCTCAGGGTAAATTTGGGTAAATGAGCAATCTATATGGCAAATGTAACTGATCTTTCTGGAGAGTTATTTTATTTAATTGATTGATTTAATTTCCTAGCAAATGAAATTTGAAAATACTATCCCTGAGAACACTTGTCGCCTCAGATCTGTTCTCTTGTCTAAACCTCATTGATTCCAATTAATTTCCCATCATTCCTCCTGTAGCGTGATTTGAGCATTTCAGTTTTCTTTCAAGGTTGCAGTTCAAAGATCAGACATAAAAATTAGAGGACTTTGGGTGCTACCATCTCAGTCATTTCAAGAATCACTGGTTGCTCTCATGTGTTGCTGGTGGAAAGGTGAAATGGAAAAGCCACTTTGGAAAACGGTTTGCCAGTTCTTACAATGCAAAATGGAAATTCAGCATAAGACTTACCAGTTTCACCCCTAAGCATTTACCCAAGAGAAATGAAAATTCATATGTACATAAAGACTGGTTGATGGGTAGTTACGGCAGCATAACCTAATGCCTCCAAAGTGGAAACAACCCAAATGTTCATGAATTGGTGAATGGAGAAACAAAGTGAGGTATATCCGTACAATGAAGTACTAGTCAACAGTAAGGAGAAAGAGCATGCTGAGGTCTGCTGCAACATAGATGAGCCTCAAACTCATGCTAAGAGAAAGCAGACAGACACAGAGGTGTTCATGCTGTGTAATTCCATTGCTAGGAAATGTCCAGAAAGGCAAATGTATAGGGGCAAGAAGCAAAGCAGGGTGGCATGGGACAGGCGGGGTAGGAGCAGAAACTGACTGCAAACAGGCTGGAGGATATTTTGAGTGGTGATCGAAAGTGTTTTAAACCTGGAATGTTGTGATAGCTGTCCAGCTCTATCCACTTACCTGTAATCACTAAATTGTAAAGGGGCAAATGCTATAGTGTGCAAATGACCCTTCCGTAGAGCTGTAAAAAATAGTTGATGTTGGCACTTTGTTACTGTCGTATTTTTATGATAGTGACGCTATACTTTCCAAAGACTCTCCCAGGTAATATTTTTTAGAAGTCTTTAATCACAGAGTCTAGATTCTAAGTTGATTTCTCTCCTCTTCTACGAACCCCTGAGACCCTTCACCTTTATACCAGTGGAGACATTTTCAGACTGTAAAAACTTCTTTCTCCTTCACACTAATTAAGCTCTGATGACATCAGCTGGATTTGCAGTGCACCTGATTAAGGCCATGATACTAATTAAATTCCTGAATGATTAGAAATGCAAATTACCAGACTGGGTTGAGCAACAGGCATTGCTTCTGGGCTCCAAAACAATAGGGGACCACCAGCTTCATCGAAGGTGATAGAGTGCTCTCACGTCTAAGAGTCAGATGGGACAGCGTTAACTATGAGTTATTAAGATTTACCTAAATCATTTGGGGCCATATTTCATTTCAGAGGCAGCACACTTCCAGGTGGCTCATTCCCTTGTGACTACACTGAGAGGTGCTGTGGTGGGTTGGAAGGACCCTGAGCTTTGGTATTAGAACTGAGTTCAAATGCTGCCTCTGTCACTTACCAGTGGCATGATCTTTGGCTGATTATTTAATTTCTCTGCCTCTCTTTATAACAGGGAATTTGATTACCTAGCTCAAAGGACTTGAGGGCTAATTAAATGAGATCACTTAAGTCACTAGGCCTAGCATACAGGGGGCATTTAATAAGTGGAATGTATCCATGGGGTAGCTTAGATAAGCTCTTCATTCATCCAACAAATATGAACCAGGTGCCACTGTTCATTTCAGCTTAGAACATATTTAGGGAACAGCTCCTCTATTCCTGGTAGTACTCTGAGTGCTCAGGACTCACCACTGAAGTACAAAAATGACAAAGCCACACTGCAACAAGCCTACTTAGGAAATATCTATAAAAATAATAAAGAATTAAATCCTGGGATAGGTTACAAAGTGGTATGTCCTGTGGAAAAAAGCCAGGTAGGATAGGGAGGACCTAGAGGGTTGGAGGTGAGGGGAGGGATGGCTTGCAGTTGCGGGTGGGAAGGGAAGCGCTCCATGAGTAGGTTCAAAACAAGCCAGGCCTTGGAGAGGCTGTGGGAGTTAGCCCTTGGCTAGCCGCTCTCTGGGGTCGAGTGGACAGCCAGTGCCAAGGTCCCCAAGTGCCACGTACCAGACACCTCTTTCAAGAAGTACTGGGAGATAAGTTACCATGCCAGACCCTAGATGTACATGATAAACCAGCGGTCAGAACTGCCTTCAGATTTTGCCCCTGTCACTTGCCCATTGAGTGTTCTCTGACTAATCATTTAATTTCTTTGAGCTCATAGCCGTTTGTCAACAAAATGAGATTTGAGGATCTGTTTCAAAGGATTATCTGTCCCAGAGGATGGAAACAGTCGGTTACCCGAGTCACCTTTGATGCTAGAGTTTGTAAATTGTGCTTCAGCAGAGCAGGCGCTCTCATTTTATTTTTGGCCAGTCCAGAGTTCCCTATGGTATGCTCTGACACTGGCTATTCCAATGCTTTGCTGTGGTTGGTGGGGCAGCCAGGGGATGGGACTGGTGGAAAAAGAAGGGCCACTCTGAGATGTGAAAAGGGATGAGAGAAGCATTCATTTATTCATTCACCCAGTAGATAATTGAGCTTCCGTTACGTTCCAGGCACTTACTGCTGGGAGAACAGTGTGAAATGTAGTAAATAGTTTTTAACGCGAGACTGATAATAAAGTGTGTGTGTGTGTACACACTCGTGTGTACGTGCATGCCTGTATCTGTGCAGTTTTTCTCAGAATCAGCTGTGCGCCAGAGGTGACTTAGACATGGGACCTTTATCCGAGCTTTCCAGTGAATTGTGGGTTGGGGGTTGAGAGAACAGGGAATGGGCACGGCAGCTCCTTCAACTTCCATGTTAGTTTCTCAAACATTTCTCTCCTTGTCTCCCACTGACTGTGAATTATGTCCTGGGAAGCCCTTGGTGTGACAACCAGCCCTTCAGGTTTTCCCTGTGTGACTTGGGCTTGTTTGGTGACCCCTCTGAGTTTTGTTTTTCTCATATAATGGAAATAAAAGCTCCATCACCCACCGTCCAGATATCAACGGTCAAGTGCAGAAATGCATTTGAAGTCATTTGATAAACTGAAAAATGAAACGTGAGAGGAGGGGAGGTGTTGGTGTCACTGTTGGGGAGAGAGGCTGACGGGACATGGGCTGGTCAGCTCTCTGGGGTAGGAGAGAGGGTTTTGGCACTTCTCCAAGGAGTAGACGTTTGGTGCTAATTTATGCACATTAGTTAACTCTGCTTTGCTGGGGGCTCAGCTGGGACTCCCTGATGGATGTGCCATCCACGACAGAATCATGAAAGCCACATGGCTCAAAGCTGTGATCCTTCCAGGAATGGCGCTTGAGGAGACAGGCCCCTGAGAGGCACGGGCCTGGCTGACAATTTCAGAATCGTCTGCTCAGCGGAGCCCTGCTGAGCCCTGGGAAGTGGGATGAGTAGAGAAAACCCTTTTGTCCTAAAAACTCTTCATTTTCAAGCCCGCTCTCCAGGCACCTGGGTTTTACATGCCAGGCGTGTAGGGATACAGTCACCCAGTGGTGATGGGTGGTGCTGTGTGCTTCTCCCCAAGCTCTGAAACCATCTGGGCTGCCTGAGAGTGAGAAGGGAAAGGCAGCCTACTTTTCAAGAGGAGAAAAGCACACTCAGCAGTCACACTGAGGCAGGTTTTCAGAGCGAAGAGAAAGACAGCCAGGTGCTCCATGAAATCATGTGTCTGGTTATAGCATAAATTGAGGATGGGCGGGAAAGAATCCCTGAATCTTAAGAATCATTGAGCCTCATCATGGACAAGACGCTGGTGAACCACAGATTCCCTTGCATTTTTCCCTGCGCAGGTCTCACTCTGCACACAGTAAGCTACTCCTAAGGAGGACCAGAGTTCTGGCGTTTACTCCTGCCAGTGGTGGTTCTGCCAGTGCTTGCATTTCCCAGTTGCTCCGGATCTATGATTGAACGGGATGGTTCACGGGCCCTTTCCACTCCCCAGGGCTGAGCCTTCCATGTGTGACTTAGCTCAGTGTTCCCTAAGCCTTAATATTTGGGGAAGATTTGGCCTTGGCTAAAAGACAAATGTGTTTCTCTTCTTCAGCACCTGTTTATCTTGACTAGGCTTGTAGCACCAACAATGGGCTAGAAAGGGACCAGAAGAGAAACAAGCTGGGATCTTATTCTCTACAGCAGGCTTCCCAGGGGCGCTGTGGCGGGCTTGGGGGTTGGGGTGGGGACTGGGAGGGCTTATAGGTGTTTACCTGAGATACAGATGGTTGGAGGTTTCTTATAGTGGTAAACTATGTAAAAGCAGTTTTGATAACTATTTAGAAATTTTTAATTCTATTTGAACATTCATTGTATAGCTTCATCTCTAAACTTCCTGACTTCTGTAATGACTGTTTAGGTATTTGAATCTCTATGAATACTGCCCCCCCACCCCAACAAGAATGACCTGAGAAGATATGTACATACAGTTTAGTTCCTGGTACTAGTTTGATTATTTTTTAGCTATGATTTGTTTACTATCCATGATGTTCTTTGGTTTGACCTGCCCTATAAAATGTTGGATTTTTTTCGAATTTCATTTGCTCTTATAGTTTATATTTTTTCTAAAAATATAGGAGGCACATGTGATTTTAATCATTACATTTTTAAAGCAGACCTTCCATTAGATGTTTCTAAATGGAAAATGATTTATTTTGCTGGGAAAGTTTACACAAAGTCCATATTGAATATCATCCATAATATTTTCTAATTTTAAAAATAAGTAAAATTTAATTTTCTTACTAAGTCTCAAATAGACTCACCCACATTCTTTCCACTGTATCCCAGTTATGCAATTGTTACAACTTCCTGTGTGTAATGACGTGAAAAAGGTAGGGCAACATTCCCATAAATTCTTGTTGCAGTTTTTCACCCTGGGAGATTGGGTGCAAGTGGAAAGAATGTTAATCTTGGTGTGGGGTGTGTTAGGGAAATCCAAGGTGTTGCTGTTTTCGATTTTAAAGTTCCATTCGCTAAAATAGTGAAGTAACGAGGGCACGTGAAACTTAGAGATCTTTTGCAATGACAGACACTGTCTGATGGGAATGGATGTGTTTCTGCAGGTTCATACCTTACCAGCTGCATCTCCCTTGCTTCTTCCAGGACAGAGTGGGTTGAAAGAGCCAGCAGGAACTGAAAAGGTAAATGTCTCTGTGTCCAGCCAGCCACACTTTGAAATTCAATATGGACTTAACAAGATTTCAGTGTCATTGAATTCAAGTCATGAAACCACATTTAAATGAAAAGCCAGTGATAACCCTCCTATTTAAAAATAACTGAGCAAATCTTTTCATATTGGATGAAATATTTAAACGTCATCTCTGTTGAATAAATAGGCCCAATGCAGGAGGAAAAAACACAAAACAGATCTGAAACAGACCTTATATTACTCTTCTGGAGGTGTGTGCCAGGAGCACCCGTTACTTCTGGGGGGCTGGTGGAGAGGTCAGGGCTGAGGAAGTGCACCTGCAGCTTTGGATGCCGCCCCCCCCCCCATTCCTCCCCTGCATGGGGACAGGGAGGAAGGAATAGGCATGAATTTAGGGGTCTCAGGAGTGAGGCGGCCATATTTAGCACATAAAAATACAACAACACAGGCAATGTTGGGGATACACATACACTAAAAATTCTTTATCTGAAATTCAAATTCACATGGACATTCTCTTTTTATCTGGCAACCCTACTTAGGAGGAGCTGGGAAAAGAAGGATCTGGGAAGACATAAAGAAGCAGGAAAAAAAAAAGTAGTCTATAACATAGCATGAATTTTATAGCAGCGGGTGGTGACAACAGCATCATTCTGTGTCCTGTGCTTGGAATGAGATTTGCACAGGATTTCTAAGGACACACGGGGGCAAGAGGCTGGTCGGGGGGTGGGGGCTTCAGATGTGATGAGTATTCTTGAAAAAGACAGAAGATGGCCCACAAAATGAAGAAGACTGGAGTTGAGGAAGGACATTCCAGGCTAAACAGAGCAAGTCCTAAGGCACAGAGGGTGAAACAACGCTATCTGCCTCCTCCTTCTGGAGTATATATACTCTGAGACTTTCTGCTGTTGAGACATCTGTGGTGTGAACTCTATCCCATTGCAGGCAGTAGATTGTAGGACAGACCCCAGACTCATTTACTAGTTGAGCAGACCCTGCTTTTTGCAGAAGGTGGAGAACGAATATGTCAAATGTTTTGCTTTTCAAGCAGTGCACAATTTTGCATATATGTATATGCACGTAAGTAAACACAGAGAATTGATTTATAAAACATCAGCCCTTAAGCATCTCGGATTGCTTCCCCACAAGAGAAGTAACGAAAGTAAACCAAATGGAAAAATAAGTAAAATTCCTTGCATTCCCTAAGTCTTATCCCTGAGCCAGCCCACACTGCTTCAGTAGAGGAGGTAAACTCTCTATGGCGAGTCTCAGCAGTTCACTGCTTTTGAATGTTATCTCTCAGAGGAGAGAGATTGTCCTATAGCCTGTGTGTGACACTTTTATCTCCCGCTTAGAATTTCCTGATTAAAGTTCTTCAAGTTATGCCACTGCATAAAATAAATAAGTAGAACCATGCTTTCTGCCCTTTGCGGCAGAGAAACTGAGGAGCCTGGGGTGTATGTGGGAGGGTATGTGTTTTGGAGGCAAGCTTACCCCGAGATAAGAACATCAAGAAGGTGGCTTCATCTGGTAGCTTTCAGTGGAGATAAATTTCTCTCTTGTGTGTCTTGTTTAAAAATGTTCCTTTCCAGAGCTCCACTGACAAGATTAAGTGGGGTTTTGTTCTTGTTTTGTTTTGGTGGTGGTGGCGGTGGTGGTGGTGGTGGTGGTGGAGGTTTATTTGGGGACTTACACTTTACCCGTCAGCCGTCCATAGGTCAGAGTCTTTGAGCTCTAGGAGTGTTTATCTTGCCCTTTAAGTGAATACTAGATGTTGTTTTTCCTTTTCTTTGCATCATGCTTCCTACAAGTACTGACCATTCAAGGATTTTACTCAGACCTATGAGGACCTATCTTGGTTTTTCTTTAGCAGAGACATGCCCATATCTGGCTGTGTGTGTCACCTGGGCAATATGCCATGTTGGGCACCATGTGGAGAGACCAGTCGGTCCCCTTTGCCTTTCTTGGCCCTAGTGCCTCTCTCTGAGGCGGAATCAATCCTTCATTTTCCTTGGGCCCCACGGAGGGTTGGCTTCTGCTCTCCTGCGCCACCTGCTGTAACCAGCTCCAAACGCACCCTTCCCAGGCTCCAGCCCCAGGCTCCCAGGAGGAGCCAGAGCCAAAACCTCAGATGAAGCAGATGTCATTTAGGCTGCCAGATTTCTGTCCCGGTCTTATCTGCGCTGCCTCCACTGGCTCACCCGATCAGAATCCCAAATGTCCCCAGATGACTTTGCCTCAAGTCACGCAGACCCTGAGCTCCTTGGCCAGAGAGGGGAGGCTGCCAGTTTGGGGGCTGGTGACCAGGGGCTCCTGCCAGCTTTCTGCATATGTGGTCAGTGGAGGCCAGCCTCTGCCCAGCAACAAAAACGCAGATGGACTTCTGTCACAATGTCAACATACCCAGGGCACTGATCCTTCCATGGGCTCTCCCACGTGTTCCCAACATGTTCCCTGATTGGGCCACTAGTTTTCTCCCAAGCTACTCAGGAAGTGTAAAATGTGTTGTGCTTTTTAGCACTCTGGACTTTTTTACATTCTCCCCAAATGGAGTGATTCTTCTGATGGAGGCACCACAAATAAAGGAGAATGCTGCTTTTTCTTAGTTAAATGAAGTACCCCTGTTTATTCCCTATTCTAGCTTAGAGATTTCTGGATGGCCTGGGATTTTGGCATCCGTTTATTCTCTGTCAGCACAGTCTGGCACGGAGTAGGTGCTGCACGGCAGCTTATTGAATGCATACATTCTCTCTGGCCAAAATCCTTCTTGAAAGTCCTTTTCTAGTCATCTGTTAAAAATTAAAATGGTCAGATTTGGGGTTCTGATAGTTCATACCTGATTTAAGCCTGAAAAAATGAAGGCTGACTTGGTAGAAAGAAATGAATGATAGCAGTGATTTTTTTTTTTTTTTAAGGCTGTACTTGCAATATATAAGTGTTCCCAGGCCTAGGGCTCGAATCAGAGGTACAGCCGCCGACCTACACCACAGCAACACAGGATCCGAGGGACCTACACCACAGCTTACTGTAACGCCAGATCCCCAACCCACTGAGTGAGGCCAGGGATCAAACCCGTATCCTCATGGATACTAGTCGGATTCGTTTCTGCTGTGCCACAACGGGAACTCCCATCAGTGATTTCTGAGGGTGCTCTGATAAGAATGAAGACAGTGGAGTTCCCATCATGGCGCAGTGGTTAACGAATCCGACTAGGAACCATGAGGTTGCGGGTTCGGTCCCTGCCCTTGCTCAGTGGGTTAACGATCCGGCGTTGCCGTGAGCTGTGGTGTAGGTTGCAGACGTGGCTCAGATCCCACGTTGCTGTGGCTCTGGCGTAGGCCGGTGGCTGCAGCTCCGATTCGACCCCTAGCCTGGGAACCTCCGTATGCTGCGGGAGCGGCCCAAAGAAATAGCAAAAAGACAAAAAAAAAAAAAAAAGAATGAAGACAGTTACCAGTTGTTATCGCATGAGGTTGAAAGAAATAATGTCTGCGTGTGGGATCAGATACGAGTTAGAACTTCCTGAGAGCAAAGGTTACAGGAGACTCTTATAAATGACACATGGGGGTTTATGCCAGCAACTTCTCCAATGATAGGTACACATCCATTTAGTTCAGCAAACCTTTACTATCCTCCTCCATTGTGCCAATCCCGCACTAGAAGCTGGAGTTTAAAAGACTGATAAAGTACCGTGCCTGACCACAAAGAAGACTTGAGACAAATGAACAGACAACTTCAATGTCATGTCCCAAGCACTAAGAGAGAGGCGTGCCTGGGGCATTGTGGGAACATGATGAAGAGGCACAGACTCCAGCTGTGTAGTCAGAGAGGGCTTCCTGGAGGAGATGGTACATGGACTGAGGTGAGAAATGTCTTGGTGAATTGGAGTCACTGCAGGTCAGGAAAAGTGAACAGCTAGACTAATTGATGTAGAAACCCTTTCAGACCATAGAAATTTCCTTCAGCCCTTTTGAGTTGAGTCATCTGAAAAATATTGTCCTGTAGGACGTGTGTTACAATCTTGGTGGCAAAAAGGGGCTCCATTTTCTCATTTTCTGTTCCATGTTTGATCTGACACGTCATCGGGATAGCATTTCATCATTTGAGGAGGAAAAAGGTAAAGGAGGGGACTTATTTTCTTCTGCATCCAAGGGTCATGGGCCTGTGAGCAGCCTGCTCCAAAATTCAGCACACTGCAGAGCGAGCATGGCCTCGATGCATCAAACTTGACATATTTGGGGGCTGTCCATGGGGGCTCTAGACCGGGCATTCTCTGTACCATCCAGGAGGCCCCAGCGAGGAAGGCTGGGGCCGGCCTGCCTGCCTGCCTGCTCAGGGAGAATGAACTGCTACCTGGAAACGCTCACAACAGCTGCTCTTTGAATTCCGGCAGATTGTTTTACCAGGCTCCATTGTACAGGTGGGAAAGCCAAGGCTGAAGAACACAGAGCAGCTTCTTAGGTCCTGAGGAATAAAGGGTGGTAACTGTGTGTTAATTTAGCTTCTTTTCAGTGCCGCAGCTAGTACCTCCCCAGGGTGGGAACCTCTCAGAGGCGGTTTTCCCAGAAGTGCTTTTGAAATGGCAAGCCAGTTAGCAATGATCTGTTTCCACTGGATACCCTGCTTCTGGGGCTGGCATCAGGGGGGTGGTGGGGGTGCCCAGCCTCCTCCGGGGAGGTCACGCAGGTCCAGCCGTGGCAGCTGGTGCCGCCGGGCCCTGGACCACCAGAGAAAGGAATCTGCGGAAGGACAAAGGGTGCTGCATGGACGGCCGCGGACCTGCGCCCTCCACGCCCACTCGCCCGAGGCGGGCCGGCGGCGGGTTGGTGCCAGGCTCTGTGCTGCTCCTCCACCCCCTTCCCGGGCCCCCAGCTCCTCTGCCTGCTCTCAAAGCTCCAGCCGTCCTGAATGGGGCTTTGTGTGTGCCCCAGGGACTGGCTCGGGGGAGCCCTGATGGAAATGCTGGACAGCGATGTCTCCCCTGGATCCAGGCAGCTCGGCGCAGGGCCCATCTCGTGGGAGGCAGGTCTTTATTGTGCTGCCGATCCTTCCATATCTGGGAGAGAGCCGGACCTGCATGAACGTTCTGCCCCCCTGCACAGTGGGGTTAAGTGCAGGGCCACGGGGTTGGCGGGGCCTGGGTCGCTTCCGGAGCTCTCCTTCCCACTCTCTCTCTTTGCTCCTTTGCCCCCAAAGGTGGCTCTACCAATGTCATTGCACAAGAGGTGCAGTGAAATGGTCACTCTTTAGGTGCCAGGCCTTGCATTACCCACTTTATCCTGTTGAATGGAATCTTCTCAGCAATCCTGTGAGATACGTCCTCTCTTATCCCCCTTTTTCAAGTGAGGAAACCAAGGTTGGGAATGTTAAGCCACTTACCCTGCTAATTCCCAGCACCTGCTGGATGGGGCTCTGCTCTTGCCTCCGCCTTCTTGCCTTCAAGATGGGGATAACGGCCTCAGGCTAGAGCACAGGGCTGGGCTCTGGCTCCCACCCAGCTCTGGCCTAGCATCCTGCCCTAATGAGGGGACAAAGGTTAGTTCTAGGTGTCTGGCTGACACTTCAGCTCTCTTCTGTCAGGTTGAAGTGCAGGCACAAGTCTGTCTGTTTTTGTTTTTTTTTTTAAGTAGAAAAGAAGCAGTGGTCATGAGATCATCTGCATTCACACATGTATGGCCAGGATATCTAGCTTAAGAGGTATGGTCCATAGCTCTCTTATGCAGCAAAGCTCAATGGCCCTTTTCAGGGACAGACATTTTACCATGGATTTCACTTTATTTTGTCTTTTTAGGACCGCACCTGTGGCATATGCAGATTCCCAGGCTAGGGGTCTTATCTAAGCTACAGCTGCTGGCCTATGCCACAGCCACAGCAATGCCAAATCAGAACCATAACTGTGGCCTACACACTACAGCTTGCAGCAACACTGGATCCTTAACCCAATAAGTAAAGCCAGGGATCGAACTCGCAACCTGATGGTTCCTAGTCGGATTTGTTTCCGCTGCACCACAACGGGAACTCCTTTACCATGGATTTTGGAACAGCTCTGTTACAACCAAATCAAATGGCCAGCTGGGAACGGCTATGAGTATTTCTCTGTTGGCAAAGAGGCTCGAGCAATCTATGGCCAAACAAAAACAGCAATAGAAATGCAGGTTAAATCTTAAGAAGAACCTCCTAACTGCATTGTGGTGCGCCAATAATCAGACAAAATAAGTTGTCCTTCAGAGTCTGTTTTTGCCTGTTTATTTTCTTCCTTTTCTCCTTTTTTTTTTTTTTTTTTTTAAAGAAAAGCTAGTTCTTCGCCTTTCTAAGCCGTTAGCATTATAGCCCATGTTACTTCTAGAGAAAGGGGATGACTGTCACAGGCCTCACAAAGCAGTAGGATCCTCTGTGTTCATTTTTTACACATGACAAGCAACTCTGGAGAATTGGGACCCTCAGAGTTGTGTCTGATAGGGTGTGTTCCACCCTCTTCCCCCGTGAAGAGTGAATGTCCACTTTTCAGCACTGTTGCACTCCGCCCTAGAAGTGGGAGGAAGTGGCAGGGCTGGGAAGATGGGTACATTTTCCACGTTTTATTCTCCAAGTTGCTTTCCACAGTCTCTATGCATTGCGCTGATGCCCCAAGGGTCTTTACTCCAGCAGTGCCTTACACCATCGCTATCATCAGGGCTTATCATGATGGTCTAATTGTGCGGATGCATAATAAACACTTGTGTTTTGAGCAACTGAAGCATAAGAGCCGCAGAGAGATTCCCCATCAAAATCAAGAGACTTGTCTGTGGGCGGTTAAGGTCCTGAGATGCGGGGCACTGAGCATACCGGAGTCACAAACACCCATTAGCCTGCCTCTCTGTTCTGGCCCTTCTCCACTCAAGCTGTGGGCCTTCTTTGGTCTTTGTCTTAGGAGTCGCTGGTTTCTTTTTACTTTGCTATTCTCATTTCTGAGATGGGAACTCACTCTTCAAACCAGAAAGAGTTAAAGATCGTGGAATTCAAGAGCTCGAGGGATCACTCAGGTTAGACACGGGAAAGGACTTTTGGATTGTGACAAGGAGGCTGTGTAGAGAAACCCGTTTGGACAGGACACGTGAAATTCACCACTGGTACCTGGGCTGCTGGAGTTTGAGCAACGTCATGGGTCTCATTTCTTTGTTCATAAGGTAGCGTGTGACAGTTTCACAGGCTCACTGGACAGTTTCATCTTTGGGAGTTCTTTGGACTTTGGTGGGTAAGCCATGCAGGATCGCTGTGTTGGGCTGTGAGCAGTGGGCCCCAAAGTATCACCAAGAGCTTGTGGACAGAAGACTGACGTGATCCGAGAGGCACGCATCAGAAAGACTCAGCTGAGAGCCACGTGTAAAATGGAACACAGTGGGTAGATGCTGGTATCGGGAAATTAAACAGGAAGACAGAACCAAAGTCTGGCAGAGAAAAGATGAGAACTTCTCCAAAGATGATGCAGCAGCATGGATCAAAGAAAAGGGCTTATTCAAGAAATGCAGTGGAGAAAGAATGGACAGTGAAGCAGCTGTGAAGACATGGGCGGGCGGAATCCACTGCGACATGGTTGCCGTGAGGTTTCCCCAGGGAGCAACTGGGCATTTGTCCAGTGGCCAGTGGGGGTAGCTGAACTTGCTGTACTTTTCTGGCTGAGAAACAAAGAGGGAGCCACAGTGGTCTGTGAGCTGGGTAAACTTGCCCCTGTAACCTATCATGATGAGTAATGATGGCCTTGACCTGGGGTGAGTGGGATCGTGTGATCCCATTGCCACTTCTCTGTCCCCACTCTTAATGGTGACGAAATCTCACACTCGGCTTCCTGTCAGTTAGCAGGGCTCTCTGCACACAGAAGCTGGGAGAATTCCATAAAGAACTGAGAAGGAGAAACAGAAAACGCCTCGGCAACATCCTGCAGGACCCCATAGTGCTTGGTGACATTTAGCATTCAAAATGACCTTCCGCCCTCACTCTTCTTGTCACCATTTTCCAGCTCAGAATTCCAAGGTGCTAATGCCAGATGTCCTTGGCCTTCCCAGGGAAAAAGGAAACAAGTGGCTACTGAGTTCTGTGTGCATTGCTGTCACGCCTCCTGCAGACAGTAGGCACTGGGGAGTGTGGCGAAGATGACATCTTCTTGGCCATCCCCATGAGAGAAGGTGGTATGGGACCATAGGGCTTGTCTCACTGGCATCTCCCTGTGGGCCTCTCAGATAACCTGGCAGCATATTCTTTTACCTTGGCTCCAGGACAAGAAAGGATACTCTTTCAATAAGCAAAGCCCGATGACTAAAGCTGTTTCTGTAAAAGCAGGGCCCAGGGGGTTTCCTCTTCTGATCCAGGTTGGTCTCTGGCCAAGGACCCGTGAAATCCCCTGAAGATGAGCAGCTCTGGAGGGTCAGGCTGTAGTCTTAGTTATGAGCAGGAAATGGGACTCTTCTCACAACCCAATTTGGTTTCCCACATGGCGGCTGCTTCTGGCCTAAGATGTCCTTTCTTTTCTTGGTTCGAAATGCCAATGCCCACCATTCATTAGTTGCTCCAGGAAAACCAAGCATCCCTGTCGTTAGGTCAGGTGAACTTCAGTTTGTAAATTTTCCTCTAAAGCATGCAGGTGGGGTTACCTCTGATTGGCAGGTCCCCTCGGTGGCTGGAAACTGCTGGAGACCTTCTGGATCAAAGGGCGAAGCGGGCCCTTGGATGAGCCCATTCTGAGAAGGCTTGATGCTATCACCCCTCTTGCTCATAATGCCAGGCTTTTTGATCAAGTCATAGAAGCCAGCTTAGGTTCCTAGAATTTATTAACCCAGCTGCCGATGAGCCATACCCTGATTTCTTTGTCTTCTCAGTTAAAAATAGCAGGTTTGACCCCGGGGAACTCTGCGCTTTGCACCCTAGTGGGAAAGCTCAGCACTGGATGACAGCTCTAGGTATCTCTGGGTGCGTGTGGATCATCCTGCCCCGCGTGAAGGGGTTCACGTTTCCCTCTGCAAGAGACCTTGTTTGCCCCGTGTGAAGAATACCCAGACTCCAAGCATGAACTTGCAGCGCTGTGGCCTTAGCCGTGCTTTGATGCCAAGGATTGAGGACACGCTTCTATGAGCCTTTTCTTGTTACTGCAAGGCTGTCGGGCGAACCTCAGCCCAGCACCTCTCAGAATAGTCAGTCCTCAATGATCGGCACATGGCTCACATGCTTTGCAAACGATCCACGCATAATTTTGAATTCCAGACTGGCCGTGCCACTGCTCGACAAGGTCCTGTTAAGATACCCGTCTATGTTTTTGCCTCAGCCGGGGCTACCTGGGGACGTTATACATTCTGATGATGGAGTGATAGGAAATCAACGGGGAGAGACATACTGAAAAGTCATCATTTGGAGGAAGCCCTTAGGGAAGTGGGTTATGTCTGCCCAAACATCACTTCATGGTTACTAAAAAAAAAAAAAAAAATCCATCTATAGTCTGACTGCATCTCTTCGCAAAGCCACAGCTGATAAGAATGTAATTGCAGATATTGAATCCTGAACCAAGTGGAAGTTCAGGAAGGAGGATATTGAGACCTACAACTTCTTCTGTCAACATGGGACCCCACGGGTCCTTACACTAGAAGGTTCCCGAGCCCTTTCTTCAGACCGTCTTCAAGGGAGCCGACTCCAAGCCATCTTGTCCATCCTCGTAAATGGAATGAAACCAAATCAAACAACCCAAGCAAAAGTCGGTTGTGCTTCATCCCCCACTTTGGTAAAAGCCTCCGGTGCCTGCTCCACCTTAAAAGTGGAGCGTGCACTTTTTGTGCACAGAGCCTGCATGGAGCGGCCCCCTGCTCTTTTCAGGGAGGGAATGTAAGCAGATCCCCAAAGAAACCGCTTGGCTCAGCACTCTTGGGGCCTGTTGTGATTGGCCTGGCCTGAAAGAATGCAGCAAGCTGTACCTGTGCCAGGGAAAATGCAAATGCTTCCCTGAAACCAGGGTTTAGGGTGGACAGGCTCATCTGGAACCCAAGTAGAAAAGCAAAGCAGACAGAGTACTGGGGAGATTAGAGGGGCTCTTTAGAGATGGTTTTCTCCCGTGGCCGTGGGCCACATGGGCCAAATTGGTCACCAGGCAGGGCGAGGGGGGTGTCTCAAGGGGAAGGAACTCAGGCAGAAGGCTTCCTCCTTCCGCTGTGAGCCTTGGGATTTCCCTGACAACTGAAGCCAGTTTCTGGCCCAGACTGGCTCCTTCCCAGCTGCCCTCGAAGTCCTTCGCTGGGCTCTGGACCCTGAGAGGCTGACAGGGATGCTCTCTGCCAGCCTCAGGCCAGGGAGGAACTTGCCATGGCCTGACTCCTCCTGCCTCTCTGTGGCTTCTCCCATCTCTTTTCTGTGAGAAATGTAAAAACCAGGAACCTTCTTTTGTGTGTCATCTTTCTCTGCAGCATCCTATTATTCTTGGTAGCAGTTTTCATTTGGCTGCTGTCTGCTCCCCTCCCTATTTATGACCTCCATGTGGATGGGCCGGGTGATCCCAACGGTATAGCTCGTGCTAACCATGGCCCTCAGCCGTGGTAGTTACAAAATCAGTGGTTGATGATTGACTGATAGTCCTTAAGACCACTGGGGGACATTCTTTAGCAGGATTTTTTTTTTTTTTTTTTTTACTGATACTCTGATTTCTCTTTATCACATGTCTGAGCATATAGGCGGTGGTCCGTCAACACTTGGCAGATTCAGATTTTTCTGATGGATTAATGATCTTTTGTAGCCAGGAAGAAGCTAAGTCTTCAGCCACATTTAGCTTCCTCTCCGTGTCTTTCCACTCAGGAGATCTTTCGGGGCTTTATCTCTTCCTTCTCCTCAACATGTACCCTTATCCCCACCTCTCACCATCTCTCGAGACCCCAGGCAGGTTTTTGGAAACATCCAAGCTGTCTTGGATCCTCCCGAGGGCTCTCTCCTCACTGCTCCTTCCGTCTGAATTCCCTTTTCCTTTTTCTCCATCCGGAAACTCTGGGTCTTTTCCCTTCTCCCCTTAAGCCCCCCCTATTCTCTCTGCTCAATCAGAGGTCCATTCTTGAATGCTCCATTTCTCTTGTCTGCCACCCTTGCCTGCTTGGCACTTGTTTTAACAACTCTGCCCCGGCCCCCATTGGGCAAATCGGACACCACACACCACCCCACAAAGCTCAGAGCTTTCTTGCTTCCTTATTAGTAACTTTCACCTTTTTAACTTCTCCTGCCTCTATCCTTCTACATACCCAAGAATTTCACCTACACTCTTTACCAGTACCGTTGTGTTGTAAGTCGTGGCCACTCACACTGGATGTGGTAGTTGAAAAAATTACCATAATCTGACTTCTTATAATCTTATTAATTTTAGCTTCTGTCTTTATACTCTGATGTAGTACTTAGTAAAGATACCATTTCTCTCTTCGTTTGTTTCCATGTCTTGCTGATGCATTTTACATGTGTGTATTTTTGCTAAATTCCCTCTTAGAATGGTCAACGGTGAGATCAGCTTTGGAGCCAGCACAAAAACGGGAGATAAGGAGGGAATTCAGACATGGGGGGGGGCAGGTCTTCAACACAATGGCTTCTTTTTTTCTTTTTACAGCTTCACCTATAGCATAGGGAAGTTCCCAGGCCAGGGGTCAGATCAGAGCTGCAGCTTCAGCCTATACTACAGCCATGGCAACATCAGATCTGAGCCACACCTGCAACCTGCACTGTAGCTTGTGGCAATGCTGGATCCTTAACCCACTGAGCGAGGCTAGGGATTGAACCCACATCCTCATGGATACTGTCGGGTTCTTAACCCATGGAGCTGCAAGGGGAACTCTTAAGCATCTTTTTAAAAACAACCTGAGAGTCTCCCTAAAGTGATTAGAATGTGGCCTTTTCTTTTGTGTTTTCCACTGTACTAATGAGAGGTGCTTAAATATTGGAGTTACCTGAGACAGAAAAATAAACAATTCCATTCAAAGGAAAAAAAGAAGAAAAGGTGTCCGCATGCTGGGTTTAGGTGATCATTGAACGCATTAGAACATGAGATCCCTCAATAGGAGTTACACGCTGTCCGTGAGGATTTTCTGTTTCTTTTGTCCACCTTCTCCTTTGGTGCCTCAGGTTGCTCTGAGACCGTAATACTCTCAGAGCAAGAGGGATTCCCCAGGGGTTTTATTTTAGTCCAGAGGTCCTCCTGCCTGGACCCATTCTTTGACCAAAGGACTTGCAGTGGCAGAGCCCTCCTGACCTTCTCCTGGATGGAAGTGATCCTTCTGATTTTGGACTGAAATCAGGGGAATGTTTTTCTTCTGGGAGTCAAAGAGTTGCCCTTTGGAGTTTCTCCCCACTGGTTCCATCGTATTTCCTGAAGCCCAGAGCAAATCCCATCACTTTCTATGTGAGAGCCCTTTGGAGATTTGAGGACAGGATCTATTTCCTGTACAGAGTCGTATCTTCACCTGCCTAAACACTTCCGCATTTCCAAATTCCTCACGACATGCTTCCGATCTCGTCTGTGCTTTGGTTGCTCTATTTTTGGCGTACTCCATTCCACCTGGTGTGGGGGTCCAGAGCGGAATGGGGTTCTCTGGCCAGCACAAAGGGAAACAGGGCTTTCCTTACCACCTGACTCACGTTCCTGCTCTGCAGCCCCTGCCCACCATGTCCTCACGAGCTTTGGATACCTGGTACTTTCTCCCTGAGATGTATCCCTGGATTTGCAGTTATTCCATCCTTCACAGCAGTCCTGCCACTGAGCGTTGAGATCCAGTTGCCTGAAAGGGAATCTTTTTTGCTTTTGCAGCTCTCCCTGCATTCTCCAGCTCCTTGCTGCCGTTTTCCACCTGACTTTAGCTTATTACAAAGTTTAAGTGTTTTCAGGGAGGGTTGCCTTTTTCTTATTCAGCCAAGAGGCAAATATGTATCTGAGAAATATTTAGTGCCTACTTCTCATGAGTGGACTTACCTCCTCCTCCGTATCATTTTGGCTTCCTTTGCCCAGGATGTGTTCGTGTTTTGTTTTCATTCCTGTAGTGCCAGTGTTGCTTATGGAGAAAGAGCCAATGAGGAACCCATGGTTTTTAATAATTAGAGCTTTATGTTTTTACTCCAAGCTCAGTGTTTCTGCATGGTTCAGGACAGAGCTGCTACCAACGTCAGCTTAGAAGAGTCAGAGGTGGTGTGATATGGTGAGAAGAGTTCTAGGCTTAAATAGATTGAGGTTTGATTCCTATCGCGGCCACTTGTTTTATGGGCAGTTAACAGCTTTGACCTCAGTTTCTTCATCTATAAGATGGGATTAACCCAACTCCATCTCAGATATGGTGTGCTGGTGATATGAGATAATGTGCCAGACACCTGCGGTGACGTGAACTCTGGCGGGGCACTATTGTCATTCTGTAGTTTCCTTCCTGGGTTCTGGTAGATAAAGAGCATCCCAGTAGGCCCACCAGTTGTTTCTGCTGTTTTTGACGTAAGAACACAGTCGCTCTTAAAGGCTAGGTCTGGGTCTCACTAGCTGTGTCATGCCCAGCACGCTGTCTTCATGGCCGCTGTGTGGATCAGTATTCCTTCATGGTGCTGCTTGTCGCCCTGCACTGAGGAAGGTTGCTGAGCCCCGTCCCTCCTTCTCTCCTGAGACAGCGGGCAGCCTAGGCACAGAGGGAATGAAGAAGTCAGGACAGCTGGGCCCTCAACGCCCGCCCCCCTTCCCCCCCGCCCTGATGGTGTGTCTAGGGCACTGGACACCTCTCTTGGTTGCATAAGCCTCCGATTCTGTTTGCAGAAAGAGTGCTATGTTTGATTTCCTACCTGCTTCCCAGGGTAGGTGAGAATGAATGAACAGAATCTCTCTAAAGAAAGATACTATTTGAACATATGGTCCATTTCCGTCAAGGTGGGGAGGAGGAAGTGGCTGGGGCTCCAGAAGGCCCTGTGCCCACACTGGCACAAATCCAGGAGACTAGACCATCCCCCTGTACACAGACGGCGGAGACCACGCCTGTCTCCCCAGAGCAGCCCTGTGTGAATGTCCGACTTTATGATACATTTGTGCCAGTGAGGGACTTGGACATGAAGCAGAGGCCAGCGGTTGCCAATTACCACTTCCATACAGAGCATAAACTGTGCAAGCTCATGAGTCACGCCAGGCTCACCTGGACTTGGAGACCCCTGGGCACCGAGAACTCTGTCTCCCCAAATCGTTTCCCTGATTAATTACGGGGGACCTCAAGCCTGCAGCTCACACAGAGGCTGTTGTCTGTGGCTGGAGCAGGACTGCACAGCCCCGGGGCGCACCCCTGGGGGGGTGTGCACTCTTCTCTATCCTCCTCCAGGAGGCCCTTGCGGCTGGGTACCGCCTTGCCATGCCCTGCATCACCCACCAGGGGGAGCCCCCGGAGGACAGCAGAATTTTGGAAGCACTGAAGTTTCCTCCTGCTGTCCTCTGATTTTCCGTACCCAACTGTGAGATTTCTTTGTTGCAATGTTGGGGCCAGAGCTGACTTTTCTGGAGGCCACGGGTGAGGAGCACAGCTGATATGTCCTTTTTTCTGGTTTGTTGTTATTTACCTAGCATTGTAAACTAAGGAGGAAAAGTAACAAAGAGCTTGAAGACTTTCATGGAGCCCAGGCCCTGGACGGAGGCAGGCTACATCAGAGAACCAAGAAAGCTGAGGGGCAGCCAGGAGGCACCTGTGGCTGCAGAGCCCAGGTAGGTACTGGGAAGAGGAAGATGGACAGGCCGGGGGGGCAGAGAGGCACAGAGCCCCTGATGGTGGGAAGGTGGGCGGACAGCAGAGATTGAGGCGGGGGCGGGAGGTACAGACAGGATTGGGGGATTGAGGGCAAGCGAGGGAGCAGCCCCCTAGGAGAGAAAAAGGAAAAAGTGCTTGCTCGCTTTGGGTCATGATGCAAAAGACTGACCATGGAGCCAGCCCAGCTGGAGAGGGAGGCTTTCGGGACTCCATCAGATTTAAACTTGCTTGAAATTAGCTCCATCTCGGCTGCCCCAGAAACTTCACGGGACTTCGGAGGCTGGGAGTTTGAGAGCAAATGCCAAGCTGCACAAGAAAATTGAAAGTGGGTAGATGCACCTGCAAGTGGCTCAGATCACTCTGGTTGTGTGTCATAGAGCCACACCTACTCCTGACTTTTCCACGCGGGGGTTGAGGTTCTCTCCATTGTGAACCACTGTCTCAGACGTCCCCCTCCTTCCTCTCGTCTCAGGCTGTTGCTCTCGGGAGTGGGCCAGCAGTCAAGTTTTCTTTCTGCCCCTTAGTGAGATGAGCTTCAGCAAGGAAACCTCGGAGTCTCTGGTTTTCTTTGTCTATAAAAGGGAGATAATAATATATTACTGATGAGCCTTATAGGATTTTTTCTGAGGATTGAATAAGCAAGATAATGTGAATAAATGCTCTTAATAGATTATAATTGCTAGCTAAATAAAAGATGGCATTAATAATAATTAATCAGTTAATATACCCTTACTACTCTCAGCAGGGTATTCGCCTACTGAGCTTTGGAAGAACCTGTGTGTGTGTGTGTGTGTGTCTTTGGCAGATTAGTGGGAAACTTTGTGTTCTTTCTCTTTTAGTCACCTTCAAATGTTCCTTTTCCCGGCCTTGGCTACATTTTTCTACTTCTCAAACATGCAGATAATGATTGATGGTGTCTGCTTAGCTCCCTGGAAGAGTGATTTGTCTGTGTCCTGGACACTGTGCTGCCCTAGTCAATGTCACACCAGGTCTCAGGCACATGATCAGACTGAATATACTTGGAAGAAGCGACTGAGAGGCTGTGTTTATAATCCCATCGCCATATTCCCTGCCTGGGGTGTTCTTTTCAGACCACTTGTTACTTGCTCCCTGAAAAGTCTCAGATGGGAGATTTGGGTTCTGCTCTCTGAGTCAGGCTGGTTCAGGCAACTTCTGAAGGCTGCCGAACTTGGCCTTGGTACCTGTGGACACATTCACCCTTTCTGCAGGCTCCAGATGAGTGTGGTATGTGAGGAGGGCAGTGTAGACCAGGGGCAAATCCAAATCCAGGGGCAAATTCACTGAGCCTTCTCACCTTTTATCAAATGAAGTCGTTCCTACCCTTCTGTCCTGCATCCAAAGGAAGCTGTGAGACACTCCTGAGGCTGTATGTGAAAGACAGGAAAAGTTTGTATCTCTGCAGTTGTTGCATTGTTACAAAGTATCATTATTGTTCTGCTGCTGAATGTTTTTTCTTAGCGATTTACCTGTATTTCACAACTGTAATTGTTTCAAAGCCTTCTTTCCCCAGGTGTTAATGCACTCTCCTTTTCTTTTCTGCCAATCAACTGATAAATACTTACAGCGATGCTAGGTGATACCCCTATTCACCTTCAACACGTTGGTATTCCGTCCAAATCACTTGTACACATGCACCATATGGCCAGAGACTGTATTTTCTTCAAACCACCAAGCATATACATGTACATGTCCTTTCTCTTTTCAAGCCTCTGCTTAGCGCCTTTTAATACGAAATACATGCAGATATGTATGCAAGCAAAAACGTGCACTGTCTGTCACACAGTGTACTTACTTAGAGAGCAGGTTGGGTGGGGAAGAGGAACCTACACATCCCCGTATCAGCAACCCCACTCTGTCCAGCAGTGACCACAGGACACACTTCATGTGGTTAAAAAAAAAAAAAATCATGAATCAATTTCTGCCCTGTTCCTAGTAATGAATATCAATATCTTGCCCCTTCCAGACAGACTCTCAGCAGCTTCAGATAATTTTAAATGAGTTTTTTTTTAAATACATTTGCAAAGTCAATTATTTTGAATCTCATCTGAAGCAATTAAAAAACATCCTGACATTTAAGGTGATATTTTTTTCCCAAGTAAAATAATTATAAATAATACTAATTATGAACGAATCATTCAGTTACTCTCAGTCTGGTTCAACCTTTAGGTTAATAAACCAATCCATTAAAATTCATCTTGCTCAAAGGACCAATTTGTTAAAAAATGTAGCGACCTTTCACCACAAGTATGATTGATATTTTCTTTAACAATAATCAGAGCTGTCTTTCCCAGAAGAGTGTGGTCAAGTGGTAGGTATAGAAAACTAGGGTTCTTTTATGCCTGTGTCAGTAACACTTCTCAGTGAGGTACAGAATGAGGTTGACAATGCTGAAGATGGTCATGGTGGTATAACGCACAAAACTAAAACTCTGATTTCCAGAAGTGCCTTAAAGGGAGGTCTGCCAGGCTCAGGACAGTTGTTCACGAAAACTGACATGCCACTCTTCCCACTGGGAAAGAGTTTAGATATGCCCCTCTGTCTGCCTCTGGTGTTTCATTCACTCCAAAGGTGTAGGGCGGGGATTTGCAAATACGGCCAAGTCCCGTCTACCACGGTTTCTGTAAATTTTTATGGGAACGAAGCACATGCCTTCATTTGCATGTTGTCAGGGGTCGCTTTCCTGCGGTAGAGGCAGACAGAGTTGAGTAGTTACCATAGAGCCGCATGGCCCACACAGCCTGAAATTGTTCTTACTTGGCCCTTTAGAGAAGTTGTTTGCTGACCCCAGGTGTAGGGTAATAGGAAAAACCTCTGAATTTGCACCAACAACTAATATCGAAGCAGCACTTTACAGTTTATAAGATCTAACACTGGTACCTTGTCAGAGGCGTCATCCTCACCTCGCAGGCGAAGACATTGCAGGCTTTTCTGCAATGTCATTACGTGGTGTGGCAGGATGACACCTGGGGAGGGAAGGGCGTTGCCCTGATGGCAGCGCGTCAAGGTGGCTGTCAAGCTGCAGTGGTGGCCGTCCATCTCTCATCTGCTCAGAAGTGGTCATTGCCCAAAGACAGCAGAGGAAGCAAAATACTTGACGTTCCGTTCTCTCGTTCTCTGACCTCACCCTAGGTGATTTTAACCCCGTTCTGCTTCTATATCCCTGTTCTCATAAGCAGTCATTCCAACCAACAGAAAGGAGACTGCACTGCTTTGCGATCAGACAAAGCTAAGCTTTATTGCTTCAGCTCTCACTTATCCACACTGAACGAGTATGCCCACCCTGACATTGGCACGGCGTGGATATTCCGAAACAGCCAGTAACAGAAAAGTCTTTGTTTTTAGAATATGCTGTCTTTTTAAAAGTTTGCTCTTTGAAATGGCAGATACCCTCTCAGCTATCTTTTTGTTTGACTCAGTTAATGACCAAAATTCTGTTTTTTCCTCTGAAGTTGTTCTGCCTTTCTAGCAAGGTGGGCCCTGAGGTGCTGGCTATCAGGAGGAAGAACATCTAGAACCGATAACTGGCCTTGAGGCTTCATGGATATAAAACCAAGTTATTTGCAGAGACCAAAGGTTTTCTTAATCTTGTGTTCTCTTGGAGAGGAGGTAAGGGATAAAATAGGAGAGTGAGAATAAGAAACTTCTACGTCACACCTTTCCTGAAGAGTCTCAAAGATGAGGATTTGAACAGTGGAACTCATTCTGTTTTTCCACTCAGCTAACTTTTATTTGGAGTGTCCACTGTGGCCAGCACTGCTAGGAGTCGAAGGAACATCACATTGACTAAGATTCAGATATTCGTCCGGAAATGATTTACTAGAGAAACGAACATGCACATACATGTTTCCAAAGCACATTAGAGATAGTGGAACGGCAGCCCCGATGGAATCTGAGCGTCCTTGAAGGAGACTTTATTCTTTCTTATTGGACGGCTGCGGATGATATTGTGGAGGGTGTGGCATTTCTTTAGACATCTGGAAGTGCTAGGGGGTGGGCATACGAGGAGGAAGCAGGAAACAAAGTCGTAGAGCAAAGAATAGGATTGTATGGGATCAGAAAGTCATTCTGTTTGGAGCATCTAGTTATGTGGGGGCGTGGGAAGGAACAGTGGGTGAAGTAGGTCAGAGCCAGGATATAGATGGTGTTCTAGGTGAAAAAGTTTGGTCTGTCTTCTGGAGATGATGAGAACCACTGCATATTTTTCTGTAGGAGAATGGCCTGATCATACCTGTGATTTACCAGAAAAGAGCCTAACAGATGTTTGGAAAGAACTCAGAAGCAAGGTCACCAGGTAGCTCTGAGAGCGACGGTCCAGGTGGGGCGCAGAGCCTACTTCTTTGGTCTTGTGCTCTGTTCCCAAGGCTGCTCTTCAACAACCTGCCTGTCACAGGTCACAGCACTGGCTGAGGGCTTTCCGAGGGCATTTATTTAATGGCATGCCAGTGGCATTTACTCATAAAACCAAAAAGCCATTAAGGCCAGAAATAGGGATTTTGGTTACTTCCCCAGACAGGATGCAGTTGGGGTGATTATACATGTGATTCATCGAGGTCGGGAAACAAGTCCTCCGCAAACAAACTCCCCTCCCCTCCCTGCCCAGCCCGGTGACTCACGGCTGCTTCGGCTTGGAAAGCGCTGGAGTCCAGGCCAAACTTGAGGCATGATGTTAAGTCATAAATCCTCAGCCTTGATTGTTACCAAAGAAACATTTTAATTCATTCTTTCAATCATTGAAGCAATAAGCAGTGAGCAAACTCTTACTGTTTCAGGCACAGAAGACATGGAGCTATCAAACATAGTATTTTCCAGTTCAGCTGGGAAAACTGATAGAGCATGAGTAGGGCATCCCATACTGTCAGAACAGAGAGACGCTAACAGGACAACAAGGTCAAAGGAGAGACCCTCGACTGCTCCGGGAGAGGAAGGGATGGCGTTGGACTTGCACCCTTTAGCGAACAGTGATGGAGCATTTACTGTCTGCCAGGCACTGTTCTAGACATGACATTTCACATTCTTGTGCAGCAAGCTTTCTAGCAAGAGGATTCAGATGTTACACAGAGCTGGGAGCCGAACAAACGAAGCTCTATCCTGGGGGAATTTACCTTCTTGTGGAGGAACGTTGGCGAGCGTGACAGCCAGGGCTTCGTTCTAAGAAACAGCAACACATGCAAAAAGACACAGGAATCCAGCCCTACTGGGAAAGAATAGAGGGGAAAAAACCTCAGGTCGGAGGTGCCCAGTGTGACAAGAGGGCTTATTTATGACCTGAATTAGGATGAACAGTTCCTTTGGCTGGAGTGGACAGAACATGGAGATTCTTTTTTTTTAATTTTTTATTTTTTGATTTTTTAATTTTTCATTTTAGGGCTGCACCTCCTGCCTATGGAAGTTCCGAGGCTAGGGGTTGAATGGGAGCTGCAGCTTCTGGCCTACGCCACAGCCACAGCAATGCCAAAGCCTTACCCCTCTGAGCAAAGCCAGGGACCAAACCCGCATCCTCATGGATACTAGCTGGGTTCTTAACCTGCTGAGCCACAATGGGAACTCCTGAACACAGAGACTCTTCTTACATGGAGACTCTCAGCACTGAGCCCCCAGACCTTCTGATTTCTCAGGGCCCATCACGTAGTAGGAGTCACTGATGCAGGAACCTGAGTACTGTGGTTTGGACTCACTGATGATGATTCTGTACCTCTGTCTGACAGTTTTGCCATGCCCCAGGGCCACAAAGATAAAAACATAAGAAACTGGCTGCCTCCTTGCTTAAATAATATTCAGGTCAAGTTCTCTAACAGCCGACTCTGGCTGGGAGGTCATGCTTAATTCTCATTTTATCAGGCTGTCTAAAATAACCAGGCCATGAGGTGGTTATTGTTATGGTGCTCATTGGAATGGGATTTGACCTATATAAGGAGAAGAACTAGGACGGAAATAGCTCTCCAGCCCATCGCAGACTTAGAGGAAACCAGTGTAAGCGGTGGCAGAATCAGAGCTGAAGGGAAGAGATGCAAGGTGACTTCAGGTGATACTGGCACCTGCCTCTAGGCAGATATATGCCTGTCTGGAAAGGTAATGTAAACTCTAGAATTCATTATTTTAACAATGCATCATAAACATTTACCCTTCCTGAATAGTGCTGTTCCCTTCAGGGCAGTGATACTGCCTAGCCTTGGGCGAAACGTCTACGAACCTCCTATTTGACAGTAGACCTCAGAACCCATCGCCTTTTCTTTTGAATATACTTAGTAGGAGGAAACCATTGTCTTTGGAGGCTTTTTTACATTTTCTAAAAACCAAGTGCCGTATCCAGTTGGTCCAGCTGAAATGATACTATTTTTGATTAACATGAATTTAAATGCAGCTATGAAATTATGAGGTGACACTTTTGTTTGGCTCATAACTGGTTCAAAAGAGACTTACCAGCACTTGCAAACATAACAAGTGCATATTCTCCCAGATGGCTCATTTGAGCGTCTGTGAGCTCTGATAGCCCGTGCAGTCTCCTCACTCTGCTTGGTGAACTCCTTGAGGTCAAGGAGGGTGCCTTGTCTCAAAATATCCACTTACCCCAGAGGCAGGTGCATGTCAGGGACTATTTGGTACAGAATTAACTAAAAAACAATGATGCCATCACTTTACAGTCCTTTCAGGAATTTTTTGTCCATTTTGATTTTTTTTCTTCCTTCTTTTTTTTCCCCACCAAATAGGAACCCTTTGAGGCTTATTAGCCAGCAAACAGCAAAGGAAGCAGCCTGTGTGTATTGAACACTGGTCTGAGAAAAGTTCAGGTTCTGATGTAAACTCTTTTGTAGAACCTCTTGGGGAAATTATGTAAGCCTGTGTACCCATCTTTAAATAAAGAGGTTGAACTCGATGATGGAAATAGGTCTGTTTGAGGAGTAAAATATTGAGTAGCTACTTTGTGCCTACCTCTGTGCGTGTTGTGGGAGATTTTTTTTTAAGGTCTTAGCATTGATCAGGATTCTTGTGTTTGCAAGTGGCAGAAACCCAGCTTGACTCAGCTGAGGTAGAAAACCAGACTTCAGGAATGGCAGAGGTGTACCATATTCCAGAAACCACTGGATCAGGGACTGGGGTGCTTCCACAACGCACTTCCACCAACTTTCTCCTTGGCTTATCTCTCTGGGCCAGTTTTATTTTCTCACTCCGTTTCTTCTGTGAGCCCGAAGACATTTGCAAAACCTTTGGGAAGTCTTCCTGGCCAGGGGAACGAGATATCATGAGCAGTTGCTATTAGAACCACAAGATTGGCTGAAGAGAGCGGCAGCTCCCCCAGAGAAGGGGCTGCTATGCTTCCCCCCAAACCAAACCCCTGAATCGCCTGCCACACCTATTCGCCACCCACTCCCACCCTTTTCCTGTCAGCTCTATGCACCTTGGCTGAGAGTGTCTACTCTTCTTGAAGTTTCTGCCCAACTTCACTGTCTCTGAGGGCCGACTGCCTTGGGTCCCTACCTGTCTGTGCTCCCAGAGCTCCTTGAACCCATCTGTACCCCGGAGGTACAGTGCCTCATGTTATTGGCTGTGGTCTGTGTATATGTTTTTCTTCCCCGTGAGACTGGGAACCTCTCAAAGACACTAACTGCCTTAATTGATCTTGGGTTACTTTTTAAATTAAAATATTTATTAATTAGTGACAACCTACTGTGTATGAGGTTCTGGGGATTCAAAGAAAAAAGTGACCAAGGTCGCCCTTCTCAAGATGACCAAGGTCAAGTGGGAGACGTATGATAAACGGACACCTGCAGCAGAGGGCAGTGGTGTGCGTCCACCCCGGACGTCAGCTGGTGTTCCAGCAGCACGCAGCACACAGGAGAGTCTCCTCCCTACTCAAGGACGGGGCTTGAGAAAGGCAGAGAGTTTGTGAGGGGTGGGAAGGCGCCCCTCCTGGCTTGTGCTGGGTTCTGTCGCCGAGGGTTAAACCTGGTTGAATGGGGTCTAGAGGGAAGGAACGTTCTTCAGGGGTCCCTGAAAGTACAGTGTCACCAAAGGCTTGTGTTTGAATTGGGTAGAGGAGGCAGAGACATATGGAGTAACTGGAAAAAGAATATAGTTTCCAAAAATGTGCTTGGAATTTTATTAGTACATGGAACAAGGAGTATAGAAAAAAATTGAGATTGCCGTGGGCTTAGAAGGGAAATCCTTTAGTGCCAGTTGTGGGGAACTGACAGGCTAAATCTGGAATCAGAGTCTGGGGTTCAGTCTCACTCTGCTGGATATTAGTTTAGCAATAATCCTAATTCCTACATCAGAAAATGAAGACACTAAGATCCATCAGAATTATACTGAGGATAAAAGAAGACCTGTACATGAAAGTACTTAGTAAACTGTAAAGCACAATACAAACTTAAGTTATTCCATAAGTCTGTTTATTGTTAAAACAGAGTGTGCTTGACGGGAGTATTTGGAAATATGAAAAGAGGTATAAGTACCTTTACATGGAAAGATGCAAAATTCGTGTTGGAAGTTAGGTTAATTTTACTCACTCACTAAACATTCTGGTCAGTGACATTGCAAAATGCATAACCTGTTAATGACTTGACTGACTTGTTATACATTTCTGACTCTGAGGATAGGGCAGTCTGACTCAGCTGGACATGGGACATGGTAGGAATTAATTTGTTTTGATGTCGTAATTGCAAGGTATCTTCTCTACCCACTGTATATTCTGAACGACATATTCTGGTAGCCAGAAGGTTCACCTGAGGCTTTCCCTCTGAGGGGTAAAACTTCCCTTCCATGCCTCTCCTTCCTCCTCCTTAAATAATAGTGAATAATGATGGCATTTTAGAGAGTCACCCTCATAAAAAGGGTCTGAAGACATGTGATCCCATCACATTGGATGTGACAGTGTTTTGTGTTCTGCTCTGGTGCGGGAGAGAGCGGACAGGTGCATCCATCAGACACAGAATGAGCCACTAAAGCAACCTGAACTCTGGGTCTTTAAGCATATCTCAAAGACTAGGATGAGATAGTAAATTTTTGTGGACCCTCCCCTTGGTGTAGGCACACAGTGTAAATAATCTTCACTCCATGTGCTCCTCAGGTTTTACAGGGCTCTCCCTGCCTTTTCTCCCACTTTCAGCACCAAGGCTTAGCCTGAACTGATCATTGCTAGAGAGAAGGACCCTCATGCTTTTTCGTGATGCTATGCGGGTAGTTCTGCAAATGATGGAACAAAACGTTAGAGATTAATCACTCATGCTTATTCAGTGATGAACCCAGAAGACAAGGAAGTGCCAGGCGTGGGGTCAAAGCCATGGCCAGCTGGTGTTTTCTCTCTCCATTCATTATTCCATTTACCTAGCCTTTCTAAAATTTATGTCAGGAAAGAGAATGTGGCTCCTTTTGGAATACCGTATCTATGAGATATTAATACAAGTTCCATAAAATAACAGGGGATTCTGAGGTCAAACAAGTGTGAGAAATGCTGAACATGTCCCCCCGGAGATGCAAAATGTACATGTACATATCTAAGACTGCAGGAGTTCCCATCAGGCTCAGCGGAAACGAAAATAACCAGGAACCATGAGGTTGTGGGTTCGATCCCTGACTTCTCCTAGTGGGTAAGGATCCAGCGTTGCTGTGAGTTGTGGTGTAGGTCATAGATATGGCTCAGATCCTGAGTTGCTGTGGCTGTGGCGTAGGCTGGCAGCTGTAGCTCCGATTTGACCCCTAGCCGGGGAACCTCCATATGCTGCAGGTGTGGCCCTTAAAAAAAGAAAAGAAAAAATTGAACTCAGCCTTGCCAAAGATATTTGACCATAGAACTGTTTTATTTAGTAATATTTATTAGCATTTTGAGTCCCTCTTGTTCCTCCTCAGTACATTTTGGAAAATGTTATTCCTAGACAAGCTTCAGTAAATCCACTTTTTTTTTTTTTTTAAATGGTCACACCCATGGCATATGGAAGTTCCTGGGCCAGGAACTGAGTCATCTGTGATCTGCACCTCACTTCAACAAGGCGGGATCCTTGAACCCACTCCTCCAGGCCAGGGATAGAACCTGTGTCTCCTCAGCTACCTGAGGTGCTGCAGTTAGATTCTTAACCCCCTGTGTCATAGCGGGAACTCCAGTAAATCCTCCTATTCAAGGCTGAAGTCTGTGCCTTAGACTGAAGAAAGGTTGAACACAGCTTAGATAGAACCTTGTAAATAGGGAATACTTGTTTATCACCCCAAAGATTCTTTTCAACAGCCCATTCTTTATTAACTTTGAGGTTTGCAGGGAGGGGAGCTGAAAGAAGCAATTGGTGTTCTTGTCCTTTCATCCAGTAAAGCTCTCTTTCCAAGATGACTTTTTAAAAAAGAGTTTCTCTTCTTTTTCATTAGACTGGGGATAGATCTCATGGAAAATCCCTTGGAAATGTCGAAATTGACTTTCTTCCCTCCCATCTGCCTTTCTGCTTTTCTTTGTAGAGAATGAGTCTGGGTTTGATTTATAATTATTACGGTTTGTATTTGAGGGGGCCCTATGGAAATCTACTCTCCAAGGGAAAGAATAATGGCCAGTAGTTTGAGCTGTAATTATAGAAAAAAATCCTTTCTTCTCCTTCATTCTTGCCATTTTTCTGTGATCACAAGCCATATCTTTAACGGAACTCTTTTAGTCAGTGCTAAGGTTGTGATTTCTTTCCACAGGCTGGCTAAAGTATCTTTTCTTTCTATCAACAAAATAGGAAGACAGTGGCAATGGGATCAGCTCCACCCTTCGTATGCTTTATTTTATTCCTCTTTTCAGAAGCTTTCATTAATCAACTAACTTCTCTTCCAGTCACTGCCCATCCCTGCATCCCCTCACAGTGCATTCAGTCACAGGATACAACTTGACCTATGGTGACACAGTGATTTGCAACTGACCTCAGTCCATTCATATATGTAATTTCTCTGTTACCTAGAATTTACTTACTTAAAATTTTGTTTAACCATGTGTCATTTTTCAAGATGTATTGCAGCCACCATGATACGGAGCATCTTTTCATATGCTTATTTTCCGTTTGTATATTTTCTTCAGGGAGGTTTCTGTTGAGGTCATTGATCTGTTTTTTCATTGGGTTTTTGGTTATGTTATTATTGAGTTTTAGAAGTTCTTTATATATTTTGGATAATAGTTCTTTTCGTAGATCTTTATAAATATTTCATCTGAATCTACGACTTCTATTTTCATTTGCTCAAAAGTGTTTGTGCAGGGCAGAAATGTTTAATGAAGTCCAGGTTACCAGTTCTGTGGATGGTGGCTTTGGTGTTATGTCTAAAAAGTCACCCAGGGTCATCCAGACTTTTCTCCTATGTTACCTGTTGGATTTTTATCATTTTGAGTTTTAAATTAGGTCTGTGATCCCTTCTAAGTGCATTTGTGAAGGGCATAAAAAAAGGTCTGGGTCTAGGTTCATTTTTTTATGTGGCTCTTCAGCTGCTCTTTATGGAAGTAGGTACAACATATTTCAATCTTGCATCGTATCTTCAGAGTCTCATGTGTAGTGCTCTGTACAGAGTAGATATTTATTTGAACTGACTTAAGAAGAATTTACTTGGAGTTGCATGTGAGTAATTTGGGGCTTAGTGTCTCTGACTGGACCCTTGGAGTCGCCTGACCAGAGTTTAAATGCCAGGCCAAAGGAACATTTATAATCTACGTGTCTTGACCAACTTACTTCGCTGAGCTTCCATGTAATGCGCATATTGTAGACAGTACATCTGCCTTATTTAAAGGACTAATGAGGATAGTCGTTAACAGTTTAAGTTTTGGTGGGTTTTTTTTGGTCTTTTTAGGGCCACACTCATGGCATATGGAGGTTCCCAGGCTAGGGGTCAAATTGGAGCTGCAGTTGCCAGCCTCCACCACAGTCACAGCAGTGCCAGATCTGTGCCGTGTCTGCCACCTACACCACAGCTCATGGCAACCCCGGATCCTTAACCCACTGAGCGAGGATGTGATTGAACCCACATTCTCATGCATACTAGTCGGGTTCATTACCGCTGAGCCACAACGGGAACTCCAACTGTTTAAAGTTTTGGTGTCAGACAGTTCTGCGTTTGAATCCCATCCCTGCATCTTGCTTTACTATATCATTTAAGCAAGTTGGTGAACTTCTCTGAGCCTTGCTTCCCTCCTTTATGAGTTAGGGTCCATAATAGTATTTATCTCATGGAGTAGGTTGGGTTAAAATAATGCACATAAAACTTTGATTGGTAACTCATACCTAGTAAGAATTCAATTAATGTCAACAATTATTATAGAAGAGCCCCTAGCATTCCTGGCACTGGTGGACTCAAATAAACTTAGTTCTTTCTCTGGATGATTCACATCTTTAAGTTGGGTTTTGGGAGAGAAAGATCGTGAACATCTGGATTAAAAAGTTTTTACATTCTTTAGAGTGTGGTGGGTTGGAGATTTTTTTTTTAATTGAACATAGCCATTTTGTGACTTGATTTCCTCAGGATATGAATCAGAGAGAAAAAACTGAAGTTTTGTCCCAGAAAAAAAAAGGGGAGGACAGGCAGAGGATTTGTCACTGGTAAGGCAATTTACACACTTGTCCTTTTCATAGTGAGTCATGGTCTGTGATACATTTCATAGCAATGTCTATGAGTTTCCAAATCTGGAAGAACACATATCAGCCAAATAAGGGAGAGAGAAGAAAACAGGCTTTTAATCCACCTAGTTACCATTCACAGAGCTTTAGGAGTGGAACTCCAAAAAATGACTATTGCAGCACCCCGCTTTTCGTCATATCTTTAAGCCCATTGAGAAAGAAAATTAGCTAATCACTTCTAAAATATCTTCAACAGAGCAACAAAGAGGTTCAATCAGAGAAGCTCCAGTATTCCAGAGAAAGTTCTTTCTTCCTGACCTCTTCTCCAAACTTTCTTTTTCTTTGGGGAGGGTGGGGTGGGGTATAATAATTTGAGGCAAATTCTTTTCTCTTTTTTAGCTTTCATATTGGCTGACCTAAGTGCATCTTATAGGCTTAAAAAAGTTATTAAAGCTGAAGTCTTTATTTTTTTCTTTAAGTAATCTCACTTTGTTTAAAAAAAAACTCTCTTAAGTCCAGTTCTTCCATAGTTAAGGCCATTTGGCGTTACTCTTTTAAGGATGTTCCCCAGATTGTCTAATAATAGAATAAAAACATCCACACTTTGTCCTAGTCACCTGGGTACCCACAGGACTGAATGCCACTCAGAGTACATCACAAGTGCTGAAATAAATGTTGACCAAAAGCGTAAATATGGCCTCATATCTGTGTAGCTTCTAATAGTTGATGGTAAGCTTTACCCTCCTCAAAAAATTATCTGAGGGTGTCTTATTTTCACACCCCCTCTACCTCAGAAAAGCATCTTTCTTTTAGTTATAAATCCAGTAAGTGGTAAAGTGGAGACCTGAAGTAGGATCTCCAGTTCCCAGTCACGTAAGTTTCTTGACTTTACCTGAACATTTTCTAAAGTGGAGCTGCTAGTGTTTTGAAAAAATACAGACCCGACCCCCCAACTCAACCTCATATTCAGATAATGAAGAGAATAATGGAAGGAGCAATAGCAGTTCTAATATGTTTGTGTTTGGAAGTGTGTCTGAATGTCATGTTATTTTGCTCATCGTAAAATGTTCTTTGTTCATAGCTAGCTTTTAGTCTTCTCCAGCCCAGAGCTCCAGGTCCCACTGCCTTTCTGCAAGCTTATCATTGTTTTTCACGTAGCTTCTCCACATTTTGTTCTGGGCATGGAATATTAATAGGCTATGACAGGCGCTTTGAAACTCTTCATCAACAAGATGTACACGGTGCCTTGATTGGATGGTGTGTGGTCAGCGCAAGGAACTTGAACTCCTCATGATGCAATCCTTGCTTGTCCAGATCTGAGCCGCATCCTCATGGATACTAGTTGGGTTTGTTTCTGATAAGCCATGGCAGGAATTCCCAAGATTTCTATAGCGCTGAGATCAACCATCTTTACCATTTGTTTCAGTGACTTTGCTAGAACTTAAAGGTGGATATTAAATAATCAGGGAAATGCATAAAAGGGTCTCTTGCATCAAGTTCTTTAAAAACAGGGACAGTGTTAGAAATTTTTATAGCCCCATCCCCAAATTCATAGTCTGTCACAGAGCAGGTGCTTAACATGTATTTCTTATACTGAATTGGTGTCTGTAGGAAAACCCAAGAAACCTGAGACTCAATCTTGACTTTGTCCATAACAATGTGCCCTCGGAGAGGTTACTAGATTTGTTATATCTTTTCTAAAATCGGGTACTTAGCTACTCTTAAACACCCAATGAGAATATGAAAGTTACAAGAAGTTGGGCTTTACGGAATATTGGTTTTGAACTTCACAGATCAGGTGGAGTTCTTTTCTTTAAATAAATACAAACTGATGGTCTTTGTGTCATAATTCTCTATCAAGCAAATCAATGCAAAGGAACTCTTGGTGACCTACTTGTGGGTTACTGTATGTAATTAGTATGTCATTTTTGACAAATTTCTACAACCCTCAATATCTATTTTTCCCCTTAATTCACATTCTATTGTGATCATCTTTATTGTTGAAATGGAATTGTCAACTTGAAGATAATTTGAAAAATGGTTTGCTGCAATCTGGGTTCATAAATCTTAATGGGAAGAGCCAAGAGCCAACAGCTCCGAGCATTGTGAAATCATTAAATAAGGCTCCTGGAATATGTGAGTAGTCTGCCACTTTCTCATTAATCTGAGGCAGAATACCCAGAAAGAGTATTTCGTAAATGTTAGTGTTGGGTCCTGGATGACTTAGGAGTTTATTGCATTTATTAGTGAAGACGATCTGTATTTTAATGTTGCCTTTTTTTGTTTGTTTTTTTAATTTAAAGTCGTGGAGTTCCCATTGTGGCTCAGTAGGTTAAGAACCTGACTAGTATCCATGAGGTTTCCAGTTCAATCCCTGGCCTTGCTCACTGTGTTAAGGATCTAATGTTGCTGCAAGATGCAGCATCGGTCACAGATGCGGCTTATATCCAGTGTTGCTGTGGCGTAGGCCAGGAACTTCCATATGCCGCAGATGCAGCCATAAAAAAAGTTTTAGAAAAAGACATTGTAAACTTGAAAATGAACAATACTGATGATTTCTCTCATTTCGTTTTCTTAATATCTCTTCAGCCAAAGGCCCACCACTAAGTAGGCATCAGAATCACCCAGAGGACTTGTTAAATCATGGACAGCTGAATACTATCTTCAGCATTTCTGATGAAGTAGATTTGGGTGGGATGGGTCCCAAGAATTCACAATTATGACAAGTTTCCTGGTGTTGCTAAAGGACCACACACTGAGAACACTGTTACCTGATCTCCCTTACGATTGCCAAAGCAAGTAAAAATAAATATTCCGTGGGATTAGCATATACACACTGCTCCTCTTTTTTGAGACTACTTTAATAAAATGAGACTTAGCTAAGCCATCAATGGCGCAAATCACAGACAGACCTCAAGGGTGTCTGTATAGCGCTACGATGAATACTGGGGGAAGAAAAGTCATAAAGAAGAATGAAATAATGCCATTTATAGTAATACGGATGGACCTAGAGATTATTGTACTAAGTGAAGCCAGTCAGATAAAGACAAATATCATGTATATCACATACACATGGAATCTAATAAAGATGATACAAAAAAGAACTTATTTACAAAACAGAAGCAGACTCACAGATTTTTGAAGTCAAACTTAGTTACCAAAGGGGAAAGGATAAATTAGGAGTTTGGGATTAACATATACACACTACTGTGTATAAAATAGACAATCTACAAGGACTTACTGTATAGTACAGGACATTCTACACAATATTTTATAATAACCTATATGGGAAAAGAATCTGAGGAAGAATGGATATATGTATAAGTGATTCACTTTGCTATAACCCCAAAATTGACACAACATTGTTAAGTCAACTATAATCCAATAAAATTAAAGAAAGCCAGATAGTTCTTTAAAAAGTTAAACTTCCAGCGCCTTCATGACTTTGTAGAACACCTGTCTGTGGCCTTTTCCAAACTCCTTCTCATGTCCTCTGTATACTGACTGAATCTTTAAAAGCAATAGAAGATATGTTTCCATTTTTTTTCCCAGGGTGTGATTTTTGGTTCCATATTCTCTTTCCCAGAAAATGGACCACATATTCAAGTGTCTTCTCCTCTTGCTTTAGGGAATAATTGGATCATAGACAATAATTCTGTATCAGGCCTTTTTAAGTTGAGCCCTTATTTCCTATAAGCACAAAGTTATCAATTCATTTTTTTCCCCAGAAGCCTATTTCATTCAATTTAATATAATTCTACACCCATTGAGTGACTTCATATGCCAAGCATTATTCTAGGCCTTTAGGGAAAGACATGACCCAGATATACTCAAATTCCTGCCCTCGCAGAGCCTACATTCTAGCAGAGACAGTAAACATAATACATGAAGCAATATGTTATATTCCTTGTAGTAGATGCTATGGAAAGGAGGAAAATAAAACAGGGTAATGAGGTTCACAACTTTAGGGGCCTACAGGGGAGGGTTTTGTTTGTTCTTGCAATTGTAAATAAGGCTGCTGTTTGAGCAGAGACCTGAGACAGATAGGGCTTTAAGCATGTATCAGGAGGCGTGTCACAGGCAGAGAGGATAGCCTGTGCAAAGGCCAAAGGGCAGGAACATGCCTCGTGTGTTTAAAGAGCAAAGAGGACAATAGGACCGAAGCAAAATGTGTGAAAGGGGGGGGAGTAGTATATTGGAGAGGCACATAGAGGCAAGATCAAGACCGTGTCAACCTCAGTAGGTCACCAAAGAAGGAATTGGTTTTATTCTTTTTTGCTTTTTAGGGCTGCACCTGCAGCATATGGAAGTTCCCAGGCTAGGTGTTGAATCGGAGCTGCAGCTGCCAGCCTACACCACAGCCACAGCAACACAGGGTTCAAGCCATGTCTGCAGTCTATACCACGGTTCATAGCAACACTGAATCCTTATCCCACTGAGCAAAGCCAGGGATTGAACCTGCATCCTCAGAGATTGTAGCTGGGGTCAAAACCACTGAGCCACAATGGGAACTATAAGAGAATGGTTTTAATCTGAGTGAAATGGGAGTTATGGCAAAATATTGGCTTTCTAAAAAAAAAAAAAAATACCTCTTTGGATGTTGTGTTTAGAATATACTGAGTAGGGCCAGGACAGAAGTTAAGAGGCTAATTTGAGATTATGCCGGTAGCCCAAGCAAGTGATGATGTGGTTTGGACCATGGGTTGGTCAGTAGAGGTGGTGAGAAGTAGTTCAGTGCTGCCTATACCTTGAAACTAAAGTTCAGTAGGAGTTCATGATAGATTGGATAAAGAATGCTAAAGAAAAAGGACTCAAGGTTTTGGTGTGAGAAGCTACAAAGATGAGATTGCTGTCGTTTGAGATGTGAAAGGCTATAGGAAGAGTAAGCTTGTGAGGAATATTGGACATACCGAGTTTGAGATGACTGTTAGACCCTTGATGGGAGATGTAGGGTCATTGCTGATCATCCACAGGTAGGGCTTATGAGAATCTGTTGGATATATCCGAGCCTAAAAGATGGTGTCATCAGCATGTGGATATTGAAAGTTGTAAGGCTGAAGGAGATGATCAAGTGAGTAAGTGTGGATAAAGTAGAAAGAAAAACTTAACTCAACCCTGGGGGTTTCTAGCACTAAGAGGTCAAGAAGTAGAGGAAACTGTCAAGGAGAGGCCAAGACGGAGTGACCATCCAAGTAGGAGAAAAACTAGGAGGGTGCAGTGTCTTCAGAACCCAGAAACAGGAGTTCCCATTGTGGCTCAGCAGGTTTAGGCCCTCACCTAGTATCCATCAATGTGGCTTTAGTGGGTTAAGGATCCAGTGTTACTACAGACTGCAGGGTAGGTCACAGAATCAGCTCAGGTCCTGCATTGCTGTGGCTGTGTATAGGCTGGCAGCTGTAGCTTGGATTCATCCCCTAGCCTGGGAACTTCCATATGCTGCATGTGCGGCCCTAAAAAGAAAAAAAAAAATTTAAACCCCCCCCCAAAAAAAGAAAGAAAAAGAAAAAAATCAAAACCCTCAAGAGTCAGATGGGAAGGGAAAAATAGTGTCAAATGCTGCTGATTGATTAAGAGGAAAATTGAAAATTTTCTATTGAATTTCACAACTAGAGATCATTGGTAACTCTAATAAGAATATATCTGGCGGGGGGGGGGGGCGGTCGATGGTTAAAGTCTGGTCAGAATAGCTTAAGATAGAATGATAGTAGAAGAAAGAGCGAGGAAAGACAACTCTCGAAGTTCCTGCAAAAGGCAGCAAAGAAATGAGAAGGAAACAGGTGACAAAACTGGGGTCCCGGTAAGCGTGTGTTGGCGGCGGTGGTGTTTGTGTTTGTCTGGGGTTCGAGAAATAGCAATAGCGTTGTCTGCTGATGGACGTGATCCAGTCAAGAGGGACAGGCAGATTAATGTTTTAGGAAGGATAGGGACGATCCCACAAGCAATTTCATTGGGTCAGCAAATAGTGATAACATCTAGTATCCAGGTGGAGTTTTGCCATCAGGGAAATCAGATATTTTCCTTTATAGGAACAGGCGTGTTTGGGGTGGTAATGCCACTGGGGATCGTAGGTGTAGCTTTGAGACCCTGTGTAAAATCCCTTTTGATTGTTTCAGTTTTCTCCGTGAGGGAAGCACCAACATTATCTCATCAAATATCAAAAATGATGCAGAAGAAAACAAAGCCCACATATATGTGTCTATATTTATTCAGAAACTAAAACAAAACCAAACACAATCTGAAAAGCATGCAGTAAATGTTTCATTTGAGGAGTTTTTCTAAATGAACTGAATTGACTGAGGTTTTTGAATAGAGATGTCATGTCTTTTCAAGTCGGGACGCTCCCTGGAAAATGCCTCTGTAGCAAGCACAGTCATTCTTTGTTGCTCTAGTAGCCTTCATGTTTACTAAAATTAGGGGTATTTGTATCGAAATGTTATTTGCCAATTCAATGTGCGTGAATGTCTATGGCGTTTTTTTCAGTTGGTGAATGTGGGTAGAGTATTTCCGTGAGAACTCTTCTCCGGTCATCTCTTGCTCTTCGACAGTACGGCTGATCTCTACCACCTTGTCAGAGTGGTCATTTTGACACTTTGTAGATACTGGCTACAGTTCTTAAGCAGCTTTCAGTAGGAGTTCTTGCCATTTTTATTTATGATTAGGTCATACACTCCATCAGAGTTTGGAAACACCTATATGATTAAAAAAAGAGAGACAATCCAATCGTGGCTCAGCAGTAATGAACCTGACTAGTATCCATGAGGATGCAGGTTCGATCCCTGGCCTCGCCAGTGGGTTAAAGATCTGGGGTTGCCATGAGCTGTGGTGTAGGTCACAGACGCAGGTTGAATCTGGCATTGCTGTGACTGTGGTGTAAGCTGGCAACTGCAGCTCTGATTTGACCCCTGGCCTGGGAACTTCCATATGCCCCAGGGGCAGCCCTAAAAAAAAGAAAAGAAAAGGGGGGAGAGAGATAATGGGCCCCTTTAATCTCAACTCTGTTTCCTCTCAGGGGTAAAATAAAAATGTCACTTTCTAGAGGATTGAAACTGAATTTTTGTTTTTTGCTTGAGTAAAGTTTGAAAAACTTAATTCAGAAGGTGTTCCATAATATTTCGCAATGATGAAAAATACATAAGATGGATGGTTATTGGGGTTCTTCATATTGGTGAGTAAGTGCGTTTAAAGCAAAAGAAAAATAACCATAATATTGAACTCATAGGGTTGTAGGGAAAATGAAATGAGATTGCCCATGTTAAGTGTTTATTATAGTAGACAGACCATGGTCCATATCCAGTAAATTATTCTAGTAGGTATAAGGTGACGGGGTTCACAAGATACAAAAGGTACAACAGAATTGTCAACATTAGAGGATTATTCTTAGTTATGATTTTTCTTCTTGCAGGGGAAGGAGGGGAGAGGGTGGCAGAAGGTTCTGATAGCCCAACGTTGCTTTCTTGGAGAACTGTCAGTTAGCAGTAGACAATGTTGGGGCCCAGTAAACAAGAAACAACCATTCAGCTCTTATGTGCCGGGCACTATAGTAAGCATCTAATGTGTACACTTTGGACCTTACGATCGACATGCACAGTATGTTGTATTAACCCAATTGTATGGATGAAGGAACTGGGGAGAAATGACTACAGTGGGGAAACTCCACAAAATTTTAGGTAAATTAAGTCTGACCCCCCCCCCATCTACAGATTTGCTCACAAAAAGAGTGAAATCCTCCCCAAGATCTCGATGCCCCAGACTTCCTATACAAGTTATTGAATAGCTCCTCTAAATCCAACTCAGAGTCAAATGCATGTTGTTGGCTTGGTCAGGAACAAGGATGCACCTTACTTAGCTGTCTGTCGTGGGATTCAGACATGCCATGCTTCCAAACATGGATGTAGAAGTGGTTCATACTTTGGTGTTAAAAGGCTGAACTGAAAAGGAAAATCTCACCTTCGGTCCCTTAGAGAAAAAGCTCTTCCCATTCCTGAGAGCTCTGCTGTGATTTCTTTGGGACCTGACTGTGTTTCATACTCAAAGTAGTATCTTTATGGTTGATGAAAATAGGACATTCCCTCTCTCCCCCATGGGAATGCCAAAATGAGAGAACAAACACACCAAAAAGACTCTCCAACCCGATTTTTAAAACTTTCCTGTTCAGAACCAAAGAAAAGCAAGTAGAACAATAACTTCCTTTTTTCAAGGGGAACCAAATGGCCGTATCTTGGTTTTAATAGGTTTTTGTAGACTTCTTCATTCATGGTAATCAGTTGATTAACACTGAACAGCTCCCTTTATGAAGGAAGGAGGAGTAGTTTGGCAGAAAACTTACCCAATTCAGTTTGTGAATCTTACATAAATTCAATAATTTCATTCAGTAATGATATGTAAAATATATTTTACACCTGAGTTTAATTTGGAACAAAAAGAAATCAACAATAAAAATATAAATAAAAAAAAAAGCAATCAACAATAGCATTTTGGGGGAAAAAAAGTTAATGTGGAAATGCCAAATCTCTAGCTCTTAACTTCATTTTTTTTCTTAAGATGCGAAAATTAAACACTCCACTCAGTCCACACTGGGCCACTTAAAATAGGAAAAATGATGCCAAGACCACAAAATGTTTTTGGTTTTTTTTCCCTATCACCTGAGGCGGAGCACTGGGGAGTTCTTACTTGAGAGAAGACAAGAGAACTTCCTGGGTTTCCACTATGATTTTAGTAGGAGAACGACTATGTGGAAATATGGGAAGGATGTATACTTTTAAGGCAAAAACAAAATCATTCATCCATGTCCACAAAATGGATTTAAAGAAACTGAAGCTAGTTTTAGCATGGAACTTAATGGCTAAGAGGGTAGATAAAGATGGAAATTATTACTGAGAGGAATCATGATTTTTTTTCTCCCCAAAGAACTTAAAAATCTACGTTGGCCTTCACCTTGGATAACCTGGGTGCCATTCACTGCAGATGCATCTGTAGGGAGAGTCTCCCCTCCGCCCCATCTCAGGACTTGCTTCTACAGTGTATGCATTTTACACTACAAAAGAAACTTGACTTCACTGGCTTGACCATTTCCCATTGCCCAGTGGCCAACACACTTGTTCCTTTGGCTCATTGCAGAAGGGCTGAAATCCCTTGAGAGAAGGAGAGAGGAAAAGAAGAGGGCAGAGACCCAACCCAGCTTCCTCTAGCTTTAGTCCCCTTCATTTGAGGAGTCTCTGTCTCATCCCAGAGGTCCCCACCCCCAGGCAACTTCCCCAAACCATCGCCCCCCAAATGTGTTGGCGAACATTTTCTTTAGTGGCGCAATCTTGTTCTGAGATTACAGGGAATGTGGATTTTATTAGAGTTCTTTCAATTCATTTAATTGTTGCTGGCCCGTGGCAAGTGCTGAGTCACTCTCAGTACTTCATAGCATTCCACAAACACCTCATCCTTCTTACTTTCCTTTTTTCTTTTCTTTTTTTTAAGGCTTCTTTTTGTTTAGTTTAGAACAAGTCTCCCCTTCTTTCCCGCAACAGACTTGTCTTTGGAAAAGACGCAGAAGAGCCAGTAAACTTGGCTTCCTCACTTTGGCTCCTCATGTGAGTATAACTTATATTTCTAACTATTATGCAAGTGTCATTAAATAGCGTATTTCCCCAGGTTTCTGTGGAAGAACTTCTCGTTTGATCTTTGCAACGCTGGCACTCTTTTAGAACTAACCACGGAAAAAAACTTGATGACACTTCCGTGCTTCTTATAAAATTCATCTTCAGGGTAATTTTATGGTGTGTGTTTTCCCCCTTGAATGTTTTAAAGAGCTGGATTTCTCTCCCTTTGCAGAGCATTCTAGCAGCTGTGTCTCATTTGCTTTGCAAGGGCATTGGAAGAAATTGCTATTTTGGAAGTTCCTTAACATATGGGATGATTGTACAAAGCACTTTACAGTTTGCATAGTGCTTTCCCATTATTTCACCTAGTCTTTCTCCTAGAAGGCCAGGACATATTATTTGCATTTTCCAGAAAGGGAAATACAGGTCCTGAATAAATAGTTGAAGCGTGGCAGGACAATTTATCTTACTCTGGAATTAATAGATTAAAATCTGTTCCCTCAGATCCGTTCATACCCATGACCAGATAGCCTCACATTTTTTGACCTAGTCAGGTAAACCAACATACCCACTATGGATCTGAAGACTATGTGGTCCAGCTAGTTTTAGGTCTGAGTTCTGTCTGAGTGACCGGGTAGTGGGAATTGTGCTGTTGAGCTGCTTTTATTAAAAGTGAGATAGTGGATGGCCAAAAGCCACAGGTTCTGGGATCAGACTGCCTAGGTTTAAATCCAAACTCCAACCTTTATCAGCTGTGTGACATTTCTCAGCCTCGTTTTTCTTATCTGTAAAGTGGGAATATTAGTTGCTACTGTATGGAGTTACTATGAGGCTGAATTGACTTAATTCACTGAAAACTCTAAGCATAAGCACATAGCACACAGTAACTCCTCAGTGAATGTTGGCTGTTACCACGTTGTGATCCAAAGGGTGGCTACCTGGTCATTTTTTCTGAGATTCATTTAAGTTGATTTGTTTTGTGAAATTACACAAATGGCTCATTCAAGATAGGAGACAGTTGATAGTCTTAGGAGGAAGTTGGAGTAGACAGACCATATCTTAGTGTTTCCTCTGCTTTTAAGAGCAGTGATCAGTCCCTCTGTCATCCTCTTTAAACACAAAACTGCCATATTCTTCTTTCCAAATAACATGGGATTTTGACAAAGGGCCTCATTCATTAGTACACACCATATTTCATCCTAGCGCTTTTGGAATAGTAGCACCCAAAAAAGACAAGGATGACATTGGTTTTCTTACAGTTCCAGGTGGAAGTAAGGTATAGAGGAAATAGCAGGGATCTGCTTCATTTCAGATGTTCTCTTGTTGAAATACAAAGGGCTGAGTCCCACATCTGCTTCTCATTTGCTGGGTAAACTAGGCAAAGCACTTTGCTTCTCTGTACCTGAATTTCTCCAACTGTAAAGAGGAATTATAATACCCACAGGACAATCAACACATCCCCCACTTACTGGGACTTTTCCATGGCAAGTGCCACATCCTGGGAACCTCCCCAGTCCTAGGAAGACTAGGATGGTTTGACCCCCCAAATATCTGCCTCTCATCTTACTGGATTCACCATAAGGGCAGTGGATATAAATATGCTTTGACATTTCATGAACTGAAGAGTATAGTGAACCCAGTTGTGAACGCCCAAGGTCCCAAAATATTGCTTTGAATTACTGGGAAAAAGAATACAGGGTATCATTTCTTAAGTAAGAATATCACACTTTAATTTTTGGTGCACCATTTTGTAAACTGCTTGTAAATACATAATGTGGCTGGCAATTTCCATTATTGGATATGCTGTGTTTTACGTCATTCTTGTATGTTTAAATACATGTAATCGAAAGTATACAAAAGGAATATTCATACAGAACAGTTTGGACAGTTACTTTCAGGTCATGACAAAGATAATTTGCATTGGAAGGACCTCATTTGAAATGTCTTTACTTTCTGAAAAATTCTGTTTTGCATATTTTTGAAAGGATTATCATGTGCAATAAATTGATTAATGATTAGCCTTAGAAAACTTCAGAGGAAAGCAAGTCTAGGGAAGATGACATAACTGACTGTCTACTTGGTATCTTAAAAATAGGTACTTACCAAAGGATAAGAGTCCATTGCTGGAAATTAATCTGAGACAACATCAATGTTCAGAAGATGTGCAGAAATGTTAACCAATATGCACATTCAGGAATTAGAGTAGTTTCCTGAAAGTTACTCATTTAGTTTTCTTTCCTATCATAGCACACTTGAGTGGAACTTCAAAATATGCAAGTATGCATTGGCATGGAAATTCGAAGTTATTTTTTAAATTTTAATTTTTTTATTGAAGTATGGTTGATTGACAATGTGTTAACTTCTTTACAGCAACGTGATTCAGTTATATATATACACACACTTTTAAAAATATTATTTTTCACTATGTTTTATTATAGGACATTGAATATAGTTTTCTGTGCTATACAGTAGGATCTCGTTGTTTATCCCCTCCATGTATAACAGCTTATATCTGCTCACCTCAACCTCCCACTCCATCCCTCACCAATCCCTTCCTGCTTGGCAACCACAATCAAAAAGTTTTTTGATTGACTTTTATTTGTTTTACCCAGAGGCATCCAGCCAGAATTCAAGCCAATGTATGATCTGTAAGGGAGGCTCCTTGCAGACATGCATAACAAGATAAATAATACATAAATAATGCGTATCAGTAAGAGCATAAAAACAAGCAAATTCAGTCAAACATGATTGCTTACATTAATAGAAGTCATATTTATCTTAAAAATTGGACTTCTAAAATATAACGGCTTGTTTTCTACTGGGCTTTTAAAATGAGACAATCCTGAGAAATTGTCAAGATACTTGATGACCCTGAATGTGTCACAGAGTTTTTCTTTATCTACCCCAGAGGACCTGCTGCAGCCTTGGGTGCATGGCAGACGCTCAGTAAAATCTCGTTAACTTATATTAGGTGTTCTATGTATTGATAAGAATTCAAAATAACATAATGAAACCAGATGGAAACGGGCATGGTCTACCATTCCGCATTCAACTTTTCCCCAAGGAGTGGACTACGTTGCCTCTCAGACAGAAGCAAAGAACTCATTCAAAAGCAGAGCTGAAGGCTGTTGGAGTTATTGTTGTTTATATTTCCCTGGACAGAGGAGTAATTATGTTGGCTTCAAAGCCCTTTTCTTCTACCTTCCATCACGGCATGCTGGTGCAGGAAGAAGCCTTCATCCTAGTCCTACATTTTATGAGTGGAAACCCAGTGGAGGGAACAATTTGCCCAAGGTCACAGATTCAAACCTTCCCAGATTTTTTTTTTTTTTTTTTAGGGCCATACCTGGGGCACATGGAAATTCCCAGGATAGACAATGAATCGGAGCTACAGCTGCCGGCCTTCGCCACAGCAACACCAGATCCGAGCCGTATCTGTGACCTACACTACAGGCTCATGACAATGCCATATCCTTGACCTATAGAGCGAGGCCAGGGATAGACCCCGCATCCTCGTCAATCCTAGTTGGCTTTGTTAACTGCTGAGCCACGACGGGAACTCCTCTTCCCAGATATTTGTTAGTCCTAATTTAATGTTTCCAAATGTCACCAGTAGAGCTGTAGGTAATTTTCTTGGCCTCTTTTTCATTGAGGACCCTCCATCCTCCCTCTGTTCTGCCCCTGCTCATCCGGTGTTACCCCAATGCTGCTCGTCCTTAAACAACTCTGCTTCTTCCTCCTGTTACTTTCCACCAGCATTTGGTTTGCTCTCTCAGACAACACACTTGAACCTCTATTCCAAGGTCTCAAGCTAAACAAATCCTAGATTACCCAAAGTGCTGTATAAATTTAAGGGGCATTCCTGCATTTCTTCTTAGGCCTGCAGTCTTTGAAACCGAGATGCATGGCCCCGGGCTTGTGCTTGTTTACTCTCAGGCTTTGGTGACGCGAGTCAAGGCTTTCCCTATGGTTAACGTGGCTGAGGATGGGAGCAAGCTGAAGCTGGTGAAGACAGGCGTAAGTTGGAATACACTGAGATCATCCTTTGAACAGAACCTCCAAGAAGACAGCTTGTCTGTGGGCCTTAGAGCATCCTTCGCCCAGCAGCAGTGAGACAAATTGAAAGTAGAAAAAGGACAGTCTCCTTTGAGGGGCATATGAGGGCACAAAGGTTTTTCAGATCTCAGCCCCACAGAGAGGAAATCTGCTTGATATTTATCCAGGCCCCTTTCTTTTAAGTCTTGATTACCCTTGGCTCAGCGAGGTGCTGAGATTTATGCACCAGCGACAGGTGATCCTTATGTAAGAATGGAGTCTCGGGTGTGATAAATTGGGTCTTGAGAAATCTCCGCTCGGCTGCTGCAGATGGCCGTGTCATGATGGCAGAGTCAGAGAGTGGTGTCCTGCCGGGCCGTGAGCTGTCTGTGAACTGGCTACTCAGTTCAGAACCGTCTGAGTCAATTCCTCCGGCCTCAAGGTCATGACCATGGGGCTCAGCCCAACTGTAGGATTGACATTCATTCTAGCAACATTCTTTCCCACTCCCTTCAACACTATTGCTGACTCGCTTTCACTCAGTAGTCCAGCAAGAATCAGATGACCTGTACTCTTTGTGACTGTCTTTATAATTTGAGATCTCTGTCTTTCATGACTAACACCTGTTAGGGGTGAATTCTATGCCTGTAATGAATTGCTTATGCTATAGGCTTTGCATCAGCCTGGTTGATTTGGTCAAGGAGGTATTTTTACCCACTATATCCCTGTCAATTTCTGCAGTTTTCATGTCACAGGTTCTTAGCCTTTGTTTTGAGGAGTCTAGAAATCTCCCAGAGTGCATATATACACCCAAATTGTAAACATAGATGTCTCTGGGGAGAGCAGCTTTCATAAAATTGTTCTAGAAGTCTGAGATACAACAGGTAGGAAGAGTCGCCATTATAGATGAAGAAAATGTTGTGAAGCATCCTTTATTCTCTCCAACTGGATTTGAATTTCAGATAGAACTTGATCAGAGGTTGGCAACATAGAGCAAGCTTTGGAGTCAGATAGCCTTGGTTTTGGCTTAGACCCTGGCTCTGTCTGCACAGCCGGGAATGACTGTGTAAGCTTAGCCATAGCACTTCTGTGTGCCTCATGTCTTTATTTAGACAATGGATAAAGTGAAAGAAAATATCACCTACCTCGTTACACTCTTGTGGGAATGAAATGAGAATATATGTCAATCTTGTGTACCTGGTGTCTACTTACGGTTCTAGATAGCAGTGGCAGGAGTCACATGGAATTCATTTCTCTAGAGCATGTAGGGTGATGCTCGTTGTGGCATGTCTTGTGCTTTGCTGAATTTTAAAATTATCACCAGACTTTGTATGATCACTCAGTCATTAGCTGCCATTTCATAGTCTTCATAAGCATCAACACAATTTACCCTCCACTCTTAAGCGATGTCACGTTCCAGTCCTCTAGCCCACCTCTTATGGGCAAAAGAATGGTACTAACTGGCATTAAACTCTTCGAATCTCATTGTACAAGTGTTACGGTCTTTAGAAAAATCGTGTTTTTCTAATTTTAACAATCACTCAAAGAGGATATGTAGTGTATATTTAGCTAGGGACCTTTTTTCTCTATGTGTACTAACCCACTTTATTTTCTTGCACATCGTAAGTCCTAGTAGATATTTGCCAAATGAATGGAAAAGAAAATCTTAACCAACTGAAAACAAGGAATGTCTGCATGAAAATGTTTGTTTTTCTTTTACTAGTCCTTCTCTCATGCATCATTATTACCCATTCTGTTTCTCTAAAGACTCCTATAAACAGGACTCACCTTGAAAATGATAGGAAAGGAGGCTCTGTTTGAGGGCATTTATCATCCTGGTATTGTGTGCTTTTTTTTTTTTTTTTTCTACCACGGATTTGAGGCCAACAGGATCCATTCACAGACTTTCTCTTTTTAAAATTGATATTTCTGGAGTTCCCGTCGTGGCGCAGTGGTTAACGAATCCGACTAGGAACCATGAGGTTGCGGGTTCAGTCCCTGCCCTTGCTCAGTGGGTTAACGGTCCGGCGTTGCCGTGAGCTGTGGTGTAGGTTGCAGACGCGGCTTGGATCCCGCGTTGCTGTGGCTCTGGCGTAGGCCCGTGGCTACAGCTCCGATTCGACCCCTAGCCTGGAAACCTCCGTATGCCACGTGAGCGGCCCAAGAAATAGCAAAAAGACAAAAAAAAAATAAAAATAAAAATAAAAAATAAAAAAAATAAAATTGATATTTCTGTAGCAGGTATAGAATCATCCTAAGTGGGGAACCAACTCCATTTTTTTCTTAAACTTGAGATGATGGTTTTTTGAGATTGGCCAAAAAATTTTTGAAGAGAGAAGGCACTGAGTGAAAAAGCTATGTATGTGAAAATATGATGAGAGCAAAATGCGATGCACTGGGAAAACATGACAGCAGATTTTACTCTATACCCAGGAGATCTCTATCTCAACTCTATTGAGAAATGCTACTCCAGGAAATGTGAAAGTTCCTTCTGTATATGCATTTTTATTGGTCTAGCTCATTGCCCAATCTACATAAGTTATTCAGTATTTGTTGAGATGGATTTGTATTTTATTATATAAATAACTTATTTATTATGTATATTATATTTAAGTCATGCCAGTGAGGAAGATGCAGTCATTCCTCATGTGATGTCTTTATCAACATATGTTTCTGAAGCTCAGCTGACTGATAAACCATTAAAGAAAGTGTCTTCTATGCCTGTTTTCCATGACAAATATAAATTTTAGAGAATATGCGTGTAAGGCCGTTGAGTGAGGGTGAAGCACCGTTTCGTCTTAGCAACTGAGTTTTGCAGTTGCTCCAGTTCAGAGAGAGCAATATTTAAGGAGCCCACAGCAGTCTTGTGGATGTGCACCCTTTCTGCTTTCTCTCAGTCTTACCTTTCTTCAGAGAAATAGCAAGCAGAATCAGAGTGACACTGGCCTGCCTGACCTAGGGCTGAGACTAGGTAAGGGCAGCAGCATGTCCTGCAGGAAATCTGTAGAGCCTCTCGTCCCCATGGGAAGACTCCCCTGAGAAGAAGTTAGGGGAATGAGTGCTGTGTGGCTAGGATAGCTCCCTACAGCATCCCTCTTCTTCTGGTGTAACGAAATCTGGGACACTGGCATCCAGAAGCAAGCGGTGATGTGGGAGAACCATAGAAATAGGGAGTTCACAAGAATGAGAAGTAATGAACCAGAAAGAAATGATCTCCCAAAGGAACCGTGTCTCTCTTCTCTCCTTTATTGCTACTCAAAGCCCTGCGTTTCCCTCTGATTACTCAGTACGGTCTTTCAGCTGTGTTTCCCACATTACCACTTATGCTGCTCTTTAATCCTCCTTGTCTTACAAAAACACATAAACACAAAGCATGTGTCTTTACCTTATATTTCCACTGGGGAATGAGGAACAATAATCAGCATAGATTGGGCATCAGTAGGGGCCAGGTGGTTTTTCTTGCTCCCCAACTCAACCTGTTTTATTAGACGAGGGAAAATAACTTGCAAGGTGTTGAGTCACTTATCCAGAGCTGCTGCCTAAGTGACAGGACTGGATTTGAAACCCTTGGCTGTCTGTGTCTGCACTTCTGCACAAACCCCTCAGGATGGATAGAAAATGCCGAGAAACAGTAAAAGGACATGCTGTGGGGATAGAGCATGCAGTTTGAAGATGTAGTTTTTCACTCCCTTGAATTCCTTCTCTATCCAGACCAGCACAGAGAGACACTCATTTGTATATCCACATGGGTGAGTTTAAGCCCTCTCCCATCTTCCTGTTGATAGAACAGCCAAAGGTTCCGTTTCACAGATGTGGAGATCAGGGCCCATGACTACACGTCTCGTATTGGGCAGGCCAAGGTTGTTATGGGAGGTGGAAACAGAATAGGAATGGATTTACCAGTGCCAGACCAGAGTTGTGTGTGGCCAAATACTGGAGCACTTTGGTTTTCCTCTTACCCATGTTGGTGTTCGGAGTAATTGCACTTGAGCTTGGATTTATTCTAACGCAATGTTACAACTCATTTTGGGGTTCTTTTTTCAAGTAGCTTCATGTAGCGCATAAGTGCCTGTGTTTCTATCTTGATAATCTCTCAAATGCCTTCCTCACCCTCCATCCCTGCCACTCCTCTCTACTGAGTTTGAATTCCTGGTACAGAATAGTACACTGAATGCCAGGTGTAAGTCAACATATATATCTCTGTGAAAACCAAGAAAGACAAAAGCTTACCGCTTCCCAGGACTTGTTGAAACACTGAGACAGCTCCTATGCTGGTGCCAAGGTCAAGGAGGTCAGCCCACACTTGAGCTCAGGCATTTGAGTCTGTCAAATGAGTCAGTCAAATGGGAATGTTGGGGTTTCTTGGCTGGATGCATGTCAGTATCACTGTGCATGAAAGATGTCTGTTTGCTGTACCCGTGTTTGCCATCACACTAAATCATCAGTTGAAAGAATGACTAACATCCTGAGCATATTTGTCTTTACAAGAAGTCCCTTGCTTCAGGGGCAGATGAATTTTGGTGATCGTTCTTTGGTCTCTGGTTTCCTTTCCTGGTCTCTCTGATCACCCACTGTCGTCTCCACGCCTCCTCTGCAAGAGGCAGCCAGCCTCCTCTGTCCTTGTCTGCTGGCAGCACCAGCACACGTGCAGGCCCTTGCACACCGTACATCTTCCCTGCTAGAGTGAACATTCCATGCAGAGCTATTTGCCCACTTATAGATCATTCATCTGCAAGTCACTGGTGCCAAGTACATGGCTAGCACAAAGCAGGCATTCAGTAAATGTTTGTCGAATGAATGCAAGATAGAATGACTAGAAAAGCACATTAGTTTATTTTGCTGCATGTTTGGCTTCACTGAAACATCTGGATTTTTTTTTTTCTTTTTGGTATCATTCGTTCTTACCGCTTGCTGCCTTCCTCAGTCAGTATTAATTGAGAGTCTTAGATGTGTCAGGCACTGGGCTATATGTCAGCATAAGTGAGACACGGTCTCTCCTTCCTTGGAAGGTCCGGAGTGGGTTGTACTGATTATGTTGGTTCTGAGTCAGGCAGCCATACTTGGTGAATCACCAACCACTGAGAGTGGAGCCTTGAGGTGGCTGTTTGTGGGAGGATGTGGAGGGGGAAGACACTACCCCCATCTTGAGACTCTCGCAGCTCATGGGGTTGGGGTAGTGGACAAATAAATACATGAAATATATAGGTTCATACATGCCCGTCAATAAGAAATGGAGGGGTACAAGAGAAATGGCTGGGATGTCTTGTAGAGATAAGTTTTTCTCCCTGGGACAAAATCTCCTTGATACTTTTAGCCAGCGCCTCATTTATATAATAATTTTTTTTTCCTATGGTACTGTGCGCTCAATGATACACCAGCACTGGGGACATGGCAATGACAAGGAAAAGTGTGAAACTTGTTTTCTAGGTAGGTACAGGCCAGGACACAAACATCTGACTCATACCTGAAAATGAAAGTAAGTATGAGTGAACAGAAGTGAGAGTGAGAGAGAGGAAGGAAAGGATGGAGACAGAAAGGAGGAGACCAGACCTGAGGGCTCCTGGTCAGTCAGTCCCTGCTTCTCGATCCGAAGAATTTCAAAGATGGTGACTTTGAATGTAGGAATTTTAGCTTACTCCCTTGGAAATTGTTTCAAGAAAGAGCCTGGTATTTTCGAGGTGACAGAATGCAAATTTTAAAAATAGAAGTATGAGAATGGTCTAAATAATTCCAGTCTAAGTTATTGGAGGCCAGTTTATTTCCAGGTAACATCACTCTGACCTAAGATTCCAAAGAATTTTCAGATTCAGCTCCTCTATTTCTACTGTCCATACACTATTAAGCATTTAAACAATCGTTTTAGGTCTGTTTCTACTTTGACGGTGGCTAGAAACATTAGATCCTGTGTTTGTTTAGTACATACTTACTTAGTACTTACTATGCGCCAGGCAGTGTCCAAGGCCCTAGGAATGAATCATCAGCCCCAAATCATTGACCCTGTGCTGGCATTAGTAATTTTGACTTTCCTTGTATAAGATGTATATCAAGGAGCCTCCAAAAGGGTCTTTAGACTCCTTTTAAAAAAAAATTTTTAGGAGTTCCCATCATGGCACCGTGGAAACGAATCCAGCTAGGAACCATGAGGTTATGGATTCGATCCTTGGCCTCACTCAGTGGGTTAACAATCTGGCGTTGCTGTGAGCTGTGGTATAGGTCACAGATGCAGCTCGGATCTGGCGTGGCTATGGCATAAGCTGGCAGCTGTAGCTCCGATTCGACCCCTAGCCTGGGAACTTCCATATGCTGCAGGTGCAGCCCGAAGACACACACACACACACACACACCCCAAAAAAATAAAATAAAATAAATACATTTTTTTTTAAAAAATTCAAGTATAGTTGATTTACAGTGTTGTGCCAATTTCTGCTGCACAGCAAAGTGACCCAGTCATACATAGATATACATTCCCTTTCTTATGTTATCTTCCATCATGGTCTATCCCAAGAGACTGAGTGTAGTTCCTTGCGCTGTACAGTAGAACCTCATTGCCTCTCCATTCTCAGTGTGATAGTTTCCATCTACTAACCCCAAACTCCCTCCCCCTGCCCCTTGGCCACCACAAATCTGTCTTTCAATAAAAGGACTCATCATGCATGTGTGTGATTTGGTTGTAATCATTAAAGGGAATGTGGAGCCGAGCTGAATAACATAAATTCTAAAATTAAAACAATCTGAGAATTTCCAAAAGCATGCCCCTCTGGAATAATGCTAAGTCAGCGCTGTTAGGCTCCCATGAAGAAGACCAGAGAGGCTCACAGGACAATTCCTTGCTAGACAGGAAGAGGAGTGGTTTCTTTTAAATATTGACCTGGTGCTTAATATGCCTTGACCACGAGCCTAGGCACTTCACATGCATTATTTCATTCAGTTCTCCCAATAACCTTTGTGGAATAGATCTTATTAACCCCATTTTACAGGTTAGACATTTGGGGCTCTCAGTGACTAAGGCAGTCACCCAAGACAATACACAAAATAAAGGGGGCAGGGAACACTTAAATCCAGTTTCACTGACTTCAAAGAGCTTATCTTAGGTAGAAAGCTCTTCTAGGATATTCCTTTTTTTTTTTTTTTTTTTGCTTTTTAGGGCTGCACCCGCGGCATATGGATGTTCCCAGACTAGGAGTTGAATTGGAGCTGCGGTTGCCAGCCTGTGCCACAGCCACAGCCACTTGGGATCCAAGCCGCGTCTGCAACCTGCACCACAGCTCACGGCAACACCGGATCCTTAACCCACTGAGCAAGGCCAGGGATCAAACCTGCATCCTCATGGATACTAGTCACATTTGTTTCTGCTGCGCCACAACAGGAACTCCCTAGAATATTCTTATTCAGACTTAGAGCCATTTCTTGATGCCTCTAAGAAGGTCTTCTCTTTCAGAAGACTAAAGGAGGGATTGATTTGGGGTTGAATCTTGTCTCCTAAAAACCTTTGGGATTTAGTGGAGGATGCTATCACTGGCCGTTTCTTGGCCTGCTACACATAGAACATGCTAGAGGGTTCTTCTGCATCTCTGCCATCTGTGCTCTTGGCTTTTAATTTCCTTGAAAATGACTGGACACATTCCTCTTTTTCAATCATACCCAAGGCCAGGGAGAAACATCCTGTTGGCTTTCATCAGTAATCTTTTCTCATGTCGTTTTCAGTATCTCTTCTTCCCTGTCCTGTGTGTGTGTGTTCGGTGCATGTATGTGTGTGTGATATTACTTCTTATAGTAATCCAATTATGTTAATATAATTATACCACAAATATATTAAAGTTTTAAAGTGGTGTGTTTTAATCATTAAGAACCAGTGCTCAGAGAATGTCCTTAGCAGTTAGTCTTAGTAATTAAAGAATATAAGGTGTGAGAGCAAGTAACAAGCAGCGTCTGAATTTGAAAAGGAGCCAGATGATAGCCTAGGGACCCAAAGGCAGCTCATGCCAGGTTTGAATGGTCCGTCTTACATGGCTTATGTACCGGCCAGCTCAAAGGCAGGGGATTGGATTAGTCATGGTCATAGAATTTTACAACTTAAAAGAGCATGTGCAGTTGAGCCTCTACACTATACAGTAGGAATGAATTCTAGAAAGGTTAGCGATTCATTTAGAGTCGATCAGGAAGGCATAAGAGGACCTAAAGCAGTGATTCTCAATCTTTTTTTATCTACTGATAAAAAGAAAATGGTTACAATACAGATTCCTGAAGCACAGTCCCAGAAAACATGATTCATATCAGGGTGGGGCCCAGGAATCGGTATGATTAATAAGCCTCCTGAGTGGTCTGGCGGCTGGTGGTCCCCGGACCACACTTCAAGAAAGTCTCCTCTGGAATTTAGGCCTCATGACTCTCAGTCCAATTTCATCCCAAAGGACTAGGCTGCCTCCCCACATTAAAAAAAAAAAGCATTCCTAACAATACACAAGACTCTTTGTGACTCACGTTTGTGCTCTTATTTCCTGACTCAACAGTTAATTCCTGAATGCATCATTCATTGAATAGTTTTCTTTTACTCAGTCTCTCTGCCTCTATGATGTGCCAGGAGCTAGGGACACAAAGATTGAAACACAGCTCCACCTCCAGAGAACCCTCCTGTAACGAATAGTAGCTACTGTTTCCTGAGCCCATTGTTTATCCTGCTTTGGAGAGTATCTCATTCCTTCCCTTTAGGCAAGCCTGTCCATAATAACAACATAACTTGGAGGTTATTTGTATGTATAGAATCATACATATTCTCTGAAACTTACTCTTCAGTACCTACATATGGCTTCAAGTTATTTTCTGGTCAGTTCGTTATACGTGCTAGTCTTTGTAATGGCTGATGTACTGTCATGTTTTCAGTCATTCTCATACTGATGAATATTAAATTGCTTCTCTTCTTTCCTATTTCAAATAGTGCCAGGATAGATTCCAAAGTAAGTCTTATCACCCCCATTTTACAGATGAGGAGATAGAGGAAAGTTAGTCACCTTGTCCAGGGTCTCTCAAGGGCAGAATATGGATTCCAGCGGAGGTATATCTGTCTAAAAGACTACAAAGTTATTTTCTTTTCACTATTTCACCTTTTAATAATTGCAGTACCAGGGGGTAAGTGCTGGCCGAGGTGGGTACTACAAGACTCCTAAAACCTAGCTGTGCAGGGTCATCTGGGAAGCGATCTTTGAGCAGAATTTAGGAGTCTTCTGGGCATGGGGGGAGAAAGCCACTCTAAAAAGGGCTATCAGTTTATTGCAAACCCATCAGTGACACATACTGGTCACCAACTAGAGGGGAACCTGTGATGCATACTTGGGAGATTTCATAGAAGACGTGATATTTGCACACTGGGATCTTATAGCATGATGTGAGTGGTTGGGGGGGGGGAGAAAATACTAGAATAATAAGCTAGTGAGCAGTGTATAAATAAACACCCACCTCATTTGTTCGCTTTGGCAGAGCCCTGGAAAGGAGTGGGCCATGGGCTCCTGTCTACCTGGGGTGGCAAAGACATGCCCTCTTAATAGCTCAGTTTCTTCCTCTGCAACAGAGTCTAGTCCCAGCCTACTTGTCAGGGATGTTGCAAAGCTTGGTTAATTTCTGTAAATGTTTTGACCTCCTCTGAGGTGTGTGCTTTATAAATAGGAGGTATTGCTAGCAGCCATCAGAACCCAAACAAAACTGAACTTCAGTTCCCTGAGAAAAAAACAGAAATGCCCACTCAGCACGCAGCCTGCCCTGGGTCCCTCACACTGACCCTCCCATAAGAGGCAGCCTGGGTCTCCTGGAGGAGCTCGCCGAAGTTCAAGCCCTGCTCTCAAGTGGGAAAATTCAGGAGACTGGCTGGATTGCCTAACATTTCATTTCCCAGCTGATCACTATGATTAAGAGCCCATCTGGCACAGCCCATTTGTGAGGTCTGTGTGTGCGGAGAGGTGGGACACAAGGAAAGGCAGAGATCTAACAGCAAAAAAGCACAAGCGTAGCCCCGTGGAGCCAGTGCCACATTGGAGCCTTCCACTAAGATATTTCAATAAGAATTTCATCGTATTAGCATTCGTGAGGCCCATAGGCCATATGTTGTAAGAAAGGCAGTCAGGGAAGCAGCGCTTCTCTTTCTCGGGGCTTTTATGTTAGCTTAGTGAGGATTTGGTGGTGCCTCTGTCTGCCGTGGGTCTCGGGGAGCTCACACATGCTGAGAAGGAAATCCAGCTCTGGGTCTCAGCAGCCGCCTGCCAACACCTCTACCCACAAACTCACGGAAACTAAGCAGAGGCTGAGAGACACACAGCTACACTCCCGCACGGGGACAGTGGCGATGACTGAGGACAGGGGCTTCCCTGGAGCCCGTAATTCCCTTGTTCTTATTCCCCACCAGGAGCGCTCTGAGCAGGGGGCGGAGGAAGCCATATGTTAGCGCTCATGTCTTCACGGCCCCTTCGGTGTAACCACAGTTCCAAATCAATCCACAGGCAAGTCGATCTCGTAAGCACTAATAGGACTTACAGATGTGCAGAAACCAACGTCGCGATACTCAGCTGAACTCTCGGATGGAATTTCTTGTAATTTTCTGTTACCCAAGGGATCCTATGTAAACCTGTTCCAGACAGAGTTTTTATTGTATTATATTTCTGAGCTCCAACCAGGCCTTCCCTTTGGAGGTCAAGCCTCTCAGCCTCCTTGAAAATTCCCATCTCAAAGGTAGAGGCTCTTGGTGCCCGTGGTCACCACTTCTGCTGGGGCTCCAGGTCCACAAGGAAAACTCATCAGTGACTTGATCTTAATCCCTCACTGCGTGTGCACAGGTCATTGAAAAACATCTGGTGGCCCTGACCCCCCGTGTCCATTTGCCAAATGCATTGAAGTGGGAGGAACCGGGGAGCCCATCTGTGGAGCTCCATGGTGACTGACGGAGGGAGGTAATGGGCCGACTCGGGGAGGACCTTCGAGCCCTGGCTGTTTTGCTCAGTCTATAAAGGATCAAAGGCCACTCTGGAGAGAATGGTTGGAAGGGCCTTACCTTTACAGGCTGTGAGGCTGAGTTTTGGGGGCTGAGCCCAGCCAAATGTCTTCTCCCACATCTCAGAAACGTAAAAATAAAGTTGGCTCCACCAGCAGGTTGGACTCAATCCTAAATGCCCTTTGGGAGATCCCAGCCTGTCTCTTGGGAAGGTGGATTTCACAGCCTATGATGTGAAGTTCGGCAGAGAAAGCCAGGTCAGTAGGAGTGAGAAAGTCTCTGATGAGGTCCCCTCAGCCTTCTGTTTCTGAAAAGGGACTTTAATTACTTGGACTCTAGATGAAAGCTTTGCCTTCTTGAAGGGGCAGACATCCATTAGTGAACCTATGAAATACAGTGAGGATGTCTCCTCAGGGCCCAAGGCTTTCCAGTGCCCTCTGTCTGAGGCTGAGCGTCCTGAAAAGGCAGTTCTACTGATGTTAGGTCCTGTCCCGTCATTGGTGTCAAACCTCCCAGCAGAAGGGAGCTTAGCACGTCAATGAGGTAGGATGGAAGGCAGCCACAGCTCATCATTTTCTTCTCCTTGCCCCACCCAACACCAGGAACCTTCCAAGTGTCTCAGGAGACATGGTGATGCCAATATGGACCAGTCGCCTTGCCCCGGGAGAGGTCTTTGGTATAAAATGCATTGTCTCAGGTAGATTCTATGGAGAACTCAATTAGGATAAATGGATTTGGTATTCCTGGCTACAGAGAAACTGCTCCTTGTCATAATTTTCCCTGTCTTCAGCAGAGACTTACCTGCTAGCAGGTCTGTATCTCTCAGAAGAGGTTGTGAGAAGAGGATGGGATTTGTTTTGCTAGTTTTTTCTATCTTGTTCTAGTAACTTAGCGTGCACTCTAAAGATCATGTGAGTAAAATACATAAGACCTATTACATACAAGGTAAAAATTCTGCCCCAACTCCTTTTTTATTAGCTAGAATGTCCAGAAATAATATACTCATAACAATTTTACTTTACAGGAATTCAAAACTTTATCACATAGAAGCCACCGAATAGCTCTTCCCATTGTCATGAGGAAGACAAAGAAATGCTGATACACGAGGAGTTTGGTTGGGGTCAGTCAGGAATGGCAAATACTTAGTATACGTTTCCTCATCAACCCCCTTTTCCCATGGCAGTGATGACTTCCTGATGCTTGTGAAACTCTTTCCTACAGAGATCAGGCAGGATTTCAGGATCTTTCTCAGTCTGCACTTGAGACACCTCCTGCCGGTCAGCCAGCGTTGGCATAAGGGGATTAATTTCTGAAAAGAAAAAGAGAAACGTGGCATCTTGAGTTCTTCTTGGTATAATTAAAATACCTCAAGGAGGAATTTTGGACTAGATATATGGCTTTTGCTGCCTTTTCTGTTTACAAATCATGTAGATGGGATTCAAGTCTCAACTTTCCACTTACCCCACCCATTCTTGTCTGCCACCCCCAAAATATCACACCAAAAGAAATGGGAAATATGATTGTGCTTTTATGAGCCATCCGTGAGGTGATGTCTGGTCCATATTAAATTTCAGAAATAAATCATATGAGAAGAAAATACAGAGATGTGATTCTGTTATGGGTATGAATCCTACCCAAGAATAGCAGCTTAACCACCTTGAGTACCCCCTGAGGGACCCTGGGACTTCTTCGGCTATACTTTAATAACCACCTGCCTTGGAAATAAATAGAAAATATGTCAGCATTTTTCACAGGATACTGTACATTTGATGCCCTCTCTTCTGATCTTGAAATCATCATCTCCTCAGTCACGCCCATGTGTGAAAACAAATACAAATTCAGCAACCAGTAACAATTCCACCGGACAGCGGATAGATGGACTTTAGTCTGGGTCTAGATAGACTGAACCCGTTTGGAAGAATCAGGAGCCTGTGACCTGTCATCTGTCGCTCCTGATCAGGATTACAGGGCCACTGAATAGCTCTTCCCATTGTCACGAGGAAGGCAAAGAAGTGCTGATACAGGAGGAGTTTGGGGTCAGTGAGGAATGGCAAATACTAAGTATACGTTTGCTCATCAACCCCCTTTTCCCATGGCAGTGATGACTTCCTGATGTTCATAAAACCCGTTGGACTGGCTGGACTAGAACACACTATTGGAGACCTTTCTCAGCCTTAATTGACCTCTGACTTCAGCCTCCAACATGAGTGTCTGGTGGCCTAGTCTTTGGGGTTACCCAGGTTGGCAGCTGCTAGAGCATGTGGGGCCAGGGTTTCCTGTATCTTGGGATTATAGGTGAAAGAAAATGCCTGACTAACAAATAAAGCAAAACAAGAGAAGGGGTGCCATGAAATTCCTTCAGCCTGACCTAGGACCCTCTCACCAGTTCAACTGGGGCAGGAAGGGGAACTTTAATTTTGTTGCTGTTATTACAAAAATATATGAGCTTTGGAAAGACACTTAACTCTCCTCTGTGTCATCTCTCTGCCATGATATGGAGTAATAATAGCAACTAGACATACTTACGTGTAAAGCATTTTGCAGTCTAAAGCATTACCTCGTAAAAGGTGGAGAGGACGTAAGACTGAATTTCAAGGTGGAATAAGAGAAGGTCAGTTTACAAAATGTGGAGAAAGATGTGGTCTTTGACCTTAAGGCTAGAAGTGAGGGATTTGGATAGCAAGTGTGTGTATTTCCCTCTGTCTCTCTCTGTGTACACACAAATATGTACCTATACCCATATTTAAAAAGAAGTAGTATTACTGCATGCTTTGAGATGCATCTGGGCAGCAGTATAGTTTGCCAGCCACTGTTAAGTTGGCTGTTTTTCTTTCTGCATCTCAAAGAACAAAAGCCTTAAAGATTTCCCAATATGATGTGAAAGTCCATATTTCTTACATGAAAATTATCTGAATTAACTTTTTATGCACCTCGTGCAGTTTGTTATCCAGACTAGCCGGCTGTGTGGACCCTTTGTTCACTGCTATCTGTCCTTTGTCCACAGAGGACTTGCGGGGCTGGAGGGGGAGGGCAGGAGGTATCTAATATGTTTTCAGTTCTTTGGGGTATTTGAGAAAGTCGTATGCAAGCTTAGGAGAGCACTTGGGGAGGGGCACATTAAGTGGAAGAGAATCCTCCATTGCAGGACTAGGTGTTGTACTGACCTTGTGAATTAAGCTCTTCCCCTCTTTGATGATACAAGATCATGCCGCGAGCTAGCAAGTATGTCTTCACATTAGGGAGAGATAGTCTGGTCCTCCTCTTCCCAGCAGGCAGAACAAATAGCCAGCAGGCGATGAGGCAGGATTTGCTGGGGTTGGAGCTACTGCAGCTTCCTGGACAAGTGAGAACATGCAGGTGTCAGTCCCCTGCTGCAAGCCAAGCAGGTCACAGGGCAGTGGCCCAGTGGCCCACCCTGCTCCTCTCCCTCAAGGTTCATTTTTCATTTTGATTGAGTCATGATGGCTCAGCGACACAAAACATCTGAGGACATGCCTTGTAGGGGAAAGGTCACAAAGAACGCCAGTGGTCTCCTCTTCCCTAAAGTCTAGGGCTCGCTCACGTGGAGTTGTTGGTTAAGGATGGTCCAGCGGGGCTGGTGTAGGGCTCAGTCTTTCTCCGCGAATGGCAGGAGCAGGCCTCTGTCTTGCTAGCTTCAGGGTTGCCCGGCTGCCTGGTTTCAACTGAGGCAGCACAGCTTGCTTTAGCTTTGAAGTGTGAAAACCAAATACCGGTTGGCAGAGGGAAGAGATGGGAGCTGCGTAACGAAGAAACACACCCAGCCCTACTGAACGCCGAAACTTTTCCTGTCCCCTTACCCATCCCTCATCCCACCCCCACCCCTGACAACTGTGACAACAGCAGCAGGCCTGGTTGGCGGGCTGTTCTGTGGTGGCTGGTGGGCAGATGCTGTGAGCGTCTTAAATATGAGAAGGGACCGAGCAGACGCTTCCCCTCCAGCTGTCTGGTCTGTGTCCTCCTAACCTGCCCGAGACAGGCAGGGACACGTGCGCGTGCATGCACACACACACTCACACAAGCACACGCACATGGAAGCCTGACTTTGGTTTGTCCCAGCACCCTGAACAGTGATTTAGGCTACTGGATTGTCTACCCCTTCTGTGTCCTAGGGAAGATTTTAGAAATTCTCTTACAGGAGGCTGAGAAAGGAAAATATTGGTTCCTACAGTACAAACATCTCCGTCCTGAAAGAAAATGTTAATTTTCCCCTAAATCAAATGTTGACATGCATCAGCTGCCGCTGAAGGTGTGTCGCTGTGGGAGAAGAACGCCGAACGCCGCACCGGAGTCTGTCCTCGGAAAAGCTAGCTGGTTTAGGATCTAAACAGGTCTGATGTAGAGGTTTTGTGAAGCGTTGCAGGTAGTTTTCAAAAAGCTCATCTCTCTGGGACACCCTCCTGAGCAGGAAGCGGGGGCAGGGTTCCACCCTGTGGGAGGCACCCTTTTCTGCAGAAGTCAGGGTCCCTCCATTGGCATCTGCAGTGATGCCAGGAGATAGAGGGTTTTAATTGGAGATGAGAGGTGGGAGGGGGAGGCTGGCGGAGTGGTGAAAGGACGGACTCCACAGGCAGAGGGAAATTTCCAGCACTAGATGCTTTCCCTGCCTCTTTCCCCACTGCCCCCAAAGCATAACTTGAAATATTCGTCTTTGTTCAACACCTATGTTTTTAAAATTCCAAATTAAGTTCCCCCACCCACTCTCTCCCTCCAACTAGTCACACACACACACACACACACACACCCTTTTAACTTGTTAAGTATGAACGATGATGATATATACAACTGGCGTGCTTTGCCAGTCTGCACGGGGAAGGCCAAGATGAATGCAGAAGGTTGGTGCAACGTTGCCGCAGAGCAGCGTGATCAGAATGCAAGATGGAGCCCAGGGGGAAAGGCCAAGAAATATGCCTGCGCTTGGAGTTTACACAAGTCTCCTTAGCAACTTGTCTGAATTTATTTTTCCCTTAATGTGTATGGGTTTCTTCCAAACCCTGAGTGAAACGGTTTCTCCTCCCTGAGGGCGACGCCGTTTAGTGGGTGAGGGAGCCTTTCTCTTCCTCACCAGCTTCTTCCCACCCCTCCCCCTCCCCGTCTAGGTAGCTTGATCCTTCGCATTGTGACTCTGTGGATGGTTGGTAGCTTTCCAGAAATTCACGTCTCAGTGGGGGAACGGTGGGGCCTGTTTCCGATGGCCACAGCTGTGCGGATTTCTGCTGCAGCCTCCTGCTCACCGTGCCTGCTCTCGTGCGTGGCAGCCGTGTAAATGTGCCTGTTTATATGCCCGTGTGCTGTAAATGAGGGGAGGCTGGACCGTTTCTTTTTCTGTCTTGCTCTTCTCTCTCTCTTTCATCACCCCAACACACACACACACACATGCATGCACGATCCTATTATTCTAATTAGAAGATGGATATAAAGCTGTTAGGAAAAAAACCTGACTTCTGGGAATCTGATCTGTTGGATTTATGTGACTGGGCTTGCTTCAGGGGAGACAGCCATAAATACTGCAGCGGTTTTCCCTAAAATTGCTTTACCTTGAAATAACTCTAGGGGAGTACGGTGGCTGCCTCGTTGGAGCCGACATTGAATACAAATCTTAATATTTCCTTTTGCCCCCTCCCCTTTTAGAGTCAGGGACAAAAGGAAAAAAGAAACCTAGCCAGAAAACGTTAAGGTTTGACTTTGGCTTTTTTTTTTTTTAACAAACAGATGTTGCTTGTCATACTGTTGTTAGGCAGGTACCAGATTGGACCAAGTGGTGGGGTGTGTGTGTGTGAGAGAGAGAGAGTGTGAGAACGAGATGGGGAGAGGAGGAGAGTGCGAGCACTGGGTGTGGGGAGGAGGCTGGAAGGCAAAAACTGATCGGTTTGGGGAAAAGTTGAGAGCAGGAAGTGGGTAATACAGATTAATACCTTTTTTCCTTTCCAAACTTCAATTCGATGGTAAATAAATACAATCATATTCTATTTAGTGGGTTTTGGTTGTTCCAAAGGAAGGGGGAAATGTGGAAAGCCGTTGACAGGGAGAGCCAGCCCTGGAGGAGAAAAGTGAAGGTCTCCTGGGGTGCGAGGCAGAGAGGGGGCTGCTAGGCTGTTCAGGTGCTCCCCCAGGTGAATCTGCCCTGGAGTAAGGAGGGTCTCTGTTGCAACTGAACTCAGTTGCTTGTGTTTGATGGTTGCTGCTTTTTGTAGGTAGCCTTGTGGAGGTCCCTGGCTCTTTTGTACTTTTCCCAGAATAAGAATCTCATCGTTAGATGGCCAGGGTTCTAAGGAAGTACGGACTCTTTACCTACTGTGTGTTTCCCTCTTTGCAGGATCCAAATGGTCTAATCCTCATTTTCCCTCCAGCCACCCCGAACCCTCACTTAATTTACAGCTTTCTAATCTGATTGTGGTGGGCTTTCTCAAGAGCAAAACATAGCTTTGAACATCACAAGTGTTAAAGTTGCCCGGCATATAGAAGGCTTTGTGTGGTGTATCATTTGCTTATATTCAAGAAATGACAGACCTCTGATTTTTTCTAAAAGCATGTGTCTCATGTTTCCGTATCAGAACCAGGGTCTTCTGCATTGAAGAAAAAAAAAAAAAAAGTTTGGTTCTTTTCAAAGCCTTTTGGGCTTTATTAACAATATAGCTAGAAAGGAAGTTGTAGGCTAGCATCCTGGTTTGCATTTTAAGAAGGAAGAAAAATTGTCATCCTGAGCAAACTTAATGCTTTCAAAAGTGAAAGTGGTCTCCTCAGCCAGCTGCACGCAGAACAACTTGTTACAGGCAGCCTCTCTCTCTTTTGTTTCTCCGGGTGTGTCAAAAGCAAATTTGCCTCCAACTTCTCACTCTTATATAGTTGATCCCTGTTATACATCTGTGGTGAATGAACACTTAAGTGGGTTTAAGATTGTTTTTAAATTACCAAAAAAGGAAAAAAAAAAAAAAAACAAACCAGCCTACCACTCAAATCATCTGAGGGCATCTCTTGTTTTTTGTCCAACCTGTTTTATCCTGTCGTGCCATTTTTCATGTCTTTGTTCTTCAGTCGACATAGCCACACGTTCATTTTTCATTTTACATAATATATTTGTATTTTTTAATCCGGGGGGTATATGGAAGGAAGGTTGTAAATATCAATTCCTACTTTTCCCTTTGCCTGAAAGGAGGTCGAAAACCATGGCATTGCCTCGCCAGCCTCCTCCCTCCCCTGCTCCCTTCTGGTCAGCTTTTCCTGGGTGGAGAAGAATTCATTCTACCTAAGCTAGCTGGCTCTGGTGCCCGAAGCCTCTGCCCGGGTTGCTTGAGAGATGCGCCCACGCTGGGGGCTGGTGTCCTGGTGGCAGCGTCGCAGGTGGATAAAACGTGCCATGACACATGGCACCCAGGAATTCCTCTTGGAGCTGCCCTTGCTGGAGGTGCCTCTTTTGTTGAGGTGATTGGATCTTTCTACAGAGAACAGGGGCTGCAGAGGGTGAGCGGAAAGACCTCTGGAGAACTGAAAAGCCACGGGGGGACCAAGACTAGCTCTGTCCCCTGCTTCCTGATGTCGGATTAATGCCGGGCATAGGTCTGAGTTCCCTCTCTCTTTCTTCCCTCCTCTATTCCTCTCTCATTCTCCCTCCTTTCCTCCTCTGTTTCTTTCTCCCTCCCTCCCTCTTCCTTCCTTCCTCTTTCCTCTTTCCCCTTTTATTTTTCTCACTTTCCATTCTCTCTTTTCTCTTTCTCTCTGTCTCCTTCCTTCTTTCCTCCCTCCCTTTCTTTCCTTTCTTCTTCCCCCTTCCTTTCTCTCTCTTTCCCTCTCACTTTCTGTTGAATTCTCTCTCTCCTTCCTTCCTCCTTTCTTTCCTTCTTCCCTCCCTCCCTCCCTTCCTTCCTTCCTCCCCCTCGCTTCCTTTCTCTTTTTCTCTGTCTCTCTCATCACAGGTTGTTCAGCTGATTCGCTCTTCCCCCTCAGGACAAAGGAGGTCTGCTGAGATTCTGTACAAGGGACGTATCTTTTAAACAGGAGGGTGGAGGCCAGGGGATCTTTCTGTCAGCGTCCTTCTGCTGACATCACCATGGACTTGGTGTTCACGTCCACAGGCAGGCAAAACCCAAGTACGTGTTCCCTTTTGCAGGCAGCTGCGCAGTGAGTTTTCCTTCCATTAGCACAGGAACAATGAAGGAAAAGCAAACCCTGCGTCTAAAACCTGGCCAATGAAAGAAGGTTGGAATGGAAGCCAAGAATCCTGCTGTGGTGGAAGGGGGACAGGCTCCTGAATCCACCACAGTCCGATGTTTCACTACTTTTTAAGCAGCCCCATCAGCAGAGAGAGCTAATGACTCCCGAATCATTTCAGAATCAAAAAGTTAAAACGATGTCTCAGTGATGCTACATCGTGCCAGGTAACGATTGCCCAGCCTGATTGTATCTTAACCAGTCTTAATTATTGATAACCTGTCTCTTAATCATGTTTAGCAAATGAGTGGTTTGGTATAAAACGTAGGAATTTGGGAGTATTCAGAGACCTCCCTCTCCCATTTGATCATTTTTCTGGTAAAATCGTTCTCAAGGTTCATTGGTAGCCAGGGAAATTCCAGGAAAAATGTGAAAGTGACTTATTTGCCGAACCTTTATATCATGTGTAGTTCTGGAAATGAAGAAAACATAATACTTCCCAGTGTTTTTCTCAAATTTTATTTCAGTTTTTAGTGTTCCTTTTTACTCTCATTTTGGCATGAATTCTAGTTTAGCTTTATAAAAGAGTTGGGTGACAAAAAGAAACCAGCCACAAAACAAGCAAAGACTTTCGATCCGTTTAAAATAATTTTATTTTCCAGACGCGGGCAAATGGCTTGAAGATGCTGCTGGCCTAGCAAGATGGCAACAGCTTTGAAAAATAGGATTCATAAGAAGTTCTTTTTTTCCAGGTAATTATATTTTCCTATAATTTCCCCAAACCTTCCATTTCCTCAAGTATTATAAATTTTGAGGGCATACTTGAAGGATTGAATTATGAAGAATAACTGCATTTTAAACTTGTTTTTTTTTTTTTTTTTACAATAGCAACTAGTTTTATAATATTTCATAGCTTAGGAGTAGAGCAGTCATTGCATTCAATTCTATAGAGTTCAGAGAAATGTTTATAAAGTTATCACCTAACAGTGCTTATTTTTTTTTGACAGCAATTCAGGCCAAACTCATTTGAAACCATCAGGCACTGTTCTTAAATTCTGTGGCTATCTTTGGTAATTGTATTTAGAAATATAGTAATGGAGGATTGCCTCTAAAAAGCCTACCATGTGCTCTGAATTCCTGGAAGATGTGCTTATAACAATTGCATAATAACTAGTGTTTTATAATTGCATAAAAGTTGATATTTTAACTTTAGTCCTAGATTAGCAATCCTGTGTGTGTGACATTTTATGGAACTGTCCTTAAACCCCAGTGACTAAGATTTGGGCTCAGCTATCATGATATAAGTAGTTTCCTTTTAGTGTTAGTGAAGGACTTTGTGCCACTTAAATGCATTAAATAATATAAATGATATGTTTTCTTGATAAATCACCTTACCCTACTTTGGCCAGTGTTTATAGGCATTAGCCTACATTTTCCGACTTAATTGTTAGTGTTACTGTCTGAGAGAACCCCACGGAACTTGTTTAATAGAGCAGCCAAACTTTCGTCTGGAAGGAACCCTTCTTTTTCTCCTCAACTCAAAGAAGTTTCTTGAAGGAGGTGTTCAGTTCATAGTTGGGGGAAAATATCTATTCCTAAATAAATTATTCTTCTCTTGGGTTGGTTTTTGAGTTTCTCCTTTTTTCCTACAACTTTGGCATCTTCTGATTTTATTTTCTGAAATTAAAACTCTGGTTTGTTTGAAAGTTAATACTACAGACCATTAGGATTAAATAACTGTTCTCTGTCCTGCCTTTTACACACACACACACACACACACACACGATACAGAGAAGCCCCAAGTAGAAACACAGTATTGAGCTCCTTTTCATGGGCTTCGGGGGTGCAGATTTATGAAGGTGATGCCTCCTGGATGATTAAATGTAACACTTTGGCAGATCTTCATCCATGGCGAACAAATATTGCATTATATCTTTCTAAGAAATGATAATGACAATTCTCATCATTTTGGGAGCCTAAGCCTATTCCTTTCCATTAATAAGAGTTCCTGTGTCAGACTCTATGTTCCAGCCCCGCTTAACAACGTTCAGAATGGCCATCCTTAAATACCTCTGGCCCTGTGCCCCTGTCAGAGAGATCAAAGAAAAATAAGAGGCTTGGCGTTTAATTTAAAATCTTTTATTTTATAAAGGAAGCGAACATTTTAAAATAACATAAAGTCAAAACCATTTGGAGGTGACTGGTTTGGCTCCTCCTTGCTTTCACTTGCTCTTGTTGTCTCTTTGGATCTAAAAAGTTAAGCCACAGAGCTGCAACTAGATTGTCGGCCTTGGCAAGCTCCACGGCACCAGTGGGTTCCCAGCAGTCACACCCACAGCTCCATCACGATGAAACAGACAGACAAGACATATCTATGAACAGTTGCCTCTCAGCCCCTCTTCATCCCCCTGTTGGCTTTCTGTTCTCTTGTTTTCACCTTTTAAAGTTTATAAATAGGGGCCATCTCTTTTCTCTGAATAATCCCAAATTCATCTCTTTTGGGTTCTTAGTAGAGTCTCCCAGATGCTTGAGATAGGAATGGGCACTGCACAGGTCAAGGCAAAGATCGTTTTTTTTGTTTTGTTTTGTTTTTGAGGGTTTTTTTGAGAGTCAGTATCTGTAGACATTGCTAACAGGAAGTGGAAAGGTCCCTTTTCAGGTCCTACAAGGAGATAGGAGCATAGGTTTTTCCCAGCACCTAGGGAGAAGGGTTATTTTTCTTTCCGTCATTTGTCCTTGAAGTATTCACGATTAAGACTTTGTCTTCAATAAAATTCCCCAAAGGAGCCATTAATGGAAGGACCTTGTCTTGGATGCTCCATTCCTACTTGTAGACATGGGTTTTGAAGAAAGGATGTTATGCAGACAAACAAAACCCTTTTGTAAGAGTTCCTAAGAAAATGATCTCTCCCCACATCCTAGAACAGATTGAGGGAGAGCAATTATATAATTTCTTTTCTCATTCAGATTTTATAAAATATGCCCAAACTTGCTTAGTGTTGGAGCTTGGACCGGTAATAAAGGCGGCATGAGGATGAAATACAAACTTTTCCTGAAGATGACTCTTCCGGTTTAATATAGCTGAACTTCTGCTCTAGAATAATTTTCAGAAAGTACTTAGAGGCCCTATGGTAGTGTTTGCTAGTTTACTATGGCTGTTCCAGAATGCGAATAGGAAAGAAAATGTTCACCATTTTTTTTTTCCATGTAATTACAGGTATTTAAAAGAATGAAATTGCAGTTGGGTTCTCCTGCATCTCTCTCTTTCTCTCCTTGTAATTGAAAGTCTTTCTTTATTCCACTGATGTGCAGTCCTGATAGCAGTCTGTTCCGACTGCGTGCGAAGGTCTGAATAAATGAGTTTTCCCTGATATTAAGCAGTCAGATGCTGAGGTGTGCCCATTGTGTCTGTGGAGTAATGTGAAAGTAGAACAGAGAAGACGCTGCTTAATTTTTTGCCCTTTTGAGAGTGGGATGACGTCTTAACATTTCTGGCGTGCAGCAGTCGAACGGCAGAGCCTTTGGTTGGACTAATGGTTTTAACATTTCATTTTCAGACACATCAAACCCCCACACAAAAGAAGATACGGAGGCCTGTTGCCACAAACCCGTAGATCCGAACTTGTGCTGATAGTGCACACAAGCTTGTGTCTATAGGTATGTGTCTGTGGGCGATCTCACAGGCTGCGGGCTCTGCCTGTCTGTCATCACAGTTCCTCCCTGCTCCTCACCTCTCCCCCTCTTCCCCTTCATTTACTCTTGGAACGGTAGACCTGGAAAGAGGGGCTGCGATGAGAGAAGCAGACCTTTTGTTCTGAAACAGATGAGGCCCTTCAAGGATGAGCTTTGAGGCTCACCCTCCCTTCCCTTCTCTCTCCAATCTACTCCTGGCTGTCACACCAGGAGCCAGGGCTCGCAGGTGAGGCAGCAGAAACGGGGTGACTCAGAAAACTAACAGTTGAATGATGCGTAAATAGAGGCGTACCCCAGGGTTGCTTTTGCTTTCTGTGAGCCTGGCTAATTGTTTTCTAAGTCATCGCAGTCTTTTGGGAAAAGTGGCAGAGACTTGTTTATAAGGCCCATTTCACCCTGGTTTAGATTGTACCTTGTAGCAATTCTTCCTCACCCATTGTTCTCCAGGTGCAGTCAAATAAGTCCTTATCTTTAAAAATAAAATTAATGAGGGAAATGGATGCACTTAACTATTTGGACTTTTGTAAATAGTACTGTTAAAAAAAAAAAAAAAGAACTTAAAAAAAATAGCCTATTTAGGTCCAATTTCATCTTTGTCCAAAGCCGTTTTATAACTCTTCCCCATGTTTAAAAGGCTGGAATGAAAATAATTTTATCCCTTTGCCTCTTAAATGTCACCATTGTGCCAGGGCTGGAAAGCCAAACTGACTACAGATCAAAGCAAAGCTGGCTATATTTGTCTCATTCCAACAATGTGAGCTGAAGAGTCTGTAAACAGAACCCAGGGTGAAAAGTTGATCAGATTTGGATGACTCTTAAATCTTTGCATTCCCTTTTGGTCAAACGTAGTGCCAGGAATTCCCTTAAGTTTTTTGTTTTGTTTTGTTTTGTTTTTTTGAAGCTGCTTCTAGCAAAAAAAGTCAATATGAAGTCATTAGTTATTGAGCTAACATCAGAAAAGAGTTTGAAATTCAAATGAATACATTTTATTTCACTAAACGTTGTCTCCTCTGAAGAGCCACACTGTTCAGGGAGACCTAGAGCTCTTTCTTCCATCAAGTGTATAAAAATGAAATTTTGTGTGTTGGAATAAGGAAGGCTCAGATATAGATGACGGTGGTTTAAAGGTGTCTCAGAAAATACCATGCTCCCCTGATGCTACACCCTGAGGATGTTATGTATATGCCTCTCCTTTGTGTTTGCTCTGCAAAGCATTGAGGACGGTTGATCTCAGCTTGCTTTAGTCTGGAATGATGGAACATTACATCCAGGAGAAAAATATCGTTCCCATTGGTGTGTATCGTGTATAATTGTTTGCCCAAGGTGTTTATCTACCCATTAAGTAAACAATCTTCTCAATTTGTTCTACATGCCTCTTTGAAGTGGAACACTTAGAATGGATAAGGGGGCAGCAGATTAAACCTCTACCTTCCCTGGATAAATACTTCTGTTTGATAAAGGCAAAATCATGTCTCTGCTCATCATCCCTTTAACCTCTGGGACCAGCGGAGTTCAGGAATCTAAAGGGATACTAGTAGCCTGTATTCTCTATACAGGGATGACCAGTAGATGAATGCCAAATGTTTCTTTTAAGGAGGTTCTTAAACCCATTACCCTAAGTAAAAAGATTATGCAGGGTAGTCAATCCTTTCAAACCTGCTAAAAGACCTAGGACATTGTTATTTGATTCACCTGGCTAGAAAATATTCTGGGGGAAAGCCCAAAGCCCCTGGCCACTGGCCACAAGAAACAGGATATTAAATATTTTACATGATGTTGAAATTCAGTATTTTTCCCTTCTTCCATGTTCATGAACGAATGGTTCTGAAGATATTAATTATTCCCTTGTGACTCCCTCAGAGTGGACCAGACATTTTACAGAAATCTGAAGAAAGTAAAATCATTTCAGGTTCTCTTCAGAAAGACTCTAAAAATATATATCCAGTAGTCATTATTACATTGAGGTATAGAGGAAATGGGTATAAAACAAGCCAGTTTTAGTAAAATTCTCAGATGATCACTGTCAAAATATATTAAGCCATAACACCAGGATATAGTTTAGATTTTTTTTTTCCTCAACAGAAAAAATAATTATTTTTCCAAGAATTGTGTTTAATAAAGCAATTCTCCCTTCATCGCCAGAGGTTGGGGAGGGAAGATGGGAACTGATATTTAATTTTGAGAGGGTTTCTTGCTTATGTTTCAAAATTGATAAGTGGATTTCTCTTCATGGGAAGAAAATGATATGTATAGGACAGAGTTGCCTTTGAATGTTGAGTTAATATGATGACTTATTTGTCAGTGTGCTTACCAACCCTTCCCTAACCTTCGTTAGGTATTCTGCATCCTTGTCTGCTGACTTGGTACTTAACCTCATCAAATGTCACCTCACCTTTACAATTAAGATTTTTAAAGTTTCTTATGCCTGTAAGAGTGTGGAGATTTTACAGAGAAGTCTGTATGAATGACTCTTCCAAATTTGCAAACATTTATTGACACCTGACATGGTATGCTTTGGAGTAAAGCCACTTTATTTCAGTGTAGCCATATGGCTAGAAGCATGCTAAGATTCATTCACTCTGTCATTCATTCAACAAACCTTTATGAATGCTTAGTATTTTGTTCAGTATTTTGCTAGAGGGTGAAGATATGACTCTGATGTCAGAAAACTGATTGCCTGGCCCTGGCAGAATTGCTTGTTGACCATACCAACACGTACTTTAATGAAGCACATGCTTTAATCATAACATTTATCCAAACTTCCAAACACCTGATCAATACAAAATGTGTTTACTAGTAGGGAGTCCTGCTTTTCTGTAATCTTAGACATTCATAGCATTGTTTGAGATTCATTCTCACTTCATTTGGGAGGATGTTGCTGGTAGCATTTAAAAATTCAGTGTTCAATGGGCTAAGTGTCTTGCGTGTATTCAAAATACCTTTAAAAAAATATTTTTTAAATAGTGCGATAGATTCTTTATACCTAAAGATGTGTAACTAATGTTCTCTGTCAATGCTTAGTTTATTTTTTGTTTTCTCTTTTCAATAAGACTTTTCATGACATCATTCCATATCATAATTGCATGTTGTTATTACATGCCTACAAATATTTACACTAATTATGTAATGAGCCATAATTGCACTAATACATGATAATGGGCTAAAATCAGTGTAAATAAACAAGGAAATTCACACAACCCAAAGAACAGGGTATTGAAAACCATTAGTATTCTAAGAGCAACATCTTTTTATCTTTGACCCTCTCAAAGAAGAATATACATGGAGAAAGATGCATTTTTCCACTTCCAGTTGTTGAAAAGCTCTGCGGGCTATATGGTTAAGGCTGATATCCTGGCATTCTAGCACCCTGAAACTTACCCTCTCTTTGCTGTATCTTCTTTTGCTATTATCTCTTATTTGCCCCTCCACTACCTTGTTTTCCATCTCTAATGCTTAGATCCTGTGTTTATAGAATCAGGCAAATGGTCAGTGCAAGGATAATGAAAGAAATTCAAAGACAAAGGAAAGAAAAGGAATTCTACTTTCTTTTAATGTCCCGGTGGATAGGAAATCATATGCATAAGTGAGTATCTAGAGGCAGAGGACCAAGAGGAACTTGTTGAATTTCCGTCAGAGATCCAGGATGAATTCAGCCATTCTACGATGTTTCCCCTCTCTGGAATCTTGGTAGCAAATCCATTTTACTCATTGAAGTTACACTATAAGTAAAAGAATAGGGGACCTGAAGTAAAAATAAAAATCACCTGGCCCTTAACTTTAGATTCACGTATACTCCCACTTTTATCCATGCATTCATTTTTGTTTTCACGATCATGTTTTTAAGTCTCTACTGTGTGCCAGGTAGTAGGCACACAGGTGGTGCTAGGTTGGCAGAGGTGAGTTAGTGCAGCCTCATCTTGAAATACATGAGGGTCTAGTGAAGGAGACAAAGAAATCATGATGCAGCGGTGTCCGGGGTAGATGAGAAATGTGTATATGAAATCATGAGATAATTAGAGAAAGAACTCTTTGAATGTAGGCCTGACGGATGAATGGGAATTCATTTGGTAAAGGCAACTTCCCAGGTTTTCCCCCAAACCGGGTAGCATTGATTCAATAGAGACGGCCTCCTCAAAAAAGCAGCCTTACTTACTGAGAGCTGCATGAGGGAATAGGGTTGGAAATTTTGGAAAAAGGATCCTGCGCCAAGCTGGTTGAGTAACGAAGAAACACCAGCTCTTCAGCGTTTGGATCTATCTATTGAACACCACAGACTGATGGCTCTTTGATTCCCTGTGCGCTCAGACACGCCCCCATCTCTGTATGGTAATGCCCAGCTCCTTTGTGGAACAGCTCTTACCAGGCAAAAACCAGAATGCAGCTGAGCAATGAGGACAGGTGGCCCCAGAGCAGTCCTCATGGGAAAATAACAAACCTGGCCAAACATGGGAACACATAGAGAGGCGAGGTCACCAAGCTTGAGGGTCTGTCTGCTGTTCCAGCATTGAACTGGGCTTGAAGATAAAGAAGAGACCCAGCTGAAAAATGAAAAGTACCAACGTGGAAATACATTCCCCTATAAGGAAAAAATACAGAGTCACACTTTTATACATCTCTAAATACACTGTTAGGGATAAACTAGGAGAAACTGCTGAGGCTTTATAAATATGTGAATAACGTAATATATATTCATTACTGTTGAGAGAATGTTCATTGTAACTTCTATATTATTTGTTTATCTCTACTTTGCTCAGAGTCTGCCTTTGCTTAAGCTATTTCTCCTTGTTTACTGAATCCCTTTAGAGATCCCAGTTTTTCAGTTTCATGAGGGAAACATTTGTTTTCCTAATTCTTTCTTCAATTGTCCAAGTTTGAATATTGGTCTCCTTTCATCATTCTGTTAATAGATACCAGAGGGCAGTAGATGGATCAGAACAACAGCCTTTGTATATAACCTTACCATAAAAATTGCCATGCACAAATAATTGCAAGAAGCCCAATCCCAAGTGTTTCCTTCCTTCCTCTCTGCACAGTAATCTCATGCCAAGGTTCTTGTGTTATTTTTCTTTACCGTCGGACCTTTTGATGTGCTGCCTCTTATGAATGACCCAAGTAAGTGACAGCATGAAGAACAGTTATAAGACTACCTTGTAATGTCGTTGCTTAAGAAATGGTAGCTTGCCCGCCATTGTGACTGCATGTTCCCAGGTTGAGGTAGTAGGTTGTATAGTTTAGAAGTGTATCAAGGGAGATAACTGTACAGCCTCCTAGCTTTCCTTGGGTCTTGCACAAAGCAACATGCTGAGAAAGATCATGACTCCTCCGGGCTGTTTTTGTTTTTTCTCTTTTTTTCCCCTAGGAAAACCTATTAAAGGTAAGATTGGATACAGTCATTGTACTGGTATTTTAGAAGTCATGTTTTATTTAATTCTTGCACCCATGTGGTATTTTCATATTTTGTTTCTTTGCATTGGATTTTGTCTTATCAAAAATGTGAGACTTTGAGAGAGTCAGTACATTAGTTACCTGTTGTCAAAAGAATGCTAAATAATAACACAAAACCTCAGTGACATACAGCAAACATATATTTAGCTCATGAGTTTGTGGTCAGTGATTTAGAGTGAGAAGTTTTTCTGGTCTTGGTTGGTCTTCTGAGAATTAATCTTAGGATTTAAAAAGGAAAAAAAAAATGAACTGCAGCATGCTTCATTTTAAGGCGTGACAAATTGGAGCCATGTTTGCAAGCACATTCCACTTTCTTGAATTTCACCAATTTGAGAGCAATTGTGTAACCCTCCATCCTAGGAAGCTCCCAAGATCAAGAGCCATGTTTGTAAATTCACACTTTGGATTTTGAGCTAAGCTTGTCTTGGACTGAATGCTGTTTATATTTCTGCTAATGTGTGAGCTATGCCCCAACTTCTGTGGGGAAAATGCCACGAGACTGGGATGGCAATAGTGTAGAAATTGATTATATCAGAATGTGAGGCTTGGTGGTTTCATGATGATCACCAATGAACAATGGATATTTTTCCTGACTTAGATTGAACTCACACAGCCTACACAGCATATGAGCAGCAAAGCAGCCCTAGGACCCAAGTCTGTTGACTGAGATTGGTTGTTCCACGTTCAGACACATTTCAATAGAAAAATGCAGACAGGTCATCAGAAGGTAGTTAATGAGTTATTTCATTCATTTTACTATTTTCTCGCACTTCAAAGTATAAGTACACGATATATGTAGAAGAGTGTGATTTTGCATATCCTAGCCCTAACATTCTCCTTTTCTCTCTCTCTCTCTCTGCTGTTTTTTTGTTTTTTTTTTAATGAGATTTCTGGTCATCATTTTAATTCCATACTCAAGTATTTTCATGGTGAATCATAGTGATTGTTACGCTGTTAATAGGTCAAGGATAACTTGCCCTAGTTTGGCGATGAAGCACAGCTAAGGGTCCAACACTAGTTTTAGGCCACCATGAAAGTCTACAGCAAGAATAGGAGCAAGACCCTCAGGCTCTTGTATGGTCTTCATTTCTTTGCTCATCATCCATCCTTTAGAAGGGCCTGTGGCCTTGCTCTAGAAGACGTTGTCATTACTTTGTCACATTTATTATGAGTTTTACAGGAAACACAGTTACTACCTGTGTCTATGTTGGATAAGAGTTTGTACATTTAACATCTATAGCCACTTGACACATAAGGACCTACTTAGTACTGTTTGTACATTCATAAAGCTTTTTTTTAAATCAAATTATCTTCCTATACAAGACAATAATGTTCTCTCCTTTCCAGTGGTATAAACTTGAGTGGTTCCACACAGCCCTGGATTCCAAGAGCAAAGTAATGTCTGGGGTCCTGCTTCTGAAGATAGACCAACTTTCATGTGGTTGAATTTCCACTGACTCAGTCATAAAGTGATATCTACCCGAGTGTAAATGTTGCCCTCTTGGAGTGCTCTTGTAGCACAGTGGGTTAGGGATCCAGTGTTATCATTGCAACTGCTTGATTCACTGCTATGGCGCGGGTTTGATCCCTGGCCCAGGAACTTTCATATGCCACGGGCTTGGCTAAATAAATAAATGAAGGCATGCCTTCTTTGCTTTCAGAATGGCTGTGGTGTCTAGGAGATCATATGGTTGTGTTTTTCAGTCAGGAGCCCATGGTAGGGTAAAGATTTGGGGAATTGCAAGGAAAATAAATTATGGAGGCCACGTTAGACACAACCTAGTGTCCTTTTCATCAGTAATGGATGGATAAAGTATTCCTCAAAATGATCCATCCCATATCTTCATCTTTGGTGAGTATGTATTCTGTTTTCTGAGGCAAACTCTTCACTGAATTTTATGCCTGACAAATTATGCTTCGTCCCAGAAATCCCAAATACACCATTCATACAAATAACTATAGTCTCTTCTGAGAATTAATCTTAGGATTTAAAAAGGAAAAAAAATGAGCTTCAGCATGCTACATTTTTAAAATATCCTTAAGAAATTATAATATCTGGAGTTCCCGTCGTGGTGTAGTGGAAACGAATCCGACTAGGAACCGTGAGGATGTGGGTTCGATCCCTGGCCTCGCTCAGTGGGTTGCCTTGAGCTGTGGTATAGGTTGCAGATGCGGCTTGGATCCTGTGTGGCTGTGGCTGTGGCGTAGGCCAGCAGCTGTAGCTCAGATTCAGCCCCTAGCTTGGAGATCTCCATATGCTGCAGGTGCGGCCCTAAAAAGACAAAAAAAATTATAATTTCTGTATGGGTGATGTAAATGTTATTTTCATTTTCAGAATCTGGCAGTTTGGTCCAGCTATTTTCTAGCACACTGATAAACTTCGATACAATGCTGGCATCTTGACCTTCTTTATCAATCAAGGAATATTTAGCTGACACAATATAATACGACTCTGGCCAGTTAGAATAGTGAGTTTATAAACTTTCCTGAAGACAGGTCACTTGAACTTCCGTATTTGCATGCATTAGATTCTTTTGGACTTGGCTTATTAGTAAAGACAGACATTTAGTATGTGAGAAGACAGTCACCCCCCTTCTGGTACTGGATCAGTGCATTTCCAAAGTCATTTTTGTAAAGACAAACATTACCCTTCTCCCACTTGGCTTTGGCTCCTTGTTTTCAAGGAGTCTCTCTAGAAGACATGGAGAAATGAGTGAAAGTTTTTATTAATTCAATTAGCATGTATTTTCTAAATATTTAGTACAAGTTTTGACTGAAAATAGAATAACACCCTATGGCATTTCTAGTCTTGTCCACTGTACTATTTTCCCGTCATCTTTTGACCTCCAAGTTCTAATCCCACCGAAATACTTGTTTTTCTCTTCTGAGTAAGGCTGATCTTTGATGGTCTTTAATAGCTTATTTTTCTTGCAGTTGTTCTTCCAAGTTCTATTGAATGCTTCCTTTAAATAGCATTTATCAAACTTTGATTAATACAAATCCCCAGGGATCTTGTTAAAATGCAGTTTCTGATTTAGTAGGTCTGAAATTCAGCATTTCTACCAACACCTGATTGAGGCTGATGCTCTTGGTGTGTGGAACACATTCTTAGGTAGCAAAGTTTTATATAATCCAAGGCTTCTAAATTCCAAGATGTCCAGACATGGGCCAAGGGTAAAAACTCTGGAGATGGCTCCTCATCTTTAGAGAAATACAGCAAATTTCCCCTTTCATTGCAAGCACACAGCTTATTTTTTTAAAATGTTTTTGTTTCTTTCACTAATATAGAACCCTAGCTGGCAGCACTAAGAAAGTTGTATTTTAGAAATAAGGACCTCGTGACAGTATGGTCCTAAAAGTCTTCATGTTACAATGATCACTCATTCAAAAGACATCCCTCAATAGAACCTGCAAAGAAAGAATTCACTGGGGGCGTGAGGGGATTGAACCTGGTGTGCCCCGCTCATATCATTTAAACCTTCTAAACATCGGTGCCCAATTATGTAAACCCACGGACTAGAACTGGGTAGTTCCTGAGGCACCTTTAATACAGAATATTTTGCCATCCTGGGACTGTCATTCAGGAATTGTACTCTGCAATGACTAGAAGCTTCCTGTCTTATAACATGGAAGCAGACATTTCCAGTTCTCTGTCTGAACCATCAAACGGACATGAGCAGAATGATAAGGAACAATTCCGAGTAATGGTTACCACAACAAGCCACTAACACTGAAAGCCACATTAAGCCAATGGAAAAAATAGCCTAAGAAAACAGTAAATATTCATTCCCTTGTTCCTTCCATGGTTTGTAGCTCACTAGGGTAATAAAGAAAAGTAAATTAATTTCTGTCTAGTTAATGTCTATGAACAGGGTTAAAAGCACTGAATATCATTTTACAGCAGAGATTATCTCAGTGGTGAACAGGAGGGGGATATGGGGGGACATGTGAAATTCACCACCTCCTTCCCTGGTTCCTGTTTGTGCTCTTTCTAAACAAAAATTATGTGCTTCGTGCTCCACCGCCAACTGCAGTATGGAGCACACGAGAGCTTCTGTGGCCCTTCTCAACCCTTTTCCATCAGTCACAGAACTCCCACTGTTCTGTACTAATGCAAAATGCAATAACGTTTAGCATCAGGACATCTCTGAGTCAAGAGGTTAACGGAAAACACATCTCCCATTGTGTTCCTGCAGCTCTGATACTGTTAATGGTGAAAACACCATGGAGACAAATAGATCTCTCTTTATTCAGGAAGCTTTGAGTGAAGAGAAAATATATATGACATCTTTACAGCATGAGAGCCCTCTCTATATGGTGCATTAAGGAAGGATGGGGGAGGGGACAGGTTGATGTAACATCATGCTTGATATGGCCGGAGTCTTGTCTAGAGGGAGTTTTCTGTTGCCTTCATTTTCTTCCTGAGGCTTTAATAAATTCTGCCAGTTCTGGTAGGAGGGAGTGAGATTTAACCTTTAAATGTACAAATTCAAGGAAAGAGGATTCTTTGAATAAGCATAGTGGAAGACTTTATGGAGTATTTTCTCAAATATGGCCAGAAAACTTTATATAGATATACATAAATTTATATAGCTGCCTCTTTCTTTCCTATCCTATTCTTGGGCATCCTCCCTTTCTCTGTTGTGTCTTTAGAGACTATGGACCAACACATTTGTGAAAGGGACCCAAGGCAAGACAAACCACCACCAACAAAAATACATTATGATTATGCTAAGATCTTTCCTTAAACATTACCTTGAAGTAGACTGGATGTTCTGTGAGGTCATAGAAAGATCATTATGGTCTTACTACCCATTGGCTTGAGGGTATCCCTTAGGGAAATCTTAGTCAAGGTCACTACTTCTTCCTGGAAAACGTTAAAAAGAAAACTCGTTTCATAGTTTCTCAATTGCGATCGGAAGCTGAAAGTGGGGTGTTCTGTCCTTTAGGAACTGAAGACTTTTCACTCTGTGGTAAAAGATAGGGATCAGGAATCCATTTTGGAAGGGGTATCTGCACAGTTTAGATGAACCTCACAGTTACCAATTTTTTTATGTTATGCATAATTTTTGAAGCATTTGGAGGATGTACGTTGTTGATGACCACTGCACTGGCTTTCAGGGGAGGGGGAAGGAGGGCAACTGTGGGGATTTGCATTCAGCTTTCACATGGAACTGGACACCCTTAGACGTGTTTCAAACCAGGCTGATGGACTTCGATACTAGTACTTAATTGTTGATTCGTTGGCATCAAGGGCAGCCAAGTTTCATGTATATAAGTTCATCAAGTCCAGGAAAAAGGGAAAGGGCTTTCAGAATGACTCATTGTTTATGAACAGGGGCCTCAAGTAATCTGTGGTTGCCATTTTAAAATTTGAGGAAAATGTATAGGCTTCAAATCATAACTTGAATTCCAGATTGGGGCAGATCATGCTCAGTGATGAGGCTGCAGCGTTCCAGCAGTATGTTGTTTCTGGTCAGCTGCTAATAAGCAACTTCAAAGCATAAACGGGCCACTCATGATATGCATGCGTTCTGAATCCTCAAGGGTTTAAGAGTCTTTAATCTATTTGTAGCTTTTTGTTACTGTATAATGAAGTGCTGCTAATATACTAGAATAAATACGCAAAACACATATTAAATCAAGCATAATTCGAGGAGAATATATCCCCAAAGACTGAACAGAAAGGTGCAGGATGAATTTAAGAGAAGTAAACTTTTATTTGATTGGGGGGAGTAAACTTTTTATTACCTTCCATGGCCTGGAAGCAGAGTTTTCTTGTTAATATAGCTTTTAACAAAATTGCCATTTATGAGATACATGAATGACCACTTTAAAAATAAAGCTTATATTTTCCCTAAGGCTAAGATTGTTCTAAATGCAGTACAATATTTCTCCAGGATTTATAAATTACTCTGACTCCTGTATGCTTCAAGATCAGCATTATAAAGCGGAATTTGTGTTGCATAGTCAGTTGACATGTAGAAGTGCCGATTGCAGACCTCAGCTTGGCAGAATACTGGTTAAATTAGATTTTACCGTTTATGTTCTACAGCTTAAGTTGGAAACTCATGTTAATACTGACTGTGATCTCATCTAATGGAAAGGTGCCAAATACTCTGTCACAAGTGAAGCACTACTCTTAACCAAGCTACCAAAATATTTAGTTCTTAATACAGTGTATATGTTACCCTGTGAACTTGGGTGGTTCTAAATTTAGCCAGTCCTGTTGGCAGTTCTCTGCCTTTCCAGATCTTCCCTTTACCTTTTTACCATCCTGTTTTGTGCCTTCAGAAATTGACCGTCATGGGCTGTCTCAATAACCCCTTTTGCCTTCTGGCTTCTGCACCTTTGGCCAAAGGAAGGCCCCAGCAGGAGACCAAGAGAAAGTGGAGAGAGAACTTAGAGCTGACTCCTCCTGCAGGCCATGGGGCTGACCTGGCTTCATTCCATACAGAAGATGGCGGCCACCTCTGCAAATCTCAATTCTCTCTTCACCTTCTGATACCATCCCTCTCCTTGTTCTCTCAGACTTACATGGATGGTGACTCCCTCTCTTGTCAGTCCTTGGATACCTCCCCATTTCTTCCTAGCATCTCTTAACTCTGTCCAATCTTTGCAGATAATCTTTTTACAAAGCTTCCCTCAGCTTCCCCATCAGAGTGCGCCATTTTCCCGTCTGGATTCTGATTTTCTAGCTAAGTCAATACAAGCTAGGTGACAGAAATCAGTCACCTACTTTCCATCTCATGTGGGAGATGAGGGATGGGGGAGTGGATACTCATCTCTTCCTCTATACTTTAAGCTCTGGAAGGGCAGGGACCTTGTCTAATACCACCTTTATAATTCTCAACAACACCTGCAAAGGGCTTAGCTCATGGTACATGCTCAGTGGACATGGAGAATCTTACTAAGTTCTTCTGAAATCCTTGAACTTGTCATTGGCTTAGATGGAATGTAAGCTCTGGGGAAGTAGACTTCAAGAAGACCAGGATGACATCTTTTTTTTTTTTTTTCAAACAGCATTTTTAATATAGTCTCATGTGATACATATATACCCACAATGGAAATACGACTCAATAAAAATAGAAAATTTACTTCATGGGTTAGGTTGATTTCTTTTTAGTAGATGGGAAGTAATTCTATGTAAAATATTAAGCTCTAACTATATTTTACATTACCAACCCATCTGCTATTATTTGTTAGTTTTTCCTATTTATGCTATTTTCAGTATATTTATTTACATGGCTTTTACCTCTTTAGTAGTAATAATTTTTTTCGGGATATAATCTTGGTAGAGGGAACACATACCTATTGTGGTTGAAATAGGATTGAGGAACTGCAGAATAAAAAGAATAGTTACCAGAAGAAGTATCTTCTCTATTTCTTTGTGGTTCGTGTGCTGATTGGCTCTTTGATTTTCACTATAAAGTCAAACCTCTCCATACTTTGTTTCAAAATTATTCCCAATTCTATGAAATGTAGCCAGTGGAAATGGAAAACACTTTGATTCATAAAGTAGTAGGTTGTTGTATTCTACTGTATTCATTTCCTACTTGGTATAAATCAATGTTTTAATATCTAATTGCTCTAAAACTTGTGAAAATATATTAGAAAAAACTGTTAGGAAGAACTTGTCTTTTGACTTTCTTTGCTGAAAGGAAACTGCCTGGCTAGTTCAAAGAACAGATTCCTCCCTGTTCATATTTTGCAAACAAGATCATTTCTTCAACAAATGGAGGCAGTGGAAACATTATCAACTCAGATAAGTTAAACTTTGTGTCTCCCTGATAAGTGAAACTGTTTAATGATAATTTTACTAGTCCACTTGGGAAGTGACCAAAGCACTCTTAGATAAGTTAAAAACCGAAAAAGCATGGAAAATATTTTTGCCAACTGTTTCTTCTTGGGCTCTTGGCAAAGATCAACAATTACGTTCCCTATCTGGGGACTATCTTTTGTGGGCCAGACCGGATGATCTAATAGGTCTTTATAATCTCCAAATACTGTGACTTTTATCCCCAAGTGAACTACATAGTTTATTTACATAGAAACACACTCACAGGCTTAAGGAAATGCAGTATGACTAATGGTAAGGAAAATGAGCCAGGATGACTCAAGTGACTTTTTTTTTTCTAAATAGGATAAGTAAATTAAAATCATAGACATTCTTTCTAGTTCCCCTCTAGCATCTCAATATGTAGATCTTAGATGTCAGAAGTCCCCAGTAGTGAATTAGTCTCCTGCCACCAGCAAATTATAAATGTATTGCCCTGTTAAATCAGTAAACCTGGGCTGTACTTATTAAGAAAGCTCTTGGATGCGGATTTGGTTTAATTGTTGTTTTAATTTCACATTCTGTCCTGGGCACATGGGAAATTTAAAATGTTGAGCATGATAGAAAAATAAAAATTACTCAAAAAATATAAGCATGATAAGTAAAGCATAATCACTGTGTATTTCAACTTTATTAAGAATGTGCTTTTGTAGCTTTGGGCTACATTTATCTAGACAAATGATGCATTGGGAGGAATCGCAAGTTTTTAATAAAAAAAATTGTTTCCTCAGGACTTTGTTGGGAAAGAGAACATTTTTGAGGTCTCTCTTCTTTCTCTATGTTATATAAACATTTCATACTTTCCCCATAAGTTAATACTTTGAATGGTTTATCTGGGACTAAACATCAAAATGGTTGTTATTATTGTTGTGTTTAAATTTTTAAATCAGTTCTCCTCCGTACTTGACATTGGTCCCCCTTAAAAATAAATACAGGGTCAGTCAAGAGCTCTTGTAATCCAGAAAGTTTAGAGTTTCTCACTCTGGGATACACGTGGTGAAAGAATGGTTAAGATACACCAATTGAGGCAGATTAACAAACCCTAATGTTACCCATGGATTGTGTTCCTAAGACAATTGGAGAAACTTCAGACCGTTCTTTATTTTTGGAGGAGGTGTCTGGATGCTGACCCTTTCTGATGAAAATAGTGGTGGTGAGGAGTTCCCATTGTGGCTCAGCTGAAAAGAACCCCACTAGTGTCCATGAGGATGCAGGTTCAATCCCTACCCTAGCTCAGTGGGTTAAGGATCTGGCGTTACTGTGGCTGTGGTGTAGGCTGGCAGCTGTAGCTTTCATTCGACCTCTTCCTCCAGCCTGGGAACTTCCACATGCCACACCTGCAGCCCTAAGAAGAAAAAAAAAAAAAAAATCAAGCAAGAAAGAAAAGAAAATGGTGGTGAGGAAGTCTGTCCGGGGCTTCATGAGTGATCCATCCCCTCTGTTGTACTTTCTGCTTTCAGCATCCTGATTTATCATGTGGAAATCCCTTCTATTTCAGCACCAAGAAGCAGTGCCATATAAGTATCATGCATTGTTTTCTGATATCCTTGACATATTGCAAGTTGATTATATTCATCTTATGTTCATCCTTATTCTTAAAGTGTTTCTTTAAAAAAAGATGATCGTTTTGCTACAGATTCTCTTATCAAATATGCTAAGAGCCTCAGTAAGTCACTCCCAATCCCCTCTGTGTCATGGGAAGACATCTTTCAGGGCTACTTCCCACAATAAATTCAATATGGAATGGAGCGTGTATTCTTCATCCTTCAGTTTTACAGTTTGAGGGAGCCCATCACCCTCATGACTGCAGCTCATTTTACTAATTTATTTCATATAGTATCTCACCATACCTTCTACCTTTACTTTATCTTTGGTCTCAATTACATTCATAGCTCAGGCTTTGAAATGACCCTAAAACTTAGCTTCCTGCTGAGAGCTGTGTTCAAGGTTGAGGATCCTTTGTTTTGACTGGGTCCTCCTAAGTCTAGCTGAAAGGTCGCTACTGCTCTTTCTGTTTCCCTCTCACCTCCCTCAGACATCTCTTTCTGTCGCATTCCCTTAATACTTTGTTCGCACATCTACCGTGTCATATCATGTGCGTCCTGCATGTCTGTTTTATTGATAGTTTTTGTGAATTCTTCTGAAGGAGTGGACACCATTTTAATCATCCTTCTATTCCCAGACTGACACATAATAGTTACTTAATAAGTGTTGGTTCAGTTGAACCAGATTTTCTTTCGGTGAGCAACGTTCGACAGGTCTGTGATTTAGGAACTAGTAAACTCAGGTAACCCACATTTGTACCCCGCATTGAAGTTCTGTATTCTGTAACATTTATGGAATTTTTTACTTTCATTCTACTATTATTTCAGTGCCTAAGATTGAATCTGGAATAGGGTCAATATCCAAGTCAAAATAGGGCGCAGCTGAAGGTTGGCTTTTCAAAAGTTTCCTTCGATTTGTTAAACTATAGGATACAAAGAATCAGCCCTGAAGAGAAAGAGTTGAATGCTTACAGTATCGGCTCAGTTTCATGTCAGGGTAATCACGTGTCGTTTCCTGACAATGGGACAGAAGTACTGGGGAGGCATTCTTCCTTGACATACTCTTTCTGCACTGTCCATTTAGTGTAAATAAAACCACTGTGGTCATGAAGTTGACAAATTGTTGTGCTTTGATGTTAGTAAGCTTCCCCAGTTGTTGTAGCTTCCTACTGAGCTACATTTCTAGTAGAGTTTTTGAAGTGGTTTTTTTTTTTTTTTAAACTAAGAAGTATATTTTATGATGATGGTGGTAGTGATAGCAATGATGCATCGTTTTGTGAGTGTCCACGTTGTGAGTGGAATAAACAGTAAATACCAAGTTACTTTTTAAACTTAATCAAAATGAAAACGTCCTTCAAATTAAGCGATATACCATTGCAGTAAGAACTGCATCTGTCGATAGCTATGCAATTTAAGAATTCACTGAATATATTTAGTCTTATGTTATCTCTAATTTTTTAATCCCAGGAATGAAAAATCTCTGGTACAACCGTATCTAAAGTGTTAATGTTACCATAGTTAAGCACTCATCAGTTTTTCCAATCAATTTCATTTCACTTTATAAAATAATTGTTAACTTACTGTTGTTTTGTTCTCTTTTCCTCTATGTCTGTTTCAAGTTTTTATTAATCAATAACATGGGCCATTAGCAATGTGTTCAGTCTTCTCTGTTATACCTAGATTTTATTATATATACATTATATATAATGCACATACCCATATTAAACACATATATATCTCATCTTCATTCATTCATTTATTAAATAGTACTTTACTGCACGTTTATGCTAGGTGTCATGGTGAATGCAAGATAAGTATAGTTCCTACCCTCAAAGATCTTGAAATGTAGTAAAGAGAATAAAACAATTGCTTCACTCATATAAGTGCATTAAATACAATTCCAGAATGCTATGGTGAGTCAGAAGAGGATATTTCCAGATGTTGAATCAGAGGAGTCTTCATAGAAATTATGTATTTTGAGCTGGAATAGGATTTTGAGGGAGAGAGATCAGGGGTAAAATATTTCTGATAAGGGGGAAAGTATAAGTAAGGGGCTTGATTAGAGAAAAGTAGGACCTGTTTAGGAATGGAGATGGTCTGTTTGGGCTTAGACGTAGTATGAAAATGGGTTTCATACAAGATAAGTTTTTTAGTTATTAAAGTATATTTTTTATAGTGTTGTGCCAATGTCTGCTATATAGCAAAGTGAGCCAGTCATGCATGTGTGCATATATGTGTATGTGTGTGTGTATTCTTGTATTATCTTCCATGTCATGGTCTATCCCAAGATATTGGATAAAGTTCCCTGTGCCGTACAGTAGGACCTCATTCCTTATCCATTCCAAAAGTGATAGTTTGCATCTACTAACCCCAAACTCCCGGTCTATCCCACTGTCTCCCCCTCCCCCCTGGCAACTATAAGTCTGTTCTCTATGTTTGCGAGTTGTTTAGAAGAAAAGTCTTTACAAGCAATCTGAAATCAGGCAGGTGTTTTGGTTTTTGTTCGTTTGTTTGTTTGTTTGCTTTTTTAGGGCCTTACCCATGGCACATGGAGGTTCCCAGACTAGGGGTCAAATTGGAACTCTTAAGTGCTGGCCTGCACCACAGCAATGCAGGATCCAAGCTGCGTCTTTGACCTACACCACAGCTCACGGCGGTGCCAGATCTCCAACCCACTGAGCAAGGCCAGGGATCGAACCCACAACCTCATGGTTCCTAGTCAGATTTGCTTCCTCTGCACCGTGACAGGAACTCCAGAAATCAGTTCTTAAAGGGACTCTAATGCCATGTAAAGGAATTTCACCAGGATAGCATAGGGAGCATATAGGTTGATTAACTATCTACTATAAGATTATTAATTGGCTTATAAAGTGAACAGGACAGGATGGAGGGTGACTAGCTAAGAACTTATTACCACAGACAGGTGATCTACGTATCAGTCTGAACTAGGTGCTGTGGGTAGAAGGGAGGGAATGTTCGGCAAATCCTGTCTGTGCAGTTGGGATTTAAGTATAGATGAATCAGAGTAAGATTGGTAAAGACTTGTTGAAGATTTATTGAGTGAATTAATTCATTTTGGATTTTGACCGTCAATAGTATTATGATTTTTGCAGACATATTTGGCGGACCAGGAAAGGAAGCAGAGGAAACAAATGGTAATTACTTATGATCATTTTTTGGAAAATGAAAAGGTCAAAAGATAATGGATCCTGTGGTGCTAATGAAAGCATCATTGAAATGACTTCACAAGTGTTTTTGACTAAATAACATTTAAGTGCATCTAGAAAAGTGTGGCTTGGGAGATATGTCGGAATTTTGAAGTTTCTAGGTCACAGGTTGAAATGAAATAGATTCAATAGAAGTGAGGAGTTGGATATGTGATTATTGAGAGGGGCTTCCCTGAGGTTGAATCAGTTCCAGATTTTGATGAAGTTCATATTATAGCTATGTGTACTGATGATGAAAATGGAAAGGAAATAATCACCATTGGACTTGATGAGGCCAGGGTACTAGGAAAGGCCCTCAGTGCAGCCCAGGTGAGGGAAAGAAAACCATAAACTGAGATAGAACTAAATTACAGAATTAAAGCATCCGTACACTGAATGAAAGTTCAGAGACAAATGTCCATGAACTGTCTTCATCACTAAGAAAACTGTGATACTAAAATTGAGCAAGTCTTAGTGTGAATTCTTTCTCGTGGGTTCTAATAAGTGCAGAATTCTCAGTTACTTTGTAATTTTCCGAGAACTCGATTTATTTTTTCAAATGCAAATATTGCATTTATTCTTTTACTCACAGCAAAGGTATAACTTCACAGTCATTGGATAGGTTGAAAGGTACAGTCACTCCTCATTATTTATGAATGCCATATTGGCAGATTCACCAACTAACAAAAATTTATTCATTTCTAAACCCAAATCAACACCAGTGTTGCTTTTGTGGTCATTTGCAGACATGCACAGGGCAGCAAAAAATTTGTGTTGCTGGCACATGTGTTCCCAGCTAAGGTGGAACAAGGTGACTCTGCCTTCTTGTTGCCAGCTCTCGTACTGTGTCCTTTTGGGAATTTATTTAGTGCCATGTTATTTGCATTTTTGTACTTTTTGTTGATGATTTCTCTGTTGAAAATAGCCCCAGGTATAATGCTGAAGTGCTGTTCAGTGTCCTAAGTACAGAAAACTGTGATGCACCTTATAGAGAAAATACATGTGTTAGATAAGCTTCATTCACACATGAGTTATGGTGCTATTGGCCATGTGTTAATGAATCAACAGTATATATTAAATAAGTTGTCTTTAAACAGAAACACACATAAAAGCAAGATTATGTATTGTTCAGTTGATGACAGCATGACCAGAGGCTTGCAGGAAACTAACCCTGTGTTTCCCCCAGGACTCATTCTTTAGTAATCACTAATTCAGTGTTTGCAGCCACCCTACAGATGATAACTGCCACAAATGAAAGAAATCAACCCTGGCTTGTCCATTTCAGTGAAAGGTAGCTGTCTTCATTGTTTGGATTCTCATTCAAATTCTTATCCCTCATGACCACTCTTTCATAGAAGTGTATTAAATTTGTATAGACACTATTCTCATTAATTGGTTGATGAAAACCAAAATAGTATTTATTTAAATTTTATTTTGAAGTAATCTTAGATCTTTAGACAATTTGCTAAATAGTGCACTGTTCGTCTAGATTCCCTTAATGTTACCATTTTTACAACCACAGTACAATGATCATAAGCAAGAAATTAGCATTGTTATAATGCTACTAACTAAACTACAGACCTTATTAGAATTTCTCCCCATTTCCCTTGAATGCCCCTTTTCTGGTCTAGAACCCAGTCCAAGATCCCACATTGCATTTAGAGTCCTGTCTCTTGGGTCTCTTTCAATCTAGGACAGTTCTTCAATCTTTCTTTGTCTTCCACCATGACCCCAACATTATTAAATAGTACAATTTCTCATATTTCATGGACTGTCCCTTATTTTGGATTTATGTAATGTTTCATCATAATGGGTTGAGGTTATACATTCTTTTCTTTGTCTTTCTTTTTTTTTTTTTTTTAAGGGCTGCACCTGCGGCATATGGAGGTTTCCAGGCGAGGGGTCAACTTGAAGCTGTAGCCACTGGCCTATGCCACAGCAATGCCAGATCCAAGCCGCATCTGTGATCTAGACCATAGCTCACAGCAACACTGGATCCTTAACCCACTGAGTGAGGCCAGGGATTGAACCTGTGTCCTCATGGATACTAGTCAGATTCAGTTCCGCTGAGCTACAGCGGGAACTCCAGCTTATTCATTCTTGACAAGGATATCACAGAAGAGATGATAGCATCATATCAGGGTCAGTGGTGTCAATATGTCATCTTATTGGTGGTATTCATTTTGATCACTTGGTTAAGGTAGAGTCTGCCATGTTTCTCCACTATAAAGTTACTATTTCTCTCTTTATAATTAATAAGTGGAAGGGTTTTTTTTTTAAATGATAAAGTTCCCTGGAAGATTACTTTGTTATCAGCAAGCACATTACTGCTTATCAATTTCAGCTCTGAGCACAGTGATAAGTAGTTGGCATGACTTTTAAATGATATTCTTTTACTCACTGAGAGCTGACAGTTTAGTTGGGAAGACAGATGTACACACACTAAACAACATTATACAAGGAACAATACAGAGAACTACATCATGGCAAATTGTGTGCCACAAAATATAAAAGCTGTAAGATTGATTAGGGAAAGCTTCCTATGGAAAGAGAGAACTCCTGTTGTGCTTGGGAGAGTGGGTAAAGTTTTGCAAGGCAGAACTTTATAATTCAGTAAAATATATTGAGTACTTTAGCTCCTTGAGAACTGTGAAAGAATTCAGGAACACAGAGGTAAAAAAAAAAAACCAGAATCCTTATCTGCAAGGAAGGCCAAAACTCATGAGAAGGACATAGATGTCTCTAAATGGAGAGCAAATATGATCACTTGTGTAGAGATGGGAGACAGTGTATCACAGGTGTGGCGGAGCGACACCACAGCTTGGAGATGACAAGAACATAACCTTCAGGTTATCTAGCCTAAATCTCTGCACTCTAAGAATGCCAAAAAGGTTCCCGTGATGATGTCACTCAATCTCTGCTTGAACACTGCTAGTCATAAGAAGTTAATTTCTCAAAACAGAAGTTCCTGCTGTGGCGCAGTGGAAACAAATCCGACCAGGAATTATGAGGTTGCAGGTTCAATCCCTGGCCTGGCTCAGTGGGTTAAGGAACTGGCATTGCCGATGAGCTATGGTGTAGGTCGCAGATGCGGCACATATCCCGCATTGCTGTGGCTGTGGCATAGGCCGTCAGCTGTAGCTCTGATTGGACCCCTAGCCTGGGAACCTCCGTATGCCACAGGTGCAAAAAACAAAAAAACTCAAAACATCTTATTCCACTGATTTATATCTTTTACAGATAGAAAACTTTTTTTTCTATTAAACTAAAATTTACCTCCTCCAAACTTTCACCAACAGATCTAGTTCTTCCCTCCTTTGTTACAAGGGAATATTTCTACTCTTTTATTCAGGAGATAGTGTTTAAAAGTTTAGCTGTTACATTTTTTTCTTAATGCCTTCCTTTCAAGTTAAACATGAATAAGTCTATATACAGATCTTTCACAATTCTATTATTTGTCAATGGCTACGGCAAGCAAAATTGAAAATATTCTCAAGATTTCCAGCCAGTAAAGAACATCCTGTAACTAGGCTTTCTCTTATTCTAGATGGCATAATTTTATTAATATAGTCAAATATGCATTAGCTATTTTGGAGGTAGAACTCTTGGCTTGGTTTGTGTTTTCCTTATAAATAATCCATGAACCCTCACTCTCTTCCTCACACCCTCACCCTTTTCTGATCTCCTCCCCTAGAGATATTTTAGAGTATTTATTATATGAAGTCTCCTCCACACAGTTCCGTTGGAGTTTTAAACCTAGCATTCGAAACTTATTTATTTCTGTCACATTTTGTGCTCTTCATTTTGACTTCTTGTGGGAGCTCTCTTTGAACTTTGATCTTGTCATCTGGCATGGCTTTTATTCTCCCCCACTTTCAATATCTGCAGATTTGATAAGAATAGAATCTATTTTTATCCAGGGCTTTAATAAATATGACAGGGTCAAGAACAGAGCTCTTGGGCAAACCATATATGTCTGGTCATCTCACAGTATAAAAAGCTCCCACTTGTACTGTCATCCGGCCTCCCCTGTCCCTCTCTGGAGGGAGTGTGTGTTAGGGGAGAGCAGGGCATACTCTCAGACAGTGATGAGCCTGACCTAACCAGAGTCCCAGGTGGCACATTGGCCGGCAGTTTCAAATCGGGTTATATTTCATGGAAGGGTCACGTGTCATATCTTAAAAGCCAGGAAGAGTCCTTATTGCTAAAGACAATGATATCGTGCTGCTAGTGGAGTTTTTACACATGCATGGTCTTGTAGGTATGAAATGGTATGAGTTGCTAATGACAATGTGGGGCTAAGGAATGACAAAATAAAGGCAGAGTGTTCTGTCAATGGAACTTCAGATGGACCAGAGGGTGAAGAAACTGGAGAGCGGGAAGTTAGTGAGGAAGCTGCTGGAGCTACCCAGGAGGTGAGGAGGCAACAAGCTTAGACAAAGACACTAGTGAAAAATCAAGATGGAGGAACAGATAAAAGATAGATGTTCCACAGAAGAGCAGTAGGGCTTTGTAACTGAAAATGGGTTTGGGGAGGAATAGACACAAGATAACTCCCACGTTTTAAATCTAGAAGAATGATGGTTCAGAGGACAGAAACAAAGGAACTGGTAAAGAGAATCCTGTGGTGGGCAAGATGGCTGTCTTGCTTTTGTGTTTGAAGTAACGGTGAGGGGCGACAAGAATGACATTTCATTCAGAACCTCAGCCCCAGGAGGCAGTGTCCACATAAGCCTAGAGAAAATTTTCTGAGAAATATTCAAGTTGAAACTTCGTAGCATGGCAGAACTATAGGATCACCAGAGCCATCTGCACCTTTTCGTTTCATGGCACATAAGTGGATTATTGTAAAAGTAACAAATATTGTTTCTGGCTGAACCAAGGATCTCTTAACCTTGCAGATCCATTTGCAAAGGGTGGTTATGAAGATCTTGGAAATGGAGGTTGGCTAGGATAAATTATGTCCAAATCATAGAAAAAGTCTCAGGAACAAAATCTTGGATATTCTGTTTTTTTAACCATCAGTATATGCATTGCTGTGGCTCTGGTGTAGGACGGCGGCTACAGCTCCGATTCGACCCCTAGCCTGGGAACCTCCATATGCCACTGGAGCGGCCCAAGAAATGGCAAAAAGACCAAAAAAAAAAAAAAATCGTCAGTATATATTCTGACAAGGCTATCTACCTACTTATAAATGGAACATTCTACTCGTTTCTTTCAGTGAATGCTCAATTTATAGTCTCTCTACACCCCCCCCCCACACACACACGCGTGTGTGTGTGTGCAAGGAGAGAATGAAAAGATATTAACTTGAAGCCCCATTAATCAGCCTTTAGGATAGACCCATCCTTAAACCCTTCATAATCACCATTGCTAGATATTCCTTCAATACCAGCTTGTCCTCTCTGGGCATTAGACCCTACATGCAAGGGCAAGAGAGAAAATAATGTGAAATGGACAAACAAAATTTTTTAATGAATAATGATTCTATTTACCTGTTGTTGGAGAAAGGGAAATTGGATGAGACATTTTTGGTTGAGCTGATAAAGTGCTTCCTCTCTCTTCCTCACAAGCTTCCCTTTACTCCCTACAGATTTTGGCCCCAATGGGATTGATTGCATAACACAGGGTGGTTTGAAGACCCAAGAGCTAAATATAATTCACTCTCTCTTTGCTCATTTTTGTTGTTGGTTGCTGTTATTGGACATGGATATTTTTCTTTTAAGCCCAACGTGTCATTTGTACTTTTTCTGGTAAGCAAACCTCCCTATTCTTGATAAGGCATCACTGCAGGTATTCTAATGTCTGGATCTAACTTTGCATTATCTAGAACAAGGGCCCATTGAACTTTATCTATAAAAGTCCAAAGAGGAAATATTTTATACTTACCAGGCTACATGGTATCTGTTATAAGTACTCAACTCTGTTGTAGTGACAAAAAAAGCTATAGGCAAGAGAAAATACATGGGCATGTCTAGATTCCAATAAAACAAGGAGTGGACTGGATTTAACTCAAGAGCTGTAGTTTTCTGATCCCTACACTAAAAGAAAGATGTTTGTTTACAACAAAAATGCATTAAAAACCAGCCCCACATGTCCATATATGTGATGAAGGGTTCTTTGCCAGGAGACAGGAATACGAAGAAATGACAAAGCTTATCTGAGGTCTTCTTCAATCATAGAATTTCTCAACAAATGTAACTGCACTCGTTTGTAATTTGCCGTTTCAGTCAAACATTCGTATGAAGTAGTCTTTGAAAATTTGCTTATATTATCCATTTAATTTCTGGGAGAAGGGTTGCCTATGTTTCATTTGCTAAATGTGTCAGGTTACTTCTTAAAAAACAATCTTCTCGCCATTTTCCTAAACATTAATTTCCTCTTCTAAGCAGCTGTATTAAGAGGTCTCCTTATGTAGTCACAAGCCCTTGCTGTACTCATTATTCCCTTTTCCCCTTGAAATCTTCACTCAGAGACAATGTTTACCCACCACTTGTTTGTCTTCTGTTTATTTTTATTTTTTGGTCTTTTTTGCCATTTCTTGGGCTGCTCCTGCGGGATATGGAGGTTCCCAGGCTAGAGGTCGAATCAGAGCCGTAGCCACCGGCCAACCCCAGAGCCACAGCAACTCAGGATCCAAGCCGTGTCTGCAACCTACACCACAGCTCACGGCAATGCTGGATCCTTAACCCATTGAGCAAGGGCAGGGATCGAACCCGCAACCTCATGGTTCCTAGTCGGATTCATTAACCACTGAGCCAAGACGGGAACTCCTATCTTCTGTTTATTTTTTGTTTAGACAATAGTCTACTCTCTGTTGGCTACATTAACAAAGAGAAATGGTATGGATAACCTAGAAACAATGAATAATCCCCAAGTCACTCCTGCTTTGGAAGGCTTTATGTGAATTTTACGGGAACAAATTTACCTTGGAAATTGCATTCTGCCCAACCTAACATTAAAATCAACTCTAATTTCTAGAGTACCACATTGACTGAAGTGATAGAAAAGTGTATCTCTGATTAGGAAAATCATTTGACATGGATAACACTTAGGCAGATAATAAGGGATTTGAGTGTATGAAGAGCCAAATAACAATTGATATGTCAGTCAACAAATATGTTTAAAAGCCCTACTATTTGTTGTGGATATATAACATCTACTTAAATATTATTAGGCACTTTAATAGGCATTGTTGTTAACCCTTAAAGCAACTGTATTATGGGAATATTGTCATCTTCATTTTGAAGATTAGACTTTGAGAGGCAAAATGAATGAAGATTAGACTTTGAGAGGTCTCAAAAAGGATAAAGAAAGGATTGGGATTTGTGCTCAATCTTCCTACAGTAGATGTAGCACTCTTTAAACAGCTACCTGTGGGTGTATAGTGAATAAACTCCATGCAACTCAGAAACATCATTGATAAGACAGAGTTGTTACTTGGAGGGAATTTGGAAGCTGTTTTCAGATATGAAGGTACATATACATTCATACTTCTGTTCCTCTGTTCATGTGCTTCTCTTTGCAGATCCCATCATTATGTTTAGCAAATTTACTGATGTGGAGTTTATATGCGACAAAGTGCATCCATTTAAAGTACATAACTGATGAGTTTTGACAGGCTTGTGTCTATAAAACAGCCGAGATCTAAAATATCTTCATTACCTCCAAAAGTTTCTTGTGCTGCTTTGCAGTCCATCTCTCTTTCTGGCCCTGGCCCTAGACAAGCAGTGATCTGCTTTTTGTCTCTATAGGTTAGTTTATATTTTCTACTGTTTGATGTAAATGGAATCATATAGTTTGTACTCTTTTTGTATTGGTTTCTTTTATTCAGTTTTAAGGTTTTGAGACTTCTCTATGTTGCACATGTAAGAAGTTTATTCCTTTTTATTGCTGAGTGGTATTTCATATGGAGGTATCACAATGTATTCATTCTTCAGTTGATAGACATTTGGGTTGTTTCCAGTTTGGGGCTATGATAAATAAAGCTGCTCTGAAAAGTTGTGTATAAGTCTTGATGTGAACATACGCTTTAATTTCTCTTTGGTAAGCCCTAGACGTAGAATTGTCGGGTCACATGGTACATATACATTTAAGTTGTAAGAAAGTGCCACTTGTCTATAGGGGTTTCCCATGTTACATTCCCACTAAGAGCATACATGAGTTCAAGTTTCTCCATATTCTTGTCAAAATTTGTTACTGCCAGTCTTTTATTTTTTTGTACATTTCTTTTTTTTGGCTACCCCCACAGCTTATGGTAGTTCTTGGGCCAGAGATTGAACCTGTGCCACAGCAGCGACCCAAGCCTGCTGCAGTGATCACACCAAATCCTTAACCCGCTCTGCCACAAGACAACTCCATTTTTTTTTACACAATTTCTAAAGGTTACACTCCATTTACAGTTATTCCAAAATACTAACTATCCTCATGCTGTGCAATACATCCTGGTAGCCTATCTTAAGTAGCCATTATAATAAGCATGTAATATTATCTCCTTGCGATTTTATTTGCATTTCCCTGATGACTAAGGACTTAGAACATCTTTTTCATGTCCTTATTTGTATGTTTTCTTTTGTGAAGCGTTTGTTTAGATTTTTATCTTTTTATTAGGTTGTTAGTATTATTGGATTATAAGAGGTCCTTATATATACAAACTCTCTAGATACCAGTCTGTCATATTCTATGCATCGCAAATATTTTCTCTCAATTTATTGTGTGTATTTTCATTTTCTTAATGGTATCTTTTAAAGAGAAAAATATTTAGGAGTTCCCATCATGACTCAGTGGGTTAAAAACCCAACTATTATCCATGAGGATGCAGGTTCAATCCCTGGGCATGCTCAGTGGGTTAAAGGAGTGAGAGTGTCTATGGGCTGTGGGCAGATGCAGCTCGGATCTGGCATTGCTGTGGCTGTGGCAGAGGCCAACAGCTGCAATTCTGAATCACCCTCTAGCCCAGGACTTTCCATATGCCACCGTTGTGGTCCTAAAAAGAAGGAAAAAACCAAAGAACAAAAGATTGACATTTTGATCAAGTCTAGTTTATTGAATTTTTTTCTCTTACATTTACTTGTTTTTGTGCCTTGTTTTATCTTTGCCTACTCCCCAAATTTTAGAGATTTTCTCCTCTTTTCTTCTAAAGGATTGAGTTTTAGTTCTTATATTCAACTCCATTGTTTACTTTGAGACAACTTTTATATGTGGTGTGAAAAAAAAGGGTCAGTGTTCCTTCTTTTCCATACAGTTATCTTGTTCTAGCATCATTTGTTGAAATGATTCCCACCCTCCCCCTTATCCGCATTAAATTACCTTGGCACTTTCGTCAGAAAATCAATTGACTATATAAAGTGTGAATCTTTTTTCATTTTTAAAGTTTTATTGAAATATAGTTGATTTACAATATTGCAATCATTTCTGCTGTACAACAAAATGATTCAGTTATACATGTACACACATCCCTTCTTTTTCAGATTCTTTTCCCATATAGGCTATCACAGAGTATCAGGTAGAATTCCCTGTGCTATACAGCAGGTCCCTGTTGGCCAATCATTCCATATACCTCAGCGTGCATATGCCAATCCAAACCCCCAGTCCATCCCTCCCCTTCCCCACCTGTCCCCTTTGGTAACCATAAGTTTGTTTACAAAGTCTATGAGTCTGTTTGCAAATAAGTTCATTTGTATCCTATTTTTAGATTCCATATATAAGTGATATCATGATGTTTGCCTTTCACTGTCTGACCTACTTCACTTAGTATGATAATTTCTAGGTCCATCCAGGTTGCTGCAAATGGCATTATTTCATTCTTTTTATGGCTGCATAGTATTCCATTGTACGTATGTACCATATCGTCTTTAAGTGTGGATCTGTTTTGGATTCATTTCTGTTCCATTTGTCTGTAGGTCTATTCTGTCCTCTAATACTAAACTGTCTTTATTATTATATCTCTACAGTAAAAACTGAAATAAAGCAGTATAAAACCTCCATTCTTTTAAAATTACTTTGATAATTCAGGAACATTTGTGTTTCAATGAATTTTAGAATTCACTTTTCAATTTTTGTCCAAAAAAGTGGCATCAGGGACTTTCTGGACTTTTTTTATTTTTTAAAGTTTTATTGAAGTATGGTTGATTTACAATGTGATAATTTCTGCTATACAACACAGTGATTCAGTTGTATACATACACGTATCCATTCTTGGGGAAAAAAAAACAAACACTTTTTAGGCAATAATTTTGCAGTTCCCTTTAACCCTAAGGACTAATCTTTGCTTGCACTCTTCAAAAGTACTACACTAAAGGGGAAAACAAAACTTTAATTCAGTAATTGTTCAGGTAATAAAGGACTGATGACCCCATCAGTGGTTTCATGTCAAAATTATAACTGAAAATACCTAGCAGTGCTCCTGAATTGTCAATGTAATTTTAAAAGAATGGAGGTTTTATACTGCTTTATTTCAATTTTTACTGTAGAGATATAATAATGACAGCATAGTATCAGAAGACAGAATAGACCTACAGACCAATGGAACAGAAATGAATCCAAAATAGATCCCACACTTAAGATATGGTACATATGTACAGTGGAATACTACTCAGCCCCTTTTCTATCTCTTATAAGGACACCGTTGTTGGATTTTGAGACTAGCCTAATCCAGGGTGATCTCATCTCAGTATCTTTACTTACAGCTGCAAAGACCTCTTTTACCCCAAAAGGGTTACATTCTGAGGTTCCAAGTAGACATATCTTTTAGAAGCCACAGTCCCACTCACTACACACATTACATTTGAAAATTTGTTGGTTTTTTCCCTTATTTTTTTATGATTTTTATTTGTTCCATTATAGGTGGTTTACAGTATTCTGCAAATTTCTGCTGTACTGCAAAGTGACCCAGTCACACACACACACACACATATATATATACATTCTTTTTCTCACATTATCCTCCATCATGTTCCATCCTAAGTGTCTAGATACAGTTCCTTGTGCTGTACAGCAGGATCTCATTGCTTATCTACTCCAAATGCAATAGTTTGCATCAATTAACCCCAGACTCCCAGTCCAACCCACTCCCTCCCCCTCCCCCTTAGCAACCACATGTTCCTAGGTAGTTTGTGCTTTATGATGCTTTTTAAAATAGATTTTTAAAATATCATTTCCAGTGATTTGTTGCTAGTATATTAAAATGTAATTAACTTGCATGCATTAATCTTGCATCTTGTGATTTTACAAAATGCAGCTATTAGTTTTGGTCATCATTATGTCGATTCCTTTAGGATTTTCTACGTTAACGAGCCTGCCCCTTAAAAATAAAGACAGTTTTACTTCTTTTTCTATCTGTGGCCTTTATTTTTCTTGCATTATTTCAAAGGTAGGCTGCCCAGTGAAATGCTGACTAGAAGTTGTAAACACAGGTGTCTTTACCTTGTTTCCAATCTTTGGGGGAAATAATTTTATAATTAACTATTAAGTATGATGCTGATAGTACATTTTTTAATAGAGTGCCTTTTACCAGATTGAGAAATTCCTATCTATTCCTAATATGCTGAAAACTTTTTTTTTCTTTTAAATCATGAATGGGTATTGAAATTTATGAAATGATTTTTTTTCCTGCTTCTGTTGAAATAAGGATGTGCTTTTCTCTATCCTACTAAACTGGTGAATTGCTTTCATTGAATTTTAAATATAAAACCAATATTGCATTCCTGCAATAAATTCTAATTTTTAATAATGTATTTTTATGTTAGATTTATTAAACTTTTGTTAAGGATTTTTGCATCTGTGTTCAGTCTCTGTTCATGAAGGATATTGGTCTATAATTGCCTTGTAATTTATTTTCCCAATTTTGTTTAAAATTCGATTTGGAAGTGTTCTCTTTTTCTCTCTTTTTGGGAGGAATTTGGTAAGATTAAGGTTATTCCTTACTTGACTATTTGATAGAAACTGCCAGTGATACCATTTGGATCTGGAGTTTTATCTGTGGGAAGGTTTAGACACTGAATTTAATTGTTCTAACAGATATAAGGCTATTTAGACTTTCTGTTTCGTCTGTATCAGTTTTAGTAAATTGTATTTTTCAGTGAATTTTTCCATTTTATTTAAGTTCTGACCTACTTACTTTTATTTATGTAGGCTAGACATTTTCTCTTCTGTGAAACTTTTCCTGAACTTCCAACAGATGTGGTCACTAGGAGCTCCCATTGTGGCTCAGTGGATTAAGGGCCCAATGTCGTCTCTGTGAGGATGCCTGGCCTTTCAATCCCTGGCCTTGCTCAGTGGGTTAAGGATCTGGTGTTGCAGCAAGCTGCAGTGTAGATCCAGATGTGGCTTGGATCCAGTGTGCTGTGGCATCAGCTGCAGCTGCAGCTCCCATTCAACTCCTAGCCTAAGAACTTCCATATGCTGTAGGTGTGGCCATTAAAAAAAAAAAAAAAGTGATCATTCGTCCTTTGTGCTACTTCTTTATGTAGCATAATTTATACTCTCCATTGTCCTGTGAGGTTTTCTGTTCATATATCTCTTCCTATACCCTGAGGTTGAATGATTGCATCCCATGTCTTTGTGTCTCTGCCACCTTGTATGGTGCTTGGCGCATAATAAGATACCCCCTCCATCCCAGTTTAAATTACCAGACTATTCCATCTCTTGTTATCTAATTTATACTTACCATGAGCATATTTCTAATTTCCTCAGTAGATTATGATCATCTTTTGCAAAAATGGGAAGTAATATTCAATGTTAATATTCTTTCTGTCTTATATTTAGAATAATTTTTAAAATATGAAACAACAGACTTGCTAAACAGAGAAATCAGTATTCTATGAACTCACTGAAGAAAAGGTTAAATGGAAACCCACAAAGCATCAATAAAGGAAGAGAAATAAAGGAATTAACATTATTAAGTGCTTACCATGTGCTACACATTGTGATAAACAATTCATATTCCTTATCTCTTTTAACCTTAAAATAATTAGGCATAGACAATATTATCATCCCCATTTTATATATCAAGAGTCTGAGGTTCAGAAGGTTAAGTACTTTGCCAGAGCCCACAAAGTTGTTAAGTGGCAGATCGGAGTTTCAGATCCAAGTTTGAAAGATCCCATTCTCCATGCTCTTGGTGTCAATCATACTTTGCCCACTTGGTTTTCTATAAGACACTTGATGGATTTTGCCAAGTTATCTTTAAACTTTGCTAGAGTAGAATATTCTGTGGTCGCCCCTAATTGAGTGTTGGAATCATTGTAGGTTTAAAAAAAACTACAAAATATTTCCTGGATACTTGTCTGCTTGGAGCATGAAATAGACAAAATAGAAGAAGATCTAAAACAGACTTATCTCAAAATGTGCTGCGTACTCCCTGCTGTCTTCCCGCTATTCTTCATCAGCCTTTTGTCTACAACCCCATTATCCTTTTCTGATTTCAGGTGCCACCATTCTGGATGTGGCAAATTGGGGGCACCATTGATTCCTGAGCCCTACCCAAACAGCATACGGGAAATAAGAGGCCATGACCGTAATAACTCAAAAAATCTCCATGACATGGTGTGAAAGGAGAGAATCTTTCCTTACAGCTGATCTTACCTCATGTTTCATATTGATTCTGTTGAGAAAGGCCCATGGGCTCATTCATGCAATGCACTTTCCTTCTTCTTATGCTCTGGTATGCCATAGCTGACACACCAGACCCAAACATACAGCCTCTCTGCTGCTGCTAAGATGCTTCTACCTTCAGTTTTCTCTCTCAATACTCTGTAGGTCACCTACACCTGGATTGCCCATGATAACCAGGCTTTTCCCAATTAGAAACATGAATAATGCACCATTTAACAATATATCTTGGCCAAAGACCTGGGACTAAAAGGCAAATGTTTTCTGTGATTCCAGCTTCCAGCCTATCAATTGAAACAAGACGTTTCTGAGGTCTACTCATGGGGGGGGGGGGCATTCATTTATTTATTTGCATACACTACTGTGGTCAGGAACTTGCTACTTTTCCAGGGAAACTGTTTGCAATGCATCACTGAGGCGAGAACTTAACAATTCACACTGATCAGTCCCTGTGGTCTGCCATGGTGAGGGTGATACTTTCATGTATTATAAGTACCAGCCAAGGGAGCCAGATCAGTTCTCTCCCTTGAAATTCTAGTCTTGGTTGGAATGACTCCCTTAGGCACCCACAGCTCTAGTTTCTTTCTAAGAAATGTAGCAAACACTCTCAGGGCTATTTGCATTAGGGGAAACAAACCTAAAAAGCATCCCTGTCTTTTAAATGTCAGAGGTCAACATGGGGATCTTTCTAGCCTTTAGGTAGCAGATACAGCTTCTTTGTGATCTGAGTTTCAAATGCACTGAGAGGAGGATGTCGTTGAAACTTAACATTAATTGAAAATGTTTCTCAGGCAAACCTGGATCAGATGATATTCTACAAGGAGGTGAGAGAAAAGAAAATGGCATAAATATAGGACCCTTTGGAAGCTGTTTTCAGTTGGGGATTTTGAGTAGGCACTTGAAATTACAGGAAATATAGGAATAGTAGGAGTTGGGAAAAGGAGAGGGCAGAATGTAACTACTTTTTTCTTCCTACCTAATGCTATGCTTGGATAAAGCACAGCTTATAGGAGGGTGCCTTTGAAACTTGCTGAATGAATGGATGGATAGATGTTAGATTCTGAACATTCCTATATGGTGGCTTCAAGTTGTGGTGATTTTTGGTGTGTTCTATCTGGGTGCCATAGAAGCTCAGCAAAGACCTTTTTTTATTAGATCCTAGAAGCTGGGCTTGTGCTCTGCACAGCCTGGATACCACCAGCTTCTGCACTTATATTTATCCAGAGGTGGATAGAGCCTCTTGCCTGCAACTGGAACACTGTTGCCAGTTTCAACAAAGAACCTACATTGCCTAAGGAAACCGTGTTTCCTCTTAGAACTTCAATCTTGGCTTCTTTGACAAGAGGGGGCTGTTCTTAGAAATGTCCTCCAGAGACTTTCCTATTAAAACAGTAGGTAAATTGCATTGCTCTAGAATTCCCCTGCCGAGGCCCTATGAAAAGAATGAGTTGGGACAGATACAGCAAGATATTAGGACACATTTTCCCCATTCTTTATCCTGCACAACACAGAAGTGAATTTGATTTCAACAACATGACCCAATTCTTAGCATGCTTTTCTACCCACTTTTGATTGTAACACTTGCAAATCCCTGTCTTTAATTCAGACTGCACAGTGCACAAGAAAATGAAAAGATAAACTGGTTAGTGAGAAGTAAATGGCATTTAATTAAAACTAAGCTTGCAAATACATAAAATACATGGGAAAACATTTTGCTTAAAAAAAAAAAGCTAAATAAATAAATGAGTTCCTGTCGTGGCTCAGTGGTTAAGGAATCCAACAAGGAACCGTGAGGTTGCGGGCTTGATCCCTGGCCTTGCTCTGTGGGTTAATGATCCAGCGTTGCCGTGAGCTGTGGTGTAGGTTGCAGACACCGCTTGGATCCCTCGTTGCTGTGGCTCTGGCGCGGGCCGGCAGCTATGGCTCCGATTCGACCCCTAGCCTGGGAACCTACATGTGCCACAGGGAGTGGCCCAAGAAATGGCAAAAAGACCAAAAAAAAAAAAAAAAAAAGCCCTGTGATTAAACTAAAGGGCAGCATAGAGCATCACTATCCTTTTGTAGTTTTGAGTGTATTTCATTTGTCCCTTTGAAGTAGATAGTTGTCATATTGTTAATAATTGCTCTACTAAATTTTGCACTCAGCATTGTCATCATCTTAACCTTTTTTTAGTCACCAGGCTTTCACCTTCTTTCTTTACTTTTCCTAAGCGTGTTTCTGAGTGGTGGTTTGCTCTCATAAGCTTTCAATTTTACATACCGCAATCTTCCGATTTCACTAAGTATCTTTATTTGCTTAGAGTGAAGAACAGGCTGCGTTGTAAAATAAGTCAGTTCTTTCTTTCACTTTACAGGAAAAGCTGTGGATGCTCAAAAAGAATGGAAAGCCATAAAAATTTGGCTAGTTTTTTATGAACTCAGCTCTTACAGTAAGTAGAGCTAACTCTGGGGAAAATAAGTTGGAAAAAGTGTTCTTAGACCTTTAATTGAAGCCACTCCAGTGTCCCCCTTCTCTGTATGTTTCCACTACCTTGACCCCCTGCCCCCGCCCCCCGCCTCCATCCGAATCAGGGCAGCTCTGAAGCTGAAAGGAGAGGAAGAGGGAGGCTCTGCCTTGTCTTCCCCCAGTGATGTTAAAAGATGGAGCAGAAGGATTTTGCCTGGAGAAACTCCTCCTTGCCTTTCTAAAACTGCATTAGAGAAACTTCTAAATTTCATCAGTGTTCCTAGGATCTTTGTAAGTAAAGAATTTTCTGTATTTATAAAAGTTAATCTTGTTGACATCTTTTGAGGTAGGACAATATGATGAGAAGTAAACATTCCCTATATCCCTACATATTGGGTTTGCTCTTTGAAACACTGGAGGGACTGTTTGCCAAAAAGTCTTGGCAGTTTTCAAAGATGGCTGGCCAAGACATAAGAGAATGAGGAGGAGCAGAGGTTTCTGTAGAACTGAGTCCTGCATTGTGTGTAAAACACAAGATTCAATGTCAAGAAATCTGTTGCCTAAAAACCCTGGGAAACACATCATCCTGCCTTATCTTTACCACACAAGTAGCCTGTTCTTCAAACAAAAGATTTTGGAAGATAAGAATATAAGAAAATCAACATGGTCCTTAAAAAAAAAAAAAAAAAAGCCTTTAATTTTCTTTTCATTTTGCTTTTACGTTTAAGAGTTAAGACAACATTTTAGCAGAGAAGTGTGGAAAAGGGTCAAGGGAAATCAATAGAGTTATTCTGTGACTTTTCCCAGGAGGGAGCTATGTTAATCGAGAATGGCTTGCTTGGCTATCTATCAAGTCCAAGGAGAGCAGGGGTTGATTTTGAAACAGATTTCCCAGCTAGACTGAAGGGTGTATATATGTATGTGTATATATGTGTGTGTGTGTGTGTGTGTGTGTGTGTGTATACACACACGTATGTATGTATGTGTATATGTATGTATATGGGTATACAATAAATACATACATATGTAATTTTATAAGAATGATGTTTGTGTTTACACAATTGTATACATTTTAGTATATCCTTAAAATGCAGGTGTATGTTTACATACACATTTAAAAAGTAGACAAGAATGCAGGAAACTGGAGTTCCCATCATGGTGCAGCAGAAAAGAATCTGCCTAAGAACTGTGAGGTTGTGGGTTCTATCCCCCGCCTCGCTCAGTGAGTTTAAGGATCCGGCATTGCTGGGGTGTAGGTCACAGACGTGGCTCGGATCTGGCGTTGCTGTGGCTCTGGCGTAGGTTGGCAGCAACAGCTCCGATTAGACCCCTAGCCTGGGAATCTCCATAAGACAAAATACAAAAGACAAAATAAAAATTAAAAAAGAAAAGAATTCAGGAAACTATAGTCAGTCTCTTGAGATAGACTATGCTAGAAGATAATATACGAAAGGGAACATATATATGTGTGACTGGGTCACTTTGCTGTACAGCAGAAATTGGCACAACATTGTAAACCAACTATACTGTAATAAATTTTTTGAAAAAGGAAAGTTTTATGAGAACACAGCTGCCAAAAAAAAAAAACCCACAAAAAAACAAAAAAAAGGTAGATAAGAGTGCTTTCTTTAGATAACTAGTAATGCCAGACAGAAATTCTTCTCATAATTTTTTCATATATTGATTTGGACCGCTTCATACTTTATAAGACTCTCTTATAAGTCTTTTACTCCTCAAGAAGGAAATTGATAAGCAAGAGACTAAAGTGAGAGACAAAGGAATTGGGAACCAGCTTTCCTGACCCCAGGCCAGTGGCAGTGTCTTTGACCACAAGAAATCTTCTGAAGAGTCTCTCTGTGTTGCTCATGGGGTCACTTTCTCTAGTGATCACATTATAGAGATTTTTAGCAGGTGTGACTTTAGCTGCACTTAGGAAAGTCATGTTGGCTGGGAGACGGCTTGTTCTGCTGGGCAAGCGCAGCGTGTTCTCATGGTTCCTGGAAGCTGTGGTGGTTTCCTTGCAGACAAATTCAAACAGCATAATTGGTGGGAGACCTGGGAGTCCTCACAGTGTGATCCTGAGTGAGTTACCCATCCTCCCTGAACTTTCAGTTTCCCTTCCTATGAAATGGGATGAATACTAATTTCTTGCCCCTTCCCAGCAACATGTCTTCTTATTGCCCAAGAATCATGTCAACATTTCTTTGTTCCACTCAGTGATTAGGAGATTTTGGAGACAAGTGAATGGGGATCCCCTTCCTGTGACCTAATCTAGGGCCGTGAATTCTACCACGCTGAGACGCTTAATGTTTTTCCTCTCTCATTTGGTATATTCAGACTCTAAATTGCGTTTAAAATCAGCTAAGACACTCTATGTATCTTCTGAATCCAAATTCCATGTACATCATAACTGTTTAGATAATTAATGGAATCTACACAGAGAGAGGGATCATACTATTTTAGCATTTCCCTGCAGGAAACTTAAGAGTTCATCTAGTCCAACCTTCTCATTTTATAGTGGAGGGAACTAATGATCTGAGAGGAGCAATGTCTTGTCCAGGGTCGCTGTGACAGAGCTAGGGCAGAGAACCCCTGCCTCTTTAACTTTCAATTCTGTATTCTTTCCATTGGTTCATGTGTCTTGGGACCACAGTAACCAGAAATAGAACCTCAAGTTCAAGAAATCAGACCAGACAAGGGTGTGTAAGTCTTAATTTTCCCCAGAGCCAGATTCCAACTCCATGTGCGCATTTTGGCCAGCGGGGCTGTAATATCCTCGTGAAGGATGGAAGCCTCATGGTTGCCAAAGCCTCCTCTTTGTCCCTTCTCATCCCCTAAGACCCAGCCCAGACTCTGCATCTGATTGAACTCCCACTTTTCTGTATTTATTTGGACATGGTTGCATTTGCACTTTATCGTATAGCTCTTACATTTTTATCTTCTTCTCAGCTTTCATCATTTTATAGTCAACATTGACTGAGGGTGTGCCTGGTAGAAGTCACGGTGCAGTGGGCTGAACACACACAGTCTCTTCGCACAATCACAGTACAACAGGTCTGAGTGAGAGCAGCTCACAGAGATGGGGGGCTCCTGAGAAAAAAGACCGAAGTCACCCAAAGGAGCCAAGAAAGACAGTAGATGGGACGATAATTCTCCTTTTCTGATCAGCACAGGAAAATTCATTCTCTGCAGTGGTATCTTTCAGAGTAATCTTTCTCTTGTTTTCAATAAAAGAGGTCAACTGACTATGTAGGATTGTTTTCCCCCACCTTCAGGTCCACCCCAGTCTTAGATACCTTACCTGATCTCTTTGAACAGAGCTGTTGCCTGATATTTCAATCAGTTTTTACTTCACCGTGAAAAAGAATCATCACAGCCCAGAGACACAGGCCCTCGTATGTTAGTGGAGGGGAAGAGACTGTCCTCCAAATGTCTCCACTCCTACTTTAGTTTTCTGATCTGTTTTCTCTATTTACTTTCCTTTTAAAAAGACATCGACGGCATTCCCATTGTGGCTCAGGCAGTTAAGAACCAGACATAGCATCCATGAGGATGCAGGTTTTATCCCTGGCCTCGCTCAGTGGGTTAAGAATCCAGCTTTGCCACAAGCTACAAGCTATGCAGCAGATGCAGCTTGGATCCAGGGTGGCTGTGGCCATGGTGTAGGCCACAGCTGCAGCTCCAGTTTGACCCCTGGCCCATGAACTTCCATATGCCACAGGTACAGCCATAAAAATAAGTAAGTAAGTAAAGAAATAAATGATAACAGACACCTAGATGTTTCCTAGAAACACCCAAAGCACTATTAGCCTTTTAAACAGAATCTTAACACCAGCCAGACTTGTTTAATTTTCAAATTTCTTTTTATCCTTCCTTACCTTAGAACGTTTATCTCTTTTCCATACATTTTAAGATGTAGATTTGAGTAAGTAAGCGCATGGCAGGAGAGGAAAATCATCCCTTAGAGGTTTGCTTGTCTGCATATCACCAGTTGCTAGGTCTGTGTTCCATAACATTGTGACCCTGGATTATATTAAGTTCCCAGAAAAGGACAGAAGGAACAATAATCTGTAAACCCCCTATCGCATAGCAGGCACAGTTCTAAGCACAGTAGAGTCAAAATCAGCACCTGTGCAGGTCAGTCCCTTGCAGAGCTAAGCCCATAGACCACCCACAGGGCCATATACTCAACAGTCCCGACTTGGGGCAGTCAAGCTATCACAGTGAATCATTAAAGACTTAAGAATGGCAAGAGGATTTACCCAGCCTCCTCTCGTTTGAGAGTACCAGTAGGTCTCACCTGGTTTGCTCCAGGCCAGTCTGCCTCGGAGCGCACCGCCCAACATTCCTGGAGGGTAAGGCATCAAACCCCAGAAGGGGAGCCCAGATCCCCCTGACCTGCTTCTCTATGGTCCTCATGCCCCTGTTATTTGCAGTGTGGAGAGACTCCTTGAGAAATGTCGAATGTGCTGAATATAAAATCTCCAAGGCTGCGGTTTCCACCTTTAAAACTTGCCTCCGCTTCTCCCCAGGGTGTTCCCTGTTCATCGCTCCCTGTTTTCATCTCAGCGGGAATTCTGATACTGCCACTGCACCTCAGTCCCCAAAACGTGTTTCAAAATGTTTCTGTATTCTTTAAGTTTGGTTAATTCTGCACACTCATCGCTTTTGAAACTCATGTATTTGACAAATGCTCACGTAAATGTAGTTGTATCTTTTTCAGGCTCTTCCTGACTGTACTGTCATTAGTTAATCATGGGAGAAAACCAAGGTGCACGATAATTATTCATGATACCTTGGATTTACACAAACTCACTCTGGGTGAACTTGAGGCAGATCATTTGTATTAGCTCATCTTTCCTACCAGAGCTGGGTTGAGAGACCTAGATTCTATTCTTGGTCCTCTAAGAACCTTCTTGGGGAAATGTACTTAGCCACGGAGGGTCGCAGTTCCCAGCTGTGAAACAGGAATAACAATATGAGGATACTTGCTTCCCCTTCTCCTTGTCCCAAACCTTTAGAACATAAAATAGCTTTAAAAGATCTGCAGCAACATCGGAAAGTGAAGAAGGAGGGTGTCTTATCTTTATGTCCATTAATGGAAAGGCAAGAGACAGTATAGGAATTTGACTGGAAACCCAGACGGGTCAGAATTATAACCCCATCTCTTCTTGATGATGGGTCATGGCCCTGGCTACCTCTCGCCTTTAATGGGAGAAAGAATTGTATAGTACAGTATGGCATACTGGAAAGTACTCAGAGATCCAGGGGTGGAGAACATGATGAAAGGGGCCCCATCTTCTAAAGAGCATGACTTTGGTCAGCAAAGATGCTTCTAGGCACTATGATGTCGTGAGATAAGAACACGCTTGGCTTCCAAAGCCTTCCCCTTCCCTCTCTCTCTCCTTTCTCTTAGGGCCTCCAGGCTTTGCAGCAGTTACTCTGAAAGACAAGCAAACTCAAGACCTAGTTCCTAGCCAATATCCTTGGTCACCTACACTCAGCCCAGCAATCTCAATCTCCCAAAGTCCCTGGGATGGAAATATGCCTCTTTGCTTGCTAGCCTAAACCTGATGACTGAATAGTAGGGAATCTAGACCAAAACAGAACTTTGCTTTTAGATGATACACATCAGCCAGGGATAACGATCTTTATAATGTGGGGTTCATTTCTCTTAGTGCACAGGTAATGGGGATCTCAGCTTTTAGAAGGACCTTGGTGTTTTCTCTCTCTCTCTCTTATTTTACCCACTATTAAACAGGAATGAAAGATTTTCTCTTTTACTTTCCTAGGTCGGAAAGGCTGCTGAAATGTACTTCCTACAGATTGGTTGAGTCAGGCTTCAAGGCACTGGATGGTAGATTACCTTTCAGAGAATTTCACAAACCATACGAGTCCATCAGCTAAACTACAGCCCTTCTAGGGAGTTAAGCTAGAAGCCAGAAAAAGTCTTCTGAAATTCACCTGATGAGGCATAAAGAAGGGAGCAGAATTATTTTACATATTCATATCCAAACATATTATTAAATATATGTACTGAAAGATTATCTTGCCATTGATTTCCCCTAAAAGGCCAAAGGAAAGCAAAAAAGAAAAAAAATTTTTTTCACGAAGCCAAAATCTAAGTAGTTGGCTTGACATTCCTCAGCCTGAGATACTTGGAGCTGGTGTGGGTTTGAGGTATAAAATCTGCAAGAATACTCCTTTTGAGACCACTTGAACTACAGATTGCCTGTACCAGACACTGCTCCCGAGTGGTTCAAAGTCTCATTGCTTTAGGAAAGGGGCATTGCTAACCAAACTTGTAACGCAGCTTCCTCTTCCTCGTCTTCCTAGGAAGAACAGCAAGGAGTATGTTTGTCACTTGATGAGGGACTCTTGCCAAGAAAAGTTAGTTCATGTCTAAGGCACATTTAGAGTTTATGGGCTGGAGGAGACAGACTTTTACCATCCGGCTTTCTCATGAGGGGTACACCAGCCCCGAAGGATGCATCTTTAGAAACTGTGTTCTGAGCTGATATAATTGGAATTACCCCAGCCTAGTGAAGACCATCCCATATTTGGAACCGAATTCAGTGGTGGTGTCTAAGCTCAGGATATGCATGTCAAAGGACAGATTGCATGCCATCCTATTCCCCTTGCCTCGGATGAGGACCAGCATAGAAGCTGGCCCACCTGGGACACCACTTCTCCCTACTTCACTAGTCTTTCCTGAGGCAAAAGAAGGAATTATCTTTTTATTAGAAGACGTTATGAAACCCTGGAGCCTTTAGGTCAAATGGTCGTGGACTACTTCTAGCTTCTCAACCTCCTTTTCTGAAATGAGGGCATCTGAGCTGGGTTGCTTATCTCAGATCTGGACTTTCCCATACCCTCTAGAGTGTAAGAGCCCTCTCTCCCTGCACATAGCTCAGAACAGTTCTTCATGGCCATGTCACCCTGGGTATGTAATCACTTGATGTTACCTCCTAATCCCCAGAGCAGTGAGATTTCAGAGTTCTTCTGGCTTCAAACAGAAACAAAACACCTTTGGAACTCTTAGAATGGATAAAACAAACCAATTGGCTATTTTTAAGAAACACAAAACATGAGTATAGGTGGGACCCTCACCGGTATAGTCATGGACAATGGGCTGCAATTGATCATTTATTAAATACTACTTTTATGTGGCATTTTACTAAGTATTATTTCAAGGGTTATTTTGACATGAATCCCACTCTCTCCAAAAGTTACTATCAAGATCCCACTTACATTAGTGTAAAAGTTAATTTCAAATCTCCTTGGCGAGCTCCTGCCATGTGCCAGGCGCTGTGCTGGGTACTGGGAATAGAAAAGTGACCACAACAAAGCCTTTGTCTTCATTCACCTTAGAGTTTGGAGGTGGAGACAGCATAGTATTTAATTAGGGCCAGTACCACAGCATCTTCTATCCTCTCAGTAAGGAAGTCACACCACTTATTACAAGGCCTGACATATCGTCAAGGACTCAGTAAATATTTATTGGATAAAATGAATTTAGGTGAAAAAAAGGAATAAATGCTGAGCGAAAGTGTAGGGTGCTATGCAAAATACAAAGAAGGAGAAACTTGACTAGTTGGCGAGGACTCACTACAGAAAGTATCATTTACACTGAGCCAAGCAATAAAAGAAAAGAATGATGAAAACACCAGGCTTATGGAGTCAGACCTACATTCAAATCCTAGCTGTGTCACTCATGAGCCTGGCAAGTCTAGCTACTCCAAACCTCATTCTTTGCATCCATAAAATACTGAGGGCCACAGTATTAGTGTTAGGGCCGCACCCGAGGCATATGGAGATTCCCAGGCTAGGGATCTAATTGGAGATGTAGCTGCCGGCCTACACCACAGCCACAGCAATGTGGGATCTGAGCTGTGTCTGTGACCTATACACCACAGCTCATGGCAACGTCGGATCCTTAACCCACTGAGCAAGGCCAGGCATCAAACCCTTGTCCCCATGGATACAAGTCAGGTTCGTTAACACTTGAGCCACAACAGGAACTCCTGGCTTCAGCTCTTTTTAGGTGCGTTTTCAGGAAGTGCCCTGCGATGACCAGGATCGCTGGCTGTGTAAACGTGGATAGAAAAGGGTGGTACTGGGGGAGACACCAGCGGCAGCTTTTGAATTTTCAATCCAGGACATGAGATAGGACTATATTTTGATATGGAAAAAAAAATGTCCAATGAGAGGGCCCCCCAAAAAGGACATGGTGGTGGCCAGAGGTGAGAGAAACTAGGACATAAAAAGATTTTAGGCACAAAACTTGAAGGCAGAGAGAACTAGAGGTGTTTAAAAAACAATGATGGGGGAGGGAAAGCCATTGATTGGGCCTTTGAAACCCCGCCAAGAACCAAGAGCTGGGGCAGTGGCAGAGGGGAAGGCCAGGTAGGGCAATTCAAGCGGAAATCTGGCTCCCTCCAGCTCAGCATGGAGCAGGCCTAGAGAATTTGCTGCAGTGGGAGGTGGGGCCAGTCTGGCACAGTCTGTGGGTTTGAAAGGAGCTGGGCGGGTTGGAGAATGCCAGTCAGCTTTTGTCGTTCTGAGCTCAGAGGGGGTGACAAATACTGGGCTTCAGGTCAGAAGCCTGGCTTGGGTGGCTTTTGGAGAAAATTTCCCTCTGCTCCCAAACTCTGAACATGCAGTCCTCACACCACAGGCCTCCGATCACAGCTTCAGCACCTGTCTCAGAGGCCATTCTCCAGGAAGGGTTTCAGCAGTGTTACCTATTGGCCGGCTCACGGGGCCCCTTCCCTTTCCTGTGCCCTAGAGACCATGAACTGGGATGAGTACAGCATCTTTGCATACCTTCCCTCACCACCCCCCATGCTTCACATCTCCCAGACTCCTGAGGTTAATCCCCAAGACAACCTTGCTTTGAAAGAAAAAATGTGGTGAGCCTACTTGAAGATTTGGAGCCCAGAAGTCTCTTGTCTGTCCTGCCTCAGCCAGACCCCAGACACCAGGCTCAAGGAGGTGGACGTTCACAGAGAAAGCAGCAGTAAGTTCTTGCTGTTGTTTGTTTTCAAGGCTCGGTTGCTCTTCAGAATTAGAGCCCCCGAAAGCATAGGTCTTTCTTTTTTTTTTTTTTTCCTTTTCTTTCCCCTCTCTTTTTTTTTTTTTTTTTCCTCAGCAAAAATTTATAATATATCTCCTTCCCCTCCTGGGGGTGAGTCATAAAAGCAATTGAATTAGCACTCCTTCGTCGCCTCTCATAGCCTGCGTTAAAGATATCTGAAGTTGATCTGTGTGCGCCTCTTCTCCACATGGTCATATTTGAACTGTGTCTGCATTTGTGAAAATAAATTGTACTGATGGTGGTTCTCCAGAATAAACACTAACTAACTGGCTGATTGATTGTAATTATGATGAATTTGTCCCAGGATTGGCAGGGACGTCTTCGTTGGGGAGTTTTGTGCCTATTTGCTGCTCATCAAAGGCAAGGATAGACAGACTTTGGAACAAGGGTGTGGTCTCGCTGATTCAGCTTCCTTCCCAGCCCATCGCGACTCCCGCCTTCTGCTCCTCCTCCTCTCACCCCACTCCTCTGATCCATCCTGAGGCGGCTGTCAGGGCAACAGCATCTACCTGTCTTTTTTCTCACTGCCTGTGTTAGACTCGGTCAGGTCAGAGACCACTCCCCGTAATCAAACTCATCACATTTGTGATCTCAGCATATTTTCCATCCAATCAAAACCTCCCTCAGCTTCCCCTACCCTGGGATTATTAGTCAACAAAGTAATAACAATAATAATACTGCATTTAGAAGCTCCTTAGCATATTTCATCTCTGAATGCCTTACAGATGTTAACTAGTTAATCTTCATGACACTCCATCCAGGAGCAGTAAATATTGTTAACCATGATAGAATATATATATATATATATATATATATATATATATATATATATATCTGCGCTAAGGACAGCAAAATAGTTGACTTATTTATCACGGCTCACTTGATATAGTAACTGGTATTTTTTAAACACCCATCATAGATACAATAATTAGAGATGTGCTTTTGTTAACAAAACCGCTACCCACTTCTAGCGTACCCCTGGGTACTAAATAATTACCCACTTTGTGTGGTTATCTAGCTCACTAATTACCCACAGAAATTGGGGTCAGGTGTTAACTGCTTGAAATAAGTATCCTCCAAAGACATCGCTGAGTTGTATAGAGAAAATGATGTGTTCATAGCAAAACTTTTATAAGTTACATATTTGTATGTCTTAGTAAGCAGAGTGCATACAGACGGGGACAGACTAGCTTCGCATGTGAAAAATCATGCTGAGCCATTCTTGCTGATATATAAAGGTTTAGGAGGGTCTCTGGAAATTTCCTTCTCTGTCTACCTTTCCTCCTTGAAGATGAGTGCAATCTGATTCCCATAATCTGGACCTCATGTAGGAGTATGCTAAGACAATTGATGATTCTCGTTAGGAATGATTCATTTTGGTGTTACAGGGAGGCACCCAGTGAGTCAAAGATTTTTTTGACAGCTCCACCCTTTATGATTATTCTAGCATGTTTCTTTTTCTCCATCAGTCTAGTGCAAACACCCTATTAGCCAAATTTGAAAAAGATTCTAACCTAGTCTCTGGCCCCTGCCAACCATCTCTTTCTCCTTCCCAATAATGACAGAAAAGAAAAAGAAAAAAAAAAGTATTACAGGAAACCCAACACTATGACTGTAGGTCTTTCTCTTTTTGCCTCAATTTGTTCTGCTTTCCTCTCTTCCCTCTCCCTTCTTCCTCTCTCTGCATCTCCTTCTCATTTGTGCTTTTTCTTCTCCTTTTCCTTGGCGTCCAGCCCTGCTTCTGCAGGTCTCACAGTCAGAGACAAAGCACAATATCTGAGTTGAGCACAAAGAAGCTACCTTTTAAAAACATCGACTTGGAAGAAACCTGTAACCTCAGCTCCCTCCCTCCTTCCCGCCCCCCTTGCTCTCTACAGAACTCGGCGTTATATCTAACACGGTACAGCCTGTTGTTTGCATGATTCTAGCCACAAAAACCGAGTGCAGCTGGCAATATATCCACTGTTTGTAGATAGGTAGAGACCCTCATTTTCAAGAGATACCTGCCTTACAGGATCCTTGTGTAGCTGAGCGTTTAAAATGTATGCCAGCAGAAATGATAGGAGATGCTCCCATAGTCAGTTTAGGATGTCTTTCATTTTTTCTCGTGCCACTTTTTGGTCATCTGAAGGATTCCTTATCATTTATTATGGGACTTTAGGCCAATCATTGAAATGTGTGTGGATCTGATGGGCATTTGAGGAGAAATGCTTCAGGAATAAGGAAGATGTCTGCAGTAGAAGCAAAGGGCTAGGATGAGCTACGGAGACTGCTAAGTTCATTTCAAAATCCAAGGGAACATACGTGGTAATCAGTACACATGGCAGAGTCCATGCTCCAAACCCAGCCATTGCAAGGGACCAGAGTTTTAGCATTGTAGCCATCACATGCCTTAATAGTGTCTGTGTATTTTAAATACAGATTTGAATCACTGCTCTTTTATCCTTCTGAATGTCGGTATCAAAGAAGTGTTTAGGCATTGTTGACTTTCTGTCCATAAAGAAAACCCACCAAGATTTCCCAGATACATCACCTACCCTCATATGCATACATGTTTTTTAGATGCCCGTGGGATACCAACAGAACAATTAGGCAGAGAACTGCACTGTGCTTGCTCCTCTTTGCTCCCCCCACACACCACCTTTTTTTTTTTTTTTTTTTTTCCCTTTTAGAAAATGTGATACCTGATCTCTGGGTCTAGCAGGCTAAGGATTTTTTTGTATTTTTATAAGACAATGTCTGGCCTTCCCCCTAACCTGCTGGTATATTTTTGGTCTCATTAGTAGTCAGGGAGAAGCCTTAGTGAAGCCTTAGTGCATCCGGTGCTGGGAGTCAGGGATAAGACACACGACAACAGAGAGAGGGAGCGGGCGAGAGGATATTAGAAGAGAGGCTTGTCTCCAAGATATGGAAGGAAGTGAGAAATGACAGGACCGCAAGCTTTGTATGGAGGAGCCGGTAGGGCGGGGGCGCCGAGAGGAGCGCGAAGTGGGTTCTCAGAAGCCGTGGAAGAGCTAAAGGTGATTAGAGGGGATATTGATTCCTTATTCTGCCAGAGATTTAAGCAGGCATGCGAGGAATCTGCACCATGGTTGGCAAAAGGAGACCCACTGCCTCCTGTAACCAGACACTCGGGCTTTCCAGGAGCCTAGGGAGAGAGCGGAGAAGAAAGGGGGCAGTGTGGTCTAGGAAAATTCAACTTGTCGCTGATTTGTGCCTGATGCTTGCTGTCCGTCAGCAGCCTCCCTTACAATCTTTTTTTCCTCTCGCTCCCTTTTTTTTTCTTGCCTTCTCCTTCTTCACTGAAGCCTAGGGGAGCCAGTAAAGATTAAATGTGCTTTCTCAAAGGCAGCCACTTCATGCTGCTATGTCGAAAGGGCCATTATTATTATTTTTTTTTAATAGTAAAAGAAAAAGGGAGAGAGGTTGAGAGAGAGAGAGAAACTAGGTAGGATGATGACGGACTAGCTTTTCTGAGAGCGAAAGGAAGAGAGGGAAGGGAGAGAAAAAGGAGAGACCTTAAGCTGAACGGAGGATTGTGCCTGAGAAGAACCTTAGAGGTGAGAAAAAAAAGTTGTCTTGAAGATGGGGGATGGGGGTGGGGATGCTGAATAACCCTGTACAGAGGGAAAAGAGACATAATTTAGCTGTCTTGCTGGTATGATTCTATTTTGGAAGGGGGAGAGGGTTGGGGGGGGGGGGGTCCTGGAGCTTTAACGGTTTTTAGTTGCATGCGGAAATATACACAAAATATTTAACATTTTTCCTAAGTGCCTGAGGCCCCCTCCAGTGCCTTCCTCGCAGGGGCTGCTTTGTCATTCTCTTTGACTAGCCAGCCATCTACCTTGCTCGGGCTGGAATAAAAGAAGAAAAAAGGAAAGAAAGAAAGAAAAGGGAAAAAAGGAAGAAAACAATTTTTAAAGATTCATCTTTCCATCCATTTCCCCTCCCTTTCGTTTCATTTTTGGAGGCGGCGCAGGGGCCGTCTTTGCACAGGAAAAGCTCAGCTTCCAGGCAGACAGGGGAAGCGATGATCATTCAGGTACAGAACTGGTAGCTGTCTGCGAAGATGGAGGGGAGTTATGCTTTGGATTCCTCCGAAATATTGGCACAAGGCTTCAAAGGATCCGCAGCGGGAGTGGGGCGGGGGAGATGCGCCTCCCTGGCTCGCACCCACCCCTTCCCACTCGCCTCGACCAAGTGACAGCCTGGTGCTGGCTCGGGGTGATTTGGCCTTGGCTTCAGCCAAGCAGCTGATGCAGAGGAGGCCCGCGCGCAGGACTGGCAAAGTGCACACTAAAGAAGGAAGAAAATTCGAAAAGCAGCCCTGGGGAGGGTTCTCGTTCTTATAAAAACCTTTTTTTTTAATTTTTTTTATTTTTAACTAAATAGTCTCAAAATTTGATCAGTCCCAGTCTTGCCCTCCACTCCCACCGACCTGCCGTTTATTTTTTCTTTCTCGTCAAAGCATAAACTACAGAGTTACAGTCTCTAGATTTGGTGTACCGCTTCCTGCCCCCGCCTCCCCCTCCCCGCCCAGTTCTCAGTCCTCTATTGAAACACCTCGCCCAGGCGAGCGCACTGCGAGCTCACATTTCCCCCCCTTGCTCGGAAGGTGCTACAGGAGGCAGCAGCCCGGCTCCACTTCCAATGGGTGAGTTTAAAATGCTCTTCCTATTTATACTTTCCTAGCCTCCACATCCTGCTTCTTGGTCTTCTCCTCCTAAAAACCTGATTTGTATGGTTTCGCATGCGGCATGCTTGCCCAGGGGGGAAAGAGATGCCTCGGATTTTCTTTCCCGTCATCGGTGCTAGTTGTAAATTAAAGCTTTGAGGACACTTTTAATCCCTACTGTAGACCATGGTTTTAAAAACATGGGCATTTCTGGGTCTATTCATACTATTTTCCATTTTAGTAAACTCTTTTGCCCAAAGCTTCAAAGAGTTTTCTCAGATAGAATGGCGATTGTATGTTCAGGTATGTATATGCGCCCACAGACACTGCGTTTGTGTGTATGTATCTACTGTATTTCAGTGGAATCCTGATTTTGTGAGCTCAGGCAGCGAGGAGAGTGAGGGAGTACCCTGCCACCTGTTTGTTGTCTTTTAGCCGTGACCCTCGGACAGAAATCGCCTGTCATTCTTGTTTTGCTTTGTTTTGTCTCAAGAAAGAACAATTTAGTGCGCTCCTCTCAGTCCCTGAGACCCTAACTTGTGATGTTTACCGTTTAAATCCACGGGTTAGGCTCTTGGGAGCTGCGAGCCGTGCCCCTGCATCCTGGAAATTTGGTGGAACTTTTTTCCTTGAACGCAAAAACAAAAGAAAAGAAAGTTTGTCTGAAGTGCTTGAGTGCACCTCTGAGGTTTTCATTGTTAGGTGGGATCAGGTGACCAGAAAGTGGCAGCCCCTGGATTTCTGTGAAAGTAGGTATCTGTTCTGTTAAAACAGCGTGTTGCTGCTGTGTGTTTGCATGTACATTACTGATGCCTGAGGCTTGTGGAGCTCGTCTTCCCTGGTCTATTCCTTGAGAGCAACACGCAGTACTATCCGAGCGTAACAAGAACAGCTCAGTACCTGGTGCTTGACCTCAGAACATATCAGCTGAAGTCCCAGCATGCCTCATGCCTGCAACTTTTAAACTCAACAGTTAATCTTCAGATTGTGCCTCGTGAAAATGGGCATGTGGACCCAGTCTCTCTTCAGTGCCCACACATGTGTCATGTATGGCTAGACAGTGAAGACACAGACACAAATAGGGGCAAACCAAGAGTTTGAGCTAAAATATTGATAGGCTAAAAATTCTTCCCTTGCTAGACGTACAAGAAGGATGGAATTTATGGCGTTAACAAAGATTAAATTTGTATTACTCTGTGAGATTTTAAAAAATAAAAGGAGAGCTGTAGCCTCCTTGCTTGGCATTGATTTTAAAATATTATGCACAATGAGTTTAAAAGTAATAGGGACTGGGAATGTATTTTTAAACATATAAAAGGAAAGAAGAGGAGATATATTTTTAAACATATAAAAGAAAACAGCACATGAATACAAGTATTGTACCCTTTAGAAGTTATCGGTGGCTAATAGTCTTCATTTAAAAATTGGAAAAAAGAAATTGATCAGGATTTAAATTCAATCCAACAAAGCTATTTATAAAGCAAATCATACATTTGAAGTAATCTTCTCTTAAGGTAATTGTTAGCATTACCTAGTTTGTAGTTTTCTCAAAATGTAACTTTTTATAACAGAATGATCTCCGTGATTTAGATCTATTTCATAGTTAGAGGAGAGAAGGAGTCACTTACCTTTACTTTATTGTGAAAAGTCCCAATATTCAATTTCATTTAAACCATTTTAGTATTCTTGGAGCGACGTTTGTCTTCCGTTTTGGAAAATAACTAAATCGACCCTGACTTCAAATGCCGTCTCCTTTTAAAGAGTTTATGTTGGTTATAGCCTCGTTTTATACATGGAGTCGAAGGTTAAGGAAGCTATTCTTTTCCTACCTTTTTTAAAGTGTTTAATTGCAGTTTTTAAGTCATTGACTCCAAATCGTAGTCAAGAAACCATTTTGTGTCAGAAAACTGACTTGAGAACATGAATTGTACAACAATTGCATTGTGCCTTTTGTTGAAACTGCTGTGTAGTTGTGATATTTAAATGTTAGTTTCCAGCCTTTGATAGTCTAAATATGCTTCCAAGAAAAGAGCCCTTTGATTTTCAAGTTATCTTTGGGTTTCTATACAATGGATTAATGATTTTCCCCCATCTTTGCTGATGCGTATGTGTAGGCATTTGGAAATTATGGAAAGGCATCTGTCTAACTCATGGATATATATTACCACTTGATTCATATCAAGTATTTGCCAAACTGCTTTTTGCAGTCAAAACATTATCTGCAATTTGCTCTATGAAAATGTATGCCGGGATCAATAAAAGCAGGCTAGATGTAATTCTTCTGTGATCTTAAATGAGAGCAGCGTAGTAATTTAATACAACTGATGCAGTTTATATTCCAAGGTACTTTTTTGGTTCTGTACATGTTTTCAAGTGGACTGCCCATGTCCTGAGGTTGCTATCATACGATTGATCACACAGGCATTTAGGAGCATGTAACGACACATGAGATTTTATATTTCCACAGGGAACTGCTTCAGTGTAAGGGCAGGTTTCTCAACACCCTTCTTCCTCACCGAGCCCATCAGTGAAGTTCAGTGAAATGAATAACATAATTGGTGGTTGGTTCAATCACTACCAGTCTAGACTAGCCCAGACGCATCAATTAGAGGGGGCTGTCTTTTAAAGGGAGAGTGCCACCGAAACAAGCAGGGCATTATTGATACTGATCTTTAAAAGTGCAAATCCAGCTTGGCAGATTAAAAAAAAAAAAAAATAAGGCGGGGAAAAGAGGGGGGCGCATTGCGGGAAGAAAAGAGAAAGAAGTGAACTGGAGCTTTCGGACACAGAAGGACAGGAAGCTTGAGAGAAAAGGAGAGGATAATGAGTGAAATGCAATGCAGCACCTCTTTGCAACACACAGTTACAATTCAGGACACAGGACGCCCTGGTTCACCTTATTTGTAACTAGATTCTCCCCCACCACACACACCTTTTTTTTTTTTTCCTTTAAATTCCTTTTTTGCCTCTGTTTCCAAAGAAGTGCCAGCTCAAAACCAACGCAGTTAGAAACTGAACAGCTCTAGGAAGCTCTGGTGAGAATAAAGCCAAGCCAGACCAAGCGGCCAAAACTCCTTTTGCAACATTTTTCCCCCAAAGAAAAACACGGATGATGTTTATTTTTTGAGTCTCTAATTCTACCTTAAAAAAAAAAAAATCAACTGTACAAATGAACAGTACTCATTTTAAATCCAGCACCTGGGAAGTAATTTTATGGGCAAGACACCTTTAGGTAATAAACAGCTCATAGTTTTGTGTTGAATACAGTAAAATTATGAAGAGTGTAACAAAAGGCTTTGGTAATTTGGTGGGTTTTTTTTTTTTTATCTTTTGATGATAAAAGACAGATGATTTAGAAAGCTTAGGAACACATCAAGCCCCAGGGAAAGAAAATGTTTGATTGGTATTAATTAAAACACTGCTAATATATTCTAATAAAATCAAATTTAACATTCTAAACTAATCCGCTTGGTATGTCAAAGGAAAAGAAAAGTATTATCTTATTTGCATCTCTGCAATCCAAATGCATTTGCTCATTCAGCAGAATTAATTTTTATCACCAGCCTGTTTAATCTCCTCACAGATTCAGCCAAACTTATTCTTTCGAACTAAAAAGGATCAGGGTAGGGAATCTAGAAAGGTACGGGGAAGACCAGCGCCTGTATTTAGTACCGGCTTTATATTTTATGATGTTTTTTTCCTCTTCGTTTGATGTAATGGGGTGTGGAGGAAAACCGTGAGTCTGCAGCGAGAATGATAAATGGATAATTTTTCCTCTTTTTCTCCTACCTACTGGGTTATTTAGGAATTCCAGTGGCCAAATTATGTGAGTGGCATTTATTTACATGAGTGATGTGGGACTGTTGATTATATCTCATTTATTTCTGATTTCAGAATCTATTTTATTACAAATCCGTAATGAAAAAAAAAAGGGGGGGCTCTTAAACCAGAGACCAACTGCCTTTTCTCAATTATCTTCAACTGTAGTCCACTGAAGAGAAAGTGGGGAGGTGAATGCAAAATTTTATTCACTGAGAACTGAGTTCTTTGTTTCCTTTTAAAGTCAAAATTGCTACAGAAAAATTCATACTTTCATGTGGCGAGTTTTTACGCTCTTTATTGTTCAACTCTCACAATGGATAAAATTGTCCCCAAATGACATCATAGCCAAAATGTTTCTCCTCTCATTAGTCTCCCATGACTATGATATCATATGTAAATATGGGCCTCACAAAAAAAAAATGAATGGGCCGTAAATACTGAGGACCACATTTGTATATTTCAAAAGCGAGGCATTCGGCACTTTCTCCAGGAGATGTAGCACTACTGACTCAACTACTGAGGAGCTTGCTCCATTGCCTTTTCCAGTTCTTTGACGTAAAAGAGCAGTCGCAGTTCGGTTTCACATGTATTGTTCTATAATCCAGGCAATAAATGCTAATTAGTAATGCTCAAGGATCCGACCATTCAGAGTAATTATCATAATTTACTTCTTCCTTGTTAAAGACATTGCTTGCTGATTAAAAAAAAAAATTAAATCGTCGTTTTACCATCGCACTGCAGTGGAAATACACTGGAGAGATGTGCAAGGTATAGGAATATCGCTCTGGCTGTGCTCGAAGTCACCGGCCTGTGCCTCTTAGCTTATTCCAAATGGAATTGCAACTGGATTTCTCAAATGAAATTCATGTAAATGCATAGAGTTTTGCATGTGCACCAGGAATGTATGATTTTATTTTACAAACCCCAGGGCTCCTTCTTCCCCCCCACCCCCTTTCTAAAACCACTTACTGAGCAGAACAAAGGAAACTGCTAACTATAGAGGCATCATTAAGTGTGAACAGCAACAGTGTGATAAAGTATGTGATATGACAACATATTTCATTGCACAAAAGTGCAGATAATTAAATAATTCAATACTAACCCTGACTAATTAGCAGAAAGATCTTTAAGGAGGAATCGAGAAAATGGATTCAATCAACTTGAATAATAAGCACCAGTCTCCAAGATCACAAATACATATTTGGTTATTTGGTGATTGATTGATTGATGATTGATACAGAGAGATGAGGACAAAAGGCTGTTCCTCACAGTGGATCTTGGATCTGGTGTCCTCTTTAGGACAAATTAATCATATGTTTTAAAAGAGCAGCATTAAATGTAGGGCTCTCTTTTCCATCAAGGGTATAATCCATTGCACATTTCTCTCTTTTCAGTTAATCAAAAAAAAAAAAAAATCAACCCCTTAGTTTTTCCTATCATTGCCTCAATACTTATGTTGCCTCCCCCACATTTTCTAAGGAGGCTCTCCTTTAAGTTTGTTTCTCAATGCTCGAAGCAAATAAGGATCCTATGCCCAGAAGAAGCAGAATGAATAACCATGCTGAATATTATATTTGGTGGAACCTTCCCCTTTTGCTTTATATATCAAAGGTAATACCCCCCGTTCATTGTTCATGGGTCCTTTAAGGAAGAGCTTCAGCTTTTACATGAGGGTTGTAAGCACATTAGAGGAATAATTCCCTTTGGATACTACACAGAAGGAGCCACCTGCAAAATGTTGATGCTGTTATTGAAATCTCAAGTGGAATCAGCTTTCAAAAAATTAGATATTAGATACATCCGATATAATTTGCAATGTGTAATTATACTAATGTGCATATAGTTGCGTGTTGCTTTACATGTTGCCTACTTGAGATTTTTTTTTCCCCCACTTGGGCATTTCTCATCATTGGAAATGGCTCCACAGTAGAATGTTTTTAAAGTCAGCTTTTATTTTTTTGAATTCCTTGTTACTTAACATAAGAAGACAAGAATTCTGTGTGCTCATGCAAGAATGACTATGTCTGACCTAGATGTTAGAAATTAACCATCGCTTAAAGGGTTATTAGCGTTGTGGATACCTGCATTATTCGTAAACTATTTGCTGCTCTTTACTTTTTTAGTCTTCATCTTGACTTTGGGCAACTTGAAGTAATGGAGAATATTAGAACAGTAAATCTTATTCATAAGAAATCCATTTCCTTTGTTAGAATAATGAGAGAAAATGCCTGGGAAATGGCCTTAGGCAGAGGTAATAATTTTAATTTAGTCTAAGTAATCAAAATCGTAACAATAACAAACAACTTTTCTATTTTTCCTCCATTTTGCACGGCACACGTGATGAATAGCTGAAACTCTGCCTCAGGTCCTCAGTGCACTAACATCACCTTCCCTTTTGGTGTCTCCTGGGCTGGAGACCCCCATCCCCAAGGAGCTGACCCTGAAGATCTAGCTATGGAGGAAAAACCCAGGCAGAGCAACAACGAGTTGATTGGTCAGCGTGGCACTTGGCACTTGCTCTGTGCTCAGTAGGTGGAGATGGTCTTGATGCAAATTTGGAGAATCATTACCATCAGATCACAGAGGGACCCTGAGCACAGCGATGCAAGGCGCCCGATTTACACTTATACATGCAGGAGACAGAAAGGATTCTGAGGGAGGCTCTTGTGGAGATGATGCAAGATAGTATTTATTCCGATTAAGTAGGCAGAGGCCCCAAAGAATGCTGATTTGTTAAACTTTTGACTCATACTAGACACCTAGAAGTTGGTGGTTAGCGTATTTGTACTGTTTGTTCCTCAACATTGATTTTGATCATGGGGTCCACATTATAAAAGAGGTGTTTTTGCAGGAGCTCTATCTTGGCAATGCTAAAGCAGTACGTTGACTGACTTTTCATCTGCTCATGCGGACAAGGACTTTGTGTTATTAGCTCCCCAAAGGAGTCCCACAAAAATTGTGTCAAATATCTTTCCTTGCAACAGTAGCACTTTAGTTGACACAGAAGTGAGCCTCATACACATGTATCAAAGCTTAGCACCCCACCTTCCCATTCTATGATCACGAAATAATAAATTCTGAAATCTTTAAGAGGTTTATTTATCCGTCTAGGAGCAGTTATGGCATGCTTGATCAGAATGGAAAAACACCTATTAACAATATTTAACATTAGGTTATTTTACAGGTTTTAAGAAAGACAGATAGATGGATAGATAGATATACTGCCATCTAGAAAGAGAACCAACACGTATCCAAAGTGTTTAGTGCAGTAAGAGGCTTGTGTGGTAGTGTATCCCCTTTGATGCACCTAACTCATTATGCATCTTCATTGTGCTAACATAATGAAGAGGCTGACAATAAAGGCTTTCATTAATTTAAAATCCACCTGCAAAGTATATCTCATTCATAACAACTTTTGTAGAATAAAAGAAACATTAATAAAGCTCTTCCCAAATATCCTTATGTGTAAAATGAGTGGGGTGGGATGACTTGGTCTCTCAATTCTTTTACAGCGAAGAATTTTGGAAGCTTCTCTAGAGCACAGAGGTAGACGAACAACTTCAGGACCCTTGAATCTGGAGTCTGTCTGTACCAACAGCTGCCCTGTAAAGTTATATTTGATTCCACCCGCAGGTGCTGTGTTTACTAACATATTTTCCTTGATGCTAAAACAGTAAAGACTGAAGTTCATTTTCAGGAAGGGCAGGGACAGAAAAGAGGAACAGCCGAAGAACTAAAAAAGATACCCAGTGGGAGAAGGAAATTCTTGGTCTGAGATCTAAGCCCATTTCCTTCAACATTAACATAGAAGAATCCCAGACAAGCACCTGCCTTTCTATTTTAAGACTATCATCTTTAGTCCTTCTGCCTTTAGTAATTGCTTGCAATAGCCTTTTGGGTTTTTTTTTTTCTGTTGGGTTTGATTTTCTTTGAGTTTCATATTCCCCTTTCCACTTGATGCATTTGGATCATGTTAACATCCCCTTCAAAAGCCTGCAACCTTACGTTAACATACCCCACTTCCCAAATTAAATCTTATCATGTGCAAAACCTCTTGAACATTACCCCGCCCATTTTCTCAAAGCACTTGGAATATATAATTCTTCTTGAATTAAGCAAGCCTGCTCTTCCGGGCTTTCAGATCTTTGAAGATGCTCACAGCCAAGCTTTTCTCTCTGCACACTTGCCCCTCCACCTCTTCAACATGTCAGAAACCTTTCTTTTCCTTCCCTTGCTCCCTCCTCCTCCATTCTTTCTCTGTCTCTCCTCTTCTTCCCCTCCCTCCCTCATTTCTCCCTTTCTCCCTCCCTCTCTTCTTCCTTCTCTCCCTTTTGTTTCTCCTTTCATTCTGTCAGTGGGCACCCTTTGTCATGCTGTGAGCCAGGCACTGGAAATACAGACACAAACAAGGAACTGACATCGATTTCTAGCCATTCTCTTGACTTCATTCACTCCTGCATTGCCAAGCCCTTCTGTAGCCACACTTCCTTTATTTTGCCTTTAGTCTTTAGATTTATTTGACTGTGTCCTTAATGTCCTCTGTTCTTCTGTTGTTTTCCTACGTGTCCTACTTCAGTAAGTTGCCTGTTGGGTAAACCTGAAGCTTTTCTGACGGAGCATCTTCTCCAGAGCCATGAGCGGGGTGCCCTCACACCCATTCAAGCAGTGTTCTTGCTTGACTGAGTCTTGACCATGGTGAACAATGAGGACAAGCTCCGTTTTTCTCGTGATGCAGCATTTCACGTCTCGTTAGAAACAGCCTGGGCCCCAGAGTATCGTTACACTTCTTTATTTGTGTGCAAGAGTCGATGTGATAACTTTCTGTGACATGTTCTGTTATTTTTTTAGTTGTGTTGATGTTCCTTTCAGCCAATCCTATAGTCCCCCCATCTCAGGAATGTCTCCCCAGTGACAGGACACAGACTGCAGAGACCGCTGTACTGGTGGACGCTCAAGCCAACTGTGAAGTTGAAACAAAGGAATCAGGACTCGGTCACCTGAAGACACCTCTTCTGCTAAGCGACACACCCACATGATGCAGTTCAGCCAGTAGACTCTCAGAACAAGAGGCAATCTTTGCAAGAAACAGGAACACTTGAGAATGACTTCTAGATTTCTGACTTCCCTTCCTCATGTGTATTCCTCTGTTTGTATTTCAATTCTGTGTGACATTCATCTTTAAAAAAAAAGTGTTTTCTGATATGACTATGCTTATCAACACACCCAATTTTTAAAATAGAAAATTTCACACACGCTAATGTTTTAAGGAACAAAATTCATGCTATGAATTTTAGCCACATACAAGGTTTGACCTTAAGAGTGACTTAAACAATAGGATATAAAGTTATTTTGAAACAGCGGAGTCGTCGGAGGTAACTCAAAGGATAGAATAACGGTGGTAACTCAGAATGCAGTGTGGAAAGGCACTACCCTGTGACACCACCAATCAACCATTCTTTCTGTCAGGCAAGCTAGGTTCTGCCTCTGCAGAGTTTAAGTTTAGTTAGGCAGAGGTACGTACACTTTTGACAAGATAAGTAACAAATCAAGTCAATAGACAATAACAGTAAAACCAAAGCAAGACAAAAGATGTATGAACAAGGAGCTCAGAGGTGGTCACGTTAAACTGGGCAAACTGGTCTGTTTAGGGAAGAAAGTTCGCAAAGGAGGAGGAAATGAATCTTAAAAGATGTTAAAGATTTCGATAAATGGAAAAAAAGGAGAAAATCGAGTCCTTTAGATGGATGTGGTGTTGTGAGCGAAGTCCGGGAAGACTACATGTAATTTTAGGGAATTATGATCACACATGTCTAGTTGCCTTCACCCCAGACTTTCAGTGCCAGTGTGTATGTATGTACATACGTGGTAAAGACTTCATGGACACATTGTCCCTCTCCCGCTTCAGGTGTCGCCTAGAATCATAATTGTATTTCCTCCATTAAAGCATGTGAGAGTGGCGACAACAGGAGGATTTGTGATTTTTCTCTTGGCCTGATAACAATGGATGTTTATTGAGTTCTCACTGCATTTTGAGTATTTTATACATTAACTCTCTGAAGCCTCACAACAATCCTGCAAAATTTATCCCCATTTTACACTAAGAAAACTGAGGTTTAATGAGGTTAAGTAACTTGCCAAACCACCACATCCAGGTGTCACAATCAGATTTGCCATCGCAAAGCTCATGATCTACAGCACTAAGTCAAAATACTGCGACCAACATCACGATATGACCACTTCTCTAGCCCTTGAGATTTTTCTGTGGTAAACGGTAACAATTATCTTCTCAAATTTTTCAGTTTTCTGGTTAAATTACACGAAAGTGATGGAACGTATTTTTATCATGACAGAAATTGGGGGGGGGGGAATGGGGTTTATCAGCATTTTAGGCTGCTTTGGTGGGTGTCCAGCCTTTGATGGGACTATTCATTTTGGTGAGCATGAACTCTCCACTTCTTGAGAATGAAAATAGAAAGTGAGGGGAGCCTAAAGGTCATCTATACAATGTCCTTTTCTACAGGTGTTGTCAATCCATGAAGTTAGAGTGACTTACGAAAGATCCCACATTTGCGTGTAGCAAAGCAAGGTCCAGAAACCATGCCCTCAGCGGCTCTTAAATAAACAACTGCATCCTGCCTAAAAGAAGTGTGAGCTTGAATTTGATCAATGACAACATTCCATCTGAGTGATCAGGGGCGGCATGGAACCTAGTAGACTGCTCAGTTTTGCACCTCTCTGGCTTCTCACCTCAGCGTGAAAAATAGCTATAGCTCTGGGCTGACATCTTTAGATGCAGGAATTGTCAGTGGTCCATCCACACAGAACATATAATGGCCCAAGTTATGTGTACAGTGTCTTCAGTGATTTGGAATTCTCAGTTCACCTAAACAGATCTTCTCATGAGCATTTCCTGAACCAATTTTATGCACAGTATATATTTGTTAGAGCTTCCACATCAAGATTTAAACACGACTGTTTCGCTAGTCCTTATGTTTTTGACGATATCAGTGGTTCTTTGCTATTTTAACCTTCACTTATCCAGGTGACTAACTCAAGAATACTTCAGCAATAAAAAGCTGGAATTGAGGAAACCTTATTCTTTACCAGCCCCTTCGCCTTCAGTTGGCATTCAGTCATGCCAAATAGAGGGGTCAGCTGGAGAACTCAGAAATTTGAAATGCAATTTTGTCTCAAGTCCGTTAAGCTGTGTTTACTTAAGGGCAAGCTTCTAGATGTTTGAAAGTACCTGAATATTTGACTGTTGTAAATTTCCAGTTAGATATCTGGCATTGTTGCACTTGGACCTGCTGGTGGCTCAGGTCATCCTATTTTCAAAGTGATCATTGGCCATGTGTCACACAATTCTCATTAAGTGAGTTCATAGAGTTTTTTAAGTCGAGCCAAGCACAAAATGTGACTTTGTTGACATTTTATGAGACTTTGTCATATGTCCCCTGAACCCCCCAATAAAAGCACTGTTGCATCAACTGTGAACTTGTGTTGATTTCTTGGAAGAGTATGCTCTCATAATTTGTATGTCTTCACTAGTGTGTATCCAAGCTAGTGTCAGGATCATTAAGGAGCAAATCTAATATGATGGGAAAATCTAAATTTAGAGGCAATTCCTAAATTGAAGTGGCCTTTCGATAAGTGGCACAATCATCTACCCAAGTTGGAAAGCAAGGCGTGATCCCTTTTCTCTTTCCGCCTATCATGGCCGATAAGGTATATCTTTATTCTTCCTTCTATTTTTATTTCTTCTTTTTTTAAATTTATTTTTTGTCTTTTTAGGGCCACACCTATGGCACATGGAAATTCCCAGGCTAGGGGTCGAATCAGAGCTGCAGCCACTGGCCTGCACCATAGCCACAGCAACATCAGATCCGAGCTGCATCTGCGACCCACTGACCGAAGCCAGGAATCGAACCTGCATCCTCATGGATACTAGTCAGATTCATTTCCACTGAGCCACGATGGGAACTCTGTTCTTTCTGTTTTTATTATTTTTATTTTTTTTTGCCACACGCAGAGCATGTGGAAGTTCCCAGGCCAGGGATTGAACCCATGCCACAACAGCGACCCGCAGCCACTGCAGTGACAACGCTGGACTTGTCCCTTGCCAAGCCACCAGGGAACTCCTCCTCTTTTCTGTTTTGAAATGTGTCTCCTTCTTTCCATCCTCTCTGCAGCTCTCTTAGGACAGCTCTCATTTCTCACCTGGCCTCCAGCTTTTCCCTTCTGTGGTGCTGCCCAGTAGCACCCAGGGAAATCTCTCTAGACCACATATATGATTATATCCTACCACACTTTCAAACTTTTCACTGGCTTCTCATTGCCGTTTAAATATTATTACACCAAGAGCCCTTCCTACCCTGGTTCCTGACCACAGCATTCCTCTCTGGACTCATCAAGTGCCACTGCTTTGGTAGGTTCTTGCCTTTCCCTAATGTCTTCTTTGTCTTCCAGGCTTTCTCATGCACCACACCTTCCAGACTCCATCTCTTGTCTTAGGTCTCATCCTAGAAGTCATTTCCTCTTGGAAGCCTTCACCCTGACCAGCCACTACCCCTAAGACCTGCGTCCTCACCTAGATACTTTCATAGCATTCTTACTAACCTCATACTAGCGCATATCACCCAGATTATGAGAATTTATATACCAGTCTCCTTCATTTGAATATGAGATTCTAAAGCTAACTTGTTCCATAGGGTGATCGTTCATGATATGTGGCTACTTCAGTTTAATTAAGTAAAATTAAAAATTCAGTTTTTCAGATGTACTGGCTATGTCTCAAGTGCTCAATAGCCATATTGTCTAGTGGCCACCACATTGAACAGGACAGATATAGAACAATCCCATTGTTGATAAGGTTCTATTGGACGGTATTGTTCTAAAGATAAGTGCTGTGTTTCCTTATCATGCCATCCCCTAGACTTGCAGCTTTCTTTCCTCAGTTTGTCCTCTGAACCATGGAGTGAGCAAAGAAAAAAAATCATTTCAGTGACTATTTTTTCAATTCTCTCAATGATGATACATAACCAAAAGCATACTGTATGTGTAGGAAGGAAGTTCATTCATTACGTGTAAATATGTATGGTTTGATTCTAACCTGAAACCCTCTTTGAGAGAGTGTAGTAGCTTATCACGGTGCTCGGCACAATTTAAGTACTTTACAGGTATCTGCTGAATGAATGATGCATCTGGATTGTGTTTTACTTAGTTTCACCTGGATGTGTTGGAGTCATGTAGGAGACATGCCTTTAGATCCACAAGAGCCTCTTCCCTAGAGATACGGAGATGCTTGCCTTAGAGTCATCCCAAGGTTAGTTGAATTGTGTCAGTGCAATAGGAGTGCCCTTTATTTTAATTTCCTTCCTTGTTTTCATTGGCAAAGAAAAGTGGAGGATTGAGCACTTGTTCAGTAAATAAGATCAAAGTGAAAAATGATCAAAGTAGATACTAGATTTGATAAACCCTATTTTTTTTAGGGATGGCCAATGTTCACTGAAAATGTTAATGATTTCCTGTTAATGTACTAATATACTAATATACTAGACACTTTGTTAGGTCATGAAGATAGAGGAGGGATCAAGATGTACATAGTTCTTTAGTTCATAGTGAAACAACATTAAAAGCATTATGTCAGGTCCTTTCCCTGCATTGTGCCCAAAGCAGGAGTTCTCAACCTTAACCTTGGCTGCACCTTTTCACTACCTGGTGGGTTTCAAAAATATTGATACCTGGGTCCTTCCTCAAAAGGCTCATTTAATTGGTATGGGTTGTGGTCCAGAAATTGGGATTGGTTTAAAGCTCCCTGTGTGATTGGAACGGCCAATGTTAGAAACAATTACCCTTATGGGGACACAGTCTCAGAGTGAACTCAGAGATCAAGAGCTCTTGGTATTGATAATTAATAGCATATTAGAACCAAAAAGAGACCCTGTCAAATCATCCAACATCATATCCTCATTTTACTTTTTATTCCTCAAAATATAAGCCCATATTTAAGAGTCACTAAGCTGTCCAGGTCAGTCAGCCAGTTCATGACTCAGATAAGACCTGACCCCAGGTTTTTGACTCTTAACACAACGTTCTTTTTGCTGCTACACTAAGCTGTCTCTGGGAAATGGAAAATATAATTATCTTCAAATCAAGAGATAACCAACATCCACTGTGGTTGTAATTTTCTTAAAGCAATAATTAAATTTGGACCAATTTTAATCCCATGTACTCAAAATTTTCTGCTAATCAGATGCGAGTACCACAGATTCATTTTGTTAGAGTATGACTTTTTTTTTTTTGGAAAAAAATGTACCAAATGTATAAAATATAATGACTCTCTCTTTCTCTCTCTCTCTCTCTATATATATACACACACACACATATATATATACATAGTTTCCTAGGAGTCCTAATCATATTCATGCAAATTTAAAAATCACTCTACATATGTTAAACTCCACACACAACCAGGAAGGACATTTTGCCTTTAAACTTGAACTACTCAATAGTGTGCTTCCACATCCTCTGTCCCCACCCACCTTATTACATGATGTTCTATTCAGTTCAACATTTCACATACAGGTAAAATTTGCCAGTCTTTCTGCATGAGAAAAGCTGACTTTGAAGAAGAACTGCTATTTTTAAAAAGGTTATTCCTTTCAGCTACCACGCCCCCCCTCCTCATTTTTAGATTCTACTCATAGATCAAGAGGATCCAGGAGCTGTGAATCATCTATCCACTCTTCTTTGTCCACATAAGATCACGTAGTAAAAATGTCCCTTTCCATTTTTTTTAAGGCATCAAAATAAAACTGATGCACATACTTCCTTCGAAATGCATTTCAGTGTTTGAGAGCCTACACAGTTGGGAAATTCTGTTTTAATCCCATTTTCTCTTGTTCCCTGTGGAGAGAAAGAACAGCTGGTCTTCATTCTCTCTAAACTCAATCTCTTCAAGTCTTTAAAGACACCTACCTCCCAGCCTTCTCTTCACTGGAATAAATAATAACAGTTCCCATCAGGAAAAATTTTCTCTTGGATTGTGCATGCTCACTGCCAGCCATATCACATATATTCATCCTCATCACATAAGGTTCATAAGTAAAACAAGCCAAGGCCAAGAGCAAAAACAAGCAAATGTATCATTATTTTCATGAATGAAGTTACAGATCCAATAATAGATGCCGAATACATAGCTGTGAATGGTAACCTTCCAATAATTATGTGCCAAAATTATCATAATTTCTTTTAGAAAGTATTGGCAATCTGTTGCTTTTGGAGAAGGGAATTAAAAATTCTGCAATTAGGTTTCCATTTCCTGTATGCAAGTTCTCCCCATGCCCTGCAATGGAATATTCCATTCAGCATTCCACAGCAGGAGCCACCATTGCCTTGACAAAAATAGATACAGTATTGGAACATTCAGTCAATGGAGTAATCCAATTGTCTGAACATTCTTTTCTGCTTTATCATTTACATTTTAATAAATCCCAGAATATGTCAAGCTGTATCAAGTTGTACCAAGTGTAGCAAATAACATGCAGTTACCAGATGCAAAGAGGAAATCATACATGCAAATCTTGCCATGCATCCACATTTGGTTTGTATATATTTTTAGGTTCCTGCATTTTAAACAGGGATACTCTTAAAAATATAAAGTGTCTATTTAGCAAAATCTTTGCTATTATCAACATTCTGTTTAGTTTATTCAGTTTTCATAAAGGAAGCTGTGGGGAGGAGGTGCTCTATTTAATTGATCTAGGAATGCTGGCATCTGCTAACCCCAAGGATGACAATATACAGCTAGCAAAATGTAGAATGTTAAATTATCATTTTATGCCTTTTTCTTTGCCAGATTTCTGCCTCTCCATTCAGGAGGCTCAGATCATCACATTTTCAAGTTATTTGACGTGCCAGGATGCCAAAATTCCAGGCAAACCAAGTTCTGAAAAAGATTGTGTGTGTGTGATTATTGTGATTATTATTAACCTATATGCACAACTTACCCCATGCATATATTGACGACCAACTATTTCAATACTTTGAGAGATTTGTCATCCTGGTTTGACAACACCCACTGAATTTTTACAACATGGCAGTATTGTAATGGTGGAATAAGTCTCAGCATATTGGGGCGGTCCCTCGGTGGTAGGTATTTGCCTAGAGAGGAGAGATCTTCAAGGATGAAACTATTCAGATTAGTCTCTACTAGTAAATATCATGTGGAGCATGAGGCTAAATATAGCTCTGTTTGTATCCTTTGTACCTAATCACCTACTTTATTTAAGTTGGTCCATCAGAAAACTCTCACTTTAGAATTCTTTCCAAAAGGCCAGGGTTATTTCCTGACATCAGGTATATCTGATTACCGTTAAGCTTGTGATAGACTTAAGGACTAAAAGGAACCATTTGTCTTTTGCTGATGCTTAGGGCAGTGTAAATGCATGCCATAGAGACTGTGAACAGCCTACCACTATCTCTACGTGGGGTCAAGTATTGTGCTGAGGAAAGTGATACCATAGCTTAGAGTAGTGGGATGGAGAAAACCAAAATGAACTGGCATTGTCATGCACAAGTGAGATCACTAGCACTTCTTGATTCCCAGAGTTTTCTCCTACTCTGCCCATAGTGTGACAACTGGTAAATTGAATGGAAAAGTGTACCCTACCCAGTAGTAAAGTGATCACAATATCTTGAAGACCTCTAAAGAGGGGTCCTTTACAACTTCCCCATTCACTTAGACTATGATCAAACACTTGCTTTCATAAAGTAATGGCCATGATTTTAGAAAAATGGATTATGGACTTGGGTGGCCTTCAATGAACTTGAATTAATCAACTGATGATCTCAATTGAGATTAGGGAGAATTTTAGAAGGCATGTTAGATAGTGAAGGTCCAAAGGCACAGTTGAAAGTTTAATTTTCGTGAATCAAACTTCTATATTCTAGATCTAACACTATTAATAACTTTCATTTAAAATTTCTGGAGTTGAGTTAGCTCTTCTGTAAAATGAGAAGCATGGTAGTTGGTGTGTCGTTACTTCAGAAAGATATCAAAAATAAATATGAAATGTTTTAGGAAGTTTCTTACCGCTTTTAATATTCTCTCCTATTCTTTAACCTTTGACATTTCAATTATAATGTGTCTTGGTGTGGGTCTCTTTAGGTTCAACTTACTTGGACCTCTCTTGGCTTCCTATATCTGGATGTCTGTAGACTTCCTCAAGTTAGGGAAATTCTCAGCCATTATTTCTTGAATAAGATTTCTGCCCCTTTCTTTCTCTCATTTCATTCTGGGACTCCTATAACCCAAATGTTAGTCCATTTGAAGTTGTCCCATTTGATATTGTCCCATAAATCCCTTGAGCTCTCTTCACTTTTTAAATTCTTTTTTTTCTTTTTGCTGCTTTGTTTGATTGGGTGAGTCCCACTGCCTTGTCTCCTAGTCATCTGATCCTTCATTCTGCTTTATTTAGTCAGGTTTGAACCCTTCTAGTGTATTTTTCAGTTTAGTTAATTGTATCTTTCAGCTCTGTGACTTCTATTTGTTACTCTTTTCTGTTTTCCATCTCTTTGTGGAAGTTTTCACTATGTTCATCCATTCTTCTCCCCAGTTCAATGGGTGTGTTTATGACCAATTACAATTACTTTTAATTCTTCATCAGGTAAATTACTTATCTCCATTTACTTAATTTTTTCTAATGTTTAATCTTGTTCTTTTATTTAGAATATATTCCTCTGTTTCGTCACTTTTCTTGGCATTTTGTGTTGGTTTTTATCGGATGAAACAACCACTTCTCCTAGTCTTGGAGGAGTGGCCTTATATAGGAGGTGAACCTTGTTATTCAAGCCTGCCCCAGCTCTGTCATCTCTCAAATCTTTGTGCTTGTCTGTTATACTTTAATAGCTCCCAGCAGTTGAGGATGTGCCACAACCTATCAGTATCCTTAAGGGGAGATTCTCAGCACCCAGATCTGGCTGGAAGCCAGACCCTCGTATATCAGCTTTTAAAAGTATGCAAATATATACAGTCCTATAGGACCACAAGTATAATTCCTACTGGCCAGTAATTCGGTGGTGTCTCCTGGGGTGGCAGTTACAAAAATTGAGACTCCAGACACGTTTATAGGCACACCTTGGTGATACTGTAGGTTGGTTCCAGACCACTGCAATAAAGCAAATATTATGATAAAGTAAGTCACATGGAATTTTTTGGCTTCTCAATATATATAACATTTGTGTTTGCACTCTGCTGTAGTCTATTAAATGCACCATGCAGTTATGTCTAAAAAATGAATGCATCTTAATTAAAAGATAATACTGTTGGAAAAATGGTGCTGATAAACTTGCTCAACTCAGGGTTGCCACAAACCCTCAAAATGTAAAAAACACAAAATCTGTGAAGTGCAATAAAGCAAAGGGTAATAACAACAAGGCATGCCTGTGTAAGCTCTTTTCTGGGGGATACCACTCAGCTAGAGCAAAGCAGAGAGACAGAGCACTCAGATGATGTACACAGTCTATGCTCCTTGAGGTCCTTGAGAACAACTTTGCATTCACTAGAAATGTGCCAAACTTGTAGTATGCCCTTCAGAAGCCCAAGGACAAGCAAAGAGGCCTCCCTGACAGAAGGACTTGAGGGTGTGCCTCGATCCGTCTGCACAGTGCCCTGGATGTGGCAGCCTGCTGAGAACCATCTCTCCAATTGCCACACTCCTGTGAGACCCAGAAATGCAAGTCCCACTGGCCACCAGAGCGGAGTGATCAAGATTACATATCATTCATTGGCTTTTAACTACCCAAGTTAATAGAGAAGAGCAGGGAAGCAGACATTACTTTAAAAATTAACGTAGTTTTTTTTTACAGATTTAAAAAATGTTATTTTATCAAAGTATAATTGATTTACAATGTGTTAATGTCTACTGTAGAGCAAAGTGATTCAGATATGTATATATGTTCTTTATCATATGCTTTTACATTATGGTTTATCACAAGATATTGAATATAGTTCCTTGTGCTATACAGTAGGACCTTGTTATTTATCCGTTCTATATATGCTAGTTTGCATCTACTGACCCTAAATTCCCACTCCACCCCTTCCCCATCCCATCCTCCTTGGTCTACTCTCTATGTCTGTGAGTCTGTTTCATAGATAACTTCTTCTTTTCTTTTTTTTTTTTTTGCTTTTTAGGGTCACACCCTCAGCATATGGAAGTTCCTAGGCTAGGGATAGAATTGGCGAATCGGAGCTACAGCTGCCAGCCTACATCACGGCCGTAGCAACATGAGATCCAAGCCACATCTGTGACCTACACCAGAGCTCACGGCAATGCTGGATCCTTAACCCACTGAACAAGGCCGTGGATCAAACCCACATCCTCATGGATACTAGTTGGTTTCATTTCCATTGTGCCACAACAGGAACTCCTTGTAAATAAGATCTTTTGTGTTATATTTTAGATTGCACATATAAGTGATATCATATGATCGTTGCCTTTCTCTTTCTGCCTTACTTGGCTTAGTATGATAGTCTCCAGTTGTTGCTGCAAATGGAATTATTGCAACAAAATGCATAGTTGATGTTTGCTGCAGCCAAATCTCCTTTTGGATTCCAAATGTGTAGACTTTTAGTGACAAAGAATCCATAAAGATCATCTAGTTTATATTTTGCTTGAATTTTCTTTCCTAGCCTGTAATGGACCACTTCACTAATCAGTCATTCCATCTTTGGACAACTCAGTTTGAATATTTTTTCCTCATATCCAATCACGAGATGCTTGTCCATTGTTCCGTGTTTACCCTTGGATCATACAATGGAAGTCTCATCTCTTCTGCTCATCAGTCCTGCAGATATTTAAAAGAAGAAGCCATGTTCCCTCCAGAGTCTTCTTTTCTCTAGGCTATACACATCTAGCACCTTCAAGCCCTCTTCCTATGGCATTATTTCAAAAATCTTGATTATTCCTGTCAGTCTCCACACTTCAGTTTGTCTGTCTGCCTTTTCAAATGTGCTACTCAGAATTGAATGCAATATTCTTGACGTGGACTGGTAATTGGAGAGCAGAATGCAATGATAACTTTTAAAAAAATGCTTCCTAAGTACTGGATTTCTATGAATTAACCCTCATATTAATCTTCGTGGCAATATTTAGCAGTATTGACCCATATCGTCTTACTATCTATTAAAAATACTCAAGTCTATTTTGTACATGCCACCGTCAAACACCATGTCCCTCATCCTTAGATTCAGCCCATTATCCTCTCTCCCAATATCATTTCTGATCCTAATTAAGGTACTTGACACATCAGATATTTCTCTGAGTCATCTTATTCATGTATTTGACTCAAACTTTCCCAAAAGAGATCATAAGAAGCCTTGTCAAGTGACTTGTTGAAGTCAAATGTCTTTCCCCAAACTCTCAGGCTAATGACTGTCAAAGAAAGAAGCGAAGTTAATCTGGTATGTTTTGTTGTTTTTGGTTCAGTTTGGTCTCAAACTTACATTAGGTTTTGTTTTTTCTTATCAAAAACTCATACTGGGAAACAGCTATCTAGTTGAATGATGAATGGGGAGGGAAAAGTTGGTTTAGGATCAGTAGTTTGCAAAAGCTAGGTAATCAAAAAAATGGAAACATTTCATTTGTGAAGAATTGAGATCACTACTGCATATGCTGATGTTTTAAATCACTGATTTTCCTCTCTCCTGCTCTCTTTGGCCTGATAAATAACCTCCTTTAAAGAGGAAATCTAGAATAAGGGGAGTTGGAAATCTTTTGTCCAGAGTATATAAAGATATTAATATATCAATACATCTTTGGACTTAACTCTCTCACAGATTTAAGTGGAAGTAAATGATTTAAAAAAAAAAAAGAACTTTGATTCTTCAGTGTGGTAATAGTTGTTTGTAGAGGAGATGGAGTTATATAAGGTGAGTATGGTCTGGCATCTATTCAAGGGGTTTAGTTACCAAAGTGCCAAAAGATACTCATAATAAGGCGTTTGAACTCAATTGAAATTGGTAAAATGAATTGAAATTCATGATAAAGCAGCTTCACAGTCTGGCCCCAGAGGACAGAATTCATAGCAAGGCTCCAGTGTACTGTGCTATCTGATGGTAATGTTATCCAGAAACATTGAAAGTCCTCTTTTTATTCTTTCTCTTAGTCCTTCTGGGCCAAGACTGGGTAATTTTTTCTCTGTACTTCGGTTTCTTTGGCTCTTTCCTTCTTTCTTTCTTTCCTTCCTTGTTCCTTCCTTCCTTTCTTTCCTCCCTCTCCCTCTCTTTTTCTCTCTTTCCTTTTTTCCTTCCTTTTTTGTTGATATTTCTTCTCTTTTTCTATATTGATTTTATTTCCACTAAATATGAATTATTTAAGAGCCATTGCTGCTTGAGTTTGATGTGTACATATGGCTTTATTTCTCATGCTACTACTGCCCTCTCAAAACTTCGTCTTTGAAAAAACCAATCTTAAATTTTCATCTGGGGATAAAACTATGCGTTATTATCAGGGTTCTGAACTTCCTGTGAATGGGGAAAAAAAAGGAAAAGAATGGAGCCCTCCCTGGATCTTTTCTGTGTTGCCTTCCCCCACCCCCCCAAGTTACTTTCTCACTTTCTCCTATAGCCTTCTGGTTCTTTGGATAGGGGTAAGAGTCAACATTTAAGGACACACTGATCCTTTTTTTTTTTTTTTCTCCCCTGTTCCCACTACTCATCTACTCATTTTGATTCTTCTCCTTGTGACCACCACTCCTATTCTCTAAGTGATTCTTAAACAGCAATGTGCATCAGAGTTATCCTGGAGAATTTTGTGCCACAAGCTGCTGTCCCATCCCCAGAGTTTCTGATTCAGCAGGTCTGGGGAAGACCTTTGTTCTTCTATCAGCTTCTCAGGTGATAGTACTACTACTGGTCCTGGGACCAAACTTTGAGAACCACTGCTCTAATTCCAAACCCATGTTATTCTCTTTGGATCATTTTGTCAATGAGATAGATAATACTACTTCCTTTAATCTTCCTTAATAACATATATTTCCAGAACTTTTAATCATCAGGGTGGCTCTTCTTTGAACTGTTTCCAAATCCATATTTTGCTGGAGGGCTAGTCCTAGATATAAGATTATCCTTTATTCTGACAATAAAAATAACAACCCCTTATATTTATTTCTATGATATATGTCTCCTAAAGGGTTAGAGTGGTACTTCCTTATCTTTTATCTTATTTGTCTGTCTAATATCTATGTGATAATATCTCATTTTGGTAAGAAAGAGAATTGAAGGAAGAGATGTTGGGCAATTACCATGAAGATACACAGGAAAAGACTTGAACTTAGCTTTCCTGACTCTTAGTTCAGAGTTCTCTTTGAATTCTTGAGGGATTTATTTAATTTCTAAAATCCAAAGTCCAGTTCAGCTCATTCAATCAGGATGAACTGCTCTGATCTATTAATGTACTGTCCATAAGTTAGGAGATTGCTTAATTTTGAGAAGGAGCTGTCATTGGCTCTTCTGGTACAAAATAATCCTACTTTAAAGAATTGTAGTCAGAAATATATAAATTTAAAACTCTCTTTCTCTGTTCACGAATAATGGCTTTTAACTATGATCCCCCACCTTTGGCTTTCAGTTCAGTTAGCAAATTAATTCTGGCAAATTTTGTCCCTCAGTTTTTCCTGCCATGGCAAGCTAGGTTTCTGTATGGTTCTACAAATTGGTTTTGCCATTGGTTTATTTTTAAAATCTTACCATTCTGCACAATAATTAGAAATTTCTACATTTTTCATTTACCTGGTTTTATGTCCTACATGTTTCCAAAAACACAAGTGAGAAAGAGAGACTAAAGGGAAAGCAGTTTCTTATTATTTATATACATTATCTCCAAGTTTTGTAGCTCCTTAAGTCCCATGGTCCTCTCTCTGCTCTTCTTATATCCTGTTCTGCCCTCCCAACATGACAAAGAAAATGAAGAGTCTGACAGCTTATGAAACAATAAGGCTGGATTAGATGGATTTTTAAGGGTCCTATTGTTTGCCCCTAAACCATTGTTGCAAAAGCGAAAGCCTCCAGCTGTTCGACTGACACACAAATTGCCATCAGCAAGGTATTAGAGGGAATCTCATTTATTACCACCCAGGAAATAAATAACACCAATGGACTGAGTGTCTTTCATCCCAATTAGACTAACCAAATCAATTCAGATCATTAGAATACATTATATCCAATTATATATAAATATGCCTGAAATAGCCACTTACCTGCTTGCCCAAAGCAATGTAATGCTTTATACTCTACCAACAGTTAAAAAAAATTATAGAATCGATTGGCAAAATATTTTAATGGGTTGTTACCAATTTTGTACTGAATTCATTTAATAAACATTAATTGAGGACCTACTATATCATGGGAATACCAAGATGAATAATACATGATGCTGGTCCTCAAAGTGTTCACCTAGTAAGAGAAAAGAGACATGTAAAGAAATGATTGTCTTTCTCTGGCTCTAAACTGCATTCAGTCCCAGGAAAATCAATGGTGTGAGTCTGATTTTGGCACTGGGAAAAAAAGAGGAAAGAGACCGGTGAAAATATCTAGAGAAAACTAAAAGATGAGAATTTGCATAATGGTTCAATTCAACACCTTCCAATGACCTCCTTTAGTAAATTCAGGTTTTAGGTTAAGCAAAACACAAGGAGGGGAGTTCCTTTCATGGCACAGTGGTTAAGGAATCTGACCAGCATCCATGAGGACCCAGGTTCCATCCCTGGCTTCGCTCAGTGGGTTAAGGATCTGGCATTGCCATGAGCTGTGGTGTATGTTGCAGACGCAGCTTGGATCCTGCATTGCTGTGGCTGTGGCTGTGGCCAGCAGCTACAGTTCCAATTTGACCCCTAGCCTGGGAACCTCCATATGCCACAAGTGAGGCCCTAAAAAGCAAGAAAAAAAAATAAGGAGGAAGGTGAGCATGTGTAGGAGTGGTAAACATTGTATGCTAAAGTCTAATAGAAATGGCTTTTGTTTTTTTTTCATTTTGTGTTATAATTTATTTACAATGTTCTACCAATTTCTGCTGCACAGCAAAGTGACCCCGTCATACACATATATACATTCTTTTTCTCACATTATCCTCCATCATGTTCCATCACAAGTGACTAGATATAGTTCCCTGTCCCATGCAGCAGGATCTCATTGCTTATCCACTCCAAATGCAACAGTTTGCATGGCTTTTGGATTATTTGGGATGTTGTGAGTCCATTCCATCTATTCTTATGGATAATTAAATACATTAAAAACATGTCCAGGGGAGTCACTAGCAATGGGTAAACATGTTCATTCTTTGAATTATGTCTCTATTCCTAAAATAGTCCATTTACTTAGGTAACAAAATGTTCTTTCCTTTATATATCAGGATGGTTTGACTGGCCCACAGTTAGCTGAACACATGTCAAAGATGTTCGTGGATCCACCTATACATTCTTTAAGCAATGGTTCCGTCGCCTTTAAACAATGACCTCTGCTTCCTGGATGTAGGCTGGGCTATCTGAGATCACAGCATTGGTTAGGATGGAAAAGTGTTTGTGGAAAGAAACTAAAACTGGTTTATTTGTGGATTGAATTTGTAATATCATGAATATGAAGTCCAAACAGCTGATTGTAGAGCCATGTAAGGAGCAAGGTTATCTTCTGGGTTTTAATTTTTTTTTCCTCTTATGTTTTTGGCTGCACAGACAGCATATGGCCAGGAATCAAATCCGAGCCATGCAGCACCAGGTCCTTAACCCACAGCATCACCCGGGAAATCTGGGTTGTAATTTTTTAATATCTTCTTTTCAAAGGCACAATCCCAACACAACACGTTAATCGAGAGGAAATGCTGGTTTCATCTAGGCCTTCTTCAGAACTTAGAAAGAGGCTCTGCAATCTGTGGGTGTCAAGTCCTTTACATGTTCAGCCAAAGGACCCTATAAAGAAAATGACAAACCTCTTAGAAATAGTGATGAGAAAAATTTTGGAAGTGGCTTTCGAACCCTGAAAGAGAGTCATGAAAAATCGCTTTTTCCCAAAGTCACTCATTCTTGCCTTTTTAAAACATAGCGTGTTTCCATCTTCAGCCCACTCATCTATCTTGCATTCCCCAAGATTTTTTCTTGCAGTGATTATAGTGCTATTATTAGCTAGTAACCATGAGTAAGTAATTCACCTTTTAAACTGATTTTTGTGGTCGTTGTTTATAAAATTCCGTTAAAAGAACTTTTAAAGTTTTGTTATTGGGCTCTGAAAACTGGCATTTCTGTTTGACCAGTTTGAGATCAAGGCGTTGCTTAGTTTTGACTGGCCGATTTGCTTATGGTCTGATTGCCAGTCAGTCATGTCCATTCACAAAAGTGTGAGATGAGGTCACCATGCTTGCCGTGGAGGAAGGCATGCACGTTTTTTATTTTGTATGTAGCTTATAATCACTTTTTTTTTGCACTTGGCAAAATATGTGATCATATAAGTTCCATGAATACAAAGAGCAAATGCTCTGAGTATGTGCATATTTTTATTTTTATTGTGTAACGAATGCAAGTGTCCCCTCTATGAAAACAGTAACTTTGTGTTATCCCAGGAGCTGGTTTTTTGGGAGCCAGTAGAGGTGCTTATACAGTTGAGACCCTGCCTGAGCCTCCCTGGTAAAGCTGGATGGAATTTTCTCCAGCATTATCCCAAGTAGCAATGCCTGTGCTCAACCCCTTGCTCTGCCACATGTTTCTCAGGCTCAGTTTTCAGTGCTTATTAGAAAATAACTGATAGATTTATGCTTCTTTGAGGTATTATTTAATAAGGCAGGCACCTCCCACGTGTATTAGTGCTTTAATAAAGGAACCTTGAACACTGAAAAGACTTAACGTCTCAGAGAAGAACTCTCCCATGATAGACTTTTCTGACACATTGTTGTGTCAGCAGAGCTAGAAAAATTTGTTTAGTCCACACAGGGCGGGGCGGGGATGGGGTGGAGTGGTGCACAGAAAATATGCTACTTTTTTGTCGCATCCTTGATGTTTCCATTCTGCATCCTAAAGAGTTCACTGTGGATGGTGAAGAGTGAATGCAGTGTCTCAGAGTTCTTGATGTATCCTCGCCCTCTGCTTTTTCAGTTCTTGAGAGTTCTGACCCCTGGCATGGACCTTCGAAGTCATTTAAACAGCTCCACCTGTCTTCTCCCACTTTTCCAGGTATAACTTTTAGCCGTCCCATTTGTCCTCATAAGTTCAACTGGAAGCCTGTTTACAAAGAGGTAACTAGCCTGAGCCAGAGGCACAGAGAGACTGACTCCAATCCATTGCATTTAATCCTATGGACCCCCTACTCTTCTTTGCTTCTTTGCTTTCCATGGATCTAACAGAGTGATAACATTACATTCAGTCAGGACCTAGACAGAGACACATGTGTTCTCATGAAGGGCCACGTTAGGTTCCCTTAGTCAGAATTCTTTCCTGAAATTCTAAATGGAAAACATTTAACCACAAGCAAAATGTTTTTAGGTTAAAGGTTTGTGAGATTTATTTGAGACAATCAGGATGGAGAGTGATGTTTTACTCATCATTTCCTCCTTTTTGCCTTGTGTTTATTTCTCTGCTTATTTGGGTTTATTGTTTATTCATGGAGCTATTTTCCCCCTCTCAGCCTTATCCCTCTCCTCTTTTATCATGTTCTCTGAACCATCCTCCTTACTGTCTGCCTACTTTGTTTTCAACATACACTCAAAATTATTAGCACTGATTCTAGACCACTTGTCATCCTTACACAGTCCTAGAAATATCTGATTGCAGGGTAGAAATGCTTTTAAATGGCCATCCTATTCAATCCCCTGCTGTCAAGTCACTACTCTGCCCTTGATCAACTGCTATCATCATTCAAATCTCAATAGAAGCATCGATTCCTCAAGGAAGCCTCCCCTGACCTCCCCCCAATGAGATCCTATTTCTTTTGTTTGTGTTCTCATAACTTGCTGTAATGTTTCTTTATACCATTAATGGTTTATAATTATATATTTAGGCACTGATTTGATACATGTATGACCCTTCTATAGAATTGTGAGCTCCAGAGCGAAGAGATGTGTGTGTTTCACACACCACTACATCCCTACCTCCTTGTTCAGTGCCTAGCTCAAAGGAGGTATTGATAAATGTTGTCATAGTTGTTATTTCCACAACCATCAAGCTCTGTGATCAGCCTTGTTTTTATTATAAAACAAAACCTGGCTATAGGTAAGGGATTTGTAGATTTACCTACTTTTGCCTTCACTTAGTCATTCACTTAACATAGCTGTCAAACAAAAGATGACAAAATATGCATTGCTTGTCGCCTAGGTTTAAGCCCCTTTTCAAGCAAAGGGGACAAAAGGCAGGTATAAAAATGATTCTGATACAAAGTAGAGGCTGGTGGAAAGCTTCAGAACACATATAGCCTGGAGGACTGGGGCCAGCTGCATGGAGGAAGTTGCCTTTGCTGAGACTATAAGGTTCCCGATAACTTGGACAAGTAGAGAGGGAAGGGACTGTATTCTAGATGGAGAGAGGGGTGAGACCAGAAGTTTCTGTCTCTTTCCCTTGAATGCCCTGCACCTGGATAGGAAACAGCCAATGTCTCAGTGACCTTGAAAGTAAACACTGAGGGAAGGTCCTGGAAGAGCTTGGATGCTCATCTCAGGAGTCGAGATTGTTGTTATTCCTAGGCCATACCGAGTGACTGGAGGCCTGTGAGCATGAGCATCTCATCTGAAGAGTGCATTTGAAAGATTCTCTTGGCTTCGCCATGTCTCAGGGTTGAGTTGGCCATCCTGCGGATCCTGACAGCCCCCGTCTCTGATGCTCCTGTTCCTGTGTCTTAGTCCCTGGGTTCTAATAACTGTTGCTGCCCTGGCCTGGGGTCAGCTTCTAAATTTCCTTGATACTGGTTGCCTACAATTTGAAACGCTGCAGATCATCTGTGTGGTCCTTAATACACACACCACTCACGAAACCTCTTTTGAGCCAGATCTCAAGTAGTCTTCTTACTTCCACTTTCAGATGATGAAACTGAGACTTGCAAGTGGCAGAACTGACTTCCAGCCCGAGACCTCCTTATCCTGGATCCAGAGCTCTTTTCTGTCACAAATTCATAGTTTCTCTTAACTAATAAAAAGAATGAGTAAAAATCAATCCACAATAGTTATAATTTAGTGAGTACTTTCTATGTGTGGTCCCTGTTCTAAGTGCTTTTACAGGTATTGAATCGTTTAATGACAACAAAAAATTGTGTGAGGTAGGTACTCTTGTTCTTTTTATAGGTAAAAAAGCCACGATAAGAGAATTTAAGGAACGTGCATAGTCACAAAAGCATGAAGCAGAATAGTCTGGGTAGAAACCTAGGTAGCCTGACTCTTGAGCCCGTGTTTCACTGCTGTGCTACTGCAGCCTAAGTTAAAAGATGTAAATGTATGAAAGCTCCTATTCGATGTCCCATATACATCAGGTGCTCCAGGAATATGGCCCAAATGTCGGTTCACTCTGTGATCTCAGCAAATGCGATGTGCAGCCCACTTGTCCTGTGCCACCAGTTCTGTGGGCTCTGGCTTATTCTCCAGATGCTTACACATAGGTGGTCATCCTGAGATTTAATAGCTCAAATGCTGTACATTTATGTTTGATTCCTTATCTGCTGCCAACCCCGGTGGGTCTCTGGTCAGCTTTCCAACCTGGTCTTCCCTTTTCCAGTGAATTAGACATGGCATTTGCTCTTCTAAAAGACATGCTGTTTGGAAGAGGTCCAGCCAACTTCTTTCTGAGGAATGAACCCTGTAGAAACCTACAGGTTCCTCCGTCCATATTGTATGGGTTTCTAAAGGTGATCAGAAAAGACCTTTTGCAATGGCAAGTAGTTCACTTAAAAATTCAACAAAAGGATCCTACTCTGTAGCACAGGGAGCTATATCCAATCTCTTGGGATAGAACATGATGGAAGATAATATGAGAAAAAGAGTGTATGTATATATATGTATGATTGGGTCATATTGCTATACAGCACAAATTGATACAACATTGTAAATCAACTATAATAATAAAATTTGTTATTTTATTACTCAAAAGGCATTGAATTCAAAAGGTATATTACTTTTTGAGACATACTATGTTATGCCAGGAACTATGCATTTTCACACACACACAATTAATTAGCCACGACAATTAAAGGAAGAATCATCATCTCATATTACAGATAAGGAATCAGGTTTAGACAAGTGAAGATGCCCATAGCTGGAACTAGTGAGGGATACTTACATGGGTGTGTAAGAGCTCACAATCCAGCAAGAAAAACAGATAACTCTGTAAATAACAACATCAAGCGTGATAAATACTGTGATGGAGAAAATGCAATTATTAATATGTCCTTTCTTTGTATTCCATAATGGCAAAACATGCAAGCTTTAAATTAAAAAAAATATGTATACACACACACACACACCATTTAATAAAACCATTATTCCTTTCCCTCAAATCTTTATTCCTCATCTTTCTAAATTACTAGGGAGTTTATTTAAACAACTGAGGGTCCTGATGGTATGTAAAGCACCATCGTATCTACTGTTAGAAATTTTGAAAATGTGCACAAGTGTTGTCTCAGGAAGATAGTAGCTAAAATAGAACTGGCAATCATTGTGGGCAACGTAGATGCTAGAAAATTCTAGGGAAAGCTCATAAAGAGCATCGGTCTCAGTACACTGAGTTCCCTTTGCATGAGCGGTCAGGGAAAGGCGGCTGGCATGGGACAGTGCTTCAGCAGTGGCAGGGGCAGGCTGTGGGCCCTGAGAGAAGTTTGCACCCTGGTCTTGTTTACAATCTGTCTGAGGCTTCTTGAGATCGGCCCAGCCAGATGGACTCTTCCTCTCAAATATCAGACCTGATCTTTTCAAATAAAATAGTACAAAGCACATTAAAAGCTTTGATCAGCTGTTTACTTTGCATTTGTGTGTGTTGGGGGAAAGGGGGACAAAGGAAGGATTTATTAGGCCTTGCTGTGGGTGGCCAGTGCAACCACGGAGCAAGTGCAAGAAGCACCGGGAGTGCTGGGAGCTGGCGCATTGGATCCGCATCAGCCCTGGGACACTCCGAGGTTGCAGCTGAATTCCCTGGACCTGCTCTGTGAGCCTCCTGCATGTCCGTCTTCTCTTCCATGAGTTACGGGTGGGGGTCTCAGAGATGGGCGCCCCTGCAATTTAGCATGAGGACAGGTCAGGGGCAGACACCCTCTTAGGATTCTCCAGGAAAGAAGTTTCTGGACGTCTCTGGGTGATACCGCTTTACTCACAAAGGAGTTCACAAAATTTAACTTATATGCCCTAAATCCTTACATCCTTCTGAAATAGGTGTTTATGTATTCTCTCTCTCTCTCACACCGCCTCCCCTCCAGACATTTATACTATACAGACTAGAAAACTGAAGGGATTTTTTTTATAATAATTCAATGAATTTTATTATATTTATAGTTGTACAACCATCATCACAACCTAATTTTAGAACATTTCCATCCCAAACCCAGAGTCCAACCCTCCCTCTTCTCCACCTGTCCCAAAAACGGAAGGTTTTGATTACAGGAAGGAAGAATGTTTAACTAACCCCTACTGTATACCAGAAACTCTCAACAGATGATCTTTTGAGAAGATTAATGAAGCCCCATGAAGTAGGTAAGACTTGCCCATTTTGGAGATGAAAAATGCTGAAGCTTAGAGAAGTTAAAAACACACGGACTCATTCTCAGTAGATACTGATACTTATCATATCACCAAATGGGTGGAGCAGAGATTCAAACTTGAGGCCATTGATTTCAAAGCCTGTTGGTATGTCCTCTCCTGTGCAAGCCGAGCCAGCCTGACTTTGCTCAGGGTTCTTTGGCTCTGCCAATACCCAGCGCAGAGGGGTGGTTGCTCTCAGAAAATCCTCCTTTATGTCTTTTTTCTCTTCTATTTGTGTTTGGTAGGGACAGAAAATATCTAACAAGAAAGCTTCCCTAAATATTTTTCGAGATCAGTAAATGAAAGAAAATTATACAAGCAATATATATATATGTAGTGTTCCGAAGGGGAATTCAGGAATCTTCTGTGTAGGAATGAGAAGAGAGCAAAAGAACTGCAGCTTTCTTTAGCTCAACAGAAGAGCAACTATGATTACTCAGTAAATACAGTGGATGGAGTACATGGAATCCCAGAGCGTGAATGCAGAATTGTCCTCTTATTTCTTGGCTCTGGTCACCTTTCTGCCCTTGCTCCCCCCACCAATTCAGTCCCCAGAAAAAACTGTTGCGCATAAGCCCTGGTCTCTGGATAGCTCAGGGTGGCACTAGAGAGGAAAGGAATTTCAAAATTCCAGTACAAACACAGTACATAAAGCTTCATAAATTGCAGTGTCTCCTGGAAGGAAAGCTGCTTTTGAAACAAAACAAAACAAAAAAATGGTTATTCCTAGATATCAAAAACTAATGAGGCACTTTGAAAAATAAAGATAAAGCATGATTGTTGCATGTTTATCAAAATAGAATTTTAAAATATCTAGTTGGGGTGTGTGTGTGTGTGTGTGTGTGTGTGTGAGTCTGTGTATGTGAGAGAGACAGAGACTGGTACTGTAATTTTAATTGCTTGTAATCTAACTTGCCTTTTTGTTCCTTTTTTCTTTCTTTCTTTTCTTTTTTTGTATCAGTTAATCTGTTGGTTACATTTTCAGCTTTTCTTTGCTTCTGGTTTCATTTTCAGATGAAAAAATGCTAGGCACACAGTGCTGCTGTCTGGTTGCCATGGCGACCACAGCCTATTATCCTGCCTTGTCATTCATCAAGAAAGAATTGCACTTGACAGAGGGAGAGGAAAATGCCTGCAGTCTGCAGCATAGGAGGAAAAAAAGGTTTTCTTTTCTTCAATGTATGTAAAAGGTCTTTAATGCCCGTTTAGTTACATGTTTTATTTAGCATTATTTATTACTTGCAGCGACAATAATTGATACCTGTAAAAATATATCCCCTCCCCCCAAAGCATTTAACTTGCAATTTGTTCATTTGCCTTCCTTTCCCATTTCAAACCTATACCTAGCATTGTACCCCCCCGCCCCCCCACTACAAACACTGCTTCCATTCTAGTAACAGAGACAGTCCAGAGATTATATTTGCTAGAGAGAATAATCATTAGAAAAGGAAGCTAAATGAACCACTTCTTCCTAAAATTCTGTTTTATAATCAACAGTTCTCTTGTTCTGCTATTCCAAAAACTAATCAGTGTGACATATAATCAATCAATAATTGAATATAACTTTTCATGAGATGACTTTTTCAAGTGTGCAATGCCTATGAAATATAGTGTTAGCAGAATAATACAGAAGTACAAGCGATCTTTCCATTAGGTAATTGAATATAATATCATGATTGCTCTTTACAAATTTGGATCCATCCCAAACCCATTGTTCTTCAAAGGCAGGGAAATGTAATTACTTGTTATTTGACTATTCCTCATCATGGCCATTTGAATTAACCCAAATCATTTCCAAAAATAAATGGTGTAATAAATTTTGCATATTTAAACACTTAGGCTTATTTATTATTTTTTAAGTCTGATATCTTCCACCTCATTATTTAACTCCTGAAAATATCCGTAGCTGGTGGACCATTTTAGACAACTTTGCTCTGCCAATTGCTTTGCTCTTCTTGAATTCCTTGACTTCCTCCTTAAGGTGGAGAAAGTATTATAAAATGGGTGGTATTTTAAGCCGTGACCTTCTGAGCTTGGTTTTTGAATATTTGCTTGATATTTTGTCTCAGGGATGAGAGAGAAGCTGGACAATAATGACACTTATTAGTAGGTAAAAATTCCAGTATTTGGCATAACCTATGTTTGTTTCCAATAAGCCACCCCGCCTTGAGAATAAATGGGCAACCCGGGTGAGGGATAATGAACTTCTGAAGTTCAAGTTCTGTTCTGTCTGAAGACTTCACCAACACCCACGGAGACACTGAAATCGTATTTCTACTTTGTAAGTGAAACAGAGGATTGGGACAATTATCAGGTCAGTGTTGGTTTTGAGAGGGTTCAGATTCTAACCTTCTCACCACTTCCTTAATTATCTGGATAATTTTGGCAAGAGGAGGTTTGGGGGCAGAGAGGGATAATTCTAAAAGAATTAACTAATTACAGCTGTCAGGAACTCTGTCCTGGATTTTAAATATTGCTACATAATAATTCAACATCTCTTGATTTTCATCAGATCTCAGATAAGTTCCATTTCATGCATACCTGCCAGGTTCCTTTCTAGCCCCTGGCCATGTAGAAATATAGAAACTATGGGAGGTTTTTCTTTAATCTTGACATTGGGGAGAGCAAAAGGAAAAGGAGACTAGACATACTGAGGTTAGAATTGCGGCTCTTTCCTATTGGTTCTAAACTTTTACTTTAATATTGCAGCAACACCACTGTTCATTTCCTGCTAAACGTCAAGCCTACCTTTTGATTTTCCAGTGTCCCTTAGGCTAATGTTTTCACTGAAGAACGAAATGAACAGGCAGAAACAATTAAGTGAGCAGATACAGTGAGAAGAAACACGGCACTGCAGTTTCACAAAAGGGACATGTATGAAGGAATTCTGCTTGGAATTTGATCCTATAGCAGCAAAGCTTTTGCTTCTTGTCATTTGTCCTTTGCCCACCTCCCAATGCACGCCACTTCCCCTTTATGGGGGTAAAAAGATCTAGGCACACAAAAGAACGCCTAAGTACTCACAGGCATGGGAAATATTTTCTCTGTCTGTTACTAGTACGGGATAATCTCCAAGGGGGGGAAAAACCCATCTATATACTCTAAACTGCAAATGTCTTCCAAAGCCTGTGAAATGTTCACATATGTCTTTATGAAATTTGTAATATGGATTGTTTATACCCTCTTGATTAAGGGCATGAACATCATTAAAAAGGATCAAGGCAATTTAAAGATGGAAAATTATAAAATCAGATAAAACCGTAACTTACAAGAAAAAGTATGTATTGGAAAAAAAAAAAACCCTAATAATCTATGACTTTGTATATAAAAAGATAAATCAACAGCCACAAGTGAGCTGTTAAAGAGCCTTCTAAGTTCGATCAGGAATTAACAAGGAAGTAATTAACTCTACCCCAAACAAATCTGCCATCACATGTTTATAGCATTTTTGTCACTCTATGAAAGCTGTATCTTCTTTTTTAGCACCAAACTGGGAGATTTTACATGGCAGGAGCTTGGCATTCCTATTTTTGGATTTACTTTGTTAAAACAGACCTAAGCCATATGCTGTAAGACCTAAGAGACGAGGTACAATTTAGCAAGGTAAGCGTGCTGACAATGAGGTATCACTGATACATTTTGGAAGATTCCATATTGTTATCTGACATAAGACCTGTAGGGCAGGTTTGAGGTTGGTTCCCATTTAAATCCAAACTTTATTTCTAAGGTGGCATGCAATGAGAAACTGCCTTGTGAAGGGATCCGGATACCAAAACCATGCACAGTTTAAACCTTGCGGCGCTTCTGTGTAAGGTAAAACAATACCTCAGTAACGAATCTGGAAGGTGGAAGGCCTCCATAAGATTATAGTGAGCGGAAGGCATGGTTTTGCTTTTTATTGAATCCATCCCTTAGTATTTTCCCAATAAAACACCTCTCATAAACCAGGGACTTTGTATTTTTGTTGTTGTTATGGGGATTAAAAAAAAAAAAAAAACAGTATAATAGTTTTACTCTGCAGTAGTGAAGATTTAAAGACAGCTGCTAGTAAACATAAAACCAGCTATATAATGGCATTACAATGGATTTTTTATTTGAGATTCCAGGATGGGGTAAATTTGTTACCCTAACAAACGGCTGGTTATGTGGAAATTGACTTCACATAATAGAGAACATTTCCCTAGAAAAGAAGGCAATTTATATTGGTTAAAACACCAAACAACGACACACTTCCTCTTCTTTGTTACTTATTAAAAAAAAAACCTACGACGACAGCAAAACCCCCACCTATGTACCGTCTAGACATGTGAACTCTCTAGTAAACCATTCTTCTTCCAGGTTCTGGTCCTGGAGCAATTACAAAAGCACAAATGAGTGTTCAGTTATCTATGGAAGTCATAAGTGGAATAGGACATCGTAATCTTACCTATGGTTACCTGTCACTAGTGTTATTTGAACTGAGCAAACTGAAATCCCCTGACCTTCTTGCTTGTCTTTGTAACACAAGACTAAGTAAATCTTGAAGATTCATGGATATATTGACATGTTTTGCCACACCATATTATTTCTCAGATTATAGTGTTGCATCTGTTAAAGGTCAAAATGACCTTACAAGAAAGAAAACAACCAAACAAACATGATCGGTGGTGGCAGTAGAGAAAGTGTAATTAGATACATAAAAGAATTTATGGAGCTGCATATCATGAAATTTTCAAACTGGTCCCCCCTACAATTTGGGATTCTCTTTTTCTGGAGGTTCATAGCAGCCTCCTCCAAAGATAAGTTCTTCTAGAACCTGTGAATTTACATAAAGGCTCTTTGCAGATATAACTGAGGTAAGGAGCTCAACAGGAGACCATCCTGGGAAAGTGTGGCTTTGCCTCCAATGACAGGTTCTCTTCCTTGTAAGAGAAAGGGAGAGAGCATACATAGAGACACACAAAAGGGAAGGAAGTCAGAGGCAGAGGTTGGAGTGATGAGTCTTCGAGGCAAGGAATGCTGAGGATGGCCAGCAGCCAGGAGAAGTGAGGAGATAGGGCATGAATTCTCTGTCGGGGCCACCAGAAGGAGGCAACTCAGGTTCTGGCTTCTGGTCTCCAGCACCATGAAGCATACCCTTCTTTTGTTTTCAGTCATTCCATTTGTGGTGACATTTGTGGTGATTTGTTGCAATAGCTTTAGGAAACTAATATAAGTTGGCAAAAGGAAACAAAACTCAACAGGTAGGGCAAAAATAGGACACATTAGCACATAGACTTTGTGCATCTCCCATAGCCATTTTTCTTAAAGACCACAGTGTGGTATTGGCAAAGACATTCATTCTGTGGATAAGATCTGGAGGTGAATCCATGCTAGACGTGTGATGTTAGCAAGTCACTGGACCTTTCTGAGCTTCTTAATCTTCTTTTGAAAATTGAGGATGGATTCCCTGTTCCTTAGAAGGATCTCAGAGCCAAACAACCAAGCTGTGAGAAGGTCGTGTGCAACTGAACCTCAGGAACAACCACAGCTCAGGGTCCACATTCTGCAAGAACTCTGCATCCTCCCTCGCGGCATCCTTGTCTCTCACTGACAACTGGCTTTCATCACTTGGCCGGAAACACTGCCGCTAACATCTCCTGAATTTTCTGTTTTATGGTTTTAATCATCTCAGACAGGCTAATTCTCTTTCATATTTCCAAATCCCGTGGAAGGATTCTACTTTCCTAATTTGGGTCATGCCTGTCCCTGAGCTAATCAGCCCCAGCTGCTGCCAAGATCTTATCAAATATATGGCAGTTTCTGAGGAAACTGTGTGAACAGGTGGAAGTGCCAGCACCCAGGTGTCCATCACATGGGATCTTTTTGTATCTGCCTGTGATCCCATAGCCATTTTTCTTAAAGACCACAGTGTGGTATTGGCAAAGACATTCATTCTGTGGATAAGATCTGGAGGTGAATCCATGCTAGACGTGTGATGTTAGCAAGTCACTGGACCTTTCTGAGCTTCTTAATCTTCTTTTGAAAATTGAGGATGGATTCCCTGTTCCTTAGAAGGATCTCAGTCATCTGTGCTAATGATGATAACAGAAGAATAAAACTTGAATGGGCCTTAAAGATAGACAAGGTCAATCACCTCACTTCTAGAGCTAAGATTTCAGAAGTTAAGTTGGTAAGGAAACCAGGGCGAGAATTTAGGTTAGTTAACTACCAGATTAGTGCTCCTTTGTTATTTTATAAGATCTGTCCCCATCCCTGTGGATATGAAATAAGGTCTTATCTGAAAGGTGTCATTCAACTAAGGAAAAAGCATCTCTCTTAGAACAGACACAGATATTAGGCTTTAGATTAGAGAATAACACTGGGGTAAAGAGGTCAAAGAAGAAGGTGCGAAGAAGTGGGTTGGGAGCTAAGACGGGAGGGACCCAGCCTTGTTGCTTACAAAATTGTGCCTGCCCTGGAGCCTATAGAATGTAATTATTTTGAGACAGCTTTCAGAAAATAGAGAAATAAGCCCTGGTAGGATCAGAACCCTCTAATTTTAAAGCCATATTGTTTATATCCCTCTACCCCTGTGTTTATTTTCCTTTTGCCATCTCTTGTTATATAATGCAAACATTTTGAAAGGGCCTGCTTAACTCAGTTTTGCAATGAGGAAATCAAGAGAAAGGTTTTGCTTTCTTTGGGCCTAGGCTGGACACAAGAACAACTACCAATAAATATGTCTGTTGACTATAGTTCAGCTCATTTTTTAAGGTTTTAACCATTTAGTGCTCATGCCTGTGTTTTGAAGTTTTTAAAAGATCAACTACATTTTCAATTTGCTCTGGACCAGACATATATACTCCAGTTTCTTCAGGGTACTAGAATCATAACCGAGGAGCTGATACATACTGTGCCATATGTGTATAACCCCCCTACATTCTCACACACACAGCTGGTAGTATGTAAAGTTCAAAGAAAATGGTATGCTTTTTAAAGGCCCTATTCTATAAGAAATACTGCTTAAAATGACTACTCTGAGCAGAAGAATATTACCTGCCTTTGTTAGTAAGTAGTAAATTTTTTTACAGAACTATCTGTAGGAATATTTCAAAGTTTTCTGTAGCATAGAACTTTATAAATACAGGGGAAGAATTACTTGAAAATGGGAAATATGTGTCTTGGTATGAAGACTATATTTAGTTCATACACATTTAGTTTAAATGTTATTGTATATCCAATAATTTATGAATAAGTCACCCTGTGAATATGATCATTAAATTCTACCCCCCCAAGTGTTGACAAGACAAAACATTAACCAAGTAGTTCCATCGCTACTTGATCCAGTACGAAACCTAGTCAGCTGTCGCCAATCATCTCTTCCTCGCTGTCCCTTGCCATCCTTGCCCTAAGACAGTCTGTGCTGAAATGGTCCCCTTGTTAGAGCATTTCTGGTAAGTTTTAGTCCTTGGCTCTGCAATTTCTCCATGCTCAGATTTTGCAGATATAAAGTCACAATCATTTTCTGTTTAAGGAATTTACTTTCTTCCAAGGGCCTTTGAAAATGTGTGCCATTTTACTTTTGCCAAAGAATGGCTTCTCTGTGTATGTGTGCAGCTCTGATGCCTGTCTCTCAGGCTTCTGCAATGAATGTTCTGCAGTAGAAGAAGGGAGTTCTAGATGTCCAGTCAATCACCCATCCATTCAACTCAATCAGCAAGTATTTGAGTCCCCACCGTGTTCCATGTGATACTTTAGGTGCTTGGGATATATTAGTACACAAAACAGACAAAACAAGTTGGCCTTCATAGTGCTTATGTTTTATCGGGTAACATAAGCCAAAAAAGCCCCAATAAATGTAATAAGCTATAGGGAAAGAATAGAATGAAGGTAATCAGAAGTGGTAACAGAAATAGGGGTACAGACTGCAATTTTATGTAGGATAAACGTGGGTGGTGTCACTGACACAACTTTTGAGCAAAGATAATAGGTGCGAGAAGGACTTAAATATGTGAATACATGGAATAAGAGTACTCCAGGCAGATGAAACAGTCTTTGCAAAGGCACAAAGGAGAGTGAGTACTTTGCTGGTAGTGGTAAGAATTGTTACGTCCTCCAGAGTTATTAAGAGGGCCCTATCCTAATACATGGAACCTAAGAATATGTTACCTAACATGGAAAAATGGACTTTGCAGATGTGCTTAAATGAAGGATCTTGAGATGGGGAGAGTTTTCAAGTGGATCTAGTATAATCACAAGTGTTCTTATAAATGAAAGAAGGAAATAGGAAAATCAGAGAAGAAAATGTATGATAGAAAGCAAAGGCTGAAGTGATGTGATTGCTGGTCTTGAAGATGGAAAGATGCCGTGGGTGAAGGAATGAGGGGAGCATTTAGAAGTTGGACAAGGTAAGGAAATGAATTGTTCCCTAGAGTTTCCAGAAGAAATATAGCCATGCCCATACCTTGATTTTAGCTCATTGAGAACCATTTTGGACTTAGGATTTTAAAAATTTAAGATAATAAGTGTGTGTTAAGTCACTAATTTTGTGTTAGTTTGTTAATTAGGAATTAACAATTTTTAGAATCTAATAAACTAATTCAAGAAATAGTACATGCATTCATTTATTCAGATGATTTTAAGATGATTATTATTTTGTGCATATCGATCACTGAGTGAGGAATGGAGAGTCAAATTGAAAACACACAACTCTTACCCTGAACTATGATCGCAAAGCAATGATAAATTATTCCTGCAAAAAGTGGCAAAACTATGATAAAGCTAGGTCCTCAGTGCTTTGAAAACACACAGGAGTGACATTTAATCATACTGAAAAGGCAATAACAGCCAGTAAGACTTCCTGGAAGAAGTGATTTTTAACTAACATTTAAACAATCAGCAGAATTTAATCTGGTAAAGATGGGGAGAGAGAACATTATAGACATAAGTACCATTGAATTTGGAAAGCCATAAGTGTACATGTCACATCCAGGGGACTGTGAGTAGTTTGCTATTTACTGAGAGGTAAAATGAAATATATGAGAAATCAAGGACCAACATGTTCCTAAGTTGTAGACTTTAAACAAACGAATGTGTGTTAATATTACTGTAATATTATTATTCTTTTATTGAAGTATCGTTCACCCAACAGGAATTTTATGTGTACAGTTTAACTGGATTTGACCTTTGAATTTACTTGTCTGACCCATACCCCACAAGGTAGAGTCAGTTCTGCCACAGTGCTAAATTATGGATGCCCAAAAATCAGCATTGCCATGCAAAATCATGCAATGAACATCACCTCATAAGTCCTCTGCAAAAAATTCAGCTGGGGTAAAGCATTCTAACCCTTTGTCAGTGACACATAAAAATAAATCATAGTCTCATAAAAATACTAGTGCAGTTGTACTCATGTTAGATGATTGAGAAGTTCAAAAATACTGTAATAAATATGGCCCTTTCCTTTGAAAAAAGACCTGAAGTCTGCCTTTAGAAGTGGGCATCAGAAGGTTTGCAGTTTGTGAGTTATTATGAAGTGAATGAAGGAGGGTTACCAGAAATGAGACAAATATGTAACATCAGCTGTGGATTTATGACTCATGATACAGGAGATAAACTGAGGTAGGTAGTGTATGTTCGAGGTGAGTTCCTTTTTTGTGAGATTTGTGTTTACCTATGCAGCTCAATTTAGCTAGATGCAGTTTTCTGCATTCACCTAGTGTTTGTTACGGACAAAATCACACATAAGCAAATAAAAAATCCACATTACACTCAAAATTTTCCCTAATGTATCAGTTGCACTGGAACAAATTCACATTTTCAAAACAAATATTATAGTAGAACTAATTGTACAGAACATTTCCCTCACTGCTAAAAGATCCCTCATACTTCTGCCTAATCAATTGCCAACTCCCATTCGCAGAGGCTAACACTGTTCTGATTTCTATCAGTATAGATTAGTTTTGCCCCATCTAGAACTTCATATACATGGAATCATGCAATCTGTACCATTTGACTTCTTTCACTCATATCTTTGAGATGCATTAATTTTTTTGTGTTCATTGGTAGTTCATTTCTTGTATGGCTGAGTAGTAACCCCTTAGATGGATATGCAATAATTTGTTTATCCATTTTCCAGTGGTGTTTACTATGGTTGTTACGAGCTTTTGGCTATCTTGTATAAAGCTGCTGTGAGTATTTTGTACATATCTGTTTGTGTACATACGATTTTCTTTCTCTCAGGTAAATAACTAGAAGTGAAATTGCTGAGTCATAGGGTACATATATATTTAATTTTGTGAAAAGTGGTCAAACTAATTTCAAAAGTAGCTGCACCATTTTACACTTCTATCATAGTGTATAAAAGCTTTGGTTGTTCCACATCCTCAGCAACATTTGATGTGGTTAGTCTTGTAGCCATTCTACTAGGTGAATAGTAGTTTATTGTGACTTAAATGTGCATGTCCCTGCTGCAAATTTTTCTAATGATATTGAGCATTTTTTCAAGTGCCAACTGGCCACACATAGAGGGTTTTTTTATGTAATGCCTTATACTCAATTTATTGGTCATTTGTATTATTATTATTGAGTTGAAGTTATTTATATATTATGAAAACAAGTCTTTTGTCATATATATGTGACAGGATTATAATATTATGACACATAGATATAGATAGATATTTAAATTGATCTACCTTACAATGTATTTTTAAATATATTTAGTACTTTCTGGGTCGTAACTAAGAAATATTTATTTATTCCCCCATCATTAATATATTCTTCTAGGTTTTCTTTCAGAAGATTTAGAATTGCAGAGTTATTATTATTTTTTTTTTTTGAGTTTAGGGCTATAATCAATCTCAAATTAATTTTTGCCTATGGTATGAAGTAGAGGTTTCAGTTTCTCCATCTTTTTCCATAGAGATAGCCAGTATTCTAGCACTATTTGTTGAAAATGACTTTCTTTTTCATTAAATTACTTTAGCACCTTGTTCAAAAATTAATAGACCACATAAGTATGTTCTGTTTTCTACAATTAACTTTGTTCCATTAATCTATTTGTTAATATTTATAACAATACCGCACTCTCTTAATTTCTGTAGCTTTGTAATAGATATTAAAATCAGGTACTGTGAGTCCTGCAGCTATGCTATACTTTTCAAAATTATTATGGCTATTCTGAGTCCTTGCATTTTCAAATACATTTTAGAATCAATTTAATTTCCATTTTTTAAAAGCCTACTGAATTTTTAACATTGAGATCATGTAATTTATAGGTCACCTTAAGAACACAGAACTTAACAGCATTGAGCCTTCTAATCCATGAACATGGTATATTTATCTAGTCTTCTTAAATTTATCTCAACAATATTTTGTAATTTCTAAAGTGTAATTCTTGAAATTTTTTTATATTATTCCCAAACATTTCAGGTTTTGATGATACTGTAAGTAATATGTTTATAGTTCACTTTTCATTTTTATGGCTAATATGTAAAAATGCAATTAACTTTTGTGTATACAAATTAAATTCTGTGATACTACTAAGTTCATTTTTTAGCTCTAGTAGGTTTGTTGATTGCTGTTTTGGGCTTTTTTTCTTTTTGGTCGATTCCTTAGGATTTTTTACATATATCATGTCATCTACTATCCAGGACTGCTTTTTCTTTTCAGTCTATACACCTTTTATTTCTTTATATTGTATTACTGCTCTGACTAGAGCATCTAGTACAATAAGAGTGATGAGAATGGACATCCTTGCTTTGTTCTCTAAGTATTCAAATTTTACAATTAAATAAATGTGGTAACTGTACTCAAAAAAATAAATGGCCTTTATGAGGCTGAGGAAATTTCTTTCCATTTCTAATTTTCTAATAGTTACTGTACTACTACTTCTACCATTATGATTATTATCATTACATTATTAGGTGATAAATTTAGTTAAGTGCTTTTTCATCAACTAATAAGATGAATAATTTTTATGTCTCTCATCAGTATGTTGAATTACATCCATTTTATTTTGAAAGATAAAACAGCTTTGCATTTCTGGAATAACCCCTTTAGTTCATGATGTATTTTCCTTTTTCTGTATTGCTGGATGGGGGTTTTAATATTTTCTCAAGGAATTTTGTATCTATATAATGAGAAGTGTCAACTGCAATTTTGTTTTCTTGTAATATATTTAAGTAGTTTCAGTATCTAGTTTCACAAAAGGAATTGAGAAGTGTTCTCTCCTTTTACATTCTTGAAAAAGTTAGTGTACAATTGTATTATTTCTTTTTTAATTATTTGATGGAATTCACCAGTGAAGCCATCTGAGTTTGGAATTTTCTTTGTGGGAATGTATTTATCTTATGAATCAATTTCTTAATGAATATAGAGCTATTCTGATTTTTTATTTCTTCTTATCTTACCTTTAGTAATATGTATTTTCAAGGGATTTATCCTTTTGCTGTAAATTTTCAAATTTATCTTCATGAAGCTGTTCATAATATTAACTTATCAAGTTTTTGAGTTCGAATGATTTATATTAATATCTCTTCTGTTGTTTGTAATGTTGATAATTTGTATTTTCTCTTTTTTCTTGATGAGTATATGTAGGAGCTTAATTTTATTAATATTTTTTAAAAGTCAATTTTGACTTTTGTATTTATTCCCTATTATTTGCCAATTTTCTATTTAATTGACTTCTACTCTTATCCTTACTATTTCCTTCTGTATTCTTGTTTGGGGCTTATTTTTCCCTGATTTTTCTAGCTTCTTAGATGGAATCTTAAGTCACAATTTTTAATCCATTTTTATTTTCTAGCATAAGAATTTAAAACTGTAAGTTTCTTCCTAAGCACTGCATTGATTTCATCCTACAAATTTGATGTGCTATGTTTTTTATTTTCATTTAGTTCAAAATATTTTCAAATATCCTCTTGATTTTGTCTTAGCTCTGGGGTTTAATAAGAAGTATTTTGATTTACTGGTAAACCTTAGAGGATTTTTCAAATGCCCTTTTGTTATTAATTTCTAATTTAATCCTATTGTGGCCATAGAACATACTCTAAGTGATTTACGCTATTTTAAATTTTTTGAGACTTCTCTTATGGTTCAGCAAAAGGTTTATCTTGAGATATTTTATGATCACTGGAAAAGAATATGGATTTTCCAATTGTTGAGAGGAGTGTTTTGTACATATAAATCAGATTGGGTTGGTTATTAGGATGGTTCAAATCTTCTATATGCTTGTTGATTTTCTGTCTAGTTATTCTATTAATTGTTGAGAAAAGAGTGCTGAAATCTCTAACTATAATTATGAATTTGCTTGTTGCTTACTGCTTTTTCATGAATTTTGATAGTATGTTATTAGATGCATACCCTTTTATGATTGCTATGTTTTCTTTATAATTTGACACTTCTATCATCATTCTCTGTATTTCTGGTGAAACTACTTTCCCTAACGTTAGTTTTGTCTGATATTAATAAATCCAGTTCATCATTCTTATGATTAGTGTTTTCGTGGTATCTATATATTTTTCCACAGTTTTACTTTTAAGCTCTCTGTGTCTTCACATTATAATGAGTTTCTTGTAAACAGCACATATTGAGTCATACTTTTTAACACAGTATGACAGTTTCACCTTTTTCATGGAATATTTAATCCATTTATCTTTAATGTATTTATTTAAATAGCTGGAGTTAAGGCTGTTATCTTGCTATTTGTTTTCTTTTGTCCCATCTATATTTTGTTATTTTCTCCCTCTTTTCAGACTAATTTTGGATTGAGTGTTTTTTATTATTCCATTTTATATCTTCTGTTGGCTTATTATTTTATTTATTTTTTTAATGATTGTGCTGAGACTTATCAAATGAATCCTTAACTTATCATAGTCTGCCTTAAATTAATATCAGCCTAACTCATGTAAAATAGGAACTTAAATTTTCCCCTTTTTTTTTTCTATTGCTATCATGCATTTAACTTCTACACTGAGATTTTATCAATTTTTTCAACCTTTTCTTATCTTTCAGTTCAGATAATTTCTATTTTCCCGTGTTCAAATTCATGAATCGTTCCTTTTGCTGTGTTAAAATCATTTAGTGGAATTTTTGCTTCAGACTCCTTTTTTTTTTTTTTTTTAAGTTCTAGGATTTCTCTTTAGTCCTTTTGTGCTCTTTCATAAACTTTCCGTTATTTATTGTGTTACTTTACTTGTTACCCCATTTCATTCATATTTTCCTCTAAATCTTTGAACACATTTATAATACATATATGTTAATTCCATTATCTCTGTCATTTCTGTGTATGTTTTTATTAACTGATTTTTTCCTTGTTATGAGTCACATTTTCCAGCTTCTTTTTATGTAGCAATTTCTGAATTGATGCTAAACATTACAGATTGTATGTTGTTGAGTGTCTGGCTTTTGTTGTCTTTCTTGGTTATGTATTGAATTTAGCCCTGGAAGGGTATTAAATCAAGGTAGCTTGATTCCTTTTGGTCTTGTTTTTAAACTTTGTTAGGGCAAGTCTAGAGTAGCCTTTATTCTAGGGATAAACTTGACCTTCTCCTAAGGCATTGACTTTCTGGGCTCTCTACCAATCACTGTGGCTTCTGTGAGAGGTCTCTACACTCTGGTTGGTTAGAACTTGACTGCCCCTCAACATTGCTCAGAATCTCAGTAGTTCCTCTTTCCCTAGTAGTTGTCTTTGCTCAGTAGTTCTGCACGTGACCTCATGGTTTCTTGTCCAGGGCAAATGAAGCTGTGCGTTCAGTCAGACAGTCAAGGATTTCCAGTATACATATCTGAAGCTCCTTCTCTGTACAGCTCCCTTTTTGCTGGTACCACAAATTCCAACAGAGGAACTCCAAAATCTGTTCCTTTTCTCTTTAGCCCAGCAAGACCATTGTTTTCTGACTTCCTTTTTCCTGCACTATAATTCAGAAGCTGCATGTAAGAAGATAGCCAGGGAAATCATGGAGCTCACTTAATTTAGTTTTTTCCACACAATAATCATGGTTCTATGTTGCCTGTTGTTCAATAATTAAAAATGGCTATTTCCTATATTTTCTCTAGCTTTAGAGTCCTATAGCAGTTACTCAGTTATCATGCGTAAGCAAGTATGTTAATGCTCAATCATTTTGTTCAAGTTCTTTGAAGAAAAGGTATGAAAGTTTTTCTTCATAATAAGAAATACTACTTTAGTAATTATACTCTAGTAAATTTGTTTTATGTATGTGTGTTTGTATAAATATGTGTGTGTGTCTATATGTGTATATGTATATAATGGGATTTCAGTAATAACAAGGAGCAACAACCATTTAGTTTAATACATTCTATCTTCTTACCAATTTTCTTTTTCAGATCAATTTTGGTTAGCATTGACCTTATTGAAGACTGTGAGAATTATAGCTACAAGAACCAGAATGAAAGCATGTTTTTATATTTTCTTTAATACTAAACTAGATCTCTTTTTGGAATGTTATTCACCTAAGATAGAGGATATTCTATTAGTGGGAGAGCTAATTAGAGTCATATGCTGATATACTGATATACTACATGAACTGAAATTTAAAGTGAATTTATTATTTGCATTAATATGGTTGATTCAGAGAGAACATCATTCACAGTATTTATAAGACACCAGATGGAGTGCCCAGGTCACTAAAACAAAAATGGATTTATTTAATTCACATGGATTCCTATTGTCCAGATAATAAAAATCCATATGCATTAACTTGTAAGCAGTTGTAACCATGAATGTATCCATTGTTGAACCATACATTATCTGGTACTTTTTTGAACCTGATTTCTATGATACAGACATACTTGGCAATTTTTCTGAAGGATTTTCCTAGTGTGAATAGTTCTTAGGTATTATAAATTTTTATATGTATGATATCCTAGTAAACATGATCAGTACCAAGAGACTGCAAATACATAGACTTTTTTGATAATGTGAATATGAGTATTTATTGGGTGCTATTAATTTAGTCATTTATCAAACACATTTTGAGTGCCAGGTACCCTGCTAGGTGCTAGAAACACCATGATGAACTATGATAGGCAACATGATAGAATATCTTTTAGAGAAATTTTATGTCTCTATCAGGATGTGAATATAAAAGACCATTTTCACTATCTACATGTTGGACAAACCAAGAGTTTGAGAACTCACTTTCCCAGTCTCCCACTCCAGAAACATGAAATCTGTCACTGATCTCAAGAAAAACAATCACCTGACCAAAGAAAACTTTATTTTTCCTTAAAGTGGAGTTACATTGGTAGTAGTCATTACTGCATTTTATACCCGCTACCCTTAGAGTCAGTTTCAGCTATGAGCAAAGACTGCGGGTTGGTTATTTTTTTGAAGGCATAATGGTTTTGACCTAAGTAATGGATAAAGGAGTTTACTACCAGTAATCATTTTTCTTAATGCTACATGGAATCAGTCTTGGTTTTTACATAGTTTCCAGAATTATTGTTAAGAGCTAAGTTAATTTTCCATTGTATAGCAATGTATCACATCACATATAACTGAGGATCCTTCTGGGTGATAGTCTATAGAATGGTGTATATTTCTCATCAGATTCATCTGTTAATTAGGTAATGATGGTAAGGCATTTTCAAAATTAAAGAAAGAATATAATTCATTTGTATTAGCTTTGGAGTCTCTTTCTTTATGGAAACTGGAAGTATAATACATTGAATGGTGATCATAGATCTCATTGCAGCTGGCACTTGAAGTTCTATAAGAAGCAAATGCCAAGCAATTGCTGTATTCTCATCTAAAAAGACATAAAGCCCAAGGTGTACTTTGGAGATTCACTAGCTTTATCAACAGCAAATGTCCTCCTTCATCTGAGATTAGCAAGAATTCAGACCTGGTCAGGCTGCTTTTATATCTAGCCTGGATGACACTTTTAATGGATGCCATATTACAGAAAAAAATGCAGATGTGTATTTGTTTTTAATACTTTCTTTATAAAAAAATTGCATCTAGATACTTTAAGTATAGCAGCTATAAGTCCATTAAATACGAACTATAGATGTAATATATATTATAGACATTTTCTGAAATAATTCATTGTTATCAGATGACATGCATTTATAATTAATAATGGATACATAGACATAGACATATAAATGTATGCATTTAAAAATTCTATTATATAATAGTTTGCCCTTGAGGCCCAGATATCCAAGCTATGTCTTATCAACATGAAGGAAGTACAATTAATTGGAAAGTTAAAAAAAAATAGTAGCCAGTTGTGTTTATGCAATTTCATTTGGCTGATATTTTAATGAAACTGACCAATTGTTTTGATACCATATAGACATTTTGAAGAAATATGTTTGCCTGTAATTATTAAATAATTTATATGTAACACATGGTGATTTCATATTTTTTTCAAAAGCCTTGTTGCTTAAAAGACAACTTGTTAAGTTATTCATCCAGCTCCAGCATAAGACTGTGTTGAAAATAAATTAAGGCAGAATGATACTACCACACATCTTTAGTCTTAAAAGAATAGTTGAAAGCAGAATTTATTTCAGGTTAGTGTAAGGAAGAGAGTTTGTTAGGGACCCATAAGACTTCATAGAGATTCTCAATAGGTAACGTCTACCTAGAAATGTTATGTGTGTTTTTACCATACCTAAAAAAAAAGAAGAAATCCCTAGGCCTTTCAGTATGCACAATTTCTAGTACCATTTAAAGAATCTCTATATCTTCATCTTTGGTCAGACAATAGCTCCTAGTAGGCAGTTAAACAAGTCCCTGACTTGACTGTTCTTTGGATTTTTCATCTATAAAATGGCAAAAACCCTAATTATGCAAGTGCTTCTTTGAAGTATAATTTCCCTTAAAGGCCAACTGAATAAAACTCATCTTTGCTTGTCTGCTGCCTCACTCCTCTAAATAAAGAAGAAATATTTAATCATGAAGCCAGAAGTTGGTACAATTCTGCTGGGCTGAGTGAGGGGTAGGTAGATGCTCTGAGGCTCAGATCACAAATGTCGACCAATGATCAGGACATCTTACTCAACAACTCTACTTCCCATGGAAACGCTTAGGAAGTCTGTGATTCTCCCAGAACGCCTGACTTTACCTCTCAGATCTTTTTTTTTTTTTTTTTTTTTTTTTTACTAAATCTCATGTGTGACAGAGACCTTGTAGCCTTATCCCAAACTGTCCCCTTATTTGAAAATCAATCCCTGAGGCAACTCATCCTTGGAGATACCAAAGCAGAATAGTAAAGAGTACTGCAACCAGAGAGACATTATTTTGTTTTTTGGGGGGGGGGGGATTGGAGGGGCTGTTTCAAGACAAATAATTCCTTATCTCATTCATTATTTTGTTGAATAAAAATATGAGTTAGTAAGGACTCATATTTTCATATAACCTGATAATAACCCTTTCCTCCAACCCCTATTTTGACTCTCTCCTCTTCCCTCCTCCCACTGATAACTGCTGGTTTGTTCTGCATATCCTATGTACTATATAACTAGTTTGTTTTATATTTTTAGATTCCACGTATAAGTGATATTATGCAGTATTTATCTTTCTCTGTTGGACTTATTTCACTTAGCATAATGTCTTCCAAATTCATCTGTGTTACTCCAGATGGCAACATTTTATTCATTTTTATGGATGAGTAGTATTCCATTGTGTGTGTATATACCACATCTTTTTTACCCATTTATCTAATGATGGACATTTAGGTTGCTTGCATACTTGGCAATTACAATAATGCTGCTACGAACATTAGGATGCATATATTTTTTTGAATCAGTGGTTTTTGTTTTTTTTTTTCCCTGATATATATATATATATACCCAGGAGTAGAATTGCTGTGTCATAAGGTATTTCTATTTTCAGTTTTTTAAGGAACCTCTATACTGCTTTCCACAATGGCTGTACCAATTTACATTCCCACCAACAGTGTACGAGAGGAAGACCTTATTTTGAATTCTAGCTCTGCCAGTCACTAGCTGTAGGTCCTTGGAAACAGTGCCAAACCTCTCAATCATTAAAAGTCTTGTTGTAAAATGGATATAAGAACCTATCTTTTGGAGAGGTCACAAGGATGTTGCCACAGATGCCTAGTGCTCTTAGTTTGTAGAAAGAGTTCAATACACATGAACATTTATTTAGATTACCTCCAGAACAGGAAAAAGTGGGCAGAGATTTTGAGCAATGGTAACAGATTCCATATAAAAACCTTCCTCTGTGTCTGCAACCAGACTCTTTCATTGACGCTTCTTAAACACACATATAATCACCCAGTGTATTTTTGGTTATCTCCATAGCTCCTTAATGCCATTTTATTCCTTAATTCTTTCCTCATCTCTAAAAGAACTTGTGTTTCCTTTTCTTTACCTCTTAAAAATGTCATCAAAAGTTGTGATGAATCACAGCAGTCTGACTTGAGAATTAGTCCACATAAAAATTCCAAATACAATCCAGCCCCGGATGATGTTAGCCGTGAATTATTCATAGGGTCTAATGAGGAACATGAGAGCATTTGTAGTCAAATAACAGCTTTTCTCCAAATGACATAAAGCACATCTGAAACAGATCACAGCGATCTCTCTTTGCCAGATGGGCAATCGAAGCCCAGGAATGGGAAAGGACTGGGCCAAGCTGAACAAGCAATGTAGATTCAGATGGCACAATACTTCGGTTGGGGATCAAGACTAAGTAGTATATCCCCACCCACTCCCTCTCCTACCCTTATATACCCTCGGATAAACTGTATGATTTTTAAGGGAAATACGTAGATGAAAGAACAACACAGCCACAGGAGGACACATGCTAATGTATACTAGCTCAACTAGGTAACAGCAGAAGGCAAACACGAGCTCAAGCCAGTATCAGATCTGTGCTTCCTAACCTGGCAAACAAGGCCCTTTGTGATTGGCCCCAGCCTAGTCTGCCAGCCTCGACCTTACCCCCTCCCCAACTGCAACCTGAAATCCTACACAAGTTCCATTCTAAGCTCTCACCAAACGCCCAGTATCTCCTACCTGCCTGACCTGGCACATCCATACCCTCCACCACCTTCATTTCCCGGCTTAAATTCTTATCCTTGAGTCTTCAGCCTGAGCATCAGTGCCTCTAGGAATACTTGTCCGTCCTCCTCCACCCCTCGTGGGGGTGGAATTCCCCTCCTCTGTGTTCCCCAACGTGCCCTGCACATATTCCTGTCCTGGTATCACATACGGTGTTTACATGACTGGCTTTCTGGTCTACCTTCTTCACCAGACCGAGAGCCCCTTTAAAGCAGGGACTGTAGCTTTGTATCTTAAGTACCACACTAGGCTTTCAATAAATGCTTGTTAAGGGAATTAATACTATTTCTAGATCTCCAAAAGTCCAGAGTTGCTAGCTTGACTTCTTTTCCTTTTGCTAATAGATAACAGTTCTCCCATCCCTACCCTCTACTGCCTTTAGAGGATATGGCCCAGCAGACATTCATGGAATGAGTGTGACTTATTTAAATTAAAAATGGATGATTGCTAGATGCAAAAGGATGTTGAGAGGTCATTTTATCCACTCCCATCTGCACCAAAGTGAATTTTCTGGAAATTTGAAAATATTTCAGTCATGAAAAGTCACAAAAGGTAGTAATGAGCATCAGAAATAAGGGAATTTTAAGCTTCTAGTGGGTTCACCTGGCGTGTTCAGGTAAGTTTGGGTTTCAAGAATCGAGAGCAAACTTTCAACTTGTTACCCCTTCATGTTGAAACATATAAGTGCATAGAAAGTAATGTAATTCACATGCCTGTGATTCATTTACTGCTCATTCATCAAAATGCTTAGGTGCCAGAGTGTGCTTGACGCCTGTTTAAGCTTCCTTTTCTTGACAGGAAAGTTTGTTTTTGGGGAGGTAACTCACGTTCTAAAATTTGGGTACTTAGAAATTCCAAGCCTGTCAAGGCAAACAACCTTGTAAACGGGCCCCCGAACTTTCTCCCAGTACAGGTTAGAATAATCCAGTGGGAGGGTTGGGGGAGTTATAGTGCTGTAGATGAAATAGGTCACTAGCTAATTGAATTTCCCAAGAGATTAGTAATCACCATCAGAACTTCTAAGCTTTTCCCAATTTTCTGTACACTCTTAATTGGCTTCAAATTTTGGCATGAGGCTAAAATGTGTAAAAACGGGCAAAGGCCTTTGAAAAGAAAAACACTCAACTCACATGGTGATCATTTTGAAAAGTGGTAAGAACTCATCAATTGAAATCATGAACTGTCTTATTACCGATGTAAAAACCCTGTACTCAACTTTTGATGCCTTAAAATGCCTCTGTGCAAGGAAGGGCCTGCTGAGGTCCTTCTTTTTACTTCTTTGCATGATAGAGTTCAAAATCAAAAATGCTAAAACCAAACAGTCCAATGAGAGCATCATTCAGAAGGTGGTGTCAGTTACTAGCTATGCCTGAAACAAAGCAAAGCAAAACAAAACAAAAAAATCCAGATATCAGAATCTAGGATGAGGCTGATACTTCCCAATAAACGTGCCATCTAAAACTGAGGTTTGGCTTCATAGGGCTGACTAAGCCAGGAGCAGCAGAGGTCAGACTCATGCTGGGAAGAGAAGGTCCTACAGCTCATAATCTTGGGCTGAACTAAAGGAAAATCAGTAGATTCTGATCAATTAGAATTAAGAGCCAATCTAATTCTGAAATCATCCCATCCATGGCTTAAATGGTTCCAACCTGTGTTTGAAAGCTTCTGGACTTACAAAACTATTTTCCTCAACTGGCCCATTGTACAGATGACTCAACTTTAGATGATTGCTCCTTATATTTCAGAAATTTTTATCCCAGTGATTCTTCCATGTATGACTCCTCTCTGAGGTATAGGCTATAAATTGAATCTTTTTATCTAATGTCATTCTGGGAGTTTTAGCACCTTTTGTTGAGATCTCCTTGACACTTTTCTCTAGATGAAAGCTTCTCAGGTCCTTTTACTGTTACTTATATGGTATGACTTCATGCCCTTCACTTTCTTGGTTTTTTTTTTTTTCTCTGAAAATCTTCCTTGTTGTTGCTCCATCCCTTAAGTGTGTTAATTAGAATAAATGTATGGATCTCTTCATGCCCAGACCTTGAAAAATCCATGAGTCATATCGTCTTTAAAGTGACTGTAGATACATTTTCTTCCCTGAGCTCTCCCCTCTGTAGTCAACATTCGTGATATTTCTGCACTTATCACATCTAAGTGGCATGTTTGTAGGTATTTGTTTACTGAAAAATTCCCTTGTTATTTTCAAATTCTTCCAGACTATTGAGTGAAAGATCCTCCCTCAGACGACAATTTAAATCTTACCTCAAGTGGAGGCCATACAATTCATGGACAAGTAAACCCCTAATGAAAATAAGAAAGAAAGGGACTCTCTGTCCATCATTTGAAAGTAAAATGAAACATCATTGTTTTATGTAGTGCAAGTGGAAGGTGACAGGAAATATGGGGCAGGATTAGCAAAGGGACAAAAAGCCTTATGGGTTTATTTTTCCACAGAGAAATGCAGATTGTGTAGAAATAGGGTATGTCTGGACCTTGGGTCTTTACCCACTCCAAATTAACCCAGAAGAGAATGTACAACTGTATCAATATGTTGTTATTTTATGATTATTTAATGAGCTTTATTTGTCTCTACAAGAGAGAGCAGAACATAGATTCCATGGAAAGGGTTTGCATGACATAAACTGTAGCAGAAAACAGATGGTCATCTGATCTTAATAACTATGTTTAAACAGAGTTGAACTCTATTAGTGGTACCATCAACAAGGATTTATTTGGGAAGCACAGTAAAGGGACTTTCACCCTCATGGAATGTTTTTTCTTTCAATGTTTCTGATTGTCTACACAACACCGAAGACATCTGGCTATAAACTAAACCTTTCAGTTCATCATCTACATGGCTGGCACATGCAATGCCAAACAACTGAATGCAAGAAATGAAAAACACAACTGACTAAATTATTTAGAGGTATATAGATTGCCACATCTGAGTCATTATTCAAAGGTTGGTTCATATAGACATATCACTGGGACAAAATATAGATCTAATTCAAGATATTTTTTCTGTTAAGACCTTACTCATTGATAACTGCTTTCTTTATTTTTAATTCAGTGAACTTTATTATATTTATAGTTGAACAACTTGTTGCTTATTGCTTTCAAAAGCACAGTCCAAGTGCCCTGAAATGGCATCCAGGCCACTCTGTTGCTTGGTCCCACCCTATCATCTCAGCCTCATCTGTTTCTTCTTTTCAGTGGGTGGATTCCATAAACCAACTTGACAAATGATGCACCAGTTAAAAGTGCTCATGCTGTTTCAAAAAAAAAAAAAAAAAAGTGCTCCTGCTTTTTCATGATTTCAGCATGTCTTTGTTTGTATGCCTTGTCCCTGACATGTTTTTCTGCTAATTTCTGCCTGATAAACTTTCCAGTCTCCATCTTTTAAGACCGTGCTCAAGTATTGACTCCTTAGGGGCTGCCTATGCTGACTTCCTTGTGCTAAATTGTTTTGTCTACTACGCTCCTATAGGGCACTTCAAGAGAATTGCTATTACACTTGGCATTGTCATTATTTGTCCACACAAATCATTCTTATTGGACTATGAGCCGAGTAGAAGTCATGTCTCTGTAATCATTGACTTCCTCGTGCCTAGAATAGTGGCTGATTCTTAATTGGTACTCCACAGATGATATCTGAATGAATTAATACTCATTTAAACTCTTTTTCTTCAATGAGAGAATTTTTATCTGAATAATTTGGGGTCCTTGTTCAACAGTTCATTCCAGCTATCTAGATGATAGCTCAAGGAATATATCTCAATCCAATATTGATTTGATTACATAAATTTAAATAATTATGTGTTCAATCAACTTTAATTCATTGACTACATATTTTGCATTTCATGTTTTTCTGCAACGGCATGAAAGACACGTTTTTATAGTACTTAAATTATTATTCACAAAATACATAATGTGATACATGGCTTATGAGGATGCCTGAACTATCTTGAGGAATCTTCCAGTCTCTCTAGAATGCATGATATTTTTAAAAAATACAGTGAATGTTAAATACCTAGTAACCTTCACAGAAGCTATGGTCATAGCATGAAAAGCCATAAAAGGATTAGAGAATGTCTTACCTCTTCAATTCTGGGCATTAAATAATTTTCATTATGTCTTTTTTGCTTTATATTTCATTATTTGGTAAGAAAACAAGTTCCCATGTTATTGTTTCATGTGTGTTTGTGTGTGAGTGTAATATATATTTATGTGTGTATTTTACTAACATTGGGTAGATCTACAGATATACACATATACATTTATATAGGTGTGTATACATATAAAAATACATTTGTATTCAGTGAAATTGGAACAAACAAAACCACAAGAGAAAATTACTTATCCCCCTCAACTTCACCCACAGCCCCTTGAAACATGCCACTATTTTTCATTTCTCCCCCCAAATTGTCAGTATAGAATGGTTGCTGTAGAATGAAGAGCAATACAGGAATAGTTTCACCAGGCTTAAGGGTATGAGATAATGAAACTAGCTCCTAGGATAAGCATATTTATTGGGTTTGTGATGTATCAAATGTAACAAAAGTAGAGGATCTGAAGAACACCCTGTGTGGTTCTTTTCACACCCTTTGATCACACAATTCCTCTTTAATTCAGATGCAGTAGAGCTTAAGTGGCTTCATTGATGTGTTAAGTGTGGAATGATTTTTGTATAAAATAAAAAAGGCTCCATTATGTGTCCAGAAAAGCCTGTGTGTGCTTGTTTATTGAGACAGGAAGTCGGTTTCCCACACAGAACAACAGTTCTGCAATGCGGAAGCATTGTGCCTGAAAGAAGAGTAAAGGAAACTTAATTTTCTACCTGGCAGAAATCGGCTTCTGGAGGAAGGGGCAGACAATGCGATTGGGCTTCCACTGAATGAGAGGACTTGATTGATTTTCAGAAAATGCACCGTGCCTTGTAGAGGGAGGCTGCCGGGAATACTTTTGTTGGGAAAACCTACATTTTCTAACAGGCGCCAGTTTTCTGAATCTTACTTGAAGTGATGCATTTCACTGAGCACTTGTCACTCCCTCTTGAAGTCAGGTGGGAGAGAGAAATGCTCTTTTGGATTTTTCCCTCCTAGATTTGTGTCCAGGTAGATTTTTGTTGGTTTGTCTTCCCCTGAAGTTGGTTGCTGTTCGCTTTTCTTAAGTTTTTGTTTGTTTTGTTTTTTTAACAAACATGGGGAATGCTTCGGAGACTTTCTAAGGTGAAATTTAAGAATCCATCTGTAGTTTAAATATTCAGGCGTGGATACAGTTCCTATCTGCAGAGAGTGGACCACAGTCTTGCCATTAAACTCATGGAACAAACCCTAAGCTGTGGTCACAGGATGAAGAGGAGCAAGATTAGAATTCACCTCCATGGAGTTCTGACTGAGGCTCAGTGAACCTGACTAGTATCCATGAGGATGTGGGTTTGATCCCTGGCTTTGCTCTGTGGGTTAAGGGTCTGGCGTTGCCGTGAACTGTGGTGTAGGTCACAGACACAGGTGGGATCCTGTGTTGCTGTGGCTCTGGTGTAGGCCAGCAGCTACAGCTCCGATTCGACCCCTAGCCTGGGAACCAACATGTGCTGCAGGTGTGGCCCTAAAGAGACAAACAAACAAACAAAAACCCCCCAAACCAAAAAACCCTCTGTCTCACCCTCTAAAGCTCAGTCTTTCTGCTCCATGCCTTTGCTACCTTATACTCTATACGGTAGCCTGATGCTCACCATCCTCATGCAATCCTGACGTCTACCTACCTTCTCGGTTACTGTCATTGTCATCCTCCTCTTCAGCCTCATTATGAACAGACTTAAGGCTTATGAGTCTTTGCTGGGAGTTGTTGTAAAAGAGCATATTACATAGTTGTTCCACTCAATGGTTTTATAATCTGAAACAGACAACAGCAAAATGGACATAATGAGAAGAATGTATAGCAAATAGAACAAGCCCAGGGGAACTTTTCCACTGGTCATATTTCCCTTATTAATATTTCAGAGATAAGTAAATTTTCAGCGTGAAAAGCTCAGGAAAAATAGTTATAGCAGCTTCATGTCCAAGAAAACAAGCATTAGACTGTGTAAACTGTGGGAGGTAGGGTAAACCGGATGAGAAGGGCTCCTTGATTGAGATTTGGTGAGAGAAGAAAAAAGGGTAGATGTTCTAGGCACCATCAAGCGCTCTCTGTTGATTATTTGTAATTTGTATTTTGTTTTTTAAAAGTATAGTTTTTTTTTTTTTTTTACAGTGGTGTGCCAGTTTCTGTAAAAGTGGGCAGAAGACCTAAATAGACATTTCTCCAAAGATGTCCTATGGACGGCCACATGAAAAGATGCTCCACATCACTGATTATTAGAGATGTACAAATCAAAACTACAATGAGGTACCACCTCACACGGGTCAGAATGGGCATTATTAATAAGTCTACAAATAAAAAATTCTGGAGAAGGTATGGAGATTCTCTTCATTACTGAATTCTTCCTAGTATCATATTTATTTCTTCCCATTCTTCTTTACTTTTTCCAAACCTACTACTAATACAACTTCTACTTTTTCTTCACATCAGGCATGGGCGGTGTTTTGTTTTGTTTTGTTTTTCCTTTAAATTTGATGTCACAATATTCTTTTGATCATTTTAGGTGCACTTATAAAAGAATTTCAGAGTCGAGGAATTCTAGGAGTTAAGTACTGGGGCAGGAGAAAGAATATTCTTCAGGAAGGTCCTAGACTAATAGCAACAACCATTAGCTTTACTTCCACTTGGCATTCGGAACGAATTCTTTACCCCCAACTCCTTTTTCAGCCTTTTCTATTTCTTTTCAACTCGGAGTAGTGCTGCCATTGCTGTTGTCCTAGATATTTACTGCGTCCTCCTCATGCACTTCTGACATTCCTCTTATGCATTTCTCAGAGAGCCCCATCTCTCGCCCCTTCCGTCTGTCTGTGCAATGCTTGGTATGTGACTATGGCCATGAACGACAATAGGTCCTGCCCAAATCATGTGACTTTAATTTTTCATGTCAGACACCATTTTTTTTTTTCTGCAGAGAATTGGTGGCTGCCCTAAAGCTAATTATCTTACCTCAATATGATATGGTTTCTGATAGTCATGGATAGAAGCAAAGCTTTTAAAAATCTCTTTTTATCCCAAGCGTATATCCAAAAAAAGGGATACTGGACCTTTATCACCAAAGTCAATAACCCAGTGAAAAGATAGTAAAGTCAGGAATCCTTAAACTCAAGACCACTTGCTTAATCTCTGACCTTAACTTTCTCCATCTGAAATTTGTCTCCTTCCTTCCTTTCTTCTTCCCTCCCTTCCTTCTCCTTTTCCTTTCCTTTAACTCATATTTGCAGCACATCTCCATTCTCTAGGAGAGAACAGAAAAAGCAAATGAAACATCAAAATAACAACACATGGCCATTGTAATTAAATGATCCAATAACAAGGAATAAACTCTGTGTGCCTTTGTGAAGTACTGTGTAAACTGATATTGTTATGGGAGATAATACAGAGGTTGAGAACCTGGGCTTGGGTGTTAAATAAAACCAGGAGTTTCAGTCCTACTAACTGCGTGACCATGGGCATGTGAAGGTTTCCAAGGTGAGGTTTCCTCATCTGTAAAACATGACATGTTGATAAAATCACATAACTCAAATTGCTGTTGTGAAGATTTTCTGAGTGAGATTATAACTGTAAAATGTTAAGCACAAATGCCTCGCGTTATCATAAGTGCTAAACAAGGTTAGCCATTATTATTATTGTTAAGGAAGGCAGAGTAAATGGCACTATTATCATTTCTTTCTTTTCTTTTCTTTCTTTTTTTTTAACAGCTACACCCAAGGCATGTGGAATTTCCTGGGCTAGGGGTCAAATTGCAGTTGCAGTTGAGACCACCACAGCCGCTGTGATACCGGATCCAAACTGCATCTTCGACCTATGCCACAGCTTATGGCAACGCTGGGTCCTTAACCCAGTGAGTGAGGCCAGGGATCGAACCAGTATCCTCATAGAGACAATGTCATGTCCTTAATCTGCTGAGCCATAAAGGGAACTCCCATCATTTCATTTTTGTTGTTTAAAATAGCAGTAATCACCTCAAGGGGAGCAAAGGTGTGGGGGGGGGGGCTGAAAGAGTCTAGGCTTCTCCTGAGGGGTGTCGATTTCCTCTTAAAGGAACAGAGGGATGGCTGTGCATCACAATGGTGTGATGGTTCAGGCTCACATTCTTGAGCCTCCTTTTCTGGCTGAGCTGCTTGAAGGCAGGAATTATGCTGTAATCATCTTCGCACCCCTTTATCTTAGTTACTTGTGCTGAGTACAGCAGAGGACTGGACAAATGAAATGAATTTGTTTATATTGTCTTAAATTCAATCTTGCCATGTCTGCTTTCCCAAGAGATTTGTTGTTGTTGTTGTTTTTCTTTTTGTCTTTTTAGGGCTGCATGTGCAGCATAAGGAAGTTCCCTGGCTAGGGGTAGAATCGGAGCTACAGCTGCCAGCCTACACCACAGCCACAGCAGGGCCAGATCCGAGCTGCATCTGCCACCTACACCGCAGCTCACGGCAATGCTGGATCCTTAACCCACTGAGTGAAACCAGGGATTGACTCTTGGTCCTCATGGATATTAGTGGGGTTTGTTAGTGCTGAGCCACAATGGGAACTTCCTGGAGTTTTTAAGGTCTGGCTGGAGCTGACTTGGAAACATACAACCAAAGAAAGGGCCGAAGGGCTCGGCATTCCACGTCCACCACAAGCTGCCTCTGGATCATAGAGGCCTTCCCTTACTGACTAGGTGGCCGTAGGTGCCTTGAAGCTGGAATTAAAGATAACCCGTGTGCAATATTTGGATAAGTGCCTTAGTGACACGGACTCTAAAGATCATGAGGCAACAAGAATGTTCTTTTAGCTTATTTTTGCTTCGTGCTTATCAGTGCCTGGAGAACATGTCCAGGACATTCAGATGGCTAGAGTTAAAATGATTAAATGGTGTGGAGCCTACATTTGGCTAACCAATGCTGCTAAGACATTCCTTGGCTAAAGTAATAATAATAATAATGTTTCTTATCTTCTTTCTTTTTTTGTCATACATTTGTATAAGTTGATTGAAAAAAAAATTCTTTGCAGTTCAAGATGGAGTTTCTTTTTCATTTCTCTCTGTCTCAGGGGCCTTATCTGATTTTAATCAGCACTGGCCTAATATGATTTGAAACAGCTGAGGCTGAAATGCCCTAAAAAAAGAAAAAGATATCTGAAGTTGAAAGTGTTGGACTATCTAGCTATTCTCCCCCCCTTGTCCATGACAGTATTACTATTAAGGGTAAATATTGGGGATTATGAATTTACCCTTAAAACTTTTCAATACCCTGCAGAGTTTTCTCAGCAATTGTAAAGTCCTGTTAACCATAATATAGCCAGTTCTTGATTATCCATAAAAAAGGAAATGAATAGTGGCACAGATAATCCAAAACAGAAAAACAATCAAAACGTTTCTTATATTTTACTTTGGAATGCTTTGTATGGCTTTGAGGGATTCAGATTTTCCTTCCCAGTGATGTTGCGCTCAGGGAAAAGTTAAAATGAGTTTGCATTCCCTAAGCCCACACCAAATAGCCGAGGGGGGGATGTGGCCCTGGCACATGCTGGGTGGCAGGGAGAAGGAGTCTGAAATTGAGGCGAAAGAATTCCACTGATAACCTAGAAGTGGAAAATGCCCGTATGAATAATTAAGTGCTGGCTGGAATATAGTTCAGTCTTGTGAATTAGTGTGGACCATTTTCCAGCCCACATTTTTGAAAAATCAAGTTATCCTCTTCAGAAAAGTTACACTGGTAGTTAAAACAAATGACCCCAATATCCTTTGTTGCTCACAGTCCATTGGTGCTGGTGCTTGTGAAGAAGTTAGGACCTAATTGCTAAGGTCATGGGGAACCAGTCCTTGGCTAATATACTCCAGCTTTTTCCTACAAACATCTTCAACTGGACAAAGTTTGTAAAATGCCAGAGTTAAAAACCAGAGAAGATTTCAAAAAGCAGGTTTAATGAATGAATGAACGCAAGTTAGTGGGTAATTACAATGTAATGCAGGTGATACTGAAGGACCCAGTACACAGTACCATTGAGATGGGTCATAATGATCAAATAGCATTTTTTAAAGAGTTCTGAAATGGACAGGATGGGATTTCCAGTGGCGGGAATACCTTTGTCAGGTTATAAACATCAGCCATGTTCAGAGGACTATGGGTTGATATGAAAAAAGAATCTTCTCAAGGTGAAGAGATGTAAACAAAAATAAAAATAATAAATGAAGAGTCTAATTAGCACAATAGTCTTTCCATAAAAAATCATCATGGGAAACAGGAAGAGGAGAGAAAAGAAAGGATGGGGGAAGCCTGTTTTTGAAACCCCCTCATGTTTTCTCATGTTTTAAAAAATGTAAATATTGGGAGTTCCTCTTGTGGCTCAACGAGTTAAGAACACAACATAGTATCCGTGAGGATGTGGGTTCGATCCTTGGCCTTGCTCAGTTGGTTAAGATCCAGCGTTGCCACAAGCTGTGGCATAGGTAGCAGGTGCATTTTGGATCCTGTGTTGCTGTGGCTGTGGTGTAGACCTGCATCTGTGGCTCTGATTAAACCCCTAGCCCAGGAACTTCCACATGCCACAGGTGTGGCCATAAAAAGAAAAAAAAAAAAGTGTAAGTGTTCACTTTGTGATCTGGCGTGGCACAGGGCAATGAGTACATCTTTCAATACTTTTAGTGTTGGGAAGAGGTGAGGAAAATAGTTAAAGAATTGATCAAAGTCACCCAACTGGCCAACTGGATCCCCAAATTTGAGGCTCCTGACCTCCACCCTAGTGATCTTCCACTGGCCAGGCTGGCTTTGAGGCTCCATGTTGGCACCAAGGCCAAGCCTCTTGGAAGCCTCTTCAGGAGTAGCTTTTGGGAAGAAAGTAGGGACTCCAAGATGCTTCAAAAATAGCTCAAAGCTCATAGATTTTTTAGCTAGTTCTGAAAATTTCCATAGGCACCTTTGCTAAATCATATTCCTTTCCAGAGGCAGACTGTTTTGTCTGCCCTTGATCCTTCTTTTAATATATCTTCCCACCGTCATCACCTTTTCCTCCAACAAACCTGAATAATTCCCTGTATACAAATGTGGGACCCATAAAGTAATTTGCTTCTACATACCATTTCCAACTTCTGGGTCTATTTCTCTTTAGTCTCTGGAGCCTTAGATGTCTATGGGCTCCATTCCTGGGTCTAGGAACACTTTTTCATCATGGTGGACCTGACTGATGAAACTGGCCCCAGAACTCTGGGTCTTCAGTGTACAGTTCTGCTCTCCTCCCACAGTGGATACTGTGTCTTTCAGGACCAATGTGCTCCACCTGCCAAGAGTGTTGATTGTTAACCTCCCACAGCTGAGCCTACCCTGGAACCTGCTCTCTGTCAAAGTAAACTTCCTTGCCCAAAGTCATATCCCTTTCTCAGAAGTAGCTCATATCTAATGATTATCCAGGCCCTTTGCCACAGTTCCAGACAACTGTTCAGGGCTATCCATACCGCACAATTTCCTGCAGGATCAGTTAGTCCCTCTCTAGTGAATGCAATGCTGTCAGCTTCTCCCTTTGCTCAGCCTTGCTTCCTTCCCTTACTCTCTCAATGATACCTTTCCTGAGAGCATGCCTAAGAATGCCTTACCTGCAAATCTCCAGAGTCAATTTCCCAGAAGAGCCCAATGGATGACATTCTCATCACGCTCTATTTATGGTGACTTCTATGTTGTAGTCACCTGCCCCATAATGAAAGAAAAACTCACAAACTTTGAAGGGGTCAGAGACCAAGTGTTTGGTGGATTATATACAACAGAATTCATCAAGTCAGGTCTTTAGCCAGTTTCTTCTTGGCCTTGCATAAGAAATATATCATTCCTATGTACACACTTCCTCTGGTTCAAAATGGATAAAACCTATATGATGAGGGTGATGGGGAAGCCAAATGAACAGATGGTAAGTAATTCCTAGAGGACCAATGCATGCTATGGGAACACTTAAGCTCTGTGGTGAAAAGTTCCAAAATCGATGGCCCCTTAAGACTGAGATTCTTCAGTCCACTTCCTTGGAGGTAGCTTTGAAAACACCCTTTGCTTCATTTCCTGTGGAATTCCTTTAGAGACTCAGCCATGCCCCAAACCTTAGCCTAAATCACCGAGTTTGACACAGATTCACAGGAATTTGGCAAGGAGCTCCCCCAATTTTTCTGTCTAATTGAATCCAAATGTTGCCTAGGTTGGCTGAGAGTTCACTTGGGAGAGAAAGAGGCTCAGGCCCATCAACTGCTAAATGGTGATATTTGAAACACAAATGAATCTGGCTTGGCTTTAAGAGTGGGAGGGAGTTTTGAGCCATGGCAGATGATAGAAGCCCTAGAACAACTCAAAACAGTTTCCACTCTTTCAGGTCATTGTTTCACATCTGGACATAACCTCCTAACGTACACAGGTGACCATGCTCATTCCAAATGCTAAGGCCGGTTGCAGGGAACTTCAGGCGCCTATGAGGTGAAGGTATTGTGATAAAGTAGGTTCTCATCACCTGCTCTTGAGTTCCCTCTGGAACAGAGCAACCCTTGACAGAGGACAGAGCGGGGATGTCAGGTGAGGGTGAACAGAAAAATCCCTGGTTCAGCACCCGTGAAGAGTCCTACAAGGACTTTATTAAACTCTCCCTCTTTTCTTTGGTTATCCAGAAAGTGCTGGTCTCCTGCTTCCTGGAGTAATGAAATAAGCTGGTACATGTAGTACTGGTTTTGTTAAAATTGCAACTTAGAGAAAGTTATGTTTTGCTGCTCACATCAAATTTTAGGAGTTCCCGTCGTGGCGCAGTGGTTAACGAATCCGACTAGGAACCACGAGGTTTTGGGTTTGATCCCTGGCCTTTCTCAGTGGGTTAAGGATCTGGAGTTGCTGTGAGCTGTGGTGTAGGTTGCAGACACGACTTGGATCCTGCATTGCTGTGGCTCTGGCATAGGCCGGTAGCTACAGCTCCCATTCGACCCCTAGCCTGGGAACCTCCATATGCCGAGGGAGTGGCCTTAGAAAAGGCAAAAAGACAAAAAAAATTTTTTTTTTCTATCATGACTTCTTTTCCTTATTCTCTCCCCCCACCCAAGAACCTGTACCATAATCTCCACTGTTTCCAGGCCTTATCTATAACACACCCAGTCACTGGGCTGGCCTTTCACAAACAGCATCACATCCTCTGGGCGTTCTCCCTGCCTTACCCTACACATTTCTCTTCATTTAATCCCTGTCCACCACCCACCACCATTAAGATTCAGCTTTTCTCAGCAACCTAAATGTTCATTGATAGATGAATGGGTTAGGAAGATTTGGTACATATATGCAATGGAATATTACTCAGGCATTAAAAAGAACAAAATAATGCTATTTGGTACATATATGCAATGGAATATTACTCAGGCATTAAAAAGAACAAAATAATGCCACAGCAACATGGATACAACTAGAGATTCTCATATTAAGTGAAGTAAGTCATAAAGAGAAGGACAAATACCATATGATATCACTTATATGTGGAATCTAAAATATGGCACTAATAAACCTATCTACAAAACAAACACAGACTCACAGACATAGAGAGCAGACTAGTGGTTGCCCAGGGGGAGAGGGGAGGTAGTGGCACGGACTGGGAATTTGGGGTTAGTAGATGCAAACTATTACATTTAGAAAGGATAAATGACAAAGTCCTACTGTATAGCACATATATCCAATCACTTGGGATAGCCAGATAATATTTTTTAAAAAAGAATGAGTCACTTTGCTGTATAGAAGAAATTGGCACAATATTGTAAATCAACTGCTCTTTAATAAAAAAAAAGATTCAGTTTTCCCAGATCCTATCTCCTAAGGCCATAGCTGCTTTGGCAAACCAATATGTTATCAGATATATATTTAAGGGACCACCCACTAAAACTTTTTTCTAAGTAAGTGTGTCTTGACTTTGTCATTCACACAGCAAGTAAGAGTAGGTAAGACATTTGACTTTTTAAGCCTCAGTTTCTTCACCTCTAAAAGAGATAAGAAATAGTTAACTCATAGGGTCTCAGATTAAAATGAATTCCCATCAAAAAAATACCTCTATCCCAGACTTAAGACTATACTACAAAGCAACAATCATCAAAACCGCATGGTATTGGCACAAAGACAGAAATATAGATCAGTGGAACAGGATAGAAAGCCCAGAATTAAACCCACGCACCTATAGCCAACTAATCTATGACAAAGGAGGCAAGAATATACAATGGAGAAGGGACAGCTTGTTCAATAAGTGGTGCTGGGAAAACTGGACAGCCACATGGAAAAGAATGAAATTAGAACACTCCCTAACACCCTACACAAAAATAAACTCCAAGTGGATTAAAGACCTAGATATAAGACCAGACACTGAAGCTCCTAGAGGAAAACATAGGCCAAATACTCTCTGACATAAATGACAGCAACATCTTCTCAGATTCACCTATCAGAGTATTGACAATAAAAACAAAAATAAACAAATGGGACCCAATCAAACTTCAAAGTTTCTGCACAGCAAAGGAAACCCTAAAACAAAAAGAAAAGACAACCCACAGAATGGGAGAAAATCTTTGCAAGTGAATCGACTGACAAGAGATTAATCTCCAAAATTTATAAACACCTTCTGCAGCTCCATACCAAAAAAACAAACAAGCCTATCAAAAAATGGGCAGAAGATCTAAACAGACAGTTCTCCAAAGAAGACATACAGATGGCCAAAAAACACATGAAAAGATGTTCAACATCACTCATTATTAGAGAAATGCAAGTCAAAACCACTCTGAGGTACCACCTCACACCAGCCAGAATGGCCATCATCCAAAAGTCTACAAACAATAAGTGCTGGAGAGGGTGTGGAGAAAAAGGAACCCTAGTACAGTGTTAGAGGGATTGTAAATTGGTGCAACCACTGTGGAAAGCAGTATGGAGATTCCTCAAAAAGCTAAACATAGAACTACCACTGGATCCAGCAATCCCACTCCTGGGCATCTACCCAGAGAAAACCATGACTTGCAAAGACACATGTACTCCGATGTTCATTGCAGCACTATTTGCAATAGCCAAGACATGGAAACAACCTAAATGTCCATCGTCAGAGGCGTGGATCAAGAAGATGTGGTACATATACACAATGGAATATTACTCAGCCATTAAAAAAAGAATGAAATACCAGCATTTTTAGCAACATGGGTGGACCTAGAAACTATCATGTTAAGTGAAGTCAGCCATACAATGAGATATCAACATCCAATGCTCTCACTGACATGTGGAATCTGAAAAAAGGACAGACTGAACTTCTTTGCAGAACAGATGCTGACTCACAGACACTGAAAAACTTATGGTCTCTGGCGGAGACTGTTTGGGGGGTGGGGGGATGTGCCTAGGCTGTGGGATGGAAATCCTTGAAATCAGATTGTTATGATCATTATACAACTACAGATGTGATAAATTCATTTGAGTAATAAAAAAACCCCAAAAAACAATAAAACAAAAAAACACCTCTAGTGATTACAAAATAGGATGAAGTGCCCCTCTCCTCTGCAGCTTTTCTCCCCCCCCCCCCCGCCCCAGTAATTCTCCATCTTGAAGTATGTAATTTGCATCTAAATTTCTGACTTTCACTAACCTAAGGATCCCCAGGGGCAAGGACCATAGCTGAGCACACCAGAAGGCCAGCACCTAACAATGTCTAGTATGTAGTTGATACTCAAAAATGTGTTGAATGAATGGGCCACCTCTGAGAGCATTTATAAATAGTTGAGATTGTTTCGCCCGCAGAGCATATTTATATTGGAACAGGGTCCTTTTTAGACCACGTCTTTCCTGGAGGAGAAACCATAATGGAAATGTCAGGTGCAGGAAGATGTTTTGAAACAGGTGGAGTTCATGGTGTCCTTCAAATAACTCCATGTAGGTGGCCTCTTGCTCTTTCCAGACACCCAGCTGGCCTTGGGCCCGTGCACCTGAAGGGGGATATCTGAGACTCTGAAAACTTCCTGCTCCATTCCAGTGACACCAGTTTGGCTCAGTTTTCGCCTCCAAGCTGGGAACAAATATTGCTCAAGTGTGGAGAGAAGAGATGTCTTGTCCTCTTCTTCGACTTTCTTCCCACACCTCGACTCCCTTCCCTCACCTCAACTCCTCTCTTCCCACATTCTTCATGGAATCTTAAACTAGATTCCTGGGGAAAAGTCCTGTCCTGGTTGCCAGCAGCCTACACAGCTGTGGGATGTGCCACTGCTCCTAAGCAGCTCAGAGTGGGGACTGAAAGTTCCTGGTGGGGGTCCTTGAATGCAGATGTGATGGAAGGCAAACAGGAATGTGATGCAGAGCATAAGTGGTGTGGGAGACGCCCGTTCACAGAGCACAGTGATGTTGTGCAGAAACCCTGCCTCTGCTAATGAGCCTGGTAAAAGGAAAGAAAGGAAATGGATTATTTCTGTTTTGCCTTTTGGGAGACAGTTTTCCATGCATCTTACTTTTTTTTTTTTTATGTCTGGCAAGCAGGAGCATACGTCTGCTTTTGTTCTAGACTATCTCTTCAAGGATGTTTCTACAGCAAACAACACTGAAAGAAAGAGGTAGTCTGGAGCAAAGAGCAGGTATGCTGACTACCTGTATACAAAACTGGTAGTTTTGTAGCCTCTAAGCTCAGGCTTCTCTCTTAGTGCACCCCACAGTGTCATCATCTATCACTTGGCTTTCTTCCCATTGGCCTGTGGAATTAGGGCCCAGGGAAACAATGCAGGTATGCTGATATGCATGTAGCTTGCCGTGCTATGAGTAATCCAGTCCTTTGTCTCTGATCCAGGAGTCTCATGTATTCTGTCTGCATCCACAAAACTGTGTCAACTTCACTTGTTGGCTTCACAGGGGCAAAAAGTTTCAGACTCTTCACAGTTCCTGACAATCCTCTCTCCTCTCCACTTAAAGGCAGTGATCAAAGAGTTCTGCCCTTTAGGGGGTCATGGGAGCCCTCTCTTCCATGGGAAAAGAGGAATGACAGAGAGAGAGCATCTGTTGATTGAATGTCCGCTGTTTCCGAAGCTGGACTGGGCTGAGCTGAGCCTTTCATTCGTGAACACATTTAATCTTCACAATAACCCTAGGAACAAGATATTATCCTACCCATTTCAAAGATGAAGAATCCTAGGCTCAGTGAGGTGAAGTGACTGGCCAAGGTCATGCCCATTGCTTATCCTTGATCTTCTAGTGCCTTGTTTGATTTTTTCCTACTCAGAAGGAAGGATGTGAAGCAATGTCTCTGGTATCACCCCAGAGCCAATAACACTCTCCAGACATCACAGGTCTAATGAATCCTGTTTGGTTTTTAGATGTGACTGGAGCCATTTGCACCTGGATATGCTTAGACTCACCATCTGCTTGAATGCTGTGCAGGGGGATCCACTCAGGTGTTCTCCAGCCACAAACCAGTCTGCTCTGCCTGCAGCTGGGGGATTTCCAAGACCTCGTACCTAGGCCCATTATTTGAAGTGTTGCTTCAAGGAATCTGAAGAGCATTTGCCTGGACCTACTACAGAGCCTAAATGCAACATGAGCTGACCTTGTCTTATAGGATGTAGGTCAAGAAATGGGCCTCTTTCTTGTATAGTGTCTGTTTGCTTTTCTGTTAAGAGGGGGAAGCATGAGGCAGATGGAGTATATATGAGAGGACAAGGGAGACAGGAATATGAGCAGCCCTTTCCATTGAGAGGGTTTGCTGGGGGTTCAGCTCTTGAAAGTCACTACTAATTTCTCTCTCTGGGGCACAATACTTCTAGATAACCAGACTCTTGTGGGAGTTTTCATGGGGGTTATATTCCACTCATAAAAATAAACTTTGTGAATAACCTGAATATTTGACCGAGGGTATATATGTTTCTTTATGGAATTAGACTTGGTTTAGCAATAAACTGATAGAGCTGCCCTAACTCTCATTCTCTGGGGAAGAGAACTGCCACCACCCTCCAGTCCTAGAACACCATCCAAACCATCACAAGAACATGCCAATTAATGATTAATATTTTAAAACACTTATTAGCACTGCCTATACTCAGGGCAAGCACATTTTGAAATAAAAAGAAAAGGATGAAGAGATGTCGGTGATGCTCTTTGGAGCTCACAATCAAACTGAAGAGAAAGACAGTAAATCTTGAAAAAGAAATAACCTACACCAGACTGCAGGTGAAAAGATACATATGAGCATCATAGACAGTAAGGAGGTGCTGCAGAAATTGTGAGAAAGGATTCTTAGCCTCCTAGTTACCAAGACTCTAAATTGTGGTGACATCTTGAAAGCCCACACCTACCTCACTCCCAAACAGGCACCTTCTAAATCCCCCTCCCAGTCTCCTCTTTCTCCTTTCCATTCCTAACGTCAGTGCCTTACTTTAAGTCTTTATCAATTTATATTTAAACTAAAAACAAAAACAAAAACCCCAAACTCCTCACGTGTCTCCTTGCTGACCTCTTCCTACTTCAATTCTTGCAGAGTACAAATTACGCTTCAAACAGCATGGCTACTCGGATCCTTTTCCTTCTCTATTCCAAACCTCTCCTGGATGCTAATTTGCAAACTGAAATAAAATCAAAATTTGAGGATTGGCTTGAAGGAAGAAACCAGGTTTGAGATGATCTGGGCTTGGTTCTAGGGTGGTAACAGTGGAAAAAGGCAAGAAAGAAAGGAAAAGAGAAACAAGACTCAATGTTTAGAATATAAGGGAGAACAGAAGGCAGCATCGCTAAGCACTAGGGGCTCAATTCTAAACACTGGAAGATGGGCAAAGGGCAAAAATAGAGAAGAGCACTTTGGAAGGAGAGATAATGGAGTAAAGTGATTTAGGGCCTTAATAATATCATCTAATAGGATGCATTTAGTAGGACACTGGAGGTGTTCAATAGATGCTTATTGAACAAATGAATATAAGAATGAATGGATAGCCCTCTTAATTTCATTATATTCATCCTATCTTATCATTACAACAACTCTGTGTGGAGGTTATTATTATCTGCATGTTACTGAGGTCTAAACCAAGGCTTGGAGATGTTGTCTAATTCTCCCAGGATCCCACAGTGATGAGACAGGGCTTGGATAAAGCCAGCTCAGTCTGAGGTTGCAATCCATCTATCCTGCTGCCCTCTGGAAACATCTAAGAGTCGAGCACACGTAGAACTGGGACTGGGAAGATAGTCATGACTAGCTGTGGGACCCGTTTACAAAGGTGATTATTCATAATTGAAGCCACAACCATGAAGGAGATGCCAGAAGAATGTTGTGGGGGATGCAGACATAGAGGTCTTTGACCTGAGCAATGGGAATGGCCAGTCTTTCGTTATTTATTATTCATTTATTTGACTGCACCTGTGTCATGTGGAAGTTTCTGGGCCAGGAATCAAACCTGCACCCACAGCTGTAACCAGAACCACAGCAATGAATATGCCAGGTCCTTAACCTACTGAGCCACAAGGGAAGTCAAAAAAGGAGCCTTAGAAAGTAAGTTTTTGTTTGTTTTGTTGTTGTTGTTTTTTAAAGTCCAAACTTTTAGAGCTAAGTAAAGGAAAAGAAACCTTTAACAACAGCAAAGAAAGAGGAGAACTAACAAAAGAAGAATCATGGATCCAAGAGAGAAAGGACATTTATTAGGAAATATAGGGTCCATAATGTAAAAAGCTGCCAGTTTGAGTGAAAGGGAAGAGAGTGGACCACAGCGGATCACTTGGGTTAAAACCATTCTTTTGCTGTAACCTTGAGCAAGTTGCCTTTGCTCCAAGAAACTGGTTTATTTATCCAATGGTTATCATATCCATTTGGCAGGATAAAATGAGATCATGGAATAAAGGTACCTAATTCTGGGCTCAGCCTCCTGGAGCAGATAAGGAGCTGACATTTATAAGGCACCAGGTCCTGGTCTAAGTGCTCAATGTGTATTGATTCATTGAAGCCACATAAGAACCTTGCTGGCTAGGTTCTGTTTTCATCAGCTTTAATTTGCTGATGAGGAGACATAGGCTTAGGGAGTTTAATTCATCAAGGTCACACAGTTTGTGAGTGGCTGCAGCTGGGATTTGAAACCCATCCATTCTATTCCCAGAGCCTATGCTCCTAACCACCATATTATACTGAATTTTGTTGAATAAATTATCCATAAATATTAGTTCCTTTCTTTTCAAGAACAAGCGAGCTACATTAATTTTTTAAATCAGGTGGATTAAAAGTATTTAAGGGTGAGCAAAAAACAAACCATACATAGGCTGGATCTGGCCCATTGCCTCTTTGCAAGGCTCAAAGCTGAGTGGTTTTTACGGTTTTTTAATGGTTGAAAAAAATTTAAATAATGTTTTGAGACATGTTAAAATTACATAAAATTCAAATTTTAATTTCCACCAATGAAGTTTCATTGAAACATAAATATGTCCATTTATCTATTGTCTATGCAACTTTTGACCTATCAGAGCAGAATTGAACAGTTGTGAGAGAGACCCCACAGCCCCTTAAACCTAAAATATTTACTATCTGACCCTTTGCAGGAAAAGTTTGCTGATCCTCTAATATAACCAAAAACTCTCTGGCAACGGAAGAGAAGTGGATTTAAGGGCTTGAGTTTCTCAGGAATGTTGTTGCCCTTCACCCCTCCCCTCACATCCTTGATGGACTGCTCCCGCACCTGCACTTCATTAAGGGAGAGTGGTAGGGAGGAAAGAACCCGCTGACCGCGTAGTTTGTTGAGTTTCTTGGGTGGAGGAAGAAGGCGGAAGGAGGCTTGCTCGCGAGGGTGAAGGTGAGGCATTCTTTTCAGCCTTGAATTACAGCCAGATGACTTTATCCCCTTTTTGGGTCCGTGGAATGATAGCTTTTACTTAGCATTGTAAGTGCGGATGCTCAGCAGCCAGAGGAGGCAGAGGCAGAGGCCAAGTCATATCAGCTAGTGGCTTTTCCCAAGGGCATCTTCTCCTGAGGGCTGGGCTGGGATCCTGGGAGCAGCGAAGTTGTCTGCTCAGACACATTCCAAGTGTCTACCTGCTCTTCACTGGGAAACGGCAGCGCCTCTGGGACTTTCCCACAGGGCCAAGAGCCAGTTCACCTGGGTTCTATGCTGAGATTTGTCAGCCAACCTACAGTGTGATGGCGTTAGGTCAATTCCTTTCTGCCTTGCTTACCATAATGGAAGTAAGATGTTTATCAGACTCCTCAGTGGGTTCATGCATCCAGCCTTTAACAAGTAAACAACAAGGTGGTAACAGCAGGGATATGTCTGCTTTTTTTTTTTTTAATTTTCTAAAGTTGTGGTAAAATAGATGTGAGAAAATACCATTTTAACTAATTTTAAGGGAACGGTTCTGTAACATTAAGTACATTCACCCTGTTGTGCAACCATCACCGCCATTCATCTCCAGACCTCTTTCATCTTTCTCAACGGAAACTTTGCCTCCATTAAGCAGTAACCCCCCTTTTTCCCTTCCTCCAGAGACTGACAACCACCTCTTTCTGCCTCTATGACCTAGACTTCTCTAAGTATCTCAGGTAAGTGGAAACATACAGTATTTGTCCTTTTGTGTCTGGCTTATTTCACTTAGAATAATGTCTTCGACATTCATCCATGTTGACACTTCAGAATTTCCTTCCTTTTTAGGGTTGAATAATATTTGATTTATGTAATTTTTTGTTAATCCATTCATATGTTGATGGACACGAGTTTTTTTTTTCTGCCTTTCGACTCTTGTGAATAATGATGCTGTGAATGTGGGCCTTCAAATATCTGTTCAAATCCCTGATTTCACGTCTTTTGATTATATATCCCAAAGTAGGACTATTGGGTTGTGTGATAACTCTTGTTTTTAAGTTTTGTAGGAACAACCTACTGTGTTTCATGGTGGCTGCCCCGTTTTGTACTCTCACTGTCAGTGCGCAATGGTTCCAACTTCGCTACATCTTTGCCAGTGCTTTATGTTCTCTTTTGTGTGTTGCTGGGGCGGGGTGGGGGGGTGGGGGGGTGGGGGGGTGGGTTGTTTTTTGTGTTTTTTTTAATAGTAGCCATACTGATTGGTGTGAAGTGGTATCTCATTGTGGTTTGTATTTGCATTTTCCTGGTGATGTTGAGGATCTTTTCATATGCTTATTGGCTAATTATATGTCTTCTTTAGATAAATGTCTATTCATTTATCCTTTGCCATTTTCAAATTGGATTGTTTGGTTTTTTAATCATTGTTGAGTTGTAGGGATTCTTTCCACATTCTAGATGTTAACCCCTTATCAGATATATGATTTGCAAATATTCCATGGGTTGCCTTTTCACTCTGTTGATCATATCCTTTGATGCACAGTTGTTTTTTTTTTTTTTGATTTTGGTATGGTTTAATTTCTTATTGCCATTGTCTATGTTTTTGGTGTCATATCCAAGAAATTGTTGCCAAATTCAATGTTGTGAAGTTTTCTTCTATGTTTACTTCTAAGAGTTTTATAGTTTAAGCTTTTACATTTCAGTCTTTATTCTATTTTGGATTAATTTTTATATATGGTATAAAATAAGGGTTCAACTTAATTCTTTTGCACATGGATATCCAGTTTTCCCAACATTGTTTGTTAAAAAGACTGTCCTTTCCCCACCGAATGGTCTTGGCACCCTTAGCCAAACTCTTTGACTGTACATATAAGGGCTTATTTCTGAGTCAGCTTGAGTTTTGATATTAGGAGATATGCCTCTCAAATCAAGACCCAAGTTGTATAAATTCTCCATTGATGATCTAATTAAGAGTCAATGTATTCAGGCTATTAGAACATTGGTGATAGCCCATCTCGTGCTAGAATTTCCAGTTCATGAATCTGTATCACCACTAGTCTATGAGTTCCTGGAGAGCAGGGACTCTCTTATCACTCAAATTTAAACTTAATGTACATATATTGCTTATCTATTATATGTCCAGCATCATGACAGCAGTAAGGATACAGAAACTTGATTTAAGAGCTTGCAAACCAGTGGAGAAGTAAACATACAAACATACGAATGTCTTTTTGTGAGAAGAATAGTCCAGAAGGTAAAGTAGGAGTATGAAAATGGAAGTGGTGACAGCCAGCTGGAGAGGAGAAAGAACTTTCTCAGAAGTGGTTACATTTCTTCTGAGTTTTAAAAGATGATTAAGAGATTTCCTGACAGACAAAAAAGGTGGAGGTCATAAGGACATTCAAAATAGAGGAACCACACATACAGAGACTTGGAGGGAGGGTGCAATATGGCCACTGGAGGACTTGTGCTTATAAGTCCAGGAGGAGTGGGAGAAGAGCCTAGAGCAGGAGGCAGGAGATAGAGTCCAGAATTTGAACTTTCTTATGAGTGTGATTGGAAGGACTTACATGTCTATCCCCAGGCCTTAGCACCTATCATTGTTTACTGAATGGATTTTAGTCTAGTAAAGCAATTATTTATATTTCTTTTCTTCTTCAAATATTACCTCTTCTCATCTTTCCTCTTTTTCCATTTCCCTCTTACATGATTTTGATGGCTTTGCGATTTTTTCTCAGATATATAGCTCAACTACAGAAGAACGTAAACTATAGTGGGGCATGAATTGAGTCAAAACAAACAAAAAGTGAATTCCTATGACAAAACATTGCAACTACCTAGGTTAGGCTTGGTCGAACTTTCAGATACATTTTAAATTAGGTTGTCTCAACCATGACTGCAAGTTCCAAACATTCAAAGCAGCCTTACTAGAATTGGAACAAAGCCTGTTTGGTTTCCTCTAAAGGATTTTTGAAAGGTGGAGGTAAGAGCAGAGCTCTCAAATGTAAAACTACATGAAAAGAAAGCCCATAATCAAATTGTCCTTATCACAAATGGCATGAAAGCTTCCAAACTGTCAAAAGTTGTGATCGCTCAGTGACATCTCACTTATAGGAACGACGTCTGCTCAGCACCCTTACTTATCTGGACAAAGCCAATCAGATGGAAGTGAGCCAAGGAAGCCTTGGGAACCATCAAAAGAGAGGTGAAGGGCCCATCAACTCAGATAGGGTTTTGCTCTTATTTTATACAACATACAAGCAAACTTGGTTACCTAGTTTCTCAAGAGGACAGAATATGAGCAGTAAGTTACAAAGTCACCAAAAGAGAGATAGCTAGAAATAGGCACAGGGATTCTATTGAGAAAAAAAAAAATACTGTTTTTCCAAGGAGAAGACAGGAAAAAAAAAACCCAAAAAACAAAAAAACATGAAAGAAAGAATCTACAAACTCCAAAAAGAAACCCACATACCACACAGAAAGCATCCTTGGATTATATAACAAGGGCAATAGAGGTCTATTTACCTCAATAACCTCCAAAGGAAGGCATGGGATCAAAGTTGATTTTCATAATGATTCCTTCCTTCAGCACAGTTATACTTAAACGTTTAGTTCCACAAAGTAGTGAAGTTGAGTTCTTCTGGAAAATTCACTTTTGCAGAAATAACTGTATCTCATTCTGCCATGATGCCAGTTAAATGAAGCATCAGACCACTTCACCCAATGTTAGCATCATTTCCTATTTCAATAGCAAAGCTTTATAATTTGAGAGCTTATATACTTTTCCTGTATACTGAGTATAACCTTGGTCAGGACCCAGTCTCTTTATCAATAAAATGATGATGATACTAAGTATATCATAGGTCTGTTGTATGGACAAAAAGAGATATTTAATGTATGCTATCCAGCATTTTCTATAGTCAGTACTTATAAATTCTGAATACTATGACCACTACAACTGTTGATCTTACAACAGGGCTGTGCCTGGATTCCTACCCTGACTCCACTGTTTATGAAGTATAAGGTCTTGGGAAGGCCCCTTTACTCCTTTCTGCTTCAATTTTCTCATCTGGACACTGAAGCTATATAATATCTACCTCATGGTGTTGCTCTAAGGATTGAAAGAAATACTCTATGAAAAACACTTAAGTAGGGATAAGCACAGAGTAAAGATTTAATATTAGGTGTCATTATTATTGATGTGGTTGTGATCCTCCATTTTCCGTATAAGAACAATAGTTCTCAAAGAATGCTTTGGGGAACCCCTGGCAATCCCTTTTTGCAGGCAGCGCATGAGGTCCTGTCTGTTCTCATGGTAATATTAACATGTCACTTTTTCACTCCTGAGTGGACAGTGAAGTTTCCCCTAGATCACATCAAGTGTAATATCATTGTAGGTTGAACGTAGTTGCATATTTAAGACTCAAGTTGTCTTCTATTCAATGATAAAGAGATTTGCAAAATTGTAAAACAATGTTCTTCAACATTTTATTTTTGCAAAATACAGTTATTTTTCCGAAAGTGTTATTTTTTTTTTTCTTTTTAGGGCTGTATCCAAGGCATATGGAAGTTCCCAGGCTAGGGGTCAAATGAGAGCTCAGTTGCCAGTCTATGCCACAGCTGCAGCAATTCCAGATCTAAGCCATGTCTGTGACCTATACTTCAGCTCATGGCAGCATTGGATCCTTAACCCACTGAATGAGGTCACAGATTGAACCTGCATCCTCATGGATACCAGGTGGGTCTGTTACCACTGAGCCACAACAGGAACTCTCTCCAAAAGTATGTTTTTATGGTAATCTATGATGGGCTTAATGCTGTTATTTTCAATTCAATCAATAATTTTAATGCTTAGTTTTAATGCCTAATATGGTAAATATCAATAGATATAATCCACATAAACAAAAATTCTTTGGGGCTCTCAATAATTTTAATAAGAGTTCAGACATGGAGAACAGACTTAGGGTTGCTGAGGGGGAGGAGGAGGGGGTGGGATGTACTGGGAGTTTGGGATTAGTAGATGAAAACTATTACATTTAGAATGGATAAGCAATGAGGTCCTGCTGTACTGCACAGGGAACTATATCCAATCACTTGTGATAGACATGATAGAAGATAATATGAGAAAAAGATTGTGTGTGTATACACACACACACATATATATATATGTATGATGGGGTCACTTTGCTGTACAGCAGAAATTGACAGAACATTGTAAATCAACTGTACTTTTAAAAATTTTTAAAATAACTTTAAGAGGATATAGGAATTCTGATGCAGAAAAATTTGAGAACCCCTATTTTAGTAGATAAAGCTTCAGAATTGTTGACTTCCTTCAAGATCACTTTCTTGAGATTTGAGTAGAGGCAGTGTTAAGTCTCAACCAAAGTTTTCTGATAAGGAAATCCAGTGATCATTACAATATATCACACTCCAAAGGTCATGAACCCCCCCACATGGTGGTGGTGGGGTATGGTCATCAGAAGGCTTTGCAGTTGAGGACTGTTGCAGGGCTCTTTGTGATCAACTTAGCAAGACTCTACCCTAAACATGGTGTTCAAGGTTAATAGATGTTTTCCAACATTTTAACTTTTGCTCCATGTGGCCAACCACTGCAGCACTAAATTCACATGCGGTTCTTGCCTAGTGATTAAAAAGAGGCACCTGGTGTTAATACTCTTGAGCTGTGGCTTTAGAGTTCAACCTGATTCCCATCACGGGTTTTCAATCTCAAATGTCAAGGCAAGAATTCTCACCCATGTGCATAAGCCACTTTAAATACGCTTTTCAGGAGTTCAAGAACTAATCCCTGCAGAAACTGGGTCAAGTTCCTCCCAGTCCTGTCCCCATATCACAGATAGCTAAGCTTCAGTTTTAAGGAAATACTTTGGGGTACCAGGGCATACCTAAAAGAGGAAATAAAGAGGGGCAGACTTCTACAGAAAAGACATATGTGGTCTCTCTTTGAATAAGCATGTGATACTTGAATGTATTTTGCTGGAACAAATTGGTTTAAGTATGTACTGCTCTGACTTAGGGTTCCCACCATTGTCTCGATGCAAAGTTGACACCTGCTATGTTGTTTAAGACCTTTGGCTTCAGAGGCTTCGGATTTTGACACACATATACACACGCATAGATAATGAATTTGGTTGGGTTGAATCGAATCTTCAGTAGTAATTCAGAGAGTGTGGCTTATGGGGCAATGTCACAGGTTTGCATGCATTATGCAGAATTTTCTGTGCAGTGCAATAGGCTCTTGGAAATTAAATTGGTTTATTTCAATCCAATGCTTATTTGACATAAATGTCACATTTATGCTGAAGAGTCATATCATTCTTCTATTTCTGCTCCAATGATGTTAATTCTTAAAGTGTTACCCTACATAGGCTGTGACTACACAGTGCCAAATATCCATCTGGAGATAAGAAACCTGTATTTTATAATCCTGATGTTCCCAAATCTAATATTTGATGGGATGGAGTTCAATTACCTGGATGTTTAACTATTTTCATTTCTAACCAGATGCCATGGCATTGGAGAAAAATAGAAATAAGTAATATGAAATGAAAATCATTTTGATCAAACTAGATAGCACCACACAACTAAACAACCCTACTCCAATATTTTGCTCAATTTAATAATTTCAACCAAATGTTATCAGTTTCTGCATGGAACATAATGTGCCAAACAAAATAAATTGACTATTTTACTGCTGAAATAATGTGAAAGAAGCATGGGGCTTGGGGAGACAAGCAGGAGATATATGGGGCAAGGCAAAGGAGGTTCAGTTCTCACCTCCTCCTTCAAAGAGGTGGGTCTGAATGGAGCTAACTGTCCCAGCATCAGAGCAGGGAGACCGGTCCTTTTATCTTTGACTCTATAGAGGAGGACATCCTGTGATGTCTTCACACTCTGGTTTTGGAAGACAGGCATACAAGGCCGTTCTAACTACAGACTTTTACAAAGGTTTCTCCCTCCCTCAGTTTCCCAGCCAGTGTCTCAGCACATACTGGAAACACTCCGGGCTTTAGGGATGGTCCATTCACTGACTCCTCATCACTACCTTCATCTCAGACTTGGAAATACAGGCAGCAGATAACTACTATATCCAGGCTGCTACTGCTGGGTGCCAATTCATCTTGTCCTAGAGAAGAACTCATTTTTTTTTTTTTGGTCTTTTTAGGGTTGAACCCATGGCATATGGAAGTTCCCAGCCAGGGGTCTAATTGGAGCTATAACTGCCAGCAATGCCACAGCCACAACAATGCCAGATCCGAGCTGCATCTGTGGACCTACAGGGCAGCTCATGGCAACGCTGGATACTTAACCCAATGAGCGAGGCCGGGGATTGAACCTGCATCCTCATGGATACTAGTTGGGTTTGTTTCCACTGAGCCACAATGGGAACTCTGATAAATACTCAATTTTGATGTTCTTTGGGACATAAGAGAAGAGAGAATAGGCTGACCAACATAAGAATAATCCTGTAAAAGCTATCCAGATTGGAGATACACTATCGAAGTTGTTGAGGCATTTGAGTATTCCAAGATTCCCACTTAATACCATTTTTTTCCTGCTTAGAATTTAGCTTCACTGTTTCTTCTCTAATCACATCTACAATATTCATATGGAAGTTCAAGGTTAGCCATTTTCTGATAAATCCGGGAGAAAAGTGAAGTCCTATCGTGTTTCCAGGTGAGCCAGTCCATCTGAGCCACAAGTGGGTTTGATGACCCCGTTAAATAATTTATGTCTATGCTGTCTTGGTCTTTGTCTCAAAACAAGTGAAAATAGAAATGTAGATGGAGCTTTTGAGATAAACGGGGCTGGTAAATTGCCAAAGGTGAATGTACTTATCCAAACCTCCCTAATGAAATTGGAAGATGGACATGCTATATGTTTATACAATTTAGTTCAACAAATCATTTAACCCATACGTCTGAGATGCCTACTATGCATTAATTTCTGAAAATGAGAGTTAAGTAAAAGACTTATTTTTAAGGAATTCATGGTCTAAGTAAAAGATCTGAAAGCAAACAATTTCCTTTGGAGTGGCATACTTGAGATACAGATAGGCATAGCCTCCTTTGGGGACACAGAAGGTGGATGATATTTTCCTCACTATGGTTACCATTAACAAGCATCATATATATGTGTATTATAATATATAACATATATGTATTTTATAAGCACCATCTTGTAACCAGTAGAAATAGAGTAAATTTTGGGAGCTGCCTTGTTAATTCCTAATTCTCCGTTGCCAAGACTGCAATGATTGATCTTTAGAAAAGCTACAGTTTAGCACCTGTTGAATGATATTAGGGGAAATCATCTGTGTTGCAAATCGAGAATATGTTAGGGAGGCTGGACTCAAATGGATCCAGGTTTTGATATCTCTCTCCTTCTGTTTCAGCAGACAAATAATCTGTTGCAACTTTGCTGCTTCTCTTCCATAGCTTGGCTCTGTTCCCGTGCACCATTTTGTTCTAGGGGATGCCTAAACTGATTCTTCAGCGTTAGCCAAAACAAATGAGGAGCTTGGCTCTCGGTCTGGTCACAGCAGCTGCTGTGATTGAAGTTCTCTGCACCTAAGACAGTGGGGCAGCTTTCTGTTTGACAGATGAACACATTTTCATTACTAGAGAAACAGGAAGCATTGCATACTGGGCAGAAAAAAAGAAAAAGAGAAAGAAATATTGGGGAAGTTGCTTTGTTCTTTCTTCTATCCATCGTGGTTATTGTTTGGCTGAAATGTTGGTGAGGAGGCTGATACCCAAGCCTCAGGCTCCTCTTCCCCTCAGACTGTTACTGTGAGCTGACAGCTGTGTGGTTTCTTGACCTCAGGTTGCCTCAGCCAGAAAGATCCTTTGCAGATCTGTTCTGGGAGACAGTTTCTGTTCATGCATGCAGCCAAGGGCGTGGAGAGGCCAGGAGGTCTAGGGGAACCCACATTTAAAGGAAAGAAAAAGAAACATTTGGCTGTTTCCACTAATTCAGTTATACAATGGGGCTGAACTGTACAGTGGGTTTTGAAGGCCTGCAAAATAGCTACTCAAGGCTTCCAGGGGTGATTTGGAAGCTTGTGACTGACTCAGCTGCGGGGGACTGGACACCAGTTCTTCAGAGAACAGAGCAAATCTTTAGCAGGGCAACCTGGTGGCAGCTCTTTCCTTAAGAGCTTCATACTCTGATTCCTTTGATCAGAATGGTAGTCTTGGGAGGCACCCCTGATTCCCAGGTTTGGTGTGTTGAGTCCCCAGATAAAGGTTAGTACCAGTCACTGATAGAGAAGTCCAAAAAGCAGAGGAAAATTGGGGGAAGGAGAGCAGAAGAAGATGACTAGAACATACGTAAATCTAAAGGATGAAGTTGCAAATGAAATGGCCTGTTGGGGGATGTCTTCAGGGGTCAGAGGGGTCTAGAGTCCTCACAGACACATGATTTCTGGACTTTCTACAAAGATCACTATTCCAAGAACCTCCTGGCTACTGTATAATCTCTTGAAGAAGTAGGATAACCAGTCAAGGAAGCCAACATGTCTTGACCAACTACTATTTGTCAGACACTGTGCTCGGTGCTCTATATAATGATGCACCTACAACAGCACAGAGTGTAGGTACTCTATATTTTGTTATAAATAAAAAGAAGCTGAGACTCAAGCTGTCCTAGTTCATGTGGTTAAGTGACAAAACAAGATTGCCAACCCAGTTCTGTACAACTCCAAAGCCATCTTGGAGTTTGAAAGTTTCTTCTACACACATACCCCTGCCCTATCTCTCCTACATCCTTGAGAACCTGCGGTGTTCTTTCCAATCTCTCACCAGTCTCTCCACACAGGACCACAGACTGCTGGCAATTGACAGGAGCTGGCACACAAGACGAATCCTATTTGCAACCCTTGTGCCTTTACCAATGGACCAGGTGGAAAGAGCAATCTGATTCTGCTCTCGTATTTATTTACCAAAGATTTCCAATGTAGCAGGCTATGCATTGTCCTTGGCCATGACCTTAATTAGCAGGTTCCTTAAGGACTCACAAGGACCCTCTCACTTGTGCATCCTTGTCGCATAACATGCATGATGTTTCATATCTGGTCTTCAGGCTAAGGACTCGGACTTCCTCCCCTAAAATATCAAGTCCCTTCCTATCTATAATTCCATATTCATAAAAGCATTTGATGAAGGCTTTATTGGTGCTGGTGACTCGAATGCCAGAAATGTTAGGGAGCTTAGTCAAGGTTCTGCTGTAAGTGAGTTACAAAACCAAGCAAAAAATCCAAACTTTCTGTTCCCTCCTCTTATAAATCAAGATTTTAAAACTCACATCTCAGTGTTCCTGTTGAGGCTCAGTGGGTTATGAACCCACCTGGTATCCATGAGGACACAGGTTTGATCCCTGGCCTCACTCAGTGGGTTAAGGATCCGGTGTAGGTCATGGATGTGCCTTGGATCCAGTGTTGCCATGGCTGTGGCCTAGGCCAGCAGCTCTGATTCAACTCCCCAGCCTGGAAACTTAAAAAGAAAATAAAAATAAACTAAATATCACACCTTCCTAGGTTTCAGTTAAACCTTCCTAGGATTCTTTAGGTTTTTTGGAAAAAAAGTTCAAATTTTAATTGTTTTTATAAAAGTACTACATCTAAAATAAACTTCTGATAGGCTTTTTTCTTACTTTAGTTTCTTTCTCTCGTCTCTCTGGATTACCCTTTTATCTTTGCTCTTGCAAATGAATTTGTGCCAAAGTGCAACCAAGGGCATTGTTTTGAGGAAAAAAATATGTGTAAATAATAATAATAGCAAAAAATTGTGTGTATTAATTATTAAGTTTTTCAGACTCAATTTCTACATTAGTGGTATGAAATATCAGTGCTCACCTCTCAGAGTGTTAATAGGCTGGTTGTGGGAATTAAACTGTTTTATGTAAAGCATCAAACAACATGCTGAACACATAGTAGGCATTTAGCAAATGTTAACTTCTATAACTGTTAACATTGACATAAATTGTTTAAGGAACAACATAAAAAGGATAAAGAAAAGTACTACCATCATAATTTCTAACTTTACTACATTATTATTTTTTACCTATGATTTCCTTTTACCATAGATTATTGTTCACAGACTAGTTTTACTTTGATATCTATCTATCTGAAATTCATCTACCTATTATCATCAGGCAAGTCAAGTTCAACTATTATGCCTGCGATACCCACAGCCTTTTCTCAGGGACACCACTTTGCACATAGCTTTTCCTAAAGGACCCAATGAGCACCCTGGACAGCTATATTCTCAATCAGATTGTCCTGTGTCCTCCTTCACCAAGTCTGAATAATTGACTTGAGAGTAAGCCATCCCCAGGCAGGCGTGTAGCCTGGAAGTCTGGAAGTCTTTACTTGGGAATAAGCTAAGCTAATGAGATCCTCTCAACTCTGCAGTTAGTCTTGTGAACTGTGGAGAAGATGAGGCTTTTAAAACAGAGCTGAATTCTGAAAGGAGACCCAGAGATCATGGAGTAGAGTGGGGCCATCCTCTGGAGTGGTGAGGAAATAAAATAAAATTTAGCAGAAGCACTTGCTGCTTATGACAGCATCTCTCTATGGCCTCCAGTTAAAAATTCTGTGCACCTGTGTCCCCCTTGTCCCAACAGTGAGGCTCCTCTTGGGTGGCCTCACTGTTGTTTGTATCTCCAGCTTCTTTCCTCCTGCCATGTCATGGTTGGAGGGAAGCAGAGTTTACCCTCAGAGCCACCTGTTGATCTGTTCAGTGCTGCCACTCTGTCACTCAAATGCCCTGTCGGACCTGGAATTTCCTACAAAGTTTGCAGTCACCCAGCCTCCATAGGGCAGGTTGGAAAATGATGCATCCTGTTTTGCAATCCTCTCAGCCTGTCTGGTATTTCCATCAGGGATTCTATTATCCCTGTTATGTCCAATCATAAGCAGGGACATGGGCCACTTCCAAGGGACCCAGGGACATGCCTGTTAATCCACCCTTTCTTCCTCCTTTGATCAGACTTTTCTAGTGTCTTCACACAGTCTTACTTTCTGGCTTATGGTATGTATAGCTGTGAGGGTTTTGTTTGCGGCTGCCTTCAAGTTTGCAAAACACATTTACAACTAATCCAAATCTGCTTAAAAAATAATACTATACTCCCTCATGGGTAATGCAAGTACCTTATAGCAGAGTATTCTCAGTTCTCCTCTTGTTCCTTACAGCATTGGTTTCATTTATTTCACTTACAGATAAATTACAATCTCCAAACACATTGCTGCTATTATTTTGAATAAACTGTTATAAGTTAGATTAATTAAGAATACAAAAAATAGGGAGTTCCCGTTGTGGCACAATGGAAATGAATCTGCCTAGGAACCATGAGGTTGCAGGTTCGACCCCTAGCCTTGCTCAGTGGGTTAAGGATCTGGCATTGCTGTGAACCGTGGTATAGGTTTCAAACACGGCTGCAGTGGCTGTGGCGTAGGCCAGCGGCTGTAGCTCCGATTCCACCCCTAGCCTGGGAACATCCATATGCCTTGGGTGCCGCCCTAAAAAGCAAACAAAACAAAACAAAAACGAATACAAAAAATTAAAAGATTTTATTTTACCTTCATTTATTCTTTCCCTAATATTTTCTCTTTTTTAATTTAGGTCCACATTTCTGACCTATATCATTTTTGTTCTCTCTGAAGAATTTCTTTTAACATATCTTATGGGTCAGATCTACTAGCAACAAATTTTGTAAGTTTTTATTTGTCTGAGAAAGTCTTTATTTCTCCTTTACTTCTGAAGGATAATTTTATTAGAAACTGAATTCCAGTTTGGTGGGCTTTTTCTTTGAACATTTTAAATATTTCACTTCACTTGCTACTTGCTTATTTGATTTGTAAAGAGAAGTCTCATGTAATTCTTACCCACTTTTCCTCTATAAGTGAGGTGAAGATTCCCCCCCCTTCCATTTGAGATTTTCTTTGTTTTTGATTTTTTTTTCTCTTTTTGCCTTTTGAATATGATATGTCTGGATGTAGGTTTTTGGGTTTTTTGTTTGTTTGTTTGTTTGTTTTGGCATTTTAGCATGGTTGGTGTTCTTGGAGCTTCCTAGTTCTGGGGTTTGGTGCCTGTTGTTTATTTTGGAAAATTCCTGGCCAGTATGTACTTTCAAATATTTTTTCTGCTTCTTTCTTTCTTCTTCCCGCCCTTCCTGCTGTCACTCTCTCCTTTCCTCCCTTCCTTCCTTCCCTCCCTCCCTCCCTCCCTTCCTTCTGGTAGTCTCGTTATACTTACGAAGCCTTTTGTAATTTTCCTGAAATTCTTGGATATTCTTCTCCATGATTTTTCATTCTTTTTTCTTTTTACATTTTAATTTTTGCAGTTTGAAGTATTGACATGTCTTCAAGTTCACTGGCTCTTTTCTTGGCCATGCCGATGTGACTATAAAGGCATTCTTTATTTCTGCTACAGTGTTTTTAATTTCTAAAATTTCCCTTTGAGCTTTCCTTAGAGTTCTCATCTATCTCTCTGCTTACTTTACCCATCTGTTCTTGCTATACTATGTTTTAAATCTTCTAGGTCTTGGCTTTTCCACGTTTAAAGCCAAGGAAGTCAAGTAATTCTTCTTTTCTTTAAAATACTTGGTTCTTGCAATAAAAGGCATCGCTTTCAAAACTTTTTTTTTCCAGCTTTATATCTAGCTACATCTACATAAGAGCTCTTTCTTGGGTATCAGCCCTACCTAAAGGCAGCATTATAGCAAGTTCTTGATGATGCATGAATCATTAGAGGATGGGGAAGATAAGGTAAACAGACTCCGATTTTAAAATATCATCCTACTGTGTTTTGCATCTCAAGGGATTTGCAAAACCTGGAACACAGATCTCACACTGCACTGACCCAGCTGAGAAGCAAGACAGCCTTGACCTAGGCTAAGAAGATGAGACAGAAGGAATACCTCCACCCCAACCCTGGGTATTACTTACATTTATCCATTTATTTGTCCAATCAGTTTACACCCTGGTAAAGAGAAGGAAAGCCAGACATAACCCAATTCTCTGAGGAAAAAAAGAAAAAAACAAAAAAACCCCAGAAATTTGATATTGTACTTGGGATTGAGGAAAACTAATTGATTTGACAGCTAATCTAAAACTCCTAAGGGAAAAATCAATACAGACCAAAATAATCTAGTCTGTAATTTTGTATGCTGTTCCCTCTAGTATGTTGATTGTATAGCATCAATGTCATCTATTTTAGATGGTATGTTACCAGCTATAATGCTTCTGTTGATATTTCAAAAAAGATTCTAATCTCATTTCAGTAATAGCTTCTGTCATTCCTGGCGACACATATGCCATAACACTCTTGGTTGCCTTGACAGAAATATTAATGTGCTCAGATTTTATGTTATTCTGACCACTGTGGGTCTCTTTCTCAGTGCTCAATTGATTTTGCTTTATACACAGTGTTAGAACCTGGCTGCCCAATCCCAATGCATTGGATATTATTTATGAGGAATATCAGTCTTCTCATCTCTGTGTGATTTGGATCACAGCAGAAAACTTTTCTACAATTCTATGGATTTTCTCATTAAACCTCATGCTTTCCCATCTTCTGCAACTCAAATGAACTTGTTACATACCTTGACCCTCATCCTCATTTTATCCCCTTAGTATTATCATCTCTCAGACTGGAATGGGTTTACGGTCCACATATCAATCTGATGTTTGAAACTTTTACACACCTTCTCTTCCAAAGTCCTGCTCTGTCTTTAAACCCATTGCTTTCCAGTTCTATCTTTGCTATTACTGCTACATAGACCTTACACAGGAAGATGTATTTCAATGTAGTTTTCACCTTTTACTCTAGTTTCAATTTTTAGTTCAGAAAAGAGATTATATCTACATCCATATCTATATCTATGTATCTATATCAATATATATGAATGACTGGGTCACTGCTGTACAACAGAAATTGGCAAAACATTGTAAGTCAACTATAATAAAAAATGTAAAAGAAAAAAAGTTCATTTAGAACAATCCATATCTCTCTTCTACTCCGCAGACCTTTAGATATGTACAGTAGCTACCAGGAGCATTGCTTCTCTGGGCTAAATATCCCTAATTCTTTCTATCATTAATTAAATAATATAGTTTTGAATTGCCTTACTATTTGGTGACTCAGTATGCATCTGAATTTCACACTCAGCAACCTTTTGGAAGGGGTATTCGGAAATTTCTCCACTTTGGCATCAGAATCCAGACTGGAATGATTAAGAGTATATGGCCATCTCTTCTAACACTTTAAAAATTTAAATAAGGCTTTGGAAAAGTAAAAAAATAAGATTAAAAAAGATAGGTGCTTATGAGATTCACTAATTCATACAAGAGAATAAAGTCTCATACAAATTTTCTGTAAATTTGATAATAAACATTTTAAATGTCATATAGAAGTGATGCTTAAACCCAGTACCACAGGAATGCTGTGGAAGGCTTGGAGAATTATGTAGGAGACTCCATGATGATTTGGAGAGTCATTAATTGAGACTGAGCCAAGGGTGCTGGGGGAGGGCAGTCACGTTGGAAAGAGAAACTAGAGGATTGGTCCTGGAACTCTGTCTACATAGTATATAAAATTGTTACCTACATTGCCTATGACAGAGCAGTTAATACAATAAGTTCTCTAAAGATACTTTAACTCACCCCGCACCTAAGATTAAGAACTTATCCATTGTCCACTTAAAAGATTATTGTTTTTGCTTTGGGTAGCTTTAGAAAGTGATGGAAATTCTTGGAAGATAAAAGCCATTCTTCCACCAAGATGCTATTGGAGCCGCTATTACTCTGACTCCTCATGTTACTACTTTTGTCCTAGGTGACTCTACATTGGGTGTACCCTGTCACTGATTACCAAAAATATGCAAGAACCCCATCAATCCCTACAATGCAATTGCTTAACATTCACTTGCAATAGCAAGACTTACAGTGGTTGCAAAGGAATACTTCTGATGTGCACTGGAAGTGTCTGCTACCAATTACTTTTTATTCTGGAAATGATTTGTTTCCCCAAGTGCTTCTGCATTTTATTGTCTCTGTGTCTCTCTGTCTTTTCCTCAGATGCCTCTGTGTTCTATCTGTACTGTGTTTCCAGAAGGAAAGGATATTCTGCTCATTTTAGTCCAGAATTGGTCATTTGCAGCACCCCCACTGCCCCTGGACAAAGTGCTCCCATCAGAGTAACATTTACCCCCACTTTGAAACGTTCTTCCTGGCTACAGCTGTTCACAATTTTACTCTCTAATCATTGCAGAACCATCAATCCTAAGACTACACAGGTGATGCTTTTAAGGTATGAACAAAATTCAGTACCGCAGGTGAGGTCTGCTCCTGGCTTTCTCTTAGCTTGAGAGTCATGTCAATCACTGGTGGGGGTTATTGACTCAAAGAACTGATGACAGATGGCCTTTATTAAACATCTTCTGTGTATAGAACATTATGTTCAGCTTTGGAGCATCCGCCAACTTCTAGGCAGCCTTATACAAGGCAGAGAGTCTTCCCTCAAGAACTGCCATGTAAATCAGAGCTGAAAACAAGCTGCCACTTGCTGCTTATCATAAAGCCATCATCTGGTGCAATCCCACCTACGCTATTTCCACAGCCATTGAAAGATGAGAGGTTTAGGCTCATAGTGACAAAATAATGGTGAAATACATACTTGATACATGTCATATAGACATCTCTTTGGGGGCAGTTTGGAATTAAGAATCTTGGCTTAAGGCCCTCAGTGTGCCAGCACTATGATCCTCTAAAATTGGATTGCTGTTCCTCTTTTATAAACGAGGAAACTGAGTCTCAAAGATACGATAAACAGCATACAGTTGAACAACTGGCAGGGCCAGGATTAAAACTCAGATATTTTACTCCAAGGCCCAAGGTCTTTCCACTAAAGCATGCTTCCCAGGAGGTAGCCTGTGGGTAAAGTGAAAATTAAGTTCTAGATATAGCATTAGCAAACATATGAAAGGAAAAAAAAGATGGAATACAGTAACATACAATGGAAACAGTTCATAATTCTTAATTTGTTGCAATGATTCTAAATTGAGATGTATTAGATCTTACCATTTTACTACTCAACCAATATTAGCCAGTTATTTTAGCTATATACTGCACTGTGTTCCTTGATATACTTTCTTCTGTGCTTCTTACATAAGCTGTTGGTAACTTCACAATCTTGCATCATTACTGCATGTAAATTTTTTTTTTGCCATTGTTTTTGACCTAGAAACTCTTATTTCTTGTGGCAAAGTGAGAGTCCCTTTCCCCTTTGCAGTGTTGACAGGTTGCTGAGGAAGAGTTTTTGTCCTAACAGATTTTTAAAGCAGATAGAAAGCTTTGATGCAAAGAAATCTATCAGTGTGCAAGAGATCATAGACATTACGGCTTTACATTACATAGAAGGGACTTGCAATGTTATCTACTCAAGCATCCTATTTTCGTCAATAAGAGAACTAAGATCCAGAAAGTCCTACAAATAGAATGTTCTAATAATACCTATCCTATGTAGGATGCGATGTCATTCATTTTCCATCTTGTGACACCTTGGAGAGTGAAAAGAGCGCCAACTAAGTGGGATGCTGGAAAATGGGCACTGTCCAAGGCAAACCAGGATTTATAGTCATTCTAACCTCTTTGAACTTTTTTTTTTCTTTTTTTAGAGCTCAACCAGTGGCATATGGAGGTTCCCAGCTGGGAGCTGCAGCTGCCAGCCTATGCCAGAGCCACAGCAATGCAGTATTCGAGTTACATCTGTGACCTACACCAGAGCTAACAGCAATGTCAGATCCCTGACCCATTGAGCGAGTCCAGGGATGGAAACTGCATCCTCATGGATACTAGTTGGATTCATTTCTGCTGCACCACAACAGGAACTCCTGAGCTTTTATAATAATGAACTAAGATGGCATATGTGAAAACTCTTAGATTAATACCTGGCGCATATCTAGAAAATTCAAATAAATTTTGCATTGAATAAGTTCAGTTGCCCAGGAAATCAGTGGGAGCATTGGGAGTTAGGCATATGTTTTCAAACTTCTAGAGCTAGGGGCCAAGAATACCAAGTGACAAACTAATCATCAGGTTTTATTTCTGTTTAGTTTTTGTTTTTGTTTTGTATCTATCATAGCAAAACTTCTTATCATTTGTTTCCATTTTATAGGTTAACCAAATTATCCTGTGGCTTTAAGATAGGAACTCATCAATAAACAGCTTTGCAGACTAATAAATCCAGCTGGAAGGAAGGAAAGAATAAAGGAAGGCATGGTGGGAAGGAGGGATGAGGAAGAGGGATGGTGAGAGCAATTGATTCTTCAGATATAAGATTCTGTGGAATCTGTACCCAGACAAAATGCTGCACATTTTATATGGAATTTCTTACAAAGGAAAGTAGATTGAGTACAGATTTGTAGCCTAAATGCAACAGATTTACAAGTACACCCATTCTACTGCCATTTCGCTGTAAAAGTTGTTCCTATATCTTTGATTCAGTTGGATATTTATTTAGTACTGTTGGCTTTCAGAGTCCTTGAATTTACCCTTTTTCCAGTTTTTGCCATAAGAATAACTGCAGCTCCTTTCTTAATTTATGGCAAACTACAAAGTGAATGACCTAGTATTACTTTTTCCAGTGTTAGGAGCACCCAAGAATAGTTAAAAGGTAATATCTATGTAAACTGATTTTCTAGGTTATGTCATTTAGAAGTTTCAAATTTTATTCTTTTTCTAAAGGGGCATAGAAGCATTCACTTCTCTGCTTCCAAATCTAAGATGTTGGCTCCCTCCAAGATATTTTGTTTTGCTTTTTTCTTTCTCTTCCTTTTCTTTTTTCTTTTTCTTTCTTTCTTTTATTTCTTTTTTTTTTCTTTTTAAGGCCACACCTGCAGCATATGGTAGTTCCCAGGCTAGGGGTCGAGTTGGAGCTACAGCTGTTGGCCTATCCCACAGCCATGTGAGTTCGAGCCATGTCTGGGACCTACACTGCAGCTTACCACAACACCGTTATCTCTAACCCACTGAGTGGGGCCAGGGATCTAACCCGCGTCCTCATGGATTCTAGTCAGGTTGGTTACTACTGAGCCACTACAAGAACTCCCCTCCAAGATATTTCTGGTTGAAATCTTGTCCCTGGAAATGCAGCACATAAACTAGTTCTACTCTTTGCCCTTTATCCAATGGCAGTGAGGAGGTGAAACTTCAAATGTTATCCAGACTGTGAAATCTGGCCCTTCTCCTGTTTTGACCTTTTCATTTTTCCTTGTTCTGACGGACTGGTCTTTGCCAGCCGCCCCTCCTGCACGTTGGTTGTGTTCTAAGTATTGGAAGAGAAGACTTGCCAGATAATCAACATACCAAATATTGAAAAGGTCAAAACCAGCTGTTCTTCTCTATAGCTTCACCCGAGCCACCCCCAGTGTATGCATGTCCACTGACGTAGAAATGTCCAGTTCTAGTTTTAGTGCAATTAAAAAATAAGGAATTTGAATAACACTGAGTTATTTCACTCTAGAAAACTAATGTGGGAAAAACTACCCTCTACTACATCATGAGATTATAAAGCTTTTCACAAATTATGTCTAATTTATAATTAACTCGGGAATATTTTTTCAAGAAAAATGCTGATTTTTTTTTCCAGTAAGAATTTTCTTTTTTCTCTTTTTCTTTTTTTTTCTTTCTTTTTAGGGCTGCACTCATGGCATACAGAGGTTCCCAGGCTAGGGGTCTAATTGGAGATACAGCTACCAGCCTATGCCACAGCCACAGCAACGCCAGATCCGAGCTGCATCTGTGACCTATACCACAGCTCATGGCAACGCCGGATCCTTAACCAACTGAGTGTGGCCAGGGATTGAACCTGCAACCTCAAAGTTCTTAGCTGGATTCATTTCCACTGTGCCACGATGGGAACTCCCAGTAAGAATTTTCAAATAAGATTCAGAAAATGACTGATTTTTCCTCCCTTCATTTTGAAAATTTTATTCCTAAATCAAGTTTTATTTTTCTTCTCTCTTTGAATTGTCTTCATTTTTACATTTTTCTCCCAAGTGCCAATAAGAATAATGCTAGAAAGTAAATAGTTAAAATGTAAATGTCTTTTATTTTCGTGGTGCCATGTTTTGCAAAACATATTGTTTTAGTCAGGATAGGATAGTTTAAGCTGTAGTAACAAATTAATTCCAAAATCTTGCTTTTTTTTTTTTTTGTCTTTTTAGGGCTGCACCCACTGCATAGGGAGGTTCCCAGGGTAGGGGTCCAATCAGAGCTGTAGCCTCCAGCCTATGCCATAGCCATAGCAATGAGGGATCCAAGCCTCATCTGTGACCTACACCACAGCTCATGGCAACACCGGATCTTTAATCCACTGACCAAATGGATACTTGTTCATGCATACTAGTCGGGTTCATTAACTGCTGAGCCATGACGGGAACTCCAGAATCTTGCTTCTTAACACACCAAAACTTTATTTCTTGTTGCACAATATATCCAATGTGGTTTACTTGGGGGATGACTTCCACATTAACTTACAAATCATAGGTTGATGAAAACCCCATCATTTTACCACAAGCTTTTGGCATTTGCTGTGCTAGCCTCAGATGATATTCATTCTTCTGTGTTTTGGCCTAAATTGAAAATGCATCGCTTCTGCTCAGAGCACATTGGCCAGAATCGTCCACCTGGGGTGAAAATATGGGTGATCACCTGGATATCCCATAAGCAACTGCCACACTTTACGTCAATGTCTTCACTTAAGCATAATAACCTTGAAACGTTGATAATCTTGCTAGTGATAACAATACTATAACCATGTATCATTTCTAAAGTCTGTATTAGAAATGAATTCTTGCAATCACATTTTACTCATCTTACTCATTGGGAAGTGAGGCTCAAAGAGAATAGCGTGTTGGTTTGGGTCATCCCAGAGTCATGTGCCATGGTGGAGTTAGAAGCAAAGAGATTTTGGGGGAGGGGATGGCTTCCATGAAGCATAACGAGGAATAGGCACAGGATGCCTTCAGACCATAGTGAGGTCAGATACCTGTGAAAGGATAGGAAGAGGGAAGAGCCAAGTTCACATTGTGGCACAGGTCTGATGGTCTTGGACAGCCCAAGGCCAGCTTCAAAGGAAGGATTGACAGGAGAGGAATCTCACAGTGGGCAGAAATAGCCACTCCCCCATATCCATGCCCCCATGCCGTGCTCAGTCATCAGATGAGAACCCATGCCCTTGGCTTTAACACTGAGGCAGATCCCAAAGGCACTGCAGCTGGAGCTTGTCAGCTGACTGCACTCCTCACAGCAGGATTTCTCTTGAAGGGCGGCTGCAGATAGCTATTTGGAGAGTAGGGGGGTGAGCTGGAAGATATACCCTAGTGTTCTCCTGCAAAGGCTTCCTGGTACTCTAGCAAGCACTGCTAGTTGCAGCACATCTCTGAATGTAATTATTCTACTATGAACTGGATAAAGAACCTTCAGAAAAAAAGAATGAATAGTAATAGGAGGAAATATTAAGGTCAAGTTGTCAGAGGATCACCATTCTAGCTTCACTTCTGCCATTAACCAGCTGTGTGACCTCTCAGCTCCATCATTAAACTCACTGTGCCTTTATTCTTTTATCTAAGTTGGGTGATCGGACTAGACCAGTGGTTCTTAAACTTTACTGTTTCACAATCACCTAGCGGGCTTATAAAAACGGTTCTCTGGTCCCACACTGAGTTTCTGTTCCAAGACATCTTGAGTGAGGATGAAGATTTATATTTCTAATGACTTCCCAGGCACTGCTGCTGTTTGGGAGCCTGCACTTTGAGAACACTGGAATAGATGCTCTCTGATGTCATTTCAAACTCATAAACACTGTGGGATTGTAATGTAGCTGCATCACTTTAAAATGATCATTGCTAAAGTTATTTATATGTTTCCCCACTCCCTACTGTTAACTAATACAAATGTTGCCTTTATTGCTATCTATACAATACCTGTATAGATAACATATACATTGAATACAAATATCTCTAATGATTTCTTACCATGTGGTGGATATTGAGCCAAATAAGAAAATATCCTTATGTTTGAGTTAAAATACCAATAGAAGAAACATCATTGTCATCATCATGTATTGAGTACACCCACTGTCCTAGACTCTATGGTCTATTTTCTCTTTAATGATTACGTGATTAAACATGATGTTATGAGTGTTATAAGGAAGGAGCAACAACTTCACAGCACAGAGATGGAAGCCAAATAGGCTTCAGTGCATATAGATGAGGTAGGGGAGGAAGAAACCAACAAGAGTATCATGGCAGCCATGTGTAAATGGCTCGGTCCATTTGGGGAGTGGAGAGGAATTTGGTCAAGTCTTAGCCTAGATTGAAGGTGTTTGGAGAGGAGGGAATGCTGTTTGTGTGAGGGGGTGAGGGGAGGGAGAAAGGAGTAGAGTAAATTCAGATCTGTAGTTCAATTCTGTGAATCCCCCCTATTTGACAACCATGATTTAGAGCAGTCTGCTACACCCCCTGGTTGGTAAATAAACACTGGCAGACAATTTTACTGGAGGGAACAGAAAGAAGTAAAGAACGTAGGACCTGTCGCAGCTCTGCCGTAGTGTCAGCTGTGTAGACTTTAGCAGATCCATGAGCTTTCTCAGTGTCCTTTTCTCATCTGTAAATGAATGTAGCACTTCTCATATCTATCTTAAAAGATAGTGAGGGCTATAAAGTGAGAGCATTTTTTTTTTGGTCTTTTTTTTTTGCCATTTCTAGGGCCACTTCTGTGGCATATGGAGGTTCCCAGGCTAGGGGTAGAATCAGAGCTGTAGCCGCCGGCCTACGCCAGAGCCACAGCAATATGGAATCCGAGCCGCATCTGCAACCTACACTACAGCTCACAGGAACTCCAGATCCTTAACCCACTGAGCAAGGCCAGGGATCGAATCTGCAACCTCATGGTTCCTAGTCGGATTTGTTAACCACTGAGCCACAATGTGAACTATGAACTCAGTACAATAGGCTTAATAAGCTGTTTTCTATTTTCAGATTGTTCAAAGCATTTCCAGCTTTCTGGTTTGGTAACAAGTTTCACTCTCTTCCCTAAAGATCAGAATTCCTATGGAGAATGGTCTGGCATTTATCCAGTTGTCTGTGGGATGTCCTGTACTCCTGTGAGCTTTAGGAATGTGGAAAGGGAATCCTGTCTCATGACTTGATATCACATGAGGTAGGTTGTCCTCCTGGCTACATAAAGTAGGAGGCGCCCACAGAGTTAGTCCATGTGATGTTCTGTGGTAGAGGACAATAAAGAGGTGGCATAAACAGAATGAAAAACCAAAACATGGTTGGCCAAAACATGTAATTAATATATCCCAGGAGCTCAATTGGTTTCTTTCTCTGATCGAAGCCTAGAGGAGCAAAGGAAGGACAGGTGGAAAAGCCAATGCAATTGAAGAAAATGCAGCTCAGGTTAAGGTCAAGGTTGTGCTCCAGGGATCTTTCATTAACTATATGAAGGAAGGTTCAGAAGGGGTTAGTATAAGCCATGACCTTTGGCATTAGAAATATGTTGTCAAGGGAAAATCAGATTCTTAGCCAGGGAAAAGGTCGGAAATGTTGTCTACATTTCAATTAACAGATGCATATAGTGTTGATATTTGGAAAATTGGGTCTATCCATGAGGAGAGTGCTATGGAAGCTGGTTATATTGGGATACTTTGTGTTTATGAGTTATCATTCCCTTTAAGCAAATGGATAAATTAAATTTGAAGGCATCCAGAGAGTGGATTATAGGAAATACTTCAAAATTCAGAGGGGATTATTCTGAAAGAATAGAGAATATCAAACAATTTGTATTTGGCTTTAGAGTTTTATCCTAATTCATATTTAGCATATTTTCCTATGCATTAGTATTTTGTTGAAATGCATTATAAAATAGACTAGCATTTCCTGTGTTCTCAACACCTCGAAGGGGGAAGGTGGGTGAGAATTCTGTTCTGGACACCAAGAATGAGAGGACTAATAGACATTCAGGTGGAAGTGGGGAGTGTATGAAAAACCTTAGAAGCCATCCTTTCAATACCAACTGTCTCTAGAGCTAGAGTCCTACAGTCTTAAACATGAAAGATTTAGACATTTCCACATCTCCCCTCTGATGTTCCATCATCACAGCAAACCCAGGGTATCTAAAACAAAACATTTCCTTTTCAACACGTTGGCTTTATTTATGCCATTCCTGTTTCTGTTGTGCATTTCATCGTTTTCCAAGTCACCTAGTTTCTCAACCTCACAGGTAGTCTGTCCGGGCTCCTCGCTCTCCTTTTCTACCCAGATCAATTCAGAGTTCCATCCATCATAGCTGTGTAATGACCATCCTATAATCCACTCTCTTTCCATTTCATTTGTTACTACTCTGGTTTAGTCCAACATCCCCAGGATTCCATTACACCTAGAAACAAGTCATCTTAACCACAGGCCATCTCAGCATCCAATTTCATTCTTTGTATTACTATCATACCAGACTTTCAAAAATAGTCCTTTGCAAGTGTCCTCTTTCAATGCGGAACTATTTCTTGACCCACCCTTTGTGGTAGAGACTGCTATGACTCTAAGTGTCCATCAATCCATTATTTCTTAGAAACTAAACCCTAGACAATGTGCTTAGATCAGAAGCCCACCTTTCCCAGGTTCCCTTGCAGTTACATTCAGTCATGTGACCAAATTCTGCTCCATGAGATGTAAATAGCAGTTGTGTAGGTCCATTGAATTGTTTCCTTTATTTTTTCATTTATTTATATATATTTATTTTTTATACTGTACAGCATGGTGACCCAGTTGTACTTACATGTATACATTCTTTTTTCTCACATTACATGTTCCATCATAATTGACTAGACAGAGTTCCCAGTGCTACACAGCAGGATCCCATTGCTAATCCATCCCAAAGGCAACATTCTGCATCTATTTACCCCAAGCTACCAGTCTCTCCCACTCCCTCCCTCTCCCCCTTGGCAACCACAAGTCTATTCTCCAAGTCCATGATTTTCTTTTCTGTGGAAAGTTTCCTTTGTGCCATATATTATATTCCAGATATAAGTGATATCATATGGTATTTGTCTTTCTCTGGCTTACTTCACTCAGGATGAGAGTCTCTAGTTCCATCTATGTTGCTGCAAATGGCATTATTTTGTTCTTTTTATGGCTGAGTAGTATTCCATTCCATATATACCACATCTTCCTGATCCAATCATCTATCAGTGGACATTTGGGTTGATTCCATGTCTTGGCTATTGTGAATAGTGCTGCAGTGAACATGTGGGTGCATGTGTCTTTTTTAAGGAGAGTTTTGTCCAGATATATGCCCAAGAGTGGGATTGTTGGGTCATATGGTAGTTCTATGTATAATTTTCTAAGGTACCTCCATACTGTTCTCCATAGTGGTTATACCAGCTTACATTCCCACCAACAGTGCAGGAGGGTTCCCTTTTCTCCCCACCCCCTCCAGCATTTGTTATTTGTGGACTTATTAATGATGGCCATTCTGACTGGTGTGAAGTGGTATCTCATGGTAGTTTTGATTTGCATTTCTCTAATAATCGGTCATGTTGAGCATTGTTTCAGGTGCTTGCTGGCCATCTGTGTATCTTTCTTGGAGAAAGATCTGTTCAGGTCCTTTACCCATTTTTCATTTGGGTTGTTGGTTTTTTTGCTGTTGAGTTGTATAAGTTGTTTGTATATTTTAGAGATTAGGCCCTTGTCGGTTGCATCATTTGAAACTGTTTTCTCCCATGCTATAAGTTGTCTTTTTCATTTTCTTTTTGGTTTCTTTCACTGTGCTTGTCAGCTTGTCAGTTTGATTAGGTCCCATTTGTTTATTTTTGTTTTTATTTCTGTTGCTTTGGGAGAATTTTTTCCTTTAAAAGGAACAATTTCTTCATCCTCCTTTCTGATGCTGGACTGTGACCATGTTTTCAGAACTCTAACAATTGTCTTGAATCTTATGGTAATCTTGAGGTTGGAAGTTACCTCCAAAAGTGGCTAAACAGAAAGATGGAGACATTCTCTAAGTTCATGGAGTTGTCATATGACCCCTGAACTGTCTAATTCTGTACCTTTTTTATTTACATAGAAAAATAAACATTTGTATATTTAAGCCACTATCCTGAAGGTATGTTACTTACAGGTACATTCAGTCCCTGAGATACAGAGAGTTTTTAATCTGATATTCACTGCAGATACTTGGTCTGCCTCTAAGCCTGTTTCTAAACCCTGCTCCTACCAGAAACATTTCTTGTGATCAAATTATTGTATTCCAAATGTGCTACTCATGCTTCTGTTTTGAAATTTACTGTAATATTTCAGGGACCCTGACTTTCATTTATCCCCAAAGCATTTATCAAATACTTTGCAATGATACTCAAATAAATGATAGAATAATAGACTTTTCAGGATGGAGGGAATTTAAGGTATCTCTAATTCAAAAGATTCTAGACAAGTGAAGGAAAATTCTCTATGTTCTTGGCACTCAAAGTATACTTGGTGACCAGGAGTGTTTTACAAGACTCAGGTGATTCAAATGCACCTTCAAGTTTAAGAAGCATTTCATCTGCAGCATCTCTAATCACAAGCCATTCAACAGCTGCTTAAGTTGCTCACACACGCACAAAGCACCTTAGCCTATGCTTGGACAGCTGTAATTGCTAGCCAACCATTCTGCATCATGAGTTGCAGATGGCTTCTTTGGACCTTTCACTTATGACTTTCCTATTTCTGGTCTCTGGAATAACGATGAATCATACTCATGCACCACAATTTTTTAGAGAGAGCGATCACTGTTTTAAGCCTTCTTTTAAACCAATGAGCTTTGCTGATGTTCTAGTGATTAACATGTTTTTAACTATATGAATTTTACTAAAAAATCATTTTTAAAGTTAAAGCATGCTGAAAAATATTTAAAAAATCATATTTTGTTGTTTCTTATTTGTTTTAATCAGGAAAAATCTATGTGTGAGTCAGGACTCTTTTTTTTTTAAATGATTTTGATTTTTTCCATTATAGTTGGAGGATGCTGGTTTTTTTGTTTGGTTGGTTGGTTTTTTTCTTTCTAGAGCTTAATCTACTACCACTCAAAACTAATATTCGTATATATTAGTGTGTCTTTGTGTGTGTGTGTGTATGTGTGTGCCTGGGCTCTCTCCAGTACACGTCTTAGTTCCTACCTTCCTATAGGACACTTTCTTTTGAGTAACTTGTCTCCACCTCAAACTCAACCTCTTTACCTAACTCATCTTTCTGCCCTTTCTATCATTATGAATAGATGTGGTACTATCCTTTTAGAGAGAAGACTCCTTGACAGATGGAATTCATATTTCCCAAAACACCGAGCACAATGAACAACTCACACTAGACACTAAAGAAATATTTTTAAATGGATGAGTCACTGTTTATTCACTGGAACTTAGGACATTACTAGATTAGACTTTAGCCGAATGAGTTAGAATGGACAAATGAGTAAAATACCAGAACTCTCCTTGCTCTCTTTAGGTGAAATGTATAGCTCCCTCAGGGATTGTCCCAACAAAGGAGCTGACCTAGTTTAATGGATTATAAATATAGTGTGTTCCCAAAGCGTCCCCAAACACTAGATACACAAAAGTGTGTCTTCAGTGTTTCAAGTGGTGCAACTAATACAGATTGACCCACTTAAAATGAGCCTTTTTACATAAAGTGGTTTCTATTTAAACTAGGACTCTCCAGCAAAATTCTAGCACCTATGGTCCAGGGAGATTCCCCTCCTTTTCTCTGACTGGCTTTTGAAGAATTTGTGTTTACTCAAATTAAAAATCAAACCCAACAGACAACAAATAAATAGCAACAACAAATTTTACCAAAATCCTGTGATTCTTAAAAAGAAATGTAGGTAAATGCAGATGAAGAGGAACATCTAACTTGAGCGTTTTCCATCATCCTTGTTGTCTTAGTTTGTACAGCCTCACTCAGGACACTATTTGCATGTTCTAGATACTTTGTCTGAGGTTAGAGAGCTAGCTGTCAGTGGGCAAGTATTTTTGCCCTGATTCGGTTTCATGGACTAGTCATAAACATTTGTACCCGGGAAAAAAATATCAGCATGCATTTCCTCTTAGTTTTATAATTTTTAGGGGAAAATGGACCACTTTACTGAAATAGATAAATGTAAACCTTAAGCAGTATTAGTCATATCTTGCCCTAATTAAAAGATAAGTGAGATTTTAAAAATAAGTATTCGTGGCACATCCTAGATCTAGGGCAAGTTCACACCCTACCCTCTATTCTCCCCTCGACTTATCCCAGAAAAGAAAAGTGATGTAGTCACTGGTAGAGGGTGGAGGTCTTTTGCATTGCTCCCTTTTCTGACACCCCTCTCATGGTGCTGATGTCCTCAAGCTGGCTTGAGGTCATCTCCCACTTGGGAGGGCTCCACTCCCTTGGAATGAAAGAAGGCCACTCCAGGGCAAGGAGGAATGGAGTAGATGGCTAAGGCCAGCCCTTTTCTAGCCTTATGAACAGGGGCTCACTTTTTTTTTTTTTTCCACTTTGAAGTTATAAAAGCGAGCTAAGTGAAAACTCAGTCTCCTATTGATGGAAGATTTGGGTCGTTTCCAATCTTTGGCTATCACTAACAATGCTGCAATAGATATTCATGTATATCATTTTGCATGTGTCCTAGTACAACTGTAAGGTACAGTCCCAGAAGTGGAATAGCTGGGTCAAAGTGCATATGCATTTGTGATTTTAATAGATATTACTAAACTGCCCTCCCTAAGGGCTGTAACCATTTACATTCCCACCAGCAATGTATGAAAGTACTCTGCCTATAGCCCCACCAACAGATTGCATCACACTTTTGGATTTTTGACAATCTGATAAGTGAAAAATAGTGTTTCAGTGTAGTTTTAAAACTGCATTTCACTTATGAGTAGTTTCGTGTATGTAAAAATAATTTATATTTGCTTTTATATTCTTGGGCCATTTTCTTATTGGTTTTTATCAAAATGTAGGGACTCTATATTTTTGGGAGATAAGCTCCTTTTCTTTGTATTGGTTGCAAATATTTTTATTCGGTTTTAACGTTTATATTTTTCATTGTTTAATGGTATGTCTTCACACTGAATTTTCTTTTAAGTTTTGCATTATTTTTCTTTTAGCTTTTTGTAGCTGAATATAACAATTTAGAAAATTTTGGGATTTTGATTTACATTTAGATTGGCTTTTCCCTACCCAAGCCTATAATAGAATCCTTCTTTGCTTTCTTGCAGTACTTTTATAGTTTCAAGTTTTACACTTAAATATTGATTTATTTGGAATTTATCCTTGTTTGAGGTGTAGCATGTGAATCCAATTGTTCTAGGAACTTTTATTGAATAGTCTGCTTCCCCCTCTGATTTGAGATGCCACTTTTGTTATATAGCATAATATCTACCTACCTACCTAGCTACCTATCTGTCTAGTTCTATTTCTAAATTTTCTTGATTTTTTTCTTCCATAACTGTGTCCATCTCTTTATGTTCTTTATGCCTTAGTGTCATGGATTTATAGTATGTTTGAAATCAAATAGATCATTCATTTCTCTCCCTTGCTTTTCCCTTTTGGAAATTTTATAAATATTGTTTGTTTATATTTTAAATATTGTTTAAATGTGAATTTAAGGAATTATCTAGCTTTTTGAAAAATTTGGTAATTTTACTAAGATTACATTATTTTAATTCAGTTGGATAAAATTGACATCTTTATGATGTTGGTTCTCCCTATCTAAAGTATATATCCTTCCATTTGTTGAATTTTACTATCTTTAGTTAGTTTTATAAAGTTTCCTTAATATGTTTTGTTTTTGTGTTAATTTTTTCTTCTGCCTTTTGTCTTTTTGTGTCACTGTTGTGAATGGGGTTCTTTCTTCTATTGTGTGTTCCAACTGGCTATTGTTTACATAGATGGAAATCATTGATTAATTCACATTCTGTGTATATCTCCACTGACTTGTTTTTTTGAGTTTATACTTTTATGCAGTTTGTACTCTAGCATTTTCCAGGTTACCATCAAACACCTTCAAATAGTGATTGTGTCTTCTTCCTTCTTTCCAATTTTGTACTGCTAACTTTTTTCTCTATTCCATTTGTGTTGGCGAGTACCTCCAGTACAGTGTTAAATAATAGTCATGATTGTGGGAATCCTCTACAGTTTTATAGTTATGAGTGATGTTTAACTAGGGCTCAGAAAGAAGTGTTTAATTATATTAAGAAAGTATCTAGCTCTATTTATTGAGGCTTTTTTTTTTAAATCAAGAGTAATGAAAAATTTTTTAAAAATCAGGTTATTGAGTCATTTTCATATGGGTAAATTCATGCTTTTAGGTGTAGAGCTCAGAGAATTTTGACAAATGTATATAGGTTGCTAATTGCCAGTACATTAAAGATAAAGAGTATTTTCAACACCACAAAAAATTCCCTTGTGACACTTCCCCAACATTTCCACATCTGGCAACCACTGATCTGATATTTTTACCCATGGTTTTGTTTTGTCTAGAACCAATGGAATTATACAGTACAGAGTTTTTTGTATCTTCTGTCCCTTTATCATAATGCTTTTGAAATACATTCCCATTATTATATTTATTAATAGATTTTTTTATTATTGAGGAGTCCATTATATGGAGGTACTACTGTTTATTTATCCATTTACCAGTTGACTAACATTTGGAATGTTTCTAGATTTAAGCCTGTTATAAATAACCTCCAGATCTTTGTGTACACTTATGCTTTCATTTCTTCAACTATTTAGAAGTGAAAAATATGAGTTGTATGGTAAGTGTATGTTTAACTATTAGAAATTTCCAAACTGTTTTCCCAAGTGGCTATATCATTTTGCATTCATTCCCTCCATGTATGAAAATTTCGATTGCTGTGTAGTCCTGTCAACCCTTTGTTTTACCCTTTTTCTTTTTGGCTGGGTGGGGCGGGGCTGGGGGGCTAGGTCGGGGAATAATTTTGTAGGTGTCTAGCAATATCTCATTGTGACTTTAATTTGCATTTTCTTAATAATTAATGATGTTGAACATCTTTTCATGTGCTTATTTGCGATCTATAGCTATTCTTTGCTGAAGTATCTGTTCAAATATTTTTGCCCATCTTTTAATTGGGACTTTGGTCTTCTTCCAATTATTTTAACAGCTTAATGAAGTATAATTAAAAAGCAATAAATTGCACATGTTAAAAGTATACTACTTGATAAGTTTTGACAGATGTATATAAGCATCACCAAAATCAAGATAATGAGTATACCTATCAACCTCTAAAAATTTCTTCTTGACACATTATAATTCTTCTCTCTCATACCTCCTAACCCTGGCCCTCATCCCCAAGGAATCAAGAACATGATCTCTGTCACTTGAGATTAAGTCATATTTTCTAGAATTTTATATAAGTGGAATCATACAGTATGTATTCTTTTTTATGGTGGCTCCTTTCATTGGCATAATTATTTTGAGATAAGCCTGAGTTGTTCCATGTATTCCATGTTCCACTTCATTTTTTGTTGTTGCTCAAGTAGTATTTTAAGTATAGATGAACCATAATTTGTTTATATATTCCTCTCTTGGTAGACATTTGGCTTGTTTCCACATTTTGAAATTCATGTAAAAATTCTTTTGTGAATGAGTCTTTTCAATTGCCATGGGTATACTTTGGTGGAATTGCTGTATCACATGGTTACTTGTGTTTAACTTTTTGAGAAACCATCCGAAAGCTTTCCACAGCAGATACACCAATTTACATTCCCATCAGGGTTCCAATTTCTCCACATCCTTGCCACACTTATTTTCCTTTTTTAAAAAGATTGTTGACATGAAGTGATATCTCATTGGGATTTTGATTTACATTGACTAATGACTAATTATATTGAGCATTTTCTCATGTGCTTAATGGCCATTTGTCTATCTTCTTTGGACAAATATGTGCTTAAAGCCTTTGCCCACTTTTAAGTTGGGCTATTTGTCTTTTAATTCTTGCGTTCTAAGTGTTCTTAATATATTCTAGATATTAACCCTTTTCAGATACGCAATTTGAAAATATTTTTATCCATTCTGTGTATTGTCTTTTCACTTTGTGGATAGGCTTCTTTGAATCACAAATATTTTTCATTTTTATGAAGTCTAATTTATATATGTGTGTGTGTATATATATATATATATATATATATTTTTTTTTTTTGTCTTTTCTTGGGCTGCACCCATGGCATATGGAGGTGTCCAGGCTCGGGGTCTAATCGGAGCTGTAGCTGCCGGCCTACACCAGAGCCACAGCAACGCGAGATCCGAGCCGCATCTGCGACCTGTATACCATAGCTCACAGCAATGCCAGATCCTTAACCCACTGAGCAAGGCCAGGGATTGAACCTGCAACCTCCTAGTCAGATTCAGTAACCCCTGAGCCATGTCAGGAACTCCATGTATCTTTTTTTCTTTAGTTGTTTGTGCTTTAGGTGACATGGTTAATAAACCATTGCCTAATCTAAAGTCATGGAAATTTACATCTATGTACATTCTAAGAGTTTTATAGTTTTAACTCTATGTGTGGATCTGATGAAAGAATATTAGATGTAATTCAAACTCACATGAGGAAATAAAAGATCATATAAGTATATTATTATTTGTAATTCTGTTTTTCTCCTGATTAAAAAGACAAATGCATAGAGCAATAATTATAAATCTGTGTTTATAGACATGCAGTGTAAGTATGTGTACATTGTAAAGATACCTGCATAAAGAGGAGGTGGGAATGGAACTATACAGAAGCTAAGTTTTTATAAATTGTATTTGTCTTCTGGGGCTGCCATAACAGATTGCCACAGACTGGATGGCTTAAACAACAATCATTTATTTCTTATGGTTCCAAAAGCTTGAAGTCTAAGATCAAAATGGCATCAGAATTGGTTTCTGGTGAAGCTTCTCTTCCTGACTTGTGGACAGCAACTATGTCACTGTGTTCTCACATGTCCTTTACTGTGTGTAGGAATAGAGAGAGTCCTCTGGTGTTTCTCCCTCTTTTTATAAGGATATCAGTCCTATCAAATAATAACCCCAATCTTTTGATCTTACTTAATTTTGATTACCTCTTTAATGGCCCTTTATCCAAATACAGTCACATTGAGGGTTAGGGCCTCACAGTATGTTTTGGGGGCATGTACAATTCATTCAATCTGTAACATATGCTGTTGAAATTAAGTTGCTGTAAATCTGAACAAGACTGTTATAAATGAGAATGTTAATCCCTAGGGCAACCTCTAAGAAAAATAACTCAAAATAGACAGTAAAAGGGACAAAGGAATTAAAATAGCATTCTACAAAATATATTTATAACATAAAAGATAGCATTATGGAAGAATTCCCTAGTGGCTTAGTGGGTTAAGGATCTGGTGTTGTTACTGCTGTGGCATGGGTTCAACTCCTGGTCCCAGAACTTCCATGTGCCACAGCAGTGGCCAAAAAAAATTAAAATAAAATAAAATAGGTTATTGAAGTTGCCAACTATTATCAATGAATTGTCTTTTTCTCCCTGAATTATGCTAATTTTACTCTTTGTTAGTTATATGCATGTTGATAATTATTATATCTTCTTGATGGATGAATATTTTTATCATTATAAAATACTCTGCTTTGTCTCTAGTAACAGTTTTGTCTTAAGGTCTATTTTTTTCTGATATTAGTGGAATCACTCAAACTCTGATTTGGTTACTATGTGCATGGAATATATATTTTCCAACCTTTTACTTTCAACCAATTTGTGTCTCTGAACCTAAAGTGTGTCCCTTGTAGATAGCATATAGTTTAATGATTTCAACATATTCTGCCAATCTATGTTTTTAATTGAAGAGTTTAATTTAGTTGTATTTAATCAAATTACTGATAAGACAGGACTTATGTCTGCATTTTGTTATTTGTTTTCTCTATGTCTAGCTTTGTGGTCATCTAATGATTGGATAGAGATTTCCATAAAAGCTGTCTATTTGTTTTCTATGGTTTTAAAAAATTTACCACAAACTAGATGACTTAAAACAACATACATTTATCCTATTGTAGTTCTGAATAACTCTGAAATAATTTTCATTGGACTGAAATCGTGGTGTTAGTAGGGCTGCAATCTCTCCAGAAGATCAAGGGGGAGAATCTGTTTCTCTGTAATTTCCAAATTCTAGAGTTGCATACCTTGGCTCATGGGTCTTTACCCCATCTTCCAAGCCAGCAGTGTAGCATCTTGCTTTGGTCTTCTCATTGCTCTTTCCTTCTGTGCCAAATCTCCCTTGACCTCCCTCATATAAGTGCAATTTTTATTGCAAAATTATGGCCCATCCAGGTAATCTCCCCATTTCAGTATCCTTATCATAACATTAGTTTTTTGTTTGTTTGTTTGTTTTTGTTTTTTTGCCAGGTATGGTAACATTCAAGAGCTTGAATGTATGGTAACATTTGCAGAGATTAGGACTTGGGCATCTTTGGTAGCCACTATTAATCCTACCACAGCCAAGAACACATAAATCTCCTAGTCTTTGCCAAAAGGCTGTGTGTGTGTGTTGGGAACACTGACACTTCTCTGCCTTAGCTCTCACTTCCTGCCAAGCAAACTCTGTTACCCAGCTTTTCCTTTTAATACTTTTGATTTAACTACTGTTTACCCCAGTTATTTTCCCCACTTCATGCAGCCACAAAGTTAAAATACCTGTCAGTGACTTTTTGACAGGGGCTCACTAGAGAGAAGGCTTTTCATACTGGGTAAGCTGCATGTTAAATAAAATACAGGCAGCCTTGTAAGCTGGATCTTCTGGGGAACCACCAAATAAATAAAACTATAGTTGTGCTTTGCGCATGAGGTTCTGCAAGAGCTTTGGCTTCATTATGTTCCTTCTAGTGGCTGCCAGGCTGCACTGGGAATGCAAGCTGTTATTTTTCAAAGTGGCTATGGAGCTGAAGAATAGGACCTTGGAATAGGGCAAGTTAAAATGTTGCAAAACTAACTGTTCTTACCAAGATTCCGCTGTTTTTTTAATAGCTGTTCCCTGGATTGCTATAAGCATTTGGGTAATTCTAAGAGTTCTTAAAATGCGAGTCTGATCATTTTTGCCAGTTTCTTCATTGTTTTTATGGAAAACAACATTTTGGAGGTACTCTGTCATTTTTGTTGATGTAACTCGGCAAACTTTTTTAAAGTAGTTGTACCATTTTATATTCCCATTGGCAGTGTTGGAGAGTTGTAGTGCTTCTGTATTCTGTATTCTACATGGTCAGGGCTTTTTTGTTTTAGGTATTCTGATAGGTATGTACTTATACCTCTTTGCAGTTTTAATTTGTGTTTTCCTAATAAGTGGTATGTTGAATGTCTTTTCATGTATTTATTTGCTATCTGTATACTTTCTTAAATGGTGAAATGTACTTTCAGATGTATTCTGCCCCCCCTCTTTTTTTTTCTTTTTCTTTTGACTGCACCTGTGGCATGCGGAAGTTCCTGGGCCAGGGATCCTAGCAATAGCAGTAACAACACTGAATCCTTAAACACTATGCCACCAGGGAACTCCATGTCTTGTCCCTTTTTTATTGCTAATTTATTTTCTTATTATTGAAGTTTTTAGTTTTTTTATATATTCTGGGGACAAGTTCTTAATCAGAAATATGATGTGCAGATATTATTTCCTAATGTGTGTCTTTTGATTCTCTTAACAATGTCTTTTGAAGAACAGAAGTTCTTAATTTTGATCAAGTCCACTCTACCAATTTTTTTTACAGTATGGATGATGCATTTGGTGTCATATATGACAAATCTTTGCCTAGTCCAGTGTTCCACTTTTTTCCTTTTAGACTTTTTATAGTTTGGGGTTTGTAAATTTTTTAAAAATATAATTTTAGATTTTCATTTAGGCATATGATCTATTTGAGTTATTTTTTGTAAAGGTAAGGTATGAATTGAAGGTTTATTTCTTTGCTTACTTGCTTTTTTGCTTAGGGATATCTGATTCTTCCAGTACCTTTTGTTGAAAAGACTACCATTTCCCCACTGACTTGCCTCGCAGCTTTCTCTAAAATCGATTGACCAAGTTAGGCATTTTAGGACTTCCACTTTTGTTCCATTTATCTATTTATAGGCTATCTTTATAGCAAAATATTGTTTTGGTTCTTGTAGATTCAATTTTAAACTCGGGCAATGTTAAGTCTTCCCACCTTATTCTTTTTTTTTTTTTTGTCTTTTTGCTATTTCTTTGGGCCACTCCCACGGCATATGGAGGTTCCCAGGCTAGGGGTCTAATCGGAGCTGTAGCCGCTGGCCTACGCCAGAGCCACAGCAACACGGAATTCAAGCTGCGTCTGCAACCTACACCACAGCTCATGGCAACGCCAGATCGTCAACCCACTGAGCAAGGGCAGGGACCGAACCTGCAACCTCATGGTTCCTAGTCGAATTCGTTAACCACTGCGCCATGACGGGAACTCCCCCACCTTATTCTTTTTAAAAGTAGTCCTGGTTATTCTTTTTTTTTTTAAAAAAAATTAATTTTTTCAGGGCCACACCCATGGTGTGGGTTTGAATCTGCTGCAGCTGTCAGCCTACACCACAGCCATAGCAATGTGGGATCTGAGCTGAATCTTTGACCTCCACCACAGCTCATGGCAATGCTGGATCCTTAACCCACTGATTGAGGCCAGGGATCAAACCCACATCCTCATGCTTACTAGTTGGGTTCGTTACCACTGAGCCACAATCATTTATATTACCATGTAAGTTTTAGAATCAGTTTGACAATATCTACAAAACATGTTCTTTTTTTTTAAGCTAGGGTTTCGTTATTTACATAAAATTCAATTTGGGGGGAATTAATTTCTTAACAATATCGATTGTCTTAATCTACAAAAACCATCTACTTCTCCATTTATTTAAGTATTTCTTAATCTTTCAGCAATGTTTTGTATTGTTTACAGGGCTTTCACATGTTTTGTTGGATTTGTCAATCAGTATTTCATGTTATTTATGCTCTTCTACAGATTTGATTTTTCCTTAATTTCTGATTTTCATTGCTAACATATCAGAAACTGATTTTTGTACATTTAGCTTGTACCTCTGCCACTGATAAACTGATTTATTCTTACTGCTTTGTTGTATACTCCACAAGATTTTCTAAACATATAAGAATGTGATCTAAGAATAGAGATAGTTTTACTTCTTTCCAATCTGGACAGCTTTTCATTTTCTTTTATTTCCTTTTCTTTTCATCCCTTCTTCCTTATTGTTCTGGCTAGAACCTTTAGTAATGTGGAATTGTAGCTGTAGAATGGATATCTTTGTCTCTTTCCTTGATCTTGGGGGATAAAATTAATTACCTTTGAAGATAATTTTATTTTATTTTAAATTTTTTTAAATTTTTAAAATTTTTGTCTTTTTGCCATTTCTTTCTGCTCCCATGGCATATGGAGGTTCCCAGGCTAGGGGTCGAATCGGAGCTGTAGCTGCCAGCCTGCGCCAGAGCCACAGCAACAAGGGATCCGAGCTGCGTCTGCGACCTACACCACAGCTCACGGCAACCCCGGATCATTAACCCACTGAGCAAGGGCAGGGATCGAACCCGCAAACTCATGGTTCCTAGTTGGATTCATTAACCACTGTACCACAACTGGAACTCCTGAAGATAATTTTAGCTGAAAGTTTTTCATTGATGCTCTTGGTCAGGTAGTTTACTCAGAGATATTTTGTTATATATTATAAATGGATTTTAAATTTTGTCTTTTTTTCCTGAGTCTATTTTAGATGATTATATAATTTTCCCTTTTAAAATATATTGATCATTGTTTTCTTTATTAATTTTCAAATATTGAACCAACCTTGCATTCCTCGGGTCAACTCCACATGATCATAATGTATTATCCTATTGATATATTTCTGCTAAAGTTTTGGTAGAAGGTTTTGCATCCATGTTTGATGGACTATATTCTTTAGTTTCTTGTATTGTAATATCTGTGTAGTTTTGGTTTCAGGTAGTATTCATTTAATGATTAAATGAATTGAAAATTGTTCCTTTGTTTTCTGTTTTCTGAAAGTATTTGTGTAGAATTAGCTTCATTTCCTTCCATAAATGTTTGGTGAAATTCACCAGTGACACCATCTGTGCCTGAAGGTTTTTTAAATGGAAGTTTAAAAGCTATATATAAATATTTATATTATATATTTATTATATATATTTAAAAGACATTTCTTGGTTTTACTAATTTTTCTCTATTGTTTTTAAATTTTCATTGATTTTTGCTCTTATGTTTATTTTCTCCTTATGGTGTGCATTTAATGTGCTATCTTGCTAATTTAATAAAGCAGAATTAGATTTTTAACTTGAGATTTTTTTCTATTATAAATATTTTATTCTAAAAATTTCCATCTAATCACTACTTTTTCTACATCTAACAAATTTTGATATATTGTATTTTCATTTTTTTCAACTCAGTATTTTAATCGACATTGTAATTTTACCTTTGCTTCATTTTATTTAGTTTAATTTCAAAATATTTTGGGATATTAAATACATCTCTGTTATTTATTTCTAGTTTGAGTCCATTGTGGTCACAAAACATACTTTATATGATTTCAATTATTTTCTAACTTTTGACACATTTAGAGCCTAGAATATGTTGTACTTTAGTAAATGATGTATTCTTTAAAAAGAATAAATTTTGCTTTTTGGGTAAAAATTTCTGTAAATATTTAGGTCTATATCCTTACTGAGAGAGGAGTATTGATGTCTCCAACTTTACCTGTGAATTTGTCTCTTTATCCTAACAATTTTTGGTTATGTACTTTGAAGTATTCTTATATTATCAACTAATAAATCTTTACTATCATGTAATGTCTATCTTTATCCCTAATAATTGGCCTTGTTCTAAAGTCTACTTTTTCTCTTGTCTTATAATAATAAAGCCATTCTAGCTTTTTAAAAACTTTTAAAACTAGTAACTGAATGAGATATATCTTCCATCCTTTTACTTTTAACCTATATAGTTTTTATATTTAAAATGAGTTTCCTGGAGTTCCCACTGTGGCTCAGTGGTTAATGAATCTGACTAGGAACCATGAGGTTGAGGGTTTGATCCCTGGCCTCAGTGGGTTGAGGATCCAGTACTGCTACAAGCTGTGGTATAGGTTGCAGACATGGCTCAGACCCCGCATTGCTGTGGCTCTGGTGTAGGCCGGCAGCTACAGCTCTGATTAGACCGCTAGCCTGGGAACCTCTATATGCCGTGGGTGTGGCCCTAGAAAAGACAAAAAGACAAAAAATAAATAAATAAATAAATAAATAAATAAAATGAGTTTCTTGTAGTTAGCACAAGATTGAGTCTTGTACTTTTAGACAATATGACTATCTCTGCCTCTTAACTGAAGTGATAAGAACATTGATATTTACTCATTGCTGTGATTCAGTTGAAATCTAACACTTGGCCAAATTTCTATTTGTTGCACTTTTTTTGGTTCCATTTTCTTTTTTTAATGAATTCTTTTTTATTAATTGAGTTTGATTCCATTTTATCTTGATTATTGGCTTGTTTGTTATACTTTTTTTTTTTTAAGAAAATTAGTGATTGCTTTAGAGAAGCAGTTCTCAACAGGGGGACATTTTGCCTTCTAGGGGATATTTGGCAATGTCTGGATACATTTTTAATTGTCACAACTGTGAGGATTCATTATGGCATCTAATGGGCAGATGCCTAGAAGGCAGCTAAGCATCCTACAATGTGCAGGGCAGCCCTTCACAGCAAAGAATTCTTGGGCCCCAAAGTCAACAGAATTTAAGCTGAGAAATGCCATTCTAGGATTTACAATACAGATATTTAAAGTACAACATTCTACCTTCAAATAACATTCTATCACTTCAGCTATCATTTAAGATGCCTACAGTGGTTTACTTCAACTTTCCCCTTCCCATCCTTCATATTATTGTGTATTAGAGCCTGACTCGCTTTTGCTGTCTGACTACCGTTTAAAGCCCTCCCACTTCCCTTTCTCTTTCTGTCCCACCCTAGATGTGTTGATGAGAAAGTCCAGGTGTGCCCTTCTTCGGCACCATTGGGAATTTCAAACTATGCAAGCCTTGGTCTGTATATAGGAACTCCCACCCTCGTCCCATCCCTAAACACGGTAAAACCTGAGCAAGTCTCTTTTCCCTACTCTTTCAAACCAATTCAGATCAGCTTGGGAGCCCTCTGTGTACTCCTTATAAAGTTTCAATATGTGAATAATAAACTTTTCAAACCTTTTCAGCATGTGGCAGGTGTCATTGGTCTAAACATCAAACCAAATTTTGGATGTGTACTGCTCTGTCTCTTGAAAACGGATCATTTTTTCCCTCTTGTTTCTGTTTGCCTCATAAGTTTTTTTTAGAATGCCAGGAATTAAGTGTAGGAAACAGTAAATATAGAGGTAAATATCATTTATGTCCATAAATGGTCAAGTCTCTCCTATCAAGTCATTGACAGGCATAGAGAGGCCTTTTATCTTAATGGTGTCAGTAATTGAAATGGGTGTGTAGTTTGCTGTTGCTGGTATAATTTTCAGTGCATGACAGGCTTCAAATTCCTCTTGTTATGGACTTCTATTGCCTTGTAGGACCTGTGGGTAGGTTTCTCTCAGTATTTGAATTCCATCCTCAGGTTTCAGACATCTTTGTGTCTCTGCCATAGAGGAGGTCTCTTTTCATGCTCTTTCCTCATCTCCAGAGTAAACTGCTATTGTGTCACTGCAAGCTCATGATTGGGGTAAGGATTTGGTTCTCAGTTTTGGTTCTTAATGTTGTATTTGCCCATCTTTTTTAGCACCTATAATATGATTATATGATTTGACTTTCCTTAAACTTACCCTTTTTTTTGGGGGGGGGTCTTTTTGTTTTTTTCTGGGCCATACCTGCGGCATGTGGAGGTTCCCAGGCTAGGGGTCTAATTGGAGCTGTAGCCGCTGGCCTATGCCAGAGCCACAGCAACTCGGGACCTGAGCCATGTCTGTGACCTACACCGCAGCTCACGGCAAAGCTGGATCCCTAACCCACTGAGCAAGGCCAGGGATCGAACCCGCAACCTAATGTTTCCTAGTCGGATTCCTTAACCACTGATCCACGACAGGAACTCCGAATTTTCTTTTCCCATTCTTCGGCACAGTTTAATTAGCGTTGGAATTACATGCTTTTTAAAGTTTTAATAACATTCTTCTGTGAAACATAGTAGGACAAGAACTTTTTTTACAGATGGGTCTTTTCAAGGGAAATTGATTCATTTATATTTTATAAATGCCTTCTAGTGTCAGGATTGGCATATCCTAGTTTCCCAAAATATTTTCCCTTTCAAACTTAACTTGCATAAATTTGAACAAAGTCCTTCCTTAAGAGTATTTTAATTTTTTTCTGCTTGCATGATTTGTTTTTGTTTTTGTTTTGTTTTTCTTCCTGTTTTCACTGATTAGGTTGAATTGTAGTTCATCTGTTATATTAATTTTTATGAAAGTGCTAACTTTCTTATATATTCATTTTTCTGTTTTCCTGTTTTCTAGTACTTTAATGTCACTTTGTCTTTTAAAACTCGATTCTTCTGCTTACATTAAGTTGATTTTGTGGTGCTTAATTAGTTCGCTTTAACTCATGTTTCATTTTTATATCTTCTAATCTATTCTGTATTTTCTATAGTGTTTATTCTTCACTGTGCTTCTTATAATTTTGAATTCATTTATGTGGTGACATTTTCCCCTTTACTATCTTCTTAGGTTCTGGGAGCTCATGTTTCATTTCCTCCTGTTATATGTTCTCTCTAGATTCTTCTATTTCTGCCTTGGGGTCTCCCTTTTAAAGACAATAGTTCCTTTAAGTTGTTTTATCTATTTTAATTCATGGCCACATGCTTCATCTGCTCTGTTGCAGCATTGTCTGATGAGTAGTCTTTGTTGGTAAGGTTTTTTGGTTTTTAGATATGTGATTTATCTCAACTGTCTTTTTGTGTGTAGTGTAAGGTAGAGTTCCAGGATTGTGTTTATTTTTATTTTTTGCCTATGTTTATCCGGTTGTAATAGCAAAATTTGTTGAAAAGACATTATTCTTCCATTGAATTGCCTTAGCACCCCTGTCAAAAATAATTGACTGTATATAGGTTGGTCTCTTTCTGGACTCTTTTCTGTTCCACCATTTTCTGTGTTCGTATTAGGCTAGTGCTACACTATCTTGATTTTTATAGCTCCATGGTAAGTCTTTTTTTTTTTCGTCCTTTTGTCCTTTTTAGGGCCATATCCACGGCATATGGAGGTTCCCAGGCTAGGGGTCGAATTGGAGCTACAGCTTCTGGCCTACACCACAGCCACATCAATGCCAGATCCGAGCTGTAACTGCAACCTATACCACAGCACACAGCAACGCCAGATCCTTAACCCACTGGGCGAGGCCAGGGATCAAACGCACAACCTCACGGTTCCTAGTTGGATTGTTTCCACTACGCCATGATGGAACTCCACATAGTAAGTCTTAAGTCAAATAGTTTAATCTTCTAGCCTTTTCCTTCTTTTTGAGATTGGCTTATCTATCTGTGGCTCTTTGTATTTTCATGTTCATTTTAGAATCAACTTGATTTATTAAAAAAAATACTTCTGGGCTTTTTATTGGGATTGTTGATAATTAATAGATCAATTTGAGGAGACCAAGACATTTGAGTTTTCCACTCCACAAATATGTCATATCTTTCCAGTCATATAAGTTTGTGTGTTTTTTTTTTTATCATAGGTTTATGGTTTTTGTTGGTAAGCTTTGGTACTTACCCTATAGATTTTTATTATAACATCATTCTATTTATAATCTTCCAGTTTCTTTATTATCATTCATCATTGAATGAGTTGAATTTTCCTAGACCTGCTCTTTAGGAGGTTCCTATAGAAGGAATGATAGGGGAGCTTTGTAACTGGTACAGAAACAAATCAGCTCCTACAAATAAGTTTGCTTGTTTTATTCTTTATATAGCCCAGACTCGGAATCCTATATTATTATAAAGGATTAAAAGTAAATTAGTCTGAGAAATTAGTTAAAGTTCCTTCAATATTTTAATTTTTCTAAGTTTTTTAAGCTCTATTCTTTTAGATTCATAGGATTTTAGAATTTTAGAACTGGTAAGAGATGTTAATTTTGCAGGAAATTAAAATTAAGTGCCTTGATCTAGATGCCACTGCTGAGTGGCAGAACCATAGCATTTGTATAGCCTAACTCTCAGCCGTTGATTTTTACACTGATACCTGCAGGCCTTTTTGCTGCTTATCTCTGGTGAATTTATCTACTAAAAATTTTATTTCTAATAAATTATCAATGATAATTTTCTTTTATGTTTTTGTAAGAAAACAGATTTGAGATGGATAAATCTGTGCACTCTTATTAAAAACAAAATTAGGACTAGAACTAGAGAGTCTCAATTATTCAGACATCCACATATTAAAATCATCAATGGAAATTTCCTCCCAATGTATACAATTATTTCTTCTTTGAGAGGGCTGTTTCAGAATAGCTGCAATTGCTTTGGTGTTGAAACCCTGGGAAACATGATCTGAGTGTGCAATGTGTTAAAAATAACCCAACACACCATCTCATCAGCAGCTGCTAAAAGAGTGCTTTTTTGCTCATTTTTTAAAGTTTTATTGAAGTGCCAGTTGATGTACAATGTTGTGATAATTTCTGCTGTACAACACAGCGATTCAGGTATACATGCTTCGTAATGGTTTTCACCATCAACCGATCCTGTTGAAGGTAGTCTATGCTTCAGTGTTCCACCTTCCTTCTCTTCTTTCCTGATCCTCTTTGCCACCTTCCTCAGGTATCCAGTTTCACCCAAGCCTGTGAACAGTTGATGAGCCCAAAGAACAGTTGTAAACCAAAACTGCGGGAGGTAGGGGAAGGTCAGAGACATCATGTAAGGACAAGCCAGAAGTAGGTAAGACCAGGGGGGTTCTATGAGATGAATGTTAAGAGAAACCTAGGGATGCAGAAACGAGAGACTCACAGGGCCTATATATAATCCAAGGCTGGGAAGATCAGGAATCAAGCAGGCAGCAAACACAGAAAACCCAAAGCACGAGGAGCCAAAAATGCTTGAAACAGAGGTAGCTGGCAATCTCAAGGAAAAACTAACTTGGAGCCTGTGGGTCCAGGGCCACCATTTTGCACACCTCTGTGGAGTATCGTTCTTATCACCTCCTGTGAAGGGCAGGTCAGCCACATTAGGGAATGGGCCAGTATTTTTAAAGGTTTAATATGAAAAAAATGGGATGTAAATCTCTCCTGTGCCACCTTCCATCCAACATGCTCTGGGGAAGAATGCTGAAATCCATACTAAGGTGATGTCTCCACAGGAGAATCTGGACAATCAGTGGAATCCACGTAAGAGGCTAAAAGGCTCAACCTTCAAATGAGGGAAATAATGTGTTCAGGGGATGATTTGGGCCACCCCGTGTGGGTGACATGCTGCCTGGGAGCCTCAGTACCAAGTCTGGTAATTGCAGAGTCTTTGGGAGCGCACCCCCACTCAGTGCCTCAGTCCAGTACACACGCCTTTAATTTGGGGTTTTTTAATTCAACTCCAAGGCTGCCGTCAGCCATTTTCCCCTCTCTCCTTTAACACTGACCACCTTGTTCCCTTTTCTACCCTGAACAGAGCCAAGCAGTGTGCATTGAAATCCAGCATCCTTTGTGTTGTTTGAGAAATCTGAGGCTGACATCTCTGGGGCTTTTTTGTTTCTCTTGCCTCTCTCTGCCGTGACCTGCCAACTCCTTTTGGCTCTCCTGGGCTTTCGTCAAGTCCTGTATCGATTGCTACCCTTTTCTTTATTTACTGGATGCTAAGGATGAACCCTGCAGCACAATGACGCTGGCTTTGGACATGGGCAGGTCAACCTCCGACCTCGGGCACATAGGTCCAGTGATATTTCACCAGACCAGGCTTGTTGCATCAGCGGCTCATAAAGGAGCCAATTGACTTTTTTTTTTTTTTCCAGATTGCTATTCTGAATTCACAAGGTTTTTTCTGGGATTTCATTCTGCTCCTTTAAATGCTCTTTTTTTTCTGCTTCTTTCCCATCTTAGACCTAGTGATCCTCAGGTACCCGGTTTGCTAATTACCCCCAATGCTGGCACCTGACAGCAGGTGGCCATGGTTCTGTTAATTATGTCCCCAGGCTTAGGAATTCTCCTCTAATGACATCCCATCATCTACCTCTGACTCTTGGGCTGAAAGCAGGTTGCTCGCATACTTCTCTTCCCCTGAGCTCTTCAAATCTATTCTTTTGCCCGAGCACCTTAAGATTCCTCTGCTGTGCCTTGGAGGTATGTGATAGATAGAAGATATGAACAGCTAACTCAGTGTATTCTACAGCATCCACGCACGGATATTGCAGGCTCCAGGGAAGGGGGATTCGAGACTCAGCCAGCCCCACATTGATTTATCAGTCACATAGACCAACTGGGAAAGTATTACCAGAGGTATTCATTCTGGGTAGACCTGTAGTAGATTAAGTTCCCCCTTTTGTCTGCTTCCATCCCCCTGACCCTACACAGACTGCCCTTTAGCCCAGAAATTACAGTTTTTCATAAAGAGTGGAATAAATATGAAAGGCAGCCATGGTTAATTCCTTCCTGTGGAAATGACAGAACTATGGTATATGATATAAGAGGCCTTGGGTCTCCAGAGAAGTAGTAATATTCATTCCATGAGCACCTGGGCCTCTGCTTTTCATCCGTAAAGTGGAGGAAATATCTATTCCTTTTTTGGGAAATTAAGTTTGGAATGAGGACAAAAGGACTCCTTGTGCAGTATTTCCAAAAGACTTGGTTTTCCATTGAGACAGGTGCTGGGGGCATACATGTGAACGCACAAAGATATGTAGATATATAGATAATTCCTCATTCATTGATTCAGGAGACTGGAAGAAATGCACTGTGGGTAAGGAGAGCTGTTGAGCAGGGAGTTTTAGTCAATTTGTAGGTACTTGAAAGCAATTGTGATGGATGTGGGAAAAGAAATCAATGCAGAACTATCAATAGGGATTTCACTGTAAATACAATATCCTAACAGCCTAAATAGTCATCAGAAATACTGCCTATCTGTAATGTGAGCAAATTAAAAAGGGCCAATAAGATCTTTGCATATCAGTCATAAAAGTAAAATCAAACAAGCACTTAGCTTCACAAATGCAGAGGCCAGTATGGGGAGAGACAGTTAAAATTGGTCCTGGTCAAGGTCAGCAGGGCCTTATCTTGTCTACAGTTACAGTCACAATTTTCCTTTGTGTAAAAGACTTTTATGTGTCGTGGCAATTGATTCTCCTAACTAAGAGAGCCAGGTCAGGTTCACTTTTTATATATGAGGAAGCTGGCTCAGAGGGTTCACCCAGGATCAGAGGATGGACACACAGGAAGGTTCAGGCTGAATCCCAGGTAATTCTTCCTGAGCTCAGGCACTTCCCACTTGTCCTCATTTGCTCTGGGAATTAGATATTTTCTTTGAGGCTTCAGTTCTGTCCTAATACACTGTCCTCTCTCTTTAGGGGATCTTCTTCTCATTGGTCCTTTTTCAATGACTTGATAATTAGGTGCAATTAATACCCATTCTCTATATTTGAGTCAGCAAAGGCCCCAGGGCTGCCCTGAATTGTGGCATTATCATTTGGCCCTGGCGGGTCTCCAAATACTCTCTTCCGCTGATTCTACCTGAGGAGCCTCCCATCCTGGCATTTCTGGTCATAGAAGGAGGGTGACGAGAAGGAAGCAATGAACGAGGTGCCTTAACAAATGCACACCACAATTCCTGGCAACTTTGCAGGCCAGCCTGGTTCGAAATAATTTAGATTTTCTTGCTGAGCTCACTGACTCTTTGCCCATCATTCACATCTGCACTGATAAAATAACTCTCAAGAGGGATTTTTAATTTGTACTTGGTTTTGCTGGATCTCCTCTTTCATGCTTCCATCTCTAGTTATTGAACCCTTTGCCCTCTCTCTCTTTCTCTCGGGTTGTTTGAAATCTTCTCAATCAATTAATTCCCCCACTCCTACTTACCAATATATTTGGGAGTTTTGGCTCTCAGATCAGGGAGCCACATAAAGATGCTCTTAAATATGCAGGCCAGTGAATACACCTATATTGTGACTGTTGTGCCCATTCTTTCTAGTATGTTAAGATTTAGGGAAAAATTGTCACCATGTTAGGTTCTTTCCCTCCCACACCCATTATGATTTTTTTCCTGACCATTCGGAGACTGAGAAAAGGTGGCAGTGGTAAGGATTTATTGCTCTTCCTTGATCTATGTGAATAAACCGCACTATTCCAGTGAGATCTGCATTCAAACAACAGACTCTCCCTGCCGGCTTGGCTGTGTTCTCTGTTCTGCAGACAACAAAAGATGACAGGTTGCAAGTTCCAGCCTCAGAAGAGAGCAACTGGCTTCCGTTGGCAACCTTACTTGTTAACTGGCAGCTTGAGAAACAAGACTCCCTGGGTCATCTAAGGACAGGCAGGGGTTGATGAGTTTGAAAGTAGTAGCAGCAGCAAAGAAAGGGTGGATGACAATTCCGTAGCACAGCAGTGGCTGGGTCCCGCTCTCCCTCTACCCTTTTCTCCTCTCCAGAGTCCTCAGCCCATCTCTCAGCCCATTCTGGTAGTAGAGTCAGAGGGGAGATATATAGGAAGCATGCCTGTTTCCTGAATAGGATTCATGGCAAGGACCCCAAATCAACCATTGTGGCTACAAAGTCATCTCCTAAGTAAATGCCTTTCTACCCTTCACAGAGAACCTAGCCAGTTTGGGTGCATCTGATAACAGTACAGAATAGAGTATACCCATCTGATTTTTCCTCCAGTGGAAGACTCCCAAATGTTTAATCTTCATTCAATATTCTAAACCCAGTTAGGTTACACATTTTCAATAAATGTTTTGTCAAAATAACTCATTTGGGGAGTTCCCATCATGGCTCAGTGGTTAATGATCCCAACTAGCATCCATGAAGATGCGAGTTAGATCCCTGGCCTCGCTCAGTGGGTTAAGGATCTGGTGTTGCCATGAGTGGTGGTGTGGGTTGCAGACATGGCTCAGATCCTGAGTTTTTGTGGCTGTGGTGTAGGCTAGCAGTTACAGCTCCAATTGGACCCCCTAGCCTGGGAACCTCCATTTGCCCAAGTGAGGCCCTAAAAAGACAAAAGCCCCCCCCCCAAAAAAAACCCAAAAAACCACAAACTCATTTTGGGAGTTCCTACTGTGGTACAGCCAGTTAAGGATCTAGCTTTGTCTCTGCAGTGGCTTGGGTTGCTGCCGAGGGACAGGTTTGATCCCCGGCCCAGCATAGCACGTTAAGGATTCCACATTGCCACAACTGTGGCATAGGTCACAGTTGCAGCTTGGATTCAAAACCTGGTCCAGGAACTTCCATGTACCATGAGTGTGGAGAAACAAACAAACAATTACCCATACCCAAAACAAAAAACCAAGTCCAAAAACCCACTTCATTTTGGAATAATTTTAGATTTACATAAAAGTTGCAAAGGCAAGACAAAGGTCTCCTATACCCTCCATGTTTCTAGGAGATCAATTTTAATACCTAGCTACATCTAGACAATTGCCTTAAATAGTACCAAACCAGATTTTCAGAACTTTTGAGGTCTGATTTGCAGCAACATATCTTTTCCTAGTAGCTGGAGTCCTTAACTCCTACTTGGTGCCACATTCCCTTCTTGGCCTCTAGGCTAAGCCTAACCAGCATAGGAGGAATATGCTCAGACCCAGCCATGTGTCCTGGCCCTCAGCCATAAGCTTCCCTTGTGAACAACCCAGCTGGCCCTTGGCCCCAGGCCCCAGATGTGGGCCAGCTGCACATTGAACCAGCAACCTCGTTCACAGGAGGAGTGTCCCCACCGAGCCGTCATCAGGATACTTATGTGCTTACCTCCCAGCTTAGGGAATAACTCAGGCCCTTGCCCTTGACTTTGCCTGTCCTTTCTGTGTCTCCCAGGGGCCCTGCCCAGCTCCTGCTCCTTGCCCGTATGTATTCTACTGCTCTCTGTGGGCCTGCATCACTGCCCAGCTTGAACTCAGGCCTGCCAATATCACACTTTTCAGACTGAGCTTCCTCTTGAGCCCTACTCTCAAATGAACTAGTCTAGGCCCACGTCTATACTCTTCTGGGGCCTCTCTAAGCTGCTAAAACTGACCAGGCCATGCTTGATGGCATCACACATTATGATAATACTTCATTTGGTCCTTTTTATACCAATATTTACAGCCTGTCACTTTTTCGGCTCCACCATTGAGGCTTATGGAGAGGAATAAGAAAACCTTACTTTCAAAAAGCAGAAGGGACAGGCAAGAAGAACGAGGCAGGGTGGTTGATGTGAGAAAACCAGCTCAGGCTAAGTGGATAGGAAGGACTCAATTTCATAAAAAGGAACACAGAGGAAGAAAAGCAGATTTGAGGGGAACAATAGGGAGTGTCATTTTGAACACAGTATATTTGAAAAAACCACAGGACACCAGGTAAAGAAATGGAAGCCTGGGGATAGGAGAGATATGTGGGCTGTGCTTTGGGGGTTATCAGAACACAAAGGCAAATTGAATTCTAAGGCCACTCAGAGATCACGGGTAGAAGGGGGAAAGGGCTAAAGAGGACGCCTGGAAGAAATCAACACTTAAGGGACAAGAGGGACAGTACTGAGTCATTTAAAAAGCATCCCTCCAAGTTGAAGCATTCAAGGCATGGGGGAGAGGTATCCATCCACATCTTCTCTTCCCTGCACCTTAGCTGTCTTCCTGCTATGAAATCTGCCAGGCAGGCGGCCATTGGGTACGACCGTTGGCTTCTGCTGAAACACAAAGGGCAAGAAAGCCATGTGGCATGACATCTGCTATTAAGGGATTAGAATACTCATCCTCCCCCACGTTGTTCTGGTTATTGCTGAAGTTGGTGGAGAAGCTAGTTATCTCTGCAGTCCCTAGATAGATTCCACTATCCTTGTCCATAATGTGCGGGTAAGATGGGGTCATTAAGTGGCATTCTGAGAAAGGCATTCTGGGCTCCTGAGACAGGTTTCCTGGGATTCATCAAAGAGTGATTGGAACTGGTAAACATTCACATTCCCCAAAAGCTTCCCCAAACAGAAAGGACCCCAAAACAGTCTGATTAATAAAGGGTAAACTCCAGAGTCTGTGCTTTGGAGCTGGAGAAAACAAGTATATGAGATCTATATCCAGCAAGGGGGAAAAAAAAAGATAAAAATGTGTAATTGTAATAATAGTGCCCAGAAGTATAACAAACACACTGAAGCATCCAAATGATGACTTGTATTGAATTAACTGAGCTATGATTAATAATGAACATTGTTTTCAATCTCCAGGATATGGAAAAAGTGGCACTATTATTATCATGCTGGGGATCCTGGTTGGCTCCCTGTTTTCAAAGCAGTCTACAATATATATGTGAACCTTGCTTGTTTCCCTGGGAAATTTGAGGGTACAATGTGGGTTACTCTTGGATCTTTCTCTAAAAACATTTCTTTAAAATGTCTTAAGTCTCCAGCAACAGATTAGATGTTCTCACTGGACTTGCAAGCCACTTCTGTCCATCTGACCCAGAGGAGGTTCTCATCGAGGTATTTTGAAGTAGCACAGATGAGTTATTATCCAGCACCAGGGTACGAAAGACCTTATCCCATTAATAGAGAAGCCCAGAGCCTTAATAAGGCACGGGTATCTGTGTGACCAGATATCCTGGAACAAGTTCACCTAGAGACAAAATACAGGAACAGGCCAATCCCTACTGACAGAGGGACCCTCTGATGCTGCAGATAGTGGGGAGAAGGCTGGAAATTAGAAGGAAGTCGGAGAACTGTAGGTAAGGGTATCCCTTCTGGGGTGCACGCTCTTTCTCACCCATCTGGAGAGTCTCCACGTTATTTGTCTAAAACACTTCTGTAAGCTTGTGCCCTGAAAATAAGGGAAGAAGATTCCGTATCTAACATTCCTTTAAGGACCAAATATCAATGTGCCCAATTCTCAAAAGGGGCGGCAGAAACTTCATTTGTTTATTCAGCAAATATTCATTGAGCACTGTTAAGTACCAACCCTACTATGTGATGAATATAAGATGATCTGTGCTCTTACATATGCAGATTGCAAATCTGAGGGAGGGGGAAATGAGCCAGTAAACAAGTTAACACAATTTTGCATTTTTAATAACGCTAAGGAATAATGGTTATCGCAGATTCTATTGTATTTTTCAAACACTTGGCTGCCCTTCTTTCTTGTGCCATTTCCTCTGGGAACTTCCCTGATGCATTCCCTACAGGAAGTGTACTCTTACCTCACTGGGACCAAGCTTGGATGCGTGATGTGCTTTGACCAGTGAACTGTGAGCAGAAGTGATCTATTCTACATTTAGGCAAAAATTTAAAGAATCTCTTTGTGGTTTTGCCATTGCTTCTTTTCTTTCTTCCTCGAGAATTGAGTGCTCCAGATACAGACTGTGTTTTTCTACCTATCCCTAAATAGAGATGGCTCATGGAGGGGCACTTCAATCTTCCCACAACCAATGGGAGTGAGACAAGAATGAGAAATAAATGCTTTGTTGCTGGAAGCCACTAAGATTTGGGGACTGCTTGTTACTGCAGCATGACCTAGTGAAATCTGATGAGTACAATGAATATGTTTGTGTGCTGGGGTGCGGGGTAGATGTGGGCTTTGGGCATGGTCTCTGAACCCTTGCTCAGGAAATCAATATTTTTATTGATGAGTCTGAGGTCACTGTATACTCATTACAGTAATTAGCTTTCCCCAAGTCTGTTTAGGCCATTTCTCCACAAAGGACTCTGTATTTGCCAAAAGGGCTGGATTCTGAGCGAAATTCACAGAGCACATAATGGAAAGATGCATAACTGAATTTCTGTGCAGATTTGTGAAAATTTCAAACAATTCCTCAAACATTTATGTTTGGATTAAGTCTAAAGCGTGTTTTGCCTCAAGCTCCTTGTTCCTTAATTTTAAATCTGTAGGGATCTTCAAGAAAATGGAATCCATATGTTTCTCATTCATTTACCCTTACCTCATCCAAATACAGTTTGAAAGACTCACTTGATGTTTTAAGCTCTTGAAATCATATTTTCCTTCCCAAATTGGGAAGCTGCCCTTCCTGTGGTCTGCACCTAAAAGGAAGAAAATATGTTCATCCTTTTGGGGTGTGGTGAGGTCCCCAGCTCAGGCTGCTTCTCTCGCTTGGCCCAATGACAAGTCCTCCCAATGTGGCCTCTGTTATCGCACCCCACTGCAATCTACTAGATTAAGCCACAGTGTCCAGCCATTGCAACAAGACATGTTTCTTTGAAGAAAAATGAAAGATTCAGAGCCAAGAACCCAACATTTCTCCAGGCATTGACTCTTTTCCCTGATATAATCCCCCCATTTTTTTTTTACAACCAGATCAACTTCAATATTTTGTATCTTATTTCTGGTTAATAAGAAAAGGGATTTTGGAATCTTCCTTCTTTAACTATTTAGGAAAACATTAAACATTTTTAGCCTGGCGTAAATCCTCTGTCCTTCGCCCTAGCTTATTATTTTAATCTCTCACCTCAACGTCAGGCCGCTTGGTTTTCCCAAACAAGACTAGTTTCTGCTTCTTTACAAATGCCGTACTCGCTACCTGGGCTGCCTCTATCCCCCACCCTACCAGGTGCCTGCCTACTCTTCCTTCCAGATCTGCTAAGTGTCTTCCCCTGTGATTTATTTCCTTTCTCTCTCTCTTTCTTTCTTTCTTTCTTTCTTTCTTTCTTTCTTTCTTTCTTTCTTTCTTTCTTTCTTTCTTTCTTTCTCTCTCTCTCTCTCTCTCTCTCGTCTTAAATAACTTTATTACTCTAAGTTTTGAAAATGTGTTGTCCATACAAAAGAGCTTAAGTTATTTCAAATACTGTATGTCTTAAAGGATCATACTTTCAGAACAGAGAAAAATAAATGCACTGCAGCAAAGTATAATTACCTGTATGAACCCATCTATAACACCTTTTTAAAAGAGTTTAAGGAGTTCCCATTGAAGCTCAGCAGAAATGAATCTGACTAGCATCCATGAGGATGCAGGTTCGATCCCCAACCTCACTCAGTGGGTTAAGAATCCAGTGTTGCTGTGAGCTGTGGTGTAGGTTGCAGACACAGCTCTGGTCTGGCATTGCTATGGCTGTGGTGTAGGTCAGCAGCTATAGCTCTGATTCATCCCCTAGCCTGGGAACATCCATGTGCCGTGGGTACGCACCTAAAAAAAAAAAGACAAAAAAACCGGAAATTTTTAAAAAGTTTGATTTCATTTAAATAGCCGTGAGTCTAACAGAGCAACCACAAATCAAAACTGAACATTACATTCCCCTGAGATTTTCATGCAGCTCTGTGCTTCATCTCCAGTGCTCCCATGTGGCTGTGCATATACTTCCGTTAACATGCACCTCATGATGTTGTAATTATTTATACACAGAATATCCTCCTCCAATCTATTTTTTTTCCTATTTGAGGGCAGGGAATAGGTCTTATTAGTCCTTGTTTCTATCATATTGCCAGAATAAGAAGACTTAATCACTGTCCACTGGTTGAATACAGGGTTAAATACATGTGCAGTTAAATGGTATTTAGTAGTTATTATTATATCTTTACTGTATTGAGAATATATATACACCCCCCCCACATATACACACATGTATTCTGGGTTAGGGAAGTAAGATTCAAAATTTCACATATGATTAAAAAACCCAGAATTTAGTATTTTTTTCAAATTATCACCAAAAAAGAAAAGAAAAGGATACTCCCGCTGAAAGGAAAAAGTAGAAAGAAGAGACGAGGAAAACCAGACAATTGTCCAGAAAATTCAGATAGTGTATCCTAGCTGGGGTGGATGACCAGCTCTCAACAGCTCTCCAGATCTGCAATATTCCACATTAACTATGCTTTTAAAATTTTCCTGAAGTTGTCCACCACCGCTTTTCTCAAGGCCTTGGTGCTGAACCAGTTTAAGTTTCAGAAAGTGCTAAATTTTCAACAATTGAACTGAAGGCATAGTTTCTGGGGGGAAGGGGGGGGCAGGCAGATTTTTTTTCATGACTTTTCACACTAAATTATATCTATGCCTATATCCATATACATGTAAAATATATTGATATCTAGATATGTTTATATCTATATCACATGTATATATATGCATATATATTATATATGTGAATATACATTTACAGAGAGAAAGAGAAAGAGGTAATATTGTATGTGTGTCTCCATGTTCATTTGACCCTGGATGCGAATAATTTTCAGGCCACTTTAAATCCAAATTGACTAATTGTCATGTTGCCTTAAAGGAAAATTCTATATTCACTTTATGTGGAAGATGAAAAGAATTTAATGAATTAAGCACACATTATTACAATAATAAGAAGCATAGTAAAAGCTAGATGGATTCTGGCCTCAGTATTTTGAGCAGCAGAAAGAAGAAATAGATGATTTTTTTTTTTTTAAATGCGAAGCTAAACAAATAATCAAGCAAAATACACGTGTTTCTTCTTGAAACAATGAAAGACTTGATCAAAAACTCCCTTCCCCACGTCTTCATGCCTCAAACCTTTGGGAATCTCTTGCAGATTTTGTTTGTTTAGTTAAAACCATGGATTGAGGAACAATTAGGGGAGAACTAGGGGGATAAACTTCACTGAGCATTTCAGAGTCAGAAAATCTTGACTCACATGAAAACAGTGAGCACTGGGAAGTATGAAACAGTGATGCTTATCTCCTAAAGAGTTTTACAGTCATCAATGCCCAGAGTAAGCCGATGAGCTGGGAGTGGGTGACCTTAATAGATATAACTGTGTATGGGTTCATTGTACCATGAAATTAAATTTTAAATCTGAATTGATGAACAAAAATGCTGGTTTGATATTTTTGAACAATAGTGTTAACAGTTTTGTAACTCTTTCCTTTCCATGAGAATTGATCTGAATTTGAGACGGTGCAAGGAAGCTTCCTATTTCTAAAGACTCTAAGTTCTGCTACTAATTGGCGAATTGTGATTATTCAAGTATATTGGCAGATCCAATGGCCTCATCCCAGCTCTCTACCTTCCTTCTCTTCTTCAGTGGCCATTGTTAACCATTCATTCCCTTTTTGAGGATTTCCTCTCTGGCTTCAGGACAAAGCCTCCTCCTACTCTTTGGTTGACTCCTTCTTCTGTTTACTGTGTTTTCCCCATGTTACCCTAGTAGCCCTTGTCTTTTTTTGTTGTTGTTGTCTTTTTTTTTGCCATTTCTTGGGCCACTTCAGCGGCATATGGAGGTTCCCAGGCTAGGGGTCGAATGAGAGCTGTAGCTGCCAGCCTACGCCAGAGCCACAGCAACGCGGGATCCGAGCCGCGTCTGCCACCTACACCACAGCTCATGGCAATGCCGGATCCTTAACCCACTGAGCAAGGGCAGGGATCGAGCCCACAACCTCATGTTTCCTAGTCGGATTCGTTAACCACTGTGCCACGATGGGAACTCCCCAAGTAGCCCTTGTCTTATGGCATCCCACCACTCCCCTTTATCCTCACAGCCATCTCATCCTTTCTTCTGGCTTTAACCATCACTGTTCCCCAGGACTCCCAAATCTGTAGTCTCTTTTGGCCTCTGATCTGAGTATTTGCCCCATATTCCTATTTACCTTCTTGACATTTCCACATGGATGTCTTCTTAGCATCTCAGATCAGGATGATTAAAAACCCAAGTCATCACCAGTTTCTTGTACCTGCATTTTATCCTGATTTCCCAATAAATAAAGAAAAAGACACAAGGAAATAAAATTAAGAAACTTTGAAGTTGTGAGTAGTGAAGTGCTAGAGTTGGAGGGGGTGGAAGATATTGATGAAGATGTGCCAGTCCCCCTACAGGGTACTTTAGGAATATCCCTTCACTTGTGTCTTCACACAGGTACTATCCATTCACTCATCGGTTTATTCATTTATTTATTCATCCATCTATCCAGCCCTCCCTTCTTTTCATCATTCATTCGAAAAGCATCAATTATGTCCCTTTTACTTGTCAGGAATAAAAATACCAGAAAGACATAGCCTCTGACTTCAAGGAATTTCATAGGAAGAGACAAAATTGCATTAAGCTTTCCAGATGCTGACAGAAATAGCACAAATTGGGGGCACCAGGTAGGAGATGGTCAGTATCATTCAGGAGAGATGAGTTCAGAAAATCTTCAAAAATCTTCAAAAATCTTCAAAAATGAGTTGGTGTTTGTCATGTGCTCAGGCCCCAGATGCTGCATGCACAGATACCAAGGTCTGAAACAGCTCTGTGTCCTGAAGGAGCAGAGGGTGGAAAACGCAGAGAATTGGAATTTAAGAAGCAGGCAAGGCCAGGTGGGGAAAATGCTTGTACTCACCATGCATAGGAGTGTGTGTTTGGTCCCAAGGTTTTTGGGAAATCACTGAAGAGCCAGGGCTGGGGAATTGCCAGCTAGGAAGGGAAACCGTTCTATCTTCTCCTTGGGCTTCTTCTACCACCAGCCATCCCTATTCCAGTCTTTATTGTTCTGCCTTTAGTCTCTGACCAAGAACAGGACAGCGTCTCCTTCTTGCTTCTCTTCCTCCCAACTTTTGAAACAGCTGGAATTGTTTCCAGTTTTCAAATGGAACATTGCTCCATGCGCAAGGGAAATAAAAGGAAATTGTTGTAGAAATGTCATCTGTAAAACAATAGTCTAGTTTCCTAAGTACAGATGTATGAGTCAACCATTCTGCTAGAAAGAGCGAAGAGATTTATGTGGTTTCCAAGTCTGTTTCTACTGTTCTTGCCACCAGCTTTGTTGCTTCTACTACCGCCACCATCACGGCTACTACTAACACCACTAGTAGCATTTTAGCAGCTAACATGTAGTAAATATTTATCTTGTGCCTGTTGCTGTGCTGGTTGCTTTACTGATAACATCTCCTTGAAGTAGCATCAAAAATAAATAAATTGGGAGTTCCCATCATGGTGCAGCAGCAACAAATCCAACTACAAACCATGAGGTTGTGGGTTTGATCCCTGGCCTCACTCAGTGGGTTAAGGATCCAGCATTGCCGTGAGCTGTGGTGTAGGTCGCAGACGCAGCTAGGATGTGGCATTGCTGTGGTAGCAACAGTTCCGATTAGACCCCTACCCTGGGAACATCCATATGCCGTGAGTGCGGCCCTAAAAAGACAAAAGACAAATAAATATTAATTAATTAAATTGATGAAATAATAAAATACTCTTTGAGGGGCTGCACCCACAGTAGGCAGAAGTTCCTGGGCCAGGGCTCAAACCTGCACCACTGCAATGACCTGAGCCACAGCAGTGACAACACCTGATCCTTTATCCAAGGCTGTTAAATAAAATAATTGGGAAATTCTGGATTTAGGATAACAGTGTCAATGCAAGGGATTTCCAGAAGCCACTAACTATCTCCAGGACCCACTTTCAGGAGACTTACAACTAGAACTGAAGACAGACTATCCCTTTCCTTAGAAAAGGAAGATTATGATGATGGTTCGTTATCATCATCAGTGTTTATAGAGCATGTAGCATATTCTAGGCATATCTTCAAAGGTTTTGTATATCTCATAATAACCCTACAAGATAGGAATTATCATCCCTATTTTTAAGATGAATATATTGAAATTTTGATAGTTGGGTAGCTTGCTTAATATCACAAGTATTTAAGAGGCAGAGCTGAACTTCAAAACTAGGTCAGACTAACTTTCATGACTCGCATCAGCTACGTGAACCTTCCTTGTTACTCCTTCCTTGACCCAGGAATGTTATTTCTCATGAATAAACATGTATTCTGTCTTCCTCTCCTCTTTTTGTGTTAAGTCCCTACCACCCACTGTGTCTTAGATTGAGCTTCTACCTTCTCATATGATTTAGAATATCCCACACTGATTTTGATCTATTACCCCCTCTTCATCAATTGTTCTCTTCCTCTTATCTATCTTTCCAGTTTGACCCAAAATTAAAGATGTTGACTAGCCTCACACTCTGAATTCATGAAATCAGACAGCCTCTCCTTCTCCACAAATTTCCAAATTCTCCAGCAAAGGACTCTGTCTTGTATTCTGTGCCATCCACCATACCTACCTTGGAAACATTTCTTGGTTTCCTGCCTTATTTAGCAGCCACCCATACTGGCCCAAAGAGACTAATGAAATGGGCAAATGTGGCAATGTTACTGAGAAACCAAAAGCCAGGCATTTTGAAGAAAAGCCACAATGCTAGAGAGCTGTCAAAGCTTTTGTTCCAGAGGCAGTGATTTCACTTGCAAGGGTCATGGCCACTCAAGTTGGAAGCCCCCAGTGTCTCTTCCCTGTTCTGTGTGTGTGTCACATGGAAATCTTTAGAGAAGCAGTTACAGTGCAGAACAGACAGCTCTTCCTTCTTAGATTCCAATGATGTAGTGCAGCTATGGCAAATAAGCCCGTTTTCCTACATCAAGGTCTCATGTCTTCCTTGGTGCTCAAAGGCGGAGCTGCTCAAGGAAAATGCTCTGTTTCTTTGCCAAGGGAACAATTATTTATTTCCCTAAGTTTTCTATAGCACAAGTAATGGTAATGGCTCCTATTATCATCACCACCGTCATAGTGTCATCTTACTTGGCACTTGACAGTGTGATCACAAAATGCTTCCACACTTAATTTATACTTTGATACTTATTAAAACCTCCCTATGAGTTAGGTGTTGCTGACCCTGATTTTTTTATTAGGAAATGGAGCCTTGACAGGGCAAACTACAGAGAATGAGGTCTGTGCTAATTCCCAGGCCTTCTGACTTCTAGGCCAGGCTTTGTACATCATATCTTGCTGGGGAGTCAGGGGTATATTGTACTCACATGGACAGGCAGTGTGGCATAGTGGTTAAGACCAATAATTTTGGAGGCAGATTCCTTGGTATTCAAAGCTTAGCTTTGGTGTTTGCTATTTGTGTGGCCTCAGACAAATTACTTGAAATTTTGTATCCTTATCTGTAAAATGGAGCTCTTCATGATACTGAGGCGAAGGTTAAATAAAATAATTCCTATAGAGTGCTCCAGCTCAATACAATGCTTGTCACAAAGCCAGTGCTTAAGAAATGGGAGTTTTATTAAAAACTATTCACAATCTACTTTCTATTCAGAAATATGAAAGCTCTGAATATCAAAAATATTAAAAACAACTTATTTCACTGCAAACTCAACCTACACAGACCTTAAGTTAATCTTGTATTTTTTAATCATTTAAAAATTCTTTTTAACTCTATTTATTCAGCTTAGTGTGAGTATATATACGTTTTGCTGCAGAAATATTACTGCTTTTGCTGTGACAGAACCCCTGAGTGTATTACGTAATATTCAATATGTGCCATGTTTCCTGTTTCTGGAATGTAAAACATTCCGTATTTTGAAATGCAGTTCTCCGTGAGGGGATTGGCAAATGACTGTGGGTCCACTCTTGCACACAGGTGGTATTAGCCTTTGTTTAAGCTACCCGTATTTCTATGATGCCTGATTCCTTCAATATTTGTTTCTTTTACCTATGGGACTTGGACTGTCTTGCCAGTCAATGTGAAGTTCTGAAGGCCAGGAGCTGGAATGGAGAAGACAACCTGAAAGGGTTAGCAATAGGTATGGTTAAGACAAAGGTGGGCTGGACAGAGTTAAGGCTCAAGTGCCTGTGAAAGCAGGCAAGTACACTGAGTGCAGAGGCCAGAGAAGGGAGCTGGACCTGTGTAGACCCTCCAAGAAGCAGACACCGAGCAGAATTAAACCTGCAAGGGATTTATTGGAGGAGGCACCTGTGCATGATCAGGCAGCATGAATATGTGGAGAAAGTCTTCAGATGGCAATGCTGGTCTGATACTTGTGAAAGGAGAACGAGAAGAAAGGAGGCTTGGGTAGGATGGTTCTTGGGTGGTAGCCCAGCACAGAGAAGATCTCAAGCAGAATGATGGGAGCCCTGACCACAGGTTCACTAGGGGCAACAGCCCTGCTCTAGCACCTTCTGTGATCAGTCATTGGCTGGGAGCACCCCCAAAGACTGTGGTCTTGGCACTCATGCTATGGAGGATCCAAGGGTATAGCCCGCAGAGGCTGCAGTCACATGCTGTCCTCACAGCAGTTCTCTTGAAGGCCTGCCTGAGCAGCATATGTCTGTGGCTGCCACAAAAGTCACATCTTGTCAGAGAAGGCATTCTGAGTCTAGCACAAATGCATCGGGATCAGAGCAAATTAGAAACAAAGCGAATGGGAACAAATCCTAACAATATTAAAATTCTAAAACAATTTCTGAAGACCTCAGAGGATATATACATCTTACTCTCTAGCTAATGGGTTTGTGCATGAGCCCATCTGGCACAGGTGCCAGGGTAGAGTTCCCGAGGCATTAAGAATTGTCTCCAGTTCATCCTACCATGCCCAGAAAAGATGTTATTGAGTTATCTACCCACTTCCCTGTGGGCACCTGGGGCAGTCACCCTGCAGTTTCTCCTTTCAGTCATGGCATTCCAAAACAATGACCTGCACACAGCAGACACCCTACAGGCACAGCCCATGGTCTGGCAGAGAGGCTGGAAATGGTTGCTTCAGGTCTGATAGCTCCACTCAAGGAGGAAGGTCATCTTACTCCCTATCCCTCCATTGAGCTTTTCCACTATTTTCTAACTTCAGTAGAAAACTCATTGAGGAATAAAGACTTGGGGTCTTATTCTGAGCCGAGGCTTTGGAACTAATCTTTACCTAGGGCCAAGAAACTTGCTGTAGTTGGCAGACAATATAATTCAAGGGACAGGAAATCTGAGTCAATAGGTGTTTTCTTCAGAGATCAATACTAATATATTTAGTGCTATTGAACACCATTAAATATGTATTGGTTTTTTTATTCTCAGATTAAAATCACTCGTAGTGTATTCTGCATGCAAATGAGTATTTAGAGCTGAGACATTAATGCCCTGTCTCTAAGCATGGGGCGTGTGCCCAAGTTCAAGTTCATTCACAGGATGAGGAGCCCATGAGCTGTAAGAAGCTATCTTCAGATGGTTCTTGCATACCTCATTATGGAATTCTCTCCTGTTGACCAGGTAGTCATGTGCCCTCCAAGTACGCATGGAAATTGAGAATGTGCATAAGAGCTATAAGCAAGAGCACCCTATAAGCAAGAGTGGTATTTAGACACTGTCATTCTGAGACCACAAGGACTTTAAGAAGCGAGATGCAGCATGAACTTCCATAGGCAGCCCCATTTGGCGCTCCCTGTAGCATATGTCTGGTCCCCAGCTCCCTTTTCAGAATGGCTCAGGTCTATTTGGGCTGAGGAAGAAAGACGTGACTTCTTATTTCCAGAAATGAAGCCAAGTAATAAATGTATCTATAAACTAAAGGAGATGTATTCTATCATCTTTGAGATCTCTTTTAAGGCAAAAACCCTGAGAGACTCATAAGTAAAAATTGATATAGTAATCACATTAAAAAAAAAAAAAAAGACCAAGTTCAAGTTGTTCAATCCCTGCCAGGCTTCCATCCATGGGTTTACAGAAGTTTTATGCTCTACTTGCAGATGTAACCATTTGAGTTTTGATTGGAAAATTCTTTCTTTTCTGGTATAGAATATATAATAGCTTCTGTCTCTATGAGAGAGGGGAGGCTTATGCCTATCAAACTCTAGAAGATTTCATGATAAAGCATGAGATTTGGAGTCACAGATTTGCAATCAAATTCTGCCTACCCCACTTTGTAGCTCCCTACATTTCCCCATCTGTAAACAGATGCAATGAATATGAGCCTTGCATGGCTGGTATGAAGCCTAATGTAAGAACTGAAACAAACTGCTTGCTAATAGAATGTGATAGGAAAATGGCAGTTGCCCCCAGATCAAAAGGCCAGAATCGGAATGGATTTTCTCATCTTTGTGATTCTCCTTAGTTTTGGAGAATTAATTGGGCCTTATGGGGTCAGGGAGACACAGGGAACACCAAGGCAGAGGAGAATGGATTTCCCTAAGGATACAATGAAGTCCCAGAGAATAACATACTCAAAGGTAAAAATCAACACCACTCTTCGCCAGTGTGTCACGCTTCTCTGAGAGGGAAAGCAGGCTTGCACACAGGAGGCTGAGGGACATTCTCCACATATATCTAGCAGCTGCACTAACACATGGATCCAGGGACAGAATACATAATCCTGGAGACAAGGGCCAATAGTGAGCATCGGCTCTGAGAGATTTGCACATAAATAACAGCAAAGCTTAAGAATCATTATGTTGTCTCTAGAAGACTGACCGCAGACCCACATGATAGCATAGAAGGAACAAAAACGCAAGAAGTTTTAAAAATGCATTACATTCATAATCTATTGTAGATAACAAATTATTCCAAACTCAGAAGCTAAAAACAGTGAACATTATCTCCCAGTTTATGTGGTTCAGAAATCCAGGAGCAGCTTATCTGTGAGTCTCCTGTGAGCGGAAGTCCTGGTATTGGCTGGGGTTGCAGTTAACGCTGAGCTCGACTGGGGAGGGATCCACTTCTTGGATCACTCATATGCTTGCCTGCAGCCCTCACAGTTCTCCGTAGGCTGCCTGAGTGTCCTCCCACCATAGCTGCTCATGACTTGACAGCTGACTCCTCTCAGAACAAATGATTCAAAAGGGAGGGTCGGGGGCTTGGGAAGTGCACCCAGGGCAGAATCCACAATCTTTTTATAACCTAATATGAGAAGTAACATCTCATGATTTCTTCCCTATTCAACTCCCCAGAAGTGAGTCACAAAGGGCAGCCTACACTCAGGGGGAGGTGAATGAAACTCCACCTCTTAAACAAAAGAGAATCAAAGAAGGTATGGACACATCTTTCAAACCAGTATATGCATTTAAAAGATGAATTCAGTTACGAAATGGAATTGGTGGTCCTGTTCTAAAAGATCTTAGATGGAAAGGAGACAATAAAACCTGAATGGGGTCTATTTTATCTTTCTGAATAAGAAGTTAGCAAGATCTTGTGCTGTTGGATGTGCCTGCTGTGTGCACAGAACACATTTCCTTTTTCCTTTGAGCACATGTCTTAACCACCTCCATAGGTACCTGGGGCTGTGAGTCTAAGTTCTGTCCAATGGGATATCCACCCTTTCTAGACCTGCCCCATAAAAAATTCTTCTACCTCCTCTTTTTTTCTCTATTGAGTAGAGATACTGATTGGAGATGACTCAAGGACTTAGTAGAAGGCAGAGCCATAAAAGAAAGATGCCCAGGTTCCCAAATGAGCAATTGGGAGTTTGCCTGACTAGCACATCTGATTTGAATCCACATGAGCAAAACTAAACTTTATTTTTTAAATCTTTGGAGGTTGGAGGATTGTTTATTATAGCAGCTAGTATAACTTATTCTAATTCACTGTCTTTTAAGGGACATCATTCAAAGATAACAGATGAAATAATGTTAAGTCTATAAGATCTTCTGAACATGAATTAATATAATTATACTCACCTAAGGGCTTTTTAGAAAATTCAAGAATAGGAGTTCCCATTGTGGCTCATCAAGTTAAAAACCTAACGTTGTCTGTGAGGATGCAGGTTCGATCCGCAGCCTCTCTCAGTGGGTTAAGGATCCAGTGTTGCCATAAGCTGCTGTGTAGGTTACAGATGTGGCTCAGATCTGATAACTTCCATATGCTGCAGGTGCAGCTGTAAAAAGAAAAAACTTCCAGAATATACTTGTAAAGTGGTTATTTAAAATATCTGCCATACCCTATGACTGATAAATTGCTATTGCTACTTTGATTCTTGCAATGTAATCTGGGTAAAGGACTAGGAACTTTTGCTTCCGTACTTCCATGATTATGATATGGAATCCATCCTAGAGTATAAAATGATAAATCAATGAAACAATATAATCTGCTTGGCCTGGGGAAAATCCGCTAGTAAGCAACATCATATAAGGGATAAAGGTGTGGTCTTTGAAGTTACACAAACCTGGTATCCTTTCTCTTCTACCACTTTTAACATCTATAACCTTACATTTCTTACTCAATTTATTTGAATCAGTTTCCTAATCTATAAAATGAGGATGGTGATGATGATAATAATAATAACAATTATATGTTTCCTGATAAGATTACAGTGAGAATTAACTGAGATAATCTCTGTAAAGTACACAGAAACTACACATAAAAAACTGTTCAAAGAATATTAGCCATTATTATCATCATTGTTCGATCTGGTTATTTTGGGGAGAGAAATTAATCCTTTGATAGTCTCTTTTGCTTTTTGAGGAGAAATAAATAAGGTTTTGATGAAGACGGAAGTAGAGAATATAATTAATTGAAGAGTCGAAAAGACCTTCACTAAGGCTAGTGGCAACAGTCCCCACAGGTTCTATAAGATTTTACTGTGACAGGTGAACTTTGTAGGAAAGCATAAGAAGCAATATCCCCAAAACATACTTGCCAGATGCAAGAGCTTTCTGTCAAGATCTAGGAAAGGGATAATCACTTAGACATTGCTGTCACTTAGATTGTCCTCTGGAGTAGCTGTGCTCATGGAGTGAGAAGCTCTATCCATGTGGATAAGAAAGATGAAAAGTGCATCCAGAACCTGGGATGGCTTGGCTGCCATGCGTGGCCCCAGAAAGAGCAACTTATTGAGTCCAATGTATTGGGAGGGAATGGGCAGCTCAGGTGTGTGTCCTGCAGGCCTCACACTGAGGAGAGAGAGAATATACTTGTAAAGTGGTTATTTAAAATATCTGCCATATTTGTAAAGTGGTTATTTAAAATATCTGACATCTTAACAGCATAAGCTCAAGAAGAAATTGAGGTAATTCTCAAAGTTTTGTTGTCAGTATTATTGCAGGAGGTCAGTCTAACAGTCCAGGCCAATGCAGCAAGCTGTTAAGACCAAGGGGCTTTAGCCAGGCAGAAGTGGCTTCAGGCAGGGTCAGACTTTGAACTGAGGTTAGAAGGAAATGGAGGCAGAAGGGCAGTTGAATGGCCTGGACCAATGGGGATGATTGAGGTTGGGGAGTAGGGGGTGAATATTAAGAACTACTCTGCCTTGACACACTAGGAGCTAGATCAATTTGGCAAGCATCTATCAGAGCCGGGGATCTTCATTCACTTCTTTCAGAAGCCAGAATTTCCCAGGTCTATAGGTAAGCTTCATCAAAAATGGGTACAGCTAAAGATAGCTAAGAAAGACTAGAAACAGGGAAATTGTCACAGGGTGACAGCTCTAAAAAAAGTTGAAGAGGACACATCAAAATGACAAAAGCTACAATGAACAATGAAGAATTCTCATGACTGTCTGTGCAGTAAATAATTTGTAGCCTTGCCGAGAGGGAGAGGGAAGGAGTGGGAGGGACTGGGTGTTTGTGGTTAGTAGCTGCAAACTATTGCATTTGGAATGGATAAGCAATGAGATTCTGCTGTATAGCCCAAGGAATTATATCTAATCACTTGTGATGGAACATGATGGAGGATAATGTGAAAAAAATGTGTATGTATGTATATATAACTGGGTTACTCTGCTGTAGAGCAGAAATACACAGAACATTGTAAATCAACTATAATAAAAAATTAAAAAAAATAAGGGAAGGATCAAAAAAATAATAATTTGTAGCCTCAAAATTCAGGAAGCAAAGTCCACAGAAGTTATGGGAAACATCAGTAAAAAGAAACTTATTAGGCCTCTCTGAGCTAGTGATAGATCAAGAGTAGATATTACAGAGAACATTCCTTGATCAAAATATAATAAAATTAAAACAAGGGGGAAAAAAATCTCTAGGAAAAACTCTAGGAAACCTGTAGGGGAAAAAAACCCTAGGAAATTTAGAAACTTTAAATAATTGTTGAGTCAAGGAGGAAATTAGAATGAGAATTGATATCTATGTAGAAACTATTATCACCCTTGGAGTTCCCGTTGTGGCTGAATGGAAATGAATCTGACTAGCATCCATGAGGATGCAGATTTGATCCCTGGCCTTGCTCAGTGGATTACAGATCCAGCGTTGCTCTGGTATAGGTCACAGATGCCAATGGGATCTGGTGTGGCTGTGGCATAGGCTGGCACCTACAGCTCTGATTTGACTCCTAGCCTGGGAACCTCCATATGCTGTAGGTGCAGCCCTGAAAAGACAAACTAAATTAATGCATAAGATCAAATAATAATGGTATCAGATTATCTATTAAGAAATTATCACTCCCTATGTGATACAATTAAAGCAAAGTTCAGTGGAAATTTTATGGTTGAATACTGTTTCTTTTAATAAAAGAAAGATTCATGCTTAAATGGATTAAGTATGAAACTCAAGAAGTCAGGGAAAAAAACTAATCCAGAAGAAAACAAAATAAAAATAAAAGCAGAAATGAAAAAGAAAATCTGAAAAGGTAGAATAAATATATATGTACTCAAGAAGTAGACAGTTAACACATGGTATTTGTCTTTCTCTGACTTATTTTACTAAGCATATTACTCTCCAGGTCCATCCATGTTGTTGCAAATGCCAATATTTTATTCGTTTGATGGCTGATTAATATTTCCCATCTTCTTTATCCATTTGTCTGTTCATGAACACTTAGGTTGCTTCCATATCTTGGCCATTGTAAATAATGGTGCTATGAACGTTGGGGTACATGAATCTTTTTGAAATAATGAGAGAAGGGTCAAGATAGGGGTAGGGGATTAAGAGGTATAAATTACTATGTATAAAACAAATCAGATACAAGGATATATTGTACAACAAGGGAATATAGGCAATATTTTATAACCTTATGGAACATAATCCATAAAAATATTGAATCACTATGTTGTATACCAGAAACTAATATAATATTATAAATCAATAATAACGTTTAAAAAAATAGACCTTTAAAAAAGGGAAATAAAATAGATAAAACATTAGCTAATCAAAGCATAAGTACATAGGAGTTCCCTAGTGGCTCACTGGGTTAAGGATCCAGCATTGTCACTGCTGTGACTTGGGTCCCTGCTGTGCCATGGATTCGATCCCTGGCCCAGGAACATCTGTGTGCCATGGGCTTGGCAAAAAACAAAAACAAAAACAAAAAAAAAACACAGTAAGTAAAGTAAGAAATAAGAATCAAGAAATAGCCACAGAGAGGAAAATAATCTTTAAAAATGACTTTGCTCAGCTCTTTTTAGACAAATATGAGAACCTAGTTGACAATGGATCCTTTTCCTAAGAAACTATAAATTGCCAAAACCAACCCCTGAAGAGATCTATCAATATTCATAAAAAGAGATACAAATTTGAAAAAACAACAACCACCACAACAACTAGGTCTAATATTTTCACAAATGGATTCAACCCAACTTTAACAACAGACAATTTCAATATTATTTAAAGCCTTGTTGTTCAGAGTGATTGGGGACCAGTGGATGGACATCACCTGGGAGCTAGTGAGAAACCAGTCTCAGGTTCTACTGCAAACCTACTGAAAAGCGGGTTTTAACAAGATTCCTTGGAGACTGCATGCATATTAAAGTTTGAGAAAACTGATTTATACCAAGGTTTGGCAAACTATGGTCCATGGACCAAACCCAACTCACCTCTCCTTTTTATAAATAAAGTTTACGGAACACAGTCACACTCATTTGTTTACATATTGTGTAGTGAGGCTTTCCCACTACACTGGTAAGTTGAATATTTGGGGACTGAGATCATTCACCCACAAAGCATAATATATATACTGTCTGGCCCTTTATGGAAAAAGTTTCTTACCCTGATTTATACTGCTGCAAGACAGAAAAAAATGAGGAAAGCTTCCATGTCTATTGATTACAAAAATATCCAATAGGTCACAAAATCTTCAGGCTTAGCCAACATTTTGCAAGCAGTAAATAGCAAAATAAGATCATTCTCACTTATGAATATTAATGCAAAAATGAAACTTGTTAAATATAATTCAGCAGAAAAATCATAAGAGAATACTCTTAAGGGTTGAAAAGGAAATTAACAAAGTTCAACATCATACTTGACTTTCAAAACGCTCTTAATAAAATGGGAATACATGAATAGACTTCCTTAGCATAACAAAATTCATAAACTTTATCCTAAATCTGGCTTTGGGCTTTTTAGAGAAACAATAAGGTGATTTTTAAAAAATCAAAACCATTATCATTCTATACAGATAATGCAATTCTTAAGTAACACAAGAGGATCCATTAAAAAGAACTATGACAATTAATAAGATAGTTCAGGAAGATACATGTATTAGTTATTTCTTGCTGCTTGACAAAATGTCCCAAAATTTAGCAGCTTAAAACAACAAACAGGAGTTCCCGTCGTGGCGCAGTGGTTAACGAATCTGACTAGGAACCATGAGGTTGCGCTTGCTCAGTGGGTTAAGGATCCGGCGTTGCCGTGAGCTGTGGTGTAGGTTGCAGACGCAGCTCGGATCCCGCATTGCTGTGGCTCTGGCGTAGGCCAGTGGCTACAGCTCCGATTCAACCCCTAGCCTGGGAACCTCCATATGCCGTGGGAGCGGCCCAAAGAAATAGCAAAAAGACAAAAGAAAAAAAAACAACAAAAAAACCCCCAAAAAACCAAACATTTATTTTCTCACATAGCTTCTGAGGGTTGGAATACAGGAATAGCTTAGCTGGGAAATTCTGATTCGGGGTCCCACGGAAGTTACAGTCATGTTGGCCAGGACTACAAGCATCTGAAGGTTTGTCAGGGGCTGGATAATTTGCATCCAAGACGACTCACTCACATGGCCGTTGGCAGGAGGCCTCAGTTTCTCACTGTTGGCTTCTGCCCTTTCCCACATGGGCCTATCTACAGAGTTGCCTGAATGTCCTCTCAACATAGCAGCTGGTTTCAAGAGGAAGTGTAAGACAACAGGAAGTCGTGGTACTGTTTGTGACCTCGTTTACGAAGTGGCACCCCATCCTTTCTATTGGAAGTAAGATGCTAAGTGTATCCATCAAAGGAGGGGAAATCGAGCTCCATCTCTTGAAAGGACAAATATTAAAGGATGCAATACCATCATGGTGCCACATCATCTACCACTGTGGTATGCGATACATAATTCATATACAAAACCAACACAACACTCCCTACCATGTAGCACAGGGAACTATATCCAATCTCTTGTGATAGAACAAGATGGAATATAATATGAGAAAAGGAATGTATATATATGTATGTGTATATATATGTATATGTGTACACACATACACACATATGACTGGGTCACTTTGCTGTACAGCAGAAAGTGACACGACATTATTGTAAATCAATTATACTTTAATAAAAAATATTTAAAAAACCAATACAACAAACTTCCTAATAAGATACTCTAAAAATGATGGGTATAAAAAGAAAAAGAAATCAGGAGTTCCCATTGTGGCTCAATGGAAATGAATCTGACTAGCATCCAGGAGGACGCAGGTTCAATCCCTGGCCTTGTTCAGTGGGTTAAGGATCCGGTGTTGCTGTGAGCTGTGGTGTAGGTCTCAGATGCAGCTCAGATCTGGCATTGCTGTGGCTGTGACCTGTGATGTAGGCTTGTGACTACAGCTCCAATTTGATCCCTAACGTGGGAACCTTCATATGCTGTGGGTGCAATCCTAAAAAGACAAAAAGAAAAGAAATCAAAGGATATGCACACAAGCAGTGCATTTTTGAAAGAGAAACCTATATTATTCATGAGCATATGAAAGATGCTCAACCTCGCTAATAATAAGAGAAATCCAAATTAAATGTGACACTCTTTGATATCCCCTCAGGCTGGGAAAAAATTTAGTTTCACACTATTAAGTGAAGCCGGGATGTGGGACATAGGAAACTCTAAACATAGCTGGTGGAGGTGTATCACCTTAGACACAACTTGACACTATTCTGGTAAGTTTGGTGGTGAATTACCCCACTACCCTTCAATTCTGGTCCCAGAGACACTCTCTCTCCTGTGTTCAAGGAGATCTGGACAAGAATGTCCCTAACATCATTATTTCAAATAGGAAAAAGAGAAAAAGGACACCCTAAATGTACATTTCCAGGAGGATGGGTTAAAATAAAATGTGAGATAATTATTCAGCATAATGCATGAACTAGAATTATACATATCAGTATAGATAAATTCTTACAAACCTATTGGGTAACCAAAGCCAGCTGCAGAAGGCTATATTTATGTAAAGTTTAAAAAAAAATACAGAAAAATTCCATGTGTTGTTGAATAATACATACTTACATAGTAAAAATCCTTTAAAAATGCATAGGAATGGTATAGACCAAATGCAGACAATGGTTACCTCTGGAAGGGAATGAGAAGAATGTGATAGAGTAACTTGGGGATTTCAAATTTATGAGTCACGTTGTATATATTAAGCTAAGTGGTAAACATATGGCAACTCTTTTGTGATTGTTTATGCCTTTAAAAATATCATTTCATGATGTATTTCATAACAAAAATTTAAAGAAAATGTAATGGAAGAAAATATTCCATTTAAAATTGAAACAAGGAAAGAAGTTAAAATACCTAAGAATTTAAAATCAGAATGGAGAGGTGATACATTTAATCAAGGTTTTTTATTTTTGGCCCAGTAAATGAAATATAAATAAATTTTAATGATGAACAAAAACTGGAGAAAATAGTCCCATATTCCAAAGGGCTGATATCTGTAATATAGACAGACTTCTTTGTTAAAAGTCTTGGGATCAATAACCCAGAACAATAATAAAGTCATGAACTGACAGTCCACAGAAATATAAATAGCATTACAATAGATGGGAAATGCATGTGGAAACCATGAAATAATATGTTGGCCAATTAGATTCTCAAAGATGACAAGGTTGGTGACGATGTGAGGAAGGAGTGACTCTCACGTGTGCTTTGCCCAGACTGTATGGGAGGGTGTGTTGTCACATTGTCTACAGAGGAGCATCCGTAATGATCTATCAAAATGTAAACAGTCCACATCCTGTGACCTAGAAATTCCACCTCTATAAATTTTTCCTGGTGATATACTTGCACATGTGTGAAATGATTTATTGCATTGTTTGTAAATGCAAAAAAAAAAGAGAGAGAACAAATTAAATATCCCTTGATAGGGGTTTGGTAAAATAAAATATGATTCATTCATGGAGTTAAAGACGAGGTAGTGATTTTAAAATGGGGTCATCTCTATGTATATATTGAAGAAAAATTTATGAGATAAATTGCAGAGCAAAAAGTGATGTATGGAATAGCAGGTGGGCTACCATTTGCAGAGGGAAAAAAAGAAAAGTGTACATGCAGGCTTCTCTATACATAGAAAATTCCTGAAAGATGAGGAATGGAACTAAGAAAAGTAGCTACCTCCAGTGGTATCCTGGTAGTACAGAAAAATTCTGAATTATACAAAAGCAAGCAAAGAAAAATACACAAAAACAAACTCTAAAGCTAAGGTGCCAAGAAACCTGGTCTAATTTAGCACGGAGGTATCAATGTAAAATGCTCAATGCAAGCCATTTGTAAATAGAGAAATGTTGCTGATGTGCATTTCTGGGCCTAGTTACTTTCTTGCTAACCTCTAAACATTTCTCTCCAAAGGTCCTGCTACACAGCTACTCAGAGAGAGAGAAGGAGGGAGAAAAAAAAAAATGTGACTTGTTATCAGCTCAGCCCTACAAATCCAAATGGCATCCTAGAACTGCTTACCTTGTGCTTCCCGAGTCACTTCTAATGAGAGATCATGAGAGCAAGGAGGGAGGTCTCAGGTGTGTGTCAGGAAGGACACCCGTGTAGGCCAGGTCAATTTTGATTCATTGCCCATCAGACTTTTCACTTTTCCTTTCTTTGCCCATTTATAGCTATTAGCGAGAAATTAGGGAGCCCTGCAAATACGAGCCTGTTGGCAGAACTGGCTTTAGATCCCTTGTGGGTGCAGCTTGGAAGTGAAGGTCTAGATGGAGAGAAACAGACTCTTCCCAGGGAATTTTGATGGGACATCCTTGCTCTCAGGGACCTAGAGGCACCCAGTTGAGGTATAGGCCAGGGGCTCCAGGATGGGACAGGAAGATAAGAGTGAGCCTTCTCAAAATACATAAAAATAAAATTTGCCCATATGTTTGCTGCGTGTTGAGGGAACTGTAAAGTGAATAAAGCGGGGGGGGAAGCTCATTAGCAAATATTTCATGGCTCTGGAAGCACAAGGGAAACAATGTGATTTACGATATAGTCAATAGACATGTTGAACATGGAATGTTTGTTGAATACTTACAGTGAGCCTGGCACTGTCCTAGGGGTTGGGGATATGTCAGACCAAGAGGCAGGGGTGGATACAGAGAAAATGGATGATAGGTGAACAAGTAAACACACCAACGAGATAATGTTAAGTAATGAACAATCTAAGGGTTACCTCACAATGGTAAGGGAAGAGAAAGCAAGGGGTAGTGAGAGAGTGTTTTAGGTAAGTGGTCAGAGAAGCCTCTCTGATGGGTGATGTGTGCTTAGAGACCTGAGAAAAGTTAAAAAGCAAGCCATGAGTATACAGGAGGGAAGTGCAAAGGCCCTGAGGCTGAAGAATGACCTTCCCCACATATGTAAAATGTTCAGAAAATAATAAGAAAGGGGTAAAACAAAAACATACCTTCCCTATGATTATGCATGCATATATATATATACACACACAGACACACATCAAAAAAGACTTTTGAAAAATATAAAAAATAAATGCTTCCATGAAAGGATAAAGGCCGTTTCTCAAGGGTAGGCGATATCTTCTAATCCCTTATGTCTGATCCAGCCATGCTCAGTATGTATAGAATCTTTGTCTATGTAGAAACAATATCTAGTGACTAAATGGATGAATTTTTTGGACATTATTTTATTCGTCATTTTAAAAAATAAAATGGCTGTTTTTGAAAAATCAAGTTTGTAATAGCACATTGTAACATAGGGTATCTCAGAAAGACCTGACTTCAGCTTTGGGCCAGCCCAAGATGTCATTGGGAAAGAAAGACAGAAGGCTAAATTTTACTGATTACTGCATGTCTGCTATGTATTCGTACATTCATTATTGTGGGGAAACCTCAGAATAGCCCAAGGAGAAAGAGTTACTCCCATCTTGCAGTTTAGAAGAGTGAGGCCAGGGCAATTCAGTATCCAGCCCTGGACACAAGGCCCACACAGGACACAAGGTAGAGCTGAAAAGCAGATCTTTGGACTCCAAGTTCAGACCTCTTATGACATCACTGGGACTGGAGGGGCTACTCCAGACCTCCATCCTCACACCCAGTGGTTGGTTTTTGAATATCCCTTCCTCGTCCCTAGCACTCCAGTGCTCATTCATTTTCTCAAATTCTCTTAGTGGACATTTTTGGGTGCTGTTCCTTCTGCCATCCTCATGTCTGAGCTTCATGTCCAAAGCTCACCATGACCCTCTTATTAGTGGTGTGACTCTTGGCAGGTCATTTCACCTCTCTGAGTCTTATTTTCATTGTGTTTTAAAGGAAATAACTATGCATTGGAATTGTGGTGCAAGGTCAATGAAATCATGCCATCAAAGTCTTTGGAATATATTTTATATGTATATATATAAATATATATATGGCAGATACTCAATAAGTACTGGGTGAATCTATGTGTGGCCATCTTGTGTCTGGGTCCAGCTAATGATCCACTAACCTGATGAATGAATCCTGGATGAGTTACCAATGATGATAATGGTGTAAAATAGGGTGCCTCCCCAATAACGTTTTCAACTTAACATAACTCAAATTAATTGCCAATTGTGTGAAGGCCAGTCAGAGTTGCCAGAGAAGAACTCATTGACTTTCCTTCTCTTGTCGTTCAGTGGGAAAGCAGCCCGTTTGCTCAGAATTCATTAGGCCGTGACTTAGGCTCTGCGTTAATCTAACAGGCAGATTGACTGTCATAAATTGAACAAAAATCTCCTGCTAAGAAGAAGCCAGTCTGCATAAATAGCCCTCAAAATTAAGGTTCAAGGGGAAAAAAAAAGAAAAAGAAAAAGAAATGCTTCAGAACAGTCTGGAAATGAGCAAATTGAGTAAGCTGTGTTTTTTTTGCAATCTAGGATTTACCTTTTTATACAGTCTTATTTTCTTAATTATCTTGACTGACCACAGGAGACAGGGACAGGTAGGGAGCCTAACAGGTGAGTGTAACAGTTTGCTGGGGCAGCCACAACAAAGAACCACAAACTAGGGGCGCTTAAAATGACAGAGGTTTATGATCCTTCAGTTCTAGATGCTGGATCTCCACAATCAAGGTATCAGCAGGGCCATACTTCTGCTGAAATTTGTAGGGAAGCCTCCTGTCTTGCTTCCCCAAGCTCCTGGTGTTTGCGATCTCTGGTGTTCCTTAGGTTCAGTGTTGCCATGTGGACATCTTCCCACTTTGTGTCTTTTCTCTTTTTAAGGACACCAGCCCTATTGAAGAAAGGGCCCACTCTACTCTAGCAACTTAACTAATGACATCTGCAGCAAGCCTATTCCCAAAAAAGGTCAGTTTCTGCAGTGTGGGGGTTAGAACTTCAACATGCGTCTTTGAAAGACACAATTCAACCCATGACACTGGGTCACTAGCCTTCCTTGAAGCTTAAGGGGACACAGGACTGAGAGCCAGGCAGGTGATTTTAGTTGCAAAGGGACTGTACCTCATATCCCAGGGCCTGTGATGGCCTTCTGGGGTGAGAGGTCGCCTCTCCCCTTCTTTTCATTGTGGAAGCCTTGCTTCTGCAGATGCCACAAGTCTCGAGCTAGACTGCCCATACAGAGGACCTGGAGTCATAGACAACTTTGGGAGCCAAAGTGAATGACCTTTCTCTGTTTCCATCTTGATAGCCAGCTTTTTATTTCAATCCTATGTGTGAGAAAACATGAAGCATGCTTAGCATCAATTAGCCTACTTTTATTAGGTTGGCTCACAGGAAATTTCCATTCTTGCAGATGAAAATGATCAAGTATTAGCAATTTTACATGGTTCAACCTATGTATTCTATTAGATGCTGTCCCAAGTGAGCACTACTTGGCCCTGATTTTTTAAATTGGTCCCAAGACTTTGGGTTTTTACACTGGGCCCAGTCCTAGTGGGGTGCCCCTGGGAATATATGCATCTTACCACGCACAGCAACCCAATGACAGGCACACACCCAGAAGAGAAACAAGGACCTAGGGGTTCAGAAAGATCTAGATTCAAATTATCCCTCTCTTATTTCTAGGATTTGACTTTAGAGGACCAAGTATGTAGGGTTCTTTGTGTCTCAGAATCCTGATTTGTGAAATGGGGATAAAACCTTGTAGGATTATTGTGAAGATTAAATTTTATATGTATACACCAACTTTGGATACTGTATATATATATATATACTACCAACACTGTAGGTGTTCAATAAATTTTGATTCCCTATACTTATGACCTCCATGACTCCTATAATCCCTAATAATCCCAGGAACTGCTCAGAGACAAATGGAAGCAGTGAAGTCTGCAGGCCTAAATAAGCAAACTAAAGATTAAACAATAATGGGAAAAATAGACTCCTCGGCATGTATCCTATTCTTCTGGATCCAACGGGAAACATCAGTCTTGAAAATTACACCTGGAAACCCAGTTTCTGAAAGACTCCATCATGATGTAGTCTTTTCTCATCTCACAATGACTAAATTTCATTTGAATTGCGTACATGATAATGCCTGGGTTTACGCTGAATGTCATTTTCCAGCATAGTAGCTCTCAACCTTTTTTCCACTGGGACACACATGACATTTACATAAATTAGCAAATATGGCACAGTCTTTGGGGGCTCTTCAGATTTTCCCCAATTCCCTATAAGCACACCTTTCTCTCTCACTCCAGAAAGTATACTGGTAAGGGAATCATGAGAGTGACACTCTAGAGATAATCTCCCAAGATTTTTTTTCTAATCAAATTTTTTACAAACTTGAGCAATTATCCAAAAATGCTATGCTGGTAACCCCCCTGGAACTTGTGTGTGGTGTGTACAATACTGAGGTTGAGAGTTAGTCTCTAAAAGATGCTGTTATCACGATAACCATCCAGAATGGTTCAAACATACTGAAGCCAATTCAGATCCAAGGAGACAGTCGCTATCTTTGACATCTCCTTGGGATACTTCTAGGTGCTCTGACCCAGAATGAATACCCAGAGTCAGGATAATTGTCTGTGCACACTGAACAAATACTTCTATTTCAGTGACAGCATGTTGGCACAAATGGTACTCCTGCCTCCATGTCACAGAGGCAAAGCAATGAAGTAGAAGTAAAACCACCCCAGGCTCCTTGTCTTCTAGCACAGTCTATGTACGCAATACTGCTACTGATTTGATCAATGATGTCTAACCCCCAGAAGCAGTCTCCTCCCTCTTTTGGCACTTAAGCATTCTATTCAGCTGATCTACTCTCCCCTTCGGTCAAAGCCATTTACTACCAATTGCAAGCAAATGTGCCTCTGGGGTGCTACCTGGGGCCACTGGAAGCCTGCCATGGTTTACAGCCCTTGGAACAGACTCAGACACTGGTACCTTAAAAAAACAAATAGGAGTACCCGTTGTGGCTCAGCAGTTAATGAACCTGAATAGGATCCATGAGCATGAGGGTTCAATCCCTGGACTTGCTAGGTGGGTTGGGGAGCTGTGGTGTAGGTCACAGATGCGGCTCAGATCCCACAGTGCTGTGGCTGTGTGGTGTAGGCCAGTAGCTCTGATTCAACCCCTAGCCTGGGAATCCCCATATGCTGCGGGTGCAGCCCTAAAAAGCAAAACAAAAACAAAAACAAACAAACAAACAAAAAAACCCATCCAAACAAAAACTTTTTAACCCAAAACTAAACCTTTTATAAATGAATTATAGGAAATCAAACCTCCTAAATCATCCTGGAGTTAGGACTCGGGAAAGGTCTCTCCTATCTCTGTGTGCCAAAGAACTCCTTCGTAAGGGAGAAATCAAGAAAAAGCACAATGGTGTTTCAGATGTGCCTCAGGTTAGGGTGGGGAGTCTAAGATTTAGTCAGTTCTTAAGCTATGGAAGCCAGGAGTCAGGATAGGCATAGGTAGAACAAAAGGGAAAAGGGAATAAGAGCATGTTACTTTCCAGCTTTAACCATCAAAGGCTCCCACTCACCTCTAAGATACATCCACACACTTGAGCAGGAAATATGTACAGGGTCCTGCAGGATCTGCTCATGCCTGACCCTGCAGGACTCACCTCTCTCTAGGCCAACTATTTGTTTGCCTTCCCTATTAGACTGTGAGGCCTTGGAGGGAGGGATCATGACTGAGTCAACTCGAATCCTTAATGCCTATCCAGAAGCCTAGTAGGTGCTTCATCAATTCTGAATAAATGAGGAAATTGACCCTGGGCTGAAGCTGTACACAAGCCAAAGGGCCAAGTCGAGAGAAATGAACATTAGATTTTGCAGAGTCTGAAGAACTCCTGGGCATGGCCTTCTCTTCTGCAAGGCACAGTCAGTTCTTTCAAAATATGACCATGGGATAACAAGTTTAATTCTTTTCCTCCAAAACTTACCACTATCTGTGATCCTTTCTACATACTCTGCTCAGAAGGCTATTTTTAAAGGGCTGCATTTGCTCAAGAAACTTCTTTTGGAATTGTGATTGGATTCAGTTTATATTCCATATAAGAAAAGCAGTCTAATTCTTTTATTGGCATATTATTTCCAAAACAATATCCCCCATCTTGATTGCCCACCACAGTCATGGGATGTAACTTCTGGGTAAATGTAAATAGCTTCCAAAAAGAGAGCCACTCTTGGATGAAGATGTGCCATGTTTGAAGACATTTAGGGAATGCCAAGAGTGTCCACACATGATTCTAAGGAGTGGTTCCAAAAATGCTTTGAGAAATTTTTCATTATCTTGGCAATAAGCATACATATCTCAAGGAGATTACTTTGAAGGCAATAGGACTGCTTTAGGACTGTATATTCTAACATGCTCCATAATAATAACCAGAACTTATTGAGCATTTACTGTGACCGAGCAATGCCTGTGTGTATGTGTGTGAGTTCTCATTGAATCCTCCCAACAACTGCAACTATATAAAACTAACAACAACACAGAATAGTTAATATTTATTGAGTGCTTACTATGGGTCAGGCACTGAGTTTAAAGTTTCTTTCTTTCTTTCTTTTTTTTTTTTTTTTGTCTTTATAGGGCTGTACCTGCGGCATATGGAAGTTCCCAGGCTAGGGGTCAAATAGGGGCTGTGGTTGCTGGCCTACACCACAGCCACAGCAACAACACCAGATTCGAGCCGTGTCTGCAACCTACACCACAGCTCATGGCAATGTCAGATCCTTAACCCACTGAGCAAGCCAGGCATCCAACCTGTGTCCTCATGGATGTTAGATTCATTTCCGCTGAACCGCAATGGGAACACCAAGGCTTCTTTCATTTTAATTTCCCTCTCACAGACCAGAAAACTGAGTTTTAGAGAGGAGTTAAGTACCTTCCAAAAGGTCATAAAGCTAGTAGAGAAAAACTGAGATTCATGGAGAGCTTTGTCTGACTTGTTCTTAATTACTCTGATACAGGCCATGTGATAAGTGTGCTCTTAACCACTGAGATGTGACCCCTGCATTTTTTATTAAAATGCTAGGGATCTGTGGTCATGTACATCCCCATCCTAACTCATACTTCTTTTAAATGAAACTGTTGCCTAGTTCAGTGCTTGATAAATACTGGTTGAGTGAATAAACACATGTCAGAGGAGGAGATCCATCCAAGACCAGGCAGAAGGGCAAAAAGAACAATAAGCCAAAGTGACAGAAGATGGTTCAGTTCACCTCAACCTCAAACTAAAGCAACACTCAGTAAAGAGCAGTGGGCTTCAGAGAAAGTGCCTGGATGACTTTGGGCCAGCTGCTGCAGGTGGACTCCAATTTGCTGTTTCATCCCCAGTAACGCCCTACAGGGCCCTGGGCCTCAGTCCCTCAATTTATGGGTTGAGAATGGGTACGTTCACCTCTCTTCTTCAGCCTTCCCCGTGCATATTTATAAAGGGCTCTAGAATCCTGGTATCCCATAAAAATGCAAAGTATGGTGATTATTAATGATACAGTTAGCAAGAAGGACATTTGTTATTTCTACTCAATTGGTTTCCCCGGGGAGCAGAAACAATTTTTTTTTGACATAGTATTAATGTGCCGTCTTTGCAACTTTGATCATCTGTCATTTTATTTGGAGAAAGTTGTGCCACCGTTGCAGGCTGCACCCTGCCTGCTCCTCAGCAAAAGGAACACAAGTTGCTTCATGGTTTAGATGAAACTAGAGGATCTTTATTTGATTTCTGGTATCAGGAAACAATTTATTAGGATCAAGGCAGTTAGGCTACGAGACTTCCTCTCTTGCCTGGGTAGTCACTAGTTGAGCAGGCAGCCCTGGCTCATAAATCTAGTTTTATTTCCTCATCTATTCACCTGGAACTAAGTGATTTTTTTTTTTTTTAAGGCAAAGGGGAGAACACATTTCCTTATGTAAGCATTCTTCCTCCAGCTCGTAATCACCATTGTTTCAGAGACAAGCCAGTGAGAGGCTGAAGCAGGGAGCCATTTCTACTCTGTGTATCGCATCGCACTTGTATTTTCAGAGTTTACAGAAAAATACTGCTACCAATCTGGGATTTCCCTGTAATGATCCACTTCCTCTCAATAAATTAGAATGGATTCAAATGCGAATTTCAGAGACAAAGGGGCTTTCTGCAAATATCTCTTTTCCTATGCCCTTCAGAAACTACCTAGCCTTTCTTTCAGGCCCCCATCCCCCGCTCCCCCCCCCAAGCCCCCCACCCCGCCTTCCCCTCCTTCTTAAGAAGACTTTCCCAGGTCCCTCTTGGCTGTGGTTGAACGACGTTGGCTCCTGTCCATGCCGCAACAAAGACCTGGCATTCCAGCTGTCTGCGTCTAATCTCCAGTGTCAGCTCTCGTTAATGTGTGAGCGTGAAATCAGAGGGGGCAGAGCTGCACGGAATATTAAAACCATGATCAGAATTCCACTGAAATGCTGAGAGTCTGCAAGCACCATTAGAGGAGGCTGTCAAATCAAGGCTTCGCATTAAATAAAAGAAAAGATTTCTATCAGAGGAAAGTACAATCAGTGAATCGCTGAGCTAAATTAGCATTTTTTCAATTGGAGATCGAAGTTGATTTATTGTTCTACACGACATTAATGTAACTATGTGCTTGACCTGCTAAGGCAGCTAATTTTTCATTTAAATGGTTTCTTTCCTTCCCGGTGCAAAGGCTGCAATCATATTTCAACTTTGCAGAGTGATCAGAAAAGTCGTGGAATGCTGCAGAAATGTCTTAGGGCGGCTTTCCCTCCCCTCCCCTCTCCTTCCTTTCCTTTTTCCAACTCTAGTGCCTTCTTCCTCCCCTCCCCATCCCCCCTTACCTCATGGCTGGTGGTCAAGGTCACAGAGGAAGAGTAATCTCAAAGCCACCAACTTCAAAGCTGCCATCAAAGAAACCCCTACGTAGCCACTGAATTAAAAGGGAATGGGGGAGGGAGGGCTCTGGGCCCTCGCGTTCCTATCTACAAGAAAGGGCCCTTCAACTGCCCTGTTGGTACAGCCCAACCTGGGGCGCCCTAGGTCCCCTTCTCCCTGCCAGCCTCCCAGGATGTGTCCCTTCTCATCCTCCCCCTCCCTCTCCCCACACACGCATCGCCTGAAGATAATATACATTTCCAATTAGCGGAGCACATTCTAGTCATGTTCTCTTTTACTGCCCTAACTATCTTCCTTTTGCTAAAAAGCTGGGCTGTCATTAATGAAATCCTGCAGTTCTGTTAATCCCAGATACAATGCTCCTTTTCTCTTGCAGGCTCTCACTCACATAAAAACTACAGTTACTCCAGCTTCCCTCTTCTGTTTAGAGGCCCTGTTGTTTGTCTTTCATTGCATACCTGATGTAGCACTGTAGCAGTCAAAGTTCCTGGACAGGGCGGGAAAGGACGCAATTATAGTCCTTTCCCCATGCCCTGTTTGCAAAGGCAGCTGGCATTTTCCGTGGTTATTGTTGTTGTTGTTGTTTGCTAAAGCACATTGATTGTCATCTCTGGAAGTCGATGAATATGTTTTAGGGTACTTTCGGGGCCCTAACATTTAGCAAGTGTGTTAGATTTTAAACTAGCTGGGAGTCCTGGAAGAACGCTGATCAATGAGATTTCAGCATTTATCTGCAATGCCTCTTGTGAATTAATTCATTGTGTCCCACAGTGAGGAAAGGGCAGGCACCGGAGGCGGGTGGTGGCTGGTGGGGCTGACATTTGCCACCTTTTACCCATATAAATACTTTTAAAACAAAACCAACATTGGACCAATAACTAGTGTTTATATTTTATCTTTCTTCCTCCCACCACCAAGCATCCACCTTCAGAAATGATAAATGGAGTGAATTTCTGTGTTTAGGGGAGACAGGAGGGCCTTGTCAATCCCATGGATCTGAAAGACTTTAAGATATCAAGGCAAAGGAACAGAACAGTCACTGCCCACAGGGCTGACTGTGGCCAGATGAGTAGAGAATAGCCCCCACTCTCCACCCCTCTGGCCTCCAACACAGATGGAGTCACTCCAAGGGTCAGAGGAATAGAGGAAACCTCCCCTCCCACTTCCATCGCAGTTGGACCTAATTGGCCTCCGTGTGTCAGCCAGGAGGCCATGGAATGAAGGGTCAGGATCCTGTTCTTTGCTCTGATCTAGTGAGAGGACATCTCTCTAGGCCAAAGGTGAGGGTCTTGGCAAAAAATTGCTTCACTGGCTGCTGGAGACACGTCCCACTTGTCACTGCATTTTGTCCAAGATGCTTACCATTGTCCATCTCTTACTCTATTTAAAAAGTTACCCCATCTCTTCACCATGTGGATTATCCCTCAAGTCAACCACTCTAAGTAAGATGTATGGATTTCATTCTCCAAAAGCATCAAGTGTGGTCACTAAACACAGAAAAAGCTGCACAGTTGTCATTTGCTTCTTTTCTGGATGGTCCCTGGGTGGTTCTGCTGCAAGAGCCAGTGTCAGTTGGCCAGGGTTTCCTCTGTCGCCTGACAATCCACATTCATTCACCATGAGATGGCGTCACAGCACATGTCTCTCATATATCCCTTCTGCTGGGTGAGCCCATGACAAAGCCAGCTTCCTGAAAGACCCAGATGCAAACACCATTGATTTCCTGCATTCACTACTCCCGTGATCATTTGTTCCCCAAACATAGTACACCTTTCCTAGATCTGAATATTGTGTTGTTTATGGAATTAAGGCCTCCAGATGATTTGGGTTACTTCCAGCTCACTACTACACAAAATTGAACCCCAGCACCCGGAAGAGATAGTGCAGGCATTTTGTTAGTCAACCCACGTGGCCTGTAACACGTTGAGAGCTCAGCCAGCAACAGGAGCCTCAAGGACCAGGAGGGGCCAGGTCTGGAAAATGACATATTCTTTAGGGCAGGAAACACAGGAGGAAGACCAATTTCATAGCAGAGGCAGACTCTGCAGAAGGTAGACAGACTCCCAAAGACACAACAGTCAAAGAGTCTGGTTCAAGAAATTCTTTGCACCTGAGACACGACCCAGTGGACCTTTGGAAGAAGGGTGGGGCAAAGGATGAGTTCATGAGATCAGCCCATTCAACACAAAAGCTCAACCCCCTGAGTCTATCCCAGAGAAAAGAATCCTGTGTTGAGTGAAGCAATAGCAGAGGCCTGCGGCCAGCTGGGCCAGGGGGACAAAACCCAGTCCTCAAGGAAAATGAAACTGCTACCAGAATAGATGTGTGGAAAGACTAAGAAGCAAACCCAAGGCAGGTCCTCATCTACCTCCTCATCTTAGAGAAGGGGTCCTAACGGTACTACCACATAGGGCTATTGTGAGGATTAAATGCTTTGAGCTCTAGCTCCTGATCTCTTTCTCTCTCTCTCTCTGTGTGTGTGTGTGTGAGATCACACTGCACCTTGAAAGCCATAATGGTCACTCAGCACCATCAAACTACTCAGGGCTCATCCCAGGTGTGTCATTTATTTTTTTAATAAAAGAATAAAACAAACATTTCTTAAGACTGTCACACAGGATGCTAGACACTTCCATATGTTATTTACTTAATTCAATCTCACAACACTCATTCAATCATCACAGCAACCCTGTGAGGGCTATATGATTACCTCTCCTTTTTTAAGTTGAGGAAATACAAGCTTAGGGATACCTGAATCACTTCTCCCAGGGAAGACACCCAATGGTGGTAAAAAATAGTGAATCTCAAGTTCCAGGATCTAACTCCAAATGATTTACTCTTCAAAAATATAGGAGGATTTGAAGTATATATTCCCAGCGGTGGCCTTTGTAAAATTGAGCCTCAAAGTACTCCAAACGTTCGTGTGATTAGAAAGAACCATCAGTAAGCCAATTCCACAGTAAACTCCAGGTAGGAGTTATTTTATTTGGAGAATAATAACTAACACCTAGAATCTCTTGAAGATGTGTTAAGTGCTATGCACTGTTCCAAGTATGTAATTACATATATTAACACATTTAAGCCCCACAACCCTGAAAAATATGCCCTATTATCATCCTCATAAAGATGAGGAAACCTAGGCACAAATGTTAAATAACTTCCACAAAGTCCACATTTAATGGGTGGCAGAATCAGGATTTGAAGCCAACCAAATGGGGACTTCAGATTCCACACTCCTAGTCACCATGCTCTACCACCCTGGAGGAGCATGAGGCATAATTCCTTGTCATTATTCTAGTTCATTAAGGAGTTTTGAGAAAGGCACATTGGAGCCCTGAAGCTATGTTTGAGCCAAAAGAGATTTTCAATGCAAAAATTACAAACTTAATTATAAAGCTCCCTTTTATGAGGTTTAGGCCACTAATAAACTTCCTCCTTCTGTTTGAATTTTCCCAGAATGAGAGAAGATCTGGTTGTACCAGCCTTGGTGAGGTGGGAAAAAATAAAGGCAGGAGAAGGAAGGTGACAGCAGGCACTTTGATCAGCTACCTAGTGTGCAACTTCAGAGTAGAAGTACTGTGCAGCTGGAGCACTGGGAAGGGAGGGATTCATTCTTCCTGCAAGAAGAGATTGTGAAGAAGTGAAACAAAATGCTCCCACATTAGTCTTTAAGGAATGGAAGCGACTGTCAAATGGAGAAAGTAGAATGAGCTACATCCCAGGTGGACGGACAGGCATGAGCAGAAGCAAAGAAACTAGGAACTCCTAAAAGACAGGCTCTGCAGAGGGCTCAGCCCTGTCCTTCAGAGGATGTGCCTCCTTAGTGCCTGGCTCTGCCTGGACCATAGTAGGTGCACAATAAATGTGAATGAATTGGATGGACCAGGCCTTCATGTGTGCACGAATGAGTGCAATTAAAGTTCACGCCATGTCCAAACAATAGCAAGCCATCAAACATAGCTAATGTTGATCTTTCCAGGGCATTGAGATGGATCCCCAGAGAGTGGTTTAAACAATGAGCAAATCTGGGGTCTGGGTCTCCTGTCTCTCGCCATGCCACGGCATCGTTACAACGTGTGAGAGATTTGTTTAGAGTGGGGGAAGCATATTTTTGTTTGCATTTGCTTAGCACGTTGCTGTCGCACATTTTGCTATGAGATGTAAAGTCATCTGCATGCACCGGTTGTGCAGTTAGAGAAAAGTCAAAACAAGCGTCAGGCGGGTTGTCAGCCACATGGCCCAAGCAGACTGTCATACTCCTTGGCCCATGGTTGCCACCACCCTCTCCCCCCTCCACTCTCTTCCTCATTCCTGAATCCCCACACCTGCATATACAGCCTTAAGATCCAAGGGTCGAATTTCTAATTGGCTAAATTATGGTGGAAGACAGGGTCTACACAGACTGCAGATCTGAACCCACCAGGATGGCAATGTCTACACCATTCATCCCTGTGAATGAACAAATTTTGCATCAGTCTTGACTGCAAGTAAGTTTGGTTGAAGAACCCTCAGGAAGCTATCCTACTCTTCCTCATGGTATCTCCTAAAAAATAGATTTGGCCGTATGTACAAGATAAATGCTATTATTTTTTTCATCTATAAACACCCCTATTCTTTCAGCTCCATTTCCACCCTGAGTTATAAATGGGAGAGTCATGTCCAGTTGTCCACATCAAGATTATTAGTATCCTGAAAGAGCACGGGCTCAAGTTATTGGTAGAGGTAGCTGTGATATGAGGGTCTGGAAACTTCATTTTGAGTACTTGGTTGTGAAATTTTGGGTAAACCACTTAATTTTTTTCCAAACTTATAGGTAATATAAAAATGATAATATCACAGGGTTGAAATAAAGACCATTCCTAAACATTCACATATGCAAAAAACAAAACAAAAAACTTTAGTCAGTGCCCATTTTGTGCCAGAGACTACACCAGGCTTCACGATAGAGCAGATGGCAAAGCAAACTTAGTTCCTGTCCTCATGGAGCTTAAAGCCTACAGGAAGTACAGATAAGCAACAGGTGTGATTATTTCTATGAAAGAAAACTATGGGTGCTTGGACATATGCATTAGCCAAAAAGGGAAAGAACATAGGAACATTCTGTGCCACCAAAAGCAGGATGCATTCATGGAGATGAATAAAGCCACGGATGGATGAAGGATCACAGATGATGCTTGGGAAAGAGCTTAGCAAACAGAAAAGTGCTGTAGAAATATGCAGGATTTTGTTCTAATCAAGATGATAACTCTTATAAAAAAGTTCTTCTGCAATGAAGCTCCTGTCAGATTGTCATAGGAGATGTTTAGAGACAAAAGGGACCATTTCCACTTCTCCAGTTTCCTCTTGTAGGCAGCCATCTATTTTATTAACATCTGAGGCTAGAGCCACAGAAGAATGTAAGGCAGGAACTTCCAGCCCACCTCTAGGAATGATAAACAGGACAGCCTGTCCCAGTGCCCAGTGCCTACAGGATGCCCTCTGCCAGTACACAGGCCAATATTCCCAAGGTCATAGGTTGGAAGATTTCATTCCACATATGTTTTTTCACTTGCCACATCAAGGTCCTGCTATCTAGCACTCACACTTGTTCATTTATTTTGCCATTGTTTTAAAACACCAAAACTTACAAGAAGATATTTGCTCATGTACATGTAGAATGTACGAGATGCATCAAAAGTCACACCCCCTTAAGTGGTTCAGAAGTCCCCCTTGCTCCATGACTTCCATGGCCTTTGGAAGATGGTCACTGTAGGCCTCGGACATCTCTGGGCACTACTGGAAGGGAATTATACCTGGTGAACCATCAGGGTGTTAGGAAGTTCGTTTCTACTTCCTGAGAAAGAGAGACCCTTGGAAAAGTCTTTCAGGGTCTTCTGGGTCTCTTTCTACCCGGTTCAGGTGTCTCCTTTGCAACAGCCCTAACAGGCAGACCGTCTGTCTCTATTCGAACACTTTCAGTGCTCACTATTTCGTCAAACCGTCCACTCCATGTTTGAGTCATAGGTCTTCACTCTAGCTGCTCCATGTATCCATCTTCGCTCTTCCTCTACTAACCTAGAGAATAACTTGGTTCCCTCATTCAACATGCATTTATTGAGCATGTTTCTGGCTCTTATTATGTGACAAGGTTACACAGAAAGACATCTAGAACAAGGCTTCCTCCTCATAACATCTGCCATCTAGTCGATTTGACACACCCCATTAGTTTGCCAGGGCTGCCTTAGCAAGTACCCAAGGTTGAGAGACTTAAACAGTGGAAATTTATTCTCTCACAGTTCTGGGAACTAGAAGCCCGGAATCACAGTGTTGGGAGGGTTGTTTCTTCTGAGGTCACTTCCCTTGTCTTGTAGATTCCATCTTCTTTCTCCCTGTATCTTCACTTAGTCTTTCTTCTCTGTGTGTGTCTGTGTCCTAATCTCTACCTCTTAGGAGGACACCAGTCATATTGGATTAGGGTCCACCCCAATGACCTCATTTTAACTTACTTCTTTAAAGACCCTACCTGTAAAATTCAGTCACATTCTGAGCTAATGGGAGTTACGTCTTCAACATATGAACTTGAAGACCATAACACTCCCCTTTCTTCATGTGACTCTTCAAACATTTAAAAAGAGACATCAACTCCTTCCCTGAAGCCTTTTCTCCTTAAAGGTAAATATTCTCAATTTCTTTGATGTTTTATTCTAATATATGGCCACCAAACCAACCACCATCTTTGCTACTTTCCTGTAGAGATACTTTTATTAATGTAGCCACTAAAATGTGGGATCTAATGGGGAACAAAGCAATTAGATCATTGTCTCCCTTGATCTGTAACTCTTAAGTAACCACTGAGGAAGCTTTTGATTAGGTATATGTTTCTGTAACTGTCTTGTACATTGACTCATAATGACTTTGAAAACAATAAAAGTCCTTGGACATTGCAGACTATTGTTTGTCATATTAGCTCCTATTTTGCATTTGTTTCTTTGAGGCAAAGTATAATATTTTGTGTTTATGGATGGGTTGACAAGGGTAGGGACATAAAAAAAAGTCTGGGGGAAGACAAGTAGAATTAATATGCCCAGCTTGCCAACCTCCTATTAATTAAACCATTTGAAGACAGTAGTTTAATCAGGCAAGAATCTACCTAATTGTATTGTCATTAGACCCATATTGCTCCATGTTACCATGGAACTAATTGTCAAGGGCCTTGATAAAATTCGATTACGTATCTTTGAGGCAACATTTCTCAAAATGTGTTCCAAGGCGCACTTGATCTGGAATTCTCCAATTAAGGGTGATCAAAAAATTGTTCAAAGCAGTGTGATGATGTCTTCTGGAAGATGTCTAAGCTACATGGTCCTATAAAAGGTTCTAGGATAAAGAAACATATTTATATAACACTGTGCCTTACAAACTTATTTGAACATGGGATATTTTTGAAGCTAATATGTAAAAATAGCAACAGAACTAGTTTCTGTGCACTGTACTTTGAGAAACACTAGTCTCTAAGCCAAGATAAATTCCACTCTATTGGTAACAGAGTTTTTGTTTTCAGAAATTTCACTTAGCTAAACAAATGCAGAAACATTCCCTCTGTAGCTCTCCTACTGTCCTCTGAGCTTATGTTTTTATTTTTATTTTCCTCTATTTTTTCCTTTTCTTTACCTTATTCCACACATTTAGCAGTTTCACTAGTTTCCTTAAGACCATCCGAATAGATCAAACAGGCAAATAGACCTCACCTTCAGGGCCATGTGTCCTATGTGGGGTCTTGAACAGTGTCAGGTAAGAAGTTACGCTTTGGGTTTAGAGGGTGATCGGATTTGTGGAAGCAACTGGGCTTCGAGTTCATTCAGAATAGAAGGCATGGCCAAATGGCCACGTGCTGAAGAGGTGCTTGTGGGTGATGAGTAGGGAAGGAAGAAAGAAAATTCTGGTAGTACTGCTTCATTTAGTATTGCACATTTACTCTGCACTGGACACTGGACTAAGTTCTTGACATTACATGCAGATAATCCATATTCCCTTCAAAGAGTTGTCAATGGGGGGAGATAAACAGATAAATAATTATAAGTCAGGTCATAAATATAATAAAGACATGTTTAAGATGTTATTGGAGCAAAGGAGAAACGTTATGAACTTTGCCCAGAGACTCTCACTTATGCATCCATTTTCAACCTTAGCACTAAATGTACAAGGATGAGGATACTCTGTAAGTGACAGATTCTGTCAGAAAGGGGAAGAGACTAAGGTTATGGGGCATCTCAAGTGCACCTAAGTGTCCCACCTGAAAACTTTGCATCTGAGCAGGGAGAGTCAGGAAGCAAAGAAACAGGGACCAGCAAAGATAATGTCATAAAGCTCCCCAAAACAAAGATTTCTTGATTTGATGACTCTAAATCGTAATTTTACTCAATTACTGCCAGCTCTTTGTACCTGGTATTTGAGTAGCCCTATATGGTTTACAAGCTGCATTCACACCTCTTACTCTCAAGAGTCTTGTAAGGTTCTTTAGATTGTCCCAATTTAGAGATGAGGAAAAAGAAGGTCAATGAAACAATCACACATATGACACCCCATGGTGAGTGGAAGGAAAGAGAAATTAACTCCCCACTGCTTCAGACATTAAGTCCATTTTTCTTTGAAATGAGGCAATTTCTGAGAGAATGAGAGACATATCAGACAAAGGACCTGTTTAGTAATATTCCCAAAGGTAGATGATGAGAAGGGGGACAGCCAAGGAACACAGGGTAGACAGTTCAGGATAATGAAGAAAGAACTGCATGAGGACTTTTCCTTCCACAGAGTTCAAAGTAATTTAAGGACAGACATGCCCAAAGTAAGGGGCATCACTGCCTTTATTTTACAGAAGAGAAAACTGAGGCATTAAAAAAAGGTGCACTGTCCAAAGATATTTTCCAGGCTGGAGATAAAGCTCCATCTGGCCCCCCCTTCACATAGTAATGCAATGCAAGTACAGCCAGTGGCCACCAGCTCCCACTCACCTGCTGTGACTTCCTGGGTAGGTGTCCTCTCCCACCCAGAGCTGAGTGGTCAGTGGAAGAGACCTTTCTTCAAAAGAAGTGATCCATCACACCATGCCACTTTCAAAAAAAATTTTATTGGAGTATGGTTGACTTATACAGTTGTATTAATTTTGGATATATAGCAAAGTAAATCGATTATACATATATCTATTCCTTTTCAGATTCTTTTCCCATGTAGGATATGACACAGTATTAAGTAGAGTCCCCTGTGCTATACAGTAGGACCTTGTTAATATCTGTGTTTTATATATAGTAGTGTGTATATGTCAATCCCAACCAACCCTCTAATTTATCCCCCCAGTATGCTTCCTCTTTGGTAACCATAAACTTGGTTTCAAAATCTTTGAGCCTGTTTGTTTTGCAAGCTTTTTTGTATCATTTTTTAAATTAAACTCCACATACTAGTGATTAATATATGTCTTTCTCTGACTTCACTTAGTATGATAATCTCTAGGTCCATCTATATTGTTGCAAATGGTATTATTTCCTTCTTTTTTAGGGCTGAGTAGTATTCCATTGTATATATGTACCACATTTTCTGTATCCATTCCTCTGTCAGCGGACATTTAGGTTGCTTCCATGTATGAGCTATTGTAAATAGTGCTGCATGTATCTTTTCAAATTATGGTTTTTTCCAGAGAGATGCCCTAGAGTGGAATTGCTGGATCATATGGTAGTTCTATATTTAGTTTTTTAAGGAACCTCCATACTGTCCGGCATAGAGGTTGCACCACTTACATTCCCACAAACAATGTAGGAGGGTTCCCTTTTTTCCACACCCTCTCCAGCATTTATTGTTTGTAGCCTTTTTTTGTTTTTTGTTTTTGTTTTTTTTTTTTTAATGGCCAACTTGCAGCATATGGAATACGGAAGTTCCTAGGCTAAGGGTCAAATTAGAGCTGCAGCTGAGGCCTACACCACAGCCACAGCCACAGCAGATCCCAGCTGCCTCTGCAACCTATGCTATAGCTTGCAGCAATGCCAGATTCTTAACCCACTGAGCAAGCCCAGGGATTGAACCTGCATCCTCACGGAGACAATGTCGGGTTCTTAACCTGTTGAGCCACAGTGGGAACTCCTATTTGCAGACCGTTTTGATCATGGCTATTCTGACTGGTGTGAGGTGATACCTCACTGTAGTTTTGATTTGCATTTCTCTAACACCACGCCACTTTTGATAGCAAGGAGAAACCAGGATACAAGTGCCTATCCCTGGCATCCAGCTCTCAATCAAATATTTTTATTTTATAGAGAAAGATATAAAAAGAAAGAGAGGAAAAAATAGGGATGAGTTAATGTGACCTTTCACAGCTTCTTATCTACCTCATCTTCCTCCTTCCTCTCTCACTCTCTGTGTTTTTGGCATAATTCTTTCCCAACAGCTCCCTTGAGCACCTTTCCGCTCATTTCTTTATTCTGTGTCCCTAGATAAACCTCCAGATGGTTCACCCGCTCCAAAACTACCTCATCTGACATGTCAGGGGATTTCTACCAGAGAACAATCAAGCATTTGCCTAGAGGATTAGTGGACTAGATTTCTTCTGTTTTTATAGCATGAAGGAAGGCGCTTAATCTGTATCAGGCCTCTGGGAACCCCAGTTAATAGACTGTGCATCAGGGACCTTTCCAAAGATTGCTTTGGAAGATGTCTTCCATCCTACTGGAATATTCTTTGACCAACTAGCCAATTGCTAATGTTTATTCCATGTCTCAATATCTTCTTCTTGTTGACCTGGGTTCATTCATTCAGCTTATTGAACACTTTTTATAAAACAGGTTGAACAGGTTGTTATTAAAAGGCTATAGCATCCCTTCCTCTCATCAGAGGATAGAAAGAAGTGTCTAGGAAGGGCATATATAGCTCATCTATTTTTCTTAGTTCCCAAAACTTGCAAATAATTGCTCAGAGAGGTCCATGGGAGGTCTTGTTCCAGTAATGTGGCCAGAACATCCTGTAAGGAAAAATGAAAGTGAAAGAAAATTGTTTCCTCCTCCTTAAATATGGTCCAGCCTAGTCCAATCCTTTAGCTTCCAAATTCACTAAAATTAAGAATTGATGATTTCTGTTCCTAGCCCTTGCAGATAAAAATAGAATGATTAAATTCACCCCCTCCCCAGAAAGACACAAGTTAATCCAGTAAAATGGTATTTCAACTTGAACAATATATGAGTGTCCTTTTAGAGAAAAACAACTGTTATGGAACCCCACATTACTTCATTTTATTTTAATGTGCTTAAATATGTACATAACCATAAACTAGGCATCTACTCCTTATGCATATTAGCCCTTAGGCAACAGAGTCGAAATTAATTTTCAAATAAGCAAAACTAAAAAATTAATATTAGAATTATTACCATTAATTTAGGATGGCATAGGACAGCTTGGTAAAAATTAATTTTTGCTCAGAATGTGAGTATGATTCCAAGTGCTATGGTATACTTTTTTTTTGGTCTTTTGTTATTTTTAAGGCTGCACCTGCGGCATACGGAGGTTCCCAGGCTAGGGGTCAAATCAGAGCTGTAGCCGCAAGCCTACACCACAGCCACAGCAAGGTGGGATCCTAGCTGCGTCTGTGACCTACACACCAGCTCACGGCAATGCCGGATCCTTAACCCACTGAGCAAGGCCAGGTATTGAAACCCACATCCTCATGGATACTAGTTGGGTTTGTTAACCACTGAGCCACGACAGGAACTCCAAGTGCTATGGTGTACTTGATTTTGAGTTTGGTTTGCCTCTGCTGTCACCTGCTATGCACTGACTCCATCCCTTAAGTACTTCTCTTAATGAAAATTCTGAGAAGCCACCATTTTTTCAGTGCACGTCAAAGTCCTTTGGTTTTCACTAGAGTGCAGGTGAATTCTACCTCACCCCTTTTCCCACTAGTGAAACCGGTACTACTTGGCCCTTACACAAATGCAGTTGAAATAGTGGAGTCACATGGCAGTCCTCAGTTACAAGCCCTTTCAGATGCTCTAGATGCATAGCATATGTGTTATTTAAATTGTCAAAATGATAATATAAGATAGAAAACTTCTCATAGAGAACTTTTGACTTTCCAAGAATATGACTCTAGCCTCCCATGGAGGATCCGCATATGACAAATAGGACCAGGGAACCACCTGAGTGAGCTGCTTTTGTCAGAGCCCATGATGACATAGGTCCTATAGCACTGTCCAGACAGAGCTGGCTGTGCTGCCATCACAGATATGGAGCAGGAGGATGAGGAAAAAGGCGCGGCTGCTCAGACAGAGCCATCCAGAGTCCTCCAGATGGAAATCAGGCTGAGACTCAGTTCATTTGGAATATTTTGCACTTGCCACAAATGGCTAAGAGATTGTTATGATCTAACCCTGTGTAGGATGCTTTTATGGGATGTTATAAAAGAGAAAGTACACACACACACTGGCCAGCAAGAGAGCCAGGATGACATAATGGCCTATTTCATCTGTAATTTCAGTGATTACATAAATGATGAATAAAATCCAACTACAAGTGCTTTTTTATTATCTTCTCGATGGGCTAAGATCTGAAAGCTTGACCCCTGGGAAGTAATAGCCTCCTTTAGATGCACCCAGAGATGGAATAAAGCTGGGAATCTCAACTTTGACCTGAAGCTCTTAAAAAGAATACTGCTCATCACTCCCCTGAGGACAGAGAGATTTTTACAATGAGATCATCTTACATTGGAGGAGTTGTATAGATGACTCTTAAAAATCAAAGGAATCTACCCCAAAATGGCTTCTATTGGAGGCAGCCTTGGTATCAGATTGGCAGAGCTGCGCTGTTCACCGAAGGCCTCCTACCTTGACTGGGATAGAGAAAGAGGGCAGAGGTCAAGCTGCTGATATTCACGACAAGGAAGCTGGGGGTTCTAGCTCTCAACTGAGGTCACTAGATAGAACCAGACCTGTGTCATTCTCCCCAAAAAGTGTTTTAACTCAGATCAAGTTCCTAAAAGCCAGCAAACCAACTGCTGGGCAACTATGTAACCATACATCTCAGTAGATGTCTGCTAGCCAAGGCTACTGGAATCTGGGTTCCTTCGAATAGTGTGAAATCTCTGGCCAATACCCTTGATGGTCTTGCATCCCTGGGGGATGGACTTTGTCATGCCTGGCTGAGGCTGTTTATATCTGTTGCTGCCTGGCATTTGTAGTTGGAACCAACATTACCTCTAATGCTACCTGATTGAACCAAGAAGGTTTCTCCTAGTAACCTCTGCCTATCTCAAAGTATGAACCGAGGTATTGGTAGTTCACCAACCATCCAGATAATTTGGGGCATTATTCCCTATCAGTGGATTCAGCTAATGTGCACTGAGCGGGGAAGGCAGATTGAAGCCGCCCTTCTAGGTTGAAGTGGGCAATTGAGAGGAAGGGTTTGCAGGTCTCTCACACCTCTGATCATTGTATCACATTATCTGTTAGAGAGACACTTCATCATCTGTAGCTGTCAAATCCAAACTGCCCTCCTTAAAGAGCCAATGTGTATTCTTGCTAGATCAATGCTCTTCTCTATAATTGCATGGACCACCAGCAACAACCAATAACTGGTTAACATGCAATTCAATTTTAGAAGAAATGTCTTAATTCAAACATTTATTGTACAAGTGTACAAATGCCCTTAGTGAAATTAATGGAAGCTCAGAGACTATAACTTATAAATCAGTGGGCCCAGCTGCAGCAATATGACAGGAGGAAATAATATAGGTTTTAGAACAGTTGCAACTTTGCTCAGTCTTTTGATTTTTAACCCTGGGTCTGCTGTCATTACTATATTCTGATAGTAATGGTTGTCAGTGTACCTAGATCTTAGCTAGTATAAGAGCTGGAACAATATCCAAATTTTGAGTGTTCCTACTGGTCATAACTTGTGATCAGAGACACCTCTACCTGCTCATTACATCCTCCTATATTCTTCAGGTGGGTAGTCTTGGTCCTCAAAGACACCAAAAAGATATTTTTAGATGCCCATTAATCTGCCATTAGACCCCATCCTTGATTTATTTTTTATTTGAAATGGATGCGAGGAAAGATTTCTACTTATTGAGACATTTTTGTGTTTGTAGAAGCTGTGCTCTGATTCTCATTTTAGCAAATAGCCAAAGCTTATCTCCCTACCATGTTTCAATACATTTGCTCATGAAGCAAAACACCATGGCAAGTGCTCTAAGCAAGTAGAATTTTCAGTTGAAATAGAGCATAGCTAACTGTTCACTAAGCCTGTGTCCCCCTTTCCCTTGCCACATAGCTAGACCTTCCCCCTTCCTTCCTTTTCCTTTGAATGTGGTCATGTGACTGAGCTCCAGCCAGTGGAATTTCAACCTAAGCGAACATAAGATGGGCTTCACTTGAAGACCTGGCCCTAAGTATCACTTACATACCATTCTTCATATTCTTTCCTCTTGTGTTAACTTGACACAGATTAATGATGACAGTTTGGGAAACCAAAGTGTTGATGATGGAGTATGAAATGGACAAATTCTGGGTCCTTGATTTGCCATTTGGAAGAGGGCTGTGTATCCATTGGGAACACCTGTTTATACTTTAGGAGAAAAGTAAACACCTTCCATGTTTGAGCCTTTATATAATTTGGGGTTTGTTACAGCAGTAAGTGCAAACACCAATAATTCAATGTGTCCTGCTGAATATAATGGGTAGGGAAAGTTATATTTCAAGTTTTCTTTTTTCTTGTCTTTTTGTTGTTGTTGTTGTTGTTGTTGTTGCTATTTCTTGGGCCACTCCCGTGGCATATGGAGGTTCCCAGGCTAGGGGTCTAATCAGAGCTGCAGCCACCGGCCTACGCCAGAGCCACAGCAACGCGGGATCCGAGCCGCGTCTGCAACCTACACCACAGCTCACGGCAACGCCGGATCGTTAACCCACTGAGCAAGGGCAGGGACCGAACCCGCAACCTCATGGTTCCTAGTCGGATTCGTTAACCACTGCGCCACGACGGGAACTCCTATTTCAAGTTTTCTAACAGCTTAGGATTTTTTTTTCTCTCCAAATGAATGTGCTAAAAAGACTACAGCATCTTCATTTGCTTTGAGATTCAAGTTCCTTGTCTGAGACAAAAGAGAGGAGGAGGGAGGGCATTTGGGACCAAAATTTCACAAACCCATGTAGTGCTACTATATTTTCTGCTCACACAATTCAAAAATCCTCCTTTTTTTTTTTGAGAAAGAAAATGAAAAACATAGAATCATACAATGAAAAAAAATCTCCACTTTCCAAGTAGGATGGAGAAAAGTCAGGAGGCCCAGTTGATGTAGAAACAAATAAATACAAAAGCTATTAGAATTAAACTAACTAGTTATACCTGGCTTTAATATTGCTTTCTGGCTTTTTATTGCTACATATAACAATGTAACAAACAGTACAGTATGAAGAAAGGGAAGGGTAGAGGGAGGAGAAGGGCAGATAAAGCACTGAAATTCAGGTTGAAAACAAAGCAATTTTTAGCATTCATTCCATGACTCCAACCAGCCAACTCATAGCATGTGACCCCACCTGTTAACAAAAAGAACTATTGTTTGGTTCCTGCTTGCTCAACCATGGCTCCTCCAACAACAAATGCATCTCACATGTACGTAGATACACACTCCCACACAAGCACACCTAGAGATAGCAGGTCATAATTTTCCTTCAGCATTAATTCCAAGAATAGCTACACTGTTAAGTTCTGTCTTCTAAACAAACTTAACCTTCATGTGTAAGTGATTTAGCATTACATCTCTTCCTATTAAGGGGAAAAATAATTTCTACAACACACAGCTTCTAATTAATCCCCAGTATGAGATATAATTTACATTAAATGTTTGAAACATTCTTGGACACACCTTAATCCTCTAATCCTTTTCTCTATTCAAGAGGGATCTTTAAAAAAAATTGACTGCCATTTATCAAACCCAAAGAGCTGAGACCCACAATTCAACAATACACTGTTTTCATGAGTGGTTCCCCTGGTTGGCATGACAGCACCAAGCACTGTGGAATGCCAAGCACCCAACTCTTTGGATTAAAAGCACAGTAATTCCATGAAGTTTTTTGTTCTGAGTTGAGAGAATGGTTCTGTAATGAGTCACACTTCTTCAGACTTATCAGAGTAGCATTATGTCAAGTATTTCATAGAATGATCTTTTTTCCCCCTCTCATGAGAAAACTGAACATTAAGGTGTTTTTGTGGATTGCCCCTTCAAACTTTCATAACTAAAATTTAGTTTTAATCTTTAGCATTACGTTTTTTTGCAGAAAACTAAACTTTATGGAGAAATGATCTGCTCAACCTGGCTCCAGAGTTATCAGGTTTTCGGCAATAAGAAAAAAGATCCTCTCTCTTGGTCCATCAAACACTGAGTGTAATCAAGAGTCCAACCATAGTACTAGGCATAGGGAGTGGAAGATGTGGTAGGACTTGCCTATGCCTTCTCTCTCCAATGTCCCTGCTTTTTACCAAATGCTAATGTAAAGATGAGGTACATATACACAATGGAATACTACTCAGCCATAACATAGAACAAAATAATGCCATTTGCAGCAACATGGATGGAACTAGAGACTCTCATACTAAGTGAAGTAACTCAGAGAAAGCCAAATACCATACGATATCACTTATATCTGGAATCTAATATACGGCACAAATGAACCTTTTCACAGAAAAGAAACTCATGGACTCGGAGCACAGACTTGTCATTGCCAAGGGGGAAGGGGAGAGAGAGTGGGATAGACTGGGAGTCTGGTGTTAACAGATGCAACTATGGTAGTTGGAGCGGATGGGCAATGAGATCCTGCTGTAGAGCACAGGGAACTATATCCAGTCACTTGTGATGGAACATGATGGAGGATAATGTGAGAAAAAGAATGTATGTATATATGTATGACTGGATCACTTTGCTGTACAGTAGAAATTGACAGAACACTATAAATCAACTATAATGGAAAAAATAAAAATCATAAAAAAATTTAAAAATAAGATAAGAAGGGCTGCAGCTCCCAGGAGCCCTGACCTTAACTGTCACTAGCCCTGGAGCAAACTCTGTTGAAGTGTTTAATCAGACACGAAAGAGCAAGTCTAACTGCAAATGGGAAGCTTTCAAGGCCATGTTCTGGACATACTCTGGACTCAAACTGAAGAGATCTGAGTACTTACGACATGTGATTCACTTTTCTTCCAATTTGCCCTATTTGGTTAGTCCCTGCTTCATTCCACTAAGTATCGAAACTGACCCTGGGGTCTGGAAGGGGAGAAGCTATCAATGTGAAGTAATGAAATAAGAACTGAAAAGCAGAGTGAAAGAGAAAGGCAGTACCAATATGCTAGTCATAACATGGATGCTGTGCGAGACAAGAGTCATGTTTGGTACTGGCAGAAAGAAAATATGATCAGGAATGTTCTTTAAGTTTGGTTCTTGAAACTTTAAAGAATTAAGGAAAAGGTGAAAATATTTTTAAATAATTTGTAATGCTGTCACAAAGAGATTTAGAACTCTTAATATTTAGTGTGCTTCCTCCTGGTTTTTCCCCATCTCTCTCTCTCTTGCTCTCTCTCTCTCTCTATAAATTATATGCATTCTCCCATGTCATGAGCTACTTTATGAAAACCAGATTTGTAATGGTCTTAAAAAGTTACCTCATATGGACATACCATAGTTATTCCAGACTCTTACTTATTATTGGGCATTTTGATTGCTTCTAATAATTTGCAATAATAAACTGATGATGAAGAGCCTTATATGTAATCTTTTCAGACATTTCTCCTAGTTTTCCAAGGATATATTTTTATAAGTGGCATTACCAGGACCAATGGTAGAAATGTCTCTATGGTTCTTGATAAGTATTGCCAAATCACTTTCTAGAACATTAGTACCCATTTCCATTTTAACAATGATTCACAAGAACAATTTCTCAGCATTCTTTTCAAAATAAAGTATTATTATTTTTTAAATTGCATTAATTTTATCAGTGGAAAATAGTATTTTATTTCTTTGATTTCTAATGATATGGAATAATTTTCTTCTTATACTCAATAAGCATTTGTTTTATTTTTTGGAGGATAGCCTATTTTGTGCTTGGCCAATTTGTGCTTAGTTTCCAATACGTTTTTAATGGATTTGTATTTTTCTGTTTTTTAATATAGGCTTTTTGCATATTTTATTATAATTGTTTATATTCTTGCTATGCTTTGTGTATTCTCTTATTCTTTATACTTTCTAAATATCTATAGTAGAAAAGTAATTGAATATCATATACATACTTTGTAACCTGCCACTTGATTCAATTAATTATTCTAAATTATTCTAATTCTAAAATATTTTGAAAATTTTGAGTATTAAGCTTCTTTCTTGTGAGTAATTTTACCTATTTCTGTATCATATGTCAGCATCTTCCCTCTCATCTCCTGCCGATTTTACTGAATTTGATATTTGTAATTGGTTTAAGATACAGACTCTTTCATATTAAGAAAAAATACTGTTTGTCCTACTTCAGTATGATTTTCTTTTTCCAATATTGGATACTGAATTTAATCAGATGTGATTGATATGGTCATGTAGCCTCTCATGTTTTGACTTGAGAGACATATTATTTTCATAACTTAGATTCTTTTTTTCAAGTATTCACTCTTCTATGTCAAAGTGGGGTTTTTTTTAACCATACTGTTTAACTTCATTTATTAGTCTATTTACTTTATTATTTATTTACCAATCTTTTATTTTGAATTTTATATCCATACTCATAAATTCAAAATAGAATTCTGTAGTATTATTATATGCATTGTATGTAAGATTTTTTGGGTATAATTTTTATAATAAATGAATTAGATATGTCCATTTATTTATTAAATTTATTTAGGTTATTATTTCATTGACATTTACTTTATTAAATGAATTAAATATATTCAATATTTTTCTCTGTCCTTGAATTTTTTACAGTCACATTACTTTTAGCATTTTAAAGAACTCATCAGTGGAAATGTCTGTCCATAAATCTTTAATCTGATAGGATAACTCCTTAATTCTTTGAAATTTTTGCCGTATTATTTTATCTGTTCTAAATTTCCATCTCTCTCTTTTTTTTTTTGTCTTTTTAAGGCCACACCTGCAGCATATGGATGTTCCCAGGCTAGGGGTCTAATTGGAGCTACAGCTGCTGGCCTATGCCACAGCCACAGCAATGCCAGATCTGAGCCGCGTCTGTGACATACACCACAGCTTATGACAATGCCAGATCCGTAACCCACTGAGTGAGGCCCGGGATAGAGCCCTCAACCTCCTGGTTCTTAGTCAGATTCATTTCTGCTGTGCCATGACAGGAACTCCTCCATTTCTTTTTGAATCAACTTTGATAATTTGTAAGTTCCCTAGAGATTTACCATTGTATTGTGCTTTTAAAAGCATGAAGTTTCACATATAGCCTTTTCATTAAAATTAATTAAAATATTAATTATTTTAATAGCACAAATATGTAGCATTATATAATTTTTTACTCATTTATTTCAAATGTGATGCATTTTAAATTTTAATTTAAAATTTAAAATTTTTCTGATTAAAATTTCCTCTACTGATTTTTTTTCTGCTCCCTAATTTATTTATTTCTGTTAACTCTATTTTATTCCTCCTGCCTTCCTTGGGTTGATCTCAGTTTTCTAGCTATCTGATAAAAATGATTATATGTTTTCTTATAACTAAATCATTTTAGTCAATGAATTTACCTCTACCTTAATCATTTTAGGCAATGAATTTTGGCAAACAGTTTCTATTGTCATCATTTTATAAATAGACTGCAGGTTTTTTTTTTGTTTGTTTGTTTTGTTTTGTTTTTGTCTTTTTGCTATTTCTTTGGGCCGCTCCCATGGCATATGGAGGTTCCCAGGCTAGGGGTCCAATCGGAGCTGTAGCCACCGGCCTACGCCAGAGCCACAGCAATGTGGGATCCAAGCCGCGTCTGCAACCTACACCACAGCTCATGGCAACGCCGGATCGTTGACCCACTGAGCAAGGGCAGGGATTGAACCCACAACCTCATGGTTCCTAGTCGGATTTGTTAACCACTGAGCCATGACGGGAACTCCTAGACTGCAGTTTTGATATTTATTTCTTTTTTGATATACACATCCAAGGATGATCTAGCATGCTTTTGTGAACCATCTTCCCCCTAAACATATATATGGCACTCCTTGTTGGTCTTTGTTAATTTAACCTGAACTTTAAAAATACTTTTCAAGAATATTTTCAAGGGTAATTCTTGACTTCTTCCCTCTATTGTGAAACCAAATTATTACAAATGATATGGTTAAACACTGTGTTCTACTGCCTAAAGACTTAAATACAAACAACAGTGGATTACTGAACTGTTCTTGATCTCGATACATTTTACAAATGACTAGTTCTGATATAACCTTTACCTTAGTGCTATTTGGTGCTGTGAGTTAAACCATCAGATTTGGTAGCATTAAATGAGTCTGTCCAGGAATCAAGTTTGAAGTAACATCCTGTAGAGAGTAACTGTAAGCAACAATGGCTATGAGCATTGTCATATATTTACCAATAGAAATTTACGACATCATATTTATGGCATCATATTTACCAATAAGAATTTACCACATTGACACAACTGACACAATGCTCCTTTCATCATTGACACAGTTCCCCTTTCATCAAATTAACTCCTCTTTTTCTTTCAGAACTCAGAAAAAAAATAAACTCAGCTAAAATTTCTCCTTCTCCATAAAGCCATTCTTAATTTCCCTGTTTCTTGAAAGTCCTCTCAGGACTCCCTGGAGCATCCTAAACACATCACTATCCCATTGTGTGTCCTGATACTTTTCTATGACTCTTCTTTACTAAACATTTTGGAGAAAATGCCTAGCATAGTGCCTGACAATTTATAGATAGTTAATGAAGCTTTTGTTCAATAAGTTAAACTAATAAAAAGGAAGACTTGGTCTATCAAGCAAGCAATCATTTTGAATGGGCAGTAACTATTATCTATTTGTCCATCTCCTCTGATTGGCTTTTTCACCTTCATATTGCAAGGAGAAAAAGTTGGCAAGAGATCTCCCTGTGAAATCAGAATAAGACTTCCCTGTTACCTTAGAAAGGAGAGTTGGGCCACTTAATAAATGAGCAGACCAGTCATTCTTCAATAAAGCGTCGATGGCCATACTATAAGATGAGATTTCTGGAAATTTTCGTAACTTGCCACTTACTAAATGAGTAGACCAATCACTCTTCAATAGAGGGTCAATGGCCATGGTATAATATGAGATTTCTGGAAATATTCATAATTTGCCCTCTTCTTTTTCTCCTGGTTTGCCTTCTTCCATTATTTCCCCCAGTGGCAGTTTTCAGCAACACACTCATCTGAGAACAGTCTCTTGATACTTGGAGACCCGGTTCATGTTTCAGCTCCTGACCACAGGGAAGTGACTCCCTCCATCTCTGAACTTCTTCCCCACATAATGAACTTACCAGATGCTTGGTAAGTTCAGAGGCTTACACTTGCTGCTTTCTACCATATTTGTCCTCATTTACAGAGTTTGAGATCTTTGAGGTAGATGGAAAACTACTTTTTCTTCCCCAGTAAGCACGTTAATACATTGCATGTCTATATATGGGCATATGCGAATGTGTGTAGAATTACATACTACACAATACTTAATTCAAAACCCTCCTCCAGAAACAATATCAGAAGAAGAGGTACGTGGGGAATTTTTGTGCAGGGAGGGTGAAGTGAGCCAACTCAAAAATTTCTCCAACACCTCCACCCTCACTTCCTTCCCCTCTGCCCTAATATAAAGAAACAACATCCCCCAAACCTTGCCTCTTCTCTTTTAAGACATAATACAAACACAGTCAGTTATTATTTACCAAAGTATTTCTGTGCTTCCCTACATTGAGATTGGAACATTTCTGGTTCCCAGAGAAAGTTTAAAATACTCTAATCAGGAGAAGTAAAGAGAAAACCTCTGACAAGCATGTAACTGCCTATGTCCTCCACATAGGCACATGCATGCTAGTCATTGTCTGGAACCAAGAAATACATACATGAACCCAGGTGCACACACATATGTACCTCCACACATGCACACATACATACATACCCCTCTGAGTGACTTGGGAGGACTCTCCCTGACAGAGGAAGGCTCTTGAAGCACAGTAGGTTTCTAATACCAGCTGCCATCAAGCACTTGTCCAGACAGGCAGGAGGACCATGTGGCTGAATTTCAGGGTAATTAAAAATGTAAAAGGGAGTCCCCGAGTGCCACTGGGCACTTAGCAGCATGTGCAAAATTCCCTCAGCAGGTACCCAGGTGGGCATGAGGCCAACAGTGTTCCCACCCCCTGCCATTTTTGGCAAGTGAAGCTGAGGCTGCTCTGGGAACGTAAATGGAAGAGCTGTGTGGCAAGGAAAATTCTCATCAGGCAGCCAACACATTTTGCTTCTCCATGCTGTAGTATCAGCTGCCTGCTGTTCTCTCCTTAATCTCTTAGCTCTCCTTAACAGTCTATTGGGGTAGTTCCCTCTATTCCCAGCCAGATTATCTGCACCAACAGTTGAGGAGGAGACATGGTGGCAACTGTTGCCCTCTGACTTTATTTTTATTTTTTTTTAGCTGTTTAGGGCCACACCTGCATCCATTCCCTTTCTGCACATTTCCACCAACACCATCATTACATCACTTCAAGCAACCATCATGCATAACTTGACTGTCATTGCTGCTCTGATCTTATCTTCTAAGGTGAGCATAATTTTACAGGAAAAATAGACTATAATACGATGGTTGCTTTAGTACAAAAAAGAGCAAAGTACAAAGAAACAGAGGGGGAAAATTACTTCTAGCTTTGATGAGCGTAGAATTTTGAGAAATACTTTGATAAAGAGGTGAAATATTTTCAAAGACAAACATTGGCTAGAAAAGGACAATAGTAGAAGAAAATTCATAAGCAAAAGTATGGTGTTTTCCAAAATCAGAGTAGTCTACACTAAACAATACACTCTATAGGCTGTGTGTTAGTTTGCTAGAGCTGCCATAACAAAGTTCCAGAGGGACTGGGTGGCTTAAACAATAAAAGTTTATTTTCTCACAATTCTGAAAGTTGGAAGTCCAGGATCACCGTGTTAACAGGATTGGTTTCTTAGGGTGCCTTTATCTTTGACTTATAGATAGCTGTCTTCTTTGTCTTCATAAGGTCTCTCTTCTCTGTGTGTGCAGCTGTGTGCTAACTTCCTCTCTTTTTTTTTTTTTTCCTTTTTCAGTAAGCAGTGAAGCCAATATTTATTTTTCCAGGTTGGAAGATATGGCCCATTTCTTTGTTTTATTTCATTTTTTTTTTAGAATGTACAACATGATGATTTAATATACATTGTGAAATGATGACCACAGTCAAGTTAATTAACACATCCATCACCTCACATAGTTACCGTGTATGTGTGTTGTGAGAACACTTAAGATATGCCCTCTAGCACATTTTAAATATATAATACAGTATTAACTAGTGTCGCCATGCTATAAGTTTTTACCTTTGACTAATATTTCCCCCACCTCTGAAAAACACTGTCCTACTCTCTGCTTCTATGGGTTTGTTTTAGATTTCATATGTAAGTGAGGTCATATATTATCTGCTTTTCTATGTCTGGCATGTTTCACTTAGCATAATGTCCTTCAGGTTCGTTCACTTTGTTGCAGATGGAATGATTTCCTCCTTTTCATGGCTAAGTAATATTCCATTTCTTTATCAATGTATCCATTGATGAACACTTAGGTTGTTTCCATATCTTTGCTATTGTGAATACTGCTTCAGTGAATGGAGAAATGCAGATATCTCTTTGAAATACTGGTTTTATTTTCTTTGGATATATAACCAGGAGTGGGATTGATGGACCATATAGTAGTTCTATTTTTTTTTAATTTTTTGAGAAACTTCCATAGTTCTTTCTGTAATCATTGTAACAACTTACATTCCTACAAGCAGAGTAGAAGAGTTCACTTTCTCCAGAATCTTGCCAGTATTTATTATCTATTGTTTTTTTGATAACAGCTAATGTTATAGGTATGAAGTGATATCAAACCATGGTTTTGATTTGCATTTACCTGAAGATTAGTGATGTTGACCACATTTTCTTATACCTCCTGGTAATTTGTAGGTCTTCTTTGGACCTATTCATGTCTGTTGCCCAACTTTTAATCAGGTTACTTTAGTTTAGTTTGCTATTGAGTGCTATGAATTCCTAATATATTTTGGATATTAACCCCTTACCGTAGATGGTTTGAAAACATTTTCTCCCATTTCATAGATTGCCTTTTCACTTTGTTGACTCTTTGATGTAACAGAAGCTTTTTAGTATAATGTAGTACCACTCATTTATTTGGTTGTTGTTGCTTATACTTTTGGTGTTATATCCAAAAAACCATTGCCAAGTCTAAGAAGGTTTTGCCCTATGTTTTATTCTATGGGTTTTATGGTTTCATTTAAGCCTTTAATCCATTTTGAGTTAATTTTATGGTATAAAATAGAGTCCAATTTTATTAGTTTGCATGAGGCTCTCCAGCTTTCCCAACACCATTCATTGAAGAGATTTTATTTCCCATTGTATATTCTTGATGCCCTTATTAAAGATAGGTCAACCATATATGTATGGGTTTATTTATAGACTCTATTCTGTTCCACTGTCTCTGTGACTATTTTTATGCCAATACCATACTGCTTTGGTTACTACAGTTTTGTAACATAAACCAAAATTAGGAATTGTGATGCGTCCAGCTTTGTTTGGCTTTTGCAATGTTGCTTTAGCCACTCAGGTCTTTTGTGGTTCCATGGGAATCTTAAAGTTATTTTTTCTATTTTTGTGAAAAATGCCATGGGGTTTTTGATAGGTATTACATTGAATGTGTAAGTCACTTTGGGTAGTATGTATATTTTAATAGCATTAATTATTTCAGTCCATGAGCACAGGATATCTTTCCATTTATTTGTGTCTTTTTCAATTTCTCTCATCGTCTTATAATTTTCAGTATATAACACTTTTGCTTCCTTGCTTAAATATATTACCAAGTATTTTATTATTTTTGATGTTATTGTAAATGGAATTGATTCCTTAATTTCTCTTTTGGATAGTTGATTGTTAGTGTGTGTCTAATTCCTCCTTTTATAAGGATACTGGTCTGTTAGGTTAGGGCCCTAATGACCTTATTTTTAATTTAATTACCTCTCTTAAAGATCCTATCTCCAAATATTGTCATATTCCAAGGGCTGGATTTCACATGAATTTGAAAGGGGACAAAATCATCCTATAACAAACAGGCTGCTATATTTCAGAGTCTTGAAGAAAGTAGGCTAGAAAGGCAGGTAGGAATAAGATTGTCAAGAACTTCAAAGTGAGGAATGTGGACATTTTCCTGAACTAATAACAACACAAAAGAGTTTTAAGCAAAGGTGTGCCTCGATCAGACATGCATCTACGAAAACTGACAGTATGAGGTCGGTAGCCCAGATAAAGGAAAAACTGGAGATATTAGGCCAGTCAGGAGTCTATTGTCATGAAGTGAGGTAAAGATGATGAAAATCAGAATGAAAACATTGTCAGTGAGGAGCGTAAACAGCATGAAAAATTTGAGAGCACCTTGTTCATAGAGTTGAGAAGACTTAAAACGGAAAACCAGGAGACTCTAGGTTTCCCGTCTGTGTGGCTGAGGAGGGTAGTTTCGTGAATTAAAATCAAGGACACATGTTGAGTCTGAATTGCTACAGAATATTCCAGCGAAAACATTCAGGAGGTGTGGCATCATAGTCAAGGAGAGAGGATGGAGCTGTGAGTACAGCACAGACATGATAGTTGAGGTCAGTCTGGGAGTGTGCATCTGCCAAGAAAAAAAAAAGTCCAAAACAGAGAAGTGCAATACTTCAGGGGCAGGTGGAAAGGAAGAGAAGTCAGAGAGGAGGGAAAAGAATAGCATCCCAGTTGTCAAACAGGAGAGGCTCAACAAAAAGGAATCAGAAAGTCAACCCAAAACAGCAGAGTAAGAGAATTTAAAAGAAATCATTTGAAGTTGGCCTGCAGAAGGAAAATTATGGTGGAGGAGAGGTAACAGAAACCTGACTACAGTAGGTTTGAGAGTAAAGAAGTGGGAAGATAGAATTTAGACCTTTTCTAGAAGGCTGGTTATGAAGAGAAGAAGAAACTAGGAAGTGTTTGAGGGGGAAGTTATCGGTTGCTGATCCAACCTGTATCCATACCCATTGTGTAACTGCCAGATGGAGAGCTCTATCCCAGCCCTTATCATCAGAATGACAAGCTGTGTGACCTCTACCTAGTCAAAGCTCCTTTATGCCCTTACATATGTGTGTGTATGTGTGTGTGTGTGTGTATGTACACATATGTGGTTCTTGCTAAAAAGCTTGCTGTCCTCTATTATACCGTTAATACATCAATGGCAGAAAATATGTCTAATTCATCTTTATACTCCATCCTTTGGATGTATTTTATAAATGTTCAAAGAAGCAAGAGAAAGAGGGAGGGAGGAATAAAAGAGTTAACACTTGAGAATTTATTCTGTGTCAGGTGCTGTGCTAAGAAACTTTCTTGAACTAATCTTTACACAAACCCTATGAAGTAATTATTATTATCTGCATTTTACAGCTGAAGAAACTGAGGCAGTGATATAAGTGACCTACCTAAGGCCACATAGTTAGCAAATATCTGAGAGTGTATCTGAACTCAGGCATTGAGAATCAAAAAACCGTATTCTTAACTGTGCAAAAATCAACCGTATTATTTTTAAAATGTGACCTAAATAAGGGGATATTCTGGGAATACTCTGAAATATTTATTTTCTAAAAGAAAAAAGAGCAAAAGGCAATAAGAGCTGCATTTGATCAGCGAATTGCATTTCAGTTGTGTTGCATGGTGCAAAACAGAACATATGATCATCCCATCACTCCTGTAGGGTTGTGTTATGTTCAGCTGTCAGGTTTCTTGGTTTCCTAAATCAACCAGTCACAGACCATCACCTAAAATATTTTTCACTGTCAGGTTCTAGAGCATAAAATTAGTCTTTATTGCTTTGACTATTACAGATTTAGAAGGCCAAGGAATGATCATGTAGCAAAGGCAGCTGAGCCTGGACCAGAAGGGCTCCCCCAGTGAAATAAATTTTTGCTGATGGCTTTCATTTGAGCACTGATGTGAAGAAATTGTCAGGGCCCTAGGATGTTTCCTTAAGGCTGGGAAGGCCAGGCATTTCTCACCCTCAATACTTCTTCCCAGGAGCTGGGCCATGTTTCTGAGTCTGGGGCTATGCACAGGGCACACAGGGAAAGTTTGTCCCAGCCAGACCTCTGTCCAGGGCTTCAGGTGCTGAAATTGTGGGTATCTCCAGGATGAGAGTCAAGGTGCTTCCTGGGAAGCTTCCAAAAGAGTAAGTCTCTCCCATGAATCACACAAGAAGAGAGTTAAAGCTAAGTTGGTGGCTTCTCCTTTAAATGGTACTTGTTTTAAGTATAAAGAGAACTGCCAGCTCCATTCATAAGATCAAACTTGGATCAGCCATGGTTTGAGATGAAAGAAAAGGTCAGAACAAGTTTCAACTTCTCTTCTTTGAAGACACTTACCCTTTGGTGACTTTTACTAATTATCACTGCCCCCATCACCCAGGCCTCAGAAGGAATTATGTACATACAGAGGTTGCAGTGGGTTTAGTGAAAAATCTCAAGATGAAGGTGCATTTTGGAGGTCAGTAGCAGACAAGAGAAAGCTAGCTAGCTCCTTACTACATGCCTGTTTTCCTTAATAAGGACCATGTTTTATTGAGGGCTATTTGCAAAGCCTCATGTCCGACACTTCAGAGGTATCCCCTACAGTTTCTCTTTGACTTTGATGTTATTATAATCCTTTACTTTACCGATAAGAAAACTAAAGCTTAGAAAGGTTAACTGTTCTGATGAAATGAATTGTGTGTCCCCCAAAAGATATGTCGAAATCCTAACCTACAGTATCTATGAACATGACCTTATTTGGAATTAGAGTTGTTAGTGATATAGCCAAGTTTAGATGAGGTCATTAGGGCAAGCCCTAATCTAGTACAACCCTTGTCCTTATAAGAAGCAGTAAGTTGAACACAGAGACAGACATGCACTGAAGGAAGACAGTACGGAGACACACAGGAGCTGGTAGCCATGTGACAATGGAGGCAGAAATGGGCATGACACATCTACAAGTCAAGAAATGCCCAGGATTACAAACACTGGGAGCTAGGAGAGGCAAGGAAGGAGTCTCCTACCAGATCATTCAGAGGGAGCATGGCCTTCCTGACACCTTGACTTTAGATTTCAAGCCTCCAGATCTGTGAGACCAGAAATTTCTCTTGTTTTAAGACATCTCTGTTTATGGTACTTTGTTACAGCAACCCTGTAAAACTAATACAACTGCCTTGCCCCAAATCACAGAATTAGTCATTTCCAGAGTCAGGATTTGATTGTGTCTGCCTGAACTCAATATCCATATTCATGGCCTCTGCACTTTCCTGACAATGGACCCGGGTAGCATGGAGTGGGAACAATCAATTCTACCTCTTTTACAAAGTGTCCTTGACGTCTGCTTCCAAGGATGAAGAGGAATTTGTTAGATGAGGAAGGGAAGAAAGAAAAATCCAGGACAAGCATGAAAGACCTGAAAAAGGATGGTGTTTCGGGAATAAATATGGCTCATGCATGGGGTGGAGGAGGTGTGCATGGCAAAGAAACATGACCATGCAAAACACCTCCCTTTTCTGGGAAAGTCCTGAATGCATACCTGCAGGTGTGTTTCCATATTAGAGGAGCATCCAAAAACATGGGAAAGCTACAGTCTGTGCCCAAATTATGGGGGCTTCTGCCCCTGGCAATTGGATTTTAGAGATTTTAAGGCAATGAATCCTCATAGCATAGTCAGTGAACTTAGCCAGGGTAAGCTGGAAGATCCATTAGCAAAGAAATCCACCAGTTAAGGAGCATTTCCCTTCCTTGTCATTAAGCACTGTCTCTTAATTAAGCTGTCTTCCGCACACGCAATCAGAAAAGAATTCCAAGAAGTGCTTTTCCAGGAAGATGCTTATTTCTCCTCCTATCTCTTCCACAGCCACCTCACTTCACCACCCCCAACACGTCTCTAAATAAGGGGCTAGTGTCCAGAAGTGGTATACCAAGGGACTGGGGAGTGATCCCCCTTTATCTCAATCTGTGAGCAGGTGTGAGTGCCAGGGGAGAAGCATGGCCCCAGCCCATGGCAGGTGCATAGATGCTGCTCAGACCATGAATCATGGACACAATCAAGCCAAGCTTCATGATGACTACAGAGAGTCCTTTAATCTTGCATAGAGAGAAAAGATCACACATGAGTTATTAGAGGATATTGTTATGGCACCTCTAGATTCCAGACTTTGCCTTGCTTCTACCAGTAAAGACGCTTTTATTGAACACTGTCAGTTTTGATCTAATTCAGGTAAAGTTCATTTAGATGAAGCAATAGAGGCTGTGTAGGCAGTGGCCAGTGGTACTAGAATACATTTAAATGGATAAAAGGAAGAGAGGAAACCCACATAGCCATTTGTAGCCTCTCTCTTCCTTTGCTCCTTTCCCCATAGCCAGGCAGTCTCAAAATGCTATCAATTCTTTTTTTCTCCTGCCTTATGTGTGTCTTTCTCTCCATTTCTAGTAGGTAGTTGACACTCACCTCCTCATCCATAAAATCTCAGCTCATTCTTCACCTCCCTTGTAAATACTTGCCTGACCTCAACACTCCCCCTCCCCCACCATGCTGGCAGACCCAGGCACTTCCCTCCCTATGCTTCAACAGCCTAGTGTCAGCACAGCTATTAGGAGATTTATCACATTGTGCTGTAATTATTTATTTACCCTTCTCTATGGCTGAATAACAAGCCACCTCAAAACTTAGTGGCTTAAAACAACAATTTATTATTATTGTTATCTCTCATAGTTCTCAGGTTTAATTGGGCTCAGCTACATATTTGTCACTGGGTCTCTTCACAACTACTATCAGAGAAGGAATGTCAGTGTGGTCAGGGCTGGAGCTGGGATCATGTCCAAGCCTTCATTACACACATGGCTGCTGCTAAGGCAGAGAAAACTCAAATAGCTGGGGCCCTTTGGAACAGTCTCCATCCCTATGCAGTCCTTCCTCATTGCCTCTCCTTCATAGCGGCTTTGGCAAAGACACATCTTTTTTTTTGTCTTTTGTCTTTTTGTTGTTGTTGTTGTTGTTGTTGCTATTTCTTGGGCCGCTCCCGCGGCATATGGAGGTTCCCAGGCTAGGGGTTGAATCAGAGCTGTAGCCACCGGCCTACGCCAGGGCCACAGCAACGCAAGATCTGAGCTGCGTCTGCAACCTACACCACAGCTCACGGCAACGCCGGATCGTTAACCCACTGAGCAAGGGCAGGGACCGAACCCGCAACCTCATGGTTCCTAGTTGGATTCGTTAACCACTGCGCCACGACGGGAACTCCCAAAGACACATCTTATACTCAGGGCTCCCAAAGGCAGGTGTTCCAAGAGACAGAGAACCAGGCAGAAACCATATTGCCTTTTACCACTTATCCCAATCTCACAGTGCCACTTTTGCCACAGTTCTAGATGACCATTATTCAGTGGAGAGGGAATATAATGCATCTCTCAACCCCATGGAGGAGGCTCAAATCACACCTATGAGAAGAGCACGCAGGATGAGATGTAGCCATCCAGGTGGCCATCTTTAGAAAATACAACCTGCCACAGTTATAAACCCAGGGCTTGGCAAAATGCCTGGCACTTAATAGTCTCTCTCTAAATATAAATGGCTGATTGAATGGATGGCCCTTATTCCCCTGTGTGGACCTTATTATCTTTTGCCCAGTTTATAATATTGCCTTTCTCTTTAGCCCTTCATTCAATTTACCCTTCACCCCATTTTCTGAAGAGTCATCTTCTAAAATCCTGCTTTTTCCATATCTCATTTCCAAATTGCTTATGGCAGTATGAGGACATTGTCCTAGCTTGTGATACTATAGCATTACTATGAATATAACACAAAGATATATACATATCTCAACTTATCTCTGGACTAGAAGAGCATGTATGAGCTATTGTCTTTCAAATGTGCAATTTCTTTTATCTACAGAAATTGCCCTAAATTCTGGTTCATAATGATGGATTAAAGCATCATGTTTTCTTCTGGATTTCCATAAAAAACAATAGCAGAAGGATAGAAAGGACACACATCCTTAAGAGACTTAACTGGAAAGAGAGATACGACCTCAGAATTTTGGATAGAAAGCCAATGGAGAACAATAACTGACTCAGACGATTTGCAAAGTTGAAGCTGCTTTGCTCCAAAGACCATCATTAGGGCTCAGGAGAGGGTGTGGGAAAAAGGGAACCCTCTTGCACTGTTGGTGGGAATATAAATTGGTACAATCACTATGGAAAATGGTATGGCGGCACCTCAGTAAACTAAATATAGAGCTAACATATGACCCAGCAATTCCACTGCTGGGCACATATCCAGACAAAACTTTCATTCAAAAAGATACATGCATCCATATGTTCAAGGCAGCACTATTCAGAATAGTCAAGACATGGAAAACAACCTAAATGTCCATCAACAGATAAATGGATTAAGATGTGCTATGTATACACAATGGAATACTACTCAGCCATAACATAGAACAAAATAATGCCATTTGCAGCAACATGGATGCAATTAGAGGCTCTCATGCTAAGTGAAGTAAGTCAGAAAGACAAATACCATATTATATCACTTACATCTGGAATCTAATATATAGCACAAATGAACCTTTACACAGAAAAGAAACTCAAGGACTTGGAGAATGGACTTATGGTTGCCAAAGGGAAGGGGAGAGGGAGTGAGATGGATTGGGAGTCTGGGGTTAATAGATGCAAACTATTGCATTAGAAGTGGATAAGAAATGAGAAAACTACATTCAGTCATTTGTGATGGAACATGATGGAGGATAATGTGAGAAAAAAATACATATATAAACTAGGTCACTTTGCTGTTACAGTAGAAATTGACAGAACACTGTAAATCAAATATAATGGAAAAATCGTAAAATAGAGAAAAATTTAAAACACTTCTGAAGTTCAAAAAGGAAGACTTAAACAAATAGAAAGGTATTCCATATTTCAGGATAATAGAATTTTATAAAATAAAAAATAGAAATAATGCAGGGCTTATTTTTAAACTGGACAAGTTTACTCTAATGTTTATGCAGAAAAATAAACAAGCAAGAACACTGAAAAACATTAGAAAACTTCTGCAGAAAAAAAAAGACAAATGAAGGGACACTAGTCCTATCAGTCATAAAAATATAGCATAAAATGTCAATAATTAAAATAGTTTTGTTCTGATATTTAAATAAGCAAACCACTGGAAGAGTGTAAAAGATCCAGAAACAAATCCATGTATTCATATGAATTTGGTATATAATGAAAGTGGCATTGCAAATCAGTGGAGAAAATTATATTAGGACACACTTGTTAAGATACCTGGAAAAAAATAAAAGTGGAACTTACACACACACAAAATAAAATGAAAAGTCTGTATAAGAATAGCAGCTGCCCCTCCTCTACTGTGGCAGAAGACCGAAGGTTTAGGGTCTTGGAGAGGAATGAACCAGAGGGATTCTGGACAGGGGGTAGGAGGCCTGATAATGATGTGATGTGTTGGTGAAAAGAGAGGGAATGAAATAAAAATCTACACATGGAACAATGACATATCTGGGCACTTTTTCCTATTAGGCTCATGAATGTTAACAGATAAGTTTTGGCCTATGTATCCCTTCCTCCAACCAGTCAAGAAATTGGAGGAATTCTCTCTTTAAAAAATAGTAAAGGAACAAGTTACCAGCCCATAAAAGAAAGACCTAGAGATTTTGACCACTGGATTTCCCACATGTGCTAACCTGCAATGAAAATTAGCAATGAATAAGCATTTCCTAAGTAAAAATAGCTTCCAGTAGTCTTTTTTTTTTTTTTTAACATTGATAGCCTCAGTAGAAAGAGAGATTCAAGGCTCACCATATACCTGAGGAAAACCTCCATCTGAAAACAAATTAATGAGATGAAGAAACCAGAGGAAATAGAGATAATGTCAGGAGCAGTAAAGGAGGAGTGAAAGGAGAAAGAAAATTACAATCAAGACCTTCAGAAAGATTAAAGAAAAGAGCAGAAATGAAAGATTCAATACAAGAATTGGAAAATAAAGCTGAGGATATATCACAGAAGGTGGGGCAAAAAGACGAAGAGACAGAAAATGGAAAACATAAGAAAATTTGAGAACTTATGGCTATCTGGAATCTGAATAGGAAGAGTTCCAGAAAAAAAAAAAAGAATAGAGAAAACAGAGGAGAGAAAATTACTATGGTGGTAGTTCAAGAGACATTTTCAGAACTGACAGACATAATTTTCCAGATAGAAATATCTGTAAATATCCAGAAAAACTGATGACTACAGTGAAAAAGAACATCTCGCAAGGTTCTAGAGAGAGAGGAAGCCAGGAAACTACAAAGAAAGGCAGATCCAAAGAGGACAGGACTTCTCTCAGCAACACTGGAAGCTAGAAGACATCAGAAAAATACCTTCAAAGTGCCAAGGGAAAATGATTTTCAAAGTAGAATTCTACACATAGCATCAATGAAGAGTTAAAGTAAAGATGTTTTCAGACAAGAAAATTCTCCAGGAAGTATTATCTCCACCTAATGCCAGCTAATCGATGACAAAGGAGGCAGAAAGAAGGAAAAGACAGCAAAGACAGCCTCTTCAATAAGTGGTGTTGGGAAAACTGCACAGCTACCTCTAAAAGGATGAAATTAGAATATTTTCTAGCACGATACACAAAAATAAACTCCAAACAGATTAAGTACCTAAAGGTAAGGTCAGATACTGTAAAACTCCTAGAGGAAAACATAAACCAAACACTCTTTGACATAAATTGCAGTAATCTTGTTCGATTTATCTCCTAGAATAGTGAAAATAAAAACAAAAATAAACCAATAAGATCTAAATAAACTTAAAATTTTTTGCACAGCCAAAAAACCCCAAAAAACTAAAAAACATAAAAAGAAAAAAACTGAAAAGACAACCCACAGAATGGGAGAAAATCTTTGCAAATGAAGCAACCAACAAGGTATTAATCTTGAAAATACACAAACATCTCATGGAGCTTTATATGAAAAAAAAAACCCACTAAAAAATGGGCGTAAGATCTAAATAGACATTTCTCCAAAGACAGACAGATGGGAAAAAAAAAAAAAAATGCTCAACATCACTAATTATTAGAGAAATCAAATCAAAACTATGAGATATCATCACTTATAACTGGAATCTAATATCCAGCGCAAATGAACATCTCCTTAGAAAAGAAAATCATGGACTTGGAGAAGAGACTTGTGGCTGCCTGATGGGAGGGGGAGGGAGTGGGAGGGATCGGGAGCTTGGGCTTATCAGACACAACTTAGAATAGATTTACAAGGAGATCCTGCTGAATAGCATTGAGAACTTTGTCTAGATACTCATGTTGCAACAGAAGAAAGGGTGGGGGAAAAATGTGATTGTAATGTATACATGTAAGGATAACCTGACCCCCTTGCTGTACAGTGGGAAAATAAAAAAAAAATAAAAAAATAAAAAGGGTAGGAAGTTAAATTTCACATAAATTATTTGGAATTCTTCTAAAAAAAAAAACTATGAGATATCAGCTCACACTAGTCAGAATGGCCATCATCAAAAAATCTATAAACAATAAATGCTGGAGAGGGTGTGGAGAAAATGAAAATGGAATCCTTTTACACTGTTGGTGGGAATGTAAGCTGGTACAACCAGCTTATGGAGAACAGTATGGAGGTTCCTTAAAAAACTAAATATAGAACTATTATATGATCCAGCAATCCCACTCCTGAGCATCTAGCATAAGAAAACCATAATATTAAAATATACATGCACCCCAATGTTTACTGCAGCACTATATACAATAGCCAAGACATGGAAGCAACCTAAATGTCCACTGACAGAGGAATGGATTAAGATGTGGTACATATATACAATGTAATATTAATCATAAAAAGAATAAAATAAGGCCATGGATGGACCTAGAGATTATCATACTAAGTAAAGTAAGTCAGAAAGATAAATATCATATGATATCACTTATATGTGGAATCTAATAAAAATGATACAAGAGAAATTATTTATAAAACAGAAATAAACTCAGATTTCAAGACCAATCTTATGGTTACCATAGGTGAAACCCTTGGGGGGACGGAGGAATTAGGAAGGTGAGAATAACGATATACACATTACTGTATAAAATAGGTGATTAACAAGAATCCACTGTATAGCACAGGTAAATCTACTCAATAGTGTAATAACCTATATGGGAAAAAAGAATGGATATATGTATATGTATAATTGATTCGCTTTGCTGTACACCTGAAAATACAACATTGTAAGTTAGCTGGACTCCAATAAAAATTTTTTTAAATGCTGATTTGAAATTTCAACTACAGAAAAAAGTAAGATTTCTGCCCTCATTCTTCAGATACTAGAGGGTGGCTTCTACCAAAATGAAGAATCAATAAGAAATGGGGAGAGGCAAGCTCCAAGAATCAGGATCTCCAAGTCAGGAGAGAAGTGGAAAGAATATCTGAAAAGGTTAAGGGGAAATGTCAGAGAGACCCTGTGTAGAGCAGGATCTAGGAAGTAACAGGTCCAGATTGGAACAGGGACCCAGAGGGCTCCAAAAATATGTCTCCAGAAAAACCTGAAGCAATGAGTTTAATATATATTTTATTTTTTTGGCCTTTTCTAGGGCCGCGGCCAAGGCATATGGGGGTTCCCAGGCTAGGGGTCTAATCGGAGCTGTAGCCACCGGCCTATGCCACAGCCACAGCCACACCAGATCCAAGCCACGTCTGTGACCTACACCACAGCTCACGGCAATGCCGGATCCTCAATCCACTGAGCGAGGCCAGGGATCGATCCCGCAAGCTCGTGGTTCCTAGTCAGATTCGTTAATCACTAAGCCACAACGGGAACTCCCTGATATGTTTTAACAGAAGTTCTAAGAAAAGATGTAGCCCTTAGGTGAGGTCTGGAGGTAAATTTTCAAGCACACTGAAAAGAAATTTTAAAATAATACAATTATTATTTCCAGGGGGGGGGGATGTAATCCCAGTATACTCCATGATGTTTCAACCACGAATGAAATGTACAACAATCAGTGTATAAAATTTTAATATTAAATTTAGAAAAATAAGAAAGGGAGAAAGAGAAGGAAGAGAATGAGAAGGAAAAAAGAAAGGGAGGAAGAGAAATCATTAAGGGTTGCATATGTTAAAAAGTTTGGGAAACTTGCTTATGAGATAAAATCTAAGCCCATTTGTATGACATTCAGAGTATTTCGCAATAGCTTCATGCTAACTCACTATGGATCAATAACACCTGATATTTTCATACTCTAGAGTTACACTCACCTTTCCCCTCCCAAACTGGAGTTTCCCCTATTCCCTTCCTTCTCCAAATCTTATCCATCTTCTAAAGTTGCTTATAATTCTTACTACCTCCATAAAGCCTTTCTTAATCATTTCCCATAGAGGGACCTTTCCCTTCTCTGTTACTGGCTTTACCCAGTTAGTTAATTGGGCTCTTTGCACTTCAGATTTCAAAATATTATGGTTTATGTAAAGGGCTTACAAGTTCCTTGAGGATATATTCTCCCACAGTGGCTCGTGTGGTGCTACAGAGCTATTTACATGGTAAGAACATTAATATTTTTTGGAACATATTAATTATTTAAAAATTTACTCCTCTGTCTCTTTCGTGCTAGGCTTTTTTGTCCTTTCCACTGAGCATCAGGGGTTTGTTGTAACTTTCTATTGATCTCCTCTGCCTGTGGTCACTGGACTGTGGCTACACCGTACCTTCTCCATGGTCAGAGACCAGAAAGTGAGGAAGGTTTAAGGCAAATGGAGTAACCACACCATGATACTTTATTGGTGTTCTTTTTGCTGTGGAACATCTGTTCCTACCAAAGAGTGGAAGCAGAGTGGCAGGTGGAGGACCTTGGCCAAATGAATTCTTCTTTTTTTTTTTTTTTTTAACATATGTTCTTTTCCATCATGGTTTATCAGAGGATATTGTGTATAGTTCCCTGTGCTATACAGTAGCACTTTGTGGTTTATCCATCCTATGTATATAACAGTTCACTTCTGCTAATCCCAAACTCCCAATCTTTCCCTCTCCTACCCCGTATCTCGCTTGGCAACTGTAGGTCTGTTCTCTATGTCTGTGAGTCTGTTTCTGTTTTGTAGATAGGTTCATTTGTGCCATATTTTAGGTTCCACATATAAGTGATATGACACGGTGTTTATCTTTGTCTCTTTCTGACTTACTTCACTTTGTGTGCGAATCTCTAGATCCACTTGGCTGCAAATTAGCCAAATCAATTCTTAGCTCCATTTAATAAAAAGTAGAGAAGGAGTTCCCGTCGTGGCGCAGTGGTTAACGAATCCGACTAGGAACCATGAGGTTGCGGGTTCGGTCCCTGCCCTTGCTCAGTGGGTTAACAATCCGGCGTTGCCGTGAGCTGTGGTGTAGGTTGCAGACACGGCTCGGATCCCGCGTTGCTGTGGCTCTGGCATAGGCCGGTGGCTATAGCTCTGATTCAACCCCTAGCCTGGGAACCTCCATATGCCGCGGGAGCGGCCCAAGAAATAGCAACAACAACAACAAAAAGACAAAAGACAAAAAAAAAAAAAAGAAAAAAAATTGTATTAAAAAAAAAAAAGTAGAGGAAAGACAATAGGACTGTCAACTCTATATTTATTTATTTTTTTGGTCATGCCTGCAGCATGTGGAAGTTTCCAGGCCAGGGGTCAAATCCTTGCCACAGCAGTGACTTAAGCCATGGCAGTGACAACACCAGATCCTTAACCTACTGAGCCACATGGGAACTCTGGACTATTGGCTCTTTAAAAGTAGTTCTGGAGATACCAAAATACTTACACCGACCCTTTCCAAACACAGACCACAGACACACTCCTGCACAGAGACCTCACATCAGCAGCAACCACATTTTCTAAGACCATCTGCTTTGCCCCTTGGGCACCTCATCTAACTACCCACTTTTTGGATCCCTTGATACAGAGAGTTTTCAGCCTCTCCTTGTAGCCAACACAATCATCTCCTATTCTGCTCATCAGATTTAGTCCCCACTGAAAAGCAAACTGCGGCATGAGGATGACAATTTTCCTTAAAAGAAAAGCAGGGGGAAGAAATATGATGTGGCCCCAAAGTCTCATTTCTAGGTAACATTTCACTGAGTCCTAGAACCTTGGAACTGAAAGAGACCCTAAAGATTCTCTAGATCATCTCTCTATGTCTGCTGCATCTGCCTACACATCTCCTTGGCCTGCCTCCTGTGCAGGGCTGCTGCCCCTGCTTGCATTCTACCTGTGAGAGGAGGGACCTCCCTCAGCCATTCATTGACGAGAGAACTGGTGGCTTGTGGGAGGGAAGCTCTGTTGGCAGAGGGGTGACTGAAAAGTTTGCCTTAAATGCAATGGTTATTTACAGTTTACAAACACAAACCCCAGGGGAATATGAAGAAAGCTTAGATCCTCTCCCAGAACAGAGTGTATAGATGTGATATTTTGAATATAATTTTAATAGGTTTTAATTCCCCAAATCCATCATAGATGCTAAGAATCCCTGATTTAATGGATTTAATGGCTTCTTTTCTGGCCACTTTGAGGCACATGGAGTTCCTAGGCCAGGGGTCAGATCTGAGCTGCAATTGTGACTAAGCTTCGACTGTAGCAGCACCGGATCCTTTAACCCACCATATCAAGCTGGAGATCGAACCTGCCTCCTGGCGCTGTAGAGGGGCCACCCATCCTGTTGCAACACAGGGGGAACTCCTAATATTGTTTTTGATGACCAAGAAAATTATATTCATTGGTGCATTAAACAGCAACTAAAGTAGCATTGCCTTGGGGGGAAAATATCAAGTCTTAGAAACTGAAATTTTTTCTTAAATTGTAGCACTATTTATCATTCTCATCACATATCTGGACCAACTATGTTTCAGAAACACTAAGAAGGTTAAAAACAGTATAAAAGCAGAAATTTACAGAACATTATAAATCAACTGTAATAAAAAAATTAAAAAAACAAACTTTAAAAATGAGGCAGACTTGGAAGTTATTTTGCAGGGCTACATATTTCCTTGATATGCTTGCCACATTGCGTGGAGAAATGCCACACTCTTCACCACTGTGTGTTGGCAACTCCTAGGATTCCAAAGGTTAATGATTTTCTGGGCCCAGAGCTTGCACATGTTGAACCTTGCAGAGGTGTCATTTCTTCTTTGGAGCTTTTCCCAACGACTTTTAATTAAGTGTATTCTCTGCTGGTAGGAATGAGACAATAAGGGGAAAGATTTTGTGCATTCTTACTCATAAAACCGGTGCCTTGTATTTGCTGGTTGCTGATCGATCGGTGGAAACCTTAGGATTGTAGCTGCAAAGTAAAACCTACAGCTAAGGGCTACCTGTGAAAAGAAGCTTGGAAAGGTCTCAGGGCAGGATTCCATGATATATTTGGACTCCCAAAACTTTCTTATGTATCAGGATCTTGTTTCTGGGGGCATGTGCTTTCCAAAGAATTCCATAGACAGAGTCAGCCCCATCCCCCACCCCATATGAAACAATGTTGATAGCTGGACCAGATGTTTGAGGAAGGGGAGAGGTGTTGGGACGATTATCTGGGTATAATACATGAGTCACTTCTTTCCAGCATTGAAAAGAAGTTTTCTATTATGCAAGGTGAGACGAGACATGAAGCAGATCTCTTTGCTCAATATTAACTCCTCAGTCTGAAAGGAGCTAATCCATTCTTCTGCCTCCAGGCAATGCGACAATAGATTGGTTTTTTTCTTTTTTCAGCATTTCCAAAGAACATTCCAGTCTTCCTTAACCTTGCATTCCAGGGTCTCACAGTGCCTATACTCAGGAAATACTTCCTCAGGTTTTACTTAAATCCCTCTCCCTGCAATGGGAGACCACTGTTATCCTCTGAGGATTCAAAGAACAGCTGCCTGGCCCCTTGCCAGTCACACCATTCCACATTTCCATTGTTCAGGGGAGGAAGCTCTGGGCATGTGTTGATTGGCTCCCTACCACCCAGCAGGAACCCAGGCATGAACCCCTGGCTCCTCTGAGGAGTTACTTTGCATACTTGGGGCACAGTTCTTTAGGATCCTAAAATGATCGCAAGTGACTTATCACCCTCTGAGAAAAGATCCTGCAGGGGCTTTGAGAGATGACAGGTAAGAAGGCTTTACATCTTTACTGTGCTTTACCTAACATTTGTGCACATGCAAGTGCCACTGAAGGTATAATAACCATCATTTGAAAGGTAAGGAAATTGTGTCACCAAGATTGGCTCAACCAAGAGTTGAACAGATTAGAAGAGGGAAAACCAAGAGTTGGACCTCAAATCACAATGCATCAAGTTCAACAGTCTTTCCACTGCACCAGAGGTGCTTCCTGGGGAAAAAAAATAAAGCCCTGGATCACTGATCGTATATTTCTTACCATTGCAATTCTTAGTCTAAAGAACAGAGAGGCAGATACTCAAGGAAATGAGCAGTAAGACTCATGGGAAATGGGAGTTCCTATTGTGGCACACGGGAAACGAATCCGACTAGTATCCATGAGGGTGTAGGTTTGATCCCTGGCCTTGCTCAGTGAATCTGGGATCCGGCGTTGCCCTGAGCTGTGGTGTAGGTCACAGATGCGGCCTGGATCCCGCCTTGCTGTAGCTGTGATGTAGGCTGGCAGCTATAGCTCTGATTAGACCTCTAGCCTGGGAACTGCCATATGCAGCAGGCATGGCCATAACAAGGCCAAAAAAAACAAAAACAAAAACAAAACAAAAGACTCATGGAAAACTATGAACACATGAAAATCTTCCTTCAGTCAGAAGAACTGTGGAATTGGTGGTAGGGTAGGTAGCAGGAAAGGCCCCCCACATCTCAGTGTGACCATGGGGTGAGGGTGGCTGTGGAGGCAGCAGATGTGATTTCTGGCCCCAGCTCTAACCCATGTTCTGTGACAGGACATGTTCCCTTACCTCTGAGCTTCAGTTTCATCATGTATGAAATGAGAATAATAATACCATTTTCATGGTGTTATTTTGAGGAGTAAATGAGATAATTAATATAAAGTGCTTAGCACAGGGTCTGACAGATAGGAAGAGCTAAATAAATGTTAAATAGTAACTATTCATATAATGCAGTGAATAGAGCAATGAAACTGAATGGAGTTAAATTAGGAAAAGTTTCATGGAGGAAATTAAAGTGCAGTAGGAATTTGAAAGTAAGATTGGGGGGAGTTCCCGTTGTGGCTCAGTGCATTAAGAACCCAACTTAATGTCCATGAGGATTCAGGTTCCATCCCTGGCCTCAATCAGTGGGTTAAGGATCAAGGGTTGGCAGGAAGCTGCAGCGTAGGTCACAAATGCATCTTGGATCTGGTATTGCCATGGCTGTGGCACAGGCCCCAGCTGCAGCTCTGATTTGACCCCTAGCCTGGGAACTTTCATATGCCACAGGTTGGCCAAAAAAACGAAAGCAGGTTTAGGGTCTGGCATTGTTTCTTTTCCCTCATGCTCCTATAGGCACAGATATGTCCATCTCTGAATGTGGATGCCCAAACTATCTCCATAGACTTTCACATTTTTAAACACACTGTGGAACAGTAAAATAGCAGAATGTCATTGGAGAGGCTGTAGATGGATGACTTACAGGAGGCATGGGGAGATGCCAGCATTAAAGCAAAGTCTATCCTAGAATGAAGAATAGCTTTTGTATAACTCCATTAAAAATTGAGTGTGCTGTAATGTTGAGCTATTCTTAGTGTGGATAACTTCTTAAAAGGTTAAGTCTAATAACTTGGTTTGCTGGCCATAGATCTGCTGCTTCTGATACAGATGAGGGAGATGACCTCTTCAAGACTACAAATTATTGGAAATAGGGAGATTGCAATTCTTGGAACTTTCCTATTGATTGGTTGAGTAAATCATCTGCTAAATGGAAATCTAATTCGAAAGATATACATTTAATGTAATTAATAAGTGAAGTGATTAGGCAAAATGTTAGAAGTAACCAAAAAATGCCCTAATTGATTGGAAACGTATAAACAGTAAAGAGACTGAGGAGGAAATTACTGGGTGCTTTTAGGGATCATGGTGATACTGCTTTAGACATCTGCTCAGTCCAGTGTGGATTTGTGGAATACAGTAACAGCACCACAGTTATCTCCAAAAGGCATGTAAACCAGGATGCATTTCCACCATGTATAAAAAGCCACTTAAGCACCCAGACTGAAAGACTGTGGAAAGTCCATCCTGGGCAATGATGCCACCAACTCACATTGTGGGTTTCTGTGGCTAGTGAAATGAAGCCAGGTAGTTTCACAGACTAGCTGCCCAGCATGTGGCTCCTGCTTAGACCACTGGCAATGAGGTCTGGGAACCAAGTCCATAACATACTTTATAAGGATACTCCTCACAAACAGGTGCTGAAATTAAATACTTGAAAGTGGAAAAGGAGGAAGCCATGACATCCATTTAAATGCTACCCTGTGCCAGTCATGTACCAACATTGTTTTATTTAATTATGGCAATTCTGCAAGATAAGAATGACTAAGCTCATTTTACAAATGGTACAGCCTAGTGGCATAGCTGAGATTTGAACCCACATCTGATTGACTCCAGTCTATGAGTCCACGGTCTTGCCACCTCACAGGTTTACCTTGAGAAAACAGAACATTGTTTAATTTCACTGAGATGTTAGGCTATATATATGGGACTAGAATAAGCAAGGGCTGAAAAGTTGCATCCAAATCATGAAAGGTATAAAATGACTGACTATCATGTTAAAAGATCAATAGGCAATGTGGAGGTCAAAGAAGATTTTAGAATGGGATGAGGATGGGGAATAATCAGAAATTTCCTTCCCACTCTTAAGAGTAGAGTTCAATATAGAAGAGAGTAGGAGAGACCAGATGAAAAGCAAATAGGAGAAAAATCCTAGTTCTGGCAAGTGAGTAAGAAAGGATTTTTTAAATTTAGTGTTTTAGCATAATTTTAAGGGTTATTTTCCATTTACAGTTATTACAAAATATTGGCTACATACCCTATTTTGTATAATACACCCTTGAACCTATCTTACACCCAATAGTTTATACTTGCTGTTCCCCCACCCCTACATTGCCCTTCCCCCCACCCACTGGTAACCACTAGTTTGTTCTCAAGATCTGTGGGTGTGCTTTTTTTGTTGTATCCAGTAGTTTGTTGTATTTTTTTTAATTCCACGTATAAGTGATATCATACAGTATTTGTCTTTCTCTTATTTCACTAAGCATAATGCCCTCTAAGTCCATCCATGTTGCCACAAATGGAAAATTTTCATTCCTTTTAATGGCTGAGTAGTATTCCAGCGTGTGTGTGTGTGTACCTGCACAAGCCACATCTTCTTTATCCATTTACCTGTTAAACACAGGTTGTTTCCCTATCTTGGCGCTTGTAAATAATGCTGCTATGAACATTGACGTGCATTTTCTTTTCAAATTAGTGTTTTGGGGTTTTTTCTGATATATACCCAGTAATGGAATTGCTGGTTCATATGGTAGTTCTATTTTTTGTTTTTTTTTTGAGAAATCACTCTACTGTTTCCACAATGGCTATATCAATTTACATCCCCACCAACATCCCTTTTCTCCACATCCTCATCAACATTTGTTGTGTTCTTTTTGGTGATAGCCATTCTGACGTGAGGTGATATATCTCATTGCAGTTTTGATATACTTTTCCCTGGAGATTAGTGATGTTGAGCATTTTTCATATGCCTTTTGGCCATCTACATTTCCTGTTTGGAAAAATTTCTATTAAGTTCTGTCCATTTTTGATTTTTTTTTGTCTTTTTGCCTTTTCTAGGGCCACACCTATGGCATATGAAGGTTCCCAGGCTAGGGGTCTAATCGGAGCTGTAGCCGCTGGCCTACACCAGAGCCACAGCAACACCAGATCCGAGCCGCATCTGCGACCTACACCACAGCTCAGGGCAACGCCGGATCCTTAACCCCCTGAGCGAGGCCAGGGATCGAACCCACAACCTCATGGTTCCTAGTTGGATTCGTTAACCACTGAGCCACCACAGGAACACTTGGGTTGTTTTTTTGAGTTGAGTTGTATGAGCTGTTTATATAAATCAGATATTAATCTCTTACTGGTCATATCATTTGCAAATATTTTCTCCCATTTAGTTGGTTGTCTTTTTATCAATGGTTTTCTTTGCCATGCAAAACTTTTAAGTTAAATCAGGACCCATTTGTTTATTTTTGCTTTTATTTCTTTTACTTTAGGAGGTGGTTCCCCCAAAAATATTGCTGTGATTTTTTTCAGTGTTCTGCCTGTTTTCCTCCTGGAGTTTTATGGAATATGGTCTTACATTTAGGTTTTAGTCAATTTTGAGTTTATTTTGGTACATTTAGAAAATGTTAGTAATAAAAGTATGAATGAAGATGGTAACTGAAATATCTGGAAAAAATGTGGCAGATTATATTTTCTAAAAATAGCCATAATAATTTTTCCCATCCCATATGTTCTTCTAGAAACTTGTCATTCCTCTTTAAGATGTAGAGTCCATGACCCCTCCTATGAACCTGAGGTGGGCTTTGTGACTGCTTGGACTAATAGACAAAAGTAACAGTATGTGACTTCCAAGACTAGGTCATAAAGAGTGATATACTTTCTATCTGGTTCACCCTCTCTTTGGATGCCTGTCTATAGAGGCCCAAGCATTGAATTGCAAGAAAGGCCAGGCACACAGGCCCTTTTGGAGAGAAACTGAGACCCCTAGCCACTTGAGATTCCTGCCAACCTCAAGCACCAATTTACTAGCACTGTGAGCAAGTTATCTTGGAAGCAGATCTTCCAGTCTCCAGTTGAACTGTTCAGATATTGCCACACAGAGCAAAGACAAACCTTCCAGACTGAGCTTTGTCCAAATTGCAAATTTGAGGGCAAAGTAAATGATTGTTGTTGCTTTAATTACTAAATTTTGGGGTGATTGAGTGTGCAACCACAGATAGCCAGAATAAAAAGAGACAATGGAAGAAAGAGTCACTTGTGTATCAACCAACAGGCATACTGATGAATCCTGGACAAATGGCAATAAAGCTCAATTTTATTTACTTTATTGTCTCTATTGCTCTAAGAAATGAAATTTTAAAGCTGGGAAATATGGGTATCTATTTACAACCAGTTAACAAATTATTAATCATAGCATTTCTATGGTATAGATTCTAACAGATGGAGGTGGAGATGCACATAATGATCCAGTGGAATGAATGATCCAATGGAAAACAAAACTGCATTGAGAGTCTACTATGTTTTAGGCAAAATGTTAGACTTTTCACACTCTTTTCTCACCTCATGCTCATGAAACTCCTATAGACTCTTACTCTCATTTTATAGGGTCAGAAAAATTTCAAAAATTGATTTTTTAAAAAAACATCTCACACCAATGAGAGGTAGGGGCGTGATTCAAACTCATGTCAAATTCCAGAGCTCAGTCTCTTTTTATCACATCATCCTACATATTTGCCAAAGATGATTTCTCTTTTGTTTTTGCATACACATGCTATTAATAGATTAGGAGTTGTTTGGGAGTGGATTCCTTTTTCTTCAGCAGCAGCATATTTATTTACCTTTCTTGGCTACTATTTTTTAAAAAAAGAATTTGCATTCCTGAAGCATACACAATCCATCGGTGTTGAAAGCAGATGGTCCACAAGTGTGCTGTGAGACATGGGGAATCGAAATTAAAGGGACATTTTGTCACAGTTATGAAGTGCTATGGTGCTTTGTGTGTGGGTACATACAATGCAGTGTATGTCATAAGTAGAAGCGGCTTTTTCTTTTTTTATTAGGCTGACCATAATCTTTATTAAAGGTGTTCTTTCAAGCAAAACTATGACATTCTACCCAATGAATGAGTGTCTTATAAGTTGAAGTATAGAACACAGCATTCATTGCACAAAACATGCAGATGTTTGCCCTGATCAGTCTGCTTTAGGATCCTGTTGGGGGCTTGTGATTGTTAGGATGGGGATGAGTTCCCTCATTCATTTCTTAGAGGGAGAAGATATATAGAGGGCAAGAGGTGAGTGTTTCTTTCTCTGAGCATCAGGGGGTTTAGTGATTGGGGAAAACAGGCATCCAGGCTCTTCCTTTCTGTCCTGGCACTGCCAGGGCCCATGGTGGCCCTGCTCAAGTCATTAACCTTTGTTTTTCTTGTTGGTTCCTTGGGGACAAGAGCGCCAAGCCAACCCTGCTGAAAACAAGTCAGTTCTTCAGAAAAAGTCATTATATGTGTGCCAACCCCGAAGCCCTTTATTGTAAACAACCCTCTCTTTCCACATTTTTCCCCTGACACCAATGCGTTTCTTTCCTCAGTATGCCATTTTCAAAACCTTTGACATTTCACTGCACCTCATCATTGCCTGCATCATGGATCATGCCAATGTGTCAGTTTTAATCTGTTGGAAAACCTGCACCTGCCAGCATAAACCTTTTTATTTCTTATATGTTGATACAAAGATTTCACACATTGATTTGTGTAGCTCTGATTTCATGCAAGCTAAGCAAACAGTGACATGTTGGTACTTGGAGTAATGAATGTTCAATCAGATTAATACAAATCAATGGCATTGGCAAGTTTCGGACAAGGCACAGGGGGTGGGGTCTGTTCAGCACGAGCTGCCAGAACAAGACAGATGGTCAGAAGCTGACACTCTTACCTCTTTATTTTGATGGGCTCATTAGCGGATTTCTCTCCTTTGGGTCTTATTTGAGTTTCTTGGCTTTAAATGGCACCCCACCATCCTGGAAAACAACTGACATACCATTCTCATGACCTGGCATGAAGAACATTCTAGTGTCCAGGGTCTGTTTAGCAGTCTGAAGGGCTAGGACTTAGGTAAATTGATACTGGAATTTTCATTTATCCAATAAGACTGACCATTGGGGGTCCAAAGAGTTAATATATCTCTGTGAAGTACCTACTTTTCTAAAATCTGCCGTTTATTGAATGTCAAGTCTTATATCAGGCACATTATTTTATATAATTTTCACAAGAACTCCAGAGGTAGATTCGATTACTTTTGTCATTGTTCTTATTGTTGCTATGCTATTTCATACTGATAAGCTGAGGATTAAGTTATTTGTCTGGTGAGTAGAGAAGGCAGAACTTTACTCTGGGATTTTTAGAACTCTGAAGTCCTGAGGTTAACCACTGGTCTCACATTCAAGGGCATATGGCTAAGCCTGTAGGCAGCTTTTTCAGTCCTGAACTGGCTCCTATCTTCCTTCTCTTCCCTCCTTCCCTCCCTTCCTGCCTACCTCCCTCCAGCGTCAAGGACTCTCAACCGTCTCATTTCTTCCTTGTTTGAAACATACCTCCATCTTCAAGTTCTTTCCCTGCTAAGGCTGGCAGTGGAGCAGGGGGTAGTAACCCTGACTACCCTCTTTCCTCCTCGTGCTCTAGATAACCACCATCACAGGAAAAAACAACAGAGAGCCAAAAGGTTTAATAAACCCTGTACAGTTTTTATAGTAATTGATCTATCAAATAGAGGCCCTGACTTCCTATTTATTTTTTCCATTATAGTTTTTACAAGATATTGAATATCATTCCCTTTGCTATACAGTAGGATCTTATTGTTCATTTTACCCATAGCAGTTTGTACCTACTAATTCACCCCCCACCAACCCTTTCCCTTTCAGTTACTGTAAGTTTGTTTTCTATGTTGTGAGTCTGTTTCTCCTTTATAAATAAGTTCATTCTTTTCATTTTTTAGACTTCATATATGAGTGATATTATATGATATCTTTCTCTCTCTGATTTATTTAATTATTTATTATTTATTTATTTGTCTTTTTGCCTTTTCGAGGGCTGCTTCCTGTGGCATACGAAGGTTCCCAGGCTAGGGGTTGAATCGGAGCTGTAGCCACCGGCCTACGCCAGAGCCACAGCAATGCGGGATGCGAGCCGCATCTGCAACCTACACCACAGCTCACGGCAATGCCAGATCCTTAACCCGCTAAGCAAGGCCAGGGATCGAACCCGCAATCTCATGGTTCCTAGTCAGATTCGTTAACCACTGTGCCACAATGGGAATTCCTCTCTCTCGGATTTAATTCACTTAGTATGATAATCTCTAGTCTGCAAATGGTATCATTTCATTCTTTTTCATGACCAAGTAATATTCCACTAGATATACATACCACATCTTAATCCATTCATTGGTTGGTAGACTTTTAGGTTTCTTTCATGTATGGGCTATTGTTAATAGTGCTACAGTGAACACTGGGGTGCATATACCTTTTCAAATTATAGTTTCGTCTGGATATATGCAGGACTGGGATTGCTAGATCATATAGTAACTCAATTTTTGGTTTTTTGAGGAACCACCATACTATACCCCATAGTGGCTGCACCAGTTTACATTCCTACCAACAGAAGAGGGTTGCCTTTTCTTCACAACCCCCTCCAGCATTTATTATTTGTAGTCTCTTTAAAACTGGCTATTCTGACTGTTGTAAGGTGAGATCTCATTGCAGTTTTGATATGCATTTCTCTAATAGTTAACAATGTTGAGCAACTTTCCATGTGCCTATTGGCCATCTATAAGTCTTCTTTGGAGAAATGTTTACTTAGGTCTTATGCTCATTTTTGATATGAGGTGTTTTTTTTTTGTTGTTATGGAATTCTATGAGCTGTTTGTATACTTTGGAAATAATCAGTTTTAAGTTGCATTATTTGTACATATCTTCTCCCAGTCCATAGGTTGTCTTTTGTTTTATGATTTCCTTTGCTATGCAGAAATTTATGTTTGATTAGTTTATCTTTATTTATCTTATTTATCTTTGCTTTTATTTGTTAATCTTTGTTTATCTTATTGGTTTATCTTTATTTCTATTGCCTTAGGAAACTGACCTAAGAAAACATGGGTATGATTTATGTCAGAGAATGTTTTGTCTACATTCTCTTCTAGGAGTTTTATGATGTCATGTCTTATATTTAAGTCTTTAAATCATTTTAAACTTATTTTTTGTATATAGTGTGAAGATGTATTCTAACTTCATTGATTTACATGTGGCTGTCAGTTTTCCCAACACCACTTACAGGAGAGTCTATCTTTTCCCCATTGTCTATTCAGGTCTCCTTTCTCAAAGATTAATTGACCACAGGTGTGTGGATTTATTTCTGGACTCTATTCTGTTACATTGTTCCATATGTCTGTTTTTGTGCTAATATCACATTCTTGATTACCATAGATTTGTACTATTATCTGAAGTCTGGGAAGATTATGCCTCCTGCTTTGTTCTTTTTCTTCAGGATTGCTTTGTCAATTCTGGGTCTTTTATGGTTCCATATAAATTTTAAGGTTATTCATTTTAGTTCTGTAAAAATATCATGGATAATTTGATAAAGATTACATTAAATCTGTTAATTCTTGGGGTAGTATAGCCATTTTAACAGTATTCATCCTTCTAAACCAAGAGCGTGGAATACTTTTCCATTTCTTTGAATCATTGTCAACTTCCTTTACCAATGGTTTATAGTTCTCAATGTAAACACTTTCACCTCCTTGGTCAGGTTTATTCATATTTTTTTTTCCTTTTGTCTTTTTAGGGCTGTACCCGCAGCATATGGAGGTTCCCAGGCTAGCGGTCGAATTGGAGCTATAGCCACTGGCCTACGCCACAGCCACAGCAACGCCAGATCTGAGCCACGTCTGTGACCTACACCACAGCTCACGGCAACGCCAGATCCTTAACCCACTGAGCAAGGCCAGGGATCAAACCCACAACCTCATGGTTCCTAGTTGGATTCATTTCCGCTGCGCCACGATGGGAATGTCTCATAAGTATTTTTTAAATGAGGTTTTAAAAGTGGTTGTTTTCTACTATCCTTTTCTGATATTTCATTGTTAGTGTAAAAAAATGCAAGCGATTTCTGTATGTTAATCTTGTATCTTGCTACCTTGCAGAAATCAGTTATCAATTCTAGCAGATTTTGTGTGGAATCTTTAGGGTTTTCTACATAGAGTATTATGTCATCTGTGTACAATGGCAAGTTTACCTCTTCTTTTCCAGTTTGGATCCCATTTATTTCTTTTTCTTGTCTGATTAATGTGGCTAGGACCTCCAATACCATGGTGAATAGAAGTGGTGAGAGTGGACATCCTTGTCTTGTTCAAGATTTTAATGGGAAGGCTTTTGGCTCTATTGAGTATTATATTGGCTGTAGGTTTGTCATAAATAGCTTTCTTATTTTTGCAATATATTCCCTCTATACCCACTTTGGTGAGAGTTTTTATCATGAATTTATGCTGAATTTTAGCAAATGTTTTTTCTGCATTATTGAGATGATTATGTGGCTTGTTTGCTATGCCCATGGCATGCAGAAGTTCCCCAGGCCTGAAATCAAACCCACACCACAGCAGTGGCCCAAGTCACAGGAGTGACAGTGCTGGATCCTTAACCCACTGAGCCACCAGAGAAATCTCAAGTTTTTGCCATTTCTTTTGTTGATGGGTGTGTCACATTTATTGACTTGTGTATTTTGAACCATTCATAAGATCCTGAGATGAATCCTACTTGATCATGGTATATGGCCATTTTTATGTTTTGTTGGATTTGATTTGCCAATATTTTACTGAGAATTTCTGAATCTATATTCATCGAAGATATTGGTCTGTAATTTTCTTTTTTGGTGTCTCTTTGTATGGTTTTGGTTTCAAAGTGATGGTGGCTTTATAGCATGACTTTGGGAGTGTTCCCTCATCTTCAGTCTTTTGGAAAAATTTGAGAAGGCTTGGTATAAGTTCTCCCTTGCATATTTGGTAGAGTTCCCCCATGAAGCAATCCTGTCCTGGATTTTATTTGCAGGGTTATTTTTTAAATTATAGATTCTTTTTCACTTCTAGTGATCAGTCTATTCAAATGATCTATTTCTTCTTGATTTAGTTTTGGTGAGATGCATATTTCTAGAAACTTGTCCATTTCTTCTATGTTGTCCAATTTGCTGGTATGTATTTGTTCATAGTATTTTCATATATATATATATATATATTTGCATTTCTGCTGTATTGACTGGCTTTTCTCCTTTTTTATTTCTTATTTTTATTTGGTTCCTCTCTCTGCTTCTTGGTGAACCTGGCCTGAGGTTTTCCAATTTTGCTTACCCTTTCAAAAAACCAGGTCTTGGTTATATTTATTTATTTTTATTATCTTTTAAATCTCTATTTTATTTCCCCTCTGATATTTTTTATTTCTTTCTGCTGACTTTAGATTTTGTTAGTTCTTCTTTTTCTAATTCTTTTTGATGGTGAGTTATGTTGTTTATTTAATATTTTTCTTATTTTTTATGAAGGCCTGTATCACTAAGAACTTCCCTCTTAGGATCTCTTTTGGTATAGCCCATAGATTTTATATGGTTGTGTTCTCATTGTCATTGACTAGAGGTATTTTCTAACTTCCTCTTTGATATCATTATTGAATCATTGGCTTGTTTAGTAGTACATTGTTTAGTCCCCATGTAATTGGTTTTTTTTTTCCTCATTTCCCTTTCTGTGCTAGATTTTTAGTTTCATACCATTGTTGTCAGAAAAGATGCTTGAAATATTTTCTATACTCTTAAGTTGTTGATTCTTTGTGTCCCAGGACATAGTCTATCCTAGAGAATATTCCATGTACATTTGGAAAGAATGAGTACTCTGGTTTTGGGGGATGCAATGTCCTGAAAATATCCAGTCTAACAGTTCTATTGTGTCATTTAGGATCTCTGTTGCTTTACTGATTTTCTCTCTGGAAGATCTGTCCACTGATGTGAGTGGGGTTGTTAAAAGTCTCTTACCATTACTGTATTCCTGTCAATTCCTCTGTTACTATTTTTTGTTGTTGTTTCTTTTGCTTTTTAGGGCCACACTCAGGGTATATGGAAGTTCCCAGGCTAGGTGTCAAATTAGAGCTGTAGGAGTTCCCAATGTAGCTTAGTGATTAATGAACCCAACTAGTAGTCATGAGGACTCGGGCTTGATCCCCGGCCTCCCTCAATGGGTTAAGGATCTGGCGTTGCTGTGAGCTGTGGTATAGGTCACAGACATTGCTGTGGCTGTGGCCAGCATCTATAGCTCTGATTTGACCCCTAACCTAAGAACTTTCATATGCTGTGGGTACAGCCCTAAAAAGACAAAAAGACAAAAAAAAAAATTGGAGCTGTAGCCACCGGCGTGTACCACAGCCACAACAAACGAGGGATCTGAGCAACAACTGCAACCTACACCACAGCTCATGGCAATGCCAGATCTCCGACCCACTGAGCGAGGCCAGGGATCGAACCTGCATTCTCATGGATACTGGTCAGATTCGTTTCCATTGCACCAAATGAGAACTCCCTGTTACTATTTGTTTTATATATTTAGGAGCTCCTAAATATAGGTGCATATGTGTTAACAAATGTGCTATCCTCTTACTGAATCGATCCTTTTGTCATTATATAATATCCTTCTTTATCTTCCTTTATGCCCTTTGTTTTAAAGTCTATTTTGTCTGATGTGAGTATTGATATCACTGCTTTCTTGTCATTTCTATTTGCATGAAATATCTTTTTCCATTCCTTCACATTCAATCTATGTGTGTCATTCTCCCTAAAGTGGGTCTCTTGTAGGCAGCATATAGTGGAATCCTTTTTTATTATCCAAGCTGCCACTCTGTCTTTCGATTGGAGCATTCAGTCCACTGACTTTTAAGGTAGTCATTGATAGACATGCATTTATTGACAATTTAAACCTTGTTTTCCTGTTGATTTTGTATTGCTTCTTTGTTCCTTTCTCCTTTTTTTCCTTTTGTAGTTAGATAAGTGTCTTTTGTGTTTTGCTTGAGTTTTCTTCTTTTTGGTTTTGGTGAATATACTGTATGTTTTTGATTTGTGGTTACCCTGGTTTTCAAGTATGTTAACCCCTTCCTATATCTATTTGTTTTACACTGGTATTCACATAAGCTCAAACATTCTAAAAAAAGTCTACATTTTCTTACTCTCCTCTCCCATAGTTTATGATTTTGATATCCTCTTTTACATCTTCTTGTTCATTGTATTTATCTTCACTTTCACAGACATTTCAATTTTTTAAAAAATCTGTGTACTGATTTATTTACTTTCCAGTTGTGATTTTATCTTTCACATAGATTCGTGCTTCTTTTCTCTTTAGAGAAGACTTTTCAGTATTTCCTTTAGGATAGATTTAGTATGTATGTATGTATTTATTTTTGTCTTTTTGCCTTTTCTAGGGCTTCTCCCATGGCATATGGAGGTTCCCAGGCTAGGGGTCTAATCGGAGCTGTAGCCACTGGTCTACACCAGAGCCACAGCAACATGGGATCTGAGCCATGTCTGTGACCTACACCACAGCTCAGGGCAATGCCAGATCCTTAACCCACTGAGCAAAGCTGCAACCTCATGGTTCCTCAGTAGATTCATTAACCACTGAGCCATGATGGGAACTCCAGATTTAGTATTTATGTATTCCTTTGTTTTTTGATTGTCTGAGAAGTTCTTTTTCTCTCTTTCTATTCTAATTGATAATCTTGCTGTATAGAGTATCCTAGATTGCAGTTTTTTCCCTCTTATATCTTTGAACATATTTTGCCACTCCCTTCTGGCCTGCAATGTTTCTGTAGAGAAATGTCTATGGGGGTTTCCTTGTAACTAACTTTTTGTCTTTCTCTTGCTACCTTTAGAATCGTCTCTTTAACTTTTGCCATTTCAATTATGTCTTGTTATAGGTCTGTTTGGGTTCATCTTGTTCTGGTCCTTCTGTGCTTCCTGTACCCAGATATTTCTTTCCTTCTTTAAGTTTGGGGAATTCTCAGCCATAATTTCTTCAGATATGTTTTCAATCCCTTTTTGTCTTTCTTTTTCTTCTGGGATCCCTATTATGTATAAATTGTATTGCTTTATATTATCTCATAAGTCTTTTATATAGCTCTCTTTTTTAAAAATTGTCTTTCTGTTTGCTTTTCTGATTGGATGATTTCCGTTATTCTATCTTCCAGATCACTTATTTATTCTTTTGCATTCTTTAGTTTGCTATTTATTGACTTTGGCTTGGCTCTCACCTTGGAAAATGAGTTTTTAAATTTTGATTGTCTCATCTTTATAGTTTCTAGTTCCCTGTTACACTGATCTGCATTTCTATTGATAGCCTTTCTTAATTCCTACAGTATTTTTATTACCTACTTTTTGAAATCAGGCTCTGGTAGACTGGAAAGGTCTGTTTCATTTTTCTTTCAGGGAATTTTTTGCATTCTTTTAATTGGGAGTGATTCTCTGCTTCTTCATTTTACTTGTATTTCTCTGACTCTATGAACTTATGAGAAACATTTACTCAGGTCTTGAAGGGCTGTTTTTACATGAGAGCATCTCTCTATAGCCCGTGTGGTGTGAGAGATCTTTTTAGTATGGATGGCTGCCACATCTTTCCTCAGTGTATGTTGACCATTATTCCTTTGATGGGGGCGGGATTAGTATTGTGGTGACAAAAGCCTGCACTGCATGTCCAGCAGGGTCTGCTCTTTGCCCTGTGACTGTCACAGCCCTGTTGGGGAACAAGGTCTGCTCCCCAGTTGGAGTAGAAACTCCCGATCTGGTTCTGAGCTTCAGTGTGAGGTTAGCAGGACTGGAGCACTTGCCTGGGAGTGGAGCCACTGGGTATTCCTTCTCCAGAGCTCTGTGGAGTGCACTCTGTGGTATTGTCTGTCACCCCTTGTGTGCACTTACGAAGTACACTGTTATTGGCATTGCCCTCAGCCCCACCTTAGCCCTAGAGATGCAGGTAATTGGCTTAGATGTCCCTCTGGTGCTGTGCTTACAAAGCCACCAGCAAAGATCTGCTAAAAACAGGCACCAGGACCCACCACAGGAGCTATGGAATCAGCCCAGACCCCAGCCCCACCTCTGAGTGGGCATGCCCATAAAGCCTGCCTCAGCAAAGCTAGACCTGCCCCAACCATAGGTGCACCCATCACTCCCTCGGATGTCTAGCAGGTGCTGAGCTTACAAAGCCAGCAGTGCATAAATCCACCAAACTTGCTCAGTCACTGGTACATGGCTCAGATTTCAGCCTCATTTCCTGTGAGCAACACATTGTGCTTGCAAGCTCCTAAAGCTTGTAGAGGTGGAACCATGTCCATTATGAACATGTGGATAATGAGGTTGCTATGACAGGGCCCTACTCCTTCCTTTTGCATACATGTTAACAATGGAGTTCCTATGATGGTTTGGGGTTCCTTGATGGGCACACCCCTAGTTGTGACTCAGTCCACATTCCAGTTTCTTCAGGCTGTTTCCATGCAGCTAACCCCAGTCCTCTGGCTGGGTCTGTACGCTGAAGACCAAGTTTCAGCACCTAGTCCCATTGTGCACCAGCAGACAAGCATCCAGGCTGGTGACTGCAGTGAGGTGGCCAGGGGTGTCTGTGCTGGTCTTTCTCTGTTCTGCCTGCTGCCCTGCTGGCTGATGTACTCTCATCTGAGCCTCCAAAGCTCCCTCTGTCCTAGCTGATCTCCCAGCCAGTGAAGAGGGTTCCCAGGGTGAAGGAACCCTTCTTCTTTCACTGCTCCCTACTAGGATCACAGTTCCCTTTCTGATTCCTTTTATCCTACCAGGTTATGTAGGGATCTTTTTTACAGCTTTGGTTGTATGAGGTTTTCTGCCAGCCATTGGTAGGTATTCTGTAATAATTATTCTACATGTAGATATATTTTTGTGTATCTGAGGGAGGAGGTGAGCTCCATGTCCTCGTATTCTGCCATCTTGCTATTTATTTATTTTTAGTTATTTCCTTTTTACACACTTTTTTTGGGGGGTCTTTTTAGGGCCACACCCACAGCACATGGAGGTTCTCAGGCTAGGGGTCGACTCGGAGCTGTAGCCACTGGCCTACACCACAGCCACAACAATGCCAGGTCCACGCCATGTCTGCGACCTATAGCACGGCTCACAGCAACACAGATCCTTGACCCTCTGAGTGAGGCCAGGGATTGAACCTGTGTTCTCTTGGATACTAGTCAGATTCATTTCTGCTGAGCCATGATGAGAACACCTAGTTATTTCCTTTTTAGATGGTCTTGAGTTCTCTCTTAAATGGCTTGCCTTCTTAAATTAGAGCTGAGAGAGATTCAGCCTGAAAGCTGCTAAATGTGAAATTCTTAGACCTACTTCATAATCTGTACCCCAAATATGAGTTATTTATGCATTTCTTCTTTCTTTGCTCATGGTCATCTTCTCTGAGAATAACACTTCTGTCCTTGACCCTGAAAATCATCTATGGTGTTTCAAACTTTAGCTTTGCAGGTGACGTCCCACACTCAGAGAAATCTCCTTGGCTGCCAATGTCTCATCCTCTCTCTGTATCCTGGAGGTTTGCCAGCATAATACACACCAGCCATTTCCCAACACTAATTCTACCTTCCATCTGCACTGTCTTTGGTTGTCTAAGGAACTAGACCCTGTCCTTTCAACCTACTGTCTCTAAGATTTGCTGCATAGTCTCATAGCCACCCTCCACACTCTTTTTTTTTTAATGCTTCTTTATCTTACACTCATATTATTTTCCTAGTTCTCTATGGGGAAACATGGAGTCCCTGGTTTCTCTTCTATCTTCTTTTTCTACCACTGCCTAAAGTGTAAACCATGCTGCTTAGTCCCTTAGCTTCTGCTTTTTAGCTTTAATTGCCCTCAAGAGCATATCCAGACTTGTGGTTTAAATTACCATTGTAATAATGATTCACAAATCTCCACATTCTTCTTAATTTGGAATTGCTTCCTATGGGAAATTTCCACTTGAAGCTTCTACCATTATCTAACTGTGCCTAAATGTCCCATTTATGCCCATAGCATCACCATCCTTCCAGGCTCATTGGCTTCAATTTGAACACTTTCTTTCCCATCGAATTTATTCATTAATCCATGTGTTCATTTATCCACTCATTTATTCATTTACTCACTCAATAAACATTTACTAAATGCTATTCTTTGTCAAGTTCTGGGTGAGGCACTGAAGATAACAAAAGCAAATTATATATCCTGAATCTAATACTGACAAATACTCCATCCATCAAGAACATCCCCTATCAACATTTTCTCTCATGGTTTCCAACAATGTTAAGTGCTTTAGAACTAACATGTGAAGTTACTTTCTTACCTCCATGCCTTTGTTCTTATTGTTCTTCTTGCCTAGGACAACTTCCCTTAATCATTCTGCCATCTGAAATCAACATTTCCTTCAAATACCATCTATTTTCAAAGTCTCAAATAAATGCTTTTTTCCTTCTCTGAATTCCTGTAGGATTTTGTGATCCAGTGGTGCCTTCTTCCCATTATGATCACAGGAAGTATAAAGGCATGACAGAGAATGTTTTAGTAATAGAAATGTCCTAGAGTTCTTTAACGAAGTTGTCATAAACAAGGGCTGATTTTCTGGGTAAAGATATGATTAACTTATTCCTCTACTCATTTATTTATTCATTCAGTTCTGAGCTATGTGAAAGCATAAGGCCAGTGCCAGAGAGACTGTTCACATCAGTGCTTACCCTGGACCCTGGACTGACTAAGCCTTGTTGGTCTGTGGCCCTGTTGGTGGCACCTGGTGGCACTTGCTGACAGGGATCAGAAGTGAAGGGGGAGATGGGTATGGAATACCTGTACACAGTGAAAGAGCTATATCATGCAGGACTCACCTTGATTCCCACCCAGCTTCCTGATGGATCGCTCCCATAGGGTCCATCCCAGCAGGGTAGTCAATAATCCTAACACTCTTACAGGCAATATGCTTTCATCTTTTAAGGAGAGTACATCAAACAGAACCACCTTTTCTTCAGCGTCTCTCCAGTGGGCTATCACAAGAAAGTCCTAAATGTTGAGATCCACATGTTCAAACTCCAGCATTTTCCAAGCACCTGCCCTTGGCAAGCAGATCATCATCATAGGGTAGAAGTCCGTAAGACCCGAGGGCCATGCCAGCATCAGAGGGAGGGAGCCTTGTTTCAACCAAGGATTTTCCTCTGGCATCTCAAGTCTGGCCCAGATGATGACTGACTAAATCCTGGGAAACAATAAGCCTGAGCTTTCTGCGATGGACCATGGAGCCACTAAATGACAATTGCCACAGTAACAAGTGGAAGGGGATCACAGCGATAACAGGAAGAGACTCTCTACTGGTCTTTGGCCAACAACGGGGCAGCACCTTGTTGTTGCTGAAGGGGCTACCCTCCCCTGCCCATCATGTTGCACTCTCTCAGTGCTTTCTGGAGTCTGTCCCAGGTAGAACTCTCCAGACCTCCACCTCATCTACCCCAGATGGTGGCCACAGAGTGTAAACACAGAGCTTGAAAGGGCTTATGATAGCCAGATATTTCTCTTTGACAAAGATTTCCAGGGATATCAACTATATGGACAAGGCTATCTCATTTAAGGCTATCAGGTAAATAACTGCAAAATCAATAGCTCTGCTCTTACGACCCCACCCTGGGAGTGTAGAGTGGGAGTGAATGAGGTAGAAGGAGGCACTGTCCTTATAGGACCCTATAGCTCTGTGTTATTTTAGTAGAATACTGCACACCTGATGTAAGCTGGAATAGTTAGTGATTTGCTTTGTTAGTGATTTGTTTATCTATCTGTAAAGTAGAATTACCTGTACATCATGGAATGTTCAAGAGTCCAAAGAGGGCACTGAGGAGGGATCTCACAGATGTTTGTGGCAGGAGTAATTCTTGCTTGTGTTATAACTTTTCTGCATGATTCTCATCACTCTATCCTCAGGACTTAGCAGAGTGAATGGCACATAGTTGGCATTGCATTCAATATGCATCAAAAAAAAAAAAAAAGAATGGATTGTGGCTTCTGCAGTCATTCATTCAAGGGACATGCATAAGTTTTAAGAGCTGGGTAAATAGAAATAGTTCTCTTCTGCTTCTCTATACCCTTCTCAGTGCTCAGTTTACAAACACCTTAGCTTGAGCCAAGATCAGTGAGGAACTCCCCCTACCCCTCCACCCAGTTATCTGCGTAGTGGAAGTTGTGTGTGGTGGTCTTTGGGCACTCAGAGAAGTTAAATGAAAGCTCATGATACCATCCCTGCCCCGGGGATGGGATTTGGGGTATGGATCAGGGGTGAAGAGGAGGATTCAGAAGGTGGAGTAAGAAATCTGGGGCCCATTCACCTCCTCTAGGGGTGCTATGCCTTACCCAAGCTCAGGCCTAGACTCGCTCTCTTTAAATTTACAATGTTGTATTAACTTCAAGTGCATAGCAGAGTTATTCAGTCATGTGCATATCACTGAACATATGCATATATTAATACATATAAAATAATATATATTAATATATATTTTCAGATTGTTTCCATTATAGGTTATGATAAGATATTGAATATAGTTCCCTGTGCTACACAGTAAGTCTTCGCATATTTACATATTTGTTTATCTATTTTTATATATAGTCATGTGTATCTGTTAATCTCAGACTCCTAATTTATCCTCCCCTTTCTCCTTTGGTAACCATAAGTTTTCTTTCTATATCCATGAGTCTGTTTCTGTTTTATAAATAGGCTCATTTGTATCCTTTTTTTTATAGTCTACATAAAAGTGATATAATGTGGTATTTGTCTTCCTCTGACTTATTTCACTTAGTATGATAATCTCTAGGTCCATCCATGTTGCTGCAAATGGCATTATTTCATTCTTTTTTATGGCTAATATTCCATGTATATATGTAACACATCTTCTCTATCCATTCATATGTCTATGAACATTTAGGTTGCTTCCATGTCTTGGCTACTGTAAATAGTACTGCTATGAACTTTGTGGTACAGGTACTTTTTGAAATAAGAATTTTCTTTGGATATATGCACAGGAATGGGATGCTAGATCATACGGTAACTCTGCTTTTGGTTTTTAAGGAACCTCTGCACTCTGTTCTTCATTGTGGCTGCATCAATATACATTCCCACCAACAGGGTAGGAGGGTTCCCTTTTCTCTGCACCCCCTCCAGCATTTATTATCTATAGACTCTTTAATAATGGACATTCTGACTGTTGTGAGGTGATACCTCACTGTAATTAAAAAATTTTTTTATTACTTAATTTATTACATTTATAGTTGTACAATGATCATCACAATCTGATTTTATAGGATTTCCATCCCACAACCTCAGTGCACCCCAATGCACATTTCTCTAATATTTAGCAATACTGAGCATCTTTTCATGTGCCCATTGTCCATCTGTATGTCTTTTTGGAGAAATGTCTGCTTGGGTCTTCTGCTCATTTTTTGAGTTGTTTGGGGTTTTTGCTGTTGTTGTTGAGTTGTAGGAGCTATTTGTATAGTTTGGGAATTGAGCCCTTATCAGTAACATCCTTTGCAAATATTTTCTCTCATTTTCTAGGTAGTTTTTTGTATAGTTTATGTTTTTCTTTTCTATGCAAAAACTTTTAAGTTTTATTAGATCCAATTTTTAAATTTTTTTTTCCATTCTAGGAGACAGACCCAAAAATATATCGCTGTGATTTACATCAAAGAGTATTCTGCCCATGTTTTTCTCTAGGAGTTTTATAGTATCTGGTCTTACATTTATGTTTTTAGACCATTTGGAATTTATTTTTGCATATGGTCTTAGAGAATACTCTAATTTCATTCTCTTAAATGTAGCTGTCTAGTTTTCCCAGCACCACTTACTGAAAAGATTATCTTTTCTTTAGCTTTGTAGTATAGTCTGAAGTCAAGGAATGTGATTCTTCTAGCTCTGTTCTTCTTTCTCAAGATTGTTTTGGTTACTGAAGTCTTTTGTGTTTCCATACAAATTTTTAAATTTTTGGTTCTATTTCTGTGAACAATGCCATTGGCATTTTCATAGGAATTGTATTAAATCTGTAATACTGCCTTAGGTATTACAGTCATTTTAACACTATTGATTCTTTCAATCCAAGAACATGGCATTTCTTTCTGTCTGTGTCCACTTCAATCTCTTTCATCACTGTCTTAAATTTTTTTTTGGAGCACAAGTCTTTCACCTGTTTAGGTAGGCTTATTCCTAGATATTTTATTCTTTTTGATGCGATGGTAAATGGGGCAGTTTCCTTAATTTCTGTTTCTGTAGTTCATTAGTGTACAGAAATGCAACAGATTTTTGTAAATTAATTTTGTATCCAGCAGCTTTACTGATTCATTGATGAGCTCTAGTAGTTCTCTGATAGTCATTAGGGTTTTCTATATATAGTATCACATCATTCACAAACAATGAATTTTATTTCTTCCTTTCTAATTTAGATTCTATTTCTTTTTCTACTCTGATTGCTGTGGCTGGGACTCCCAAAACTGTGTTGAACAAGAGTGGTGTCAAAAGTCAGCATCCTTGTCTTGTTTCTGATCTTAGAAGGAATGGTTTCAGTTGAAAAATCTTTGAGTATGATGTTAGTATGGGTTTGTCATATATGGCCTTATTATGTTGAAGCAGGTTCCCTCTATGCTCACTTTCTGGAGAATTTTTATAGTAAATGAATGTTGAATTTAATCAAAAGGTTTTGTTTGTTTGTTTGTTGTTTGTTTGCTTGCTTCCACAGCATATGGAAGTTCCCAGGCCTAATCAGAGCGACAGCTGCCAGCCTATACCACAACCACAGCAATGCTGGATCCGAACTGCGTCTGTGACCTACACCACAGCTCACAGCAACACTGGGTTCCTTAATCCACTGAGCGAGTCCAAGGATAAAACCCACATTCTCATGGATACTAGTGTGGTTTGTTACTGCTGAGCCATGACAGGAACTCCCTAATAAAAAACTTTTTCTGCATCTATTGATACAATTGTATAGTTTTTTTTCCTTCAGTTTGTTAATGTGGTGTATCATATTGATTAATTTGCAGATATTGAAAACTCCTTGCATCTCTGGGATAAATCCCACTTGATCATGGTATATGATTCTTTTAATGTATTGTTGGATTTGGTTTGCTCATATTTTGTTGAGCATTTTTGCACATATGTACATCAATAATATTGTCCCATAATTCTTTTTGTGTGATATTTTTGTCTGGTGATGGTGGCCTCATAGAATGAGTACAGTGGCCTCATAGAATGAGTAGAAGTTTCCTTCCTCTGAAATATTTTGAATAGTTTCAGAAGGATAGATATTAACTCTTCTCTAAATATTTGGTAGAATTCACCCGTGAACCCATCTGGTGGATTTTGTTTGCTGGGAGTTTTTTAATTACTGATTCAATTTCATTACTGGTATTTGGTCTGTTCATATTTTCTATTTCTCTCTGGTTCAGTCTTTGGAGATTATACCTTTCTAAGAATTTGTCCACTTCTTCTAGGTCATCCATTTTATTGTAGTAGGCTCCTAGTAGTTAGTCTCTTATGATCCTTTGTATTTCTATGGTGTCCTATTATAACTTCTTTTTCATTTCTGATTTTATTAATTTGAGCCCTCTCCCTTTTTCTCTTAATGAGTCTGGCTAAAGTTTTATCAGTTTTGTTTGTATCTTTTCAGAGAATAGCTTTTAGTTCTATTAATCTTTCCTAATTTTTCGTCTCTATTTTATTTCTACTCTGATCTTTATGATTTCTTTCCTTGTACTAACTTTGGGTTTTGTTTGCTCCTCCTTCTCTGGTTCCTTTAGTTGTAAGATTAGGCTGTTTGAAGTTTTTCTTGTTTCCTGAGGTAAGCTTGTATTGCTAGAAACTTCCCACTTAGAACTGCTTTTGCTGTGTCCCACAGGTTTTTGATCATTGTGTTCTCATTTTCATCTGTGTATTTTTTTTAATTTCCTCTTGATTTTTTCAGTGATCCATTGGTTGTTTAGTAGCATATTGTTTAAACTCCCTGTGTTTGTGTTTTTGCAAGTTTTTTTTCTTGTAGTTGATTTCTAGTCTCATAGTGGTATGGTCAGAAAAGATGCTTAATGTGATTTCAATTTTCTTAAATTTACCAAGGCTGGCTTTTGGACTTTACCTCTTGAGACCTGTCTCAGGAGGGTGGAGTTGGGGAAGGGACGAGATAGATGGAAGAGATCAAAGCATGCTGACTGGAGCTAGATCCTCCATCTCCCCAGCGCTATGCATTTTGCCAGCATTTCCATGCCTGAGACTGCCATAAGTGACAGAAGGACCCAGACCCTATCTCTACAGGACCAAGAAGCAAGGTATCTGCTTCCCCCATTAAACTAAGACTGAGTATGGAGGATAAAAGCCCTTTTGATGGTTACTATCCCTCCCCTTGACACTCGCACTTGAACTCCAGGTAAGATTGCTAGGGTCTTTTAATTGAACCAGAACCAGATCTCTTGCCTTGCTATGAAGCTTCCTCTATGTCACCAAGTAGTAGGAAGAAAATGATGTCAGTTATTTATGTACTGTCTGTCATTCCCAAACCTATCCTTCCATTCACTGCTCAGACTTCTGTGCCAACTGCCTTCCTAATGGGTTCTGCATTTTACAAAACACTGGAGTGAGATCAGAAATGGGAAGTGAAGACAAGTTATTATTCCTCCTTTTCTTCTTTTGCTTCTGGCAGCAACTGTGGAAGTGGCTGAATTGCTTTGATGATCCCAGATTTGGTGTCAACAATCCTTTGGTGGTTCTGATAGTGACCATGAGATTCCCTCTCTGTGAAGTCAGTGTCTATTGGGTGGTCTACCCCATGGCTTCAGTATCCACTAAGTACCTCCATCATTCATGGTAACAGCATTATACATGGTACCCTCACTAATTAGCACAGCAGAAACACTAATCCTTTCCTTTTTTTCTTTAGCCTTATTTCCTTCCTGTGGCAAATAATTTCTGGGTTACCAGGAAAAAGGTTTTATCTCTTCAAGTCTTTTATAACAAGTTCCCTATGTTAAATGCCTTCAGGAAGGTGGCTCTTCATAGATAGAGAATTTTCTCTTTTCCCAAGAGAAGTAGAAAGAAGGAAACATAAGATTAAATTAACAACTAATTATTTTCCATTACTGTTAACTAAGCAATACCTTGTTAATCATAAAACTGGAACACTATTTAAATATTATTTTTCTTGGGTAAAGACATATTTCTATATATGATAGGCTATCTCCATTGAAACTGAATTTATGTATACATCAACATAAATTGATTCTGAATAATGTTTTACATTTGAACTTGTACTTTCTGAACAATTAGATACATCTTGTACCAAATTAAATGTATTTCTATATACACAAGAAAATGATATATTCCTCTATGATCTAATGTGAATGTATAGGATAGCCTAGACCTCAGAGAAGCAAACTTAAGAAATGAATGACTCCTGCACTTCTGCAAGGAAATCTCTGGATGAATGAAATTATTTAGAAACCATTTAAATGAAAGTTTTAAAAAAGTGGTGATCTAAATATTAATCTGCTAGGAACTAGCTGTGAGTGATAATTTATCCAACCATCCATCCAGCATAGGGAAAGCTATGGAGTCATTGAAGGTGAGGTTCATCTATAACCACTGATGCTGCAAGATGTTTATAGTACATTGTTGAGTGAAAGAATTGGTTAGAAGAGTTTGTACAATATGATTGCATTTTTGTTAAAAAAAATCTGTATAAAATATCTATATGGTTTTTAATTTTCTTTTTACTGAGTTGGCTTTGTACATTTTCTACAATGCAGATAGATATATTAATTTTACATAAAGGAAAAGATTTTCAGTTAGTTAAAAGACAAATAGGCATGCTCTGTGATTTGTATAGCATAGGACTCTGGCAAGAAGCACTATGTGGGAGCAGTGGGAGAAGAAAGAAGGACTGAAGCAGGAAATCTCTGGGTCCTACTCTTTCTAGGATGCCAGGTGGGTACCTGCCTTATAGAAACAAGGTGCTAGATGACCTCCAAGGCCCTGTCCAACTCGATGTTCCAAGATTCAAACTAAAATCCAATTCCAAAAAAAAAAAAAAAAGCTTGTTGGTGGTCATCTTGTACCAAGACCTATACCAGGTCCTAGAGAGACAGAGATGAAGGCCAGTACCTGCCCTGCAGGTGTCAAAGAAATGATGCTGGCTTTAGAGTGGAAAGATTTGAACCCTGCCTCTGCCTCTCACTAGCTATGTAACCTTGGGAAAACTTATTCTCCTTTTTTGCTGTTAAAGAGAAAGTAATAATTCTTACTTTTCTTTGTGGTTTGGTAGATTAAATAGAATCATAAAGGAAAGGAGGGAGAAAAGAAAGGAATAATAGAAGGAGAGAAAGAGTCATTCATTTTCTAGTCCAGTTTAGGCTTCTCAGGAATGAGAACAATCAAGGGGCAATGAAAGAGAGAATAGCAAAAAACAAACAAAAAAAATCCTTAGCCAAGGAGGGGTGTCAAACTTTAATTGTGGAGCGTTGCATACTACAAGCGGCTACAAGTTAATTGATAGAAATTTTAGAATTTTGTTGTGTCTCCTCATGGTTTTTGCCCTTTGTGAGCATGTAAGGTATTATCACAACCATATTTTCCGTATAATCTGTGTGTTATTCCTGAAAGACAAAGGATCTGTTCAGCCCATATTTCCCAGGGACTCAGGAAAAAGGGAAATCAGGGTGAGCTGGACAATGGCAGAAAATGGAAGAGCCAGGGTAAGTTATTTCTACCTTATAGAAAATGTGTATTTTCTACAATCCTGCAAAACAAATACATAGAAAAACCTTATAGGAATAACTTTTCTGTGAATGTCAGTTTATTATCTTCCAACGGTTACAACTGGAGGCCCAATCCTATCCCCACCCCCACCACTTCCCATAACCAAATACTGTCAAAGGAAGAAATCTAATGACCTTGAGACAATATCAAATACCAACCCAACATCCCAATATGCAACCTGACATCTTTTTGTTCTTGAAAGTCTCATCTCACCAACTAAGCTGTAAGCATTTTAAAATCATGAATCAAAAGAAAAATAAATAAAATCTAGAGTCGTGTCTTCACCTCCACTTGTAGGAATTTTTAGCACAGTGATGGTCTCAACAAATCACTACTTGGAGGGTTTACAACAGTCCTTTCTCACCAAAATTATTTCATTATTTATGTTTACATTGTACATTTATTAGCCAGCCATGGCAAATCAAAATAATTGACTTTCGATTGGCTAAATAGATTTGTTAACACACTAAATGATTATTCACCAGAAATGAATCAGCCTAATTTGTTTAAGTGTAGGTCACAGATAAAACATGTTCCCATTATTTTAGGACATTGACATGAACAAGAGATAAAGTCAAAGGCCATGACTTTAGCACTAGAGAAAGGACAAGTCAATTTAGAGGCAAACCAATCAATCCAGCATTATGCCAGCTCCATAAGGAATAATGAAGGTACAAGTGCCCTGTCCTCAAAAAACTTCAAGTCAAATTGAAGACTCAAAACAAACATGGCAATTAGGTAATAATAAAGATACTGTACATTCAAAACAAAAAGATGTGTAATACACCAGTTTTTCCACTTAGAAGTTCTCCTCTTAAAAATAACAATTTATTAAATCAGAAAAATGGATAATTAAAAATTAAAAATTCTAAGTCATATGATCAGAGATAAGGACTATTAACATTTTAGTATATTTTCATCCAGATCATTTCTATACAAATAACAGATATTTTCAACAAAAAAATCATACTATAAAACTGTTTTATAGTTATGTTCAACAATATATTATGAAAAAAATTAACTTATTAGTTATGTTCAACAATATATTATGAAAAAAATTAAAAATATTCTTACCAAATCGTAGATTACACAAAGTTCTGAAGGAAAGCCACCGGTAAAAGAATTACCACCTAGAAAGATCTTGCCAGAAGAGAACAAGGGCCAAACTAACAAGGTTAAATATAACAGAGATACCTCCTAATACCTTACCTTAGATTGAAGGCCTATAGGTTTCGGTTGATTACAAGTATAACAGGAATCAACAGTGTCACTGGCTTTCAAAATGCTAATGTAATCTAGGCTATTTCAACAAAAGCATGGTACCCAATAATAAGAAGCAAAAATCCTCTTTGGGTTGTGTGGTCTGACTGTATCTTGAGTTCTGTGCTCAATTGTATGACCCAGGTTGGTCAGAGGACAATAAGCAAGATGAAAACTGTTAAATTAGTCATAATCGCAAGAGTTAGAGGTACTTAGCTAGAAAAGAGGAGACTTTAAGGCTCTGTATGTGTGTGGAAATTCTTAGCAATACACACACAAAGAGCTATACTGTGAGAAAAACAATGTGATATATTTTGTGTAACTTGAGAAGGCAAAAATTGTTGGACAAGTCTGAGATCATCCTTACAACACTGTAACAGAGGAATAAATTTATAAACTTCAAAGCTGTCCAACTGTCTTTGTGGTGGTGAGTTCTCCTTTTTCTTAAAATACTTGAGGAAGAATAAGAAATATTTTAGAGGAGTTCCCGTCATGGCGCAGTGGTTAACGAATCCGACTAGGAACCATGAGGTTGCAGGTTCGGTCCCTGCCCTTGCTCAGTGGGTTAACAATCCAGTGTTGCCGTGAGCTGTGGTGTAGGTTACAGACGCGGCTCGGATCCCGCGTTGCTGTGGCTCTGGCGTAGGCCGGTGGCTACAGCTCCGATTCAACCCCTAGCCTGGGAACCTCCATATGCCGCGGGAGCGGCCCAAGAAATAGCAACAACAACAACAAAAAAGACAAAAGACAAAAAAAAAAAGAAATATTTTAGATTCCTGTCATTGAACTTGAAGAATCCGGTGGTCTTTCCAATTCTAAGATTATGAGATAAAGTGAAAGAATATTAGTGAACTAAATAAATGTTTTGACTCTTGATTTGTGTGTCTGTGCATGTGCAAGTATATGAGTGTATAAATATATCTCAATTTTAAAATATTTATATCTTGAGTTTAAGTCTAAAAAAAGTTGATTACTTCTTCATGATGTAGTGGATAAAGACAGAGTTTGCATTCCAGCTGTGCCTCATACTAGTAGTATGACCTTGAAAAATATGGTTAAACTCTTTGAGTCTTACTGTACCTATTTTCCAAATGAAGAAATAATCTACTGTCAAAGGAGCATTATAAAGATTAAGTGATTTTATGCTATCATAATACTTGGCACATATTGGCTGCTTAATACATAGTAATTGCTGCTGCTGCTATTGTTGTTGTTTCTGTTGCTATTGTCGTTGTTGTTATACTGGCCTTTCCCATCCCTTTCTCAGCACCCCCACCTTTTACTTTCTTTTGCAGCAGTATCTCTTCTTACTCCCTAACTTTATCTTTCAAGGCACTGTCAGCTTATCTCTGTGTCCGTATTTACTCATCCCATCTTTCCTATGATTTTGTGAGTGGTGTTTAAGGGATTAGATTAGGGTGTACAAAGTGTAGGATGTAAATAGAGAAGTAAGACTGGAGAGTGCAGGAAAATCAGAACAGACCAGCTCTTTTCCCTCCTCCAATTCCTTACTCTCTGCCCCCCTCCAAAAGAACAAACACAGGAAGGAAGACCCATGAAGGAAAAGATACCATCAAAAGATCTGGAGTGGAAACACTGGAAAGGATCTCACACTGGAAGGTCTCAGAGGAAGTCCAAAGCAAGAGACAAACTGCCAGGCTCGGAGTGGGTGGGATGAAAAAGATAGATGGTTGTAGAAAAGATAACTAACGAGGCTCTGATAACTCTAATTTTCTGGGTCTTGGTGAGCTTTGCCTAAGCTTCAACTAAATGGAAATATAAATAGCTAAGGAAGAAGGCAGTGGAGAGGAACTGACATAATGGACTATATTGACTCTCTGAGAGATATAAGGGACCTTCTTAAAAGCATAGTGTTTTACGTGATCATTTGTCAGGCTTCCTCTGGGTGAGTGAGCTCCTTTGGGGGAGCTAAGTGGATTGGCTCCTCTTAGTGTTTTGTTTAAAGTACAGCCTGCATTGTGCTAGAAATCAGTTAGCTTTACTGAACAGATGGGTGGGGAGGGGGGTGGAGAACACAGGTGTCCGTACCCCTCTCCTTTCTCCTGAGCGGCTTCACCAGCTGAGTGCCCAGTGGATCCAAGACCTACTTTCCTCTCCTCCCACTTGCCTCTTCATCACTTTCTCTGTCAGGGTTCTTGTCCATTCTAAACCATTTTTCTCTTCCTGCTCTCACAGGATGGTACTAATCCACAGCCATCCAGGCATCCACCCAGTGGACACCACCTCCTCTTAAAATCTCTCACTCCACCCAAATTGCCTATCCACTGATACATCTTCATCTCCATGAAGTTGCATCTCCCACCTCTGATCAGGGTGGGGGGCTGTCCTTAAGTCCCAGCCTGAAGTGAGTTTCCCCTTTCTCTTTCCTTGTTTTCACCAATAGATCTGTAGTGGACTTGGAGCTTGTTAAGAAACCCAGATGCAAAGGCCCAAGTTTCTAGGAATAGAGCCTGAGAATCTATACTTTCACAAGCCCACAGCAGATTCTGATGCACATTATTTGCAAATTATTGGGCACTGTGTGATTGTTTAGGACTTGTTATAAATTGCTGTGTATGGCATGTAATTTTTCATGAGCTGAGTCTAGCCTCCAAAAGCAAACCATGATATCCTAGACTGGAACCATAGCTTATTTCCTTTATATTTCCCTTCCCTAGCACAGGAAGAGATGCTCAGAAAATGTCTTTCAATAATATGATAAATTGGGTTTTGTCAACTTTATAGGATGACAGGTTGAGAGCATGCTGGCTTAACATGACCCCCATCTTAGTAAAGTCACAAAGCTTACCCACCTAGGGATAGGAATTTTGAGAATTTTCCAGCCAGCTTTCCCTTCCCCACTGTCCATACTCCCCATATCCAATGTTATAATGGTATTAATCTCTCACTCCCAACAGCAACGTACTCCTGTTACTTCTGATACCACCTCCATGAAACAACTTCTCAGATGTAAAATTACTGTACGACAAAACTTCTTACCAAAACCCTCCATTCTTTCCTAATATTTTATCTCTGAAGAGAAGAGAAATCTAGAGCAGAGGAAAAAGGCAATGTGGCTATTTGGATCTATATAAAAGATCCAGACCCATGTAAGAAGCTGCCTGTGGTTGGAAACATACAGATATATCCAGTGACATAACCAAAGTGGTTGATCAGGGAGAAATCAAGATGGCTGAATAGAAGCACATGGAGCCAACATCCTCCCACAGATACATCAAAAATATATCTACATGTGGAACAGTTCTTACAAAAGACCTTACTGAACACTGGCAAAAGCTATCAAGTACCCAGAAGTACCAACAAAGAACTCCAAGTAACCAGGGAGGACAAAAGAAAAAAAGAAAAGGAACTGAGATGGAACCTGCACCCCTGGGAGAGAGCTATGAAATAGGAAAAGTTCCCTCACCCAGGGAAGCCCCTTTGCTTGCAGGGAGATCTGCTGGGACATAAAGGAAGCTTCAGAGGCTCAGAGGAGAGCCCAGAAGCCAGCTGGCAGTAGGCAGAACAGAGATGACAGACACAGCAATCCCAAATCCCAAGCCAGCTGATACAGGTAGGGCGCTGGGTGCTAAAATTCAGAGGATAGACCAAAGGAGAAGACTGGGATTGGCTGCACAAAGACAGCCTGAAATGGCTGGAGTGTGGTACAGGCCACAGCTGTGGGTTGTACAGAAGTCCTGGTGCTCTACCATATAAGTGAAACGCCATTGCTGAGGAGCACACACAGGGAGGAGAAGGGCCTGCCCTAGGAGCTTGTTTCTTGGCATCACCACTAGGAGCTCTGGGAGGGGAACAACACGTGCTCCTGTGGCTGTGATGGGTCTGGCCCTGGCAGCTGTGGGATTTGTGGGTGTGTGCATTCAAAGGCAGGGCCAGAGCCTGAGCTGCTTCCATAACTCCATGGTGGGTCCAGGTGTGTGACTACTGTGGTCCTGGGTACATGACCTCAGTGGATTGATGCCTAAGGATCTGTGCTGGTGGCTTTGTGAACAAAGCACTTCAAGGACACCAGGGCCAATTGCATTCATATAGTAGAGACGGGGCTGAGGGCATTAACAATAATAGTGTACTTTGTGAGTCCATGCAGGAGACACCACAGAGTGCAATCCTGGGTGGACAGCTCTGTTGAAGGCATACTCAGTGGCCCCTCTCCCATCAGGATTGCTCCAGTCATGCCTACTTCACACAGTTCAGAAGTGGATTTGGGGGCTTCTACTCCAACATCTAGGGAGCAGACTCTGATAACATCAGGGCAGTTATAACCATCAAGAAGAGAGGAGGCCCAGCTTAATATCCAGTGCAGACTTTGGTCACCACAACATCAGTCACACCCCCTATTCAAGAGAATAATGGCCAGCACACACTAAAGAAACAGGCAACATGCAGCTATATTAAAAGGATCCCTCACACCAAACAATAAACCCATGCAGGCTACACAGGGATACTCCCACATAAAAGTAGCCCTTCAAGACCTCAGTAGATAATTGTTTCTCCTAAACTCATATAGTAAGAGAAATTTAAGCAAAATAAAGAAGCAGGGGAGCCACTCCCAATTAGGAAAAAGAGCGAATTTTTCTGAAAGAACAATGAGATACACCTCTTCAGTCTAATAGATATCAAGTTCAAAAAGAAGATAATGAAAATACTAAAGGAATTAAGGGCTATTGATAGAAGTACAGATTAAGAACAAATGAAAAAAATGAAAGCAACATAAGAGACCTTTGGAATAATATAAAGTATGAAAAAAATCTATGCATAATAGGGATCCAAGGAGAAGAAGGAGAAAAGATGGCTGAAAATATATTTGAAGAAATTATGGCTAAGAACGTCCCAAACCTAAAGAAGATATCCAGGTACAAGTGCAGAGGGTCCAAAACAAGATGAACCCAAACAAACCTATACCAAGACATATTATAATTAAAATGCAAAGGTTAAATATAGGATTCTAAAGGCAGCAAGAGAAAAACAGAATTAGTTACAAGGGAACTTTCATAAGACTCTCAGCTAATTTCTCTATAGAAACGTTGCAGGTCTGAGGGGCTGGCAAAATATATTCAAAGTCGTGAAAGAGGAAAAGCTGCTACCTAGGACACTCTACCCAGTAAGATTATCATTTAGAATAGAAGGAGAGAGAAAGAATTTCTCAGAAAAGCAAAAATTAAGGGAATACATAAATACTAAACCTATCCTCAAGGAAATCTTGAAAGGTCTTCTGTAAATAGAAAAGAAGCAGGAATCTATAGGAAAGATAAAAATCACAATTGGAAAGTAAATCACTTAAATAAGCTGGTGCAGATTTTTTTTTAATAAAAAAAATCCTATGAAAGTAATGATAACCACAATGAACAGAAAAAAATGAACAGAAAGATGTAAAAGACAACATCACAATCATCAAATGTGAGAGAGGAGAATACAGAAATGTAGATTATTTTCCAGAATGTGTTTGAGCCTACATGACCACTAGTCAAAAACAAATAGATATAGGAAGGGGTTAACATACTTGACAACCAGGGTAACCACAAATCAAAAACATACAATAAATTTACAAAAACCAAAAAGAATAAAATTCAAGCATAATACAAAAGAAACCATCAAACTACAAAAGTGAAAAAAAGGAGAGAGGAACAAAGAAGAAATAAAAAATCAACAGGAAAACAAGGTTTAAATTGTCTATAAATACATATCTATGAATAATTACCTTAAATGTCAATGGACTGAAGGCTCCAATCAAAAGATATAGAGTGGCAGGTTGGATAATAAGAGTCTAAAATATGCTGCCTACAAGAGACATACTTTAGGGCAAAGGACACACATAGATTGAAAGTGAAAGGATGAAAAAAGATATTTCATGCAAATGGAAATGAGAAGACTACAGGGATAGCAATACTCATATCAAACAAAATAGACTTTAAAACAAAGGGCATAAAGGAAGATAAAGAAGGACATTACATAATGATAAAGGTATCAATTCAAGGATCACTCATTAATATCTACGCATCCAATATAGGAACACCTACATACATAAAACAAATACTAACAGACGTAAAGGGAGAAATTGACAGGAATACAGTAATAGTAGAAGATTTTAACAACACACTCTCATCAATGGACAGATCTTCCGGACAGAAATAAATGAGGCAACAGAGTTCCTAAATGACACAACAGAACAGTTAGACCTAATTATTATTTTCAGGACATTACATCCCAAAAAAACAGACTATGTATTCTTTTTCAATGCACATGGAATATTCTCTGGGATAGATTGTGTACCAGGAACACATACCAAAAAAGCCTCAATATATTTAACAGTATAGAAATTATTTAAAATATCTTTTCTGACCACAATGGCATAAAACTAGAAATCTAGCATGGAAAGGGAAATGAGAAAAAAAAAAAAGATTACATGGAGAATAAACAACATTCTACTAAAAGAATCAATGGGTCAATAATGAAATCAAAGAGGTAACATAAAAATAACTCTAGACAATGTCAATGAGAACACAACCATACAAAATCTTTGGGCTACAGCAAAAGAAATCCTAAGAGGGAAGTTCATAGTGATATAGGCCTTCTTCAAAAAAACAAGAAATATATTAAATAAACAACCCAACCCACCACTTAAAAGAATTAGAAACAGAAGAACAAACAAAACCTGAAGTCAGCTGAAGGAAGGAAATAAGAGAGATCAGAGAGGAAATAAAATAGAAATTTAAAAGACAATAGAAAGAAATAAGCATAACCAAGAGCTGGTCTTTTGGAAGGGTAAACAAAATTGAAAATCCTCTGTCCAGGCTCACCAAGAAGAAAAGAGAAAGGAACCAAATAAACAAAATAAGATATAAAAGAGAAATACAAGCTGATACTGCAGAAACACACAAAAAAAAAACTTTAAGAAAATACTATGAAAAATTATATACCAACAAATTGGACAACATAGAACTGGACAACTTTTTAGAAACATACATCCCACCAAAACTAAAGCAAGAAGAAATAGATCATTTGAACAGACTGACCACTAGAAGTAAAACAGAAACTATAATAATATCTCCCTGCAAATAAAAGTCCAGGACAGGATTGCTTCAGTAGGGAATTCCACCAGATGTACAAAGGAGAACTTATACTGATCTGATCCTTCTCAAACTCTTTCAAAAGAATAAATCAGACAAAGACCAAAAAAGAAAATTACAGGCCAGTATCTTTGACGAATATAGATGCAAAAAATTCTCAATAAAATGTTAGCAAATCAAATCCCAAAAACCAAATTAAAAAGGTCATACGCCGTTATCAATAGGATTTGTCCCAGGATCACATGGATGGTCCAAAATATGCAAATTAATCAATGTGATACACCATATCAAGAAAAAAAAGGCAAAAAAGCACATGATCATCTCAATAGATGCAGAAAAAGCATTGATAAAATTCAGTATCTTTCATGATAAAAACTCTCACCAAAGTGGGTATAGAAGGAACATGTCTCAACATAAGAAAAGCTATTTATGACAAACCAGCAGTCAATATAATATTCAATGGTGAATAGCTGAAAGCCTTTCCACCAAAATCTGGAGCAAGACAAGGATGCCTAGTCTAAGCTCTTCTACTTAACATAGTTTGGTAGTCCTAGCCACAGCAGTCATACAAGAAAAAGAAAAGGGATTCAAATTGGAAAGAAATAGGTAAAATTGGCATTTTATGCAGATGATATGATATTCTATACAGAAAACCCTAAAGACTCCATGCAAAATCTACTAGAATAAACAAATTCATCAAGGTAGCAGGATACAAGATTAACATGTAGAAGTCTGTTGTACTTTTTTACATTACAATGAAAAATCACAAAGGGAAATTAAAAATCGATCACTTTTCTTTTTGTCTTTTTAGGGCTGAACTCTTGGCATATGGAGGTTCCTAGGCTAGGAGTCAAACTGGAGCTGTAGCGCTGGCCTACGTCACAGCCATAGCAATGCCAGATCTGAGCCACATCTGTGACCTACACCACAGCTCACAAAACCACCAGATCCTTAACCCACTGAGTGAGGCCAGGGATTGAACCTGTGTCCTCATGGATACTAGTCGGATTCATTTCTACTGAGCCATGACAGGAACTCCAAAAATCACTTTAAAAAATATCATTGGGAGTTCCCACTGTGGTACAGTGGTTAACGAATCCAACTAGGGACCATGATGTTGTGGGTTCGATCCCTGGCCTTGCTCAGTGGGTTAAGGATCTGGCATTGCCGTGAGCTGTGGTGTAGGTTGCAGATGTGTCTCGGATCCCGCATTGCTGTGGCTGTGGCGTAGGCCAGTGGCTACAGCTCCAGTTAGACCCCTAGCCTGGGAACCTCTATATGCTGCGGGAGTGGCCCAAGAAATGGCAAAATGACAATAAATAAATAAATAAATAATAAAAAATATCATTAAAAAATACTTATGAATAGGAGTTCGTGTTAAGGCTCAGCAATAATGAACCCAACTAGCATCCATGAGGATGTGGGTTCGATCTCTGTCCCTGCCTAGTGGGATAAGGATCCCGCGTTGCTGTGAGGTGTGGTGTAGGTCACAGATGTGGCTGAGATCTGGTGTTGCTGTGGCATAGGCTGGCAGCTGCAGCTCCAACTCAACCCCTAGCTTGGGAACGTCCATATGCCATGAGTGAGGGCCTAAAATGTTAAATAAATAAATAAATAAATAAGCAAGCAAGCAAAACTTATGAATAAACCTCATCAAGGAGGTGAAAGACTTTTACAGTGAGAATTATAAAATCTGATTAAAGAAGCTGCTGATGACTCAAAGAAGTGGAAAGATATCCTATGCTCTTAAATTGGAAGAATTAATATTTTTAAAATGGCCATAGTGCCTCAAGTAATTCACAGATTTAATGTGATCCATATGAAATTACCCAAGACATTTCTCACAGAACTAGAACAAATAACTCTAAAATTTATATGGAACCACAAAAGATTCATATCTGCCAAAGCAATTCTGAGGGAAAAGAACAAAGCAAGAGGTGTAAACTTCCCAGATGTCAGATAATACTACAAAGCTTCAGAAATCCAAACAGTGTGATACTGGCACGAAAACAGACATATGGATCAATGGACCAGAACAGAGAGCCCAGAAATAAACTTTCACACCTACGGTCAACTGATTTTTGACAAAAGATAGAAGAATACACAATAGGGAAAAGAGAGTCTCTTTAGCAAGTGGTGGTGGGAAAGTTGGATGGTTGCATGTAAATCAAAGAAGTTGGAACACACCTTCACACCATACAAAAATAAACTCAAGGAGTTCCCTTTGTGGCTCAGCAGTTAACAAACTCGACTAGGATCCATGATGATGCAGGTTTGATCCCCAGCCTTGCTCAGTGGGTTAAGGATCCAGCATTGCCGTGAGCTGTGGTGTCGGCTGGCAGCTGTAGCTCTAACTCAACCCCTAGCCTGGGAACCTCCATATGCTTGGGGTGTGGCCCTAAAAAGCAAAAAAAAAAAAAAAAAAACCAAACAGAAACAAAAAACCCCCAAAAACCTCAAATGACTTAAAGACTTAAATATAAAACATGACACCATAAAACTAGAAAAGACTGCAGATAAAACATTCTCTGACATAATTCATAGCAATGTTTTCTTAGATCAGTCTCCTAAAACAATAGAAATAAAAGCAAAAGTAAACAAATGGGACCTAATCAAACTGATAAGGTTTTGCACAGCAAAGAAAACCATAAACAAAATGACAAGACAAGCGTAATGGGAGAAAATATTTGCAAATGATGGGACTGATAAGGGCTTAATTTCCAAAATATACAAACAGCTCATAAAACTTGATAGCAAAAAAACGAACAACTCAATTGAAAAATGAGCAAAAGACCTAAATAGACCTTTCTCCAAAGAAGACATCCAGATGGCCAAGAGGCACATGAAAAGATGGTCAACATCACTAATTATTAGAGAAATATAAATCAAAACTATAATATGCTATCACCTCACGCCTGTCAGAATGGCCATCATTAAAAAGTCTACATAAAAGAAATGCTGGAGAGGGTGTGGAGAAAAGGCAACGATCCTACACTGTTGAGAGAATGTAAATTGGTGCAGCCACTATTGAAAATATTGTGGAGGTTCCTCAGCAACCTAAAAATAGAGTTACCACATGATCCAGTCCAACAATTCTACTCCACGGCATATATTCAGACAAAACTTGAAAAAATGCATGCACCCTCAATGCTCATAACAGCAGTATTTACAATAGCCAAGACATAGAAGCAACCTCAATTTCCATCTACTGATGAATGGATAAAGAAGATATGGTATGTATGTGTGTATATACATACACACACAGTGGAATACTACTCGGCCATAAAAAGAATGAAATAATGCCATTTACAGCAATATAGATGGACCTGGACATTATCATACTATGCAAAATTAGAAAGCAAAACACAAATACCATGATATCACTTATATGTGGGACCTAAAATGCAACACAAGTGAATATATCTATGAAACAGAAACAGACTTACAGACAGAAAACAGACTTGTGGTTACCAAGAGGAAGAGGGGATGTGGGAGCAAAGGATTTGGATTTTGGGATTAGCAGATGCAAACTACTATCATAGGATGGGTATACATGGTCCTACTGAATAGCACTGAGAACTATATTCAATATCCTGTGATAAACCATTACAGAAAAAAAATATATATGTGTGTGTGTGTAACTAAATCAGTTTGCTATATAGCAGAAATTAATACAACATTGTAAATTGACTATATTTCAATAATCTTTTAAAAATAAAGTCATAGGTCAGGTAAACCCATGAAGAATGAAGATACATATGTTGAAAAATAATTAATTCTGAGGTCATCTTCTTATACTTCTTCATTCTATGGATGGGAGTTAAATGACTTCAAGGTAACTCATACATAGAAAGCCTCAAGTCTGAACTGACAATGTTAAGCATGTCTTTTGTTGAGAACATAATATTACTGATTGCATAGGAAGTTTTTTTTTCTGGCTCAGAGAAGACAGAACTATGACTCACACTTTCACTCAGACTATAGCTCCCAGTAAGTAAGAACAATTCCATGCAAATCCATGTGCACCCAAGAGAGAACAAAGCTACAAAAATGTCATGGTTTGTTGTTGTTTTGTTTTTTTCTTGATGTTTAATTATTATTTTTCAGTAAGCAGAAGGGCTGGTGGCTTTTTTGCTATTAAAATAGATTTCACATACAAATTCCTACCAGTTGACTCAAGAGTCACATGTCTGACCAAGGTGAACTGCTGTTCATGAACATCTACCAGCTCAAGTCCCACCCACCTTCCAAGATTCAGTGAGAACTTTGCTTATCCTTCAAGATGGAATCCAGAGCCAATCTTTTCTTTTTTGCTTTTTAGGGCTGCACCTGTGGCATGTGGAAGTTTCCATGCTAGGGATCCAATCAGAGCTACAGTCTCATGCCTACACCGGCAACCTACTAGTTGACCTTACTAGTCAGATTAGTTTCTGCTGAGCCACTACAGGAACTCCCAACCTTTTTTTTTTTTTTTTAAGTTTTATCGAAATATAGTTGATTTACAAGGTTGTGATAATTTCTGCTGTACAACAAAGTTATTCAGTTATACATGTGCACATATCCCTTCTCTTTCAGATTATTTCCCCACATAGATTATCACAGAATATTGGGTAGAGTTCATAGATCTGGAAAAAACTATAATTCAAAAAGATGCACGCACCCCAATCTTGACAAATAGGAACACAGCCTCTTTTCATTCTTACTTCCAAAGACCTGCCAATTTTCTCTTTCCTGCCTTCAATTTGCCATTCCTGCCTCCAGTTCTGCAGACACTTTTCCCCACCTCTGTCCTCCTCTTTTCATTCTTACTTCTCAAAGACCTGCCAATTTTCTTTCTCTTTCCTGCCTTCAATTTGCCATTTCTGCCTCCAGTTCTGCAGACACCTTTTCCCCACCTCTGTCCTCCTCTAAATTCTACCCATATTTTATGCACACTACTGTATATAAAATAGATAATTAATTAGGACCTACTGTATAGCACAGGGAAATCTACTCAATAGTATGTAATAACCTATATGGGAAAAAAGAATGGATATATGTCTATCTATAACTGATTCACTTTGCTGTACATCTGAAACTAATACATTATAAGTCAACTGTACTCCAATGAAAATTTTTTAAAATAAAAGTAATTAAAAAAATAAATTCTACCTGTGTCTCAAGGCTTGGTTCAGGTAAAGTCTCTTTGACAGGCATTTTTCCAGCAATTTATCTTCCAAATGATTCCTTCAAAGGCTACAGCACTGAGTCAACTACACAGATTAGCCCTCTGTTTTTCATTTCTAATGTTTGTGTTTTGTCTCTTCAGAGTGACCACAAATGTATCTGGATTTTGAGGGCTGATAGATACTCACCCCTTCCCCACTTAGTAGAACTGTGACCTTGAGCAAACCATGCCACGCTTTCCACTCCATAAAATGGGGATAATATAACACTATCCTCGTAGAGTTACAGTGACAATCGATTAAAGCGCTGCTGGCTCACTGTTCGCTATTATCAAGGTTATCAGTGCCTGATGCGGGGATGTTTGGCTCAGTGTCATAGTAGATGGTCTCATGGGGCAAAATGAAGCCCCAGATTATGGTGACCTTAGTCTCCAGCATCTGATCTAATCTATGAATTTTTCTAACCCTCTCAAAGCTCACAATGAAAGAAAATATTTCCAGGTATACATAACATAGTCACATTTATTTGTATATGAATGCAGATACCCATAAACATCTTTCTACTTTTGAAAATATTTAAAATGAAACTCAAGTCATCAAACAAAAGAAAACTGACTTGCTTGTGAGGAATATGGGTACCTCCCTTTGGTAATTCTCTGCACCAACTGAAAGTGCCAACTGGACAGCTTCGGGAGTTATGATCCTGGAGATTTTACCACTCCACTTACCCATCACGAGGAGATTGGGAATGCAAAACTTCAGTTGTCCATATCTAGCTTTATTTGTAAGCAGTGTAGGAGATGTGTATTTAGGAGTAGGGGTCTCTGTCCAAAACACTTCCCTCATTTGCCTGTAGTCATGCCTTCCATTATTGCTTCTAGAGAGTTACTGCTCTGGGGTAAGTCTGCATATACTTTATTAGAAACGAATGACTTGCAGGCCTGTTATGAACTGACTTGTGTCCTCACAAATTCACATGTTGAAGCTCTAACCCCCAGTATGATTATATTTGGAGATGAGGGCTTTAGGGAGGTCACTAAGGTTACATGGGGTCCTAAGAGTGGGGCCTTAATCCAGTACAACTGGTGTCATCAGAAGAGCCATATACCATGGATGAGAGAAAACTTAGTCATGTGAAGATATTCTAAGAAGGTGACTTTCTGAAAGCTAAGGAAAGTGGTCCTGGGAGAAGCCTACCTGCCAGCACCTTGATCTTGGACTTCCAGCCTCCAGAACTATGAGAAGACAAATTTCTGATGTTTAAGCCACCCAGTCTGTGACATTCTGTTATGGCAGCCTTAGCTGACTAATAGAGGTGCAAATCCCACAAATGATAAATTCACCATATTTACAGTAATGTCCCCAAATAGACCAACGGGTAAGACCCCTGATAGTCATGAAGGAGAGCAGAAGATAGCTCTGGAACACAAAAGAGGCCACCTTAGCTGAAAGAAGGGATACTGTGAGAAGACAGGGAAGAATATTCCAGCATACAAAGTGCTGCCCAGGGAAGACAGGAGAGGAGGAGATGCCGAAGTGGGCAGCCCCCAGCAGTCCTGCGTGGAGGCAATGTGAGGCTTCTGCAGTCAGAGAGTTGGAAGGGGTAGGTCTAGATCCCCATTTCCCCTCCAGTGGGACCAAGGGATTAGAACTCTTGCCTCCCCAAGCTCTCATCATCTAAGCCTCATTTCCAGGAATTGGTACAGATCTGACTCATGGACTATACTTAAGCTGTACGTCTGAAGTAATTAACTCTGGTGACTGGTAGTATTATGTTGAACTATCTAACCTGGGGGCTATCTCAGCACACTCTGAGCCCCACTCTCTGCAGTTCCCTGACATGTCTAAGACAAATATAGACAGCAACCAGATGATGGGGTCAGGGTTTAAAAGGGTCAGGATCTACAGAGCATGGCATTTGGGGAAACTTTTTAATTGTTTAATTCTACCTCTACCTGTTTAGATGCATTTCCAAATGCATCTAAACAGTCCCCAAATACCTCTACCATAGAATGGTTGAATGATTCTGATCTGGGAGTCCAGAGACCTGAGTTGAAGACAGATCTATGCACATGATTTCTAGGTTGATTGCTTTTTTTTTTAAAAACACTCAATAAGTCTCCAGTCTTACAAGTCCATGTTTCTTCATTCATAAAGTATGAGAACTTTAGGTGGTGAGGTTTTCAGAGAGACCATAGTCTGGAAATTGGTATTCTAAACCAGGCACTTCATCACTAGCCCTGTGGCCTTTGGCCTCCATGCCCCATTTTCTATGTCTCAGTTTCCTTGTCGATAAATAGCAGGGATACATTTTACCATCCATAAGGATCCTTCCAGTTCCAAAATTCTGTGATACTATGGAAAAAATATTTGAGGGCAAAACCAGATAACATGTTCATGCCTTTGCATTAGCTCTGCAAGTGACAGTTAGCAATGCAGGGTGGTCGCTAGAACAGTACAATGATTCTTGCTTGACCTGTTTGACTATGGGCAGCATTCACTTATTGCTATAGCACCTCAACCAACACCCTAAATAATGCCAACCAACAAAATGTGTGACACTGTGTTAAGAGTGAAAATATACACACAGAGTGGAGAAAAGACCACCCAGAGGAGCTACTTAGAGGAGGCAGGCTTAAAGTGTATGCCAGTAAAAAGAAAAGAAACCACCCTTCACTCTCCTGACTGCCCTGATAAGCTGGGCACCAAACTGTCACCCTGAGAGCTCACCACACAACAGCCTGCATTGACTCCTTGGGACTCAGCGTCCTCCTATACACTTTGAAGCTAGAGTACCCAGCACGTGCCCAGCCTGAATTACAGTTAACCTGACACAGCCTTCTCTCAGATTAAATAAAAATTTACCAGGTAAAAGCCAAACATGATAAACCCTCCAACAAATAAGAGGATTTGGAAAAGTATATTCAAATGGAAAAGAATGCATAGTCAAAACAAGGCACCCATTGAAATTTACCAAGTAGCTCTTTTAATTAAAGACCATCTCCTTAAATTACATTCATTGCTCTTACTCTGTTCAGGGCAGTCCAGAGTGAATATTATGTTTGTTTTTGGATGAAGAAGTGCCAAGTTTAAAGGTAGTTTTTGGTTAATAAAACTGACCTATCAGCCAAAAGTCTTGTGTACTTTTAGAAACAAAGAGAAACTGATTTAATCCTGACTTCTAAGGATGAGAATGCATACTAATTTCCCAGCAACTACCATCTTAAAGGATATGCAAGGCACGTGAGAAATGAAAGACATTTAGACCTACTTTTCTGTTCCTTGAGCCTTCTCCCACCTGACATGACATTATATTAACACTTGTGTTTCACTGCTGTCCAGTGTGGACTTCACACAACTGCCAGCAAAGCATTCTAGAGATGAATTCTTTTTCTTTCCTTCACAAGAGCTAGAAATGGCTTCTCATCTGTCAGGGGAAAATTTTTTTTCATCTGACACTGATAGCACCTTGAACAATCAATTGCTTTATCTCACTATCCCCATTTCCCTCCTCTTAAGCTCAGCCCCCGTGAACTCTCCACATGCTTCTTGGGTGCCTACTGGCTTCTTCTGTGTTATCCAGAGTCACAAGCTTTCTCACGCTTGTGCCCTCCTCATGCTGGTTTCTATTTTATTTGTCCAATTCACTGCACTCATCTTGATCCCTAGCCCAAAACCATGGAGAAACTACGTAATCAGTATATACTGAAAAAAATAAAAGAATGGAAAGATGTGGACAAGCTTCCACTGTTTCCCTCAGTCTAGACCCTAATGATTCCTACTCGGTCACTTCAAGAGTTCAGCTTGCTCCATGAACCCTTCAGCTCTCTACCCCACATGAACCTCTTCTTTCCCTCAAAGTTATGGGGACTTTATTAGCCCTTTAAGGATGAATTTGATCTCTTCTTATGGTTCTCCAGTGCCTAACATAGAGTCAGATTCTTGGTGGGTTCCCCCAATTTTCCACATGAAGAAAGAAATTGAAGTTAGTATGGAGAAGACCTGGGTGCTGTATTGAACTCTCAGTGTGGTCTAAATTAACTTATGATCTTACTCCAGACTTCCTAAATCAAGTGATGTGGTCCTTGACTGTCCTGGCTTTGCCATCTCTGAAGTGTGGTGCTGTGCTCAGAGGGGGCAGGGGTTGGCTCCAGACTGTCTTGGTCATATCCCAGCTATGGAACTTCCCAGCCGTATGACCCTGGGTTAGTTAACTTAGTTCACTCCTCTGTGTTCTCAGGACCTCATCAAAGACTTGCCGTGAAGGTTACAAAAATTAAACACGTAAACTGCTTTGAACATGGCCAGGTTCATAAAATGCCAAGTTACCATTGGTCGTTATTCTGCTGCCACCACACTGGCCTTCTGTTACTTACAACACAGGATACCCCTTTCTACCTCAGACCCTTCACATGTGTGACTCCTCTCTTCATGGATTCTTCGCTGCTCATTCCTTCCCTTCAAGTTAAATGGCACTTTGTCAGAGAGGCCATTCCTGACGCATCCGCACTCTAGGTGAAGTCTCCTCTGACGTGACTCCATAGCTCCCTGCATATCGGCATCATGCCCATCACATTTGCAAATTCTTGTTCAATGAACACCTTTGAGGCTCGATAGTACCCTTCAAAAGCACAGAGGGATGTATTTGTCTTAAACATCCTTGGATAACCAACATCCAGCACAAAGATTACAAATAAATATTTAATGGGTAAATGAATCAATGGACTAACTGTAAAAGGCTATTAGAGATGCTTCATGGCTGTGACAGTCCCAGACTTTGGGACAAGGTTACACCCAATAATGAAATTACAAGAAGCAAAATAAAGTAGATTAGATTAGCTGCCTGGCGACCAGACAGAAAATGGGTATTTAGGGAAATGGAGAAACACCTAAGCCTAGACTAGGTTTGCCAGGATGTACTGGCCTTTATCATTAACTCTGCAAAACAGGAGGGCAGAAGGCTCAGCAGCAGCACATTGGATCACAGATATTTTTGCCGCCTATAATGAATCACCATGCACACATCCCCAGCGGTGTCTTCTTTAAAGGGAGCAGAGGATCCAAGCTGCCTGGATCATTTAGCAACGCTTCCTTTTAGCACCTGCCTAAAGAACAATGGTCTTCCCTTCTCTTCACTTATTTTTCTGGCTGAAGGTGGGGGGGGGGGGGGGGAGGGGGAGCCAAGTAGTTTAGCAACACATGGCAAAAAGGACAGATGAAAATACACTCAATGGCTACACACTGCCCCTTCCCCCAATCTACCTCTAAGAGTAGAAAATAGCTCATCATGAAATATTAAAGAAGGGAGCTTGCTCAGTGCCATAATCACCCACGGCACAGTTTCTAAAACATACTCACACATTGCCAAGCCTCCCAATTAATCAGAGGAAGTTAGAACTGCATGGCATTGGAGACAGCTCTAACAAGCTGGTTTTCAAGGAGTTTAAGAAACGTGATGATTGGAGCAAGTTGGGAGCACTGAGAATAAAAGACAATGTAGTCAGTGCATGGAGGCAGCGGTGTCACGGAGGGAGAGAAGTCAGGAAAATAAACTGGGTCTATTGGGGGATGAGTGCCTTTCTCCAGAATTACGTTCTCAAAAGGTGCCTCGTCCAAATGTCTTAATAGTCTCTTATTTGGACAGAACAGGTGGGTCCCTACTCCTGCGTTCCAGCTTTAGTTCCTCTAACCCTCCAGATGTAACAGGGCCTGAGATATGGACCACGTGCGCTGAAGATGGGGAACGCAGGAAGCAGGGAACAGGGTCCTGGACGGCCTTTACGCCTGTGCAGAGAGGAGGCGACCTGCCCCACCCCTGGCTTCTGCACAGCGGGAGATGAGGAGAGATCTGCAGATTAATTCACAGCGACAACCTTTGTGAAGAACCTCCGTGTTTGATCTTGAAAAGATTTCATAATTCTTTTGATGGCTTTGAGGAGAGAATGAGTGAAAAGTTAACTTCCCTTTTTTGATTCTTTTACCCAGAGTCAATAAAGTTCAGCTTTGCATGTTTGCTAGCTAGCAAGCCCTCCTTCCTGGGACTCAGAGATCAAGTTTGTGATGGAGAGAATTCAATAAACATGAGGCAATGTGACCCATTTGGGAACAAAGATGCCAATGTGCTCCTCTCCAAAGCGAACCTGGCTCTCCTCGGAAACTGTCATAAGCCTCAGCCAGAGAAACATTCTTGCCTCTTCCAGCAGGCACTGAGCCATTGGGGTGCTTGGCTCCTGACCCCAGGACTGTAGTGAGCGTCCCTTTCAAATAAACTGCCCTGGGCAGGAAGGCGTGATCAATAAAGAACCCAATGAGAGGCTAGCTGATTTTCCAAACTGGGTTCCACCAGTGTCCCTCTAAGTGACTTTGTCAAATCTGTCTCCATTCTAGGCCTTGGGTTCCCATTCTGTACAATGGGCTAATGTCACCCTTACCTTACTCATGGTTCACCATCAAGATGCCAACATTTCCCCTGCCGTCCCACTATGCAGCAGTCTGGAGGGGTCTGGCCTTCAGTCCCAGGTGGTACAGTATCAGACAGGCTAACTGGTGTTTCCGCTCCAAGGTCACTTTCAAAAGGAAAGTAAATTTTTATTTGAATAACGAATGGCTTATAAAAAGACCAAGTTGAGGAGTTCCCGTTGTGGCACAGTGGTTAACGAATCTAACTAGGAACCATGAGGTTGCGGGTTTGATCCCTGCCCTTGCTCAGTGGGTTAATGATCTAGCGTTGCTGTGAGCTGTGGTGTAGGTCGCAGACGCAGCTCGGATCCCGTGTTGCTGTGGCTCTGGTGTAGGCCGGCGGCTACAGCTCCGATTAGACCCCTAGCCTGGGAACCTCCATGTGCCGCAAGAGTGGCCCAAGAAATAGCAAAAAAAAAAAGACCAAATTGATATTTCTAATAAAAGCTTTAAAAATCTTTTACATTTATGCATTACCTACTCAAAAATATTATTTACATTTTGAAAATGTAAGCTATAATTTGGGAGCTTTTCCACTGATTTTTTATGTATTATTATATGTAGAGGCTTAACATTGTGCCTCCATTTTTGTTAGATCTGGGCTTTGTAATTTATCAGCAATCTCTTATTTTATAATCAATAACCTTCCCCCAAAGCATTTACACACCTTAGGGGCTTCTGCTGCTCCGGTGATAGAATGTCCTTTCCTGTTACGAAAATGGTCTCTTCCAGCTTTTGCCCACGGAGAGAGGGAAAAGCTTGCTTTCATTTTTTTTTTTTCCTTTCTAGTTCTTATTTCCTACTTCCTCATGTATCCAATTCAGTTCAATTCAACTGACATTTATTGAGCCCCTAGTATATGCCAGGACCTTTGGCTGGCACCTGATGCTACAGAGATATGCAAGGCACAGCTCCTGCCTTTGAGGGGTTTAGAATCTAGAGGAGGAAGATATCTGTCACCTTTTCTCCAGCTGAAAGGGCTATTAGAGAGGATTTATAATAAATCCCTTCATTTCGCAGAAGCTGTTACTAAGATCCAGCAAGGTAAAGTGATTTACTCAAGTGGCACCTTCCCCATGGCTGTGAAAGACCTGGAGTTTGGATCCCATGGTTCAGAAGCCAGGGTTTGTTCCAGCATGTGCCAGTAAAGGAATGAAAACAAAAACAAACCTGCGTTGCTTTATCCAGGGTGGGGATGTGAGACTGATTCCTCTTCTATGGCTCTGATAAGTAGGATACATCCCTGAGAAGTAATTTTAAAATACATGAACTTTTAAAATCCATTATTTCGTAACTTAAAAATTTATATTTGACATTTAGGGACTTTGAAACTATTTGACCCAGGCAAATATTTAATCTAATCCCACTATTTCCTGCCTTCTAACCCTCTTCATTTGTTCTTAAAGTTGAATGTTAATTCTAAGTGATCCAGACAGACCCAATCTTTTTTTTTTTTCTGGCTTGAAAACCATAATACCTTACTTTTTAATTTTACTATTTGATTGAGGTATAATTGATACACAAAACACTGCACATATTTAATGGGTATAGTTTGATTAGTGTGGTCATATATCCAAAACTGCCTAGGAAACCACCACCATATCCATCACCGCCAAAAGTTTCCCTGTGTCCCTCTGCTTTTTGTTTGGTTTTTGTGGTAAGAATACTTGAGATCTCCTTAACAAAATTTCAAGTGCAGCACGAATTGTTAACTCTGGGCACTAGGTTGTAAAACACATCTCTAGAGCACAATCAGATTGTGTAACTCAAATTTTATACCAATTGAATAACAGTTTCCTCACTTCCCCCATCCCTTAGCCCCTGGTCATCACCATTCTATCCTCTGCTTCTGTGAGTCTGATTATTTTTGGTCTCATTTAAAGGGTAACATTCAGTGTTTGGCATTCTGTAGCTGGTTTATTTCACTCAGCATAATGTCCTCCAGGTTCATCACTGTTGTCCAAAATGGCAATATTTCTTTTTTTTTATTTTTTTATATAATTATTTTTACTTTTTTCCATTATAGCTGGTTTACAGTGTTCTGTCAATTTTCCACTGTGTAGCATCGTGACCCAGTTACACATACATGTATACATTCTATTTTCTCACATTATCATGCTCCATCATAAGGGACCAGACATAGTTCCCAGTGCTACATAGCAGGGTCTCATTGCTAATCCATTCCAAAGGCAATAGTCTGCATCTATTAACCCCAAGGACCCTATCCATCCCATTTCCTCCCCCTTGGCAACTGCAAGTCTATTCTCCAAGTCCATGATTTTCTTTTCTGTGGAAAGGTTCATTTGTGCCGTATATTAGATTCCAGAAATAAGTGATATCATATGGTATTTGTCTTCCTCTTTCTGACTTACTTTACTCAGTATGAGAGTCTCTAGTTCCATCCACGTTGCTGCAAATGACATTATCAAGCACATGAAAAAAAGCTCAGCATCCCTGATTACTAGACAAATGCAAATCAAAACTACCATGAGATACCACCTCACACCAGTCAGAACGGCCATCATTAATAAGTCCACAAATAACAAATGCTGGAGGGGGTGTGAAGAAAAAGGAACCCTCCTGCACTGTTGGTGGGGATATAAGCTGGTACAACCACTGTGGAGAACATTATGGAGGTACCATAGAAAACTATACATAGAACTACCATATGACCCAGCAATCCCACTCTTGGGCATATATCCAGACAAAACTTTCCTTGAAAAAGTCACATGCACCCGTATGTTCATTGCAGCACTATTCACAATAGCCAAGACATGGAAAAAACCCAAATGTCCATTGACAGATGATTGGATTAGGAAGATGTGGTATATATACACAATGGAATACTACTCAGCCATAAAAAATAACAGGATTTCCTTTTTTAAAAAGGCTGACTAGAAGTTCCCATTGTGGCTCAGTGGGTCAAGAACCAGGCATAGCATCTATGAAGATGTGGATTTGATCCCTAGCCTTGCTCAGTGGGTTGAGGATATGACATTGCTGTCAGCTGTGGTGTAGGTCACAGATGCTTGGATCTAGCTGTGAGTGTAAGCTGTAGCTCTGATTCAACCCCCTGCCTGGGAACTTCCTTATGCTGCAGGTATGACCATAAAAAGAAAAGAAAAGAAAAAAAAAGGTTGAAAATACTACTGTGTGTATATCCTATAATTTCTTTATCCATCCATCTGGAGTGTTTCCATACCTTGGCTATTGTGAATAGTGCTGCAGTGAATGCTTGAGTGCAGTTGTCTTAAGATCCTGATTTTAATTTTGGGGTATATCCCCCCAAAAGTGGGATGGCTGGATCATAGAGTAGTTCTGTTTTTTAATTTTGTGAGGAACTACCCTACTGTGCTCCAGAGTAGGCTTATCATTTTACATTCCCACCAACAACATTAAATGGTTCCAACTTCTCTGCCATCTCACCCACACTTGCTATCTTTTGTTTTCAACTGCCTTATCACCTGTATGTGCATACCTCTTATCTGCATGCTATTTCCAGGGTGTTCTTGAAGGAAGCCTAGTTAGCCAGAGATTCTTATCACATATGAAGTGCACTGAGGACAGAATCATCCCTTCTGTTTCCTACTGCCATCTTCCATCAAAACCACCCTTCATGCAGGGCCCTTTCCTTAAGGATCCAAGCTTTCAGCAGGCTTGAATTTTAAAGCACAACCAACCAGCCAGCCTGAGCCCATCTTAAGTGGCTGCTTCTGCTGACCCCTCTCCTATGTTCCTGTCGAGAAGAACCTTAACCCAGTAGCCCAGGAGCAATCTCAGAATGTATGAAACACCCTTCAGGGACTTGTTAACAACCTTTTGTGTCTATCAATTCAGAGCAAATAATAGCCTATTCCATAAATGTCATGAGGCCTCAGAGATTATCTCATCCAATTACAGACAACTAAGGCTCAAAGAGAGGAAATAAATTGCCCAAATGTACATAGTTGGTGACAGAACCAAGTCTAGAATTCAAGTTTCTTGAAATCCACTGCAGTGCATTTTCCAATGTAATATATTTCTATTCAAAATTAGAAATACATAAGCAGTAATGAATTAGTAATGAATATTTACTGAGTGATAGAAGGCAAAGGCTTCATGATAGGGGAATGCAATGACTAAGACATACTTCCCCTTGGAAGATGCATTGAATTGTATTAGAGGCCGTGGAGATGGAAGCCCTCCGCACTTAGAGGAGTGTGGGAGCAAGACAAAGCTGTAGAGGTAGATGGGTTTCCAAGCTCCTCCCCATTTTCACTAGTTAATTAGGGAAAGTGTCCTCTGAGTTCCTAATGACTGGGTGACTCTGGGCTGGGCGTGGAAATCTAGCTTCTGATTTACACCCAGTAGTAGCACAGGCCATGGGGTTTACTGAGTCAGTAACCTATATTTTCTGGGTTCAAATCCCTTCCTCATCACTTACTACCAGTATGACTTTGTGCAAGTTATTTAAGCTTCCTCTGCCTCAGTTTCCTCATCTGTAGCCATTATCATACTCTCTACCTCGTAAATTCATTGCAAGAATTAAATGAGTTAATATAGGTAAAGGGCTTAGAACATGTCTGGGATGTGGCAAGTACTAGATAAGTGTTTGATAAAACAACCCAAGCTAACTGAATGCTGTAGGCTCTTTCAGATCAAAGATTCTCCGTGGGGACCAAGAAGAACTGTGAAGAGTTCCTAGTTATTCAAGTAAGGAGGAGGAAAGTAACGCCTTGGAACCAAATTCTGTGATGCATTCATGAAAGAAAAGATGCTTGGGGTAGAGTGTCCTTCGTCATTGCCCCACTGCCCTGACTCACCTCTGCCAGGAGATCCCAGATACCTGAGGTGACCCCATGTGTTGCTCCTCACCCTGAGATGATGGGTTTGGTCTTACCCAGAATCACAATCTGTTCTTGGTAATGCACTGAAGTCACATGGGAACTCGATTCTCCACAGCTCAGAATAGATCCTGACCTTGCTGTGGGCTCCCTACGCTAATGGTTTCATGTATTCCAGATTGCATTACTACCAGGAATTGATTTTTCAGCTCTTTAAAAACAGTCTATTTTGGTCATCTTTCCTCTACTCTTAGAGATGTATTTATTTCCCAGAAAGTGTAGAGACTCTTTAGACAAAATAAATTCTGATTACTGAAATGGAAGCAATCTGTTGTCCAGTTGTCAGGAAAGCTGGGAGGTTTTCCTTGGGAAATTCTTTTGTAGGTCAAAGCAAAGGAAATTCATCTCTCTAATGTAGAGGCCCAAAGTGAAACAAACAGTGTAACATCCAACTGAGATTTAAGAATGTCTGTAAAAGCTGTCAGGTACATAAAGCACAATAGTTGATATAGTGACATTATCCAATATAGTAGCCACTAGCTGCATATGGCTGTTAAGCACTTGAAATATGGCTGGCAGGACTAAGGAATTTCTAATTTTATGTGGTTTTAATTTTTGTGGGGGGAGGGGGTGCATACCTGCTGCATATGGAAGTTCCCAAGCTCGGGGTCAAATCAGAGCTGTAGCCATCGGCCCATGCCACAGCCACGCCAGATCCAAGCCACATCTGCAACCTATACCACAGCTCATGGCAATGCTGAATCCTTAATCCACTGAGCAAGGCCAGGGATGGAACCTGCATTCTCATGGGTACTAGTCAGTTTTTTTCTGTTGAGCCACAACAGGAACTCTAAGCCCCTCGTGACTTTAATGAATTTTAATTTAAAAACCAATACTTGATTCCATTACTGAAAACCTTTTTACATTGGGAAATTTTACTTAACTATAAATATTTTGTAATCTAAATATATATTCAGGATCCAAATTGAGCTGTGCTATAAAGTGTAACATACACTGGATTCAAAAACTAAGTTAAAAAAAAGAATGTAAAATATCTCCTTAATCATTTTTTCGTATTGGTCACTTGTTGAAATGACATTTTGCTTATATTGGGTTGAATAAAATATATCATTAAAGTTAAGTTCACTGGACTTTTCTAACATTTCTGTCATGTGGCTTAGAAAAATATAAATTACTTCTGTGGCTCACATTATATTCCTATTAGACAGTACTGTTATAAAGCAATTTCAAAAATACCAACCAGAGTTCCCGTTGTGGCGCAGTGAAAATGAATCTGACTAGGAAACATGAGGTTGCAGGTTGGATCCCTGCCCTTGCTCAGTGGGTTAAGGATCTGGTGTTGCCGTGAGCTGTGGTGTAAGTTGCAGATGAGGCTCGGATCTGGTGTTGCTGTGGCTCTGGCGTAGGCTGGCAGCTACAGTTCCAATTAGACCCCTAGCCTGGGAACCTCCATATGCCGAGGGTGTGGCCAAAAGACAAAAAAAAAAAACAAAAAAAAAACTATTTCTTTTTTACAATAGCCCCATGAGTTGCTTAAAATAGGTACTATAATCCCTGGTTTAAAGATATAGAAACAAAGGTTCAGGTAGTTGTGGTTTACCAAGGCTTGGAATAAGAGCCAGAGCCTAACTCCAGGGTTTCTGATTAAAATCCAAGGCTCTTCCAGTGTCTCGAAACTGCAGATGAAATTTAAGAAAGGCCTCTTGGACTTTTAAACTGACCTGTTTTAAAGGTTAACAGTAAGCTTTGTACTAAGCAACTAAAGAGAGACTGACATATCTTAAAACAGCCACATAGTCCAAGCAACAGTCAAATGAACATGCGCACATAGAAACAATTGCAACACGTGTACTACTTTCATTTGGCCTTCACGTCTGCTTGGGGATCCAAGCATTTCCATGATATAAACAAGGTATCCAGTATATCATATACCTTTCCTCTGTATCATGCAGATAAATCTGGACAGTGGGGTTTGCCCAGTAATTTCAAATCCAACAAGCTGACTAACTAGAGGAAGTTAAAATGTAGGTTATATATAACATCAAGAGGAAAACTATAAGGAACCAAAACGTAAAGAAGGAAATGTCTGATTAGTAAATTGTGGGAAAAAACTTTGTGGAAGTGATAAAAAAATAGAACTTACAAAATGAAGAGGAACAACCTGAAAGGAAACATGGACGATTGTAAACAGTCAATTCTTCCTCCAACTACTAGTAGTTAGTGGGGATAATTTAATAAGCTAACATGTTAAACTACACCATAGGGATGCAATCAGCAAAATATAAGTGTGTGGGAAATGCTACAGTCCGAAAACAATGTATGTCAAGAGAAATGCAAAAGAAATGAAAAATTAACACGGAGACTTACAAAGACTTAGAAGATACAACAGTGACAATTTGTGAATCTTGAATTCTGATTTAAAAAAAATTTTTTTGTCTTTTTAGGGCCTCATCTTCAGGGTATGGAGGTTCCCAGGTTAGGGGTTGAATCGGAGCTGTAGCTGCTGGCCTATACCACAGCCACAGCAACACTGGATCCAAGCTGCATCTGCGACCTACACCATAGCTCATGGCAATGCCAGATCCCTAACCCACTGAGTGAGGCCAGGGATCAAACCAGCATCCTCATGGATGCTAGTAAAATTTGTATCTGCTGAGCCATGATGGGAACTCCCTGAATTCTGATTATTTAAAAAAATTTTTTTTTATTTTAAAAACTTCAATCAACTGGAAATTTGAACATTGTATATTTAATGAGAAATTGTTGAATTTTTTAGCTATTATCATGGAATTATAATTTTTCTAATAATCCCTGTCTTTAAAGGGTACATTTTACATTTACAAAATATTTACCAATAATATATGCCTGATATTTGCTTCAAAATACTGTAAGAGTAGTTTAAAATCTGGCATAACCCTAAATAATTGATAGTTCTATACAGATAAAAATAATTGAACAGAAGAATATATATCACAGCCCTTGCTATGGTCTAAATATTCTTCTGAAAAGCTTACTACCCAAGATTTCTGAGACTTCTGCTTTTGGCTGTGATAGACTAAGTGGTATCAGACTAGATCCCTCACTTTAATAACTAGAAAATTGGTCAAAATATAGGAAACAAATACAGACTGTGACCCAATGAGAAAAGATAAAAATGTAAGCCTAACGATAGCTTTTGTTTTTTGTCTGAAGACATATTCCAGAACATAAAGCCAGGAGGCAAGGTCCTTAGCAGAGCAAAGAATTTTTGTTGAGAAAACAGAACTCCAAGTCCGGGAAGCTGGTGTGGCTGAAATACTCAAGTTGATTTACTTGAGAGAAGGGATCTGTGCCGAGAAAGAACTCCAGAAATCTGGGAAGGGATCTCCTAGAGTTTTGTATGAACACTAAACTGTGGCTGCAGAGGATAAGACTGCACAAGGCTTGGTAAAGAACAATTACTAAGGAACAATCAAGTACCAGGGAACTAGAAACTGAACAGCTACCAGAACACACACAGGACTAGGAGACATTCAAATCCTATCCAGACCAATAAGAGACTTCATTGAACACTTAGAAAATTTCATTGAGACACAGAAATATCATGCTTTAACAGTGGGATTAAAATCATTGTAGAGTAAAATTTCCAAAATCACCCTAACAAAGCTTAAAAATAAGCCTCAAAGAACAAAGCTGATCCAGAAGTAAATTAACTGCTTACCAGAATAAAATCCAATACCATTTAAATCATATGCATGTAAATGGGTGTATTTTATTAGATATGTAAATTACATCTTTAAAAAGTTGATTTTAAATGCTCAAAAAAATGCATAAAAGCGAGCAGAGGAAAATGAATGAGGGTGCAAATGGGCATAGACTGGCCATGAGCTGATGATTTTGGAAGCTGTGTGATGGCTACTTAGAGATTTGCTGTTACTCAAAATTCCCTATAATAACAAAAAAAAAGTTCTTGATTTTTTTTTTTTCAAGAGGGAAATAGACTGCTGGTTGTGACGGAGGAAATGTAATATTGCCGATGATTGTTTTAGCCTCTCCATAAGCCTTTTCTCTTTCTAAAAATTTATTTTTATTTTATATCCCCAATTCTCATTTCATTCTCATTACCTCCTCAAAGGCAATCACATTAAGTGGTCTATATCCTTGGAAATTTGGGTATATTTGAAAGGTAGTATTGCCTTTGGTATATTTGTAGTTTATATGTGTATATATTGCCATAGATCTCATTCTGTTTTTGTTTCTTTCATTCTGAGCTATTTAGAAGTTATATGTAGTTCTTCATTGCACTGATTGTTGAAAGGGTTTTACTTATTCATTCCTCTAATGAAGGATGCCTCAATTGCCTCCTATTCCTCAGTTTCATCAAAAAATAAATAAATAAATTCAATTTAAAATAAAAAAAAATTCTTGCATATGTCTTAGGTATCTGTATACAGGTTTTCCTGTGGAATTTAGCCAGTAGTGGAAATGCTGAATCTTAGGCTATAAGCATACCTAATTTCCATCAGAACTCCTTCCGCAAAACATTTTCTTCAAATGGCTTTCCATCCTATTCAGAGTGTAATCCAAATTCTTCAAATACATACAATGTCCTTGTTATCTGCCTTTCGTTTCTCTCTCTTATCTCATTTCCTCTTATTCTCCACCTTAACTTCCTCAGATCAAGCCACAGTAACTTTGCTATTTCTTCAACACCTTTTTTTATTTAATCTTTTTTTAATCATGATTTTTATTTTTTCCATTATAGCTGGTTTACAGTGTTCTGTCAATTTTCTACTACACTGCAAGGTGACCCAGTCACATGTACATGTATACATTCTTTTTTCTCACATTATCATGTTCTATCATAAGTGACTAGATATAGTTCCCAGTATTATACAGAAGGATCTCATTGCTTATCCATTCCAAAGGCAATACTTTGCATCTATTAGTCCCAAATTCCCAGTCCATCCCACTCCCTCCCCCTTCTAGGCTAGGGGTCTAATTGGAATGGTAGCCACCAGTCTATGCCAGAGCCACAGCAACACAGAATCCGAGCTACGTCTGCGACCTACACCACAGCTCACAGCAACGCTGGATCCTCAACCCACTGAGCAAGGCCAGGGATCGAACCTGCAACCTCATGGTTCCTAGTCAGATTCGTTAACCACGGTGCCATGACAGGAACTCCTACATGACCTCTTTTTAAACTATGTGTTCTCTTTTGTCTCTTCTTGTTCCACTACACCATTTTGTTTTAAATACTTATGCCTTATTGTATGTCTTTATATGCTATACATCATATAGTAGCCATGCCTTTAGCTCTTTTATGAAAATTCCCTTAGCCCTGGCCTCATTCATTCATGAATCCTAATTTTATATATTAAATTTGCCTTTTTTTCCAAAAATACCTTGTAGGAAATTTAATTAACTTGAATTTCATTGAATATAAAATAAATTTGAAGAAAAAATATTAACAGAATTAACTCATTGCAGCTACATACACAGTGTAACTATTCTATATTTTTTTGAGTTTTCAAATGTTTCACATAAAACTTTAGAGTTCCATTAATTCCTTCGTCCATCATAGGTTTTAATGATATTTTAAGTGGTATTTTATTGTCTATCTTTTGAAATTGCTTAATTGTTGTATAGATCATTATCATTTTTATAGAACTCTCTTATTAATACTAACAGCCTGATTTTCTAACATTTTCTTTGTAGATAACCTTATCATCCATGAATAACAACATTTTTCTCTTTCCTTTCCCTAACTTTATACATTTGAGATCTTTTCTTTTCTTCTTATATTGGCCAGAGCCGCCAATACTGTGCTGAGCAATAATAATGATGATGAATATCCTTCTTTTAGTCTTATGCATTTAAAGTTTTCCTGTTGGACATGATGTTTGACGTCATTTTTAATATCCTTTATCTTATTAAGGATATTCCCTTTAACTCCTGTTATTTGATAGTTATAAATTATAAGTAGATTTAAACTTGATCAGCTTTTTTTTTTTTTCCTTTCCTGACTCTATGGAGATAATCACATGAATTTTGTTCCTTTCACTTAAGGTAAAAATTGTACTTTATGAGGTTTTTTTGTTTTTTAGTTTTTTGTCTTTTTGCCATTTCTTGGGCCACTTTCATGGCATATGGAGGTTCCCAGGCTAGGGGTCCAATCAGAGCTGCAGCCTCCGGCCTACGCCAGAGCCACAGCAACAAGGGATCCAAGCCTCATCTGCAACCTACACCACAGCTCATGGCAACGCCGGATCGTTAACCCACTGAGCAAGGGCAGGGATCGAACCCGCAACCTCATGGTTCCTAGTCGGATTCATTAACCACTGCACCACGATGGGAACGCCTGAGTTATTTTTAATACATTATTTTGATAGGCTTATAACTTACATCTCTGCATCTGTGTTCATAAATAAAAGGTATCTATAATTTTTTTTTAATGGTGCTGCCTTTACCTGAATCTTGGAATCAAGGTTCAATTTCCTTCATAACTATGAAAAATATGTGTCCCTGTGTATTGTATAAATCAAGGATTATCTCTTCCTTGAACTCACTTATAAATTATCTGAGTATTTGAATTTTTTTTTCTGGTGGAAGGAGGAGACATCTATGGACGATAACAAATAATTAACATCTCTGTCATTAAAGTCTCAAGAGGAGAGGAGAAAGAGAGTGGGCTTGAAAAAAAGTACTTGAAGAAATATGGCCCCCAAACTTATCAAATTTGGCGAAAGACATAAACCTGTAGATTCAGGAGACTGAGTGAATCCCAAACAAAATAAACTCCAAAATTCCATGTCAAGACACATCATAATCAAACATTCAAAGACTAAAAGCAAGGAAAATATGTGCATTACCTTTCCAAGAAAAATGATTTGAGTGATGACAGATTCCTCATTCATGGAGGCCAAAAGCAAGTGGCACACCATTTTTCATGTCCTGAAAAAAAAAAGGACTGTCACCTTAGAATTATATATTCAGTGAAAATATCCTTCCATAATAAAGGTGAAATAAGGGCATTCTCAGATGAAGAAAAGCAAAGAGAATCTGTTGTCAGCCAACGTACTTTAAAAGAATGGCTAAATAAACTCTTTAGGCAAAAAGGAAATAGTAATAGAAGAAATCCACTAGCATTAAGAACAAAAGAAGCAATGCCAAGAGCAAATATATAGGTAAATATATAATTCCTTTCCTCTTGAGTTTTTTAATTGCATTTGATAATTAAAGTTATAACACTGTCTTATATAGTTTTAATGTAACATTGACAACTGTATCATATAATAACGATAAATAGAAAGTAACTTTTAAAAATTGTATACACGATTTTAAAAAAAAATTTAAAAACCATATCCTAAAGGCAAAAGGGGAAGTGAACCTAATGGTGATGAGGTATTTACAATTCTATCTGAAGAGGTAAAATGTTGATACTAGTAAACTGCAAAAAAGTTATGTATGTATATCATAATCCCCAAAACAATCATTAACATAGCTATAGAAATAGATACATTAAAACAACAACTAGATAAATTAAAATAGAATTTTTTTAAAGTTCAGGTATCCCACATGAAGATAGGAGAAAGAGAATAGGAAGGTAAAACAGGAAGAACAAACATAAATCCCAAAGTTCAATGCAGGTTTAAATCATGTCAGAAAATCCATTAAAAGGGAATCTTCCAAAGACATCAAAAAAAAGTGGAGGGGGTGGATCATGATTCACTCATATGCTATCTCTAAGAAACTCACTTCAGGGGAGTTCCTGTCATGGCTCAGTGGCTAACGAACATGACTAGTATCCATGAGGATGCTCAGTGGGTTAAAGAGCTGGCATTGCTGTGAGCTGTAGTGTAGGTCACAGACATGGCTCAGATCCTGGGTTGCTGTGACTGTGGCATAGGCCAGCCGCTACAGCTCCGATTTGACCTCTAGTCTGGAATCTCCATATGTCATGGGTGTGGCCCTAAAAAGACAAAAAAGACCAAAAAAAAAAAAAAAACTCAATTCAAATATAATTATAGCAGTAGATTAAAGATAAAATGATAAAGAAAAACACACAAACATAAATCAAAAGAAAGCTGAAGAAACTATGTTAAGATCAGACAAAATAAGCTTCAGAGCAGAGAAAATTACTAAAGATAAAAACATTACATGATAATAAAAAGGTTAATTCACTAAGAAGACATAATCTTAAATGTATATGCACCAAAAAAAAAAAAAATAGAGCTGCAAAAAATTCCTGAATCAAAAACTAACAGAACAGAGAAACAGAAAAATTCAAAAATATAGTCGGAGATTTCAGAATTTCTGTCAGTAATTGAACTACTAGACAAAATGTCAGCATGAATATAGACGAACTGAATAATGCTTTCAATTAATTAATGAAAATGACATTGACAAATACTCCCCCAACAAGAACAGACTACACATTATTTTCAACTGTTCATGGGACATTCAAGAATATAGACGTATTAATTCAAAAAGATACATGTTCATAGCAGCATTACTTGCAATAGCCAAGATACAGAATCAACCTAAGTGTCCATTGACAGATGAAAGATAAAGAAGTATATCCATCCTTCTTTATATGATACCATTACCATTAGGTGGTATTATAATGGAATACTATCAAACCATAAAAAAAATGAAATTTTGCCATTTGCATCAATGTGAATGGAGGGTATTATGCTTAGTGGAGCAAGTCATACAGAGAAAGATAAGTATGTTATCACTTATATGTGGAATCTAAAAAATAAAACAAAAGAATTAATCCAACAAAACAAACAGACACACAGGTATAGAAAACAAATTACTGGGTGCCATTGGGGAGGAGTAAGTGGGGAGGGACAAAATAAGAGGATTAAGAGTTACAAATTACTACATATAAAGTAAATAAACTACAAGGATATGTTGCAGAGCACAGGAAAAAGTAGTCAATATTTTATAATAACTTAAAATGGGATATAAGCTATAAAAATTTTGAATCATTATGTTGTACACTTGAACTAATATTGCAAATCAACTATAATTTAATTTTTAGAAATAAATGTATTAAAAAACACACTATATATAAAATATGTATTCTATGTATAAAGTTAGAGCATGAAGTTGACCCTCGAACAACATGGGTTTGAACTGAAAGGTTCCTTTATATGCAGATATTTTTCAGTAGTAAATATTATATTACTGCATAATCTGAGCTTAGTTGAATCAGCAGATGTGGAACCATAGATACAGAGGGGCAAATGTAAAGTTATATATGAATTTTCAACCATGGCACCTCTAATCGCTGCATTGTTCAAGAATTAACTCTGTGTGTGTATGTATAAACACACACACTATGAGTGTTTTATAAGAGATTGGCTCACACACTTATGCAATTACATAGGCTGAGAAATCCCACAATTTGCTGTCAGCAGGCTGAAGACTCAGGAAAATTGGTGGCCTAATTCAGTCTAAGTCTGAAGGCTTGAGAATCAGGACTAGCAAGGGCAGGGGAAAGTCAATGTTTCAACTCAAGCAATAAGGCAGGAAGGACTGAATTTGTCCTTTTTCCACCTATTAGTTCTATTCAGGCTTAATGGATTGGATGGTGCCACTCATAGTGGAGGACAAGCAAACTTAATGCTAATTTCATTCAGGAACATTCTCACAGACATATCAAGAAATAATGTTTAAAAAGAATACATACCTGTATGTGTAACTGGGTCACCATGCTATACAGTAGAAAAAAATTATTTTGGGGAAATAACAATTAAAAAATTAAAAAAAAAAATCTGAGCATACCATGATCCACTTAAGTTGACAAATAAAACTATTACTATAGATCATACCTTGAGTATAAAACAAACTAACAAATTCTAAAGAACTGAAAGTGCAAACTACATTCTATTACTATCATATAATCAAACTAAAAATCAATAGAAGAAATATACAGGAAAATCCAAACACTTGGAAATTAAAGAACATGTTTCTAAATAATTCATGGCTCAAACAGAAAACCTCAATACAATTTAAAATATATTGAACGGAATTCAAATGAAAATGTAACATATTAAAATACATGGGAAGCAGCTAAAGCATGAAACATGAAAATTTATAGCACTAAAAGATTGCTGTCACAAAAGAAAAAAATGTATCAAATTAGTATTTTGAAAATCTACCTCAAAAGAGTAAAAAATAAAAGAAATCTAAAGCAAAAGGAAAGAAGGAAATAATAAAGGACAGAAATCAATAAAATTTAAAACAATAATCTAAAATTGATTTAAAAAAAATCAGTAAAACTATAAACCTCCAGCAAGACTGACAAATTAAAATACATCTATTGACAATGTTTGGAATAAGAGAAAGGATATCACTATAGAAATTTAAAAGGATAGATATTAAAAGGAAAAAAATATTATAGTAACTATGAAGACATAAATTTGACAATTTAGATAAACTTGTCTGATACCTCAAAAATCACAGACTACCAAACTCACCCAAACAAAATAGATAACCTGTATAGTCCTATAACATTAAAGAAATTGAATCCATAATTTATAAAAAGGAAAACTACAAACAATATCCCTCTAAACAGAATTGCAAAAAATCCTCATCAAAATATTAGCAATTCAAGGAGTTCCTGCTGTGGCACAGTGGGTTAAGAATCTGACTGCAAGCAGCTCAGGTAACTGCAGAGGCACAGGTTTGAGCCCTGGCCCAGTGCAGCGGGTTAAAGGATCCAGCACTGCCACAGATGCAGTGTAGGTTGCAGCTATGGCTCAGATTAAATCCCTGCCCTGGGAACTTCCATATGCCACAGGTGCAGCCATAAAACCTTAAAAAATAGCAACTCAAATCCAGAAATATATCAAAATAGTATTTACTGCACCATGACTAAGAGGGATGTATTCCAGAAATACAAACTTGGTTCAATATTTGATAATCAACCAGTGTAATCCAGCATATTAATGGTCAATAAAGAAGAAAAACCATATGATCATATCAGTTGATGCAGAAAAAAGCATTTGACAAATTTCAATACCACTCATACTAAACATTCTCAGAAAATTAGGAATAGAATAAAACTTTCTCAATCTGATAAAGATCTGATGTTAACCTAGAATTAACATGATACTTAATTGTGAAAGACCGAATGCTTTCACCAACTATAAGATCAACTCTAAGGCAAGGATATCTATTCTTACCACTTCTAGTAAACATAGTACTGGAAATTTGAGCCAGTGCAATAAGGCAGGAAAAGGAAATGAAAGGCATACAGATCAGAAAAGAAGAAATAAAAATTTTCTCTATTTTTAGGTGACATGATTTTCTACATAGAAAAATCCAATAATCTATAAAAAATTCATGGAACTAATAAGGGATTTCATAAGATCACAAGGTCAAGGTCAACACAAATTCAATTAGATTTCAATATGATAGAATTGAAAAATTTGGAAATAAAATTTAAAACACTGTACAAGTTGAAATCACCACCAAATGAAATAAAGTTATAAATCCACTAAAACATATACATAACCTCTATGTTGAAAACTACTAAATGCTAATGAAAGAAGTCAAAAAAAGATCTACATAAATGAAAAGTTATACCATGTTCAGGGATTAAAAGACTCAACATAGTATACATATCAATTTTCCCCAGAATTGATCTATGGGTTTAAAGCAATTTCTATCAAAATCCCAGAATGACTCTTTGCAGATATAGACAAGCTGATGCCAAAATTTATATAAGCAGAAAAATAAACTATGATAACAAAACCAGTATTAAAAAGAAGAATAAAGATAGAGGAAAAAAAAGATCTGATTTTGACTTATTATATAGATACAATAAACAAAAACAGTATGGTATTGATGAAGGGACAGTCACACAGATTAATGGAATAAAGAATTCAAAATAGAGCCCAGAGTTCCTGTCATGGCTCAGTGGTTAACGAATCTGACTAGGAACCATGAAGTTGCGGGTTTGATCCCTGGCCTTGCTCAGTGGGTTAAGGATCTGGCGTTGCTGTGAGCTATGGTGTAGGTTGCATACGTGGTTTGGATCCCAGGTTGCTGTGGCTCTGGTGTGCTGGCAGCAACAGCTCCGATTCGACCCCTAGCCTGGGAACCTCCATATACTGCAGGAGCGGCCCTAGAAAAAGACAAATAGACAAAAAACAAACAAACAAACAAAAAACACAAAATAGAGCACATATATGTGGCCAAATAATTTTTGACTAAGTGCAAAAGCATTTCAAAGAAGGAAGGATATATTTTTAACAAATGCTTTTGGGATAAACATTCATAGTCAAAACAAAGCACCTCAACATAAACTCCACACATAAACTTACTCAAAAATTTACTCAAAATGGATTATCTCCATGCAACATATAAAAGCATAAAACTTCAAGAAGAAAACATTGAAGAAATCTTTATGACTAAGAGTGAGGCAAAAGAGTCCTTAAACATCAAAACCATGCTCCAAAAAAAGTCAATAAATTGGATGTCGTCAAAATTAAAAACGTTTGCTCTTTATAAGACCCTGGTCACAGACAAGGAGAAAATATTTGCAATCATACAGCCAACAAAGATATCAGGATATATAAAGACCTCTCTAAACTCAACAATAAGAAAACAAACAATCCAATTAGAAAATGGGCAAAAAATTTGAACAAACCCTTGACCCATGAAGATAAGTGGATGACAAATCCACACATGGAAAGATGTTCAACATCATTAGCCAATGGAAAAATGCAAATTAAAGCTCCAATAAGATATCACTTTACATCTACTAGAATGGCTATAATTTTAAAATACCAATAATAATTGGTAATAAAAATACTGATAACACCAAGGACTAGAAGAACAACTGCATCTCTCATACATTTCTGGTAAAGACACTAGAAATATCTGATAGTTTCTTACAAGCTTAAGCAGTCATCCTTCTGGGTCAGGAGTCATACTCCTGGGTATGAAGCTGAGCAGGGCCCTGTGGGGCTCCTGGGCAAAAAAGCCTTCCTGTGTCCCCCAGTTCTTTTTTTCTTTTTCAGCCACACCTGCAGCATATGGATATTCCTAGGCCAGGGATTGAATCCAAGCTGGAGGTATGACCTCTGCCACAGCTGTGGCAACACTGGATCCCTAACCCATTGGACCGGGCCAGAATCAAAATATGCCACCAAAGAGACAAACCGGACCATTAACCCACTGCGCCACAGCAGGAAATCCTCCCACTTCTTGTTTTTAGGAAATAGGCCTCATTCAGCCTCCACACCTTCCCTGAGTTCCAAAGGGCAGGTTCAAACAATTGCTAATCAGGGAAGGGAGGGGATGAAGAGAGAAGGGAGAAGTAGTCCAGAAAAAACAGTGCAGCCTTAGGGCAGGGTCCTGGCTCCTCCTCAAGGAATACACATAAAAGTACCTTTGAGCTCTTCTGCAGAAATAAACCCGAACCAATGAATCAATGAAAGATGTTATTAAGCATCCTTCATTCCGGAAAGAAGGAAGACAACCAGAACAAGTCCAGGGCCACTAAACGCCAGGCTTGAAGAAGAATGAAAGCTTGCATCTACTGTGATCCTTACCTGTGGCCCTATTTTCCACTCCTAAAACTGAAAGACCACCTCCTATTCTCTCACAAAGGAGGGCACAGTCTTAAGGGCATTAGCCTGCTGTGACCTCTTGCCTAGAAAAGCAATAAAGCTATTTTTTTTCTCCTTTGCCCCAAACTCTGTCTCCATATTTATATTCAGCTCTGGTGGACAGAGGCCAAGTTTTGGCAGTAAGTACTTAGCCTGGAGAAATGAAAAATCTGTTTACACAAATACCTGTACACAAATGTTTATCGTACCGCTTTATTTATAATAGACCCAAACTAGAAACAACACAGATGTTCTTGAACAGATGAATGGATAAAGAAACTGGTATGTTCATACAATAGATTACTCTGCAAATAGGAACAAACTATGGAGTTCCCTTTGTGGCTCAGTGGTTAATGAACCCGACTAGGATCCATGAGGATGAGGGTTTGATCCCTGGCCCCACTCAGTGGGTTAAGGATCCAGCATTGCCTGTGAGCTGTGGCGTAGGTCACAGATGCAGCTCGGATCCCATGTTACTGTGGCTGTATTGTAGGCCGGGCGGCTACAGCTCTGATTCAACCCCTGGCCTGGAAAAAAAAAAAAAGGAACAAACTATGCATGAACTCAAAGGTATTATGCTGACTGTGGACAAAAAGCCCATATCAAAGATTTATATACTACACAATTTCATTTATAGAATATTCTCAACATGACAAAATTGTAGTGCAAGAACAGATCAGTAGCTGTTAGGGGTTGGGGAAAAGACGTGACTATTAAGCAGTAACATGAAGGAATTTCTTTGTAGTGATAGAATTGTTCTGTATTCTGTGTGTGGTTAAGTATTCATCAAATCCAGACATATGATACAATTTCATAGAAGTATACACCAAAAAAAAAAAACAAAAACAAAAAAACAAAAAAGAAAGGGAGAGAGAGAGAGACAGGAGAGAAAAAGAATGTTATAACTGGTGAAATTCAAATAAGATCTGTAATAATATTGTACCGATGAGTCATAATATTGTACCAATGTCAATTTCCTGGTTTCCACAATGTACTGTAGTTATATAATATGTTCTCATTGGGGAAAGCTGGGTGAAATTTTTTCTACTATCTTTGCAACTTCTCATGACTATTAAACTATTTCAAATTGAAAGTAAAAATAAAAATAAATTTTGAAATATTATTTTCATTTCATGACATTTACTTTCCCCTTTTCTCTGTCATAGTCTCTTTGTGCATTTTATATTTGTTTACTGTCCTTTTAGTGAGATTTGAGAAGTAGTACTGAATAGTTGTATTCATTCTACCAGCAGTCCTGCTATTCTAGTCTCTTTCTTTCTTTAAACGGCTGTTCTAGAGAGTTTACGGGAGAGTCTTTCATGATATTTGTGTTTGGATATGACAATATCTATAATTTTATTTCTGTCAAGGATCAATAATTATGCCTACTGAGTACCCAAACTGGAAAAGCAATAAATGAGGTTAGACCCAAATTTCCTCATTTCATTTTCTATAATAACTTATTGAAATATAAAACTCTGGAGCTCCCGTTGTGGCGCAGTGGTTAATGAATCCGACTAGGAACCATGAGGTTGCGGGTTCGGTCCCTGCCCTTGCTCAGTGGGTTAACGATCCGGCGTTGCCGTGAGCTGTGGTGTAGGTTGCAGATGCGGCTCGGATCCCGCATTGCTGTGGCTCTGGCGTAGGCCGGTGGCTACAGCTCCGATTCGACCCCTAGCCTAGGAGCCTCCATATGCCGCGGGTGCGGCCCAAGAAATAGCAACAACAACAACAACAACAACAAAAGACAAAAAAAAAACCTCATGCAGATATATATATGGAATTGATAACTTTTCACACAGTGAACAACCCACATAACCGTTGTCCAGAACAAGAAAGCAAACATTTAACAGATAACAGACATGGAGAACAGACTTGTGGTTGCCAGGGGGGAGTCGGGGAGGGAGTAGGATGGACAGGGAGTTTGGGGTTGGTAGATACAAAGTATTGCATTTAGAATGGATAAGCAGTTGGGTTCTACTCTAAAGCACAGGGAACTATGTCCAATCTCGTGGAGTAGAACATGATGAAAGATAGTATGAGAAAAAGAATGTATATCTATGTATGACTGGGTCACTATGCTGTACAGCAGAAATTGACACAACACTGTAAATCAATTATACGCTAATAAAAAAAAAAAAAAAGCAGGAGTTCCCGTCGTGGCGCAATGGTTAATGAATCCGACTAGGAACCATGAGGTTGCGGGTTCGGTCCCTGCCCTTGCTCAGTGGGTTAACGATCCGGCGTTGCCGTGAGCTGTGGTGTAGTTTGCAGACGTGGCTCGGATCCCGCGTTGCTGTGGCTCTGGCATAGGCCGGTGGCTACAGCTCCAATTCAACCCCTAGCCTGGGAACCTCCATATGCCGCGGGAGCGGCCCAGGAAATAGCAACAATAACAACAACAAAAAAGACAAAAAGACAAAAAAAAAAAAGCAAATATTTCTAGGATCCAGAATCCCCCCTCATACTTTGAATCATTCGTGCTTTCCTCAAAGGTTACTCTCATTAGAGAGATGAGGAAATTCTAGCTCAGAAAAGGGAAGAGGTCTGCCTAAGTGCACATAGCAAACAGTAAGGCTGGGATTCAAATCCCCAGTTTGCTAAAGACTAGGGCTTTCTCCACTTCGGCAATCTTTCCTCTAATATTAGCTGCACTTTTATACCCCATAAGACTTCTTCCCAAAGTTAGTGCCAGTTTTTCATTTATATTGATGACATTTTTAGGGGACAGCAAATGGAGTTGGGGAAGTGGCCATACATAGAAATTTTCTATGTAGAAGTTAAAACTACATTCATTCATCTACTACCATATGCTATCAGAGGGATAAAGAGTTAAACAGCCCCTATCCACCAGAAAAGTAATTCGAAAACTACTGACTTTAATATAATGTGAAATGATATGAATACAAAATAAAAATATGAACTCACACCCTTCCAACTTAACCTACAACTGGCCAAAAAAGAAATCATTCGAAAACTAATCTTGGAGCCCCTATGGTGGCATAGGAACCCAACTAGTATCCATGAAGATGTGGGTTCGATCCCTGGCCTCATTCAGTGGGTTACGGATCCAGTGTTGCTGTAGCTATGGTGTAGGCCAGCAGCTACAGCTCTGATTTGACCCCAAGCCTGAGAACTTCCCTGTGCTGTGGGTATGGCTCTAAAAAGACAAAAAGTATTTAAAAAAACAAAGAAAACAGTAATCTAACCATACCTCCTTCCCAAAGAACTTAATTCTCTTCTCATCATGTATTGCCTACAGGATAAATTCCACATTTCCTTGTGTGGCATCCAACTTCTATAGAACCCCACAGGTAGAATCCTCATTCCCAGTAGTGTTGAAACCAGATTTGCCTGGATTTGAATACTGTATCTATCCCTTGCTAAATATCTGGCCTTTGAGCAAATGGTTTACCCACTCTCAATTTCAGTGTCCATATTTAAAACTAGAGGGAACCTCCTTCACCAAGTCTACAGGGTAAAAGAGGATAATGTACACTATGCACTTGGCCCAGTGCTTAGCACATAGTATTTTCTGAGTAGTAACTATGAGATATGAGATCATTTTGAGCTGCTTATAACACCCCAAATTCCATGGTCTCCAACTATCACTTTTGTTTGAGATGTTCTGCTCAAGCCTCTGCCTTCTATCATTTTCTCTTTGGTTAATTTCTACCTAAAATGGCAACCCTTGAGTTTTGGCGCTTCCCTCCCTCCTCCCCCTCTCCCTACTCCCCAGCACCAGGAGAGATTCACTGGAGATGCTCCCTTTTAAGGGGAAGAGGAGACTTTTGTAAGATCTGGAGTCTAGAGCTGGAGCTCATGATGTTCCTACCAAGGATTCTACTTTGTGTGAGCTCTTAAAAATACCAGATAACAGAATTTGGGGGGGGGGGGGGGGGAAGTAGATGTGTATATACACCCACATCTGGAAAGAAAAGGCACTGGGCTCATTCCATGCAAGAACTAAGCTGGTATTTGTATTTGTATTATGGTGATTGGCTTTACCTTCTCGTTTTGCATAATCTCTTTTTCAATGGTGAGGAGTGTAATTTCCCTTCAGTTCATAGAATAGTACTTGGAGAGGACAGAGAGGAAGTCTCTGCATTTTGTGAAAGAGAAAATTACCGGCACCCCTTTTGTTCCCTTAGGCAGGATTTGGATGGATTACTCATACTTTAAAAGGAAGGCGGCTTTTAACCTTAAAAAAAAGAAAGAAAGAAAGAAAGAAAGAAAGAAAGAAAGAAAGAAAGAAAGAAAGAAAGAAAGAAAGAAAGAAAGAAAGAAAAACTTGCATTAACATAGTGCATTGACATGTTACTAAATCTAAGGAATTTTGAAGGATAAATTCCCAGACTTTATCCAACACATGAAACAAACTCCTCAAACAAAAGCTGCCAAGCTCATCAGCTTGTTCATATCCTTGCAACTTTGGTCTCACCAAACCGCTTGCTTAGCTCCTTGATTGGCTGCGTAACCCTCCCAGGCTGATTGGGGTGGTGGGCAGGGGGGACCTGGAGGGACTGTTCAACAAGCTCGGAGCATGGGCCCCTCCTGGAAGATCAGACTTCTGGAATCGATTTGGGTCCAGAATTGCATTACCCAAGGAATGTGGAGTATGCACAGTCCTTGACGGCTTGTGAACCACACTTCCTGAGGCTGGCCACCAGCCAGGGCTGAGGCCATCAGCATCTCAAAAATGAATTCTTTATGAGACAAAGAACAATCCACCCAATTTCTGAAATCACTGAAGTAGAAAGCTTGTCTCTAAGTAACCTAAAACTTAGTTGACGTTTAGACTCCTTTTGTATTTCTGGGAGATGAGGGGATTGAATGTCACCCCAAAATGTCTTTTCCTTTCTACAGGCAGACATCGTAAGGCATTGAATAGCCTGGGAGAGGATCTTGCTAAAACTTAACTCTATCCAGAGGACTGTTTCTCTGGCAAAAATATTGCCCACCAGCTGCTCAAAAGACAGGACCAAAGGGGGTAAGGAAAGATAAAGAGGTGTGAGGATTCTGTCTCTCCAAGAACTTTAAGTCCAGGGGCAAATGAGACAAATAGCTGTGAAGGATGCTTCAGAATCCAAATAAAGCAGGAGTTTGCAAGGGTATCCTACAGAGTTTTTGTAGGAAAGGGTAAGTTGTGGAGACATGACTTGAAATAAGGAAAACAGTCCAGCTACTGAGAAACGATGGGGATGCCGGTTGAGAAGCGGGAGTCAGCAAAATTGGCTGTGGGTGTCCCTGGCTAGAGTAGAGCAATCCTAACCTGGGGTATACCAAGATTTGCATAGAATAGAGGAAGGTGGTGTGGGGAAGAGGGAGAGGGTTTGGGAAGAGAGACTTGTAGTTTGCTTAATATAATAGTGCTTTCTTTTTGCAAGTAGGTTATCATTATTATAAGGTTATTTTCTTACTCTCTACTTAGGCAAGGAGAATTTTCCCCTGATGTCTTTCAGATTATCTTATTTTTATATCTTGTTTGGATCATTTCCTTCAAAGGCAAAGTAATATTCCCTGAAAATGTGCTATTGACCCACAAAAATCACTTTGGCTCTCAAATGCCACAATATCATTTAGGTCACCACATGAAGTCGTTCCCCTTTATCCAAGGAGAAAAGTCTATCTTTTGAATCCAGTGAAGCATGCGTGGGTCAGACTTCCGTCCCAATAGCTGAGTTGCTGACTAACACTCTGCAGTTTTATTCCCCCATTACCAAATCTTGGCAGCACCCATGATAATAATAATGACGCTTTACCATCAAGGTACATACTTCACATATATTTTCTACTGAATTCCCCTTTCTATGTATGAAGAGATTAAAAAAAAAATCTACCTGAATGGTAAATATCTTATATTTCTTAGTGTCAGAATTACACACCTAATTCACCCAAGGCCTCATTGTATCAATAATAAAGTGTAACATTCTCAAAGCATATTAATTGAGGCTCTAGTGAGGCCAGTGTTTCCAAGTAAACCTCTAGCATTGATCCCAATGAATTGGATCATACCAATTACAAGAGAATTCAGAGCCAGCCTAAGGGAATCCTTCCAAGTAGAATTAATCTTTAATGAGTTTTTTTTTTTTTAAATTTCTGCTTTCTAAAATAACACAAGAACTGTAATTTTTCACCCTGTTTCTAGACAGAGTTTAACCAAAGAAATTAAGTTAGCTTGAGTATAAACACTTTGAGGATGTAGAATATGTCTAGTATGGTCCTTTGGTGGACAAATTAGGGAGTAAGTAGAGTTCCCACTGTGGTGCAGTGGGTTAAGAACCTGACTGCAGTGGCTTGGGGCACTGTGGAGGCACAGGTTTGATCCCTGTCCTAGAGCAGTGGGTTAAAGGATCTGGCATTGCTATAGCTGCAGCTTGGATTCAATCCCTGGCCCAGGAACTTCCATATGCCCCAGGTGTGTCCATAAAAAATCAAATCAAATAAAAATTAGGGAGTGAATTAATGAATAATTTTTTTTTAAACAAATCTCTTTTTCATTAGTCAGCAATGGGCCAAACAATATGAAACAGTTGGAGACAGTAGTAAACAAAACTGGGTCCATCACTCAGTGTATCTTTCGGTGATAACAAGCATGTTATAGAAAATCATTAGTCTCCTTAGCCAGAAATCAAGGTAATTTTTTTTCTTTTTATAGCCACACCTATGGCATATGGAAGTTCCTGGGCTAGGGATCAAATCAGAGGTGCAGCTGCCAGCCTGCACCACAGCCACAGCAACACTGGATCTGAGCCATATCTGTGACCCAAGCCACAGCTTGTGGCAACACCAGATCCTTAACCCACTGAGTGAGGCCAGGGATCAACCCTGCATCCTCACAGAGATTACGCTGGGTTCTTAACCTGTTGATCCACAGCAGGAACTCCTGAAATCAAGGTAATTTTAATTGTGGACTGCTGCCAACTGATTCAACTAACTTTCCACTCAGCAATCTATTCCAGGGCTTTCAAAAGACCCTAACATTTCACAACATGTCTCCCCCAAAAGGAGGGCCCCCTTAAAGATAATCTAATCTAGTGTATGTGTTTAGAAGGAAAAAACAAAGACCCAAGGAGGTGCTATAACTTGCCAAATGCCAGCGTTTACTGCAGAACATGAAGGGTCTCCTCTTTGCAACCCAAATAATGCTCCCCCTTCTGCTCCAGGGTGCCATGCTACGAGCACACAGGAAGGTCAAAGAGCCAGGTCAAGAGGAAACAGGGAGCCCCAGATGCGGCACATAAAAGGTCTGTTGCGGAAAGGCTGAGCTGACCGTAAGTACTCAAGAGCAATTGACCAGTTCCTGAGTCAGAAGTAAAATGCAAGAAAATCTTTGTTGGTAAGAACTTGGAGAGGGAGTGTTGCTGAAATCCAGTCAGTAACCTCCACTGAACTGCGCAAACGCAGCAACGTCAGAGGAGTCTGAGTCTCTTCTGCAGTTGGCTGGGAGATGGGTAAAGTGGCTCAACAAGAGCTTTCTGACAAATCACTCAGCGAGACGCCATGATTTCCAGTGACGCCAGAGCAAAAATACAACTGCGGCCTGCAAAGAAATGACAGGGTGCTCAGATCCAAGCAGAACAAAAGGGCAGAGGCTTTGCCAGGAGTTGTTTTAAAAGAGAAATCGCTTCACCCTCATGTCAAGGAGTGAGCATCACAAAGGAGAAAAAAGAGATAGTGTTAAGGTGTATCTTGACACGTGACCGTGGCAGATAAAAGAGAGGCAGCAAAGAGTGCTGCGCGGAAGAGGATTAAACAATTTTCACAGCGTGGAAAAAAAAAAAAAAAAGCGGGGCGGCAGGGTGGGGTGCTGAGATGGAGTGGGAGGGAGGGGTTTTCAATCTCAGGCCAGAGTTTGGGAGAGAGAACATCTCAGTAACCCACTGGGTGGAAGCAGCATTCCGAGGAGCGAGGTCAGCGGAACCGGGGATGGAAAGGATTGCTCCTCACCCAAACCCTGAATGGAAATGTTAAAATTCATATTGTGCCTACGGTCATCGCAGCAGAACATAATAACCCCAAGGAGAGAAATGAGGCCAGGTGAAAGGAACGAAATCAGGCGGATGGGTCCTGGCAAGGGGCAAAAATCTGTGGTCCTTCTGGATCCCGGACTGCCCGATTTGGCTGAAATGGCTCAGTGACAGTTTGGTTACTTTGTGTGTAGATGCAGCTTATCTGGATGTTTGGGTTCCATGAGGTCAAATTATTTGAAGAATCAGAAAAAATAAAAATAATTGGCAAGATTATTTTCTCTGCCCAGTGCTTTGGCATCACCATCCTTAAGAGTCAAGGAAGAAAAGCAGGAAGAATAGAAATATATAGCAAAAAAAAAAAAAAAAAAAAAAAAAGAGGCAAAGTTATGTTTCTATTTGTTTGGGGTCTTTTTTAGCTTGATGTTATAGTAGGCATCAATGTTATGTCTGTAGCAGGTAAAAACGCTGTTTAAGGCTTTACATAAGAAATCTCAAAGTTACCTTCATGCAATCCCATCTCCCTGATGTATCAAAAACAGGCTTATTGAGGTAGTGAACATATACACAGTCCAGAGGAAATGATTTCAGGTTTATTCTTTGTGTGGGAAGTGGTTCAGAGCTGAGAATTTGAAGTCAAGTACACTTCAAATCACAATACTCGTATGTGTCCAAAGGCAAATTGTTTAACTTCTCTGAACCTCTGTCTACGTATCTTTAAAAATGGGGCCAAAGTAGCAGAACTTTCAAGATTATGATGAGCGTTCACTGAGATCACACACAGAGCACAGGACACAGTAGGTACTCAGCGGATGCAGGTTGTGACATCGACAAGACTGAATGAATTGAGGAAGGGGACTAAGACATCCAGATGCATTATTTTTGTTTTTAACTCTGGAGTATTCTAAAGAAAATGTTGCTATCTCAGAGAGCACTGAGCTATATACCCTCAAAGACCACTCCAGTTGTAAAGTTCCAAGGGCTTATTATTTCATAAGTAAATATGTGACATCATCATTCACCTTCCCTAGCAGTTGTCCAATTATCATCAACTTGTTAAGAGAGGACCCGCAACAAGTGTGGGGTCACTGCGGGCATGACAGTGAAAAAGTGACTGATGAAGTGTGCTCACAGCATACATGTCAGCGAAGGAATAAATCAGGACACACTGAGTCACGTCTCAAAATAATGACTCTGTGCTTGGCACTTTGCCAGGCACTATTTCACTTAAATCTCACAACCCTGAAATAGGTAACCTTATTGTTTATCCCCCTTTCACAGAAAAGGAAGCTTAGGCTCAAAGAGGTTTGAAAATTTACCTGGGATTACATAGCTTAGAAGTGGCATAAACCCAGACTATCAAGTCCATGTTTATGCCATGACCTGCCTATCACACTTCCTCCTCCAGCCTTTTCAAGAGAGTATCACACCGCTTTTTAAATTTTTAAAATTTTAATCCATACAGTGTTATGAACCGTTTTTATAAGGTGGAAAATCAGCAAGTACTATGAATGAAGTCATGGACTGCAAAACTAGATTCTAATCACAACCTGAGCACGAAGGATTGTACACTTCACTTAAAATCTCTGGTCTTGGAGTCCCCGTTGTGGCACAGAGGAAACAAATCCGACTAGGAACCACAAGGTTGTGCGATCCCTGGCCTCACTCAGGCATTGCTGTGACCGGTGGTGTAGGTTACAGACACGGCTCAGATCTGGCATTTCTGTGGCTGTGGCGTAGGCCAGCAGCTGTAGCTCCGATTTGACCCCTAGCCTGGGAACCTCCATATGCCGAGGGTGCAGCCCTAAAAGGACAAAAAAAAAAAAAAAATCTCTCTGGTCCTGTGTGTCCTCTGCTTTAAAATATAGTTGTAGTGTTTTATCTCTAAAATCCATTTCATCTCCTCAAATTTTCTTAGACTAAGAGGTGGTCTCATGGTTCAAAACTATGCATTTTCCTGACTGTCCTAAAATGTTTAGAGGACAACGCTTTGGTATGGACTCAGAAGGACCAGAGAAACAGCATTATCTCATTTAAATCTCTCATAGTTTTTTTTTTTTTCCTTGAAGCCTTATGCTTCTGGAATTTCATCCACTGCTTGGACTTGCAACAACTCTTCTCCTAAACTTTCATCATCTCTTCCCAATCTCATCTTTTAACCAGAGTGTAGTTAAAGGAGCGGTTCCCTAACACAGTCATCAGTGTGGTCTGTCCAAAGCGGAAGACTCCCCGAAAGACCAAAGGCATTGCGAAGTTGCAGATGACTCTACTAGGAGTGCTGGTCCTTGGTGTTCCTGAGGAACCATAGCATGATACTATTGATGTCGATCAAATCATGAGATTATTAAGGAGAAAAGAAACTTATTCCCAAAGTTAGTCACAGGAAAAATGAAGAGAGAGGAGTTTCTCCTGGTCAGCAATTATTAACGTTCTCCTTAAAAAAAATAGAATAAAAATTGGGGGGGGGGGATCCTTTGGGAAGTGTTAACTTCCAACTCTTAGCAATGGAGCAAGGGTGTACAAAGTGACCTCAGCCCAGTGGCATTATTTTTATTTCCATTCTCTCCAATACCACTGGATAGTTTTTTGGCTAATAAAAGTCGCAGCTTTCAGATTTTGAAACCAAATTTATGGTTTCCAAAGGAGGAACATGGTTAAATTAGGGGATTGGAATGAATATATACACACTACTATATATAAAATAGATAGGTAACAAGAACCTACTGTGAAGCATGGGGTAATCTACTCAATACTATGAAATAATCTATATGGGAAAAAAGTTTGAAAAGGAACATATATATGTATAAGTATAACAGATTTACTTTACTGTACACCTGCAACTTGACACAACTTTCTAAGTCTGCTATACTCCAGTGTAATTTATTTTGTTTGAAAAAGTCACAGCTTTAAAATTCCCCCAATGGAAAATTCTCTGAATGTGACTTTTGAATACACATTAATGTTGACAAGTTGGACTGCCTGGCCTGTTGTTAGGTTAAAACTGATGAACGGGACCAAAAAAAACCTAACACTTATTATTAGTACAAGACAATACTAATATTCTGGTAAGTGACTACATACAAGGCCAAAAGATACCACATTTCCCCCCAAATTTTGCTAAGACCAAATAACTTCCCTAAGAGGCGTTCAATGAAGAAAAGAAAAATAGAGATGCCACAGATGCTACATGGAATAAATTTGAAAGCCAGTATTTCAATCGTTGCCATGGTAAGAGGATGTTTACTTACTTTTTTTTCTTTTTAGGGCCCACCCATAGCACATGGAAGTTCCCAGACTAGGGGTCAAACCAGGGTTGCAGCTGCTGGCCTACGCCACAGCCACAGCAACGCCAGATCCACGCTGTGTCTGAGACCTATGCCACAGGTCAGGGCAATGCCGAATCCTTAGCCCACTGAGTGAGGCCAGGGATTGAACCCTTGTCTTCATGGATACTAGTCAGGTTCTTAACCTGCTGAGTCACAACAAAAACTTCTACTCACTATTTTTTTTTTTTTTTTTTTTGGTCTTTTTGTCTTTCTAGGGCCACACCCGTGACATATGGAAATTTCCAGGCTAGGGATCTAATCGGGCTGTAGCCTCCAGCCTATACCACAGCCACAGCAATGCAGGATCCGAGCCGTGTCTGCAACCTACACTACAGCTCACAGCAACACCAGATCCTTAAGCCACTAAGTGAGGCCATGAATTGAACCTGCAACCTCATGGTTCCTAGTCGGATTCATTAACTACTGAGCCATGACGGGAACTCCCACTCCCTTTTTTAAAAGCTGTTACTGATCACTAATTTCATGCTGGGTGATATAAAGATAGTGAATGCTATTCTTCCTCAAGGAAATCACGGTATGAGGAAGGAGATAGTGAAGCAACCAGACAATTCTAATTTAGAGTTGAATACTTTCTTCACCACAAGCCTACCCTCCCTCAAAGAGCTGGATAAAATTCTAACTTGAGGAATCAGCTCACACCAGCTCCCTGAACAGTTAGCTCTGCAACTGGAAACCACAAGATCAGGGGTGAAACTCTGTTCCGACATCTCTGTAACAGCTACTCAAGCCATCACGGGCCCCCCAGAAGAAGGCTGGAGCTGCGTTGGAGAGTCTGCTGCCAAAACTTCTCACTGACTCCATCTGTGTCATCGGCACTAACATCACACCTCCTCGGCATCTCAGGGCAGAGCCCAATTTTGACATTTTCACACTCAGAGCCAGTCAGCTGCAGAAACTCATGTTTGTGTTGCTGACATGTCATCCTCTTTTATCCCTGACATCAGCCAGTCTGCTGTGTCTCTCCTCCAGCTCCCCTCAGTGTGGATCACCAGGCTTTTGAAAAACAAGACAGAAAGTAACCTTTGCGTCATGGAGTCCATCCGCAGGAGATGACTAATTTGCGGGGAAATATTAGGTGTTCTCAGTGTCCTCATCCCATCCTCTCCTGCTTTCAAATTTCTCGTCCTTCCAGCCCATGCACTTGACTCCTCCACACCCTTCACCCTGATGAACAGAAGCCTGGAGAAGCTGGCTTTGCTTCTCCTTTCAAGGACCCTCAGCCTTCACCTCCATCTGCTAGCCCTTCAGTTAGGAAATCACTACGTTCCTTCCTTATTTTCCATTAGAAGTTTCCCCTCCCAGTTTTCTTCTCAAGATAATCGGGTCCCTAAAAGGCCCCCTAAACACTTGGGAATGTTCAAATACTGAGTGGGAAAACCCAAAGCCTAAGCATCTCTTCAAAAGACACTAAAGAGAAAGTGTCTCCTAACTTCGAAGTATACAGCATTGTTGTTCTTTCTCTTCAAGTTAAAATGTTTTCATCCTTTACTAAGTGCAAGTACAATTTCTGTGACTATCACAAAAAGAGCTCAAATTTTATATCTATTTTGAATGCCTTTTCAAAAGATTTCTTTCCCAACACTTTAAATCAACTACAATTTAAAAAAAAAAACAGCAAAAAAATATACCTTAACATAAAGATAAAAATTATCCGTGACCCCCCCTTCAGAGATAATTAACAATTGCTAAAATTCTCTTTTCTTTCTATAGCCCTGTAATTGGCATCTAGAAACTTATACTGAGGACAAAGAAGAATCAAGTACCCTAGGTACCCCAAAAAAGCTGAAATTATTTGGGGTCAGCTATTTTCTCAGGGTTCGTTGCCCCAATCACCTCACATGGACACATACACCCATGATACACTGTGCAGACTTGTGGGCATAGAAGATTCTAAATAGGAAGAAAGATTTGGGGTAAGATTCAAAGGCTTGACTAGAAATAAGATTTACAAGCCTCATGGGGAGTGTGGGATATTTTTCCTCCCCTTCCTTAGGGACAGAAGACCTCGTTTCCCCATCATGCAGTGAAGGAAGTTCCAATGGCATGGATGGAAGAAGGGCAAAAATGTCCTTTGAACTGAAGCTTTGCTGTTGCTGGGGCAGGGAGAATTGGGTATGAGCATTCGATTGGAAATGAAATTTTAAAACAAATTAAATTCAACTGGATGGGATTGCATTTACTAGTAACTGAAAGCAAACAGAGACAGTATCTGTCCAAGATATTGTTATGAGGCAAAAAAAGGGAAGTTTGAACAACTTCAGATGGAGGCTTTCAATGCTCTTGAGAGTGCTTTTGCACATAGAAAGATTATTTTTGGTTTAAAGAATTTGATATTCTATTTATTTAATTTATAAATGCAAATACCTCATTAAGTTAAAATTATAAATCTTATGGAATTGTTTATATATCTGATAAGTTTTAACAATAAATTTTAAGGATCTATAAATAATATCTGCTCCCGCTTATGAATGTAGTTACTTAGACCCTTTAAGTATGTTGAACTAAATTTGTAGATGTAATATCATCTAATTCCTTTCTAATATTCAGTTGTATGACTCCACAAACAGAAACTTTATGAGTACTAAATAATTCTTATGTATCTTAAAAAGCTCTTATAATTTAAAAATATGGTGACCCTAGAATCTTATATAGCCCAATACTTTACATAACAGTTCAACTTAAACCTACAAGTCTAAATTAATTACTCAATTATACAGTTTAAATTGAAGTTATAAGGCTATTAATCTGAGATATGTTTTATAAAACATTTAACATATATGAAATATATATGCAGATTCTTTATTATAAATTATTATGGTTTTTAACTTCTTAAATATTTCTATACTTAACATTTTCCTAGGATTAAAAGATGGATCATCATTCAAGAAAGACAGTTACTTGAGTTTGCCTACCCATGAGGCAAGACACAACCACCCTAGTTAACTGGAGTTGCTTATAACCAGGGATACTGACCAGGTTGAAATCTTGGAGCCCTGGACATCTGCTGAGAACAATTGAATTGCAGACACTTACCACCCCAGCCATAACGCAGAACCTCTCTTTGAGGCAGCATAGAAAGTTTTTGTTTCTCTGACTACCCTCAGAAATGAACATATTTTTTCCAGACTGAACACTTGCTTAGAACTTTTATTTTTGTTACTCTCAATTCATGAACATGTATTTTCCATCTAAATCTAAAGAACTTTGTGCTTGGCGGAGCCCTCCAGAGAAGTAATCATATTTTCTATTTGTTTGATGATTGAGAGTGAAGAGTTAAAATCTTTCTAATTGTAGATTTATTGATTTCTCCTAGTAGTTCTGTCCATTTTTACTTCATATATTTGTAAGACTATGTTATTAGGTACATATGAATTTTAAACTGTTACATGTTCATGGTGAATTTAAGCTCTAACAATGCCAAAAGAAATGCTCTTTATCTCTATTATTACTTCTAACTTGTCAATTTTGTTGATGTTAACAAAACTATATATTTCCTACTTCGATTTGCATTTACATGATTTACATGGTATTTCACTGTCCAAGGTTTTAAATTAAACTCTTTATATCTTTAATTTTAGATGAGTCTCTTGTAGACAGTGTATATTTAAATTAGTTTTAATTTGGATAATTTGTTTTCATTTAATATAATCACACATATTTGAATTTAAACTTAACATCTTATTTTTGCTTATTTTGTCCTGCTTGTAATTATTTCTTTTTTATATTTTTTAGAGGTCATATTTATCATTCCATTTCTTTCCTATGTTTGGAAGTTACACACCAAATTTCTTTCCTGTAAGTAGTTAACTGAACGATTAGAGTATGCATACTTAAAATCTAAAACTAATAAGCAACTTTATTCTTTTGCTGGACAATAGAAAGATCTGTGGACACTACAAATTTTTCCCTTCAAATACATATACTGATATTGTCATGTTTTTAAATTGTTTTTTAAGTCACAAGTCAATGTTATTTTTGTTTTACACAAATAATTTGTATTTACCATAAATTTTACTGTTTTCTTTACTCTTTTTTCTTGCATTTTAGAACTACTATCAAAGATTGGTTTCCTTTCTGCATGAAGAATACATTTTAGAATATCCTCTAGAGAAGGTATGCCAGTGACAAACTCAGTTTTTGTTTATTTGAAAATATCTTTACTTACTTTCATCTTAAAAGATATTTTTCCTAAATAAGGTATTTTCAGTTTGTAGTTATTACATCAAATTGAGAATAATATTCCACTACTTTCTTGTTTCCACTTTTGCTACTGAGAAGTCTACCTCAGACTAATTCTTATCCCTTTAAAGATAATATATCTTTTTTTCCTCTGGCTGCTTTTAAGATTTTTCTCTTTGTTTTTGGTGCTATGCAGTTTTACTCTGAAGTGTGGAAGTGTAGGAGTTTATTTACTTATCCTATTGGGATTCATTCGGCCTTTGAAAACTGTGGCTTGGTGTTTTTCAGATATTCTGAAAAATTCTCAGCAAATATCTCTTTAAATATTGCTTCTGTATCTTCTCTTATTTGGAGAGCTATTAAAGTTCTTATTCTGTCCTTCTTACTCTGTCCTAAGTGTCTCTTACTCTTTCTTCTGTGATCTCCACCTTTTGTTGCCTAATATTGCATGCTGTGTGATTTCTTCTGGCCTATCTTTCAGTTTGCCAATTATTTTTTCTTCAGTCATGGCTAATCTGTTGCTCAACCATTGAGATTTTAATCTAAGTAAGTTACAGCATTTTTATTTCTGGGTGTTTTATACTTAGTTTTTCATCAAATTTGTGGTATCATTTTTATGGTATCCTGTTGCTTGAAGCCATTTCCAAACTTATCTTCTATTTCTTGAAGTATATTAAACATGGCTCTTTTATAGGCTGTGTCTGATATTCCAATGTCTAAATCTTTACATGAATTTTCCTATCTTGTTTTATTTTGTTTTTGTTGATTCTTACTCACATCAGGTGTTTTTTTGGGGGGGGGGATGGGGGGAGTTAGCTGTCTTTGGCAGTATGCTAGTCTTCGTACTTGAAAGAAATTTTGTAGGAATGACCCCAGGCCTTCTCCATAGAATATTTGCACTTTCTTCTGTCAAGTGTGCAGAAGTACCAATGGTCCAAGATCATCATATATTGTCTCCTATGAGACTCCTCACATTTTGGGGCTCTAGGTTTTATTTTTATACCTCATACCTCACATCAAAATAATAGTTTAAGTGAGCAAGGACATCCTTGGGACAAAAGAAACTTCCATATTCAACTTCTCTTTCAAGATTTCTGATTTCTCTTCAGCTTCTCTCATTGGGTTCTCGATATTTTTACATTTTTTTTTTTTCATGGAAGAGTCAGTCTGCATAGCCTACAAACTAAGACCTTTGTGTTTATTGGGATTTTTGCTTTATTCAGTATTACCTGGGCCATATAACTCTTGAAGATATTTTAAAATACAGCCAATTAAATTTGATTTTTCACATGGCTTTAGCTGGTTTACAGCCTGAGATTATGAAGACTTTCTTCAGATATAATAAACTGTAAACTATGAATGGAAGTAATGAATGGGGGAAAATGAAAATATTTGTAGTGGTATACAACCAGATACTACAGGTGAGACAAAATGCTCCTAAAAGTATATTAAATCAGGAGCAATTGTCTCATCAATTTGCTTCAAATTATTTATTTTTAGTGTCTCCGAAGTATCTGATTATATAACTAAACCCCAATTATTTTATTATTCACTTTTTGTGGTTTTGTTATATAGTCATTATATATACAATGTATTTTCCAGTTCTATATTCATTAGTTATATAATCGTTATACAACCATTACATTTCCCAGTTTTTCACATCTAATACTACTGTGAGGTATTTGTACATAAATCTCTGGGAAAACCTCTGAAAATTTTTTCAAAACAAATACCTTGAAATGAGATTATGTGATCAAAGGATTTGAGCATATATATGGTTCTCAAAAACCATTGCCAAATCACCTCCAGTGAGGTGGCTCCAGTTTTCACCCACCAGCAATAAGACCTGAGTTTCTGTTTAAATAATCCTTACCAACATTAGTCACTGAAAAATATATGCACTTGCTAATTGAAAAGATGGAAAAAAAGAAATATTTTGTTGTTTTAATTCCAATCTCTTTTATTACTATAAACTTGAACTTTTTGTCTAAGCTTATTTGCCACTGGAATTTCTCTCATAAATTATCTGTTTACTTCCTATGCTATTTCTAAATTTAACTGTTTATTATGTTCCTTACCACACTAGCTTTACTGCTTAACTTACTGTAATACTTTATAAATTAAGTATATTGACCAATTGGCTTTCTCATAATTTGCAAATACTTTTATTTATTTATTTATTTATTTTGTCTTTTTGCCATTTCTTGGGCCGCTCCTGCGGCATATGGAGGTTCCTGGGCTAGGGGTCGAATCGGAGCCGTAGCTGCCAGCTTACGCCAGAGCCACAGCAACGCAGGATCCGAGCCGCGTCTGCAACCTACACCACAGCTCACGGCAACACCGGAACCTTGACCCACTGAGCAAGGGCAGGGATCGAACCCGCAACCTCATGGTTCCTAGTCAGCTTCGTTAACCACTGTGCCACGACGGGAACTCCTTGCAAATACTTTTATACTTTACCTTTTAAACTGATTTACAATGCTTTGTCATATATAGAATTTTGTAGTCATAGAGCTTAATTTTTTCCTTTATGGTTTCAATAATGATGACTGATAATGATGATTGACTGTCAGAACCTTCATTGTATAATTTGTTACATCAACAATTTTTGAAGACCAAGAATAGCCAAAACAATCTTGAAAAGAGAACAAAGTTTGAGCACCTACTCTTGATTCCAAAGTGTGCTACAAAGCTACAGTAATCAAGACAGTGTGGTAATGGCCTAATGACAGACATATAAATCAATGGAATACAATTGAGAAACTGAAAATAATCCCTTATAGTTAAGGCCAATTGATTTTAGGCAAGGATGTCGAGACATTTAAATGGAGAAATAACGGTCATTTCAAAAATGATGCTGGAAAAAAATATTGAAGTGTAAAAGAATAAAATTAGAACCCTTTCTTATACCATAGACAAAATAAGCTCAAATAGAGCATAGACATGAATTTAAGAACTGAATCTATAAAACTTTTTTAAAAAGTAAATTTTCATGACCTTAGGTTAATCAATAATTTTTTAGATACTAGAGTAAAAACACAAACAACAAAAGAAAAAATTAGGTAAACTGGACTTAATCAAAATTAAAAAAACTGTGCTGTAATGAAATCATCAAAGAAAAGACAATGCACAGAATAGGAGAAAATATGTGCAAATCAGATATTTGATAAGGGACTACCACTGCATACTCACTAGGATGGCTAAGCCCAAAAGACAAATAAGAGCTTGCATCCATTGCTGGTTAGAATTTAAAATGGGAAAGATACTTTGGTTTAGAAAATACAAAAAAAAAAAAAGTTAAACACACAGTTACCATATGACCCAGGAATTCCACTTCTAGGCATATCCAAGAGAAATAAAAACATATGCCTACACAATGACTTATATGTGAATATCAAAGCAGCATAAACAAAAGTAGAAACAATCCAAATGTCCATCAACTGATAAATGGGTAAACTATACTATATCCATACAATGAAATATTATTTGAGAATAAAAGGAAATAAAGTACTGTTCCATGCTGCAACATGAATGAACCTTAAAAATATCATGCTAGGTGAAACAAACTGTATACACACAAATATGTATTTTATGATTCTGCTTATATTAAATTCCCAGAATAGGCAAATCTATAGAGATAGAAATAGATTAATGGTTACTAGATGAAAGTGGGAGGTGGAAATGCAGAGTGACCACTAATGGGCACGGGGTTTCTTTTTGGAGTGATGAAAAAGTTTAAAATTAGGTTCTGGCAAGGGCTGCAAAACTCTTGAGTATACAAAAAACTATTGAATTCTACACTTTAAATAGCAAATAGTATGGTGTATGAATTATATTTCAAGAAGGTTCTTAAAAATAAATGCTTGAAAATAATTTGATAAACTTCTAAATCCATCATGATAGATACAAATCTTTACAAAGTAAGACTTATTTTTTTTTAAACACAGTAAACCTATCAAACCAAGGTCATATTTCAATGTACTTAATGGTGAAATACAGGAGACACTCTCATTGGAAGGATAAAAAATGTACACTATACACTAGTATTTGATGTATTTCTGGAACATAGAACCAGTGCAATAAAGCATAAAAAAGTAATGAGATATATATTTTCAACATTCTTAAATTATATTACTATCTATATATAAATTTTAATAAAGAAAGAAATAATATAAATTCTATTCAAGTTCTTCCAAAAAATAAAAGCAATAGAAATTCTCTCCAAATCATTTCATGAGATCAGCATTACTTATTCCCAAACAAAAGAGATTACAAGAAAACTATAGTACAATTGATCTCATGAACAGGTTGCAAAATTTCCTAAAAAAATATTAGGAAGTCAAATATAATGATATATAAAAAGGGTAATACATCATGATTAAGAGAGATTTATGCTAGAGATCCAAGACTGGCTCAATATTCAAACATAAATCAATGTTCTGTTCACTATCTCAACAGACTAAAGGGAAAAAATGATAACATCAGTATACGTAAAAAAGGCACTTAAAATGCAATATGCTTTCATGGTAGAACTTTTGAACAAACTGAGAAAGAAACTTCCTTGGGGGAAAAAAACCTTAAAGGTAACAGGCTAAATGTTTTTCTCCTAAGTTCTGGAACAAGGCAAGGATATCTCTATCCCTACTCCTATTCAACATTTAACTGATGGTCCTAGCTGGTCACACCTTATTTAACCATCAGTTAAATGTTGAATAGGAGTAGGGATAGAAGAAGAAAAATAAAGAAAAATAAATAAAAGGTATATAAAATTGGAAGGAAGAAGCTATTTATCTTCACAGATGATACTTAAAAAAAACAAACAACTATTAGAATCCATAAGTGAGTTTAGCAAGGTTTCAGGTTAATATTTAAAAAAAAACCCAAAAAAATCAAAAACAAAAACAAATTTATGTCTACATACTAGTTACTGATAATCGGAAATTGACTGTTTTCAAAATTCCATTTACAAAATCACTGTAAAAAAACACACACCATATAATACTTAGGTTTAAAGAGTTTCCAAAATATGTTGTAACTAAAAAAACACCATGAAAGAAATTAAAGATCTAAATAAATGGAGATGGCTAGCATATTCATGGATTGGAAGGCAGCTCTAATATTGTTAAGATTTTATTTTATTTTATTTTATTTTATTTTTTTATTTTTTTTATTTTTTTTTGTCTTTTGTTGTTGTTATTGTTGTTGTTGTTGTTGTTGCTATTTCTTGGGCCGCTCCCGCGGCATATGGAGGTTCCCAGGCTAGGGGTTGAATTGGAGCTGTAGCCACCGGCCTACACCACAGCCACAGCAACGCAGGATCCGAGCCGCGTCTGCAACCTACACCACAGCTCACGGCAACGCTGGATCGTTAACCCACTGAGCAAGGGCAGGGATCGAACCCGCAACCTCATGGTTCCTAGTCGGATTCGTTAACCACTGCGCCACGACAGGAACTCTATATTGTTAAGATTTTAATTCTCTCCAATCATCTATAGATTCAGTCTACTACCATGTATCTTCAGGACATCATTTCCTTTCATTGATCAAGGCAAATGTTTACTAGAGTAATTCTCAAACTTTGAGTTATATATCCATCAAAAAAAAAAAGGTAAAAAAATTAAAGCAGAAAGGAAATGAGAAGCCTGCTTTTAATGCTACAGGATATGAGCAGGAATAAACAGATCTCTATGGTTCATATTATTAAGCAATATCAGAACTGAGCCCTTGGAGATGAACTCCCCCAATACCCTATTATTAAAAAAACAAGAAAGTTTAGACAAAGAGAGCTGATTCAACTTGCTCGTTATACAGCCTCAACTGCATGTGTGGAAACTGTTTGTGGAACAGCCAAAAAAAAAAAAAAAAAAAAGAGTCTCCTGAATGCCTATCAAATGACTTTTTCAAAAACAATAAATTACACAATTATAAAAAAATATTTCTACCTGCCTAGAATATCTTGAAGCCTGGAATCATGACTCTTTGCCACCCTGTAGCACTTGTATACAGTAGAAAAACTATAAAAGTATACTAAATTGAGTTCAAAGAAATGCATAGTGAATTGGCCTATGCCCAACCATTTACACTTGACTCTTCTTAGGTGGGATTAGTGGAATTCATTAGAATGTCTGACCCAGGGTTATCTGGATTATCTGGAACCAAGAAAGTGCTCTACATCACCAGTGGTAATAGGTGAAAAAAGGAAAAAAAGTAACTCAAAGTCACTGCTACCAAAGCCGATGGCAGAGAAAATCAAATTGAGATTTTCTTATTAGTTAAGACTCAAGGCAAGAGTCTTTAAAAAAAAAAACAAAAAACTCTTAAGAAATGGGAGGAGGAGTTCCCTAGCGGTCCAGTGGTTAGACTTGGCACTTTCACCACCTGGTTCAATCCCTGATCTGGGAACTGAGATCCCACATCAAGCCACTGCACGTCTTGGCCAAAAACAAACAAACAAGAATCCCATCTCAATTTCAGAGGATTATTGAGGAGTGTATCATTTACCACCCTAAGGCTTATCAAATAGTGCCAATTCGGAGGGCCAGCCCTGCAATAAACTGGTGCCACTATTAAGCCCTGTCAAGTAGGAGGAGAGAACTTGGTGAAAATAATTGTTTGAAGTCATCGTAGGGCTTGTGAAGAGGATGAAAATTCCCTGGGTAATTTTCCCCCATACCCAAGAAAGAATCACTTTGTAAAACTTGAGGGTGTTAGTAAAATAAGAAAACCGGTATTTAATGACACCACTGGATGCCTGTTACACCTGAAGATGTCTATTGGGCTACTGGATGTAGGAGATACAAGAAGAGGGGAGAGATGATGTGGCAGGAGGCTACTGGTGATGAGTTGGGACAGGACTGACTTCCTTTGTTCTTAGCCTCAAAGCGATTCAGACAATGATTCCATAGGCCTGTAGGCCACAGGGAAGAGATAACGGCTCAGTCTCTCAGCAGCTGACCCAGAAGGTTGAAGACAGCAGAACACCTGAGAAGTGAAGCATGATACCACCTTCTAGAAGTCACCAGGAAGATATGGACAGATCTTACAAGACATCACCAATGACTAGGGAAGCTACTTTGGGAGGAGTTCTTCATACATAAGGCATGTGAGAGCAACCATCCGTGTACTTAGAGTTCACAGCCATCAAGACCACCCAAGGACAAGATGGCAATACTGCCCAGTCAAAAAGAAAGTTGTCTTCTTTTTCTCTTTCTCCTGTCCTAACATCTGAGAGGAAGAGGGAAAAGGTCGAGCTACCTGAGAGCCAGGCCACACAACCCACAACCTCACTCCAAGAGAGCTAAGTCCTGGAACTGGGCGGAGAGGAAAAGACCACTTTGGATATTAAAGATGCAAAATTTTTTTGGTCTTTTTACCTTTTCTAGGGCCTCTCCTGGGGCATATGGAGGTTCCCAGGCTAGGGGTCTAATCGGAGCTGTAGTCACTGGCCTAGGCCAGAGCCATAGCAACGCCAGATCTGAGCCGCGTCTGCAACCTACACCACAGCTCACGGCAATGCCAGATCCTTAACCCACTGAGCAAGGCCAGGGATTGAACCTGCACCTGCAACTTCATGGTTCCTAGTTGGATTCGTTAACCACTGAGCCATGACGGGAACTCCTCAAGATGCAAATTTTAAGATGAAAGTCCTGGATCTCAGAAAGAGATACCAAACCATTAGTGCACAGAGAAGAGGTTATGGAAAGGTCAAGATAACATTAAGGGGGTCACCATCTAGAATGAAAGGAAAATTCAACATTACACAGAGGACAGTTATAGAAAAATTAAACTCTTTCAAATTTATATCTTCAACAAAATACAATTCATCAGTAAATTGGTTACATAATATTAATGCATTATATACAAATGTAACCCTAAAAGATTATAAGTTTTAACCTTCCCTAGCCTCTCTCCATCTTCTACGTTCTTAAATAAAAATTGACCAGGGGGAGTAAAATCTGGTCTCTCATATACCTTCACTGATCACAGCTTTAGCTATGACTAATCTCATATAAAACTTTTCATCTGGCTTCCAATCAATAAAGTTTTGTGATTTTTGACTCATCTTTCCATTCACAACCTCATTTAGCCCTTAGACCAACATTTGGCACAACTTCCCTGGATATGACCTTTTGGTTTTTTTCTTCTACTATGATTCATATTTTCCTTCCAGTTCTGGAGGCATCAATCATCCTGGGTCAACATCTCACCTGACTTGGCTTGACATCTGGGATTGCATTGGGCAGGCTACAGTACCACGCATCTGCCAAAGCTCCCATTAGTTTTGATCTAGTCCAGGTCTAAGCAGTCACACCATCCAGAACATAAAGAGGGCTCTTTCACCAGAGAGATGGGCTTCTTGTTGCATTTGTTCTTGGATCTTGAGTTACTGTTTGATGCTCTCTCCAGTGTCCAGATATTCCTGTATCTAAGGAGTCATTGGTCAGAAGGTATCATACAGGGTTAACCTCATTAGGACCAAACCCTGTCCAACATTGATAGCTAACAGAAACATGCTCCAGGAGAAATCCTTAGTTTCACAGTTAATGAGAAAAGTCATTCAAATTGAGGATGACTTATTTTCAATAAGGAGCTTATTTTTAAAAGTACCATAAACATTAATTTTAGCTAAAAGCTAATGTAAACTTATTTACCAACCTTATAATATAGGAGAACAAATTTTTCTTTGAATATTGATCTGCTGATAAATGTTCTTAGTTTTTTTTGCATAAATGTGAGAAAAAATAATGTATACATGTATGTGTAACTAGGTCACCATGCTGTGCAGTAGAAAAAATATATATATAAAGAAATAAAAATTAAAAAATAAATAAAAATAAATAATATATTATGTGTGCGTGGGGGTAGGGGGCCACATGAAAATCTTCTCAATTTTTCTGTAACCTTAAACTGCTCTTAAAAATAAATTCTTAACTTTTAAAAGTATATTATTTATGCAGTAGTTAGAACCATATGGTATTTAATCTTGTCAGGTTGGCTACTTTCACTTTGTAATATGCAGTTAGGGTTCTTCCATGTCTTTTCGTGGCTTGAGAGCTCATTTCTTATTAATGATGAATAATATTCCATTGTTAGGAGATAACACATTTATTTACCTACTCACCTACCAAAGGACATCTTAGTTACTTCCACGTTTTGGCAATTACAAATAAAATTGCAGTAAACATCCATGTGCAGCTTTTTGTGTGGACATATGTTTTTAATTTTGGGGGGTAAATACCAAGGAGCTCAGTTATTAGGCTGCATGGTTTTTAGTTTTTAGTTTTGTAAAAAACTGTTGTACCATTTTGTAGTCCCTCGAGCTTTCCTGTTGTTTCATGTCTTGACTGGCATTTAGTCCTGTCAGCGTTCTAGATATTGGCCATCTAAGAGACATATAATGGTATCTCACTATTATTTTAACTTGCATTTCCCTGATGACATGTGATGTGAAGCATCTTTTCATATAGTTATTTGCTATATGTATATCTTCTTTGTTAAGGGATCTAGTAAGGTGTGGGAACCAGTTTTTAATCAGGGCTTTTGCTTTCTTGTTGAGTTTTTATATATTTTGGAAAAATAGACATTTAGTAGATAATGCCTTTTGAAAAAATTTTTTTTTCTCAGTCTGTGGCTTGTCTTCTCATTCTCTTGATGTTATCTTTCATAGAACAGAAGTTTTCAATTTTAATGAAGTCCAGCTTATCAGTTATTTATTTCATAGATTGTGCCTTTGGTGCTGTATCTAAAGACTCATTACCATACCAAAGATCAGGTAGGTTTTCACCTGTTACTGTCTATGAGTTTTATAGTTTTCACTTTACATTTAGGTCTGTGATCCATTCTGAGTTACTTTTTATGAAGGATACAAAGTCTGTGTTTAAATTTGTTTTTCTATGTGAATGCCCAGTTGTTCCAGACTCCTTTGGTTGAAAAGACCATCCTTGCTCCATTGTATCACCTTGGCTTCTTTGTCAAAATTCAGTTGACTTTATTTATGTAGGTTTGTTTATGGGATCTCTATTCTCTATTCATCGATCTATTTATCACTTCTCTCCTCAGTACCACACTGCTTTGATTACTGTAGCTTTCTAGTATGTCTTAAAGTCTGGAAGTACAGGTCTTCCAACTTAGTTCTTATCCTTCAGTACTGTGTTGTTTATTTTGTGGTTTGTGCCTCTCCATATAAACATTGGAATAAGTTTCTCAATATTCATAACATAACTGGGATTTTGGTTGAGATTGCATTAAACTATCTCAAAGACTATACAGATCAAGTTGGGTAAAACTGACGTCATGATGACATTGAGTTTTTCCATCCTTGAACATAAAATATCACTCCATTTATTTACTTCTTTGATTTCATTTATCAGAGTTTTGCAGTTTTCCTCATATAAATCCTGTATGTATTTTGTTAGATTTATACCTAATTATTTTATCTGGGGGGAATGCTAATGTTTTAATTTCAGATTCCACTTGTTCATTACTGATATACAGAAAACTGACTTTTGTGTATTAATCTTGAATCCTACAACCTTGCTAGAATTGCTTATTAATTCCAGGATGTTTTTTTCATCATTTCTCTCAAATTTTCTCTATAGAAAATCATGTCATCTGCAAATAAAGTTGTGTTTCTTCCTTTCCAATCTATTTACCTTTTCTTTTCTTTTCTTGTCTGATTGCATTATCTAGAACTTCCAGTGCGATGTTGAAAAGGACTCATGATAGCAGATACTCTTGCTTGGTACCTGATCTTAGTAGGAAAACTTCAAGTTTCTCACCATTATGTATGATGTGAGCTGTAAGTTTCTTGTAGATGTCTTTAATAAGTTAAGGAAGTTCCTCTCTATTCCTAGTTTCCTGAGAATATTTGTCATGAAACAGATAATGGATTTTTGTCAAGTGCTTTTTCTGCATCTATTGATATGTGATTTTTTTTGCCCCATTAATGTGATTGATTACATTAACCTATCTCAAATGTCAAGCCAGTCTTGTATACCTGGGATAAATTCTATGTTTTCATGATGTATATAATTCTAACATTGTTATATTTGATTTGCTAATATTTTGTTGAGAATTTTTGCATCTACATTCATGAGAGATTAGTCTGTAGGTTTTTTTTATCTTATTATGTCTTTGGTTTTGGTACTAGGGTAATGCTGGCCTCTTAGAGTGAGTTAGGAAGTATTCCCTCTACTTTGATCTTCTGAAAGAGGTTTTAGAGAATTTGTATCATTTCTTCTTTAAATGTTTGATAAAATTCACCAGTGAAACCATCTGGGCTTGGGCTTTCTATTTTGATGGCCCATTAAGCATTCATTTAATTTATTAGATGTAGGCCTATCCATATTGTCTATTTCTTCTTGTATAAGTTCTGGCAAATTTTTTGTTTTTTCAAGAAATTGGTCCATTTCATCCAGGTTAGCAAATCTGTGGGCATAAAGTTGTTCACAGTTTTATTATTTGTTTAATATCATACAATCTGTAGTTATAGTTCTCTTTCATTTCTCTGTGTCCTCTCTACTTTTTTCCTAATTAGGAAAAAAATTTTATTATTTGTTTAATATCATACAATCTGTAGTTATAGTTCTCTTTCATTTCTCTGTGTCCTCTCTACTTTTTTCCTAATTAGTTAGCCTGGCTAGAGGCTTACTGATTTTATTGATCTTTTTAAAGAAGCAGGTTTTAGTTTTGTTGATTTTACATATTGATTTCCTATTTTCAATTTGATTTCTGCTCTAATCCTATTATTTCCTTTCTCTTCCTTACTTTGGATTGAATTTGCTCTTCTTTTTCTAGTTTTAAAGTGGGAACTTAGATTATTGGTTTTAGATTTTTCTTTTCTAATATATGCACTCATATATTAAAATGTTACAAACTTCCCTCTAAAAACTGCTGTTACTGCATCCTTATCAAAACATATTTTGATAAATATTTTTATTTTCATTTAGTTTAAAATAATTTAAATTTTTCTTGAGATTTATTTTTTGACCCATGTACTATTCAGACATGCGTTGCTTAATCTCTACATGTTTGGGAATTTTCCAACTATCTTTCTGTTTCTAGTTTAATTCTGTTTTGGTCTGAGAGCAGACATTGTATGATTTCTATTCTTTTAAATTTGTTAAGGTTTATATTATGGCAGAAAATGTGGTCTATCTTGGTGAATGTTCCATGTGAACTTGAGAAGAATATGTAATCTACTTTTGTTTGAAAAACAATATACTTTTAAAGCAACATCCACAATCTCTAGTTTTTGTTTCTTTAAAGTGAAGTCAGAACTTAAAGTTGTTTGTACAGAAAGCTAAGTACAGAATTCTAGATTTTTAAGATATTTTTGTTGAAATTGTAGTTTTCTCACCCATATCTGGTTATAGAATCTATATTTATTGAGTCTTTTGAAAATATTTTTTTTTCAAATAAACATTTTCACATTCAGAGTCCATTGGTTTACATACTATCGATTTTGGAGGGAGCCATAACATGTAGTGGCTTGATAAGAAATCTCAGTTCCAAGACCAGAGATTGAACCATTAGACCAAGAGGGCACTCCCTATATAATATCAAATTAAGTTATATAATTATAAATCCAAGTACAATTGGAAATAAATAGGTTTGGGAATAAATTCAACTGACTCAGTGAACCTGTGATTTTTCTGAGAAGAATTGCATAGGCTTACTAGAAAATAGCCTACTAGTTACAAGTACTCACTGTGCTATGGGGCATCAGTGAGAATGGCTTACAGAGGAAATGAAGGACATTCATTAACCCAGGATACCAATTAAGAAGAGATATGTTGAGAGAGATCCTATTCTACACAGTAATATTAATTAGTGATCATTTGTAAAATTATTTATGCTTTATAACATGCTATCAAATGGATTACTGGAAATACATATATAACACTCCTAGTAAATCCTTCTTTATCAAGTGTTTACTAAATGTAACAAGCAACACTCAACTATTCAGATCATGAATAGTTGTTTTATAGTTATTTGTTATTCTTTTCACTTCAACTTTAATTTTATTAGGATTAGGGTGTATTATAGCTCTGATATTTCTCCAATTTCCTGGACATTTTCCTCACTGCAGAAACTGAGACAACTTAAGTTTTCTACTAACTATAAAGAAATAAGAAGTATTGAATGGCAAAACAAAAAAAAAAGTGTTAGTGTACTAAGAATTAAGATGTATATAAAGATTCACAACTTAAAATTGGGGAAGTCTTCATGAAAGATATGTGAGCTCTCTATATTAAACTTTGAGTAAAATAATGGTCATTTACAATTTCAATTACAAGGGGGAAGGTGAGAAGGAAAGGCAGTTCCTCCAAAGTCAAGGGCATAAACAGAATAGAAGTATAGGATATTTTAAAATAGAGGATTTGTGGAAGGGCAGCGAGGAGAGGAAACTCAGATGGTTTAGAGTGATGCGGTACAGCACAACCCCAATAGTCCAGGAAGAAAACAGGGCGAGCCCAAAGGCCCATTCCTCACAGACAGATGAGTAACTCTCTCCAGAAGCCACTGACTTCTTATTGGGTTTAGATTTTCTGAAGCAAACTGAGTAAGATTTATCTTTTCTGAGTCTAGTGGTTTTAAGTTTTTGAAACCAAAGCTTCAAAGACAGAAGAACAGGATCATCAAGCAGTTGGGGCCACCCAAGCAAAGGCCTGAAACTTCTAGCCAGGCCATTTGTTCTGGTCATGTTTTGGGGCCTAATACAATTGTTTGGGAAGAAAACTTGGGATTCCACAGCAAGCATAACACAATATAGATATTATTGTTAAAGAGAGTTTATAGTGATGAAGTTTTCCAATAATTAAAAGGGTGATCAAGTGGTATTATGGGAGATTATTTCTCAGTGGACTATGTAGATGAGCAATCCTTCTCTTCATAGGATATTTTAGAATTTAGTTTACTCTAAAATATGAACCCTTAAGTTAATAAACAGGGTGGCATTTGGTGCCAAGGATTAAATATTTACTGGTAAAATATACAGTGATGAAAAGGATTTTCCAACAGGCGATAAATCAAATAGTCTGAGCTCTGTGTTAAATATTATTTTTATCAGGGAAAAAATAAAACTTGGCCCATGGAACAAAGTTAACCCATTGTTGTGGATTCCTGGAACCTAACTTGTGAGGATCAGCAGACATTCCTTTTAAAAACCAGGTAAGTGGCAGAGAGATTTTATGTAAAGAAAGATGCATTTATTTGGTGAATGCTACCAAACAAATAATGTTATTCATTTCTTTGGAGAATGTTAACATCCCATTCTTCACCCAGCTGAATTTGGTTCTTTCACAGGCCTCTTTCATCTGGCCTCTCCTGTTCCTCCCCTCTTGTTTACCATTAGGAATTCTGTTGCACAGTGGTTGAGAGCCAGTGCCCTATAGCCAGTCTTGTCTAGGTTCAACTTCTGAGTCTGATAATTCCTAGCTGTGTTACCTAAACTCTCTGTTCAATTTACTCATCTGCAAAATGAATATATTAACAGTACTACATCACATGTTTCCATATGGATTGAATGAGTTAATATACATATACATATATATAATATTATATAAATATAGCACTTAAGTGTCTATGTATATAGCACTTAAAATAATAGTATATTATCCATATTATTATCCTTTGTCTTCTTTATCCAAATATTACCCATCTTTCAAACACCAGCTTAATTCTTTAATGAGCTTTTTATGATCAATGCAAACCTTCCCTAAGTGTGCATAGCCTCTTAGGCTTTTACTTCGTTTAATATCTAATTGCTTATTATGCAGTTTTTCAAATTGGTTCAGTCTCCTAGAGAGTGGGGGGAGGATTAACTTTTTTCCAACCTCTTTTAGGTAGATATGCCTTCAGAAAAAGAATATAGTACATGCTCACAAGTTGTGCATTTATGGAGAGCTTGATGTGTGTGTTTTGCTGAAAACTGAACACAGCTTTCATCCTCTAGCTTCAACAGTGAGGGAGGTGGGTGCAAAGTTTAAAGTGTGTTCCCTGTGTGTTGGCTAACACACAGTCTGAATAGATCTGCTCTTGATAAACTGTTATTTAAGATGGATGGATGAATAAATGGATGGATCAACATGAAACCTGAGGTTAGCGGGTGTGGGGGAGTTCTTGCAGAACAAAAGAGAAGAGTTTGCCTCTGGAAATGATTTACTACACAAAGCAGAAGTGACTTTGGGAAGATATCTGCTTCACATTATCTGTAAGGCGTAGGAAAAGACTATAAAAGAAGAATGAGTGGAGATGAAAATCCAACGGCAAGATGTCTGTTAGGAATATTGAGTCATGAGAGTCACTGTGGTAACGAAGTGAGGATAGACCGAGGGAGAGAAGGAGATGGAGAAACGGATACTGTGATACTGTTCTGCATTTTAATTCTATTTCCTTTAAACTCAGTGTTCATGGAGAGCAGCTAAGCGATTTTCTGCAGTCTGAGACTTATGTTCCTAATTAGACTCATTTATGCAACAACATTAAGAACATGCAACTGGTGGAGGCAATGGAAAAAAAATGGAGAACAGTCGAAGGTCAATGCTTTGCCTGGGTAAAGGAAGGTAATAAGAATGGCTGACTGCGATGCTCTCCTGTTCTATCACTGTGAGGACAAGAAACCCTATTCAGTGGAATCTCAGGATCCTAGACCTTGATCAAGAATATTTTAGACTTGCCCCTGCTTCAGGATAAGGAAGCCGCCTTTTAAGTCATATCCAAAAGATAATTTTCCTTTATAAATCTCTAGAGAGGGAGATTCTGATTTTATAAATAGGTTCTGCAAATGGAACTATTCTGCCAATCATATTTGTATATTCCTATGTTCTGCAAAGAGGTTTTCCCAAGAAGTAAAAGCAAGGTGCCGACTGGTGGCAAGAACTTTTCTAAAAATCTCTGGATGGAAAGTCATAACACCAGAATTTTAGTCCCATCTTTTTCTGTTAATTTCTTCAGGGATTCTGTCCATATCACCAGACTTCTGAGGCTTGGTTTCCAGAAGCTGAAAAGGACACATATAAGCCTTTATAGCCAAAACAAAAGTAGGAACCACTAACCAGTCACTTGGACTTTATAAGTCACAAAGCAGTTTGGGTGTATATTATTTCCTATAAAGATGATAGATTTGAATGCTAAATGGTTAAAAGTTTCAAAATTAACAGTGGAAGTTCAAATAAGGATAGAAATTATGCAAATATGCAAGTTTGCTTCCCTATTCAGCACCACTTCCCACGGTCTCATCAATGCCTCTTGCAAATTAAACTCCTATGAATGTTCAGCCTTCTAACTTAATTGCAGAGTTCCCTGGAATCTTTTATGCATTCTGCATCTATATTTACCTATTTCTCTTTGACCATATTCATACATGTTCCATTTTCCCCCAGGGGGAATAGCTCATGGTCCCATAATGACAACAGATGTTCACAGAACCCACAGCTGAAAAGGATGACCTCAATGATGATGAAAATGTGAACACTTTGTAAAAGATGGTAACACAGAGAGATGGAAGCCTATGGTGTGTTTCCAAAGGGAGGTAGCTCTCAAGCAGCCTTTGTGACCTGATTTTCCAAATCTGCCATGAGGTTCCACTTAAACACACAACAGACGCACACAAAGCCTCAGCAATTGCCAAATTACATTATTTTAACTAGCAAACCAAATCTGAAAGCCTTAGGCAAAAGTTTTCACAAAGCGCCTTGGCGGAAAACGCTAGCTTAGATGATGGTAGAAGTTTTGATTAGGGGTTTGCCCACATCTTAAATAAATAAATAGTGACCCTCCTTACCACCCAGAATGGTTTTTCCTTGGATGGAATTATTACTCAATGGAAAGACAAACACTGAAATTCAGAGCAGAAGTTTTCTATGCGTTGATATTAAACTGTAAGAAATGAACCAAGAAAATGGAGAGAGAGAGAGAAGAAATGGCTCCTTGTTGCCTGCTGCTTCTCCTCCATCCTACCTCCTGCCATTTTACATGCTCTCCCCTTAGCTGGGGTAGACCCCCTTCCATCGTTCCGCCTCCTGGTCAGTTCCTCATCCATCTTCCAGCATCCCTTCCCATTGGAGCCTGTTCCACCTTCCTCATCATGGTCCTTCCACCTAGCCTGCCTCTCTAACCCTCTCCTATATATCACATCTTATCTCACAAAAGCACTAGCCCTGGAGTCAAGATCCCAGACTTTAAACCCAGGCTTACTTGGGCAGGTTATTCAACCTTGTGCCTCTTCTATAATTGGGTAGTAATAACTGCCTCTTTGGGGTGTGTTGAACTAAAAGACAATCTGTGTCCAGGGCTTTGTGCAATTTTGGGAACAAAACAACCAGGCAATACAGTACTTAGTCTCATCACCTCCCCCCAAGCATTTCTCTATTCAGGTGTGTTTTGTTCAATTTTTTATCCCCAGCACCTAACATGGTATCTAGCTCAGCAGAGGCGCTTGAATTTTTCTGTTTGGTTCATTTAACAAATGAATGAATACGTATAGTGCTTCACACTTTAAAATAAAAATTTAGCAAATGTTGTCTCACTGGCACCTTCCTCCAGCCCTTGGAGAGAAGGAAGGTGGACACAGGACTTCTTGGGAGAAACACCTCTGTCTCCACGCACAGCTGCCAATCATGGGGCACCTTCTGAGCTCAAGGATGATCACAGGTCCAGTTGGACCAAATAAATTATTTCTTGTGATGTTGTGGTTTGAAGAAAACATCAAGGGACAGAAAGCAGATGGAGAGATTTCAGTCACTGGAAGCACGGCTGGAAAAGTTTACCAATGCCTGGGACTGACATTCCAGAAGCTCCCCTTATCCAGTCCTTCCTCCTCTCGAGTTTCAATCCTTTCTAAACAATGTTAGGGAGTCATATGATATAGGAGATAGGGCACTGAACAGGGTGTCACCAGCCCTGAGTTCTAGGTCTGCCTCTGCCATTAGTAGCAGTGGCCAAATCTCTTCATCTCTTTTAGTCTGAGCGTCACAGTCAATTAAACGCCAACAACACCAGCTGTTGTGCTCACCTTGTTGGGTTGTTGAAGGCTCCAATGAGAGCATCAGGGCTGTAAGATGTTGTAAACCACAAAGCAAATATTCTGTTTCCCTGGCGGTAGACCATTTCCTTGGTGGAGGAGATAAAAAATTGGGTGGGACCTACTATGCTTCCACGTGACCAGTACCTGATAAGTACAGACTCTCTCTCATTCTTGCCAGCTTCTCAACCTGTGTCCTGAACCTTTTTTGCTCTTGACCCACCTCACAGTCTCCTTCCTGACCCATTACTGCTCTCTTTGGCCCCTAACCCCTAGACACATTTCCTGTCTCTAGTCTGAAATTCTCCCCGTCTCCACCCCTCCAGCTGACATTCGATACTGCTCCCCCAGCACTGCCAGCTTTGAACCATCAGAATGGCAGGAACCTTGGCTTTCCTGGGCACTTTGTAGGTGGCAAGGCTGGTCAAGGCTCAGGCCAGGTCATAGGGTCAATAAGGAGCTGCTTCTTGGATCATTTTATGACCTCTTTATTCTCCTTGCTCAGAACATGTTTTTAAAAGCATTTTCTATTACTCAATGATAAGTCTCAATGACCAAGTTCAAAAGGCAAGCCTGGGGACAACTCATGCTGGGAAGGATTATTAGCTTGCACCAACTATATTAGTTTTCATACAGATGATGAGGGAATTCCCATGAGGTCAAATCACCAGGCAATGTTCCCAGGGCTCAAGCCCCTTTTTCTCTAGAAGAACTGAAGGGAGAGCGACAAGCATAGGTGGCCTTCTCATGCCTGGGGCAGACACGTTTCACTGGCAATAGAGGAGGAGGGCTTCCTCCACCTTCTGCCTAATGTACTTTTACAATTTTCTTTGGCTTCAAGGGTTTTGCCTTGTTTCTCCTGGAGCCCACAAAAGGCGTCTTCTAGATCTCCAGAGACAATCCTTAAGTCAGAGGGAGGCGGAGGGGGAGGTGGTCGTCTTAGGGGGATAAAAAAATCACAGTATTCTACACAGCAAAACTACATAAATATAGAACCAGGGCTTGGAGAACCCTGCTCCGGTTCCAGGTCATTTGGTTCTGTAAGTTCCGCTGATATGTTTGGTTCTATCAGATAAGTGAGGCAAGAGGCAGAAGCCCTGGACAGCAAATGCAGAAGCAGCAACTCCCCACTTCCCTCCTGCAGCCTCAGGCCTGTGAGCAGGAGTTCTCCTCTCTGGGATCCCCTTTCGGCCCAGCCTTGCAGCTGTCTACAGCTGTGTGCCTTCCTGCTCCTCACAGCTGGCTTTGTAAAGCGAGATGGCTCTCTCTGAGGCTGTTTACCAGAAGAGATTGCTTTGACTGTGCAATGTGTTAAACAGGATTCTAAAAGCAGCTGTTACACGAAATGAAATGCCACGTGACATGGAAAAGGTGTGCTCAGCCCAATGCCCCACTCGTGGTAGATGTTGGCCCCATGAGGGGCAGATTTCTCCTTCATTTCTTTGTCTCTCCTACTTTTTCTTCCCCTTATTTATTTATTTATTTGCTTTTTAGGGCCACCCTCAGCATATGGAAATTCCCAGGCTAGGGGTTGAATTAGAGCTGTAGCCGTGGGCCTACGCTACAGCCACAGCAACACGTTATCCGAGCCATGTCTGTGGCCTACACTGTAGTTCATGGCAACACTGGATTCTTAACTCACTGAAAGAGACCAGGGATCAAACCTGTGTCCTTAATGGATACTAGCGGGGTTCTTTACCACTGAGCCACAATGGGAACTCCCCCCATTTTTTAAAGTTTTTTTGACATATAGTTGATTTACAATGTTGTGATCATTTCTGCTCTACAACAAAGTGACTCAGTTATACATACACACACAGCCATTCTCTTTCAGATTCTTTTCCCACATAAACGATCACAGAATAGTGGGTAGAGTTCCCTGTGCCAGACAGTAGATCTCTGTTGGCCAATCATTCCATATACTTCAGTGTGCATATGCTAATCTCAAACCCCCAGTCCATCCCTCTACCCGCCCCCCTCCCACTGCCACCTGTCCCCTTTGGTAACCATGAGTTTGTTTTCAAAGTCTGTGAGTCTGTTCCTGTTCTGCAAGGACCTTCATTTGTATCGACTTTTTAGATTTCATGTATAAGCAATAACATATGATGTGTGTCTTTCACTAATGTCACTTAGTATGAAAATCTTTAGGTCCATCTCTTCTACTTTCTATTTGTGCTGAGATGCAGAACAGTTCGAAATACTGTAAAAGCCTTTTCCCCCTGATGGGGAGGTGGCGGGGGGGCATCCAGACATTTCATTCCACATGCTCATCTGTGCTTTTGTGGTGCTTCCATGCATGGGGGCCCGAGTTTGAGGCACAGTAGGGCTAATGCACCAGCAGTTCCCTGTGCACGTGCATAAAGCAAGCCCCAGAGCACTTCCCTAATATCAGTGCATTTCCCTATTATCCATCAGGTATATGCCACACTTGAAGTTCAAGACCTTGGAGGAAAAGAAAGGGTTTAAGGGACTTTTCCTCCTGAAAACAGCCTGGGAGTTAAGTTTCAAGCTTTTATGAGATAGACTGCGTTGGGTTCAAGATAATAACCCAATTAGAAGAAAGTCCCAGCGCAAACACCACAAACAGTAGTTCCCGCTGTATTCTATTTTCATTTAAGTCAGAAGCTTTGCTTTCACGGCTGTTCTTATTGATACATACTTCAACTCCTGACTCTTGGTTGCTTTGAGTATGAACTTCACATGCCTAAACTCTCAAGGCATAAACAATGAGGCTTGTTGTTATTGTTTAAAATGTTTAAAATGCTATAAACTTCCAACCTGCCTGTTTTTGAAGGTTAAGTTCACATCTTCATCAGGCTGTTTGTTCAGAGCTCTGTAATTCTAAGAGACAGTGGTGGGGAAATTTGAAACATTCACTTTTATTATATTAGTTCCTTCCACTCCTTTCCCCCATTTATTCATCCTCCTGGGACCTCAGGCTACGGTTTATTTGTACTTTCTTTTCCTCTGACCCTTCCCTCTATCCTTTCTTCCCTCTTTCCTTTCTTCTTCCTTTCCCTCTTTCTTTATTCCCTCCTTCTTTCCCCTCCCTTCCTTCCTGCTCTTTCTTACTCTCCTGTTTCCTGAGTACTGGCTTCTGTGTCAAGACACAGCCTCCCTTCTGCCAGATTGCATAAATATCAGGCAGCCTGCCCTCTGTACCTCCATGCAACACCTTTGTCCAAACTGTGCTTTCCCTCCGATTTAACTCCTCAAAAGTAGCGGAGCTCAGGGTGGCGGAGAGACCCAGGCATGAGGGAAGATTGAGACAAAAGAGCTTGTTTGGCAAAGTCACAGGCACCCCATCAGTAAATCTCACCAAAGCCCTTTTCAAATCTGGAATGATTTTCCTGCCGCTGAGGAAGGTCCAGTTGTTGAGCTGTTCCTTCCTGCTTCCACGATCCTCCCCCAGCCTAACCCCCGCTCAGCCTCCCTCCTTCGCTGAGCAGAGACACAGAGAGCAGAGGCACTTAAAAGAAGGACATGGATAACGTAAGAAAGGAGCGGAAAACCTAAGGGAAAACAATAGCACATCCTGCAATTTTGGAGTCAAGTACAGAACCCAGAAGCAAGGGAGTTAATATTTTCCCCGCTTTACAAACCCCTTGTCTTTCTGAGCCCCTGAGTGCTGGCCCACTCCCCAACCCGGCCGTGAATTCTGTTATCCCTCCTTGAGCCCCAGCCTGGCTTGGATTCCACCTACATTCCTTCATGGCCCTGGTGGGGAGGGGGCATGTCGGGGCCTCAGGGGAGGGGGAGGCAGGGCAGACCCTGGGGATCGTCCCCCCATCACTGCTCTGCACCACAGCTATGTCGGTTTTGAAGTCCGCCCAAAGTCGCAGAGCAGAAATGCCTGAATCTAACACTGCTTCCCTCACCACACTCTCAGCCAAACGTCCTTGGCTTTTCAGGAGACCAAACCTCTTGGCACCATTGAGCCTTGATGTTTTGCATTCTTTTTTCTTATATATTTAACCCTCCACTTGCCCTTCTCTGACTAAAGCTTCATCGGTTACCCAAATGCCTTCCTTCCTGGCAAGAGATCCTTCCTTCTTTCCTCCCTTCCCTTCTTCCCTCTCTGCCACCAACTTTTCTTTCTTTACGTCTTTGACTTTTTCGGGAGGAGGGGAGAGAAAGCAACAGAGGAGCCCTTGGAAAGTCTCCCCAGGACACAGCATCTCAGGAGTGTTTCCAAGGTGGGCTGGTGGGGTGTAGGGGAGGCAGCACAGGTGATGACAGTTCAGCTGCTCTGCCCAGAGAACAGAATTCTCTTTCCCTGCTGCTCTGCAATTCCCTTTGGCTGTACTGATTGAAGTCGCCTCAGAAAGCTACAATCTGATCCTTGTCTCCAGGCTTGTCCCAGGCTCTGGCACTGAACACAGTCTTCAAGTGTTGCCCCTTGAGCAGCAAAATGGGCTTATTGTCGAGTTGTCCCCTTGTGCCCTTACAAATGCCCTTCTGGGGACCTTCTCTTGGCCAGTGTCTACTGTAGCCAAGTCCCTTTGCTTACTGCCAGCTAGAACTGGTGTTAATTTTTTAAAGTTTAGATGCTTTTCATAGCTTTGCCTCCACTTTTTTAACCAGCCTGGGTTTCTTTCCACCAGGAAGTCCAGTGGACTTGCCAAAGTGCACACACTTAGTGAGGAGCAGAACAGCTGTAAATACTTATATATGCACCGGTTGTTGGAACCCAGGCTGTGTCTCAATGAAGATGATGAATCAATTATTGAAAGTAAACCAGCAAATGGGATTTTACACAGGTATTTTTCCCAAAAAACTACCTGTTGCAAAATCATAGTATAGGTCCAGTCTTTTGTTTGTTTTTGGCTTTTTTTTGGTTTGTCTGCTTTTGTTTTGTCATCAAAAAGTTGAATTTACCATTCTTCAATGCTTTCAGAACTGAATGGAGATTGTGATGTTGCAGTCCGTATGTGTGACCATTTTATTGGAAACTGTTAGTGTATTTATGAATTATGTCTCAGATTTCTGTCATTGGCTGGCTCCCTTTCTAGATCAAGACCAAAGGAAATCTCATGCCTGTTTGTCTAGATTAGGGGAAGGTAATTGCTGCAACCCACAGTGACTAAGGAATTTGGTTTTACCCTTAGAAGTAGCATTTATCACAAGCTGAATAACTTGAGTTCAATCTACTGTCAGAGTCCACCAACTGCCGGGGTTGGGTGCCGAGAACCAGACAAGGCAGGAGAAAGAGGAAAGGCCTCTCTGGAATGCTCAGTTATTGCAAGAAAGACTCTTCTAAGAAACAATATAACCAATAGTGCCCTTTACTGGAACAAGAACTGAAGACACAAAGAGGAGACAAGGTTGTCCTAACACACGAGAAGCTTCAAGACTAAGAAGGTGGCATGAGCAGAGAAATAGGATGCACCTCCTTGAAAAGACATAGGACACAAAGAAAACATGACTTTAAATAAATTTCAGGAGTTCCCTTCGTGGCACAGTGGAAACGAATCTGACTAGGAATCACAAGGTTGCGGGTTTGATCCCTGGCTTTGCTCAGTGGGTTAAGGATCTGGCATTGCCTTGAGCTGTGGTGTAGGTTGCAGACATGGCTCAGCTCTGATGTCACTGTGGCTGTGGTGTAGGCCAGCAGCTGTAGCTTGGATTTGACCCCAAGCCTGGAAACCTCCATGTGTCACAGCTGCAGCCCTTAAAAACAAAACAAACAAACAAGCAAACAAACAAAAAAACAAAACAAACAAGCAAACAAAAAACTCAAATTATACACATAAATTCTTTCTCCTCTGTCTACCCAGAGATCAAATCAGACCATGAGCTAGAGTATGGAGCCAGAGGTGTAGATGGACCAAACAGCTAATTTCATCACCTTGGCATAACAACTTCTGGACTCTTCAGTTTGAACCACCCATACTAATTTACAACAGAGAAGAAAATAAACAAAATATTGCCCTCAAGAGGTACAACTCTAATTTCACTGCTATCCCTCCAGATCATTCTAAAAAAGGTCCCACATGTAACAACGCTTTATTCTCTGACCTCCCCTATCCAGACTCCAGGGGGGCTTTTTCCATCCTTCCTTTCAAACGCTATTTATTCTGGACCTCTGTGCTCCGTAAAGGTGACATTTGGGATGCAAAGTGATCTAGATGAGTTGATTCCCTTTCAATTCCAATTAGTTTGGTCAGGCCTGCCCCTGCCCCCACTGCTGGGCTGCTTAGCAATGGGTGAACAGGGGTTCGCCCAATCAAGGCACAGAGGGAGACACCTTAAGTAGGTCTCAGTAGATTCTCAAGGGAAAGATGCAATGACCTTGGAGAGAAGGCCACACAAATAAGAAAAAGAATTGAAACAGGAATTATGATACCGAGTAAACAGAAAGCTGAGGATTTTGAGACAGCAATGTGGAGGCAAGTATTAAAATCCCTACTCCATCAATGTTGCTGATTCATTTTACTTCCACTGAGGCACAAGATCTTTTAAAAGACCAAAAGGAGTATGAGAACCCTGGTTAAGAGGTCATACTTTGCCCAGTTCCCAGCACTGCCTCCCGCCAACCAGTTGATCTCAAGTAAGTTGTTGAATTACAGGTTCCCATCTGTAAAATGGGAATAATCCTACCCACATAGGAATATTTCAAGATTAAGATGAGATCATAACATGAGCTCTTCTATTGCAATTACTATATGCCAGACATTAATAAACATTATGTTTGTTTCGTAACTTGCCCAAGGTCACACAACTAGCAAGTAGCCAAATGGTGACTTGAACCCAGGAAGACTGGTGCCAGTCTATGTTCTTATCTATCAGGACTTTCTATATCATGCCCATATATCACTCAGCCAGGTGCCTGCGATGTGATAATGTGTTGGACATGTCAATTATCATTTGATGATTATTTTTCTTACTTAGGACATAAGGAAAACTTTTCTGCAATAGAGACTGGGGACAGAGAGAGGCTATGGAGTGCAATACCCGGAGCCCTGCAAGCCCGGAGAGTTGTTCTGGGAGAATTCAGAAAGGACCCACTGGAGTTGCTGTCATGGCTCAGCAGTAATAAACCTGACTAGTATCCATGAGGACGCAGATTCGATCCCTGGCCTTGCTCAGTGGGTCAAGGATCCGGTATTGCTGTGATCTGTGGTGCAGGTTGCTGATGTGGCTCGGATCCCGAGTTGCTGTGGCTGTGGTGTAGGCTAGCAGCTGTGGCTCCAATTTGACACCTAGCCTGGGAACCTCCATATGCCATGGATGAGGCCCTAAAAAGACAGAAAAAAAAAAAAAACCCTCCAAAGAGATGGGTTGTAGCTATTCCCTGGAGCTGTGTCTAGCACACCCAAGTTTTCTTGGTTTAGCACCATGGTATCTTGTCTTCCAAGACCAACTCAGAGCTCTAAGTCTCAATGGAAAAGCATAGATGGCCCTCCCCTGCTCATTTTATATACGAGTACATTGAAATCCAAGTTAGAGCATTTTATTACAGGAGTTTGTAAAGTAGCAGCAAAGCTGATATTTGAACAAAAGTCTCTGGATGCCCAGATAATGCTCTGTCTCTTAAACCTAGAGCCCATACATCCACCAGATTCTCTGGATTTCAAAACATCTTGCCATTGTGTGCACAAGTGCAGTTCCTCTTGGCTAAATAAGCGATTTAATTATTGATTTGGAAAATACGGTTACGAGGATGATTCATCACAGGGAAGACGGTTACAGAAGATCTCTCTCCATTTCCCTCTAATGGCCTATGGGGGTGGTGGGTGGCGCTTAAATCAAAGATCCCTAATTACCTACCACCATCCTCTGGCTTGTCGGTGGTTCTGAGGTTTGAGGACCGGTTTGCCAGTGCAGAGACCCAAAAGCTCACACTGAATTAGGTCGTTCAAGTGCTCCAGAGGGGACATGAAACACTGAAATTAGGGGCCTCCTTCCACTGCTCCCAAAAGATCCTTTGCCATTAAGGGCTCCTTTTAAAAGCCAGCCAGTTTTCTCTGATCCTCCTTAATCAAGTGCCCCAGCAGTGGTGCTCCCCTTCCTTATTTGAGATCTGTGCAGTCTCATTAAACTTGATGTGTCGCAGAGGGCTCGGCTACGTGAAAGGGAGGCTGAGGGAGCCGAACTGGAGGTTGCCAGCTTTCGGAAGGAAGCATCATTCGTTACGGCTTCTCAAAATGGACGCCCCTCTGGCTTCCTGCTCCATTGATTTTTTTCCCCCCTTTGCGAGTAACAAGTGAAGGGCCAGCTCAGCCTGCAGATTTAACCCTTATTAACAGCCGTTTAAATTAGAGATGCGGTTTGATGGAGAGACAGAGCCTTCGTAGATCCCCACTCAAAGGAAACCACCGAGAAGAGATGATTAAAGATGAAAGCAGGCTAGGCAGGCGATGCAGCATCCACCCCCATCCGAGGAGGGGCTAGCATCGCTATTAAGTAGTTTATCCAAATAATATGTGCCTACTTTCCCCTGATTAAATATGCATGCCCTCCTCCTTCCTCCCCCTCCCCTTTGGAAAGGGGAATGGAGGAAGGAGAAATTGCTGTTGTACATGAAGTGATGAACAGGAGGACCATGGCAGCCCACCTGGACCTTGACCACTGCCTCCTCCGTGGAGGACTGATCAGGAACATTTAGGATGACCTGTCTGGCTGCAGGCTTCCTTGAGACCTCAGAGTGAAAATACAGATGCTTCAGTGTTCCTGCATGGCTAAACCTGAAGGAAATCAGCCTGTTCTGGAAACAAAGCCTGCAAATCAGAGATCAGACTCACCATGCACATGCCAGGTTCACCTCTGTCTGTGGGGACCAGCATATGCAGGGGCTGCACAAACCAACCAGGGAGCAAAGCTGCAAGGGCTCAGAGTTCCCTTGTGGCACAGTGGGTTAAGGCTCTGCATTGTCACTGCAGCAGCTCAAGGTTGCTGCTGTGCATGGGTTCAATCCCTGCCCTGGGAACTACTATCTGCATGGGTGCAGCCAAAAAAAAAAAATCCCCAAACCAGAGAACAAACAAACAAAAAACATGCAAGGGCAGTGCTCTAATAAAGGGAGAATGCTGATACCCAGGATGAGGCTGCTCACCCCAGCCTCTGCTCCTGTTTTTTGCTTTTTGTTTGCTTGTTTGTTTTCTTTTTATGGCTGCTCCAGAGGCATTTAGAAGTTCTCAGGCTAGGGGTCAAATCGGCGCTTCAGCTGCCAGCCTACACCATGGTCATGGCAACACAAGATCTGAGCCACGCCTGTGACCTACATGGCAGCTTGCAGAAACACCGGATCTTTAACCCACTGAGTGAAGCCAGGGTTTGAACCTGCATCCTCGTGGAAACTAGTCAGGTTCTTAACCCACTTAGCCACAACAGGAACTCTCTACTCCCATTTTACATGCAGTCTCTAAAGCCTCAGAGTCCTTAGGCTGCTAACCCTATGGGTTATGGGTGCGATCATCATTGTTCCTCTAAATTTCTCCCTTAAGAGAAAAATGTGAGGCATCACAATGAGTACAGCAGACAAATCAAGACCTAACCTGCCCATTGGGAAAATGAGCCATACCCAAAGGGCATCTCAGGGAAGGATGAGGACACTGTGCCCCTCAAACAGTAAAGTCCACTTTGTTCAGATCTGTGCTCCCCCATTCCACTAACCAGCCTCATCTTCCTTCTAAACATAAAGAAAATAATCCCCAGAAACAGGATCATTTCCTTAGGGAAATGTCCACACATCCACACAGCTGTAAGAAGGAAAAGCTTCAGGGTGGTGCTCTCATACTCATACTCTAGAAATTTGCATCATCTAACTCAAGGAATCTAAAGAGAAACATTCTATGACAGAAACAAAATAAGGCAGGACTAAGTAAAACCCATGCTGACAGCGCTGACATTTACATAGTAAGTGAACAAGGATGTCGGCTCACTCATTCTTTACTTCACTTTCAACTGAAGTGCGTAGATTTTTCTAGAGTCTAAATTTTGTCAGAGCAACGCATTGTGCAAAAACTTTAGGATGCCCTAATATTTTTACTCCACAAAGAGTAATTCCTCTCCCCACCCCTCAAGTCCCCAAATAGGATTGAAACCTATAGAACTCAGAGCAGGACCTTCCCCCCACCCCATCCTTCTCAACTAACTTTGGTGACATTTATGCAAGTTTTTCTGGGAGCCTCAAAGTATACACAGAGTTGGTTATAAAAAGGGTTTTTTTTCCCCAAAATGTTTTGAAACAAAGTTTCAAGTATTCACAGTGTCAGAGAAAGTTATTGCCAGCCTGTGCTCACTGTGGCATGGGGAACATTGGAAATATAGGTTTTCCACTTTTTTTTCACTAATTGACACCATCGGAGACGCGCACGCAGATGAAGCATGGGGAAAATAAACTATAATTTTTCAATGTATGTCCAGCCCAAGGACAGATGAAGGGAGGTACGTGCTGTGAGAGCTGCCAAGAACTTTCAGGTTCAAAACAATCATCCAAGCAGGACCCAGACTTGGCAAAAGCCTCTTCCTCTTAATTTCAAACTTGAGTGTATGTGCAGGGAAATGTAATCCCTATTTTCTGCTGAGAAGCTTTCCCTTTCTAGAATATCCAAGCCCTGCATTACAAGCATGTTCCACATGGAAAAGGAGCTAGTAACATGGAGGCAACTTTCCTGCCAAACAAGATACTTTACAAGGGTTGCTTCATTTCATCATTTTCATTTATGAGATCCATTATCTTTTTTTTCCACTTAAAGACCCTGAGAACCAGATGGGTGGGTAAACTTCACGGTCGAAGGGGGTAAGCGAGGACTAGGGTCACAGCACACCTAATTTTGAAGCCAATCTGTTTCCAAGCTATGGTACTGTCGCCAACAGCAAGGGTCTTCAGAAACCACAGACCCAAACACTAGTGAAAATACAAACAAGTGCAAATAAGAATCTTGATTCTTAGCTCAGTCCTTTTTTTTTTTCTTTCTTTCTTTTTTCTTTTTAGGGCCACACCTGTGACATATGGGAGTTCCCAGGCAATGGGAACTGCAGCCTACACCACAGCCACAGCAACAGTGGATCTAAATTGCATCTGTGACCTATGCCGTAGCTTGTGGCAACACTGGATCCTTAACCACTGAGCGAGGCCAGGGATCAAATACAACATCCTCACAGACGCTCTATCGGGTTCTTAACCCACTGAGCCACAATGGGAACTCCCTTAGCTCAGTCTTATTTTGCATGGCAGCAAAGTAACCAAAGCTGTGTTTTCTTCAAAGTGTGTGTTTGCCCCATTAAACTGCTAAAATGAGTCCAGTGTTCTCCTATTTCAACTCTTAATTCACTATATAACAGGGAGGACAGCAAAGGGGGTCAGTTATATGGACCAAGTATTTCGACAAATATTGACTTCTGCCTGCTATACTACAAAGACCCTAGGGTTAAAAATATCCACACAGGCATAGCCTCTGCCTGGCCTCCTATTCCCACTCACAACACTCTTTGCCTACCTTCTCCCCAGTTACGCTATTACCATCAGCAAACACAGCCAGATCTTCACACAACACAACAGAGGGGGTTGATGTCCCACAATGGAGGTGGCATGCCTAGTTGGCCCTCTCCTTACCCCATCGCTAGCACAAGTCCACAACATTTCCTAGCCCCATAATCAGCCTAACTTCAGCTCTGGTCTCCCCTACTTCTAGTCTAAGTCCAGAGCCCACCCACCTTGTTTCCTTCCCCTGCTTTCCCTTTCAGTCAGTCCCACGTACAACTAACACCAGTTTTCCATCCACCCATTTCCCTCCATCTTCTCAAAGGTCTCTTCTTTGGTATCCTGTGGGATCCCGTTTAAGGAGCAAACTCCCACATAGCTGCAAATCCTTATGCCAGCATTCTTTCCATCTCACTGTCAAATGGAAACGTGGCTTTCCTTTCTTGGTAAATGGCTTTCCAACCCCTTCGCAAAGCTGTTTTCTCTTCCCTGACCCCAACTCAGAGAAAGTCGCACTCGCTCTCAACCTACCTGGCAGAGCAAGTCCGAAGCCATCACCTAAAAGTGCTTCTCCTCTGCCGCTCTCCTCCCTCACTCCTTAATGGATCCTTCTGACCCCGAACGCTTTGAACACCTTTTCACTTGAGAGTCCCTGAGCACACTGAGCTTTTATTGTGGACTAATGGCCTACACCTCCCAGGATCTCAACCTCCTCAGCATCAATGACTTTCACCTCCTTTCTCTTTCTCACAACAAAGCAGTGGCTCTCAAAGCATGGTTCTCAGACTGGACCGCTAAGATCAGGATCACCTGAAACTGCAAATCGGAGGCTCAGCCAGGACCTGTTGAGTCAGAATCTTTAGGGGTGGAGCCAGCAAGCTGTGCTTTAACAAGCCCTCCAGGTGACTCTGATACACAAGTTTAAGAACCACTAATGCAGAGGATGCCCCACCTGGATCATGCCATCAGTGGGGCTCTGAGATCTCTGCTTTGCCAACTTGTCATCATTTTTCTCTTCTCTCAACTTTGCTAATCTTATATTTGCCGTGGTCTGAGGTTCAGACCCATGTCTGGACCCTGGGCAGCCGTGTCCATGAGGCCTCTAAGCTTGCAATTGCTGCTTAACTGGCATCCTCTAAATTTGGACTTTGGGCACAAGCTACACAATTGTGCTGATTGAATTCGCCTACCTGTCTTAATCTGGGCCATCGCGGCTGGTTTATGATCATATATTCATTTCTCTTGGATTTGTCAATTTGTTCTTTAAAATATTTCTGACGTTTATCCAGTTTCTTCAATACTGACCTTTTCACCTCATCTTCCACACGCTCAGCCAATGGTCTTCATGCTTACTTTACTAAGAACAAAGTCACCCAACCAATTCCCTCCATTTCCACCCACTGCTCTCCCAATCATCTCTCTAGCTGCTCCCCACCCCCACCCCCAACTCTGAAGTAGAAGCCTCCTCCTCTCTTAGGCTCTGAGCTTCTCACTCTCCACCAGCACCTCACTCCTCAGGAATGCCAGTGGAATGCAGGGCCTCTTAGAAGGGAAGTTCAAGACCATGACTTGCCAAAGGGCAGAAGAGGTTGTCAGTGATTAATAGTGTCATGTGCCAGAAATAGATCCGAGATAATGACCTTGAGGAAAGGTTGTTTTGTTTGGGCCATTACTAGATAACTGGTTTCAAAATCGCTGTTTTAGTAGAGAGGTGAGGCAGAAGACAGATTGTAGGAGGTTAAGAGAATGAAGTTAGGATGTAAGGGTGTGTATGGCCCATTATTAAGAGAAAGTTAGCTGTGCAGCAAAAAAAAAAAAAAAATGAGCGCAGAAATGTAACTAAAGAAACTGAGGACTCAGTGGACAGCCTTTTCTCCACTGTGAGTGAGATCGATGTTTGTTCCATGCAAAGGAAAAGCAGCCGGGAGAGAGGGACAGAATAAAGATGGAAGATGGGATAATTAAAGCAGAAAGTTCCTGCAAGGAACACAAAAACATGGATGAGAGAGCAAAACTGGAGGAGTCTATTCATCAGGACTCTTAGCTGCAAATGACAGATCTTCATCAACCAAATTAGGCCAAAACAGGAGCATACTGGCTCACAAAATCAGCAGGAGGAGGAGTGTAACAAGAGATGATGGGACCTAGAGATATGATGTTTCCAGGACCACTGGGCCACCACTCTGCTACACTGTATGCATCTTCCCTATTCTCTTCTGTGAAGACAAGCATAGGCTAGATCCATTCCCCAGGCTGCTTCTGGCATATATGTTTCCAACTTTTCCATCAAAAAAGAAAGTATTTCTCAGCTCTAGTCAAAGGCCAACAAGGCTCCAACTGACCCAATCTGAGATTTTTTCCCAGTCCTACAATAAGGGAAAGAGGGAGAAGAGAGCGTGCTAGGGTTCCTGGTCCTCATGAGAAACACATACATGGAAGAGGAGGAATTCCTCTTCACTCGCCCACAAAGGGTGTGGTGCCTTCCTTGACCAGCAAGAAATGAGAGACAGGACAGACAGAAACAACCAGTGTCAGTTCGCCAAGGTAAGCCTTAGTTAGGAAGAGAGGCACCCAGTTGGGTGTGAATGCATGTATATTATGTACATAATTTATACATACATAATGTGTATATGTATCTGTACATATGCCCACACATACACATGTATGGTTATATAATTGCAAAGGTATGTCACAGGCCAGGTCCTCTGAAAGCAGATGCTGAGACACTTTGCTTTGCAAGATGTTTACTGTTGATAAACACCTGTGAAAGGAAGGGAGACGCCATATTTGGCAGAGGACCAAGTAGAACTACAACGCAGACCTTCCACAACCCAGAGGAGAGCTCTGGAGTGAGTACTGCTAGTGGATCAATGAGAAATAGCTGGACCAAGGGGCCTGAGCCTTTATACACTTGTATATGGGCTGTCCCAGGAGAGGTGTGGTGTCAGAGGATATGGGCTGTCCCGGGAGAGGTGTGATGTCAGGAGAGGCCACGCTCTCCAGAGCCGAGGCAGGCTCCAAAGATGAGGCAGCTAAAAGCTGCTCTCTGTCTTCCCCATGATGGGGCACAAGCCCTTCCTTAAAGATGGATCCAGAAGGTGCATCTCCACATCTGCCATGTAAGGGTGGAAGAATAGAGGGCAGTGAAACTACTTTGTAGGATGCTACAGCGGAGGATACCTGTCATTATACCTTTGTCCAAACCCATGAAATGCACAACACCATGAGTGAACCCCAATGTAAACTGCGGACTTGCGGTGAGAATGGTGTGTCAGTGGAGGCTCATCGGTTGTAACAAAAGCACCCCTCCGGTCAGAAGGCTATGCTTAAGTGGAGGCAGGAGGTATATGGGAAATCTTCATAATTTTTCCTTCAACTTTGCTCTGATCCTAAAACCACTCTTAGAGAAAGTCTATTCATTTTTAAAAGAATGTGTAGAAACAAAAAGGTATGTCAACTGCCATAACCCACAGAGCAGAGTGTGGTCTTCCACTGTGTCAGTGCCGGTACGGGGGCAGCAAAGCTAAGCAGAGGGTATCTGGATTGAGGTTAGTCTGCAATGGGTGGGTCTGTAAAAGGAATTCCCCATTTTAATATGACTAGGGGGAATAAATCAAAAATGCAGTAAATTCTTTCGCATACCTGTCACCAAGAGGTAGAGTCTATGTCCCCTTCCCTCGAATCGGAGCTGGCCTGTGATGGTTTTGATCTCTAGAATATGTTAGAAGATATGTTGTGTTATTTCCCACCTTTGGGAGAACTTGGTCTCTCGGAGCCCTGAGGGGTCAAATAAGTAGCCCTTACCTGCTGGTAAGAAAATACAGAGAATGGAGTTCCCATTGGGGGGAACGGAAACAAATCCGACTAGTATCCATGAGGAGGCGGGTTCGATCCCTGCCCTTGCTCGCTGGTCGGGGATCCAGTGTTGCCATGAGCTGTGACGTAGATGTCAGATGCAGCTCATGTCCCACATTGCCGTGGCTGTAGTGTAGGCCGGCAGCTGTAGTTCCACTTTGACCCCTAGCCTGGGAATGTCCATATGCCGCAGGGGCAGCCCTAAAAAGCAAAAGCAAAATAAATAAAATAAAATAAAACAAAACAAAATAAAATAAAATACAGAGAAGCTCTGAGATGGAGAGGAACTCAGCTGGGCCCAGCCTTCCAGGCACCCTCACCAAGGTGCCAGGCAATTGAGTGAAGTTGGGGTGGACTCTGCAGACCAGCTAAATGCCACTGAATGACCCAGTTGACGCCAACCAGCCAAGCACAGCCTGAATATCTGACAAAATTGTGTGAGATGAAATAGAGACCTTAAAAGCCCCTGATTTGGGGAGTTGTTTGATATGCAGCAATAGACAACTGGAAGAGGAGGCAAAAGCAGAGCCAAGGGCACAGCAAGTTCTGGAAGCAGTCACCAGAAGGCTGGAGGTCAATGCAAGGACCAGTCCAGGAAGATTCAGGGATGGACAAACACTAATAAATGAGCCAACTGGTGAGAAAGCACGTGTGGTGGATCTGCTCTGACTTGGGTTGAGATGCTGGCCTGCAAATTCCTAGTTTAGTAGCAGCTGAGACAGTCTGCTGACACTAACAGCTGGAAGAAAATAAGACTGAGGCTTGGAGAATGTGGAGAAACAATAAATAACAAGGTCACCAGCAGGGGTCCACTGAAGTCAGATGGCCTGGCTGTGTGTCAGTCTATACCATCAACATTTTGAGAACCTCTCACATGACGCTGTGCTGCTAAAAAGCAGAGCTGGGATGGACTAAGCTTGGCTGGCAGAGGAGGCGGGGGTACCAAGGCTGGTCGAGGATTGAGAACAAGGCATTAATGGGAGATGCAGGGAGGAAGATGACTTGGATGCAGTAAAATGGTGAATGAGAAGGTGGAGGATGTCGGCATCTCAATGAAAGTAAAGATCAGCATCTTAGGGAATGGTTCTGAGTAAAAGAGTTCATTCATCATTCATTTATTCATTAAACCAATACTTCCTGAGTATCTACTATGTGCCACGTAGAATTCAAAGCTGCTTGGTGTCTCTGCCTGAGAGTGAGCAAGAATGGGAAGAGAAAATGAAATTAACCAAGTCCACTTAAGGCAAGTTGAAACTAATGGACACTCATCTTCTGCATCATTCATGGGATCGAATTATGTGTCCTCTGCCATTAAGAAACAGGGGGTTATCATCTCCTAATCACTTAAACACATTGTAAAAGAAATGTGCCTACGGATGCTGTTTGATTCCAAGGATAGACTGGCCTCTAAAACAAACCATGTTCAGAAAGATTTTAAATGATTTTTTTACATGGTCCAGGCCCTATATAGACCATGTAGAAAACCTGACTTCTGACCACTGCTGCAAATCAAGAATGATTCACCTAATCTTTCGGAACTTCTATGTAATTATTTATGACAGAAATAATCCTGGCTATTCCTGTTCTGAGCACTCATTAATTCCACTCGCTCAGTAAACATTTACTGAATACCCCACTATGTGATGGATGTTGAGCTGGGCTAATAGAAATAATGACTTTTAACACATGTTGCTTATCTTCAAGAAAACCTTGGTTTAGTATGGGAGATAGGCCTATAATCTCTAACCACAATGCAATGTGCCTAATATGTCCAATATTAGGATTATGAATGCATACTGTTCATAGTATGTGTTCAACTAGTCAGCCGCATGGCACTCTTACTATAGGAGAGACAGAAGTTACATTAATTGACTCTCTACTATTTACTATATACTTTATATGTCATCTCATTTACTCCTCACAAGGGTTGTCTATAGTAGATATTACTTGCCTTAGACCCTATGGCTCAAAGAAGAAAGTCACTTGCCCAGGGTAGGCATTTAAAAAGACGAGGGCTTCCCGAGTGGTGCCCTAAGTTAGGAATCCAACTGCAGCAGCTTGGGTTACTGCACAGGCATCGGTTTTTCCTGGCCCAGGGCAGTGGGTTAAAAGGACCTGGCATCACCAAAGCTGTGACATAGGTCACAGCTGCAACTGGGATTCAATTGCTGGCCTAGGAACTTTCGTAAGCCATGAATGCGGCCATGAAATGAACAATAAATAAATAAAAACTAAAAAGGCTGGACTAAGATCTCTCTTTCCAAAGCCCAGCTATTTTCTCAATACCCTGAAGCCTCCTGGAATGCTATGTTTATGTGTTTACATCTGTCTCTTAGATTGGGTTCTATTCATTTTAAGTGTGAGAATCTTGCCAGACTTATTATTTTCCATATCTACCAAATATATATTAGCTAGTCAACACATAGGCCTTTCAGAACCAAAATGAAGCACAAGTTTAGCAAAAAGATGTTCCCTAGAAGTACATCATTGGCACTGAGTTATTATTTATAAGGAAAAAAATTAATTGAAAGAATGTATGGAGGAATGAATGAAGGCTTAACAGACTCTTGGCTCCAGGCATCCACATTTGCTGGTCCGCCATCTAGGATGATTTCCTCCCGGATGGTCACATGGCTTGCTTCCTCTGCCATCTTTTCAGTTCTCTACCCAAATGTCACCTTATCAACGACGGCCTCACTGGTCATCCTATGGAAATAGCAACAACCTCTCCAGCTGTCACCTCCACATCTCGACCCTGCTCCAGCTTTTTTTTCACAGCACTTACCCCTGCCCCCACATATGGTATGTTTGACAGTTCATTCATCCTGTCTCCCCACGAGGGCACACATCCCACGTGAGCAGGAGCCTTTTCTGTCCTGTGTTGTAAGTGCTCAATTAATATCTGTCCCCATGATGGGCTTGACTATTGAACATAGTCGTGGAGATCAAAGTCCTTCCTACCTGTTCTCTTGTCATGTCTGGAGAAACCAAATAATGGCATCAACCCTTTAAACAGGCTGTTCCAAGAGTATAATCTTCCCATGAAAAAGCTATGAGGTTGTCTTTTCTCATATGTCTTTGTCATGTGCCTATACCCTGAGGTTTTGTTGGGATAGGTCGCTGCTGTTCCCATCTGCAGAAGCTAAACATAAAACACATGTCCGATCTCTCCTCAGTGAATTGAAAGGTTAAAAGGAATGCTTCCTACCCTCTAAGAGAAAGGTGTTTTGACTCCTTTCACTTCTACTTTCTTCCTCACAGCCACTCGGTTTTGTTGGTGGTTTGGAAGTTAAATACTATTTTAGCCTCTGTGATACTGAAAGAGGGAAAAGAAGAAACTCTGGGAGTTCCGATTGTGGCACAGTGGAAACGAACCCGACTAGGAACCGTGAGGTTGCTGGTTCGATCCCTGGCCTCACTCAGTGGGTTAAGGATCCAGTGTTTCCGTTAGCTGTGGTGTAGACACAAATAAGGCTTGGATCCTAGGTTGCTGTGGCTGTGGTGTAGGCTGGTGGCTATGGCTCCGATTCGACCCCTAGCCTGGGAACCTCCATGTGTCTCAGGTGTGGCCCTTAAAGGCAAAAAATAAAAAAATAAAAATAAATAAAAAGAAACTCTGAAGGTTAATGTTCACGTCACAGCAGGACAAAAGTGGGGCAAACATTGCTGTATACCTGACACTAACACAACTTTCTAGGTCAACTATACACCAATAATTTTTTTTGAAGTGGTGCAGGAGTTCCTGTTGTAGCTTAGTGAGTTAAGAACCCGACTGGTATCCATGAGGATGTGGGTCCAATCCCTGGTCTCACTTGGTGGGTTGAGGATCCAGCATTGCTGCAAGCTGCAGTGTAGGTCACAGATGCTGCTCAGATCCAGCATTGCTGTGGCTGTGGCACAAGCCAGCAGCTGCAGCTCCCATTTGACCCCAAGGCTAAGAACTTCCATATACCATTGGTGAGATCCTAAAAAGAAAAAAATAAAAGTGGTACAAACGGCTCTATTCAGGTTTTCCCTGTCTTCGGCTGACAGCTAATAATCAAAATTCTTTCACCATAAATGAAGGACATTCACTTATGCAGGCTCTTTTTGTTTGTTTGTTTTAGATAATTAGAGAAATTACTCTTTTGGAGATAGCATCGACACATAATACTGTGATAATATTCATGGCAGTGGAATTTTACCATTATGATAATATTATGTCGTGGCAACCCACCTCATTCCCCAATTCTCTGTGTGTCTAATTACTTAGAGAAACATCCTACCATTGTGATATTTAAGGGTAGGTCCTATGTGACTAGGATGTTAACAGCCTTTAATGTGGAAACCTTGGGATTCAAATAAACGATACAGGATGGCGCTTGCTCTCAAAGCTGAAATAGCAGTAATCTTTATGTGATGCTCCACATTTCTTACTTTATCAGCACCATCCTCTGTGTTAGAAAAAAAAAAGAGAATTGGACATTCTCCCCAAATTATAGCCCAGGATCAACAACATGTTATGGTCACACAGCTGGAGAAGATGCAGCCAAACTGCAGCCTGAATCTTTGGGTTCCTGTGACCTCCTCAACTTGCTCCAAACAGCCCAGAAAAATGGCAGCTGTGACACAGACTGCAGGCTCTCCCACTTCAGGATCGAATTTTTGGATCTCCAGGTCAAGAACCTGTCACAGTTTGGACCATATTGAAAAGAGTAAGAATTTGTGGAGACAATTCAAGATGAGAACAGAAGTGGGAATTTTGCCTCTAGAAATGCAACCCAAGCCAGTGACTATGGCAGAGAAAAGCCCTGAATCATATACTGAACGGAGGGAAGCAGAGGTTCCCAAATGAGCCAGCTGCTAGAGCAGACTGATTTCATGTCTGGCCAAGCATTTCCTCTGAAACCCTCATGGATTCAGCAATAAATCATTGTTTACCTTCTTAAATTCTTTCTCTGCAAAGAGGAGAGTCAGTTACTTTATGATTAAGCGTTCCCCGAAACTCTTCGCAGATGCATTCCCTTATCACCTCTCTCTCGCCTCTCTCTCCCTCCCCTTTCTCTCCCCTTAGCATCTCCTAACTTCCTCTTTTCCCCTTTTTGGCTTTTATTTTATTTTTGTCTTTTTGCCTTTTCTAGGGCTGCTCCTGTGGCATATGGAGATTCCCAGGCTAGGGGTCGAATCGGAGCTGTAGCCGTCAGCCTACGCCACAGCCACAGCCATGCCAGATCCGAGCCACATCTGCGACCTACACCCTAGCTCACGGCAACACCGGATCCTTAACCCACTGAGCACGACCAGGGATTGAACCTGCAACCTCATAGGTGCTAGTCAGATTCGTTAACCACTGAGCCACAATGGGAACTCCCCTTTTCGGCTTTTTTTTTTTTAATTGTTTTATTAAAGTAGCATTGGTTTACAAGGTTGTGATAATTTCTGCTGCACAACAAAGTCATTCAGTTATACATGTACAAACCTCCATTTTCTTTCAGATTTTTTTTTCCCACATAAATTATCACAGAATATTGGGTAGAGTTTTCTGTGCTAAACAGCAGGTCCCCATTGGCTATTTTGCCTTTTTTATCATAGCTTTTAAATCCTCAGTCTTGGGAGTTCCCGTCGTGGCGCAGTGGTAGGCAAATCCAACTAGGAACCATGAGGTTGCAGGTTTGGTCCCTGGTCTCACTCAGCGGGTTGACGATCTGATCTGGCGTTGCCATGAGCTGTGGTGTAGGTCGCAGACATGGCTTGGATCCCGCACTGCTGTGGCTGTGGGATAAAAAGACAAAAAAAAATAAAATAAAAAAGATGAATCCTCAGTCTTGTTTGGGATATTATTTTCTCTTGCTGCATTTAAAATGACTACAGCATTGGAGTTCCCTTTGTGATTCAGCAGGTTACGAACATGACTAGTATCCACAAGGATGCGGGTTCCATCCCTGGCCTCGTTCAGTGGGTTAAGGATCCAGCGTTGCCATGAGCTGCGATGTAGGTTGCAGGTGTAGCCTGGATCTCACGTTGCTGTGGCGTAGGCCAACTGCAGCTCCACTTTGATTCCTAGCCTGGAAACTTCCTTATGCAGCAGGTGTGGCCCTAAAAAGCAAAATGAAATAAAATAAAAATAAATAAATAAAATTATTACAACATCGGCATCTTAGAATGACACAAATTTATCATCTAGATGTCAGCCAGAACTCTGGGCAGAGCATGGCTTAATTCTCTGCTCAGGGTCCCCCTGGGCTGACATCAAGGTGTCAGCTGCAGCTGCAGTCTGCTTCCAGGATCACTGGTTGTTGGAAGAATTCGTATCCTCAAGGCTGTTGGACAGAGATGCCCCTTTTCCTGCTGCCCATCTGCCAAGGAGTTCTCTCCTTCCCCGGAGGTTGCTGGCAGTTCCTTGTCCTGTGCTCCCACAGACCATGCACGGCGTGGCCTTTGCTTCCTTCCAGAGCAGCTAGAGTCTGTCTTTCTGATTTCTTCTTCTACAGAAAACTCTTTGCCTTTAAAGGACCAGTGTGGTGAGGTCAGAGTATCCACTGGGCCCCATAGCATAAGCTAATCACTGGAATAAAATCTACCCCAGTCCCCATCCCAGCACACATACAAAGGACATGGGAGAGCCTGGGGACCTCCTAGAACTCTGCCTACCATACTCGGTAGCTGGGTCCTTCCTTTGTCTGGCATGCTATATGCACAAAAATTTTCTTTTTCTTTTCCAAGAGTCTATGCTGCCCTTCTACTTGAACCACTCTTCGTTTGTCCTCTGAGAAGCCAGTTTCTTGAATCTCTTCTAAATCTCTGACCAACCCTCTGGAAGCTGCCATGTTGGTTTCTCCTAACCCCCCAGCCTCCAAGTGTTGGATCTCCCCAGGACTCTAACATCCTCTCTTTACTTAAAGTATTCCCTAGAGATCTCACTTCACGTGGAGTTTGAAGTACCATCTACAACCATCTACATACAATGGTCCCCTAATTTATCCTCAAAGCTCAGACCTCTCCCCTTGAATTCCTGGTTCACATACCCAACCTCTTCCTTAATATCTTCACTCCCTGGTCAATAGGTATATCAAACCTAACATGATTCTGACTTTTCTCAAACTCTTTCTCTTCAAGTCCTCCTCGACTTAATAAATGACAACTCTGGGTTAGTAGATTCAAACAATTGCATTTGGAATGGATAAACGAGAAGGTCCTGTAACAAGCACAGGGAAATATAGCCAGTCTCTTGGGATAGACCATTGATGGAAGATATGAGAAAAATAATGCATATATATATGTATGGTTGGTTCACTTTTCTGTACCGTGGAAATTGGCACAACACTGTAAATCAACTATACCCTAATAATAAATAAATACATTGCAACTCTTCTTTAACTCCCCTCTTGCTTACCCAGAGCCAAAGTCCTTGGTTCCACTTTAAAGTATCAGTGGAACGGAATAGAAAGCCCAGAATTAAACCCACGCACCTACAGCCAACTAATCTATGACAAAAGAGGCAAGAATATACAATGGAGAAAGGACAGCTTGTTCAATAAGCGGTGCTGGGAAAACTGTACAGCCACATGGAAAAGAATGAAATTAGAACACTCCCTAACACTCTACACAAAAATAAACTCCAAGTGGATTAAAGACCTAGATATAAGACCAGACACTATAAAACTCTTAGAGGAAAATATAGGCCACTCTCTGACATAAATGACAGCAACATCTCAGATCCACCTCTTAGAGTAATGACAATAAAAACAAAAATAAACACATGGGACCTAATCAAACTTCAAAGTTTCTGCACAGAAAAGGAACCTAAACAAAAAGAAAAGACAACCCACAGAATGGGAGAAAATCTTTGCAAGTGAGTCGACTGACAAGGGATTAATTTCCAAAATTTATAAACACCTTCTGCAGCTCTATACCAAAAAAACAAACAACCCCATCAAAAAATGGGCAGAAGATCTAAACAGACAGTCCTCCAAAGAAGACATGCAGATGGCCAAAAAACACATGAAAAGATGTTCAACATCACTCATTATTAGAGAAATGCAAATCAAAACCACGATGAGGTACCACCTTACACCAGCCAGAATGGCCATCATCCAAAAGTCTACAAACAATAAGTGCTGGAGAGGGTGTGGAGAAAAAGGAACCCTAGTACACTGTGGGTGGGATTGTAAATTGCTGCAACCACTGTGGAAAGCAGTTTGGAGATTCCTCAAAAAACTAAACATAGAACTACCACTGGATCCAGCAATCCCACTCCTGGGCATCTATCCAGAGAAAATCATGACACGCAAAGACCATGTACTCCGATGTTCACTGAAGCACTATTTACAATAGCCAAAACATGGCAACAACCTAAATGTCCATCGACAGAGGCATGGATCAAGAAGATGTGGTACATATACAAAATGGCATATTACTCAGCCATTAAAATGAATGAAATACCAGCATTTTTAGCAACATGGATGGACCTAGAAATTATCATGCCAAGTGAAGTCAGCCATACAATGAGACACCAACATCCAATGCTTTCACTGACATGTGGAATCTGAAAAAAGGACAGACTGAACTTCTTTGCAGAACAGATGCTGACTCACAGACACTGAAAAACTTATGGTCTCCAGAGGAGACAGTTTGGGGGGGCGGGGGGATGTGCTTGGGTTGTGGGATGGAAATCCTGTGGAGTTGGATTGTTATGATCATTATACAGCTACAGATGTGATAAATTTATTTGAGTAATAAAAAAATAAAATAAAATAAAATAAAAATAAAAATAAAATAAAATGAATTGAAAACCTGGCAATTGCTCACTACTGCTGCTAACAAGCTACCTCAACTGGATTATTGCAATAGACACCTGACCACCCTGTTTATTTTCATCTTTATCTCTGCCTTCCCCTTCTCAATATGCTTCCCACACAGCAGCTGGAGGGATCCCCTTAAAACATCAAATACAGCATGCCATCCCTCTGCTGAAAATGTGTGCTAATGCCTTCCCATCTCATACAGAGAAAAGGCCAAAGTCTTCCCTTTACAACTGGTCCGTGGTCCCCTTCATCTCCTGTCATGCTGATAATCCTCACCCCACTGTACCACAGTACCCTTATCACACCCCCATATAAGCCAAGTATATTCTTGCCACAGGGCCTTTGCACATGCTCTTCTTCCTGATACCTGTCAGGCTCACTTTCTCACTTTTTTCTTCTCTGCTCAAGAATAACAGAGAGCAGTCCCCCAATAACCTTATATATAAAAACACTACCCTAGGAACTCTATTTCCTGTGCCTTGTTTAAGTTTCTTCATGGCACTATCATCTCCTGATATATATGAAGTAACACATCACATGTAGGCTCCATGACTCAGTCAGTTCCCTGCTGTGTCCCAGAGCCTCAGTTAGTAGTATCAGGAACATAGTAAGTATTTAATGAATATTTGCTGAATGCATGAAAAATGTCCAATCCCTCACCTATCAGAGAACAGACATTATCTCCACATAGTATTCTTTAGTGGAAAATATGCTGAAAAAAAGAAGGCTTAGGATAACCTTGTAGCCCTCCTAGAGAATGAGGAAATTCAGCCCTTACAACGTCAGGGTAAGGACAAAGCAAGAGCTTCATGGGAAAAAAAAAAAAAGATATTCAAATGAGCTATATATTTTCTTTCACCACAAGGGCTGTTGAACAAATTTGATTCATGTGTAGTAAGCCTAAATGGAAAGCAGAAAGGTTTGGCTTCCCTCCCTTTTTTTCCTCAAGACAAACTAGATTTCTCACTGCCACATCTTAGCTCTATGACCCTCTGCCAGGCCTGCCCTTACCTCAGCTCCTCAAAGCTCCACCCATCAAGCTCCATCTGGAGCACCATCTTCATACTCAGATATTTCCTGATTCCCCCAGGTCATGGGTGACCACTCCTGCCTTGGGTCTCCCCCAGCACCCCATCTTATTTTTTTTTTTTTATTTCCCCAGTAGAACTACCATATGACCCAGCAATCCCACTCTTGGGCATCTATCCGGACAAAACTTTCCTTGAAAAAGACACAGGCACCTGCATGTTCTTTGCAGCACTATTCACAATAGCCAAGTCATGGAAACAACCCAAATGTCCATCAACAGATGAATGGATTAGGAAGATGTGGTACATATACACAAGGGAATACTACTCAGCCATAAAAAAGAACAAAATAATGCCATTTGCAGCAACATGGATGGAACTAGAGACTCATACTGAGTGAAGTAAGTCAGAAAGAGAAAGAAAAATACCGTATGATATCACTTATATCTGGAATCTAATATATGGCACAAATGAACCTTTCCACAGAAAAGAAAATCATGGACTTGGAGAACAGACTTGTGGCTCCCTCGGGCCTCCCCCAGTGCCCCATCTTAAAGGGCAATCACCGGTTACTTTTTTACCCCTTTCTTTTCCCACACTTCCCAAGCTTAGTGGGTGTGATATGGTATTATTTCTCTCTCCTCCCTAGCACTTAGCACCATGTCTTACCAGAGAAGATGCTCACAATAAGTTTGTGAGATGAAACTGAATTGATTCAAATTATTGCGTGTAATTGGTAAATGAGGCATTTAGCTATTAATAGACTGTTTTATCGCACTTCCAGGCCTCAGGAGCTGAACAACAGTCCTCTGAACCTCTGGCAGTCAGCTTGATGGCCCAAGTTTGCAGTTATCTGTCCAGCTTCCTGGAAGGGAACTCCCAACGAACTGAGTCTATGATTTTGTCAAATGCAAGGAGTGGTCAAGAATTATCTGGGGTTCAGGGGAAAATTCTCTTTATAAAAAGTACATTAAACTCTCTGCTTCTTTTTGTTTCATGCTCACTCAGTGCATTTTTATTTTCTTTTTAAGGCTGCATCTGTGGCATATGGAAGTTCCCAGGCTAGGGGTCAAATTGGAGCTGCAGCTGAGGCCCAGATCACAGCCACAGCAACACTGGATCCAAGCCACATCTACAACCTATGCTGCAGCTTGTGGCAACACCAGACCCTTAACCCACAGAGCTCGGCCAGGGATCGAACCCATATCCTCACAGAGACAATGTTGGGTCCTTAACCTGCTGAGCCACAATGGGAACTACTTCATTTTTAAAATTTAATGTACTTTTAAACACTTTTTGAGGAGTTCCCATTGTGGTACAGCAGAAACAAATCCAACTAGAAACCATGAGGTTGCAGGTTTGATCCCTGGCCTCGCTCAGTGGGTTAAAAATCTGGCGTTGCTCTGAGCTGTGGCATAGGTCACAGATGCAGCTTGGATCTGGCGTTGCTGTGGCTGTGGCTGTGGTTGTGGCTGGCAGCTGTAGCTCTGATTTGACCCCTAGCCTGGGAACCTCCATATGCTGCGGGTATGGCCATAAAAAGTGGGAAAAAAAAAACATTTTGAAAGCAACTTATTTTCTATTCAGTTGGAATAATGCAATTCACCCTGCGTGGCCTATGGCCCCTACTATGTCTTCAGGAGATATAGCAAAGGGCTACTTTCCTTTACAGCCTTTGACTCGTTCCTTCTACATCCTGTAATTTGCATCCACACCCAAGAACCAAGTGCCGTGTGGGGCTAATTAAACACTCTAATTACCCATGAGCTATGGCCCAGAAGCAGGGAGAAAATCTAACACATGTCTGATTGTAATATCAGGTAAATACTCAAGATGTGTGACTGGTGAAATGCAAAATATTCTATTCATTTAATATTCTTGATGAATAGTGAATTAGTCTAATCACATTAGCTATTCTATTCATTTATTAGGTGAGAGTGATTAGAAGTGAATAGCTGCAGAAAAAAAACCCTCTCAAGTTGCAAAAATTAGACTTCTATAGTTTTATGTTTATTTTAACTGAGGGTAATTGTCTATAGCTTTCTCTGAAACTAGACTACACCCCTCCCTTATCTTTGCCCCTTGAAAAACTAAGTGCAGTTTACAAGAGTAGAGAGAACAGATGAGACAATGCAGATCTGGCATACAAATGCTCACAGAGATTGTATAAACATGTAAAAATATTGCATATAAACACTGCTTTTCCAAGAACATAACCATATTGCTTTTTATTTTATTTTTTATTAAGGTATAACTTACATACAATAAAATACATAAATCCTGCCACTCTGGAAAATAGTTATGAGGGTTCTGCAAATAACTAAAAATAGATCTATCATAAGATCCAGCAATTCAAGTTCTGGGTATATAGCCAAAGATAATGAAAGCACTAATTCAAAAAGATATGTGCACCCCAATGTTCATAGAGGCATTATTCATAAGAGCCAAGATAAGGCAGCAACTTAAGTATCCTCATCAGATGAATGGACAAAAAAGATGTGGTATATGTACACAATGGAATATTACTAAGCTATAAAAAAGAGTAAAATTCTGGGAAATTCCCTTATGGCACAGTGGCTTGAGGGTCTGGCATTGTTACTGTAGCAGCTTCCACTGCTGCTGTAACATGAGTTTGATCCCTAGTCCGAGAACTTTTACTTGCCATAGTCACAGACAAACAAACAAAAAGAATGAACTTCTGCCGCTTGCAACAACATGGGTAGATTCTACAGGATATTATGCTTAGTGAAATAAATCAGACAAAGACAAAGACTCTATGTTATTACATATATGTGGAATCTAAAAAACAAGACAAGGGAGTTCCCACTGTGCCACAGCAGGTCAAGGACCTGGCACTGCAGCTGGGATTCAGTCCCTAGCCTAGGAACTTCCACATTCCACAGGAGTGGCCAAAAATAAAAATTAAAAAATTAAAAATAAATTAAAAAAATAGGAGTTCCCACTGTGGTACAACAGGATTGACAGTATCTCTGCAGTGCCAGGATGCAAGTTCAATCCCTGGCCCAGCGCAGTGGGTTGGAGGATCCCCCATTGCCACAGCTGCAGCTTGGATCTAATCCCAGGCCTGGGAACTCCATATGCCACAGGGCGGCCAAAAAAGAAAAAAGGGGAGGGAAGAATTCCCATTGTGACTCAGCAGGATAAGAACCTGACACAGTGTCTGTGAGCATGTGGGCTCAATCCCTGGCTGCACTCAGGGGGTTAAGGATCTGGCGTTGCCGCTAGCTCCAGTGTAGGTTGCAAACTCGGCTCCTGTCTGGCATTGCTGTGGCTATGGAGTAAGCTGGCAGCTGCAGCTCTGATTCAACACCTAGCCTGGGAACTTCCATATGCTGCAGGTGTGGCTGTAAAAAGGAAAAAAAAAAAAAAAAAGAAAGGGCAAATGCCTATAACAAGACAGAGAGACTCACTGATACAGAAAAACAAACTAGTGGTAACCAGTGGAGGAGGAAAGGGGAAGGGGCAAGAAAGGAGTAGGGGACTAAGAGACACAAACTGCTATGAATACAATGAATGAGCAATAAGGATATATTATACAGCACAGGGAATTATAACCATCATTTAGTAATAACTTCGTTTTTTAAATTTTTTAATTTTTTTATTTTTTTTTGTCTTTTTGCCTTTTCTACGGCCGCTTCCGAGGCATATGGAGGTTCCCAGGCTAGGGGTCTAATCAGAGCTGGAGCTGCCAGCCTACACCACAGCCATAGCAACACAGGATCCGAGCCGGGTCTGCAACCTACATTGGAGCTAGAGGCGACGCCAGATCCTTAACCCACTGAGTGAGGCCAGGGATTGAACCCGCAACCTTATGGTTCCTAGTCAGATTCATTAACCACTGAGCCACGATGGGAACTCCAGTAATAACTTCAAATGGAGTGTAATCTATAAAGATATTGAGTCACTATGTTATGTACCTGAAACTGATATATTTTAAATCAGCTATACCTCAATTAAATAAACATAAATCTTAAGTGTACAGCTCAATGAATTTTTACCTATATAAATGCCCATGTGAGATATACACATTTCCCAGAAAGACTGCCTTGTTCCCCTTCTCAGTTGATACCCACTCCCTCCCGAGATAATCACTCTTCTCATGTCTATCACCATACACTGGGTCAGCCAGTTCCTAAATTCATACAAATGGAATCCTGCAGTCCCCTGGTACTTTTTCAAGAACAGCACATACTTTTTTAACAGAAAAAAACAAAACAAAACAAAGGAGAAAGCCCTCATCCCACCTCATACCACCAAAAAGAAAAACCCTCAACTGTTCAAACAATTGATACGTACTTATCATTTGCGATTCCAGACAGAACAGAAGCATCTGGGAAAGTCCTCACTTCTTCAAAAGTTGTTTATTATGGAGTTCCCATAGTGGCGCATTCCCGTCGTGGCACAGTGGAAACAAATCCAATCGGGAACCATGAGGTTGCAAGTTTGATCCCTGGTCTGGCTCGGTGGGTCAAGGATCCAGCATTGCTGTGAGCTGTGGTGTAGGTTGCAGACACAGCTGGGTCTGGCATTGCTGTGGCTGTGGCGTAGGCCAGTGGCTACAGCTCCCATTAGACCCCTAGCCTGTGAACCTCCATGTGCCAAGGGTGTGGCCCTAAAAAAAGACAAAAGACCAAAAAAAAAAAAAAGGAAGTTGTTTATTACTGAGTACATCCTATTGGATCTTCCCCAGCTGCTCTTTCAGACCCTCCCTCCATCCCTCTTCGTCCTCCTCTGGGATTCTGGAGGCTGGCCTTAGTGGCTGTGTCAATAGCTTCCTGGCTACCTGGTGTCCACTTGGGAGCTACCAAGGGAGGCACTAGCTCTAGACGGCAGGGGGCAGTGAGTGAGGTGGAGGGGTTCAGTCCCCTGACTCTCTCCCAGCCTTGCTCTGAGCAAGCTACACCTCAGGCAGCCTCTGCTAAAGCTGGCTGCTTTCTGCCAGAGGAGAAACAGCCCCCTCGCCTTGACTCTTCAGGTCTGGCTGGTCCCAATTCCCAGCTCAGGATCGTGCCTGGTTGCTCCGCTTTCCTTCATCCTTCCCACACCTTAGTAAATAACCCCTTCGTTATACTCTCAGCAGTCGCTCCTTTTGAATGTTCTGTCTTCTGCTCCTGATTATCATCTGGGTTAAGTGTTTTTGTTATTATTATTAAAGTATAGTCGGTTTACAAAGTTGTGCTAATTTCTACTGCACACTTTTCTAAGTGACTTAGTCACACAAATATATACATTTTAAAAAAATATTTCTTTTCATTATGGTCTATCCCAGGAGATTGGATACAGTTCCCTGTGCTATATAGTAGGACCTTGTTGTCTATCCTTTATAAATGTAGTAATTTGCATCTACTCACCCCAAACTCCCAGTCCATCCCTCTCTCTCCTCCTCCCCCCTCCTCCTTGGCAACTACAGCCACTTGGAGCAACATGGATGCAACTAGAGATTCTCCTACTAAGTGAAGTAAGTCAGAAAGAAAAAGACAAATAACACACAATATCACTTATATGTGGAATCTAAAATATAGCACAAATGAAGCTATCTACAAAACAGAAACACACCCCCACAGACCTAGAGAACATGTTAAGTTTTAAATAGGCTTTTTAGGAAATACTTTTGCATCCATCACGTACTTAGGCCATAACGTGCTCTTTGGGGGATAAAATGACTGTTTCTAGCAGTTCTCTTTGTTCGACACCTCCTTCTAATTAAAGGACACTTACATTATCCACACCCCTAATTCAACCAGTCTTTAAGTACAATAAGAGGTGATCCAAAGTCTATAATATACTACCTTGGAGCTTTGGAGTTACTTTCATATTTGAGCTTACTATAGCTCTATGCCCAAATTTCTCCTGTTGAAATTTGAGAATTTCTATGCACAGGTATTTAGGAAAAGTCACTTCCTTTGCTCAGCAACCCTAGCATGTGCAGGGTATGGATAAGAAGAGCTTTGCCAAAGCTTCACATGGAGCAAGAAGAAACTGGAAAGAATAGTTCCACTGCTTGAAAGCAAAGGCACAAGTTTGACATGAGACCGAGAAGGTCTAGGGGACCTTGACGTTTGAGTCTGCTATGTGTCAGGTACTGTGTTCGACACACTTGAGAGAAAATTAATTCTCACATTACGACATGAGGTTATGGGTTCAGCACAATTCACAGAGGAGGAAACTGACAGGTCCAAGGCTTAAATCCACTGTCTATCTGGGTTCAAAGTCCTGGATTTCCAGCTCTCCCATCAAGGAGACTGGTCCTCAGACACAAGTGATGGAACCAGCATAGACACAGTGGAACTGAAACCCAAGGCAGATAAGAAAATCATCAGAAAACAATGGACTTACTTTAAGTGTTCAGATCCCTAAATCTAAACAAACCACTTTCCAGAGTGTAAAGAAACTCAGAGGTGCTGTCAGAGCCACCATCCTATTTAAAGAACTGTGGAAAGAACCAGAGAGGTTTACTGTGAAATAGCAAAGACCTGAGAGGAAGGGATAGGATAGCTTTCTGGGGTTGAGACCATCTCTGAAGCTCCAGAGGATAAATGCACAGCCCAGGGTGGGGGTGGGTGGATGAGACAGTGGATGTGGCTCTTGGCCTGTCAATTTCACTTCATCAGTCACTTATTCAACAAATAATTATTGAGACTCTACTGCATGCCAGGCACTGTACTCAGTGCTAATAAATAGAACAGTAAACAGAGACCAAGTTCCTGATGCCACCAACTTTATAGTTATATGGGAGTAGACAATAAGTAGATCAAGGAAGCCATAATATGCCATGTATTGATAAGTGCCATAAAAAATAAAGCCAGGTAAAGAGGTTCTGAAGAGATGAGGGAGGGTGCCCCCTTTTACAGAGGGCCGTCAGGTTGAAACTGCTGAGAAAGTCTCTTCTCTGAAGACATGGAATGATCCATGTGCATATCTGGGGGGAATGGGAGGTGGGCAGGCTAGGGGTTGGGCTGCACCACACTGCCTGCAAGGCACGACCTGCCCATCACTTATATGTGGAATCTAATAAAAAATGATTCAAAAGAACACATTTATAAAACAGAAATAAATTCACAGATTTGAAAACCCATCTTATGGTTACCGTAGGTGAAACCATTGGGGCAGGGAAGAATTGGGAGGGTAGGAATAACAATATACACACTTCTGTGTAAAATAGGTGATTAACAGGAGCCTACTGTATAGCACAGGAAAATCTGCTCAATAGTGTAATAACCTGTATGGGAAAAAACAATGGATATATTTATGCATATAACTGATTCACTTTGCTGTACACCTGAAACTAATACAACACTGTAAGTCAACTATACTCCAATTGAAAAAAAAAAAAAAAAAAGACAAAAAAAGACCAAAGAAATCAGTGGCAGAAACATCCATGGTTTAATGGATGGGGAAGCTTACAAGTCTAAAGCAGAGTCCTGGAGCAACACCCCACTGAGTGTGGTAGACAGCAAGCAGGACACAGCAGGCTTCGCTCCCAAGGGGAAGGGGAAATTGCTGGTTACAGGGGGAATTGACATCAGGTTGGCTCATTAGTTACCAGAAAAACCAGTAGAGAAGCATGCCCCTCACTGCCCCTTTGATAAGAACAATCACTAGCTGGGGCCTGGGCAAGTAGGAAGAGCAGTCATGTACAGAGGGTGCAGGCTGAGGATGTACAGAGAGCAAGAGAACAGCCATTTGGCGGGAGCTGACCACATGCTAGGAGATTCATGTGGGTACACAGGAGAAAAATATTCCTGGTAGAGAAAACAGCACCTACCCAAGTCCTGAGGTGCGTGCGTATTTCACCGTATTTAGGGAATAGCCAGGAGACTGGGACTGAAGTCATGATCATATCCGGGGGTTAATAAGGAAAGTGGGGAGTTCCCGTCGTGGCGCAGTGGTTAACGAATCCAACTAGGAACCATGAGGTTGCAGGTTTGATCCCTGGCCTTGCTCAGTGGGTTAGGGATCCAGCGTTGCCGTGAGCTGTGGTGTAGGTTTCAGACGTGGCTCGGATTCTGCGTTGCTGTGGCTCTGGCGTAGGCCGGCGGCTACAGCTCCGATTAGACCCCTAGCCTGGGAACCACCATATGCCACGAGAGCGGCGCTAGAAAAGGCAAAAAGACAATAATAATAATAATAATAATAATAAGGAAAATGGTAGAAACTAAGCTTCCATCTTAACCGACCAGAGAAAGATTGTATAGGACCTTGGGCCCTTAATTTTACTTTGCTTGTATTTTGCGTGAGATAGAAAGCTATTGGAAGAGACTGAGTAGAGGAGAGACATAGCAGGACTAGTATTTCAGGAGGATCACTCTGGGTAGTGTGTTGAAACTAAACTGGAGTTGAGTGGAGGAGAGAGTTAGGGGGCTGTTAAAGTAACCCCCGCAAGAGAGGGTGGTGAACTTAACGAGACTCAGATGTGTCTGTAGAGTAATAAGACGTGGTTGTTTGATTGGATATATTTTTGAAAGTAGAGCCAATAGTATTTGCCATTGGAGTCAACGTAGGGTGTGATAACAAATGATGTGTCAAAGATGATCCCAAGTCTTTAGAGATGAGTAAATTGTACCATGTAATTGTCATTTATTGAAATAGAAAAAAAATTCACAATAGTAGATTTCAGGGGAAAATAAATTTGGTTTGGGACGTGATGAATGTGAGACATCTGTCAGACATCCAAGCAGAGTTGTTAGGCAGCTGCCTATAAGAGTCTGCCTTTCAGGAGAGACAGCCAAAATGGGTGGGACACTGGGGACTTATCAGTATATACATGGTATTTAAAACTATGGGGTTAAATGAATCCCTTTTTCCTGCCCCCAAGTGTGTGTATGGAGAGCTGAGTCCTATGGCATGCAAAGATTTTGAGGTCATGAGGAGAAAAAGAAACCATACTAAAAACAAAAACAAAAACAAATTGAGGAAGTGCCAGTAAGGTGGGGAGAACACAGAGAGAGTGGAAAGTGTTTCAAGTGATCAACTGTCACTCATGTTGCTGATCAAGCAATATGGTGCCTGAGACCTATATCTGTAGAAAACCATAATAGGAAAGATACATGAACCACAATCTTCAGAGCAGCACTATTTACAACAGCCAAGACATGGAGGCAACTTAAATGTCCATTGACAGGTTAATGGATAAAGAAGATGTGGGATGGATAGATACATAGATAAGATAGAGATAGGAATATTACTCAGCCATAGAAAAGAATGAAACAATGCCATTTGCAACTACATGAATGGACCTAGAGATTATCATATTAGGTGAAGTAAGTCAGACAAAGAAAGACAAATATCAGATGATATCACTTATATGTGAAATCTTTAAAAATGATACAAATAAACTTATTTACAAAACAGAAATAGACTCACAGACATGGAAAACAAACATGGTTACCAAAGGGCAAAGAGGGGAGATAAGTTAGAAGCTTGGGATTAACAGATACACATTCCTATATATAAAATTATAAACAACATGGACCTATAGCACAGGGAAGTACATTCAATATCTTGTAATAATCCATAATGGAAAAGAATCTGAAAAGTATATATATTTATATATAGTATATATTATATATATCCAAATCACTTTGCTGTACATCTGAAACACTGTAAGTCAATTATACATCAATAAAAAATAATACATTTTAAATTTTTTCAGAAGAAAAGAAATTACAACATACCTTAAAAAAAAAAAAAAAAAAGATGGTGCCTGAGAATCACCCATAACTTCTGGCAATACTAGAAGACTAGAGCCAAGTGGAGCAGTGGGAACAAAGACCCAAGTGGAGGGAGTTCAGGCAAAACTGGAGGAGAAATGATGGAGACAGAATGTATAAACCACTCTGTCAGTGAGTTTTGGTGCAGAGAAGATGACAGAAATGGGGTAGTAACTGCAGGGGTACAGAGGGTGAAGGAAGATGATTTGGGCTGGTGGTTTGGTTTAAAGATGGGGACTATACCATCATGTTTTCAGGTGCCAGGAAGGATCTAGAAGAGCAGTGTTACATGTTGATATATGGAGGCAGAGGAAAAATAGCTAAAGGCACATTGTTGAGAGGACTGGAGTTCTAGGGCACAGGTAGGAGGCGTCCCATAGTGCCAGCCAGAGTCATTCCCAGCTCATCTGCTTTGTATTTTGCAGTTCCACCGAGAATTTCACTACCGGAAACATGAGTGTTTTACTGCTAATGTTAAAAAAAAAATAATTGATAACTATTTGCTTTATTTATCCCTCACATGTTCCTCTGAGCCATTTTACCCCCATCTTACCAATAAGGAAGGCTCATAAAAGTTATATGACTTCATCATGTTCTCAAAGCTCATGTGAAAACCAGGTCTCAAACTAGGTCTGGCTGTTCCAAAGACCATAAATGTTCCACAGCATCAGAGCCTAGAATTCCCCCAGAGGGTCCACCAGCTAATGAGAGAAAGACCACAGCATCTTAAGATGCCAGGCAAAGAAAAGCACCACTAACTAACATCAACCTAGAGATTCCCATGTACAAGTGTTGAGGAAGCAAGAGGACGTCATGTGCCTGGACACTTTGCAGTGAAGCCTTCATTCCTTTGCAGGGAAGATATGGTTCAATCAATAGATGTTAAAGGCAGAGCAGAGCGTGATGACGGCATCAGAACTTGACAATGTTATCGAAAGGGCCCAAGAGGAGCTGGACTCCGAAGTGGGGCTGATGAGAGGGAGTAAATGTTTCCTCTTGGACATGTGGTGGCAGAAGCTGAGAAAAGCATTATGGGATTTCCTTAGATTTTCAATCCCTTCAGTGAACATTTATTAAGCTCCTACCATGTGCACAGCACAAGGCTTCCTGCTCAGGAAATGAAGAAGAGCAGTCATCCTTCCAGATATACAGTGAACCATTCAAATTAAGCATAGGATTTCTAAACTCTTGAGTCCATCAGGGTTCTCCAGAGAAGCAGAATCAATAACACATTGATCGAGATATAGATGATATAGATATAGATCACATACATACATGAAATTTATTTCAAAAAATTATAGGGCTGGGAAGTCTGAAGTGTGTAGGGCAGGCCAATAGCCTGGAAACTCAGACAGAAGTTGATACTGTGGTTTTGAGGCAGAATTACTTTCTCCTCTGGGAAACCTCAGTTTGTTTTTTTTCTCAAGACCTTCCACTGATTGGATGAAGCCCACCCTCGTTACTCAGGGTAATCAGTCAATCAACTGTAGCATTAAGCACATTTACAAAATACCCATCAGGTCAACACCTGGATCAGTGCTTGATTAAATAACTGGATACTCTAGCCCAGCCAAGCTGCCGTATCACACTAACCATCGTAGCACCCTATCAGTTCCCAGATTCACTCCACAGAAGCCAAAAGCAGGTACTCGATGTTAGAGACTTTTGCCTTTTAGAACTGCTATTGCCTGATCTGATTTTGAGCCGTGGACCAGCCAGAGGCCAGAGGACGGGATGTCTCTGCGCCAGGGCACTGTTAAGGGTGGTTTATAAAGCTTCTAATTCATTGTAATTAATTTTTATTGTGCAGAGGCAGACGGCTGGCGGAATGCAAGGGGGTAATTTCACAAGTCAAAATAACCAATAAGTAAATACAAATAGTTCCCAACTTGAGGAGCGGATCACCGTCCCCAAGTCTCGAAGGAAACACAGACCACAACCCCTGTTGCTCCTTCCGCAGCCCTGGCTCCTGGCTCCTCCTCCCCACCCGTTTTCCCGGAAGCTATCCTGGTTTCAAGTGCCCCCTATCTCCATAGCCCCCTTGCTCCCGCAAGACACAATGTCAAGGTCTTTGTCAATCAGATGGAGCGGAGATCTCGGGTGTTGAAACCGTACCCCCTAAAGGGGGCGGGCTGGGGAGAGAAGCCCGCGCTGGTTGCAAACAATGAAATGACGCACGGAGGCTCTTTGTTCATCTCCAGCTCGAAGCCCTGGCGAACTGAGCAGGGCAGGCGCGTGTGCCGGATGTTAAGTCTCATTTCAAAGCCGCTGCGGTGGCAGGAAGGCACGGGAGCGGCTGGGTGCTGGGAGCTGGAGGCCGGGAACCGCCCTGAGCATCCGTATGGAGGGGCGGGAGACACAGAGGAAGACAAGGCCCTGGGCTGTGGGCGATTTTCTTTTTCAGAGGGTGAGGCAGGAAAGGAGGACTTGCCTTTCTCCGGCCTGAAATCTTGTGCGGGGGTTTCAGGAGTGTTGAGTAATGACCAGGGTAGGTTTCTCACGGAGAACTCATCTATCTAGGTGCCAGGGGGTGAGCCTGGCTTCCCAAGCTTGAAAATTTAGATTTATTGGGTGCCAGAAATTGGACTGGACACCATTTAATAGGCCCATGCACCATGAAGGTGAGGGTGGGAGGGTTAAGAGTCAGGAGGGCAGAATGGATGGGGCAGGGACTCGGGGTGAAGAAAAAACGGCAAAATCTGACTAGCGCTGTAAAATGCTGGCCGCAGCAGGCGGGAAATACAAGACTCCGGAGAAACCGGTAGTTTATGAACAGAGCTGAAATCAGATAAACCTGTGGGAAGAGAGAGACGGAGAAGAGGAAGCAATTAGTGTCTGGGGACTTAAGGAAGAGGTATTTTGGGGGGAGGGAGAGAGGGAGAGAGAGGTGGAGAAACAGATTCCTAAAGTCTACGGAAGGCAAATCTGTCAGTAGAAGAGGTGGATCCATTAAAAAAAAAAAAAGAAAAGAAAAAAACATTTGCTGGTTAAAAAAATACATATATCTTGTTCAACCTCTTGCTCTGAAACAGAAGAAAAGCTTTGGGATTTATTGGAATGTGGATTTACATAGAGAGGCCCTGGAATATGTAACTTCTAATGTGAAGGGAAAGGCGGAGGGAGGCACGTTTGCAGGAGGGAAGAAGCAGAGGGAAGTGAAATCCAAACCCCGGGCTCTGGGCCTCATTCCCCAAGTGAACGTGGGGACCTCACCCTCCCAACCCCCCCGCCCCTTCTCCTCCTGCGGCCATTTCTTCATTATTTTTATCTGTTTTCTCCCCTGGGGCTGGGGAAGCAGTGTCAAAATGACTTCTCAGGCTTTGAGACATTTAAATAAAAGACTGTGTAATGCAACACAGCTGATCGGAATCTCCTCACAAAAGTAGATGTTCATTCAATATTTATTGTGTTTCTTCTCTGTGCAAGGCACTGCATTATAGATTCGTGGGAGTAGACATACATGCTCAGCACTCCACTCATTCAGCATATATCTGGGAGGACATAACCATCACTTCCCTCAAACGGATCCCATGCTGGCGAGGAGAGATGGACAGGGAAACGCACATACACGGCACTCCGGAGACATGCATCAGAAGAATCACAGACACCTTCCCAAAAGAGGTGACTTACAGGCTGTGGGCCCCCGGAACTCAGGAGTCTGCTGAAAATCCCATTTCTCGGTCAACAACCCAGATGTTTGGACTGTATGTCTGCACACACGTAGGCGTTTGGAAACGCCGGGATTTCTGGTGATTAGATCCAAATGCCCAACAGCACTTGGAGAAAGGAAAGTAAGCATGTACCTTGTAAATAATGCAGGCATGTATCGTGTCCTAATTGTTTTTATGAGCCGTTCTTCTTCCACCAAGACACAGATCATCAAAATCCTTCGCTATTTATTATACATTCGTTTATTACTTGCCCTCAATTATGTGGTGAAATTTATATCTTTGCACATGGCCAAGGTGGCAGGCCCCATGGCCCAAGGCAATTAGATAAGGCCTTAAAGAAATCAGACTGTGAACAAGGCAGAAGTTTAATAAAATCTGAAACCCACAGCTGTCAAGCTACATGAAGCCCCATGCTCACAAATATCGGGCAAACATCATTACAAAATTGGTCAGGGTAAGAAGAGCAGGCAACAACATTGCAACCCATCTTGGTGACAGGTTTGAAGACTGTGTCTGTATGTGTGTGTGTGTGTGTGTGTGTGTGTGTGTGTTTGTACATATACATACGTATGTATATCTGCCTGACCGTGTGTGTATATGGTTTATTTATATTGATACAGGGATTGCCAGAGGGAGAAAAGTGAAATTGCAAAGGCAGTGCTTCTTTTCAGCCATTCCCGGTTGCTTGGTCTCTTGCTATTTCCCTCTCCCTAAACCCACTCACACCCCTGGACAGCTCAGAGACCTCCAGCCCTCACCTTTGCACCTCCCTTCCAGCCCCAGGAAAGCTTACTCTCTTATCCCTAATTCACATAAATGTCCTTCCCAGGAGCTATTTTAATTTAAACCACTAATATAGCCAAAAGATAAAGTCCAGATGAAGGTAGAACTTCAGGAATGAACTGGCAACCAGAGTAGACGTGGGGGCGAGGGAAACAAGTGAGGGACTTTCCTGATCAGAGAAAGAAAGAAGAGTCTGAACACCTGGATAGTAGTTTCGGCACTAACTCCTGCTACGTCGGGCAAAGCACTTGCATCCTCTTGCTTGGGGTCCGTCTCTTTTTGTCTCCCCAAGCGTTTGGCCATCGCCTAGATGCTTATCAGATTGCATAATGGTCTCTGGTCATCTCGCCCTCTAGACAGTGAGTTCTTCACTGAGGGAGGGGACCACGTCTTCCCAGGTTCTAGCACCGTGCCTCACTTGTAGTAAGAGCCCCATTTGGAAAGCTTTCCAGTGAACTTAACTATCCTGAATCAGGTTTTCGCCTGCAAGATGCAAGTTAATCCACTCATCCATCCATTTATTTACTCACTTGCACAACCTGCCAGGTGAGGTGCAGTAGGAAGCATAAAATGTATATTCTAGGAACTTATCTAAAATAACATTCCTCACCCACTTCCCAGAACCATAAGGAAGAACAGAGAGGTTGTGTGTGAACAAGCTCTTGGAGACTGTATGCACTACCTGAGGTCAGGAGTGATCTTTATTTCTGCCCATTACCCATGCCATGCTGATGCTGCAGGCTCTCCTGGGCCTGCAAGGGTTATTTTTGCAGATTTCCCCGTCTCCCTTCTCTCTAGCTCCCAGCAGATGTATTAAGTGTAATCTTGGATCTGTTCCAGGTTCCCTCTTTAAGATTCAAAATGTTCAATATTTCCTGCACGCAGCAGGCGCTCTGGCCTGGCGTGATGCCAGGCACTCTGAAGGGTTCACTCCCCAAGTGTCCCTGGTGTCTGGGTCCCAGCCCCAACTTGTTCAGCTTGTTGCACTGAGCCAGCTTGGGAAACAGGGACAAAAACCCCCGCAGAGGCTGCCATGCCAGTCCCACCAGCCGTATCTAAGATGACCAGCAGCCCAACTCCCTCTGAGGCACTGTCACAGGATGGGAAGCCACACTGCCAACTGCCCCTCTGCCTCCAGCTCAGTCTGACCCCCGCCGGAGGCAAGTGGGGCATTTGGGTTGCCCTGAGGCTCTGGCCCAGTTGCTGAGGGAATTGGTACCTTTGAGAGGAAAGGAAAACAGGCAAATAGCAGCAAACCGAGTTGCCTGGAGGCTTGCTGAGCCACTAGCATAGGAGTTAACCCTACCTGTGCCGTGTGGCTGATCAGGCCCACACCCCTGGCTGTGCAGTCAAAACCACCTTCTCATGACTGCTCAGAACCAAAACCTCTTCCTCACAGCAGCAGCGCAAATGGAACCCATATCCTTCTCTAAAACTGATGAGGAGGGATGAGATTCTAAGCGGTATTTGGGAGCACTTCCATGTGGATCCATCAGCCCCTCCCCTCTCCTTTCCTCCCTCTTTTTGATTAATTTGCATAATCACTTGCACCAGCTGAACGCATGGGCCACGCTCTGGACTCGTGTTTGCCTTTAAATGAGAACCAGTTTTGTACTTTTAACTGTGATCTTTTCCCAACTCTCCCCTCATCCTTTGTCTTTCTTTTCATTTAGTCTCCCATGCCCTCCTATTTCTTTTTTCCTCCAGCCCTCCCACCCTTGGTGAATGACATGGTTTCTGTGACCTCCCTCCATCAAATACCCACCCTCTTCCCCAGCCACATCAGTTCAATCAAAAAGTAGATTCTGCAGTAGAAAGGAAGGAGACTAAGATTCATGGAGCTTCTCTGAGGCACCAGGCATAGTGCAAAAACACAGCATACAGACAAACCTCACCTGTAGGCTGGGGGCCAAGCTGATATATAGCATCTTCCCAGTGCCCAGACCTTCTAAGGCAGTGATGGCATATCTGACAAGTACAGGGTAAGAGCTACAGAAGCCCTTCAAGTTCATGGATCCAGAGCCCAAGCCATGAGGAGATTCTCCCATAGAAGATCATGAGAGATAGTCACCTTCCATTGTGGAATGAACTGCAAGTCCCCAGTTCAAGTTCAACCTCTGCCATCAACTGACTTTTGTTCAAACCACTTCTGCCCCTCAGTTTCCTCATTTATAATCCAAAACAATTAAACCAAATAATCTATTATATCTCTGACTCCGAAATGCTTTGAATCTGTGAATCCTTCCTTGATCTTTGCTTTGTGACCCACATCACGATAAAACTATTAAAATGGACTGTGAGTACAGGCGAATGTCAGCTGTATTTTTGTCAGGAGGCCAGATCCCTCACTTCTTGTCAAGATGGTCTGCATTGGGGGCTATAATGGTTTGTAGTCATTCTCGGTATATAGCATGTCCTGACTACTAAAATCAGTGCTTCTCTCGGTATTTGGGTTCATGCTATTTGGAAAAACAGACTGTTATTCATTGCATAGCCATTCTTACTGGAATCCCCTTCAGACAGAGCTTGAGCTACTTGAGCTAATGAGAGAGATCTTTTATCAAACCCTGGAGGTCAGCAGATGTGGGCTTTATGGGAAAAGAAAAAGAATGGGGGAAATTCCATCATGGTCATGAAAAGGCACTTCCAGTAAACTCTGTTATCCATCAAGGGAGAGTAACAGGTTGTTCTGGTGGTTGGCAAATAGAGTCTTTATAGATGCTGCATGGATTATCAATTTTCAAAGGCTGAAAGAAACATGGAAATATACCAAAAAGTTGCTATAAGTAAATTAATCCTCTTTGAGGATTCTCCAACCCTTCATATGGGCATTACATTGCAAATGGGAATGATCAGATTTAGAATAGAATTGTTGCATTTGTTGAAAAAAACAGGGCCCTTGTTTGTCAATCCTGTTGCTTTGGGGGAAAAATAATATTACCAAATATGATTTGGTTTTCCTCTCAATCGCCACTTCCAATGACTGCCCTGTTCCTGTACCATGCTCTAGCCACAGTTGGCCATTCCTAGAAAAAGACAAGAGTTTCCTAAACACACACACACAACCTGTGTTCCAGTGCCTCTTCCCTCTGTCTGGAGGCCCTCCTTTCTCTTGCTGCCCTGCTTCCCTATCTGCCAGCTCAGCTGTGGTCTCCTTCATGAACTGTCCATAAGATCCCCTCAAGGACGGCAACTTCCTATTTCCCAACTCACAGTTCTTTGTTTTCATCTCCCTTAAGGCACCTATCACTGCTATGCCCTTTGGACCACGTGAATCTCTCTAGCTCTGGCACTTTCCTTTAGAGGAAGTTTGATGTAAGATCTGCCTGAAGGCATTAATGTTCCCATTTTGCTTACAGCTCTTGATAGAAATAGACACTTGGTACTACTCATCAGAATTTTTAACTTTTGAAGCATTGATGATGGTCTGTAGTCCCCATCCCTTCGTGCCTGTGAGCATCTTGAGGGCAGTATTATGTCTAAGCAATCTGCATTTCTGTCTCCAGCACAGAGCCCATCATAGGGTGGGGAGCAATCAATTTTGATGAATTAAACTGAACATAATAAAAGGACACCTTGGTGCATTCACGCATTAGTAGAATTCTAGAGGTGGAACTGTTCATCCAACCTACAACTCTCATTTTCAATGGAAAAAATGAAAAATTCATTTTACATTGGAAAGAGAAGCAGTGGCGCATGCAATCTCATTTTGACGCTCAAATGGTTTACTTGGATAAAGAACCAACACTAGCTATAATCTTTCAGGAAAATGTTGACAAATCCACTATATCATGTTGGATTTTTACGGTTGTAGATATAAATTCATTCGTTCATCCAACAGACAGTATTGAGCATCAACTATGAGCTAGAAGATTTAGGGTTGTGGCAGTGGAACAAGGCAAGGTTCTGAAACTGATGGAGATTGTATTCTAGAGGAGGAAACAGTGTAGGAAAGTAAACAAATAAGAAATGTTGACTGATAACAGAGGAAATAAATCAGGGTGACGATAACAAAATGTATGGAGAGATCAATATTTTAGAAAGGAAGGATGGTCAGGGAAGGTTGTTTGGAGGAGATGACTATTTGACCTGAAGGAGATAGTTAGGTGGCCTCTGCAAGTATGTGAGGGGAAACTATTCCAGGTAAAGGGAACAGCATGTGAAAAGGCTCTGAGGCAAGAGAATACTTGGTGTGTGTGAGGAAGAGAATGCCAAGTGTAGCAGAGAGGACTGAAGACAGATGAGGCTGTGACAAGTAGCAAGAGATGATCTAAAAGCAAAGCAGTGCACCAGATGTAGGAAGTTAGAATACAGTAAGATTTGGATTTTACCCTAAGATAAGTTGGATGCTTTGGGAAGAAGTAGAACTGAAGTGTGACGTGATCTGACCCACATTTTAAAAGCATCACTCTAGCTATGATGTTGACATAGCCTGAGAGATGGCAGGAGTGTGAGCCAAGTTTGGAGACAATGGTGCCAATTAGGAGGCTACTGCCATGATTCAGGATGCTGGTGGCTTAGACTAAGTGGGCAAATAGTGAGGATGGAGAGGAGTGACTGGGTTCTGGATATATTTGAAGATAGAGCTACAGGCTTTCCTGGAGGATTGGATATGAAAAATTCCAAGGTTCTTAGCCTCACCAGTTGGAAGAAGAGCACTGCCATTTACTGAGATGGAAAAGGTTGTGGGAGTAGGTTTTGGGGTGAGGCTAGAGTTCTGTTTGGTATATGTTGATTTGGGGATACCTATTAGCCATTCAACAGAGATGTTGAATAGGCAATTAGATGTAAGACTGGGGTTCAGGGAAGACGTCAGGCTGGATACATAAATATATGAGTTGCCAATAAATAGTATTTGCATTAGTCTGCTTGGGCTGCCATAATACCACAGTCTGGGTGGCTTAAGCGACAGAAATTTATTTCTCATAGTCTGGAGGCTGGGAAGTCCAAGAGCAAGGTGTCAGCCAGTTCAGTTCCCTGGTAAGGGCTCTCTCCATGCCTTATAGAGAGTTGTTTTACTTGTGTGTCCTCATAGGACCAAGGGAGAGAGAAGAAACAAGTTCTCTGATGTCCTTATAAAGCCACTAATTCTATCACAAGTGTCCCACCCTCATGACCTCCTCCAAAACTAATCACCTTCCAAAAGCCCCATCTCCAAATATCAGTATATTAAAGGTTAGGGGTTCAATACATAATTTGGGGGGCGTGGACAATTCAGTCCATAGCAGTGTTTAAAGCCATGTGCATAGAAATGCATAGAAGAGAAAAGAGGGGAGGGGAAAGGAAGAGAAGGAAGGGGAGGAGAGGAGATGAAAGGTTTAGAGAATGGAGCCCTGGGGTGATGGGATGGGATGAGGCAGGGACAGTGATGATCATAGAGAAGGTATGGCCTGGGGAGAGTGTGGTGTCCTGAGAGCCAAGTGACGAAAGAGTCTGTAACAAGCTGGATTAAGTGGCATGGATGGAGTGGGATGGGGATGCAAATTAACTAGGCATTTAGCAACTGTAGGTCACCATGACCTTGAAAGTGCAATTCTGTCAAGTGATGGTGAAATTCTGACTGTAGTGGTTTAAGAGACAGTGGGTCAGAGAACAGGAGCAGCCAATACTGCTCACTCTTTTAAGGCATTTCATGTGAAAGGGAGCAGAGAAAGGCAGGATAGTTTGAAAAAAGCAAACATTTCTGCTTTAGCTCAAGACCCACCAGGAAAAAAGCTCATTGCCTTTTGAGGGCACATCCCTCACTCACAGGGTGGAGAGATGCTCTAAAGGTTGGCTAAGCACCCTCAGAGGATGTGCCTGTGGTTTAGAACCTCCAGGAAGTGCTACTCCATCTCCTTGCTAAAATCACAGAAGGTACCGTCTCACTGCAAGGCCCAAGGCAGCAGCCCCTTATCAGCTTAGGTTTAACCACCACCCATCAACATCTCTTCTCTTCCTGCCTGGGTCTGTGGGCACAGTTGGGCCTGGCCCCCAGCATGATGCCAACTCCCTGTAGGTTTTTCAGAAAACCTGAAAATAACCTGAGATCTGAAAATGTTAAGGACACAGAGCCAATTGGCAAATCATATGGTGGGCAAATCTCTGTCTGGTCAAGGAGGATGGAGAAAAGGAAGAAAGGGGATAAGAAAATGGATAGACAGGTATAAACAGATCCCAGCACTTGGATACCTGGGGACCATCTCAAATAATTTCTTTCTTTCTTTTTTTTTTTTTTCTTTTTAGGGCTGCACCCATGGCATATGGAAGTCCCCAGTTCAGGGGTCAAATTGGAGCTGCAGCTGGGGCCTATGCTACAGCCATAGCCACACCAGATCTGAGCCACATCTGCAACCTACACCATACCTTGTGGCAATGCCAGATCCTTAACTCACTGAGCAAGGCCAGAGATCAAACCCACATCCTCAAAGAGACAATGTTGGGTTCTTAATCTACTGAGCCACAATAGGAACTCCCATCTTGGATCGTTTCAATCACCTCTTCTAAATCCACATCAAGGGATACTGTGAACTTACATTCTTTGCTGACAGGTGTTTCCCCATTGAGCCTGGGCCATTTAACAGCTACAACATGCTGTCAGCTTTTTAACTTGGCTTCTTTAATGAAGACTTAAAAGTGGGCAGAAAGTGACTCTCATACCAAAGTGAAACTTAGCTGTTTAGTTTTATTTCACCCAACTAGGTTTTATTGGGCACCTACCAGGGCTGGATGCTATGCTGATTGGTACAAGGATACAACTTTATTTATTTATTTGCTTTTTAGAGCTGCACCTGCAGCATATGGAAGTTCTTAGGCTAGGGGTTGAATCAGAGGTTCAGCTACTGGCCTACATCACAGCTCACAACAATGCCAGATACTTAACTCATTGAGCAAGACCAGAGATTGAACCCACATCCTCATGGATACTAGTCATTACCGCTGAGCCACAACAGGAACTCTAAGGATACAACTTTAAAAAAAGAAAAGAAAAGAAAAGAAAAGAAAAGAAAAGAAAGAAAGAAAGAAAGAAAGAAAGAAAGAAAGAAAGAAAGAAAGAAAGAAAGAAAGAAAGAAAGAAAGAAAGAAAGAAAGAAAGAAAGAAAGAAAGACGGGAGGGAGGGAGGGAGGGAGGGAGGAAGGAAGGAAGGAAGGAAAAAATCTTGCTTCCATGGAGCTCATAATCTAAGTCAGTGGTTCTCAACAAGGGAGAATCCCCCCCATTTTGCCCCCCAGAGGACACTGGGCAATGTCTAGAGACACTTTTGATTATCACTACTATTGTCTTACTGGCATCTCATGTGTAGTGGCCAGAGGTGCTGCTAAATATTCCTATAGCACACTGGACAGTCTCTTAACCTCAAAGAATTATCTGATCTAAAATGTTAATAGTACCAAGATTGAAAAACTCTAATCTGAGGGATACAACAGAATGTGTACAAATAACTTGTACAAGAGAGTTGAAAAGCAACAATTCATGTTTCCAGGGTTCCTTCAGGCTGTGTAGAGAGACAGCATCTTAGATTCAGCAGCAAGATTTCACTAGCAGTCCTGGGAATTACATCTAGGGAAAACAAAGCTCCACCAAGTTCCCACATGGGTGTATATATATATATATCCATGTGGCCTCTTAGAGGTAATGAGGCTCTTTTGTATACACGTTCACGTTCCATCCTCACAACAATCCTATTTAAAGCTCCTCCATCTATTTGAATAATTGTGACTGAAGAACAGTCCTCCACTATTTGATAAGGCTATGCTCTCCAACTGAGGGGCAGGGACGTCAGCCCAGCCCATCAAACAGCCAGCCAAAGTGACTCTGGCAGCCACCAATGTCAAATGTGCCAGACATCAGTCCTCAACCATTTCCTAAGCAACCAGAGTTGGTATACACACCTCCAGTTTAGATTTGGAAACTGAAGTTTGGTGACATGACTAAGATCTCTCTGCTCCGAACTTGCACTTTTTTGGTTCAGACCTCACCCCACCTCACCCTAGATGCACAAATCTTTCTACTGCTAGAAGCTGCCTCTTTCCATGACAGCAATAGGCATCAGCACCATCAGGGAGTCCAGCAATTCACAGATGATTTCCATGTACATCCTTTTTCTCCTCAGGTATTTCTTTGGGCAAGTGCACAGGAAGGAGTGGAAAATACATTTTGAATTTAGATGGAAGGTGAGAAAGAGCCCTCACCTGAATTTTTATCAGCTACATCACAGCTCTTTATGTTTAGACATAAATCATGGTAGAAGTATAGCTACAGAGCCTCGTAGCATCAAAATGGAGTCAGACTAAAGGGTTTATCCAGTGGAACCATGCACATTTATGTGCCCTTAAAAAAAAAAAAAAAAAAACTCAGGGAAATTCATTCAAGTATGGTATGGCTTAAAATGACCAAGTTAAAACTGAGTCACATGATTCTATTTAAATACAGATGGTCAGGTTTTGTTTACATCTACAGAGCAAACTGCCGATACAAAGTGGTGCCCTATCCATATAAACCAGCAAAGCCATTTTAGAACCCAGAGTTTGAAAGAGTCTATATAAATGTAAATTACCAACCAAAGGGAGCATAAAATCTGTGGATGTGAAAATGAGACTATTATCTGCCCTCATCCAGCTCAGACTATCCGTGTGGTTTCACACGGCTCCTCTCATTTGGGGAGTCTCTGGAGCATGGCCTTAGCTGAGCTGCTGCGTGCCAACTTTTCATCTGGCCATGATCTAGGGATCTGTGTTTCCTCTGCTCTTGTACATCAGTGCCAGAGGGGTGGGTTCCAGATCTTGTGGAATCACTGAGTCTTCATGTGTCTGATTTGCAACCCAGCACTACTTTGATCCCTCAGATTCTCCAGCAAGAGTCTTGCAGGCACATTCTGGGAGTGGATGAACCCAGCCTAATAGCTAGGAAACTAGCGTTTTCCGGGGCCAGAATGGGGCTCTGCTTGGAAACAAATGCTTCCAAAAGCTGCCTTAACTCTTTTGTGCCACTAATGTTGTGTTTAATTAGGGACCCTGTTGTGTTTAATTCATCCCTAAATGGACTCTGGGGCATGAAAAAAGTTAAAGTGAGCTTCTCCAAGCCTGTCCTTCCCAACAAGGGAGGATGGAGCCCACAGGGCCAGAGGATTGATGGAATAAAAGAGAATGACCACAAATTACTCGGAGTTCCATGAAGGAAGAACCCAGAGAAGAACAATCCAGCTAAATGAAATTGTTTTCTTCCTTTCCAACCACGGAATATTAATTAGGCGGTACAAGTCAGTCCACATAATGCCAGTCGACATTAAGCAATTTACCATGTGAAGGCAGTTGAAAACCCCAGCTTACTGCTCCAAACTCTCTTGATTATTCCGAACAGATTTCCCATCCTAAAGTGGAAATGGATTTCATTTGATCTCTTCAGTCTGTTCGCCGTTATATGCAAAACAGTACTATTGGTACCAGAAAACCAGCAGCTACCTGAGCAGTGGAGTGTTCAAAATGAAGCCATTTGGTCATTGGAAAAATCCAAAAGGAAGAGTCACTATATGGTTGTAATGATGGTACAGACCCGGGGTAGCATGTTTGTTCTTTGTTGTTGTTGATGTCTCATTGCTTTGTCTCATTGTGATGGCTCTTCATTTTTTTCTTTTCTATCTCCTCAATACCAGAGAAGCTTAAAGTTGAGAAAAGTCCTGGAAAGCAATCTCGTCCAATTCTGTCACTTCTCCAATGAGAAAACTGAGACACAAGGACATTACATGACTTGCCCATGTAGTTAGAAACAATAATCTGTTCTCTCCTCCTCATACCTATGTCTTCTTTATCCCCACTCACACCCCAGCTCAGAGCTCTGCAGGCAGAGAAGTAAGAATTGAAAGAATGTAAAATTTTGTAACAAAGGACTTGAGTTCAACTTATGCACCTCTATCACTTAACTTTTCAGGGCTTCGGTTTCCTTGCCGATGAAAGAGGAATAAAGGTCCACACCTCCTTATGTTTTTGCAAGGACCAGATGAAGTAATTTATGCAAAAGCACTTTAAAAACTACAAAGGAACATGATACATGAGACATTGTCAGACCAAAACTCACCCCAGAAAGGAGATCCACCAAATAGGTCAAAGGTTGAAATCCAGGCAAGGAACAAACTTTGAGCAGTTGATAATAAGTACCACAGCACCCCAGTTCTCTCCACTCATACCTGAAACCAAAGAAAGATCAGGGATTAGAAGCCTAAAAATATTTGCAGATGTTTGGCATGGCTCTGGTTAGCCTTTTGACTTTTAGAACAAGTAATATCGAGTGATATCTGTTCCATTTCTTTTCTTTTAACTAAGTCATCAACATATTGTTTGAAAAATTTTTAAGCTCTAAGCATCTATTTTGCAGAAAACTATCTAATGGGTTATCTGAAAAAAATGCAAACATGACCTTATGGACTTTCCCTGTAATTCTACTTTAAAGTGAAATACACAGAGTCTTAACCTATATTCTGCTGGCAATGTACCCAAATCCTTTATTAAAATGTTTACAGAAATAAATGCCATTGACACTTTCACAAGTATCAGCATAAATGGGATAACTTATAACTAGATCACACTAGGAGCCCTGAGCTAGGAGACACCAAGCATTGCTTCTTGTTAGCTATGTGACTTGGAGCAAATCACTTCACCTCTGAGCTTCCAAGAGGTAAATGGGGATGGAAAATGGGGATAATGACCCCAGGAGTAAATGAGATCACAGCATCCAGGTCCCACTCAAATGTCCCTCCTCAGAGGAGCAGTTAATAGATGTTCAGATATCCCCCTTCTGGACTGACACGTCAGCCTCTAATTGCTGAGAGTGTTGGCCACTGAGCCCTTACAGCTGGGCCCCTTTCATAGATTGCCCTCAGCATTCCACCTCATCCAAGATCTTACTCACCCCCACCCAAGGCAGCCCATGTACAATACTGGCCAATAAGAGGGTCTAAGGTCCATCCCAAGCCCCAACTCAGAATACTGTGCAGGGTAACCCCAGCTCCAAAGTGCCTTATGGCTTTGGAGGCTGGGGCTTTGCTGTGACATAACAGCCCATCTTCTTTCTCTTCTCAATCCTACTTCCTATCCTCCCCCATGGGTATGGATCCCAAAAGAGCTCCATAATAAACTCTCTATATGCCAATCTCCATCTGAGTCATCCTCTCCCAAAACCTGCCCTGCAATAGGGGCCCTTCCTGGCCACATCTTCTCTGGTCATTCTCTATCCCTTTTCTCTTGTCACTGTCTGAAAAAATATCATTTATTTACTTGCATGTTTATTGGCTGCCTCCCCACTGCTAGAATATATGCTCCATGAGGACAGGACCTCTTTTTGTGTCTTGCCCACTGTTGCATCCGTAGGGCCTAGCACACAGTAGGCACTCAATAAATATGTGTTGAATAAAAGAATATCAGGTACTAAGAGCTTCCACAGTTTAATAAGTACAATGAGCTGTACAAATATTAGCTTATATGTTTTTAAGAACCCAGTCTGTGCTTCAGAAAAGATAAAATAAAGATAGCTGATAAATATGCTGTAGGAGTCATCCAGTGAATTGCTTATCAACAAATTAATGGATCTTGCCTCAGTTGACATTTCTGTTTGCAAACTAATGGCATGCTTATTTAACTGTCTCCATTATGGGCCTTCAATATATCCAAAGAACTTACTTTAAAAAAAAAATTGGACACAATGACAGAGGATTTGTAGGCACTAGCAAATATCATTTGTATAAACTAACAGCTCATAACTAAGGAAAAAGCCATCAATAAAATGAACAGATTATTAGTTCAGAAAGAAAAAGTTTTGTCACAGTCAAGAGCGATTCATGTGTTGATACTTGTAAGGCTTTGGATCATAAAGGCTTCAAGTCAGGAAATCTGGGCTCTAGTCCAAGTTCTGCCTCTAACTCATTAAGTGACCTGGGTCAAGTCATTGCCTCATGCTGGTCCTGAGTATTCTCATCTATGAAGTGAGAAAGATGTCATTTTTTTTTCTGCCATGCCCATGGATGCAGAAGTTCCTGAGCCAGGGATTGAACCTGTGCCACAGCAGGGACCTGAGCCACAACAGTGACAACCCCAGGTCCTTAATCACTAGGCCACCAAAGAAATCCCCAAATCCTTTTTAACTTTGAAATTCTATGTGCCTGTATTAGCTGATTGATTTATGTCAATGATACATTGATATTAAAGAAAACATAGACTATGTTACCAACAGAGACAATATCATATTTAGGATAAGGCTAAGAATTCTTATAACCTATAGGATATTTATGGTAGAAAGTAGAAAACCCATGTTTGATTACTTATTTGGCTGTCTGAATTCAAGGTCATATTTAAACTGATTTTCCATGAGACTGGATTAATAGTGTCATGAGACTTAAAGGCAAATAAGCTTGAAGCCAGTTGGATGATAGAATGTGTGTGACTACCATTGATCTAGGGGATGGGACATAGTTTTCTGGGCCCAGGGAAGCAGTTTTTATAAGACTGATGCCTCCAAATAACTTTTGAGAAAAGCAATGGTCCTCTTTTCTCCAGTGTGTGAATTAAGCGAGGAGGTATCAGACTCCATCTGCTATCACTTTTGATTTTGAGCCCTAGCTCAGAAAATTCCAACTTCCCATTCCTTTCCTCTCTTTGCCCTCAGGCTCCTCTTTCCCTTCCTCCCCCACCCTCTCATTGTGGTCACCCTTCAAGGTTCCATCCTCTACCCTCTTCCCTGTGTTCTCATCTCAGATGATGACGTCACCCACCCACATAGTTTAATGATGTACAAATGGCTCCCATGACAGTTATCTCTAGCCACTACATTTCAATTTATAAAACACCAACTGCCTACTGGACAGTTTCACTAACTATATCAACACTCCAAACCCATATCTAAATGGAACTTAAGCTTTTTCTTTATCATCCATGTTTACCTTAACCAGTTTTTGTTCCTCACTTTCATCCCTGAGCTTATGGTAGCACTCATATTCAAGCACTTGTTTCCGGAATATAAATATTCACCAAATCCTTTCCTTCTTCCTTTCTATTATTTTCCACATATGACCTATTTTCACTGTTTCCACACTAATAGAGGTCTTGAAGATTACCCCATTCGATAGGCAATAGCATTTATGTTACTATTCTAAACTTTGAAATAGGCAATAGCATGAAAAAAAGTATAGACCTAACTCCATTAAAAACACAGATAAGGCAATATTAAATAAAATATAACAAATGAAGCAGTGAATAAAGAGAACTTTATGATCAAATTGAGTTTATGCCAGGAATTCATATATGGCTTAACATTAGAAATTTGATTAATATAATTCACTGCACTAACAGACTAAAGCAGAAAAACAACATGCTAAAAATCATAGACCCGTGGATGCAGGAAAATATTAAAAATTGATAAAATTAACATCTATTTGTAATTTGAAGAGGAGAAGCTTAGCAAACTAAGAATATAATATTTTTTTTTCTTTTTTTTTTTTTTGGTAGCCCTGTGACATATGGAGTTCCCAGGCCAGGGATCAAATCCAAGCTGGAGTAGTGACTATGCCACAACTGCAACAAGGCTAGATCCTTAACCCACTGTGCTGGGCCAGGGACCAACTGAACCCATGTCCCTGCCACTGCAGAGACATTGTTGATCTTGTTGCACTACAGTGGGAACTCCAGAATAGAACTTTTTACATCTACCAAAAACTTCCCTGAAACATCATTTTTAATAATCAAATTTCAAAATTTATAGGAAGGATGCTAAAATCCCACTATTGGCACTTAAAACTATATAATAGAGGCTCTAATAAGGGCAGTAAGAAAAGCCAAAGAGATAAGAAGTATAAGAATAGAAAAGGAAACAAAACTGCTCATAATTGCAGTTGATATTATTTCCTACATGGAACAGTAAAATAGAAAAATCTATGGGGGGAAAATGGTAGATTGAATAAGACCACTCATTAAGATTGTTAGATGTAGTATAAATATACAAAAATGAGTTGCGCCCCCTTATAAATCAAGCCAAAAAGACATAATTTTACAAATACCATTTTTGACACCCAATAAAAGTACCAAATAATCTCATAGAAAATGTACAAAATCTTTAAGGATAAAATATTGTTGAAAAAAATAACTTAAAGATCTAAACAAATAGAAAGATGTACCAAGTTCATGTATAATAATACTCCATGTAATTGAAACATGTCTATCACTTCTAAATTAATCTATCCATTCAAAAAATTCTAATTAACAACTCTTAACAGAAGGCTCACGGAACCCGAACAGCCAAATTCTACAATTGTATGGAAAAGCAAAAAGTCAAGAAAAGGCCAAGATACTCTGGAAAAAAACTTGCCCAAACAGATTTCAAGACTGGCATTGTGGGATTGGAATGGGGGTGCACAAATGGAAAAATTAAAATGAAAACAGGCTTTAGTGTTCAAAAACTGATTTGTGTATATGAGGAAACTTCATATATAATAGAGCAAACTGCTGATCAGTGAGCAAGAATAGACTATTCAATAAATGGTGCTAGGTTAACTGTCATCTTTATGAAAAAAAAATTCTACTTCACACCGCACCCATTAAAAGCCATTTATAAGAGAAACAAAAAATACAAACATTAAACATTTTGGAAGAGTTGTAGGGGAATACAGTCATGACTCTGTGATGGGCAAGAATTCCTTAAATACTCAAAGTATAAAAATCATGAAATAAAAGACTGATTAATCTGACTGTTTTAAAATTAAAGTATTATGTGCCTCAAAAAGACATAATTGGAGGGATCTGAGGTTATGGCAGGATGAAGACATAGCTCTTCAAAAAACAGTGGACAAAATTCTCAAAATCAACCATGTCAAGCTTCTGGAAATCAACCAAAGGTAGATAATGACTTGGAAAGCATTCTTGAACAGCTGCTAGAACTTTGGGTGAGAATGGAAGGGGTGTGTGGTCTTCTCACTTCTCACTGTGCCTACTTCTTTCCCCAGATTGGCACATGAGAATTTTAGTTTTGCCAGTGCTGGGCTAGCTGCAAAACCAGCAGCTTTGCTGCCAGAGGGAGCTAGCTGAATTCTGTGGGAAATAAATGGGGGAAACTCAGAAGAGTTTGCTAGTCCAAGACTGCAACCTTAGTTGTGGTGAGTGGTGGACCAGAAATTTAACGGAGAGATCCAGGAAATTAGAAAGCCATAGAAAAACTGAAATGAACTTCCCACACACAGCTGAATGACTGCAAAACTACAGATATATTCAGGGGAGACCCAAGAAGTTCTGGAGATAAAAGCCAAGGGAGACCTGAGAATTAGTTGCAAGTGTAAATGATTTCTCAATTCACACACAATCAGCACAGGGTAAAAGCCTTTCCAAATCAAACCCAATCCCTGTCCACCCATTGGCTTGCACCTAAGCTATGCAGGACCTCTAGGAAGCCAAAATAAAATTAAGAATAAAAAAATTTTGCAGAAGTTCCCCTCATGGCGCAGTGGTTAATGAATCCGACTAGGAACCATGAGGTTGCGGGTTCAGTCCCTGCCCTTGCTCAGTGGGTTAACGATCCAGCATTGCTGTGAGCTGTGGTGAAGGTTGCAGACGTGGCTCGGATCCTGCGTTGCTGTGGCTCTGGTGTAGGCTGGTGGCTACAGCTCCGATTAGACCCCTAGCCTGGGAACCTCCATATGCCTGGGAGCGGCCCAAGAAATAGCAAAAAGACAAAAAAAAAAATTTGCAGATACTTCGTGACTACACACCTTAGGAGAAACAGCTTCTCTACATGCCCACTGACACTTGGTATTGTTAACCTTCTTGATTATAGCTATTCTAGTGGGTATTTAATGTGAAGTCATTGTGCTTTTAATTTACATTTCCTTATTGACTAATGATGCTAGGCATCTTTTCACGTTCTTATTAGCCAGTCACATATCTTCTTTAGTGAGGTGTCCGTTCAAATCATTTTCCTGTTTAAAAAAATCTGTATACTTCTGGCAGGAATGAAAATGGTATGACCATTTTGTAAAACAGCTTGGCAGTGTTTTAAGAAGTTAAGTGCAGGATCGACATACAAGTCAGCAATTCCATTCTGAATTTCTACTCAAAAGATATCAAAACACATATTGACCAAAAATTAGTATGCAAATGTTCATAGGATTATTCCAAATGAAAGCTGGAAACAGAGCAAATGATGGGTAGATAAACAAAATGCAGTATACACAGACAATGGAATACTATTCAGCAATAAAAAAGAAGAAGAAAACTACTGTTACATGCAACACCATGGATGAATTCTAAAATATTTTATTAGATGAAAAAAGGCAGACATAAAAAAACTACATACCATATACTTCCATTTATATGACATCTTTGGAAAAAACTAGAGACTCAAAGCAAGTCTGTAATTGCCTGGGACTGGTAATGGAAGGTAAGATTGACTGAAAATGGGCAAAACGTAACTTTTGGCAGTGGAGAAAATACCCTAAAATTGGATTGTAGCAGTAGTTGTCCAATCATAAATTTACTAAAACACATCAATCTGGACATTTATGATGAGCACATTTCGTGTTATACAAACTATACTTCAATAGAGCATGTTTGTTTGTTTTTTTTTAAGTCATCATTGAAAAGGTAAGAAGGAACAGATTGGGAGAAGGTATTTGAAATTCATATAATCATAGAAGAGTTAGAATTAAGACTATATATGTTTGTGAGTGAGTGTGTATGTGAGCTTATATAGACTCACAGACATGGAAAACAAACTTATGGTTACCAAAGAGGGAGGGGGGGTGGATAAATTAGGTGTTTGGGATTAATACATACATACTACTATATACAAAAGAGATAACCAACAAAGACCTACTGGGTAGCACAGGGAACTATACTAAACATTCTCTAACAACCTATAAGGGAAAGGAATATGAAAAAGATGTATACCCTGAGTCAATTTGCTGTACACCTGAAACTAATACAACATTATAAATCAACTATACTTCAATTTAAAAATTTTTAAAAGAAGAATACAGTGAGTACGTACGTGTGTGTACACATATATATGCATATTTTAAAGGTGTGTATATATGTCAACTCTTACATATCAACTAGAAATAGAAACACAATCTTGAAAAAGAGGAGGTAGAAAAATTGTCAACAGATAATTCACAACGAAAGCCTGAAGAGACAATAATAAACATCTAAAAGATAATCAATGTCATCGTAATCAAGAAAACATAAATTTAAACCACAATGACATACCAAATTGTGCCGGGGGAAAAAATTAATTTTGAACACACCAAATGTTGACAAGAATCTAGAGTAACGAGAATTCTTAAACATGACTGGAGAAAGTAAGTACAACCACTATGGAAAGCAAGTTGGAACGTCTCACAATTGTTGAAGATGTACACACTTCACAACCCAGTTATTCCCTTTCTACACACACACACACCATGCAATTCTCACATATATTCCATAAGGTAAAACAAATAAGAATATTCATAAGAATAGCTGGTTTTGCTGTGTAGCAAGGAAAACTCTACCTACTATTCTGTGATGGTCTATATGGGAAAAGAATCTGAAAAGGAATCACTTTTTTGTACAGCAGAAATTATCAACATTATAAATCAACTATACTTCAAGGAAATTTTTAAAATGAAAAAAAATAGCTAGTTTTGGTATTAAAATAGCTAGTTAGGTATTCAAACAGCTAGCTAGGTATTCAATAGCTAGTTTTAAAAACAGCTAGTTTTGGTATTAGGATTGCTAAGTAGGTATAAAAATAGCTAGTTTTAATCCAGAGATCTAGATTAAATCTTATCTAACATTCATTCTCTGAGTAGCCTTAGACAAAAGTTCTTAAAATCTCTCTTAGCTTTAATTTTTCCATTATTAAAATGAGGACCCATTTTCCCATTATGAAAATGGGGAACCATATCTTCCCATGAAATATTGTGCAAATTAAAAGAGAAAAAAAAAACCATTTATGAAGCATGTAGACCACCACCTGATGCTTACTAAAATTTTAAGAACATCATTTCCCATCTCCCCATGTACTAAATGGATGTTCACATCCTAAATTGATTGGAGGAAATTCCTTGATTTTAAGCAAGGCAGGAGCCAACAAGGAAGGCAAATGTGTTAAACCCATCTCCTCTCTTTGGTGCTTTCAAAATGTGCACTATGTCACACCTCCCAGAGAAAAGGTATGTCATAGAAAGAGGGAGGCAGGGGCACTGAGACAGTTGCAGGTTTAGGAAACCATTGATGATGGCCTTTCCACCACCTACATCTCAGTGTGAATTAAATGTAATCATGCAGGAGTCCCCATGGTGGCTCAGGGGTCACAAACCTAACTAGTAACCATGAGGCCAGGAGTTCGATCCCCGGCCTTGCTCAGTAGGTAAAAGGATCTGGCATTGCTGTGAGCTGTGTTGTAGGTCACGTGGCTCCAATCCTGCCTGCCATGACTGTGGTGGAGGCCTGCAGCCATAGCTTGAATGACCCCTAGCCTGGGAATTTCCATATGCCGCAGGTGCAGCCCTAAAAAGCAAAACAAACAAACAAAAACATATAAGACCATCTTAGTTCAATTTATCTTGCTGGAGAAGACCAATTATGTTATGGAGGTCAAAGTAAATCTCTTGACCCTTGCTTTTTTGATTTTAACAAGGAAGCTTATTGCAAAGGATGTTAAAATATGATTGAATTTATGAGTATGATGGACCACCCCCGTATTACAAGGGGTTGCCCTTCCGGTTGGTCTGGATGAGCCCTAATTAAAAAAGAATGGTCTAAATGGACATTCCAGCCTCAGATCACAACTGGGATGCACCCTGAGAGAGCAAGAACTCTGAGCAGTGTAGAATGCTGGACAGGAAGGGGGAAGGGTCTCAGCTCTCATCCTGCTTGGTCTTTAGCTTGCTGTGCTACCTGGGAAGCTGCCCCTCCATAGCTTTCGAGGTCCCCACAGACTCAGGGTACCCTAACCCTAACCCGTACCCTAACCCTATCCCTAGATGTGGGATTCTGAGGCTCATCACCTCTTCCTCAAACCCTGATTGAAGAGGTTCTACTCCTCTAAGTCTATTAACACACCTTGAGATCAGAGAGACCCGTCCTGGACATAGGAGAGAGGCATGGGCAAGAATGAAGGATAGGAGGCAAGGAATGAAAAAAGGAATTGGGAGGCACATATAAATTAGAAATGCATTAAAAATAGAAATGTATTTTTAAAAGGCATCTAATTGGAGTGGATACATTAAATCAGAATAATGTCTTCACGAGTTTACGGAGTGATAAGGTAGGATATTTCCTCTGTAGTCTTAACCCTTGAACTAACTAGCCGTGTGACTTTGGATCAGTCAGTTCCCTTCTTAACTCTATTTTCTTCTCTATAAAACAAAGCATTTGGGGCAGATGGTTTCCAAGCAAAATAACTTGATGAATCAAAGTAAGGGTGAATAGAACATAATGTGTGTATAAACCCTGAGGGAAGCTGGGAGGAACCAAGCCATGGTCCAGAGTGTGCAGGGGGTCCATCCTACAGCCTCCCTGTTCTTCAGAGAGTGCACCTTCCCTGTCCAACTTCCCAGACTGTGCTGGCGTCGCCAAAGGGCTGCTGGGAATTTCTTTGCACAGCCCTGCTCCTAAATGAACTCCCAGGAGACTGGGGGTGGAGGAGGGTGCCAGTTTAAAGCAGGTCTGATATGATCCAGGACCTGATAGGGTTTCAGCTGCCTGCTTTCTGGCAATTTGCAGAGAAATTAAAGAGATTCTTGTAGAGGTTAAATGGCTTGAGTCCTAGGGAGGGGACGCTGTTGCTCAGAAAGAAACACAAAGACGAGATTCATCTTGCTCAAGAATTATAAATAGAACAGTCAGATTAGATTCGGCAGAGGAATGGGGGCACCATGAAGGAGCCAAGTTCTTGCCGAATAACGAGGCAAGGCTCCAAAGACTCCCAAAGCCGGCTTTCAAAGGGGAAAAAAGAAAAGTTGGGAAAGAAGAAAACTTCAAAAAAAATGGGCCTTTTCTTTTAACCCGCAACTTCTTTCAGGCAAGAAGGCAAAAATCATTCAGTTCCTGAAATAGAGATTAAAAGTAAATTATCACCCCATAAGGAGTCGTTCACTGTAAAAGGAATGAAAATAGTTTACTGCTCTACGGAAAATGCAAGCTGCTTCCAAACTTTAGGTTAAAAACTTGGCAAAGGGAGCTTGGCCTCCCTGTGTATCTGTCTCGGAGATGTTTATCCAGCGGATGGAGATATTGAGATGGGCCTGGTCTTCAGGTTTGTTTTTCGTTCCGCATAAGGTTTTCATCAGATACAGTCTACAAACTGGTGCAAGCCAGGAGGCTGCTGGAGGGAGGCCCTGATTGAACTCCAGCAAGCTCTGCCCACACCAGGACTCCGCTTGGTAAGAACAAAGCAGTGGTGCAGAGACCAAGCTGGAAGCAGTGCTGGGAGCTGGTGGACTGCATACTGGCTCCTGACTCAAAAGACCCTCTTTTTAGGTCTGCTTCCAGCATTAAATGCCATATGGTCTTAGACAAGTCACTCGGCCTCTCTGAGCTACAGATTCCCCATCTGTTCATCAGTGAGTCTGGCTCCCACCTACATCTCAAAGTTGTTAGAAGGAAGTCATACAAGATACGAGTTCTGTAGAAATGCCATCCATAGTCTATGTGAAAACAGATCGCTTCAAGGGGACCTTAAGTGCTTCCTCCAGAACCACAGGTAATGTGGGCTACTCAGTCACGTTATATATTTTCTGTTCTCTACAGGATGTCATCTAAATACTTCCTCTCTCCTCTCCTAAAAGGAAGTCCACAGAGGCAATAAACACAGAGATTGAGAACATGGATTTTGGATTAAGAAAAGCTAGATCTCTCCTGTCTCACACATTAGGTACATAGCATTGGAAGACGTTCATTAAACTCTCTCTCTCTCAGCTTACTTCACAATAAAATGGGAGTGTTGCTGGCCTCCCAGGTTGGATGTAAGGGTTCATGAAAAACAAGAATGTATGCAAATCACATAGCATGTGCTCAATAAAGTATGGTATGCTCTTTAATCACCACCCATTATCATAATCACCAGTTTTACTGTTTCTGGATTAAATCAGACAAGTAACCCTCAATTTACTCATATGCCTTTAACTCCAACTTAAGTCTTGCTTCCTTAAAAATATGCGGATTTTTCTTTTAATTTTTTGGCCACCTCGAGACATATAGAGTCCCAGGCCAGGAGTCAGATCTGAGCCGCAGCTACAACCCAGCAATGCCAGATCCTTAACCCACTGTGCCAAGCTGTGGATTGAACCTGCATCCCAGCACTCCATAGATGTTGCCAATGCCATTGCATCACAGAGGGAACGCCTGCATTTTTATTATTATTATAAAAATAATACATGAATATACTTCCACTTCCAGGGAGGTGGAGTAGGCATACATTTCCTTATTCTTCCACTAAGTACAACTGAAAAGCCTGGGACATGTGTATAAAAAAACTTAAGACTCCGAAAGGTGGGGAGAAGATGGAAGACTGTCTAGGGACCTCAAGAACCAAAAGTCAACACAGCATTTATTTCCCAGGTTTCCTTTTTGCTTCATATACTCCAGACTTGGAGTTGAACAAGCCAGAAACTCAGAAATGGCAACAGGCATAGATTAAAAATAGCTTCAACAAAAGCCTGTTCTCCCTAGCCAAAGGAGCAGGAAAGAGGGAGCCCAGCAGGATAGAAAACTTCCAGGCAATAATTGCTCTATTCCTACCAAAAAGCACAGAAAATACTTTGTCCCAACCCTACCCATGCCAGCAAAAGCCAGTGGGGAAGCTAGATTTCTATCCTTGTCAGGCTGTAATGAGGCACCCAATGCCCCCATCAGGTGTTGTCAGAAAAGGCCAAGTGGGAAAGACAAATGCCACATGATATCACTTATATCTGAAATCTAATATACGGCACAAATGAACCGTCCCACAGAAAAGAAAATCAGGGACCTGGAGAATAGACTTGTGCTTGCCAAGGGGAGGGGGAGGGAGTGGAATGGATGGGGTGCTTGGGGTTAACAGATGCAGACTATTGCCTTTGGAATGGATTAGCAATGAAATCCTGCTGTGTAGCACTGAAACTATGTCTGGTCCCTTATGACGGAGCATGATAATGTGAGAAAATAGAATGTATACATGTATGTGTAACTGGGTCGCCATGTTGTACAATAGAAAATTGACAGAACACTGTAAACCAGCTATAATGGGGGGGAAAAGGCCAAGTGAGAAGCTACAGCTTTTATCCCTGCCCTGCAATGACCACAGTGACCACAGTGTCAGTGGAAACCTCACATGAAGCGAAGACTGACAGAATAGAAATATGAGAAAGCAGTCTAGGATAATAAAGATTTTAATAACCCACTGTCAATAATGGATAGAACAACTAAACAGAAGATAAAATAAAGGGCTTGAATAACATAATTAACCAACTGGATCTAACAGACAGAAACAGAACACTCTGCCCAACAATAATAGAATACATATTCTTCCCAGGCGCACATGGGGCATTCTTCAGGATAGAACATATTAGGTCACAAATTAAATATCAATAGATATTTAAAAGTTAGATAGCATACAAAGCGTGTTCTCTCATTACAAGAGAATGAAGTTAGAAATCAGTAACAGAAGGAAAACTGGGAAATTTACAAATCTGTAGAAATTCAGCAATACACTATGAACCATGGGACAAAGAAGAAATCAAAAGGGAAATTAGACATATCTTGGGACAAATGAAAATGAAAATACAACATGTCAAAAAAATGGGTGAAATTTATATCTAAAAATGTTTATATATATAAAAAGAAAGACTTCAAATTGATGACCTAACTTTACAACTTAAAGAATTAGAAAAAGGACAAACTAAACTCAAAGCTAGCAGAAGGAAGGAAATTATAAAGATTAGAGCATGGATAGGGAGTTCCTGTCATGGCTCAGAAGTAACAAACCTGGAGTTCCCGTCGTGGCTCAGTGGTTAATGAATCCAACTAGGAACCATGAGGTTGCAGGTTCGATCCCTGGCCTCGCTCAGTGGGTTAAGGATATGGTGTTGCCACAAGCTGTGGTTTAGGTCGCAGACACGGCTCGGATCCCATAGCATTGCTGTGGCTGTGGCATAGGCTGGCAGCTGCAGCATCAATTGGACCCCTAGCCTGAGAACTTCCATGTGCCATGAGTACAGCCCTAAAAAGCAAAGAAGAAGAAAAAAAAAGAAAGAAAAGATTATAGCATAGATAAATGAAACAGAGAAAAGAAAAATAATAGAGAAAATCAACAAAACCAAAAGCTGGTTCTTTAAAAAGATTTTAAAAATTAACCCTTTAGCTAGACTACAAAAAAAAAAGAGGACTCAAATTATTAAAATTAGAAATGAAAGTGGAGAAAGTTCCCCTGATGCAGGGAGTTAAGGATCCATCATTGCTGCAGCTATGGTGCAGGTTGCAACTGCAGCACAGGTTTGATCCCTGGCCTAGGAACTTCCACATGCTGCAGGTGAGGTATGGCCAAAAAGAAAGAAGGGAAAGAAAGAAAGAAAAAGTGGAGACACTACTATGACACCATAGGAATAAAAAGGATTATGAAAGTATTACTGTTACTACAAACAGTTATATGACAACAAACTGGATAACCTAGATGAAGTAGGAAAATTCCTAGAAATACCAAGTCTATCAAAAATAAATCACTAAGAAATAGAAATCCTCAATAGACCTATAAATAAAAAGGAAATTGAATCACTAGTTAAAAATCTCCTGGCAAAGTAAAACCTCAGACCTGATGCCTTCGCTGGTGAATTCTACCAAACATTTAGAGAACACTAATCCTCAAACTTTTCCAAAAAATTGAAAAGGAGGGAACATTTCCTAATTCATTCTATGAGGTTAGCATGGCCCTGATAACAAAGCAAAAACACTACAAAATTATAAGCTAATATTACTTAAGAACATTGATCCAAAATCTCAACAAAATCCTAGAAAACTGAATTAAGCAGCCTATTGAAAGGATTATATACTATGACCAAGTTGGATTTATTTTTGGAATAAAACGACAGTTCAACATACAAAAAAAATCAATCAATATAATATACCACATTAATGGAGTGAAGGAAAAGAAACTCATGATCATCTCAATCAATGCAGAAAAAACATTTGACAAAATTCAATAGCCTTTATGATAAAAACACTCAACAGATAAGAAATAGAAGGAAACTACCTCAACATACTAAAGCTACATATGAAAAACCCACTACAAATATCACACTCAATGGTGAAACACTAAAAGCTTTTCTTCTAAGATCAGGAACAGACAAGGGTGCCCACTTTACCATTTCTATTCAACTTTTGTAGTACTGGAAGTTCTAGCCAGAGCAATTAGGCAGAAGGAAGGGAGGAAGGAAGGAAGGAAGGAAGGAAGGAAGGAAGGAAGGAAGGAAGGAAGGAAGGAAGGAAGGAAGGAAGGAAGGAAAGAAAGGAGGAAAGAAGAAAAGAAATTTAGAGTATCCATATTGGAAAGAAAAAAGTAATTTACCTCCATTCACAGATGATATGATTATATATGCATAAAATCCTAAAGATTCCAAACCAAAATAAAACTCTTAGACCTAACAAATTAACTCAGCAAAGTGGCAGGATACAAATTCAATATGTAAAAACCACTTGTATTTCTATATACTAACAATGAACAGTCTGAAAAGAAAATTAAGAAAATAATTATATTTACAATAGCACCAAAAATAATAAAATTTTTAGAAATTAACTTAGGAGGTAAAGACTTATACAATAAAACCAAAAAAATTGCCTGAAGAAATTAAAGAAGAATAAATAAATGGAAAGATGTTCCATTCATGAATTGGAAGGCAATGTTGTTAAGATGTCACTATTATACAAAGTAGTCTACAAAATCAATGCAATCTCTCTCAAAATCCCAACAATACTTTTTGTACAAATAGAGAAATCCATCTTAAAATTCATATGAAATCTTAAGGGACTCCAAGTAGCCAACAATCTTGAAAAAGAAGAACAAAGTTGGATTTCCTGACTTAAAAACTTACTACACCCAAGATTTCCCTCGTGGCTTAGCGGGTTAAGGATTCGGCATTGTCACTGCTGTGGCTTGGATTCAATTGCTGGCCCAGAAACTTCCGTATGCCAAAGGCACACACAGCCAAAAACAAAACAAAACCCCAAAACGTACTACACACAAATTTAACAACTTCGATGAAATGGAACAAATACTTGAGGAAAAAAAGCCACCACAACTCATATAATATGAAATTGAAAATTTCAATATCCCTATGATATTTAGGAAATTTGTAACTAAGAAAAAACAGTCCAAAACTCCCCAAAACTACATACAGTCCAATATCCCTCAAGAATGTGAACACAAAAGTTCTTCACAAAAAAGTATTAAATATAATTCAGAAATTATAAAAAGAATTAAATACCATGGCCAAGTGGAATTTATTCTGAGATGCACAGCTAGTTGAATTTTCAAATATCAATCCATGTCATTCATTATATTAATGGGATAAAGCATTAAAATCACATGATCATATCTATCAATGCAGAAAAAGTATTTGGTAAAATCCAACACCTATGCCTAACATTGTGAAAACTCCCGGGAAAAAAAATAGGATTGAGGAACTTTGTAAACTTGACGAAGACCGTCTATAAACAAACCTGTGACTAACATTAACACTCAATCATGAAAGGCAATGCTTTTCTTCCAAGATCGTGAATAAGGTAAAGATATCTGCTCTCCAATCTTATTCAACATAGTGCCAGACGTTCTAAGTAATAGAATAGGCAAGAAAAGGAAATAAGACATACAAACTGGAAAGGAAAAAATAAAAGTGTCCTTATTCGCAGATAGCATGCTTATCTATATAGAAAATCACAAAAGATCTAATGACAGAACTATGGAACCAATAAGTGAGTGTAGCGATATTGCAGGACGTAAGATAAACATAGATTTATATGCATATATAACATATGCAAATTATTTTTATATTTTTATACACTAGCAATGAACATGTGGGCACTGAAATTACACTACAATTTCAATCACTCAAAATAATTAAATACTTGTGTGTAAATCTAACAAAACACGTTTGGGACTTGTATGCTAACAAACACAAAACAAGGGAGTTCCCATTGTGGCTCAGCAGAAATGAGCCCAACTAATATCCATGACGATGTGGGTTCGATCCCTGGCCTTGCTCAGTGGGTTAAGGATCAGGCTTTGCCGTGAGCTGTGGTGTAAGTTACAGACTCAGCTCAGATCCGGCGTTGCTGTGGCTGTGGCATAGGTTGGCAGCTGCAGCTCCGATTCAACCCCTAGCCCAGGAACTTCCATATGCTGTACCGGCCCCACCGCCCAAAAAAAGATGGAAGAAATCAAATAAAATTGAAATAAACAGACTACTGTACTGCATTCATAGATTGGAAGACTTAACATAGTATAAGATGTCATTTGGTCCCAAATTTACACACAGGTTTAAGGCAATTCCTATCAAAATTTAGAAAAAAAATTACAGACAAGATTATTCAAAAATTTATATGGAAAGGCAAACTAAAAGATCTAAAAAATTTATATTATTTATTTATTTATTTGGCCATGGCTATAGCATGTGTAAGTTCCCAGGCCAGGGACTGAACCTATGCCACATTAGTTATTTATTAAACCAGAGCCACAGCAGTGACAAGGCAGGATCCTTAATCTGCTGAGCCACCAGGAAAATCCACCAAAATAATTTTTAAAGGGGGAATAAAGTAAAAGGAACTCAGCTCTCCAGTCTTATTCAATGAAGTACTGGAAGTTCCAAATAATATAATAGGCAAGTAAAAGAAATAAAAGACATACAAATTGGGAAGGAAATGTACCTGATTTTAAGACTTCTTATCTCTCTACATTAATCAAGAGGCAGAGGCATAGACACATGTATCACTGAAATGGATAAAGAAACAGAAATAGACTTACCTAAATGTGCTGAGCTGAGCTTTGACAAAGGTGCAAAAGCAATTCAACGGTGGAAAGACTGACTTTACAACAAATAGTGGTGAAAAATTGGACAACTATAGACAAGAAGGAGAAAGAGAAAGAAAAGAGGAGGAGAGCCCTAACCTAACTTCACTCTTTAAACAAAAATTAAATCAAAATGGATCACAGACTTAAACATTTTAAAAAATTATATATATTTTTTTTTAAATAGGAGAGAATGCTTGGGACCCAGGTCTAGGCAAAGAGATCTCAGGGTTGCCACCAAAAGCACAACCTATGAAAGGACAAATGGATAAATTCATAAATATTTACTTAAACTTTATTACTTATAGTGAAAAATGGAAGAAAATCTAGATCTCCTTCAACAGGTGAATGATTAAACAACTTGTGGTGCCTCCATACCATGGGATACTTCTCAACAACTTTTTAAAAAAAGAATGAATTATTGATACGGATAAAAACATGGGTGAATCTTCAGAGCATGACATATTGTAGGATTCCTCGTATATAAAATTCTTAGTGAGACAACATTACAGACATGGAGAACAGATCAGTGGTTGCCAAAGGTTAAGGGGGGTAGAAGTGGGAGCATGATGTGTGTAGTTATGAAAGGGCAGCATGAGAGATTCTTGGGGTGACAAATCTTGACTGTATCAACATCAGTATCCAGGTTGTGATAGCGCATTTTAGCTTTGTGAGATGTTACCTCTGGGGGAAAATGGACCCAGGGTACATGGGATCACTCTGTATTATTTCTTGCAACTGCGTGTGAATCTACAATGACCTCAAAATTAAAAGGTTAATTTCTTCAAAGTAATAGTAATTTTAGAAAATCTGGAATATATACATGCAGAAAAATAACTTTAAAAATTACGTGTATTGCCACCACGCAGAAATAACCACTTTTGAATTCATAGACATATTTAACCAAAGTTTTAGAAATCTTTCTGAGCATGAGTAAGTTCGAAGAAAGATAACTCTTATTCATAGGATCCTACGCCCCGCCTCCTCAGCATGAGAATTATTTAACTTCAGCAACTCCTTCTTCCTCGGATGGCCTGGATTAGTCAGGGTTCTCCAGAGAAAGAGAATCAGTGAAGATATAGATAAGTAGGTAGATACAGTTGAGCCTTCAATAACACGGCTGCAAAACTGAGGATACAGAGGGCCAACTGTAAAGTTATGTGCAAAATTTCAATACCTTGAACCTCCAGGTTGTTCAAGGGTCAACTGTATACATAAAATAAGGAATAAGGAGGGTGCTAGGTCTCCAAACCTGCAGCTAGCAAGCTGGAGATCCAGGAGAGTCAATAGTATAATTTTAATCCAGAAGGTGGCAAGTTCCAGACACAAGCATAGTGTTTGTGTTTGAGCTCAGGTCCAAAGGCAGGGAAAGACCAATGCCCCAGCTCCAGGCAGTCAGGCAGGAGGCATTCCCTCTTGCTTGTGGAAAGCTCAGACTTTTCCTTCTAATGAGGTCTTTAACTGTTTGGATGAGGCCCACACACAATAGAAAGAACAATGTGATTTACTTAGTCTAGTGATTCAGATGTTAATCTCATCCAGAAACCCTCTCAAAGACACACCCAGAGTAACCGTTTGACGTGGCCCAGTCAAGTTGACTCATAAAATTATGCAGCGCGTGGCCCGATGCCCATCTCTGTCCCACCACTAAATTGCTAACCCTACTCTCCCAGCTCTGGCAAATTTCCTGAGCAGCTTCTCATCTAAATACAGATGAGACCAAATTCTGGTGTGTTTATACGAACTGGGAAGATCACAGCAGTGATGCTGTAGACCTTGGCTGTAGTATTTTTCAGCCAAATATCCTCCATCTGGAATGCATCTCAAGGGAGTTACCAAGCAGCAGTACCGGGGTGAAATACCCTACAGGGAATGGGGTATTAGTTTTGTGATGTAGGGCAGCAGAAAAGTCATGGCCTGAGTGTCGGCATGCACACACGCGCATACACGCACGCGCACGGATATTGTGGGCTGTCATGCTAGTTGTTTGCACGCTTGTTCAGTAGCGAACAACTCAGTCTGGGGGGGTGCAAACCAATACTGGGACATTCTAAAATCCCATTCTGCAGACAAGTAGTGCCCCCTCTGCTGCCTCTCTGTGCCTCAACTTCTCCAACTGTAAAACGGACATCTCTGATTTGTCTTTGGTTCATGGAGGGATTAGGAAGTGTGATGTCTCCACAGCTCTTCAACTCCTTACAAAAAAACTTGAATAAATAAATCAAAGGCCACCATGTAAGAAACAATTTTTAGTTCATTAATCACCCAGCTCCTTATGAGACGCTCTGTAAATATTTAATAAAAGTAGACAAATTGCTGGCTGGCAACATGAGGATTCAGCTTGCAACAGAGTTCTGAAAGAAAAGAACTCATGGAAAACTAAGACTCAGGTGGAACAACTGATAAAGGGATTCTGTTTTGGCCATACAGGTCCACTGCCCTATAGAACACCCCATGGGCCTATTTTTCATCACACATTTGACTTCTCTAGGGCCCAGCAATTTACTCCTGGCGTTCACCCAAAATAAATAAAACTGTCCACAAAAAGACTTTCACAAATATATTAATAGCAGCCTTACTCAGAAGAGCCAAAATCTAGAAACTACCTAAATGTCAATTAACAGGTGAATGGATAAACAGATTCTGGTATATTCATCTAACAGGAGAGCTCTTAGAACTCCACAGTAATGCAGTACAACACACAACAAAAAGGAATACACAAACTACTGACATAGGCAACTCCATGAGTGGACATTAAAAACATTATGTTGAGCCCAAGAAACCAGACACAAAAGAGTACATACCATTTCTGGGAAGTTGGGAACAGGCAAAACTAATCTAGTGTGAGAGAAATCAGAACAGCGGTGTGTCTGGTAGTGGGGAATGGGGTTAGAGATAGTGGGAAAGCAAATACCTGGAAAAAGAAGTGAAGGCACTTTCTGAGATAGTAGAAATGTTTCATATCTTGTTTGGGGGAGGCGGTTTCACAGGTGTACAGAATTATTGAACTCATCAAAGCGAACACTTACAATTTGTGCTTATTATTGTATGTAAGTTATGTCTTAGTAAATAGACAGGTTTGTTTGTTTGTTTGTTTTTGTTGTTTTTTTCTTTTTCTGGCCACATGTGTGGCATATGGAAGTTCCCAGGCTAGGGGCTGAATCCGAGCTGCAGCTACCGGCCTACCCTCCCCCAGCCACAGCAATGCCAGATCCAAGCTGCATCTGCGACCTGCCCTGCAACTTGTGGCTATGCCAGATCCTTAACTCACTGAGTGAGGCCAGGGAGAGAACCTTCATCCTTACGGACACTGTGTTCTGTTCTTACCCGGCTGAGCCACAATGGGAACTCAACAGGTTTTTTATTTGTTTGTTTTAAATTGTCAGACCCATCCGTATCCAAGGGCAGGAAAACTTTATCCCCGTTGAATAAATTATGAATGGGCAGTGGGAAAGAAACTACAGTTCTGGGAAGTTTTTGCTTATTTAATTTTTTTCATTTTTTAAAGTTTTTCTGAAGGATAGTTGATTTTCAAGGTTGTGATCATTTCTGCTGTACAGCCAAGTGAGTCAGTTGTACTTGTACACATCCATTCTCTTTCAGGTTCTTTTCCCACATAGATTATCACAGAATACAGTTCTGTTTTGATCACATCCTTCGATTGTGCTTGCTAAAGATATCAGTTAAGTGCACTACTTATTTTGTCCAAGAAGGCAGAAAGGAAGGAAGAAAGAGGATGCCTGACACCCTCCCTGACTTTTCCTGTTTAAAATACTTACTTCCGCCCCCCTTGACCCCATTATTGCAGCCACTCAACATTCCCACATCTTCCTCCATCTCAGGTTCCTGATGCTCTGATGGGCAGCCCTGAGCAGGTGGCCAAGTGAGGATAAAGGGCTGGGGCATGTGGAGGATGACACACAAGACAGTGTTAATTGCAGGCTGATTTACATGGTACCTGTTCTAAGTGCCAACATTAGAGAGAAATGTCTCTGAGGGGGGGGATACTGTGGGGAGGGTTTCACTTAGGCAATGGAATGAATGTGCTTTGAGGAATTGGGAGAATTTTAATCGGTGGAGACCCAAAGGAAGGCAATTTCATAAAGGAGATCAGCGTCAAAGGTGTGGAATCAGAAGAGCACCAAGCATGTTGGGGGAAAAGATTCATTAAATATCTTTGCTTTGCCTTCAATAGATGAAAGCATCTATTTTCTTCTGTAAACTTCAAGGCAATTCCTCATTATATAGACAAGCAGAGGAAGATAGAGGGAAGCCAGGGAACTTCCTCAAGCTTTCCTAGCTGACAAATGCAGAGCTGGACTTTGAATCCAGGTCCATAGCTCGTGCACTGGCAAACTACACCTAAACACCACTGCCCAGGTTCATGCAGGTAAAGTTGCAACAGAGGTCTTCAAGGCCTTTTGGCAAAAGGGAGGATATCAATTGTTTAACCAATTCATTAAAACAGAGCTAAGAGGTTATTTAAAAATATTAAGGTGCTATGGAATGAAAGTCGGGGACCAGAACATAAAGAACCTTGAGCAGTAAGTTTAGGAGCATCCGTTTTATTGCGGTACAGAGAAATCATTTGGGTTCTTGGAACAAAACTGTGTGAATGTGAAAGAAATGTTTTAAGAAGATTGTTCAGGCCACGATGAAGAAGGCAAGCTAGGCGGAACCACAAGAAAAACAGGTCAGAGGATATTAGAATAGTGTGCTAGTTCAAACAAGGGACCATCTAATGGTCTGTCTTAGGGACAGTAATGAGAATGGAATAAAATAAAGTATTCAAGAGACATCATAAAAGAAATGCTCAATGCCTGGTGTCGAATAAGATGAAGGGCTGAGCAAAATGAGCCAGAAAAAGAGAAGAGGCTTCTGTGGGTCAAGCCTTAGTCCTGGAAAAATGTTGTTTCTGTTACAGAAGCTAGGAAGGAGGGGAGAGCAGTCAACTCATCTACATGGTACATTCAGGGTTTGAGATCTGGTGGTACAGGCAGACCCACGAGACAGGCAAGGTGAGGTGTGCCTGTCAACAGTAGACAAATGGGGATTGAGATCAGAAAACCAAATCTGGGGCATAAAGCCACCTGGCTAAGTGCTTGGACTTGAGTCAGAGAGAGCAAAGCAGGATTTGACAGCTACCAGCTATCTTAGCCTCAGTTCTCCATATACAAATGAAACAGCTAATGTACCTGCTTTACAGGGTTGCTGGAAGGATGAAAATGCGTAGTAAGGACTTCATAAATGTGAGCTCCGGTGATTGAGGCACTTATATGTTTGGGGAGAAAGCAGAGGAAGGGAGGCCTGGAGGACCCAGAGGAGGGAAAAAAAAAATGAGAGAAATTTGGAAAAGGTTTAGAATAGTGCCCAGAGGATCTCAATGAGAGACTGATAAACAAAGGAGGGAGGGGTCAGAGTGGACCCCTGATAGGGGCAATCAGGAAGCCAGAGGAGGCAAAATCAAGCCTCAGGGGATTCAGAGAACACTGGATAATGTCACAGTGGAGACAGCAGATGTAGACACAGAAGAAGGGCAGTAAAAGGAGAGAGAGAGACCTAGAAAAAATACTAGAAAAAGAGTGAACTCAAGTGAAGGTTTATTCTCATTATCAAAGACTAGACTTTGATTGAAAGCAGAAGTAAACCAAGTAAAGTTCCAGTTGGAAAAAATATATAAAATATAGTTAGGAGAAAAGTGATAATGAAGGGACAAAACTCCAGATAGAGGCAGAGTAATGAAGTCAAGGGGGAATAAGTGAATGTAGTCATGGGTGAATTAGTCTGAGAGATAAAGGGGGTAATCTTTTATCTGGAGAGGACGGAGAAGAGACAAAGGGAGAATGAGGTGTAAGAAGGAAAAAAGATTCTGGGGCTCCTGGGCTGGTGGAGGAAGATTTGGCCCCAAGGCTAAACCACGCCAGTCTTCTGGACTCACTTATGATAAGCAAAACTAATGGCTTCAGGCCACAAAGAAGGGAGCCTACCACACTCCTCATTCCCCTTGGACCCCAACCTGAGTATATACACATGGTCTTGGTCTAAGGGAGAACATCTTTGTTCTGTACAAATACATGGAATCCACACAGGCTGTTCTAAGAGCTTCTCTCCATTGTCACCCCTCCAAAGTATTGTTCCAGATGGCCAATAACAAGGATTGCCAAGTAGTCCCATAGAACCACAACAGAAGTTGAAAAGTTTAGGTTATAGACTTGGTGAGGGGTATGCCTCCATCAAACTCCCTCTGGATCAGTGATTTCTCTGGAAATTGTAAATGCCCCCATTCTCTAATGTATGTGGCTTTGAAGCCTGAGTCTCACAGGGGCCTAATTCAACATTTGGCAATCCATTGGAGTATGTGGTACTTGGCATTTTCATGGCTTCATTATTTAAAGGGCAATTCATTATGTGCAATGGAAACAAATAAAACTCTATTTCTGACATTTCTAAATCTGAACCCTGAACTCTCAATAAACCTTCCAGTTTCAAAATAATTATTTAAGCCCTGGTGTATTCAGTCTCAACCATTGAATAGCGCTCCTAATGGTTGGTGATGCAATTTCCAATGCGGAGACTGGAGGATTGGAACTTCCCTAAAGAATATTAAATAGTCCCCTTCACTGCAACCCATTAAAGGCAATCTTGTCCTCACAGGCCTCAATCAAATTTGCACAGCAATTAGTCCTGCACAGGGTTTGATACATTTCTTAATTATAAAACAACTTTGTACTCTATTGGCCCTTTCCGATGGGTTAAGAGAACGTTAATTACCTCCTCTTGAGACATCAAAGAAGTTTTTTTTTTCCCAGTCCCAATCTTAGGGATGAATAAAGCAAGACGTAGAAAGGAACTAATGTTTACTGAGCACCTACTATGTGTTAGGCTCTCTATGGGGTGACTTACACAAGTATAAGACTATGGGTAAATTATTCATCCTGGTTTGCCAATGAGAAAACACATCTAGAAATGTTAGATTATCTGTGTGATCACATTGCTAGTAAATCTGCCTGCCTAAAAATCAAGTTTGGGATGGTGGTGCCTCTTGAAGGTGATTTCCTTGATTTTTTTTAATTTATTTTTTTATTAATAATTTTTATTATTATTATTATTATTTTGTTATAGTTGGTTTACAGTGTTCTGTCAATTTCTACTGTACATCAGAGTGACCCAGTTGTTATTATTAACCACCGTTCACCTTGGAGCACTTTCCGTATGCCAGACAGTATGCCAGGTGCAGGTAAAGAATAGATGGACTGGGTCCCCATTTTTGGAGCAAATGTGAAACCAGTAACTGTCCTATGGTGCTTCCATGATCCAACCAGCCAGAGAGCCAGGGGCTTATAGAGCAGGGAGCCATCAGCTCAGCTGGGTGGATGAGTTGACACAATCCAAAGTGGGGCTCTTCTGAATACAGATCCCCTGGAAACTGCCACCTCTCCCTTCTGCCCTAGTGTTAGGCATCAGGGAAGGAAGTTGAAACATATCAGGAACCAGGCCTGCCATAAAAAAAAAGCACCTGGGCATTCTCTGGCCCCTGGCTTTGGCATCAGAACTTGCCAACCACTAAGACAGTCATGTTCTGACTCAGGCAACAAACCCATCCCCATGCCCTCCACAGCATCCCTCCCCCACTGCCAGCCGGTCTTGATTTTTTTTTTTTTCCATTGCAATCTTCCTAAATTGCGCATTTCATAAGACCTTAAGGAAGAAGTCAGGAAATGAGGTTTAGAGGAAGACGGAGGAGGAGAGGAGGGGGCCTGGCGGGGATGGGTGGGGAGGAGGGAAGCAAACTCTAGGAGAGCAAGTCTTTCATTATCACAACCTGTTAGGCGCACGTCCTCTCCCTCTGCCTGTGCCACCCTCTCGCTGGATGTGAGCCATCCTCAGGGCTAATGAGCAGAGTGCAGGAGATAACTAATCCTAATGCAATTACCGCTCGCCGGCACACTGATAGGTTTGAGGCGCTCCCTGCGTGCCCCGCAGCCTGAGACAGAGTCGTGCAGATGTGCCTGAGCCTCCCAGGCTGAGACGTTTAGACAGCTGTATACAGTCCCGACCCCCTTCCCCCTGACAGCATCCCAGGAGAGTGATCTTTTCACAGCGAGTCCCCAAGCAGCCTGTCGGAGGTGAAATGAAATCTTAGCAGCTTGGGGGAAGCCGGGTCGGGGCGGTGCACGATCGCTGCTATTTCCAGGACCGTGATGGAAAGAGCTGAGACGCGGGCCCTTCTCTGGGCCGCTCCCCACCCCCGCCGCTTCCTGAGAGCTTATGGGGTGTTTCAACTGCAGTGAAAAATTATAGCGCGGCCGGGCGCTCTCCTGGCGGGGCTCACGCTCCCGTGATAGGGGGATGGTTTGCAGCACACATGTTCCTTTGTTTGGCCCGACCACGTGCTCTGTTTGCACAGCAGCATGTGGTACCGCTGGAGGAAATCGAACCAACGCTAAAAGTTCAAGGAACAGCCAAGCTCTGCTGGGAAGCGGCTGGGCCAGGGCCGGGGTGAAGTGATGGAGCAGGAGGCAGGCCTGACAGCCTCCCTGGGGGAGGCGGGGGGGAGGATTCTGCGGTAAAGGCTCTTCTGGAAAAAAAGGGACTGCAGGTTTCTGGCACCAGCACACACGGGGAGGGTTTTTTGCAGCAACCAGCTAGTCCCGCCTGGTATCTGGGACGGGAAACGGACCCTGATGATAATAATCTCTTGTATTTGAAAGAGCTTTATAGTCAATAAGGCTTTCTCACGACTTTTATCTCATGTAATCCTTACAAAAACATACGATGCTGAAGTGTCTCTCCTTCTTGGGGTAAAGAGTGAAGGACTGGTGCCTCTGAACCCTGGACTCTGCAGTCTGACCCTCCACAAGGCCCAGCCGGGCAGCTCCAAACAGGGCTGATGGCAAAATGCGTGAAAGAGAAATCATTTGTCTCCACACTGTTCTGTCTTTTCCCTTCCTTTCTTGCCCTCTTGCTCTCATTTTTTAAAAATTTACAGAGCAATACACACTTGTGGTTTTTAAAAAAGCCAAACAATATAGAAATGTACCAAACATACACGTAAGACCTAGAAAGGGAGTATTTTCCAAAATCCAGGTTCCCCAATATAGCCATGGGTAATAATTTCAGTCATTTCTTTATTTCTCCATGTATAACTGAACATATTTAAACACTTTGTAAATACTGGCATTTTTGGATTTTTAAAAGGGGGGAATCTTACTACACATACCACTCAATTAAATCTGTTTAACAATATATCAAAGGATATCTTTTCAAAACAGAATATATAAATCTACACCATTGTTCTTTTTAACAGCTGCATACTGTTTCTTTGTATGAATGTACCATTATTTAATTGCATAATCAGACGGTATCCATATTTTTATTACCACAATGCCAAACTGAACATAGATGATGTATATCATGTATTACTATATAAATATACTGTATATCCTTATATAAACATACACTGCACATTGTGAAAGTATTATTTTAGGGAGAATTCCTAAAATTGTTCATTCAAAGCAGTGCTGGGTCAAAGGTAAAGCACACTTTAAATTTCAACAGACATGGCCAAATCATTTAACAAAAGTATTACACTAATTTACAACACATGTAAGAAAGTTAACTGTTTTGTATGACATTAATGTATGAAAGTTAAATGTTTCCACATACACCTGACCTGGGTATTTGTAAATCTCTGGAATTCTTGCTAATTTAACAGTGTGAAAATCTGATGTTTTTAAGAGTGAGGTTGAGCATATTTCTTATGATATTTTTATTGACCATTTATTATCTTTCTTTTTTTTTTCTTTTTTGGCCACATCTACAATATGCAGAAGCTTCTGGGCCAGGGCTCAAACCTGCACCACAGCAGGAACCAGAGCCACAGCAGAGACAATATCAGACTCTAAACCCATTGAGCCACTAGATAGAACTCCTATTTTTCTTTTATAAATGTGTCTTTTGCCCATTTTTCTATTTTTTATCTTTTCTTACTGATTTGAAAAAATTCCTTTGAATAATTTTTTGTTGTTGTTGCTATTTTAGCACCACAGTCATGGCATATGGAGTTTCCCAGGCTAAGGATCGAATCAGAGCTATGGCTGCCACCTACACCACAGCTCACAGCAACACCAGATCTTTAATCCACTGAGTGAGGCCAGGGATTGAACCTGTACCCTCATGGATCATATTGGGGTTTGTTAATCACTGGGCCACAAAGGGAACTCCTCCTTTGAATAATTTAGAAAAGTTTTTTCAGTTTGTTTTCTACCTTTTGGTTCTGTTCACATAGAAATGTTTAATGTTTAATGTAGCTAAATCTGTCAGTCATTCCTAGTTTTGTTGTTTTTGTTTTTTGGGGTGCACCTTCAGCATATGGAAGTTCCTGGGCTAGTGGTCTAATCGGAGCTGCAGCTGCCATGGTAACACCTAATCCAAGCTGTGTCTGCAACCTACACCATAGTTTGAGGCAACACCAGATCCTTTAACCCACTGAGTGAAGCCGGGGATCAAACCAGTATCCTCATGGATACTAATCAGGTTTGTAAACCACTGAACCACAAGGGGAACTCCTCATTTCTAGGTTTTTTTGTATGCTTAGAAAAACCTTTTTAAACTTCCTAGAAAATTTGGAGCTCCCATCATGGCACAGAGACTAACGAACCCGACTAGCATCCATGAGGACATGGGTTCAATCCCTGGCCTTGCTCAGTGGCTTAAGGATCCGGCATTGCGGTGAGCTGTGGTGTAGATGGCAGATGTGGCTTAGATCCCGAATTGCTGTGGTTATGACATAGGCCAGGGGCTACAGGTCCGATTGGACCCCTAGCCTGGGAACCTCCCCATGCCACAGGTGCATCCCTAAAAAGACAAAAAAAAAAAAAAACTTCCTAGAAAATTTAAATATTCTGCATATTTTCTTTTAATACTCTCATGATTATTTATTATTATGACTATTATTATTAAGTAGATTTTTATTATTGAGCAGATATCACATGCCAGACACTATTTTGGAAGCTGGATATGTAGACGCTCTTCCTGAATTCATGGAACTTATTTCCTAGAGTGGAAGATAGATGATAAACAAATGAATGAATAAATAATTACAAGTTTAAAGTACTATGAAGAATTAATGGAAAATAACAGAGAATACCTACTCAGAGAGAGTGGTTAAAGGTGAGTTTTAAACTAAGCTTTGAAGGATAAGAAACAACCAGTCATGGAAGTTGAAGATCATTCCAGGCAGAACGAACTGTATATGCAAAGGCCCTGAGGAAAGAGAATTTGGAGTACTTGAGGAACTTAAAGAAGGCCAGTGTGACTGGAATACAGCGAGGAATATAGTGAATCAGAAGATAAAGAGCCTTGGGAGTTCCCTCATGGCTCAGCGGGTTAAGGACATAGTTTTGTCACTGCTGTGGCTCTGGTTACAGCTGTGGCGTGGGTTTAATCCCTGGCCCAGGAACTTCTGCCTGCCACGGACATGCCCCCCTCCCTCCCCCAAAAAAATATGTAGAAGATGAAGAACTAGCTTTGTAGACCAAGATGAAGAAGAAATGAATTGGTGCCTTACTGACATAGTAAGATATCAACTTTAGTCTAAATGCAGCGTGAAGCCTCAGAATGTTTAAGAAATTAATGATCTCATTTATGTTTTTATGTTTTGAGTTATTTAAAAGGATGATCTGGCTTCCTTGATAATCACATAAAGGGAGTATTAGGGGGATCCTAGGAAGGAGTATGGTAGCATGCTGGATAGTGGACAGGGGAGATAGAGAGATGGGAAGAGTCAAGATTCATTTGGGAGGACATTGATGGGACTTGCTGCTGGAGTGTGTGGGGGTGATGAGGGAGAAGGAGGAAGCAGCATGATGTCTAGGTTCTAGCTTGAGTAACTGGGTGGACTGTGGTATCATCTCCCAGAAGTGCAGTTTAAAGAGGATGTGGGGGAAGAGAAAATCTAGGGGATCATGTTTAACCCACTGAGTTTGAGATAATCATGAGATATCCAAGTAGGCAGTTAGCAGTGCAAAATGGGAATTCCAGGAGAAGACTAGGTGGGAGGCAAAAATCTGGAAATTGCTGGCCATCAGCTATGTAAGTCCAGGAAAAGAGTATACAGAGAAGAACAGGGGATCTGGCTACAAGCCATACTTCCATATGGAAACTTCCCTACTTAGAACTGAAAAAGGGAAGAGAAGCCAGCAAAGGAGACTGAGAAGCATTCAAGGATGTAAGACTGGAGAAACTGATATCTCAGAGATGAAGAGAGGCAGAAGAGGCTGAGGAGAGATGCCATAATATATGAGGACCAAAAAGAATCCACTGGAGTTCACAATAAAGAGATTACCAATAATATTGATGGGAACACTTTTAGTAGAATGAGGAAACAGAGGCTATAATTTGAGAACCACGGCAACCTCCCAGAGAGAAATCTTGAAATTTAATAGGGACTTCTGTAGATATAATGCCTTGATCGGGTGTTTTCAAACTTTGCTGTGCACTAGACTCATCTAGTAAAAATACTGTTGCCTGAGCCCCAACCCCAAAGGGTCTGACTGTCCCAGGGTTAATATTTTAAGTAAATTTTTCAGGCAATTCTGATGTATAGCAAAGTTTGCGAATCAGTGACTCACCCAGGGATAAATTTCTCAGAACGGAATTTCAGATGGTATGTTTGATTGAAAGAGGAAAGATTTGAGGACAGGAGGCCTTTCAGGACAATTCCCTTGCACTTTTATATACATTATCTCAAGGAACCCTCGCATCAACCTTTTGAGGCAGTTACTTTTATTTCTGTTTTATGGATGAGAAACCATGACTGAAATAAATGGTGGTAAAATGAGTTATTACAGATGTCTCAAAAATAGCATTCCTGGCTATGTATAGATTTGACTGTGTTATCCCAACTATAGAGAGAAAAGTGGCTGGTTCATTGCCCAAATAGTTCTGACATTTGCCTTCCCTTACCCTCCTGGCCCTGCTATGTAGGTCAAGTAGTTAACAGCCCAGGCTCCATGACCGGCTGGATTTTGATTCTTTCACAGCTTGGACGTGAACTGCAATACAGTAGCTTATGCATATGCATAAGCTATGGGGTTCAAATTCTAGCTCTGTCCCTTAGTAGCTGTGTTACCTTGGACAAGTTATTTAGCCTTTGTAAGCTCCATTTTCCCCGTGCATAAATCAAAAAGCTCTCAAAAGGATGCTGTGAGGAGTATATGATATGGGTTACATATGCAATATGCTCAATACTCAGTAACTATTATAATTTATACCAAACCCCATTACACCCCTCATTCAAATCTCAGTTCCACCTAAAATCTCCCACAGGATGTATTTCTTTTCTTTTTCTCTTTTTCTCTCTCTCTCTTTTTTTTTTCCCTCTTTTTCTCTCTCTCTCTTTCTTTCTTTCTTTCACTCTTCTGGTGGCACCCTTGGCATGTAGAAGTTCCTGGGCCAGGGACTGAACCCAACCCACAGCAGTGATCTGAGCCACAGCAGTAACAACAGTGAATCTTTAACTGCTAGGCCACCAGGGGACTCCAGGATGAATTTCTAAAATCCTTTTTAGGGAGGCACTGGTATTTCTGATTTTTCTCTAACGTCTGAAAGGTTTAGTTCAGCCATGTTTTTCCCCTCTCCTGACTTCCACATAACCACCGCCCCATCATAAGATCTTATTTTGGATCCTGAGAGAGCTGCCACATCCAGACTTTCCCTCTTCTTTCTTTCTAACTCCAGCATTAACATGGACACAGTTCCCCAGGAAGAGGGAGGAAAGTAAAGAGCTTGGCCAAAATGGACAACGTCGCAATGAATACCTATTCAAGTTTCTAGTAACTGAAAAAGCAGTTTAGAGTGTTGCTTTATATTCACATGCATGCAGTATCCGTGGGGCTGGAATATGGATGGAGAGGTGGTTGGACTTGTGGGTGGATGGATTTGCGAAACACTATCTTCCTGTCTCCCTGTGTTTAGCCCATAAAGTCACAGGGTAGCAACACTGGCTGACATCTATATTACTGATCAAAATACATGATTTAGCTACAATTATAAATCTGACCATATTGATGAGTACTCTGGTTACAAGGGACAGAAAGACAACAACAACAAAAATCAAGCAAAAGAGAGGGATTAATAATCATCCAATAGCATAAAGGGCAGGAATGAATTTGGCCTTATGGACAACTAAATGTTCTAAGGAGTTTCTTCATCTCTCATCTCTGCATCTCTTTAAACATCAGGTTCATTTTCCCAAAATCTCTTACCTAACAGTGGGGTGCATGGCTCCCAGCTATTCCAGATATATATCCCAAATGCTGTAAAACCAGAGATGAAAATGAAGGCTCTCTTCTCTCAACTTGAATTTGGGGGGGGGCGGGAGGATAAAGCTTCCAAACATGGTTTGGATCTTATGCCCATCCCTTGGACCAGTCACTATGACCCAGGATTCGGACACTATGACTAGCCTGGCTGGGACCACAGCATCATCCCTGAGCCAGAGGAATGGAATCTATTAGCCAAAGAAGGCAGAATAGACACTGAGTGCACAGAGCCATGCTCACCCCCAAACTTGAAATGTCCTGAATGATTCACTAATTGTAGCTATTAGGTCTATAGATGTTCACTCTTCTCAGAGGATTTAAAACCACTGACATGACCCCTACATTGAGAAATCTGTCTCAGTATTACTATTCTGGTGACTATGGTTCTGAGAAGAGTTCATCCATGGAGGATTTTGGTCATAAGGCACTTATCTCAAGGTCAGTTATTGTTCACATCAACCATTTAAAATCTAGAAATAAGAAAAAAAATAGCCTTTGAATAGGCAGAAGAGGCATTTTTAAAATCAAGTTACAGGGATGATAAAAAATTCAGGAACTACACACTGGTCATGGTTACAAAACATTGTGAATATACTTAATGCTACTGAATTGTACACTTAAAATGGCTAAAATTTTAGGAGTTCCCCTTGTGGCTCCGTGGGTTAAGAACCACGCATTATCTCTGTGAGGATGAGGATTCCATCCCTGGCCTCACTCAGTGGGTTAAGGATCCAGTGTTGCCTCAAGCTGTAGTGTAGGTTGCAGATGAAGCTCAATTCAGTGTTGTTGACTGCAGCTGCAGCCCCAATTCGACCCCTAGCCCAGGAACTTCCATATACTCCAAATACAGCTGTACAAAAGGGGAAAAAAAGGTTAATAATGTAAATCATATGCATATTTTACCACCAAAAGAATTTTAATAAAGCTGTGTATTTAATTTATTTATCCATTCATGAACTCATTTATTTTACTTTAGTCTCAAAGGAAATCTAGAATGTACAGATACATCTATGGGATAATGGGATCCAAAATACTAGAGTTGGAAAGATCTCAATGCACTCAGCTTTCCAAGCGGAAATTCATGATGCCATAGAATTCCTGAGCTAAGAGTTAGCAGAGATCATCTAGTTTAATCCTCCACTTGTCACTAAAGAGTGTTTCACTCCATCCATCCAGGACACCTAATTCATCCTACACACAGACACTCAACTGGCTTAGAAATGTCACTAAAAGTAATGGCCCTTCCTCGGCTTCGTAAGCAAAACTTAGGTGTGGCCCAGACTGGAAAGAAATTCTCATGAGAAGGATGCTGGTATAATGTCCCCACCCCCACCACGTCATAATGAGCCAATAGGTATTTTCCTCTCAACCCGAAGAAACACTGTTAGAAGAAAGAGGAAGCCTTCCATGCTCTTAACTTTAGGAACTTGAGCCTATTCTGTTAAGAGGAAAGAGGCGGCATAATGTTTTTCTTCCCTAAATAACACGGAATGACAAGCTCAGAGAAGGCTAAACTGACCTGGTGAAGTTGTCTGTGATCATTTGAGGTTCTAGAAACAGATTAAAAATTCAATGCCATGCTTCTATTTCCCTGACAGGGCATTAGGCTTTTAGAAAACTATTCATGTCTCCAGTGAGACAAAGGCTGTCATGGAAAAGCCGGCCTTCCAGACAGAATTAAGGACATTTCTACAGAATCGGGTTAAGTCAGAGATACTCTCTGGCCAATTGGCCATAATCTGGCAACTTTCATGTCCTTTTCCTTTTTAGTTCTTCTCTTGGAACCTCTTTCTTTTATAAAAAAAAAAAAAATTTTGGTTCAATGTTTATACACATTACATTACAGAGAAATCAAAAAGTAACTAGAAGAAGGGAGGTTCCCACCATAGCGCAGCGGAAACGAATCCAACTAGGTTGCAAGTTCTATCCCTGGCCTCGCTCAATGGGTTAAGGATCCCACATTGCTGTGGCTGTGGTGTAGGCCGGCAGCTGTAGCTCCGATTAGACCCCCTAGCCCGGGAACCTACGTATGCCGAAGGTGCAGCCCTAAAAAGACAAAAAAGAAAAAAAAAGTAACTAGAAAAGGAGTTCCCATTGTGGCTCAGCCAGTTAAGAATCTGACACGGTGTCCATGAGGATGCAGGTTTGATCCCTGGCCTCACTTGGTGGGTTAAGGATCCGGCATTGCCACAAGCTGTGGTGTTGGTCACAGATGCGTCTTGGATCCATGTTGCTATGGCTGTTAGCATAGGCCAGCAGCTGCAGCTCTGATTCAACCCCTGGCCCTAGCCTGGGAACTTCCATATGCCATGAGTATGGCTTCAAAAATTAAATTAAATGTAAAAGTAACTAGGAGAAAAAAAAGAAAAAAAAATAGTAAAAACCTGAATTACACATTCCTTTACCAGGTGTTTATTGAAGGCTCACTACCTGCCAGACTGATATTATAGTTATATCAGTTACTCTAACAAAACACTTCAAAACTTAGTTGCTTCTATAAGTGCTTAATTTAGTTGCTAAATTTCATGGGTCAAGAATTCAGGAATGACTCATCTCAATGCACTCATGGTTTGCTGGGCTGGGGGGCTGGTGGGCTGGAGGGGTGACTTCCAAGATGGCGGCTTCATGCACTTGTCTAGAACCTCAGTGCTCCTTGACCATTATTCTCTGTCTCTCTCCCCCTTCTGCCCTCCCCACACACAATGGTCCCATTCTCTGGGGCGTCTCCAGTTAGTTTGTATTTCTCACGGTGTGGTTGTCCCGAAGCAGTCATATTCCTCAGATGATGACTAACTTCCCATAGCAAGTGTTCTACAAGCCTGAGTGAAAGCCCTCAGAATCCCTGAGCATCATGCTGCCACACTCTGTAGGTCCAAGTGAGTCATGAAGGCCAACCCAGATCCAAGGGGAGGGAAGGACTAGACTCCACCTCTCCTTGGGCTGTGGCATGAAGACAGAGGGAGGAAAAGACTTGATGGCATCAAGCGAGGCTACCACACACAGTACTGTAAGAACCTAGAAATGGTCTCTGTGCTGACAGAAAGAACAGACGACACAAACAGGTAAACAGGTCACCCCAGGGACATGAGAGGTATGCTGTGGAAGAGGAGCCCATGGAAGGAGCACTCCACCCCACCTTGAAAGGTCAAGAAAGGGTTTCTGTGAGCAGAGACTATTGGACACGGGACCTGGGTCCAACTTGAGGTGCTTGTGTGGACGGGAGGGCAGGAGAGTCAGTGCTCTAAAAGTGGGGAGCAATATTCTAGAAGGCCCAGGAGAAAAGAGAGAGAGAAAGTGCATTTGCATCCAAAACACTGAAATAACTCTGATATCTCAGAACAGTAGGGTGAAGGCGTATGAATGTGGAAAGATGACATTGAAGAGAATAGAGAACCTCAATCCCCACTCTTTCCCACATAAAGGCAGATATGCTTTAAAAAAACATTGTGTGTCCCAAAATGGATTCATGCCATTCATAAGGTTTTGTGGTTCACATTTCATCACTTTATGTTGTTAACATCTTTTACTTCCTCATAAATACACTTATCTAAAATGTCGCTTTAAATAAATGTGTAGTATTCATCTATTGGCTCTACATTGCTTTTTTAACCAATCTGTTATTACAGGTTAAAGTATTTCCCGTTTCTTTTTACATTTATCCTCATTGTTAAACCTTAAAGTTTTTAGAATGTAGTTGATTTAAAATGTTGTGTCAATTTCTGCTATACAGCAAGGTGACCCAGTCATGTATATACCATCTTCCATCATGTTCTTTCCCAAGAAATTTTCTATAGTTCCCTGTGCTGTACAGTAGGACCTCATTGCTTATCCATTCTAAATGTAACAGTTTTCAACTACTAATATCAAACTCCCCATCTATCCCACTGATAACTTCTTAGATACAGAATTTCTGGTTCAACCTCCATAAATACATTTTTAAGGTGTCTGATACCTAGTGCCAACTCATTTTCCACAAATTTTTATTCATTTTAAAGCCCCATCAGAAATGTGAGAGTACCTTCTTCCCTATATGCTTTCCATCAGTGGGAAATATCATTTTGTTTCTATTTCTTAGCAATTTGATAAATTTTGATTTACATTTCTGTAATTACTGGGGAAATGGAACTTTTAGTATGCTGGTAGTTCTTTTGTTTTTTGTGGGCTTCTGAAGATAATAAACTTATCAAAAAATAGATAAGTGGCTAGCTTTCGAACTTTAAAATGTTACGAAAATGTAAAAGGCAAAATTGAATCTGCTAGTAAATTTAAACCGGAGTTTGACCATACCTCTGTCTCCCTTTCTTTCCTCTTAAGTGCTTCTGTGTTGCCTCTGTTCTGAAACAGTCCCAGTGACTTGGTACAGAAAGAGGAGAGAGAGCCAAGGGCTGTGACACAGACTAAGTTCAATTCCAGTTAAATAGGTGGAGTGGGTGAGTGGGGGGCCCTTATTTCATTCACAATAACTCATTGGCTCTCTCTTTTAAAGCATTTAATGATCCTGTGAGCTTAATGACTGTTGCAATTAAAGTCGCCCTGCTTAAGCATTGTGAATTACATTATGCTTGTTAGACGCTGCCTTTGATAAAACATAATAGCAAGTCATCTCTTTTACATCATAACTCATTTTAAACATTACTTTTCCATATCTGTCCTTGCCCAGTTGATTTATTACCTGGTACTCCCAAGAAGTGTAATAAAACGAAAGTTAGGATCTGAGTAAGTCCTGTAGTGTCTGGATAAGGAGGCAGCCCAGGGGGAGATGGCCTTCTGATTCGTTAACCTAAAAAAATGGAGATGAGGGTGGCAATCAGGAATTAAAGTAGACAAGTTATACAAGAAGAAAATATTAGCTTTTCACGGGCTCTTTGTCCTTCCTCCTTTTGGGTGGAAAATCAACAAAACCCAAGTCTCCACTTGAACTTGAGGGATTTATTATCCAGTTTAACCAAGGGAGTGGATCAGAGAGCCAGGACTGGGGACAGGAGCTGGGAAATGTTGCAGGTCTGCTTTTGTCTAGTTTACCAAGGAAAATGTTCATGTAGACATTTAAAATCAAAAATGAAAGTAATGTGGTGACATTGACCCATGTTGATTATTTGAGGCAAAGGAAAAAAAAAAAAACCAAAATCTCAGAATCATCATGATGTCGTTTTTAGGTACCCTAATCATAGGAATTGTTCTCATTCTCTTCTTCATTTTGCTCCAGGAAACCAAGACCCAGCCCCCTGGTTATTCAGTTGAAATATTTTCCTGGAGACAAGCCAACAAATGCCTAATGCTATTTAAATGTGAATCCATTAACCTTCAATTCAAAATCTTCTTCCTTACCTGTAACACTCACAGAGGACCCATTTGGAGTTGGTAAGGTATTAGTTGTACTAGAGAAAACAAAGCTCAATAATTTACTGTGATTTCACCCTGATTTGTTTCAAAGGACAAGAGTTAGAGATGGGAAAATGTCTTTTGGGGTATACCATCAAGTTCCTGGGGACCAGTGGAGTATCCTCCCTGGTATATTGTTTAGGTGCTTCCTTATCAAATCCAACTGGCTCCTCCGTGATCTCCCCATAAATAGTAGACTAAAAGGTGCTCTGTTTCACACATGCAGCCCCAAAGTCTTGAGTGAACAGATATAAAGAAGAGTTCACAAATTCTGTGCAACACCCTCTGCTAACAAAATTACTTTTCGATACACAGAGTTGTTTAAGTAGAAAATGAGGTACACCAGAAACAAATCCTTGTATTAGAGACTCATTTCTGGCACCATGCTGCTATCTCTCCTTAGAATTATTTCAGTGGACTCCAATCTCTTCACCTATGGAAAGAAAGGTTTGACTACAATATTTCTTTGAGCTCTTAATGCTGGATCCCACACTGCCGTTCTGATCAGTTCTGATGGGTTTGTGATACAAATTTAGCAATTTTTCAAGATATTCTTCCATGAAGATGCTCATTCTGAAAGTATTTGTCCTTTTACTACCTTAAAGAAAGAGAAAATAATGATGTAAAAGCTTTAGAAGAAAGTTAAATGATAATGTGTCTGTATACACACATGCACTCATACGCACACACACACACACACACCCTTTTAATTTTAGTTTTGTGTGTCTAATTTACCTGGGGGTGGGGGGAAACACTGATAATATACTTAACACAATGGACCTAGATTTCTTTTTCCATTTTTTAATGTATGTTTTTCTTCTTCAATTTTAATATATTTCTTTACATACTGTGGTCTACAGAAGACCGTTTCCTTCCTAAATTGCTAGGAAGACAGCTTAGATATGTCAGTTGCCTAAATTCTATTGTTTCTTGGAAAATAGTAACAATGACAACAACAATAGCTTGCACCTGTATAACACTTTGTGGCTTGTATTAAAGTAAACGTCATGGCCAAAAGACATATGAAAAGATGCTCAACATTGCTAACTATTAGAGAAATGCAAATCAAAATTACAATGCAATATCACCTCACACCAGTCAGAAAGGCCATCACCAAAAAGTCTGCAAATAATAAATGCTGGAGAGGGTGTGGAGAAAAGGGAACCCTCCTACACTGTTGGTGGGAATGTAAATTGGTGCAGCCACTGTGGAGAATAGTATGGAAATTCCTTAAGAAACTAAATATAGGAGTTCACATTGTGGCTCAGCAGTAAAGAACTTGCTAGTGTCCATGAGGATGTGGGTTCGATCCCTGGCCCCCACTCAGTGGGTTAAGGATCTGGCATTGCCATGAGCTGTGGTATAGGTCACAGACATGGCTTGGATCTGGTGTTTCTGTGGCTCTGGCGTGGGATTGCAGCAGCAGGTCCAATTCGACCCCTAGTCTGGGAACTCCCATGTGCCACAGGTATGGCCCCAAAAAGCAAAACAAAAACAAAAACAAAACAAACTAAATACAGAGCTACCGTATGATCCAGCAATCCCACTGCCAGGCATCTATTCAGATAAAACCATAATTCGAAAAGATACATGCACCCCAATGTTCACGGTAGCATTTAGTTACAATAGCCAAGACATGGAAGCAATCTAAATGTCTTGTCTTCTATCAACAGAGGAATGGATAAAGGAGATGTAATGTATTTTTTTCAATGAAATATTACTCAGCCATTAAAAAGAATGAAACAATGCCATTTGTAGCAACATGGATGGAACTAGAGAGTATTATTCTAAGTGATATAAGCAAGACAGAGAAAGATAAACATTATATGATATCATTTATACGTAAAATCTTAAAAAAATAAATAAAACAAATGAACTTGTATACAAAATAGAAATAGATCCCCAGACATAGAAAACACACTTACAGTTACCAAAGGGGAAAGAAGGTAGAGAGATAAATTAGGAGTCTGGAATTAATATATACACACTACTATATATAAAATAGGTAACCAACAAGGACCAACTGTATAGCACAGGCAATTATACTCAATATTTTATAATAACCTACAAGGGAAAAGTATCTGAAAAAAATAGATATATGTGTGTATATAACTGAATCACTTTTCCATATACCTGAAACTAACACAGTGTTGTAAATCAGATATACTTTAATAAAAATAAATTTAAAAAATAAAGTTGATGTCATTTTCATTAGGATTGTACTCGCACTGGATCACTCATTCAGAATAGAGCACCTACAATTTCACACCCTCAAAAAACCCCTAGAAATAAATTATTAACATTAAATAAGTATCATATATTAAAATGAGGTTGGTCCCTAAATACTTTATTAAAAAGTAAAATCAGCCAAATAGTTTGTTATAAAATATAAAGTGAATATAATGAAATGGGCACTCTAATAGCCATTCATGAAAATGTATCTTATTAGTACAATCATTCTGGAAGTAATTTTGAGAAAATGTGCCCAGGGCCTTAAAAATATTTGTACCTGGAGTTCCCATCACGGCTCAGCAGAAACAAATCTGACTAGTATCCATCAGGATGCGGGTTGATCCCTGGCCTTGCTCAGCGGATTAAGGATCCGAAATTGCCCTGAGCTGTGGTGTAGATCACAGATGCGGCTCAGATCTGGCGTTGCTGTGGCTGTGGTATAGGCCAGCGGCTGTAGCTCTGATTTGACCCCTAGCCTGGAAACCTCCATATGCCGCAGGTATAAAAAGCAAAAAGAAAAAATTTGTACCTTAGCGATTCCTCTTTTATTTTATTTATTTATTTATTTGTTGTCTTTTTGCCATTTCTTGGGCCACTCCCTCGGCATACGGAGGTTCCCAGACTAGGGGTCTAATTGGAGCTGTAGCTGCCGGCCTACACCAGAGCCACAGCAATGCAGGATCTGAGCCATGTCTGCGACCTACACCATAGCTCACAGCAACGCCGGATCCTTAACCCACTGAGCAAGGGCAGGGATCGAACCCACAACCTTATGGTTCCTAGTCAGATTCGTTAACCACTGAGCCACGACGGGAACTCCTCCTTTTTTATTAATATTAATATCCTAAGGAAAAAATCTAAAATGCAAATTATTTTTTAAATAAAGATCTTCATGTATGAATCATCCATAATAAAAGAAGATTTGGATCCAATCTAAATCACCAGTATAAGGTAATAGTTTAGTAAATTATGATGTATCCAAATGATGAAACATTATGTAGTCACAAAAAATATATATTTTGTCAGAATTTTTTTTCTTTTTAGCCATGCCCGCAGCATGTAGTAGTTCCTGGGTTAAGATCAAACCTGTACCACAGCAGTGATCTGAGCCACTGCAATGACAACACCAGATCCTTAACCTGCTGCACCACAGTAGAACTCCTACTTCGTCACAATTTTTAATAACATGAAAAATGCCTCTATGTTCCATTAAGTGAAAAATACCATAAAATTGGATGTTAAATTTTAATCTCAAAAATTAAATACCCAATAAAAATAGAACAGGTATCTCAATATTTTATCACCATCATCATCATTATTTTCTTCTTTAAATTCTCTGCAGTTTCCAAATTTTCCATGTTGAGCATCTGCTACTTTGAATATCAGAAACAAAATACCTACAGTAATAAAATTAAAAAAAAAAACTAAAATTAAAACCAGCTTGTATTATGAGACCTTGAGTAGCCAAAATGCTCAGAGGGATGAAATGTTTCCATGGATTTAATGTTGCGACAAGCTACAGGTTAATTAGGAACCATTTCTGAATCTCTTTGCTGAAAATCAAGTAATCAGCCAACAATTATTTTCCAAATACATACTACATACTTCCTTCAGGGCTCTGCGGCTATTCTTGTCCAGCTTAGCCCAGGCACCTTGCAGAGATTCCAAACCACTACCATTCAGTGAGTGTGAACATGAGTCAGGCAGCTTCTGTGCCAGGCAATGGAGAAACCAAACGAAATGCACCATGAACCCTGCCTGGCAGAACTACAATTCTAGAAGAAAAGGGTGATGAAAATTCTCTCAAATACAGATGCAAACATTTTTAAAAGGGGAATGAATTTCTGAAGAATAATTGCTGAAGTAATTTCCCCTGGAGAGCTCAAGAAATGACTTCACAGAACAAGGGAAAAGGGAGCCTTGCAGAATGGGCTGGATTACAACAGAAAATAAGAGAGCCCCCGCCCCTTCCCAGGCTGAAGCACTAAGATGGACTAAAGAACAGAGGCAGAAAGGAAACCAAGACATGTGTGGGCTTAAGAAGAGGTCCTCCAAGCAAGAGCGAGGGGGCTCTTGGGGAATGGTGGGGCATGGTTTCTCAAGGGCATGTACTTCACTTTCTAAATCAGTAACTCAGGGACACAGCTGAGTCTTTTCTCAATTATTGTCAATATTCTGGGGCCTCAACTGTCCTTGGGAACATTAAATGCCACACTACACTTCCATAAATGTGCATGTCAAAGGCATAAGATACTGCTGTAAATAATAACTGTGATCCCTTAGCTTTGCATAGCACCTTTCCATTCACAAAGTCTTTCCCTGTGGTTTATCGCATTTGCTCTTCACGCCCACCCTAGGAGACAAGCATTATCATCACCACTTTACTGATAAGGAAACCCACTCAAAGAGACCTGGTGAGTCATCCCTGGTGACACCAGGAGTAAGTGACAGTTGGGTGGTTGCAAACCTTCCACCTCCATCGCTTTGCTTTCTCTACTGCAGCTGCCTTTGAACCAGAGACACACCCTAGAAGTCCAGTTCCCTTGTACCTCGTTCCGAATTTCATTTTAATCATTGTCATCATCTTCTTTCTTCTTGGATTATAGAGTACAGAGGGTTCTGTTTAGACTGAGTTTGGATTCTTCAAAGCAATTCTCTACTTTCAAAGTGCTTTCACACTTCATTTATCCTCACAACTTTTCAGGTAATTCAGACAAATTGAAAACTTTAGTCTAAATACACTAAAGACAGAATGGGAGGCAGAGGGGGTAGTCGATGGGGAGGGAGAGGAGATGGAGGAAGGAAGGAGAGCAGCTAATCTGCTCAACTTTTTGATTCACTTTCTGCTGTACAGACTTGGGCAGAGAAAGGCCTTCCCTCCACTGAGGATGTTAAAAAGTGCTTGTACTTTTGTCCTTCCCAGGTTGACAGACCCCTGGAAATATAAAAGGTATAAAAGCCCTCTTTACGAGTTCCATTTTTGTTGCACCACTTTTATTACTGAAGCCTTTTTCAACATTTGGCTCCATAAGAAAAACAGTTCTGTCATATGGTTTCAAGTAATCCTCACACTTCTAAAATCGAATATGGCTGCCAACTAATATCGCAAGAGCTAAATAGATGACATCTGGAAAGGAGGATTTTAAAGCCCACTGTTTCATTACCCCCACCTGTGTCTTTCTAGGCAGCAAAGGGATTCTCTGGAACTTACTTTGGAGGCAAATATCAGGGGAGAGTACATAGTAAAAATCAGATTTCTCATCTATCTGTGTTATCCTGATTTACCAAATGCATTTTCAACAGAGAGGGTGAAGCAGAAGGTCGCCTCTGAAGCCAGTGAGCTCAGGATGTCTTTACAGCCAATCATCTCCCCCAAATACAGATCCTATTGCTTAAAGCCTCAGCCTGGCTGCAGAATTGAGCTAGGATTGGATGAACAGATAAATCAACAATACTTACTGAGTATCTCCGATGTTCCTGCTCTGTGGAAATCATGGTTCCGTGTAACTTTGGGAAAGCCATTTACTATTTCCTTCTCCAAGCCTCCCCATCTGAGAAATCAGGATACTAATAATACCAGCTCTTCCAAATGGATGGAATTATTGTAATGCCCATATAAGGTAAGGTACGTGAAAGGGATTTACGAACTCAGAAGTGCCAGAGACATGTGAAGTCACATGATTATCCATTTCAGCATGGGGTCCGATCCTCACTCACAAGGAGCTTGCAACCAATTTGGAAGAACGATGCATAAACATCGCAAATATAAGTAAAGCATAAGGATTAAATTATAGAAAAGACAACATGACAAGTGGTTTGGCAAGATAACATGTAATTATCTGCAAGTGAGAGGTGCCGACGTTGAGATTTATGAAGTTAACACAGGTAACAATCTCAGCCAGCTGGAGTGATGCGGACAGGCTTTGTGGTTAGAAGCAACTCTGGATCTGACCTTGGCGGAGGAGAAGCAGGAAGGTTGGCTGAGACCTACCCTGGATAATATCCTGGCGGTGAACCTGAGCTCCTTCCCCAGATCCAGGTGAGACGGAATTCACAGACCACTCCTACAAGCAGTCTACTCTCTGAGGGCAACCAAGGTAAGGCTCCACTGTAATCAAGACCAGACTGGTCTTTAAAAGAAGCCCCCAAGTGTTACCGTAGAGATCCAACTTGGAATTGCTGGGCTACCCCATAACCAAAAACCACCCAGACCCTCTAACTCCTCTTCACTACACCCTTCCCATTCACATGTACCTCCTCTTGTTAAACGGCAGGGTGCATCACAGGAAGGGAATATAGTCACCCGGCATTGTCTTCCCTACCTGAGGCAACCACAGCATGTGCCTCCGTGGTTAGCAAACCATACTCCACATGGGAAACACAGAAGCAGAGAGAGAGAGAAAGAGAGAAAACGAACCATGTGTCTCCTCTCAAAACCACTTAGCCATGGCTGTATTTAGAAAGGACTTTTCATTTATGAGGCTGTCCTGGGTCACAGGCACAAAAGTGCAGAGGCTGTGAAGTGTCTCCAAGTTGCTGAGGTCAAGGTGCTAATGTGACCAAGTTCAGAGGCTCAATCTCCTGCTCACTTATTTCACAGACCCAAAAGCAATTAACTGTCACCATTTGCTGGGCACCATCAGTAGAATCCCATCCAATCCTCTCACTGGTGCAAAGGGCAGGTCATGACATAGTTCAGAACAAGGGGCAAGTGGCTTCATCCAACACATGGCCATGCCTAGATGCCTAGAAAGCAAGCCGGAGCCCAAGGCACAATCCAGTCCCTTCTTCCTCCCTCCCTGATGCTTTTCACCCTGATCTAGTCACTGTCACACAATACGTCAAGGACGTGTCCAGTGTACGGCTTCACTCAAGCGCTCCCTCTCCCTCCTACCCTTTCGGCCTCCCATCTCCCTTGTGTAGAGCACTGATTCCGACCCACGCCTTTGTTCAGGATGCACATTTTCATTCCTGCCTTCTCTGCAGGACTGTCCTGTTGCCCCACCTGCATGGTGTCCCCCCATCTGAACTCTTTGACATGCTCACAATGCCTTTCATCCTGGCCCTGGGACTGCTCCCTCGAGTTTGGCACAGTATTTTACCCAGCAAGCTCTTTTTTAATGTTGGGTTAAGGAATGCATTTTGATTACAAATGTTAGGAGTAGGGGGTGCCTAGAAAATAGGGAGGGCTCTGGGCTTATCTGTTGGGGGTGTAAATGCCTTACTGCCCCAAACAGCACATCAGTAGCAGCATCAATAATAGTAGTAGTAACAGTGGGAGGCAGAAGAGTAACAGTGTGTTAGCCCTTCATTTCTTGTTTACTTTTTTTTTTTTTTTAACGGCCACATCTCCGACATATGGAAGTTCCCAGGCTAGAGGTCGAATCAGAGCTGCAACTGCCAGCCACAGCCACAGCCACAGCCACAGCCACAGCCATAGCCACCCTGGATCCAAGCCTCATCTGCAACCTATGCCTCAGCTTGGGGCAACCCAGATCCTAAACCCACTGATCAAGGCCAAGGATCGAACCCTCATCCTCATGGATACCAGTCAGGTTCTTAACCCATTGAGCTGCGATGGAAACTCTAGCCCTTGGTTTCTGAATAACATTGGACAGGAGAAAAACATCTGGCTCTAGCAGTATGGGGAGGGAGAACTATACATTTTAGGCCCTTTTCTAAGAAATTTGAGTAAACAAACTGGATGAGGAAACATAGATCTTGGAGATATAAAAATGAGAGAATCATTTCCTCACATATCTTTTTTCCTCTTCTCCAAAACCCAATCGGTCACAGGTCTTGCGGCTTCTCCCTCTAAAATGTCCCCCCACGTCCCTCCCCACTTTTAGAGCATCAAACCCTTACTCTCCCTCCTCTGGACTATGCCAGAAATTCTTGTCTTGTCTCCACCCCACTCCCAACTTTTCCCCTTGATGAATACATCATTTCAAGGCTGACAATGACTTTATGACTCTCCTGTCTGAGCATGTCACTTCTGAGCTTCTAAGCCATGAAGGCCTCCCCACCCCAGTCCCTTGAGGGGCATGGCTGTACTCCTCAGCATGGCGTCCAAATGTGACCCCCTGTCCAGGTTTATTTCTCTCCATGGCCCCTCACATCCTGCTCTCTAGACACACCAACCCGGTCACCAAGCCCCAAACGTGGGCTAGTTTTTACATCCCCTCGTCTTTGGTTTTGGCACTTTCTCTTCTTTGCTACCTTCCTCAGCCAACACCCACCCATCCCATGGACCAGCTTAAAAGTTCCTTCTTCTGGGATGCTCCTCCAACCACGGCTCTGTCCCGCTGCAGCCTGAACCCCTCCTCAGCTTCCTCACAGAGGACTGTCACAGTGGTCTCCGCTCATGACAAGACAGTCTCACTAGACCAAATTCCTGCCATGGTGGGGGCTGAGTCTTATTTCTTTCCACATCCTGACTGCCTGGTACACAGGGGGAGCTCAATGCAATGTTTGTTATGTATAGAATGAGTTAACCCAGGTGAGCTGTCCACTCCCATCAAATCCATACCCTGCTCTGCTCTGTCTCTGCACTGTGTTTCTTTGCCTTCCCCATATTTCACCCTGATGCGTTCATCAGGAATGAAAAATAAATGAAGTTAGAGAGTAGGGATGAACAGAGCATCCCAGGTCATTAGCAATCTTTTTTTTTTTTTTTTTTGCAATCCAGCAAAGCATTTCTAGATCCAACCTGTGTGTCCTGACTTCTTGTTCTTTTTCCTCTTCTCCAGTTACATCCCAGACCTCATCAGTTCTCCCTCTAAAATGTCTCCCACATGTTACACCCCTCTCAAGCCCTAGCCATATCTTATCTGGGACAAACCAGGAAAATTCTCTCGACCTGAAACTCCTGGAAATGTTTTCTGATTCATAGTCTTCCCTCGTTTTGGGAACAGTACCTAGAATACTTCCTTGGCTCTTAGGTCTCCTCTAATATCCCCATAGTAGTTTCAAGGCAACAGGATAAGAGAGGGACACAGATCATGTGCTCTCAGACACAGAGCTTGAAGTTGCACCTTGTCTGCTCATTCACTGTGTGACTTTGATCAACATGCTTTCCCTTTCTGGGTCTCAGTTTCCTCTTCGAGAGTCAACTTGAAAAACAAAAGAGCCTCCCAACTAAGTAAACTTTGAGCAGCTCTTCTGGCGCTCTCTGAGGAACTTTCTAGCTCTAACACTCAAAGCCCAAGTTCTATCCTCACTTCGCTGCTTGCTTGCTTGCTTTTCCCTCCCCCGCCTCCACACAGGCCAGTACCAAGCCTCACCAAAGCCTCAAACATTTTATGAGAATGTATTTCCATTATTACCTTTGTGTCAAGACCTCCTACCAGAAATAGGAAGGGTGACTATAAAAGCCCTATTTCCTTTCCATTGTGTTCTCCCCTCCCCTCTCTAGTGAAAATGGCCTATTTGGAGAAGCCACAATGCTTTTGAATGGAATTCACCAAAGTAATATACACAAGGTTTTAATTTACAGTTTGGGGTCTCCAGGCCCCTGCATATGAGTTCTATAAATGAGACGTGTTGCTACAATAAGTCCCATTGGGAGAGGCTGGACTTAGAATGAGAACAGCTGTAGAGCTATAATCCAACAAAGTCAGCTTCTGAATCAGATATGAGTTATTGGTTCAGTCACAAAGCTATGGATACGCTTTCCCCCACAGGCACTCACATATGGCCTTTGGCAGAAATGAAAATATCTTTCCCCTCCATTGCTGGGTTTGGTTCATAATGAACCTTTATACTCAATACTTTCTTATGCCTTAACTTCCTTTCTCTTTGTTCTCATTCTAATTTCCTCTAAGGCCTCCAACCACCACCATCACAAGGTGAGGCTAACAGCTCGTGTGAACCATTGCAAGCGAAGGGTAGCCAAGGCAGCTGAGAGTTGTTCTCAGTGTGGATTGTGCACCGGGAACACATGAGGATCCTTCAAAAATCCCTGTCCCCACACGGCACCTCAGGCCAAATAAACTGGCCACTGGGAGTAGGACCAAGACATGGCTCTTTTTTTAAGTCCTGAAGTGATCTCAGTATGTAGTCAGCACTGAAACCATTATTTTAAAGTCAATTATGTTGAAAAACCACAAGAGCTTTTCTCTCCGTCCCCAAATAATATGTAGGAAATATAGGAACAAAAAGCTTCCGGAGTTCCTGTCATGGCACAGTGGTTAACAAACCCGACTAGGAACCATGAGGTTTTGGGTTCCATCCCTGGCCTCGCTCAGTGGGTTAAGGATCCGGCGTTGCTGTGAGCTGTGGTGTAGGTTGCAGACGCGGCTCAGATCCCAAGCTGCTGTGGCGAAGGCCGGTGGCTACAGCTCGGATTGGACCCCTAGCCTGGGAACCTCCATGTGCCGAGGGAGCAGCACTAGAAAAGGCAAAAAGACAAAATAAATAAATAAATAAATAAATAAATAAATAAATAAATAAATAAAAATAAAAATAAATAAATAAAAAGCTTCCTTCTTGAAGCAGACATGCATAAAATCTTCAGGTCCGAAGATCGAGGCTTATCTTCTAAACCAAGGTATGTAGCCAAACTGCAAAAAATTTACCCAGCTACCATGCCAGCTTTCTGATCCTTGAAGCATTTTGTTGTGAAGTCTGGAGGTTACCCGGGAACAATGAAAAATATACAAGGGCTGAGTCGTGGGAAGGCTAGGAATGGGGATGTGTGTTTCTGACCCTACTGCTACTGGGAAGGAGTTCATTTAAATTTTGGAGCTTTACCTGCTCCTCTGCAAATTGAATATCTCCGGAGGTTGGTGAAACACAGCCTTCAAATGGTTTCCTCCACCATGCCCCTGGAGCTGTCTGATTGATCAGAAATGAGTAAAGTGTCACCCCTTGTTAAACCGTATCCATTTAAGTACACCCATGTGCCCTGACAATAAAAATAAAATCTGCCCTTTTCAGAACTGCCAACTATGTGGAGAAAAAAACAGAAGGGGTATGTGGAGAAAAATCCAGATGTAGGGTCTTTACCTTTTTGCTGGACAACAGGATAATAGGACAACCACATTCTTGGTCCTTTATAAGACCAGGAATCTTTCTGCTCTGGTAGGAAACCCAGTTCCTCTGGGCCATCTCCAAAATTTAAATGAACTCGCCCCTCTCCTCTGCAAAGAAGTGAGCTCACCCATGAGGTTAGTGAAGACCCCTAGGGTCCACCTGACCACAATTTAGTCTCTGTGGCTCCACTGTCAGTTCTGAATCATTCAGATCTGCCTGGGCAACACCCTTAATCAGCAGTTTTCTCCCTGTCTGAGTGATAAATAGATTTGTTAAAGGTGCCCTTCTGCCTGACTCATTGGGATAATTCATGCTGGATTCTTTTCTCTACCTTGACTTTCACATACAGCTGTTTCTCTTAATCCTCCTTTTAAATAATCTCTTAAATTCACTCCCCCCTTGCCATTCCATTGCTGCTCTTTCAGTCCAGGTCCTCCACTCTTGGGGAAGGGTGTGCTTCCACAGAGGTGTCTGTGGGAAGGCAGGCAAGGGTCGGGTCCTCACTTAGCAGGGGGGGCAGTCAATCAATACGGAGAGAATGGGTTGCACAAGAAGTAAAAACCAGAGCTCTTTTACATTCTGGTCCAGACTTTTGTCACTTATTCCCTGGACAATTGCAGCAGCCTCCTAATTGGTTCCTTGTCCAACTCCCACTCCCAGTCCTCCTCGAACAAATGATGTAAATGAAACACCGTGCTTGCTGCCAGGACTCAGAGCTAAATCACCCTGGTCTTCCCTTCGAAGAACTCGGAATCTAGAAAATGAGATACAGGTGACATCACTGCCAAATTAGGTTAAGTTTTTGGCTCTGGTCTCAAAAAAGAAGATGCAGCAATTTCTGGCTAGAAAAAGCAGAGATTTCAGGAGTTCTCATTGTGGCTCAACAGTAATGAACCTGACTGGTATCCATGAAGATGCAGGTTTGATCCCTGGCCTCGCTCAGTAGGTTAAGGATCCGTTGTTGCCATGAGCTGCAATGTAGGTTGCAGACTTGGCTCAGATTCCGCATTGCAGTGGCTGTGGTGTAGGCGAGCAGCTGCAGCTCCGATTCAACCCCTAGCCTGGGAACTTCCATATGCCATGGGTGTGGCCCTAAAAAAGACCAAAAAAAAAAAAATTAGAGAATTTGGAGTAGAGGTGATATCCAAGCTGAGAAACATTCCAAAAAGAAGGCACAGCATGTGCAAAAACCTGAGGATAGGAAATATTCCAATTCATTTTTTTTAATTTTTTATTATAGTTGATTCACAATGCTGTGCCAATTTCTGCTATATAGCAAAGTGACCCAGTCATACATATGTATGCATTCCATTTCTCATACCATCTTCCATCATGGTCTATCCCAAGAGATTGAATATAGTTCCTTATGCTGTAGTAGGACCTCATTGCTTATCCATCCTAAATGTAATAGTTTGCATCAACTAACCCAAAACTCCCAGTCCATCCCACTCCTTCCCCCTTGGCAACCCCAAGTCTGTTCTCTATGTCTGTGAATCTGTTTCTGTTTTGTAGATAGGTTCATTTGTGCCCTATTTTAGACTCCACATATAAGTAATATCATATGGTGTTTGTCCTCCTCTGATTTACTTCACTTAGTTTGAGACTCTCTAGTTGAATCCATGTTGCTGCAAATGGCATTATCTTGTTCTTTTTTATGGCTGAATAGTATTCCTTTAGGTATATGTACCAGATCTTCTTAATCCATTCCAATTCATTATTGAAATCGAAAGTAGCTCAATGCAAATTAAAAAAAAAAAAGTTGCAGGTAGGCAGATAAAATCTTGTCAGAACCAGGGCTAAAAAAAGAGTCAGGGGCCAAAACATGAAAAGCTACAGACCCATATTACAGTGAGGAACTGGGATTTTGTCCCATAGTTGATGAGGTACCACTGGAGGAATTTAAGCAGGGAAGGCTCTCTTTGGTAGTAAGCTAGAGGATGCCTTGAAAGAGACAAAACTTGGGGCAGGTGAAGCTGAAAGGGAATGCCACAAAAGTCCAGATGAAAAGATGAGGTCTAAATTGAAGTGGTTATCTGTGGGACTAGAAAGGAAGTAAACTCTAAATTATTTGGATATTTATCCTGATTTCCTCCTGGACTTTGAAACTCGGTTTTTGCTTGTTTTGTCAATTAGTTTGGGTTTTATTTCTTAAACATGAATTGAGTACTCCCATGCTTTCTCTTGTATCAAGCCTCAGCACACCCTCGGAAATTTGGGTATTAGTACCTTAGTTTTACCGAAGAGGAAACTGACTCAGAGAGGTTAAGTAGCTTGCTCAGGGCCACACAGCTAAAGGCAGCAGCTAGCCTGGTACCCAGATTTTCTGGCTGCAAGTCAAATGCTCTTCCAACTGCACCTCCACTAAGTAGCCCCAGACTCATTCTTGTTCTGTTTCTTTCCTATGTTAGACTGAAGCCTGGCAGATAGACAATTTGGGCGTAACTCCAGTGGCTCAGAAGGCAGCTGTGGATGAGCTTGGTTTTGGAGTCGGAGCAACCTGGGTCTGATTCCCAGCCTTGAACAATAACCCTGGCGCTTCAATCTCCCCCATCTGTGACAGTAGCAGTCTGCAGCATTGCTGTAAGGTTGCTGTAAATGAGATCAGAGCCCCCAGCACTATGCCTGGTACATTGTCTGTTTTTGAAAAGTGGTACCAATTTTTTCCCCAGACAGCAAAGAGTCAAGCCATAACCAGAAGAGAGGGTGTATATTTGACTCAGGAATATGGTAGTAGGGGAGAGGAAAAGACGTAAACCAGGATCTGAAAAAAACTCTGTGTGTGTGTGTGATTTTAATCTCTCGCCTATCACCTCTAGAACAACTCTTTAGTTTCTGAATGTGTCACTGAGGTAACTGGTGAAAACACCCCCCAACTCCCTCCTCAAGAAGCTTTCTATTAAGCCCAGGAGATCCTTGTGCTAAGCTACTTTACAGGGGTTTTCTGTTTTCTATCTCGTTTCACGCTAGAATTCAGAAACCTGTAACTTGCTGCTTATCTCATTATCTCCTGCCTTGCATTTTAATGTGTCGCTTCTAAAAAGACCTCATTGATATTCCAGTTATGTATGTGTTTGTTTGTGTCTCTTGGGAAAATTTGCTACCAATCTTCCAAGTTGAGCACCAGCATGCTCATAGCTCAAAGGTGGATCTCTCTTTTGTGTTAAAAAAAAAAAAAATGGAGATAGTTTGACGATTTTGCTCCTCCAAGAAGCTGTAAACAGAACAGCTTGAGCGTCTCAATCCAAAACCCTGCACAAAAAGGCAGGTGAAAAATTGGGTGTTTTCCCAGGATACTGGGTTATGTTGATGAATAATTCAAGGCTCTTAAAAGGACACAGTTACCTGGTTTTCTAGATAATTAGAGACCCCCCCCCTGACAAAAAGGTTTTAACCTAATTTAACCAGATAATTAACCAGATCATCCAAAAAAGAGCAAGCTTTTTATCCTGCCTAAATTATCCAGAGTTTCATCATTATGAGCTAACTGACAACCTTCTCCACTTCCTGCTAAACCGAGTCTACCCTGTGGCTAAAGCTAAAACAAGTTTCAGGTGACATGAACAGGATAACAAGAAATTATCTTACAAAATCTAGTCACTCTTTTCAAGTATCACAGATCCTGGTTACCGCCATGCAAAGTACAATGGGACGCTTAGGGAATTATAACAAAACAACAAATCCTACCATGAGGAAAATCTCGACGTGGCGGAGACCTGGTTTTATTGACTTTCTACACAGATTGAATTACTTGAATAATGGCTTGCTGCATATTACCTTGCTATATATTAACATTAGGACATAGAAGTCGATCTAGCATTTTTATGATGTTTCTGCAGCTAATGAAATTTTCTCATTCTCTTTTTGTCTTTTGTCTTTTTAAGGCCACACCCACGACCTATGGAGGTTCCCAGGCTAGGGGTCTAATCGGAGCTGTAGCCACCAGCCTACGCCAGAGCCACAGCCATGCCAGATCCAAGCCACGTCTGCACCACAGGTCACGGCAACACTGGATCCTTAACCCACTGAGCGAGGCCAGGGATTGAACCCACAACCTCATGGTTCCTAGTCGGATTCGTTTCCACTGTGCCACCACAGGAGCTCTGAAATTTTCTCATTAATCAGCTTGTGCTTCCCCAGATCAATCCACGGGAATCTTTGAGAAGCTGGCCATTGCTGATCCTAATGAAATATTTACTGAATGCCAAAGATATGCCAGGCCTTCAGCATTTATTATTTCATGTAAACATGGCAAAGGCCCTTCAAGGTAGGTTTTCATTATCCCACTTTTACTGGTGAGGACACTGAGATCTGGGACATCATGAGCAGTGGTGGCGGGCTAGAAACTCAGGTGGGATTATTCACATCCTGACTGCTCTCTGTGCTCTGCCCTGGGTCTCCCCAGAGAGAGTACTGCTGTGTCCACAAGAATCTTGCTGACTTTCAGCATGGCCTGTGTCACACTTTCCAAAGAACTGGTCAGGACAGAACAACAGTGACAAGGATGGAATCGAAAATGTGGCATAGCTTTTAATGCTGCAGAGGCAAGTACAGGTGAGAGAGCTTGCTAATTAAAACCACGCTTGTTGGAGTCAACCGGGATTGAGTTCGGATCTACCATTTCCTGGGCTGTACGATCTTAAACAAATTGCCCTAAGCTCCGTGTTCTCTTTTGTAAAATGGAGGGCCGTTCCAAGTATCAAAAGAGGCGAGGCATGAGCAAGCCTGGCACACAGTAAGCACTTAATAATTGTTATGGTTAAACAAATGGAGGAGAGCAATCATTCTTAGAAATGCAATGAATGATATAAACAATCCCAGGATCTAGAGAGTTGAGTGACAGTAGCTGGATACTCTTTAAAATGCTCTATTTAACTCATTTAAATATCTCCAGATAAAAACATTTATATAAAAAAATTTAACTATTTAACTCATTTCATACTTGCAACAGCCCTTCAAGGTTTACAATTGTTATCGTGGCTCTTTTACAGGGTAAGAAAGACACCTTTCTAAAATTTTTGCATGACCAAGTGGCAGAAGATTATTCTTCAGTTGTTCAAGTTTCACTGAAGTGTAGTTGATTCACAATGTTGATGATTTCTGCTGTACATCAAAGTAATTCCGTTACACATGTACGCACATCCATTCTTTTTCAGAGTCTTTTCCCACATTATCACAGAATATTGGGTAGAGTTCTCTGTGCTTTACAGCAGGTCCCAGTTGGCCAATCATTCCAAATAGCTCAGTGTGCGTACACCGATCCCAAATCCCCAGTCCATCCCTTCCCTGCCTCCATCTGTCCCCTTTAGTAACCATGTTTGTTTTCAAAGTCTGTGAGACTGTTCCTGTCCTGAAAATAAATTCACTTGTATCCTTTTTTTAGATTCTACATATAAGGGCTATTACAGGCTGTTTGTCTTTCACTGTCTAACTCCTCTACTTCACTCAGTTGACACTTAAACTCTGAAAAAATGAAGCTGTAAAAACCCGGTCCAAGGTCACACAGCTAGGACATAACAGAACTGGGATTCAAACCCAAGGAGTCCAGCTCTACAGTCTGTAATTCTAGCCACTGTATTCTATTGTTTCCCCTAACCGAAGAAGAGCAGGATTTTTACTATGGTTCCAAGTCAACTCATCACCATAGCCACTGTCCTCTCTCTGTTAGAGTCCTGGCCATTGTTTCCCTTATTTGTTCAGTTCTTAAGCTTCCCCTCCCTTTCAACGCAACGATAAATATGGAAATTCTGACTGTAATTTCTTTGGTTTTCTTTTCTTTTCTTTTTTTTTTTTTTTTGGCTGAACCCCCAGTGTGTGGAAGTTTCCAGGCCAGGGATGAAACGCCACACCGCACAGCAGTAACAATGCCAGGTCCTTGACCCACTGAGCCACCAGGGAACTCCCCAACTGTAATGTCTTAGGCTCAACCATTTTATGTTTGCCCCCTTGTGCTAGTTGCATTGATAAGCCACAAAAAAATTTTCTACCTAACCACGGATTCTAACCACCTGTGTGGTTGCAACAGGGTATTAAGAAGAGAACCTCCTTTGCCTGGACAAGATGTAGTGGAAGGGAGCCAGATGTCCCATTAAAAGTCTTTTCTAACCTAAATGAGTTTGTGACGATGTGTGTTTATACGTGTGAGGATAAAACATACTGTGAGCATCCCTGCTCCTGGTGTATAAGCTGTTATCCGAGAATGAGGCACTTCAGGAGGCTAATTGAGCACTGGAGGCTGTCTACACAGGCAGAGCAGAGGGGGGGATCTGGAGCCCCACACACACACATACTCAAGCAAAACCCTGCTCAATTATCCAGGAAAGCCACTTGCATCTGCTACTGGATCCACATCAACTTCATTTGGCCTCTGCAGACAAAGTACGTTCTCAGGAGCCTGGGCTTTCAGATGCCCAGAGAAGTCCCAGCTTCTTCTGTAAAATGCTCCTCCTGGTACCTGCGCATGTACTTCTGGTGCTGCCTGTCTGGCGCAGGCAGACGTGGCCGGGAAGGCCTGGCTCTGATGCTCGGAGGCTGCCCGGCCGGCCGCAGCCATCTTGTCATGTACGAGCAAGCGTTTCGAAGGAAAAATAAAGGTGACAAGGAATCGTGTGAAAAGTCAACCCTGTATTTTGTATAAAGATGTTATTTTTTATGGTTATTTATTATTGCTGGCCTTTTCGAATTAATTATGGCGCCGCTTTCCTAAGTGGCAGGAGCAATCTGTCACCCGGCATTACACAGAAGGCCACCCAGGCTCCGTGTTTCCTGTTATCCTGCTGTAAATCAGTGTAACTTGCAGGAGAGCATGCCACCACACACCGATGGCCAGCCCGTCCTCTGTCACAATCAATGCCGGGCCCACCACTCCCCTCTTCTCACTCCCCAAAGGGTCCTGAAAGGGGATTTGTCCAGGAGCGCCGCAGCCCTGCAGCGGGCTGACTCTGTAAAGAGACGAGGTGAAGTAACACTTTTCTTTTTAATACCCCGCGGTGTCGAACTGAAATTGCAGCCTGCTTCTATTTTCAGAGGCCTCCTTGGTAAGAGAATGTTTTTATCTGGAGATACAATGACCGTGGCCCATACTCTGCCGTTCCCATGAAGGCCTTGCCAAAGTCCATGAATGCTCGCTTTATGCATCGGTCTTGCAGGTGTTCAGGGGGGTATGTAATCACTAATGAATAGTCGAAAAACACAGAAAAGTCTCTGCAGCCTCTGGCACCGAGAGCTGCCGGGCTTTATAATTCTGTGAGAAAACACACAGGCACGGAAAGCATTCCCGGGGCTCCAGTGTTGCCAGAGGCTAAATATTTGTCACAGTCCATCCCTGGGCTGATGGGACGTTCCGGAAAAGAAGGGATCTGTGGTCGCCCTGTGGACCAAGAAGTTGGTAGCTCTTACACGATTTTCCCGCTCTGACTTGCTACAGGCATTATTTGGGCCAAGGTACGATCTTTCAGCACACTTCGCTAGAGCATCCGGGGGTTGGATGTTCTACCCCCGCGCAGGTGGGCTGGCTGCCCAGGCAAAGAAGGCATCAAATGGGGAGGATGAGACCACAGGCCCTCCGGTGATCAGCATACCTCCTGGGGCAGAGGGGGGGGCCTCATCTCTGTGGGGAGTCAAGAATATTTTCTCAACCAGGCTGGACAAAGGGGAGGTGGCTGAGGAAGAGAATGCCCTGCTAGAGGGGGCCTGCAGAGCCACAGGCATTACATCAAAATGCAATCTATCCTATCCCCTCCCCTCAAGAAAAGCCACCTGAGAATCGGCGATGGTAGAAGAGGGTCATTGCTGGCTCATCTAGCTAGTGGTTCCCAGCTTCAGCCCCAGGATGACAGCAAAGATGTGGAAAATGGTTGTCATTTTTTTTTTTTTCCATTTTCCCTCCCTGCCCTTCCCCTCTAGCTTGGGCTCTCTCCCAGCTGATAACAGGAAGAAAAATCTCTGAGGGGGAAACACCATCATCCCCTCTCCAGGGCTCTGGAAGCATGCAAAAGATGCAGGAGACTTGCGGAGAGAATCCCAGCTCTTTTGGCACTTTGGAAGGGTAGTCGGGTCTCTTTACCGGTGCAGACTCAGGGCAATAGAGAAAGACAGGGGCCAAGCCTGGGGGAAAAAAAAAAAAAAACAAAACAGGATACTGGCCAGTAATAGGGGGTACCTCTCAGCAGTCTCCATGACCACGAACAGCCCAAACCGCTGGTGCTGAGGGCCTCAAGAGGCAGTGGGGAAAGAAAGTGAAAACTGACAGTATGACAGGGCATGGGCCCAGAAAAAAAGGTTTCCATTCCTCTAGCACCTGGGCAACTGTGTGTACTCCCTCCTCCAGACCTGGCAGGAGTGGCTAGAATTGGAGCAGAGTTAGAATTGGAGTTCCGAAGCTGAGCTGTCAAGGCCACTCATAGACATAGAAAAAAAAAAATTAACTCCTGTATTTAAGGGGTTAAAGAATTTTGAGATATGGGAGCTATAAAAATAGCAGATTCTCACAAAATACACACCTTCCCTGGCTTTTCACACCTCTCCTAATTCATGTGACACTAGCCATTTCCTACCACCTACATCGATACAAGATGCCAAAACTACCCCACGCACTAGCCTGCTAGTTCTAGTTAAGTGGAAGGGGAAGTCTTTGAACTAGTTAAATTTCACAAGCACACATGAAGACATTCAGTTTCCAAAAATATTTCCCAACTTGGCTCCCTGACACCGGAAACCCCACAATTTGAAACATTTTCCTTTGGTTTGAACCCAACCTTAAGCTCCCATAAACATTCATTTATTCAGCAAATAGCGATTGAACACCCCCATTGAGGCTAGGCCCTGTGCTGGGCCTTAAATAAATGGAGGAAACAACATAGACACTTTCTGCTCTCATGGCATTTCCATGACTCTCTGTCAGTCATTGAAGAATGAGTCTAATCATTTTGAAAGCACATTGTCCATAGAAGGGGACCAAGAGAGACTACCTAAAGGAGAGCAGGGTGGAAATGAGCTGTGCCTGACCAGAAATGCAAAAGGGTGAAAATGTGGGAGAGCAAAACCCCCTGAGAATAAATTTCACCTGCTTCATCCATTCATTTATCTGTTCCACAAATATGTTTAAGCATCTCCTTAGATGCCAGATGCTAGGCTTAGATCACTGAACAAAACAGACACAGTCCCTACCCTCAGAGAGCTTATGTCTAGTGTGGGAGACACATCAGTAACAGAAAAGACAGTTGCAGTAAAATATACCTAGTGCTAATCAGGGTGGGCACAGGGCACTAAAAGGGGACACATTTGGGACACATAAAGCAGCCTTAGAGAAAGGGGTAGATCAGGGAAAGATTTGTGAAGGGAGTGAAATCACAGAAGTGAGGGTGGGGCTTCAGGATTCCCGAGAAAGGGAAGGGTTTATGCAAAATCCCTAAAGAAAGAGTACAATTGTTCTCCCAGCTCTACTACTGGAAGGTAGAGCCTCAATGTACAGGTGAGGTGAGAGGGTACATCACCTGTGGATCTAAGCAGAAGTTGGCTAACTTTTCCTGTAAAGGGTCAGGCAGCAAATATTGTAGGCTCTGTGGCCCATGTGGTCGGCTGCCACCACTCAACTCTGCCACTGGAGGGAGTTCCCTTCGTGGCTCAGTGGTTAACGAACCCGATTAGGATCCATGAGGATGCAGGTTGGATCTCTGACCTTGCTCAGGGGGTTAAGCTTCCCGCATTGCCGCGAGCTATAGTGTAGGTTGCAGACGTGGCTTGGGTGCTGTATTGCTGTGGCTGTGGTATAGGCCAGCAGCTGTAGCTCCAATTCAGCCCCTAGCCTGAGAACCTCCATGTGCCATGGGAGTGGCCCTAAAAAGCAAAAAAAAAAAAAAAGCCCCCAAACCCTGCCACTGTAACAGGAACTTGCCATAGATGATATGCAAATTAATGGATGCAGCTGTGTTTCAGTAATACTTTATTTATACGAAGAGGCAGTACAGGCTGTATTTGACCCAGGAGCCATAGACTTTCAACTCCTGGTCTAACCAGGACTTGGAGCCAAACAGAGGGAGCTAAGGAAACTCCACCTGCTGGGGTGGACCTCCTTAGAGAGGATGAAATTTGTGGCAAAGAATACCAGGCAGGGAACCGGGATATCTGAACGTAGGTCTTGGTCAGGGCACAAGCTGTAGAAGATGATGTCTTATAAGAGCTTATAAGATGAGAGGGTAGAGTAAGGAGGTCTCTAGGGCCTCTTCTCTGAAAGTCTAGAGCAGGGGTACATAACCTGGGGCTCAGGGGTGCCCCCAGGAGTCTATGGATGATACTGAGCAGTCCATGCCCTTAGATGAAAAAATGCCCCATTTTGAGTTTAATTTCCAGCTGAAATGTAGTGTTTGCTTCAATTACAAGTGTAGGCAACCAGCCACAGTCCTGTGAGGCATACCCGTGACTTTGTATCCAATAGAAGTCAGGATATTTTCCTATCATATTACAGTTGTGGCATGTGTGTTGAAATATCTTCTGTATTCATCACTTCTTTGAATATATGGTAGCTATTGGATCTGCAACTAGATTTTGTTACTTAAAATGTGAGTAGAGGCATTCTCTTTGTGGCACAACAGAAACAAATCCAACTGGAAACCATGAGGTTGTGGGTTCAATCCCTGGCCTCGCTCAGTGGGTTAAGGATCCAATGTTGCCGTGAGCTGTGGTGTAGGTTGCAGATGTGCTCGGATCCTGCATTGCTGTGGCTGTGGTGTAGGCTGGTAGCTGTAGCTCTGATTAGACCCCTAGCCTGGGAACCTTCATACATCGCGGGTGCAGCCCTAAAAAGCAAAAGAGAAAAAAAAAAGTGACTAGAGATACATAGAATATCTATGGGATTTTTTGATATTTGAAAACCATATTTCAATATAATTAAATTTCTTTGTAATCCTATGTATTTTATGCTGCTCTTCAAAAAACAGTCTTCTGAGGAGTCTACCCCCTACAAAATGGTTAACAACTCCTGGTCTAGAGCAATGAATGATTAATTTATCCTACTGGCAAAATGTTCTTTCTACAAAAACACCCTTTTCAGGGGAAGATGTGACAAAGAAGTACTTCCTTAGGTAGTTGATGAAAATGAGAAGTGTTAACGGCCTTTACAGAATGTAATGCAGCAGTATTTCTAAAAATTGTAAAATGCAGGACTTCCTGCTGTGGCACATTGGGTTAATAATCTGGGCTTATCTCTGTGGAGGTGCTGGTTTGATCCCCAGCCCCGTGCAGTGGCTTAAGGATGCAGCATTGCTACAGCTGTTGTGTAGGTCACAGCTCCAGCTCAGATTCAGTCCGTGGCCCAGGAGCCTCCATATGCCAAAGGTATGGTCAAAAAAGAAAAAAAAATGGCAAAATGCATATATACTCTGTAATCTCACTCCTGGAAATTTAGCTAATATAAATAAAAACGCTCATACCAAAAAAAAGGATAGGTGGACAAGTATTGTTCAAGAGGCCAAAAACAAACCAACCAAACTGGAAACAAAGTGAATGCCTATTGCTAAGGGGAAAACTGGGAAGTGATGATCTAGCCACTCTCTGGAATATCATGTAGTCATTAAAAAGAATGACTTTGAGCTCTAGGGGCTGCCGTGGTGGGATTTCTTGGAGGAATCATTGAATAAGAAAAGTAATACAATTTCATTTAATTAAAACACATCTCAACAAAGGAATACTATCCATGTACAATGTGCGTGTGTGATTATATCAACACGGAGAAAAGTGAGCAAAGAAAGATATCAGGGTACTGATATGAGTTATGTGGGTGAAGGCAGTGGGAGGAGGAAGGAGCCAAGAAAAATAGAAAAGAAAAACCACACTAACAATAGCAGCAAAGGGTATTATAATATGATGGCATTTCGTGTTTACATACAATTATGTTTGCATGGTGAAAAGAGAAATAATTTCCTCCACCCCTCAGAAAAATCTATGATACCAGTTAAATATAAGCTGAGTTCAGCTTCTCTGGTTAACTGCCAATATATGGGGTATCTTTTGAATACTGCTTTGCTCTTAATGGCTGCCTGACATCTTCTGGCAGCGTATTTGGGGATTAAAAAGAGAAGTTGCAACACCCAACATGGTTTTATTTCGCAAAGGAATGTCTATTTTGATACAAACAACTCTTACTCACTCATTCATTCCTTTTGGAGAGCCATAAGCACCGGGGCCATAGCCACATTCTGGGGATAAAAAGGAGGGAAAGGACAGGAAGGGAAGAGCATTTGATATGCTTCTCTGTTTCTAGTTTGTTTCTTTATCCTTGCTGTTCTTTAAGGTCAGACAGGTATTTTTTCTCATTTCCTCTATTTACTCCCCTGCTGTCTCACCCAATTCTCATAAAGACAAGATCGATGCCCAGGACATCACAGATACCAGCAGAGGCTCACAGAGCAACAAATGCAAGTCCACTTCGGGCACCTTTCAAGGTCAGGAGGGCGTGGCGCTGGCTCCGGCCAGTCTCCGTCCTGCCCAATGACCTACGGGCTCAGGAATCCGATCAGGCCACTTTGCAGAGGCCCGTCCACGCCACTGACTGCCCATTGGTTTCTGTTCTGACGGCCAAGAGAGAGAACAAAAGAAGTGAAATGCCAGCAGCTTTCCGTCTGCTCGCTCAATTCGATGGCCTTTTTGTTTTTACCTCCCCAGATCTATTTTGGGAGCTGTTAAGCAAAAGACAGGCTGATTCTCTCAAACTGCCTCGTCTTAACTCTTAGGAAGATGAAGGCTCTCACCATTTTCTCCTCGCAGAGTGGAGGATAAGAAATAATCCCAAACAGACCGGATTCCCTATTGCAGGTGGTAACCACTACCACCTAATAAGAACTGCAATTCTTTACAGCCAGGGCCACACTTTCAAAGTGTTTCCACCTGCAGATAAAGTGTCATAAGACACAGGAAGCACAGACAGTATTATTGGCAGGAAGCAAAGAATCTCAATCTAGGTTTAGGTAAGCAACTTGCTGGAGATGATAAACTAGCAATATGGGATCCAAGGACCAACTCAGGTCTTTCAAATAATAACACAGGAGCAATCAGCATTCTCCAGAAAATAAGTTGGTGTAGATCAGACTTGCCCAGCAGAAAAAGATTGTGAGCCACATATGTTAGTCACAAACTTTCCAGGAGCCACATAGCCAAGAAAAAAGAAACAGATGACACTGACTTGAATGTTTTTTATGTAACCCAATATTGTTTAAGTATTATCATTTCATCATGCAATGCATATAAAAATTTAATGAGCTAGTTTAGCTTCTTTTTCTACCAAGTCTTGGAAATCTAGTGTGTACTGCATTCTTAGAAGATGGCTGAATTCTGAAGTTCCCATCGTGGCGCAGGGGAAACAAATCCGACTAGGAACCATGAGGTTGCAGGTTCAATCCCTGGCCTCGCTCAGTGGGCTAAGGATCTGGCATTGCCGTCAGCTGTGGTGTAGGTCGAAGACGCAACTCAGATCTGGCGTGGCTGTGGCTCTGGTGCAGGCTGGCAGCTGTAGTTCCAAAGAGACCCCTAGCCTAGGAACCTCCATGTACCATGGGTGTGGCCCTAAAAAAAAAGACAAAAGACAAAAAAGAAAAAGATGGTTGAATCCAGACTAGCCCTGTTTCAAGTATGTAATAATCACATGTGACTAATGACTACCATATAGGACCCTCATAGACATAGAAAAAGGAGGAAGACTAAGATAGATTGTATTGAAAATCCAGTAGAATTTCCTTCAAAAAAGAAATTGGGTAGTAGAAGTGTTTCACTAGAAAAAGGACCAAGGAAAGCCAAATGTGGAACTCAGGGCCTCGCAGATTACCCAAGAAAACAGCATCTAGCCCACAGTAACAGAAGCAAGGCCTGGAAAGTTTAGGGAGAAGCTGATCCCTCTAGGATGGATGCAGACACAGACTTACTGGGGGCTTATAAACCTCTGTCAATAAGAAACCAGCTCCACAATAATTTTAAACCACAGTGAGCCCCTGGCAGGAAACGAACCTAGTAAACCAGAAAAATTACAACTGCAGCCAGCCCTGCCTGCCTCCCACTACATCCCCCAACGAAACTCAAGCTGTTTGCAAGCTTCTGCTCAGCTTTTGCAGGCTGAGAGAAGGAAGGCATACAGAGGCCATGAGGGCTCTGACAGCCCAAGCCACAACCCCTGGAGTTCTAGGTCACTCACATCTGTCTGAGATCAAGTACCAGCACGTGCCCTTGGGAGTGGGAGTTAATCCTGATTTGCTGGGTGTCTCTGAGGTGATCGGTTGCCCTCTCTGACATCTCAGTGGCCCTATCAAAAAGTGGCTATCACAATGCCTGCTCATCTGGGACCACATCCGTTCAGGTGATGAGTTCCTCAGATAGTGAAAGACCATTCATTGCCATAATATTTAAGCTACTTCTGGATGAAGTGGCCAGCAGTGGCCACACTGGAATCCTTGGGACTTAATTCTCTATAGGGACATGGGAAAAGTCACTGGAGAATAAACATCATAATATAAATCTAAAGTTTGGAGTTTTGGGAGATAGCAGCAAGCCAAGTGGTGAGAAACAGCCTTTGGGCCTGGAGTTTACTCCACTCTGCCCTTTACATAGATGGGAAGCTTGGGCTCCCACTTGATAATGAGAAGCAAAAAACTGTAAACTCAGAAAAGTGGTGTCAAATCAGTCTTGAAAGATGACACCTAGAATTATCCAAATGGCATCAACCTGGTTCATTAGGGGCGCCCCAGCATCTCTCTGAGGCCCATTATGCATCTACAACACCTTCCACCTCGCATGTCACCGGAATCTGTTTCTGAACACTCTGCACATTTGGTCTGTGCCACAGGCTCTTAAAAACTCACTGCAAGGACAAGTCAGTGCATTCCACACAGCACAGCAAGGGGGCTCTGTTATAACTTTCTCCTGATGCTCACTCAAAATGCCAGGGTGCTAGAGAGCCAGCCTATGGGAGAGACCAGGAAGGCATGTGCATGCTGGGACAGGGGAGAGCAAAAGAGAAGGAACCCCATCATTTAGGGAGCTCCAGAGCCTTTGCCCACCCAGGTTTCTACCTGCACCTTTGAACTGAGCTCCAGCACTGGGCTCCTTCCAGTCCGTTTGTGTCCCCCGGATCTGCAGAATTTCTCAAATGCTCCAGATTTTCTGGCTGGTTTAACAGCCTTATGGAGAGGTTAAAATCTCAAATTTAGACTGTCAAAGCTGTTTAAGGTCAAACAAAGCCTCCATGATCTGACTCCAGGTTCCTCTCAGAGATGCAACCGAGTGCTGTAATCATTTGGTTTTTGCAAACTCCCCCTTTTCTATGGATGTTAAGAAATCTTGACATAATCCTAGAAGGCAATTACACAGGCGATGAAAATAAAGGCAATGCAATTCCTTAGTAGAGCCTTACACTTTAAGTCACATCATTCAGGGAAGCTCAGAACCGGGATTCCTGAAGGAAGCTGCTCTAACATAACCAGCCAGTACCAGACTGAGAGATGCTGTCAAGACACCTACATTTCTCATGCTTCACCCTGATTTCTGATGTAAAACTGAGCAGTTTTCTTCAATCTCTGAGCCTCAGTTTCACTATCTGTAAAATGGAAAAGCATCATATCTTCTACCTAAACAACCAGTATCAATAATACAATATTGGGATAACTTGCATCAGGAGGAAAAAAACCAGCAGAGTAAGGACTGTGATAGGTTATAGATGGATTTTTTTCCTGTCCTTTATTTTCCAATGATTTTGAAATTTGATTACTTAAAGAAAAAATTTTAACTTATTGTAAAGTTTAGTGTAACTTGAAATTCCTGAACTCCATATAAGGGCATATTGCAGTCAATTCTTAATTATTCATGTGCCTCTGAATTCACAAAGTGTTTTGTATACACTCAATTTTTTGAGTCCAAATGGGACTCCTCTGGTCATTAAGAACCTCTCTGTGGCAACCTCCTTCAATCTATCCATCAAAAAGTGAACCTGTGAGTTCAGCATTGTGGAAAATGCTTGAGAGATATGAAGGGCTCTGGTCCTGTCCTGCCACACTGATGTTAGAAAAATAAGACTGATAATATGTGACAAAATACAAGTGACAAAACTGGCTATGACAAAAGGGCCAAACTGTAGGTAATAAACTCTAAAGATAAATGAATATGCAGGGTAACCCGTGACGATGTTATGGAAAATGGGGACTACGCGAAATCTTGAAAATAGATAACATCTATTTGTGAGGTAGAAGGCAGAGCCCTGGAGAGGTAGAAACAATAAAGCAGAAAAGAGAAACTAATATTTGCAGACACCTACTATGCAAAGGGCACTGGGGTAGGGACTTCCCTAAGTCATCGTGTGGACTCCTTACAGCAACCATGGGAGGGAGTCATTCTCAGTAACCCCACTGGACAGATAAGCAAACTGAGCCTCCATCATCATGCTATGTTCATGGGATAATGCAGGAACCTACTTGATCATGATGGCAAGTGTGCCTGGTGACACAGTGAAGTATAACCTAGAGTAAAGAAGGGCCAGATGAGGGAGTTTCCATTGTGGCTCAGTGGAAACAAATCTGACTAGTATCCATGAGGATGCAGGTTCAATCCCTGGCCTCACTCCGTGGGTTAAGGATCTGGTGTTGCCATGAGCTGTGGTATAGGTCGCAGATGTGGCTCAGATCTGGCGTTGCTTGCCTGTGGTGTAGGCCAGTGGCTACAGCTCTGATTCAACCCCTAGTCTGGCAACTTCCATATGCTGTAGGTGCAGCCTTAAAAAAAAGACAAAAGGGGGGGGGCAGATGAGAAATTTGTTCTGTTCAAATGGCAGCCACAAGCCAATATTACCTGGTGAGACTAAGGAATTGAAACAGGGTGAAATCTTTTTTCTGTTAAACAAATCTTTACTGTCTGTTAGGAATACATTTTACTTTAACCATTGAAAATGTAGCTTTCAAATTGAGATGTATTACAAGCATAAAATATGGGCTGAATTTCAAACACTTCATGTGAAAAAGTAATGGAAAATAATTAATAAATATTGATTACATGTTTAAATGAACATGTATACATTTGGGTAAAATAATAAATGTCATAAAAGTATTTAATTTATTTCTTTTTATATTTTTAATGTGGCTGCTAGGAAAGTTTAAGTTACAAATGTGGCTCTCATTACGTCATTGGGCAGTACTGATACAGAGCTTTGAAACCCTGGGCAACAGTAAAATACATAGTTAGAAGTCACAAGATTTTTTTTTTTTTCATGTTAGCTTGAGCTAACGTTCCCTTGGATTAAAAATTAAAATATATTCCCAGTGATTTTAGTTGCCTGATATTTAGGTTCATGTGATTTTTTTTTCTTATGCAAAGCACTTTCACACATATTATGGGAACTGCTACATCTCTGTGGTGAGAAAGAGTATAATTACCCCATTTTACAGAGCAGAACACCAAGGCTAGTTCATCGAATTGCTTGTGAGGGGCAGAGAGGGTTTTAGCCAGTTTTTCAGCTCCAATTTCTCAGCCTGCCTGGGCCAGAGGCAGCCTTGAATACACACTTATTCCCCATCACTCTCACTTGTAAATCCCTGGAAGACCTCCCTAAGCAGCAATATTGCTCAACAAAGGGGTCCAGATGGATTTCTAGGTCTCTTTCTATTGACACACAAACACAGCAATACATCAAGTCTTGGTACGCAAGATTATCGTGACAGTCTCTGCACTTCAGGTGCAGGCCTTCTGGATGCTTGCAATATGTAGATATATCCAGCTACACTCGCATCTCCTTTTCCACGTGATTTCAGCAGGCATTCGGGAGCTGGCTGCATGGCTCCAACAGGCTCCTCAAGCAAGTACCTCCAGACAACAAGAAACCACCAGCAAGAGGTCTCTTCTCACACTAACTAAGTGGGCTTCTTACCCAAGACCCACTCAGATATGAGCATCAGCCTCCTGACTGCAGCAGCACTGGCTGCTCACTCAGCCCTCTGCCTCCCACCATACCCTATCAGTAATCCCTGGCATGAGGGACATGCTTAATATAGGTCTGACAGGCAGAACAAAGTCAGCAGCTTCTTTCTAACAGAAATCCAGGGGGGGCTTCCTAGCTCTGACAAGGTTAAGAGTGACCAAAATGCCTGATGCTAAGGGTGTGTGTTCTGAAGCTAAATGGAGTGAGTCAAGGTTCTGACTCAGCTCCTTGGCACCTGTGTGACCTTGGGTTGGTTGCATAACCTTTCCGAGCTTCATTTCCTCATTTTCCGAATGATGATGATAATGGTTGGAGTTGGTACCTATGGCTGAGGAGGTGAGCTGGGGCTACAGTCTCTCTGGCCCTCGTACCACCAGGCCACATGGTTCGAGTCAGGGTGGCTAGAAAAAAGGGTTGCCATTCCCTAAACCTCTCAGAGATGCTGTCTACCCCCTGTGACTGCAATGCCAAGTCTACCCAGGTGGAGGGGCTTTTTCTCTAAAGATTCACTGTGATAGATAATGCGTACTTGGGTACTTGGTACTTGGTCAGACATGGGTGTCTTTCAGAATGCCATTCTCTAGGATCTGATGAAGCATTTGTCTCTCTTTCTGGAACTTTCCATATTTGATGTAATGGAAAGGAGATGACAGACTTGGCTCATATCCCGGCTCACCCCTTTCATTTGTGCCTGCCAATTCTTCGTTTCTCACTTGTAAAACCAGAACAAGAATAATAGGGTTCCTGAAAGAATTCCATGAAAGGGCACAATGGTGGGCATATGGCAGCCCCGTGATAATTTTGACTGGCCTTCCCACTTGCTGAGACCCAGAAAGAAAAGGCCCAAAAGCTGAAGGTCCTTAACATCGCACTGCTTCCCCCGATTTACACTCCTCTATTGATTCTCAGGTCCCACCCCCACCCCCAGACAGTGGGGTTTACCACCTGCTATGAGAATTCATCCACATCCACTAGAAGGGCTTCAACCTCCAGATCTTTACACAGGACACCCTGGTCTTTTCCTTGACAGTAACCATCCTAGTTGTGGTCACATTGCCTTAACTGCCTGCCGGGTATTTTCATTTGGGAGATCGAGCAGCTCGTTAAATTCAACACAGGCAGACACAAACTGATCATCTTCCTTCCCAAACCTCCAACACGTCCTCCCCTCTTCTGTCTCCAGGGGTGGCCTTTCTCCTTATTTCACTGAGGTAGCGGCAATCAGAAGAGCACTTCTAAAAGCCCATCTCTAAGTCAACCAGCCTAGGTGTATCCATCTACACATCACTACCCTGAGAGTAGTCCCCTCTTACCCATAGGGTTTACATTCCAAGACCCCCAGTGAATGCCGGAAACCATGGATTGTACTAAATCTACATATATGTATTTTCCTATGTAGAGCCTTATGTGTTTTCCTATACATATACGTACCCATGATAACACTTAATTGATAAATTAGGCACAGTATGAGATTAACAAAAATAGTCAATCGAAAATTTATAACAATACACTGTAATAAAAGTTACGTGAATATGGTCTCGCTCTCAAAATTTCTTTTTTTTTTTTGTCTTTTGTCTTTTTGTTGTTGTTGTTGCTATTTCTTGGGCCGCTCCCACGGCATATGGAGGTTCCCAGGCTAGGGGTCTAATGGGAGCTGTAGCCGCCGGCCTACGCCAGAGCCACAGCAACGCGGGATCCGAGCCGCGTCTGCAACCTACACCACAGCTCACGGCAACGCCGGATCGTTAACCCACTGAGCAAGGGCAGGGACCGAACCCGCAACCTCATGGTTCCTAGTCGGATTCGTTAACCACTGTGCCACGACGGGAACTCCATCTCTCAAAATTTCTTACTCAACTGTCCTCATCCTTCTTGTGATGATGTGAGATGATGAAGATGAGATGAAGGGAGGTGAATGACGGGCTTGTAAAGTAGCATTAGGCTACTACGGACCTGAACTTGCCTCAGAAGGAGGATTATCTGTTTCGGGTGAACATGGATTGTCAGCCGTGATCATACTGAGGTCGGGCATCAAAAGCCATGTCGATTGCTGGGGACCCTGGGCGAGACGGAGCAGGATGCTGCGAGATTTTGTCACACTACTCAGAACGGTGTGTGACTTAAAACTTATGAATTGTTTATTTCTGGAATTCTCCAATATTTTCGGACTGCAGTTGACCTCAGGTGATAGACCATGGAAAGCAGAACCACAGATGAGGGCAGTCTACTGTATTCCTATTACCATAGTGAATGGTCCCTGCTCCTGTCTTCCAGGCCAACCCCCTTCAGTTCTCATCCTCCATCAGTCCTGTCCTCACCTTACCAGCTCCTCCTCAAATGGACTATTCTCATCCCATCAACCTACAAATTTACCAACAAATCTTCTTTCCATTAAAAAACTCCTTGATTCCACATTATCCCCATTCTTTGCTTCCTTTTCTAATGGACATTCTCAAAATAATTATGATACTTATTGTATCTACCCTTCTCTCATCTCAGAATCAACATCTGTTAGGTTTTCGAGTCACTACCATCCAAGAGAATCATCTTTGTCACCAGTGACCTTGATGTTGTCAAATCTAGTTGCTACCTCAAGTCCTCATAGTACTCCGCTTAAGATCAGCACTTGACAGAGTTCACTCCTCCTTCTTGAAACACTTTTTTCATCTGGCCTTACAATGGGACTCTCCCTTGGATCTCTCCCGAGCTCACTGCCTATTCTTACTCAGCCTCCTTTGCTGGCTCTTTATCATCTTCTCAACCTCCAACTCTTAGAACATATGGTCTTTTTCTCTTCTTACTTCCCTGGTGATCTCACCTAGCCTCACAGATTTAAAGAATATCTAGACACTGAAAACTTGGAAAAATTACATCTGTAGGCCAGAGTGCTCTCTAAACTTCACAAACTCCCTGCTTGATATTCTAACAAGACTCAAATTTAGTATGTCCATTTTAGACACAGCTTCCAACACGCATGCACACACATGCACACACACACACCCCAGCCTACTTTTCCCTGAAATATCTGTTTCAGTATCTGAGGCCAAAAATCTTAGAGACAACCTTAATACTTCTCTATCTCTTATACTTCAAATCCAAATCATTAGTTCTACCTTCAGAAAATATTCAGAATCATCACCATTTCTGCTATGATCAACCTAATCCAAGCCACCTTCCTGTCTTCACATAAATATAATAACTTCTAACAAGATCCCCCTAAGTGTGTCCTCTGCCCAGGAGGCAGAGTGATACTGTTAAAATAAGTCAGATCTTAACACTCTTCTGTTCAAAACTTCCAATGGCTCCCCATCTCAGAGCAAAATTCAAGATCCTTTCCATGACCTACTAGTGCCCACATGATCTCTGGGAAGGTCCCTGCCCCATCTCTCAGGTATCATTGCATTCCCTTGCCACTCTACAACCTCTTTGCCACATATGCTATATTCACTGCTACCTCAGATCCATCCTATTTGCAGTTCTCACTCTCTGCTCGGTCCCCAGAAAGTTGTATGGCTTGCCTCCTCCCTGTCTTATCTTCTCAAAGGCCAGATGGTCAGAGAGTTCACCACTGATTACTTTATGCAAATAATATACACCTCACCATCACTCTTTGATTCCCTACTGGGCTTTATTCTCCCCTATACACCACCACCGTTTTTTTGTTTGGTTTTTTTTGTCTTTTTGCCTTTTCTAGGGCTGCACTCCTGGCATGTGGAGGTTCCCAGGCTAGGGGTCTAATTGAAGCTGTAGCCACCAGCCTACGCCAGAGCCACAGCAACACCAGATCCATCTTGCGTCTGTGACCTACACCACAGCTCACGGCAACACCGGATCCTTAACCCACTGAGCAAGGCCAGGGATCAAACCTGCAACCTCATGGTTCCTAGTCAGATTTGTTAACCACTGCGCCATGACGGGAACTCCTACACCACCACCTTTTGACATGTTATATTCGCATTCGTTTGTTCATTGACAGCCTGTCTTCTCCTACTAGAACATAAGTTCCAAAAGAGTTAGAAGCTTTGTTTCTGTTCACTGCTGTATCCACACACCTATTACCTAAGTAAGAATTAATTAAGAATTGTAAGAAATTTTTTTAATGTGTCAAATTACTCATAACTCTTCTAAGTCCACAAATGTGAAGGTTGCTTTTATTCTTGAATTCTACACTCACACAATACACAAAAATAAACTCAAAATGGTTTAAAAACTTAAATGTAAGACAAGACACCATCAAACTCCTGGAAGAGAACATAGGCAAAACATATTCTGACATCAACCTTACAAATGTTTTCTCAGGTCAGTCTCCCAAAGCAACAGAAATAAAAGCAAAAATAAACCAATGGGACCTAATCAAACTGACAAGTTTTTGCACAGTAAAGTAAACCAAAAAGAAAACCAAAAGGATACAGAATGGGGAAAATAATTTCAAACAGTGCAACTGACAAGGGCTTAATCTCTAAAATATACAAACAACTTGTACAACTCAACATCAAAAAAGCCAACAACCTAATTGGAAAACGGTCAAAAGACCTGAATAGACATTTCTCCAAGGAAGATATACAGATGGCCAACAAGCACATGAAAAAAATGCTCAACATCACTGATTATTAGAGAAATGCAAATTAAAACTACCATGAGATACCACCTCACACCAGTCAGAATGGCCATCATTAATAAGTCCACAAATAACGAATGCTGGAGGGGGTGGGGAGAAAAGGGAACCCTACTGCACTGTTGGTGGGAATCTAAGTTGGTATGACCACTATGGAAAATAGTATGGAGGTACCTTAGAAAACTATACGTCGAACTACCATATGACCCAGTAATCCCACTCTTGGGCATAGATCCGGACAAAACTTTCCTTAAAAAGACACATGTACCCACATGTTTATTGCAGCATTATTCACAATAGCCAAGACATGGAAACAAACCAAATGCCCAACAACAGATGATTGGATTAGGAAGATGTGGTATATATGCACAATGGAATACTACTCAGCCATTAAAAGATAACAAAATAATGCCATTGCGGCAACATGGATGAAACTAGAGACTATCATACTAAGTGAAGTTAAGTCAGAAAGAGAAAGACAAATACCACATGATATCACTTATATCTGGAATCTAACATATGGCACAAATGAACTTTTCCACAGAAAAGAAAATCATGGACTTGAAGAATAGACTTGTGGTTGCCAAGGGGAAGGGGAAGGGAGCGGGATGGATTGGGAACTTGGGGCTAATAAATGCAAACTATTGCCTTTGGAATGGATAAGCAATGAGATCCTGCTGTATAGCACTGGGAACTATATCTAGTCACTTACAATGGAGCAAGGTAATGTGAGAAAAAAGAATCTATACATGTATGTGTAACTGGGTCACCATGCTGTACAGTAGAAAATTGACAGAATACTATAAACCAGCTATAATGAAAAATAAACATTATATTTAAAAAAAGTTTTATTGGAAAAAAAGAAGAATTCCACCACAAACTACAGGACAAAGTTCAAACTCCACTTGGAATTTATGGGCCACCATGATCTGGTGATTGTGATGCCTACTTCATGGTCTGCCCCTTCTCTATACACATCCCTCCCTGAATCAAAATGTGCCTTTCTCCTGCTTGCTTCTACTCATACTGTTCTTCACCCTCCTGGAATACCTTCTCTCATCAATTTACCAAACGCTATCCACACTTCAAAGTCTGGATCCAGCCCCACTTCTCTTCCAGGACTCTCCTAATCACCCTATCCAAAAATGATCTTCCTTTGCTATGTCTTCCCATAGGTCTCACTGTTATCCTTAGTCATTTAGCATACCCTGATAATCATTTATCATTCACTTATTCATTTAACAGATATTTATCCCATCAGGCCTTTGTCACATAAATATTCTCTTTCCATACTCCATTTATTTATTTATTTATTTATTTTCATTTATTTATTTTCATTTATTTATTTATTTATTTTTTGTCTTTTTGCCTTTTCTAGGGCCGCTCCCATGGCATATGGAGGTTCCCAGGCTAGGGGTCTAATCGGAGCTGTAGCCACCGGCCTACACCAGAGCCACAGCAACTTGGGATCCGAGCTGCGTCTGTGACCTATACCACAGCACATAGCAATGCTGGATCCTTAACCCACTGAGCAAGGCCAGGGATCAAACCCGCAACCTCATGGTTCCTAGTCAGATTCGTTAACCACTGAGCCACGACAGGAACTCCAACACTTGATGTATTTGATCTATTTGTCTATGTTATAAAATCTCTGGGGAAGAAAATATTTTAACGAAGTTTGAGTGGTCTATGAAAATATATATTGTACACATACAATATGTAATATGTATATTTATATAAATGTCAAAAAGAATGTGGCCTGTTTTATGCCTCCGTATTGTTACACATATTGTTCCATTAGCCTGGAATGCCCTCTCTCCAGTTCTTATTGTTCCCATCTGCCTGGCAAATTCTTCCTCTTCTTTAAATAGAGGGGTTGGGCTGATCTCTCTCTTTCTTGGTCTCCTCTGCCTCCAACATATTGCTCTTGTCTGGCTCTCGTGGTTTTCTTGTCTGTCTTGTTTGGTAAATGATTTCCCCTCCTAAAACCACTAACAATAATATTCTATAATATATTTAAGTACTTTACATTCTTCACAAGAAAAGCACTAATTAAATCCATGCAGGTGTTGTAGTCATTGTTTTGCCAAATATATCTATGAACTTTAAATGCACATTCTCATTATTAGTACCTTATGCGTCTAAAATGTGTTTCCTCCTTTTTTACCCTCACAAAGTTGCTAGGAAGCATCCCCATATTGCATTGGAATTAATGAGTTCTGCAGTCTTGTGTCTCTGTTGTTGTTTTACATATTGTTCCACTTGCCTGCAATGCCCTAAAGAGTAGAAAGAGGTTGAGTGAATTCATCAGTAGGATATACTCAATACACACTGACAATCCCCGTATTATTGCTCTTTTTGGCCATTCCTTGGGTATTGTAAATGATATTTAGAAACAAAGAAGAATTAAGAAGGTTGATTACAATACAGATTCTGAGAAATCATGAAAATTGAGAAAGGAAATGTAAATTTAGTTAAACTGGCATTTTCTAACCAAACTATCTTGATTCAAATTCCAGTTCCACCTTTTTCTTGTTGAGTGCCTTTGGGCATTATTTTATATCTCTTATTTTCAGTTCCTTTGACTACCTCGTGAGGCTAATAGAAGAAACTGATGGTATAGCGATGAATCAAAAAGACAGCGTATGTAAAATACCTAGCATGCTGCCTGGCACAAAGTAAGCATTCTATAATAGATGTTATTTATAAATTTTATTGTGCCATAAGACCAAAAATAGACAAAAGTTTTCATACTTAAAAAGAAAAATTCTGGAAACAGCTTAATAGTGAACATGATATAGGCAGAATCAGAGAAAATATTATTCAATAATGACCTAAGGGAAAGAAGTGATCCCTTTAGGTTAGCATGTGTTCATTATGACTAATGAACCACCAATCTTATTTTCTATTTAAAAAGGATTATTAGCATGATTATACCTAATGAAGGTAGTGCATCTTCATTTTTCACAATGTTTTATACTCTTTTGTAATTTCTTTAAAAGAATATATATAAAATGAGAATTTTACTAGGTAATCTGGTTAGAAATAGATCAAGGGCCATGATATCAGGTTTGCCCTCCTGTGGTAACTAGAAAACTAGACAAAAACAATAAAACTATCATTTTCAAACATTAGGAAACAGGCAGCACTTGACTGTGATCCCTAAGAAATGAGATGCAAATTAGATGAGCCCTGTAGTGGGCTAGGCATTCTGCCCGAAAGCATTTCCAAGACCACAGTGCAGAGAGAAACAGTCCAAGCAAAGTATAGTAGTCTTGCTGAATTGAGGAGGCAGAGATCAGAGTTTGAGTAGGCTGAGGCAGCTGCAATTTGTGGGACAGAATACCACAGAAAAGGAATAGACACAAGAAAAGTGATTCAGAATGTGCATAATAATCCTCCTGAGTCTTTCATTAAGTACCAAGCACCACATGCTCAAGAAGAAACTATGAGGACAGGCAAAGAACAAATACTGAGGAGATGTAAACTAAACATGTTTAGAGCTCATGTGAGGCTGGGAGATAGTCAATTTCCACCACAGCTAGCACAGAGAGTTTGTTGATCCTTGGCACATTCAGTAGAGACTAAGAAATATGGTAAACTATCCCATGGGTAAACTTATTTTAAAATAAATAAACCCGCCTCTTAAAATTTTTGAAACAAGTCTTAAAAGGATCAGGCTGTTCAAAAAAAATCACCTAAGGGCCTGCCAAAAGAGAAGACAACACAATCTAGATACTGAATAATGTTACAATCAGTGTGGCCCTAGGGGAAAAAAAAAGCAATAGTAATAATAATAAAACAATAAAAAAAATGACAGGACAGATAGAAACAATGGAGGTATCAGGTAAAGACTTTTAAATGGCTTCTATTCATATGTTTGAAGATTTAAAGGAAAATATAAAAGTAATGAGATAAAGATATAGAAAAAAAATGAAATTTCCAAAGCTGAAAAAATTATATATGAAATTGAAAATTTACTGTGTACTTAATAGCAGATTAAATACCACAGGAGTAGTGGTGGAGGTGGACACTGTTGAGCTGTTAGACAAAAGAAAGAGAAAAAAATAGATTAAAAAAAAAAAAAGCTCATAACATCATCAACTTTCATGACAATATCAATCAGTCTTCAGGAGTTCCCATTGTGGCTCAGCAGATTAAGAACCTGACATAGTGTATGTGAGGATGCAGGTTTAATTTCTGGCCTCACTCAGTGGGTTAAGGATCCAGAATTGACACAAACTAGGCTAAGCTGCAGCTCTAATTCAACCCTTAGCCTGAGAACTTCCATATGCTGCAGGTGTGGCTATAAAAAGAAAGAGAAAAAGAAAAAAGAAACAATATAAATCAGTCTGACATATGTGTAATTGGAGCCACAGAAAGGGAAGCATAAAAGAATATTTAAATAAATAAATCAAACCTAACCAACTTGGTAAATATTATAAACCCACAGATCCAAAACACCCAACAAAGAACAGGTATAAAGGAAAAAAAAATTAGAAATATCATAGTGAAATTGTTGTAAATCATAGGTAAAGGGAAAATTGTAAAAGTATCCAGAAGAAAAAGATATATCCAAAAAAGCAAAGTAATAATGACGGCAGACTTCCCTTAGATATAATGCAAGCCAGAAGGCAATTGAGTGATACCTTTAAAGAAAAATAGTCAACCCAGAATTCTATATTTATTGTGAATACTCCTTCAAAATAGAAGAAAAATAATAATTTTTTTAAGCTAAAAGAATGTGTTGCCAACATATCTACACTCCAAAAAAATGTTAATGAAATTCAAGCTGAAGAAAAATGACACCAGATGGGAACTCAGATCTACATAAAGAAACGAAGAATGCTGAAATAGTAAATGTATGAGTAAATACAAAATATATTTAAATACATTGAATTTGTAAATTAAAATGTTCCCTCATATAAACTCCAACTTCAGATGATTTCCCTGGTGAGTTCTAACAAAACTATACGGAAGAAATAATATCTATCTTGCAAAAACTTTTTCAGAAAACAGAAGAGGGAACAATTGCCAACTCATTTCACAGGATGGCAATATTATGATATCAAAACCAAACAATGAAGTTACAAGAAAATTTTAAGCCAACATTCTTCAAAAATATAGATATAGAAGTCTTAGCAAAATATTAGCAAGTTAAGTTCAGTGATGTCTTAAAATAACAGTGCATCATAACTAAATGGGGCTTATACCACAAATGCAATATTGGTTTAATATTTTAAATTCAACCACTGAAAATTATCATAATAACAAAATTAAGGAGAAAATTATACAATCATCTACATTTCTTGTAGAATTTCACAAGCAGATTTTAAAATGTACATGGAAATATCAAGTGTTTTAATATATATGTGTATAAAATTTATATATGTGTATAAACTTTAGATAAAGAACAAAGTTGGAAGATTTAGACAATCTGATTTCAGATTTTCTGTAAAACTACACTAAACAACATAGCACAGGATTGGTGTGAGGGTAGCCATACAAGTCAATGGAAAGTACAGAGGGTCTAGAAATAGACCTACACAGTATTTGCTCAGGTGGTTTTTCAACATTTCGGTCAGTTAATTCAAACAAGTAAATTACCAAGGTAATTCAGTGCGGGAAGTTTTTTTTTTTTTTAAAATGATGTTAGAATAACTGGAATTTGTGGGGGAAAACAAATCTTGACTTCACATCACACACAAAAAAGTAACTCATAATGGATCATCACACTGAACCTAAAATTTACAACTACAAAAATTCTAGAAGGAAATCTAGTAGAAAAAGATCTTATCAATCTTCAGGTAGCAATGATTTCTTAGGGCAAATAAAGTATTAAACATAAAAGAAAAAATGAAAATTAAACCCACCAAAATTTAAAATTTCTGTTCTTTGAAAGTCATTGTTGAGAAAATAAAAAGTAAAGCCATGGACTTGGTGGTATAAAGATGATAGCTAGCTGGAAAGAAGCAGAGAGAGGGAGGAAGGAAAGGAGGGATCTTTCTCTCGCCTTTATATATGTTCTTTATTATAAAATAAAGAATGTTTATAATTTGATATTTCAAAGATGAATACAAACAACTCAATTCAAAAATGGACACAGAAGATTGGAACACCTCACAAATGACAATATTTATGAATGGCCAATAAGCATATGCAAAGAAGGTCAATATCATTGGTCACCATCAAAATATAATCTACTGAACAATGAGCTACCACTACACAGTAATTGGTGTTGGTAAGTATGCAGAGCAACTGGAATGCTCATACATGGCTGGTGGGAGGACAAAATAGGACAACTCTTTGGAAAACTGTTGAACAGTTTCAAATAAACTTAAGCACACATTTACCTCATGCCCTAACAATTCCACTCTTAGGCATTTACCTAAGAGAAGTGAAATATATGTTCATGCAAAGACTTGTATGAATGTTTCAGACTGATTTAACCACAATACTCCAAACTGGAAATAACTCAAATGTCTAAAACAACAGATGAATGAATTAAAAAATTGTGATAAATCCATATAATGGAAAATTCCTCAGCAATAAAAAGAACAAATTACCAAACAATTAATATATGCTACCCCATGAATAACCCTCAAATGTAGAACACTGAGTTAAAATAGCCAGACACAAACAGTATACACTGGATGATTCCACTTATATGAGATTCTAGAACAGGCAACATTGTACTAATCAGTAGTGACAGAACACAGGGCGGTGGCCTGAGTCCAGGAGGGGTGAAGATTTCCTGCAAAATGGCACGTTAAGTAGTGGAATTGTTCTAGATCTTGATTGTGGTTGGTACTTACATAGGTCCATGTATTTGTCAAAACTCAAAGTATACATTTAAGCGTTCATTATAACATAAGTAACTTATATGTAAGTTATATCCCAATAATCTTACCTTATTTTTTTTTCTTTTTATGGCCACACCTGCAGCATATAGAAGTTCCTGGGCTGCAGCTGAAGCCTATGCCACAGCCACAGCAACTCCAGATCCGAGCTGCATCTACAACCTACACCACAGCTTGTGGCAACACAAAATCCTTAACCCACTGAATGAGGCCAGGGATTGAACCCACATCCCACTGAGACAACATACAGTTCTTAATGCACTGAGCCACAGTGAGAACTCCAACGATGTTGATTTTAATTAATCAAAAAAGATTACATAATTGGGTTAAAAGTACCCAGCTTTGTCCTCAACCTAGTTGGCTTCTGCACTCTTATATAGCAAGAATGTGTATAAAATGCACTGGTGGCTCATACTAGGAAGGGTGTCTTCTATTTGTTCAGCCAATAAATATTCTTCCAGCTCTACTGTGTGCTATGTATTTAAGGCTGTAATGGTGAAGAAGAAAAAACTGAGGTCTCTGTTTTCATGGCAGTACAGACTCATGGGTGAGATAGAGGTGGAATGTACAATTTTAAGCTGACAGAAGTTGAACAGCTCCATGAGAGCTGGTTTCAGATTCCTAAAAAGGAACCTGCTGAGTCTAAAGCTGCCATAGAGGACTCTCCAAGCTAGATGGGAGCCTAAATATGAGTAGGTAGAATTTATCACATGGAGAGTTGCGTTTTGCATTAGGAAGTCCCTGAGTGGGGGAGGGAAGCATTTTGAAGAGCTTAAAGGAAAATTCGTGCACAGAACCCTAACAGCAAGGGAGAAAGTAGAACAAGAAGAAGCACGAAAGATAGGGAGCCATGTCCAAGTACGTCCTGAAAATGATGAAAGCCCTGGAGGGGTTCTGGGCAGTAGCCATGGGGTCAGACCCTGTGGTAGTGATCCACCATTGATGCAACAGTCCAGGTGACAAGACTGGCTGCTTATACTCAGGCAATGGCAATGGGGAGGCAGAGGAATGAATGTATTTGCCAATTAGGTGGTAAAATGGGTAGTTCTGGATGGAGGCTGGACATGGGGAAAGAGGGAGAAGGAGGTGTCCAGGATGCAAGCCAAGTGTCTTTCTTGAACACTAATATGGGTGGAAACATTCTTCCCTTGAGAAAACTATACAAAGGTGAAAGATGCAAATTGAGTGGTGGATGGAAGAGATGATAGACATGCTAAATCTAAAGAACCTGGAGGACACTGATATGGAAAGTCCTGATTTCTGGCACCTCCCCTTGGCAGTTTGGGAGAGCTGGGCTGGAGCTGTACACCAGCAGCTATCACAACAGAACAAATCCTTAAAACCTTTGGGAGGACAAGATCACAAAACAGGGGCGTGAGGGGGTAGAGCCCAAGACAGAGCCCAGAAGAGAACCAACATGCAAAGCCCTGCCAAAGGATGAAGTTTCCATAGAGAACAATGAAGCAACCAAGAGATGGGAGAACAGACAAATGCTGTATACCATAAGAGCCCAGGAAGGGAAGAGAGAATTTCAAGGAGGATGCAACTGGGGACAGTACCCTTCCAACTCATGCAGAAAGCCAGTGGGAGGGTACTGATGTCTCACCTGATTGAGTACTTATTTTGCATTCTAGGCACCAATCATCTGATTTGAGCTACAGCAGCTCCCCATAGGTAAGATCGGAAACAGCACTGCTCCAGCTCTCCTGCCAGAGACTGAACTAATGCAAGACACCAATGGCTCCCACTCCAGTGCTCCTTTCCCCTACTGCCTTTTCCCTGGCCTGCCTGTCTAGCCATTGATTTCTCCGAAGTGTCCCTCGGGCTAGGGGACCCAAATTCTCTGTACTGTAAAACGTGGTATACACCAAGATATTTGAGACTTTGGACCTCTGCCTTCCTGGCCCACCCTGAAGCCAGCGGATTTTCCAGCCAGAAGAGGAGGAGGCCAAGTAGCCTCCAGGAAAACAGTACCTATTCCTACAGACACAGAGCAGCGCCCCTCCCAGGCCCCCCTCCATTATTCTGTTATTATTCCACAGCTGGTGGCAAAACTTCTGCAGAATGAGTTATCTGTGCATCCCTGAGGGGATGGACAAGTGGGAACATCTCTAGCAGGATCCCCTGCACTTCCTCCTCTCCCTTGCCATCCCATCCCTCAGGTTGGCATCCTTCTCTTTCCTTCCCGGGCCTTATATAGTCATGCGGTTTCACAAGTCCCAAGGCAGACTGTCTGCCAACACATCCAACCACTCTGCTGCCAAGGCGATGGCTGAGGCGAGTCTCAAACTCCGCATTGGAGCCAGACACCAAACATATCTATTTTCTGCTCCTCCAGTAAGGCACCCGAGGCAGCCTGGGGGCCCTGGGTCTCTTTCCAGTGCGTGCCTCAGGCACTCCACAGATGCTTGCAAAGAGGTCAGGATGCCAGGGGGCGTGGGCCTCGGTGGCCAGGATTGGACCGGGTGGGGGCAGTTGCTGGCTGCCTGCACTTGGACGCGAGCAGGTGCGAACCACCGCCCAGCTCCCTCTCCCCGCGGGTGCGCAGGCAGGGCTGCACAGCTCTTTGTGTCTGCGGCTTGGCTGGCTGTGTGCGCTAGACTGGGTGGGGTGGGGAAAACCGGAAGCAGCAAATCAGCGTCTGGGTCTTGAAAAATGCCTACAAGGATGGACATTTTCATGAGAAACCCCTGCACATTTGGAGAGAACAAGTCTGCCTGTGCAGCTCCCATCCCCTCCCCTCCCAGGCCCCCTCCCTCCTCCACGTTCACTCCCTAACGCCTCGCCTCCCCCCTCCCCAGTCATCTGGATCTCGTTGTCCTTGCACTTTCCCAGCTGCCCGTCTGCATTTCCAGCCCTGCACGTGCACAGACACACCCGTGCCCCCAGCACCCACCCTGCGGCCCCCTAACCATGACCACCCCACGCCGTTCACAGATTCATAAAGCAACCCCTTCCCTGGCTCCAAACCCCTTAACAGAATAAGCCCTTTATTCCAAAGCAGAAATAGAAAAGTCCTTGGGTATAGTTAACAGGAGCAAGAGAAACCACGGAAAGGCTTTTTGTGGGGGAAAGTGAGTGGACAACTTCTGTAGTTTAGGGTATTTTAGTCACCCCTCTCCTAAAAAATATACTATATGAACAATCTATTTCTCCACTTTGAGGGCTTCCCTGAAAAAAGACTGTGAAAAGGAATCTTCAGAGAACGCTCCCAACAAAATGTTTTCCCCTCACTTCACCTAAAGGCCTCTTGCTACATTCAGGTTACTGTTCATTTTATAGTTTATGTTAATAAGACCAGCTGAAAAAAGAGGCAAAAATCTAGGACATTGTTGCTTTAAGAATCTAGACTAAAACACCTTAAATGAACTCTGCAGCAGACAGATGAAGAAAAAAAAAAAAAAAAGGCCCTTCTCTGGCCCTTGCTGCTTTTGCCATTATTCATGATGTAATTTTTCAGGTGTTAGTTTGGCAGAGAAAGATTGGAATTGGGCTTGTTGCTAGGACATGAATGAAGGAGAGGAATCCCATTGGTTCTCTGGGACTTCTCAGGAGCCAATGGGAATGAAGGAGATGGAGGTGGAGGGGGCGGGGAGTAACAACAACAACAAAAAGACTCTCTGGCTGGACTTTTGTATTTGCTATGTTAAAGCGGGATACTGTAAATTTATTGGGGGGGGGGGGTAGTCTGTTTTTTTAAAGTGTGGGTGAGTAGTGTTGTCCGAGAGATTAATGCTGAATTAAGAGGCAGCTTTGTTCACATTATCCTTGGTTTCACTAATAGCTCACTGTCACCAGAAGTCTAGAGCAGTATGCAAACGAGGCTGGGCACATTTCACCCCCTTACACTTTTGTGGGGAGGGGTGGGGTGCAACTAAGCTAGGGCTGAAGTCGCCGGAGGTGGAAGTGTAAGTGGAACAGGGCTGGATTCTTCCTCTGGTCTTGATCACCATTAGGTGAACTCCAAACACCCTTTGGCAATGGAAGTGAAACGTTTTTGTATTTAAACTAGGGGCTCATCGTGTTCCCTGCCCAAGGTTTTGGAGCCGCCGCCCAACTCGCTCCCTCTGCCTCTCAGTGGGTCACTAGTGAGATCTGGTCCAGCGAAAGCTCCAGTTCTGAAAACAACCTCCTGTTGCCACAGGAAAATGTCACTGGGTTTCCAGACCTGGGCTATAAAACATTCATCCACTTAAGCCTTTCGAGTCTCAGCCTTCTTCCACCAGCTAGCAAAGTATTAGTAGTCTTGTGTGCCAGTCATGCTCAGAAGCTTGATCCTTCCTTGCAAACTTGGGCAGGAAGAGAAGTTTGATCCCTGCTGGGCCCCATCTTTCCTTCCATAGATGGTGTAGACTTGACAAGCATCCACCTCCCTGCCATTTTCCAGTCCAGGCTCTGGCTGTAATCCACACCTTTTCTTTAATAAAACGTGCAGGGTGTGTGTGTTGGGTGACTTGAAACACAGATGCAATAAACTGACTTCTTATTGGGTTATAGACCTGGCCAGTTTATTTACACCCTGGAGGGGGCTCTGCCTCTGCCAGATTCCTAACTTCAGAGATTCTGTGGTTGAAATCCAGCAACATAAAAGGATTTCTCCTTGTAATCGGAGCACTTCCTAAGACCACAGGCAGATTCAACCAATTAACATCTCTGATTGCAATAGAATATTTTAGGAGATTTGAAAGGACCAGGAGCGTTTTCAACCATAAGCTTTTACTGGATCCATGGCAGGAATTGATCTGATTATCAATTTCTTTCTTGTAGATTTCTTTGACTTCCCAAGATTTGGGGAAAAAGAGTGTGAAGGATGAGCAGAAAATGCGAGGAGATAAAAGCAAGAAGGAGATGATTTTTAGAAGAGGTTTTTCTTTTCCTTTCAGCCACATAAATCTCAGGCTCTACTCACAACCACAACCTCAGCATTGATAGAGAACACAGCTCCAAGTACAGACCCTAATTGCACCTTTCAGGTGACAGGTAGCATGTGTGCTTCAGTTCAAAGCCAAAGTTGAGGTTGAGTAAGTCTGATTTCAGACAGTCAGCATTTCAAAATAAAAGCATTCAACCTAAGCCCCAAACAGGAGGTCTCCTTGCAGCCTTTTACAGGGAATCCTGTGAGATGCACCTCAGTCAAGTTCTCTACTCAAACCTCACTTTGTTCTCAGTCCTAGTAAAACCTCAGATTGCTTACAAAGCTGCCTGGCTTGAACGAAGCAGGGGCTCCAGAGACTAGTGCCGCAGAGTGTAAAATGCATGGGAATGATGTTGCAAATAGCCAGCCCACAATGAGGAGTGAGGGGCCAGGCAGCCTCCTATGGGGGAACAAAAGGGTCCCAGAAAAGAAGAAGGAAGGTTACATGATGTCTTCTGTCCTCCCAATGCCTTAACTAATTAGGGGCCCTTTTATATTTATTGGCAAAATAGGTAAAGATCCCAAGATCTGAGCTCTTTCATTGAAAAAGAGAGAGAAAAAAATATGGGGCCAGTTAATCAATATTAGAGCTTTATCATTTAAATGATACATATTGTATTCAAGGCCAGCCTCTAACTTCAAGTCTCTACATATCAAATTTAGATATTATTAACTCTATATAAAAGTATCATCAGCATTCCCTTCATGGCACTGTGGGTAACGAACCTGACTAGGATCCATGAGGATGTGGGTTCAATCCCTGGCGTTGCTCAGTAGGTCAGGGATCAGCATTGCTGTGAGCTGTGGTGTAGGTCACAGACACGGCTCGGATCCCAAATGGCTGTGACTGGCAGCTGTAGCTTCAATTCGACCTCTAGCTTAGGAATCTTCATATGCCCCAGATGCAGCCCTAAAAAGAAAAAAGAAAAAAAAAAAAAGCACTGTCATTCCTTGTTGAAAAGAACTACCAAAGGCCCTGAAAGTTATGAGGTCTGCTTAGTGACACCCAGTCTGCCTGGGTCAGGAGCTGGGAACAGACACCCCTATTCTGAGCAGGAAAGGACCCTACACCCACAAACTTTAGAAATGAGCACATTTTCATTGCCACTGTGTCAACCATGAGCTAGTTATGTTTTCTTGCAAGGGAAGCAAATTATATTGATTGTATAATAAGAGCTATTGTCATGCACAGTTTATTCATCATGACTCAGAAAGATGCAAAAATATTGATTTGCTCAAAATGGTATTTTACTTTTGCCTCCAGACAGCAGTTTTTAAGGCACAGAATGACCAGAGATAGTTGTGTTAACCAGTCACAGGGAAGAAATATGACAGATGGGAGTTATGGGGACAAACCCATGATTTGTGAATGACAGATCACTGTCAGGGAAAGGAAACACATCTTAGACTTCACGAATTAACCTGGACTATTACATTTTTTAAAAAAAATTCTTTAAAACTCTCAACATTACCTACAGTATCAAGAAAATAACGAAGCCCACTGACATCTCTGAAAAGAAGGTGATTAATTAAAGTAATTAGGCTACACTGAATTATTAAAATATGAAGTCTTCTGTAGGGACGACTGAAAAAGGCAGAACATTCTTGCAGTTCAAAAATTAAAACCATATTCCAGTTCATTAGCTGAGATAGGAACTCGCATGTTTTAGCCTACAGTCTTATTCACATATGCGTAAGTGACTAATATTGCACACCTTTGTAATGGTTCTTGTAAAAGTAAAAAAAAAAAAAAAAAAAAGCAACAACCTGACTTCAATTATTTGATTGCTTGTAGGGCAGAGGAGATCTTTTGAAAGAATGACAACCAGCCTTTCAGGTTTACTTTGAAAAATGCCCCCAGGCTTTGAAATGCCAGGTGTGTTGGGGCCTGTGACTAGAGTCAGACTGGGGACAGTGAAGGGCAGAGAGGCACCTCTTGACACATTCCCCGGCTGTGTCTTCAAAGCAGTCAATGTCTCCTTCCTTCCTACTAAATCAAATCGGAACTCCTTGGCCTGACATTAAAATCCTTCGCTATGATGCGTTTCCCCATCCGTCCCAACCCGAGGAGACCTGCTCCAGGTCAGTCAGGCAAATCCCACTACCTTGTTCCCAAGCACATTCACTCCTACACCTAAGTTCCTAGTAAGCTTGTCCCCTGCCTGGAATGTCCTTTATTTCTCTCTGATCTGCCCTAGTCAGCCCAGCTCTCAGAACCCAGCTTCAAGTCCCCTTCTCCACAAAGCCACCTGCTTTCTTCTCCCAGATCCTCACACGCAGGACCTGAGATGTCTAGGAGTTACTGGCATATCTGATGGTGTCACCTCTCTGCTTTAAAACCTGACATTGTGAAACAGGCTGGAACTCGGGACTTGGAACTCTTTGCTATAGGGCTTGCACCTGCGCAAACATCACTATTACTTCCAGCAACAAACTGCAAAGAAACTATAAAGGACTAAAAATAACTGCGTGCAGTTGGGGCAAATTATGAGCAAGATACAAAAAGACCAAAAACCCAACTGCCACTTCTGAGGAGTCAGGTGCAAAAGCAGGGTACTGTGCATGCATCCTGCACACAGCAGCACCAAGGAGGTAGGCAGACTACCCAAGCCCCACCTTCAGCCTAAACTCCAGACCCACCCCTACCCTCATCCCATAGAAGAAACTAATTCATCCCTCCTCAGCAAGAGAATCCGTTACTGGTTTTCACTCCCTCCTGCTGCGGCAGGAGCCCCAGTAAAGCCTTGCCTGAATTTCTTGTCTAGCCATTATTAATATCTGTTGATTAAGGAGGCCAAGAACCCCTGCCAGTAACAATTACACTCTCCCTCTTCAGAAGAGATGCTCAGGCATATTAGACCCTCTGAAATCTGGTCATAGTCTATCCCTCCAACTAGTGGGTAGTGGTAGTTTACTCACTTCGGAGCCAGAAAACCTGGGTGAGAACCCAGATTTGTATACACTGGCCTCTGAAAGATCACATGGCAGTCAGATCCCCTATGCTCTATCAAATGGTTTTGCCACTGGGACAAAAGACCAGTCTGGAATTGACCCATAGATGCGAAGGCAGAATAATGTTCCTTCTAACAGGTGAAGCGATTTGGACCAGTGATTTGGACCAGAAATTCATTGGTGGCAACTGGTACAAACATGGGCAATCACTTCACATCCTTGAGCCTCTATTTTGACAAAGGATTATTGAGATGATTACAGAGATAATATATGTGAACACTTAGAACAGGGCCTGGCATATTCTTGGCACTGCCTATGTATTTCTTATTATCATTATCATGAATATCATTTCTCCCCATCACAAATCCTGCCCTCCAGCAGGCTGTTCACTATTTTACTTGGCTTTTCCAACAACACCTGTTGTTCATAAAGTCTATCAAAATCTACTGATGCCTAGGCCCCACTCTAATACCATGCTCTCCAAAATTCTGTCCTGGATTCAGTCCCACTCATCTATCCAGTGCCCAAACATCCTCAGCACATGATCTGTATTTTTCTAATGAGGCTTAGCTTGTACTACAGCTTTGCAGAGTAATTGAAGGTAAGAGCTCTATCTACCTTTATAGCTACTCTCCACTTAGAGCAGAAACTATTAGTGACCAAGCATACCAGGTGTTCTGTATTTTCTAGCATCTTTTGCCTGATTTGGGGGTCATATGACTAGCTTAGGTCAACAGGCTATAAGCAAAAGTGGTGGATGTCACCTTCCAACTGGTGATTGAAAGCTAATGGGCCTCATCCATTCTTCTCTTCCCTTCCTTGGAAAACTTAGAAATCATATGATCCCCAAAAGTTAACTCCATGATGGCAAGCTTACATCAATAGGGGTCCTTAATGATTGCATGGAACTAACAATTCCTGACAACCTTTGTTGGATATATTACCTGAGCAAGAAATAAATCTTCACGTCTTAAAACTCTGAAATGTGGGGACTGTTGTTACTTCAGCATAGCCTAAGTTATCCTGACTAATATACCGCCCTTTCTTTTCAAAATTTGTTGTTGTTGTTGCTATTTCTTGGGCCGCTCCCGCGGCATATGGAGTTTCCCAGGCTAGGGGTTGAATCGGAGCTGTAGCCACTGGCCTACGCCAGAGCCACAGCAACGCGGGATCCGAGCCGCGTCTGCAACCTACACCACAGCTCATGGCAACGCCGGATCGTTAACCCACTGAGCAAGGGCAGGGACTGAACCCACAACCTCATGGTTCCTAGTCGGATTCGTTAACCACTGTGCCATGACGGGAACTCCTCTTTTCAAAATTTGACATGGGGAATTCAGCACATAGAGGGCATTTAATCTTTGAATGCTGAATGAATGATTATAAAATGACCTTTTTAAAGAAAATATGTTATTTATGGAGTTCCCGTCATGGCACAGAGGAAACGAATCCGATTAGGAACCATGAGGTTATGGGTGCGATCCCTCGCCTTGCTCAGTGGGTTAAAGATCTGGCGTTGCCATGAGCTGTGGTGTAGGTTGCAGACGTGGCTTCGATCTGGTGTTGCTGTGGCTGTGGCTTAGTCCGGAGGCTACAGCTCCGACTGGGCTCCTAGCCTGGGAACCTCCATAGGCCGTGGGTACAGCCCTAAAAAGACAAAAAGACAAAAAAAAAAAGAAAAGAAAACATATCATTTAATGTTGCTCAATACAACTTCAAGCATTTTATTTTGACTCCTTACTTAAAACACACACACTTTGTGGGTTTTCTCTATTGGCCAAAGGACCTGGCATAGCACTGAACATGTGGGTAGTAAGAACTGGTGATTAATACAGGGTCAGCTTCTGTTCACCAGCTCCTGAAAATCCACTCCATCTGAGCCCACAGCTTGGTAATAAGAGCAGATTCCTCCAGAGCTACTTCTGATTCTGTGCCCTGCTGGGGTTTGGTGGGATGATGGCTGAGCCATGCAGTGGTTGTCCCAGCTGCAGAGACCATTGTTCTTCAATTGAGAGGTCAAAAGAGATAAAACTAGGTTTCAACACTTTTTAACCCATACCTCATTAGTCAAGATTTTATAAGGACTTCTGCTAGGCAGTTTATCTTTGGCGGGGGGCACTGTGCGTGCAGCATACAAAAGGTCCCAAGCCACAGCAGTGACAATGCCAGATCCTTAACCCACTGAGCCACCAGGGAACTCTACTAAGCAATTCATAATGTAAATACTCACTTTCTAAAGATTCTGATATGCACTGGATATGTAGAGATATAGCTGAGCCCTCAAGGAAACTCTGCCTTTGGTGGAATCTAAAGAGTCAGGTTCAAGTCCCAGATCCACGTGGTGGGTAACTAGTTCCTTCTATGTCTTAGTTACCATCTGTAAAAAGGGGAATAAAGAATCTTCTTTCCTTCCCTCTCCCTTAGGAAAGCAAGGAATATGGTGGGAAAATATGTTTTCCTGCTTGTTTGTTTCTTAATTAAAAAATAAATATATGGGACAAATCTACCTTTTAGGGCTGTCACATACACCCCAAGTATGTGTTTTGGCCCCTAATGAGAAGACAACACTCATAAATCTAGGCATCATGCTCCTCTTCACTGTTAGGGTTCTGGAAAATTTTCCCACACAAGGGAAGACTAAAATAAACTAGAAGAGAGGCAACTCAATTCAGAAGAAGGGGTTTCTTTATTGACCAGGGTTTAATAAAAAGCATTAATTAAGATGGGCACATTTGGCCAACTCAGCTGGGGAAAGCTTTCCACTCTGTGGTCAGGCCATAAAACCAAGATGTCATAATCCCAGAGCCACCTCTTCCACTTGAAAAAGGAAAAAAAAAAAAAAAGGCTGAACTTCTTTCTTTGCTTTTTTGGGCTGCACCCATGGCATATGGAAGTTCCCAGGCTAAGGGTCTAATCAGAGCTGCAGCTGCCAGCCACAGCCATGCCAGATTCAAGCCACCTCTGCAACCCATACCACAGCTCACAGCAAAACCAGATCCTTGACCCACTGAGGCCAGGGATCAAACCTGAGTCCTCATGGATATTAGTCGGGTTCATTACTGCTGAGCCACAATGGGAACTCCAAGGCTAAACTTCTTCAAATGGAGGATAGTTCAAGAATAGATATCACCTGAGGTGAGATAAACAAAATCAGGCTCCTTTCCGGAATATCAGAACCTGATACAGAGCATCCAAGATTCAGTAATTACCATCATCTTGACTTGGAAAATACACCTACAGTGGAATATGCCTCGGGTGCTAGGCATCTCTCAACCATCCTCTTAATTGGTTTTACCCTGTGCCAGCTCCTCTAAGAGCCTCTAAATGCCATTTTGTCCTGTGAGGCATTGCCCCTGAGTGGACAGAACCAGCTCAGAGCTGCCAGGATGCCAGGCTGCTCTAAACCCTTAAAGGGGCAAGTTCAGGACATCTCAGAGGGGAAGGACTGGATGAAGGTGAGCCATCTGAGCCAGGAGAGATGGGCTCATCAAGTCACTGTTTAAAATGTAGCAGGGAAGGAAAGCTCATCTCTTGAGCCAGGTGGGAACCAAGGCCGGTAATTAAGAGGTAAGTGACACTGGGGCCAGTGAGCTGGGAATTAACTGAGCAGATGGTGGCAGTGGAAGTGCAGTTGCTCCCCAGCCAAGTACCCTTGTGCACAAATGACATTGTTGGTTAAGTGTCCCACCAAGGCTCAGCTCTTCATCTCAGCAATGCTACTTGTCCTGCCTCCTGCTGTATGGAGACAAGCCATCCCATACCTCCTACACGTTCCCCAAAGCGGGTCAGAAGCAGTGCCTGTCTCAGCCCCAGAAGTCTTTGCTTGGGGGGCATCTTAGTCTCCTGCTTGATCTTTGAGATTTTTTTTCCCATTCATTAGATAATGAGCAAGTACCAATCATGTGTCCAGCTTTGTGCTATACACTGGTGACTCTGAAATAAATAAGACATGATTCCTGCACTCAAGAAGTTCAGCCTAGTAAGAGACAGACAAGTAAACAGGTACATTAAGGTGATACAGTTTCCAGGAGAGAAACTCGGCATGGCTGACCATTGATTTCCTCCAGACACTGTCTTCTCTGGCTCTGAGGATCCCACACTGACTTGGTTTCCTTCCTCAATCAGTGGCTTCTCCATCTCAGTTTCCTCTTCTGGATCCTCCTCCCCCATCTCTCTACATTTCAGAAAGTCCCAGGGCTCTTTCCCTGCCTTCTCCTCCCCTGGGTGATATCTGACCTGGTGGCTCTAAGTACCATCTACACACTGACAATTCCCAAATGTAGGTCTCCAGCCCAGACTTCTCCCTGTGAGTTCTATTTCATACATGCCGTTGCTCCATGGCATCTGTACTTTGATGCCTAATAGACATCTCAAGCTTCCTCATTATTTACCCACTGATTTCCCTCTCCCCCAAATCTGCTCCCACCTCCATCACCAAACCATCACTCTCATGAGTACAAGGCAAGACTCAGTTACTCAAATAGAAAACCCCAAAGTTATCTCTGCTTCTACCCCTACTCTCACTCTTTCTCCAGTCCAAAATAAATCTAGACTGAAAAACCAACGTCTGCTGCTCCTCACCACCTCTTCTGCTCTAATTCTCATAGTGGTTGTGGAACCTAGCCACAGAATATGCACATATGCAACTTTTACCATACAATTTCAGAGGTTTCATTGGGGGGGGGTGCTTATCAATAGATGCCAGGTTAAGAACCAAGGTCATTTGCTGCTATAAATAAGTGTTTGTATCTGTTTAACAGTTTTAGATGTTAAGCTACTTAGGGACAGGAATCCTTCATGTAATTATCTCAGCAGGGCACCTGGCACAGTGCCTCATTCAGCTAATCCCTTAATTAAGTCTTTTTGAATATAATATGGAGAAGAAAATTAACCCTTCATTCAATAAATGTTTATTGAACACATACCATGGGCAGGGCCTGTGCTGGTTGTCATGGGGATTACAAAGATTTAGACAAAACATACAAAGAAAGTGAGTCAACAACACAACAAATGGTATAGACAGAAAGGGGACACCAGTTCCAGCTTCAGGGTCCAGCATTTGCAAAGATGCAGAGGTAGAATAGGACAAGAGAGATTTATTGAAAAATAAGGGTACCCAGGAGTTCCCATCATGGTGCAGTGGTTAACGAATCCGACTAGGAACCATGAGGTTGCGGGTTCAATCCCTGCCCTTGTTCAGTGGGTTAAGGATCCGGCGTTGCCGTGAGCTGTGGTGTAGGTCACAGAGGTGGCTCGGATCCTGCGTTGCTGTGGCTCTGGTGTAGGCTGGCAGCTACAGCTCCGATTAGACCCCTAGCCTGGGAACCTCCATATGCCGCGGGAGCGGCCCAAGAAATGGCAAAAAGACAAAAAAAAAAAAAAATAAGGGTAGCCAGCCTGGCTGGAACAGAGGGATTGTACAGGGAGGGGCCTGGTGGAGGCAAAGTTGTGAGGTAAAGAGCAGTGCAAACAACTTTCAGCAATACCTTTGTTTGGCTAAGCCTGCAGAAAGGAGAACTTGGCACTACTCAAAAACCATTAAATCATGAACGGTGCCCAGCAGGCTCCTTTATTACACCATTTTCATGTTTGAAGAAGAAACATAGTTTAGGACAAATACTTAGAGGGTAGTAGGAGTACTGGTGTACTCAGACAGAGGGCACAGGTGCAATGAAGAGCTTAGCTGTACACTTTGGGTAAAGGTTTGCCATGGCCACCTAAATGACTGTAAGCTCTTTGAGGATAACTCTAATAATAAATTATTATTATTGCAGTACTTAAGGGCTTACGAAACATTTTAACAGGCATTATCTTACTCCTTAAAACATCCCACTGAAAGAGCTATATTCTATCCATATTTTGCAGTGAAGAAATTCAGGTTTAAAGAAAGGAAGAGAGAAGGAACTCAGGTTATTGACCATCTACCAAGTACCAGGGTTTGTCAAACATATTTCATTTATCTTTCACTGAAATGCCACAATATAAGATGACTATTCCTGACTTACAGATACAGAAACTGAGGTTCAGAAGAGTTGAATAACTTGATGATAAACAACAAGGAAGGGACACAACCAGTCTTTAAGGATGGGGCTGGCCCCCTTACCATCAGCAATGAGTGCCATGCAAGACATCTAGCAGATGTTTAATAAACTCAACCTGAATTAGGGATTCATGGATAGTGGGATGAGGTGGCTTGTGAAGAACCACTTCATCATGACCTAGAACACAGAATCTTCGAGAATCACAGTATCTCAAGAGAGTGCCCTGCAGGAAAGGAATCTGGGAAATGAGCAAAATTTAGTCCAAACTTATCATTCCCTTTCAGCTAGGGGCACTTGAGCTCCCACACACAAAGCTTACCCAGCATTTTCCTTTAGCCACTTTGAGACCCTACTTGTCTATCTTTTAATGCATCTCTACCTAGTACCTATAGTTCTAGCTCTCTGTCCTGTGACTGTGGACCTTTAGCACCCAAGACAAGGAATAGGAAATGTCCCAAAATAATGAAAGTAGACTGTTGATAGCCTTCTTATCACCAGACCTCTGAATGGCAGGCAGAAGGATGGTTGTTTCTGAAGCCAGAGAACTTAGAGATAATACTTCTAAGGGAATGTGTCTTAGGAAAATGAATTTACAACAGATTTTTGCATTAGCGAATTTCATTTAAGACATTCGGCTGAATATACTCTCCCCCACCCCACCCATATTCCTATTTCCTGGGCTCTCCCTACCAATTTATCTGACAGAATCTGAGGATGAGATCAGTTCTGTGGTCCTACAAGAAGTGGAGGCAAAGATGGTATGTAGATCTAGAAGGCCTTGAGGAGAAGGATTGCTGTCTAATATATAATTTCACACTCCCATAGCACCTGGTTCAGTGTCTTATTCATGAGAGTTACTCAATAAATAATCAGGGAATCTCATTAAACTGAAGTCAACCTGAATGGTTCTGTGAGTAGTGCTCAGAAGAGGGTATGTCATTCCTTAGCCATTTGTATGGAGAAGATTCTTGTGCCAATAGTTTCAGAAGGTGGATAAAAAGATGAGAGGCCCTCTCTATCACAGGGTTGAGTCCCTAAACCCAATCAGGTTGTCAGGTTTCCATTCTTGATCAGTGGAATCAGTCCCCAAAGCCACTGCAAGTTGTCCTACATGGGATTTAAGCTGCTACATGACACATCATGAAAATGCTATTTTCTCGAGAATCCTGCACACGTGGCCAGCTTGGTCCTAAATTCAGAAAGCACTAGAGAATCATTTCCTGTCCTACAGAGATAGAGCCTAGATGTGGGGGGCAGGGACAGAGAGAAAATTTTGAAAACAGTAATCAAGGAAACATTGCCAGCACAAAACATACAAGCCAACACAATTACCCGCCATCTGTTACATGGACTAAGGGTGGTTATTTAGTGATCAGAACAGACCCCATGGTTCCTGGCCTAGGCTCTTCATGGAAACCACTTTGGGTTCTGAAGTTGGTTCTTTTGACTCTCTGCACATAATTTACCGATGTGTGAAAGAGAGGTGAAATGGCCATGCCTCTGTAGATGTAATGACAATGCATTTCCCGTTTAGACTGGACAGGAATACAACTCTGGAAATTTTTTAATTTTAATTAGTGTTTGCTGTATATTAGGGAGATCTGCTAGTGAAAAGGGCCACACGTAAGAGCAAAGTGCTATTATTATTATGGTTTATGACTCAACTCCCTTCCCAAGCTCTGTGTTGATACATTTTGAAATCCCACAACCATTCCAAAGGCAGAGTTGATACCTTTTCCATACATTAGAAAAGCAGCTTCCCAGAAGAACACCACTGGAAACTCTTAGGAGCCATATTTAAAACTCACACTAATACAAATAAACCCAGAGATGGAACCTCAATAAGGTAGACTCTCTGTGACGTATTTATGGCTGTTCGTTTTTACACAAAGAATCAATTCTCAATTATGCACTCAAATAAGGGACTAATGGTGCAGAAATCTAAATGGAGGCCAATGAAAAGATATTCCTCTTTGTCTACTGCTTTATCCACTCTTTCAGTAAGGATTTATTGAGTATCTAGTATGTAACAGACAGTGTGATAAGTCCTAGAGATCTGAAGCTAAGACATGGTACTTGCCCTTTAGGAACTTACGACCTAGTAGGGGAAATGGACAAAGAAAGGAATCCCAGCACAAGATGATAAATACTATACACAATAAAGACACAGATTTGCTGAGACTGTAAAACAGAAATGCGCTCATCTTCTGTACTGATGAAGCTTACCCACTGAATCTAACCCAGATGATGTGGGTCTCTGGCATGAGCTGGTCACTTTCCTGCAGCCATGATTCATGGAGCCAGAAAAGCAAACTAATCTGAAGAAACCAATGAACCACGAGAATACTGGCTGGTTACCGTAGCAAGCAGAGCTTGAGGCAAGGATTGAGACCTGAATTGTGGAGCTTAAGGACTGGAAATCCAAAAAGAAGGACAACGAGAAATGGGTTAGTTCTAGGGAAAGAACCAGTTGTCAAGATCGGTCTTCCACACGCCTCACAACACGGGTGTGGAGTGTGGGTGAGAGTCAGGAACAGGAATGGAAGAGGAAAGAGGGACTAACATTACCTGCAGAAAACTTTAGAGTGGAGTCACATGTGCTTATTTTGAAGAATCATAAGTTTGCCATAGAAAAGTCATTAATTAGATAACAGCATTGATGCTTGTATGGCAAACAGTTGTGGATATAAGATGAAGTATACATTTGGTTTATCTTTTCTTGAGAAGGTCAGAGTTTGAATTTTCTTTCCAATGCATTCAAGGCCACCCATCACCCAACATCAACCACTATCTAAATCCTAGTGCATCCCTTCACACACACTGGACAACTTCCAGTTCTGTAACTTTGTTTCTGTTGTCTCCTCAGCTGATAATCCCCTGCCTTGCCCTTTCCCTACTGAAATTGTACATATCTTTCTACACCTAACTCAAACATTGCCCCATCTGGGAAGACTTCCCTCACCACCACCAACACCTTAGGGAAAATGAGCCATTCTTTACTCTGGGTTTCCAAGATTTACTACTTACATCTCCACTGGCCACCATTCTATTCTGCTTTGAAATAAATATAGTGATTCACCTGTCTTTTCAACCCTGGTGAAGAATAAATTGTAAGTAAATGATAAAATCCTTGAGGACACAGGAACTTCTTTTTGGTCTTGCTTTTTTTTTTTTTTCTTTCTTTTTTGGCCACAGCCACCACATATGGAAGTTCCTCAGCCAGGGATTGAACCTGAGCTACAGCTGTGACCTACACCACAGCCACAGAAACACTGGATTTTTATCCTGCTGTACCACAACAAGAACTCCTGGTCTTTTTTAATCTTGGAAAATTTTCATATACAGAAAAATTTAATAAACTAGTCAATTAACATCTAATACACTTTATTCTTGATTTACCAATTGCTAATATTCTGGTACATTTGCCTTTTTTCCCCCAAATCATCTGAAAATAAATTGCAAACATCATGACACTCATTCCTAAATACTTCAGCATGCCTCTGATGAGAGCTTTCTCCTATAAAATCACAATATTATTACCACATCTAAAAACTTATCAGTAATCCCATCATGCAGTCTACACTCATATTTCTCTAATTGTCTAAAAATGTCTTTTATAAGCTTTTTCCCTCTTGGATCTAGGGTCCAGTCAAGGTTTACACATTCCAGTTAGTTAAGATGTTTTTTTAGTCTCTTTTAATCTGGAAGAGTTCCTCTTGGGTATTAGCATGTCTCATCTTTTTTTTTTTTTAAACATGGTAGGGACTTAATAAATGTTTACAGTACAACCATGATGGAAAACAGTAAGAAGATGCCACAAAAAAACTAAAAATGGAACTATCATGTGATCCAGCAATCTCAGAGAAAATCATAATTTGAAAATATACATTCACCCCAATGTTCATTTCAGCATTATTTATAATAGCCAAGGCATGAAAGCAACCTAAATGTCCACTGACAGAGGAATGGATAAAGAAGATATGGTACATATATACCACGGAATGTTACTCAACCATAAAAAAAGAATGAAATAATGCCATTTGTAGCAACATGGATGAACCTAGAGATATTGAGTGAAGTAAGTCAGAGAAAAACATATATATTATATGTAGAGTCTTTTTTTTGTCTTTTTTTTTTTGCCTTTTCTAGGGCTGCTTCTGCAGCACATGGAGGTTCCCAGGCTAGGGGTCCAATTGGAGCTACAGCTGCTGGCCTACACCACAGCCACAGCAACGCAGGATCCGAGCCACGTTTGTGACCTACACCACAGCTCACAGCAATGCCAGATCCTTAACCCACTGAGCAAGGCCAGGGATTGAACCCGCAACCTCGTGGTTCCTAGTCAGATTCATTTCCGCTGCACCACAACAGGAACTCCTATATATAGAATCTTAAAAAAAAAAGATACAAGTAACCTTTTGTTTTGTTTTGTTTTGTTTTTTTGCGGGGGGAGGGCGCACCTGAGGCACATGGAAGTTCCCAGGTGAGGGGTCAAATCAGAACTACACCACAGCCACAACAACGCCAGATCCAAGCCACGTCTGCAACCTACACCACAGTTCATGGCAATGCCAGATCCTCAACCCACTGAGCGAGGTCAGGGATCGAACTTGCATTCTCATGGATGCTAGTCAGATTCATTTCCACTGAGCCATGACGGCAACTCCATAACCTTATTTACAAAACAGAAACAGACTCACAGACTTCAAAAACAAACTTATGGTTACCAAAGGGGACAGGTGATGAGGGGGAGGGATGGACTAGGAGTTTGGGATTGGCATGTGCACATTACTGTATATGGAATGGATGGTCAGTGGGGACCTGCTGTATAGCACAGAGATAACCTATATAGGGATAACCTCTATGGGAAAAGAATCTGAAAAAGAATGGATATGTGTATGTGTATAACTGAATCACTTGGTTGTACAGCAGAAATGATCACACCGTTGTAAATCAACTATACTTCAATAAAACTTTAAAAAGTGAAATAAATGTTTAATGATGGAAGAAACAGGTGGATGGACAAATGAAACCCAGTGATGCAAGACCCCTGGGAAATTCCTCTAAGAAGAGACAGAATTCTACCAGAGGGACTTTAAAGTGTGCTTAGTAAAATCACCAGGCACTGGTTAGGAGACCAGGTCATTGTCTGCCTGTGGCAGCTTATCTTCACACTTTCACTTTCATCATCCTGAACTAATCCTTGGGCCACTGGGGAAATGGCTCTAGAATAACTCACTTAGGGAGAGTGGAGAATCTGGTCCCTTGCATTTAACTGAGGATGGGGAGGTCCCAAAGAGTGGAGACTCGTGCCCTTTCATGGAATGTCAGAATGAGAAGAGGCCTTGGAGGTCATGTCCAGGGGAGAGAACTCAGGCTCAGAGAAATGCAAGTTCTCCTTCAAGGTCACACAGTGAACTTTTGACCCTGATTCTTATCTGCTATAGCAACATCTGGGCTCTTGGCCTCTCTTGTTCCCCATGACTTATGGTCATTGACTCAACCTACAGGCATTGCAGATCCCAAAGTATTCAAGGCAAACCTAGTCTCTGAAACCTCACCTCAAAGGATGAGCCAGTGACTGTTCCTTGCCCACACAGGATGGAGTTATTTCAGAGGGTGCTTGTTGCCCCCAGTGGGGAAAGACTGAAGCAAAGAGCACCTTAAACAGTCCCAGGGAGGCTGGCAAGAGCAAAGCCCTGGGCCTCACTCTGCTAAGACATAGGATGGCTCCATGTTCACTTTACCATCTACTTAATTCTAAACTGGACACTGAACTTTTCCAGGGCCCACTTGCCTCACACATAAAAACAGGTCACTGCAGAGCACTTATCACATGATGGCCATTGGCAGGCACAAATCCCATTTGGAAATATAAACAATAAATGAGGGCCCTCAGGGTGGAGGCAATTCTCATTTTCAACTGAGTATATGCATTTATTTAAACCAGCAAAACTCCTTGGGAAGTAATTGTTCTTTCCAAATTTCTTGGAGGCAACCATGCCACAGATTTGTGATCCTTGGAGAGTTTCACTGAACAGGGGAAGTGGCAGGTGGAGATGAGGTGGCTGGCTCAGTGATTGAAGGAAGAGCTTCAATCATCACTGAGGAGCCAGAGGTCTTAAGAGAGAAATTCCAGGCTTGCACTTGAACTGCAGTTCAGACCTTGGCTGAACTCCTTAACTTTTTGTACCATGAGGAAGTTGGGATAGAATCACAATGATTTTTTTTTTTAATTTCCATATGTATAGTACAATCACCTGGGGGAGACTAGGGATTCAAATTATGATGTCCATCTCCCACTCCATTTCCGTTCTGATTTCAACATCTGTGGGGTAGTGTCCAGACAATTCTTAAGTAGCCAGGGCTGAGAATCCCTGGATCATAGAATCTCCAAAAGCTGATTCTCAGAAGGGAATAAAGTTAGTGTGGCAGTAGAGAGGAATACCAGAATTTCTCAACCACCCTTAAATATACAAAAACCTGGTAAAGCAGCATGCCATAGAAGTTCTCCTGTGGTAAGGGATCTGGGGTTGCCACAGCTGCAATGCAGACTGTAATGGCAGCCCTGGGTTCGATCCCTGGCCCGAAACTTCCACATGCAGGGAAAGTAGCCAAAAAAAGAAAGAAAAAACAGAAAAAAATATCCTGAGTATCATGCTCACTTGTTGGGCTGACTGATTTCCCCAAGCTGAGCAACTGCTGGGATCCAGGTGTGGCTCTGACCACTGACAATCAGCATCTCCCCAGCAATCTGTGCATTTTTCAAACTGAGAGGAAAATGACCAGCAGCTTGGACCCCTAAATATTCTGGAAGTGTTCAGCCACCTGTATGGAGGTCCCATCACCCCTCCTGGGTCTAATCCGGGCAGCGCAGAGGCCACTGGAGCAGGCAGGAGGGGAGCAGGGTCCCAACCACATCTAACAAGATGGCCGATCAGCCTGCCTGCCTGACGCCAGCACTAGCCACCAGCCCCCAACACGCAGGACATGAAGCATCTGCCAGGCGGGTGCCGGCTTTTGATCAGCAGCATGTCGAGCCAGAGACCTGCAGGGAAACGGCCAGCCTCCCGGGGCCGGCCGGCTGGAATCTCTCCGTCCCCTTGAGAGAGGGGCTTGAAGGATCTGAACAGATTTAAAAGTGGGGTGCAGGCAGAGGGAGGGGGAGCGAATGAGGGCGGCTGTCTCCTAATACCAGGTTACTCCCTCTCCTCTAAGGAAAGCATGACACCTTTTCGGTTCCAGTGATTGGAGCAGGATTCCTTGGCTGCCTTAGCACATGGGGCTACTCTGCTCCTGAGATCTGAGAGTCCTTCAGCCTCTGCTGTAAAACCTGAGACCACCAGAGCGGGTGCCTGGTTTCCCAGCTATCAAGGCACCAGGGTGTGGCAGTGACCAACTGCAGCAGGGCTGTTTACAAGACACTTGAGGCCCCTGGCCAGAAGCCTTCAGGACGTCCTGCGTTTTCTAACTGGGGCCTTCAGCTGGTAGCTTTAGGAAACCCCCATCTGTGTCCTTAGCATGGAGGCTGGGGCTACCCGTCAAAGCCTTGTGTTAAAATACAGGCCCCTCCTCTCAGCCCCCTTCCTGAGCCACCAGGCCAAGTGCAAGCAGAGGTCCAGCCACAGGCAGATAGCATGTGTTTTGTGTCTCACAATAGCAGCTACGTGACTTGAAGGGCTCTTCTCTTAGAAAACCAAATGCCCACCAGTTTTGCTTATTTGCTCTAACCTTCAAAGAGCCCAGAGGTCCTTTCCTAGTTCAACAAATAAATCCAGTTCCATTCTAGCAGACTCTGACCCACAAGTTCTATTGTTACGCCTTCCCTGAATTTCCCCTGTTCCATCCCTCTCAGCACTTCAGCCCCAGGCAGCTAACCCTTCTTTCGTTTGGGGGATAAATCAAACTCTGGGGGTTTTTTTGTGTGTGGGTTTTTTTTTTTCCCCCTAATTCTTTCAAAGCGTAAGGAATGTTGACACCCCCTGAAACATGCCTCTGATGTCTGGTTAGACTTCAGACGGCTGTATTTGAACGCGTGCTGACGCAATCGGGCAGATTGGGTTAAACCAAATATTACAATTGCAAGAACTCATCTGGAACTAATAATTTTGAGGCCACCGAAAGTAAAAGGGCCCAGCTTTGGGGCGGCCAGCGGCAGAGGCCAGGCCAGGCCGATGCTGCCACCTGCCGTGGGCGCGGGGAACAGGGCGCGCCGCCCCGGCCTTCCTGTTTTGTTCAGAACGCACTGGCTCCCACGCACACACGTTCCGCAGCCAGCCAGACCAGGGCTATTTTAAAAAGCTAGCACCTCTCCCCAGCCCTCGGTGTAAAGATAGCTGGTCTGGCCGCCCTAGCTTTGCTCTGGGGGAAAAAAAAAAAAAGAGAGAGAACCTCCCAATTACAGAGCCAAGGCTGGCTACAAAGGCAGTTGCACTTGGAGCCGGATGAAACATGTGCCCTTGGATTAAACAGATCATGTGTTAGTGGCTCACTTAGGAGAAAGGCTCGTTCAAGGAAGAATTTTTATTTTGTGGGGGATGAAGAGAACGCACAACTCTGGGTTATGTCGGCACACTGCTGAACTGCAAGTCACATGCCAGATCCAGAAATGATGAAAACATCTGTTTTCGCTTTAGACCAGCAAGGCTCTGGCGGTGGGGAGGGGCGAGGGAGGGAAGGGCTGGGTTTGCTCACCAGCGCCATCTGCTGAGCCTGGTGTAGAAGCGCCTGCGTCCCAAGCACAATGCAGGTTGCCACTCACCCCAAGAGGAGGGGAGATCAACAGGTGGGGGGAGAGGGGGTCTCTGCCCCGGTGATCACTCGTCTTGGAGGATAGCCCTGATTTTGCCCTGGGGACTGTGCAATTCCGTATTGCCTCGGAGTGTTCACAACAAAGAGCTTTGTCCCTGGGGACTGCTCTGGGGCAGAGGAGGAGGAGGAGAGGGAGGCAGCAAATGAATTCCCAGGTTGAGAAGGAAGGAGGTAAAGGGGGAGGAGAGTAGCTCGTTGGTGGTTTGCAGACAGTAAAATTTGCTGTTCTTTCTGGCTGAAATCTACCAGAACAAAGAAACAGCACCGTGTCTCTCGGAAAATTCCCAGCTGCACTTCTCCCAGCCTTCCTTCTTGCCTGCTATGGTGGCTTTCACTCTGCATGTGTGAGAATGTTCCAATAGTCACAGAGATCATTCCCGACAGGCCAGGGTGGATTAAGCCTTGAACGTGAAATCCACCCAGCCTCCTATGAATGGAGGGCTGGGGGTGGGTTCTGAACAGGAGCCATCCTGACAGCCAAGCCACTGCCTTTTTTCAATGTTCAGCAAATATTTACTGCCTGCCTGCAAGGTGCCCGGCACTCACTCAGCACAACTATTTGTCATAAAGTTTTAAAAACAATACAAATATGTCAGAGGAAAATGTATGTTTAATGTCAAGTGATAATGACAGCTGTGAGTTTAGAAACAGTGAGGGGATTCCAGACCCTCAATTGACCTTTTCTCAGTGTTTGGGTGCAATTCTGAGAAGTTTGAATCCCCCAATCATCCCTTGTGTAGTCTAATTCCCTAAATGGCTGGTTTCAGTCACCCTGCTTTAGCCTTGACCTCCATTTCTATAGTCTTAAAGTTAAATCCTTCTCTCCAGTTCCTGGGGAGATCACTGCCAGAGGAAAACACTGCCAGGGGACCATCCAAACTGCATCCTATCACCCCAAATCTGAATTAGGTGGGTCCTAAGCTCAACAGCCAGGCATGATCCCTGAGCAAGAGGCAAAATTCTGAGATATGAACAGAGCTTCCCAACAAAATACAGGTTGTGAGGGCTTAACCTACAGGAGAAAGAGCTTTCGTCAAATGAAAAGATCCAGGCTTGCTGATCTCACTAAGTCTCTTTACCTCCCTTACAAGCATCTACTGAACACACCCTCAGCCCTCTGCTGCCTACTTTGGAGGTTCCCAAAAGAGGAAAGTCTGATAATATGACTGGAATCCATCTATCTGCTTCATTTTTTCCCACCTTACCTATAAACTCCCTAGTTCAGAGGGAAACCAAGTTTCTCCATTGGGGCTCAATCCTTCCCATTCTTCTGTTTTATCCCCCACCCCCCCAAAAAAAAATACAGAAAGAGCTGCCCTCTCTCTGGGTCTGGGAATCTTATGAGCATGAGCTATTCTCCTTGCCTTGTGCCCTGCAAATAAACACTGTACTTTCCTTCACCACAACCCGGTGTCAGTAAACCGGCTTGGCTGTGCAGTAGGTGAGTAGACCCGAGTTCAGCAACACTACCATCTAAGGGATGAGTCAGAAAAAGGTTCATGCCCATTTCACAGCTGGACAAATAACGAGAACCAGCTCAGTCCTCACAGACCTTGCCATGCACTAGCTATATCCCGGTAATCATATCTGTTTCTGTAGGACCCAAGTTCTTAAATTGTTAGGACTCAAACTTATCCTCAAAGCTGCCTGCAAGTCAAGGCTGCCCCTGCTCTGGTGGTGGGAAGGTTTCTAGTTCAGGGGAACCATGCAAAGCAATACAATCAACTTTAGTTTTTGCAACAAGAGATTAGAACATGAGGCTTTATTTTAGTCTGGTTGGATATTGATCTGCCCTGGAGAATTTTGATGAATTTTCTTTGTTTTATAAACTGAAGAAACCTGACAATGGGCCCCTATTTCTTTTCAGGACTCTTTTCCTTGAATTCTTCTGATTTTTACCTGGTTTTGCAACGGGTCTGTCTTTTGTTCCATGGGGGGGAGGGGGGCAGCTCGATATGGAATTTGTCATGCTGCACTGACATCTTTGAGCTCAGAAGTTAGAGTGTTTGGGCAACATGCAGCAAAATAAAATTTCTGAACTAGACTCAAAGAATAAAGTAGAAATCTGCGGGCAAAAAGGCGTGGCATGAAAATCAACAGTGGTCATTTTGTGCTTTACCAGGTATAAGAGGCCAGGCTTCCAAACTATCTTCCCAGTCCTAGCTAGACTCTCTTTTCCTCGTTATCAAAATAAATTCTATTGCCCCACTTCACTCCACACATCTTGGTGTGATTCTCTTCACACAGAGAAATAACCTTTGTTCAAAGCTCCGCTTTCCTAAGCTGTGCTGAATTCTGCAAGATCACTCTCCACGTACAAGATTAGCACCTCCTTTCCAGCTCCAAATAGACTATAATCCAAAAGCTGCTCTTTTAAATAGCGGTTTCTTTTATACTTAAATTCCTAAATAAAAGAAACATCAATGCTACTGCTACTCTCCCCAGTTAAATCCGATTTGCAAGATGTGCTGCCTGCTCAAAAATCAGAGTGTGAGTTGGAGGCTGGGCTCCGGAACACATTTGGGATTCTCCAGTCATTTTCTATCTGGAGGGCCCTCCAGTGGCCAAAATAATACCTGATATAAACAAAGACCACCAAACCAAGTGGTTACAACAAAGGCGCCTAGAAAATGAAGCCCATAAGCCCCACGTTTTTGCCCTAAAGAGGTGTGTCTCCTTAAAAGAAAGTCAAGAAGAATCACAGCTCATGAATTGGATACATTTGCATCACAAAAGGACCCTTCATTTGATTTAAAAAAAAAAAAAAAGAGGCAGGTTTGAACTCCATTAAAAGACAGCTCCCTCTAATTTCTTGAAGATTCTATTGAATTTGCAGAAAACAGATTGACACAAATTTCCAGACTAAATCTGTGGCATAAAACATGGTATGTCTGTACTTGCTTTCACTATCCAACTCTCCTCACCCACATTTCTACCTGTGAAAACCTTGTAAGCACCCTGACCATGAGACACAGGAGAAAAGTGGAGGTCAGAGCCCATGGTAAGATCCACGTGCTCAGTTCCAGTTCCAGTTCCTCCAAGCTCAAAGCTGTCTTTTTCTGGAGCACTGGGAGAAGAAAAGGCGGGAGCTCCAACATGCTTCCTCTGGACTTGAAGGATACTGCAGGTGTTCTAGAAAAAAATTTCCAACCTGCTGCACAGCACGGGGAAATCTACTTGATAGTCTATGATAACTGATATGGGAATGTGCATATATATGGCTGGATCACTTTGCTGTACAGCAGAAATTAAAACATTGTAAATCAACTCTACTTCAATGAAATTTAGAAGGAACAAAAAGCTTTACTGAAGAAGAAGTCAGAAGATTTTCCAGATGCTCTGCCACATATTAATTAGCATGCCCTTGAAACTGAGCAACCTTCCAGGTACAAAAGCTCTCCAAGGACCAACCCCCCCAGCACACACCTGTTTCTGGTCTGTAGAAAAAAGGTTTTAGTTTCCTAGGCCTTCCCTGAATTCCAAAGAGCAGATTCAAGCAATTACTAATTAGGGAAGCAAGGGAATGCAGAAACAAAGGAAAAGTAGTCAGAAAACAATAGTTCAATGATAAAATTAGAGCCCTGGTTCCTTCTCAAAGGATATACACCACAATCTGATGTAAACCTTTGAATTGTTCTGCAGAAATTAAGAGCCCCGGCCCAGGTGAAGGACGTTGACTCTATGCTGACTAGGAGCACGCAGACCCCCTCCCCCCAGACTCACTGGAACTGGAGGGTTGATGGTTAAGATCCCTGTGGCCTTGTCACCAACCAATCAGAAGAAATTCATGCCCCCTGCAGCTCTCACTCCAAATGCTGCCTTTAAAACTCTTTCCTGATAGCCATCAGGGCTTTTAGTCTTTTAGTCTTTTGAACACAAGCTGCCTGTTCTTGCTTGGTGTCCTGAAATAAACCATTCTCCACTTCAAACCCCAACATTTCAATGTGTTTAGCCTCATTCTGCTTTGAGCATATAGACTTGGGTTCAACAATATGATCCTCACCTGGAAACCACCCCTCAACCAGCACATGACCCACAGCAGGCACACCCAACTTACCTCCTGCCACAGACCAAAATCTTCACACACCTGCCCTCACCCCAACCCTCCTACTGGGCAAATTCCTACTCATTCAGCAAAGCCCCAGTCAAGTGCCAACACTACCCAGGTGCCTTTCCCAACTTCCCAAATGTATGGCTCTTCCATCCCCTTCAGATTCCACAGCATCAATCCGCTGCCTCTGTCACAGTGCTTGGTAGTGCTGGGCCCTCCAGCCTGTGGACTGGGGGTAGCATGGCTCCCCCTTTGTCTTTGCATCCCCAGTGCTTAAAGTAGGGGGGACTTCTGAGAGGACCTGGAGTGAGGAGGTGTGTGGTTGGGGCCAGCATCACCCTCGCCTGGGCTATTACCAGGTGCTGGAGAGGCAGAGTGGGGATCCCCTCCCCAGTACAGAGTGCTGGTGATGCAGGGGTGTCCTCCCCTCCCCTCCCTCCAGGTCAGGCACCCTTGGTGTTCCAGTGACCTGGGTTCTTTCTTTGTACATCCAGCAGCACCAGCAGTAAACATGGAACAGCACATGTTAGCAAATCAAACTTGGGTCCACTTACCTGCTCCACAACAAAGCCAATTTGCTGACACCAGGTTGTGGAGAAGGAAAATACAGTGTTTATTGCAGGCACCAAACAGGGATAATATAACAAGTACTGCATGCTCAAAAGCCCCGACCTCCCCAATGGCGTTCAGGGAAGGGTTTTTAAAGGCAACACAGAGGGTAGGGCTGCAGGGTGCATAACTTTCTCCTGATTGGTTGGTGATGAGGTAACAGAGTGGTGTTCCAGGAGTCTTAATTAACAACCTTCTAGTTTCAATCAGCCTGAGGTCATTGTGCTTGTGGCCTGGGTGTTGTCATCATCGTGCCCCTGGGGTCTTAGTTGCTGCAGAACAACTCAAAGATATGGGTCAGGTTGCTATGTATATTCCTTGAGGACAAACTAGGTCTCTTTTAGGGCTAAACTATTATCATTACTTTTCCTCCATTCTGCTTTTCCTTTGTTTCTGTGTTCCCTCAGTTCCCTAATTAGTAATCGCTTGAATCTGCGCTTTGGAACTCAAGGAAGGCCTAGGAGACTAAAGCTTTTTTCTACGAACAAGAAGTGAGGGTCACAGAAGGCCCCGCAGCTTCCTGCTGTATCAATCGCCCCTTTTCTTTGATTCCCCTCAATCTTGAGGGGAACCGGGGTGGGACAAGAAGGGGGAATAAGCTTTGCAAAGAGAGTTTAATGGTAAACTTGGCAGGAGACCTTGGTCTTAGGGGACTTGGTTTCACAAGTATCTAGATGCTGTGCTAGGCTGGGTCTAGCTCACACTAGGTCTCCTTCCAACGTATACAAAGAGGAGAATAAGGTTGGCTCCTTCTCACCCCCCACATCCTGCTCATCCAACTCCAACCTAGCATCCATCCCCAGCACCTGGCCCGTGTCTAATACACAGTAGTCACTCAATAAATGTTTGCTCAACCTAGCGTCTACACACATTGTGCCTCAAAAGCCCTTTTTTGAGGACATCACTGGTCTCATCTAAAATCAGGGTCTGCTTCTCAGGGCTGTGGGATGGACAAAAGGATCGCTCTCCTAGACACTGTTCATAGTCCTGGCATTTCATAGGTGTTATCTAATGCAGCTGATTACCTGAGTTCATCCTCACAGCAACCCTGGGAGGTAGGTGCTAGAGGATTCTTATTTACAAGTTAGGGAATTGCATCAGGAGAAAAAAAAAAATTGGAGTTCCCATTGTGGCTCTGTGGGTTAAGGACCCAATGCTGTCTCTGTGAGGATAAGGTTCAATCTCTGGCCTCATTGAGTGGGTTAAGGATCCAGAGTTGTTGCAAGCTTCGGCATGGGCCGTAGCTGCAGCTCTGATTCAACCCCTGGGCCAGGAACCTCCATGTGCCACAGGTGTGGAAAGGAAGGAAGGAAGGAAAAAAAAGGTTCAAGGCACCCAGACACACCAGCTCCCCAGGCAGGGTTCCATCTCAGCTCATCCAACCCCAGAGCCCAGACCCTTTTGACCACAGGCAACTCTGCCTGGAAGATGCCCTGAAATTCTGAGTGAAAGGCTGCCTGGAACAGAGGAAGTACCCCACAGACGCCAGTCATGGTTCCTCCCTTGCGGTATTTGCCAGGACTGAACCTTCCCTCCACAGAGGGCACCTGAGGGCTCCGGTCTCCACATGCCCCTCCGGCTTGTCTCAGACTCCTCGACTTTGGGTGTTACTTTGAGATCTCCTCTCACGCCTGACATCCATCTCTCCGGGCTTCTAACTCCACCGACCCCTCTCAGTCCGACCATTCTAGATGTAACTCTTCAGCAAAGACCTCCAGTCCAGCTCTGTCTCTGAGCTCCAGGCACTGCAGTCTCAACCACACCCTACATGCCAGGTGCTCCCTTCTGAGATTGATTTTTCCCCACTTATCACCTTCAAATTATGACATCACTTACTAACCTCTTGTGCCCATTGTTTGTCTCCCTCTGAATCTCAACTGCACCCAAAGACAGGCTTTTGCAGTATCTCCGGCACCTGGCCCGTGTCTGATACACAGTAGTCACTCAATAAATGTTTGCTCAATGAAAGAAGCCAGCTGTCCACCAGTTGCCTCTGCTTGGATGTACCCTTCAAACTCAACGTGTCCAAAAGAAAATTCACCGACCCACCCAGCCCCTGTTTCCTCTCTGCCTTTCCTATCTTGGTTAAAAGCATCAGTCCGCCAGGCAATCTGAGAAGATGGAAATGGCAAAATCATCCTGAAACTTGTTCCTCCCCTTCTGGCCCCATCTTATAGAAGCTGCCTTGAGTTTTCTGTGAATTGACTTCTCAGCCTAATGGAAGGGAAGACCATTTTCAGGATGAAACAACTGAGGAACGAAGTGAGATGAGGCGATGAAATGTATCATTCGAATGGTGGCAAGTGTAGTCAAAGCAGTCACAAGAGAAATGAGCCTGCAATGATATTACCTGAATGCTGCCTCCTTTCTTGGGTCACCTATGGAAGCTATATTTCTACAGCACCTTCCCACTTAAAAGCTCCTGCACATGTTTCTTTAGACCTCGCAATAGCCTGTGGCATCAGCTTTGGCATTGCTCCATGTGATGGACAAGAAAACTAAGGCACTAGAGAGACTCCAAGGTCACATGGCCAAAACTGCAAGACCAGGCTCACCCCTTGATCCAGGCTCTTTTCCTGCTCCTCCCCAGAGCTGGACCTATCTAACTGGGCTAGGAGTCTTCCATTTATCCTTCCCTCCACTGAGGAAGTCTACATATCAAGGGCAATAGCTTGAAGGAAACAAATTATCACATTATTAATAAGATGCCGGTAAACAGCCAATGACACACTCTTCTCCCGCAAGTAAGGTTTCTCTTGGAAGCGGATCTGGAGCCTCTGCTTCAGGCTCAAAATCAAACTGGAGCCTTGTTCCTCCACCCCATGTAAACCACCCATCTTGTAGCACAGGCTTGGCTGCAGGCTTTTAGAAGTTAGACTGATTAGCTCACCGAAGACCTGAGTTCTGAGGCAAGTCCCTTAACATCCCCCGCCTCAGTTTCCTCTCTTAGGAAATCACATACACCATCTACACAACACTCCTTAGTGACTTCCCGACCCTGAGGTTTTATTCCCTGCTGCTCTAGAGGGCAAGCATCAGATCTGTCTTAGTCTGCATCCTTCTCCCGGTGGCTGATGCAGGACCTGGTACAGAGGAAGTGCTCAGGGTTCTTCTTAAGTGGATGTTGCTCTGCGGTCCATGAACCAGGTGCCTGACTGACCAGGGAGTTTTGAGACTTGCTAGCCTGGCGCTTGAGACCTAACATTAATTTTTAATTTCTTTGGGGAACTGCCCCATCCTCAGAATTCTCTCTTCTTCCTACCTGATACCTCTCTTAGAGACCTGCCGACATTTATAAGAGATTCCAGTAGGAGGCTCGGTATCTATTCCCGTAAAATCCGCAGGTTCTGCTCTCCAGTGTTTGCGTATCTAGGTGCTGCAGTTTAATACTTAGGGAAACTATTCTGCCACATAACACCTTCCCTGCCCAGTTGAAATGGAGAAACACTTAAATACCTCCAAAGCTTGTTCCAATTCCTTCTTTTCCTCCTGCCCCATCACACAGAAACATGCAAACTCGGAGTTCCCGTCATGGCGCAGTGGTTAACGAATCCAACTAGGAACCATGAGGTTGCAGGTTCAATCCCTGCCCTTGCTCAGTGGGTTAGCGATCTGGCATTGCTGTGAGCTGTGGTGCAGGTCACAGACGTGGCTCGGATCCCACATTGCTGTGGCTCTGGCGTAGGCTGGCAGCTACAGCTCCGATTCGACCCCTAGCCTGGGAACCTCCATATGCCGCGGGAGCGGCCCAAGAAATGGCAAAAAGACAAAAAAAAAAAAAAAAAGAAAAAAAGAAAGAAAAGAAAAGAAAAGAAACATGCAAACTGACCCCATCACCCAAATTTAGACCATTCCCTTCTTTTCCTTAGAACTCAGACACCTTCCTCTTGGCTAGTCAGGTTACCTGTGCACCAAACATGTTCAATACGACAACCATGTTTGCAAAGGGTCTTTTTCCTATGTCTGTGTCTTACGCTCTGCCTGCGTATGCTATCATCTTTGATGGGATGCATTGATAGCTTTTCCTCCCATATTCCGAGCAGCAAAATACTCAACAGGGAAAACTCAGAGTTGTAATGACGTGACTCGAATAAATCCTTCTATGAGTTTCTTTAGTGCAGAAGATGAGTCAAAGCACTTGACTGATGATGATGCAGTTGATGGCATGGTGACACTCTTCTGGTTCTGCTGGACCACAGAGTAAGTCTACATCGAAACCGCTAACAGGGACAAAGGGGAAGAGGTATCACCCTACTTCTGAGATCTGCATTCAGCTTTGTTCTTGTGGTTGGAACCAGGAGCTAACAGAAGTAGCAGAGGTTTGGGAAACTGCCCCACATGAATTTGGTCATATTCACCATGACCCAACAGAACTGTAACGAGATACAACTGCTAGTGCAAAATAAAGTGAAAACGGTACACAAATTGTTAACATTGATTATTTCTTGGATTATGTGGAAATTTTCTTCTTGGTGCTTTCATTCTCCCCAAATTTCTAGAGTGGATACAGACCCCTATTATAATCCAAAACATTAAATACTATTTTAAAAGGTAAGCTGGCTGGTTAAAATCACTTCCAAATATATACATCCACACCATGCACCTCAGGCTCTCAAAGGGTCACTTGGAGCATCTGTGCAAAAGAATTAAAAGCAGACCCTGGAACCAGACAACCAAGGTTCAAACCTCAGCTCTGCCTCTTACTGTTGTGTCCTTGAGCCAATTTCTTAACCTTTCAGTACATCGGTTTCCTTATCTATAACATAAGGATAGTAATAGCCTCCTTCTAGGATTGTTGTGAGGATTAGGTGAGTTAATATATAAGAAGGTCCTAGAACAATCCCTGGCATAAAACAGTTACGTATTTGTCATTATCACTGTTGCCACAGGACTGCCATTGCTCAAAATGTTTTCGGACAACCTTTAAGAAGTATTGTATTCAGGGTCTTCAACACATTTTGTTGAGTCACTTCAATGGGAGTAAACTTCCCTTCTTTAAAGATGTGCCAATTCTTGGAAACAGTCCGTTGTTTGGGGTTTGAAGTCAGGCGTGTTTATGAAGTCAAGGGCTTGATGCTCTTGCATTGTTCATCTACTGCCTATGAATTCCATAAAACAGATGTACACACACCCATCCCCAGATAATTCAGCACCACCTCGGGTGTGAACAATCCCTGTGTAACTAATAGGTTCTGCTTCTGCCAGGGAGAGACTGAAAAATAAGTTTTAATTATGAAGCCTCCTCATTCAATCGATCTTGAAGGCTTTATGAACTAGCTTACAACCCGAGGGCAAATTTCATAAAAGGCTGATTTACATTTAAATTCGAGCCTTTTTTCCTTCCTCCAAGTTTGCTGATGCTGAGTTTTACGTATGATATGTCATTGTTTTCACACAAATATTCCCAAACACTACCGGGTGTCATTTGGCTTTAAATAGGGTTGCAGCATTACAATGATAACATTTGCATTTTTAAAAGCATAACATCATTGTTCCCTGAATTGTTGCAGGCTCAAATTACCCTACACATAATCTTTTTTAAAAAATTAATGGGGCACTGACATCAAAGCCCGTTAGGGCTTGATGAACAGGATGGCAGCCTCCTCGTTTTACTGAGACCCTAATAGTCTTGCGCTAGCTCAGCTCTCACCCTAATGGAACATGGTGCCATGCCGTGCCCCGCCACCTGCATAAATAAAGGTGAAAAAAATGTGCGATGAACATTCTTTCCCCAAGATGCAAAGGATTTGGATAAAATCTACCTTGGTGGTCACGAAGCAAAAGAATCTTTACTGTTCCTGATTACTGAATTCTTAAAAAAAAAATTTTCCAATTAAAAGAAAAAAAGCCTTGGTGTTCCTTTCAGGGCTCAGCAGTTAATGAACCCGACTAGGACCCATGAGGATGCAGGTTCGACCCCTGGCCTCGCTCACTGGTTAAGGATCTGACATTGCCGTGGTTGTGGTGTAGGCTGGGAACCTCCACATGCCGCAGGTGCGGCTCCAAGAAAAAAAAAAAAAAACAGGAAAAAAAAGGCTTCGTTGATCTAGCATTAGTAGGAAAGTGCTCCACATAGATGATTTTGCAAAGGAATTTAAGTATACATCTATCTCCAAGTGTCATTTTTAATCTTTCTGGTAGAAAAAATCTGCCCTCGAAATCCCTAGACAGTATTATCACAGACCTCTAATATTGTATCAAAAGGGCAAGGTAGCCTGGTGAGTAAGAACACAGTTACAGATGGAATAAATCTAGATTTGAGTCTTGACTCTGCGACTTATTAAGGGGAAATCTTAGAGTTTTTCAGACTGAGGACTAATTTCCTCATCTTGTAAAACAGAGATGAATTATCTAAATCACAAGACCACTTTTAGAATTTTTTTATAAAGTTTATAAAGAGTTCAGCACATCAACTGTCAAAGAATAGGGGCCAAACAGAAGGGAGCCATTACAACTCTAATCAGGTGGGCTACTTAGCATGTAGGACTTGGAGTTTCCTTGCGGTGCAGCAGGTTAAGGATCTGGCATTGTCACTGCAGTGGCTCAGGCTGCAGCTGTGGCTCGGGTCTGATCCTCGGCCCGGGAACTTCCACATGCCACAGGCAAGGCCAAAACACAAGCAAAAAACCATGTAGGAAGGACCCTGTACCTTTGGAAGGCCATAGGGTCTAACTGTACTAAATGGCCCCAACAAATTATTGTTGAATTTATCCCTAGTTGAGATTTTAGGATAGTTTTTCTGTTTTTGTTGTAGTCAGGGCTTCTGCCTTCATGGTCTTTAACTGCTGTGGGCTAGGGAACCAGAGACTCAGCGGACATACATAGGCAGGCAGAGAGTGGGGGTTCCATTGTGTCCCCAGGGACTCAAAAAGTGACTTCCCAGAGTTAAACTTTAGAATCAACACATAACAGGCAGAATATTGTTGCAGAAACAACAGCTCTCAAGCCAGGAAGACTGTATCCCATCCCAGGCTGAAGGCATGATTAACATGAGCTACAGAATGGCTTAGGGATAGGGAGGGGAGAGGTGTACTCAACTACAAAACAGAAAAGAATGAGTCACAGTGGCAAACATGGGCACTGCCCAAGCCCTGTCCAGGGGAAACCTTAGCAAAGGGATTTCAAGGATTAAGATCCCACTGGCAGGACCTTCTTAAGATACGGATACAGGAGTTGTAACCTGATGGTTCTAAGTACCAAGACCATAGGGAGGAGATTACTTCTGTAGTGGAAAGTCAATCATTCGTCATCCAGTTTTTAATTGGGCAACCACGATTCATGCCCACATCCCTCCCACTTTCTTTACTCTGTGCTCAAGGCCACCAAACAACCTTTTCATCGTAATTGGCTTCTGGGGAGACCCCCTGACATGGGGAAAATGCATCAGCCATGTCGATCTTCTAAAAGACAGGACTATTCCCAAGGTGAGTTAATAAGTGTGCGTGATTTTGTTGCATGAGTCTCGTGAGCTTGGTGAAGGCGCGTTTGCCCTGGAGAAAGAACTCACTATCATAGGTTGGCAACACCAGTTACCTAAGCCTGGAAACCTTAGGGTGAGGCCATGAACAGGTATATTCACCATGACCAGGTGGTAGGGATCCTTTTGGGATTTCTCTGGGCACAATGCACTGGAGGGAGGATATTTTTTTCTTTCTTTGGCTGTGCCCACGGCGTGCAGAAGTTCCAGGGCCAGGAGGGATCGAACCCATGCCACAGCAGTGACAATGCCAGATCCTTGACATGCTGAGTCACCAGGGAACTCCGAGGTGTTCTTTCTGACCCTAAGGGTGACAGGAGACAGTGTGGCATGGTGATAGAGAACGGGAAGGCTGTTCTAATGCAGGCTGGCTTTGCCGTTGACTTTCTGGTTTCCCCAAAGCAAATTACTTAACCTGTCTGAGCCTCTTTGTCCTCAGCTATGAAAGGGGACAACAATACTTCACAAATTTATTTTGGCTCAATATTTAAACAAAAGCAGCATCCTGGCAGACGTTACACAGATTCCCGCCCCCAGGTCCACACTCTCCAATCCTGACTCCGTAGGTCCACTTGCCTTTCGCTGCTTACTGATCGGCGGCAAGCCCGGCATCTTTCTCACCTACGGAAGCCTCTGCAAAGGGCTCTCTGACACACTGCTCATCACACTGGTGTGTTTTCTTCCCTCAGATTTGAAGACTGACTTCTTAGCAAACTGTCTCTTCGCAAATGTAGTGCCCATGTTAAGAGAGCCACTGCCGCCGCTGCCCTGCAAAATCATCTCATTTACCTCAGGACAACCGCCACTTCTCCCCACCCCTCCGCCAACACAAAGACATCGTGTTCTTAAAGGATCCGCCCTCAGAGACCAGCTTGTTAATGACAAAATTATTACAGGTCTTCGTGTCCTCTCCTCTACGAAATCAACCTCCTTTTAAAACAGACCATACAAATGGGGTTCGGAGACTGCATCAACCATTGTTATTGCGCTCAAAAGAACAACTCAAGACACGCAGAGAGTGGATTTTCAAAGAGGTGTTTTTCTTGATCCAGTTAAAGTTTTTATTTGGTGAAAAAACTGACGTTGAGACAAAAATTATTTTAAAATTGTGCGACAATATAGTAAAGTCTTCAGCATCCATCAGTGATAATATAAACGTATCAAGGCAATGGAAATCATTAATATCCAATTTCACTTTGGAGAGAAACACGGATTTCACTTGAAATAAGAGCAGAGCAGGCCGTTGTTTTGCTGCAGATACATTTGACTTTGCCTAAAGTTTCTAGTAATTCACAAGAGTCTTTCAATGAGAAAAGACATGGAATATCTAGCATTACATTCCATTTCAGCATGTATACTGGTTCCATTTGGGGATATTTACACATGAAACTAATACCATTCTTGGGTGACTTGGCTCTGATGATTTAAATATGGCTGCTCAAAATTCGCGGGCAGAAATGTATATACAACTATTCTCCCTCAACCCGTGTCCGCTGGCGGTACCCCTTCCGAAAACATGTTCTGGCTCATGTACCCAACGGCACATGTAACCTCTTGCTATCTGTTCCATACCTCAGTCTTGCATAGAAAGTAGTCTATATAAACTTAATGCATTGGCTTTTAGGACACAAAAATTGTACCTGAAAGGCAGCACACACTTCCTTTAAGAAAAACAATGCAGTAGGAATGTCAAGATACAATCCCGACAGGAGGGAAGATTCTGCACAGAGTTTGAGAGTCAATTCCTAAAATCAATGTGGAGGTGATATTTGGTTTGCTGACTTCCCCAGATCCTTTCTTTGAGGGACCTTCCAACTCTCTGCGGGGAAGAGAAACATCTCAGGGATTTAATAGGACATTTTTAGTGGGAAAGTGGCCCATCAAACCTGATAGGATGGGGTTTCTGCCCTCACGGAAGTATTGAGAATATGGTCTCACTGGGTGGAGAGTGACCACTGACTGAATATTTGAAGGCAGGACTCCCCCTGCCCCCAAATGCCCCACAGGTTTGTGAAGGGTTATGTTGTTCCTTAAATTGTCCAAGTACAGCTTGAACTAGTGGGTCACACATAATGGGCAGAGAGAATGTGCAGCTGTGTTGCATATCTGTACCCCAGGATACTACCAGAAATGGAATCCCAGGAACCCTCTTCCCAAAGTTGGAAGTTTCACCAGTTACCAAGCTTCCTAACGATTTCCCCAGCTTGCCAGCAATCACTGGAGCCTCTCACCTGTGGGGAAAAGGGACTGCATAGCCATGGCCTCTCCCTGGACTCCTCTACAGAACTCTACGCTCTGTTATTTTACCCCCATGGACCCACATCTCATAAGGCTTGGGGGCCCCTCAATCCTTCAGGGGGCAAAACTAGCTTCCAGAGAAAGTGTGTACACAATCCCCCTGCCACCAAACTGAAGTGGTCTACTCGTGGTCCGTCCTGGTCCACGGAGATGTGGGCTTCTGACATTCTAATGCATCCTGGGAGAAAAGAAAACCTTTTCCCTGACAGTGTGAACTTTGGAGGTGGCCTCTCCAACGAGGTACAAAAAAAACCCCTTCTTCATCAAAGAACCAGGGGCTCCAATTGGTCACAGTGAAGACAATTATTTGGTCACCTTCAAAGGCTCCATGTAGCTTTTGTTCTCATATCCTTTTGTCACTCCCACCTCTGGACTCTTGCAGCTGGCTTATCTATACATCAAAACCTCACAAAGCAATGTATGCAGAGAGAAGAACAGTGCGTGCTTCAAAAGTTCATAAAAATATACAATTTACACATAGCTGCATCTATCTAGCTTAGTCTTCAGGAACTTAGCTCTTCTGTCTATATAAAATACTCTAGCCCTACAAGGCTGCTTGTTCTCAAACAGCCCAGTGGCATTTTCCAAGGAGAGGGGTGATGGCCAGTCTATACAGTACGGTGCACTAAGCATTGGGAGGCACTGGGAACTAGAATCAGATGCTCAGAAACATCTCAAGTTGCCAACTGGAGACATGCTCTGAAGAAAGGCTTTTGCCTAAGGAAAAATGCAAGAGGAAGAGTCTCGGAGCCTTTTAAATCAGCTTTCACAAATGCCATCAAAAAGTTGGCAGAAAAAGAAGAAAATATACTTACTAGCAGTTTGATTAAATGACTTGCCTCCCACCAGACTGTTAATCTTTCAGTTACTTAAAGTGCTTATTAAAAGGGGCTGTGGTAGGGCTCAGAGTTTTGCAGAAAACTCCCAGATAAGACAAGATCAAGCCCAAGAAATTCCAATCTTTAAGAAAAGGAGTGAGAGCGGAAAGAAGAAAAAAACGTGCTAGGAGGAGGCTCATGACTCGCCACCACGTGTTGAAATAAATGGAGCCCTACCACCGGACACAGTAAGTGTCTGCAGTTGAAAATACTCCTCAACCTATATGGATACATACAGAAATAGAAGGTTTAAGCTACAAACATTTTAATTGGCTCTTCGCTTCCCAAACACTCCCTAGGTAGAACAAAACTCTATCACCCAAGAACGATACTTTTGGTTAAAAGAAAGCAAATACTTGTGAGAAGGTGACACACTGCATCTAAGAGGAGATGGGGTTTTGACAGAGCCTGCGGATCAAGGACACACACGCAGGAGGGAGCGTGACTTTGGAAGAGTCCCAGCGCGCACTCCTTCTTGGCTGGGAAGAAGTTCTGCAGGGAGGTGCACTCAGTCGGTATCACAATGCTGGACATCGGTGCTTACAGCTCTAGGTCTAAAGTGCGGGAGTCAGTCCCCGGTGGATTTCACATACCTACCAAGTGGCCACGGTCTGAACACTGGGGTGGCCATGAAAGGCCGAAGGGACCAGCCCGGCGTTTTTACAGAGAGCAAGAACTCTAGTGCTGCAGCCACTGTGAACAGGACTGAATGGGCGCTGAGTCGTACATCTGCTCCATCTCTCTAAGAGTGAATAGCACTTTCCCTTTAAATCGGGCAGGGTACTGGCGAGCGAGATGGAAGGAGAGGAAAAAAAAAAAAAAAAGACAAGGCACTGACCCAATTCAAAAGGACTGCATATATCAGTATGGATTTTTAAGGACGGTAAGCGGCCACTTCAATGCAAACACAAAACTTTACATTCAAGATTCTGCAGTGGTAAGTAAAAAACAAAATAATCCCAGAAGGAAAAATTAGGTACTATATATCTGCCAGTGTAGCCATCATGGCACAGATCTAGAACTCTCTCCCACAACTGGAGCAATTTTTTTTTTTTTTTGCAATGACAATGACACCAGTGTATAATAAAGCAGTGTTATCACTTTGTAGCTTTGAAAGCCACGTCTTGCACAGAGGCACGTACAGTAAGAATCCGTCGGTGAGTCTAAGAGAGGAAGCTGTTGCTTGCAGGGCTTCCCAAGTTGCAGCTCTGTTGAAATGAAATGGAGCAATGACTCAATATGCTCTCCTGCCAAACGCCATCGTGTGACACACGAGTCAATAAAAATGGATTGTTTCCGGCATGGTAACAAAACTGCTTCTGTTCTCCACCCCTGGACCCTACAGGCGAGGGGCTCCTGACATGTGGTGTCCGATGACCACTAAAGCCTTGCCCTGCACAGAGTTCCAATAAATTAACAAAACAGCATAAAAGAACCCTCCCCCCAGCACACACCCAAACACTTTCATATAAACTAAATGCAAACAAAATTTTCAATCTGAGCATACTTTCAAGGAGGAGGGATGTCATCCATCACTCTTCTCTTGAAGTTTTTATTAAATACTCTGTGTCTTAGAAAAATAAAAAGAATGGCCAACTCACTGAATCAAAGTTATCTCACAGACGTAAAAGCATGCCCAGTAAGCATAGCCCTGTAAGACTACATGAATATCAAATCAAAGCAGTTTGGTTACTAAAATCAACCTGGTTTGAAGTTCACAGTTGATTATGACAAAGTTTCCTTTCCTTCTTTTTTTTTTTGTTTTGTTTTGTCTCATTTTTGGCCCGTATAAAAATAACATATTGCAACTCAAAGTGCATCTTTTAAAATAAACCATCAACTATCTTTATCAAATAAAATATTTACACCATTTGGTTTCTAGTGAGGAAAGCTCTTTCAGGCTATCACCATGGGGACGTCGTCTGAAAATCCAGTTATCATCGGAGCATCTTCATCGTCCTCCCCTAAAGGCAAGACAGTGGGTCCTTGGTGAGTTCCAGCGCACTTCCGCCTGACCCCACTTCCCACCACTGACCCCTCTCCCCCATCGCAAGCCCCAGCCCGGAAAGTCAGCAGCAGAGCCTGAGCCAGGACAACTGATGTTAAATCCCTGCCCAGCTTCTCTCTGCCACTCTTGGCTCACGTGTTCCCCACCAATGGGTGGCCAAGCTTACCTTCATGGTAACTTGAACTTAACCATATAAGGAAAGTAAATCTTTGAAGGAGGAGGATCTTATTACCGCTCCAAAGGTCTAATGGGCAGCTAACATGGAACATACTGCCTGCTTTCTCCTTTGCACCCACACTGCTCATAAAGGAAAGGACCTTAGAGGAGTGTAAGCATTTTGAGGACAGCGTCCCAGAGTCATGGGTGTCCCCTTGTGGCCCCGATACCACTAAGTGCTGATCTTCCTTCCATGATCACTGCACAGCCCCACTGCCCCCAGTAACAGAAGCAAAGAACCCACACTATTTACACAAGGCAATCCAAGTGCTTGTAATAAAGCAAGAAAGGAAACTGAGAAGAAAAGAGAGGACACCTAATATCAAACGATCAGTGAAAATGAAATACTTGTCTTTATAAACAACCAAAAAAATATATAACCACCAGCGAGGACCTCCCTGGTGGCTTGGGGATTAAGGACCCAGTGTTCACTGCTGTGGCTCAGGTTTGATCCCTGGGGTGGGGGGAACATCCTCATGGCACACACACGAATAAGAAAAAAAGGAGTAGCCAGTGAGGTTGCACTAATCAATCAGAAAGAGAAACAGAAGATGGGGAGGGCTTCTTTGGACAGAAGCCAACAGGGAAGGCATGGCTTTTTGTCTTGACTAAAATCTCCAGAGATGCCAGACCTCCAGGTCTGTGCAGGATGACAGGGGGTGGAAATTCCTGAGAATGTGCTGAAACTCTGGGACTATCCAAGCCCAGGGTCTATCCATCCTTCCTGCACAAGGCAAGCTCCTACCTGTTCTTTCACAAAACTCCCTGTGTCGGGCCAGAAGCACACATCATTGAAGAGAGTTCCGGTATTTTAATTTATGAGCAATTTCAAAGCAAAGGGCTCCAACTGATTCAGCCCAAAGCAGTGGGATCGCTGGTTAATGCAGACCTCCACCAGTGTCAAAAGATGAGCTCAGGGGAGGTCCCTGGCTTTGTGGGTCCATCCTGGGAAGAGGGGCCCCCACACCCTGCCCTACTTACCCAGGTCATCCCCCGAGGAGAAGATGGCTGAGCCCAGCCTGGAGCTGTAGTGGCTGTTGGCGAAAGCCGTGAAGCTGTTCTGTAGCCTCCGATGCTTTGTGTAGAGGATGGCAAACCCGATGCCCAGGCTCAGCAGTATCAGGAACAAGATGGGTACCACCACGGCAGCAACATCAGTAGATCTGGTGGCCTGGATGGCTGACACATCCCTACCTGCCAAGGCAAGATGCCAACCCATAAGCCTCCTATGTAAGGGCAGGAGAACAGACCAGCCCCCCGCCCCCAATGCCCCACCCATCAAAAAGATGCCGAGCTACCTGCTCCGCCTGCCTGGTGTGGCACGTTCCTGCCCTGTGACGCCTGAATGTTTCCCTGGAGCTGATGGTGCTCAGGCCATGCGCATGCAAATACGGTAATTACATTAGACTCCTAATCACTGCCTCGTTGGTTATTTAGATAATCTCTTGGAAGGGAGACCTTTGTTGGGGTATCAACATTGATTTCATTAGCATTATTACTTAAGACCACTCGCCTGCCTTACATAAGAGGATGTGAAATCAGACCACTAATTAACCAGATTGCAATTATTTCCCCCTACTTGGCACCAAAGTCACTCTGAACTGCAATTACCTGAAGCTCCATTAAGTGATACAAACGAGATTTCTTTACTGCAATACTGAATTAACAGCTCATGACGTTTTATGAGGTTTTTTAACTTAAATAAGAGAGAGAGAGAGAACCTTTCCATACACATTTAACATTTTTTAAAAGCTCTCTGCAAAGCCACTTGGGGTCTATAACCTGACAGAGATGCTCCCTTCCCACTGTCACAAATAAATACTAGCTTTATCATGATGTGTCAATAAACTTGTAGCGACAGGGCTCGGTGGCAAAGCCATCTTCCTGCTGGGTTAGGGCCGGTCTTCCTGGAAGGGGTGGGCTTTTTATGTCGGCAATCCTGAGGAAAGTCTGAGCCTGAGGCAGGAACACAGCTTGTGGGAGTCAGTTTGACTAAGGAAGCACAGCGGGCCTTCTCCACCTTCTAGAGGAGCCTCGTTAGGCTTGAGGTTGTCCCCGGTGCAAGGCAAGGTGGTGCCGGCTGGGCTTCTGCCCAGGGGGGCAAGCTCAGCAGCCACTCAGGGATTCAAGCCGACAGGTCCTCATAAAGACAGGCCAGAGAGCAGCCCCTTCCTGCAAAGCCTGACCTGACAATTCAATACCCGAGTCTTCCATTTCCTTCGCTATTACCTTACTGGAAAAAACGCCACCAAATCTTAGTTTATATGTCCCAACCAAACCGCAGGGGAAAGCTCTAGGGGAAAGCTCTGGGCTGGAGCAGTTAAAAGGAAGCAGTCTGGGGAGTTCCCATTATGGCTCCGCAGGTTAAGAACTCGACTAGTGTCCATGAGGATGTGGGTTCGATCCCTGGCCTTGCTCAGTGGGTTAAGGATCCGGTGTTGCTGCAAGCTGTGGTGTAGGTCGCGGATGCAGCTATGACCATGCCGTAGGCTGGCAGCTGCAGCTCCAATTCGACCTCTAGCCCCCACCCCGCGTCCAAGGCAGGTGAACATCAAGGGGCAGGATGTGGCCCAAGTGGTCCACCCAAGTGATCCTCCCACCTGACAGTCTTGGTTTTACAAAGGGGGCTCTATTTAGCAAACACTAGGACAAAGGGCTGGTGGTTTGTTTCATACAAGACCTTCTCAGAACCTCTAACTCACTACAGTCCTCCAAAGGGACGTGGTGCACATGGCTTCCCTATTTTAGGGGGGTGCCCGGGATAAATATCCCACCAGGAGCCACCCCGGGAAGCGATACAATAGCTCTAACATAAGCCTGTGAGTTTTAGGCACTGGTCACTTCTTGGCTGGGAGTAAATGGAACAACCACGTCCAGTGGCAAGATGTTTGTTGGCATCCTGGCTAAGCTACTACAACCTGAGCAGGCTTTCTGTGTAAAGGGGAGGCTCCTCTCCCCCTGCCACTGGCAAGGCCAGCACTGTTCTCTCTGAGTCCAGAAGAGAGATTCCAGACCAACTTCAAGTTCTCATCTAAGGCTGATGGCTCAGATGAAGGGGAAGGCTGTGAAATCAGTTGCTCTGGGATGAGATAATCCACTGGCTTGGAAAATAATAAGGAATATTAGCATAGCAGAGGCTCTGAAAAGAACCCCCCCACCACCACCAAAATAAACAATGAAACTCATTAACCTCATGCTTCCCAAACAGAATTTCATTTTTAAACAAAATCTCCCTTTCTTGTGTTGTACTTTCAGAACTGATCACCTTGCGATCCCAGCTCCTCACACCACACCTGGCTCAGAAATACTAAATAAGTCGGTGCTTAATTAAATTGATGCATAAATGACTGTCTTTTGAACTGCAAGAATCTTTTAAATGCATTTTAGAAAAACACATGTTCATCAAACCGTGCTACGCTCTTGATATATTTCCCCAGAACTAAAGACAGAAACAGGCAGCAAGAGCGACTCACCAGACCCCAACTCATCATACAGCAGGACAGCAGGCTCCCCACAAATCTGGCTGCCAAAAAGGCATTGGGCTTGGACGGTGAAAGTGTAATTATGACCCAGCTTCAGGTTGGAAATTTTAAAGAAATTGTCAGTAGTATTCCCAAGGTACGCTGTGATGTTCATGGCGCTGTCAAACATGTGTATCTCGTAGCCCTGAAAACAAACACACGGGGGATTGTGCAGGAAGTTACCTAAGGAATCTGACAGCTTCTATTTATGATGGGTTCCAACTTTGTGTGAGCTCCTTATTGTAGGCTTTTACAGATGCTAAAGCACTTTATGTTTTCGTTGCTGTTCTTTTCACAGTACCACTGAGATACTGGATTCAGGAAATGGGAAATTTCTTATCCTCAATGCCTCAAGTCACTACCACATCCAGTTCTGAGCTGGGTGGTAGAAATGAAAAGCCGAGCCCCAACAAAATATGTCGGTGCACAATTCAAAGTTCTGGTCAGCAGTCTGCTTTGTCTCAGAGAATACTAAATGCCACAAAGAATCCGGACAATTCAGTAACGGTTCACTGAAATGGGATTGGACTAATGATAAATCCAAGTGGCAGCGGACTCCAGCCATGGGGTAAAAAAACAGAGCTTGCAAGAGTAAAAGCAAGACATTTCTCCTTAGGACCAACTCCATGTGCTAACTCCACTGCTGGCTTGCAACTCACTTCCTATCTCCAGCTCTCTAGCTCTTCCAAGCCGATCCTAGTCCCAGACTAGCCTGGCCTTGAACTGAAGAGTACTGTAGTGCTCAGGCTCCTCTTCATTGGAGGAGTGTGTAATAAGCTTCCCAGGTAGACTGGCTCATGGACAGCCCTGGACTCCTGTGCCGGAAAAGTCCCTCTTGGACCAGCCCTAACCCAGCATGCAGGCCGGGGTCAGGACTGACTACCAGACTTCCTCGTTGATCTCCAAGTATTCCAGTGTCAAAGCTCCCAGCAATCCCACACCCCCTAAAAAGGACCACCTCTCTTATCTCTATCCACATATTGGTCCCCATTGCATAACCATGGTCTCCTGGTTCCCATTCCATTGAATTGCCTCTTTGAACTCGAAGTCAGGAAAAAGGATCCATTAAGTAAGCTTATGCCAGAACCCTCCACTGGGAATGGAATATGACCTCAAGCCCAACCTTTATAAAGGTGGGCATCTGCCACTCGGGAAGAAGCCCTCACTGCCAAACTGGGCCTCCCAATACCATTTGTCTGCCCTCCCATTCCTGCATTCTCTTTTATAAACTGGGAACTACCATTTATGATTTTCTATCTCACTTATATGTGGTCCAGGGCATTAGCAAAATGCATAAAGCTGTAAGGATAAAAAAAATTAAATGACACATCAACCACCCATAATTTAATTACTTCGGGTGACTTCTCTTTGTTGCTGTCATAAATAAAATTCCTTATGCGTGTTGTTTCCTTAGAGTGAAATCCTAGAAGAACTGCTGGAGCAGAGGATACAGCACTTTCAAAGTTTCTAACCCTCATTACCCAAGTGCCTTGCAGAAGGCTGAGAGGATTCATACTCTCAGGGCGTTCCTCTCCCCAACTATTACCCATACTAGTAGTACTCTTCCCTTCCCCCCCAAACACTTGCCAATTTAACGTGAAAAGTGCTCTCTTTGTTGTGGAGAAGACTAGCAAGGCTGAAACGTTATTTTCTTTTGCTCACTGCTGCTGGAAATGTTTTGTTACCTGTGCCGTGTTCAAAATTAGAACACTGTTGACCCTTGAATCACCCCGGGGTTGGGACGCCAACCCTCTGAACAGCCAAAAACCCCAGAAAGGAATTCCTGTCATGGCTCAGCAGAAACGAATCTGACTAGAAACATGGGGATGCAGGTTCGATCCTTGGCCTTGCTCAGTGGGTTAAGGATCTGGCATTGCTGTGGCTGTGGTGTAGGCTAGCAGCTGCAGCTCTGATTTGACGCCTGGCCTGGGAACCTCCATATGCCAAGAGCGTGGCCCTAAAAAGACCAAAAAAAAGCAAAAACCACAAACACCCAAAAACCCAGAAAAATTTGGAGTGGGCCCTCCATAGGCACAGTTCCATACCCTAGGATTCAACCACCCGAGATCATGTGGTTTTGCTGGTTCTGCACAGGAGGGACCCACACAATTCAAATCTGCATTTTTCAAGGGTCAGCGTGCTTCTGTTTTGAATAGATCTGAAGGCTTTCTTTATATTTAAGTAGAGTAACCATCTGTATGTCACGGCTGTGAGAATTTTCAAATTTTAATTTCGCTTTGCTTCCAGCACCACACAGTGATGATTTAGACCCGCAGGGCTCTTTTCAGACACTACACTGCAAGGTGCCCACCGCTGATTTGTTGTGTCTCCGTCTGGCTCATGCTTTGCTGACAAGGGGGCCAACCCGGCTCCCTTCGAGAATCTGTCCTCCCTTGGGTGGCAAATCTGTTCCCAGGGGCCCCTCTCCTCCTCCTCTCTCCTGCTACGAATATAGTTACTCATTTGTCCGTAACAAAGAAAACTAGGTGTTTCTCCTCTGTCCACAGACTACCTTCAGTTACTTCCTGCTCCCTGGAAAGACACTGATGAGATGCCAGGGTGACAGTGAAGCTCAGTTCCCCAGGACTAAAGCCACAGCCCTGCCCTTAGACCAGAGAGGCAGGGCCCTTGGTTCTGAGGCTGAGCCTCATCCCAGCCTCGGGAAGCACAGTGAGAGCCCCAGCCCATTTCCCTGTCTTTTAGGGGACGACGAGTTCAGGATTGAAAAGTGCTTAGTGCAGAGATTCTCATCTTTAATGGGCAGTATAAACATCTCGCTAATTAGCAATCCTACAGAAAAACGGTCCTTTAATTCTCAAGTTCACTCCCCTGCCTGGCTTTTTCTTTTTACTCTATCTATGCCAGCAGGCTGTTAACAAGCTCATCTCGAAAACAGCATTTCAATTAGATTTCCAAAGTCATTGAGAAGGAGGGAGGAACTTACCCTGCTTTCATTAAAATGCTTTTCCTTCAAAGCTAGGCTTTTCCAAAATAGAAGGACGTGGTCATTTTCTGTTATGATTTTTAAGGCATCAGGTGCTGATAAAGAAACTGAAAATTAAAGAAGTAGGATGCAATTAATGGCTATTTGAGTCTCCCTTTTCTTCTCCATCAAAGATTGATTAAATAAGGCCAACCCTGGAGGGACAGTTTAAAGGAGGAAGAGAACACACATACTGCCTCGTATAGAGCCTAGCACACTGCAGACACTCTTTAATGGCATCTGGTTGTTATAATATCACTGGCTAAGAAATCAGCATGGTATCTCATTTGGTAGCCCTTAGACTCAAGGATCCCAAAAACAAAAGGGGTGGGATGGGCCCACATTTAAAGCCTGCTGGATCTCTGCTCCTGTCCCATGTGCCAGAGGGGCCTTAAAGCTCAGTGAAAGGGCTAGGGAGCTCACCCTGAAGACACAGCCCTGGAACAACCACAAAGTAGGGCCCGGGCCCACTGCTCACACTGCCAGGTTCCGTTACTGACACTCTGATATTGCCTCCTGCTGTCCGAATAACTGGGCTTATTACCTGCTCTCTGAACTTGAGCCTGACTGCTGAGCGAGCCTGGGGCTGGTGGCAAATCCTTTGCTAAGATACTACCGGGGTACTGGTCCTCACCCATTTCTGCACACGATACTGCCACAAGGCACCTAAGGCAGCTTCGGTTCAGGTGCCCAGAAGCAATGCTTGGCTTTAAGTTGCAAATATTCAGTTTTATTTCTACCTCTCTTGAAAATGTTAAAACCAGCTAAAGGAGGGGAAACCAGAGGAGATGGAGACTGTGGAAAATGACAGTCACTCCCCGGCCCAGGGTGCCCTGGCCACCACCCCGCGGCCCAGCCTGGATTCTAAGGGTAGTCCCTGCACCTCCTGTGCCAAATCCTGATGCAAATCCCATGTCTCAAAAAAATTAAATTAAAATTAAAAAGAACGGGAAAAAAAAGAAAGAAAGAAAGCAAGGCCATGTCTAGAGGCATCCCAGGAGCACCAGGGGTGCCTTGTGCTGGGAGGAGCCCTCCAGTCACTCGCCTGCTTACCTGTAGTAATTTTGATGCTGGAATCTTTGCTCATGTTCCCCAGCTGGACAATGACATGGTATTTCCCTCCAGGTTCCAGCTTATTGAGGGTGTATTCCACGGTACTGTTGCGAGATTTTACCTTGTAGCTCCTGTCACTCTTCCTTATTAGATCTTTAACTGCAATTGCATATAACTGGGACAAAACAAAGACATCTTAATGGTAATCAGAAACTCGGTGGTTTTTTTTGCTCTTTGCTCTTCAATGGTGGACCATGTAACAATGGTTGGGACCCACGGCAATAGTATTTTGAGCCCCAACCTCTGACTTTATTCTTTGGAAAACCTCTGGGGTGATCAGATCCAACCTTCTAACAAGCATTGGCTCCCAAATTTGGGTATCGAATTATCAATTTGACCCAAAAAGAAAAAAAAAAAAACTCAAGGGAAAGCCACATTTATGGTAACATCAGCAAGTAGGATGGAACAGGCAAGAAAAGCCAAGTTCATTGTTCAACTTTTGTATCTCTGCCACCCCAGTAGTGTCGGGATGCTGTCAGAGGGGTCTATGAATGAAAGTGTTCGGTCTCAGCCCTAAAGGACAGAAATTCCACTTACTTTCTCTCAGATTGCTCCTTACATATATGGGGACAGGGGGAAAATAAAAGGACAGGCAGCAAGGACAGGAAAGTCAATTATCAGGCAGAGGTTTAGCATCTAGAAGAATCTTCACAATCAAGCATTTATTTATTTATTTGCTTCTGAGAGCCGCTGGTGCAGCATATGGAGGTTCCCAGGCTAGGGGTCCAATTGGAGCTGCAGCTGCCAGCCTACGCCATATCTGTGACCACAGCTCATGGCAACGCCAGATGCTTAACCACTGAGTGAGGCCAGGGATCAAACCCACATCCCTCACGGATCCTAGTTGGGTTCGTTACCGCTGAGCCATGATGGGAACTCCACAACCAAATATTTAAAACCACCCACCGAAGGCAGAGGGGACGGAGGTAGAAAGCAGCCTGAGCAAAAGAAAATGGGAGATTCTTCTAGAATCAATGCCTCTTCTTTTAGAATAAGGGCCAGTAACGTTTTCTGAAAGGTTCAGAGAGTAAATATTTTAGGCCTTAAGGGCTAGATGGCCTCCACCACAACTACTCAACTCTGCTGTCTACAGCACGAGAGCAGCCACAGACCACGTGTAAAGGAACAAGTATAACTTGGTGCTAATAAAACTTTATTTAGAAAAACAGGCAATGGGCTAGATTTGGCCTGCAGGGCTTTGCTTGTGAAGGTTGAAAAAGCAGAGAAGAAAAAAGGACAAATCAATATGGTAGCCAGAAAGGATGGTGACGTGACAGCTAAGTGGCAGCACCTGAAGGACCCCATCATTGGCCAGACAGAAATCAGGGGAGAGACGTCCCCCTGAGCTCCAACCACCAGGCCTAGGTTTCTGGTGCCATTACAGGACCTCCCCTCCTCCACCCCCCAAACCAAACCATATCGAGAATAAGCTGCCTGGACGCCTGGCCTGCTCACCAGGTCCTGGTCAGGAGAATCATATGGGGATTCCCACTTGATGACAGCGGAGGTTTTGCCTGTATGGACCACATGCAGGTGACGGGGAGGGAGCCTGCTGTCTGGGATCATCCTCACCACGACGTAGTCCGAGGACGGCCCTTGGTAGGGCACCACCACCCGGACCTGAAACAGACACCACGTGAACCCACGCACGTGTCACCAAATCATTTTTCCTCACAACAGTGACCAGTACACAATTAAAGCTCAATGCACACAAAGAGATACAAAATAATTCCCCATCTTTCCCAGATCTCAAATCCATTTTCCCAGAGATAGTACTAGTAATGATTTCATGTCCTTCTTTCTAGAAAGGTCGCATGCAAATACAAGCGCAGATATGTGCGGGGGGCAGGGGGGTTCATACTTAATATGTCTATGTTTACACTTGAGGATGTATGCGTGGCCTATTTTTTTCTTGTTTTTACCTAAGTGGGAAAACATCACACATATTATTACATATTATTATGCTCCTCACTTCTTTTAGTTAATAACAGCTTGGGGAATGGTTCCAAATCAGTACATTTAGTTTGCTGTATTTGTTCTGGATGGCTGCCCTGTATTACATGGCAAAGATAAGCCATACCGTTTTTTAACCAGTCTTCTCTCGACAGACATCTGTTTCCCATCGTTTGTTATCATGAGCAATAGCATATCAAGCGCATTTTTCCATATACCCTGGTACACGTGTAAAAGCATGTAGGCTAGATTCCTAGACATGGAATGTGACAAAAACTCCGATCTATCCCTGAGCCAAATTCTCAATCCTGCAAGGGAGCTGCCATAGATTCAGTGGCCGTCCACTCTGTGTTTCGAGTAAAAACGTGATGCTTGTGAAGAACTATCCTTCTGTCTCCTCTCCCCCTCCCCCTCTCTCCCTCTCCCTCTCTCTCTCTCACATACACACAGATCCTAGAATCCACATCACCAGCTCTCCAGTTCCTGGGTCTGAGCTAGGAGCTCAGCAATTAAGACACCGCAAACAAATAAAACATTCCTCTGTCCTCTCTGGCATAGGAAACTTACCAGAAACAAATACTGCTCATCTCTACTGACAAGGACTGTTTTGTTGTGCTGTGAAGTCGTCACACTCTTGGGGTTTCGATAGAGGTCAAGAAAGGACGTAGCATAGAAAATACCGTAAACCTGTTAAAAGGAGAGAATGAAAAAGGACACCAACTCAGTGGCCAGTGACCTCCTCTTCTCAAAAGCCCTAGTTTAAGACCCTGGGAACAGCTTCCAAAGAGCTTACAGAGAGGTCTTCATTCAACATCTATTTCACTAGTATTTACAGAGAAGGCACACTGGGCCAGGCAGTGGGGTCCCACCTATAAAGATAAATATGGCACTGTCTCTGTCCTTAGAGCTTGCTTTTTTGAGGCCAGCCAGGCAGAGGAGAAAAATGGAATTATTAACGAGTTGTAAATACAGAAAGTTAGATGCTATACTACAAGTTGCAAATAAGCTGGAGAAAAGGGGGTGACCAAGGAAGGGGACACTCTACCCGTGTGAGGGGGGCGTGGGAAGCCAAACGGTTGTGCTGAGGGGGAGCAAGTGTGCAAGCTCGAGGTGGGGTGGGGGGGCAGGTGCACAGACTGCCCAGCAGGTACCCATCTGCCCTTTATTCCTCAGACGCATCCTGGTTCTTCGTGAGAACCGCCACCTGGAAACATGCCTACAGCTCCATCTCCCTCTAAGCAGGAGAGGCCCCAGGACAAGGCTGGTCAGTGACAGCAGGGAGGGCTCCTTAACCTGCAGGGAGAGCCCTTGATCCTGCCCTCCTGCTGCCTGGAATATGGAGGGCGATGTGGCTCCCGGAAGCCTCCTGCACTGTGAGGTGACACCGCAGGCTGGAGGTGGCAGGGCCTGGGGCCCAGATCAAACCGAGCTGCAGCTATAGAAGCCCCGGAGGGCTGAACTCCAACGCCAACATCTTTTAACTACGCTAATGAAAAGCCACTATTCTAAATTCCTGTTCTTAGAGGCCATTCTTAGCCCTAAATGGGAAAGACTTTAAAGCAGGAGGCGGGACTAGGATGGCCCTCCTAGTGGGGAGGATGGGAGCTGAGAGCGTTTACAGTGGGGTTACGGGCGATGGAGGTTCCTTTGTAAGGCACAAGCAAAGGGCATTTTCTCCAAGAGCATAAGAGTGGGCGAGACAAAAGATGTAAAGAAAACCGTACCTATCTGGAGAAGCCGTGTGGATGGAGGGAAACCAACAGGGACATGCAGAGGGACTTTGGTGTCCTAGACAAGCACATGGGATTGGAGCAGGAATTGGGGAACAAGAGCTCGGAGCATGAGATGGGATGGCAGAGGGGGCTGAGGTTGCAGAGGCAGGCCTGCTTCCAGAGAGGAAGCCCCGTGCAGCCACTGGGTGGAAGCTCCAGCCAGGAGCCAGGAAAGAGGTCCTTGGAGTCAAGAGATCCAGGGCGTAAGACGGCCCCAGGTATGGAACTAGAGACTCTCATACTGAGTGAAGTCAGTCAGAAAGAGAAAGACAAACACCATATGATATTACTTATATCTGGAATTTAATATACATCACAAATGAACCTACTTACAGAAAAGAAACTCATGGAATTGGAGAAGAGACTTGTGGTTGCCAAGGGGGACAGGGAAGAAGCGGGATGGACAGGGAGTCTGGGGTTAACAGATGCAGACTATTGCATGTGGAGTGGATAAGCAATGAGATCTTGCTGTATAGCACGGGGAACTATATCTAGGCATTTATGATGGAACATGATGGAGGATAATGTAAGAAAAAGAATGTATATATATGTATGACTGGGTCACTTTGCTGTACAGTAGAAATTGACAGAACACTGTAAATCAACTATAGTGGAAAAAATAAAAATCATTTAAAATAAAAAATATCACCCTATGTGACAGTGATGGTGGCCGTTCTCACAGTGGAGAGGACAACGATGAGTGAGATGTAGGCATTCTCAGCAAGCTGAAGACAGGTGGAGGCGAGAGTTTTATCCAGCTTCGTCCTCTGAAAGCTACAAGGAGTATAAGCAGCCTCTCATCAAGAAGGAGCCCAAGCTAGGCTCCTTTTCTGCATTCACACTAAAATCAAGCCACAGGAGTTCCCTGGTAGCTCAGTGGGTTATGGGTCCAGCATTATCACTGCTACAGCTGTGGTTAGAGCTGTGGCATGGGTTCGTTTCCTGGCCCGAGAATTTCTTCCTGCTGCAGGTGTGGCCAGAAAAAAAAAAAACAAAAAAAAAACCAGGACAAAACAAAAATCAAATCACAGGCCAGTGTTCTGTCCCTGAGACCCTACTCTGCAGATGGCTAGGTGTGATGGGTGGGCGGGCCCTGAGTTGATACATAAACAGAGACAAAAGACCCTCTGTGAGCAGAGTCTACCTCAAGGGAACGTGGACTCTGAGCATTTTCCTCTCTGTTCCTGCTTCAGAATCAGGTTCTGGAGCAACAGAAGAGCCAAGGCTACTAACGAGCTTAATGAACCTGAGCTCTGACTCAGTCTGTTGCTTTCTCAGCCTCGACTCTGGCCAGTTACCTCACCTGTCCGGGCCTCAGTCTCCCCACTGGGAGAGCAGCAACATCTACCCCCCAGAGCTGGTGGGAGGGCTAAGTGGAGACGCGTTTGAAGGGCTGGCATCATGCTGGCACATGGTGCTAAGTCTTCTCTCTCCTTCCTTCTTCATGGCTGATCTCACACACAATTATATGCAAACCTTGGTCCCTTCCCCAGGAAGAAGTCCTGCACCCAGTGCCCACTGGGGATGCCTCAGAAGACACGGGCTGGTGCCTCCCTCACCAGCCACTGGGGCCTCCCTCAGGCTCAATTACAGGTTTAGGTCCATATGATTTTCCATTTGGAAGATCCAGGAAACGATCCTTCCCTTTAGAACTTACTAATGAGTTGGGAGATAAGAGTAGACAGAAGATAACAACCAGGACAAAGGAGCATCCAGTGACACACCATGCTGGGTGGCACCAACTATAAATGAGGAGTGTGTAAGGGAAAGAGATGGAGGAGAAGAGGGTAGGATCTGACTACATGGTGGGAGGAAGAAGGCCTCCAGGAAGAGAGGGCAGAAGCCCAGGCACAGAGGCAGGAGGGAGAAGCAAAGAGCCTCGGGAGGGCGTGTGTAAAAGCAAAAGAGGGCGCCCCCTGGGGGCAGGTGGGCAGTAAAAACTCCAAAAGAGCACAAATCTCATCATAGAGAAACAAACTGTACAAAAACAAAAGGAAAAGAAAGACCTATGTGCAAGTGCAGTGAGGACCCAGGAATGAATGGGGGGCAGATTTAGTGGGATGGAGAAGGTAACTTGTGGGGGGCCACACAGGTGGGGTGGGGCTCGTGGAGCCGGGGGCATGGTCCCCAGTGCTGTAGTCACTGTCACTGCAGCTGGCTTCTCCCCCATCCCAAGGTGAGTCCTGGGCTCAGGAATACCCCCCCTCCTCACACTCGGTCTATTGGACAGCACACAGCAGAAGATCGCTCTCTTGGATGCCAGGCCAGGGTGTGGAAAGAGACGCTGGATGTCAGGTGCCTCTAGAAGGTAATCCAGAACCGACCAAGAGGGTAGCTCGTGTTTGGGGTGAGGGGGAAAAATGCAGGAGCAACAGAGAGGAAAGCCCAGGGGCTGTCCGGTGGCCGAGCGCCAGGGGCACAGCCATGCTTGCTCTGCCACAGTCATCCTGGCCGACTTACCACATTCCTGGGGCCGGTCCAGGTGCATTCCACCGCCGTCTGATTGATGGCCTTGGCTTTGAGGCTTGGGGCGGGTGGGCGGACGCCTCTGGTCGTGACATGCTCAAATGCCAGAGGACTGTCCCCCAAGTCTGTCTTGGCCCAGGCAGAAATCTCGTAGGGCGTATGAGCGGTCAGGTTGCCAACTGCAGAAACAGGGACAAAGGGTGGGCAGCAGCCGTCAGGAACGCATACCTTTATGTGCACCCCCTATGTTTTTAATGCCATCTCTGAGCTGAAGTGAGTCCCACATGTAAAGTAATAAAAATCCTATAACAAGTCCCCTCAGCATTATGTATTAATTGCTACTTCAAGTAACCGTGCAGGGACACCAGGGGATTCCTTTTAAAGCTGACCATCTGGGGATATAAATTGGTACAACCCTCCTGGAGAGCCATTTGGCCTTGTGTGAGTGTTGAAATCCTTCATAAGCTTCAATCCAGTTAAATGAAAGGGACCCCAAAATCTGTGCAACCAAGATGTCCATCACAGTAGCTATTATGGTAGAAAAAATTATACGTAATCTGACTGACCAGCGACAAGGCAATGTGCATTCATGAACCGCTAACATGGCCATGAAAAGTTGTTTCCAAGAATATATAATGAGACTAAAAAATTATCTTATTTAGGTTAAGTGAAAAAGGCAGGATATCAAACTATATATTGTATGATTCAAATTTTACTTAAAATGTAGAGAGAAATCAGTAAAGAGGAAAAATATTAACTTAGGAGATATCCAAAATGTAAAAGTGGTTTCCCTGGGAAGTGTCATGACATATTACAATTTTTACTGTAACTTTTTTGTTTTCTGTTTTCTGTAATAAACAGGTGCCCCCCCTTCCTAATTAGGAGAAATGTTATTAAAAACTAAAAGAGCAGTGAACAAAAAAGGATATGCTAGGAGTTCCCACTATAGCTCAGTAGGTTAAGAACCTGACTGCAGCGGCTTGGGTGGCTTCAGAGGCATGGCTTTGATCTCCAGCCTGCTGCCATGGGTGAAAAGATCCAGCATTGCTGCAGCTGCAGCTTGGATTCAATCCCTGACCCAGGAACTTCCATGTGCCACGGGTGTTGCCACAAAAAAAAAAAAAAAAAAAAAAAGAAAAGATGATAAAGAAAAGAAGGCTATGTTAAGAGGACAGCCTTTGGAATCAGAAGGGCTCGGGTTCAAGGCCCAACTATGCTTTGCAGCTGTATAAGAAAGAATGACATAGTCAAACTCCCTAGGTCCGTTTCCTTGCTGCTAAGGTGGAGGAGACTTACAGCAGCGGCCTGTGGGAGGGAATAAAAAAGGAAATGCTTGTAAAGTGCTTGGCATGACCCTTAATGTATAAAACACAACACCTGCTAGGATTGAAAGGACTGTGCAAACAGGACAAAAGGGAAAAGAAAGGAGCTCCCATGTCCTCCTCAACATTCCCATGAAGCCTTGGCCACTGAAGGTTTTGTCTTAGGAATAAATTAAAATCCTTCCTTTAGCTCATTTTCAGAGAGGAGAACTGGACCCCCTTCCCTCCCCTCAGTTTGTCCATTCATCCCACAAATATTTATTAAACGCCAATTATGCTCCAGGCCCTGCGTTACCCTGTACCAGCAAAGGAGGAAAAAGAGAGACTGGTAAGTAGACCCAGGAACTCTCTCATCTGCAAAAATCATCTACAAAGGGTTAATCTGGCTTCTCAGTGTATCCTCCTTTTTAAGCCTCTGACCGATGAAGAACCCTCAGGTTAGGAAGGGGTTTAGGGACCCACTCACGGACCCCTCACCTGGACTCAGGACCAGCATCCTCAGTGGACAAGAACCTGCCTGCTCAGATCGGCTGCAGAGAAGACCCTGCCTTTCCCAGCACCCCACAAAAGCTCGACCTCCCGGAAAGCACCTTTCTAGCTTTCATCCTCCCAGCTCACACACCCACCAGCTCCAGAGTGCTACCTCTGTGCGATAACATGCTCCCTTGGAAGTTCAAGGTTCTCTGCTCCTGTGCATGGGTATCAAATGCCCAGAAGAGGTTCACCACATAGCCGTTCACCTGCCAAGGATGAAGGGGCACATTACACGAAGCGTTCACATCACCCGACACGAAAGGCAGCCCTTTTCTGTTGTTCGTCAGGCGTCTCCCTTCTTACAATGGACAGGCTGGTCATTCTGACCCTTAAACCTGTTCCTTTTGTGCTATTACTGAATATTTAGCTAGACTCCTACTTCTATAAACAAATGTGAGACCATTTATAATGTAAAATATAGAGTCAATGAAACAAGAAGAGTGAATGCAAAATAAAAGGACAAGAACCAATGAAAAAAGGTAGAAAGAAAAAAAAGTTGAAAAAGTAATTCGATTATGGTAAGTAAGGATCAATCTTAGCACAGGTGGTCCTTGTAGCCAAGGCTAAGTGGTCAATCCATTGTCTAATAAGAGCACATACACCCATCCTTGAGTCACGAAGGACTACCTTTTTCCAAGTACTGAGCTCATCGAAGGATTTGATCTAAAAATACTGGACAGCACACAAATTAAAATGTTTTTAAGACCAAAGACTATATATAGACAAGGTCTACCTGAGGCCATGTCTGGCATCAAGTGTCTCTGAAACCAAGAGTGTGACACCAAACTGTAGTTCAGTAAATGGACAAGGACTTTGAAGGCTATTGATTCCAACAAACTTCACAGCCAGGGAGAGACAGGGGGAGAAACAGGCAAGAAAGAACACTATGGAAGGTGGATCCAAACTTGAGAAATCTGGGGACACAGATAATTATGGTGAAGCTGGCTATACAGATGGACCACACGGAGGGGATGAAGGTGCTGGAAGGGAAGATACTGGGTGGATATAAGCGGATATGCTTTCAACATATCTGACTCTCTCCCAAGACTCTCTTCCAGTGTGGGAACCTCTGCATTAGCGCTTAGCACCAGGAAATCCAATAAAGCTGAAAATTACAGGGCATACATATTCTGTTAACACCAACTCCTTATTTGCACTGTAGCTGTGAACCATTTAATTATATTGTTAAAAAAAAAAAAAAGGCACCAGGCTGAGGCAGAATAATTACACATGAAGACTCAAGTTGCTCTTTGTGGGGGAAGAAACCAACCTAGTTGTATTTTAGCTTCACTGGACCAAGTCATTCCTTAATCTTCCTATGGGTTCCCAGGCAAAGGAAAGCCCCACCCAACCGCGGGTTTGAAATTTCAGTATTACCTTGATGTCACTGTCCATGGACAGGGTAAAGCTCAGGGAGTTTTCGTCGTAGCTGTCTATGTGGATGTCTGGTGGTGGAATCACTGAGAACAAAAAGGGATTCAAAAAGAGAAACCATGTGATGAGAAGTGAAGAAGGCCGCACTTAACCGTTTTCAACTCAAGAGACAAAGCCATCTTTCAGTTGGGGAAGAAAGGGCATTTCTTTGGCTGTTTTTCCTCTTCTATCTCTTCTACCATGGCTGTCCTGAAGCTGAGGGTGGGTCCACGGTTGCCTGGTGAATACAGAACTATCTTGGCTCCGTCTGCTTTCCTGGCCAATGGGTGGAGCCGAAAAGTCCCATGATGTCAATGTCCCAAATCTGCCCTGTTTCAGCCTGGTTCTGAAAGGCGCAGGGATCACACTGAAAGCCACCTTTATGGGCACCAACAACATCTGGGCAGACTCAAGTCCTTTTGGAAGGCTGACAGCAGGAAAAACCTTCCGTCATAACTTGCAAATGTACATGTGGCAAACGGGAAAGAATGTGGGCTCTGGGGTCTGGCAAACTGGAGTTCAAATGCCTGTTGAGATGCTGCCAACTCTGTGAAGACCTGGGGCCAGTTACCTGCTCCCACTGAGCCCGGAGAGAATCATCTACACAGAGGTGGGGAAATGCTCTACAATAATGCATGTGAAGGGCCAGGCACTCAACTGAAGTTCCCTTTCTCTCCCTTTCCAATAAAGTCCCACCCATGACAGATGACAGCACTGATGCTCCATCGACATCCTCAAAAAGACCAGAGCTCCAGCTGAGCACTGAAGGGGCCAGGACAGGGCAGCAGAGAGAAAAGACCACTCTCGGTTCAAGGGATGGGCACATGCTGGTCAGGTTGAAGGTCTACCCACCAGAAACCTGATGCTGCCCTGCCAGGTGTCATCTAGGAGGGCTGGACGGGATGGGCATTGTCAGAAGATAATATTCAAGCAGCCCCTTGTACACTGGACTCTCAGCACACATGCCTCTCACACAGGCAAGGCAAGAGAGAGCAAAGGAGCAGATGCGATTCGGTGGCAAAGAGATGTATCGAAATCTGAAGGCGTCTCTCCCAATGATCGATCAATGTGGGCTTGAGAAAAACCCAGTCACCAGAGGCAGAAAGGCTATCAGGAGTTCCAGGCAGTCAACTCAGAGCAGACTAGTTTAGGTGTTGCTGCGAAGCGACCTGCATTATCACTGAGGTGGCTGGGAACAGACCACCGTCTCTCCAAATCCCAGTGTCCTCGGCCACAACATAAGCAGCAGAATACGGACCGGGTTGATGAGGACTGAGAAAGACCAAGTCATGTGAAACAACCAGCGCAGCACTTACGACCGAAGTGGCTTTTCTCAGTGTTGTTATGACTAATCCACTGCATTTACTAATGAAGGTGGTGCTTCGGGGTGGGGGGGGGGCGGTGTGCCATGGCTGATTTTGTCCCCCACCTTCTTAAGTTACTATGACACGAGATCACAGGTAGATCATGACACACGACTTCCCGACTTTGTACATAGTTGCCTCTGCACACAGCCTAACCAACACACGTATGAGGAGTTGAGGTTCAGCCTCAAAATCACATAAACGAAGTCTAAGGGCAGCAACTACCCGCCGAGATTTTCAAATACAGATGTGACTTGTGGTAAGGGATTCTAGGTACTACCTGTTTTTTGATGACCTTCCAAGTGTCCGCCCTTTTCAGTATGTATGGTCAGTACGTTTTGCCTCATTTTGTAGAGGAAAATAATTACCACAGTCAAATCTCTAGGGGAGCATGAATTCAGGGCACTTTTTCTGATACCCACCAGTGCCTCCAGATGCAAGGACTGGCCAGCTTCACCAAGTCCAGCTGCCCCCTACCCTGATCTCAGTGACCCCACACTTTAAAGGCAACCAGACAGTGACCCTCCAAGACCCAGACCCTATTTCTCACAAGCTCCGGTTAAAATAAAATCCCCCAATCACGTTCCACGAGACACTTCCAACTTTCACACCCACCAATCCAGAAACAAGAGCCCTAGTGCCGAGACCCAGAGACCCAGACCGGGAAGACGAGCTGGTCTGTCTCCCACAGTGCATCAGAGCCTTGTTTCTGCTGCTTCCATCCCCGGCTCATCCACGATTTCATGGGCTCCTCCTCAGCACCACTGACGGGGTGGAGGAAACTGGACTGGACCCTGCCCTCGTGAGGCACATGAGCAAGACAAAGATCCCGCTGTCCAGCAAGCAGGCAGTGGAGTGGCTCAGAGCACAGGCTCTCGAGTCAGGAGATGGGGTCCCAAATCCAGCTCTGTCACTTTACTGACTGTGTGGCAAGTGACAGCCTCCTTCTAGTTCCTTATCTGTTCTTGCAGTCGTTCTGAGGGTTCAATGACACCAGCTGGTAAATGCAGGGCAGCAGGCAGCCCAGCCCTCTCTGAAGGACTCAGGCACTAGAAATCACCACATATGCATGGTCACTTGGTGCCACAGGACACTAACACATGTCAGCATGGCGCTCTGGCAAAACCACCACAGATGAACATGGATAAAATCATCTCTCTCAGCTGAGAAGGAATCCTTCTATTTTGGAAGGATTGTGCATGAGCACAAGGGCCGGGCATGATGGTCCCTTGTGTGCTTTTATTATAATGATGCTCAGTTCTAGAAGGAGGAATAGCCCAACACTCACCCCAAAGACTTCGTGTCTAAAGCACTATGGAGCCACCCAGAAATGTGCCCGTGTTGGGGGGAAGGAGGCTGTGTGAAGCTTTTTAATCAATGCCTGTCCATTTTCCTGTCACACCAAAAGTTACTTCCAAAGGGCTTCTATCTTCTCTAAATCTGCAAGTGCTGGAATCATTTACCTTTTCCTTTGTTGGTGGTGATAATGGATTTAGAATCGCTCCAGTTTCCTATTCCACGACTAGTGACTGCCGCCACCTTTCAAATAAGAGTGTGAGTTAGTATGAAGTCAAAGCAATACCCCCAGTCAAGCCAGAATCCCAAGTGAGCTAACAGGGTAAGGATTTGGCAATAAGGATGGAAGAAATTATACAGGGAGGGATCCAGGACAGTCAGAGGCTCCAGCAACTCAAATTAAGACCCAAGAAGAGCCAAGAGGAGGGGATCTGGGTAGAGGGAACTGTGACAGCGCTGAAATTACGACATTTCTGTTGATTGACAGATGTCAAGGTTTTTCTAAAGGGCAGGGTGTGAGTGGGGAGTGTGTGTGTGTGTGCCTGTGCATAAACATATACAGCTACAATACTGCTCGTGTAAGGGAGTGTATGCACTTAATGGTCTCAAACCATGTTCTGCACAGGATCGCTTTTCTACTAAAGACATTGGTAATATATTTCATAAGAACCCCACAATATCAGCTGATAAATGCCACTTAGCATAGCTCGGCAGCTCCCTGCAGCTGAAGATAAGCAGAAAAGAAATGGGTGCGAAAGTCATCAGAGCTGAGATGCTGGCAGAGTCACTGGGTTAAAAGCAGGTAACGCTGCACTGCCATCATTTCTTGGTTGTCTGAGCAAAGTCTGATTTCAAGTTCTCTATGGCACGGGTTTATGAGACTGAAAAAAAATGATGAGCTCCCAGAGCAAGGGGCTGGGTATGGAGCAGACCACTAGTAAGTATCTCATAAAGGTAGGCACGGATTTCTCCCAAAAGAACAACCATCTCCCCATCTTCCCAGACCACCCACATGGCGGACACACGAGTAAGCACTCACTCGGACAGTGTACGGGGCGTTGAGGAGTAGGTTCCTTATTTCTGTACTGTTGCCGGCAGACCTCTGGGAGGCCCACATCTTGGAACCACTCCTGCTGTATTCTACCTGCAGTCAGAAGAAGGACATGCTAGTAACAGGTAACCAAAGGGCTGGGCATCCGGACACCTTACAAGGAGGCCGGCAGAGAGGGGAAGATAGAAAAGGTTCTGACCAATGGAGGATTCCTTACAAGGTGACACCAAGTCCTTATCACACAGAACACGCTTCTGCCAGACCCAGAGATCTCCCATGCTCACCCCAGGGACAGCCTGCTGCTGGAAAGTACTTACGATGTACTCTCGGATGAGGCCGTGGGTGTGGATGGGAGGGGTCCAGTGGCCCACGATCACCCCTTCCACTTCCCTGTGGAGTGACAGCTGGAGGTTCTGAGGGGCATCTGGCACTGGAAAAGAAACACCGCGAGGTTAAAATCCATCTGCATACGGGCCAACTGGAGGAATCTCCCTGAGCTTAAAACACTGGCCAGAAAGAATCCAGAGGGAGTTCCCTGGTGGCCTAGCAGTTAAGGATTCAGGGCTGTGACTGCTATGGCTTGAGTTTGAGCCCTGGCCTGGGAACTTCTGCATGCCAACAAAGGGGGAAAGAATCAAGCAGTGAGACCTCTCCACTAGAAAAGGCTGTGACCTCGGTCTTCCCATGGACAAGACACCTTTCCTCTCTCCCAGGATGCAAGGCCTGCAGTCCACACAACAGACCATGGCTTTGCAGGTCTGCTGTAGGTCTGGGGCTCAGAAAGCCTGCAGGACACAATGACCTGGGCAGGCTAAAGTCACCACCGGCCCTGGGCTTTCGATGCCAAGATCGTAGTTGTCAAGGATGGTGTGTGCTGCCTTGAATCTCATATAGCCCAAGAACCGTGGGCACCGCTACGAAGGGGTAAGACGCACTTTCTAAGAGCACAGAACTTTCTGTCTTCGAATGAATGGGATCCTTAATAACTTTAGGGCTGGCATTTCTAAGACTTTTCTGGATCTTCCCTTCTGTGACTGCCTTCAGGGCCCAGTTGGAAGCCACACAGAAACCAACTATAATGCCTTCTAGTCAAACTTCATTTTAACTGCAGAGTAGTTATTCATGTTAATAAGCCACAGAAGATGAACATTAAGGTTGAACTGTATCACCCAAACCCCAGATTTCTATGCTGAAGTCCTAATACCAGTATCTCGGAATGTGTATTTGGAAATACAGTCTTTCAAAAGGTAATTAGCAGTTCCCTGGTAGCTTAGTGGTTAAGGATCTGACATGGTCACTGCTGTGGCTCAGGTTCAATCCCTGGCCTGGGACCTTCCATATACTGTGGGTATATGCCACCACCCCGCCCCCAGCAAAAAGGTAATTAAGTTAAAGAGGTCATTAGCCTTAATCCAATATGACTTGTATCTCTATAAGAGGAGGAAGTTAGGGCACAGGCAGGCACAGAGGGCAGGCCATGTAGAGGCGCAGAGAGCAGACGGCCATCAGCAAGCCAAGGAGAGAGGCCTCAGAGTAAAACCAGACCTGCCGTAGTTCCTGTCGTGCCATAGCAGAAACGAATCTGACTAGGAACCAAGAGGTTGTGGGTTCGATCCCTGGCCTCACTCAGTGGGTTGCCGTGAGCTGTGGTGTAGGTCGAAGACGCGGCCCGGATCTGGTGTTGCTGTGGCTCTGGGCTAGGCTGGCGGCTACAGCTCCGATTGGACCCCTAGCCTGGGAACCTCCATATGCTGTGGGTGCAGTCCTAAAAAGACACACACACACACACAAAAAAAAAAAACCAGACCAGCCAACACCTTGACCTTGTGCTCCTAGCCTCCAGAACTGTGAAAAGTGTCTGTGGTTTAGGCCACCCAGTCTGGGGTACATGGTGATGGCAGCCGCAACAGGTGAATATGATGAATATTCATCCAAAATCCACGGCCTTGCAAGCCCTTCCAGGGCATGAGCTGTGTCGTATTCACCCCTAAACCTCTAACGTCTAATCTAATTCCTGAGCAACAGCAAGGGCTCAGCTACTCTCTGTGGGAAGACCACCAAGGAATGGGCTACTTCAAAGATGGATTCTTTTAGCGCTTAGCTCACCCCATCCACGTGCCCCAAAGAAGGCGTGTGCCCCAGGCCCTGCAGCTCTCTGTGCCTGCACCTGGACCTGACCTCCCGTGTGGGCCCTTGAGGCACGTATGCACTTTGTCCAGGATCTGGGGGCAGTAACCTTCTCTATTTCAATTTTCATGGTGGGCTTTTCTCTGATACCCCAGGGCTCTACTAAACAAATATTACTTTAACAAAGTCAGAATGCATATGTTCTTTTTGGTTTGTTTTATTTAGCACTTCCTTAATGCCTTTAAAAAAAAATTTTTTTTTAACCTTTTTAGGGCTGCAGGTGTGGGATACGCACATTCCCAGGCTAGGGGTTTGAGTCTGAGCTACAAGTGCCAGCCTACACCACAACCACAGCTATGTGAGATTCAAGCCGCAGTTGTGACCTACACCACAGCTCATGGCAACACCAATCCCCACTGAGCAAGGCCAGGGATCAAACCCCTGTCTGCATGGATACTAGTCAGGTTCATTACCACTGAGCCACGATGGGAACTCCCATTTGTATCCTTTTTTTAGAGTCCACGTATAAGTGATACCATATAATATCTGTCTTTCCCCGTCTGACTGACTTCACTCAGTAAGCACTTCCTTACTTTCTGGCACTAGCAGGTGCCCCAGGCTCATCTTAGAGATCTCCTGCCCCAAGCCTGGACTCAACTTATTTCTTCAAGGAGTCCTGTGTCTTTTTATTAAAAAATGGCATTAGAAATCTGGACCTGACTAATAGGTATGCTCATTGCTACTGAAGTTTTTCCAGGTCTTTTCAGCTGACAAAGCAAGGAAATGCATGCATGAATACTAACCTGTGCGTATATATAAATATTTTATGTGTAGCCATCTGCCTGCACATTAAGACAAACAGGAGTTCATATTAACATCTCCAAATGTAAACAGGGCTCTGATGGCAGCTACAAATGAAAAGATCACAAAACCTTGGGAGCAAAAATCATGGGAATAAGGTCACCCAATGTCAACTACTGTGGAGGGAGCAGGAAGTAGGAAACTCGAGGACACATGAGTTTGGGTAACTCTCCTTAAAACGTACCCACAATACTTCTGACACACCTGGTATGTTAAAGATCATCTCCTAAGTACCAAATACTGGGAAATACCTAGAGACGGAAGGTAGAGGCAGAAACTAGTTGAGGAATGCGAGAGAGGACAATGGTGGGCAGCAGCTGAAATTAACTTCCTGAGGTAAAAAAGCATTACGTGTGGTCATCATTTTGCAACTATACTGAGTCACTGTGTTGGGCACCTGGAACGAACAATGGTGTTGTACGTCAATTACACTTCAATTTTTTTTTTAAATGGGCTCTATTACATATAAAATAAACAAAAGGACCTATGGTGTAGCACAGGGATCTATACACAAAATTTTATAATAATCTATAAGGGAAAAGAATCTGGAAAGGTTCTGTGTGTGTGTGTGTGTGTGTGTGTAATTGAATCACTGTGCTGTGCACCTGAAACACAATGCTGTAAATCAACTACACTTCAGTTTAAAAAATAAAGTTGAGGAGTTCCTGTCGCGGCGCAGCAAAAACGAATCCGACTAGGAACCATGAGGTTGTGGGTTCAATCCCTGGCCTCGATCCGGGTGGGTTAAAGATCCGGCGTGACCGTGAGCAGTGGTGTAGGTCACAGGCGCGGCTCAGATCCTGGGTTGCTGTGGCTCTGGTGTAGGGTGGCAGCTATAGCTCCGTTTGGACCCCTAGCCTGGGAACCTCCATATGCTGTGGGTGTGGCCCTAAAAAGACAAGAAATAAATAAATAAATAAAGTTGAAAGGAGAAGAAAAATTGTATTAAGACATAGAAAACAAACTTATGGTTATCAAAGGGAAAGGGATAAATGAGGAGTCTGGATTAACAGGTACTACTATATATATAATACACAAACAATAAGGACCCACTGTATAGCACAGGGAACTATATTCAACATCTTATAATAACCTATAATCTGAGAAGCTCCCGTTGTGGCTCAGCGGGTTAAGAACCCGATGAGTATCCATGAGGATGTGGGTTTGACTCCTGGCTTCACTCAGTGGGTTAAAGGATCTGGTGTTGCTGTGAGCTACCGTGTAGGCTGCAAATGCAGCTTGGATCCCGCATTGCTGTGGCTGTGGTGGTGGCCAGCAGCTGCAGCTCTGATTTGACCCCTAGCCTGGGAACTTCCATATGCCAAAGGTACAGTCCTTTAAAAAAAAAATTAGCTACATATTTCTATACACAGGAGGCATGTGCAGTGATGTTCCCACACTCCTCAGTACACTGGGAAGCTCTCTGAAAACCCCACACAAAATCTTGGGCCTGCCATGAAAATAAGCTATAGCACTTACATCCTTCTGGAGTCCGCAGGGTCACAAAGTCGTTGGTGCTGTGCACCTTGCTCAGACACTGGACCTGGACTTTGACCTGATACGTGGTATCTGGCTTCAAGACTTTCAATACTGTGCTGGTTTTATTGCTGTGGGTCTCCAGAACCTTCCACATGCTCTCTCCAACCACCCTGGCCAAACAGAACAAAGAGACCATCACATCAAAGCAGCATGTGCTGCTGTTCAATAATTAAAAGATTAAATATTAATGAGTAAAAAATTTTAAATTAAATAGTAATTTTTATAATTTAAAAAAAAAAATAGTAGCTCCTGCTGTGGTGCAGCAGGTTGAGGATCCGATGTTGTCTCTGTGGCGGTGTGGGTTCGATCCCTCGCCCAGCGCTGCGGGTTAAGGACCTGGCATTGGTGTGGCGTTGGTCACAGCTGCAGCTCAGATTTGACCCGTGGGCCAGGCCCTTCCATATGCCATGGCTGCAGCCTTAAAAAAAAAAATCATAATAAATAAAACACAAGGAGTTCCCATCATGGCTCAGTGGTTAGCAAATCAGACTAGGAACCATGAGGTTGCGAGTTTGATCCCTGGCCTTGCTCAGTGGATTGGGGATCCAGCATTGCCGTGAGCTGTGGTGTAGGTTGCAGTCGCGGCTCGGATCCGGAGTTGCTGTGGCTCTGGCATAGGCCAGCAGCTACAGCTCTGATTCGACCCCTAGCCTCGGAACCTCCATATGCCGCAGGAGCGACCCAAGAAATGGCAAAAAGACTAAATAAATAAATAAATAAAACACAATAACCTTTTAGAACTTGGTGGCTGGGATCTCTGAATAAATAAATCAATACAGCATCAAGAAAGAGCTACTCTGTGCAAGCCACAGAATTTATGGAACTTCTGGAGGCAATACAAACATCATTCTCTTCTCCTGTGGCAAAGATGGGACCCACCTGTAGTAGACATTATATACACAAGAAGCAGAGGGCATTTTCTTGGGCTTCAACCAGGTCAGAGTTATATCCCCAGAGAAGTCAGCTGTCCACTGAAGATTCTGTATTTTGTATACATTCAATTCCTCTAGAGGGAGAATGGGGAAAAAAAGAACATGATATTTTACCAGAGGTTCTTTGATGTCAGGTAGACTTTCTGTGATCTAGATTGTCAGGCCACAGTCGTCATCTTAAGACACCCCAGAAAAAAAGTTCAAACCTTCCTATACATCCTTGCCTAGGGTCTCCTAAACTTCCCATCATGATTTTTTTCATTGCTTTTCTTTCCTGCCTCTCAGGGCCACACCTGCAGCATACGTCAGCTCCCAGGCTAAGGGCTGAATTGGAGCTGCAGTTGCTGGCCTACATCACAGCCACAGCAACACCAGATCTGAACCAAATCTGTGACCTACACTGTAGCTTGCAGCAACACTGCTTCCTTAACCCACTGATCGAGGCCAGAGATGAGACTCACATCCTCATGGATACTAGTCGGGGGTTCTTAACCTGCTGAGCCACAAGAGGAACTTCTTTCCTTGCATCTTCTCTCCTTATCTGCACTGATTTAAGACTGTTTCTCAACAGAGGATGCTACAAATCCAAGGACAACGTCATGGCAAGATCCAATACTGCCACAGACTGAATGTTTTCATCCCCCAAAATCCATACACTGAAACCTCAGACCCAGTGATGGAACTAGGAGGTGGGGGCCTTGGGAGGTGATTACGTCATAAGGATGGAGCCCTCGTGAATGAGATCAGTGTCCTTATAAAAGAGACCCCGGGGCTCCCTCGCCCTCTGCACTGTGGGAAGACAGGAAAGACGGCAGGTGGAGAGCCCTCAGCAGACACTGCTGGTCCTTTAAGCTTGGATTGTCCAGACCCCAGAATTGTGAGAAGCCAGTTTCCGTTGTGTCTAAGCACCCAGGGTGTGGGATTCAAAACGATGACAATGTGCCTTCCAGACAGAAGGACGGTGTCAACCCCACAGCCTGAGGCTCTGCAGGAGCAACGTGTGGGTTAACATGATGAGGAAGGTGCATGAAAACCCACCTAAGACCAGCATCTCCCAACGAGGGGTGAGGTGAGCTGGAGCCCATGTCAGAAGCAGGACCTGGAGCTCCAGCAGTGGGCAAAAAGCTTCTCATTTGCAGACTAAGCAACCGCTTAAAGGGTCCCGCCTGGACGCACAGGCCAGGCGGGAGGGAGCCCGGGCAGCACTCACCACTACAGTTGCGCTCATCGCTCTCATCCGAGCAGTCCAGGAAGCCGTCACAGCGCTCGGACAGCACGATGCAGGTCTCTCCGTCCTCACACTTGAACTCCCAGCTCGTGCAGGTCAGGGAGCTGCGTGTGGCTGCAACACACGAGGGCCCATGGTCAGTAAAGGTTTCTCCTGTTTAGAAGCGAACTCATCAGCTTCTGCTTCACAAGACCCTCGGAAGCAGGGGAGGGGACCCCGTTCTGGCTCGCCATCCCCTCCTCATCTGACACTGACCATGGGAACACGCTTTCAGGAAGGGTAAGAGCTTTGGAGTCAAACTAACCGGGGTTCGAACCCTGCCTCATGTAAGCTTGAGCAAACTGTGTAATTCAGGCATACTTCATTTTATTTCACTCTGCTTCATTACACTTCAAAGGTAATTGCATTTTTTTTTTTTTAAACAGACTGAAGGTTGAGACAACCTTGCACTGAGCGGGTCTATGGGTGCCATTTTTCCAATGGTATCTGCTCATTTTATGTCTCTGTGTCACAGTCTGGTAATTCTCACATTTCAAACTTTCTCATCATTATATTTGTTATGTGATTGGTGTGATGGTAATACTGAAAAAAAGACAACAACTTTCTGAGGGCTCAGACGATGGATAGCATTTTTGAGCAATAGAGCATTTTTAAGTTAGGGTATGGACATGGGTTTTTAGACATAATGCTACTGCACACTTACCAGACTACAATGTAGTGTAAACATAACTTTAATGTGCACTGGGAAACCAAAAAAATTGGTGCTTCCTTTATTGCGATATGCATATTATTGCACTGGTCTGGAAGGGAACCCACAAAATTTCCGAGGTTATGTCTGCAGCATCCAAGTTCAATTCCATCCCTGGTGTATCTACAAGGATCCAGTGAGATCAAGCACCTGGAATAGTGCCTGGCTGACAGCAAGCATCTACAGACTGCAGCTCTTCCTCCCACCTGTCCTGCTCCCACTGTTAGTCTGTGGTCCAGAATGACACTGTGATTTCTTCTTTGAGTGAGACTAATAAGGTGAATCACGATAGTAAGAGGCATGTCTACTTTTACGGAGTACTTTTAATTGTTGAGCTTCTCACAGTATTTCCACGGATAATGAAATAATGTAAATAAAGAGCACTGGTAAGTTAATTAAGAGTTAATGCAACTCGTGAGCTATAAACCATCGTCTGACGTTCTCCGCAGTTCAGAAAGTAGATTTAAACTGCATGAGAGGCTCTGAAAAGGAAGCCAGGCAATGTCATTGCAAATGATCTGAAAAAGAAGAGAATGTCTACAGAAACCAAATTTGCTGCCCCAGGCAAGTCTGGGCTGGGCCCAGGTTCAGACATGTTGGGCCTTCATTAAAGACACTCATGGAGTTCCTGTCATGGCTCAGTGGTTAACGAACCCAACTAGGAACCCTGAGGTTGCGGGTTCGATCCCTGGCCTTGCTCAGTGGGTTGAGGATCTGGTGTTGCCATGAGCTGTGGTGTAGGTTGCAGACATGGCTCGGATTCCGAGTTGCTATGTCTCTGGCGTCAGCTGGCATCTACAGCTCCGATTGGACCCCTAGCCTGGGAACCTCCGTATGCCGTGGGAGCAGCCCAAGAAATGGCAAAAGGACAAAATAAAATAAAATAAAATAAATAAAATAAAATAAATAAAACAAAATAAAAGACACTCAGACATACCTGCTCAACCGTGGACAAGGAAGGGTTATGTCAGAACCCAACCCCACCAATAAAGAGGTTCTATAATTACTCTTCCTTCTCCATATCAAGATGTCCACACCCTAGTCCCTGGGACATGTTAAAGTCTCCTTACAAGGCAAAAGGGACTGTGCAGATGTGACTGAACTTCAGACCCTGACATAGGACTTTAGCCTGGGTTACCCAGGCAGGTCCATCCAACCGCATGGGTCCTTAAAAGCAGAGACCCTTTCCAGGTGTGGTCAAAGATGAGGATGTGAAGGATCAGAGGGACAGAATGGTGCTGGCCTCGAAAACGGAGAGAGGAGGAAAGCCAGGAAATGGATTTTGCCCTGAGCTTCTGGGGGACCCATCCCTGTCCCCATCTTGGCTTCAGGCAGTGAGACCGGCATCAGATTTCTGACCTACAGAACTGCAAGGTAACAAATGTGTTCTTTTAGGGCTTTCAATTTGCGGTGATTTGCTACTATGGCTACAGAAAACTAAGAAACCCTTGAACACGGTATTTGCCCAGACCTAACACTGGGCATTCTACCTTGGTTTCCTATGTTCAAGCTGTAATTTCTCCACTGGAACTAAGAATCAGACTCCTGGAGTTCCCGTCGTAACGCAGCAGAAACTAATCTGACTAGGATCCATGAGGACGCAGGTTGGATCCCTGGCCTCGCTCAGTGGGTTAAGGATCCGCCGTTGCCATGAGCTGTGGTGTAGGTTGCAATTGCGGCTTGGATCTGGCATTGCTGTGGCTGTGATGTAGGCCACCTACAGCTCTGATGTGACCACTAGCCTGGGAACCTCCATATGCCACAGTTGCAGCCCTGAAAAAAAAAAAAAAAAAAAAGAATCGGACTCCTCCTAGCTTTTGTTCCCTGCCTCATGCAAATAAATGTACAACAGTGACTCTATCCACGCTAAAAGAAATCCAAACAGACCCCCTAAAGCATGGTGGTTACCCCACGATAGAGAAGCTATAACAGCAGATTTTTCCCAGTAGTCTTCAGGGGAACTACTAAAATGCAGATTCCTAGGACCTGCCCCAGACCTAGGGAGGCAGATACTTCACACCAGACATGTGCTCCAGAGGGAGTCATGAGAACTGGCCAGCGCTGAGAACTTCTGTTCTAGAACAAGGTGATCCCGTGCTCTCTCTCTCTGAAGGATTGCATCCACTTGTACAAACCATACTTTGAGATGTATGCAGGGGACCTGGACCGTGTTCTCATGAGAGCAACCAGGGTGGTCAAGGGGAACAGGTAAAGGACCCTGGAGGTTGTTCTGGACATGAAAAGATACAGAGGGGTTGGGAGTGGGAGGCGGGGCAGAATGCTTTAACAATGGTTCTCAACTGATGAGTTTCCTTGTACAAGAAGAATTAAGACTTCTGTGCATGTTTCTAGGATGGAGGGGCAAAATTCAGTTTTTAAAAAGAATTCTCCAATATAGTCATTCTCAATGGGAGAAGGGAAATAGCAAAACCACTTGGGAGGCTTTTTACAAAGTATAATCCCCTATCTTCTGGAAAATCATTGTATCATACAGTTCTGTTATTTTCTGAGCTGAAATTGGTTTGCCTTGGGGTGCTTGGAAGGCGGGGGACTCGGTTACATATAAAAACTGCATTAGAATATTTAGAGAAAGTTTGAAAACCACTAGTGGAAAGTCTCAGAAGCTCAAGATGAAATGTATCAAGTCACCCACTCACCCACCCACCGAACCATCCATCCATCTACTTACTCATCTGCCCATCCTCCACCCATCCAACCACTCACTCACTCATCTAGCCAACCAGCCAGTCCACTCATTGGTCCACCTGCTCATCCATCCATCCATCCATCCATCCACCCGCTCATCCAGTGAACTTTTACAGAGGTCCTTCCATGAATCGGGTATTGTTCAGGAAACGGACAAAGGACATACCTCATAGAGTTTACTTTCTACTGAGACAGCAGCAAACAAATAAACCAACAGAGAGTAACAAGAACTACAAAGAAACCAAGTGAGTAACTGTTAAGAGAGAGATGGGGATTTTATACAGGACAGCGGAGGAAGGGGATTATTTTGGAAAATCCCAGGATCTCCATTACAAAATTTCTCCACTTGGAAAGAATGCGGTAAAAATATAATCAAACAATAGCTGAGCAGTAAAGCTGGAGGATGTTTGAGGTTCCTTTATGAAACATGTCTCAGTAGTTTAAAAGGAAGAAAACATAGTTTTTAAAGAAACTGCGAGTAAGGTTGTCATTCATCTCTGAAAATTCTTAAACTGATTATTAAAACAGATGATAAATGGACACTTAGAACAGAAGGCAGTGGCCTTTGGGGGCCAGCTTCTCCAAGAAGAATATGTCACACTAATCTCTTTTTCTTTGTCAACAGGGTTATTCAATTAATGGATTGAGGAAAATGGCAGCGTGAGCACATCTTGATTTTAAGGCCCTTAACCAAGCAACATCCTTATGTATAAGGCAGATCAGAAACAGGCTAAAGAAACTACTTAAGGAATACCATTAATGAATTAATCTCACCCAGGAGGAAGGTCTTATTTCATTTCCTCTTTGTTAATTATGTTTAATGTTCTTCTTACTGTGTAGTTACTTATCTGGCTCAGATGTTCCTACTATTACTTCGGTGAGTGTTGGCTCCATCTGCCCTGTTATTTTAATGTCCCAAAGGTCTACTTTGCTCATTCTTGTCATGTAAGTGCAGGATTTTATGCTAATCCCCATTTAATAATTTCCCTGTGTTATTTTGGAGTATTCCACCCTGGAAAAACTTTCAACATGGCATGATGAAAAGATTACAATTTTATACAAAAAAAAAAAAAAAAACGCTAAATAAATGTCCCACTCTGTTACTGACGTGGTGACCCTCTTTGAAGCTTAATTTTCCTATCTCTAAAATGGAAATAATTAATATCAAAATTGGTATCAGGTGAAACAAAGCACAAGCAACAAGACACCATGCTCCCCAGGAGTCTCCCTGCTGGGGAGATGCCCCCCCACCCGCCGAGACTACTCACGACAGTTGGCCTCATCCTGGCCATCCTGGCAATCCTGGTGGCCATCACAGCGCCTCCAGTTGGGGATACACTTCTTTGGTTGATGGCACTCGAACTCAAATCGGTCACATCGCCCAAGCTGGGTGGGTGTTGAGGCAGCAGTGACATTTGCTAGAAGAAAAGATTTTTCAATTCACTTTTTAGGAGTTCCTGCCATGGCACACGGGGTTAAGAATCCAACTACAGCAGCTCAGGTTCAATCCCTGGCCCAGCACAGTGGGTTAAAGGATCCGGTGTGGCTGCAGCTGCAGCATAGGTTGTAGCCGTGGCTTGGATTTTATCCTTGGCCCAGGAACTTCCATATGCTGCAGGGGCGGCCATAAAATTTAAAAAAAAAAAATTTCACTTTTTAGTATTCAGGGGCTGGTGTTAATAGCGACCTATTAGGCATGTCAGAGGTTTTGCTGTTTTAGAAATTACGATGGAGACCTCAAGAGAAATGTGAGCTCCAGCTAGGCTAGCAGGTTGCCTAGACACAGGCATCTCACTTTGCTCTCACAGGACCCCAGGTGAAGGAGACAAAAGTGACGAGACTCTGGAAACTGGAAAACAGACAGAAACAGGGGTGAGTGAATCCAGATTTCAGAGGAGACTGGACCCTATCCTAAGCTGTCAGAGAAAGCTAAGATCCAACAAGAGCGACATCCCAGAATCCTAAAGAAGATGCAAGACAGCATCTCTTACCTGGGAGAGAAGAAGGGGAAAGTTACATGAGAAGCTGACTGAAAGATGCTAAAGCAGCAGCTAGGCTCCCTCCCTCCCCCTGTAATCTACCACGAGAATCTGTGGTCCATCGCCCTAAAAGACAGGAGGGCAATTACTTGGAGAGGGTAAAACTAGAAACTCGCACTGAAAAAGCAATCTTAAACCTAAAGCTTGCTCAGTGTGCACGTACTTACCATCTTCATCAGGAACCCTGGCAGTGAAAACATTATTCTCCAGGCAGAAGGTTGTAAAAAATCTTCTGCAGGGAAACTGACCAGCCTCAGAGACAAACCCCAAAGTAACACAGACCAAGAGCTCCCCCAACAAACAGCCCAACCAAGAACCTTAAAGCTGACAAACCTAACCACATGTACAGAAGTTCTTCGTGTTTTAGTCCCTGAAACACAAGAAGCAACTCAGAATTCTAAAGGGAAGTTTCCGTCATGGCACAGTGGTTAAAGAATCCGACTAGGAACCATGAGGTTGCGGGTTTGGTCCCTGCCCTTGCTCAGTGGGTTAACGATCCGGCGTTGCCGTGAGCTGTGGTGTGGGTTGCAGAGGTGGCTCGGATCCCACGTTGCTGTGGCTCTGGCATAGGCCGGTGGCTACAGCTCCGATTCGACCCCTAGCCTGGGAACCTCCATATGCCGTGGAAGCTGCCCAAGAAATAGCAAAAAGACAAAAAAAAAAAAACACAAAAAACAAAAAAAACAGAATTCTAAGGGAAACCTCTGATATGTAAAACAGAAACCAAGGAAGACCCCCTCTCACCTCAAAAAAGAAATCTGGAGGAAAGAGATTTTGTGAGAAGGGAACTTCAAAATAAATACCCTTAAGAGAGAACAGATAATTATCCGGGAAAAAAAGAACAAGGTACCGTAAAAAGCAACAGTACTAAAAATGCTAAATCGTTTACATTTAAAACCACAATGGTTTTAATGAAATGGAGAATTTGGTTGAAAAATTGGAAGACAGAGTTGAGTAAATCTTGCAGAAAGTAGAAAAAGAAAAGATTAAAGCAGTTTTATAAAAAGTATTTTAAAAGTAAGAGGACCTTATCAGGAGAGTCAATATATTAATGACAAAGAGTTTCAGGAAGAAAAAGAAAATAGATGAAAATTTTTCAAAACAAAAATACATGAGTTTTCAGAACAAAAGAGCCCACCAGGAGTTCCCTGGTGGCCTAGCAGGTTAAGGATCTAGTGCAGTCACTGCTGTGGCACAGGTTCAATCCCCTGTCTAGGAATTTTCACACGCTAAAAGCTTGGCCAAAAAAAAAGAAAAAAAAAGAAAAAATAATTATCCATCCCATTGTATAGAATAGGGCCTACAGCCAAGCATAACACTGGGAAATTTCAAAACACTGGTGCTCCCCAGGCAAGAGAAATGAAAACAAAAATAAACCAATGGGCATCAATCCCACTACTTCTATCATGTTAAGTGAGAGCTCTACCATTTGAGCTAATTTCCCACCTATTAAAAGCAACAAATAACATACAAGGGAACCCCCATAAGGATAACAACTGATCTTTCAGCAGAAACTCTACAAGCCTGAAGGGAGTGGCAAGATGTAATTAACGTGATGAAGAGGAGGAACCTAGAACCACAAATACCATACCCAGCAAAGCTCTCATTCACATTCTGTGGAGAGATCAAAAGCTTTTCAGACAAGCAAAAGCTAAGAGAACTCAGCACCTCCGGACCTGCTCCACAACAACTATTAAAGGAACTTCTCTAGGCAGAAAAGAAAAAGCCACAATTAAAGACAAGAAAACTTCAAATGAAAAAACTCAATGGTAAAGACAAAGATAATATAAAGAAAATCACCCACTGACAAATATGATATCAAAACTAGCAAACATAAGAAAACAAATGCAAAATCTTGAAAATGCACCTGAAAATAAGAGAACCACAACCTAAAGCAAGTCTCTATACACATAGTTGGTTATATCCAAATCTGTGGGAACCACAAACCCAAGAACTATAATGGACCCACACATTTAAAAAAAGAAGAATAAGAAAAAGAAATCCAAATTCAACACCAAAGATAGTTGGCAATCACAAGAGAAAACAACAAAAGAGGAAGGGAAGAAAAAAAGACGCAGAGTAACAATGCAAAACAACTAACAAAATGGCAATAAACACATACTTATCCATAATTACACTGAATGTAAATGGATTAAATGCTCCAAGCAAAAGACACAGACTGGCTGAATGGATATGAAAACAAGACCCATTTATATTCTGTTTACAAGAGAGCCACTTCAGCCCTAAGGATACATACAGACTAAAAGTGAGGGGGTGGAAGAAAATATTACATGCAAATGGCAGCAAACAAAATCGAGAGTAGCAATACTCATATCAGACAAAATAAGACTTTAAAATAAAGTCACCAGAGACAAAGAAGGACACTACATAATGATCAAAGGAGCTATCCAAGAAGATATAACAATGGTAAATATATATGCACCTAACACAGAAGAACCTCAATATAGCAAGCAAGTGCTGAGAGCCACAAAAGGAGAAATCGACAGCAACACAGTGACTTTAACACCCCACTTACATCAGTGGACAGATCATCCAGTCAGAAAACAAACAAGGAAACACAGACCTTAAATGACACCACAGACCAGACAGAGTCAACTGGTATATACAGAATATTCCATCCCAAAGCAGCAGAATATACACTCTTCCCAAGTGCACACACAACATTATCCAGGACAGATCACATCTTGGGACACAGATCAAGCCTAGGTAAATTTCTTAAAAGCTGAAATTATTTCAAGCATATTCTCCAGCCACAATGCTACGAGAACAGAAATCAACTATAAGAAAAACAAACAAAAACAGCAAAAAGCACAAACTCCTGCATATGAAAGAACCAAACCAAAATCTAGAATTCCAAACCCAGCCCAACTATCAACCCGACAGAACCACACTTTCAGATGTGTGAGACCTCAAATATCCCTCCCCTGAACCCTTTCGCAGGAATTTTCTAGAAAATGGGCTCTACCAAGATGTGAGATTAAACTAAGAACAAAGAGAGAAAAAGGAGATGCAACGCGAGAGCAGTAAAGCGATTCCTCAGGATGGAGGGGCAACCCTCCTGGAACACACGCGCATCCCAGGCAACCTGCACAAACCAAGGCAGAGAAACGCAGGGGACAAAAGCGTTCAATGGAGGCTGTCACTCCTGTGTCCTCGGCCACAGGGCATCGTCATCGTCACCCAACAAGGCTTCCGGAAGGTGTGCTCCACCAAGACAAGGGAGTAAACCAAGAAAAAGCAAGACACAAGGTCCAGGAAACAGGAACCTGAATGAGGAGAAAGGCAAAGCAAATTCCAGACACGCCAGTGATGCCCCAGGTGAAGGAGCAGGCAGCAGGCCTGGAAAGCAGTCAGCCAGACAGGAGAAGTCGGGCTCTTGGCAGGGACACCTCCAAGGGACATACGGGAGCTGAGAAATCACCTGACTTTGTGGACATGACACTGAGAGGCTGCTGAAAGCACAAGCAAAAGGTACACAGGAACCTGAGCCAACAAACCACCACAGAAAGCTATGATTAACTTTTGGGATATTGTTTGCCTTTGGCAGTCAGTAATTGGGTTTTCAAAGGGCCTCCCACTCTGCAAAAGCAAGGTGCATGGAGATGAGTGGGGGGAACTGAGGTTGGGGGCTGAGCCAGGCGCATCATGGCGCTTATGCCTGGACAGAAAGGAGGGTCCAGGGCTGAGGGAGGATATAATCAGGCATCAACATGTGGCTTCTTGGAAGATGCATTGAAAAGGAGGGGAACAGGAGGCCAAGAATCCAGTTAGAAGACTTTTCCAGGAGTTCCCCGTTGTGGCTCAGTAATGAACAAATCCAACTAGAATCCATGAGGATGCTGGTTGGATCCCTGGCCTCACTCAGGGGGTTAAGGATCTGGCGTTGCCGTGAGCTGTGGTGTAGGTCACAGATGTGGCTCGGACCTGGCGTTGCTGTGGCTGTGGCGTAGGCTGGCGGCTACAGCTCCAATTCGACCCCTAGCCTGGGAACCTCCATACGCCATGGGTGTAGCCCTAAAAAGACAAAAGAGGACCAAAAAAAAGAAGAAGAAAAAGAAGACTTTTCCAGTGAAGAAATAAGATTTGAGAGCTAGGCGCCAATTTAACTCTGTACGAACAATGCACATAAAAAAGAAATCATGGAGGCTGAATGGAATCTGCTCATTGAATCAGTCAGAATTTGCTAGCGTCTGTTGATGTCCTGCTTAGAGTTTCTTTTTTAAATTATCAGTTTCTCTTATTCCACTAATCTGCATATACAGCTTTCTGTTACCAAGTTTACTAGCGCCTAGGCTTTATGACATTTTAAGGCAAAGTACTCTACATAGAATGCACACTGTTTTTTTTTTTTTTTAATTTTGTTAAACTATAGCTGATTTACAATGTTGTATTAATTTCTGCTGTATGGTCTGCTCAGAGTTTCAACAACCAAAAAATCAATTTTGTAAGAAGGATAATCAAGTTACTATACAGAGAGATGGGCCTTGGGGGGAAAGGGCAGCGACAGAAGTTTTTTGTTTTTTTTTGTTTGTTTGTTTTTACAACTTGTTTTAATTTGTGAAGCACTTATAGGACATCAACTAATCGTCTATCGTGTGGGAGGCACAGTGGGGGATTCAGACTAAAACGCAAGGTCCCCATAATCACTATGGAAAGATTTATACACATGGAATGACCAGGAAGCAATAACATGGCCGATCACAGCTAAGAGGCAAAAAAAGGACAATAGGTCAAACGTTCAATGACACTGGAAAAGGGGGTGATCTCAGTTAAAACACTCAACTTTTAACTGAGGGGGAGTGGGACCTGAGAGGAGGAAACAACGCCCTTCCTGCCTGAAGGAGGAACCCCAATCTTCAGTCAACCTACGATTCACGTGGGGAGTTCCTGGGCTCCAGGCAGGAATTCCATGTTAAACATCCCCAGGGGATTCCGTGACAGGTGTTTCTCTGCCTCATTTTGGGAAACGCTGATGACAACCTGAGGTTTCTTAACGACGAAACCAGTGCTTCTGTCTGTGCTGATGGACGGTGGGTTGCACAGAGAGGGAAAGGATGGGGATGAGGTCGAGAAGCACAGAGGGGTCTGATAACGGCAAAAACGATGCCAGAGAAACCTCAGCAGAGAAGAAGCTGGGGCGGCGAGGAGCCCAGCCTGCAGAAGTGAGAAGTAAAGGCAGGCAAGAAGGGGTCAGCTGAAACAGGGCTTGGAAAACAGGATCCAAGGGTTAGGGTCTGTTTTCTGGACAAAACGATAACAGGAAACCAGTGATGATCTTTAAACAGGGAGGAAATGAGATGAAAACAATCTTAAAAGAGGAAAACCAGACTGCTGACCTAGAAGTTTGCTGAAAAGATGTAAACTATGGCAAGTGATGACTTATTTTCCTACTCTGAGTTTGAAATGGAAACCTGTTCTGGAAAGGACAAAGTTGTGCCTGCAGTTAAGGGCAGGACGGAGGTGTGGGTCTCATGGTTCCCCCGGCCTCTCCAGCAAGATGGTCACTGCACAAACCTCCAGATGCCTTGCTGCGTTCAGCCACTAGATGGCAGTGTTTACCCTTCTTTTAGTAGGATGACCACCAACTAGCAAGCAGGAGACTTTGGCTCTGTCCCCTAAATGGACAGACCCTATAATTTGCACTGCAACTTCCTGTGGAGAGGAAGTAGAGGAAAGCCAACCACAGCCAGGGAGGAAAGCAAGGTGGCTGGCCTTTTCTTGCAGGAAGATTAGAGGGCAGTTATAGAGGTGACTTCTGAGTTCCCAGGGGTCTTCTTGCTCTGGAGGTGAGAAGCTTCCTGGCCCCAGAGTCAAGTCCCAGAGGGCAGAGCCCTGCCCCGGCCAGGCTGTACAGGCTCAGGGTGTAGCCTCAAGGGTCCTCTTCTGGTGCCCCTGGACAGGGTCAGCACTCACCAGGGGAGGGGCAGGCTTCCTCGTCTGAGCCGTCGGCACAGTCTCGGTACCCGTCGCACACCCAGCTGTCCATCACACAGGCCCCACTGCTGCAGCGGTAGTAATTGGGCAGACACGTGGAGGGCCCGGGAGTAGGCGAGGGAAGAATGTGTAAGTCTGAGGAAACACCAAGCAAGGAAACCCAGTTACAAGAAGCTTGATCTCAGACTAAAACGTGTTGCAAACCTAGTATGATGTCCTGGGCTCAGGTGCAGCAGCCCAGGGAGGCCAGGGTCAGGCACAGCTCTGAACAGTGGCTCATCTAAAAGTCTACTCTCCCTTCTTTGGAGCAGATTCGCTGCAACGATTACATCTGATTTGAGCAAATGTTCGGATGAGTCTGCAGGGGCTCGTGCCAACTTGGGTTGGGGGGGGGGGACTCGGAGCGCAGAGGGCAGGTGGGAGAATTAATTCCTGCCGAGACTAATCATTGCTTCAGTTCGTTCAGCCACACCAGCAAGCCCCTGGCATGTATCACATACACATAAATGTGTGCACCTAGAAAGCAGGTTAAAATGAAGCTGCTGACGAAGGAGGGAGCCCTCGGGTGGGGTCAGAGGCTGCTATTCTAAGAAGCTGTGGCTCTGAAGCCCACACTCAGGGAGCCAGGCTCTAAGGTGCTCACCGTGCCCTGGAAAGGGTAACCCTGGAAATGGGAGAAACGAACCACACCAATTTCACAATGGGAGGGAGCGAGAAAAGAACTTAGAGGGTTCCCCCCATCCGCCCTCACTCCCCCAAAGGTCACTGCTACGCCAGGCACCACAGAGACACAGGTGAGCTGTGTGTGGACAGGCGGGAGGATGCTGGCGTGTGCTGGTGGGGGTGCTGACCCAGGACCCTCACCTCCACAGTCCTTCTCATCAGACCAGTCCCCGCAGTCATTCTCCCTGTCGCATTTCCACCTGTTGGGGATGCAGTGTCCGTTCTCACACTGAAACTGGAAGTAGCGGGAGCAGTTGGGGGCCTCCGTGGGGTTTTCTGGGGGATGAACCATAGGTCAGTTGGTTGTCTGCCCTGCAAGGGGGTAAACACAGAGCTCCAGGGACACACAGGCTCCACGCCCAAGCCCCAGGGTAGCAGGCACAACCCTCCCAGAGAAAGTTAGGGCAGCTTCCTGGGCCCACCAGAAGTACATCCACAAACTTGGCAAAAGCCCACCTTCCTGGGTCCCAGCTTGCAGCTCTCTGACCCAGGCTCTGACATCTCGCAAATGATACTCAAGTTTCAATACTGATACTTTACCAAGGAATGACCTAACGACTAATGATAACCTGACTGTGACAACGTCTCTATTATACTGTGACATCTTTAACCTTTGGGGAGAGGAGGAAGCACATTCCAAAATATTTACCACAATTCTGCTACCGTATTCCTTGTATATCATGTGCACTTCCCAAAAAGGGAGAGAAACGGAAATGGAATAAACACCCTCAACACCTGCTAGGGGCAGGTTCCACTTCTACACTCAGTTCCTTACGCAGAGATTCAAGAACTGGCAGGAACTCCAGCTGAGGAGGGAGAAGGCAAAGCTGGTGTGGGGGTGGGCCAGTGCCCCTTCTTCACTGCAGGCGCCGGGCACCCCAAAGGTCAGGGACGAGCGGAGGCAGATCTGAGGTCTCCTTACCACAGTTCGCTTCGTCAGAGTCATCCCCGCAGTCATCCATCCCGTCGCATTTCCAGATCAAACTGATGCACACGCCGTTCTGACACTGGAAACTCAACTCATCGCACACCTTGTGGAACTCGGGGTCGTGGGCTAGAGAGGGAGCAAACATCCATAAAATGCAAATTACATCGAGGAAGCGCTCCACACAGTACTGGTGTTTGAAAACAAGAGGAAACGGCAAAGGTCCTCCACTGAGACTGTCCAGCTGAAGGATTCCTCGAAAGCAGGAAGACAGGCCTGGCCCCAGCAATTCAGAATGCAACTGCGTTTGGAGATAAGGTCTTTAAAGGGGTAATTAAGTTAAAATGAAGTCATTAGGGTGAAGCCCTAACTTAACAGGACTGGTGTCCTTAGAAGAAGAGTAAAGGAAGGAGTTCCCATCGTGGCTCAGCGGTTAGCGAACCTGACTAGCATCCGTGAGGAAGTAGGTTTGATCCCTGGCCTTGCTCAGGGGGTTAAGGATCCGGCGTGGCCATGAGCTGTTGTGTAAGTCACAGATGCGGCTCGGAACCAGCATTGCTGTGGCGGTGGTGCAGGCTGGCAGCTACACCTCCGACTGGACCCCTAGCCTGTGAACCTCCATATGCGTGGATGAGGCCCTAAAAAGACCAAAAAAAAAAAAAAAAAGAAGAGTAAATGAGGACAGACAGGTACAGCAGGAAGGCCATGTAAAGACACAGGAAGAGGAGAGCCGTCTACAAGCCAAGGACCGAAGCCTCAGAGCAGACCAGCCCTGCCGAACCTTGACCCCCGTTCACAGCCTCTGTTGTCTGGGGTCCTCTGTCACAGCAGCCTTAGCTGACTAACACAAGTCCCCCCATGCACAGCGCAGTTTGGGGGGGTGGAGAGCCCCAGCACTGAACGAGACACAGGTCTATCTTGTGGACACACATACAGCGGGGACAGGTGGTGGGGCAGCAAAATGAGGGCACAGGTGCAAAATGGAGATGAGTGCCATGGAGACACTGTGGCAAGGAAAGGGGGACACTCGGGGGAGGGTGGGGAGCAGGAAAGGCCTCTTGGCGAAGGTGACACCTGAGCCAAGATCTCGGCCATCCTCTGAACTCCCTTTTATACATACAACCAACAAGCAGGCTTCCAAGGCAAAGGCGAGTCTTAACAAAGGCAAGGCTGGACACCCCATGGAGACCTGGAGCCTAGATGGAGGCTCATCCCCAGGGAAGCCCACTCCCCCAGTCTCTTCAGGGCCCACAAGTGACCCCCTCCACCCGCTGGCCCCACTCACAGCATCCTGCGAACGCCGCATCCTCATCTGAGCCGTCGCGGCACTGGACGATGCCGTCACACACCATGGACTGGAACAGGCACTGCTGGCGGTTCTTACACACGAAGTCCATGAAGCGAGTACAGAGGGGCTCTGAAAGGGTCCGGTGAGGGGAAGAGGCCATGAGCACCTGGGGCTGGGGGGCCCGCGGGCCCCAGATGGATGCACCCTAGCCAGACGCACGTTCTAGAGACGGTGTGGGGGAGGGGAGGGCACAGGCACCAACCCTGAGAGCTTGCTTTGTGCCCAACCCTGAAGAGCTGAAGTGCTGGACATGGAAGCACATGGTTAAACTCTCAGGATGATATTATGAGAAGTTTTACTGTCCTGTTTTCCAAATGAAGCACAAGTGGTGGCAGCATTAAGTGTCTGCTGAGAGCACACGGCTGATGAGGGTGGAGCCAAAACTGAAACCCAGAGCTGCCAGACATCAGAGCCCACGATCTTCACCACTATCCATGTAAGACTGACTCTCTAATGGAGGCAAACGTCTTCTATGAAGGACCAGTGTTCTGGACTGAATTGCACCTGCCCCCAGTTTAGATGTGGATGCCCTAACTCGCCCCCCCACCCCCCGCCCCCGGCCCCAGTGTGACCGTACGTGGAGGTAGGGGTCTATGGACATAACCCAGGTTAAGGAAGATGAAAAGGATGGAAGGTCAAGAGGCCTGGCGTTCGTGTCAGAGGCAGCACCAGAGACACTGGCACAGAGAAGACCGTGTGACGACACGGCAAGAAGACGGCCCTCGGACCCAAACGACAGCACCAGCACCTCCCTGGGTCTCTAGCTTGCTGTATCTGCAAGGATGGGCACCACTGACCCTGGACAACCCTTCCAGTCCAAAGAAAACTGGGGATAAAAAGGGTCCATGGGCCTAAAAATGTTACCCCACTGATAATCGGCAACGAATAAAGCAGAAGTAAGTGTCCAGTTCAAAACCATCAGTTGGTTCACAGGACCTACAGCAGTTGAACAATGACAGTCACCAACCGTGACCAGATCCCACAGTCACCTGCTGCAGCCCCGTCCCTGCCACCAGCAGCCTCAGAGCCCGGTCAAGCCCTCAGGGGCGCCACAGCTACCACCTAAGCACAAGCGGGGACTGAAGCACCTCAGGGACTCAGTGCCACGTATGCTCCTGACTCAAGACCGCCAGGCACTGCCTGAGCCTGGCCGGGACTCACCGCAGTGCTGCTCGTCGGAGCCGTCCCCGCAGTCGTGCAGACCGTCGCAGTGCTTGCTGGATGGGATGCAGGTGCCATTGGGGCAGCGGAATCCATTGCACTTCTTCTCTGAAATGTAATCCGAAAAGAAGGATGAGGAAAGAGAGGGGCACGCACGTCCATGCAGCAGGGGTATAAACTGTACCATCCCTATAGGGGGCTAGCACAGTTAAAAACGTACACGCTAGGACCCAGCAACGGAGCTCTAGGAAGGGGACGTAACTACACAAGTGAAAAACAATGCAGGCCAAGGTTATTCATCACCACACTATTTGGAATAGATTGAAAACCACCTGTGTATCCATCAGGAGGGGACCGTATATAAATTACCACAGACAGGAACCCTAGACTGTTACAAAGAGGCTCAGGAAGTACTCTGCAAAAACACGCCCTCAGTACACAGTTCTATGAAACACCAAGGTTCCAAACGACCTGCATAGCACACTACTTGTACAAAACAGGACAAGAATACACGGTATATTTAAATGTGTATACATGCAGAGAAATACTCTGAAAGGATATACGACAAAGGGCCGATGGGGAAAAAAACATTTACTGTTTGCCTTTAGTACTTTGCCCATTTTGAAGCAGAAGAATGTGTTACCTACTCAAAAAATTATTTTTTTAATAAAAGTAAAAGCCAAGCTTCAAGTGGATGGGAAAAAAGAGGATATGAATCCTGAATATAAACTTTGAGGGTTTTTTTTTGTTGTTTTAGCTCCCTGAAATCACTCAATTAGCCATCTTAATTCTTCAGGAATTCTAAACACAAGCCCTTTTGAAAAAAATCTGTCCCAGGAATGTTAAGAATCTTAGGTTTTGCATGAAGCATAGACTTCTTAGCACTAGGGCACCCTTTCCTCTGAACAGAGAGCTACTGGCCAATATTAGGCTTAAAAAATCATTTCTAGCAGGTTCAGTTGCAAACCCACACTTGGCAGAATAGGTCCAGGAGGATCCGGGAAAAGCCAAGAAAGTGTGTTTTAATCCTATAAAACACCACCATTCCTAGGAGAGTGTTCAAAGGACATCAAACAGAAACCGAAAATGAGTGCCATGAGTTGGGGAAATAGTTGGCGTCACTCGGCATGAAAAGGTTTTCTAAGATATAAAATTTAAATTGCAGGAGACAAATTCCCACTCACTAAAATTAGGGAAGACAACTAAAAAGACAGAATGAAGGGAGGCTTGGGGAAGCAGACACGATGTTACCGATGGAAATCCTTTTGCTATCATCACTTGGAAACGAAATCTGGAAATGAGTCATGGGAAACAATCAGAACCTTTGACCCAGCACTTCTGCATTGAGGACCATGTCCCGGGATGGATCCTGAAGGAAAGCTAAGCCTTCATTTCCAAGGACATGCATCGTAAAACTCAAACTACCCAAATGCCCAACCGGGGCGTGGCTAAGTAAGTTACGTTTTAACAGCACCAAGAGAACAGGCATCTGCCGTGAACATGCTAATTAACTGCAGAAAAATATATATGGATGGAGTTCCTGTCGTGGCGCAGTGGTTAACGAATCCGACTAGGAACCATGAGGTTGCGGGTTCGGTCCCTGCCCTTGCTCAGTGGGTTAACGATCCGGCGTTGCCGTGAGCTGTGGTGTAGGTTGCAGACGCGGCTCGGATCCTGCGTTGCTATGGCTCTGGCGTAGGCCGGTGGCTACAGCTCCGATTCAACCCCTAGCCTGGGAACCTCCATATGCCGCGGGAGCGGCCCAAGAAATAGCAACAACAACAACAACAAAAAGACAAAAAATAAATAAATAAATAAAATAAAATATATATGGATACATCTTCGTTGAACATGGTGCCACGAAAGGAGTGGACCAAATGATGACATGCAGACAATGATGACAAGCCCATGACAACTGGGGATGTGCGGTAGGAAATAATGGAATATAAGTACATTGACCTCTACCCTTGGTTACCGGCACAAAACTCCTAAAACCTTTACCCTTTCCTGAGTGAATGCCTTCTGTTCTCATGAAGGAACTCCTGGACAGTGTGAGGATGGAGGCTGGGCACCAGAAAAGCCGGGCCATGATCAGAGGCTTGAGGCTTTCCACCCCTGCCCCCACTCCAGGAAGAAGAGACAGCTGGAAACTGAGCTCATGATGGATCTTGCCTATGGGATGAAGCCCCTGAAAATCCCCGAAGTGTGTAGCTCAGATGGCTTCCAGGTCGCAGAAAACATGGAGGTGCTGCAGGGCCGGGGGAGGGCATAGAAGCCCCGGGCCTCTCCCCCATACATGTCCTGGGCATCTCTTCCATCTGGCTGCTCACCTCTGTCCTTTACCAGCCCTTTCCTTGGATAATAAACTGAGAACTGTCAAGCGTGTCCCTGAGTTCCAGGCGCTATTCTAGCACATCATCAAACCCAAGGACGAGGATGCAGGAACCCAGATTTCCAGCTGGTCCATGAAAACATGCGACCACTCAGGACCTGTGACTGGCATCTGAAGTGGGGAACGTCTTATGGGGCTGAGGCCTTTCTCTGGGGCATCTGACCCTACCTTGAGGAAGAGACAGCGTCGGGACTGAGTTAAAGTGTAGGACAGGCTATGTCGGGGGACTGCTTGGTGTGGAAAACACATGTTGGGTGGCCAAGAAGTATCAGAATATCGTGTGAACATTGAGGCTACAGGAGGGCACAGGAAGTCTTTCCTACAGACATAGGGCAAAAGGGTAAGGATAGAGAACTTTAAATATAGTTGGTGCAAAAGAGCATTTTTTATATCGTGTTTGTGTGGCAGCTGTTTTATGGTTCATTTCTCTAGGAAGGTGACTGACTATCTCAGAATCCTTTTTCAAATCAACTATACTGAAAAAGTTCTACCTTATGAAGGGTAAGCCATTTTCCCAAGGGACCACAACAGAGACCTCTTGGCCACAGCGTACGTCTTCGACGCAGGAACCAATGGCCCATTGAACGGAGGTTATACAAGCCCACTGAGCAAATCAGTGTGGTGCTTAGGACACAGTAAATGCCCTTAATAAGTGTAGTTATCACTGGATCACTAATGTGACTGCAGTGAGCACTGAGAGGGTGGTTAGCGGGCTTCTATTTCTTTTCTTCAAAGTTGTTACAGACAAGCAGTGAGGCGACCTGCTAGCGCAAGAATTAAGATCACATAACACAGACCCCAACATCACACGGTGAAGCCACACGCAAAGTGTGGGCTCGCTAGTGCTCAGAGGGGGGACTGGGCACAGCAGGACGTGATTCCATCTCCTGGCCCATCTGCTGCCTCTTCTCCTGAACAGCAGACACGGGAGATGCTCTGGGTGGGAGCCAAAGTATTTGCATTTACCGCAGGTGACTGGATCCTCATCCGAACCATCCTGGCAATCCATGTCACCATCACACGCCCACCGCTGGGGGATGCAGTGCCCGTTGTGACACTGGAAGTTGGAGGCCTCACAGGTGTGATAGATGGCTGTCAGAGAAAGAGAAGAGAGAAACTGTCACTCACCTCTGCCCCCCACCATCAGCTGTCGGGGGCCAACTGGAGAGAAGGCTTATACTGAGTCAAACGTGGGAGCTGGAGTGTCCCTTTCTCCTTGGCCAGCAGGCAGCCACCTGGGACTGCCCTTAAGGTGGAGTGTGGCCCCCTGAATGGGCAGCGGCTTGAGTTCTTGAGTTTATAAATGTTACACAAGCACAGATGTACATGATAAAAAAAAAAAAAAAAATCAGTCGCTTTCACAACCTAAGAAGTAAGGACTATTCCTCTTTGACAGAAAACAGGCTTAGGACCAAGACCAATGGCCAGGTTCACAAAGATAATTAGGTAACAGCACCAGGACTGTCTAGTCCAAAGCCTGTGCTGTCTCCACTCGACCTGGCTACTCTACCTTCTCAGTGATCTCGATTCTGCAGGATAAGGACAGACAGGATAAGGACTCAGGGGACTGGGTTCTAGACCCAGTCCAGACACTGAGGGGCCTCACCCCAATTTCATCATCTATACTGATAGCTAAGGACCCTTGTAAGTTCTGAAAGGCCATGGCTTTATACCTCTAAATAAACTACCCAATCTCAAATGTGGAAAACCTCAGATCCAAAGAGCATCAAAGATGGATCCAAAAATCACAAAGAAAGCAGGCCCCCCGAACCTAGAATTGTCTCTTAGCTATTGAGAGCAGTGTTCATCAGCCAATTGTATGTGGCATCCACTACAATCACTAAAGAAAAAAAAAAAAAAAGGGCAAGTGAAACAGTCACCGTTATAAATGAACAGGCTCATTTGTATCTGTGGGCTGAGGACACCTGGAAGTCATTTAGAGAACACCTCAAAACCTTGGGCACACAACACTGTAAATCATAAAACTTCAAAAAAATTTAAAAATAAATTAAAAAAACAACCCCAAAACCAAAACCAAACAAAACCTCGGTCAAAGACTAGTTCAAACATATAGTATCTGCCTCAAACCCAACCAACCCACCCTACAATCTGCCTTCCCCATCAGAGTTCACTTTCCTCCTCTGACTCAGAAAGTCCTTTGTGTCTGTTCATTGCTGATTGAAAGCCAAGACTGACCTTGTTTATAACTGGCATAAAATAATATAACCAAGATGGACAGGCTCTCTATTGGTTTAACTGTGTGGACAGGACGTCCTTGCAACAGAAGGAGGCAAAACAAACAAAAGTGGGTTATTGAATGCAAACCATAGTTATTGATTCAATTGAGATGGCTGGTAACCAGTGATTCAAGTGTTGGGAAAATGGGCTTTCAATGCCCTCTAGAATTTCTACTGCATTGGGGGCTTTTTTTTTTTTTTTTGGAAGTCTGAAATACAAAGCACTTGATACTTCAAACCACTTTGAAACAAACGGTGGTCCATTATCTATTGTCTTAACTCCTCAAAGACCAAGACTACATCTGGTAGCATGCAAATAAGCCTACAGGAAGTTTCAATATTTTACAGCCTTTGGCACTCAGAATCCATCACGTGTCTTTTTAACGTATATTTATCTCCGATAAAGAGGAATGACTGTATCATGCATGTTACATGAGCTTTGCCCCAGCAACAGTCATTGCCTGGAACACTTCTGATTTACTGCTTTTACAAATCTGACGGCCCTTTAAAAAATTCCTCACCAAAGCCTTGCCCATAAAAGATACTGTCGCCTAAACTCACTGCCCTACTAATGTGCTTGTTATTAGATGGCCTATGCATCTCATTTTCAATTGGAAACAATTTCAGAGTGCTAATGCAGTTTCCAAAAGACAGTTCTGGGAGGTATATCTGAGAGCTCCAGATTCTACCAGAGAGGCTGCACTGAGAAACACTACTTAATTTGCACAGTTTCATTCAAACGGCCAGGTAGGACTGGAATGTTTAACATACTCTTTTTCTAAACTTTTCTATCTTCTGAGTCACTTACTAGCGCTCTCACATTGAGTATCTGATGAATGATACATGCTTAATCAATCATACTCTTTAAATTACAAGGATAGAAGAGATGGACTTTAAACTAAGGAATTTAGGGAAGAAAAAGAAGAATCCTTTGCATAGCAAGATTCAATCTGACTATAAGAACAGAAGGGCAAAGGGGCAAATGATCATAAAATTAGAATATCAAGGTTTCTAATAGAAGCCAGTATCCTAAAGCTTACTTTCTGACTTGGCTAGATCTCTCCTGAGTCAGCAAGACCCTCAATAACACTTGATCAAAAGCATTAGCCAAATAAAAGTGGTGTAGAAGAGATGAATTAATTACTGTGACAAGAAAAGCACTGCCTTATTACAAGGCACTGGGCTACTAAGAAAAGAACGAAGAAAAAGAAATGCTCATGTGAACACAACTTGAATGATAAATAATACAAAAACTAACATAAAGCATGAAGAAAAGGGCACTAAAAAAGAAAAGGCACAATTTGAAAAAGAACCAAATAGAAATTATAGATATAAAACATAGTAATGGAAATAAAAATAGCTCAGCAGATGTGTGAAATAGCAGATTAGATTTAGCTGAGGAGAGAATTATGGAGCTGGAAGAGAAATCTGAGGAAGTAACTTGGATTCTAGCCCAGATTCAAAAGGAAACAACGAATATAAGACCAGAGGCATGAACACCAGAATACAACTGTCTGGCAAATGACTGATGACTGCCACTGAATATAAGACCAAAGAAAGTATCCAAGAGATGTAGCTGAAAAGATAATGGTTGTTACTTCCCGGAATGGATGAAAAACACAAATCCTCAGCTTTTGGAGGGAAAATAAATAGGATAAATACAATACAATACAATGAGGTAGGTGAAACTGCATAACAAACAAAATGCAAAAACCTAAAGACAGCTAGAGGGAAAAGAATAGCAGATTGTTGTTTGAAGAGACAATCTCACAGGAAAATGTAAATCAATGCAAAAGAGGCCAGAAGGAAATGGAATAATAAATATCAAAATACTTAAGGAAAATTGCTACAAATCTGGAAACCTAGATCCACCTGAATTCAATTTTGAGATCAAAATAAAGATCTGTTTATATAAATAAAACCTTGAAGGAGTTTACTACTCACAGACCCCTGCTAGAAACCCTGAAGGATATACATGGAAAGGAAGCATTAGATGTAAGAAGCAGAGGTTAAGGAGTAGATAGGTAGGCAGCTATAAATAAGTTTGGTTACTAAAACATAATACTGGGAGTTCCCATCTTGGCACAGTGGAAACAAATCCGACCAGGAACCATGAGATGGCGAGTTCGGTCTCTGGCCTTGCTCAATGGGTTAAGGATCCAGTGTTGCCATGAGTTGAGATGTAGGTTGGAGATGCAGCTCGGATCCAGCATGGCTGTGGTTGTGGCTGTGGCTGCGTCGTAGGCCAGCAGCTACAGCTCTAATTTGACCCCTAACGTGGGAACCTCCATATGCCACAGGTGCAGCCCTAAAAAGCAAAGATAATAATAATAATTTTAGGATTTTTTAAATGTGAAACTATAATACAAATTATTTTGTGTTTTTAAATATCAAAATAGGAGTCCTCTGATGGCCTAGCAGGCTGAAGATCCGGCATTGTCACTGCTGTGGCTTGGGTCACTGCTGTGGCACAGGTTCCATCCCTGGACTGGGAAATTCAGCATGCTGTGGGCACAGCCAGAAAAAGAAAATACTAGACATATACTAAGTATGTCAGTATTGAAACTGTGTGCAGACTGGAATCAAAGCATCCTGAAATCCCTGGAGATCTAGGGGCAGGGAGGAAAGATACTGAGAAGGAGATATTAGGGCAACAGCTAAAAGAACAGAAATGAAATGTTTAAGTTCAAAATCAATGCAGGAGGGAATAAAAGGAAACACAGTCCTATGGAACGCAAAACTGTGGGGAGGGGGAGAGCTAAGAAATGCCCAGCGCAGACCATGCGTGAGAGCCCAGGCCAACAGGAAGTCAGCTGTTTTTCTTTGGCTCTGCATGTGACTTAATTTACTGGGCCCGGAAATGAAGTGACCTGCCATGCATCTTAAAGAGCTCGCATCTGACCTGTGACTATTCTGAAAGAAGAATCATCTTTTAAAAGTTTCGAAGCACAGCCATTGGAACAAGCCTGCAGCTGTGGTCCAAGCATTCTACATTTTCCCCCCAGGTACCCTGAGAAAAAACCAAGGATAAAACCGGGGGTCTGTGACAAGCCCACTCACAGAAATGAAGCTGTTAATTCATTCTGCAGGACCAGTGCATGTGGCTGCAACACAAGTTGGACTAACATGATTGGGCTAACAAGAGGTTCAATCATCCTGCAGTTTACAAACTGAAATGCCCTGGTGCACCCCCTATGTTATTAACCAATTTTCCACCCAAACCCAAAGCTTCCAAACGGCACTTGTGCTCCCTGAGCTGAGGGCAGTTCCTGAGTGAACTTTGGTTATTCTTCCTTCTGTGGTCACGCTGCTGCAGAGAGAAGCAATCACCTGGAGCCCTTCCAGCAGCAGATGTGCAGACACCAAGCCTGCGCCAGCAAGGATATGGGGGACGTTTACAAGGGGATGGAGTCTGGTAACATCACAGGTCACCCTGTGTGATATATCTGGCATTTGAGGAGCTCCTTTTTTTCCTTAAAGCCACGTAAAGTCATCTCTAAACTAAAATGAATGGAGGAGTTCCTGTCATGGCGCAGTGGTTAACGAATCCGACTAGGAACCATGAGATTTCGGGTTTGATCCCTGGCCTTGCTCAGTGGGCCGATGATCCGGCATTGCCGTGAGCTGTGGTGTGGGTCACAGAGGCAGCTCGGATCCCGCAGCAGCCGGGGGCTACAGCTCCGATTAGACCCCTAGCCTGGGAACCTCCATATGCCGTGGGAGTGGCCCTAGAAAAACAAAAATAAAAAACAAAATAAAATAAAATGGAGAGTTGTGTAAAATTACCCAATCAACAAAGGTTCTCTGAACCAGGTGCCAGGCCCTGGGAGCATATAACGGAGTGAAAGACAGGTCATTTATGCCCTTTACAAAGCAAATCTAAACCAAAGCAGAACACATTTCTATTTATGTGTGGGACAGGATAAACAGATCTTCCTTCTTTTTATTTGCTTTTACAAATTAGTAGGCAGGCTTTAAGCTCCCAGATGCTGGGCAGTATGGGAACTGCTGGGGTAACGTGGAGGCAAGGGAGATTAACACGTGGGGTTTAAAAGTCATCTAACTACAAGAGTGAAGATCTATAAATGGTGGATGGCAAAATGAAGCCTACATCACCAGATCTGCCTCACCATAAAAGGGTTAAAGGACACATCTTTCCTCTCCATCACTGGAGAGATTTACGGAAGAAATGAATGACAATTTTGAGAGAAGGTTACAGAGGAAATTTAGGAGTTCCTGTCCTGGCGCAGTGGTTAACGAATCCGACTAGGAACCATGAGGTTGCTGGTTCAATCCCTGGCCTCGCTCAGTGGGTTAAGGATCCAGCACAGCCTGAGCTGTGGTGTAGGTCACAGACTCGGCTTGGATCTGGTATTGCTGTCGCTCTGGCATAAGCCGGCAGCAACAGCTCTGATTAGACCCCTAGCCTGGGAACCTCCATATGCTGCAAGTGCGGCCCTATGAAGATAAAAGACAAAAAAAAAAGATCCAGAGGAAATTTACTTGTCAGGTAGTGGAATTTATTTTCCTGCTTCCACAATTTCCCCAACTCCCTGCTCTTCCTGAATCCATAATAATGCAGATGGCCCTCGTTCACGCATTCATTCACTCATTCCTTCATTCATTTAAAAGAAGTGGGATGGAGTTCCCGTCATGGCTCAGTGGAAACGAATCTGACTAGCATCCATGAGGTCGCAGGTTGGATCCCTGGCTTTGCTCAGTGGGTTAAGGATCCCGTGTTGCCGTGAGCTGTGGCGTAGCTCGCAGGCGCAGCTTGGATGTGGCGTAGGCCAGCAGCTACAGCTCTGATTCAGCCCCTACCCTGGGAACCTCCATATGCCACAGGTGTGGCCCTAAAAAAAAATAAAACAACACAGTGAGATGAACATGAGTGAACCTACCACCCAACAGAAGAATAAGAATATTACCTCCACCTTACACCACCTAGCCTTCCTCTCATTTTCTCATCTTATCCCAACTTTATTTTCAATGAAATTTCACCCAAAATAGATGCAAACACAATCTAAATTTTCACTGTTTGGGGAACCCTCTGATGCTCCGTTCTGAAACATAAGCTAGTTCACTGCTACTCAGTGTATGGTCCCCAGACCAGAAGCCAGTCTGTAAACTGTTTGTTACCAGTCCTAAGGAAATAAGAAGCCTGAGCCAAAATGTAAACTAATGATATCACTCAGGAAACTGCTTGGTTAACATTTGTTCACAGCAAGATTTTCTCCATGAAGAAAGGCAGGGAGTGGATTAACATTTTAACACAAGCTTATCACTGACCAGCTCTTTGAGAAGCACAGGTCTCACAGGTTTCTAAGATCCATTTCTCGGAATCTAGATTCTGCAATCGCTTAAGAGTTGCAATGCTACCAAGCATGCGAATGGGTAAGCGTTGCTCAGGGAGTCCAGGAAATACTGACCAGTACAGTTGGCTTCATCAGACCAGTCCCTGCAGTCGTTGTCCCCGTCACACACCCAGGAGGAGCGGATGCACATGCCAGAGCTGCAGCTGTATTCATTGCTCCTGCACTGGTGCAGTTCTGCAGAGGAGACCACACGTAAGGATGTAAGGACCAAAGCCTGCTCAGATTTCTGCCTCTGAGGTCAAAGCTCCTAAGGGTTAGAGAGGCACCCAGTATTCTCATCATGGCTGGTTATCCAGAAGCGTGTGGGCAGGGACTTCAATCAGAAAGGTATTGAGGATGCTGCCCAATGACAGTCGGCCTTCTGTATCTCTGGGTTGCCCACCCACGGATATGGAGGGCCGAATGTGAGACTTGGGCATCTGTGGACTTTGGAATCCAGGATGGGTCCTAGAACGATCCCCTCTAGACACCAAGGGACGACTGCAGTGCACTGCAAATGGGGTACAGGTGTGCCAAGATACTGACACCCGCTCCCCTACCCCCCTCCCCCCTTTGGCCACTGGTTGACTTTAGGCAATAGCATCCTCATCCATTTATCTTGGTTGCACTTCACAAATATTATTTTCTATGCTTCCTACATTGGGAAGAATGTTGGGAAGTGATGTTCTGGTTGCCCAGAAAGTCAAATTTTCAAGAAACAGAAGACCTCTAGAGAAAGAGCCTGTGGTTTCAGAAAAGGAGTGGTGAGAACTGTCTGAGAACAGCCGACTGTGCTGATCAATATGGGATGCTCAGCTCTGGGAAAGCAAGATCCGCGCTGAGGTTCTGAAACGGAGAAGGTGGGGATGTTGTGTGGGCAGGGCTCCCGGGATGCTGGTTGGTGGGGACACCTCCTCTGGAAGGGTGGGGGCGAGGGAGGGCAAATGAGCCCGGGCAGCCTGACCAAGACGTGAAAGGCACCTACAAACGGCAACATCTTGTGCAGGCCCTGGGGACGTCAACAAAACACAACCTTCCTATGGATTGTAAAGATACCAGGAAAACAGGAGCAGCCAAGCCTGGGGGCTGGGGTAGCTGCCTCCGTGAAAGAGGGTGACGGTGAACTGGGGAACATTCACGAGGAAGCGGTCTGGAGACGTGCGAAGAGGACCTCGATCTGAGGGGCCACCTGAGCCCTTGAGATGGACTCGGGACACACCAGCGTGGACGGGCCACGAGCAGAGACTCTGAGGGACGGACACTAACAGTCAATCATGTGCCCGGTGAGGAGTGAGGGACAGGACACCTTAGAAATTGTCACCTCGTGGCGTTTCCTTCTTACGAGAGCAAAACTGATGACAGACGTTAACCCTCTAAAGTGCGGAGGGGGAGTGGAGGGAAGAAGGGAAAACAGCATGAAGCCCAAGGACTGTTTGTTAGAACTTCAAATTTTTACACACACAAAGGAAAATTACATAACAACCCCCCCTCCAAAAAAAAAAAAAAAAAACTGCTCTGAGAGCCAGGCTGGGAGCATTTCCCCTGCTCCCCTTATTCCAATGCCCCTGAGTTAAACCACCTGCTCGGAGTAACACAGGCGCCATCCAGAAGCACAGGCACAGCGGGACCGGACCTGCCCCATGGATGGGCAGAGAGTGCACGGGGCCTCAGCCACGCTCACAGCATCTGTCCCCCATGCTTCCCTCTAGTCTGGGGCCCTCCCGTGATGGTCAGCAGTTACGGGTTGGGTACCAGAGCCCAGCATCTGAGGCAGACCTCATCTCAGGCCTCGGGCGAGAGGAAGAGCGTGAGAAACATGGCTCCAGTTTCCTATTCTGACACAAACTAATTGTCACCTTGAATAAACCCACTGACTTCCAGGGACCTTGGTCATTTCATCTGGAAACCAAAAGGACTGAACTAGAGAATTTCCACCAGTCCTTCAATTCCAGCATACTATTTTTCAAAACAAAAATTTCCATTCAGGGAGTTCCCTGGTGGCTCAGCAGGTTGAAGACCCAGCACTGCCACTGCAGAGGCTTGGGTCGCTGCTGTGGTGCAGGTTTAGTCCCCTGGCCTGAGAACTTTCACATGCCATGGGCACAGCAAAAACAAACAAACAAAAACCAAAAAAAACTCCATTCCAAAAACTGATGCTTAAACATTGTACCCTCTGCTGACTTGTAACAGAGTTTACTCAATTAGATTGTTTAAAAAAACAAAAAACAACTTGCCAAACTATAGCTGTGTCTTCAGGAGGCTAACCTCACAGCTGAGCAGAGGTGCAGGCCAAGGCTGTACAGCTGTTAAAACCACCTGAATTCATTTAGAAAGCATCCTTCCCTCCTCACTACTGCACTCGCAGGTACAGCATCTCTGCGAGGCAAAGCAGGGTCCACCACTTTATGGATCCGTCCCACCACGTGGATGGAGGGAGCCAGGCTGCTGGTATCAGAAATCCTCCATTTCCCACCCGCCCCATGAGCAAGGGCTGGCCCCTCTGGAAGGGGAGTCCTGGCCATCATGTCCCCTTACCACAGTGACTCTCATCGCTATTGTCACCACAGTCATCCTCAAGGTCACACTTGTAGGAGAGCGGGATACAGGTCCCAGACTCCTGGCAACGGAACTGGGTGTCCAGGTCACAGACGGTAGTAGCTACAATGGGAAAGAGAGAGAACGCACTCAGTAGGTCCACTGACTCCTCCCAGTACACCACCTCCCACTGGTGAGCCAATTTAAAACAAGAAGAAAGCAGCTTTTAATTGTCATTTGAATTCCCACAACAGAACTGAAACCCAGACTTGCAGAAAAAACACAAACTGCATCAGAGCCTGAAATTTACAACCAAGGGAGATAAGGACCTCTCTTTCCATGGACAGCTTCCAGATCGGAGCAGGGCTGGAAAAGTGAGAAACTATCGTCCAGCTGGGAGACAGCGTGATGGGTTTGGTAACCTCCTAAGAGCCCCTCAGACGTCACAGTGTCTCCCTCAATAAGTGGCAGAAATACCTCTCTCTGGGAAACCACTATTAGGAAGCCCAATGACACACACAAAGCTGGCCCCTTGCCCTGCAGATGAGAGGGCGTGTGTGGAGGTAACATTCTGCAGCAGGACCAGGGGCCGTGCAATCAGTCAAGACAGGCTTTCCAATTCTGGCTCTGCCTCTTCTTCAAGCAAGTCATTTTCATCTCCCTGAGCCTCCAGTGCCTTCCCAGAGAGAGGTACTGTGAGCAAGCACTGGTGATGCTGGTTAGAATTCTACCATCCACACCTACTGCACCTGCCCCTCCGTGTCCACTACTGTGACACGGAGAGAACACTACCCTCCTGGAATTACTACAAAGGGAAATAAGGAAACAGGTTTGGGACCAGAGCTTGTCATTAGGATGTAAACATAAGCGGCTCCAAACCAATATAAGGGGCTTGTCATTAGGATGTAAATATAAGGGGCTCCAACGAGGCTTCTCTTCTCGTTCCCTCCTCACGCTCTTCTGCATCAGAATATGGACAGAATTACATCTTTCGCCCTCTATCGGGGTTCACGCATAAGCCCCAGAACCCTCTGGGAAAGGCTCTGGGAAGGATCCACAAGGAACAACATGACAGAACCAAAGCGGGGATGAGGATGGGGGGTGCCGGGGAGTGAGAAGCCGGTGGCAACCCTGTGTCAGATGTCCCAGCAGCTCTTATTTGAGGCTGCATTTCTCCTCTGTCATCCAGCTGGTGGGGGGATGCAGGGCTTGAATGTAAAAGTGATAAGACTTCAGGGGATTCCTGTCAAAACCCCTGGCACCTGACAACCACCCACCACAGGAGTCTGTTTAAGAGGAAGGAGATCTGCTGACAGCATCCCTCCCACACCTGCCTTTGCCGACACACCCTTCCGGTCCCCTGGTGGCCAACACGGTGCCATGTTTAATGTCCCAGACCCAGACGGTGGTGCCCGGTCATGGCCTGGCCTCTCTTGCAGCCCTGCCTGCACTGACGTACACACTGCCCCCTCCTCCTTGATAAACAAGGAAGACCCTCAAGAAGGCTCATATAAGCACCACTTCTGGTTCCCAGGCTCCCCATCTTCTCCCCCACATCCCTCACCACCTCACCCCTGTCACAGCTGACTAGTCGGGACCTGAACCACTTGGAGTCATGAGAGAGCAGAGCAGGAAACAGGTCTCAAGGTCTCGGGAAGGTCAATCCTGGCTGACATTTGCACCAAACCAGGAGGTGGTCAGAGCCAGCTTGCGTGCTTCACCGCAGGAGAAGCTTCACCTCTGGCGGAAACCTACGAGGCCGCAGCAGAGCTGGGGCTGGGGCGGGGGACACACTCCCTGGAGATGGAGGGAGGCCTTCCTCGCAGAACACTGAACCAATACGGGGCCCCAGCGTGTCCGCCTAGTAGAAAGCAAAGCCCAGGTCCCCAAGGAGGAACCCCTAGCAATCAGACACAAGGTCATGGAGTTCACGCCTCTCTGCTCCCACTACGCCTCATCACATCTGGGCAGCATGTTAGTTATCCTGTCACGTACCAAACTCTTTTCCAGAATCTGCTCCGATGATGTTAACATTTCTTAATGTTTCTAAGGAGCTTTGGCTGTTCCCTCACAACTATCACACCTTCCTGAGACCCTGGCAGGTAGAGGAGATGTGATCTGTTTCTCTCTCTCTTTTTTTTTTTTCTTTTTTGCAGAAAAGGAACACACAGAGCCAGGGCTCTCTGAAACCCGCCATTGCCTAAGCTCTTCTCCCTGGGAGTCAAAGGCAGCCACCAGAGTCAAGGAAAAATGACTCAGAAAAGGTGAGGTAATAACCTCCTACAAGCCAGAAAAGACAGTCCATAGGATGGCAGGGCCCAGATGAGCTGAACAAGTGGATTGCTCCCTGGGTGCAGAGGCGTGGGAGCCTGGCACAGGCTCTACAGACGGCTGGCGAGATTCTTCCACCGGGGCAAGATGAGTCCACAGAGCCAGGAAACCCCCCTCCCCCCTGAATCTGCCCTCGCAGCACAGGGCGGTAAGTGAGCTTCTGGATTTCCAAAGGCAAAATATCTCAAAGAGAAGCCTGCAGACCGAGCTCTGGCTTTCCCACTCTGGCCTTTCGCCCATCTCCGTCATTCGGCCCACAGCTTCCTTTTCCAAAGGGAAAATCTTACTGTGTCACGTCAGTGTGGTTCCAAACGGTTCTCCTGATAACGTCCAAAGGTCCTTGCGGCTCTGGGCCCCGCACCCCACTGCTCCCACTCAAGTTCTCAATAACCCATCCCCTGTCCTGCCCGTGCCGCACACACGGACCTCTGGGCTCCCATACGTGCTGCTCCCTTGCTTCGAACTCACCTCCCTTCACCTCTGCTCGATTCACCTCTACGCACCCTTCCTAAGTACGTCCCCCCGTCTGGTGGGGCTGCCTCCCTGTAAGCTCGCGGTGCTTGCGTGTCACAGCACCATCCTGTAACGGGCTCTTTACTTTCCTGACTCCCCCTTCAGACTGTGAACTCTGTCCGTCCACGCTGATCAGCAGTCCATCCCCAGACCCAGCACAGAGCCTGGAACGCAGGGTCCTCAGTGAACACGTGTTGAGTATCCACGTGTTACTGACCAACAAAAGGCAGAGCACCTCCTTGGAGATGATGTGGAGCTACCAAAAATTAACTGAAGAATGATGGCCACATTTGTGGCAAACAGATTATCCCTTATAAGGAGTGATTCGTCTGTCTCTAAACCCTGCTAGGCACACACTTACTTTAGCCATCAGATGTAAGGAATCACACAGTCCAAAGATGACACCTATATGCCCACTTGCCCACGTGCTCATGTTCAGGCCAAACCAGCACCACCAGTGGATTAGAACATTCTCTCCTGAGCCTGGCTGGCAGCTGGCATCAACTGACTGGAGGCAACAAGGTAAAGCCTGTGGCCCATCTCTGAAAATGCTAAACACGGAATTTGCACATCAAGGACTGTGACCTGGCCACATGCCCCAGGTCACCAGCTCTACCATAGCGGAAGAGCCACAGGCAGAGCTCAGGCTGCCTGACTGCAGAATCAGCTCAGTTTCAGCCATGCAAAGCTAACCTGTACATCTCTTATAATGAGCAGCTAGCTTAGTATGTGGGCTTGTTTTGAAATAATAATATGTATCTAGTAGGGTATGGAGAGGGGTTTCCTCTGTTGTCCAAGTCCCATCAGCTTAGATGGGCGTCACCCATCACAAGGGGCCCTAGACTGCAGGCCCCGCCCAGGAAACATGACCAGCCTTCCCAGGAGCGGGGAAATGCCTGGCATCCTGAGAACACGGCCAGGCGCAGACTCACGGCAGTTCCTCTCGTCGCTCATGTCTCCACAGTCGTTGTCAAAATCACACCACCAGATGCTGTTGATACAGTTCCCGTTGCTGCACCGATACTGGTTGCGGAGACAGGTATTCTCTGGTCGCCAGGGGGGGAGGCAGAAGAGGAAACGAAACCAACATCATTCTTCCTGCTGACTTTCTCTTTTGTGTTTTCATGTGTCTTCCTCAAATAACACACCTCAGATGGCAAAGGGGGAGGGGGATGGCAAGCACCCGTGCACAAGGGAGAGGAAGCATCCGCCAGGGCCTCCTTCTCTCCTCTTCTAATTAAAAGAAGAGGCAGCTGGGGAGGGGGCAGTAACCATGATGAAAAAGGACAGTGATGCTGCCCAGGTGGATCTAGTGGGTAGAGATGCACCGTTACAAAATGCTAATTCCACAGGAAACTCCTTAAGGACCGTGTACACAGTATCCAAACACAAATATTCAGTATATCTATAGCCACACAGTGTACATAGACTATGGTCATATATATTCACAGACTCCATTTACCCACCAGGTGGGTTATGGAGATTTGCTTTCCACGTTTGTGAAGACTTTTTTCCTATCCTATGACTTCTCCAAAGCAAGCAGTGCTAAATCCTCAATATAGAAAGAAGGGCACTGTTTAACACACTAGGTTAAGAACGACGGCTGGCCTCCTTGAACCAAAAGCATTCTGATGGGGATCTAGAAAAGCCCTTTCTCCCCCTCCTGGAATTTAGGGTAACTCCATTTCTTCCCAAACAGCTTTATGGTGATGTCCAGAGCCTAGAAGAGAATCTCCTGTGTCTTAGGGAAAAAAAAGGCTCATCATTTTTCCATTTGTATTTCTTAAGAGAGCCCAGAAGGCCACTTTGTGGATTTCACCATCCTGGACGGAGAGGCTGCTGTGGGGGTGGGGTCACAATTCCGAAACAAAGGGAACCTTGAGAATAATAAGGAAAAGCAGGAATTCGGGCCACAGCCACCAACTGGGCACTTCGTGGCCAGGCCCTTGCCCAAGGGGCTCACCTCCCAGATATGAGGCCAGACGCTGCAAAAGGGGTGATGGGGAACAACCAGACAAGAAAGAAAGATTTCACAGGTTTTCAGATGAAGAAAATGTTAGAATCCACCTGTTCAGACTCAAAGGGGGTGAACTGAGGCTGCCGCAGCCTCTTAGCCACAGCTCGGGAGTGGGAAAGGGAGAGCCCTCTGCAAACTGGTTGGAAAGTCTGGGCATTTCCAGGCTGGCAGGAGCGAGGGGAGGAGAGTGTGGGGTGGGACGAGGTGAACTGTGAAGGAGTCTAAGACTTTTGTCCACGTCCGGGCGGTCCAGCTTACAGAAGCTGGAGAAGGTGGATGTGGGGGTGGATGAGGAGAGGGAGCGGTGGCAAAAGAATAGAAAGGTAGGCTCAGAGGCGGGCCCGCAGCCCTGACCTTAAACCCAAACGCAGCTCTTTTGTCTCAATGAACAGCGTGGGCCGGTTGCGGATGAAGACTGAGGGACTACAGTCCTTGGTACCAAACTGGGGTGTGTCTAGTGGGTTTTATGTCCACGTTGGGCATTTTTAATAACCTCAAATGTGCGTGAGTCGAGGGCCACAGAAGGGAAGGAGGACAGGCAGAAAAGGAAAGGGGAGGCACCTTCTTTGACACACGTGTGGTTCTTCAGCTGATAGCCCTGAGGGCACTCGCACATCAGGTCCCCGGACGGGAGGACGCTGCCAGAAACACCATCTGGACACCGGCAGGTTCTAGTGTTGTTGGCCTTGGGCAGGCACAGCAGGCTGCACGGCCTGGACACACAGGCGTTGCTTCCTGGAGAGGAGACACATGGCATTCTGGTCAGTAAACACCAGGGGGCGCCAGACACAGGCCTGAGACCCAGTGCAAGCTCCTGGTGCACAGACCGGATCACAGGAAGCTCGGGAGAGAAGAGTGAAGCAGAGAGGGTGAGCCAGGTACCCGCTGGTCCTCCTGGGAATCTGGAGTTGGGGTGCTCAGACACCAAGATAGGCAGGGAGCTGGAGTGGGGAGACGAGTCACACTGTGTGGGTGTCACAGGTGATGCAGGGCAAGCCCAAACCTGGGCCAGTCAGAGCTGTGTAGGTAAGATCAGTCTGCGGAGTTGAGAGGATGAAGCTGACTCACACGGAGAGAAGAAAGGACAACACCTGGGACCTGGAACAGCTTTACCAGGCCCAGGCCCTTCCCCATCCGCACAACGCACCTCCTGTCCTTACCATCTCCCTTCATTCTGTCTACAACACTTTCACTTGAGTCAGTTTGGGTGGGTTTCTATACTTAGAGCCCAAAAGCCCCCCTCCCGTTTTTTTTTTTTTTTGGTCTTTTTAGGGCTGCACCTGCAGTATATGGAAGTTCCCAGGCTAGCGGCTGAATCAGAGCAGGAGCTGCTGGGCTACACCACAGCCACAGCAAGTGGGATCCGAGCTGCGTCTGCGACCTACACCACAGCACACAGCAATGCCGGATCCTTAACCCACCAAGTGAAGCCAGGGATCGAACCTGAGTCCTCATGGATTCTAGTTGGGTTTGTTACCTCTGAGCCACGACAGGAACTCCCCAAAAGCCTATTGTTATATTAGAACATACACTGGAGTAAGGACAGAACAAAAATCCAGGCCTGCCCTTCCCAATTCCTTTGCACCAGAGCACAGCTGCTGAGCTCAATGCGGAACCAAGCAGAGCACCCGTTAGGCAACAAATCCACGTGTCGTGAATCCACATAAGGATGCACTGGTTAATGCTGATCGAATCCACTATTTGCAGTCTTTTCTCTGGTTCAGCTTTCCAAAGAGCGTGCCAGCTAGTCCATAAAATCCCTCTCTGCCACTGTCAAGAGAGAAGCTTTGTGGATGATCAGCAATGGAAATGGTGTTTTCTATCCCCCTCGTCCTTCTGGGAAGGAGAGAGAGGACGCATTAACGATTTTACAGCAACTGAAAACATGGTACAACCACCAAGCAACACAAAAGCCGTAAATTAAGAAATGGATGCTTTTCCTTTGGCCTGTGACTTCTCTTCATCAAAACTGAGAAGAAACATAAATGCTTTGATAAAAAAACCAACTGATAAAGATTCTTCAATTGTGCCATCTCACGGCCAGAGAACCCCACCAGAACCATATCCATGTCATCTGTTTCCATCCAGCCAAGGTTTGAGCTATGCCCCACCTATCCTGGCCTGCAGGGTGTGAAACAGGGTTCATGAATGACGATCTTACTGAGATGGGTGATGACACACTCAGAAGTCTTGGCTGTGCTGGCACCTCACTGGTGTTTCAGCAGCAACAAATGTCAAAATAAAAATCCTGATGGTACAGCAACAGTGTTGTTTTGATGCTAAGGATCCAAGAGTACAAGGCATTACCAAGCAGACAAAATACAGCCACAGAAGGAGATCCACTTGATGAAACACACAAAAGTGTTCTGCGGAATTCCCATTGTGGCAGCAGTGGAAATGAATCTGACTAGGAACTATGAGGTTGCGGGTTCATCCTGGCCTCGCTCAGTGGGTTAGTGATCCGGTGTTGCTGTGAGCTGTGGTGTAGGTCGCAGACGCGGCTCAGATCTGATGTTGCTATGGCTATGATGTAGGCCGGCCACTGTAGTTCTGATTAGACCCCTAGCCTGGGAACCTCCATATGCTGCCGGGTGCAACCCTAAAAAGCGAAAAAAAGGCAAAAAAAAAAAAATTCTGCAAATGACTCCACCAAACCTACAGGCTGAATTACCACAGGAGAATCACCTGCTGATGGGAGCAGAAATGCCAGGAGTCAGTTCCCTGGATCTATTCTGTGGACAGAGAGAGACTGTCCCTTTATCTCAAATACACCTGCCCACAGCCACAGCAGGGAATGCTGACCTGCCACTCACAAGAACCACCCAGACAGGTCTGGAATATGTTCTTTGCATTTAAAGGATACTGTATTGTTGGATATTCCAAGAAACTGGACAATAACATTTGAAAAATACTCAACGACAGGAGCAGTTTCACCCAGGCTGTGTCTGTAAAATAATGTGACTGATGTTTTCACCTGTGGGCCAGATGTTCCCACTCAAAGAAGAGCCAAGGAGCCCCAGATGAGATGCGGTATTTCAGGAGACTGGTCTCGACAAACACGAATGGAACTGCCGTCCAAGAGGCAGGATCAGGGACTCACCCAGACACAGCCAACCAAGTCACTGACCCCAAGAGGTAGGAAGGGCAGGCCCCTGTAAGGCTGGTCCAAAGCCAAGGTACAGACAACAGGAGCACGAGTCACAGAGAAGGTGAGGGAGCAGAAGGAGAATCCAGCAGGGTTTCCACCCGCACGAGACCGAGAACCCCCCACAGGATGTCAGGATGTCACGGTCCTGTGTGGGTGAGGTGAGCGTTGTGGAAAAAATGGACAACTGACAGCTTTCATCCCCCCAAATTTCCCTTTCCAAGACTAAACCCTTAGCTCCCTGATGTCTTCACTGGGCATACTCAGAACATTTTCAAATTTCCTCTTTGGCAAAATTGCTCCGGAATCAGTGTGGGAACCAAAACTGCCATTAACCTGCTTAACTATCTACACACTCAACAACGATCAAAATCAAATCCAGCCCACATAATAAATATTTGCCCTCATTACAGACATTTTTAAATCTATTCTATGTCTTTCTTTTCAAACGAAAATATAATACTTGAAATAACACTTCACAATAATACATGAAAAGGCACTACTTCAACGTGTACTCACCCCACCTAACTAGCTTCTGTAATGACCCTAGTCCTTGAATCAGCTACTTTTGAAACAATGTTGCCATGTCACTGCAGATATTTGAAAGCAGGGGCAGTACAGGCTTATTACTACAGGCTCTGAAGAATTCTAAGAGCTCCAAAATATTTTAACCCATTGCAGCACCAACTGAATACAGTAACAGCCTTGCAAAGTAAGCTGTTTAAAGACAAAACATTCTTTATGAAGAGTAAATTCCAGGAAGAGTGTGTAAAACACGGCCAGGTATGAAGACAAATCACGCATCTGTGCATAACCAAATACTCCAAACTGACAAACGCTCCAAATGTACAAAATCTTTATCTTAAACAAATATCTACCAAAATCTAGTCCTTCTAAATCACTGCCGCATACCAGGGCACTGCTAATCCAGCGACAGATGAAAGGGGAGCAGAGCCTGAGGGTCCAATTGAAGTTCAAGCTTTGAAGTTAACTAGGGTTCAAGTGCTCACTACTTACTAAGTGTGTGACGGAGAAAAAGTCACTGAAACTGACTTTGACGTTCTCATCTATAAAATGGGAAAGCTGGAGTTCCCTTGTGGGTGCCGCTGCTGTGGCTTGGGTCACTGCAGCGGCAGGGGTTTGATCCCTGGCCCAGGAACTTCCATATGCCATGGGCATGGCCAAAAATTTTTAAAAAGATTAACAGTATACATGGACTTGAAGAAGATGAACTGAGGTTATTTACACAAGCCCACTAAGCAAATCAGTGTGGTACTTAGGACACAGTAAAACCCCTTAATAAATGTAGTTATCATTGTTATCATATTACCATTTTACATGTGGCTGGTACAAGTCCTGTTTGTGTTAGGAGCAGACAACAAAGTTGTGACTGGCACTGGGGATTGCCAATAGCCATCACAGATTTGCAACACTCTCTCAGTGTCCGACAAAGCAGGCAGGACAGAGCAAACAAGGCCAAGGTCAAGAGGCGTCCACTGCATCCAGGCAGTGCTAGCAGCCAGATACCATTGCAGATGCTTTGACTGAACCCAACCAGCCCAAGAGAGGAGAAACTTGCTTCTCTGGTCCTGTGTCTATGGGCAGGAGGGACCCTTTCCAGGTCGTGACTCCCCTTCATTTAGACTGAATAACTCCCAGATCACCGGTGTGACCGCACAGTGGCTGGGATGAAGCGACCAGCTTAGACTAGGGGTGGGAAAGCTGGGGTTCACCCGTTCATCTGAACACAGTGTTGCAGCAGCTGGGGCTGTGTGCTCATCCAACATGGGCTTACAAGCACCTGTCAAGACAAAGACCTGCCCTTCTGGACTGGGTAGTAACTTAAAGAAATGCTGACAATTCACTTGGCTAGCTGGTAGGCAGATCCAGAGGGGTGGGTGTCCTTGTCAAAGGCCCTGAGATCTCAGGCAGGAGAGCTGGGAGCACGCTTGCTTTCTCTCACCCGATTTCAAAACAGACACCTCCTCTCAGAAAGAATGTGACTTCTTCATTTAGTGGCAGAAGTGGAACAAGAGCCCAGCTCCTACACAACTGAGGGGCCTCTGGGAAAGCTAATTTATACCCGAGTGTTCATTGCCTAATTGAGAAATCAGGGATCATAACTCCAGCCCTGCCTGCCTCACAGGTCAGCTACAAAGACAACAATACAACGGGCTTACATTTCTCAGCTACTTTAGTTTTCTAAGGGTTTTCTCATGCATGCGCTCTTCATTAATCCCCAAAGGACAACAATGTTATCTACAACCGTATTATTTCCCTTTGTCAATTTTCTCTCAGCGCAGGGCCAGCCAAAAACCCCAAGACAATATCAACATTTCAGTTCAAAACAGGAAACCTAGCAGTTTGTCAATAAAGGAGAGTCAGCAGACGCAGGATGCTATTTAATCCTGCTGAGATAAAGACGGCTCTTCTTAAAGGGACTATTCTTTCTCTGAGGACCCTGACCTCTCTTCTCTAGAATCAATAGTATAGTAGGGAAATAAACAAAGAAAAGGGGAAAGGAAGTAGGTTTCTATCAGATATCTCAGATTGCAGGACCAGCAGCCCAAAGCCTTACAGCAGTTCTTGAAGCCTCAGCCCACAATCTTTCCCTTTTTTCAGTTGTGCCCACAGCATCTGGAAGTTCCTGGACCAGGGATCAAACCTGCTTGACAGCAGCAACAAGTAGTAATCCTTAACCCCCTGAGCCACCAGGGAACTCCCCACAATCTTTCAGATACTCATCTCTACACCTACCGGCAACTCTTCCCTCCCCACCCTTCTTCTTTCAACAAGGAGGAATCAAGCACCTACTGAGCTGCTGAGTGCTAAATGTTGGAAAGACTATGAAGCAAAAACCAAGACAGAATCTCCGTCTTCATGGGGTTTCATGGTGGGGACAAACTAATTAAGTCATCTCACAACTACACCCTGCACTGCAAGGGAAACAGGGCGCAAGGAGCAATGGGTCATCTGAACACCACAGAAGACAGGACTCCTGTCAAAAAGCAGCCCCTGGCCGTGCACCCAGCCCAGCGGTGCTCCTCATCGGGGCGCCAAACAGGGGTCACGCACACGCTGGGGATCTCCAGCTGCACCAACAGAAGCCACACCAGCCATCAGTCAGGGGCCAAAGGCAGGGGGTGGGTGTAATTACCCACCCAGCGCCAGCATTTGAGGCAGGCAAAAACATGCTGTCTTCCAGCTGTTTGTGTATCATTAGAAAAGAAATTAAGATGTCATTAGGAAGAAATTAAATAATGCGCATGTTGTCGTGACAACAAAGATGCAGCCTGCCAGATCCTGCAAGAACAGAGACTGCCCTCACCCAGCCCCTTTCTAAAGATCAGCTGGAGAGAGAGGAGGAGCCGCCTTACCCGTCGTCTTCCCCCGGTAGAAAATCTTCAGGTCCATGGGCCCCGTGAGCTGGCTCGCCAGAATCGCCATGTCGGACTTGCTGTGTTTGGAAGCTCGGAATATGCTGAGCTCTGACCAGTCATCCCAGTAGATCTCATTCTAAAAAGAGAACCTTTGCTCGTTAGCTCTTTAGTCTTTTGTTCTGGATCCTCCTTAAGAACAAGCGCCCCACGGTGCAGTGGACACCCAGCATTCACTGACCAGCCAGATCCAGATTCCACTTAAATCTAACCCTGTGATTTTATCCAACCCTCACCCAGTATCCACACGGAAGGAACGGCCCCAAAGCAACTAAAGGAGAAGCATTCAAGTTCAACCACAAGCTCAGTCCTTCAGTTCCAAATCTTCCCAATGCTGGGAAGAACCATTTTGCTCTCTAGAGTCGGAGCCTAAGTGACAGGCACCCAGGACACATGGGTGGAGCAGGACGTCAGGGAATGAAGTGAGGAAAGCTCGCAAAAGACCAAAGTGCAGAACCAAAATGAGGCTACGGACCCCAAAAGGCAAGCTGGGAATTTTCATGGGATGCAACCTTGACCTCTAACCTTTTGCACATGAAGAGGGACCCCTGGCAGCTGTCTGACATCCCTCCTTAGGGGCTGAGAGAAACTGCCTCCAAGTCAGAAAGGAGCTAATTTTCTAGAAGTTAGGTGACCATCTCTACAAAAACCCGGAGGTGAGGAACTCGTCACCTCCATCTGCTCCTCGCCCACACTAACAGGTGACATAATCCTGGGAACATGAAGGTCCCACCTTAAAGACGGCAATGGCATAGGGGTGCGGGAGGTTGTCCAGGATGATGGAGCGCTGCTGGCCACTGAAAGTGACCCGCTCGATACAGTCTAGGTAGGCGTCCGTCCAGTAGACCCACTGAGCGTCCACGGCAATGCCGTTGGGCCATTTGACATCTTCTGACACGAGCCGAAAGGCAGCAGAACCATCCATGTTGCTCCGGTAAATGCCAGGCCTCAGGTCACCCCAGTCGGTCCAGAACATCACCCTGGTCAAAACCAGGGAAGAAGAACATACATCCCATCAGAAGTCAGGGCCTGGGAGCTCAAAGCTCCTCCAAAGAGGAAAGAAGCCCCTCTACAACAATCCAGCCAACAATGCAGCATGGTTACTACAATCTGTAGTCGTAATACTTAAAGCCACTTCATTACTTGACCCAGAAATAATTTTACTGAGATTCATCTATGGATATAGTCAAGTTATGCAAAGATAATGGACAAAGCTGTTCATCACAGCAGTGTTCACACTAGCAAAACACATACATGTATTTAGAGGTACGCGCGTGTGTGTGTGTGTGTGTGTGTGTGTGTGTGTGTGTTCAAAGACCAAAATGTTAATCTATAAAATGATACATTATGGTACATACAAAAGAATATTATGATGCCTCAAAAGAATATTATGAAGCCTAAAGATCCACATGTACTCACATAAAACTATCTTCAAGCCACATTAAATGTTTTTAAAACATGCAGAAGGAGTTCCCATTGCGGCTCAGTGGAAACAAACCTAACTAGCATCCATGAAGATGCAGGTTCAATCCCTGGCCTTGCTCAGTGGGTTAAGGATCCAGCATTGCCATGAGCTGTGGTGCAGATCACAGATGTGGCTCAGATCTGGCATTGCTGCGGCTGTGTAGACCAGCAACTGCAGCTCCAATTCAACCCCTAGCTTAGGAACTTCCATATGCCACAGCTATGGCCTTAAAAAGAAAAAAAAAGGGGGCGGGGGGAACCATGCTGAATAGTAAATATACGATTCTATTTGATGAATAGGCAGGTGCATGTGTTTAAAGGGAGTACACCTGTACATAGGTAAAAATAACTTCGGGATGATACACAAGAAACTATTAACCATGATCACCCCTAGGAAGTGTGAGAGTGAAGAGTTAAGAAAAAAGAAAAAGCAGGTATTTTTCATTTCATCAACTTCTGCTCTCTTTTCATATTTTTAATCAAGTACATACGCTACTTTCAGAATTTTCTTTTACTAGATTTAATTTTCAATCATAAATGCTAGAAAGCCTAATTCAGAACTTTCTTATGTTTAAGTTAATAATAAACTAATAAAAAGCACCTTTGCATACAAATTGCTAGTGAGAAAACACAAGCTGGGCGAGGGGGTGGCAGGGAAAAGATAGAATATGTGTTAAATGTTTGTATCATCCACGAAACTCAAGATAAAGATTCCTTACAGTACCCAACCAGTCCTGGCTATGTCCACAGAGAGACTTTTAAATCCACCTGGGTTAGAGAAACACCCCACAGCTCTGAGGCATCCTGGTGCCTAAAGAGAGTCTGATGCTAAGGCAAGTGGATGGAGCGAGCTGACCAAGGTTCCAAGACACAGTTTATAGATTACTTCAACCACAGAAATAATCAGAAACAAGTTTCTGTCCAGCAAGAAATCTGTCTGTTGCAGCAACAGACATACACGGATTTCCTCTGGGGCCACACTTACCCGTCTTGGGGCACGAGAACCAGAGCCCTGGGCCGATCAAGCACAGAGGAATTGACGATCGTGAGTCGGAAGTCGCCGTCTGGATTGCCCACCTGACAAGCAAAGGGGGGGAAAGGCCAAGGTGGAGCTGAGCTCCTTAAAAGACCCCACTGTGAAGTCTCCACTTGGCTCCTGCTTTATAGACACATCCTTCTATGGCTGCCTGATTCTCCAGGAGCAGGATCTGGGAAACCTGCTCTGGCCTCCAGCCGTGAGCAGCTCCCTCCTCTCACTCAGGTGACACGTCTCCTGTGAAAGAAGAGCCAGCATCTCCTGTGCCCCCCTGTGTTCTGGGGGCTTGATGATTTGCAGAAGCTAAGCATTGACTGTGTTTATTTGCTCCTCCCGCCTATGTCTCCACGCTCCAAAGCCACCAATGGCTCTGCTCTGTCCCCGAATTCTCAACGTCACAGCGCCTACACCTTCCAGGAAGCTGGTCTTCCCATGGCTCTCCAAGCCTGACACAGCCACTCCTGTCCATCCTCGCCAAGGCCCCTCGGAGGCCTGTCCTCGGCTCAAATCCTATCCTTCCTTCGAAACGCCCTCCCGACCCACCTCCACTAGGGTCTGGCACAGCTCTCATCACAGATTCTTCTTACACCATTTTCACGCACTGTGTTTGAGTTGTTTGCCGCGAGCAGGAAGACACTTGAACTTTACCTGCATTCTTCTAGTAAAGCGCTGACCACACCCAATTAAAAAAAGGAGAGGTGGAGTAATAACAGGACCGACACACTGCTCAGTGCCTGCCCGATGCAGTGCCGCTCTCCATTCCCTTCTCTCAGCCGCCCTGTGAGGGGAACCATCCCCTTCTTTTGGTTAGAGCTCAGCTCAGATGCCATTGCCAAGAACCTCCTCACGCCAGTCACACGGCTGCACTGCCCCATTTGATGTTCTGTGCAGCACTTGGCACCCATAGGACAGACATAATCATGTCTTCATCATTTGCTTCCTCCACTAAAACCTAATCTCTCTCAGCACAGGGACCTATGTGTCCTGCCTCCTGCTGTACCATCATGACCTGAAACCAGACCTGGCACATAAGTACTTGTCAAATGACTGAGTGGATAAAGGAATCTCCCTCTCTTTTTAAAGCTGCACCTATAGCACATGGAAGTTCCCAGGCTAGGGGTCAAATCGGAGCTGCAGCTGCCAGCCTATACCAGAGTCACGAGGGATCTGAGTTGCATCTCTGACCTGTACCACAGCTCACAGCAACACCAGATCCTTAACGCACTGAGCAAAGCCAGGGATCAAACCCGCATATCCTCATGGATACGAGTCAGGTTCTTAACTTGCTGAGCTGCAATGGGAACTCCAGGAATCTGCATCTTAGAGATGAAGAAACTGACGCTTAGAGAGGTTAGCTACCCAGAATCAACACTGAACCCAGGTCTGCCTCTCCCATTTGTGGCTTGTGTCCTGCAACTTCTCCTGGCTGAGTCGCTGGACTTCTACTGTGCCTTCCAGGAACCCATGAGTCATGCCTCCCTGTGGAGTCAGTCTAAAGGGGTGCCGAGCCAGGGCCCCAGGGGTATGTGTAGGAGTTGAGTGCACCGAGGAGACCAGGATTTCTCACCCTCTTGTTGCCCTGGGAAGCTGAGCTGCAGACATGGGAGGTGAGGATACCAAGAGCACTCCCCTCACAGGGGGGTGGTGGAAAGTGGATCAAATAATTCATGCAAAGTGGTTCCAACAGGGCTTCTCCTCCTCATTAATTAACAATGTGTGTCGCGATCATGGTATTATCTTTATTAAGCTAATTGAAGGCAATAATACCCGAGTCTTGATGTGACGGCATTATAATAATGCTATGGTATCATCATCATTACTGTTACTGCTCTATGCTTCCGCCAGCCAAAATATAAGCATTCAGGTGTCTTAATGAAATCTTCCATTTGACAGATTCAGGCATTCTGTTCGCACATGGGACCGCCATTCTCCGGAATTCTCAAAGAATTTCCAGAGAACCGTGACACACTGGCTCCCACCTGTGTGTCAAATCTGGCTCACAGCCCGGGTGCTCCCTGCTTGCTTAATAAAGGACCGCATGGAAGACACATACCTCAATCTTTTTGAAGCCAGAATCCACCCAGTAAAGTAACTGGCTGAGGGGTTCAAAAGCCAAGGCTTCTACTGTCTCCAGGCCAGAATTGATGATCACCTCTTGGCCCGTATTCCCATTCAAACAGAGGCGCTGAAGGGAGAAAAAGAAGAAGAAACGCTGTGAAAGGCTCCAGTGACCTCCAGCCAAATCAGTGCCATCGGTGGTACTCCTCACTCAGCTGAGTCCACTGGCGTGGGAGGAGATGTTTTCTATTAGCAAGTGTTCCAGATGAACGAAGGCGGTTTTTAAGAAAAGCGCTTCTAAAATGGACTGTGGCTTCCTGTGTGAAGCAGAGTAACTAAGCAGCACGGAATCATTTATATGACCGTGCATTATCATCGTGAAGGCTGGTCTCTGAGCTGTGCTCTATCACAACAACGAGGTAGAGATCGCGGAAATGCATGCGTCTGTTTGCTTTTAAAATAAATGAAACCAGACTGCTGTTATTTTTAAGACCCTGTGTCTGCTTTTTACACTCCTTCCTCCCTTGCGAGGCTCTTAGTCGTCAGGCGCTATAGCTGCAACAGCTACAGGCAGCAATCACGGCCCCCTCCCCCGCCCCTGGAATACCCTGTAAAACTCCTGTAGGGTTGGAAGTCTGGATGAAACCTGTTGGAATTGCTTTTCTAAAAGGATTTAACAGGCAATGAATAAAGATCACATAGCCCTCCTTTGAAAGGCAAGGGTCTGAGAGCTCAGCTGGCTATCTGCCTGTGCAGTGATCTCTACAGCCTACTTCCGGTCCCTGCCTGTACTCAGAAGAGCTGGAGTGGATCATTACGTCAACTAAGGACAGGTCAAGTGCTACCATATTGTGACTTGGAAAGAAGGATGCTAATGAGGCAGTGGATACAATAAGGAGGGCCTAATGACCCTAGGTACCGAGTCCTAAAACCTTCCCAGAGGGAAAAGCAGGACCTCACTTACAATCGAGGCTGAAGATGTGGGGTCCCTCTGCCCTTCCTCCAAGGCCATAGGAAGGCAGGTGAAAAAAAAAAACCACTAAAACCAAAAACTAAGACTTTTTATCCACTGGACCTGAGATGAGTTACGACTTAGAACCTCAAGAGCCCACCTCCTTCGGCCACCCTCAAAAGACGCTGACCAGGACCGTGCACGGTCACAAGGCTTAGCCCCCACAACCAGACCTGGAGGGGACGCACCTGGATGATGTCCAAGGCCAGGTCGGACCAGTACAAGCAGTTGTGCTCATAGTCAAAGTCTAAGGCCACTGCTGCCCGCAACCCGGTGAGAGGCAACTGCTCTGTGGTTCCGGAGGCCAGGTCGTAGCGGTGGATGGACTTGCGCATGGCGTACAGGATGAACTCGTTCTCCTCTGCAGACACACAAGGCAACAGGGAGGGTGGGCCCGGGGGACACTGAAGGGGTCTGCACACATCTGACCAATGACTGGCTAACCCACACACACCCCAGAGCCACTGCACACGGTGTGGATCAAGTGAGGACCTAAGAATCAAGACTTAGAAGGCTGGTAAAGGAATCATCTTTCTGCCTTGAGCAATTCCTGTGACTGTTTCCTTTGCAAAGTGTGTACTTGTTACATGTTCTTTAAAATATAGATTCCGCCCCCCCCCCCCCCACCAGGCATGCACCCCTATCTTCTCTTCCGGAGAAGGGCCTAAAAGATTCCATCCCACTTAACAAAATAATTACACCCATCAGCACGTTCCACCTTGTCATAGGTCTGGGCACCGTCATTGACCAGAGACTTCTGCTCACTGAATTGTAGCTAAATTTTCTAATCTAGTGGCTCACGCATTCGATATTGTTCACAATGGCATAGAGCAATTATATCGACTTACTCTATTTTCACAACAATAATGTCTTTCCTTGACCATTTACAAAATGTTGTACAACACAATCATCACAAAGACTCTATTTCCACTTAACAAATACTTACGCAAGGTACATACTCTGTACCACACACTGTTTGAGCTGCATAACAACTACATAATGAAGAACTACGAGTAACTCAATTTTACAAATGGCAAAATGGAAAGCAGAGAGAAACCCACTCAAGGTCACACAACTAGTAAGTGGCAGAACCAAGACTTGAACTCAGGTGGTCTGGATCCAGGGTCTATTTTTAACCAACAATGCCACCTCTTGTGACACAGACACTGAATGTGTCATTTTTCAAGACAAAGATCTAGAAACCCAGAGTGCTTAAGTGCATGAGACTGACTTAAAGTCAGACTACTAGTAACTCACCACTCAGGAAACAGCCTGGAAAACACCCAGATTCTTCCAAAGGAACAGAGCAGAGCAACACACCTGCATCCGCATCTGAAGGTCCATTGTAACAATACTCCCTCTCCTCTCTATCTCCCCTCTCCCTCCCTCTCCTCCCCCCATTGATTCAATAAGTTATCATATATGAGCCACCTTTGCTTTATAAAGGCTTCAATATAGACAACACACCAAACAAAAGAAATCTATCTGTAATTCTTACCAAAGGTACATTTGCCTTCTTTTCCTTTGGTCTCATTTCATCTCACAAGTACCTAAGCTACCGCCAAGTGATAACTAACCCCCACCCCTCTTTGCACTGTAATCCCCAGGGAACGGGGGCAGTGACGAAGCAATGTGCCGAGCTTGTCAATGACGTTGGAATCAAGGATTCGCCACAGCTGCCACAAGGAGTCATGGAGACACACGGACGGCAGTGTTAGCCCTTTACCCCACATTTCTCTACTATCTAAAAACCTTATTCCGTTGCTTTTGGGGTTTTTCCTTCTAACCAACTACAACTAAGGCCTTTTGAGCAGAGCTTGGGTGCAGAAACATTTGCCTTAGGATTAGGTGTAAAGGAACAGGCAGCATTTCATACGTAATACTCAAAAATGCAACAGAATTCTTGGCCAATCCCAGCCACATATAAGCCCAGCCTAGAAATGTGTGCTATTATTACCCTAATCTCAAAAGAAGAAAAACTGCTTCACTCTTAAAAATCTTTCCAGATGACCCGATTACCTCATCTTTGCAAACATATTATGGTTCCACATTAGTCCTATGAAACTTTCTTAGTACATTCTTGTCTTCTGTTTCATGTTAAAAAAAAAAAAATTAGGTGGTGGACTACACTACAAATGAGATTTTTCCATTTCATTCCCTGTTCTATCTTCTCCTCTCAGAAGAGAAAATAGCTTTCCTACCAGTTTAGACAGTTTTAAACAAACTGTCGTGTCCTTGGCTGAATTATCCTCAGAAATATTTATTACCAAAGGACACACTCCAGCCCCTTAAGAGCAATCACTCAAACCCTCCTCACCCAAGCCCTCATCAATAACAGCTCTCGTGAGGGGACTCTTTGAATATTATCTGCTCATTTGTGGGAATCTGCTGAAGCCATGTTCTTTTTAAGTCTCCACCGTGAGGGATGTTAATTACTCTGGTAATGATAGAAGATTAAATTAAGGGACTAATGAGCTTAGCAGGAAAAACACCAGGGCGAGCTGGCAAGCAGCAAGCCAAGGAGAGGGCTGCTCTTTCCTGCCTGCAGTGGAAGACGTGCATCTCTCATGATTCGTTTGGCGCCAATGGCTGTTCCATCAGACGCTACCCCCACCCATGGCGTCGGCTCTGATCCTGCACCTTCCCTGAGAGGCCTGAGCAAGAGGGAGAGGGCTCAGGAGGACTAGAAGCCCTCCGTGAAAAAGACTAGAAACAGAGTGAAGAAAGAAAAGATGCTAAGAGATTAGCTACTTAACTAGGTACCCTCATTTCACATCTATATTACAAACACCTCAGCGTGTGCCATCACCACCAAACCAACATGCAGCCTTTGGAACATGCTGACTTACAGCAGGTGCACTTGCTCCAAAAAAGCATCTCCTGATATATGCGTCGCGATCATTGCAAAGAATAGGAATGACGCTTATCTGCCACTTGAGTAATGACCAAGGAGGAGGATGGTGCTTCGTCTCAACTTTAGCTTTGTCACTTCCCACATGGGTGACCTTAAATAAATTGTTTAACCCTCTCCACTGAATGGGCTTCCTCATTAAAGAAAAAAATGGAGCTAATAATAACTGCTTCACTGAGTAGCTATAAGGAGTAAATTGACAACACATGGAAAAGTACATTAAAATGTGGAAAATTCCATTAAACCATTAGTCATGATGATTATTATAAAAATTAAGATGGATCACTTAGCTACTTCCCAGAGAGCCATGAGTCTCTTAATATGACAAACACGCCATGGAACATGCAGAAGGCCACGGGCATCCCCCGCCCTCCCACGCCTAGAACACAATAGATGCCAAATAAACATCTTTCAATGAAAAAAAAGGGACGCCCCACAAAAATGTCTTCCATTCCTACAAAGGCATAAGGCTATGAATAAATGTCATCTGGATACCAAACTTGGGGGGAAATGGGAGCTCTGTGGCACCTGTAACGTCCATTCCTTCTCTCCAGGAAGCGAGAAGACGTCCTGCTTCAATGATGTCTCAACAAGACAAAGGGAACAAACTCCAGCTCACCTGCCAAAGGACACGGCACCAGCTCTCCTTCCAGGCGTACTTCGACATCTCCTCCACTGCAAGTGTCCCCCGAAATCTTCCGATAGCTGTCACCCACCCCCCAAGAGCAAGAGGTCAGAGGCATCAGAGAATAGTACAAAGAAACATTTTCCCATCCATGGACAATAGAGCTTGTCTATTCATTCCCCTGCAGAGCAAGAAGGGTGCTAAATCATTCTGAACCCCTTCTTTTTTTTTCTGGAATTTTACGGCCACACCCACGGCATATGAAGTTCCCAGGCTAGGGGTCAAATCAGAGATGCAGCTGCCAGCCTACACCACAGCCATGGTAAGACCAGATCCAAGCCACATTTGCGACCTACACCACAGCTCATGGCAACACTGAATCCTTAACCCACTGAATGAGGCCAGGAACTGAAAACCTATCCTCATAGACACTATGTCAAGTTCTTAACCTGCCAAGTCACAAACAGGCACTCCCTAAATCCCTTCTGCTGTGAATAAGTTAGGCAGTCCAGATAATGTGGAGTGCTAATCCCGGTGAGAGTTTCACATATACCACTGACCCTTAAACAACTCATGGGTTAAGGGTGCTGAACCTCCCACCCCCCGAAAACAGCTGAAAATCCGAATACTGCTCACTCTGTCTCGAAAACAAAGGAATTGGGAGTTCCTGTTGTGGTGCAGTGGAGACAAATCTGACTAGGATCCATGAGGATGCAGACTCAATCCCTGGCCTCTCTCAGTGGGTTGGCGATCGGCGTTGCCGTGAGCTGTGGTGTAGGTTGAAGATGTGCCTTGGATCCTGTGTTGCTATGTCTGTGGTGTAGGCTGGCAGCTACAGTTCCAATTCCACCCCTAGCCTGGGAGCTTCCATATGCCACAAGTGCGGCCCTAAAAAGCAAAAAAAAAAGAAAAAAAGAAAAAAAAAAGAACTGACAGACAACTCACCCAAGGGCAAGAACCTGAAACAGTCTGAACAGAATAAGGACTAGAACCGGGATTCTCTTGCTTCTACAGATCGTGATCTCTAACCAAACACAAACTCTTCTTCCCCACACTTAACGATCTGATAAGATGAAAATACAGGTACTACATGGAGTTTCCTGTGGCCTATTGGTCAAGGATTTGACATTGTCCCTGCTGTGGCTCAGGTTCAATCCCTGGCCCAGGAACTTCCACGTGCTGCAGGTGCGGCCAAAAAGAGAAAATACAGGTAACTGTACTTGAAAAAAATCTGTGTATAAGTGAACCGGTGCATTTCAAACTGTACTGTTCAAAGGTCCACAGTGCCTCTTCCACACACTGCTCTGCAGACAGGCACGTGCTGCAGTTTATGACATGAGATACAAACGGAGTTGCAGGGAAGCTTACAGACCTGTATTTTTTTTTCCCCTCAGAGAACAAGAGTCTGCAAGCATCACAGTCTTAAACATGGCCCAAGACACCTGAAACCTGATCACTTGGAATTCGGGCACAGAGCGTATGAAAGGAAGCCAGGAGGTTCCCGAGGCACTCTGTGCCCAGGGCAGACCCCTCGCATCGCGGACACGGCAGCCTCCGTGAGACGTACCCTCTGGTTCTCCTGTAAGTAGAACCCACGGGACAAGGCACGGGAGGGGAGAATGACTTTCCAGAAAACTCAGGATCCGGAACACAAACCTCTAAGAACAAATCTTCACTCATCTTGAAGCCGAAGTCACTGAAAAAAGCAACGGGGGCTCGTTAAGTCTGTGGGTTCACACACTTGAGGCATTTCCACACCTCCCTCGGAATGACCACCACACCGCCCGCCACCTGTATCATAAGTGACTAAACATGTCCCTTTAAAGGAGGCTTCTTTACACCAATACATTTTCAAAAGAAACTTTGTATCACAGCCATCATTGGCAAACCACTATTAGATGTCATAGGTAGACACATTATTGTGCCAAAAAACAAAACAAAAAAAAAAATACTACATTTTTAGCTGGATCCAATTTCCTGCCCAAAGACTCTGGACCCACCCTCTCTTAGTTAAAAACAATTAGCAAATGTTTCTCAAAACTGAGAATTCTGTGTTATTTAAGATCACATTCACCTCCCACCTAAAATCACCTTGGCTGCCTCTCCTTATACTTCGGGACCTAGTCCTTTAGTCCACAAGACCTTCTGCAACATGGGGACCACAGCTCTGCCAAACCACCCAGCTCGAGGGGCAGAGCCCTGGGGCAGGAAGTGGGGGCCTCAGGTCTAGTCTTGGTTCTGCCCTTACCTGTGTGAAGCCCAATGACTCTAAAATGAGGTAGGTGTGTCGGCTTCCTAGGGCCCTGCCCAGACCATCAACTCATAATCCAGAGAGAGTTTCCATGTTGATATGTTTTACCCAAAAGGCTTCATGTATGTACTCTGTCAAGTTCGACACCTACCCTGTGAAAAGCATTAACAGGTACAGGGCACAGTGGTTTGTGTGTACATGATGCACAAATGCAGCACTTGGTAGAGAAGTGCTCAGAAGAGAGCAGTTTTATTACTATACCAAGAGGGTCCCATTGACTCAACCAGGCAAATTTTCACTGAACGGCTGCTTTAAATCTTTTGCGGGACTAGGTGCAGCCCTAACTACTTCTGTACCTCCAACGGCAAAGTATCCTTCCTAGACAGTTTCTTCAAACTGTAGGGCAGGACCTGGTGGGCCTAAAAGCACGCTGGAGCGTTTCAACCCCCCACAACCCCCGCACAAAAACAAAGATGGCGAAACTCATCACCCTTAAAAGCAAATGTTACAACGAGGACCTACTGGGTAGCACAGAACTATACTCAATATTTTATAATAACCTGTAAGGGAAGAGAACATGAAAAAGAATACACACACACACACATATATAACAGAATCACTCGGCTATACACCTGAGACTAACACAACACTGTAAATCAACTATACTCCAATAATAATAATTAAAAAAAAAACAAGCAGGAGTTCCCTGGTGGCCCATCAGGTTAAAGATCCTGTGTTGATACTGCTGTGGTGCAAGTTCGATCCCTGGCCCAGGAACTTACACATGTAGCCAAAAAACAAAATATTAACTGCAAAAATTTTTTTAAAAAGTAAATGTTATCTCATAAAACTTGTTTAAATTAGAGGTATGTGTCTACATACACACAGGGTCATACTATCAAATACACTGCTTACTAGGGGTTGTAGCCAGAGTCTGAAAACCACTCTGCTTGGCAACCTGGGGGAATAGAAAAATGTAAAGGAAACTGCCCTTGAAATCAGGGAACATCTGGGCCAACACCTGGGCTTCCTGGGGGCGGGGGGGGGGGCCTGAAAGGACTGTCAGAGGTAAGCTGACTTTCAGGTACAGCTGTCACTCAGCAGCGGGATGAATGGGCAGACCCTCCAAGCTCAGTGGCTCTCACTGCCTTCCCTCACGTCCACCCTCAGACCCTCCCCCTCCTCACTGCCACAGCCCAGTGCCACCAACCATTTCCAAGAGCCGTGCAGTCAGGCCGGCCCTTTTCTAGCAGCTACCGCAAACGGAGGAACAACAGGATGGCCTGAAACACCCTTCACCATCTTCACTGGTCATCACCCCACGATTCCATTCAGCCCGAAATCCAAGACCAAGAGGGGCAGGGATGCAGCTTCTGGTCTTTGATATAAGACCCAACACGCAGTGGGCTTTAGCTGCGAAGGTAGGCCCCTGGGAGGCAGGTCAGGTTACCAGGAAGCACGGCAGCACCCCCGCTTTTGTTTTGTGTTGTTGGCAGTGTTTAGGGATGGGGGGGTGCAGATTTTAGAGAAAAAGCATAATAATGGTTATCAAAAAAATAAGCTATCAGATTTTCTTACATATTTTTCACTTTGTTTTGCTTTTAAGGACTTGATGGGGATAAAAGAGGGAGGAAAAAGGACTTGTCATCTCTTCCAGTCTCTATCCAGTGTGGGGGGGGGGGCACCTCATACCAGCCAAACCTCTCCCATTAGAATTATCATTTAGGGCTACCTAAGGGTGAGGAGAAGGCAGCAAAGGGGCAGTGAACTGACATGGCTGGGAACGTCCAACAGCTCTGGGCTGGCGCCAAGTACCTGCGTTGCTTTCTTAGGACCCTGCAGCTTTTGGAGGAATGCTTGTCTTGGACTGTCTAAAGCCCTGCTGCTCTGAGGGTGGCTTTGCAGATAAAGCAAGCTTGGGGTCACCAGAGCCAGCTGACTGCAGGGCCCCAGGACGTGCATTTTAACGAGCTCCCTGGTGATTCACCTGGACATTCAAGTTTCAGAAGCACTGGTCTGGGACTGGGTGGCTGCTTTGTAAATAAAGTCTCATGGGATCCCAGCCAAGCCCATTCACCTACAGTGGCTCTGGATACCACAGGCAGAGGCGAGTACCCGCAACAGAGACCACAAGACCCGAAACGCCTGAAACATTTATTTTACAGTCCTATTCCAACCTCAGGACTAGAACACATCCGAGGTTTCCAGCTTTAGTCAAGATAACTGTGGTTTTGCAAAGCAAGCCTTAGTTTCTTTGTGCTTCGGCAACCACTGAAATTGGAGTTGTGTGCTTATGATCAAAGCCTCCTGCTCCACTGCTAGCCCTGCACAGCCTGGATGACTTTATGCAGGACCACAGACTTGGGGACTGTCTACCAGCTCCGAGACCCTGTGTCTCCACTGCCAGCATCATCTTCCTGACACGAAGCTCTGCTCTAATCATCAACTCTCCTTAAAAGCCTCCAAAGACACCCTCCTGTCGACAGAGCAAGGCCCAAGCCCCTTTGTCTCTGCCCCACTGGGTTCTCTTCTCAGCCTCATCTCCACTCATACACCCAACAAAGCAACCACACTTTTCCTGTCTCCATCCCTTCACACGGACACTACATCCTTAGAATGCTCCTGTCCACAGATCCAGATGCTTCTCCCTGAAAGCTCATCTCAAACATGCTTTCTCCAGAAATTTCCTGATTTCCCAGCAGCAAATCAGTCTCTTCTTTCCCATCAATAATCCCAGTAAGAGCACCTGTTCCTCCTCCAAGGGACCTACATCATTCTATCACCTGTTGCAATTATTTGTGTGCTTGTCATTTCTTCTGCTTTTAGTATTCTCCAGCAGTGCCTTGGATATTTTACTCTAGGACTTATGAATATACAAATACATAGACCTACATACATATATACACCCCCCTTGTTTCAGATAAACAAACAAATTCCCTCCAGAAAAAGGCTCCTATCTACAATGGATCCTTCAGCATGTTACTTTTTTGGACTGCCTTTACAGAAATATATGTCCCAGAGAGATCTATTCCTGCAGAAACTCCTGCACCTGCCTGGGTGTAAAGACCTGTGCCACACCACACAGCTGTAAGAACTAAATGGAATAACCAACATGGAAAGCATTAGCACAGTTCCTGGCTCAGCTTAATAAATATGTGTTTCCTAAGATTCCCCCAACTTTCTTCAGGGGAAGGGGCCACACCCTAGTCTGTTTCCCACACAGCCAAGCGACCAGAACAGAACTCAATCCCTGGCCTCGGTGAAGGACTGACCATTCATAGTCCTCTCGGGTGCAGGAGCAGTTGGACACAACCACTGGCCTGTCGAAATCTTCTCCGTTAAAGCACGTGGCGTGGGGGGTCCGCCGTTTGAAAACGGTCTTGTGCCCGAGCAGACACTCATTGCCCCGCTCATCCGATGGGGACCACAGCTTATAGTCGTTCTCCGTGCAGGGGACACCTGAGGAAGAGAAAACACAGCCTGGTGCATTAGAGGTGGCCCACGTGGGGTCTCTGACCCGCCCCACCCCACCCTGCAGCCCTGACACCCACTTCCTACGCCTCCAGATGCTGCCCAGCAGACCTCTGGAGCGGCCCCAACCCCCCGATCAGTTTGCTTGGAGGCCAGGTGGCACCCATGCAAATGAAAACGGTGCCCTGGAAACATGGACGTCCCTCTGAGAAAGCTGGGACGAAGCAATTTCAGAGATGCTACACTGTTCTTTAGAAACAGGTACCCAGAGGTGTTTATCTCTGGGGAACAGGTAAAGGCTGAATCCCTTAGAGATGGAAACACGCAGGAGTGGTGTTCCCTGCCTGCTTCCTGAGGCTGTGTGGACGCATCTGATAATATTGCCCACGAGCAAGAGAATTCACAGCCACGGCTGGAAAGGCACAGGCTCTTCATGGAAGGAGGCTGCGAAATAGCAAGACAACCTGGACAATCACTCCATCTCCCCACATTCACTCAAAATTTAAGCAAGGTGGTTTCCACCAGAGTTCCAAAGTATATTGAGGTCTATCCCGGTAGTTTAGGGCTTTTGTATGGTGTGTCTTTGGTCAGATTAAATGCTGCCTAAAACTGATGGACTACTGTCAACTCAATGCCATTCCAATCAGCAAGCATTTATTAAACCCTTACTGACTGTAAGGCTAGCTGGCTGTTGGCGGGGGCTGTAGAACATAGCTATGCACAGGGCACGTTCTGGTGTCTAATGACCTGGGACCTAGTTGGTGGGAGACGACACACACAGAGTGATGGACACAAACTTGTAAATCAAGGTGTGATGAACAGTTCCCCGTCATGGCTCGGCAGAAACAAATCTGACTAGGATCCATGAGAACGTAGGTTCAATCCCTGGCCTTACTCAGTGGGTTAAGGATCTGGCATTGCCGTGGGCTGTGGTATAGGCCAGCAGCTACAGTTCTGATTCAACCCCTAGCCTGGGAACCTCCATACGCTGCAAGTGCGGCCCTAAAAAAAAAAAGAAGAAGAAAGTAAAAAAAAAGTATGATGAGTACAAGTAGCTCTGAACAGAGAGAAGAGGAGAGAGGTCTCTCAGTTGGGATCTTACAGGCAAGTGCTTGGGATGCTGAGAGGTACAAAGGATTCCAATGGGTGGAAGTTGAGTGGGTACCCCAGGGTGGGCATGCCAGGCAGCTGGAATCACGGCAGCCAAGGCAGAGAGGAAGTGGGGGGGGGGGCTACCTGGGGACAGGTAGGATGCTGAAGAGGTTCGCTTCCCCTGCTTGCTTACTGACAGGTCCTGCTGGACTAGCAGAGCATGGTGAGACCTTCTAGACAGCTCTGAGAGGACCCTGCACCATTACTAGTTGTTCCTTCCCAAATTTGCCCAACTGCAACTGCTAACATGGAAGAAGGCTTTTCAAGCATTTATTCATTCACATGTTCCACACACATATACCCAAACCTACCACGTACCAGGGACCACACAAGAAATGAAGATTAAAAAAAAACAACATTTAAGAACTGCCCGAGTAATTGCCTCTCTATCTCTCATTCATTTGCTGCATGTGTGTCCATATTCAATGGATCATAAGCTCTGCCAAGTACACCGTACCTAAGCTGATGCTCTGGTCAAGAGGTATTTCCATGCAAAGGGCAGAGGAAGCAGCAGCTTACCCAAGGCATCTGTAGTATTGACCTGGAGGATGAGCCAGCTGTGGATGTTCTCTTTGTTGGAGCCAAAGATGGTGAAGACAGTGCTCTTCTCGCCAGGCTCCGTGAGGAGCCCGTACACAAACATCGGCTTCTCAGAGAAGACAAATGTTTTCCAGGTCTCCCCTTCATTGGTACTGTACCTGCCCAAATGCAAGTAAGAGGGTCCTTGCAGTTAAAGTCTCCAGGGCAAGGGCTTGGTTTCCAGATAACATTCACCCATAATAGGCACCAGGGCTCCTTGGAGAAACAGCTGATCCTGGGCTAAAGCCCAGAAAGTTTAAGTTTGTGCCAGAAATCAAGGAAGCGCTCAGAGTGTGATGCAATCAATGTGCAAGGACAGAAGTTCCTATCGCGGCTCAGTGGATAATGAACCTGACTAGTATCCATGAGGATGCAGGTTCAATCCCTGGCCTTGCTCAGTGGGTCAAGGATCGAGCGTTGCCATGAGCTGTGGTGTAGGTCGCAGACTTGGCTTGCATCCCACATTGCTATGGCTGTGGCGTAGGCCAGTAGCAGTAGCTCTGATTCGATCCCTAGCCTGGGAACTTTCATATGCCATGGGTACACCCCTAAAAAGACAAAAAAAGACCAAAAAAAAATGTACAAGGACACAGGAGCCAGCTTGACAGGGCTCCAACAGGGCAACTGGGAAAATCTGCACCTAAAAAAGAAAAACGGGAGTTCCCCGCTGGTCTAGTGGTTAAGGACTCAACATTGTCACTGCTATGGCTTGGGTTCAATCCCTGGCCTGGGAAATTTTATATGCTGCAGGCACAGCCAAAAAAATAAAAAATAAAAAGTAAAATGATAGTAACAGATAATACAATGACTGAAAATAGGGCAGGGGTCTCCAATGAAACAACAAGGGAAGGGAAGCAGGGGGAGGGAAATTTTTTTATTTTACTATAAGCTACGTAATAAATGTTGAAAACAATGACAGAACAAGAAAAGCGACGTTACTGTAACCCCCACTGCTAATGAGTCAGAGTATGTCATCGCTGCATGCTAGAACCACTGGGTGGAAAGGGGGCGGGGACCAGAGTATTCATGTGGTATAAAGACATCAACCAAACTCTGCTACACTGTTGCTGGGAATGTAAACTGATACAACCATTATGGAAAACAGTGTGGAGGTAACCCCACAAAACTAAATGTAGAACTACCATACGATCCAACAATCCCACTCCTGGACATATATCCAGACAAACCTACAATTCAAAATGATATATGTACCCCTACATTCATTACAGCACTCTTCACGAGAGCCAAGACATGGAAACAACCTAAATATCCATTGACAGAGGAGTGGATTAGGAAGATGTCATATATTTACATAATGGACTACTACTCAGTCATAAAAAAGAATGAAAGAATGTCATTTGCAGCAACATGGGTGCAATGAGAGATTCTCATACTAAGGGAAGTAACTCAGAAAGAGAAAGACAAATACTGTTATGATAACACTTATATGTGGAATCTAAAATTCAACACAAATGTGCCTACCTACAAAAGAGAAACAGACTTACAGACATAGAGAACAGACTTGTGGTTGCCAAGGGGGGGCGGGGGGAAGGGAGTGGGATGGATGGGAAGTTTGGAGTTGGTAAATGCAAACTATTACATTTAGAATGGATAAGCAATGCAGGCCTGCTGTATGGCACAGGGAACTATGTCCAATCTCTTGGGACAGAATATGATGAAAGACAATATGAGAAAAAGAATATATATATGTTTAAGTATATATATATATATGACTGGGTCACGATGCTGTACAGCAGAAATTGGCACGATATTGTATATCAACTCTATATATAACAAAAAATATCAACCCACACTCACTGCAAAGGGGGAAACGTAATTTTACAGTGGAAAATCTGAGTTACAACTATCACCAAACTAAGCATTACTTATAGTAGTTAACCTGACATTAAGTATCAGGATAAAGCACTGAAGGTAACAGACAACATTCTATGTAACTGGACAAATTCAGAATGTGGAACATTCTACCTGACAATTGTTCTGGATTCTTCAACATCAAGGCCATGAAAAACCAACCACCCAACCAAAGACACAGAGGGCTTATTATAGATTAAAAGAGAATACAGAGGTGTAATAACCAAATGCAATGTGTAAACCCTGACTGAATCCTGGATTAAGGGGGGGGAAAGCAGCCATAAATCATATAGGATGACTCAGAAAATATAAATGAGCTCTGCAAGTAATAAAGAGTTCATGATTATTTTCTTGGATGTGATCATGGCATTCTGATTGTGTGGGAAAATATCCTTACTTATGGGAGATATATATATGTTTAAGTATTTAGCCATGAAGGAGCACAATATCTGCAACTTTCTTCCAAATGATTTAGGAAGAAAAAAAAAAGAATGGAGAGATGGATGGATAGAAAGATGATGGCCACGATAGACAGATGGCAGAAGGAGAGCACAGTGGCAAAATGTTAACAACTGGGGATTGTTACAGGAGGTGTAGGTCAAGGCTATACGGTTTTTCCAACTTTTCCCTTAGTCTTAAAAATTCAAAAGTTGGAGGAAAGTGTATCCTGAGAAAAGTGGCCAAGGCGAACTACATCAGAATAAGCAGGCGAGCTCTTAGGAAAGGGAAAAAAAAAAAAAATCAGCAGCACTGAAGTAACGGTATTGAATTTAAATTACCTTTTGTATTGAAGAGAAGTGGGTGGAATGTGCTTGATATTTGCTTCCTCACCCAGTAAACTGGTGACCTGCTCACCTTGGAAAACCACTCAATTAGAGGGAGGTCGTCAGGGTCACAGAACTACTGGGTCTCTCTCAAACCCAAATTACAGACAAAATGTCTTTTCTTTCCTTTCCCCACATTTCTGAGATTTTGGTTTTACTCACTCAGGATCTTAATACTTGATGTGAATCTTTTCACAACATCATTCAATCCGAACACCACTTCTCATACTGGGATTACTAAAACCGAAACTTCTGCAAGAAGGCTGAAGGTTAAACCAAGTCGAGGGGGTGGAGTGGGCTACAAAGCAAATTAAGATATGTCAGTGGGAACCGGATGATCTCCATAGATCTTCCTGAGAAGAGAAACTCTCTTCTGGCTGATACGCTTTTGGTCTAAGCTAACACCGATGCAGTTAAGGGGATGAACTAACTCATTCAATCTCCTTCAGGGTGATGAGCAAAAGACTTGATACCATCTTTTTTTTTTTTTTTGTCTTTTTGCCATTTCTCGGGCCATTCCCATGGCATATGGAGGTTCCCAGGCTAGGGATCGAATCGGAGCTGTGGCCACCAGCCTATGCCAGAGCTACAGCAATGCGGGATCCAAGCCACATCTGCAACCTACACCGCAGCTCACGGCAAGGCCAGATGCTTAACCTACTGAGCAAGGCCAGGGATCAAACCCACAACCTCATGGTTCCTAGTCGGATTTGTGAACCACTGCACCACGACGGGAACTCCTTGGTACCATCTTTAAAGCAAACTGAACCAGCAGAGGTGGCCAATTAACCAGACATGATAAGAGCTATCCATCTGCTTGGTAATAATCCCCAAAGTCTGTCTATTCGCACATGGCCCAGTTAATTTCATACAAGAGCGCCTTGAACCCAAGATGAGCTCAGGAAATGAATCAGCCCATTTCTCGAGAAGGTCCCAGAAGACTCTGATGCTAACACACTAATGAAACTAAAGAGCAGGTGCATGGTCACGCACATCCTGTATCTGAGAATAAACTCTGCAGTGAGAAAACGGCATGTTTTCCGAAATTTGGAGAAAAGGCAGTCACATTATCAACTGTGACAGTTAAGGGAACATCTGTTCCGGACCAAATTCTGACCAGTAAAGGAGAACCTGTATGGGTGAAGTGGAAGTGACAAGAACCCTACAAGAAAACAAACCAAAAGATCTTTATAGTCCTAATAGACATGAAAGAGGATGCACTAAGGCCGTAGCCCTTATGAACAGAGCATTCAAAATGTTCAGGTAAAAGTACACTCATAATCCCACGGCCAAAACTCTCAAGATGATGGGAATATTACATAATAGTAAGATAACAATAACACAATATAACCAAATATACATTAAATAAAGGAAACAGTGGTAGATACCCACCTTAAAACACAAATGTGCGACAAATGGGTCCTTGATAAGCTCATACTTTCAGAGAACATATTCAAAGTGAGAAAACAGTCATATAACCAAGAGCAAAAACTTAAGGAGCAGTAGTAATCTGCTAATTAATCCTGTGATTCTCAACAGCTAGTCATCTGTAGGACCAGTGGCCACACAATTCAAGCTCAAAATAAATCAAGGATTATGCTTCAAAGTACCAAAATAATTGGCAGATGAGTGGGCAGTGGGTTGATTACCCAACAAGTTCTATAAAAAATTAGAATGGAATAGGATCATTCTTCTGATGGTTAATGGTATAAATAAACAGTGATAGAAAAAAGGTAGCAACTAGTTAGTCAATTTCTATTTGGTTTTATCTTGATTAAGGGGAATGATCTTCAACTGGGACCAAGCGGGGGGGGAGGGGGGGGGGGGACTAGAAAGTTAAAGGAAAAGGAGTACAAAATAAAGCATGTTCTGGGAACTGAAAGATTTCAAGGTATGACTGCAGAGTTCCTTTTAATAACCTCTGAAAGAACCATGATAACAGACAAAGATCTCAAGACTAGACCAGGAACATTAGTTTTATTCCCCTTTAGAAGAAAAAGTGGTGGTTCCAAGAAAGGCTTATAAAACAGCCGTGAGACCTCAGAAAAGAAGGAAGTCAGGGCTGGGAGCTCAAACGGTTTCACACCCAAGTCCCAACCAATGAATCCTGTTTCCTTTTCTCAGAGTAATCTTGCTCTGAGAACAGGGTGCCAATAAGGGGCGTTCTCTTCTCCACAAAGATCTCTCTGGACCACACAGTTTGATAAAATTCACCGCCAGGGAAGCAGCAAATCCTAGGTGTGCTGGGAGACAGTTTGATAGCAACTCCAGATGAGACCTCTCGTCCTCACTGAGCTCACGATCTGTGCCCATGTGCTGGACGACCGTATGGAAGGCGAACCCAGCCAATCTGCAGAAGGGTGCCGGCTCATTGGAGAGACAGTTACCACGAACACCAAAACCAGGGCTCAAAATGCTTTCCTAACATCCGAAGGAGAAGCAAAGGTGAGAATAAAAACGAAGGCCCACACACAGTTTCAAAAACCTACCTGCTCACATACAGGATGGAGAACATCTGGCCTTTAATAAAATCCAGAAGAAAAAACAATCTCTGGGGTTTTTAGTTGGACTGAACTTAACCCTAACACGGGGTGCGACACAGATAAATCTCACAACTATGCTGAGTAAAAGAAGCCAAATACAAACACGGAAAATTATGGAATAGGCAGCATTAACCTACGGTGATAAAAACACAATCACATCATCTGTTGCCTCACTTTGGGGTGGCAGTGGGGCAGGGGGGAATAGGATTAACTGGGAAGGGGGCACACAGGTATTTTCTGGGGTGACTGAGATGTTCTACATCTTGACATGCAACCATCAGAACTGATGAAATGGTGTGTTGGAGATGAGAGCCTCTCATGGTATGTGAATGATACCTCCATTTAGAAAAGTAACTTAGCAGAAGCTACCAGTTTGGGGCAGTTGTCAAAGTGTCAAAAACAGTCTTTAATTTTTATAAACAGAAATCAAGGGAGTTCCCATTCTGGTTCAGCAGGTTACAAACCCAACTAGTATCCATGAGGATGTGGGTTTGATCCCTGGCCTCACTCAGTGGGTTAAGGATCTGGCATTGCGTGAGCTGTGGCCTATTTCATAGACTCGGCTCAGATCTGGTGTTGCTGTGACTGTGGTCCAGGCCGGCAGCTGCAGCTCCGATTCGACCCCTAGCCTGGGATCTTTCACATGCCACAGGTGTAACTCTAAGAGTGAGTGAGGGTAGGGGAGGGAGGGAGGGAGGTCGGTGGAGTGCGGGAACTGTCGACGATACGGAAGGCAGCAGGAACGGAAGGAAGGCAAGGAAGGAAACGGAAGGAAGGATGAAGAAGGTAAGGGGAACGTAAGGCAGTCAGGAAAGGATGGTCCGTCATGACGGAAGGGGCAGTGTAAGGAAGGAATCATGAACAGACAAGCAACGAACAGAACGAAAGAAAGAAAAGAAAGAAAAGAAAGAAAGAAAGAAAGAAAGAAAGAAAGGAAAGAAAAAGAAATTGAGTGTCTAGGATCATGTAGGGCCTGCAAACCACAGGCTGCCGGGGGCAGATCCAGGCCTCATGTCCTAAAGAACTGAAATCATGGGGAGGAAAGGTGAAGCTGGAGGGTGTGGATTCAGAACCCTGCAGCACAGGAGGGAAGGACCTGGGGCTATTTGCCATGGAACAGGAGGACACGGAGGGGTCCTCAGTATGGGAAAAGCTTTCAGGCACAGGAGAAAATTGTCTGCTGGATGTGTTTCCTCGGAGCAGAGCTGAGCCCACTGAACAGAAACGGGGGTAAGGAGAATTTGGGTTCTCTCCGACCTGAGAACTTTCATTCATAAAGGAATGGATGAAGAGTTCCCGCTGTGCTACAGTGGGTTAAGAATCCAACTGCAACAGCTCAGGTCACTGGGGAAGCGCAGGCTCCGTCCCTGGCCCAGGTTAAAGAATCTGGTGTCGCTGCAGCTGCAGCCTAAATTACAGCTATGGCTTGGATTCAATCCCTGGCCCAGGAACTTCCAACGCTGAGGGTGCAGCCATTGAAAAACAACAGCAGCAACAAAACCCATAAAGGAATGGATGAATAAATAAATGAGTGCATGAAAAAATAAACAAGCTGTCCCAAAGTGAAACAGAAGCTGCTTTTGATGTAGCAACTCCCCATCACTAGAACTATTCAGGCAAAGACTACATGGACGGTGGTCATCCATCCCGGGTGACACAGAAAACTTGCCACAGGTGGTAGAAGGTGGAACCAGATGATGTAACAGGTCCAGCAGCACCAGATTTCCTGCCGAGTAGCTCCCCGTGGACCCCATGGCCACTTCAGTTCAACATGTCCTCATCTGCACTCATTCTCAGGCCTTTCAGGTTGACTCTTCCACCTGCTTTCCCTCCGCCCCCACATCAGCGTATCAAAAAGCAAGTCCCGCAGACTTAGGCCTCACAATGCTTGGTCCCTACCTCAGCAGCATCTCTTACCTCCAGTCCTACTCCCTTTAAACTCCTGCTCCTCCACTTGCCAGAGCCATTTTTCTACACCAGCCATGTCGTTCCCCCATTCCAAGCCCTCAAAGGGACCCCATCACTTCAAAAGCAAAGTTCAACCTCTCTACGGCAGGGTGTGAGGTCCTTGGGGGTCCAGGCTCCTACCCACACACCTACACCAAGCCTCGCAGATCTGCATTCTATCAATACTAAAGAGCGCCCCTTCCACGCTGCTTCATGCCGGTCTCTGTTCAAGCTCTTTCTAAACCCAGGAGGGCATCCAACATTGCTTTTTATCCTTCCAGTCTCGGCTCAAGTGTCCGCTCCTCCCGGCGGCCTTCTCCTGTCTCCCAGACAGCACGGCAGGGCCCTCCACGCACCCTGGGCTCACCTGTCCCTCATACCTGCAACTGAGCAGGACCCTATGGGGCCTTCCTGGGACAGAGGCTGCCCCCTTGTCCTCTGCTTTAGCTCCTCTCTGATGTACGTAGAGAAAAGTATCCAATGCTCATTTCCTGAGTTGTTTTACTCACGCTAAACCACCACCGAATGGAAGAAAAAAACTACTTGATGGCCAGGAGCACACAGCCCCCTGGCTCCTGGCGCCTGAGGATTGCTAAGGTTAACTAACCCCTGGGACACCGCCCTGTTACCACATCAACTAATCAGAAGTGACCACAGGCTGACCACATACCCTGAGACGTCCCTTCCTCATGAGCCCTGAAACTCATTGGGGGGGGGGATTTTTTGAGCACTAGCGGTCCCAGATTCCTTGTCTGGCAGCTTATAATAAGCACTGCCTTTCCCTTTACCACAACCCAGGGTCAGCAGACTGGCTTTACTGTGCCAGGGCAAAGTGACTTCACTTTGGTTCAGTGACTTTGGTTCAGCAACTACCATATTTCAAGGACCTGATTTCGCCAGCATCTTCTACTAGACTGTCATTCATCAGGAACAAGATCTCCTCCTCACTTTTCGGCCCCTGGCACACAGAGGGGCATTAATTAACATTTGCTAAAGGAAATCAAAAGAACTGTATTTTTTCTTTTCTTTTTTCTTTCTTTTTCACCTCATCTCTCGGATTCTCAGCAGTTAAAAGTTGACAAGAACACCTGCTTGTGAATAACTCAAGGGGCAGAAGAAACCACCACAAGGGGTTAGGATGCAATTGTTGAGAGGAGTGGGGTGCTCTCTGCAAGCATCCAAGTGAATTACCACGAGGGTGGGTTCTGCAATCAAGCGAATAGGTTAACTGCCACATCCCACACTCTGGAACTGGGAATCTGCTTCCAGAACTCAGATCCAGAAAAGACAGCTGCTCTGCTGGGCGTAGTCTTTGCAGTGGCTTTTTAGGACTCCCAGAGGCAAGCCCTGTGATATCGGGAATCTCCCATGAGGAAAGATGCTTTGGGGAAAGTCCAAGCTATTATTAGTAACCAGCAATACTACCATTATGCTGACAGGCAAACTGCCAGGAAGAGACGGAACTGGATTACACCCCTAACGCGCAAGGATCAAGCCGACAAACTTGGGTTTGGGTCTGTTTTTGGTCAGAGGGCAAAAGCTGCAAGGCCCCTTTTCTGAAGAACATCGACTCCACCCACGACAGACCATCAGTCCCCCCACACCCCCAGGAGGTGCACAGGGACAGCATGCTGAACGGAGGGGTAGGTGACTCCGTGTTTACTCATCTCAGACACGAAGACGTAGGAGCAAAACAAAGCGTTCCACTTCTTACTCTCAATTTCAATTAACAGCAACAAAGAAAACGGCCTCAGCGGAGAATCAAGGCAGAAGCTGAAACAAGCAAGAGTGAACCCGTAGTTCCCTGTGCTCATCAGGAAAAGAAAGACGTGAATAATGTCAAAGAACAACCAAAAAACAAACCCCACAACGTAATCTGACTTGAAGCAATGTTCCAACCTCTGTCCCCACTAAAACGCTTAGTGATGTCACTGCTTCCTCCCTCAGGTTGGGTGCGCTCTGGGTCAGAAAGCCCCTCCCTCCAAAGCTGCCTCAGAAACATCCCGGACCCACAGCCACGGTGGGGCTGGACAGCTCCCAGAGGATGTCACCCTCACCTCTGTGTCCTCGGTTCCGAGAACAACATCTGGCTCATTGTGGATATTCAACATATGTTTGTGTAATTGACCTGAAATGATGCCTAACAGAAACAAGCTCAAGTTCCATCCAGCCTGGGTCCTAACTCCCAACAGGCACATTCTCCCCAAGCTGCACACCTCTGAGGACTCCCCCCATCACATTTGAGCTCCAAGGGATGGTCACTTACAATAGAGCACAATGAGTGTGCCCCCCACCCCCAGAGCTGTGCAGCTGCCATACTACCCCACGCCTTCCAGTTTTATAAATCAGGAAAAGAAAAATCTCAGAAGACTAACTGTGCAAGATCTATTTACTAAACAATCCAATGTTTACTAAGTGCCTGCTGGCCCGCATAAAATAGAAATCCCTGTCTATGAAGGCCCTGCTAACGAGTTGAGGAATTCAGGCATATGAAAAGGTAACTAAGAAAGGGAGGCAGTACGTGATAAATGCTGTATCAATAAGACAGCCGCTGAAAAATGCTATGCAGCTCAAAGGAGGGAGCCGTGGCTAGGACTGGGAGAGACTGGACTTGGGAGGGCCTGCAGCCCTAGACCAGCCACAGAAATCCAGCTGGGTCAGAAGCAGCCTCCTCTCGTGTGGCTGGAAGGATCTGAACTAATTACAATATTATTTCCTGCTTCTCTTCTGATGAAGCTGACAGCCCACAGGTCAAAAGCAAAGCAGCAGGAAAAGCAAAAAAAAAAAAAGTGTTCTTCAAAAAAGGGGCCTCTGAGCAACATACTGAGTAAACGGCAGGTGGCTTTGCTACCTAGATTTCAACCAAGCTCAGACTGACCTTTGGGACATATGCACCTGTTAACATAAGGCCTGAACAGAGTCTCATGTGTGCAAGAGCTTTATCTGAACCATACACCTCTTAACGACCTACGCAGAGGAATGCTGGTGTGTCCACAGCCCTCAGGTCTACAATCCCAAAGGCATTGTCCAATATCTGGGGAGGGTGCTGTAATTTTTCTGGCAGCAGGTGTATTTTCATGTTTTGCTTCAGCTAGCGAGCAATGACGCTGTGTTCCCTGAGCACATATGCACCGACAGATGGTGTAAGAGGACCAGGCTCACGCTGCCTACTTCAGAGAAGCCAGCTTGGAATGCAAATGCAAACTGGAGAAGCATTAGAACAGGGAAAATTGGGAACCGTCTCTGCAGGCTGACTGCTGAACACAGGATGAAATGTCTCCCCAGGAAGCCAAACTATGTCCCCCACCGGAATTCTCATGCAGTGTCCTAAACATCACCTGTTTACTTGTGGATCTAACCCCAAGAGAATGGACTCCATGAGGGTGGAGGAAAACATCCGATTTCTCTTTAGATACACCTCACTGGGCACCATCAGTGCTTGCGAAATGTGTGAGCTGGGAATTAATAAGTTACTGGATAAGTAAATGCTGACGTGCATGTGGGAAGCACTGAGCTCTGGGACTCTCCTCATCTGGCCAAACACCAATCCGAACGTGGGCGCAGAGTGCTCCAAACGCACAGGGCTTCTTCTGACTCCTGGCTCGAAAGCAGCCGCTGACCAGAGCCACACAGACCCGAGAGCAGCCAGCTGGACCGCAGAACACCGGGACTCTGCTTCCTAGAGGCCAGGCCACTGAGCGCATGTCCAATTAACCACGGAGGAAGCCAGCTGCTAAGATCCCCTTTTTCAAACCACCCGCCTCTTTTTGCTGCTGGCCCTGTTTCTAAAAGGAGCAAAGGAAAAGCAAGCTTTCTTCCTTGCGTTCAACAAGATGATCACAAAAGCCCTCTCAAAAGCAAGAAGTGAGAGCTGGTCAGTCCTGACCCAATGCTAAATGATTTACCTTTTGTTCTAATTTGGACAGAAGTAATGAAAGAACTGGTTCTGATGAAATCAGACTTAAAGTCTTGACATTTTTGCTTTTCAGAGGAATACACTGAAAAGAGTACAGGACATAATTTAAAGACCTGTGTGCTGATTACTGACAAATGTGAGTATCTTGGGCAAGTTTTACCTTGCCGAGCCTCAGTACTCTCATCTGTAAAATGAGACCATTAACCCCAAATGTCCTTTCCAGGTCTGTCTGTAGCAATCCCAAAACCAAATGTATCACAGTAAAAGTCACTTGGCCATCAAGTAACATGCATTCTGAAATTGTCCTTCATGTGTCATTTATTATTATTCTATGAGTAACTATCACATACAAAGCAAAAAAAGACAACAAAGAGTCTAGTCAATTTTTAGTCATTCTTAATTTATATTTATACTTATACAGAGCTGTGCTTTTTCAAATCAATAAAATAACATGATTTGTTCCCCTCTGAGATAGGAAGGGCAGATTGCTATTTTCATTTTTTTTTTCTTTTTCAGCTATACCTGTGGCATATGGAAGCTCCAGGCCAGGGATCAAATCTGAGCCCCAACTGTGACCTATACCACAGCTGCAGCAACACAGGATTCTTAACCCACTGTGCCAGGCCAGGGATCAAACCCACACCTCCTTAACCACCCAAGTCGCTGCAGAGATAATGCCAAATCCTTAACCTGCTGTGCCACTGCAGGAATTCCTATTATTCCCATTTTATAAACAAAGAACGTTAAAGCGATTTCCCGAGTCACAAACTGTGCTGTCAATATTATCTAGTGCTACATCGAAGTGGTCCACTTAAAGTTACAGAGTTAAACTTCTGGGAGAACAGTGAGACGTTAACAAGCTTCATCAGACACTTACTTTAGCTCGTTGGTTTCCATGCCTTGGGCGATCGCCACGATGATGCCGCCATGGTCTCCCCACGTGTAGTAGTGCGGTCCGGGAAGAGCCTGAAGAGAGAGAGAGCCCGTGCTCGCGCCACTGCCCTGAGGTGGCCCGGCAGACACGGTACACACCACACGTGCATGCCAATGCACATGCGCGCACGCACACTCACACTCTCACACCCACACACACACAGCAGGAATGCTCCCATCCGAATACGATTTTCCCATTTCTGGAGCACCTGACATCTATTAGTTCATCTGGTCCACACAACCCTGTGGATGGATAGGCCAAGTTCTCACATATCATTTTTTTTCCCAAATGAAGAAACTACAGTTCCTATCAAGTGGCAGAGGCAGGTGTCAAACTCAAATCTCTGACCCTCACCAAGCAGTGATTAAAAATTAACCAACTGCCCTACTGTACAGCACTGGGAACTATATCCAGTCTCTTGGGATAGACCATGATGGAAGATGATATAAGAAAGAGAATGTGTGTGTGTCACAGAGAGAGAGAGAGAGAGAGAGACTAAGTCACTTTGTGGTACAGCAGAAACTGGCACATTTTAAATCAGCTATACTTTAATTTAAAAAAACAAAACGGAAAAAAATTAACCAATTGGAGTTCGTTGTGATGGTCTAAGCCCACTACAGCCCATCCTTCCTGCTGATTACAACGGAAAATGCTGGACAAAATACAAAAGGACAGCTACCTGGGATGCTGGAAAATAAACAAAGTCAGGCAGCTGGTAAAGGGGATTTAAAATCTGAAGAATGTGCTCAAACAATTGGGGCTTCCTGGTACGCCTTTGCCCCAAGACAAGACCTCAGCCTAGAATACCCCAGAGTCCCAGCCAAAAAGCTAAGCCTTCAGTGGAAACCTCCTGCCTGAGAAGTCAGGAAAAGAAGCCCCTGCATCACAGAGAGACTGTGGGTAGGATCCCAGAGAGAAGAGTGTGAGGAGGTGGATCTTCTAACTGTGTGTATGGACTCATGTAAGTTTCAGCCTAACCCCTCAACTGGGTGGAACAGACCCAAACCAGCACAGAAAAGGCTTCATAACCTGAACTAAGATTTCCAACAGAACGTTAAGGCAGAACTTAGGGTCCGAATCTAAACAGGTTCATTATAGGTTAAAACAGAAAGACCAACATCCTCCAGAAGACCTCATTTCATGTCCAGGATGCAATCCAAAATTACTCAACATACGAACCTATCAGTGAAAGGTCTCCAGTTCTCCGGAGAAAAGACAACCAATCGGTGCCAATCCCAGGATGGTCCAAATGCTGAAATTATCAAAGACTTTAAAATAGCTATTACAACTGTGTTTCTATGAGAAGCAGGAAAACACACCCGAAATGAGCAAAAGACAGGAACTCTTCCCAGAGCAGTAAAAACTACTTTTAAAAAAATAAAAAGAATTTTAGAACCAGAAAATGAAGTATCCGAAATAAGGAATTCACTAATGAGTGAACAGAAATGACAACAGAACAGAAATGACAAAGGCATTAGTGAATTTAAAGATAAATAGGGAACAGTAGAAATTATCTATTCTAAGGAACATATAGAAAAAGACTTTAAAAAGCCCCCAAAACCTGTGGGATAATAACAAAAGGTGTATCATGTGTAACTGGAGGCCAAGATGAACAGGACTTGGGACTGAAACAGAGAAAATATCTGAAAAATTAATGGGTGAAAATTTCCCAATTTTGGTGAAAAAAATAAATTTACAGATTTAAAATCAGTGCCCCCAAAACAATACATACCAAGAAAACTACACCTAGCAACCTCACAACAAAGCTGCTAAAAACTAAAGGAAAAAATATTGAGGGAGTTCCCGTCGTGGCGCAGTGGTTAACGAATCCGACTAGGAACCATGAGGCTGCGGTTCGATCCCTGCCCTTCCTCAGTGGGTTAACGATCCGGCGTTGCCGTGAGCTGTGGTGTAGGTTGCGGACGAGGCTCGGATCCCGCGTTGCTGTGGCTCTGGCATAGGCCGGTGGCTGCAGCTCCGATTAGACTCCTAGCCTGGGAACCGCCATATGCCGCGGGAGCGGCCCAAGAAATGGCAAAAAGACAAAAAAAATAAATAAATAGAAAAAATAAAAACTAAAGAAAAAAATATTGAAACTTAAGAAAAATGACACCACACAGGAAAATGGTACCTGAGATGATTACAGAGTTCTTATCTGAAGATAGTAGCACATCTTTAAAGTACAGGCCCACCTTGGAGATATTGTGGGTTCAGTTTCAGACCATGATAAAGCAAATACCGCAATGAAGGGAATCACATGAACGTCTTGGTTTCTCAGTGCTTACAAAAGTTGTTTGCACTATAATGTAGTCCATGAAGTGTGCAAAAGAATTATATCTAAATAAACGAATGCATATACCTTAATTTAGAAATGCTTTATTGCTTAAAAAAAAAAAATGCTAACCAGCCTACCATCATCTGAGTCTCTGGTGAGTCACAGTAGTGACATCAAAGATCACTGAACATACATGACCATAACAAATATAATGGCAGTAAGGAAAAGTTTCAAATAATGTGAGCATCACCAAATCTGACCAAGACATTTGGGGGCAAATGCTGATGAAAAAAATGGCGCAGATGGACTTGCTCAATGCAGAGTGGCCACAAATCTTCAATACATTAAAAAAAAAAAAAAAAAAAGAAAGAAAGAAAGAAAAAAAAGCAGCACTATCTACCAAAGCACAATAAAACGAGGTCTGCCTGTACAGAAAGACAATCACTATCCACCCAGCAAACCCCATCCAAGAAACATAACCTCCTGGTATGAAGGTGAAATAATGAGATTCTCAAATGAAGGAAAACCTAGCGAATGTGGAGCTAGTAGACTAGTACTCTAACTAGTAAACCTTCTCTACACAACTACCCAAGGCATGTCACCAGGCTGTACGGACATTTACCAGCGGAAACAGGAATCTTTAGGAAAGAAGGAAGAGCCAGCAAAATAGTAAATATCTGAGTGAATAGAAAGGACTGCTTTCCCCCTTAATTTCTTTAAAATCTCTATGATTTAAAGCAAAAACAAAAACAGTGTCTGGTGGGTTTTCAATGTATGCTGATGTGACAAAAATGAGAACAAAAAAGTTGGAAAGAGAGAAAAAGGACTTAGGTGGTTGCAAGGTTTCTAAATTTCATGTCAAGTGTAACAATGTAAGAGTAATTCAAAAAGAATTATGGAAGATTTAAATATATGCTGTAATCCTTACAGCAACCACTAAGAAGTATTAATACTATAAAGATGTGTAATAAAAAGATAATAAAAAACAGAATATTAAAAATACCTAAATAACACAAAAGGAGGAATACTGGAGGAGGAACAAAAGGAAGGACATATAAACAAACAAATAAATATTAGACCTAAATCCAACCATATCAATAATGATATTAAATGCCAATGGGCAAGCATGGGGTGGGAGGTGTAGGGTGGAAAAAAATAAATAAATGTCAACGGCCTAAGCATTTAGCTTAAAATAAAAGAGGGAGTTCCCTGGTGGCCTAGTGGTTAAAGATTTAACATTGTCACTGTTGTGGCTCATGTTTGATGTCTGGCTTAGGAATTTCTACATGCTGCAGGCACAACCAAAAAAAAAAACAAAACAGTTTATCAAAATAAATCAAAAAGACCTCACTAGAAGCTGCCTATAAGAAACATTTCAATGTACAGTCTCACATGGAGAAAGGGATGGTAAAAATACACTATCCAAACAGTAAACATAAGACGGTTAAAGTGACTTTCAGTATTGGATAAGAGAGATAGCAGGTGTGGCCAAAAAAACGGAAAATCCTCACAAAATAGGTATAAGAGGAATTCCCATTGTGGCTCAACAGTAACGAACCCAACTAGTATCCATGAGGATGTGGGTTCAATCCCTGGCCAATCAGTGGGTTAAGGATCCAGTGTTGCCATGAGCTGTGGTGTAGATCACAGACGCAGCTCGGATCCTGTGTTGCTGTGGCTGTGGCATAGGATGGCGGCTGTAGCTTCGATTCATCCCCTAGCCTGGGAACTTCCACATACCACAGATTCAACCCTAAAGAGCAAAAAAAAAAAAAGTAAAAGATCTGAACAGACACTTCACAAAAAATTTTTTTAAATGACCAATGAGCACACGAAAAGAAGCTCAACATCACTGTCATTGAAGAAATGCCAATTAAAACCACAAATCACATGCAGTTATTAAAACGCCTAAAATTTAAAAGCCTGGCCACAATCAAGTGTTGAAATGCACCCAAAGCAATCAGAACTCTCACAACATGCTGGTGGAAATGTCAAGCAATACATCCACTTTGGAAAACAATTTGCTATTTTATTTTATTTTATTTGCTTTTAATGTTCACACCTGCAGCACATGGAAGTTCCCAGGCTAGGGGTCGAATCAGAGCTACAGCTGCCGGCCTACACAACAGCCACAGCGACTCGGGATCCGAGCCATGTCTTTAACTTACACCACAGCTCATGGCAACGCCGGATCCCCGATCCACCGAGCAAGTCCAGGGATCGAATCCATGTCCTCATGGACATTAGTTGGGTTTGTTTCTGCTGCGCCACGATGGGAACTCCAACAATTTGCTATTTAAAACAATCCAGTAATTCTTTTAAAAGCTGGACACATACCCACCAAGTGGCCCTGCCATTCCTTTCTGCAGTATCTACCCCAGAGAAATAAAAATGTCCACCTAAAATCTGTCATTAAATACTTGTAACAACTGTATCTGTAATCAGCAAAACCCAAATGTCCATCAACAGATGAATGGATAAAGAAATCATGGACTATCCCCACCATGGGATGCTAATCAACCATAAAAAAGGAAAGAGGTGCTGATAAATGAAACATAAATGAATCTCAAAATCATCACAAGGAGTGCCAGAGGTCAGGCTGAAAGCCTGCAGACTCTATGAGTCTGTTCGCACAGCATTCTAGAAAATGCTAACGAATAATTTGGAGGGATGAAGGTAGAGAGAGGGATGAATTGCAAAGGGGCGCAGGGATATTTTCGTGGGCGATGGCACTGTTTGCTGCCTTAATTGTGGTGTGAGTGAAGCTGTAGTGACAGTGATCAACTCTGATCAAATTACATATGTGAAGTATGTGCAGTTCACTATACTTCCATACGCCTCATAAAGTTGTTTTTTATAAGAAAAAAAAATAGAATGTGAAGGATTGGAGAATTTGCACAACTAATCAGTAGTAGAAGAGGAACAAGAATTACAGTCATCAGGTGTCAAGGCAGCATCTGTCAACAGCGCCCCACTTCCTCTTCCCCGGCCTCCATCTGCCCCCTCACACGCCCTCTCTCAGATATGACTGTCCCTCTAAAGAGAAGGCTGCCCCTGGGGAGTCAGAGGCCTGCTCACACAGACCATCTCCAGCTTTTCATCCCCTCATTAGTTCCCGGCTAGTTCCAAAAATAAGGTCCCTTGTGCAACGGCTGCTTGTTGGCAGGCGTGTGGCATGCCTGGCGGGAGGCACTGACAGCTGCCCCGGCACCAGCCAGACACCACTTCACTGGGGCAGGAACAAGACCCTGCTTTCTCCCCAGAAGGAAATCACTTGCAGATGTTCGAATCCCAGATTACACCAACATCAGAAGGTACAAACAAACCACAAGCCTATCCGCAGAGAACACACAATTTCCAAAGGAATGTCAGGCTTCAGGGCAGAGGAAAGCCACCGCTTCATCCTTCCTCTGGGACCAGGACAAGGATGTCCCGAAAATTCCAAACTTCTCTCGCTTTTTGACTACTCTGGCTTTAACGATCTCCTTCATCTGAATAGATGAATGTGTTCTCTGTAGTCCTTAACTTACACACACACACACACACATATCTGGGTCCTAGATCTCTCAGCAGCAGGATGATGAGGCCCACCTTCAGTGAGAAAGGGTATGGGATAGGTCTCTGTAAACTGCAAAGACCCAAACGAATTATTACTATTATTGGTATTAACATTGTTTCACATCTTACGTATTTCACTCTGAAAGTGCACGCATTGCTTTGCCAGGAAGAGACCCCTGAGGATGGGAGCTCTCCGAGGGCTTTTCTGAGAACCCCCCCCCCACCCCACCCCCCAGGACTCCTGACATCACACTTGGCCTGCAAAAGATCTGACATGCAGCCTGGTGGGTCCCTGCACACACATCAGTGGGTCACTGAAAGCAGAGACCCCCTACAGACTGACACCAGATGCCTGTAAGTCACGGGAGGCTGGAGAAAAACTTTTTTATTTTTTTAAGTTTGGGAATTCTCTCACATCCAAGGTTGAGTTAGCATTTTGGGACTAGAGAACTGGCCCTCCCTTCAGAATTGGTGTCACCAGTTCCTAAGGATCCAAATGAGTTCCACAACCTTAAGGCAAAACAGCCTTCTTCCATAGCACAGAATCTTCCGCAGCACAGACTGAGAAGACGACCCTGGCAGAGATGAGTATGGCCCTGTGAGGAGGTGCTCAACGTCGACTTCACTAATACGCAAAATTCAGTAGCCAGGTTCAGACCTGATACCGCTCCAGCTGCATCCCAATTTGCTGATGGGTTCAGCAAACACTTCCTGAGCACTGTGCCAGATGCTGCTAGGTCTCAGGAGTAAAGAAGTGACAAAACAGATATTGCCCTATCCTCACGGAACTTACAATCTTGGAATATTTATACAAATTCATAGTTGTTTTCAAAAGTGTGGTTTTGATTCAAAGTAACATTTTTGGCCAAATCATGAGCCCCCATGATAGGGCGTGAATAGACAGGTCCGTGAAGCTGACTGTTGCGGGTGGCCCTGGAGACCTCTCTACTTTCCAATCATACTTGGTGTCTTGACCTCCACCACTGACCATGTGTGTCCCTGTGATGTCAAAGCACAGACCATGTTCTCAGGAACAGGGGTGGGCAGGGGACTGACCTCTCGCCACCGGGCTCCGGCACTGCTGGAGACGTACACATTCGTCTTGCTCGCCAAGTTCTTTCCCACCGACCCTACAATGCAAGGAGCATCATTACTTTTAATTTCAAGACTCTGTCAGATAACTGTGGTAAAGATACAGAATGGAATACTACTCAGCCATAAAAAAGAAAGCAAGCCATTTGCAGCAACATAGACAGAACTAAAGGTTCTCATACTAAATAAAGCAAGTCAGAAAGAAAAAGACAAATACCATATGACTCACTCACATGTGGAATCTAAAATATGGCACAAATGAATGTATCTTTAAAACAGAAACAGGCTCACAGACAGGGAGAATAGGCTTGTGGTTGCCAAGGGGGACGTGGAGAGAGTGGGGTGGACAGGAAGTTTGGGCTTGGTAGATGCAAGCTATTACATTTAGAATGGATAAGCAATGAGGTCCTGCTGTACAGCACAGGGAACTATACCCAATCACTTGGGATAGAACATGATGGAAGATAATATGAGAAAAACGAACGTACGTGTGTGTGTGTGTACATGACTGGGTCACTTTGCTATATATGCAGCAGAAATTGACAGAACACTGTAGATCAACTATACTTTAATAAAAAACATTAAAAAATAATAATAGAAGTATATGTCAGATACCCACCTTGCCCAACTAGGAATTCTAAGTCATTTAGCAACTAAGACATCTCAAAGCCTAGACGGTCATTACAGCCACAGGCTGCAGAGGTTACTACGCATTTGAATGTATCTTTGCAAATGCAAAGATACATGCAAATGACAGAACCCAGCAGAGAGCAAAGACAAAGCCAACTTACCAGTGGCAATGATGAGACCAGGCGCCGACTCTTTGGATAGGATAGGCGTCCTCCGGAGCTGGAGGCTGAGCAGCTGGCTGAGCCGCTGGGCCAGGTGCAGGGAACAGCCCTTGGAGAGCTGCGGACACAAGTTCCAGGCACTGTCAGTAGGTGCTGCCATGCCAGGTCAGGGGATGGAGTACGGATCCAAAGGAAACCAGAGCCAGGGCCCCGCTGTCCCCACAGCCCCCAGGTGCACATGAGCACCTGAACCAGGGAAATGCCTCTCGTTGGAAAGGAAAAGCCTAAGGAAAAAAATCCTTCTGAGACTCTCAGAATAGCAATCAGAGATCAGTGCCAAGCCACGTAGACTGGAAAGCTCTCTCTCTGTCCACGTTACCTAGAGGTTCTCTCATGCCCTCAGAACTCGAGAGAAATGAAATGATCTCATGGTATTTACTTTCTAAGTCAGTAGAGATGTACTTCAAATGTGATTTAAGTGACTCTGTCAGAAGAAAAACTAAGAATCAGAAGTTAGAAAGTCCATCATCTTTTTGACGACTTTTTGTAGACTTTTTGTCTACAAATACTACTATAGAGCAGAAACTGAAACAATATTGTAAATGAGCTATACTCTAATAAAAAAAATGTTTTTAAGTCTACAAATAATGAAGGCCGGCAAGGGTGTGAAGAAAAAGGAACCCCTGTACCCTGGTGGTGGGAATGCAGATTGATACAGCCACCACAGAGAGTAGTATGAAGGTTCCTCAAAAAATTAAAAACGGAGTTGTCATATGATCTTGCAATCCCACTCTTCAGCATATATCAGGAGAAAACCACAATTTGAAAAGATACATGCATCCCCTTTGTTCACAGCAGCACTATTTATAATAGCCAAGACATGGAGGCAACCTAAGTATCCATCGACAGATGAATAGATAAAGAAGATATGGTATATATACATAATGGAAAATTACTCAGCTATAAAAAAGAATCAAATGATGTCATTTAGCAGCAACATGGATAGACCTAGAGATTATCATACTACATGAAGTATGCCAAAGACAAATATGATACTGTGGAATCAAATACATACATTTGTGTGTGTGTGTACATATATATAATGTGTATGTGTATGCACAAATGAACTTATTTACAAGACAGAAATAGACGCACAGACAAAAAAAAAACAAACTAATGGTTACCTAAAGGAAAAACATGGGGGAGGGATAAATTGGGAGTTTGGGACCAACAAATACACACTACTACATATAAAATAGATGACCCACAAGAACTAGGGAACTCTACCCAATATTTCGTAATCACCTGTAAGGGAATAACCTATAATCTGAAAAAGAATATATATATGTATGTGTGTGTATGTGTGTAAATATGTATATACCTATGTGTGTAGATCTACATGTAGAGACATATATCTATACATATATATAACTGAATCACTGTGCTATACACGTGAAACTAACATGTTATAAATCAATGATACTTCAATAAAAAAGAAAAGTCAGAAAGTCTAATTGATAAGCTTTCAGATATATAATATATGAGATATAAACACCAAAAGACCCATGTTAAAGTTTAAGTAGTCTGCACTTGCACAAAAATCTACAGGTGTCCTCTGTAAGACTTCAAGTTACTCAAACTGGGCTCCATCAATTTTGTTCAGATTTTAAGTTCTGCAAACAAAACCTTCAAAAATCCAACAGAGTTCCTGTTGTGGCTCAGTGGGTCAAAGACCCTATGTCTCTCTGAGGATGCAGGTTTGATCCCTGGCCTTACTCGGTGAGTTGAGTATCCAGTGTTGCCATGAGCTGGGGCATAGGTGGCAAATGCGGCTTGGATCCAGCGCTGCTGTGGCTGTGGTACAGCCTGGCAGGTGCAGCTCCAATTTGACCTCTAGCCCAGGAACTTCCATATGTGCAGCCCTAATAAGAAAAAAAAAAAAAAAATCCAAGAGACCAGGTAATTGTCTAGCTAAAACGTTTCTCCAAAAATGAGTGGTACAGTTGTTTCTTTTTTTTCCCCCCCCCGAGTTCCTTCTGCCCACAAACTTTAAACACCTAGATCCTCTAAAGAAAGGAAAATAGAGTTGTGGGTTGTCACATCAAGCTGGGATCATGATCACAGGCTGCTTAGGCAGATGGGAACACTTAACGGGACCAAATAACATACTTTGGTAGCAGGAGCTTTTCAGATGAAGCCACAGGTAAGGAGAACTGCAGAATAATAAATCATATTCAGGGTAGAATTTTAAAAGATGTTCCCCAGAAATAATAATTTGTGGCTCGGATTCCCAAAGTGTCCTGGTTCAAAGCACAACTGGTATCTCAGTAATATTTTTCTTTGGCTGCACCCAGGGCATACATAAGTTTCTGGGCCAGGGATGAACCTGTGCCACAGCAGTGACCCAAGCCACTGCAGTGAAAATGCCAGATCCTTAACTCAGTGAGCCACAAGGGAACTCCTCAGTAATATTTTTAATAGCAGCCTCAGGCCAGATGAAATACCAACCTTAGTTTTTTTTTTTAGAGTTAAGTCGAAACAACTTAATAAGTATACATCCTAATAACTTAATAGCAGTTCGAAATAACAGTGTGTACGTATGCTTCTATGTGTGCATAAAAATTTTTTAAACACATAAATTTTTCATTTCATTCTTAAATAACCACAATTGCTTATTAATAGGATATGGACACCTGTTGAGCCCTGCACGGATTCTCAAACTTTGGAATCTGATAAGACACTTCCCCCATCATTTCCTGTCCCACCCTGATTTTCTCACTTGCTTTGAATCACATCAACTGCCAAAACAGATACTTCATCAAAAGACACAGAGCATGAGCTAGCGTCGAAACATTGAACTAACTCAAGACAGTAGTAATTCACATAGAGACCAGGAAATGTCAGGGATCACAGTATTAAATATCCCATGGCACCCCCATGAGTTCACTAGGGCACCCCAAGCTATCTTGGAGCAGTGTTTGCGAACCAGAAGGGGAGAACTATAGCTAAACATGTGTATGAAGAATGCAAGTAAGAGTAAAGCATCTATACCTCACAATTGATCTTCTCTCCATATTCCGTGAAGGCGGGAGCCTGAAGGAATTCCCACGTGCCTCCTTTGTCAAAGGTGATGACTGATCTCATATTCTCCTCATTCATGGAACCATTAATCAGAGTAGCAATGTAGACTCCCTGTAACCCCTCCACACGGTGGAAGTCCGCAAATGGTTCATTGGCAAAATACCTGCAGTAAGAGAAAAAACAACAGCTGGGAGCCTAAATTCATGGCTTGCTTGGTATGTTTCTATTTTACATAACATAAAATTGAACCGTTTTAAAGTAGACAGTTCAGTGCATTAAGTACCTTCCCAAGGTTTCCCAACCATTGTCACTATGTAGTTCCAGAGCATTTGCGTCACCTCAAAGGGACACCCCGTACCCGCTGACAGCCCCAGCCCACTTTCCCTTCCTAGCCCAGACACTGCCAACCACTCATCAGTTTCCTGTCTCTATGGAGGTTGCCTCTCCTGGATATTTCATATAAATGGAATCATATAATATGTGGCTTTTTGTACTTATATCTGGTTATTTTCTCTCAGCCTAATTTCAGGGTCTATCCATACTGTACCACACATATTTCTTTTTTAAAAAAGGGCTGCACCTGCAATACATGGAGGTTCCCAGGCTAAGGGTTCAATCAGAATTGCAGCTTCAACCTACTCCACAGCTATGGCAACACCAGATCCTTAGCCCACTAAGCAAGGCCAGGGATCAAACCCACATCCTCATGAATACTATGTCAGGTTCTTAACCGGCTGAGCCACAAATGGGAACTCCTTCATTCCTTTTTAATGGATGAATAATCTGCCCTTCATTTATTTATTTATTGCTTTTTAGGGCCACACCTGAGGCATAGGAAGTTCCCAGGATAGGGGTCGAACTACAGCTGCAGCTGCCAGCTTATGCCACAACCACAGCAATGCAGGGATCTGAGCCAAGTCTGCAACCTACACGACAGTTCACAGCAATGCCAGATCCTTAACCCACTGGGCAAGGCCAGAGATCAAACCCGGGTCCTCGTGGATACTAGTTGGGTTCATTACCACTGAGCCAAGACAACAACTCCTGCCCTTTTTAAAAAAAAAAAAAAAAAGTCATTTTTTTAACTTTGAGGGACAAGATGCTCATTGGATCAATTATTCTTCATGTGGGGTTCAGAATGATAACTACAAGCCAGAAAAGCTGATGTCAGAGCCTCATGTATTTCTCCACCAAATCCTCCCTCCAATGAACCTGGACAAACAGGAAACAAACCAAACCTGCCAGATACTAAGAACAGTGCCGGGCCTTGCGATGTAACCCAATCGGTAGGACTACAGCTAAGGGGTTACACTGCCCAGATATGTACATCTTACCAGCTAACATACTGATCAGAGAGAAGCCCACAGGGTTTCTGTCAGGGAGCAGAGTAGAACCTCTTCTCCAAGACACAGCAGATGTATCAAAGATGTTCTGGAAACCTTGAGGTCATGCTTATTAACAGGCAGGGAGAGAGCAAGACCCTCCCTGGCCTTAACAGCGGTACCCAGATAACTGCAATTTCCCTGGAAAGCAATTTTACGCCAAGATGCGACACGCATTACAAATACAGCAGATCTCTGAGAAAGGGCACCCCCAGTTCCCACTTGGCCTTTAAAACTGAAAGTGGGTTCTTTAGAGGGTTCTGAGGCACGGGGCTTTGCAAAGAAGCACAAAACTGCTCTTTTCCGTTATCTGTCATACACATCTGGATGACTGTTGGGCCACCAGAGACAGAAGGACGTGCACATTAGTGGCAGGCCCACCCCAGCCAGAGAAGCAGAGCAAGATCCTCAAGAAAACACCTGCCAGGAGACCAAACACGGTTTCCTCAGGGGCTGTTCTGGTGACTTTTCAATTGCTTCCTTAGGAATTGGGCCGAGGTCTGTTACCCTCCTGCCCTCCGTCCAGCTCAGCGGGCCTGCATCATAGTGAGGTCAGCCGTCCTCAGGTGTCCTGGCTTCTTCCAAAATCTCTGCATGATCTGAGTTCCTCTCATTTTGAGGAGCCCTATTTCTTTCCCAGGTCTTTTCTCCTGGAGTTTTATCTTCTAGATCCAAGCAGAAGCCTGTGCTTGGTAGCCCCCACAAGCTCCTCCAACTCCAGGCCCCCGTCCATCCTGTCACCTGCCTCCAACACTTCACATCCTGTAGAGATGTGACTCCCCCAGGCCACTTCCCGTTTTCTTCTGTCTTCTCCCACTGGTTCTCGCCACCTGCTTCTCCCCTTGAGAGACAGCTCGCTGGGCCCCCCAGCCCCTCTCAGCGCAGAATCCAGCAGGTCAGGGTGCCCCGCAGGCCTGTTGCCTCTCCTGTCACATCTGTCTCTCCAGCTAGATGCCGCCTCCATGACAGCCCTACTTGGCACCTCTCACCAAGGCCAGGGTCAGCCGGTAAGAGTTCCTTCCCCAGGACTCTAAGTAATGAGATCCAGGTCTTTGGCACCACACTTCCCTACTGAGCTCAAAGAATAGCTCATTTTGTTCGGTTCGGTTTTAAGTTAAGCCAGCCTGCCCACGTAATCTGCTCATGTGCCCTTCTCCCATTTCCTGGCGCGGAGATGGAGACGCAGATGACAAAGGTCAGTCTGGTGAGCACATCTGAACATCTCCGGCCCTGAGATAAAATCTGAAGAAAAAAAGTAAGAAGGCTGAGGAGAACGTCAGCCTGTGAGTCCTGACGTACATCCATCTTCAATTTCCTAACTGGACCGCATACTCGGGCAGGGCGGGAGGGACATCTACAGCCACGTGAAGGGCCATCACCGCAAGGGCGGTGGCCCTAGGGCCGTGTCTCTGAGGTTCCCACCTCCTGGGGAGCCGCTCTCTGCAGCCTCGAGCTCGCACTCTGCCCTGTCACCATCTCCATCCTGAACAGCTGACAAATGCAGAAGTCAAGGAAACCTTGGCCAAGCTGTGACTTATCAGCCCCACAGTCAGAGGCTCTCAAAGGTGACAAACAACGAGCTGGCAAAAGGCCGACTGTGATTCGTGATTTTAATTATAAAGGAGGAGCAGAGTACCCTTGCAAAGGAATGAGGTATTTACAGGTATTACACGTGGACGAACCTTGAACACATTACACACATGATAAGGAGCCAGGCACAAACGTCAGGTGTCACAGTATGACTCCATTTGTACAAACGAGCCAGAGGAGTTCCCACCGTGGCTCAGTAAGAACCCGACATGAGGGTTCCATGAGGATGTGGGTTTGTTCAATCCCTGGCGTCACTCATTGCTGCAGGATGTGGTGTAGGTTGTAGATGCAGCTCAGATCACGTGCAGCTGTGGTGTCGGCCTACAGCTGCAGCTCCAACTCAGCCTCCAGCCTGGGAGCTTCCATGTGCCACAGGTGCAGCCATAAAAAGGAAAAAAGAAAAACAGCCAGAAGAAGCAAATCTGTTGAGACAGAAAGTAGCATGGTGATTGCCAGGAGCTGGAGGAGGAGTGAGTGGTGAGAAACTGCTGAATGAGTAAGGGGTTTTCTTGGGGGGAAATGAAAATGTAAATGTTTGGGAATTAAGACAAAGTGGGTGGTTGCACAACAGGGTTGGAAGAGCTAAATGCCACTGCACTGTTCACTTCAAAAATGGTCAAGTTTACGTTAGGCAGACTTCATCTCAATAACTCATTAAAAAGAAAAAGCAACGGGAATCAGCCCGAAGGGGCTGTGACTGACCAAACCAGAACAACCTGAGGATGAATCATGGCAGGAATGGTTTATAAGACATTATAAGATGCTGAATGATAAATAACCTGTGAGTCTACATCACACTTCAACCCACTAAGTCCAAACTGGAACTCTGATCCCCACCTCTGCCCCCACACACCTCACCCAGCCCTCCCTGACAGTCTGAAACCATCACTGTGCCAGCTGCTCAGTCCAAGCTGCGCTGGGTCCCCGACTCGTGCTCCTCTCATCCCTTCGTCCCATCCATCAGCAAATCGTAAGAATTTGACCATTTCTGTCACCTCCACTGCTACTGCTCTGGGTCGAGCCAACATTGATTTCCACTGGCCTGGATTTCAGCAAATCTTCTCATAGCAAGTCCCCCGGCTTCCAGTGCTGTCCCCGCCAGACACATCAAAGTCTGCTTCTTTCCACCCGACATCTAGGATGGCTTCTTCAAATAAAGTCAGGAGTTCCCATCATGGTTCAGAGGTAACGAACCTGATCAGTGTCCATGAGGATGTGGGTTCAAACCCTGGCCTCACTCAATGGGTTAAGGATCCGGTGTTACCATGAGCTGTAATGTAGGTCACAGATGCGGCTCAAATTTGGCGTTGCTCTGGCTGGGGTATAGGCCAGCAGCTGCAGCTCCAATTTGATCTCTAGCCTGGGAACTCCATATGCCACGGGTGCAACTCCTTAAAAAAAAAAAAAAAAAAAAAAAGGACTAAAAAATAAAGACAAGTCACAAGGGTTCACTTAAAATTATTTATAACACTGTCCATGTATGTGTTACGCACTTTCCTTTACATAATGCAATTCACATTTTTTAAAATGGCTTCCCCAAAACATAACAGGTTAAATCAAATGACGTCCAGGTTCTGGCCAAAGCCCTCCATCAAGATCAGAAGCAAAAAAAAAGTTCTGTCTACACTCTTGAGGGCCCTATACAAGCTGAGCCCTGCTCTCCTGGTTCCTGTATCTTCGATCGCTCCCCTCCATCAGCTGTTTGACCCACCCTGGCCTCCTCACTGCTCCCAAAATAAACCAACAAAATCTTCCCTCGGCGTCCCTGTGCCTGATGGTTCTTGTCTGCAACGTTCCTCCCCAGGTATCCCCACTTCCCTCCCTGATGTAATTCAGGCACCTGCTCAGATGTCACCCTCCTGGAACAGCCTTCCACGATCAGCCAATATAAAGTAATATCCTCGTAACCCCGTCCTCTTATCTCGATTTATTCTTCTGCTCAGCACTCACCATTGTAAGCAGATCACATATTTGTTTATATTCTGTCTTCCCTCCAATTAAAAGCTCCATAAAACAAGGACTTTGTTCTGTGTTCCCGGCTGTACACATTATTTTGCGGCTGTACATGGAACACTCCCAGTGCCAAGCAGCAGCACACGTGCCAAATGAACTGATGACGGAATGAACTGACAGCATGAAGAGGGGCAGTGGGTAGCCAGGACATGCCCTTTGACCTGGTGGTCATAGCCTGCGGGCCAGACCTCACCGCAGACCAGTCAGTCTGCAACCCCTCCCGCCCGGCCCCGCCTCAGACGGCTCTTCCCAAGAGCAGAGAGTCATCTTCATCACAGTCAGACACACAAAAGTCTAGTCTGTCACACGACAAATGAGAGTAAATGGCCTCGTGGCACTGATGGATCACAGTGCCACCCACGGATTCACAGCATCCACCCACCCAAACCCTGGGCTCCTCCACGGCCCAAGAACACCCACCCCTGCAGGACGACTCCGAGCATGGGATGGCTGATAAAGGATCAATGATGCTGGTGTCCTACCACAGACACCACAGAACAATACCTTGCAATTACTGAAAACATAAAATGATGACAATTAACTAGAGTCACGTGGAGGCAGGGCCTTGTGGCCACATACGCCAACTGGCCCAGGCTGATGAAGTTCCATAAGTACTCTTTCCCACTGGCTCTGAGACCACAAAAGCAGGTGACTGAATGAAAGAAGCCCAGAGGAGTGGCTGACACAGTGGCTGTGACCTAAGTGTCACCGAGGGCAGCGGTGCTCAGCCTCTGCGTCCCGTACCATCACATGAGCATCGCGTGGGGAGTTTTTTTTTAAAGGCCTTAAGTACCTGCCACCCCCCAAACCAGAAGTTTCTGGGAAGGTGAGCCGGGTCAAGCTGAACTGATAATGCCCACCTAGAGGTCATGCTGGGCTGAGAAAGCAGGGCCGGCCTCACCGTCTCCTTACCTCACCAGGGTGTCACTGCCCGCCCCTCCCGGGCTGTAATAGAGCACATTCTCCAGGGACAGGGAGAACTTCAGCCCCTCTGCCTCCGAGATGTACAGGTTGGTGCGGTTGTTGCTATGACTGACACACACAAACACTTGGTCCTCGGAGGCATCCGCGATGTAGTATTCCTTCAGGGTCAAAAGTCAAAAAAGACACAAGTCAAAAAAGCACACATGCCTCGTGTGGACGTTACCTCTGCTAAAGCAATGATTCCACAGTGTCCCAGGAGGTGTAGGGGCTTGAAGCCCATGGAAAGCCTCCCCATCTTGAGGAAGAAGTTTGGCTAACTCTTTTTTGGGGAAACCGAAGCTGCCCTGCTGGAGCAGCACCCCCCCCCCAGTAGATGGGACACAACATAACAATGGGTCCCAACTCCATAAACAACGCTTAAACCGCCCTTAGTTAAGAATGTCTCCCCATCATTAGTGCAAAGTACAATATGGACAATGTGCCTGCCTTCCCTGCTCTCTTCTTGCAGGTGACTGATGGAAGGTGGAGCCCAGAGAAAGCAGAGAATCGATAAGTGTGTTTTCCATCACATACTCCTCTGAGCCACGAACCATCTATGGCACCAACTCCAGGCATCAAGGCCTTCACATGCCACCTCCTCCTCCCCGTGGTCCCTCCTCTGATGACCCAGCCCACCCTGACCTTCTCCATCGCTCACTATGTTCTAACACACACCGCATGGTCAAGCCATCAGCTGTGCGTGGTTTCTTCCTTGGCTCTATTCTCAGGCTCTTCAACCCGACTGTTTCTAAAAGGGTCAGACTCCAATCTTATCCCCTTTTGGAACCTCGCCATCCGGGAGCAACACAGCAGGTACTTAATAAATAACTACGGCTGTCATTAATCTCCCATTCCTTCAGCACTGGCACACTGAGCCCATTGATGCTGGCTCCAAGCCTCTCTGCCAATCTCTCTCCACTTAAAGCAAATTAAGGGCTCCCATTCAGCTCCACTTCAAAAAGTGAAGAGGGGAAAAAACAGACCGAGATGCCCAGAGCATAACGGTTCCCTATAGAGACCAATCTACAAACGGACTTCAGGGACCCTCCATCAAATATCCACTCCCCAGCCCTCCCCTGACCTCAGCATGGGGACCATGGCACTCCTTCCCCACCCCCCACGCAGACCCCACTCACATTGATAGGATGTCTTGTGACAAATTGGGCTGCTCGCATGGGCTTCCGGCCAAAGGAGACCCAGAGCTGGACAGAAGACGGCTGCTGACTGCCGAAGAGATGCTGCTGAGGAAGAGGAGGAAAAAAATCAATTGTGTCATGTTATAGCCACTTGAAATCGGCAAGAAGGGAAACAAAGAAGTCAGACCCACCCCGGTTCTACTAAAGACACAAAACAGTGTGAGTACATGTGCACATTTTTTCAGTGTTTGCTGTCACTGGTCAGCTTGGGCTGTCCCACTTTATCCTAGACACCTGGTCTGCAGGAGACATGCTAGCATATGAAGAGGAAGGACAATGGTAAGGTGGGAGCACTTGACCTTGGGAGGGAGGACCGAGGATGCAGAAGCTGAAGCAGAGAGGGAAAGGGAGAGGCTGGTGAAGCAGATAGGGAGGAGCCTCCGGCTCCCAAACTAACCCCCCAGCCCCCCGAGATCCACCACACACCCAGAATGCACAGTATGCATATGTAACATATCCTCCTCCCCCTTCTCCTATTTGCAGAACACAAGGATCCCCTTGAGCTTAATTCGTTCCAAGATCGAAGAAATTTTGATTGATTCTATTTTTCAAACTTTTAATACTTATTGATTAAAGTCTTTTGCTAGAATATGTTTTGTTTGGTAGAAAATGGAATATTTCACATGATACTGACTACATCACACTGCATTCTGGAGATATTAAACCACAGGTGGAAGCTTGAAAATGTGTATAAAAGCACTAGAGCAAGAGCTAGCTGTGCCACCTAAGGAAATTATTAAAATTCTCTAGGTCCCAGTTTATTCATCCATAAAATGAGAAGCTGATTGAATCAGGACTCGGTATATGGGTTTCAATGGTCTAAGAACCCCAAAATAAACACAAATTTTCTATACAGATGCACTCACTCATTCTGCTTGGGAGGGTATATACACTTTACATACACTTTACCGGATTCTCAAAAGGGACACGATTCAGAAAAGGATTAAGAACCACTGTAAAGGCTCTAGATAGCTTTTTCAGGCCCAAAGTCTTGTGACAGGGCCAAGGTCACACACAAACAGGGAGGCCCATCCTCACATGGACATCATCACAAGAATGATGATCAGACTTACCAGCAGGTGTTTGGCTGCACTTATCGTGGCTATGTTGCTACTATTTACTGCAGATTTTAAATTCCTATAGAGCATGGATGGAAGCTACTTATTTCTCTGAACTGCACTATAACAATTAAACACCCTATGCTCACGTCTGTCCAAAAATACTGTGAAGGACAAGGGGATGAACATGAAGTTTATTTTTTATTAAAGTAGCAGTGAGTGTATACACATATATTTATGCATATATTTTTATATATGTATATATTTACACACACACACACACACACACACACATATATATATATATATTTTTTTTTTTTTCCAAGCCACCACAGAGGGAGTTCCCGTGGTGGCGCAGTGGTTAACAAATCCGACTAGGAACCATGAGGTTGCGGGTTCGGTCCCTGGCCTTGCTCGGTGGGTTAAGGATCCTGCGTTGCTGTGGCTGTGGTGTAGGCCAGTGGCAACAGCTCTAATTGGACCCCAAGCCTGGGAACCTCCATATACCACAGGAATGGCCCTAGAAAAGACAAAAAATAAAATAAAAAGCCACCACTGAACACTGGTTAAAAGCAGTTAATTCCTGGAGTTCCTGTCATGGCTCAGCAGAAATGAATCTGACTAGCATCCATGAGGATGATGATTTGATCCCTGGCTCAGTGGGTTAAGAATCCAGCGTTGCTGTGAGCTGTGGTGTAGGCCACAGACACTGCTTGGATCTGGTGTTGTTGTGGCTGTGGCCAATGGCTATAAGCTCTGATTCGACCCCTAGCCTGGCAACCTCTATATGCCACGGGGCAGCCCTAAAAAGGCAAAAAAAAAAAAAAGTAGTTAATTCTTATGCTGTTGTTGTTTTAGGCCGCACTTGCAGCATCCAGAAGTTCCTGGGCCAGGGATTGAACCTGCACCACAGCAGTGACACCACTGGATCCTTAACCCACTGAGCCACCAGGGAACTCCAAAAGTAGGTTTTTTAAATAGGCCAGGTAGAGAAGCATAAAAGACTGCCTTTCCAAAATGGTACCCTGAAAACCACACAATAGCTTTAGCTTGTCCTCGGTATGGCGCTGAAGAAGTAATGGATTGAAAACACAAAATGCATTCCCTGAATAAGAAAAGAGTTCCCAGCAAAACTGCTATGTGTACATCCCCAAAGCCCTCCTTAAGTCAATAAAGTTTTATAGCTATGTAAAAAGGTCAGCTGAGAAAAAATAAAAAGGTCAGTTGATGTATCACCTATATAAATCCTTATGAATTTATGTAAATACAGAGATATCAATGAAACACTTTTTTTATGCTTTATGTTTCTTCATTACTCCCTACTGCAGTTAGACCTTAGAAAAGGAGCCATTTTTCTCAGTGACACTCAGGCCCATTATTAAATGTTTTTAATGACGGCTGCTAGGAGGCCTGAGAACAGAGAATGGAAACCAAGGCATAAATGCAAAAAAATCACAGAATACGAAGGTCATGAAAAGCCTCTGAACACATCCATCCCACTTCCTTCTGAGAGAGTTAGTCCTAAATCTCGATAATTAGGTTTACTCTTAATACATTCATGAAAGAGTTATTTTAATATTTCACTACCACCAAGAAAAGTATTAACAATGAAACTGTGGCGCACTGTTGATTGTAAGCTGTATTTCCTTTTCTTTTTGGCCACACCCACAGTATACATAAGTTCCCCGGCCAGAGAGCAAATCGGAGCCACAGCAATGACACCACCACTTAACTGCCAATATCCATCATCCCTTTCTTCCAGGCAACAGGACCTGGATGGCCACCCTAATAAAAGTCTAAGGCTCTCTTCCTTTCCTGCAACTCTGGGTGGTCATGTGACTGAGTCCCAAACAAGGAGATGCAAACAGATGCTGTGCTGAGTTTCTAAGAAAGCTGCTTAAAGGCACCAAATCGGCTGGAAGGGGTCCTATGCTGGCCTGCCTGCCTCTCCTTATTCAGCCAAGAGAATGGAAGGCTAACAAATATCTTAGACCACAAGGAAACTCTGAGAATAGAAATCATTAATTTGGCTGGTAGAACAGAAAGATAGAGGCCTGGGTCCCGATAACACCAGGGTAACAATATACCAGCCCTAGACAGCCTACCTCCAGGCAGCACTGATGAGAGAAAAGCAAACTTCTGTGCTGGCTAAGCTGCTTTTATGTCTAGTCTGATACCGGTAGCTGAACACAATGCCAAACCGACACGTGCAAATTTCTTTTTCACGTACAGATTAGATCGTGATAGAAATACTGTTGTGCGACTCAACTTTTTTCATTAACAAGGGTATCATTCTATGGAGTTCCCATTGTGGCTCAGCAGTAACAAACCCGACTAGTACACATAAGGATGTGGGTTCAATCCCTGGCCTCGCTCAGTATGGTGAGGACCTGGTATTGCTCTGGCTGTGGTATAGGCCGGCAGCTACAGCTCCAATTCGACCTCTAGCCTGGGAACCTCCATATGCCAAGGGTGTGGCCCTAAAAAGAAAAAACAAACAAAAAAGAGTATCATTCTAGAATTAAACTTTTTCCATCAATAGTGCATCTTAGACATCTTTCACTTACAGCTATTGATGGCCATTTAGGTTATCTTCAGACGCATTCTTCAATGAATATACGTGTATATATTACCCTTTTCACAGCTACACAAGAATATCTGTAGTATTTGAAGGATAGTTGCCTTCTTAGAATTCCTAGGTCAAACTTTTGATAGAGAGTATAAATGGCCTTCCTGAAAGGCTATTCCAGTTAATATATCTAACCAGCACACATACCCTTCACAAACAACTAGGAATTATTTAAATGTTTTAATGTATGCCAATATTACAGGGTCTGCGAATTTATCATGTTTTTTTCATTGGACGCTTTCATTTCTGATAAGTAAAAAATAAATACAAGAATGTGAATAATCTGAATTTCAGAGAGTGTATTTACACTGATGTTTGAGATTATGTCCGTAGCAAAAAGAAATGAGAAGGCAGGAGAAAAGAGCAGAAAGGAATTGAATAAATGACATATTCCTGCCAAGAGAAGGCCAAAGGGTGTCACAGTGAGCCATTCAACTGAAAGTTTGACAGAGAAAATTAGTGGGGGAAAAAAAATGAGGGGCCCCACAGCCTGATGGTGGACAAAGACATCAGTTCAGAGGCACTTGGCTAAAACATCCACTGCCACCTTTTCTCTTGAAGCACTAACAAAGTTTCAGTAAAGTACCATCTACATTCATATTGTTTATACCTAATTATTTATAAATAAAATGATATATCTGGGATTTGCTTTAAAATAGGCCAGACAGGAGTTCCCTGGTGGCTCAGTGGTTTAGGGATCTGGTATTGTCACTGCTGTGGCTCGGACTGCTGCTGTGGCCCAGGTTCAATCCCTAGCCCGGGAATTTCTGCATGCCACAGGTGTAGCCAAAAAAATAAAAAATAAAATAGTCCAGGAAAAAAAGAAGTAGTGTGGAGACAGCCAAAAAGAGATTAGCAAAGGTAAATAATATTGAGATTGAATGAGGGCACCGGGGGGGGGGGGGGGGGGGGTTATATCAGTACAAACTGTTCTTTTACGTAGATTTGAAAATGTCCATAATAAACCGTTTGCAAAGTTAATATTAATTGAAAGCACTTCCAGAATGGCAGAGTAAGGAATTCTAAAAACCCATTCATCCATGAAAACCACAAGAACACTAACAAAAATTTCTCAAAATCAACTTTTTCAGAATCCTGAAAATTTAATAAAGGCTTACAAAAACCCAAGCAGCCTTTATTTATTCAAGACAATGACTGAAGCTTGGTAAGAATAGCTAACTTGGTGATGTTTTAACTTGTCCTAACCCCATCCCTCTTCTCTAGCTATGCCGTAGCCTGGGAAACTCACAGCCTCACAGCTATAATAGCTGTGAAAACCAGCAGCCCAGCAGCCACCAGCAAGGACAGAACAGATCTGGAGCTTCCCAGATGCCCCACAGCCAGAAGATGGTCAGATGTGATCTGCCTGGTGGCTGGCTTGAAAGCTGCATTCTCAGGTCCTCTCTTTATATAACCTGACTCAGCTCACTGTACAAACAGACCAGGCATTTATAGGAAACAGTGACAAGTGGCAAATATTTTAACACAGAGCGTGGAGTTCCCACTGCAGCTCAGTGAAAACAAATCTGACTAGTATCCAGGAGGACTCGGGTTCAATCCCTGGCCTCACTCAATGGGTTAAGGATCCAGCATTGTCGTGAGCAGTTGTGTAGGTTGCAGATAAGGCTTGGACCCCGAGTTGCTGTGGCTGTGGTGTAGGTCAGCAGCTACAGCTCTGATTCAACCCCTAGTCTGGGAACTTCCATATACCACAGGTGTGGTCCTAAAAAGACCAAAAAAAAAAAAAAAACCCGCCAGACCTGCTGGAGAAATAGTATCTCACTTGGCGATAACAAGAGGCAAGCTAAAAAGCATAAATGGAAAAATGTCCAGAAGAGGCTCTGATAAGCTCTGAAATATTCCAGGAAATCTATAAGGTCACACACGTAAGGGCTGTACGTATGCTCAGGAAAGAGGTAAAAGAGCCTGGTCCATCACATCCAGCTGATAACCTTGAGAGTCTAACAAAAACAAGAAGTGAAGGCTAAGGCAGAGCTGCAGAAGGCACTGAAAGCATGTCCCCAACACACCCGCAGCAAAGGCTGCCAGAAGAATGGTTCAAAGCACTTAAGGAAATCTCTGCTCAATCATTAGCTGACTGCTAACGGTCAGTATTTCAACAGGCAGACACAGCGAAGGATGCAAACTTTACAAAATTAATGAACTCACCAAACAAAACAAGGCAACAACAATAATACTAACAAAAGGCAACAACAAAAAACCCTGAAAAGGGGTTACTCTGATATGAGGAGTTGCCATATTTTATTTCTTGGTACTACAGTTTTATTTTTAATCCATAATATGTTCAAGCTTTTTTTTTTTTTTTTGGCCGCAATGTGCAGTGGCTTGCTGTGGGATCTCAGTTCCACTCAGTTCCTGTGTGAACCCAGGCCACAACAGTGAAAGCACTGGATCCTAATCCTAACCACTAGACCACCAGGGAGCTCCCTGTTTGGGCTTTATTGCTGTATATGAGTTATAAGCATTCAAATGTTTATACCTAGGTCTCTGTTTGGATACGTTTAAGTAACATAATTCAAATAATTTGTCAATAGTCTCATTTTGGTCAGTTATCCTACAATTCACACCCCCCAACTATGACTGGCTGACTTCTCACAAAGAAGCCCACAATTCTGAAGCAAATTACTAAGGTTTTCTGTTACCACTATCAGCATTAGAGACTTTAAATTAGCATAATGATGGTTAGAAGTTGGTGTCCAAGAGTGACATTAGTGGTTCGTTGGTCAGAAGAGTGAAAGCACAAATGAGTCCTCTGGAGAAATCAGCAGCACACAAGATATCCAAAGTAGCCATAAAATCCCAAAGGGAACACTCTGGCATGAACACAGCAGAGCAATTTAGAGAGGCCGATCCCCTAAACTCCAAGAAGGGTGATGCCTCAGACTTGCAAAGCTCTTCCATTAGAGATTCTGGTTGTCTGAGGCCAGCTGAAAGGGGAACAGAATCCTGCCTCTACAACGATCAGGGAACTTTTCCTATGCAGGTCTGTATAGATATAGTTTATACTTTGTGGGTCATCCTGTCTCTAGGCAACTATTCATTCCTGCCATTGTAACAGATGAGCAGCAACAGACAACACATAGCAAATGAGCCCAGCTGTGTTTCAATAAAACTTTACTGACAAAATCAAGTGGACCACCGTGGTTTGCCAAGCCTGCTCTGGCGCGCTATGTCTGCATCCTGCAGGGGGAGGCTGCATCACCTTTTTAATGCACACAGGGGCCTCCATCAAGCCTTTGCATCAGGTGCTGGCTGACTGCTGCACTGTTTGTGCAACAAATGTCTGAGTCTAGCTTTCAGGAGAAGCTGGGAGTAAAGCTACAGAGCAAGGGCTGAGCCTCACCTCCCTCCAACTTTCTGGCAACTATGGTCACCTACCAGGAAGAAACTAACCGCTGTATCTTATCAAGTTCACAAACTGGTATCAGTGGCTTTGCAGAGGTACCTCACTGTTGCTTGTTACGTATCACTGCTTCTTTCATTGCTTGCTTCTATCATTTTGATGTAGACTATTAAGTGAGCTTTATGTCAAAAAGCAAGGACAAAAACATTAAACTCGAGTTTAAAAAAAAAAAAAATCAAAGAGCTTCAGACACAAAGTATTGTGAAGTAGCAAGAGCCAGGCCAATAGGGGATTCTAAAGACTTGGGAACCAGCTCCAGTCCAGAACTCAGAGGGCTGCCCCAACATGTTCTAAAAGACTAACTTGCAAAGAACTAGAATCATTCACTGGGCTGGAAAAAAAAGGGTTAACGGCCCCCAAACCAAGTTTCTATGGTTTTGCAATTAGTTCTTTGACTTTCGTAATCTGATGTGAATCCATTTAACATTTAAGTTGCTCAGAATTCCCCAAACCCCAGACAAGAAGTTATATTTGCAGGCTTCACGCTCCACCTGATAAAGTTATCCAACCAAGGCCAGGGCTGGTTATCCTTACAGCTTAGGACACTCATGCAATATGGAGGAAAGTACCCATTCTATCATCCACTGCCAGTTGTGCTTCTTCTCTCATCAACCTATCCACTGAGAAACGTTCCTTTGATCATGTAACTATCATAGAAACCTTCTGCTTGTAAAAGATCCCAGGGAAGCATTTCTCAAATTGCAGAGATTCCTAGGCTTCCTACAGACGGTTCAAGGGGGGGAGAAATGCATTTGGGCCCTGCCATCTGCATTTTAACAAGGGCCTTTGCTGATGCTGCCACAAGTGATCCTAAGACAACACTTCCAGGAGGTGGCCCTGCTCCTCCTACCTAGAGCCTCTACACCTTGGCACCTGGTGGTCTGTCCACGTGCTCAAGGAAGAAGCCAACACAACTACAATTCTGCCCACAAAACCACATAAACAAGCCACACACAGAGTTGAGAATCAGTAATTTCACACCCCCACTTCCCACCCCACCCAAAAACCCTAGTAGCCTAATCTTTCCAAATTAGGCAAAGATTCATTCAACACTACTGAACTCCTGCTATGTATCAACCATTGTACACGATACCAATTATCATATCAGTGATGATCAAACAGACGCAGCCCCTGATCCTACCACTGGCCAGGAATAATAAAAGATACTACCACCAGCACTCCGCAAATCAGCTCTGTCCAGAGAACAGACACAGCTCTGAGGTCGGAACGAAGGGCCTAGAAAGCTCCAAATGGGATGTAACATACTCTTAGGTGTGAGATCTAGAAATAAGTGTGACAGGGTAAAGGTACAACAGCGCTCGACTTCAGCCCCGACTTGGTCAGTAGAATAAATCTGGGAATCAGTCGCCGGGCCTTAAGATGAAGAAATTAAAATCATACAAAATAGCCAGACCCAGGGAAGTAAAACAAAAAAGACCTATGAGCACCAGAGGGCTGGAGACAAAGTCTTCAACACAACCGAACTTGAGGCCGCCCAACTGGATGTCACAAGGTACCAGTCCGCAGGCCTGACTTGTCACCTCTACATTCCTACCATGTCCCTGCCCGAGGCAACCCAAGGATGTGTGTGTTCTTGGGCTGTCCTGTGTGTGTGAGAGAGAAAGAGACAGATAGGCAGGGAGGAAATGATCCAGGGAGGACTCAAGGCAGACAGCCCAACAGAAGAAAACATGCTGCATTTTAGCGCTTTTTAAAAACATTTTGCTGGGTGTATAACAGGGAACCCCTCTTCCCTATAGCCACCCCCCCTCCACATCTTCTCCATCCTCACTCCCTACTTCCCCTATTGGGGGGATCCTCTCTCTACCCTAGAATTCCTACCCAGGGCATTGACCTACTCCTGCCTGGCCAGCTACCAACCGTATACATAAGTGAGAACCTGGAGGAAAACATGCCATCTGGCTTTAGTCCCCATGGTTCACAGTGACAGGAAAGAGAAGGTCACCAGGGACCTTCGCCAGAGCCCAAGGTCGAGGAGGCACTGGCTGCGTTACGAAAGCAAGCTTACAGCCCCCAGGAAGAGCCAACCAAGCTACTCTTGCCTGGTCCAGGCTTTTTCCTTTCCCCAAGGGTAGTATGGTTGCAACCTGATACAGCAGAGAGGCAAGGCTGGTTAAATAATCAACTGGTTTTAAATGAGCAAGCCCTCCGTGTCAGCATGTGGCTGTAACACATCAAATCGAGAAGATTTTCCCAAAGGCTGGGAGTTAAGCTACTTACTGACAGCTGGAGGCTTCATTACCGCTTTTCTTAGACCATTAACTCCCACTAGCCAATGACTACACATTCTATTAGCCACGTAAATTAACACATGTCCAAAAGTCGCAATGAAATCGGACAGTGTCGAAGGGAAATCAGGCGGTGAGATTCAAGAAAAGAGCCACTTAGCCCCACCCCTCCTTTCTGTGCTAATTGGGATTTCAGAGAAATGTGTTTTTGCCAAAGATGCTTGGCTTCCAGGACAGGACTGAATTCCTAGCACCCAGAGACATTCTGGGTGCTTGTCTAAGCTTCTCCACTCCTCCACCTCCCAAAACCTTCCAGGTCCCTTGGAATGGCCATCTATGTCCAGCATCTACAGTCCAGTCCCCCGCACAAGCATGCAGCCCCTGCTTGCACAGGCTCACCCACTGGACCACAGAATGCCCCGCCACCGAAGGGAAACGCAAAAGCACTTCACCCCTTAGTGCCTCCAACTTACCACCACCTTTGTGGCAAACATGTACTTGTCCCGAAGCTGGAAGTCCCTCACTTCCTCCAGGATCACCTCCAGGTTCTCCCGGGACTGGAAGAAGTCTGTACTTCGGAAAACCGTGGAGTAGCCAGAGGGTTCGTGCCGCTCAACGTAGATGGTGTTTGGCTTGTCGTAGGGATCAACTCCCCTGGAAGGAAAGGAAAAAAAAAAAAAAAAGTTTGCCATCATGTTGAAGGCCTGGAGGTTAACCATGAAATCAATGAGAACTCAGGACCACCATGGTGGCATCTACAAGTGACACTCCGTGCGCTATAAGCATCCCCTTGGTTACTCCTTGGCTCGGGAGAAAGGGAAAGCCACTGCCACTTGGAAGGCATTTTCTGCTGGTACTGCTGTTCATAAGGTGGCCTGGGTTTCCCTCCAGGCAGGCTTGGGCTGTGCTCGAGGAGAAGGAAGGGAAGATAAAGGAAAAGGCAGACGAGGGCTTCAGAATCAGTAAGCAATGGACTGCTTGCATGAGGCTGTCAGCAAGTTTCCAGCCTCAAGTCACAAATCTCAGAGGAACAAAAGAGAGCTTATCCCCAGGATCTGTGTTCTGAGAACTAACTCTAGAGGAAAGCACAGGAAGGACCAGAGAGGCCCTCTTCCTAACAGACCCTGCCCTTTGTCTGTCCCTCACCACTGCCACTGGTCTGTGCGACCAGCGTTCATCCTGACAGTGCAAACTCATCTCCCACGAGGCTCCTTCCCAAACTCTTCCTCATATGACTGATCCCATAGGCGTCCTTTGGAAACACACGGCGCCCCTCCCTGTCTGTGCTTCTGTCCACACTACCTACACCCCCCTCCTCCAGGATGCCCTCCACAAATACTCTCATCTGCACATCTAAATCCTACTCACCTTCTAGGTCAAGTGCAAATACTCTTCTTTCAGGAAACCTTCCTCCCTGCTCTGATCCCTTCTCCCAACACTAGCAGTGCTCAATTCCAAGCCTTTCTTATGGGCTTCAAACAAAGGCAGAAAACCGCCTTGGTTGTGCAGATGCTGGAATCTGTCTCCTTACCTTATACAGTGGTGCTTCATACCCACTCTATCATATTGCTCACCATAATGTGTTCGTCTGAGCCTCCCAGACAGAGTACAGATTCAAGCCATGTCTTGCATTTCTTTTCATCCTATGGAGTCCCTAACTGAGTTGACCTTCGCTGCATGATCCATGGACCATGTTACAGAGGTGCTTCCAAACTGGTAACTGCAGAGTGATTAGATCAAACTACCTCGAGGAGAATCTCTGCCCTGGTGTGACCCCAAATAAGGCCACCAAGAGCAGCCTGGGGTAGGAGGAGCCACTCAGCTGCCTGAGGTTTCCTAACACACCCAAGAACACCACGGCCAGGGGGACCACTCAGCAAGCGGGAAAAACAGCTGGAAAAAATCAGGACGAGAGGGTCACAGTAGTGAGGACCCAAGGAGAAGAGGAAGGACTCAGTAAGGGGACTGTCTTTGTACAGTTCTGCAGGCACAATGGCTCTGGGGGTAATGAAGGTAATGATGGGGAATTCCTTCAAAGATGTACAGCTAGAGGCATGTTCCAGGGGAGGGGAGGGAAAGAACAGAAAAACAAAGGAGCCTCTTTTTGCAAGGGGGAAGGCTCGCCTTTGGCTCTATGATCTAGAGTCTTAGTTGGACACTGGAGAAACCAGCCTCTCCCATTGTGAGAAAGCCACAGTCACCATCAGGTGCCGTGTGTGCAGGGTGGGGTGGGGCGGGGTGGGAGGGGGAGGAGGACGTGTTCTCTTCCACATTTAGAAGTACAGATTAAAGTACTTCCTCGATGCTAGAGGATATGCAAATGAAAACACGCTGGATATTTTTGAAAAGGCAGAGAGGAAGGGACCTTTATTCAGAACACTTTGAGATGGAGCTCACCTCTATTATGCCTTCGTAGTCAAAAACAGCAGCCAACATGGAGAGAAGGCAAGAGCTGGGACTCGCATTCCAGTTCTCTTTCGTCATCTGCACTTGAATCTCTAGCTGCTGAGAGCTGCTCCCCCTTTCCATGCTCGGTGACACCTACTTGCCCTGTTCTCTTTACCCTCATTTGGAATTTTCAAGTCTTGCTCCATTTCTGAGCACAGCCACGGGTCCTTGCCTGGCCCCACCTGCCTGGCTTAGTGATGCTCCACAGGGCATCCTTGAGCACCCCGACCCCCCCCCCATGCCTCTTCCTCTGTCCTGTTTGCCAATCTCCAGCTCTGATAACAGAAATCCCTGGTTTTCCTCGCTCCTGCAGCTCCCAGGCTACCCAGCATTGTTGAGCAAATTCTCTGAGAAGTTAGATTACACTCCCACCTATTACAAGGAATCCTAAGGGAAAATCCCCCCCATAGCCTGAAATACTCTGACACCCTAATTATCTACAATAAGACAGGCCAGCCCTTTCCTCTAAGATATCTATCTGCCTGTCTGCACAGAAACAGAAAATACAACACACAAATTCCCAAACGTGAAGTTCCTCTATTTAGTCATCTTGCTGGTTTGCCCTCTCAATACATGATTCTCCAAACAGGTAGAAGAGCCATTTGTCCCTTTAAAGTTCAAAGAAAGCACACAAAAAAAGTCTGTAATGGTATTTCTTGGGTAGCGGTTGCAACTGGATGAGATTATGGTTTTAATTTCACTTAAGAATCTACAACCTCTCTCCAAAGAAAATAACAAAAAGGTCAGAAACAACTGTCCTCTATAAAAAGAAGTCCACTGGAGCCTGAAGATACTCAGCTGTAAATCCCCTCTCTGCTCCACTCTTCTTTACTGTCCTTAATTATTGCCTATTCATAGAAGCAATATGAACTCAAAGACATTCCTCTTCAAACTGAAGACTGAACGATTCACAGACAGGATCTACATCTTACGGGGCTATTACACCTAGTGAGGACTCAAACTACATGTAAAAGTCAAAAGACAAGTGGCAAGCTGGGAAATATAAATATGAACACAGATACAGGCTGTCTCATACCACAAAGGACTAATCTCAAATATATAAAGAGCTCCAGGAAATCAATAATAAAGACTAACAATCCAACAGAAAAAGGGCAAAGAGCATGAACAGACATGTCCCCTCCCCCAAAAAAAATGACCCTTAAGTAGGTTAAAAGATGTTCTCATTCCTAATAAGAAAAATGCAAATTAAAACTATACTGAGATACTATTTGTCTAACAGATTAGCTCTGGAAAAAGGTACAATTCCATGTTGAGAATGAGTGCAAAAGTTGGCACTTTCTACATAGAATCTGCCAAAGTTATCATTTCAACGCTTCATTCACTGGGGATGTATCAATACAAAACTAACAAAAGACTGTGCCCTTATGGAGCTTTAATTCTATTAAAGGGAGAAAGACAACCACAATAAGAGTATATCAGGGATACCTGCTGTGGCTCGGCAGGTTAAGAATCTGACATAGTGTCCATGAGGATGCAGGTTCAATCCCTGGCCTCCATCAGTGGAGTAAGGATCTGGTGTTGCCACAAGCTGTGGCAATGGTCACAAGCTGCAGCTCAGATCTGGTGTTACTGTGGCTGTGGTATAGGCTGGCAGCTGCAGCTACAATTTGACCCCTACCCTGGGAACTTCCATACGCTGCAGGTGTGGCTGTAAAAAGGAAAAAAAAAAAAGAGTATATTAGGATGTGATGGGTGCTATGCAAAAAAAAAAAAAAAGAAAAAAAGAATACATCAAACTACAGAGGATTGGAAATGACAGGGGAAGAGTTGCAATTTTAATAGGTTCCTTAGGATAGGGCTCATTTAGGTGTTATTTAAGCAGACTTGAGGGAGGTAAAGGAGAAAGCCATAAGTATGTCTTTAGTAAAAGCATTCTAGGCAGAGAAAATAACAAGTGCAAAAGCCCTGTGATAGGAGTGTAGCTGAGAACAATGATGATGCACACTGAAGCGTTCAAAGAAGAACATGATCTGACCTGTTTTTAACAGGATCAAAATGGCCATGTTCTGAGAACCACTGGCAGAAGGACAAGAGCAGAAGCAGAAAGACCAGGTGGATGACTAATGAGTGGCAACAGTGGTTGGAGTTAAGCAGAAGCTGAGTAGAGGCTGCTGGATATATACTGAAGGTAGAGCCAACAGGATTTCCTGATAGGCTGGATGTGAAGCATGACACAAACATGGAATCAGTGATGACTCAGAGGTTCTGACCTGAGCAACCAGAAAGGGAAACGGGGTCGAGCTGATTCAGGGCGGTGAAGGTCAAGAGGTGTCAAGTCTGGTAGGTGTGCATGGGGTGACTGACTCACTGACTCACCGCGTCTACTCCTGGAAATCCGTCCTACACATTCATCAGCGTACGTACAATTCACATATTCAAGACTATATACCTCATCCCTGTAACAGTAAAAGCTCAGAAGCAACTAAGACCAGAAACAACTCTCCTTCTTAAAGGGTAGCTCTGCTGATTTCACTTTCCTTCTCAAAATCCTACAATGGCTCCCCACTGCTCTCAGAATTCAGCCCATATTCCTTTATCGAGCACTGCAGATTCTGATACCAATATCCCTTTCCAAACCTCACCCACTACACTGTCCAAAAATAAGACTCAGTGTTCTCTACCCAAGGACCACAGTGTCTCATCTCCGCTTCTGGCCATTCTGTTCCCATCTAGAATTCCCACCCTGCACACCTGCACGCAGCCACATCCTACCTGTCATGCACATCCTGGATCAATGGTCACCTCCTCAGGGGAGCTTCCCATGATCCTCCTATCTGAAAGGTGTAGCTCCCTCCTCTGACTTCTGTGCTTTTCTTTCTTTCTTTCTCTTTCTTTCCGCCACACTCGCAGAATGTGGAAATTCCCAGGCCAGGGATTAAACCAGAGCCACTGCAGCAGATAACACCAGATCCCTAACCCACTGTGCCACAAGGGAACTCTTGTGCTTTCTTCTTTCTTTTTTAATGGCCATACTCTCAGCATATAGTAGTTCCAGGGACTGAATCCAAGCCACAGCTGCAGCAACACTGGATCCTTTAAACAACTGTGCTGGGCCAGGGATCAAACCCACACCTCCGCAATGACCCAGGACACTGCAGTTGGTTTCTTAACCCACCACACAACAGCAGGAACTCCCTATGCTTCTTTCAGGTGTGTTATATGCATAAAATGTCTTTTTTTAATCTCCTATAACTGCAATCGCCTTAATAACTATATCCGTCAATTATCCAACTTCTTACACTCTAAAGAACCCAGCATGCTTTATATTAAGCAGACATTCAAAAAAACACGTTATAAATGAACAAATGAATGGTTTGTTTTTGCTTTTTGCTTTTTAGGGCCACACTCGTGGCTAGAGGTCAAAATGGAGCTACAGATGCCAGCCTACACCACAGCTGCACCAAATCACAGCTGCATCTGCGATCTACAGCACAGCCCACACCAACGCCGGATTCCCTAACCCACTGAGCGAAGCCAGGGATTGAACCCCCATCCTCATGGGTACTGCTGGATTGGTTTCCACTGAGCCACGATGGGAACACCACAAACGAATGAACTTCAGAGAAAGATCCTCACTTTTTATATGGCTCCAAAAATGAAGTTCTTTTAGAAAGTCTAATATATACAAGAGCTTCAAGATTCCCCTGGGTTCCCTGATATACTGAAAAAAAAAAAAAAATCACTCCTCTCACAAGTAACCTTCCTTTCTCATCCCCCCTGGTGAGTCTACTATCCCTATAGCTCCAATTCCAGGTCTGGAATGTGTATTTCCTGAACCAGCTGCTTCACATTTCAGCTGAGGGCAGGTTTGCCCTCCATGCAGGAGCTAGAACTGAAGCAAGGAAATTATGTAACTCGTTTCTTAGATGGCACGACTTACCAAGAAAAGGATTTCACATGTTCCTGAATCATGATCCAGGTCTGGCCAAAATCATCTGACTTCCATAGCTGCAAAGACCAAAGCGAGAAGTGGTCACGATGCCAGAGATATGATGTAAGATGCCCAAACGGCATCGCCAGCCAACATCCACAGAAACCCCACCCTGATGATATGCCGCCTATAAAGACAGGCATTCAGATCCTGTAGGCCAGCTTGGTTATCCCAAGGTAGGGTTGGGGAAGGTAGGACAGATCACCTGTGCCGCCTTCTCCATAGTTACCAAGTTCTCTACAGCAACAGAAAGGAAAAATGATTGTGACTTGACTTATGAATTACCAGAAACCGGCCCTCAGATGATGGTTAAAACAAAAGGATTAGACTCGGTACTTCTTGCCTGGGAAACAGTATCCTTAAAAAATGAGAGAGAGAGAAAATGGAGTTCCCGCCATGGCACAACAGAATTGGCAGTGTCTCTGAAGGACTGGAACACAGGTTGCATCCCTGGCTCAGCACAGTGGGTTAAAGATCCACCCCTGCTGCAGCTGTGGTGTAGGTTGCAACTATGACTCAGATCTGATCCCTGGCCCGGGAACTCCATATGCTGCAGGGTGGCCAAAAAAGAGAAAGAGGAAAAAAAAAAAACCATCATGGGCCACGATGATCAAAGCTGAATGGAGAGGACTCCGGCTAAACACAGGCTCAAAAGAGCACCAAAGGGAATCCACTGAATACACAGGGTGTGGCTGGGAGTAGCTGACCTGCCGATCTTTGACAAAGCCCCTCAACTTTCAGACACAAAACCTGCAGATTCTTGCGACCATAGGGGCCAGGGAGTAAGAAACAGGAGACCAAAAATAACACTAATCCACCTACACCGGTAAACCGACCCAGCCCATACTTAGGTTACTCCCTAAGGCAAGTGAAGATAAACAGATCATGTTTTGATCAAACAACCTGCAAAGCAAAAGAAACTTCCGAGGTTCCTCTGGACAAAGCTGTTTGAAACTCATCACAAACCCAACAGGATCGACAGGTTTCACGGGATTACGCCAGATCAATACTCTTGACTTGGCAAAAGTTTCACCCTTGAGATAAACATCTTACTCAGGCTTTCTGCCCATCCATCACCTTTCCTTGCATCCAAATACACACATTTGTATTACATGCACATGCGTGCGCACACACGCACAAGACTTAAAATTAATGGTAATTTCAAATAAATGGTAAGCAAAGGCAGTCTGTTTAGAGTGGAGGGTGGGAAGGGTAGAAATGTGACAAGCGGTCTCAGCAGAGCTCAGATGCCAGCCTTCTCTACCCGGCTCTCGGGTTCAATTCCAGAGCCCCGATGACCCCCAGGACTAACAAAGGTGCACCTGCACCGCAAGGGCCTGATGTGTAACTAACAGGGCCCGCCAAGGCCTAGGTGTTGCTTCCTGGCTGGGATGCAGAACAAGCATGCCAGGGAGAGATATTCGTCCTCAGCCACGGGAAGCGCAACAATAGCTCCAAAGAAGAGGAGGAGGGGCCAGGGGAGGTCACGGGAAAGCCAGGCAGGCCACACTCGAGGAGCCCCGCCTGACCGTGTTCCGGAAGCTCTCTTACCTGCTTGTTGGGGTGAGACCTGTCAAAGCCCAGGAGGAGGTTGGAGGCCTTACTATGCAGGAGGAGGTCGGCTGCCCGGAACGGGATGGAGAAGCCCTGGATGGTGTTGCAGAAGTCAAACGTGGTCCAGAGGTACTGGGCATAAGCGTCTGCAAAGATGTACTGCAAGGGAAAGGAGGCGCTCAGAGCAGGGCCTGGCTGGACCCCCCAACACCCCGACCCCGACGGTGTTTGGCCACACCCACGTGCAGGGGCCAGGGACCAGCCAGCAGACTCATGGCTTTCCTGCCATCTCCCCAGCAACAAAGAGATGCTGGTGGCACCACCCAAGGCCTGGCTCGGGGCTGGGTGCAGACAGGCTGGGGTGAAGCCCGATGGTGCTCCTATCTGACCAGGCAATGAAGCTGGTCAAGACTCTATTTTTTCCTTCACTGGCCTCGCCTTTCTCACTCCCCAGGAGCTCCCGGGGTCTGAAGCAGAAGGTGGCTGCAGGAGGCTGGACAGAGAAGGCCGGCTGCACACGGGCGGGCCTGCTGCACTCTCCCCCGCCTTCCCAGAAAGGCTGACGACCTCACGCCCACCCGGAAAGCTGACTTCTCCTTCCTGCCGCTCTGCCAGGTGAATGGGCAGCTCTGAGGACCCAGCTGCCCCTGGGGCTGGCAGACACAGTCTGGGGCACCCCAGGCCGGCAGGTGCCTCACCCACACAGGTGTGTGACCCTGAACCAGTCTGGCCAGGGAGTGACTGCTGGCCTGAAGAGTCCTCAAGGGGAAAGGAACGAAGCGATTCAAGTGAACAAATGTGCACAGAATGGTCACCCTGGACCAGATGCGGGGGGCGGGGCCCAAAGAAAACACAGGAGCCTTCCTCTCATGCATCTTCCACCTAACATGGGAGAAGGACATGTCCCCAGACAACTATCGTTCAAGGAAAATGTGATTAACTGAGAAACCATGGACAGAGTCCTAGGAAAGCACAGACTGCAGGTCAGTTCCGGTTTGGAAGATCAGACATGACTCCGTGGGAGATTTGGGCCTTGAAGGGCAGGCAAGACTTTCGCAGGGAAGGAACAGGCCAAGTCAAGGGCAGTCTGAGTTTGGGACCAGAAGAGGAGGGGGAAAAAAAAATACAGCATGGGGAAAAAAAAAACAAAAAAAACAATACATCACAGGTTTGATGACAGTCTTGAGAGCCTGAGGGAAATATCAGAAAATAAGGCTGCCAAAAAAAATAAAGGAGTACCCTGCTGGCCTGGTGGTTAAGGGCCTGGCATTGCCACTACTATGGTGTGGGTTCAAGCCTTGGCTCAGGAACTTCTGCATGCCATGGGCGTGGCCAAAAAAAGAAGGCTGGAAAGGCCAGATGCACAGGCCTCATGCACAGAGAGCTGGAGAACAGCCCCTGCTCCCAGGAGTACAGGGTGGCTCAGAGGATGCCTGGGAACCAAAACTAGAATAAAGGGGACCCAGCACCACCAACACCCAGCCACTGTCATCCCAGAACTCAATGATGCAAAGGACTCCGGCCAAGGACACTTTCCCTAATTGAATCTACCTGTTCCAGATCCAGCTTCAGCTCTGAATCCTTTCAGCGCCAACAGCCAGGCCCATAGGAACACTCTGCACTTGTCTGCATGTTGCTTCCTATGTTCTGGCTCCTTTCCTTCTCACTCTCTCTCCCCCATCTAGTCTGTAAACTTCCCGGGAATGTGGATTAGGTATTCTCTGCTTCCTCCACAGCAACTAATATAAAACCCCAAACTCCAGAGACACCTAATTCAATCTAACTCGAGAGGTTAGCAAATGCCGTGAGAGCAGAAACTACCAGAACCAGAAGCAACGTGATAAAAATAATTATGATCCTAAGAGGACCATCACCATCTAGGGCATGAAAGGGTCCCCCAGAAATAATGGGGCTCATCTTTCTGCTCTGAAACCGGCTTGGTTACAGCAGGAGGGAAGGTTCTCTCCGTGTGAAAAGTTTTCTCCAGAAACCTATTCCACAGCTGCCTGCACTTTCACGTACGAGAAGCTGGAAATCGTGCACTGGATTTCAGAACGCATGATGTTCACGGTCACGGCTCCAAGTTTTCAAGAGCACTTCATATGTGTCAGGCACTGTGCTGCAAGCTGGCGCGCCTTACCTCCTTTCACCCATGCAGCGCCCACAGCAACTCTGCTAAGGTACTGTTATCTCCTCTCTTACTAACGAGACACTGACGCTTCAAGAGGTCAGCCATCTACGGTGACCAGAAGGGAGCAGTCACAGCAGCATCCGGCTGGTTCAGCAATCCTTACTCTTCTTCCAACCCAAAGGCAGCTGACTGAATCCACAGGTCCTGCACTGGACTAGGCTCATTGATAGGCCTCCTCTCCGAGTCCACTCCTCAAGCTTCCCCGGGAACTCCCTGGCGTTCTGCCACAGCGTCTCATCAGTCCTCTGCACCCCACCCCTGGCCATCTGTCTCTGAGTCTCTCTTGCCAGCTCCTTGCCTTCAGGGGACCTCTGAACTCTCCCACCCTTGGTCGCTGCCTTGGTTTACGGCTCATCCTTCCACAAAGCTTCCCCCACTGCCTCCAAGAGCAAGCGTTCCGGGACTCTCCAACCTCCTCCCATCCTGGCTTCTGCCAAGAGTCTCATTTCATGACCTTCTCTACCGTCTCGGCACCGCCAGTGGGATGGCCCCAGATACTCCACTCTGTCCAGAACCGAACCCTTCGACATCTTCCCCGCAGACCCTGTTTCCCCTCCCATGTCTCAAGCCCAGTTCACAAGACCCCTTCCCCCAGCCCCACGGCTCACCCTGAGGGGCGGGTTTCTGCTCCGCTGCCTTCCTTGGGCCCCCACGTTCAACCAGCCACCTCCCCTGTTAGGTTTTCCTCTAAAACGTTTTCCACCATCAAGTGTGCCTTCCTCTTTATTCCCAGTTCTACCAGGGTGGCCCATGGCCGTACCAGAGGCATTAAGGAAACTGAGGGGTCGGCACTGGGTTTACTCCCGTCTCCTAGGACCCAGCAGGAAGTGAGATACTTAAGAGGGTGGCATTAGGTTTGGTGGAGTGACTGGGCAGCTTCATGCCTATGTTAATTAGCGTGCAGGCTCCCCGTCTGACTCTAACCTTGCCCTTCCAGCCCACCCTGCACATGGCCAGCAGACACACGGCCCTGAAAGCCGGTCTTCACAAGTAACACCCCCACTCTGACTCCTCCGAAGCTCCCTTTGGTCCTCAAGGCAGAACAAGCCCCTCCCTCTGCAGACGGGGCCTCCTGGCTGACACCAGGAAGCCATTCAGTGCAACTCCTCCCCTCCCCTGCAGAGAAGCCACATTTGGCACCTTGAAGCCTCGGCCCACGCCTTTCTCCTCCCCGAGGGTTCCCACCAGCTCTGCTGGAGCTACTGAAATCGCGCCCAACTGTAAAGCTCCAGCCCTAATCCCAAGCACCCATGAAGCCTCCCCTATCACTGATCCAACCTCACTCAGCCCAGCTCTAAGGACCCACAGCTTCCACTCTGCGCTAGGCAAGCGGGCTTCCTGCTGTCAGGGAACCTCAATACGCAGGTGCCAAGTAAGAAGCAAAGAACGTCACCCTCTGCTTTGCAGTCCCGAGGCTGTCCAGCTGTCAAGTCTGCTCAAGGTGACCCTGCAGATCTGCTGGCAAAGCTGACCTACTAGGTGCTCCCTAACCTGGGCACTTTCTGGAGCATCCTCGCCCCACCCCCACACCTCTCTGAAATCAAGCAATATCCCAGGGGCGCCACATCCTTCAGCTTAAAGCTGTTTCCTCTTAAAATACAAAGACCTCCAAAACAACAACAAAAGACTCTCCGGAATTAATTCATCTCCCTATTAGCACCTGTTAGCACCAGACTTTCCACTTTTGAGGACAGTGAGAGGACGGGCAGAGGAGGCAGTGAAGGGACAGCCTCCAGGAGTGGGAATTCAGGGAAGCAGAGAGAGCAGTTTACCATTCCACAGGGACCAACCTCTGCCTGGAAAAAGGCAGGACCAGCTCTTGCTTCTGCTGAGGCCGTGAAGCCTGACTGCACATCCAGGGACCTTCAGAGAGCCCGGCCGAGCCTGGACACTGCTGACCGGTCTTGGATGCTCTACAGGGCTAGGGGAGCTGCCAGGTGACTAGAGCCACACGCAGGCCCACGTGGCACACAGGGGACCACGAGGAAGGAAGCGGGATGTCTGGCTCATTCAAAAATAGACCCAAATGCTCACATGACCCCACGTGGCTCCATCTGCCGTAAGTGGCACCTTCTACAGGTCGCGGCCCCCTAGACTTCCAAGTGGCCCTTTCGTGACCTCTTAACCTTTTGAGCTGTTAACAGTCATTTTAACCATTTCCAATCGCCTCCCTGGCAGTCACCACAACATTTTTACCCAAGTGATTGGCCTGGCCCAGCCCCTTGGTGTCAAGGGCAGAGCACCCAGCCCTGGATGATTTTTCTCAGGAAGTGGTGGGTCTGGTGGGGCAATTTGCCTGCTGGTGGGTTACAAAGACAACAGCAACCAAAGTAATCAGCCCAATGAGAGTCACTTCCTTCCTGAGAATTCCGGGGTCGGGGTGGGGCGTTTAACAGCCTCCCCTGGGGAATCGGAAATGCAACAGAGAAGGCGGCACCCCTAACCTCACTCAGCCTGCTCAGGCCCCAGGTCCAACTGTCACCAAGATCTCCACGAAGCCAGCGCTATGCATCCTCCCCGTCAACTCCAAAATCTCCCCAACTCAGCCCTGAGAAATCAGGGCTGCCCACCCTTCCAGTGACAGCACTGAGACCACTGTTCCCATTGTACCTGCAGCACCTAGAGCTCCCTGACTGTAACCACACTCCGGTTTCCTTCCTTCTTACCCCCACGCCCTGGCCCTGGCCCTGCTCCTCCTCCAGCTCCAAAAGCCCCACCCCCTCTCCCTGCACTAACTCCTGCCCCACAAACCCTAACATCATCTTTCCTGCTTTCTGACTCTTCTGATGGGGGCGCTCAGCAGCTGCTCACCACGATCTGGGACAAGCAGGAAAGGAGGCAGAGCCTACCTCCAGACACCTGCGTCCTATGGCCGGAGGTGAGGAGCGGACAAGATGGAGCCAAAAGGGGAGAGGCTAGAGGCACAATGGGAGGTTTCGAGGCTGCTCCTTCAGCAGCAGATAATTTTAGGACAATATATGGTGATGATGTTGGGCAGTACAACCTGACAAAGAGACTCACACAAGTGCTGGGTGATTCTTGAGAGGCAGGGTGCATTCAGATCGATCCACTGGAGATGCAACACAGCCAGAGAGCTGGACCCCGGGGTCGGGCTTCTCACCCACTGGAGGAACTGGGAGTCCCCAGTTGTAGCCTGCCTGGCCCCAGGGCAGTGGGAGGATGGGGCGCAGAGAGCCTGACAACCCAGCCAATTCCCTCCAACACCTTTCTGTGCTTTTCCACAGAGGGAAAAACTGCTCTGTCACCCTGGAGGTAGGCTAAAGAAGTCAGCAGCATGTCCTAACTGTCCCTCTACTTGGAGATCATCAGGTAGGGCTGATATTTACCGGTAGGTACCAGTAATAACTATTCTAGTTGTGTTTTAAAAAAATAAAATAAAAAATAAAAATAAAAAAAACCTGTTTCTGTTTCTGCTAGTAAATAGCCGTTTCCTTGAGCAGCCTGGCCCCCTCCCAAGGACCTGCCTACAATCCAGCAACTGTAAGGTTAATGCCTGGCTCAGCAGGGTGGCCTTCAACACCCAGCTCCGCCAGATCAAGCCTGTTCTGATTGGTCAGTGCCATTCCAGTGGCTAAATATTTTGAATACAACCCCTGATAACAGAGTACAAGCAACCTGAGAAGCCAGTACTGGTAGGAGCTGGGGGACTATGGGGGTGGTGGGCAACTGGGCAGAGGACCCTGTGGATTCTTCTCTCTAGTTCCTTTCCAGATAAGCAAAGAGCAGCAGCCATGCTTAGTAGAGCTTTCCCTGCTAAGGAGCTAGTTCTTCAGCATCCTTACAAGCAGCTGTCCTCTCCTGGAAGTGAGCTGTGGATCAACAGAGTAGGGGGAAAAGCAACCACAGTAATTCTCCAGCCTAAAGCTACCTAACCAGCAGGAAAGCCTTTGTAAGGCAAGCCTGACCGCTGCCCGCCCCTCTTCCTCCCTGGGGCCCCGGACAATCTCAAGTCACAGCTTTGTTTCTGCCCAGGTTCTACTGCAGAAACAAAGCCTCGGGCCAGCCAGCTGGGAAAACAAATCAGGAGCCACAGCAGGATCAGCCGCCCTGGTTTTCTTTTCTATAGAGGGTAAAGGTTGGAGGGGAGGGGAGGGGAGGGAAGGGAGGGTTGTGTGCACGCACATGTGCGTGCACGCACATGCGCACATGCACACGCGTGCGCACACACACACACACACACAATGCCCATGAGCCCAAGAGTTCAGCAGCCACCCTGGAAGACCTGGATTAGACCTCAATATAAGTCCCATTTTTACCATCTATGAGTCGGGCAATTTATTTGGCAGCTGGCAGCTTTCCTGTGCTTTAACCTGCCATTGTTTGTCTAGCAATCCTGCCTGGCCAGTACCTGGCCTGCTTGATTATGCACGGTTCCACCTCGAAAATGACATTCTGGCACCAACTCCCAGGTGAGCAGAAAAACAGTCCCTGGCTAACAGTCACGCTGCCAAGATGTCTAAGCGTTCCACCTCCCAGCCCCCTTCCCCAAAGTGCCCCCACGAAGTCAGGAGGGGCGACTTTCTTACACGCTTGTTGTCAGCAGGACTGTGGTAGAACTGGGCGATCACGGCTTCACTGCTGTTCCCGGTGCCGAAGTTCAGTTTCTCTGAGATTCTCTTGAATGATCTTCCGTAGTCGTAAGACACGTACACCTGGAAGATGGAGGCGGGAAAGAGAAGGATGGTGAGAAGCGTGGCAGAAAGATGACTCCCTCCGCCTCCACTTTCACATGCCTCCCTCCGCACCCCCCACCACCACCACCTGCAGCCAGAACATGGTTCCCAACAGGTCCCTGACACCATGAAATCACAGGTGTGAAGACAACCCACAGAGGAGAAGCAGGCCACCTCTGTGTCTGTCCCCAGGCCTGTGACCTCTTCTCAGAGGCCACGACAACTCCTGGAGAGGGAGAGGCCCGCACGGAAACCATGAAAACCTCCTTGACCACGTCTCTGTCAAGTGCTGAACACGTTACCTCCAGACGGTGGGAGAATGGAGTTGTCTGAGGGGAAGGGATTGAGAATTTGTTTTGCCATTTGCTGATATGTCCTCCAAAGGTAACTGAATTCCTCGTCCCTCTGCTGGGGAGTTCTGAGCTTACAGCACCCCAGAAGGTTAAAAAAAAAAAAAAAAAAAAACCCTCATGGGTTTGCACAGAGTAGCCCCAGAGATGCAAAACAGAGTAGCGCTAAGTGATGAAATACACACAGAGGTTGCATACACGGGTACCAGAAACCCCCTCCAGCACTTGTGTTTTCTGATCCTGAGTACTGGACACCAGCTCCGGGGTGCCACCAGCCTTCATTTCTCACCAGCTCCTGGGTTTTCAGCTCCCCAGTAACCATAGGGATGAAACAGAAAAATAACTCATGCAATGAATGCCTGCCAGGTGCCTGAGGCTGAACACCTTCTTCCCCTGAATGAGCTCAGGGAGGCCTCCCCACCACCCTAGGTGGCAAATGCAATTATTAAAACCATTTTACAGAAGAGGCAACAGGGGCTGATGAGATGACTCATGTGCCAAAGTCAGAGAGAAAGTAAGTAGCAGCGTGGGTTCTGACCCAGGCTGCCTGCCTCCACAGCCAGAAATCTGAAAGCCATCACCCCTCAAAAAAACGGAAGTTAGAACGGAAGTTGTCAGATAGATTGTCCCTAGACTTTACTACGTAGGCCCTATGGCATAAATATAATCAGTGGGATGGAGTTCCCTGGTGCCTAGTGGTTAAAGGACCTAGTATTGTCACTGCTATGGTGCGGGCTGGAGTTCTGGCCTGGGAACTTCTGCCTGCCATGGGTGCAGCCAAAAAAGAAAAGTATGCATATAGATATATATCCACACACACATATATATAAAATCAGTGGCTTAAAAATAAGCCTGACAGGTGAATAGAATACGAATAATACTGAGTCAGAATTGGGGGAAGAAATGAAGGCCACCACTGCCCACTGACCCAACAGCACACATGTTCTGGGGGCTTCACAGGCGCCAAGTTCTGCAACAGACCCCAGTCGCACACAGACACGGTCTTTCACACCATGAGCATGCAAACACGTTAATGCTGGTAAATGATGCCCCACGTGAACAATGAACTACACAAGGTCCGTGCAAAGAAAACCGAGAGCACGTGCGGGTCGTTAATATTTATTAGATGTTGAGGTTAGAAGAGCACAGAGCCTCTGCCAGTATCTGGGTCACGGCAGAAGAATCCCTGCTACAAACGCACGCTTAAAATGTGTTCCTGACTACCAAGCACACGAGAAGGGGCTGCCACAAGAGCAGCTTCAGAATTCAGCTGGCTGAGAGCTGCTGAATCATTTGAGGGGTAAAGAGACCAAGCGGGACTTTCTCACTTCTATCCTCCAGGCTGAGAACAGATGGGAAGGGCCCCCTGTGATGTTCAGAAGTGACATGTAGCAAATGGTTCCTCCACAAGGGCACTGAGGCCCCTTCCAGCCCAGCATCCCATAAACGGACAATCCTCTCCAAGTGACCTCCTCAGAGGCACATGTGTGACAATCACCTCGCAGCCAGGGCAGTGTTTTTCAGTGTCAATACGCTTTTGTATGCATTCTCCCTTCATCTTTTAAAAACCCTGTGAGTTAGTCTCTCCTTTGTCCCCTTCCGTGGACCTGGAACATAGCAGGTGCTCAGAAAGATGTCTGGCATGAATCATTATAAGCCGCAGGCTGAGTCAATGCACGGGTTCCACAAATGACTAAAGGGAAGTGACATGAATGCAGCAGTAAGAGAATGAGCAAACAACTGTTTCCGTTTAAGAGATAACAAAAACTAAGACTCAGGGAAATGAAGGAGGAGCCCAAGGTCACGCTGCTAGAAAGTGACAAAACTAAGACAGGTTCCTCCAAGTCCAAGTCCAGCTGTCCTTCCACTGTTGCAAATTAACCTTCTGATGAGTGTTCTCTTCTGCCCACATACTTTTCTGATAAAGAGAAAGCTCGTGCACCAAAGCCAGGGGCCAGACGGTGGCAGTCACACTGGACAGAGGGGGAAGACATCACCTTGAGCAAAGCACAGAGCCTTTCGCGGACTCCCCGCCACACCTCCACCTTTCCCGCTTGGGGGTACTTCCACCTTCACGACCCAAAAGCTCTCCCTTAAAGTTCTCATCTGTAAGCAAACCCCATCTCTTTGGGTCTTTTTTTTTTTTTTTCCCTCTTTGGCCGTGGTGTGCAGTGGCTTGATGTGGCAATCTCAGTTCCTAGACCAGGGATTGAACCTGGGCCACAGCAGTGCAGGCACCTAGTCCTAACCACTAGACCACCAGGGAACTCACCGAGTCTTGTACTAAGGAGAAGTTACACGTGGGTCCCCATATGAGAGTCCCTCCTATGCTTGATGAAGGTTCTCCCATTGCTCATCAACCTTCCTTCCCTCCTCCAGGCTGAACAATTCCAACACGGTATTTTTATTCTAGCCTCATATTTCTTCTCATCTCTACTTCATTAGCACAGACCCTACATTACCACGGGGCCAAGACAAGCTCAGAGCTGTGCACAGCCATCCACTTTCCTCTACGATGAGCCGCCCAGAAGGGGTCTCTGCCAGGGTTCAGACGAGGCCAAGTGGGCTGAGGGCCCACTGGCCTCCACACTGCATCCTTCTGGAACATTCGGGTTCAGGTGTCTTTTCCTGCTGCCTTACTCACTGCCCTCAATGACCTCCAGGTGAACTGGGGCAAACACCCGCCTCTCCTCACTCATCTTGTGCTGCCATTTGCTTTGCATCTGGACACAGGTTTCTGCACTAATTAGTCCTCTCCAACCTCGATGGGACACTACTCCCTAAAGAGGGAAGGAGTTTCCTTTTTAATTGAAGCAGAGTTGATTTACAATATTAGCTTCCGGTGGACAACACAGCAATTCAATCTTAATTTTTATAGATTATACTCCATGTAAAGGTATTACAAGGTAATGGCTCTATTTCCCTGTGCTGTACAATCTATCCTCGGGGCTTATTTATTTTCTCCATAGTAGTTTGTATCTCTTAATCCCAAACCCAGTTTCAAAGCTGCCAAAAACTGCTGGTTAGATCAGTCTTACCTTCTGCAAAGAAGGTCCTCCTAAGTGAATGGTTTGAAATGATTTCCCCTGTGCTTCAAAATCACACACTAACAGGGAGGAGGAGGAGAAAGGACAGGGGAAAGGAGAAGGGGTGGGAAAGAAGGATTGCAATGTCCAGCAAACATCTCCGTGACCTGTGCTCTTATAAGTACACTCCTGTTTCTCAAACTGTCACATGCCTCCAAAGCACCCAGCAGGACATGGCTCAAAATGCACACTTGGACTCAGGAAGCCTGGGGTGAGATCTGAGATTCTACATTTCTAACCAGCTCCCAGAAAATCCCCACACGGGAGTTCCTGTTGAGGCTCATCCGGTTAAGAACCATGACGAGTATCCATGAGGATGTGGATTCAATCCCTGGACTCACTCAGCGGGTTAAGGACCTGGCATTGCCATGAGCTGTGGTGTAAGTCATAGACACGGCTGTGATTCGGCATTGCTGTGGTGTAAGCCAGGAGCTGCATGGGAACTTCCATATGCTGCAGGTGCAGCCCTAGAAAAGCTCCACCATCCCCCCCAAAAATCCCCACGCTCCTGAACCTCAGACCACTGCTTGGGAAACAACATTTTACCAGATCAGCCTCAAATGAGAGATGAGAAAACCAAGAGGAGGTTAATGACCTGCTCAGGTCAGACTAGTGAGCAACAAAGCCAGGATTCAAACCCCCACATTCTGCTCTCGGGGCTGAGGCTTAGCGGGACACCAGTTCTGCACTGGTGGCATACGTGGGCCCTGCTCCCCCGCCGATGCTCAGGGCCAACAATCACGCTGTCACACCTCTCTGCATCCAAGTGTCCTACCATTCCTGATGCCTCCCCTGGAGGATTCTCCTCTTCTGCAGGACACTCTGCTGAGCTCTTCGGCCAATTATGTGGCAACTGAGTACTTGGTAAAACAGGTCAGGAGAGTACAGAGAGGAAGCGGTGGGGAGAGTCAAGATAAATAACACCTATTGCTTCATCTCCCAGACTTGTCACAGAAAAGATGGGTCCCGCAGGAGCCATGCTTCAGGGGATCGCACGGGCTACAAGTTCATCAGGACATGATTCATTCTTCTGTTTTCTGTTTAAGAGCAAATCTTCCAGGATCCAGCTTCCAGATCCATCCCTTTTTTTATATAGGCTGAATGTGTAGGAGCTGGCCATTCTCCAACATGCATGCAGTTCCATATTTGTGGAGGTTCTTTTCCTTCTGAACTGCGGGCGGGGCCTGATAACCGTGCTTCCAGTCTTTAAAGAAAAGCTAGATTGCTACGACACCAGCACCACCAACTCCTGCCTCTGAGTCATAATTTATTTTTGCATTAACTTTTCACGTCAGAACATCTCAGTTTCATCTGCCAATTCTTTAATGGAGCTTGCATACAGATGGGGGGAAATCTCTGCCACCCCTATTTATTATCTCCAAGCGTGAAATTTTCTTTCCATTTAATCTTAGCACATACTTCATTCCAGAAGAGTTTATCATTTTTGAATGTTCGATGGGCCCTTGCTAAGAATCACCCAAATATTTAGACAGAGTGAGAATTAGCTTTGGATAGACTGGCACTACATGTAGGGGACCAACGCTCCTGGTTCTCCCGGACTGAGGAGGGTTCCAGGATGTGGGACTTGCAGTGCTAAAACCCAAGTGAGTTGTCACCCTGGCCTCACAGATGGAGTATGTGACCAGGCCTTCATGTTCCTTAGCCCCAGCTCTCCCACAGACATGCTGAGTGACCCCAGGCAAATCAGTGAATGTCTCTGGGCTCCTCTTCGTCCAGCAAAACAGTAAAAAGCTAGGTTTTCCACCTCTCTTGCCAAAAATACTATCTGGACAGAGAACTTCTAAAATGCATTTAAAAACAAATGAACAACAAGAGCAACAAAAACCTAAGGAAGATTTCTCAACACAGGAGGGCAGAGGGCAGAAAACTGCCTCTTGTGCTCCACAGCGATAGCTTCACAAAGTGACAGTGGTGAAGGCAGGCTTATGGACTCTCCCAGCCGCTGGTCGTCCACACGTTGCCTTCTGTGCTTGCCAACCCTGACCACACTCATTAACAGGCCAAAGTCACTGTCCCAAACAAGCCTACCCCTGCCCCCAGATCACCACTTCCAAACTGGCTGTCAGCTGCAATGGTTTCCCATCATCACGCCCAGCACCCCCCTGGGCAAAGTCACGCATCATCATGGCCTCGCCTTCGTCTGCCCTCCCCATCTGTGGCCGCCCCATTCAACCCGCTGGAAAACAGCCCCCGGGCCCCCTCTGGTCCCCTAGCTGGGGGCACATCCACATCCAACCCAGATGGTAGATACACAGAGAGGGGCTCATGGAGACCAAATCCAGCCTCCAGAATCACAAGTGTGTCCTCCAGGCTGATGGGACAGTGCTGGCAAATGCATCAGGAGGTTTCCTCTGGACAGAGGGCAAAGAGACCGAAGCGCCACAGCCTCACCATGTCAGACCCTGACCCAAGGCAGGGCTGTTCCCCTTCCCCACAAGGGGATGTCTGGAGCAGGGACCACAGACTTGGGACCCACAGGCTTACTCTGGCCTTCATCTAGGTTCAACTTGGCCCACAGGGAGTTTGTAAAAATAACATATCAGCTGCCAACTTGTAAAACTCAGAAGGTTTCACATACAGGCCTCTGAGCTTCTCTCGAAAAATCAGATCCAGCCACACTGGGCCCTGCGTGTCAACCAGAGCTGAGAGCCGATGACAAGAGCCCAGAAGCTCAAAGTCTCTCCTGCCTCCCAGAGCCTCTCATACGCTGAGACCAAGCAACAGTCACCACATTCCAATTAAGACACAGGTGAATGTTTCTGGAACGTGTTTCTCTATCAAAATTGGCAAAATGAGGAGTTCCTGTTGTAGCGCAGCAGAAACAAATCCTACTAGTATCTATGAGGATGCAGGTTCGATCCCTGGCTTCCCTCAGTGGGTTGGAGATCTGGCATTGCCATGAGCTGTGGTGTTGGTCGCAGACACTGCTCAGACCCCGAGTTGCTGTGGCTGTGGCGTAGGCCAGAAGCTGTAGCTGATTCAACCCCAAGCTTGGGAACTTCCATGTGCCACAGATGCAGCCCTAAAAAAAAAAAAAAAAAGGCAACCAAATAAAAAAAGTGGGAAAGGACATATTGTCCCAGAGGCCCACCTATTTCAAGAAAAAGGAAGAGACCATTCTTCCCGTAAAGAGTGGCATAAGCTTGCAGGCAGCTTCACCCCTGCCCGTTCCCTACCTGGCCTCTATCAGAGGTCTTTGAGTGTGACCCTTGGTCAACTATCTCCAAAGCACTTAAACTACTGAACGTCGTAAAAAGTCAACTGTGGGAATTAAGAATGTGAATGATTCAGAGTCAAGGACACATCCAACTCTACCGGGTTAGAGGAAATCAGCACCTGGGAAAAACCAAATCATTCCACTGGGTTCTGCTGCCGATGGGCAGCTCTGCCCAGGAATCCAGGAAGGCACTTAGGGACGCGATAATCCGGATCGTACCTTATCGCTGCACAGAGGTCAACGCACATCACGTGGCTCTCTCTGCAACACCGACTGCACCACCCTGTGTTCAGCAGGTAAAGGGTGTGCACTCTTTTCCAGATTCCCCAGGCGCCCAATAGTTTCTCAGGCATAACCCCAACGGATGAGAAAAGGGTGTCCTGGCTGCACAGAGGGAAGCCCAGAGCAACACCGATACTCACGTCGCTGCTCCTGGGCCTCGCGAGCGACAGGCTGTCCCGGGCCAAGGCCACGATGACGTTGCTCTTCTCTCCGGCCCAGTGGACCACCATCTGGTTGTGGGAATCATTCAGACTAACCTGAAAGAGATCGAACCAACACAAGAATTAGGACCCAGGAGGAGGGACGGCCAGCAACTTTCTAAAGCAAGACTCTCTCCCCCTTCCTATCACTCAGAAATGACCAAGATGCTTCTTTATACCTGGACCACTGGCCAGGGCAGCCTATTTGCCTCCACTGCAGATTCCACCAGACTCCACCTTCACGAGAAGAAACACAGGTCCTCTGCTATTTGGGATTAATGGGACTGCAAAAAAAAAATCTTCCTCTCAGGCTCTCACTGGCCTAACCAATTACTTGGCTTATTTTTGTCCTTTGTGCAATCAACCTCGGATTACTCTCATCCTCACTCTGTACATGGGTCATGCACTTGTCAAATCTGAAACCGAAACACTGAAGCATCGTCCTCATTCAAAAAAGGGACACAGGCCAGAAGCACCACACGCTTGCAAACCTCTGTTCAAACTGCATCTCTCTCTAGCCTACAGGTGACATCACTTATCCTTAGTTCCTAACCGGGAGGAACAAAAGAAAAACATCAGCTTTAGCTAGTTTTGAAGTATCCCGAGGAAAGAAATATTTCCCAGGACCTCACAGAAATGGCCTTTGGCTTACTGCGAACAGTAGCTCCCAGGCTTCTGGATTTCTGTAAACCAGTAAAATGCAGGTACCTTACGCAGGCCGGCAGAGCCTTGGTCAGCCACTTCTATTTTGCCAGGTAAAGAAGTTAATAAACACAGCCACTAGGAGTTCCCTTGTGGCACAGTGGGTAATGTATCAGGCATTGTCACTGCAAGTGGCCTGGGTCACTGCTGTGGTGCAGGTTCAATTCTTGGCCCAGGATTCTGTATGCCTCGAGCGAGGCAGAAAAAACAAACAAACAAAATGCCGAGATGCCGTATCAGAGCTTGGCTGGCTGTTCTCTGAATCTGTGCCCCCTGCTTTCTGTGAACACAGCAGACTCTTACGACGGGGTGTGGCCCCAGCCCCCATGCAGTCCTGTTTTCTTTCCCTTCCTGCTGCATTTAGGTCTCCAGAGTCCCAGGAGAGAGCAGGGCCAAGGCAGAAAGGCACCCACATCCCCAAAGAGAACTTCTCCTAATGGGGCGATACATTCACACCTGATCCCCTGGGACTCACCTGTTAAGTAGCCGCCCCCCTCCTAAACAATACGACCACCATCTATAATCACTGTCATTTTTCAAAGAAAGGACATTTTAACACTGAAAACTGAGGAGAGAATCTCAGAATAAAGACCAGTTCTTTTGGAGAGGCTCTGCTTTATGGAAAGCTAACTCCGTTCCTCTTCCTCTTCCACCCATCACTGATAGACAGTTCATGGGTGCACCTGGGCACAGGTGAGTCATCCATGTCACCCCCTGCGTGTGGGAAGAGCCAACTGAGCTAAGAGATTCCGAGAGCTGGTCTTGACATGCAGAATCAGGACAAAGCCCCCAAAAACCAGGACCATGAGCAACGTCTGGGGAAGCCAATTCCATCACCCCTTCACCCACGACTGTCTCCTGGGCACGTGGAGAAGGAAACCAAGCTTCCGGACTCCGAGGGGCCTGTGCACCCTCCAGCCTGGACATGTCCCCGTCCCCACCCCCACCCTCACCCTCACCCTCACCCTCACCTCCAGGAGCTGATGGGCCTTCCAAGGAGCTGCCTTCCCAAGGCTACAAAACCCTCCCCTCCCACAGCGGCTTTCTCCTTCCCCTCCTCCTCCTCCCGCCCCCTGACTCTCCCCGCCCACTCCTGGAGGTGCTCTCAGCTGTCCCAAAGGAGATGGGAAACACCTGGGCCCCAAACCTGGCCGACAGAGCGACAAAGGAGCTTAATCCTTAACTACTTTGCTTTGGGTCTTAAGCACCTGCATCTAATTTGACCCAGGACCCAAACTCCTTTGGAAGATATCTGAAATGAGGCCTCCTTAAAGAAAAAAGGCATTGGATATTTTTTTAGGAAAGTATGTCATTCCAAAATGTCCCTTCTCATTCCCAGAGAGGTTAAGTCCAGGCAAGCAGTGACAGAGACAGGCAAATAAAAAACAGAAACAAGTAAACTGTCTAGCCCAGGATGCCACAGGGAGAAAGCAGCTCAGAGACTCCCCACTGGCCGAGGGAGGACGCCTTCCGGCAGCCTTCCCACTGCCCCTCTCTCCTTCCAGCCCTGGTCTCTAGGAGGAGTCTGGAAGCATCTATAGAGAAGCCCACCAGCACAGGTGTCCTGGGAATTGAGGTTAACAGCCTTCTCCCTCCAATACACCCTCATCCTTCCCTCATCCTTAGAACCAGAGGGAAGTAAACAGAGGCCTTAGGCAAACGTCAATACAATAAAGGATTTGGAACCTAGAAGCATCACCTAAGTTCATCCAGGGCCTGGGATAAAAAGGCCCATCAATGTGGCACTTGGGCAACCTCGAAACAGCCCCTCGGGCAGGTTCACAATCAAATAAGGCTCTGAACAGGTTACAAAGCCTTTGGTGATCACAGTGGGTATGAGGCCTGAACACAACTTGCTAAAGCCTTTCTACTCAGAGGCCATGAGATTTATGGGGTCCCCCCAACCAATCCTAAGAGAGGTGAAGAGGTGAGAGCAGAAAAAGGATGCAGCGAACATCCAAGGGCTTTTTCACAAAGGAAGCCTAGAAAGGCAAGCTTAGTGAAACACCTTTTTTTAAAAAAAAGATTGTATTAGATATCCCTTTGATTCCTAACAACAGACTGTAAAAAAGGGAGTGGAAAAAAAAGTCCCTGGCAAAGAGAGTGGCCTGTCCAAGGGCCACCAGGTATCTCAGACAAACGGCTCAGTTCCTTCCTTGGCCGGATGTCAGTCTGGGAGAAAGTCCTGGGGGAGCCGCCTGCAGGGCTGAGGCTGATCCCCAAGGCAGCCCAGGGGCCCCTCCCCCAGAGCACAGCAGGGAGGCAGCCTTGGAATCCACGCACAGGCAGGCTGGCAGGCTGTCACATTTATTAAGGCAAAGACATCATTCTGCTCTCTCCTCACTTTCCTCCTCTCCATCTCCCACTCCCCACCCTCCCCACCTTAGGGGAAAGAGGACGTCAAAGCAGACCCTCCGTGGAAAGTGACCAGGAACCCAGAGGTCCCGGCAATCCCAACACCCACAGGTGCCTGTGCTGGACCCCCACACTCTGTGCATGGTTTCCGGTCTGTCTGGGTCCTTTTCCATCCCCAGGGATGTCCCTCTGGCCTCTGCCCCGAGTCTCCCCCATCACCAGCCCTCCTGGTGCAGATTTCCAGATCACGCCTAGCAGCCTTGCTCCCTGGGGTCCCACAAACGGCCACGGGGAGGGGTGGGCACACGCAGACCCCGGAGACGCTGGTCTGGGAAGGAGTAGGAGCGGGTGGGAGGGCAGCTTTTCCAGAACGTAACCTTGATGTGCAGTGGGTTGTAACTACAACCCCGGGGCGTGAACAACCTTCCTCTCCCATCTCCAGCTCACAGGGCGTAGCTGGAGCTTGATAAATGTGACACGATTAATTGGGGCTGTAAAAAGCAGCAGGGAGGGGGCCCAGCACCTCCCCTCAGAAGGCAAACAGAAAGATGACAGGAGTCCCTGCCTCAGAAACTGCATCACAAACAGCAAACAGCATCTGGGGGCGCGGTAGGGAGTAGTAACTTCAGGCCTCGGCTAAGATCACAGGCAAGTTAAGAGTCAAGGTAGCCCCCCCCCCACCCAAATTTGGTTTACTTGAACACACTGAGTGTGTGAGTGTGCGAGGGCAATCCTTATTGCACCTGTGAGTGGGTGGGTGGGTGGGTAGACAGGTAGGTTGGTAGGGGGACCGGAGTTCATCTTCACATAAAATAAAATAAAAAAGATAGCCCCCCCATCCCCAGAAGTCACCTGGTTCTGGGGCCCCAAATCCAGCTAACAATCAGCATCCCCGGAGAGGCCCCACCCCAGACCCACGGACCCTCTCACTAGAGCCCAGAAATCGGTTAAGACACATCCCTGGTGTCTCTACTGTGGTGCCTTTGGGAAACGGTGAGCCTAGCCCACTCCCTTTCCAACTGGCAGAACCTGAGGCTTAAGTAAGAGTGGCAGGAAGACTCACCCTTTCTATGGGGCTTTGTCGTTGGGTACCTTGAGTAGCTGTAAAACCCTATGATCTGCTGAGAAATGGCACAACAGGACCAATCTCAAAACACATTGTTAAGTGAAGGAAGCCAGGCCGGAGGGGTCGCCTGTGTCATGATTCCATTTACATGAAACACCCAGAACAAGGAAATCCAGATAGAAAGAGGGTGGTTGCCAAGGGCTGGGGTTGTAGGAATAACTGTTTCATGGGTAAGAAGTTTTATTTGGAAGTGATGAAAATGGTTTGGAACTAGATAGAGACAGTATGTACTAAATGCCACTGAATGGAATTGCCCCCTTTAAAGTGGTTAATTTCAGAGTTCCCGTTGTGGCTGAGTGACAACAAGCCCGATTAGTACCCATGAGGACGAAGGTTCGATCCCTTGCCTCGCTCAGTGGGTTAAGGATCCGGCGTTGCCATGAGCTGTGGTGTAGGTCACAGACATGGCTTGGATCCCGCATTGCTGTGGCTCTGGCATAGGCTGGCTGCTACAGCCCCAATTTGACCCCTAGCCTAGGAAGTTTCATATGCCACGGGTGTGGCCCTAAAAAGCCAAAAAAAATTTTAAAAAAGGTTAATTTCATGTTATGTGAATTTCATCTCAATTTTTTTTTAAAGCCTCTGTCTATGACCTGCAAAGAATGCTATATTTCTCTCAAGTGCTGATCCAAGACCCAGGAGCTCCCACTCTGAAGAAGTGCTTCTTGCCTCTCATTTCGAGCCTTCCTGCTAGCAAAATATGCAGCTCAAGTGAGTCACAGAGGAGGCAGGCTGAGGAATGGGTCTCTGGCCAAAGCACTCCTTCAAAATGCTATTGGTGGCATCTGCAGAGTCATGGCATCCCCTCGGGCCTGGTCCCTGGCCTCTGGCTGGAGAAACGGCCACAGGCTTGGGGCTGGCGACCACTTTCAGCTCATACCAGTTGTCACCACTGCCCACCTGGGTCTTCTGGCAGGCCCCGGCCTTCCAAAGAGGTTAAGTGATTTTCCTCATTATTCAGAGGGAGGGAAGAAGCTGCTGCCACCCAGCCTCAAGCCCTGGGTTGTTATAAATAGAAGGACAAACAAACTGCTTGGGTGTTTTTGCTCTTGTTTTTTCTTTTTTGGCCGCACCTGCAGCATGCAATGTTCCTGGGCCAGGAATAGAACCCGTGCCACAGCAGCGACCAGAGCCACAGCAGTGACAACACTGGATCCTTAACCCACTGAGCCACCAGGGACTCCCTAAACTGCTTGTTGTGTGCAGGGACTCAGGGCTTATGCGCTGAGGCCCACTCGGGGTTAGGCACCCTCTGGGGCTATTTACTCACTTCTTACCTCTCAAGAGTACAGGGCACTCCTGGAGGAAATCAGTGAGGCAAGCCTGACTGGTAATAAGAATCTGACAATAAAACCTACCAACAATCTATACAGTCACTGAGTCTTATTCAGCAGGATGGAGGCCCTTAATTAAGGGATGGGTCACACGCCATCTGCAGTCATTTCTTCCACCACTCTCTCCTTCGAATTAGTCCAACCCAAAGATCAGGATGTCCCAGACACCCACGGCTTGTCGTCCTCACCACGCCTACACAGCTTCCTTCCAGAACCCAGGACGAGGAGGACAAATGAGGCAGCCTGGTTCCTTCCTCTGCCTCCCTAGCCATGGAATACAAAGAAGCATTTTCAAAATCCTGCACCAAAGTATAAAACAAATAGCCTGTCCTTCAAGTGCAAGGTCAGGGGCAGCTGCTAGGTCCTCGGAAAGCCAGGACGGGCCTGGGGAAACCAAAGACGGACTCCCGAGGTCCAAGAACAACAAGGTTTCTCAAACCATCCCTTTGCACGACCTAAATGCAGGTTATGCAAATCGCCCCTCTGTGTCCCCTTTCAAGCCTGTGTTCCCACTATATTTAGTAAGCTCATTTTCTTCCCTGGATGCTCCACCTCAGAAAGAGCACTGAAATCTAGTTTACGAACTCCCTGTAGAGATGCTTTGTTCTCATTTGACTTTTCTCAATGACGCTTCAGCTTCACCCACAGAACTCGTTAACTACTGGGCTGATAAATGCAGGCTGCCCATTTTACAGATGAGAAAACAAAGGGAGAATGACCTCAGACTGAAAAACTTGGCATTTCACTAAAATCTCCCTAATCAGAGTCAAGAGTTCTCTTTAGATTTATTTATATGTCTCTTCCTGCCTTACCGTATCAATTCAGAGACTTTAGTTCTTTTCTTAAAATTTTTGAGGTGTACTTGATTTACAATGTTGTGTTAATTTCTGCCATACAGCAGAGTGATTCCGTTATGTGTGTGTGTGTATACCTAAAGTATGCACATATATAAAATATATACTTTTTCATATTCTTTTACATTTTCACAGGAACTATTGTATAGCTCCCTGTGCTATACAGTAGGACCTCATTGTCTGTCCACCCTATACACTAATTTGCATCTGCTAAACCCAAACTCCCCATCCTTCCCTCCCCGCAACCCCCTTCCCCTTGGCAACCACAAGTCTGTTCTCTATGTCTGTGAGTCTGTCTCTGTTCCATAGATAGGTCTGTTCGTGTTGAATTTTAGATTCCACATATGTGTTATCATACAGTATGTGTCTTTCTCTTCTTGATCTTTCTGACTTACTTCACTTAGCATGATAATCTCTAGGTCCCTGGAGACAGACATCAGTTCTAACTCATCTTTGGGAAGTAGGATCCATCCACCATTGACCGTGATCTGCCACCCACTCCTAGGGAACGCCACTTTGTGATCTAGCAAATAGCATGCTTTGCTGTTCCGGAAGGGCTGCCTATAAAAGAGAACCTGTGAACAATCTCTTCGTTGTGAAAATAATCACCCCCTCATTTACCAGCTGACAAGAAGGAACCTCAGGGAACATTTAACCATCCTCCACACCTTGGAGATGAGGTTAAACCCGCAGAAAGATCTAGAGGTGGTGTCTCCACACTGCTATGAAACCCAGGCCCCAGAGCAGGGCACACAGCACCAAGAGCACAGCAAGCCGCTCACCAGGGTTTACTGGCTGCTGAACACGCTGAAATGAGGATTCACCTCTCAACCCAAAGCTATTGCTGTGAGCTCTTTAGGGTGGGCCCAGAATCTCCACTTTGGCTCTCCATCAACAGCCCCCACTGCATTCATTCAATAAATATTTATCAAGCATTTACTATGTATCAGATGCCGCACTAGATGTTGGGGAGAGAGCAGACTTCCAGATCCTGCCTCATGGCTCTTAAATCAGTAGGGGAAACAAACATCAAATAACTGATGCCATGAATGCTGCTTACACTTGTTAAAAGGGCAGAGGGTGGTGAAACCACATGCAGGGCTACACTGGAGACCTGACCCCCGGGTACCATCAAGATGAAGAGGGAGGGGTCTGGGCAACAGGGACAGGGAACAAACAAAAGAGAGATCAAAAGCAAGAACAGAGCGAAAGCCAGGAACAAGAAGGCCCTCTGGACTTGACAAATCTGAAAAGTTAAAAGAAGAGAAAAAAAAAAAAGATGTGTTCCCTGGTGGCCTACCAGTCAAGGATCTGGCATTGTCACTGCTGTGGCACCAGTTTGATCCCTGGCCCAGGAACTTGCACATACCACAAGAGCAACCAAGGGAAAAAAAGTTAAAAGTAGTAGAGTTCCTGTTGTGGCTCAGCGGTAATGAACCCAACCAGTACCTATGAGGACGAGGGTTCAATCCCAGGCTTCAATCAGTGGGTTAAAGATCCAGCATTGCCGTTCGCTGTGGTGCAGGTAGCAGATGTAGCTCAGATCCTGAGTTGCCATGGCTGTGGTGTAGGCTGGCAACTGTAGCTCCCATTTGATCCCTAGCCTGGGAACTTCCACATGCCGAGGGTGCAGCTCTAAAAAGCAAACAAAAAAGAAAAAGAAAACTCGTGTAGCCAGGAGAGTCAAGGAAAGGGTGAAATTATAGGAGATCAATCTCTAGGTTTAGAAAGGGGAACAGTGATCCCAGCCACCAGACCCCTGGCCGAAAGCAAAGCTTTCACTGGAATACCTGCAAGAGGCAAAGGTGCCACAGTAATTTCAAACAAGTCAGAGGTGTGGGTTTGAGTCTTGGTCTCCTCGATTTACTAGCTGCAAATCTGCAGGTACGTCCCTTCACCTTTCTGAACCTCAAGACATTCAAATGTGAAATGAAAATAATAAGTCCTACCTACCCAATTTTATAGGACCACGATTAAAATCAAATGAGACGTCATCCATGGGTATATTTCATAAACTTCAAAAGGCTAAAGACTTGCCTCGTGTTAGCACTCTCATCTTTATACCAAAATAAACCATCCTTCACAAAACGGCTGTGCATAAAAAACTACCATGAACATCAGCAGGACTGGACCACTGTGGCCCAAGAGCAGGAAGGAACAATGGGTTCACAGTGACGAAACATGGCACATCCAGGTCAAGTTCTAAGGTTGGTCATGGCCACACCCTGTGCTCAGGCAGCTTTCCCCTCCCTCCACACCCAGGATCCAAAACCTGGAGAAACCCAAGCTCCAGTTCCCAAGGCTCCAACACAGATGTGGTTTCGATTTCTAGCACATTCCCCGCCCCAAGGGGAAAGCATTTACATGACATCCCAGAACCAAACACTCATGACCTCCATGACCTCCCCTTCCCAGTGGGTTCTGTGCCACCCTGTGAGAGGAGCCAGTGGACTGGAGGGCACCGCAAACCCCACTGCAGGGCTGACCTCCACCCACAAGATGTTCAATGCCTCTTCTACTAGGGGGGTCGGCGGAAGCCCCTCAGGCGCCCCCTGCCAGCTTAACTCCCCAGGCCTGTGACGATAGCTCTTCACCTCCATCCAGCACTCCACCTCCACTCCTGACTTCTCCTCTAAAGATCCGAGGCCTAGTTTCTGCAGTAACCCCTGCCTCGCCTGCAGCAGCAGCACCCCTGGCCAAATCCAGCAAACCACGTGCTCAGTTAGCACATGGCTTTTTTAAGAACTACGCAGTGAGAGAACTCCAGGGAACTAAATATATACAGATGAGCTAAGTTATAGGTACACAGTCTCATGTTACTCAATTAATTGAGCAGAGGCTTAAAACATTTCAAGTCTCTTCCAAACACTGCCCCAGTTTCCCAGGCCACTCACCCACCTCCATCCTCAGTCCACACGCCCAGCCGCCATCATCCGCTTCCTCCACAGGGATCCTGGGGCAGGCCTTCTCCCCACATCCCTGGGGTAGACCCATGTGGAACTGTCTTCCCTGAATCCTCTGGGGTAACAGGAACAGGGTCCTTTACTATCCGGGCCCCTGTCCCATAGATGGCTCATCTCACAGACACCCACCGGAGGCTCCCCACTGAAACAGTCCCTAAATTAAATTAGTCTTTTTCCCAAGGTTGTTTTTAACCCCAGGCCTCCAAGTGCCAGCAGTTTGTCTAGGCTAATCCCAATTGCTTCTGGGCACAGAGGTTTCACCCTGTGAAAAGTCTCATCATGACACTATTCAGCTCCCAGCCCATCAAAGTAGAACAGCTCTCACCTCAGTACCAATTTAACATGTCAAAATCCCTGTTCTGGGCCTGTCCATGGGCTCACGCCCTCGTTTATTTTATGTAAGAACCACCCTAGCCACCGTCCCCCCTTGGATCCAGTTACTTGAGAGCAGACGGTTTCTACGCAACAGGCTAGCCTCTTCTCTAAATAAAAGAAGCAATATTGGCTACCTTCCTCATTTAAAAATTTTAAAAGGAGGGAGGGGAATAATAAACCACCGGTTCCCCCACACAGCACAAAACATGGATGATATAAGCACATCTTTTTATTGCCCTTGTCTGCCACTCCGATTTGGGACATAATCACATCAGCCGGCCTTTCTGAGCATCCGTAGCTGAGTTTTTAATCTCATTCAGGGGGCTGGAGATAAATCATCATGAAGGGTCCCGACTGCCGAGCTGAGCACCCGCAGCGGCAGAGACAGCAGCGGCATGCAGGGTCAGGGGGCCAGCAGGAAGGCGGGGGCGGGGGGGGGTGCCCAGGCCCTGGTGAAGACCACCCGCCCTCCACTGTCTGTCTTCATGCCAGCCTGCAGGGCTACAGGGACGGAAGGCAGCCCCAACTGTGGCGAGCTAAGACAATGAATGGGAAGCGAAGGGCAGGGTAGGAAGATGGCCCTTCCTGACTAAACAGATGTAAGGGATCTGCCCACCACACGCCCCGGACAGGTGGGCTGTCTGCACAAGGTCAGGTCAAAAGCAAAGGCACAGAGGTCAGTCTTTAGGCCCAAGTCCCCGATGGGAGGGGACAGCTCTGCAGAAACGGCCACTAAGATGAACGGGGCACCCCCGGCCTCCTCCCCAACCCCCTGATGCAACCGTGCCCAGGAAAGAAAGGCCATGGACTCCCGCCACTCAACCCCGCAGCCAGCAGCCGCCAAAACCTGGGGTTCAGACAGCAGCCTTCAAACCCTCGCTTTCCCTCCCCTGTTTGTGGTAGAAACAAAGGCAGGCCTTGCGGTAGCCAGGGCTCCTCTCCTGGGTGGAGCAGCCACTGCCAGGCAAACCCCTTAAAGCTATGTCCACGGGCCACGTGTGGCCATTTAAACTTAAATGTAAGTTGATTAAAATTCAATGAAAGGAAATAAATTCAGTTCTTCGGCCATATCAGGCACATTTCAAGTGCTCAGCTGCCACAGATGGCTAGTGGACCCATGGACCGGCACAGATACAGAATATTCCCATTGTCGCAGGAAGATCCAGCAGAGACCTGTCATGAGGCCAAGAAGACAGGCTCTTCCGGTTCCTGGCCAATAGCAATGACATGACCATGGATGTTATCATTACTACATGGATATTACCAAAAAAAAAAAAATCAGGAGTTCCCACTGTGCTGCAGCAGGATCAGGGGTGTCTTAGGAACACTGGGACGCAGGTTCAATCCCTAGCCCAGCACAGAGGGTTAAGGATCCAGCGTCGCCACAGCTTTGGCTTAGGTTGAGACTGTGGCTCGGATCAGATCCCTGGCCCAGGAACTCCATAGGCCATGGGGCAGCCAAAAAAGGGGGAAAAAAAAAATCAAACAAACAAAATTGCCTAATAGATAACAGAATTTTGTAATTACTTTTAACTGCCTATTGGAGTCATGATTGTTACAAAGTCCTATTTATATGGAACCCATCCCAAAATGCACAAAGCATTCCTCGTGCTACAATACAAAACAACTAAGGGTCTCCCAGTGACATAGGATGGAACCCAAATCTTGATGGTGAGCAGCAGCCCATCTGCCTCCTCTGATTTATAGGATCATCATCCACTTCGATGCCAGAAGGCTGCCAAGGCTGCCTCTTCCAAGGCCCAAGGTTCACAGGTCGATAAACCAATAAATTAGGTCGAAATTAACTGCGGCTCATTTTAAACTGAGGGAAATTGATTTTTGCATCTACGTGGCTGGACTGAATATGCCATGTGCCAGTGGACTCGGGTGTACAATGCACAGAAGGTTCTGTGCTCAACAAAGAAAATGAATGCCTCAGCCACGTAGCCCAGACCCCTCTGCTTTAATATATTTCTATGCAGTGAACTCTCAAATGGTCTGAATTATTGTCAAAAACTCTAAACTCCACACTGGCTTTCGCTAACACACTTATGCCAGCCATTTTGCATATCAGCTGCCCAAAGGATACAAACTCATTTTAACATTCACCTAAGCAAAATTTAATGAGGAAGGTAAACTGATGCTTTAAAAAAAAAAAAGGCTAGACGTTCCTTGGTGGCTCAGCAGTGTTAAGGATCCCCCATTGTCGCTGCCAGCTTGGGTCACGGCTAAGGCATGGATTCAATCCCTGGCCCTGGAACTTCCACGTGCTGCAGGCGTGGCCAAAAAATAAAAAGACTAAATAAATACATAACAAAGGCAAATAGGTTAGTTTTTAGATTTCCTGCTCTCCAGGTTATTTGTATGTTCCTATGCCTATTCATTACAGTGGACAGTGCAAGACTGGCTCTATCGATCTCTAAAGCCTGGGATTAAACAACCACAATACAAAGAGGACTGTCATCCCTCAAGAGGAAAAGACCAACATACGACCATGCAATATGTTCCTACAACATCCACCTTTTGCTGTAGGATGTTAGTTGCCATTAGGTCTCAAAGCAATTTCTTACGCGTACTATTCACTCCATTTTACAGAATATAAAGAAAACATTCTCGAAAGGAACAGGCGTGCAAACAAAGATCCGTGACCTCTATATTCTAATGTTCTCACAAACCTGGGCTCTACATCTTTGGGGTACCTTTCCAACTACCAAGAGAACCTGCAGGAACCCTCAAAGAAAATGATATTTCTCCCCTGGTCTGGGAAAAGTAGCAATCTATTTTATACTGTGACACTTCGGGTAACACCCTTCCAACTGACAGTCATAACACCATACAGATATTTTGGAGCCAGAGTTAATTTCACTATTCATGATATCAGGGACGATGATAACAGAAAGCCACTTCAAGTTTCAAAATGTATGCCCACACATGGCATAGACACGTGTGGACCATTTTTGAAAGGACATACAAAAACCTGATGACCGTGGCTGTCATCTGGGAAGGGACACTGAATGAATGAGGACCCATGAGGGACGGAAATGTACTTCTCAGTACATATCTTTCGTACAAATATTGTTTTATAAACATGTATTATTTACTGAAACCTAGATAAACAGATTGGATGGCTTTTCATATCCTCCCTTTCATGCTCCATCTCCTCACTCCTCTTCCCTGTGTCCTGCTCCTCCCACCCTGTCCACTTCTCAAAGCTCCACCCACCACACCCCACCAAGATGCTATTAAATAGTGGCCAGAGACAGAGCCAAGAACTGTGCCCGAGGCCAAGCAAGAGGAGGAAGTTTTTCAAGGTCACACCTTTATCAAGCCAACCCAACATGCCAAGCAACCCTTCACCTACATAGAAGTCTACCTGAAACCTCAAATGCTCTGCCTTCTCGTCTTTTGGAAGCATACAGGTCAAATGTCCTAACTTCAGAATCAACCAGCCAATTCTTTTCCAAGCAAGTGTATCGGACGCGAATCTGCCCCAAAGAGATCTAAAGCTAAACCGTCTTCCACCCCCAAAGGACGCTCTTTGTGTGGGGGATTGTGCTGTAATAGACACTTTATTTTCAGTTTCAAATCAGGACACTGAATACTCCCTGGCCTCTAAAAAGCAGGAATTATGAAGAGAGATCTCATTGGAAGGAAAATAAACCTGTAAATCCTGTTAGGCTTTGCGCTTCATTCCAAAGGATTTTTCCCCAAAACAATAACCATTAGCAATACCACCACAGCCCTAAAAGGGAGCATTCTGTACAAAAGAATCCCAGCTCTTCGTTCAAAATAAACCTCAGAACAGCACAGGAAAATCAGGGTTCCACGACCCACATCCTGAACCAACTCATCTGCACTCTGTCTGTGAGCTCGCCACAGTCCTCCTCATATATTCCTTTTCTATAACTTGGAGGGACTTCCTACCCCTCAGGCCTCTCTTCTTCCAGATGAGCAGTCAGGCCACAAATATTCATTAAGGGCCTCCCAAGTGCTAGGGACACAGAGAAGAGACTTGATCCAAGAGGCAAACAGGGAGACGAAACAGGTAAACAAGCAATTAGAACACAAGGCAGTAAGGGCTATAACCAAGTTTTTGAGAACTCTTCCCATCAGAGCCTGGGAATAAATACTGAGAGGTATTCCTTGGATGCTGAGGAATGGAATGGGGGTTTTGCAGGCAGAGGCAGAAGCAGGGGAAGACCATTTGAGGCATAAATACTGAGAGGGAATAAATACTGAGAGGTATTCCTTGGATGCTGAGGAATGGAATGGGGGTTTTGCAGGCAGAGGCAGAAGCAGGGGAAGACCATTTGAGGCAGAGGAAAAAGCAGGTGGCCCGGAGGCACGGAGCTGACACAAAACCAGAAGAAATTCGGTGTAGCAAAAATGATGAAAACCCCTTTCTGGGACCTGGCCTTTTTTAGAGGGGATGCAGCTAAGTCTAGCCTACTCCATAGGTTAGCAGAGCCAGGGAAAAAGAACCGGCACTGACTCCAACCCAGGGCTCTTTCTCAGATGCAAAAGCCCTTCTGCTCCCCCTCCCTGAAGCTGGTGGCCTGAACATCACCCCTGGGGCTTCTTCCTTCAGGCAGCTTCTGCTTCCAGCCCTAATCTGTGCTGCCAGGCATCCTCTTAACCTCACTCAAAGTCGGAGAGCGGGGAGCTGCAGAGTGTCTGAGCCCACCGACCCTTTATCCCTTCATCTCCCATGCCTCCCATGGCAGACAACCCACTCCCACCCCACTGAAGACCTGCGGCTGGTTCTATAGTGCGCGGGTTTCCTCATTTCCTGTCCATACGTTGACATGCCTGTCTTTGCACCTGCTTCATCACCTCCTCAGATTATAGGCTTTCTGAAAACAGGGATGAAAACCTTCCCCCACTATCGGCACCCCCATCTCTATACAGAATCACACTGAATTCAAGGGACACTAAAGGAAAACATTGCAATTCCTTGCATTTAAAAGTTAAAGGGTGGGGGTTGAGGGGAATATAAAGTGGGAAACTGGCTTAGGGCTAGAAGCAGAACGGTCATATAATTTAGAGTCTGCATCCTGACATCATTGCAGGTGAACACAGTACTTCTCATAACCAACAGGGACAACATATACAACAAGTCTGTCCCCAGGAAAAGAGAGGCAAATGGTCACCTTCGCTAGAAAGATCATTTCAAAAGGATGGGAGGCCCTCCAGAGCTCCAAGAAGGACCAGTCAAACACTTTCAGCCACTGATTTCTGTGTTTGCAGTCTGAAAGGTCTGCACCAGACAGGGCTTGTGGCAGAAAGCCCAGGACCAGGAAGTCCTTCCTTCTATCCATCTCAAATCCTTACAGATTCAAGTTAATCCCACTTTCATTAACCTCAGGGCAACTGAGAACAATGGCACAGAGGGGCAGCCTTACAGAAGAAAACCACTGCTCAGTGTCCTCACCGGTGGTAGGAATTCCTCATTATGAGTCCAACTCTAACCTTCCAAGGAACCGAACTCAATTCAACCCAATTTCTGGCTGTCCCAGAAATATAAAAGCTGAGGGGTTTTTTCACGGAGAACACAGTTCATCTTCAACTGGCCCCAAATCCCCAGGACCTTTTGCAAACCTGACCCAAGGAAGAAATGACACCTGTGTGCATTTTTTCTTGCATATTTTCAAGCAGCCTATAGTTGGGACGGACCTGAGCCCTGGAAGGGATCGTCTCTGCTGCTCCCCACCCCCAGCCCCCAGAAAGCTGACTCAAACCCAAGCAGAGCTGGGCTGACTGGGGAGACTCGACAAACAAGGGAGCCTCTCTTCCTCCCTCCCCCAGCCTCCATCAGGATGCTGGAGTCCCTGTGGAGAGCAAGGACCTTGCTGACTTCTTTCAACAATACAAAAAAGAAGTTTCAGATGGGGGTGGGGAGGGAAACAAGGATCTGGACCCACGAGGGAGCCAAACAGGCAGGCTCCAGCAGCCCATGCCCACCAGCAGTTGCATGCCCCCTAGCATACACACTTGCCCAAGGGGTGATGATAGATGGAAGTCAAAAGCTCGCATCCCCTCGCCTCCATTCCTACCCCCTCCCTTACCATATACATTTTATTTCAGAAAGGAGTTACTGAAAAAGCACTGTATAAAGGGAGAGCCACTATTTGATCCCTTAAAGGTCGCTGAGACAATGCAGACAAAACCTAAAGAGCAAGCAACTCTGCCCCACATGACCTTGGGCTGGCCACTTCACCTTTCCCAGCTTTGGTGGCTTCATCAACAAAATGACACAATAGGCTAAGATGGTTTATAATGTTCTTCTTCGTGGCTCCAAGGGTTGAACATTTAACTCTGTATATTTCCTGAAGAAATGGCTAATGGAAAATCAGTGAGCAGACACAGAACCTCAGGCTAATTTTTTTTTTTTCTACTCTAAAAGGAACGTTTTGATTCTAGAAATGTGTAACTCACCACCTCCACTGGTGCCCCCACTTTCTAGTTTTGCTGATGTCAATCTCAACCACAGAGCTGGCAGTCTCCTGAGGCAATAACACAGTCAAATTAATTTCGCCAATGCTGATACTAACCCACAAACCAGTCTGCAATTGCCGGCAGTAAGTCCGGCCATAAAAGTGAAATTCATATTACTTATGATCTAATAAACCCATTGCCTGGATAGAAATAAATCACTTACTGAATAACAATGCCCACCAAATTCTTACAGTCTTTCAAATCCCCAAGTATCACGTGGGATGTTACTGTCCAAAAACAAAGTCAGTATTTGGGGGAAGGGGGTGGTGGTGCATGGAATGGATAGAATCTCACCATCCCTACTTGCCCCCCCCCAAAAAATTAGCCCTTACACACACACACACACACACACACCCCTCTTGCTTTGACTGTACCAACAGAGTCAAGCTTTTGGGTTTGCCCACCTTAATGGTGGTTAAAAATGTTAAGTGTGGAAACCCCCTCCTCTGACTGTTCTGGGTAAATGTACTGCAACTGCAGGGTGCTCGCCGCCTCCGCAGCCAACTGATGATACACTAAAGAAAGCCCGTTTTTATCCACACGTAAAATGAGGCTGCACCCCTCCGATACCTGCCAGAAACTCCACCGGTGAGCACACACCATGGGGAAACAGGCAGTGCACCCCGCGAGTGCCCTGGAATCCTTGGCTAAAATCGACAGGAAGAAGGAAAGATCAAGGCGATTCAAGCGCTGATGGTTGTACTCAAGTGAGGAAGGGAAAAAAACAAACGCCAGCCGGGAAGTCCCAGCGGTGCCTGCACCTGGGAGGCGACAGCCAAGGATGGATGCGGGGGTGCGGCAGCGCAGGGAGAGAAGAGAGCCGAGGGGAGCCGGGGGGGGGGGGGGGGGGGCGGCCGCTCACCTGTCCGTACACCTGGATGGGCTCGGGCTGCAGGGCAGCGCTCCGTTTCCTCCGGAGCGGCTTCTCGTCCGCCCCCCGGGGCGCCCCGTGCGCCCCCAGCCGCAGCTCGCGCGGGTCGCCGCGCACCACGAGGAAGCCCCGGTCCTGGGGCCCCGGCGCGCGGCTGCCGGGCAGCGTGTACGGCCAGACCTCGCCAACAGCCCCGGGCAGCAGCAGCGCCATCAGGATGAAAAGGAAGGGGAGTCGCGACTCCCTCCTGCTGCTCCGTGTCGCCATGTTCGGGCGAACGCGACCGCAGGTGGCGCCGCCGCCAGGAGAGAATGTGTAGCGCGAGGCCGGGACGCCGGCCGGGCCGGGGCCGCGCGCGCCGCTCCCGGGGCTCCAGGCCGCCCCGCTGCGCCCGCCGCCGCCGGGTCCCGCTCCGCTGGCGCGGCGCCGTCACGTGGGAGGCTCGCCGCCGCGGCCCCTTCGCGCACTTTCTCCGCTGCGGCCCCTCCCCCACGCGGGGATGGGGAAGTCAAGGCAGCGAGCGGCACGCGGCCGCGTCCCCTGGCTGGCGCTCCTCCTTGTCCGTCAGCCGTGCGGCAATCGAGGGTCGCGCGGGGCTCGCCCGTCCTTCCTGGAGTTCTCACCTCCTCTGCCCCGTCGCTTCGAGGTCGACCTCAGCCGCGGCCAGTCTGCTTTCCTAACTGCACAGTGCCCTGTCCCGCCACACGATCACCTCCCCCGCCTCCTGCCGCATCCCCACCTCCAGGGGAGCGCCGAAGCCGGAGACAATTAGCTCAGAGGACGCGGCAGGCGCATTAGAGTTCAGATGAACCCGCCCCCATGGTGGAACGCACATAGTTTGAATTACTCTGGGCACCAAAACTGCCCTTGATCAAGCTAAACTGCCCCTGCCCAAGCATAGTAAATATACACCCTGCACAGAGGCAGTAAAAGCAAGGGCACGTCTGTCAAGGGACTCGCCACACCTGAAAGGTCCCACAGTTGCACAATGGTTTCTTACAGGAATACCTGCACAGGACACACAGCTCCCAGCACAGTGGCTTACTTGTGACCCACTCCTGGGGGACTGATCCCTGGGCCACCCCACCTCAACCCTAAAATGGACACACACACACCAGTCCCTTCAGCCCACAGCCAACCCTGCTGCAAGTCCAAGGTGGGTAAGGCTCGCCACTGGGAACGGGAGGGGCAGACATCTCAAAAGTCAGGAGGATAAGACTTTCAGTTATCCCTGCTTGCAGCTTGAAGATCCAGACCTTCTTTGAACCACAAGGAGATAAAACTGTGGTTGGAACTGCAGAGGCAAACCCAAGGTCAGTATTTTTTCTGCAGGTTTGTGGGAAGAGCCAAGCCCTGTCTACTCTGGCCTCCTCTGTTTTTATGGTTCACTGTGCTCTGGACTCACACCCTGGTTTTTGAGGAGACAGAGGAAACAGGACTGAAGGAGAGACTACTTCTAGAGTTCATGAAAGCCTGTGGTTTAGAGGGAAGAGAAGATGGTCAGTTCAGTTCCCCACAATACTCCTCATCCTACACCCCCCAACCCCCCACACCCCCCACCCCCGCCTCTCCAGTTAACAGACCTTCCCCTAAGTAGCACCATACTTGGTGACAACCTGCCAAAGGAGAGATAGCCTTTGCTGACTCCCTAAATCCAGCCTTCTCCCTCCCTCTCCCACCCCATGCCAGACTTGCTGGGGACATGGCCTCAGCTCCCGAAGTCCCCCACCTCCTCGCACCCCTGCCTTTCTCCCCCATCCTTTCTGTCCGTCTCAACATAATCACAGAAACACCCAGTTCTCCCTGCCAAGCAAATCACCTATCCTCTGGGAAAGCCAATGAGCCACTGCCAGCCCTCACTCCTCCTCTAGACCAGCTGCCTTGTCAGTAGCACCTTACCAGGTTGTGGACCACCCTGTCCCCCAGCCCACCCCCAAGACCAACAGCAAAGCCTGTCAGCCCCCATTTAACCCCCAAGGGAAAATGAGAAGAACACGGCTGGAGGCAGAACACCCAGCAAATGGTTCGATTATTGTTTATTTCAACATATATTTAATGAGAACCTTCTCTACAAAAGCAAGCCTCAAGAGTCCCAGCAGAAAACATGTGCCCCCTAAGTGTGGATTTAAAGACAGGGAGCTGCTTTTCCCACACAAGCCACTGGCTTGAGGTTCGGATAGCAATTCTCAGGGAGGAATTAGGAGGGCATGGCCAGCTACTTGCTGATTTTGATTTGCACTGTGGATGCTGGAGAACTGGAGAGAATGCTCAAACATGGCTAATTTACTCCTTGAAAGCCCTCCTCTGTAATCATTATCTACCCTCCAAGCCGTTCACAGGTGGATAATCAGCAAACCCTGAGACTGTATGATCGTCATAACCACAGAGCATGGTGGGAAATGCACTGAATTTTGAGTTAGAAGGTCCACTTTCTAACTTTGGGGAGCTCAGTCTCAGAGCTTCAGTTTTGTCACCTGCAAAATAAGGGTCTTGATCCCAGCCTCTCGCACAGAACTGCTGAGAGTATCAGAGGAGAGAATGTATATAAAAACAAAATTTCCGCCTTAATTGTGAAGGCCCCTCATAAAAGTATTGTACACAAGTGGCGTTAGAAACATGGATTCTAGTCCTGCTTTGTAGCTAAGTTACTGTGTGCTTTTTGTCCTGGTCATCTGGTCTCTCTGGGCATTGATTTCTTCACATGTAAAATGAATAAGGACCTTGTAGCCCTGACCAGTCTTCATCCCTTCAGGACCCCCACCTGGGCATGAGATGGGAGCAACCACAGGCCAGGGCACCCAGGATAGGGATCGCAGCCGAATTGTGCAATTGAGCAGGATGTTCCTCCCAGCTTCAAAACCGGATCTGGGTTTGTAAACAAGCCACCACTTCCCCCCAAGCCTCCCAAACAACATCAGACTTGGGTGGGAAGGTAGACCAAGAAAAGCAGGATCCCCATCCCCTGCGCCCCTACTTGCATGGCCTTGTTCTTGATGCTGCCCAAGGTCAGGAGGGAAATCAACATGTGTGGGAATTTTATTCTAGACTGCTGTGTATGAAAACTCTTGTGCCTAGGGTCAGACTTTAGATGACCCTCCTCTGTCCTTCTGCCCCCATCTAGGCCATCTTGAGCTAGAGCTGGAGAGGGGGCTAAGGAAAAACCACCGAGAGGTCATCGGTGTCCCACATTTTATCCAGATGGAGTCACAGGTAAAATAGCAACATGGACCATGAAGATGAAGCAGGGAGGAAAAATCCCAAAGACCCCCTCCCTCTCTCCCTCCCCCACCCCCTACTTCCCTCCCTCCCCCCATGGCCTTCCCTACTGCTGAGATCTCTCTGCTCACCCTCCCTCTCTGCCCAGTGTGTGGCCTGACCAACGTCTGTGCATCCTTCAGTTTCTAAAAGTTCTCCCTCCATGGAGTTCCCTGGTGGCTCAGCCCGTTAAGGATCCACCATTGTCCCTGCTGTGGCCCTGGTTGCTGCTGTGTTATCAGTTCAGTCCCTGGTCCAGGAACTTCAGCATGCCATAGCCAAGGCCAAAGAAAAGAGAAAGAGGCCTCCTTCTGCACTTAGCCTAGGATACACCACCTTGCTTCTTAGAGCAAGGCTTTAAGTCCCCTGCAGTCTTGGATACCTTCTCTCTGATCCCATTACTTATTTAATCTCATTTTCCTCTTAAAACTACAAGCAGCAGGAGGGCAAAACCAGGTTCTCCTTGCTCTAGTCTACACTCCCAGTGATCCTGGAGTGTAGTGCTCAGTGCTCAGTGACATAATATGTATACGAATGATGGGAGAAGTCATCCCCGGGGCCTTGTGAGGGTTGGGGGGTTGTCATGGGACAAAGATAGCTGAACCTCAGAGCCTGACCATCATCGGCCCTCCACCACTTCTTCCTCCCAAAGCTGCCCCGCCAAGTCACAACCAGACCTCTGAGTCCCTGAAGCAGAAAAGGGGCCCACCCTGCACGGCTCGGTGTGGCAAACTTTACCCCCTTTCCACATCACTTTAGTCAAGTAACTGCCGTTTACTTGACCAGCCAGCGTAAGCTAGAAATACCCTCCAGCCCCAAGGAAATAATTTTCTCCCCCCGCTGCTGCTGAAAATGCCTCTAGTTAAGGCAAAGTCCAGGATAACTGACAAGGTTTATAATACAGATGCACCCAGAACAGAACAAGTAACTTAAGATTCTCCCTCTTGAATACATTAAATTCAAAGAGGAGGTTCTGAAAATAGTAGTAACTTACTTTCGCACAGCAGTGACTTATATTTGCATTATAACAGCATTGTCTAACAGATTTCATCTCATAGCAACGCTTTAGGGGGGCCAATGCTGGGATTATCAACGCTCCATTTTTACAGATTTTTGAGAATGAAGGCTCAGGAGGAAGGACTTGGCCAAAGTCACGTCGTTGGGAAGGTCTAGGCCCAAACCGAGGTTCTCTGACTTTTTCTATGTCCGATATCCCCCTCGGAAAGAGAGAAGAGCTGGTGTTTCAAGTCCTGGGTGGGGGGGTTGCAGAGAGAACCGAGATGGGACAGAAAGGAGAAGACAGGTGCCAAGTCCTCACCTCTCAGGACCTGCTCTAACCCTCCATGAACCAACCCCGGGCACCTAGCCAAGGCAAGATGCTCAAGCCGAGAGTAATGTTACATGGCTCACGGGTCAGATCCTGTTCTCTCTGATTTTCTTGAAGATAAATGGAACGAGGGATTTGGTTTCCATTTTTCAGAAAAGGGATTTGGGTTGAACACCTGTGAAGGAATGCAGGTTTTAGAGACTTCCCTCGTGTTTTGATTCCACTGCATCCCCTGGGCGTCTGGCCTCTGTCTCTCAGACACTCAACTTCTTGAGTTTAGGTAACAACAGCGTGTTTAGATCTTTCTCACAAAGGCTGTGAAGATCTGGAAATTTCTTTTTTTTGTCCTTTTAGGGCTGCACCCATGGCATATGGAAGTTCCCAGACTAGGGGTTGAATTGGAGTTGAAGCTGCCGGCCACAGCAACATGAGAGCCGAGCTGTGTCTGTGCCCTACACCACAGCTTACAGAAATGCCAGATCCTTAACCCACTGAGCGAGGCCAGGGATCGAACCCTCATCCTCACGGATCCTAGTCAGGTTGATTACCACTGAGCCATGGCAGGAACTCTCTGGAAATTTCCTTACTGATATATAGAGAGAAGGACTGAGCCTTCAGCTGGTAGACAATGGGGAATTATCTTCTTCCCCAGGAATAGAGAATGGGACTCACCTGCTGGAGTTTGGAGTGAATGGGAGGAGTTAAAGCTGGAGACTTTGAAAGCTTCTGAATAATTGTTTATCAAAGGCTTGTGTATCCTTTCCTTGGAGTCCTGGCAATACAATAACAGGGAGCACAGCTTTAGGCAGCTGGTAGTCAGGGAGGCACCACCCAACTTATAGGAAAGGATTTCCAAAAGCATGGGAGGCTTTAGCTCAACAGATGCCCTTAAGTGGTCTGGGAGCTACCCAGACTTGGAAAATAGGCTGGCTGGCTTGCTTTTTGGCCCACCTCTCTTTCTAACAAGGACCTAGGATCCCCAGAAACCCTCCTTCCATTGTCTTTCACCAGTTGGAATGAGATAAAAATAGGAGTTCCCGTTGTGGCTCAGCAGGCTAAGAACTGACTAATATCCATGAGGATGGGGGTTCGAACCCTGGTCTTGCTCAGTGGGTTAAGGATACAGCATTGCTACAATCTGCAGCGTAGGTTGAAGATGTGTCTCAGGTCTGGCCCTGCTGTGGCTGTGGTGTTGGCTGGCAGCTGCAGCTTCAATTTGACCCCTAGACTGGTAACTTCCATATGCTGCAAGTGCAGCCTTAAAAAAAGGAAGAAAGAAATTAGATAAAAAATATTCCCCATGCCAGGCATTGTTAGCTCTTCAAATAAAAAGTCACTTCTTCATTCTGCCCAAATTCCCCAGTAGCCACCCCCCCAACCCCTGCTACCTTGATAGATGCCTCTCTTGAGAATTGTGTTCCATTACAGCAGCTATCTTGGTACTTACCTCTTTTTCTAAATTATGATTGGGTCTTTGGACCTATTCTCCAGCTTTGTACTTAGGTATCTATCCAGGTAGGTTGAAACGAACAGCTGAGGTGAGGGCAGTGGCGACCCTGCCCGCATCCCCACGCCTCACACCCACTGGCAGTTTTGAATCACTGCTCTTGAGAGACACAATTTCTCATTCTTGTGTCCAGGTCAAAGGATGCTGGAAAGACAGCTGAGAGTTCTCCCAGGACCAGGTGAGTCAGCCTCCCGGAGGAGTGAGTCCTTCCCTTGCCACACAATTTTAGGTATTGACCTACTGCCCAAGGATGGAGATGATAGGGTACACGTGTCTGTTAAAAAATATCCAGCCACCGCCAGAGAGAACTTGAAGAAAGCTAAGACAGACATTTGAAGAAAGCAAATAGCGGGAATACGTGAAAACAAGAGTTCCCATTGTGGTGCAGCGGAAATGAATCCAACTTGGAACCACGAGGTTGAGGGTTCAATCCCTGGCCTCGCTCAGTGGGTTAAGGATCCGGTGTTGCCCTGAGCTGTGGAGTAGGCTAGCAGCTGTAGCTCTGATTTGACCCCCTAGCCTGGGAACTTCCGTGTGCTGCAGGTGTGGCCCTAAAAAAAAAATTTTTTTTAAAAAAGGGCTAAATAAATAAATAAATAAAATTTAAAAACCAACCAACCAAAAAGAAATAGGTGAAAACAGCATTAACTAAACAAGGAAGGCCATTAGGCTGAAGGGGCTCTAAGGCTTTGGTGGCCTTTGTAAAGCAAACTAAAACCTAAGCCCATACTTTTCTTAAGGTTAAGAAATCGAAACCTAAGGACAACCAATCACAAGCAGCTGACTAAGCTTTAAGCTATAGCCAATCAATAATTTCCTTTCTCTGCTTCCTCGCCTTCTCCATCCGTCTTTCCCAGCTCCTGTGACCCAGGGCTCCTCATGGTTTCCAGTGTGGTGCTGCCTGATTTGAATCAATTTTTGCTGAAAGGAACTCTCAAAATATGTCTCATGCTCCAGTTTATCATTTAACAACAGAAAGAGATCTGTTTTGAAAACAAAGATGATCAATGGATTTGGGGAGAGTGAAGCGGGGAAAAATTTCTAGAGAACAGGACCTTTTGAGCTGTGGTCTCCAGTGTGTGTCGGGGGTGGGGCGTAGAGGGGGAGAGGGCTGGATTTGCTGTTTCCAGGAGGATCAGGAAGTTACTTCCTGGGTCTGAAGGGAATGTAGAGCAGCTTCAAGGTTAGAGGGTGGTGGCACAGTAGGGTGTGGGAGCAAACATGTGGGGCGCTGCCCATTGCCAGAGGCCAAGGAGGCAAAGGGCAAGAGAAACCAAGGAGAGTCTTAACTGCGTCAGGACTGTGGTCCAGGGGATTTATGGATGCTGCACAGCCAGAGCAGCCATTTCACCAGGACCATAGCCTGGGCACCTCATCACCCCTTTGTTCACCTCCTGCTACCAGAAGGCACCTGTTTATCACATGTAGGCTTTTGCACAGGGCACCACACAGATCACACCACTCCCTGTCTGCCGTCTTGAAATCCATTACACCGGAAATGTTGCATGGTGTCCTCAGCTTGAGTTGACACCTGTTAAATGATCACCCCACCGGACTCAAAACTGCAAGTGCTTTTAACAAAGCCCTGGATAATGGAAGACATTTTCTCAGAGCCCTTCAACGAATTATATTAAAATCTTCCTCCACACCCAATACATGACTGAAACTGTGATTAGGGTTTGGATTCTACCAGCAAGTCCACTCAGAGGCCAGTGCATTCTCAGCTGGGGTTTGACACCAAGCCATAGTTAGCCCAACCACCTCAACGGTTATTTCAACAAGAACTTCAGTGCTAAATTAGCAGTGGATTTTGTGTATGAATTTTCTTTGCATTCTAACATTATGTAAATGAAAAGCTCAACGAAGTGCAAATTAAGACTATTCTTAATTCTAAAAGGCTGCTATTCTGTGATAATGACGCCATGGAATACTTCACAGTCTGCCAAACACGGTGTGTGGTTCCTTATTCGCCTCCCAGCAGAGGGGCACCCACTGTGGCCTCATTTTTCTTCTGCCCACTAAAGTCAGCTCTGACCCTCCACCCCTCTTCCTGCTCATGATTTAATCCTGCCATGGTCATTTAATCACATATACAGAACATGAGGTTGACATGGGAACAGGATGGAGAGACTGGAGGCCCCAGTTTGGATATTAAGGATCCAGCTCACCTGGGTTTATAGACCAGCTCTAGGAGTCCCCACTGTGGCTGAGCAGTAACGAACCCAACTAGTATCCATGAGGACGAGGGTACAATTCCTGGCCCTGCTCTGTGGGTTAAGGATCCGGCTTTGCTGTAAGCTGTGGTATAGGTCACAGACGTGGCATGGATCCCGAGTTGCTGTGCCTGCGGGATAGGCCGGCAGCTTTAGCTCCAATTCGACCCCTAGTCTGGTAAATTCTATATGCTGCACAGGTGGCCCTAAAAAAAATTTAAAATATATATATATGTATATAAACCAGCTCTGCTGTCAACCTGCGGGGCCATCTTAGGCATCTTCTCAGAGCCTCATCCTCTTCAGCTGTCAATGTTCTGCCTTCCTCTGCAGGTTTAAAGGTTGAAGATTGTACATGTCAAGGCTTCATGGTACATAAAACGTAATGATATCTATGGTTAGTATGGAAAATTCAGATTAGAGGTTGTTGCTAAATCATTTTGCCCATTCCACAACTGTCAGGATTTATTCGGGTTTGTATGTGTCTCATCTACCCAGTGACATGTTGCCATACAAGCAAGTCCCGGGTGTGGTTCAGCCACGCATGCAAATATTTCTTTTTTATTTTTTCACTTTTTCATTTTTTTATTTTTTTCAATTTTTTTTGCTTTTTAGGGCCAAACCTGCAGCATATGGAACTTCCCAGGCTAGAGGTCAAATTGGGGCTTCAGCTGCCCCGCCTATGCCACAGCCGCAGTAACATGAGATCTGAGCCGCGTCTGCAACCTACACCATAGCTGGTGGCAATGACAGATCCTTAACCCACTGAGCAAGGCTAGGGATCGAATCTGAATCCTCGTGGATCCTAGTTGGGTTCATTAACCACTGAACCATGAAGGGATTCAAACCACACAAACATTTCTTAGCAAACAGGCACTGTGGCATTCCTGCAGCCTGTTCTTGGAGGCTCTGGGCAGGCCCTGCTCTCGGGCCTTACCTCAATCCCCAAACCCCTTGCAGGATCCACCAAATTCCAGGGCAAATCAGGCAACAGAGTCTCCCTTTATGCTGAGGGACATGAGACCAGATGAATGATCCCCAGTAAGCACAGCTTTGGAGGTGTTAGCCTGCCGTTTGCTGGAGTCTTACTGCTTGTCTACTTAAGCTCATTCCAGACAACCACATTTCCTAGGCAGCATCCTTTTCCTCAAGGAAAAATTATTCCTGGTGTCCCTTTTGGTAATTCCTGCATCATTGGACTGAGAGTGAGATGATGATATTGCAAGAGCCACCTCTGCAGCCTGGATGCCTGACCAGGACCCTTCAAATGTTAACTGTAAGCCCCTGGTTCGTATTACAATTAACTCATACACACATACGTGACACTGTTTATTTTAAAGTATTTAAAGTCAATTATAGGCAAGATGGAAACTCTGAATAAAACAAGCATCCAGAGAAGAGAGATGTACATTATCGTGATTTACAATAGGAAATATATATTTTGTCTTCATCGCATCTCTAACACAGAGCTCCTAGAGCCCTGTTCCTAGGTGATAGTCTCAATAAGGCGTCTCTTGTCGTTTATAACAAGCCCCCTTCAACCATGCCAGAGTTTATGTTAAGGAGGTGACTTTTGGAAAGCCCCTAAGGAGGGGGGCTGGTTGCCATGGGAACCAACCCGGATTAGAGGGTTGGAACTTTCAAGCCTACCTCCCTGCCCCCACCTCTGTGGAGGGGAGGGGGCTAGAGGTTAAACCAACCATGGATGGCTAATGATTCAATCAACCATGCTTCTGTAATGAAGCCTCCATAAAAACCCAGAAGGATGGGGTTCAGGCAACTTCTAAGTTGGGGCACATGTGGAGAAGCAAGAAAGGAGAGAAGGCAGGGACACTCCATGACTTTTGCCCACGCAGTGTCCTCTGCACCTCTCCCAGCTGGCTATTCCTAAATTATATCCTTTTGTCATAAACCAGTAATCCAGTAAGTAAAATGTTTTCCTGAGTTCTGAGCTGAGTAATCAATTTTGATTAATTTCCTGTGTGGCAGATTCATCAAACTTGAGGAGGGGGTCATGGGGACCTACAATCTATCACTGATTGGCCAGAAGCACAGGTGACAACCTGGATTTGGGATTGGCATCTGAAGCGGAGGAGGACAGTCTGTGTTCTGAACCTGGGGATGGCGTCAGAACCAGGTTAAATTGTAGGACACCAGCTGGTGTCCCAGAATTGCTCAATGTGTGGAAAATCTGTCTATCTGGTGTCAGAAGTGAGGGAGTATTGCAGCGGAGTGTGAAGTGTAAAGTAACACACACGAGTGTGTTTTTCCTTCAGAACCACAGATTCTCCTTCAGTGGGAATGGTCACACCTGCCATTTATTTAAAAGTCTCAAGCCTAGAGAGTAGAATCCTGAGTGTAGCCAGGGCAGCACCCTAGGACAGTCATTTGCCCTCATCAGGAATTCGTGCCTCTGGAAGGGTCAGCTAGGTCCTCATTAGAAAGCCCAGACTCCAGTGGCAGCTATTACAAGTGTTTTGGTTATTCCCCTCTCAATCAATACAAGTGATTTTTAACTCATTAGCATAACAAATGTTAATAATGGATTTTCATTAGTGGCATGTGCATTAGCATAATGAGTCTCAGAAATGGGCTCTGGGTAGTGGATTCAGAAGTATTTAAGACATATGGCTCGTGAAAAAGATTTTACAGACACACCCATTCGTTGCATAAACAGGTGTAGGGATTAAGCTGCCACACGGCAAATTAATCAAACGATTCTGCCATGGGGCTGGCAGAGTCTTGTTCACTGACTCACCCTGTGGGCTTGGGTCTGAGGATTCTGGTTGCCTGTTACCAACAGCTAGGAAAGCACATTCAAGTAAAGTGTGATGAGAGTACCAGAAAAGAGATGAGAATCGACGTGCCCTGTTACTAATGGATGTGTCATAAATGCCCGCGAGTGTGGCAGAACCTGCTGTGAGATTTGCTGTCATTAAAAGCTGGCAGTGATAGGAGTACGGGGGAGCGTGTAATCGTTTGCTAAGGCTGCCATAACAAAATGCCACAGATGGGGTGGCTGAAACAACAGAAATGTATTTTCTCACGTTCTCAAGCCTTGAAAGTCCAACATCAAGGTGTCAGCAGGGTGGCTTTCTTCTGGCCACTCTCCTTGGCTGGCAGATGAGCGCCTTCTGGCTGTACCCTCATCTGGTCATCCTCTGTGCAGCACACATCTGCCCCAGAGTCTCTTTCTCTTCTTTTCTTTTTGGCTATATCTGTAGCATGAAGAAGTTCCTGGGCCAGGGATCAAACCCAGGCCACGGCGGTGATTCCAGACCACAGCAGGGACAATGCCAGATCCTTAACCACTAAGCCACCAGGAAACTCTACTTCCTGTACTTGTAAGGACACCAGTCATATCGGATAAGGGCTCACCCTAGTGGCCTCATTTTAACTGAATCACCCTTTTAAAAAGCTTATCTCCAAATATGGTTCCCTTCTGAAATACTGAGGATTAGGGTTTCAATACATAAATTTGCAAGGGGACACATTTCAGCCCTCCAGATAATCTGTACCAGCTCTAACTTGGTGGCTCCCGTTATCAACCCCAAAGAACTAATGACTAGTCATAGGTTAACTGATTGAAGTCAGTTTTCACATGTGGCTCTAGAATAGTCCTATTAGGAAAGTAGGCTGAGGCTGGAGGTGGCAGGTCCAAGGTTCTCAGAATCAGTGCATGAGTTGTGGCAAACCTTCAGTTGCCTGTCACAGACCCAAAATGGTGGTGGCTCACACAAGACTGAAGTGTATGTCTCTTTCTCACAAACTGGCGTCTCAGCCTTGCTCTGAAACCGCCAGGTGTAGAGGTTCTTTTCATCTTAAAGGATTGAAATCTTTTTCTTTTTTGGCCTCACTGGAGGCATGGGGAAGTTCCTGGGGCCAGGAATCGAACCCCAGCCACAGCAGGGACAATGCCTCATCCTTAACTGCTACACCACCAGGGAACTCCCCCAGGTGCCTGCTTTGTCTGCTTTGTCCATGATGACTCCCAGGCACATCCTCCTCCCAGAAGGTAGGGAGGAGTAAGGGCACAAACCCAAAGTACACACATGGCTTCTGCTCACATCCTTGTGGACAGAACATTGTCATATGGTCATACCTACCTGCAAGGGATGCTGGGAGGTAGAGGCCCTATTCTGAGCATGCATGTGTCTTCTTACAAATCTGATGTTCTCCCCCCAAGGGGAAAACAGTACTGGGGAACAACCAACAGTTACTTCCAAAATGAGAGAGTAGTAACGGAGAGAGCATGGCTGAGAATGCTCTAGTTCTAAAAACATCAACATATTTGCATATTTGGGAGTTCCCATTGTGGCTCAGCAGATCATGAACCCGACATAGTGTATGTGAAGATTCGGATTGATCTCTGGCCTTGCTCAATGGGTTAAGGATCCAGCATGGCTTAGGTTTCAGATGTTTCTCGGATCTAGTGTTGCTGTGGCTGTGGTGTAGGTCAGCAACTGCAGCTCTGATTCAACCCCTAGTCTGGGAACTTTCATATGCCACAGGTGTGGCTGTAAAAAAGAAGAAAAAAAAAGAGAGAAGAAATATTTGTATATTCATTGGTAAATGTTCAGAGCTGTAGCCACTGAGCAACACCCCCCATCATCTCAGTCACCCTGCCCCTCCCCCAGGACACCATGAACTTCACTCAGAACCAGCAAGTAAAAGATTAATTAATGCCTGGTCCACAGGGGCCTCCTAGACCCTGATTCTGTCCGATGGCTTGTGACTATTCTGACTGATCCGTGCCCTTGTCTTTCTGACTTTTAAATATTTCGAATATAACTTGTGGGACAAATATCTGGGAACCAAATATATATATTTGTCTTTTTGCTATTTCTTGGGCTGCTCCCGCGGCATATGGAGGTTCCCAGGCTAGGGGTCAAATCGGAGCTGTAGCCTCCGGCCTATGCCAGAGCCACAGCAACTCGGGATCTGAGCCACCTCTGCAACCCACACCACAGCTCACCGGATCCTTAACCCACTGAGCAAGGGCAGGGACCAAACCCGTGACCTCATGGTTCCTAGTCGGATTCGTTAACCACTGCACCACGATGGGAACTCCCTGGGAACCATTTTTTATGAAAAAGTTGAAGAACTAGGGATATTTAACCTAACGTAGAGGAGCTCTGGCAGGGATAACAGCTCAGTCATCATCTCTAAACATAAAATAATAATCACTACCTTTAAATTTTCTTTTAAGTGTCTATTATGTGTCAAGACCTACACTGTGCTCAGTGCTGTATATGTACTGTCGCAAATTCTCAAAGCCATCCTGTATCGTGAGAATTATTTTCATTTCATTGAAAAAGGCACTGAAGACCAGAGACACTGAGTTACTTGCAGAAGACATACAACCAGATCAAGACTCAAAGCCCAGCATGTCTAGCTCCAAAAGAGAAGTTTTCTCCCCAGAGCCAAGCTGCCTCCTCTGTGAAAGGGAAAGTAGCCATATTCACATTATTTTATAGAGCAGAACTAAGACATTACAGGAGAGCCAAAAAGATAAGTTCAAAGAACTTCTAGCAGTTGTTATTAAAAAATGAAATGTGTTGGTGAGCTGATAGTAAATTTTGTATAGAAATGTAAAGGACCTAGGACAGTCAAAGCAATCTTGAAAAAGAACACCTTTGAAGGACTTACACTACATGACTTCAATACTTTCTGTAAAACTGTAGTAATTAAGAGAGTGTAGGATTGACATAAATAGATAAACAGATGGGAAAAAATAGTCTAAAAATGGAATCATATATATAAAATCAAATGTTTTCTGACAAAGGCAATACAGAGGGGAAAAAATCATATTTAAGTAGTACTTGAAAAATTGGACATTTATACAGAATCCATGAATCTCAACCCTCTCTTCACATCGTATACAAAAATTTGAGATGGATTATAAAACCTAAGGATAAAAACTAAACTGTAAACCTTCTAGAAGAAAATATGGGAGAATATAGTTGCAGGGACTGGGGTGGGCAAAATTTTCTTGGGCCACAAAAAACATAAAAAAAGAATTGATTCAATGTACTCTATAAAGTTTTTTTTTTTTTTTTGAGGGCTGCACCCAAGGCACATGGAACCCAGGCTAGGGGTCGAATTAGAGCTACAGCTGCCGACCTACACCACACCCACGGCAATGCAGGATCTGAGCCACATCTAAGAGCTACGCCACAGCTCACGGCAACACTAGATCCTTAACACAATGAGTAAGGCCAGGGATTGAATCTGTGTCCTCATGGATACTAGCCACAATGGGAGCTCCTCTAGTAAATTTCTAATAATCAAAACCCACTGATACTAAAATGAATAGGCAAGCCACAGACTGGGAAAAATATGTGTCTCTGACAAAGAACTCATCAACGAATATAAAAGAACTCCTATATATCAATAATAAAAAGGCAATATTTTTAAGTGGGCACAGAACATGGACAAAATACTTTGCAAATGAGAATGCATTTATGGCCACTAATACATAAAAAAGATGCTCAGTATCTTTGGTCAATAGGAAAATGCAAATTAAAACCACAACAGGATACTACTGCATACCCACTAGAAAGTTAAAGTTTTAAAATTCTGACAATACCAAATGTTAGAGAGGCTATGGAGCAACTGAATCTCTTATGCATTGCTGATGAAAAGATAACATGATAGAGCCACTATGGAAAACTGGCATTTTCTTGTAAATATTCACTCTTGTGGTCTAGGAATTCCAAAAGAAAAGACATCATACATCTACCAAAAATTGGTGTATGAGAGTGTTACTTATGGAGTTCCCTTGTGGTGCAGCAGGTTAAAGATCTGGCATTGTCACTGTAGCAGCTTGGGTCTCTGCTGTGGCTCAGGTTTGATCCCCGGCCCGGGAACGTTCACATGCCACAGCACTTTCATTCCACTCCCTCAAAAAGAATGTTAGTTGTAAGAATGTTCGTTGTGGTTTAATGTCTAACAGCCAGACCTTGGGAACAATGCAAATGATGATGTATAGGAGAGTGGATATACAAATGGAGGTATAGTCATGCAGTGAGGTATTGCCCAGCAATAAAAAGGAATACATTATTAATACATAGAGCAACAGAGAGGAATTTCAAAAATATTACGTTATGGAGAAAAAGCCAGGCACAAAAGAATACATGTACTGAATGACTCCATTTATGTGAAGTCCAGAACAGGCAAAACTGATCTATGGGAATAGAAATCAGAATTGTGGTTGCCTCTCGGAAGGTGGAGGGAGGGTGGTTACCAGAAGGAACGTGGGAAACCTGTGTGATGGTAATTTTCTACATTGTGATTAGGCTATTGGATACTCAGGTGTATGTGTCAGAATTCATCAGAGTGTACCCTTGAAGTCTTTGCCTTTTACTGTATGTAATTATACCTCACTTTAAAATGAATTTAAGTAAATAAAAGGATGAAATGAGTTGCCTCTCCCAATGCTATGTTCCTCAGCACTGGAAGTATTCAAGCTAGACTAAATGTTTGTAAGAGCTATTGTGGAGGGTTCAGATTAAGTCATTAGAAAAAAAACCTCAGATTTTTAAGACTTCGGTATATATGATATTATACTAATCATGTATTCTGGAAACGGCGGTATCGGTGTACATCTTCTATTTTAGAGCACTTGACATTGATAAGGAAATTTATGTTGCCAAAAACCGTAAAGCATTTTAACATGGTTTCATTTCTTTTTCTTTTATGAAACTCTTCCCCTATCTAGCCTTGACTTCTCTCCAAGCCCTTAGCCATTCTGGGTTCCAATATCTTAGAACATGTGGTGTTTGTACATTTCATTTGTTAAACATTCTCCCCACTCCAATTTCTCCTCAACTTCTGCCCCTCCTTGGAGATTCTATGCAGAAGTCACTGCACCAGTAAGACTTTCCCACAAATACCACTCCCCACGGTTTGAGCTCTCTGCCCATCCTAGGTTTACCTGTAATGTCAATTTGCCCCAGGTTAAATGGTGCCATTTCCTCCCAGCTCAAAGATTCTTGCTTTTAGAACGTGATTCCAGATTTGAAGAATGAAGAGAAATAGTCAGGCCATGAGCAGTAGCATCTTTCTTCATGAGGTTCTGCATGATGCAGACGAATGAAAGAATATGACCTGGGGACACTTTTCTGCGAGAACAACCTCACCTAAAGTTAGATCGGAAGCTACAATCTCTGCTGACTGATAAGAGCAGGCTGAGATTGTCAAACTTGTTTAGGGTTGGAGCTTGCAGCTTTGGGGCTGGATATGAAGGAACTAACCTTGGTGGTTACCCGAGAATGGGTCTACGTGAGTGCCGTGGGCATGGAGGTTGGAAGGAAAAGGGTGAATAAAACGCAAGACTAAATGCGGAAGCTAATGTTTATGGACTACTTTCTCTGGTGCCAGATTCTACGCTAAACACTTTGTATCCGTTAATCTTACTTAATCCTCATTACAAGTCTCTATGGAGAGGTTAAGTTGTGTGCCCAAAATTTCAGAGCTCCTAAATGGTAGAACTGGGTCTCATTCCAGGTCTGACTCCAAAGTCCACACTCTTAATCATTAGGCTCTCTTGCATCCCAGGAAAAGAATTGCCGACATCATTTTGCCCTGTCTCTTGGTTCCAGGTACCTCAACCAGCTCAAACTGACCCTCTTCTTCCCCATTATTTTTAGAATCTGGGAAAAGGAGTCTAAACATCTCTTAATAACCTGTCCCAGTGTCTCTCACACATCACTGCATCCACTAATGATGCAACAGAAGTAGAGAGGACACAGATTCCTTGTGTGTAATGTGGTTCCTCTCTACTCTTGTTGCATCATTAACAGATGAGCCTGAGGCTCCGCTACACTTACAATTTCAGTGGAAGCAGGAGGATACAGAAACTGCTGCAGTAAGAACTTTATTCTTTCTATATCCCATTTGTCTGAGTTTTCTTGGGTTTCTATAGCAGCGTCGTCTGGAGACATATAAAAGGAAACTGATAAGGGGAAGGATGAGTCAGGAAGCAGATATTCATTAAAAAGGTTGAGAATAATGAGATTTATTTCCATCGAGGTGGAAGCACCATAGACCGTGGAGTATATTGTTAACAAGAAGTTAAGTTCTAGCCAAGGGAAATGCAAGGAACTGATAATCTAGCAGACCTGGGTACCAGAAGCAGGAAATGGTGGCAATGTTTTGCTGACATTTTGCAACAGTCTTTCCACCTTGGTCACTCTGTTTAAGTAAACAAAAACCATGTCAAGCATATTAAACACCTAACGGGAACTCATTTCTCCATCCTCTCCTCTTCCTTCCCTTTAGCGCATGTGACTCTATTACGTCAGTCTTTGCTTTCAGAAAAAAGCGTTGTGGGTCCTTCTTGCTCAAGAGCCTGACTTCAGTCCTCAGAGTTGCTACCCAAGATGTCTCAAACCACTGAGCTGAGGGCGGGAGGTTGTAAAGCTGTGATCCAAAATCTAGTAAGAGTCAGAGCACACATTAAGAACTATATCACTGGGAGGGATAAATTAGGAGTTTGGGATTAACATATAGACACTATCATGTATAAAATAGGTAATCAACAAGGACCTACTGTATAGCACAGGGAACTACACTCAGTATTTTGGGATAGCCTCTAAGGGAAAAGAATCTGAACAAAAGAGACATGGGTATAACTGAATCACTTTGCTGTAGACTTGAAACTAACGCAATGTTGTAAATCAACTGTATTTCAATTTTTAAAAAAGGGGAAGAAAAAAAGAACTACATCATGGACTTAGCAAGAGATGCAGTAGGTTCCTTTTTTTCCTTTAATCTATCCCTTCAATGCAGTGTGAGAAACGAGACTCAAGGCAAGTACAGCTGACCTTTGAATAACACCGGGTTAGGTTATTCAACCCTCTGAGCAATTGAAAATCCTCCTGTAACTTACAGTCAGCTCCACAAGCTGACAATATCCATGGTTCCTCCATAAGCCCCATTTTGCATATGTTGATTGGACCAGTGATGATAGTATTTGTTGCTGAAAAATTCTGCCTTTTTCGACGCAACATTGTAAATCAATTATACTTGAAAAAAATATTTTTTGGAAAAAAGAATAGAAAAAAAAAATCTGCCTTTAAGTGGACCCGCGCCATTCAAACCTATGTTGTTCAAGGGTCAACTGTACATTTTTATAGAGACCAGGGTGGAGAAGAAGAACCAAAGGAGGGGAGCAAAGCTGAGCAGAGAGTGGAGTGGGACATCCTGGTGGGGCTGAGCCATATGAGATCAAGTATCACGAAGGGGAAAAAAGGATGAGCTATTTGTGTGTAATATTTGCCTCAGGAGGTTTTTTTTTGTTTTTTTTTTTTGTCTTTTTGCTATTTTCTTTGGGCCGCTCCCACGGCATATGGAGGTTCCCAGGCTAGGGGTTGAATCGGAGCTGTAGCCACTGGCCTACGCCAGAGCCACAGCAACGCGGGATCCGAGCCGCGTCTGCGACCTACACCACAGCTCACGGCAACGCCGGATCGTTAACCCACTGAGCAAGGGCAGGGACTGAACCCGCAACCTCATGGTTCCTAGTCGGATTCGTTAACCACTGCGCCACGACGGGAACTCCTTTTTTTTTTTTTTTTTTTTTGGTCTCAGGAGGTTTTTTAAGGAAGGATAAAGAAAGGAAATGAAGCTGGGCCAACATGTTGACATATTCTCTCACCTGAGAGCTTGAATAAATACACCAGCTCCAGCATCTCTTCTGGTTGCCTATGCAACAACCACATGTGCTTTGCATAAGTCTGGAAACAGGAGCCAGGTTTTCTGGCTGTTGCTTGGAAAAGTTTGTAACCTTTCCAAGCTTACTTCAGGGCAGATTATCTGTTGAACAGACAGGATTGTGAAATTTCCCCAGGAAGCCTTTGGCAAGAACAACAAACAGGGCCACCCTAGAGGTCAGATCAGAGTGTAAATGCAGGGCTGGCACTTGAGCTCATTGGAGAGACCTTCAGCTCTCTGCACCTCATTGTGCCCGCAATGAAAGAAAGAGCATGAAGAGGACCGAGTCTGGGGGCTGGTCCAATTTGGATCAGGGGTCTTTTTGAATTTAAATGATGGGAGAGGGCATGGTTAGACTGACCCAATGACTTAGGCTGGGTACAAGGCTTTCACACTGATGGAGATTCCCTAGATACAAGAGCTGCTTCTTCGTTTGGCATGCTTGGAAGCTCAGTCTTATCGAGGCACCTGCGCTGATTGGGGCGATTATCAATTTCCTGCATATCGACCACTTACCTTTAGGACAGTCTCCCTCCCTTTTTGCCCTGCTCTGTGCATTCAGAGGCTGGCAGTGTGGACCGTGTCAACAGAATCCCTGACCCTCTGGCTTGCAATTGGCATTGACCAGTTGGAAGCCCTGGCAACAGATCATAGCATGGCCAAGAAAGGTGGTTTTCATAACTACTCCCCCAGTTTCCTACCCTTCAGGTCCCTGTACTGGAGGCCCAGACCCTGCTGGGCAGCTCTCTTCCAAACAAGCCTAGGGGAGGTAAGAGTTTCCCGATTGTTATTCGCTCAAAATACTGCACGGTAATACCGCAAATTTTCCATACTTTGTAAATCACAGCTTTATTAAACTCTCTTTAAAATATCAAGTTGCCGTCTCAGAACACTTCTGATGTTCAGCCTGATGTCTAACCAACATCTGTCAAACTGACCCCATGGAAACTAAGATCGGAATCACTGTCCCCAAGGCAAGTTTATATACCCACTAACCTTTTTTTCTTTTTCTTTTTTTTTTAAATCCTTTAACCTGACTAGTTTGGAGGATTGTTACAAAGAGAACTTTCAAAAGCTCTTAAATTATCTGTGTACTATGCCTCCAATTTGAATAAGCTGCACTTGGTAATGATCTTGTTAAATGTGTGGTAGTGTTAGATACGTGTGCTCTTTTAAACTCAATTGCGTGAGAATATGAAACTAAAACTGTATGAAAACAGTAAAATGTGGAGTAACTGGGTATTAATAGGTATAGTGCAGTCATTTAGAACCCAGGCTCTAAAGTGAGAGATTCAAATATGTCACCTATTAGCTGTGTAGCTTTTGGAAAGTTACTTAACCTCTCTGCCTTGTTCTTTTCATCCATGAAGTAGTTATAATAACTGTACCTACCTCTTATGATCATTGTAGATGTTAAATGAAATAATGTGTATAAGGTATGAGTACAGTAAATCCTTGCTATTATAATTATTACCATTAGTAAAATGTTGTTAAAATGATATAATGACTAACTTTAAAGTAAATGATCTCATCAGGTTGTTTTGAAGGTTTAATGATGGAATATTTTTAAAGTGCTTAGAACACTACCTGGCACATAGCTCAGAGTTATATGGTTTTAATTAACACATAACTAATATTTAAGTGTAAATACCTAGGTGTAATCTGATTTCTTTCTCTGTGCCTTTTAATTATTCTCAGTCTCTTCTCAAACTATTTTTGGATTTCCCGCCAGGCTTAAATAGAAAAGAATCTTTTACCTTCATCCTGACATTTTTCTTGGCATTAAAAACCTTCCTGAGCTCATGCATGGTTGTTTTAAGTTCTGATGCGTAAGTTTCACAGCAGCTTAGGGTCAAAAGCAATTCTAAGTCAGTTTTCTTGAATTATTCCTCACATTTCTGAAGAAGATCTTAGATATCTTTTTGCCACAGTAGTAGAGAAACTGACATTTTTTTCCTCAGTCCAGGCTTTCTGCTGTACCTGCCCCACCAACATAACACGTGGTTAGGAAAGAGTTTGCTGGGCCCAGAGCTGTTTAATGTCTGTTTATTCTGGGCTTTTTGTCCATTAAATTAAGATGTAGCTCAGGATAGGAGTTCCCAATGTGGCTCGGTGGATTAGGGACCTGAAGTTTTCTCTACAAGGATATGAGTTCAAGCCCTGGCCTCGCTCAGTGGGTTAAGGATCTGGTGTTTCCAGTTGTAGCGTAGGTCATAGATGCATCTGGGATCCAGTGGTGCTGTGACTGTGGCTTAGGCTGCCGCTGCAGCTCTGATTCGACCAGGAACTTCCATATACTGGAGGTTCGGCTGTTTAAAAAATGTTGTGACTCAGGATAGTAAAGGGAATGATGATAAGGGAATACGTCTTTCTTAGTTAGACCACACAAAGGTTTTAATCAAGAAATATTTCTTGAATTCATGACCTGTGCGCTGGTATTAGAAGGTGAGCCCTTTAGGAGGTGATTATGTCATGAAGGTAGAACCCTTGTGATGAGATTAGCACCTTTATAAGAGGTCTCAGAGAGCTCTCTTGTCCCTTTCATCCCATGAGGGCACAGCTGGAAGGCAGTGTCCCAGAGCCAGAAGAGCCAGGAAAAAGACAAAAAGATGCTTACCAGACACGGAATCTGGAATCTGCTAGTGCCTTGATCTTGGTCTTCCCAGAATCAGAAACTGTGAGAAATAATTTGAGTTGTTTGTAAGCCACTCAGTCTATGAGATTCTGTTATAGTTGCCCAAACAGACTAAGACAACAGCACACAGGAACAAATAGAAGCCCAAAACCTGCTCTCTCACTGTCCCTCACTCCTTGTATTTATTAGTCTGGAACCTTTTTTTTTTCTTTTTAGGGCTGCACCTGCAGCATATAGAAGTCCCTGCGCTAGGGGTTGAATCAGAGCTGCAGCTGCCGGCCAACACCACAGCCATAGCCACGCCAGATCCAAGCCACATCCATGACCTACACCACAGTTTACAGCAACACTGGGTCCTTTATCCACTGAACGAGGCCAGGGATTGAATCCACATCCCCATGGATAATAGTCAGGTTCATAACCCACTGAGCCACAACAGAAACTCCAGGAACCTTTTGATTGTAAGCCTTAGAAAAGAAAACTACCTTAAATGTTGAAGCCACTTACTGGCTTCTTACAAAGGAAAAGCTCAATGTTTTCCTCCTCTATTCACGCCTGCTACCACATTTCTGGTCACCAAAAGCAGGGGGTGGTTTTCCTATATCAAGCAATTCTGTGACACCAGCTGGGTGTCCCACAATTCCATTTAGTTCTGAACTCCCTGCCTGCAGACAGCATTAGCTCCCTCTGGTGAAAGGCTCACCTCGCAAGACTGCCCCCCCATCCTTTCAGGTGCCCTTGGAAGCCAGGTGGTGGTGACCTGGGCTTCCAACTGGCTGGGTATAAGTCGGAGGTTTGCTACCAGTTTATGACAAAGGATATCAAAAGACACAAATAGCAAGATGACGAGTTATATAGGGCAACGTCTGGAAGGGTACTGAGCACACACGCTTCTGTCCCCATGTGGAGTTTGGGATCAACCCCCCTCAGAGAACACTAAAGCATTCTTTTCCAATCCAGAAGCTCTCTGAACCCCATCCTTTTGGGTTTTTATGGAGGCTTCATTACATAGGCATGATTGGTCAAATCATTAGTTGTTGGTGATTAATTCAATCTCCATCCTCTCTCTCCTGTCCCCAGAGGTCAGGGGATTGGGGCTAAAAGTTCCAACCATCTAATCACATGGTTGGTTCCCCTAGCAACCAACCCCCAGCCTTAGGGGCTTTCCAAAATCACCTCATTAACATAAACTTAGGCATGGTTGAAAGGAGCTTGTTATGAATAACAAAGTACATCTTTCTCTCTCCTATTATTTAGGCAATTCCAAGGATTTCAGGAGTTCTGTGCCAGAAGAGGAAATGAAGATTAGTTTTCATAGGTCTTACTATAAATCATGACACTGTACTTCTATAACCAAAAAGTCCAAGAGATGGTCTAAGTTGGGGTCCAGCTGGACTCAGGGGTTCAAATTACAACAGAAGAACTATGGTTCCCACCACCCCTGAGTTCTACACGCAGCAGGTTCCGTTGAGTTCAGGCAGATTTTCTCCAGTCAACAGCAAAGATGCTAGAGAGTTGGCCTTGGCTTATATCATCCATGTGTGTACAGGAGAGAACATTCTCTCCCTAGCCTAACAGTCAGTCCATGTCAGTTCCTAAACAGGACCCCTGTGAGGTCTTATGCTCATCTTTATCCAGGAGGATGGGGTATTCCCATCGTTAGCTGGAGACCTATGCCCACAATGATCACATGGTGTGGGGAAAGGCATTTCTCAGACGGAAGCCTTGGAGGACCGCTATCTGCTATAGTCCCGAACTCCACTTGGCTTGACCATTTTTCTAAACTCTCTGATATAAAGCTGTTTTCACACCCAGGGAGTTTGGTGGGTATTCATCTTGGCAAAAAGGAACACTGTGGGTGTGGCGGTGTCAAGGACAGGTCGGGGGTCATCTTCTCTGCCCGGTCACCCTCAGAACTCTTTGAATCTCCAGGTGGACCACTGATTGATGATGATACTGTAGTGATTACAATCTATATTTCTCTTTTTTTTTTCTTTTCTTTCCTTTTTTTTTTTTTTTTTTTAGGGCAGCACCCGTGGCATATGGAGGTTCCCAGGCTAGGAATACAATTGGAGCTACACCTGCTGGCCTATGCCAGAGCCACAGCAACGCCAGATTCGAGCCACGTCTGTGACCTACACTACAGCTCACGGCAACGCCGAATCCTTGACCCACAGAGAAAGGCCAGGGATTGAACCCGCATCCTCATGGATCCTAATCGGGTTTGTTAACCACTGAGCCATGACGGGAATTCCACAATCTAGATTTTTAAAACTGGAAAGGTCACTGCACCAACATACCCTCCCATCTCCCCAGATAATAACTAGAGACACACCTGTGAGACAGAAAAAGAAAGTGTCTTGGCCCAGACTGGTCACAAACAACAGCCCAGGTTATTCTTTCTGTCTCTCAGTTCCCTAATCTGCATTTTCTGTCCATTGGGGTTAAGTCGAAAAGACAGAATGAAAAGAGACTGTGGCCATATCAGTCACCATTTTTCTGTCATAAATTCCTTATTCCCCCAGTTATTTGTCCATGAGGGGTTGTTCTGACAGCTGGCTTTTAGAATTCATCTATTTGGTAGTTTCAATTTAATGACTGATTTTAAAAATTAACTTTGCCAGGCCCCCCTGGAATTTCAGCCATTTAAACAAAACGTAATAGAATTTTCCAAAGAAATCGAAGGTGTTTCCTTTATACATCTTCTCACCTTCCAATAGTCCATCTGAAAAGCTAGAACTAGTGAACTTATGAATGAGCTTCTCATGTTCCTGTTCTCAGAATTCCTCCCTTCCTTGTATCGGCACTCTTTCAAAACCCACGTATGAAATTACTCCCTCCAGGATGTCTTTTTTGATTAATCTCTTCCAGATGTAATGAAATTTTTTTTTTTTTTTTTTTTTTTTTGCTTTGTAGGACCACTCCTGTAGCATATGGAAGTTCCCGGGCTTGGGATCGAATCAGAGCTGCAGCTGCTGGCCTACACCACAGCCACGGCAACGCAGGATCTGAGCCACATCTGTGACCTATACCACAGCTCACAGCACCGCTGGATTCTTAACACACTGAGCAAGACCAGGGATCAAACCCACATCTTCATGGATACTGGTCGGGTTCATTACCACTGAGCCACGACAGGAACTCCCTAATGACTCTTTTTTTCATCATATAAATAATAATTGTGGGTATAGTTTCAATTAAGTTCATTTTCTCTGGTTTGTATGTGGATTTAAAGTTTCAGGGACAGGCCTGTGTCTCCTGTTTTCCCAAGTGACAACTCTTGAGCGGGGATCTTCACGTTTGTGTCTGTATAACCGTCTCTTTTCTCTCCCCGCATCCCCAGGACCACTTTCAGCAAAGACAAAGGAGGATCTTATTTACTGGTGTAGTGAGAGATCCTGAGCTGTGCAAATCGCAGAGGTGAAATTCCAGCTCTACGATTTACAGCTGTATGGGTGTGGGGCGGGGGCAGGGCAAGGATCCCTTTTTAACAGCTTTATTTTCTTACATGAAAATGTGACAATAAATTCCTGAGGGTCTGTGTGATAATTGAGACACGTGCTCAAAAGCGCTTAAGGATGCTTGTTGATCCTTCAAAAAGCATTGGTTTCCTTAGCGATATGATTGTAGAAGGGACTGCGTCTATGAAGTATCTTTCTCGTTTTGTGTTAACATTTGAAATTCTGTTCCAGAAGACAAAAGCTTTTATGCCAAATTAGAAATAAGCTTGAAATTGTAACTAATCTTGGGGCAAGGAACAATGAAGTCAAATATATTCACTCTTCCAGGTAAGGATACATCTATGGCCACATACTTCATCACTGCTCCTTCCCTAACCAGGGATGGACACTGTCCATTGGTCAAAGCCAAGTATCCCACTCAGCCTGTGATACATTTGAGAATTCTCAACACAGGACTCTAGCAGTCAACTGGGACTTGCCCACGCCTGCTAACATACATCCTTGACACCTGGCTGCTTTTAGAAGGGCAGGGCTTGAATAGAGGATTGGAGGAAGATGAGAGGAAGAGAATGAGGGAGAATTCATCACTGGATATAGAGGTGAGAACAGGCTCCAGGAGAGGGAAAAAAAAAGTACAAGTTCTCTGGCCTGATATATTTTCTAAGATGCTCCTGTTACCTACAGAGACATATCTCAGGGTCCATTTGAAAGAATGGTCCCATGGACAACTAAATAAAATAATGATGAATTATGAGATATTGGATGGGTGATATGGCAGAAAATCGTGAGGAGTCCTGCTGAAGACAAACTGGTATGTGGGGGCCTCTCTAAGAAAGTGACATTCGGGCCACAGTGGTCTTCAGGAACCAGCCATGCACCAAGGAGCAGGATGAAGCAAGTAGGAAAGTTTCAGGCCAGAATCATCTTGGGCTCCTCAAAAAGGATGAAAACCAGGAGGTGTGGGACAAAATGAGCAAGGGAAAGTGACAAAGGATGAGAATAAAGGTGAGCAGGGCTGGGTCGCACAGAATTCCGGGGCCTCTCACAGGAAGGTCAAATAGAGTGTGAAAGGCTGGAATGTAGTTACATGATCACTGCTAGTTTTAAAAAGCCTTCTCTGGTTACTGTGTACCCACTGGTGGGAAGGGCAGACGGGTCAAGAATTGAAGGAAAGAGATCGGTGAGGAGACTGCGTGAAAGAGGGTGGAGATTTACCTGGAGAAGGGGCAGGAATCTATGTATGAGAGGTCGACACAATAGGCCTTGCTCATGCACGGAGAAGGGGGTTCAGGAGAAAAGAGGAATCTTGGCTCCCCATTCTTTTTTTTTTTTTCTTTTTTTGGTGGCACCCATGGCATGAAGAAGCTTCCAGGCCAGGGATTAAACCTGCACCAGAGCAGTGACCTGAGCCACAGCAGAGACAACGCCAGATCCTTAATCCACTAGGCCACCAGATATTTTAAGTGACAGGGGAACTCAAATATTCCAATTAATTATTTATTTATTTATTTATTTATTTATTTATTTATTTATTGGCCACACCCATGGCGTATGGAAGTTCCCCGGCCAGGGATCAAATCTGAGCCGCAGTTGCAACCTATGCCACAGCTGTGGCAATGCTGGGTCCTTAACCTGCCTGGCCACAGTGGAAATTCCTCAAACTCTCTACTCTCGATGATGATGGTGCCCCTTACCCAGATGAGGGCTAAGAGGACGAGAAACATTGTGTGTATGTGGCAGGGCGGGGGGGTGGGAGGGGGTGGAGGGGGACGGATTTTCTTGTAAAACAAGCTTGTATGTCATTCAGTAGCCATTTCTATCCAATGAGAAGTCTGGGAATGAAATTGGGGGGGGGGAGAGAACAAAAGTGAATGTGTACTCTTATTAGAGTCATTCATTCGTTCAGTAGATATATATCATATGCCAGACCATCTTTAGATTTGGGGATTGCGAAAGCTCTGGCTCTCATGGAATTTAAATTCTACTAGGAAGAGAAGTATGGGTGTGTGTGGGTGTGTGTGGGTATGTGTGGGTGTACCAGAAAAGCACACAATATAACAGGCAGTGATTAGTGCCATGAATAAAAGGGAACCAGTAAGGGATTACAAAATTAAGTGTGTGTGTGTAAGGAGGTGGTGAGCAAAGCCTCTATGAGAAGGTGAGATTTGATGGGAAAGCTGGGCAAGCCGAAGATGAGAAAGCAAGCGAAGTGGATATCTAGGGGCATTTCGGGCAAGGGAAGGGTAAATGAAAAGGCCCAGCTTGCTGTGGTCCAGGAGCTGCAAGAAGGCCTGGGTGACTGAGCAGAGCGATGGAGGGCAAGTGCAGTGAGAGAAGAGGTCAGAGACGTGGTGGGGGCCAGGTGTTTCCATGGCCACTTTAAGAAATTTGGACTTGACTGCGAGTCACATGAGGAGCCACTGCAGCATTGCTACCTTTCCCGAGGACACACTAAAGATTCCCCCTTGCAGTCCTTGTTCTTATGAAATGAGGAAAGGATTTTTATGTCTGGCCATTTTGTAGTGAAGCATAAAAAAATAGATCAAGAATTACAATGAGTATGGAGGCACCTTCTAAGAAAAATTACCTAAACCAAAGACACATCAGCATTTCTCTGACCCCAGGCTGTTTCATCACTGAACACCTTGGGATATAATCCCTGTGGCTTGCAAATTCTGCTACAGGAGAGACATGATTTAGGGAACGTAGGAATGAGACATCTTTCAAAATTTTTCAAAATACCAGAAATCTCATCCATCCATCCATTCCTCCAGCCAACCAACCAATCAATATTTATCGATCTTCTGCTACCTGTATAGCAGTGAACTAGGCACTATGAATACATACAGATGGATAAGCCTTTCATAGTCTGTGTTTTCCTAGATTCTGATTGTCTTTTGGGGGGAGCTATCCTGTGGCATATGGAGTGCCTGGGCCAGGGATCAGATCTGAGCTACAGATGCGACCTACACAGAAGCTGCAAGCAATGCTGGATCCTTTAACCCACTGTACCTGGCTGGGGATGGAACCTGTGTCCTGGTGATGCAGAGACACCAATCCTGTTGCACCAGAGTGGAAATGCCTCTGTTTGTCTTTTTGCACCTATTCACAGGGTCAACCTAATAGCCCAAGTAATTTTCTTCTCCCCTGTGATCCAGCTTAAGTGACTGCACAAAAATCACATTATGAACCAACCAAGCAATCTTGAGGCCATACTCCCAACTGCCTCCTTTATCTTACTCTCACACATCAAACCAATATTTCCCCTGCCATAAATCAACCCAAGGCCAGGTACCAGAAAACCAGGGGCAGTTCCTCTGCCCCAAAGCTTACAGCGATTAGTCAAACTAGCCTATCCTCAACGGTTTACCTTCTTCAACTTTGTCTTTCTCACAGAAACCACAGTAAAGGCTGTGGCCTGTGCTTTCCCCTAAGTCCTGCTTCTTCCTTCTCACCAACCCTGGTGCTTTTCCATGTGGCCCTGTGTGGCACAAGTGCCCTCCCCCCCATCCCCCGCCACTCTCAGGAATTGTTAAGTCATAAAACATCTTTCACAAGTTCTCTGGTTGCCTAGGGGTTAAGGGTTTGGTGTTGTCACTGCTGTGGCTCAAGTTCGTTCCTTGGCTCTGGAACTTTCTCATGCTGCAGGTGCAGCCAAAAAAAAAAAAAAAAATCTTTCAATGGCATTAATCTCTTTCTGTCTTCACCCAGTCGCCTTACAATTTCTTTCCTTCTTCTCCCTCTCCTCTGAGTCAAAGATCTCTTCCTTCCCTTTGTTTCTTTTTACAGTCACACAGAAGTTCTGGGTTGAATGGGAGCTGCAGCTGCAGGTCTACACCCCAGCCACGGCAACACCGGGTCCAAGCCATATCTATGATCTGCATTTCAGCTCGTGGCAATGCTGGACCCTCAACCCACCGAGCAAGGCCAGGGATAAAACCCACATCCTCACAGATACTATGTCAGGTTCTTAACCTGCTGAGCCACAATGGGAACTCCCTCCCTTTGTTTCTTACTGAATTTCCTCTTGGCTGTGCCTAAAATATGGCCCTCTCTTATTTGCCTTTGGGCACTGCTTCAACTCTCCTTGCTCCCCTAGAGTCCTCCACAAAAATCTAGAATATCTCCAGGCCACTGTTCAGTCCTAGAAATACATTTCCACCCCACGTAGAGCCTCTGAGAATTTTTCCTGGTTAATGTTCCTGCTTAAATGCTCCCTCTTGAACTACAGTTCCTCCAGCTAAGTCACACTTCTGTGATAATTAGAAAAGAGGTGACCGACATGGGGATTTGATTCGATGGCTTAGTTTGTCCGGGAGATATTTTTTTTTATTGCTAATTTATATGACAAATCCGGGAGGCACTCTTAGCTAGCATTAATTTATTTTATGGGGGTGAGACGTTGTGTTTTTCTATCTCTTTAGTTGAGCTCGCCGACATTTTCTAAGTCAGCAAAATCCAATCGTACTGTTTAAGCCGTTTTGTAGAATCTATGCTAAACACTGGCAGTTGAGTTCAAGTGGATCTGATCCGTGTCCTCTGAATATTTATATTCCCAAGCTGACACAAACACAAAACAGTTTAACACAATACGGTGAAATATGTTCACGGGTTACAATGATTCATGAACAACAGCGCCCTAGCTAAAGTTTTAGAAGCTAAGTGCTGAGTCTCCCCTCCTACCAGACCTACTGAGATACACTAGATTTTCCTGGTGCTCAGACACCAATCCCGATAATGGGGACACCATTCACTGAAAGCTTTTAAGCATTCCACAAAAAAAGCTTAAAATGAGCTTGCTCCTCCCACTGCTCATTTTCTGCTTTTAGTGCTTTTAATCTGGATTTCCCTCTTGAGTGACTGGTAGCTTGGGTGTTCTTTGTTTTGGGTTGGTTTGGGCCATGCCTGGGTTGGGGAAGTTCCTGGGCCAGGGATCAAGTCCATGCCACCTCAGTGACCTGGGCCACTACAGTGACAACACTGTGTCCTTAATCCACTTAGCCACATGGGAACTCCAGTAGTGTTTGTGGTAATTGTTGCACCACTCTGTAACTTGGTGTTTTGATTTGATACTAGGTTTTAACTGGCTAGAATGTGTTAACTCCATTCACCACGATGTGCATTTATTGAGCACCCTCATCTTATTCTCCTGGGATCCCTTAAGAAGCCTCTCAGTGCTGTGGAAAAATCCATCTGGTTGTGCAGCACAAATCTGCATTTTTCTCCCTACTCTCAGGAGAACTGAAATTCTCCATCTTTCCCTGATGGGAAACTGGAGAATTTGGAGCTCCCGTTGGAGCAAATCTTAACAACTTAATCCTGTGTTTTACAGGTCAACTAGCATTTACCTCAGTAATTAACAAGCCCAATTCCCTGCTATGCTAAAGTTTCCAAATTCATACAAAACTGAACCTGTAAATTCCTAATCCCACGACCACAGCCTGGCACAGAGTTGCATGTCTGTCCCTTGGTGTGGGTTTATTCTTTAAGGTGTCATAGGAAAATCAGTCTGGGCTTCAGCGAAGACGTTTCAAGACCAGAAACAGAGGTGGGGGGGAGACACGTCTTTGTGTCTCCACTAAAGAAAAACCTCAGGCTGCCAACTTTGGCTCTACAGGGAAACGGGGACTATGCCAGGATTTCAACCCCATGTCAGCTGAAATGGAAAATGCAGTCATTCATTTGAGCCATAGCTGGGAGTTATTTCTATGTATCTGTGACCCTGACAATGCAGTACCCATCACGGCGCTATTTCTCTTGGACTTGGGGCAAAAGGACTTGAGTAGAAGGTTCCCATTACTCCAGCAACATCGGAGGGAGGGAGGGAGAAGAACGGGGTGTTCCTCCTTTGGCGATTTCTCTCTTTCCCATGTCTGCTCCTTCTTTTTCCTATGAAGGGGTCTTGCAAACTGGCCATCATAAAGAAAGCCTCACTGTTTCTTACGCTGCTATCAACTCACAATTTAAAAGAGAAAAAGTGCCTTGACTGGTTTGATATTAACTAACTTGTTTTGCGTTACTGATAGATGCCCTTGTACATCTGTGTAGAGAGAGTACACGTGTGTATACACAGAGTCTCCAGCAGACTGCAGGCTTGGGGAAAGGCAGTAGTTCAGTATCAGAGCCCTGCAGGTGTGGTGCCCATCAGACTGTATGCAAACAAGAATTAGCTGTCAGTCACTCTGGGGGGTGATATACACTCATTTTCCAAGTACTGTTATTGGCTCAGCTGGTTTGGGGACTTTGGGAGGGTGGAATTTTCTTGCTGTCTTCATTGGCCACATTTGCTTTAGAAATGGTTCACAAGTCACCACCAAAATCAGTTTGGATATTTCATACTCATTCCATTTCATTTTTTTTTTAAAGAATTATTGAGGTGTGATTTACATGTCATAAAACTCACCCACTTTAAGTGTATCTTTCAATGATTTTTAGCAGAGTTACAGAGTTGTGCAACAATTACCACAACCTGATTTAATTTAATTTTTTAATTTATTTAGGGCTGCACCCGTGGCATATGGAGGTTCCCAGGCTAGGAGTCAAATCAGGGCTGCAGCTGCTTGCCTACACCACAGCCACAGCCATGCCAGATCCGAGCTATGTCTGTGACCTATACCACAGCTCATGGCAACACCAGATTCCTAACCCACTGGCAGGGCCAGGGATCAAACCCTAATCCTCATGGATACTAGTCCGTTTCCTAAGCTGCTGAGCCCTGATGGGAACTCCACCACAATCTAATTTAAAACATCTCCATCACCTGTTCCCATTTATAGTCCTGGCAAAAATTAATCTACTTTCTGCTTTTTTTCTTTTTCTGCTGCAGCATACGGAAGTTCCCAGGCAGGGAATCAAATGGGCACCTCCACAGAGACAAACCAGATCATTAACTCTGTGCCACAGTGGGAACTCCAGAACTAATCTACTTTCTGTCTCTACAGATTGGATATTTCTAGATACTTCATATAAATAGGATTATATATGAGCTTTTGCTACTGGCTTATTTCTCTTAGTGTTTTTTGTTTTTAGGTTCATCCATGTTGTAGCTTGTACTGAAATTTTTCCTTTTTTATGGCTAAATAATATTCCATTGCATGCATCTGCCACATTTGTTTATCCACTTATCAGTTGATGGATATTTGGGTTTCCAGTTTTTGTCTGTTATGAGTAGAGCTGCTCTGAGCATTCACATATGTCTTTAGGTGGACCTCATTCCCTTTTTTATCAGAAAATGTATTTCTCCATCTTTTCTTGACTGTATTCTCATCAGCTTTGCAACACTGATATTATTCAAAAGAATTCATCACAGACTCTTAAGGTGATACACAAAGAAAAGCTTTTCTGAAAATATTTAACTTTTTTTCTTTTCAGGGCTGTACCTATGGCACATGGAAGTTCCCAGGGCTAGGGGTTGAATTGGAGCTACAGCAGCTGGCCTACACCACAGCCTCAGCAACACTGGACCCAAGCCACGTCTGTGCCCTACACCACAGCTCACGGCAACATGGGATCCTTAACCCACCAAGCAGGGCCAGGGATCGAACCTGTATCCTCGTGGATACTAGTCGGGTTCCTAACCAGCCAAGCCACAGTGGGAACTCCCCAAAAATACTTTCTACATATTACACAGTTGGACTAAAAAGTGATTACCAAAGAAGACGATATTGCCTTGATATACAAACCTAGGGATTATAAAAGTTAATCTCGTAGGTACAGTTTATTTACACCACTTCTGCAAGTCTATAACAGTTTAGCACTATACCTTGCAGAGAGTATTTGCTGATTGATTTTAAAACGAGCACAGGATTCCCCTTGGAAAGTAAAATATCAAAAGTTTTAATGTGGAGTTCCCGTTGTGGCACAGCTAGTTATCCATGAAGATGTGGGCTCGATCCCCGGTCCCGCTCAGTGGGTTAAGGATCTGGAGTTGCCGTGAACTGCAGGGAAGGTCATAGTCACAGCTCGGATCTGGCATTGCTGTGGCTGTGGCCTAAGCCTGCAGCTATAGCTCCAATTTGACGCTTAGCTTGGGAATTTCCATATGCTGTGGGTGCAGCTTTAAAAAGAAAAAAAATTTTTTTTTCAGTGCTTGATGGTTTTTTCCCGTCATTTGGTGTAAACAGCCAAAGCCCCCTGAGAGAACAGCACAAGCCATCCAAAGAGCCCAAGGCCTCATTTCTCTACCAGGCAGCCATACTGATCTTCCTTCATCTCGAGAGACCCCAGCCAAAGCACTGCTCTGTAGGCTTGGAGAGGCAGGAGGCATTTGCGTCGGGCAGTTGGGAGCATTTGGTTGGCCAGTGCTTTATGTTTCCATGAGAAACAGTCACAGGAGGCAAACTTTCTCTTGGCAAGGGTCTCCCCTGCCCCTTGCTGGCACATTTTCTTAGAAGGTTGACTGGCCTTGATCCAATCCTGGCTAACTCCCCCTTACATGCTCCCTGGTACACTGTTCCAGGCCTGTGTGGTCAGGTTTGTGTTGTTAACTCAACAGACTCCAACCACTCGGTGGAAATTAGCACCGCTCTGGGGCTGTGCTTATCGACATTTTAGATGCCTGGTTGACTCTGGGGACCCACTAATGCACGTATGTCTGCGGTCTGTGGGCTCGGGAGTGGCACTCAATGAAAACCCATCTTTATTGGACAAATGAGTTCGAGAAAACAGCGTATTGGAAATGCAGTGTGAGTGTCTGCCCACAGCATGTGATCTGTTGCCTCAGTGCTGCCGAGGGCAAGGAAGATCAGGCTCTTGCCACCAGGTCCTGTCACCTTAACAGTCCACTCTTTTCCACCTTCATGTGGTCATAAGTTGTTTCTGTTTATTATTATTATTATTATTATTAATGGCCGCACTTGTGGCACATGGAAGTTCCTGGGCCAAAGATTGAAGCCTGGTCAAAGCTGTGGCAATGCCGAATCCTTTAACCCACTGAGCCAGGCTGGGGATCAAACCTGTGCCTTCACAGCGACCTGAGCCTCTGCAGTCAGATTCTTAACTCACTGTGTCACAATGGGAACTTCATTGTCTCTGTTTTAATTTTCAAAGCACCTTCACATGTATTAACTCATGTCCTAAGTTCAGATTTTAGAACTTACCATAAAATGTTTTAAAATAAGTATAATTTTTTGCCATCAAGTTTCATTTTAGCGGCTATCAATTAAAAATTGAATACACTCAACATTTTATTCTTTGCTCATTATTCTTCACCTCTCTTCAAAAAAAGCCCCGCATATGTAAGGAAGATTAAGAGGTACAAACTTCCAGGTGTAAAAATAAATGAGTGACAGGTATAAAATGTATAGTGTGGGGAATAGAGTCAATAACCTAAGATTTTTGTATGGTGACAGAGGTAATTAGACCTATTGTGGTGATCATTTTTGAAATGTATAGGAATATCAAATCACTATGGAACTATCATAGTGTTGGAAGTCAAGTACACTTCAAAAACAGACTCATAGGAAAAGAGATCAGATTGGTGGTTATCAAAAGTGGGGAGTAGAGGGAGGAGGAATTCAATGAAGGTTATCAAAATGCACAAACTCCTGGTTATAAGATAAGTAAGTACTAGGGACATAATGTAAAAGGTAAATATAATTAACACTGCTGCATGTTATATATGAAGCTTGTTAAGAGAGTAATCCCAGAGTTCCCTGGTGGCTCAGCAGGTTAAGGACCCAGTGTTGTCACTGCTGTGTTTCTGGTCACTGCTGTGGTGCAAGTTTGATCCCTGGACCCAGAACGTCACATGCAGTGGGCATCACACACACAAAAAAAAAGAGAGAGAGAGAGAAAGAATAAATCCTGAGTTCTCGTCACAAAAAAAAAGATATTTTTTTACTATTTCTTTTGTATCTATTGAAAATGATAGATGTTCACTAAATCTATTGTGATAATCATTTCATGATGTATGTAAATTATATCATTATACTGTACATTTAAAATTACACAGTGCTGTATGTCAAATATATCTCAATAAAACTCGAAGAAAATAGCTATATATGTTACTTATTAGCTAATTAAAATTTTTTTCATCACTTCTTCTGTTTTATTAACTCTGTCTTTCTTTTTTTTCTTTTTGGCCACATCCGCAGCATGCAAAATTTCCCAAGCCAGGGATCAAACCCACATTACAGGAGCAACCCTGAGCTGCAGTAGTGACAATACCAGATCCTTAACCAGCTGTGCCACAGGGGAACTCCAACTCTATAATACTGTAACTGTCTCTCCTCTTCCTTTAACGGTTAATCCTTAATGTCTTTCTCTATTTGGCCCACCCATGGTAGATCTATTTTTGTTTGCCCAGCACCCTCCCTTCTGAAGAGTGCTCGCCACTCACTTTGCTCCTCTAGCCAAGGGATCTAAGTAGACCTTTCCTCTTCTTACCCAACTCTGACTCGCTGACCCAGGGATAAACAATGACCCAGTTTAACCAATACAGCCCTTTCCTGGAACTATTCCAACTGAGCTGAAGGGGAAGAGGGCTCTTTGATCTCTGATCAAGACATTCCTATATTTGCTTCAGCAAGTCGCAGATGCATACCGTCACTTGTACCCAAAAGCTTTGACTTAGATACCCACTTCTTTCCTCTAGTCTTGGTCACAGTCTTTTGGGTTGTATAACTTTACCACTGGCCTTGTAGTCAGCAATTTAAAACAAAACAAAACACATACCATCATACTTTTGCTTCATCCTATTTCTTTTTTATACCCCAAGGATCCTCTAAAAGCTCTAAGAGTACAAGAGAGAAGAGATGAATATAAGAAGTTGTTTAGAGACCGCATCCCCATGGAACATTGCAGACAATTGAGTGTTCCACTCAAAAAACAAACCAAAGAACAGCCTCTGGGGAAAGAGTGGCGGAAGTCAAGCTACTTGCAGTGATCTGAAAAGCTGTTACATAGAGAATGAAGTAGAGTTGTTGCTTGTCTTTCTCTAAAGGCATCAGTCCTCTCGTTGGAATTTGCAGAGGGTCTGATTGCTATTCTTTATAAAGAGAAACTACTTCCTGGAGTTCCCATCGTGGTGCAGCGGAAACGAACCTGACTAGGAACCATGAGGTTATGGGTTCAATCCCTGGCCTTGCTCAGTGGGTTAAGGATCCAGCGTTGCTGTGAGCTGTGGTGTAGATCGCAGATGAGTCTCGGATCTGGCGTTGCTGTGGCTCTCGTGTAGGCCAGCAGCAACAGCTCCGATTAGACCCCTAGCCTGGGAACCTCCAAATGCCGGGGGTGTGGCCCTAAAAAAAACAATACAAAAAAAAAAAAACAGAAAGAAAGAAAATTCAGAGCCCCTTGTTTAAAATCAATCACAATTTCAAGACAGCAAAAGTAGAATATTAAACAAAGCTCAGGGTCCTTCTGGGTGTGGCCAGTGCAATCACACAGATCATATCATATGCCCATGAAGCCAGCCCTGGGTGTAGATACTCATCTGTATCAATTGGGCCAATTTTATTGTCTAGATAATGTCACAACTCTCCTTTGGCTTTAATACGGAATATTTCAATTAATAAATCAATTAATAAATTGAGGCACTCTCATGGCTCATCAAGTTAAGAACCCAACTCGTATCCATGAGGATGCGGGTTCCATCCCTGGACTCACTCAGTGGGTAAAGGATCTGGTGTTGCCACAAACTGCCATGTAGGTTAAAGATGTGCCTCGGATCTGACATGGCCGTGGCTGTGGCATAGACTAGCAGCTGCATCTCTAATTTGACCCTTGGCCCAGAAACTTCCATATGCCATGGGTGTAGCTCCCCCCAAAAAAGAAAAAAAAAATCATTTGAAAGCTTCACTGATCATCCATATACTAAAAAATTTGTTAATTCTATAATAAACAATAGAAGAAAAAATTCCTAAATTTTTCTGAATTCTCTAAAGTTGGAAAGATTGTAGGTTTGGCTCATTATGACAGTCTGTTTCCAACGATGCCTGCCAATTAAGGGGATTTGCCTGCATTGTTTATACATTTTATCCCCGTTTGTCTTTCTTGGAATTAAGCACATCCATTTATTCTTTCCTCTGGGACTGGTGTCAATGAACCATTTTTCTTCTCTTATTCATTCAGCAGCTGCTTACTACACCCTCCGAACTTCGTGTCCCTCAATGTGCTAAATATTGTAAACATGTCCACAGATAAGGATGGCTGATGCAGGGAGCTGAAGAGTTATCTAGAGAAAGACAATATCATGAACCACACATAAAGGTCAAATTCTTAACCTGGAATTTAAATTGATCACTTGATGACCTTTCCAAACTCTTGGCTGTGGGGCTTTGGAGTAGCCTGAGTCATTGATCCTGCACAGAGATGCTTCAAAGCCTTATAAAAAGTTTTGGATCCCTAGGAAGCCCTATTATATTTAACTTTAACAGGTGATTTGGGGAGGAATTTATAAAATCAGAAGTGTTGGTAAAAGAAGAAAGGCTTTGAAAATTTTGAATCCTGAGTCTGCTCATGGTTATCATTAACCGGCTTTACTTGGAGAGCACATTACATAGAATGTCAATCTGGCTGTAAATTTAGGGAAGCTACATTAGACGGAAACACAGACCACCAGTGTACCTGTGTATAAGTGCCGTTTCCTTCATGGCACGAGGAAATGCACCTGTAAGGTGCAAAAAATTAAAAAATAAAAAAACCTTAAATTTCTAAATGGCCAAGAATCCAGTGTTTCTGGAATGTAGGACGTATGTGGGGGTGACTATAGAAAAGAAGTTTGGAACCGATAGGGCAGGCTCTGAGAATACCAGAGATGTCTGCCATTGATTCTATGAACAAGAAGGAATTTTTGAGGAAGTGCCAAGATCGGAGCTGCCCTTTTAGGAATTCGTCAGTCATACCTGGCACTAATAAGGGTTAACAATTATTATGATCTTATTATATAATAGTTTAAACAGTCTGTATTTAGAAAAAGTAACCACAAACAATATAAAGCAATGCCATTTCCCAATAGTTCCCCCAGTATGGTGAATTATCAATGATCATGGTACCTCTCTCTACTTATTTAGGTCTTTCTCAATTTCTCATTAGGTTTTTGTTTTGTTTTGTTTTGTTTTGTTTTCCCTGTCTTTTTAGGGCCGCACCTGTGGCATATGGAAGTTCCCAGGCTAGAGGTTGAATCGGAGCTACAGCTGTTGGCCTACGCCACAGCCATAGCAACCCCAGATCCAAGCTATGTCTGTGACCTACACCACAGCTCACGGCAATGCCAGATCCACCACTGAATGAGGCCAGGGATCGAAACTTCGTCCTCATGGGTGCTAGTCAGATTCGTTTCCACTGAGCCACGATGGGCACTCCAATTTCTCATTAGTTTTTCAATCATCGTTCATTAAGTCCATCCCCAGGGGTTTTTCTTAATAATAATATAAATACCACTTTAAAAATATTTCCAATTGTTTATTGCTGTTGTATAGAAATATAGCTTTTTTTTAATGTTGAAATTGTACCCTGTGATCTTGCTAAATTCATTTATTGCTATTAAGTTTGGGCTTGGGGATGGATTTTCAGAATAATTTTCCAAGTATATTAACATGTTGTCTATGAATAAAGTATTTTTATATCTTCCTTTATAATATGTGAGTCTTACTTCTTTTCTGTGTATTTTCACTGGCTAATACTAAGAGAATTGTTAGAACAGACATGCTTGCCTTGGTTCCAGTCTTAAGGGAAAGTCTTCAGCCCTTTACTATTAAGTATGATGTTAGTGTGGGTTTTTGTAGATGTTCTTTGTCACACGGAGGAAGAGTCATTCTTTTCCTTGTTCACTGAGAGTTTAGTCAGATTCTGTCAAATTTTTTTGCTGCATCCATCGAGGTAATCTTATGATTTTTCTCGTTTAGTCTTTCAATGTAGTGAACTACATTGATTGATTTTTGTTACTGAACTAATTTTACCTTCCTACTGACAACCTACTTGAACATGATGCACTATGCTAGACTGCTGGACTCAGTGTGCTAACATTTTGCTAACTTGTTTTATGTCTGTGAAGGTTACTTATCTGTAGTTTCCTCTCATTGTAACATCCTTGTCTTATTTTGATATCAGGTTCTGACCTCATAGAATGAGTTGGTAAGGGTTCTCTCTTTTTTCTAAAAATGTATGTGCAAAATGGGTATTATTTCTTGCTTAAATTTTAGACCACTTGGTATTGTCTCATAATGAAACACCAAGGCTCTGTTCATTTTATTTTCACTCTTTTTTTCTCTCTTTTAAATGAAGTATAGTTGATTTACAATGTTGAACTAATTTCTGCTGTATAGCAAAATATAGAGTTCAGTTATACATACGTATACATTCTTTTCCATTATGGTTTACTAGAGATTCTCATACTAAGTCAGCAAAAGAAAGATAAATACTAGATGATATCATTTATATGTGGGATCTAAAATATGACACCAATGAACCTTTTTTCTCTTTGTCATCCAATTTGCTTAATTTTTATTGCCCCATCGTTAGACCACAGATCTTTTTTCTACCTTAGATGTCCCAGTAATCTGTATGTAAGTAAATAAAATCCAGTGTGATTATTTTTCATTTCAAATATTATATTTTTCGTTGTTATTTCACTATTATTTTCATGTGCTTTTAAAGAATACTTCTCATTTCTCTGTTGAGCTCCCTCTGTAGTCCCTCATTGTATTAGTTTCCTGCAGCTGCTGTTATAAGTTACAACACACTGGGTGGCTAAAAGCAACAGAAAAGTTTTCTTTCACTGTTCAGGAGGCCAGAGCTCTGAGATCAGTATTACTGAACTCAAATCGAGGTGTCAATAGGGTCACACCCTTTCTAAGACTCTAGAGGAGTATCGGTTTCATGCCTCTTCCAGCTTCTGGTGGCTGCCAGAATTTCTTGGCTTGTGGCCATATCACTTCAATCTCTAGGGCCTGCACGTTCAAATCCTTCTCTGCTCTGTCTTCTCTTATGTGTGTGTATGTAAGACCAAAAAAAAAAAAAAAAAAAGATACATGTGATCTGCATTTGAGACCCACCCAGATAACCTAGGATAATCTACCATTTCAAGATTTGTTGTTGTTGTTTTTCTTTGTTCTTTTTAGGGCAGCACACCTGCCTGCGGCATACAGAGCTTCCCAGGCTACGGATCTAACCAGAACTACAGCTGCCAGCCTACACCACAGCCATAGCAACGGCCAAATCTGAACCGCACCTTCAACCTATAACACAGCTCATGGCAACGCCAGATCTTTAACCCACTGAGCGAGGCCAAGGATCAAACCCACAACCTCATGGTTCCTAGTCAGATTTGTTTCCGCTGCGCCATCATAGAAACTCTCCATTTCAAGATTCTTAGTCACATCCACAAAAACTTTGTCATATCTGGTAGTATTCACAGGTTTCAGGATTAGGATGTACAAATCTTTGGAAGAAGCTATTTTTCAGACTATCATACTCATTATATCCATTTTTTCATTTAAATTTTCTAACATATTTATAACTCTTTTAAAGTCTTCATCTGCTACTCCCAACATCTGAGTTTCTTTCTCTTTTTCTTTTTTATGGCTGCACCTGTGGCATATGGAAGTTCCCAGGCCAGGGGACTGAATCCAAGCCACAGCTGTGACATATACTACATTTCGTAGATGGGTAAATGAGACTTGCGAAGGTTAAGTAACTTTCCTGAGGTCACAGACTTTGTAGGTGGCATATTCTAGGTCTGAATTCATTTCTATTTGGTTAAAAACCCAAGTTCTTAGCCATTACATTAGAATACACTTAAAAACACCAAGACCCAAATCCAGCAAATAGTTGAAATTCTGTGAATCAGTAAAGCAAGCCTATTCAAGTTTCTAGTAAAGCAACGATAGAGTAGTTGGCTAGTCATTTGCCTGTTCGATTATCTCTTGTTTTTTCTTTGCTGTTCATTATTGAAGGAGATCACTTTTCTCCCAGGTTCCTTTACTCTCTGAACCCAAGAAATAATAATGGAATTTCTTCAGGATAAAAGCAATGACCCCAAGAAGTAATTCGAATCTGCACATTAAAAACAAAGAGCACCAGTAAAGATAATTACATAATTAAAAAAGACAATGTAAATGCCTTTGTGTTCTTTCATCTCTTAACTGATTTCAGAAGCAACTGTATAAAACGGTATGTATAAGATTGTCCGGTTGGGCTGGTAGCACAAAGAATGTGATATTGTGATTTATAGTAAGAAATGTATATTTGGTCTTCACCCCTATTTCTAACACATAGCTCCCCAAACCCTTGGAACTTCCTAAGCCAGAGGAGGAATGGGAACACCTTTTGCTATAATGTTTGGAATTTTTTGTCCTTGGTTCCTGAAATAGTTCCAGGGCCAGAAGGGTCATAGGAATGTATTGTTATTCAAACAAGCCCCTTTCAGTCCTCCCTGAGTTTGAATTTAATCAGCTGTGGCCAATGATTTAATCAATCATTCTTCTATAATGAAGCCTCCACAAACCCCCAAAAGGATAGGCTTCTAGCTTGAGGATCACATGGAAGTGCTGGAAGGGTGGAAGAGAGCACAGAAACCGCACACCCCTTTCCCCATCCCTTGCCCTATGCTTCTCTTCCATCTGACTTTTCATCTGTGCCCTTTATGCTGTCTTTTATAATAAACTGGTAACTGTAAATAAATGTTTCTCTGAGTTCTGTAAGCCACTCTAGCAAATTCATTGAACCCAAGGAGGGGGTTGTGGGAATCTCTAATCTCTAGCCCATGGGTCAGAAGCACAGGTAACAACCTGGACTTGTGACTGGCCCCTAAACGGGGTAGGGGAACATTCTTGTAGGACAGAGCTCCTAACCTGTGGGATCTGATCTTACCTTCGGGTAGGGAGTGTCAGAAATGACCTAATTTCTTGGTGTTGGAATAAAAAAAAAGTGGGACAAGAGGAGGGAGGACTCAGTGATGACCTCCTGAAGGCCTCTATTTGGAAGGCATCTCCATTATGTAATATATAGATTACAACTACTATTACGAAGATCCAACTGTGTGGCTTAACCAGGTAGAAGTTTTAACTGGATAGAAAGTTTCTCTCTTAGCGAACAGTTCAAGCAGTTCAAGGCTGAGAGAGGGGTGTTGGATATTGGTCCTGGGAACTCAAGCTCCTTCCATCTTGTCGCTCTATAATTTCTTGGTTTGTCCATAGGATCAAAGGTTTCTTAGGACCACATTCCAGATCACGGGGGTGGGGTGGGGTGGGGGGGACTGGAGAAAGAGGGAATGCTTCTTTCCCATTAAGCGCACGAGCAAATGGTAGTATGCATCATTTCTGTTACATGTCACGGGCCTGAACCTAATATCACAGCCACACCAAGGAGGAGTAGAAAAGGTCGTCTTCCGTTGGCCAGCTAAGTGCCCAGCATACAGGGCTATTGCAAAAACAAAAACAAAAACAAACAATAGGAAAATGGATGCCCCAGGGAAAAAGGCAGTGTCCCCCACATCTGTTAATAGATCCAGTTGTGAAAAAGTTCTGGGATCACTCAACTGAGCCTGCCTCCTTGACCTTCACCCCTTGGTCCTACGTCTGCCCCTGGCAGCATAAATCTATCTCGTTTCCTATACAATAGCCCTTCAAATATGTGAAGACAATTGTAACTTTGCCCTAAGACATTTCCAGGCTAAACATCTCAACTTCCTTCAACCATTTCTCTCATAAGACATGTTTTCCAGATTCTCATGACCTTGGGCAATGTACTCTGTGTACTCTCTTGGGAGTTTTGCTTTTCTTAAAATGTGGAACTGGAATAGGTTGCAGTATGTAACCTGAATAGATGGGGACTATGACCTTTCTTGTTCTGGAGAGTGTATTTCAATCCATATAGCCTAAGAGTGTATGTTAACAATGGCATTATATTATTGACTCATGTGGAGTTTGAGATCCGTGAAAGAACACAGCGCTCTTTCAATCAGACCCTGAGCCTCCTTCATATAGTTATGAAAATGATTTTATGAACTTAAATGTGTTACAAGTACATTTGTCCCTACTACTTTTCATCTTCCTACTTTTAGCCTAAGGTTCCAGAATGTCGATAGACTTTCATCAGCTATTACCTATAACTTTCAGCATAGATTTTTAAAATTTAAGCTATGTAAAAAAAACAAAATAATTACTAACTCTAGAAAAAATTACAAAGGAAACAATAGCATACCAATCTTAATTCTCTGTATACTGCTAGAAAGAACAGTAATGAATGCTATTTATACAGCCGTAAGAATGTAGGTATTGAATATGAATTTAACAATAATTGAGATTAACAATATAGAAAGACATGAAAAGAGGAGTATAAGAGTATGAACACATCTCCTAAAATACAAGGATGAATAGATATTACCTAAAATTGCCGAACCAAAGAGTTCTCATCGTGGATCAGCAGAAATGAATCTGACTGGTATCCATGAGGATGCAGGTTTGATCCCTGGCCTCTCTCAGTGGCTTAAAGATCCAGCATTGCTGTGAGCTGTGGTATAGGTTGCAGATATAGCTCAGATCTGGCGTGGCTGTGGCTGTAGTATAGGCCAGCAGCTACAATTCTGATTCAACTCCTAGCCTGGGAACCTCCATATGCCTAAAAAAACAAACAAAAAAAATTATAAAGTAAAATTGTTGGACCAAAATATGATAGTGTAAGCAAACTGTTTTCAATTACAGAAATAAATGCCAGAAGAAATGGCTTAAAAAATGGAAAGTAGATGCATCTGAGGAGTGGGGCTAGGGTTAGGAGACAGGCAGGCAGGGGCAACACACTTTTCTCTGTTCGTTCAATCAATATCTTTTGAATTTTATTGTTTTACTATGTGCATTTTTTACTGTGTTAAAAATAAACACTATTTTTTTTAAAAAAAGAAACTCAGTTTAATTTGAGCTGTTTAATAAGCCCCCATTTAGGAATCTATTAATTACTTGTTGTGTGTCATTACCGAACATTCTAGAACAGGAAGGGGGAAGATGTCATTTTCTACACAATATCACACTGCATTTGGTATGGAGTTATCGCTTATGTCAGAGAGGTAAATTTAATCACCCCTTGGTGTCCTATTGTTACGAAGTGACAAAGTTAATGCAATTTATTCAGTACTCTCGTTCCATTATTAATGTGTCTCTCAGAGTAAGGCTCTAATTTCGTGAAATAACGTACTTTCGGTTCTAGGTTTTAAAATCATCATTTCTGCCAGTTTCCTTCCCCCCAAAATCAGAAAATTTGAATGAGAAGCAGTTCAGGTCCAATACCCTGAATTGTTTTAGCTGAGGGGGAACATTTTTTTTTTCTTCGTGAGAAAATTAGTCATTTTTTCCCCCTACAAATGATATATTACATTATAAAACAGAAACCTTAGGGATCATCCAATCTAGACTCTTTCAGGTATACAGATTGAGGCAACAAGAAAGGTCAGAATTATATCAGTCTTATAATGATGCTGAAGTAGCCAATTCTTTCAATGATCCCGTTTTCTAACTACCTCTCCTATTTCTTTGCTTTGGGTTTTGGCTCAGGTGATAAGAGAGCCTGGATCCTGTCCTTTGGTGTGCTCCTCATGCCTTGGGTGCCTGGTCAATATTCATTACTCAGCAAATATTTTCTTGGCTTCTCTCATGTACGCAAGAGAGTGGATTGAACAGGGAGCCCAAGTCTTCCTTCTGAGGAAGAGAACACAGGGGTATCTGGGATTCTTTCATCTTTTGCTGCCCTTCACAGGTTGTACAAATACTCCACGTGCCCAAGCAAAGACCGAGTGTTCCCAGCAATGTACCTGCCCACCAGCCCCTGGGGAGGAGGACAGCAGTTCTTCAGAAGAACAATGGACCATTGTCCCCTAGATGAACTCCCACTTATTCAAAGCAGGGTTGCTGTGGGTTGTGTGTGGGGGGGTGTGGGGTTTTGCATAAAGCACCAAACACAGGAAGGTAAGCTGTGTCTTGGGGACTTTGTAGCTCTTTACAGCGTGCCTCGCAATGGGCTGGTGCCGACTGCCTGATGTCATATTTTGCCCAGACATTTCGGTGTGGAGAGGCACAAGGGAGGAAAAATGATGACACGATCATGCACTGGATACTGTGGAGAACTGAAAGTAATGCCCGTTCCCATGTCTGTCTCTCTGCAGTTTGACCACATGACTGAGGAAGCAACCTGGAAAGAACACGTGGTATATTTTTTTTGGCCGTGCCCACGGCATGTGGAGGTTCCCGGGCCAGGGATCCAACCTGCACCACAGCAGTGATGTGAGCCGCTGAAGTGACAACACTGGATCCTTAACTCACTGCACCATGAGAGAACTCCAAGAACACGTGTTTTAGAACCACACAAACCTGGGTTCCGATCCCAGCTTCACACCTGACCCCCAAAGGACCACACAGATCCCTACCAGGCTCTGAGCTGCCATCTCTCCTGCTTTGAGACTGACACTATCCACCGAACTTGTTTTGTAGAAAGCTCCTGAAACACAGCAGGCATCCAATTAACAGGAGCTATTAAAGTTATGTTTGCGGAACACCAGCAGGATTCAATATAAAACTTGCAGGCTGGAAAAAATGTCATCAAAAGATCACTTGACTTTTTTTTCCTGAAGAAATGATCATTTTCCTAACTCCAGTGAGCTCCTGCTTCCGAGGACTTTGCAGATGCAGTTAGGATTCTGGCAGGGGCCTCTGAGCCGTCATTGCCAATAAGAGGTCATGTCCTATTTATCATCCATCCCCAGAGTTCTAGCAACTAAACAAACGAACATTTCCATGAGCTGGGAACCCAAAGGTGGTCCATACGCCTGCCTAAGAAGTATTTTTTGATTGTCACTCATTGGTATTTATCCTAAGTGTATTGGTAGACAGCATCTCTGGTCCCCATCTTTCACACAGGCTATGACCCACCCTTATTGATGGAGTAGGTGGGGAAACCATACCCAGGAGGCAGGAAGAAGGCTGAGGACACCCCAGGAAGGAAGATATGCAAACGAGTTCTAGAGGGTAGAAAGGCCACAGGAAGGGCTAGAGGGCAAAGGAAGTTGCTATTCAGTTGGTTTGTGTAATGGAAATGGTTCTGAACTTTCCTAAGTATTGGACAAGGAAAGAAAAAGAAACCAGAACTTTCTCCAGAACCTATCCATAGAGGGAAACTCGAACAACATTTCAGCTTATCTGGGCTGTGGCTAGGTCAAAGCTGGACCAAATGCCCTTGCTTCTGAGAACCCATGTTATCCCAAAGTTGTAAATACCTGGCCAACAGAGAACCTCACTCCTTGCCTCCCCAGCTCCGAGGGCACTAACACGACCTAGGCCAGCACCACCCATTACTACGATGCCCACCTAGCGTTCATGAGGGCCCCGAGAATTGTGGGTAGAGGGCTGGCAAGCAAGCACGTGAAGCACAGACAGGGCCAGAGTCCTGCTCATGCTCCAATGAAGGGCTTCCAGGCTGAGGTTCTGGAGGTCACAGCTCCTGGACACGCATAGGACTCTCACTGAGTACCCCCTCACCATGCTTCTCCTTGGGTCCACTGCCCCTGGTGCTTTTAGGGCTGGGGTCCAACCTGATCCAACTCAGGAATAGACGCCCCCAGATCAGGGCTCCTTTCCCTACTTCCTCTTCAGTTTTCCATCCATTTTCTTTTTTGGCCTCAATCTCAAAAGATCTTATTTTTCTAATTCACTTAAAAAAAAAAAACCATTAAAAGGCTTAATGGTTCTTCTAAAGAGCTTGATGGTTGATGGTGAACTAGAAAATTTGTCCAAGGGGGGAGTAACACCCTAAAACTTGTTCGCCCAAACAGAGAGGTGGAGAGAACTCAGCTCCTAGAAACCCAAGCTAATTTCTTTCCAGAGTAAAACAGTGTTTCCACCCCTTTCTGATGAATCATCTACCACGTGTGGACAAAAGGACTTTTTGCTCGAGCAACAAAATAGAAACAAACAAAAGAACCCCCGTAAAATAAGTTTTCAACAGTCCATCCAGCAAGCAAAGTGGTGGGGTACCTTGTACACATTTATGTAAATGCCCCCTGGCCCCCGTGAAAAGAGAGGATAAGGAGTGTGTCCTCATTTTTTCTATCCCATGTCCCTTGGCATTGTGCTTTGTATCTAATAAAGACCCCTCTTATATCTTCATTGCTGCTTCTTCAACGCTTTCTTTTCTTTTCTCTTTCTTTCCTTTTTTTTTTTTTTTGGTCTTTTTGCCTTTTCTAGGGCTGCACCTACTGCATGTTGAGGTTCCCAGGCTAGGGGTCTAATTGGAACTGTAGCCGCCGGCCTACGCCACAGCCACAGCCACGCCGGATCTGATCCTCGTCTGCAACCTACACCACAGCTCACAGCTACGCTGGATGCTTAACCTGCTGAGCAAGGCCAGGGATCGACTCTGCAACTTCATGCAACTTCATGGTTTTTAGTCGGATTTGTTAACCACTGAGCCATGACGGGAATTCCCCTCCCCCACCCTTTTTTTTTTGTCTTTTTGCTATTTCTTGGACCGCTCCCGCAGCATATGGAGGTTCCCAGGCTAGGGGTCCAATCGGACCTGTAGCCGCCAGTCTACGCCAGAGCCACAGCAACACGGGATCCGAGCCGCGTCTGCAACCTACACTACAGCTCACGGCAACGCCGGATCGTTAACCCACTGAGCAAGGGCAGGGATTGAACCCGCAACCTCATGGTTCCTAATCGGATTCGTTAACCACTGTGCCACGACGGGAACTCCCCCCCCCCCTTTTTTTTTAAGGAAAGCATATAAAACCTTTTTTAATGGAGGTTTCCAGCCCGGGGTCGAATCAGAGCTGCAGCTGCTGGCCTACACTAAAGCTGCATCTGCAGCCTACACCACAGCTCATGGCAACACTGGATCCTTAACCCACTGATCGAGGCCAGGGATCCAACCCACATCCTCATGGGTACTCTTTGGGTTCCTTTCTGCTGAGCCACAATGGGAACTCCCCTCTTCGACTCTTTATGATATGATGTGGATTCAAGTCCCTCCACCATTTTATCGCTATTCCTGACACATTCTCATAGAGCTTCAGCCCCCTTCAAGTGAGACCTTTGGAAGGAAATTAAGCATTTCAATTGTGATCTGTCCTGTCCAAAGCATGGACTGGAACAAGACCAACACACTAGAACCTCTCTGTAAAGATTAATACTGACCCATTAATCTGTACCCTTATGGTCACTCAAGTAGTTCTAAACCCACCTGACTGTTGAGTTTCATCTGCATTTCTCCATCCTGAGTATACTGAAATCATAGGAGCCCTTGATAAATGTTGCTGAATTACCAAAACGCTGTGGATTATAGCTCCCCATTCTTCTAGAATCATGTATCAAGTTGGATGTAATTCTATCTGCCGAGCTTAAATAAGACAGTTTATTTCTGTGTGTGTGTGTGGTTATACACATATACAAAATTAAAGTAGACTTAATTTTCAATGTGTGCCAATTTCTGCTATACAGCAAAGTGTATACAGCAAAGCAATCAGACTTCCTTCTCTCTCATGTAAAAGTCCAGGCTGGAATGTGGGCTTTGCTCCAAGGAATTATCAGGGACCTAGGCCCTTGTTGCTGAACCACACTGACTGCCCTCATCTATGTGATCAAAAAACACACTCATTCACATTTTAGCAAAAAAATATGCATCTTTGTTTGGGGGCATGACTCAGAAAAGACATACTTCACTTTTGCTGGTAAACCATTGCCAGAACTTGGTAAACATACTCTAAACCTGGCTGCAGGTGAGGCTGGGAAATTTACTTTTTGTTTGGGGTGGCTCAGGAAGGCTGAATAATGTCCCTTCCCTGCCAAGATGTCCATGTCCTAATCCATGGACCCTGTGCATATGCTACTTTATGTAGCAAAAGGACTCTGCAGATATGATTAAGTTAAGGATCATGAGGTAGGGAGATTATCATTGATTATCCAGGTAAATCCAATATAATAAAAAGTGTCCTGGAGTTCCCATGCTTGAATCTGACTAGCATCCATGAGGACGCAGGTTCAATCTCTGGCCTCTCTCAGTGGGTTAAGGATCTGGCATTGCCGTGAGTTGTGGTGTAGGTCGCAGACATGGCTCAGATCTGGCGTTGCTGTAGCTGTGGCTATGGCATAGGCTGGCAGCTGTAGCTCCAATTTGACCCTTAGCCTGGGAACCTCCATATGCCTCAGGTGTGGTCCTAAAAAGAGAAAAGAAAAAAAAAAAAAGTCATCCTTACTTATAAGAGTGAGGGTGGAGAGGCAGATGGTAGAGGATGGAAGCAGGGGTCACTGAAAGAGAGAGAGAGAAATCTAAAGATGCTGAGCTGGTGGCTTTGAAGGTAAAAGATGGTGACACGTCAAAGAATTCAAGCAGCCTCTACAAGCTGGAAAAGGCATGGAAACGTCATCCCCTAGAGCCTCCAGAAGAAACACAGGCCTACTGACCCATTTAAACGTCTGGTTCCTGGTGGCCTAGCAGTTAAAGGATCTGGAGTTGTCACTGCTGTGACTTAAGTCACTGTGGTACAGGATCAATCCCTGTCCTGGGAAACTCTGTGTGCCACGGGCACAGCCCAAAAAATAAGAATAAACTTCTGGCCTCCAGACCTATAAAATAATACATTTGGAGTTCCCGTCATGGCTCAGTGGTAACAAACCCAACTAGTATCCATGAAGACATGGGTTCGATCCCTGGCCTTGCTCAGTGGGTTAAGGATCTGCTGTTGCTGTGAGCTGTGCTATAGGTCGAAGATTCGGCTCAGATCCCGCATTGCTGTGGCTGTGGTGTAGGCCAGCAGCTGCAGCTCTGATTGGAAACCTAGCCTGGGAACTTCCATGTGCCGTGGGTGCGGCCCTAAAAAGGAAAAGAAATTTATATTGATTTAGGGCACTAAATTTGTCATAACTTTTTATGGTAGCAACAGGAAACTAATATAGTATCCATTTGCTCTGCTAAAATTTCTGTTACTATGGAAAAAGAAAAGAATAGATACGGGGGGATAACTAGCAGACTATACCATGCCTTTTTTTGTAGTGATCTTAGGCCTATTCCTAAAATTCACTGCTTTCTCTTACAGGAGCCCACAGACATTCTTTTGAAAAGCCCCTTGTTTATCTTGCTTGGGCTCATTGTCCAACTCATAGGCCTGTAATTCTAGCAATCTTTTCTATTTCTGAAAATAATTCCATCTTCCAGTCCTTCTCTTATTGGCCTTGATAAGCTAGAGTTTAAGTTACTCATTCTTTCAGTAGCAGGGGCTCAAGATTTGAAATCCATCAAAGCATTAGGATATTCCCACTGTTCTTTCATGCATCTTAGAGCATCTATCCCCACCTGGGAATGGTCATCCACCCTCTCAGTGGGGACATCATCCTGCTTGAGATAGAATTCAGGAACTACACAGATGCTGAGAAGTTCTGCTTTCCCTGTCTTCTATCAGCAGTATACCTTTAGCATTCAGTAAGACTTTGAAGTTCTGGTTTAAATTACCTTTAATGATGTTGGATCACCTCCATAGTGTTTATGAAGGAGCCGGAGCCCTCGCTGCTGTCTCTTGCCCCATCAGAAAAATGCAAAGGATTCCGAATGCTCCGTAGGTTTCTCCGCAATTGCTTAACTGCTTTCGAAAGGAGATCAAATGCCCACATTTCCGGGCTTCCACCCCCTTAGGCCTCTGCTCCCCATTCAGGCAATAGTTCCAGAGCTGCTAAAACAGGTGCATCTGCTTACCTTGCCTCACCCAAGATCCACTGCTTCTTCTCAGAGCCATTCTCCTTCAGCGAAGCAACCTGTGGGATGACAGCCAGGACAATGGGGAAATCAAATAACTCAAAGGCTTAAAGTTTCCAAGAGATGAGCACATTTCATTTTGTGCGGGTTGTTTTTTTTTTTTCCCTCTCCTCACCTGCTCCGTGTTCTCTCTGCCAGCCCTCCCTCTGCCCCAGATTCATTGGCAGTCCAGGCAGGACCCAGCTGCCTACCGAGTGCCCTCATTAAAATGCACTGCTCTTGCTAATTAGGAGCCAAGGTTCTCCCTCGGTGGGCTTGGCCTGGGCATTGCCATTATCTTCATAAATAGACTCTTTACTTTGCAAACGGTGCTGTCATAGCCAGGCATTCCCGATCTGGCAAATGCTCTGTGCATTCTTAAGTGGCGGAGCGAATGTGTTAGCGAGAGAAGGCAGAGCATTCATGCTGAAGCAGAGGCTCTGTCCTGACTTCACCCCGCTGTCTGGGCAGCAGACAGCCAACACAACGGCTGAATCTGCGTGTATGACCACAGTGTGCAGGAACCATATGGCCCAGATTTTCTGGGAGATCTTATTTCTCATCCTTTTAATCTTTACAGTAAAGGCAACTTTTGAAGTGCACAAATATTTTTCAAGTAATCAAATTGTTTTACTTTTTCAAAGACCGGGGGAAAAATCAATTGAATTCTTTATCTCCTAAATATGCCTTATACAGTCTCCTTCTGAGAACATGTTTATTTATTTATTTTCTTTCACCTATGAAATCTCTCTCTACTTTTGCTGCCCGTCTGTGGCTTGCTGGCCATTTCTAGTACGAGTTCTTTTGCAAGGCCTGTTCTGAGTCCCTTGATTTAATGTAACTTCTTTTTCTACATTGTCAGCCTATTTGTTTCTCTCTCTTTCAGGTCACCATTGTTTCTGAAATGCAAGTTCTGTGCCAGGTCTCATTCTGAGCACTTTATGCCCGTGTTTACAATGAACTTGCAACACACTTTGTTATACCCATTTTGTAGACGAGAAGATGGAGACTCAGTGACCTCAAGAAAATTGCCCATGGATATTCCTTGCCAAGGAGCAGAGCCAGGCCTGAGGCTGTGTTGCAATTCAGGGTGAACTAGATTGCAGGCTCTTAAAGGGAAGAGTCTATCTCGGTCATCTCAGCATTTTCTTTCTGCCTGGAGTGCTTAAGGATAATGAATCGAGGAAACAGAGCCCTTGATTATAATCTAATTAGGGAGATAAAAACGTGTCTTCAAGAAAAATGGCTATATTAATAGAAGGAGGTCTAAAATAAAAGTGCAGTTGGTACAAGCAATCCACCTTCTGCGGGTGAACTTGCATTCTACAGAACTTACTAGTAAACGGTTTGTGTGGCTGATTCAGTTATAGGGCAAGCTGTTAGTCCTTCCCCTAACACGTATATTAAGCATGCCTCAAGCTTTTAAAGTTATTTTTATTTACTTATTTTTTGGCCAAGGCATGAATCGGCTTCATGTGGGATCTCAAAACCCAGACCAGGGATTTAACCCAGGTCACAATGGTGAAAGGGCCAAATCCTAACCACTAGACCACCAGGGAACTCCCTCAACCTTTTTTTAAAAATTGAAGTATAGTTGATTTACAGTATTTGTGTTCGTTTCAGGTGAACAGCCTAGTGATTCAGTATTTTTGCAGATTATATTCCATTATAGGTTTTTACAGGATAATGGATATAATTCTCTGTGCATATAAACTATCTGAGGGTCATGTTAGAAAGAGGATGCTCATGCATATTGGGGGTGGGACCCAAGAATCTGCATTTCTAACAAGCTACCAAGTGATGCTTTAGCTGCTGGTCTGCTGGCCACATTTTGAGTAGCAAGGCTCTAAGAGACTGTTCTAGGAAACTATAACTGGGGGGACCGGGGGAAAAAAAGGAAGCTGGGTGGGAGGGTGGAGATTAGAGGCCAGAAGGGATTAGAAATGGGAGAAAAGTACAGGGAACATCTCATATTGTCCCATGACTTTCCCTGGGTTGTACCCTTTGCCAGCAAATCCCTTGCCAAATTTCACTGACAGGCTTTTATTTATACTTTAAGGCAGCTCAGAGGTCACTGCCAGAAAATTCTGCTGAAGCCCCATGCTAGGCTAGTGTCCCTCTCCCATTCATTCAGGATGATCAGCCACACTCAGTCCTGTCCATCTTCTCCCCCCTCCCCTGTTGTCCATCCCTGGAGGTCAAGGACTGTACATTAAAGTTCTAATGCATAATGGATACACCTTAATAATTTGAGCCTACAGTGGAGACCAGGGGAGAGTAGTGAGAAGGCAACAGTATAGCAGTAGAGAGAGAGAGGAAACAAAGCTAGGGCAGCAAAGGATTTCTGTACCAGTTATTTGTTGCCACAATAAGGCTTTGTAAGAAACAACCACAAAACAAAGTGGCTTTAAACAATAAGCCTTTATTTAAGTTATGAGTGTACGGATCTGTTGGGTAGTTCTGATCCCAGGTGGATGCTCAGGTGTCTGCACTTGGTTGGCAGATTGGCTCTGCTGATCTCGCTGGGCTCTCTCTCATCCCTGGGACCTCAGCTCAGGTCTGTGTGGTCTCTCACCCTTGCAGCTAAAAGTTTGGGCTCTTCTCCAAGGCATAGCTCCAGGAGAGGGAAGAAAGTATGCAAGACCTCTTGATGCTTGGATATGTGACATGATTACATCTGCTTCATCCTATTGGCCAAAGCAAGTCAAAAGGCCAGTCCAAAGTCAAGAAGTTGGGAATTATATGCTACTGCTTGATAAGAGCTGTAAGTCAGGAAACAATGGCTTGAATACACAGAGGGGAATAATTAGGGCCATTTTTACAATCAACTGTCATAATTTTAGATTGATTTAGACTGCCTGTTACTAAGAGCATGAAAATTCCAGGGCACACTAGCGGTGGGTCTTCACTTTCCCTCTGTCATCTTCAGGGGACAATAGAGCTGCAAACATAGCCACTCTTCATGATTTGCACATCAGTCATTCGAGGCAAGTGTTCTTTCCCAGACTGGCTTCTTAGCATCTTCCTTCTACTGTCCAGCTGCTGTGTGTTCATGTAACTCAGACTTGGCCGAAAATGAGGGTGAGCAAAACATAATTAGAGAGGCATATCTGCTGCAAAAAGAAAAAAAAAACACACCCAAACTGTAATATAAATAATTTTGGATTTCCCACTGTGGCTCAGTGGGTTAAGAATCTGACTAGTATCCATGAGGAATTGGTTTTGATCCCTGGCCTTGCTCAGTGGGTTAAGGATCTGGTGTTGCTGTGAGCTGTGGATAGCAGACACAGCTTGGAGCTGGCGTTGCTGTGGCTGTGGTGTGGTAGGCTGGCAGCTGAGCTCCAATTTGACCCCTAGCCTGGGAACTTCCATGTATCTCGGGGGTGGCCACAAAAAGCAAAAAAACCAAAAAAAAAAACGAACTTTAATGTTTAGCTTCATTTGATTACCTGTGTTCTCTCAATGTAGATACATAAACATTGTTAGTGTACATATATATTTTATTTATTTACCTATGTATTTATTTACAGCCACATCTGCAGCATATGGAAGTTCCCAGGCGAGGGGTCAAATTGGAGCTGCAGTTGCCTACCCATGCAATAGTCATAGAAATTCCAGATCCAAGCCACATCTGCCCCTACATCACAGCTCATGGCAATACCAGATCCTTAAGCCACTGGGTGAGGCCAGGGGTCGAAGTTGCATCCTCACGGATACTAGTCAGATTCATTTTCTGCCGAGCCACAAAAAGCAAGCATATATTGCAAGTATATATTTTAATTTAATGTTCTGAATAGCTTAGTCCATTAACTAAAGTATAAAAGACTATATGTGACTCCTCCCTCATACCTTACACATACTCACATATATACACACATGCTGCCAATTAGTTCTTCTCAGAGGCAGTGTTATTCTTTAAATATATCCTTTCAGGAATGCACATATAATCACATAAAAGCAAATACATGCATATGTTATTTCCTTGATTCTGTATTTTGCTTTTTCTTTTCTGTTTTCTTTTTTTTTAACCACACCCTAGGCATGTGGAAGTGCTCCTGGGCCGTGTACTGAACCCACACAAAGCAGGGACCCCATGCCAGATCCTTAACCCACTGCACCATAAGGGAACTCCTGCTTTTATTTTTCAATTAACATCACATCCATAAAGATTTTATCAGATCAGGGACTGAAAACTTTCATTTCTTTTTCAGGGCTGAGTAATTTTCCATTGTGTGGGTGTACTCATGTAATCAGCCCCCCATTGACAGACACTTAATTTGTTTCCATTCTTTTTCTCTTGTAGGATTAAATCTTGAGAGGAATTGTGTTAGCACAGTGATGAATTCCAAAGTTTGGCCTTGCAAATGGATAGACGACAATGACTGCTCTCTTACGTTCTGACTGGAGTCTTTGTCTTGGTTTGTAACCTTGCAACTTTTATAAACAAACAGAAAATTCCCTGAAGATGCTGGTTTGGGCCTGCGCCCAGCATTTTTGGAACTCGATGTTCTAAGTGACCTCTAGAGGAAGCCGTAGGGGATGGTGGGGAGATGGTGAGTGAGCTGAATGATATGATTAAAAATACAGCCGGCTCCGTTGCATTTTTAAAGGGCTGTTGAGAACTGTTTAGGGGAAACGCAGTTTGTTCAAGCGTCTCTTTGTGCTTAAGAGCTTTTCCACATTAGCCAGACCCGCTTTGCTCCTGTCAGCGCTTTCTATTCCAGAGGGTGAAAGGGGTGATGTGCAGAACTCGTGTCCTGAAAAAGCGACAAGGTGGCCATGAGAGCTGGATGCTTAGGGGTCCCAGAACAGCTCAGGGTAGTCTAAGTGCCACACTCCCCATCGGAGACTCAGGGAGGCCCAATCGACTCATTTCTTTCTTCAGCGCCGTGACATACGTCAACGGTTTCCAGATGCCAGCCCGTGCACCCACTGTCATAGAATCAGCCCAGATGTGTTGTTTAAACACAGATTCCTGGGCCCCACCTCATCAGACCGTGGAACCAGCCTCTCCAGAATCTCTAACAAGCTCCCTAGGTAACTAGGAAGCATCGTCAGGACTGGGAATACTACCGAGGCAACAGTGTGCATGCGTATCACTGCATTTAGAAACCAGGATGCTCGGGCCTTACAGACTCCATATGGGGGACACACCAAATGTTCTGCACTCTGTCAGCCTCATGCTCAGGCATGGACAAGGCCTAACATTCTTCCTGGCCCCATAGGGATCAAATGTGAAGCTCTGAGGAGTTCCCGCTGTAGCACAGGGGGTTAAGGATCCTATGCCTCAGCAAAGGTCGAAGCTGCGGCTCAGATTTGATCCCTGGCCCGAGAACTTCCATATGCTGCTGGTGCAGCTGAAAAAGTGAGCGCAGGGGATAAAATTGAAGCTCTGGCACCTCCTGGCTCCTCAGGGTCCCCTCCCAGAGACCCCATACAGGACTCTGAAGTGGTGATTTGCAGAGGAGCCTGGTGTAAGGCAATGCTGACCCAAGGACCAATCCAATTCTCTCCCTTCTGCCTTGAATTAAGAGACACGAGCCCTTCAGAGTGAGCAATGGTCCCTTTGGTGGGAGGTGGGAGGTGGGAGTCTGGATCAGGTGCTGGGATGCGTCATGCTGGCAGGGAAGCTGGTCTGGAGAGGCTAGACATAAGGCTGGCACAGTGTGCAGGCAGGGATCGCGGCCCTGAAGTGGCTCTGTCCATGGAAGAGCAGCTGCCATCTCAAGAAAGACTTAGGCCATTGGGTAATAGTGGTGGGTGAAGGGGAGACTCAGGTGGCAGAGGAGGGGAGAGGGGAGACTCAGCTGGTGAGAGGGGAGGGGAGAAGGGAAACTAAGGTCGTGAGGGGGAGGGGAGGGAAGGAGATTCAGGTGGCCCCCTGCACATACACCAAGGAGAACTGTCTTGTCTTAAATTTTTTTTTTTTTTGCCTTTTTAGGGCCGCGCCCATGGCACATGGAGGTTCCCAGGCTAGGGGTCGAATCAGAGTGTAGCTGCTGGCCTACGCCACAGCCAGAGCAACACCAGCTCCGAGCTGCATCTGTGACATAGACCACAGCTCACAGAAATGATGGATCTTTAACCCATTAAGCAAGCCCAGGGATCAAACCTGCCGGCCTCATGGATACTAGTCAGATTGTTTCTGCTGAGCCATGACGGGAACTCCTCATCTTAAAGTCCAGAGTCTATTTAAGAATCTGTTTTTCTTAACGTCCAGAGTCTGTTTTGCTGAGGGGGAACTCCTCCTCTGCATGTGTGTGGCCATGCTAGGGGTGGGCCTGTGTCTCCACTGGAAAGGGTGCTGCTGGCTCTGGGACCGAATGGCCAGGGGTGGCCATTCTCCCCTACTTGCCCCTTCATGGACGGGAGACAGATCTTCGTACTGCTGCTTGCATATGCTAAGAGTTTACTCTCCAAGCTCCGGCCAGGATTCTGGAGAAGCAGGCAATAATGCCTTGCTCTTTCAGGACGCAGCTCTGCAAACAAATCTTTTAAAAGTCAAGAGCAGTTTCTCAAAATGTTCATTGTGCTCTGCACGTAGTTGCTTCTCAATAAGTCTGAGGCCAATTAATGACAAAAGATCAATTATCACCCTCAAAGTAAGAGAGCGCTCGATATAAAAAGATACGCTCTCCTACGATGTGAGGACACGGTAATATTTTTGTATTTTCTAATGTCTTGAATCCACAACGTTTGGCAACAATGATTTGCAGTCGTCCTCTGTGCTTTGAAAATATTCCACCTTTGGGAAGGAATAAATGGATAAAGGGTTCACATGGAAATATCTTCATGGATTAAAAATTTTATTTCATTTTATTTTATCTTGGCTGTATCTGAGGCACATGGAAATTCCCAGGCCAGGGACTGAACCTGCATCACAGCTGCGGCAACACTGGACCCTTAACCTGCTGCTCCATAAGGGAGCCTTCTGGAGTAAGGAATTTTAGGTAAGTACTTCAGAGAACAAACCCTCTTGCTCTGAGTATCGGTCCCGGGTTTAAACGAAGTCACCTGGAAGCACTTTGACTCTGCAGTGGCCTGGGCTTCAGTGTCAGGGCTCTGATGGGCAGAGGTGCCCATGAAGGGCCTGAGCAGGAACTGGTGGTAAAGATTTTGATGAAGGGCAAGTTTTCGTCTGGCTGGAAGGGATTTGCGGAAAGAGGAGAAAGGAGAAAAAGACAAAGGCAACATAGAGAGAAGAGACCCTCTACGTGGGGAAATGGAGGGAGAGGGGAATGGAGCTTCCAGAAGCTGAGGTTGTGAGAGACAAAGACAGAGGTAAGGATAGCAGTTTAATCTATCTTTTCAAAGAACCAACTTTTAGGTTGTTCTCTCTCGTTTTTTTTTGTTTTGTTTTGTTTTCATTATCCTTGATTTCTGCTCTTATCTTTATTATATCCTGTTGTGTCCTCTCTCTATAGCTGCTTCCAGATTTTTTTTTCCTTTGGTTTTCAACAATTTAATTACAGTGTCTCTTGATATGGATGTCTTTGGATTTCTGCTTTTGCAAGTTCACTGAACGGCTTGAATCTAAATATTAATATCGTTGGGGGTTCCCACTGTGGTGCAGTGGGTTAAGAATCCGACTGCAGTGGCGCAGATGGCTGCAGAGGTGCAGGTTCACTCCCTGGCCTGATGCAGTGGGTTAAAGGATCCAGCGTTTCCACAGCTGAGGGTTGGATTCAATCCCCGACCCAGAAACTTCCAAATACCATGAGCGCAGCCATTAAAAAAATATGTCTTTCGCAAAATATGGAAAGTTCAAGTTTATTTCCTCTAATAATTCTTCTGCACTGCATTCTTTCTGTTCTCTTTCTAAGATGCCAATGACATCAATATTAGACCTAAAAATGTCCAATGACTTTGGCAATGTCCCATATGTCCCTGAGGTACTCCTCTTTTTTGTTTGTTTTCAATTTTTTTCTTTACTGTTGTTGAGATTAGATGATTTCTATTGATTTATTTTCAAGTTCATTGATTCTTTCCTCTAGCATCTCCATTTTGCCATTTTTAAATATAATAAATAAAATGGACCCATCCATATATTTTTAATATCTTTTCCTGTTTATTTAAAAAATTTATTATAGTTGATTTACATCCATCCATGTATTTTTTATTTTATTTTATTTTGCTTTTTAGGGCCACACCTGTGGCATATAGAAGTTCCCAGGTCAAATCGAGTTACAGCTGCTGGCCTATGCCACAGCCAGAGCATCGAAGATCCAAGCCGAGTCTGTGACCTACACTACAGCTCTCAGCATCATCAGATCCCAGACCCGCTGATCGAGGCCAGGGATCAAACCTGCATCATCATGGATACTAGTCAGATTTGTTTCCTCTGAGCCATGACGAGAATGCCCATGTATTCTTAGAAGTTTAGTTACTGTATTATCTAATTCTAAAATTACCATTTTGTTCTTTTCTTTTTTTAAATAATTCTATTTCTTTACTGAGACTTTCTACCATTCTATTTCAGTCAAGAACGTTCTACCTTACTTCCTCGAGGAATCTTATAATAGTTGCTTTAAAGTCTTTGATTATTCCAACATCTGTATCATCTTACTGTTGACATCTGTTGACTAGCTTTTCCTATGCAAGTTGAAATGTTTTTGGTTCATTGCATGCCTTGAAATTTTTAATTATATTTTGGACACTTTCAATATTATGTTATGAGACTCTGGGTCTTGTTTAAATCCCATGGAGATTGCTGATGCTTTTGGTTTAGTAGGCAGCTAACCTGGGTTGAGGACATATGTTCCAGCTATATACTTCTGCATGAGTGGTTCCAATGTCAATTCAGTTTTCAAAGCCTTTGCAATGCGACTCTGATCTGTCCCCCATGTAATGACCCTGTGGCCAGCCTTGGATGCGGGCTGTGGTCTCTCCCATAGTTCAGTCTTCAAAGTCTGTAGTATGTTGTTTAGGGTCAGGTTCATGCATGTGAAGCTTGTGGATGAGCTCAGGAATTCATCAACAATGTTCCAAGATCCTCCCTACCCACAAACTCCCCAGTACTTTCTGGCTCCCCGAGGCTCCATTTTTCATTCCTTTAATCTGAGAGCTGGGGCTGTAGTTTCCTTGCTCTGCCGCCTACTTCCATGAGGGCATCTACATCTGGGGCCAAGTGGCAGCATAACAGAGAGAAATAGCCCACTGCCCGGAGACCACAGCTCCTCGAATCAGAGTGGGAGTTCCCCTTTTCTCATGGTTTTAGTGCCATGGATCCCACTTCTGGCATGTCCCCACCACCTCAGGATTGTCTGGGGACTAGGGGCCCATAAAACAGAGAAAAGAAAAATGGACCATTTTCTCCACTCCTGCTAAGCATTAGGAGTTTCCTTTCTGCTTGTTGAGCTAGAAGTGGAGGGCTTCCCCTGGAACTCTCTATTCATGTCTCATTCTCACTTTCAGTTTTTAGGCTGCTTTGAGTCCAGCCAAGGGACACCAAGGGGAAAAAAGTGGGAGGAGGGAACTCAGTGCTTGTTCTGTGGTGCTTCAAATTCTGGTCTTCTTTCCCAATCCACCTGCTATCATTTATTTTTCAGTCCTTAAATAGCTGCTTCATGAATTCTTTCCAGTTTTTATAACTGAAATTCAGTGGGAAAGACAGGACACAGTATGCCCGCTCCATCCTCATGCTTCTATTTTGCTTTGCAAGGATGCCACCCACCTCTGCTCAACAGGTTATAAACTAATGAACTAGGATTTTACCTTTTACTTTATGTCATTCAAAGACAAAGTGTACAAAGGCAAAAATCACAATGGGAGAAGTTGATCTATCCAGGAAAGCAATATATGTTTGCTTTCTTAACTTTTATATTACTTTGCTTCCTCCCTCGGATCAAGGGCAAGAGAAATCAAAGATAGAGCCTGGTTACTACGTACTTCACATGCTTGCTGGGAAAAATGCCTGCCCGTGCTTCTAGCGCACACACACACACAAAAACGAGCATGGGACCTTCATCTCAGGGTTGTGATTTAGGAAAATAGGTGTTGTCCATACCGAGAGGTCTTTCACATAGGCCTAGGGATTTAACTGCAATTCACAGAAGACCTGTTCACGGTCTTGCTTTCTCGTAGCTTTTTGCAAATATGCGGTGAACTGCCAAGACCAGGATGTTCTCCTCAAGGACATCCAAGGAGATAAGATTTAATTTGCTCTTCTGTTGGCCTGATTGGGGTGGGTGAATTCCAGGGAGCGATGTATGTTTTCTGTAAACTCAGCAAGCCATTGTTGAGCCGAATTTCTGCAGATATTGTCAGTGGGAACATAATTTGGGTCAATGAATCATAAACTCTATTTTGGTAATCTGCCCAAGACAACAGTAAGAACGTAGCAATCCCAATGGGGAAAACAGGAAAGACACACTCATAACTAAATAGCATGGCATCGGGGCAGGAGGGGAAAGAATGAGCCACTCTGCCCGATGGATTGCAGACTTCTTTTCCACCCATTAGTCACTGAACAGGTAGGGTCGTTTTTTTCTCCTTAAGTGCTGGGAATAACCATGAAGCTGTGAACACAAACCTCACAGCCCCAAACAAACAGGAACATGACACTTGAGCTAAGTCCCCTAAGACACTCAGATGACAACCTCTGTTCAGTTTATCAACCCATACTCGTCCCTTGGAACAAATCCACAGATTTTAAAGGCATGTCACGTGCCGTTCTTGTTGCGGTAGGTTACAGAAAACAGCCAGTTCATACCTTGGCTTTACCTGTCCTTCCTTTTGTGTCACAAAACTCACTTTTAAGTGAAGAAACAGTCTGAACAGTAACACTCCAAGTCCAGGAGTGAAGTCTAGGAGCTGCCACTTGAATGTCCTTCTGTTTAGCTCATTAGGGTCCTGGAAGAAGAGAAGCATTTTCCCTGAGGGCTTATCCAGAACCAAGGTCAGACAGTTCTTCCTTTACCCTCCACCCCCAGCCTCTTGATCAATTAGTCCTCAAGAGCTTTGCGCAAGTGAGAACAGCTGTCCTCTGTTTCAGACAAGGACTGACAAGAAAAGGGTAGTAGTTTCCTTGCAGCAGGAGGGATGTGGATTTGATGTGAGAAAGAATCGCTAGGAGTTCCTGTCGTGGCTCAGCGGTTAACAAACCTGACTAGCATCCTTGAGGACTCGGGTTCAATCCCTGGCCTGGCTCAGTGGGTTAAGGATCTGGCACTGCCGTGAACTGTGGTGTAGGTGACAGAAGCGGCTCGGATCCTGTGTTGCTGTGGCTGTGGCGTAGGCTGGCAGCTGCAGCTCTGATTCAACCCCTTGCCTGGGAACCTCCATATGCTGCGGGTGTGGCCCTAAAAAGACAAAAAGGCGAAAAGAAAAGAAAGAATTGCTAGAATGTGTGTGTTGAAGGATGGAGGAATGGGTTCGGGGGGCGGGGGGGGGGGCGTGGTCTTCTTTGTAAAGATATACAAACAGCTCTTTTCGTGGGGTAGTTGAAGACAGGCCTTCCGGGAGGCCAAACTACCAGCATCCTGCCTTCAAGCCTAGCAATTCTTTTCTTTTCTTTTTTTTTTTTTGCTTTTCAGGGCCACAGGTGCCACACATGGAAGTTCCCAGGCTAGGGTCAAACTGGAGCTATAGCTGCCGGCCTACACTACAACCACAGCAATGTGGGATCCTAGCTGTGTCTGCGACCTACACCACAGCTCACGACATGCCGGATCCTTAACCCAGTGAGCAAGGCCAGGGATGGAACCCGCATCCTTGTGGATACTAGTTGTGTTCGTTTCCACTGAGCCACAGTGGGGGAACTCCCAAACCTACCATTTCTATCCTCACTCTTCAGGCTCTCAGGAGGACCCGATTCTGGTCCTCTGCGTGGTCACCCCACCGTGACCGTGAGGCAGACAGCTTCTGTCTGGAGTGTTTCCACTCTCTGGAGACCCCAGTGCAGGGATTCTGTGTTTCATGTGGGGAAGGGAACAAGAGACCACTTTTTTCCAAAATGAGCAACTTCCTCCTCTCAATGGAGAAAAGCTACTTAAGTTTCTCCAGGGGACAGAAAACCACTTCCCAACATTGAAAAGACATTCTGGAGTTCCCGTCGTGGCGCAGTGGTTAACGAATCCGACTAGGAACCATGAGGTTGCGGGTTCAATCCCTGCCCTTGCTCAGTGGGTTAACGATCCAGCGTTGCCGTGAGCTGTGGTGTAGGTTGCAGACGCGGCTCGGATCCCTCGTTGCTGTGGCTCTGGCGTAGGCCGGTGGCTACAGCTCCGATTCGACCCCTAGCCTGGGAACCTCCATATGCCGAGGGAGCGGTCCAAGAAATAGCAAAAAGCCAAAAAAAAAAAAAAGAAAAAAAAAAAGAAAAGACATTCTTAGCACCAGCCCCGCAGCACCATCCTATTGTTGGGCTTCTCAAACCAAGCTGGGGACTTTGGGTGCCCTCCCAGGGTAATTCATCAGAAAGCCCGGTTGGCAGGGCACAGGCAGTGGGTTAAAAGCTACCAGGTGACTGGAACGCACATCCAGGGTTGAGAAGCACCACGTAAGGAGTATGTTTGATATTCAGTGTCCTCTTTGAGATCTTTCTTCATAGTTCAAACATATGCCCTTGAGAGTTCCCTGGTGGCTCAGCAAGTTAACGATCCAGTATTGTCACTGTTGTGGTGCAGGTTCTATCCCTTGCCTGGGAATTTTTCTATGCTGCAGGTACAGCCGGAAAAAATAAACATAAAAATAAATTTAAAAAAACAACCATATGTGGACTGGACCAAGGGAGGGGAATATGAAATGCCCACTTGCATGGTTTGCTACAGTTTGCTGCCATTCCATCGCTGTGTTGGAGGACTAGAGAGCCAGGCATTATGCTGAGGAAGTAGGTGGCTGGCTCGCTGGCTGGCAGCCTGATGGGAACCCCTTCCGTAGCCATGTTTCAAGAACCTGGGAAGGCAGCACCTGTGGCTCTCACAACACTGTCTAGAAGGCTCCCTATGGGGATCGGGGAGCTGTGATTCCCTTGAGAGGCCAAGTGGCTCCCAGCTGCTGATTACAAGCTGCTGCTCCATCTCCAGCCCTCGTGTGGCAGATGTGTACACCTTTCAAAACACTACAGAGCAGTTGTTCTCCTCAGTACAAAGGAGATGCAGCATCTATGGAGGCCTAGCGGCTGAGAACCAGCTGTAAAGGCAACGGAGTTCAGGAGTCAGGAATTAAATTCTGGATTTAGACCACCCTAAGTTCAAGTCCTACCATGTACCGGGCTTCACGCCCATAGGCATAATACTTCATTTCTTTCAGTTTTGGTTCCCTTGCCTCTAAAAGGAGGATAATAGGAGGATAATAGGAGTTCCCTGGTGGCCTAGCAGTTAAGGAACTGGCTTTGTAACTTTTGTGGCTCGGGTTCTGTTCCTGGTCCAGGGAACTTCAGCGTGCGTTGGGCATGGACAAAAAATAAAATAAAGTGAGAATAATACTGATGACTGTCTCATATGGTTGTGATGATTCAAGGAGATAATGAATGTATTATATAGCATAAAGCATTCAGTAGAAGGTGCCTATGTTTGTTTGGTTGGAGTGGCCCTTGTAGTAGAGGCGGTGATGGTGGAGGTGGGGAGGCTTCCTCCACAACAGGGCAGTGGCAAGGACACCGAGGAGGAGGCGGCAAGGAGAGGCATTGGCCAAGACACAGGCTGGCACTGACAGGCTCTGCCCACGCTCCTGGGACTTGGCAGCCTCTGCTTGATAGGGAAGAAGGGCACCCCTCTGCTCTGGGTCCCCTGGAGCCCCAGGTCTGCTCAACCTCAAGAGCAAGCAAAGTTGTCACCTGGATCTTTGTTCTCTTCATCATCCCTGGAGATTCTGAATAAGAAAATTGAGGTGGAGCCAAGGAGCCTTTTTAAAAGAGTCCTCTGGGTGATTTCTCTGCACAGACAGGTTGGAGAACACCCTGCTCCCTCCATTGAAAAGGGGTCACAACGAAAATGAATCTGACTAGTGACCATGAGGTGGCAGGTTCGATCCCTGGCCCCACTCAGTGTGTTAGGGATCTGGTGTTGCTGTGAGCCTTGGTGTAGGTTGCAGACACAGCTTGGATCCTGTGTGGCTCTGGCTGTGGTTGTGACCGGCAGCTGTAGGTCCAATTCCACCCCTAGCCTGGGACCCTCCATATGTTGCAGGTACAAGCCTAAAAAGCAAAAAGAAAAAGAAGAAAAAAAAAAGAAAAGGGGTCACAAAGGCCTATCTGCCTAAACTCTTGGTCTCACTCCATGTCTCACTGCCAGAGATCATCAGTTGTGGAACCCCACAGACAGACAGACGTATTACCAAGTCTCTTTAAAAATTCACATGGGCCTTGATGTGAAATCATAGAGTCCTAGCACTTAAGATCAAATGGAGCAAGTGGGAGTTCCCTTGTGGCTCAGTGGGTTAAGGATCCTACATTGTCATTGCTGTGGCTCTGGTTACAGCTGTGGCGCAGGTTTGATCCCAGGCTCAGGAACTTCTGCATGTCTGTGCTCATGGCCAAAAATAAAATTGAACAAGTATACAGAATTCTGAAGAGGGAGAGAGACAAGAGATGCTTTGAGGATATGGGTGGTGTGGGAACAAGAAGGTCCAGGTCAAGTGTAGCTCTTGTTAGCTTTCCTGGACTCCCCAAGTTGGGGGATCCCCCTCTCAGTGGAGAGTCTCTGGCTTCAGCAGCCAAGGGCCCCACTCAGCATGTCATTCTGTCCCCATCCCCCATCCACCCTTGGGGAAAGACAGGCTTGGTCAAGGGAGCTCAGGCTTTGTACCTGGCACCCAACACAGTCTTTTTCCCACTAGGTGCCCCATTTTGGTTAAATAAATGATATATTAAACTTACTTGCACTGAAATCCACAACCCTAACCCCCACCTACCCCTCTCTTCCTGTTACACACAAAGGCACAAAGTAAAACCCAGCCTACTGCTGCTGCCACCACCACTGCTTCCAGCTGACATTTGTTTCACACTTAATATTTTTTTTCTTTTTTCCTTTTCATGGCCGCACCTGCAGCATATGGAAATTCCCAGGCTAGGGGTCACACTGGAGCTGCAGCTGCCGGCCTGCACCACAGCCATAGCAATAGTGGGAGCTGAGCCACATCTGTGAGCTACACCGCAGCTTGTGGCACCTCTGGATCCTTAACCCAGTGAGTGAGGCCAGGCATCAAACCTGCATCCTCATATAGACAACATTAGGTCCTTAACCTGCTGAGCCACAGTGGGAACTCCTGCACTTACCAACAGTGTAATCTTCATAATAGTGTTCTGAGGTGAGGACATTATCCTTACTTTCAAGATGAGGAGGCTGAGGTGGTCTGGTTCCAAACCGTGTGCTCCTGACCATCAGATGACACAGCTTTTCCAGTGAATGGGCATGTAGTAGAGTGGAAACAAAGTGGCCTTTGAGGCTGGAAGTGTTCTTGGCTTGGACTCATTGGATGAGGGATCTTAAGCAGGTTCCTGAACTTCTCTGAGCCTCCCTTTTTATTATCTACAAAAGAAATGTACTTCCTACCACAGAGGGAGAGATAAATAAAAGGAATATCCAAGGATCTCATGTCTCTCTCTCTTGAGTCAGCTACAGAGATTTATTCCTAAACATCCAGTCTCTGCTTCTGGACCCTTCCTTGGCTCTTAGGCAAGAGGGCCGTTTCGCTTTCTTGTCATTCTTGGCTCCAGGGGAGCCGCCCTTTACCTTTCCTTCAAGAACTTTGCCTTCGCATTTACACCTTGCCTGACTTAGGCACAAGAGGCCCAGCTTTTGGCCTGTCTCGGCTTTCAACATGCTTTCCTCGCTAAGCTCAACCATTTCTAAGTGATTTCTAAATCATTCCAATTAAAAGTGAGAGACCAGGAGTTCCCGTTGTGGCGCAGTGGTTAACGAATCCGACTAGGAACCATGAGGATGCAGGTTCGATCCCTGCCCTTGCTTAGTGGGTTAAGAATCCAGCGTCGCCATGAGCTATGGTGTAGGTGTAAGTCGCAGACGCGGCTCGGATCCCCCGTTGCTGTGGCTGTGGCGTAGGCCAGTGGCTACAGCTCCAATTGGACCCCTAGCCTGGGAACCTCCATATGCCACAGGAGCAGCCCTAGAAAAGGCAAAAAGACAAAACAAACAAACAAACAAAAAACAAAAAGTGAGAGACCTGTAACTCTCCCTTTCACTTAAATACTTAGAGGCCATCATAGGGTTATTAATTGGCCTAATTTCTTTCTTTCTTTTTCTTTCTTTGGTCCTTCCTTCCTTTCTTCCTTTCTTTCTTTCCTTCTTTCTTTCTCTCTCTCTCCCCCTCTCTCTTTCTTTCTTTGCTTTTCAGGGACACATCCCTGGCCTATGGAAGTCCCCAGACTAGGGGTCAAGTTAGAGCTACATCTGCTGACCTATGCCACAACCACAGCAACGAGGGATCCGAGCCACGTCCATGACCTACACCACAGCTCACAGCAATGCTGGATCCTTAATGCACTGAGCGAGGCCAGGGATCAAACCCTCAACCTCATGCTTCCTAGGTGGATTCATTTCTGCTGCCCACGATGGGAACTGCAGTTGACCTAATTTCAATATCATTGTGTCTCAGGGACTAGGGAGACTTGAGGAGAGGGCAAGGGGGCATCGGCTGGTTGATGGAGAAGTCAGAACACAAAACATCTAGGAATCACGTTCACTGCCTTATATGTATGCTATTGACAGCGCTCCCAGTCACAACAGCAACATCAAAGATCAGTGACCACCGTAGCAAACATAATAATGAAAAGTTTGAAATATTGCAAGAAATACCAAAATGTGACACAGAGACACAAAGTGAGCAAATGCTGTTGGAAAAACGGTATCAATAGACTCGCTCAACTAAGAGTTGCCACAAATCTTAAATTTGTTGGTTTTTTTTTTTAAAGAAAGAAAAAATTCAATATCTGCAAAATGCAATAAAACCAGGTGTGCCTGCCCTGAAGCGGTACAGTCGGCTGTCTCTCCATGTGCCCTCCGATGGTTAGCTTTCATGTGGCATGTGCACAGCAAAGGTGGGCTATTGCTCTTGTACGCAATTGTGCCAGATCGGATGCCCAACCGTGCCCCCTAGAGACAGTTCCCACTGGAGGGTGTGAGTGGGTGTGGCCAACGGTTCCGCCACCCCAGGTGTTCAGGTTCCTGGCAGTAGTGCCTGGAAGGTGCTCAAAAAGGTTTAATGAACAAAGAACAGTTGTTCCTTGCTTTTGGCTACAGCCTCTGCTCATGTATTGAGTCTGCTCGATGCCAAGACCAACTCAGTTTTGCAAATGAAGAGCATTATATTGGGAATCTAGTATCTGTCAGGCTCAGTGCCTACCAGGCACCATCTCATTTAGTCCCCAAAAGCCAGTGAGGAAGGTGCTATGTTGGCCATTTTATGGATGAGGAGGAGGTCCAAGTTTAGAGAGATCATGAACTTGCTCAATGCGAAAAGAAGTCCCTGGAAGAGACCACACTCAACCTTTATCAGCGTGAGAGAGTTGTGAAGGCTTTTCTCATCTCCCTTCCTCCTTGTAAAAGGCTGTTTTGTTTTGGTTTGGTTTGGTTTTTGTTTTGGCTGCACTCTCAGCATGCAGAAGTTCCCGAGCAAGGGATAGAAGCCACAGCAGCGACCCCGAGCTGCAATAGTGACAATGCCCGATCCTTAACCTGCTGAGCCAACAGGGAACTCTTAAAAACTGTTCTCATCCAGGAGTTCCCATCGTGGCTCAGTGGTTAACAAATCCAACTAGGAACCCCATGAGGTCGAGGGTTCGATCCCTGGCCTTGCTCAGTGGGTTAAGGATCCGGTGTTGCCGTGAGCTGTGGTGTAGGTTGCAGACGTGGCTCGGATTCTGCGTTGCTATCTCTGGCGTAGGCCGGTGGCTACAGCTCCGATTTGACCCCTAGCCTGGGAACCTCCATATGCTGCAGAAGCAGCCTAAGAAATGGCAAAAAACAAAAATAAAACAACAACAACAACAACAAAAAAAAAAACTGTTCTCATCCAGACAAGCCTAGTCACTGTGACTCTATCCAGGGCTCTCATCACCCAGGCCCCTTCAAAACCCTTGTAGGTGGCTCGGCTCTTTCACCAGCACAATGTCTCTGGACTCAGCCCTATGGACAGGGGCACAGGAACCTCCAGTTCCTCCTCTTCTTCCTTTGGTGCCCTGGTGGCCCTGCCTTCCCCCTGCCTGGTGGTTCTGAGGAGGTGTTGCCTGAGTGAGTTGGGTGGTAACAGGCAGGACCCACCTTACTGCTTTATTTCTCGCCTGTACCCCTGCGGGCCTCGGCTCTTTCCCATGCCTCAGACACCAGCGGCTGGTTCATCTTTTCATGGAGCTAAACTTTTTAATTATGCCTCAATTTAGTGACCATGGAAGGTGGTTTTTTTATGATGCCTCCCTGTCCAAAGCATTTCATGTCCTTGCATTTGCTGTCACAGCAAACACCCCTGCCCCCCAGCTTGGGCACTATGTCTGGGCCCTGGTGGCATGCCCACACCTGTGGATTGGGTGAAGGACACTTCCCTGGAAGATAAGTATAGTTACCAAAAAAAAAAAAAAAAAAGGAACTGAGAATGTGTAGGACAGATAAAACTACATCTGCCACAATCAACTTCATTGAGATACAAACCAGTGAAGAACTGGGTTTGAGGAGGAAAGGATAGACTCCATGACTTTTTTAAAAAGTAAATGTTTTTTCCTTTTTTTTTCTTTTTGTTTTTATGGCCACACTTGCAGCAGGTATGGAATTTCCCAGGCTCAGGGTTGAATTGGAGCTGTACCTCCGGCCTACATCCCAGCCACAGCAACACCAGATCTGAGCACATCTGGGACCCATGCCACAGCTTGCAGCAACACTGGATCCTTAACCCCGAGCAAGGCCAGGAATTGAAACTGAATCCTCAACGTTGGTTCCTTAACCCACTGAGACACAACTGGAACTCCTAACAAGCAACTTTTTTAAAGAGCTAGAATGAACCAGACTTGGTGACAGATAAGAAATGGGAAAAGGAAGAGAGAGAAAAGAGGAAGCCTTTCATGAAGGCTTGAAGGATGCCGGAATGCATGCCTGAAGGATGCTCAGCTTCCTCCCATTGGCCTCATACGCCCTGTGCGGACCCGTTAGTGCGCTGTGTGCAGGATGCCCGTGCAACCCAAGCACGTCATAGTTTCTGTGCAAAGGCTCCTGGACGCTAGAGGGCCCCTTGCAGTTCAGGTTGTCAGCCAGGTGGGGAGGTGCCCTGGGGCAGCCTGTTCGGAGATGCTGATTTCTGGAGAGCAGTTTTCTTGCCAGGCGTGTTGGCAGAGAACATGAGGATGGTGGCCGTCCCCTCGGGTTTGGGGAAAGGCTGGTTGGCAGGGCTATGGAAGGCTTCCAGCTGCTAACACCCTCAGCTGGCTTCAGGGACTGAGAGGCAGTGGGGGCTGCCAAGGACATGACATTTCTCATGCTAATTAGGAAGCGAGGTGGCATCCATAGCTCAGTGATTGATGTTTTTATGCTGCATATCAAGCCTTATCTAAGGACAGGTGAGACCATGAGCCTCTGCTTTGGAATCGCTCCCATGGTTTATGCTCCCAGAGCTTTAGTGTTGCTCGATGGTCCTGTATTCCTATGGATACGGAGTGCCTGACCTCAGCCTCGTCTCATGCTGCCTCCAAAGGGGCCAACATCGATCCCTTCTGAGCCTGTTCTGATACCTAGATTGGAGAAGAGCTGGACTGGAAGCACCCATGGGAGTTGGGGGGGTGTGGGTAGGGAATAATTCTCCTGTTCTTCTTAGTTAAATTCACCCCTGACACTGAACTTCTTGAAATCTGTGGGCATCTTTTGGGCAGGAAGCTCCTCTTTGCAGGGATCCTGATGCTGTCTGTATGTGGGTGTGTGGGTGGGAGGGTGTTCACATGAGTACAGAAGGCTTTGTATGGCCTCGGAAAGATGTCCACAGTACATGGCTAAATGAAGAAAAATCAAAACAGAGAGTTCTCTGGTAGCTTAAGGATCCGGCATTGTCGCTGCTATGGCTCTGGTTACAGCTGTGGCAAGAGTTTGGTCCCTGGCCCAAGATATTCTGCATGCCATGGGTGCAGCCAAAGGAAAAGAAAAGAAAAGGAAAAAAAAAAAGGGAAAGGAAAGAAAAAAATCAAACAGTAGATAGAGTATGAACCTCATGTTACAAAATCTGTTACAAGTATGTATGTGTATATATAATTACATTCAGAGAAAGTTTGGGAAAATACACAATAAAATGTCAGTACAGATTTTATCTGTATTAGAAGATCTTGGGGGTTTGTGTGTATGCACATTTTGAATTTTGTCTTCTTTGATTTATTCTTCTTTTCTAATTTTTCTATAATGAATATATACTATTTATATGATAATAAAACACGACTCCCAAACATAAAGCAATAGGAGACCTAAATGACCTAATAATCTGGTCCCTTTTTTATTTTTTATTTTTATTTTTATTTTTTTGCTTTTGTTTAGGGCTGTATCCAAGGCATAAGGAAGTTTCCAGGCTAGGGGTCATTTCGGAGCTGTAGCCACTGGCCTACACCACAGCCACAGCGACACTAGATCTGAGCTGAGTCTGAGACCTACACCATGGCTCACAGCAACACTGGATCCCTGACCCACTGAGCGAGGCCAGGGATCGAACCTGCATCCTCATGGATACTAGCTGGATTAATTTCTGCTGAGCCACCACAGGAACCACGTGATCCCTTTTTTTTAGCACAAGGCCTGAAAAACAGTCAGGATGGACCATTGCAATGGACTGAATCATCATGTTCCCCACATTCCTATGCTGAAATCCTAGCCCCCAAAGGGATGGTATTAGAAGGGGTGACTTTGGGGAGGTAGTCAGGGCATGAGGGTGGATCACATAGAGGATTAGTGTCCCTACAAAAGAGACCCATGGAGCCCCCCTCCCACTTCTACCACATGAGGACACAGCAAGAAGACAGCTATGAATGCATCAACAAGGTCCTACTGTGTAGCAAAGGGAAAAAGAAGACAACAACTCTGGACCAGGAAGCAGACACTCCCCAAACACTGAATCTGGGACTTCCCAGCCTCCAGACCTGTGAGAAATCCATTTCTGTTGTTGGCCAGCCAGCCAGTCCACAGTATTCTGTGATCACAGCCTGAACAGACTGGGGAAAACTTGTATCTAAAAAGATTGAGGGAGCAGTAACGAATCGGATTAGTATCCATGAGGATGTGGGTTCAATCCCTGGCCGTGTTCTGTGGGTGAGGAATCTGGTGTTGCCGTGAGCTGTGGTGTAGGTCGCAGGTGTGGATCGGATCTGACATTGCTGTGGCTGTGGCGTGGGCTGGCAGCTGTAGCTCTGATTCGATCTCTAGCCTGGGAAACTGCACATGCTGCAGGTGAGGCCCTAAAAAGTAAAAGAAAGCATTCAGAGGACTCTGCCTCTCAGTCCTACTTGGGCTCTTGGGTATGTGCATCTGATTTGATGTGCAAGGAATTCCAAGTGTATCAACCCACCTCAAGGACTAGTGTTCCCTGAGTCCATCTTTCAGGGAGGGAGAGAGAGAAGGGTGATGAAATGGAGGCAGGTTTTGAGGTGAGGATGGAGTCAGTGGGCAGGTATCAATAAATGTGACATGAACTTTCACCGACTCTGACGGCTCGCTGGCATTTTTGCTGTGGAATTACCCATGAATGATGTTCCTCTGATAACTAGAGTGAAGCCAGTGTTACTCATTCCTATAAGAATTACAAAAACAACAACAACAAAAAACCCTTTCTATGTTACCCATCCACCACCCCACCCCTATTCCAGGATCATACACCCCATGGCAAAATTCGAATCGCTGAGTTTTTGGGAGTCTGACACAGTTGGGAGTGTGAAATGCAGCCATCTGGCAGGCCAGAAAGCAAGTGGCTTTGAAATATTTATTTCTGGGAAGCATTAACTATGATTTTTAACCATGTACTGGGAAGTTCTGAGCAGAAGCACAGCTTGGGGCCCTAGCCAGCCAACCAAGAACTACTGACTGAGCTATTTTTCCCCCGAGGATAAAGCAGGTAATAGGCCTGAAGGGGAAAAGTAATGGCTCCCCTTTTGCTTTGTAGGCCCTTTTGTGGTTTTTGGAAGAATCTTGGTTGAGCAAGGAGGGTGCTGGTGCTGAGATTAACAACCCTTGGTCCTCTGGGAAGGCCCTGGGAGCTTTAAAAATGTCTTCCAGAGCTGGGTGATTAAGAGGAGGGGTGGGGGGAAGAATCCATCTTAATCAGTAGCAGGAGCCTGAATGTTGGGCTCCCTGGTAAAGCATCTGCAAGGGCCATTACCTTTCATTAATTACACAATAAACAACTCTTCAGTGAAACGGGCCACTGGCTACAGGAGGCAGGAGAAAGAAGGCAGTTCAGGTGTCCTTTGGGCGGTAGTCACATCCTGGACCCAGTGAGGCAGATCCTCCCCTCTGCACCTGCCTGCAGAGATGCTCATGTCCTAGTGGACCAGCCCTCCCCAGGGCCGGAGATGGGCCTCCTTATCCACGTTCATTGGACTCATCAGGTGCTGTTCCTCTGTCTACCGTTGTCAGGAAAAAATGGGAGGAGCAAAGACTGAAAGAACAAAGACATTGCCCCCCCCCGCCCCCCCGCGCGCAACATTTCCAGCTGAAGCAGTGAATATTGGATCATTTATATAGGAGATGTTCTTGGGATTTTTCCAGATTATTTTAAGAAGGCAGGCGCTTTCTGAAAATGAGCATTCTGCTTTTGGGTAAATTTTTGAAAGCCATCTGTACTAGAGTGCTAATAATATTTTGTTTTCCTCCGCTTTCTCTCCAAAGCGTCCCAAACTTCTTCCCCAATCCCATATACCCAGTTTAGCTGTAGAGAGGCCAGCATTACAGGCTGTAGGGCTCTGTGGGATTTACAGTTTTACGGGAAGACTAACTTATGTATTGGTGGGTTTTTTTCCTGACCCTAATGCTGGGCAAGGGATGTTCTGTTTAAAACAGAATTGTACCCACCCCACTGTTCATAGCAGCACTACTTTCAATAGCCAAGACACGGAAGCAACCTAAGTGTCCATTGACAGATGAGTGAATAAAGAAGATGTGGCACATATATATGCAATGGACTATTACTCAGCCATAAAAAAGAATGAAATAATGTCATTTGCAGAACATGACCTAGAGATTATTGTATTAAGTGAAGTAAGTCAGAGAAAGACAGATGTCATATGATATCACCTACATGTGTAATATTAAAAAAAATGATGTGAACTAACTTATTCCCAAAGTACAAAGAGACTCACAGATGCAGAAAATAAATGTATGGCTACCAGAGGGGATAGTGGCTGGGGCAGATAAATTAGGAGTTTGGGATTAACATATGTACACTACCACACATGAAATAGATAATCAATGAGGGGGTTCTGCTGCACGGCAGCAGGTTAAGGATCTTGCATTGTCACTGTAAGGACTTGGGTTGCTGGTGTGGCTCAGGTTTGATCCCTGACCCAAGAACTTCCACATGCCCAGAGTGTGGTCAAAAAAAAAAAAGATAATCAACAAGGACCTACTGTATAGCACAGGGGACTATATTCAATGTCTTGTAATAACCTATAATAGAAAAGAATCTGAAAAAGATTATATAAAAAACCGAATGCCTTTGCTGTACCCCTGAAGCTAACACAGCATGGTAAATTAACTGTTCCTCATCTTTAAAAATGGTTAAAAATTAGGAGTTCTTGTCGTGGCTCAGTGGAAATGAATCTGACTAGGATCCACAAGGCCACAGGTGCGATCCCTGGCCTCACTCCGTGGGTTAAGGATCTGGCGTTACCGTGAGCAGTGGTGTAGGTTGCAGACGTGGCTCAGATCTGGCATTGCTGTGGCTGTGGTGTAGGCCAGCAGCTGTAGCTCTGATTCAATCTCCATATGCCAAGGGTGTGGCCCTAAAAGACAAAAAAAAAAAAAAGGTTAAAAATTACTCTCGTTTTTGGCTAAATATTGGAACTTTACCTTTAAAAAAAGACCCCAAACAAAACAGAATGGCACCTACGTTTTGAGGATTTCTGTCACGGATGCTTTCTCTACCACAGAAAACAAAAATCATAGAAGAGAGTGCTGGGCTAGGGCCGCAGAGATGCCAGTAAGAGGTGTGTGTCCATATGTCAATAAAACTGAGAGCTGCTGGCGAGTATTAATCAGTCACCATGATGACCACTTGTTGCAGACTATCTCATTTCATCCTTAATAGCTCTGTGAGGAAGGCGCTATTATGACCATGTCACAGATAGTTTAGAAAGGGTAAGTACCTTCCCATCTTCTTTTTAATTCTAATTTTTAAACTGAGGCATCATGGACAAAACGGTGTACATTTAAAATGTACAACATGATGATTAATGTACGTGTACACTGTTAAATGACTGCCACCACCAAGTTAACTAACCCATCCGTCACCTCACATTATTACCTTTTTTAAGGGGGGATGGTGAGAACACGCAAATTTCAGGTATATAATATAGTAACATTAACTACCGTTACCATACTGTATATTAGGTCATCAGAACTCATTCACTGTGTAACTAAAAGTTTGCACCCTTGATCCGTATCTTTCCATTTCCCTTCACCCCCAGCCTCTGGCAACCACCATTCTATTCTCTGCTTCTGAGTGCTACCTTTTTTTTTTTTTTTTGATTCCACATATAAATGATACCGTATTGTATTTGTCCTTCTCTGTCTTAGTCCGAGTTTTAATGATAAAGTGGGAACAGGATTGAACCCAGATTATTCTGTACCATAATGTGTCTTCCTACACACAACACTGTATTCTCTGGAAGGAAGGAAGGAAGGAGGAGGCTTTGGCAATGAACTCAACCTCTTAAGAAAATTATCCTCCGAGTAAGAAACATTTTCCCGGTCACCGTTTTTTGTTTTTTTGTTTTTGTTTTTGTTTTTGTTTTTGTTTTTGTTTTGGCTGTGCCCTGGGCAGCTGGAAGTTCCCAGGCCAGGAATCAAACCCTCCCCACAGCAGTTACCCAAGCCACCGCAGTGACAACACTGAGTTCTTAACCCCTAGGCCACAAGGGAACTCCCCATTTCCTCTCTTTAACCCTTTCTCAGCTCCAGATATGGAGCCCACACTCAGAGGTCTAGGCGATCTTTCACTGTCTGTGCACTATGACTTATTTGGTGTTGACAGAACTCATTTGCTTATAGGACTGAGGCGTCTCCTGCCAGAGAATTTATTCTGAGAGAAAGAGCTGCCAGCAGAGGGGCAATTCGAACTACAGCATGGTGTCAGTCACTAGGACTTGACCGGTAATCTCATCTGTGAGTCCTACTGAGAACAAGGAAGTAGCTAATTAGCTGGTCTAGTTCTAGCCCTCTCCGGACATTACTATTGCGTCCGTGTGGCTGGTTAGAGAAGCTTCTTAGAGCAACATAGTAAAAGATGTCTTCGCTATTTTTCGACCAGCGAGCCCATTTTCCTCGACACTGACACTGCCATTTACAGCCACTGCGGGTGTCTCCTGGCAGCCACGCTCCAGTTTGGTGGCGCTGCCCACTCCTTCCCTTGCCCCACCCCTTCTACACCTGATTGGTGCAGTGGTGGGCTCTTGATTGGAGCTGGGCCAGAGTCTCCTCTCAAGAATTAGAAATTGGCGCCAAGAGAAGGCTAAAGGCAGGGACTGTAGCATGTGAACTTGCCAGCCTTTCCGCCAAGTAGGTGGGTGCACCTAACAGTGCAAAATCAAATGAGTTATAGAGAGAAGAGCAGAGCCAAAGTGGAGAACAAATATGGGTGGCTTTCTGGCCTTTACTTCCAGTCCCCTTCCTCCAGCCCTAGGACACACCCTAGTTTTTTGTTTTGCTTTTGTTTTTTACAATAAATTCTATTTTTTTCTTAAACAAGCTTGAGATCTTTTCTAAACTTGCAAAGAATTCTAACTTTTCTGAGTTTTATGAGCTTGTACATCATATAATCTGTTAACTGAAACTGTGATGATAGGTCTTTTTCCCTGTAGGTAAATTAATTTTACTCAATCCTGAAGCAATAGTTTATCTCTTTATCTGTTCTCACAAGGTCAGGGAGAAGGTAATGGATCAGTACCACTGGTAGGCAAACAATTTAAAAGCAAACATACTTTTGCTAATGCTAGTGTGCATGTATTATCTTGGAATATGATTGACAGCTTATTAACTCTTTTTTTTTTTTTTTTGTTCTTCATGTAGCCTGCATCCCCAAAGATGCTAGGAGAACAAATCTTGTACACAAAACCACTTGCTTTTCTTTATGTCCCTAAGATGTGGGGCAGGAAGACAAAGTCTTTGCTTTTGTCACAAATCAGATAGATAAACCAGGAATCCAGCAAGGGTCTTGGTAGCTGGAGACGGAAAAAGGAATGAGCAAGAGTGAGGGCCAGTGGCTCTGGGGATAAATAAGTCAGTTGTAGGGTCTAAAGCACTCAAGTCTGATACACGGTTTTATGGCAGAGCAGAACTGCATTCTCCCTTCTTTCTTCAAATCCCCTGGAGAGATAGCCAAGAGTGTAATGTGGCAACTATATTAGTCTTCTTCAGCTGCCACAACAGAGTACCACAAATTGGGTGGCTTACACCAGGAGAAACTTACTGTCTCATGGTTCTGGAAGCTGGAAGTCTGAAATCAAAATCTTGGCAGGACCATATTCCCTCTCATACCTGTAGAGGGGGATCCTTCCTTGCCTCTTCCAGATTCTGGAAGCACCACTCCCATCTCTGCCTTTGTCATCACTGGGGATTTTTCCTATGTGTCTTCACGTTGTCTTCCATCTGTGCACATTTGTATCCACTTTACTTCTTTGTATAAGGATACTAGTTATACTGGATTAAGGGCCACCCTAATCCAACACGATTTCATCTCAATTAATTACATCTGCAACGAGCCTATTTCCAAACATGGTCACATTGAGATATGGGGGTTAGGACTTCAGTGTATCTTTTGGGGGTAGGAAGAACAATCCAAACCATAGCAGCTTCCATTGGGATTTGGCAAATCTGAGCTTGACTTGAGGCCATGTAAATATCCAAGGGGTTTGTTGCAGTTGGTCTGTTAAGCTGATGAGCCTCAGAAATGCTGAATTGATTGGGCAGCTTGTCAGAAGACAAATTTTATGAGGACCCAAGAATTTACCCTAAGAGAAGAAATCACCAAGCTTGTGACTCTGGGGAAAAGTCTGGCTCAAAAAAGGAAAAGGGGCAATTTTGAGGACAGCATCTAGTCAGTTTCTTTGAGGGCCTCTGGCCCCAGCAATTATTGGAGTGAAGGGATCCAGGAATGAAAAAAGGAAAGTGTTGATAACTCCATCACTCGTATTATAGAACCCATACTCATGACTGCCAGTGGTCCCCAAAATGAGTAACATTATGGTTTCTAGGATTCCATCTATACCTTCAGATTGATGACACCCAGGAACCCCTCCTTACAGCCAAATCAGGCAGGTGGCAGCATGGGGGTGGAAAGGAAGAGATAGCAAGGGGCCACTTCAGTTGGATCCTGGTATCAATAGTATCAACTTTGGCCCCTGGAGAATAAACAGAGACCTCTTAGTGGGATTTCAATCAAGTGGGATAAGGCTCAAGGCAGGCCTACAATTCCAACATAAGAACTGAATTGCGATTGAGAAGTGGAGGCAAAAATCCCTTTGAATGGCTTGGGCACGTGTGAGTGGGTATAAGAAAAGGCTGATACAAAGGAGTGCTCATAATTAGACATTGGATTAATGGAAGCTTGATGACTAGAATTCCCTATTTGCTTCTCTACCTGAAGGAGTAGAGATTACGTCCTTCATATCTTTATTCCCATCACATAATATAGGGCATGTTTCAAATCAAGGGCTCAATGAATATTTGTTGAATGAAGGGAAACATGTATGTCCAATTCACTCAGGACTGGCTCAGAAGTAGGGCAGGGCTGAACCTACATGATTAGATTGAGAGAGAGAGAGAGAGAGGCAGAGACTGACATGCTCAGCCTAGAGTTTTTGCTCCCTATCCCTGGATGGGGGAGAGGAAGGAGGAAATGAGGTGGAGAGAAGAGAGGAAGCTGGAAAGTACTGTAACCCCTGTTGAGTCAGCGCTTGCTAATTAAGTTGTATTTTCAGGTTTATATTCTATCAATAGGTATTCAATATTCAAATGGAAAAATTTATTATCTCCTAACTGAAAGACGAATTTGAAGTACCCTTGTCATTGTCTCTCTCTGTCCTATAATTGGTTATATTGATTTCTTCTGTCTGGGAAATGTATCAGAACCAATGCATAATTACCATTAAGAAGACTTATTCCTGTTAAAGTACTAGTGAGTATTTCTGGGAGGGTTAACACTCCACTGAGTGCCTGGACCTCTCTTGTTTCAGTCCATGAGCCCACCCGTACCCTAATGCCAAGGGCAGAGAAACTGGGGGACCTTTAGTTATAAAGTCAGAGACTTATAGCTTTGGAGGTAACATTCAATTTTCTAAGTCAAGGTAACTCTCAACACCCCCCTCCAAAAAATTACATGGACTTTACTTAAATCTGATCATCTACCCCCTACTTGAACACATTCAGTGATGAAGAGGTCACCTGTTTGCCAAGCAATTGGTTTTATTATTGGACAACCGCCTGAGATTCTGACTTAGTGGTTCTGGGATGGGACCCAAGAATCTGTGTTGTAACATCAAAGGTGTTGTGATAGCAAAGCCTATCAATGTTTGACCATGGTTAAAACCACTGTTTCAGATTAGTGGTTTTCAAAATGATGTTAGCCAAGTGGTGTATGGACAGCAAACAAGATCTTATACAGAAGCAGGACTTTCAAGGGAAGGTAGTGAGCAAGAGGACCATTAGACTAGAGCTCTCAATGCAAGGTATTCTCATATATAAGCTATTTCCAGTGATAAAGGAGAAGTCTTATAAATGTTCTTGTTTTCTTTTTATGGTTGCACCTGCGGCGTATGGAAGTTCCCAGACTAGGGGTCAAGCCAGAGCTGTAGCTGAGAGCTTCGCCACAGCTTGAGGCAATGCTGGATCCTTAACTCACTCAGTGATGCCAGGAATTGAACCTGCATCCTCATGGAGACTATGTTGTGTCCTTAACCTGCTGAGCACAGTGGGAACTCCATGGTCTTATCATAAATGTTAATTCTAACTGTAGCCTATCAACCTCTGATAAGCAATTCTAAAAATTGAAAAATAAACCTATGAGTAAGAAGACTTCAAATTCGAAAGTGGTCCAGGCATCACTGGGCTATGAGAAAACTTGTGTGGAAGCAGAATAGAGACAAAAAATAAGGAGCTGAAGTGAAGTTCCACTGACCCACCTCCCCGCTCTGTAACCCCTACCCTACCCTAAGGTGCGCACAGTGACAAAGAGCCCACCAGTGCTCACAGTTGGCAAACCATTGCCTGAGAGTTATTGGTCTAGATAGCTCCCTATTTGTTAGCATCTTTATTTAGCTATTTCAGTCAAAAGAGTTCATGCGACCTGGACCCTCCAGAGGGATGCAGTCCTCATCTATCATAAGGAAAAAAAATGGACTATCCCTTTGCCACAACCACGCAAGGCTCAAAGGACATTCCAGAGCATTGCTTTCTTCTGAAGAGGTTTACAGCCAACCCTGAGGGCTTCCCTGCTGTCTCAGGGGTCCCTCCCTCTTCCCTCCATGCCCAGCATTGCCTTGATCCTCCCTCGAAGGGTAGTTAAGTTCCCTACTTTGTCCTAAGAGTCCATTTAAGTGTTCCAACTCCTTTAGAACAGGGCGAGTCCAACACCACCTTCGGACCATCTCTCATAGCACATTTTCTTTTTTTGTTTTTTTAATGGCCTCACCTGAAGCACATGGAAGGTGCCAGGGTAGGGGTCCAATCAGAGTTGCAGCTAAGGCCAGGGATTGAATCCACATCCTCGCGGACACAGTGTCAGGTTCTTAAACCAATGAGCCACAAAGGGAACTCCTCTCGTAGCATATTTTCAAAGAGTTACTATGACAAAAATACTGTTTTCCTAACCGTTTTACCAAAAACCCTCCTCCCACCAGAGAGGGACAAAAACCTCAGCCTCCATACATAATGGTCCAGATGGGGTCTGGCTGGACTGTTGGGATTATCGTCTTCCTTTGGGGGGAACTTTATACTGTATTTCATTGATTCTAATGCATTTTACCACTTCTGAAATGAGATGACAGCTGAGAATCAATCCTGTGTTTTAGTGTATTTGGTAGCATTTTTTTCCTAGTTGTATATAAAATAACACAGCATTTATAATAGATGGTGACAGATTCAGTGAAATCCAATAATTTGAACTTGCTTCCCCTCTTTCCTTCTGAAAGTAGTTTGTCCCAGTGACCTCAAATCAACATCCCTGGGGCATGACTCTTCAACTGACTTTGAATCTGTTGTGAACAATTGACAGTTTTTGTCAAATACTCTGATAAAAGAAGAGATAGAGCATTTCCAAGAGCTACTAGTCAAGCAACCCTATTTTTTTTAATAAAAGATTATTAACTCAACAGACAAGTTTTTATTGAACACCTATTATATATCAACTATGGTTCTAAATGTGGATCTATATTTCCAGTAAACAACACAGATAACATCTTTCTTCTTAAGCTTTTTTTTTCCTCCAAAGCATTGTTGTTCAATAGAAGTATAACAAAGGGCACATACATAATTTTTTTTTTGTCTTTTTGCCTTTTTGAGGGCTGCTCCTGCGGCATATGGAGGTTCCCAGGCCAGGGGTCTAATCGGAGCTGCAGCCGCCGGCCTACACCAGAGCCACAGCAACGTGGGATCCGAGCCTTGTCTGCAACCTACACCACAGCTCACCGCAACACCGGATCCTTAACCCACTGAGCAAGGCCAGGGATTGAACCTGCAACCTCATGGTTCCTAGTCGGATTCATTAACCACTGCACCACGACGGGAACTCCAATAATTTTATTTATTTTTTAAAAATTTTAGGAGTTCTTGTCGTGGCCCAGTGGTTAACAAATCTGACTAGGAACCATGAGGTTGAGAGTTCAGTTCCTGGCTTGCTCAGTGGGTTAAGGATCCGGTGTTGCCATGAGCTGTGGTGTAGGTGGCAGACTCGGCTCGGATCTGGCATTGCTGTGGCTGTGGTGTGGGCCAGCAGCTATAGCTCCGATTAGACCCCTGGCCTGGGAACCTCCATATGCCACAGGATCAGCCCTAGAAAAGGCAAAAAAGACCAAAAAAAAAAAAAAATTTAACAGTTTCGTTTCTGCTGAGCCAGGCCAGGACTCCCATAGTTATATTTTTGGAGTAGCCAGCTACACTACAAAAAGTAAAAGGAAGTGGATGAATTAATTTTAATAATTTGTTGTATTTAACTCAAGTTATGCAAAACATTTTATTAATGAGGCATTTTATATCCTTTTCTTCATACCGAGTCTTCAAAATTCAGATGGTTTTTTTTGTTTGTTTGTTTTTTGTTTTTTGCTTTTTAGGGCCTCACCTGTGGCACATGGAAGTTCCCAGGCTAGGGGTTGAATCGGAGCTACAGCTTCTGGCCTATATCACAGCCACAGCAACACAGGATCTCAGCTGCGTCTTCGACCTACACCGCAGCTCATGGCAATGTTAGCCCAGAGATCGAACCTGCAACCTCATGGTTACCAGTCAGATTCGTTTCCACTGCACAACAACAGAAACTCCCTCCAGTGTATGTTTTTATCTACTTCATAATATCAGTGAGGACAGACTATGCTTAGGTTCTCAATAACACATGTGAACAAACAAATCTGATCATTTTAGATAAAGTCTTTTTAATAAAGGTTTTTTATTTTATTTTTTGGCTGTACCCCCAGCACATGCAAGTTCCTGGGCTAGGGATCAAAGTTGTGCCACAGCAGCGTCCTGAGCCACAGCGCTGACAATGCCAGATCCTTAACTTGCTGAGCCACAAGGAAACTCCTAATGCAGGAGTTTTCAGAAAAGAAAATTGAGACGAGCTCTAATCGATGAGAAGGACCGTGCTATGCTAAAATGAAATGGAAGAGGACTCCATGTCACAGGAAGAATGAGACCAAAGGCCCTGCTGTACGAATACATTTGGAGCATCCCGGGAGCAGAACAAGGTCAGTGTGGCTGGAGCAGAGTGAGTGTGCTTATCTGTGTGGGGTGGGTGAGGGACGAGGGTGGGAAGGCGAGGGTGGGAAGGCTGGGCTGGTAAGGGTCCAGGAAGGGGAGGCAAGTAGGAGCCAGATCATGAAGGGCTTTGTGGGCTTTGTAGGCATTGTAAAGACTTTGGAAATGACGTTAGTCTTTCTTCTTTTAAGAGCTCCGTCAGTACAAAATGCTGCTGAGATTTTTTTTAACTGACGTATAATTGATTTACAATGTTGTGTTAATTGCTGGTGTACAGCAAAGTGATTCAGTCTCTCTCTCTCTCTATATATATATATATATTCAGTCCTATATATATATTAAGAATCTGAATATATACATGTATATTCAGATTCTTTTCCCTTCTAGGTTATTACCAAATATTGAATATAGTTCTCTTAGTTCTCTATGCTTTATCTTGTTGGTTATCTATTTTATATATGAAATGACGTTAGTCTTCTGTGCCTTGTTTCTATGTGAAATCACCCTTGTTGCTGATAACGACATCCATTCGTTTAATAATCAACTCTGGACTTTTGCTGGAGGTCGAGGTTTAGGTTTTTCTATGTGAAATCTTCAGAAGCCATCCCTTTTCCCCTGTTGAAAGTGAAGCCATTGCCTTTTGACATATCTCCTATTTTCCATGATTTTTCGAAGATCACATGGAGTGATGCTGAGTCCACATCTGCAACTTCCTCCAATATCCGAGGATCTAATACAGATTAGCCTGGAGACAGGAATGCATTTTCAGTGAGTAAATTTTTTTTTTTTCTTCACTAGACAGTGGCACATCTTCACTGCTGTTTCTCTTTGTATAGTGTTTGTGCTGTTCTCTTCCATTTTGAAGCTATCATTTGATGGCAAAGGCATAAGTAGAATAGCAACTGAACTGAGTCTTCCTTCTACTGGTTGTTAAAATTGTACCATTTCCCTACCTTTTTTTTTTTTTTTTGCTTTGAACATACTAATCTTTGTTCGATTTTTCACATGAATTTTAGCTCAGATAGTGTATTGATTTCTAAATATTGGTGGTTCCATGGGCTCTTTTAGATTTGTATTGATAACCATTAATGGTGGTAATCACTTCCCTCCAGATCTCCAGGGCATTTTGACACCTCAGTTTTCCTTATATCCAACATTTGGCACCCAGTCCTTATGTTAGTGAGGACCCTTCGTTGAAAGCAGTAGAAATATGTCTCCACTGATTTAAGTCTCAAGTGATTTCCACCCCCGTAGGATCTAAAGCCTTTAGAATGTTAACAAGACTCTGTCTTTTTGCTTTGTTTTTTCTATTTGTTTTCATTCTTAGGTGGCTCTTCAGCCTGGCCATCCCAGCAAAAGAAAAAAGAATCTCTTCTCTAATAACACCAGCAAAAATCATTCCTTAGCAAGATATGGTGTTCTCTTTGGCCAAGTGTGGGGTACATGCCCCGCCTAAGCCATATGGCCTGAAATGGAAAAGGCGGTTCCTCAAGGGAAGATGAATCAGTGTTCTGTTATGACAAGAGAGATTGGATATTAGGTAAGTGCAAAATAACCAGTGTTCCCCAGAGTCTGCCTTTACAGTGTTGCTTGTATTTGTTTTCCTCTCTCCACTGCCTCTGACTTGTCTTGAGCTGGCTCATCTTAGATTTTTCTCCCAGACAGTAGAAGAGGGCTCTTAACTCATCTTCTGGTTTCAGCAGCATATCACACAAATTGTATGAAGGTCTATATGCAAATACTGTGCTACTCCATGGACTTGACTCTCTTCCCATCTCCACTCCCTCCCATTCCTCCCAGAAGAATCTTCCAAAGCACAGTTCTGAATGTGCCAGCATCCACAGAGGCCACCAGACCAGGAAGAAAGTCAGAAAGGTCATTCTTGACAGAGGACAGAGAGATACCATATTTATTTATTTTTAGGGTTGCACCTGCGGCATACTGAAGTTCCCAGGCTAGGGGTTGAATTGGAGCTGTAGCTGCCAGCCTACGCCACAGCCACGGCAATGCTGCATCCGAGCCACATTGATGACCTACACCACAGCTCACAGCCACACCAGATCCTTAACCCACTGAGCGAGGCCAAGGATCGAACCCACATCCTCATGGACACTAGTTGAGTTCGTTACCACTGAGCCACAGTGGGAACTCCTGAGATATTCCATTTAAAAGGCAGGGACTGAATTTTGATAGAACAATGAGAAAGAATGGCTATACCGCATAGGACTAACTGATGTAAGTGACACAAAGCAACACGAGAAATGTTCACTAAACACAGTTTGCAATGCAGTAAAGAGAAGAACCTCACAAATATCAAAGCTATATGCCAGTGTCCTGTCCATGTTTCACAGAAAATTGTGGCTGGAACAATGAGCAACAGCATCATGATAGAGGTGGCATTTGAATTGACCCTTGACAGATAGGTAAGGTTTTACTGGCGAAGAGAGAGATGAGGAGGGGACATACCTGGCAAGGTGAAGGGGTCAAGCAAAGACACAGCAAGTGACGAATTCCCTGGTGGCTTAGTGGTTAAGGATTCAGTGTTGTCACTGCTGTGGCTTGGTTTGGATCCCTGGCCTGGGAACTTTTGCATGCGGCAGGTACAGCTAAAAACAAACAAACAAACAAAAACACCACACAGCAAGTTTGATAACAGTTCTGAGAATGGGCACTTGCCCACTGGCAGTGTCCTAGCTGGAGACAGACTTTGAAACTAGGTTTTAGCTGGATTTTAGACGGTGTCGAATGCACCGGATTTGGGGGATGGTGGGGAGGTGTCGCACGCTAAAAAGCAGGACAACCAAAGGACAAGCAGTATTTGTCTGGTGGTCTATAGGCCCACTTGCATTTTCTATGCTTTAAAAAGAGCAAGAGAGGGGCCTGAGCTCTTGAGTGGCAGCCCGGCAAGTCCATTTCCCACTTTGGTGCAGTGGGTATTCTCCCACCTCCGCCTGAGGGGCTGGGTCTGTACTTTAGCAACTAGACCGCATGCCTCCAGAACAGATTTCAGCACACAGGCCCCTGGGGCCACCCTGATATTAAATCTTGATTCCTGGCTTCATCTTTGCCCTTCAGCCAGTCTGAGCTTCTTTGGGATTCTCTGGTGTAACCGAGGGTGCCCCAGGGGGCCATGCAAGGTCTTGGAGCAGTGACAGAGAGATGCAGTGCAGGCCCTATTTGCATGCTCAGTGTGGGGGACAACTTCCCAGCTGGCCTGAAAGGTCAGCCAGGGGCTCTCGTTTGTGAAAATAGAAAGGAGCATAAGTTGCTGGCCGTTTCTTTCTTCTTTTTGTCTCTCCCTTCTACCCTGGGACTGGGAGTTGGGTTACGCTTCTTGCCAGGATCCTTCCTTCCTTGTCAACTGACTGCCTCCCTTTCTTCTCTTCTCAAAAGGAGGGAATGGGTTTCTTGGCTGGATTTCTGATAGCTTCTGAAAGGCCTTGCATTCCCTGCTGACAGAGCCGGCTTCAGGGTGACTTGTGCAACACGACACGATATGGCAGGACTTGGCCCCAGAGTGTCCCAGGAAACACACCTCAGGGAGGCAGTCCTGCTGTTCACTCAGGTTTCCTGGAATGGGGAGAAGAGAGGCAGTTAGAAGACATCTATGTGAGGGGGGCTGGGCAGCCAAATTGGGTGGCTTTCCCCTCCCCGTCATGGCAGGCCACTAGGATGGGGTCACAGATGGCTGCTCTCTGACCCAGATTGGTTCACAAAGTGCCCGGCAATGAACAGATGCCCAGACGTCCTATGGGGAAGATTCATTTCTGTAAGACTTTTTCCAACTCCCGGGCTGCGTTTCAATGATAGACTTCTTCTGCTTTTTCTTATGTTCTATGGCGGGGGCGGGTGGGGGGGGAATTAGAAATAGACCTTACTAAGGTCTCTCAGATGTAGATGCTACTATTTTAGTCCATCAGAAGACCAGCTATGGATTTGTCAGTCGGAAGTATTTCTGGACTTTGGTTGCAGGATACTAGAGCAGCCCCTGTGACCTATGTCGAGGAAGCCCACCCCTGCCCCTTCGTAAGGAGGAAGTACCCACTGTGGGATAAGAGGGCATCTTGTTAGATGGCCTCCAGGTGCATGAAAAGATGACCAACATATCTAATTATTAGAGAAATGCAAATCAAAAAAATTATGAAGCATCACCTCACACCAGTCAGAATGGCCATCATCAAAAAGCCCTCAAACAATAAATGCTGGAGAGGGTATGGGGAAAAGGAAGGCCTCCTACCCTGTTGGTAGGAATGTAAATTGGTGCAGCTGTTATGGAAGATCGCATGGAGGTTCCTCAAAAAACAATATTGAGCTATCGCATAATCTAGCAACCCCTACTCCTGGGTATATATCTGAAAAATATGAAAACTCTAATTCAAGAAGAGACATGCACCCCAGTCTTTTTAGCAGCACTATTTACAATAGCCGAGACACAAAAACAATCCTAATGTCTATCAACAGACATTGGCTTAAGAAGGTATAGTATATATATAATATATAAATTATTATAATTTATATATAATTTAAATATATAAATTATTATATATAAAGCATTGTATTATATTTATATATATTTATATTATATATAATGATATAATATATAAATATATAATTACATATAATGATATATAATATATATAATGATATATTATATATAATAGAACATTAGTCAGCCATAAAAAGAATAAAGTATTGCCATTTGCAGCAACATGGATGATCTAAACATTTTTATGCTTAGTGAAATAAGTCAGGCAAAGACAAATACTATATGATCTCACATGTGGACTCTAAAATATCATACAAATAATCTTATATCCAAAACAGAAACAGACTCACAGACATATCAAACAAATTCATGATTACCTAAGGGGAGAGCGAGGGGAGGAGGGACAAATTAGGAGTTCGGGGTTAACGGATACAAACTACTATACAGAACGTTGATAAGCAGCAAGAATTTACTGTATGGCTCAAGGACTTATATTCAATATCTTGTAACAACCTAGTGGAACCTAATCTGCAAAAAATAATAACCAAATCACCATGCTAGACACCTGAATCTAGCGCAATGGTACAAATCAATTATATATTTTTATTTATTTATTTATTAAAATTTTTTTTTGGGGGGGTCTTTTTGCCTTTTCAAGGGCCGCTCCTGCAGCATATGGAGGTTCCCAGGCTAGGGGTCCAATCAGAGCTGTAGCCGCCGGGCTACGCCAGAGCCACAGCAACGCAGGATCTGGATCCGAGCAGCGTCTGCAACCTACACTACAGCTCATGGCAATGCTGGATCCTTAACCCACTGAGCAAGGCCAGGGATGGAACCTGCAACCTCATGGTTCCTAGTCGGATTCGTTAACCACTGAGCCACGCTGGGAACTCCCCTATTATATTTTAATAACAAAATTTTTTAAGAGACCATCTGTTAGCATCAGACTGACACAGGCAAACATCCCAGCTCACCCATTTGCCTGTGAGACTGGGCAAGTCAAGCAGCATGTCTCCACATCTGTTGGGTAAGATACCAGCAGTGCTTACCTCACTGTGATGTTAGAGGAACTAATCAATGTAATGCACATGAAGGGCTTAGCACAGGGCTTAGTGTCCAGTCAGCACTCAAGAAGCGGTAGATACAGTCATTATTAAGGCCGCACTTTGGCCTTTATTGTGTGGCACTTATTAACCAAATGGGGAGGAATGGTCCCCAGGCAGGACTCCACATACGCCCAAACGCCGTTACTCTGACACACAGTCCAGGCAGCTGTTAACAAAATAGCACTTGCACAGGGGGCTAATTTAACAGAGTATTAATTTTAAGATGCAGCTGGGTCACCCCCAGGCTCCGATGCCTTCCCGCTCCTGCCTGGCACGCTGCCCCGGAGAGAGAGTCTTCTCTGTGATATCCAGATAGACCTCGGGAGGCTGTTTGTAACTCAGGGATCAAAGAATTGTCCATTTTACACTCATATCACATTAACACACATTTTAAATGGTCTCATTAGTTTTTCTGCTAATATCCAGCTTTGAAATTATTGCTGTGACGGCAGAGCCCCCGCGGACATGAGCTTTCATTTTTAGGGATCACACCCCCGCCCCCACACATCCATAAATCTAGGACAGCCACCATTTGGGCTTCTCTGTGATTTAACAGGTCCGTGGGATTGGAGAAGCAGTAAATCAGAAGCCACTACTTGGATGCCGGGTTGGGATAAATGCAGGGGGGAGGGCAACTCTTTGCACAAACAGAGGGAGAAAGCTGGAGAGCTGGGTGTGTTAAGAGAAAAGAATCAGGGGCTATGGTGGACCACAAGCTCGAGAGCATTCAGCAGTGGAACTCCGCTCAAGTGACTGACCATGATTATAGGATGTGGGTGTCTGTCCCTTACGCTCTACCTGGATACACCCCTCCCACACCCCAACAAAGAAGAGCCACCAGACAAAATAGGAACTCGGTACATCTTACAAAAGTTCTAAGGAGATTTTATTTAAAGCCAGCCTGGGGAATATCGATACAACAACCCTTCTGGCCACCAGTGTTGCAGATTTTTATTTAGTCTCTCTGCAAGCCTCAGAACCTTTACTTCTCAGGAATTCCTTTACAATGAAGTTAAAAATTACTTCCTAAAGGCTTGATTGTTGACATACCTAGCTGTGTGTGGTACTGCCCTGAGACCCTTTCAAAAGAAAAAACACTAGGGCGGGGCAGCCTAAAAAGCATTCCTCTCCCCCTCTTTGAGGCTGGTGCCTGGAACAGAGAGCAGCTCCTTCGGACAGGGCGTGAGTGATGGGCGCTGAGAACACAGGACCATTTGTCAGAATCAGGCCTCCCGTCAGAAATGCAGGAGATTGAAAATCATGCCTCAGCTTCTGCGCAGCTGACATCCATGAGATGGAACCCTCCGCTGACCCAGCCCGCAGAAGACAGCGGGGCAGACCCTGTGCGTGTGTTTCACCTGCAACCAATCCCAGTAAATTTCAGCTGTGGGGCACTTAAGGGAGCAGCCCCTGAGCTTCTAATCCAGCGCCAACCCTAGATCAGCCTGTGCAGGCTCTCGGCTGAGGCAGCCACCCGTCCTGGCATCATTTCACCCTCACAGCAGCTCCATGATGATTCCTATTTTACGGATGAGGAAACTGAGGATTTGAGAGGTGAAGTGAGCTGTGGCCTTGGATCTACTCACCAAGTGACAGGGCCAGGATTCAAACCCAGCTTCTCTCCAAAGCAACTCCAAACTACCCAGAGAGACCCAGGTAGGATCTGAGCTGTGGGGAGGGGGCTCTAGTGCCCACACTTCGGCCTCTCTCTTCATTAGCAGGTAGGGCCACTGATAGATTTTTAAACAACCATCTGATAGAATCTGTCCTTTGATTTTTTTTTTGTCTTTTTGTCTTTTTTTTTTTTTTTTTTTCTTTAGGGCCGCACCCATGGCATATGGAAGTTCCCAGGCTAGGGATCCAATTGGAGCTGTTGCTGCTGCGGGCCTACACCAGAGCCACAGCAACGCCAGATCCGAGCTGCGCCTGCGACCTACACCACAGCTTATGGCAATACCATGTCCTTAAGCTACTGAGCGAGGGCAGGGATTGAACCCGAAGCCTCATGGTTCCTAGTTGGATTCGCTTCTGCTGTGCCACGACGGGAACTCCATTTTTTTTTTTTTTTTTTTCGTATTTAAGCATTTGGTCCAAGGGAGTAATTAACATTTGAATGTGCTTTTTAAAGAGAGTAGGTCTTAAAATATATCAGTTCTTTTATATATCCTTATGAAAAATTTAGAAATATAGAAAAGTAAGACAGGAAATGACTAGTTATTGGTTAATCCTACCATCATTAGCATTCTGATCTTTTTTCATTGTATGTGCATATAAATGCAGGACAAAATTGGAATATAAATAAAACCTTGCTGATTCCCATTTCCCTCTTGACCTTATGTGATAAGAATGTCCCATAAAATTAAGTACTCTTTGAAAATAATATTTCAAAATCTTTGAACAGGTTCTCGGACATAGTAAATGCTTAATAAATGGTAGCTATTATTATCTATTATCTATTCCACTGGATGAAAAGACTAATTTATTTTACCTTTTTGATTTTTTTTGTCTTTTGTCTTTTTAGGGCCACACCCACGGCACACGGAGGTTCCCAGGCTAGGGATCTAATTGGAGCTACAGCTGCTGGCCTACATCACAGCCACAGCAATGCAGGATCCGAGCTGCGTCTGCAACTTACACCACAGCTCAGGGCAATGCCGGATCCTTAACCCACTGAGTGAGGCCAGGGATCCAACCCCCATCCTCATGGATACTAGTCCGGTTTGTTAACCACTGAGCCACGACGAGGACTCCTACCTTTTTGATTTTGGAGGAAAATTTAGGATATTAAATTCATCACACTATTATAAACAATTGTAACAAGAGCTTTTTGTATCTAAAATTGTGTCTAGGTTTCTCATTAATTTTCTAGGATGGAAGCTTAAGCCATTTTGAGCTCGTTATTTGCAATACATATTGCCAAGTTGCTTTCCTAGAAGGAGGACCCCTGTTTAAGTTCTACCAGCCTTAGGAGAGGGTCCATTTCCTCTCACACTGAACTTGGAGTGATTGTTTGACTTTAGTGAGCAGAGTTTGATTTAAAACACAGCCTGAATGGGCCCATGTGCTTCTCACCCATGGAGGGACTCAGCAAGAAGGCAAGTTGGCCCTGACGTCATGTCAATGAGATCTGGGGATTTCCTCTTCAAGTAGACAATTCCCCATTATCACTGTCCTGCCCTAGCCTGGTCCTTGTTATGCATCCCTGAGAACCCTTGTGCTTTCCTTTACGTAACATTCACCTCACCCATGATGACTTATTTATCATACATCCCCCCCTGCTGGACTGTAAGCTCCATGAGGCCAGCTGTCTTTCATCCCATGAAGGTCCAGCCCAGAGCCTGGTTCTTGACACCACGCACTCAGGGAGTATTTGTGAATGGGAGACTGCGGCTGTGCATCAGCCTGCCCTAAATTAAGACCTCTGAGCTGAATCATCCTCGTGTGGCTGTTTAAAAATGGAAAAAAAAAATAGAATTAAACGAAAAAACAAGTTATAGCACACTGTGTGCATTATGGTCAAGGCAGAGAAGGAGGTAGGGAGACACAAGAGGTGTAGAGACCATTGGGTGGGGAGACCCAGAGAAAGACTAAGCCCTGATATATTAACCCCGTCATCACAGGCTGGCGATAAGGTTTTCCTTTTTATGTTTATGTTTTCCAAAATGTTTACGATGTCCATGAATTGGAAATATTTTTTAATTGAAATTATTATCAGATCTCAAATACTTTGAAACCTGTGTAGTATGATGGTGACCTGACAAATGTCACCTTCTTTGTGGAGCTCTTTTCCTCAGTTGCAGCCGCCTTATTTAGGTGCCCTCTTTTCTTCCCAGGGCTGTAATTTTTATTTTAACCTGAAGAACCGGGGTGGAAAAGAGAAGGAAAAACTTAACAAAGCTCCTAGCCATCTAGAGGCTGATTTTCTTCAAGCCAGCAAATCACTTTGGGGAGGTGAGGCGTTTTCTTACTGAATGAAGAGGTGATCTCAGGTCAGCATTCAATAGATGTGTTGCTTTTCCCAGAGTTGGCTGAAAAGATCAAGTGACTTCCTCTCCTGAGAAGTTACAATTCGATGATTAGGAGAATTTCCTCACAGCTTTACAGGCTTCAGTTCTTATTCCCCCAGGTGCTGACCTCCTTGCTCCCTCCCCTCCAGGGACCAGCACGTGGAGAACGCAGTCCCCAGGGAAGAGGGGCAGAGTCAAGAGTGGGAGTTTCCAGGGCGAGACTCAGTATAAGGGGACGTGCGGGAGGGGAGGTGGGGGGCAGGGGGATAGGAAGGGCAGGAGGGAACATCAAAAAAGGGGAGTGGGACCATAGCCTCTGACCCTGAGGGGCTTATCATCCTTCTAATATGTCTCTTACTGCTTGAAAATTCCCCTCTTCCCACCTCCCCACTGTGCATCCCCAGGAGGATCCTATGGCTATAAATACATAGTTGCTAGAAATACATAATCCCTGAATTTTCTGAAATCATATAGAAGAAAATGTATAACTCTTTTCATCAAACATGAATTAGAACATGTGTTTCTCTTTTTGCCTTAATTCCCCGCATTTGTGAATTAAAGGCAGTGCTTCAGCACAGTGATGAATCTGATACTTGCGCACACTACCTCTGCTCCTGATGTATCATGTCTTATTTACCTGGTCCGTATTTCTGTGGATTTGTATGGTGATTAACCTCAAACCTTATTCTAATCCACCTTAGATGCCCTTTTATACTAAAGTGTGATATGTACTCATTCATTCATTCATTTATTCTATGGGTTGGTTAAAGCTAAACTGCTGTAACAAAAAGTAAATCCCCCCCCCCTTTTTTTGGTCTTTTTGCTATTTCTTGGGCCGCTCCCGCGGCATATGGAGGTTCCCAGGCTAGGGGTCGAATAGGAGCTATAGCCGCCGGCCTACACCAGAGCCACAGCAACGCAAGATCTGAGCCGCGTCTGCAACCTACACCACAGCTCACAGCAACGCCGGATCCTTAACCCACTGAGCAAGGGCAGGGACTGAACCCGCAACCTCATGGTTCCTAGTCAGATTCGTTAACCACTGCGCCATGACGGGAACTCCTCCCCCTTCTTTTTTATACACACTCCCAACCTGAGTGGCCCAGGCTGGCAGGTGCACAAGGGCTCACCTTGGGTCCCCAAGACTTGCCGACCTGCCATCTAAGGGAGTGATGTCATTGCGTGATCAAGGTGAGCCCACCTGTATTTCAGTTTGTGGGAAAGTGAGAGAGAAGAGCTCCAGAGCAAACTGCTTATCTGGGTTTTTTTAAAATCTCCCCCCCCACCACATATTCACATAACTATTTTTATGTTTTATCTTTTTAAACAATCAATAACTTTATTTTTAGAGTGATTTTATGTTCACAGCAGTATTAATTAGAATACAGAAAGCTCCCATATCCCCCTCCCCAGATGTTCACATACTTGCCAAGTTCAACTTTCTGCGCCAGATGAATACATTTGTTACAATACCTGCACCTACATGGACATATCATTTTCAACCAATGACCACAGTTGACATTAGGGTTCGCTCAAGGTGGTGTATGTTCTCTGGGTTTGGACAAATACGTAGTGAGCTATATCCACCTTTGTGGAATCATGCAGAACAGTTGCACTGACCTAAAAATCCTCTGGGCTCTACGCATTGGTTCCATCCCCCAGCCCCTGACAACCACTGATCCTTCTACTGTCCTCATTGTTTTGCCTTTCCCGGCATGTCAAATAGTTGGACTTTTCTGTGCTTAGCCTCTCATACTTTTTAGTATTCAGCCTTTTCAGATTGGCTTTTTTCACTTAATGATAGGCATTTAGGTATTCTCCATGTCTGTTCATGTTTTTTAGCCACGAGTAATTGTCCATTGTCTGGATGTATCTTCTCAACTCCCGAAGGACATCTTCATAGCTTTCGAGTCATGACAATTATGAATAAAGCTGCTATACATATTCATGTGCAGTTTTTGGCTGGACGTAGCTTTTTCTATTTTGTTTTTCTATTTTGTTTATCTTTTAAAACAGTGGCTCTTGCAGTTCTCGCTGTGGAGCAATAGGATGGGCAGTGTCTCTGCAGCACCAGGATGCCGGTTCAATCCCCAGCCTGGCATAGTAGGTTAAAGGATCCAGCATTGCTGCAGCTGCAAGAGCAGGAACTCCATATGCTGTGGGGTGGCCAAAAAAAGAAAAAGAAAAAAGGCAAAAACCAGGAGTTCCCATCATGGCTCAGTGGTTAATAAGCCCAGCTAGTAACCATGAGGTGGCAGGTTTGATTCCGGGCCTTGCTCAGTGGATTAAGGATCTGGCAATGTCATGAGCTATGATGTAGGTCTCAGAGGCGGCTCAGATCCCGCATTGCTGTGGCTGTGGTGTAGGCCGGCGGCTACAGCTTTGATTCGACCCCTAGCCTGGGAACTTTCATAGAGGTTAAAAGACCAAAAAAAAAAAGGGCAAAAACCAAAAAATCCCAGCTCTTAATTTTTATTAGTCTTTTCTATTGTCTTTTCAGTCTTTATATATTTATTTATTAAGGCTGCACCCACATCATATGGAAGTTCCTCGCTGGGAACTGCAGCTGCTGGCCTATGTCACAGCTACGGCAATGCCAGATACAAGCTGCATCTGCGATCTACACTGCAGTTTGTGACAATGCTGGATCCTTGACCCACTGTGCAAGGCCAGGGATTGAACACACGTCTTCATAAATACTAGTTGGGTTCTTAACCCACTAGGCCACAACAGAAACTCCTATTTATTTATTTCCACTCTGATCTTTGTAATTTCCTTCCTTCTAACTTTGGGTTTATTTAGTTCTTTTTCTAGTTCTTGAGATACTTGATATCTCTCTGGGTTTTTTTTTTTTTTTATTTGTTTGTTTGTTGTTTTCTTTTTGGCCTCATAGAGAAGCTCCTGGGTCAAAGACTGAACTGTGCCACAGCAATGACGTGGGCTACTGCAGTGACAATGCTTAACCCACATGCTGCAAGAGAACTCTAAAATCTTTCTTAATATAGGCATGTATCTATGAACTTCCCTCTTAGAACTGCTTTTGCTGCATTACTAAATGTTTTGACACGTTGTATTTTCACTTTCATTTCTCTCAAAATATCTTCTTAATTTCTCTTTCGATTTCTTCTTTGACCCATTGGTTTTTCAGTAGCATGTTGTTTAATCTCCACATATCTGTGAATTTTCCAGTTTTCTTCCTGCCACTGATTTCTAGTTGCATACCATTGTGATTAGAAAAGATGCTTGATATAACTTCATCCTTAAATGTATTAAGACTTTTTTTTCGGCCTCACACATGATAGAAAAAAACCAAAGGCAGAGTAGGGGGCTTAGGGAGTGTGAAGAGTGGAAATTGCAATTTAAATAGGACGGGGTAGGGAGGGGGCGTTCCCATCGTGGCTCAGCGGAAACGAATCTGACTAGCATCCATGAGGATGCAGGTTTGATCCCTGGCCTAGCTCAGTGGATTAAGGATCTGGCATTGCCCTGAGCTGTAGTGCAGGTCGCAGACACAGCTCAGATCCTGTGTTACTGTGGCTCTGGTGTAGGCTGGCAGCTATAGCTCCGATTCAACCCCTAGCCTGGGAACCTCCATATACCTAAGGTGTGGCCCTAAAAAGAAAAAAAAAAAAATAGGAGAGTTGAGAAAAAACAAACAAATCTAAGATTTTGGGGAGGTCCCTAGTGACCCAATAATTAAGGATCTGGGGTGGTCATTGCTGTAGCTTGGGTCCCTGCTACGGCTCAGGTTCAATCCCTGGCCCAGGAACTTTCACATGATATAGGCATAAAATAAAATAAAATAGGACAGTTGGGAATGGTTCCCTTAAAAAGTGACATTTCAGCACAGGTCCAGGAGAGATGTCAGAGTGATCCATAGTTATACTCGAGGTGAAGAATATTCCAAGCATAGGGAACAGCTGAGTTTGGAGGCTCTGAGGGTGGGAGTCTGCTGGCATAAGGGAGGGCAAGAGGGCAGCGTCGAACAGAGTGGACAAGGGCTTGAGGATGAGAACTAGTTAGAAATGAGGTGAGTCCTTGGTCTACACTGTGTAGATAATGATCAAAAGCGCATCAATCTGTCTCAAAAGTAGCTAGTGAAGACCCATTTTTCATTTGTTTATTTATTCATTAGATAATGGATTGCTCTTCTCTGCCCGGCCCTATTCTATGCATGGGCAACCTAATAATGGATTAGATAAAGACTTGGTGTAAATCAATAGAGAGAGATAAGGCCTTGCCCACACAGAGCCTAGATTCTCTCAGGTGACAACATTTATCTTTTAAAGATATAAAGGTTTATCTAGTATGATGGTAAATTTTTTTGTGTCAATTTGACTGGGTCATGAGATGCCCAGCTATCTGGTTAAATGTTGTTTCTGGATGTGTTTGTGAAGGCATTTCTGGGGAGATAAGCGTTTGGATCTGATTGCCCCAATCAGTGTGGATGGGCATCCTCCAATCCCTGAGAGTTGAACAGGGCAAAAAGTGGAGGAAGGGAGAATCTTCTCTCTTTTCTTGACTGCTTACCTGAATTTCTGTCTTCTGCCCTTGGACTGGGACGGACGCCATGGGTGTTCCTGGTTCCCGGACCTTCAGGTTCAGCTAGAATCACACCGTCAGTTTCCTGGGCCCCCAGCTTGCAGATGGCAGAACGTGAGACTTCTCAGCCTTCATAATTGCCAGCCTATGCTACAGCCACAGCAACGAGGGATCGGAGCCAAGCCATGTCTGCAACCCACACCATAGCTCACGGCAATGTCAGATCCTTAATCCACTGAGCTAGGCCAGGGATCAAACCCTCGTCCTCATGGATACTTGTCTAGTTCATTATTGCTGATTCACATTGGGAATTCCAGATCCTATCTGTTCTATTTCTCTGGAGAACCCTGACTCGTATTCAGAAATACAAAATCATCTGCAGAATCCTATAGAAATAAAGAGGTCTGTAGAAATATAGAATCTGTATTTTGAGCTCTTTTTCTAGACTCTCCTTGAAGTTTGGAATTGTAACTTTATTGCTAAATTTATTCAACTTTTTTTTCAAAGAAAACACAATTTACTAATAAGAGCAGCAGTAAAATAATAGTTATTATTTATTTAGTGTGTAAGCTATGCCAAGCACTAGTGAAATAAGTAATTGATTTATCTTATCTTGTTTAATTATCACACCAAACTGGTAAGGAAAATAGTGATATTCTCATTTACAGATTAGAAAATTGGGATTTAGAAAGGACAACAAAATTGGTGCAAGGCCACAGAGCTAATAAGTGTTAGATCTAGAATTAGAAACTGAATCTTAGAGTTCCTGTCGTGGCTCAGTGGTTAACAAATCCGACTAGGAACGATGAGGTTGCGGGTTCGATCCCTGCCCTTGCTCAGTGGGTTAAGGATCCGGCGTTGCCATGAGCTGTGGTGTAGGTCGCAGATGCGGCTCAGATCTCTCGCTGCTGTGGCTTTGGCGTAGGCCCATAGCTACAGTTCCGATTCGACCCCTAGCCTGGGAGCCTCCATATGCCGTGAGATTGGCCCTAGAAAAGGCAAAGAGACAAAATAAATAAATAAATAAATAAATAAATAAACAAACTGAATCTCCCTGACTCTTTAGTCTTATCTTTTTAAATATACAACATGGAGCTTTTTTTTTTTTTTTTTAAATTATAGTTGATTTACAATGTTGTGAAAATAGATTCTATTTTTGGCCACATCCATGGCATTCAGAAATTCCCAGGCCCAGATCAACCCTGTGCCACAGCAGCACCTCGAGTTCAGTAGTGACAAACCTTGATCCTTCACCCGCTGTGATACCAGGGAGCTCCACAACATGGAACTTGTAAAGGTCATTCATCAAATAAAGAGGTTTGTCCCATTGACCTTGGCCTAGTCCATGGAGCACTTGCTAAGTACTTACTACGTACCAGTCAGTGTGCTGAGCACTGGAAACACAAGGTTAAAAGGCATGACGTTTCCTATAAGGAAAACAGGCAACTCCTTAGATGTTACCTGCACTAAGCTGAGAGCCACGTGAGCCCAGAGGGAGGCACATCCGGGAACTCACGGAGGGTTTCTGAAGGAGGTCAAATCTCACCTGAGTCTTGGAGTACAAGGTAGGCAGGTAGAAAAAGGGGGTCGGTATTCTGGGGAGTCGAAGCAGTGTGAGAAAAAGCACACAGTGTGAGGTGACATGAAAGGGATGTTCCTTCTCCGTTCTGTGGTTTGTCCCCACATGGAGGGAGCGCATGGATTTGGGGGAGGATAATGGAAATAAGACTAAAGGCGGGGAGGCCAATATGGAAGTGACTGCAGGAGTTCCCATCGTGGCACAGTGGAAACAAATCCGACTAGGAACCATGAGGTTGTGAGTTTGATCCTTGGCCTCACTCAGTGGGTTAAGGATCTGGTGTTGCCGTGAGCTGTGGTGTAGGTTGCAGACACAGCTCAGATCAGGTATTGCTGTGGCTGTGGTGTAGGCCAGCAGCTATAGCTCCAATTAGACCCCTAGCCTGGGAATCTCCATATGCCTCGGGTGCAGCCCTTAAAAGCAAAATAAAAATAAAAATAGAAGTGATCACAGTCATCTATTAGGGAAGGTGAGTCCCAGGTGACTTTAGGGAAAAAGCTGCAAAGGGGAGCCTGATGCAACGAGTGGCTAGAAGACCACACAAAGAGGATTTAATGATTGGCCAGTTGTGGTGGGATGAATTAGCAGGAATAACCTGGGATGAGTCCCAGTTTCCTGACTTCAGTCACCAAGTGGACTGTAATGTCAGTTACTGAGAAAAACACAGCAAAACGACCCAACTTGGGGGAAGTCAGGCAATGGTGCATTTAGTTTGGGCCACGTGGATTTTCATGTCTGAGATCTCCAGCTGAGAGGGGTAGGAGTCTCGAGTCCAGCAGTGCTGTCAGTACAGGAGATTTGCATTTAGAGGAGGGGAACATTAAAATAATGACTGTTGGGGAATATAGGAAAATGAAAGGGTGAGGCAGAAAGCAACCCATTGAGGAATGCAAACATTTAGGATGTTGGCAGAAGAGAATAATGGGGGAAATACGACAAAAAGTAACCATCAAAAATGTAGAAGAAGACTCATGAGCGATGTCAAAGAAGTAGGAATTTCGGGAGGATTTGAAGGAGAAATAGTGTCCAACAGTAGAAAGGGCCATAGACTTAGACAGGGAGTGTCCAGTGGCTTTGGCAATTTGGAGGTGAAGTTTTTGAAATAAGTTAGAGTTGTGTAGTCTGTTCATAAGCCAGGTGGCAGTGGGTTGAGGAGTGAGGAAGTGAAGACCCCAATTATCAAGTTATTTTCATGATCCTTTGCTGAGAGGTCAAGGGGAGGTCAAGAGAGACTTGCTCCTCCAAAGGTGAATCTTGATGTATTTATAGGCTAAGGGCAATGGGCTAATAGAAAGCAAGAGAGTGAATTTATTGAAGAAAGGGGAGTATGGATGGAACAACATCCCCAAGGATAAAGGAGATCATGAATAAAAGGCTGAGATGGGGGTAGGTAGGAGGGAGAGGGGGAGAGAGAGAGAGAGGGAGGGAGTGTGTGTGTGTGTGTGTGTGTGTGTGTGTGTGTAGGAGGGAGAGGGAGAGAAGGAGTGTGTGTGTAGTGGTGGGGGGGAACGGGGCTTATCTTGAACAGAAGAGATGCCTTTTACCTTGAGACCCTGGAAAAAAAAAAGTGAAGGGTGTTTATAAATGAGAAGCCTTGTTTAAGTATTGATGTTTTTGATGGAGGCTGGAGGGGAGGGAGGAAGCAGAAGTTCATGCTGGAAATCTCGTTTTCTTGATAAAATAGGAGGCAAGGTTAGGTGCTGAGAAAATCTTGGGGCATGAGAATGGAGTGAAGTTTTGGCATGAATGCCAGGCAGCGTGGGAGAAGAGAGGCTAACTATGGAAGTGGCGACCTACCCTGGAGTTGGCCTGGTTAGAGGAGAGAGAGAGTGACCAGAAGATCCTGCAGACTGGGTGAAAACTGAAAGAACAAGGACCATGGTCCATGGGATGTTAGAGGTGGCGATGAGGGCATGAGAGACAAGAGGTCATCAGCAGAGAGTGGCGTTTTTCAGTTACTCGGTTCTAAAACAATAACTAATATTTGAACAGCTCTCTACCTTTTGGGAAAAGTTTTTGCAGACCTGTTTCATTTGTTTTCATAGCAGCATTTTGAGACATGTGTTATTATTTTTCTACTCTCCAGAGAGGAAGCGAGACGCACAGAAATAGTGACTTACTCAAGGTCAGACAAGTAGAAAAGGCTGGACTTCAAACTAGAGATTTGGTCTCCAGGCTTCACACAGATAGGCTTTGATATTAAAAGACATTGAGGATCCAAGTCAGGAATAAAATACATGACTTGAGTTGATTTTTCTAGGAGGAAGAATGGATCTTTTCTTCTCTACGTCTGACCCCAAGCACAGGGCAGCCAGAGGGCTCACTGACATGATGTCTTAATCGAGGTGAGCCTTGGCTTTCCCGGGCTAATGAACCCACACAGCTGCAGAGGTGCACGCACGCCCTGAGCTAGTTTAAGCTACATACCCATTCTGCTGTACCTGCTGCCCCTCTGCCTAAAATATCTTCCCTGTGGTTGTCTCCTGGATAAGTCCTACGTCATTCAAAGCCCCCCTCTAATACCTGTCTTCTGGTGGGCTGATCCAATTGCCCTATTTTTTTTTTTTTGTCTTTTTGCTATTTCTTGGACCGCTCCCTCGGCATATGGAGGTTCCCAGGCTAGGGGTCGAATCGGAGCTGCAGCCACTGGCCTACGCCAGAGCCACAGCAACACGGGATCCGAGCTGCATCTGCAACCTACACCACAGCTCAGGGCAACGCCGGATCCTTAACCCACTGAGCAAGGGCAGGGATCGAACCCCCAACCTCATGGTTCCTAGTCGGATTTGTTAACTACTGCGCCATGACGGGAACTCCCAATTGCTCTATTTTGTACTCTTAAGGGTATCCTGGCTCTTCCGTTATCCATCTCTTTGAAATTATTGCCTGTGCCCCTCCCTAGACAAAGAGCACCTTGAAGCCAAGAACTGGGTCTTATGTCTCTTTGAATCTCCATACAAAGTGCCCCGCACAACACTTGATGCGAATAGAAGTCAGTCACCTGCAAATATGGAAAATACAACCCCTTGTCCCAACTCTCAGTGGAAACCAGCTAAGCGCATGAATGAGTCCCATCGCACAGTCAGTCTGAATACAGCCTCCAGGGTTTTTTTTTTGCTGAGATGACAAACGGTGGCAGATGTATTAAGGGACAGATCATTAGCAAGAGCCTCCCTCCTTTCCTGAGGCTTGTCTTCCTTTTTAGCCCTGAAGGCCTAGCATTTTAACATATCCAGACATTAACTACTTTCTTCCACCTCTGCTACCACTACAGCTGGTCTACGCCAACATCATCTCTTGCTTGGATTATTGCAACAGCATCCTAGGTGGTCTCCCTGCTTTACCTTTCCCAGGGTGCAGTCCCATCTCCCTGGATCTGAAAGTGAAAATCTTTTCAGGTATGTTCAGTGCCCTGCAGGATCTGGCCCCTGTGAGCTCTGTGACTCCGCCTCCTACCCAGCTACTTGGTTTCCTCACTGACTCTCAGGCAGCAGGTCCTCTCCCACCCCAGGACCTGGACTGTCCCTCCCTTGCCTAGGACCCTCCTGCCCCACTGTCATCAGCACCCTGTCCTTTCCGTTCTCTGCTCTGACCCCCTCAGTCAGGCATCATGCCTGGCCAAATCCCCCAAACGTTACCACCTCCGACTCTTGTGCCGATGTTTCCTCTCGGGCTCTCTGCTTTATTTTTTACTTAGTCCCTGATGCTAACTAGAATACCACGTGCTTTACTACTGATCGTGGTGTTTATTTTCTCCCTCCCAAAAGGCAGTGGACTAGAACTGCTTGGGTCATTTCTGTATCCTTCAAACCCAGAACTCTGTCTGGTACAGTGGCGGCGATGAGTATTGGTTGAATGAATGAGTTCTGATTCAAGGCTGACCTCATATCTCCTGGGTAAAAAGGGATAGGTCTAGGGAGTTCCTGCTGAGGCACAGTGCATTATGATCCAGTTTATCTCTGTGGAGGCACAAGTTCAACCCCCGGCCTGGCACAGTGGGTTAGGGATCTGGTGTTGCTGCCCCTGTGGTGGAGGTCGCAGCTCCAGCTCCGGTTTGATCCCTGGCCAGGGAACTTTCATGTGCTGGGGGGGAAAAAAGGTGGGGGGAGAATGGTTCTAGGAGTTCTCGTGCAGTGCAGTAAGTGAAAGGTCTGCACCGCAAGAGAACTTCGATTGATTGCAGGTTTGATCCCTGGCTTGGGAACTTCCACATGCTGCTAGCCGGCCAAAAAAAAAAAAACCCCTAAACACTCAACAAAAAAAGGATGGTTCTAGAGAGTTCCCTGGTGGTTTAGTCATAATGACGCAGTGCTTTCACCCCTGCAGCCCAGGTTCAATCCTTTCTCTGGGAACTGAGATCCTATATCAAGAAAAAATTTTCAAAAAAAAAATTAAAAACATGGTTCGCAAATTGTTCAAATGCATTCATTTGGTTTGCATAACTAGAGCCCTGGTTTCCACTCCACGCTGTTGGTTAATGTAAGCTGATGGCCCTCATAACCCAACTGCAACTGGCCTTTGTCCCAGCCCCCACTCTCTGCTGGATCCATCCACCTGCTCCATGCTCAGCTTGTCCCTCCCAGACCCCTGCATTTTCCTTTGTACTCCCTCTACTCCTCCTGTTGCTTTGTCTCAGGAAAACCTCATCCCTCTTGGAGAAAAACCTTCCTTTCCATTGTTTTCAGTGATTTAATCTTTGCTTTTTAATCAGATATGAGGAGGTGGGGGTGGGATTGGGGAATGTACTCAGACCATCATACATCATTTTATGGAAGAAAAAGCCTGACATTTTCATGGCCAAATAAATCCTGGAGCTCGGGGACTGGAAAAGACCTAAAAGGCCAGCTCATTCGTCTTCACACCTCTGCGTAGTTCTGCACTGAAAGCCACCCCCGCCCCCAGTGCCGCTATCTAGCTGTCTCTCCAACTCTGCTCTGAGGAAGCGACTTCCCTGACCTCTTTCAATAAGACGTTTCAGTGTCTCAGTGGAAAATATGAAATTATTGTTAAATCACTTGCAGTGGAGTTATAGAATTGGAGCACAAGTGTACGACTCTGGAGTCCTTGGCAGAAAGCTGGGCTCTGAGGTGAGACCAACCTGGATTTAAAGTTTGAATTGGGGAGTTCCCATTGTGGCACAGTGGAAATGAACCCGACTAGTATCCATGGGGATGTGGGTTTGATCCCTGGCCTCACTCAGTGGGTTAAGGATACGGTGTTGCTGTGGCATAGGCCAGCAGCTGTAGCTCTGATTCGACTCCTAGCCTGGGAACGTCCATGTGCTGCAGGTGTGGCCCTAAAAAAAATCAAATAAATAAAGTTTGAATTGACCACTAGCCAACTGGGAGACCTAATAAATGTTTCTTCTCTCCTTCCTTGCTTCTATTCCTCTCCCCCCAACCCAGATGTATTTCATCTTTAGTAAACCATCTAAGTCTTCATTACAGAATTTTTAAATCCAAGAGAACATTTCAGCTTGATGATTCCCCAGTCTTTTTCAAAGACTGCCCATAAGTCATTCCCACCTAAACACAAACACAGTTGACGTAGGGGATAGACAATACAGTCTATGGAGATTGGGTTTGAATTCAGTTCTAGAACGAATCAACACTATGAATTTGGGCACTTGACTTCTTACCATCTTTGTTTCCTCATCTGTAAAATGGGTGTAAAATCGCTAAGACATGGAAGCAATCTAAGTGTCTCTCAACAGATGAAGGGTATTCCAAGGTAATATTTTAGCCATAGAAAAAAAATGAAACTTTCCCATTTGCAGCAACATGGATAGACTGGGAGGGCATTATGCTAAGTGAAATAAGTTGGAGAAAGACAAATATTGTATATCACCTATATGTGGAATCTAAAAAATACAACCAACTAGTGAATATAGCAAAAAAGCAGCAGACTCACAGATATAAGGAACAAACTAGTGGTTACCAGTGGGGAGAGGGAAAGGGGGAGACAGTAAAGGGGTTGAGGATTAAGAAGTACAAACTGTTAGGTGTAAAATAAGCTATAATTGGAGTTTCCTGGTGGCCTAGTGGTTAAGGCTTTGGCATTGTCACTGCTGTGGATAGGGTTCCCTCCTGGGAACTTTCGCATGCTATGGACACAGTTAAAAAATAATAAAATAAAATAAGCTAAAAGGACTAATTGTACAACATGGGGATTATAGTTATTTTATAATAACTAAAAATGGAGTAGGACCTTTGAAAATTGTGACTCTATTGTACACCTATAATTTACATAATATTATACATTAGTTATACTTCCATAAAAATAAGTAAAATAAAATGCTCCAAAAACTTTTTTAAGTAAGTAAATAATTCAAATGGGTATAAAATATCTTCCACCCATGGAGTTCTTACAGCAATTAAAGGAGATTTGGTATAGAAAGGATTCAGCATAGCACCCTGAAACTTAGTATGTACTTAATCCCATGATAGTGGTAAGAGCCAATATGTACTATATATGCCCATTGAATATGTGTCAGGCCCTAAGAACTACTTCATGTATGTTAGTTCACTCAATAGCAAATGATGGTGGAGGATGTTGCTTCCGTGATCATGAAGATGATCGTGTTTTAGGAGTTCTCCTGTGGCTCAACAGGTTAAGGATCCAGGGTTGTAGTTCAGTGGCTTGGGTCACTGCTGTGGCCAAGGTTTGATCTCTAGCCCAGGAACTTCCACCTGCTGTGGGTACAGACAATGACTGTTTTAAAGACCCATGAGGGAAAGTGTTTTGGGTTCTCTCTTCTCAAAGGCACTGCTATTTGTTGTGAAAGATACTTCTAAGATACTGTGAGTGGCTGAAGTTCCCTCAGCTGAAGAGAAGGGAAAAGTGGGCTCAGAGGGAGGATGGGAGAGCAGGGTGTGAGGGGGCATTTTTGGTGGTCTCCATGCTCAGGCCTGAGAAGAGCGGGTGGCCCCCACCAAGGCAGTGGAGCCTGGCATGAGGGGCCACAGGGGAAGTGTGCAACTTTGGAGTAATATCACTCATTTTTGGAGTTCCCGCCGTGGCGCAGTGGTTAACGAATCCGACTAGGAACCATGAGGTTGCAGGTTCAATCCCTGGCCTTGCTCAGCAGGTTAAGGATCTGGCATTGCTGTGAGCTGTGGTGTAGGTCACAGACACAGCTAGGGTCCCGTGTTGCTGTGGCTCTGGCGTAGGCCAGCGGCTACAGCTCCGATTCGACCCCTAGCCTGGGAACCTCCATATGCAGCGGGAGCAGCCCTAGAAAAGGAAAAAAAAAAAAATCACTCATTTTCTTCGGTTTTTGAGAACACATCTCTCTGGAAGTGGGAGTGGGAGGGAGGGGTATGTGCTTTTAATCTGCAAAAAACCCACTGAAGATCACACTGACCCAACCAATAAGAAGTTTACCAATGGCATTAATAGTCTTGTCAAAGTGTTCCCAAATCATTTTCATTTAGCTTGTAGGGTTTTTTTAAATTGTTTAAAAAAATGATTAGTTTCAAAAACATTAAAGAAAATTGAACAGAGAAAATTTTGGAGACATGACTGTATTTCAAATCATCATAAAAGAGAAAGCCTTCTGCATATAATAGGTGTCTTAGCCCCTGCATATCCAGATGATTCCAGACACAAAGAGATCAGAGGTGTCATTGTTTTTTATACTATAAGGTAGAGATGGACTATTTAAAAATAATAATGCAATTCTGGTTATCAGTTCAGGTTACACAGCCCCAAAAGTCTTTCCATATATTGTGACACTCTATTGAAATTTCCAGTTTGCTTTGATAATTATCAATGTTTAACTTGAGTTATATATTTAAAAATTTTTTTTTTCTTTTAAAGGGCTGCACTTGCAGCATATGGCAGTTCCCAGGCTGAAGGCGAATAGAAGCTGTAGTTGCTGGCCTACCCACAGCCACAGCAACACCCAGATCTGAGCCTCATCTGTGACCTACAATGCAGCTCACAGCAATGCTGGATCCTTAACCCACTGAGCGAGGCCAGGGATCGAACCCACAACCTCATGTCCGCTGCACCACGATGGGAACTTCAAGTTTCAGACCCTTAACAACAGCTGGATTGAAACCTGCTGTCTGTCGGGTACTACAATAATCCTAAAGTAGTACTTGCCATAAGGATTCTCATTTTACTAATGATGAAAATGAGGTCCATAGAAATTAAATAACTTTCCCTAGTTCCCAAACTTAGCAAGTCACAAGAGGTAGGATCCAATGCCACGTCTGTCCAATGTCTCAACTCATACTCAACCTGCTATAAATAAACAGTCCAACAGTGAGTAGCATTGTCTGAGCCTGTACTATGCTGAACCAGGAATAGGCATCCTAGGAATCAAGAAAAGAAGAAGAGATTTGTGCAGAATCCCTCCCTTGGGATACCGAAAAATCCCTAAAATGCACCAAGAAAGGGGAAGTCTGACATTTCTGAGTGATGAAATACTTGGAGGACAGGAGACTGAGATTGGAGGGGTAGGCAGGGCTGATTGGAAAACCTTTCAAGAATATCTGGAATAGCCTTCAAGATATTCATAGAAGAATATCTATGTAGTTCACTAGATTTTAACAAGAAAGAGGGAGAGAAGGAGGAAGGCAGCCTAGGAGTGGGGCATCCTTCGTGGTCATTCCTGGCTCTTTCAATACCACTAGCTCTATGGCCTTTGGGTCCTGGACTAAAACAGAGCCAGGGAAGATCAGAAGGATGACCAAGATATCACTTAGCTCAGCATAGCCACTGTTGGCCTCGGGATTCAAGGCACCTACAAGGCGCTTCAAGATTCTTGAGGAACCTGGGTGGAGACTTTCAGGAAAAGAGTAAATCTTTGTTTCCTCTTTGCTGTTGTGAATAATTAGCTGCAATGCAACCAAGGGACATGGGGCTGACGTCTGTAGTTCCTGGCACTTTCGCTGGAGTAGGACCCACGGGAGTAGGGCTTCCAGTATGGCTGCACCAAATCTAAAGTCTTTATAATTTTATTCAGAAAGGGCATGGAGGAGTTCCCGGCGTGGCGCAGTGGTTAACGAATCCGACTAGGAACCATGAGGTTGCGGGTTCGGTCCCTGCCCTTGCTCAGTGGGTCAACGATCCGGCGTTGCTGTGAGCTGTGGTGTAGGTTGCAGACGCGGCTCGGATCCCGCGTGGCTGTGGCTCTGGCGTAGGCCGGTGGCTACAGCTCCGATTCAACCCCTAGCCTGGGAACCTCCATATGCCGCGGGAGCGGTCCAAGAAATAGCAACAACAACAACAAAAAAGACAAAAGACAAAAAAAAAAAAGAAAGAAAGGGCATGGAGCTTCTATGCTCTTGTACAACTGGGTTTCAAGTTAGCCTTCTAACCTTGTTCTAGAGGACAATTCATACCAGGTTACTTTTTGCGGAGAAGAGGTCCAAGGAGTTTGGATCTGAGAGAGCATCATGATGATTACTTGGGGGAATTTTCCTGTCTATATAGCAGGGTTGAAAATAGAGAAAATTGGAGGTCGAGTTATAACAAAGGGAACATTTGTTACCGCTGTTGAGGAGGAGACCTCCTAACGCTCAACAAGTCCTTTTTAGAGGACTTTCTCTTGTCAAAAATGATGCCACAAAAAAAGATCTCAGCTTCAATTAGGAGGATTAACCCTTTAATGTCTTGGAACATTGGCCAAAAAACAAGTAAAAGGGAGTTCTCTTGTGGCCTAGTGGTTAAGGATCTGGCATTGCCACTCCTGTGGCATGGGTTCAGGCCCTGGCCAGGGAACTTCCTCATGCTGAAGCCACGGCCACAAAAAAAAAAAAAAAAAGCTTTGAAACATCATATTCTGCACAATGATAAGACAAGGAAGCAACAAATTTGCACTGCCTCCCTAAGGCCTTTCCCCTCCCCCAAGGCGGGCTCCATATGAATAAAAGTGTGATGTATTTGCTCTAATTCCTTCAAACTTCATTGACTCTATTTGTGTTATATTCTTCTTGGACCATGCTGTGCCATTTAGTAAGCAGTTAAAGTGCATTTTAGTGGATATTAAAGACGGCATTGCTTATTGCCAGCATTTTATATGAGTATCTAATTAAGTTCAGGTTCCTGTGTTAATTATCATCCAGTTCTATAAAGTTTATTAAGCTCTCTGATTTTAATATAATCCTACTGCCATTATTGGTTATGTATTCATTCAACTGCTCAGGGAAAAAAAAAAAACATTAAATCCAGATGTGTAAGTTGAATTGCTTGAATTCATCTGTTAGATTTGATCATAAAATGTTTACTAAAGTAAGATATACAATTTTAGTTCAAATTCATATCTTTAGTGCACCCACCATCAACTGTTATAAGCAGAGTTTCACAATGTTTCTTATCTTCATACCCTGTCTTTGCAATGAATTACATTTGTCTAAATTTGCTTTTAAAAAGCACAATACTAGGAGTTCCCAAGTGGCTCATCAGGTTAAGGATCCAGCGTTGTCACTGCTGTGGCTCAGTCTCAATCTCTGGCTTGGGAATTTTCACATGGTGTGGGTGCAGCCAAAAATAAATAAGTAAAGTAAAAATACAATGGTAAGAATTTATCTCTCTCTTAGCTTCAGGAACACTTTTTACAAGTATTCAAACTTACAAGTGAAATTTTTAAGGGTATGATTGGAAATAAGGTAAAAATTAAATATATTTCTATATACTGTCAATACACATTTGGAATAAAAAGAGAATACTTTTTAAAAATGTCCTCTTCAGGTAGGATTTTAAACTGCTGCATTGGGTATGTCAAAAAAGTTACCCTTATTTTTTTCCCCCTCACAGAGAAAATGACAGTCACCAGACAGGAACACTCTCAACTTCTTGCCACCAAATTCAGATGTACCAGGGTTCACGTCCATTCTCCCCTCTATCCCTCCTGTGACAGCAGAAGCTCTTTTCTCCTCCCATCCAAAGCTGTTGGCTTTACCTGTTGTTGGAACCTCAACCTCTCCAGCCTTCTCAAAGACCTCCCTCTGAATTCCCTTTAATCCCATCCATTCAACCTGTCACTTCCTTTAGTACTTAAATATACTCCAAATTACTCATATTTATAAAACATCCCCCACCTTGACCCTATCCCCCACCATCCACTACTAGCTCTATCTTTTCCCCTCATTTGGGGGCTCTACTTCTTCTTCTTTTCTATTTTTCAGCTGTGCTCACATGTGGAAGATCCCTGGCCAGAGATCGAACCCAAGCCACAGCAGCAACCTGAGCCACTGCAGTGACAACATCAGATCCTTAACCCAATGCACCACAAGAGAACTCTGGAGCTTTACTTCATGAAGTGCATGTCCTTAGAACCCAGGGTAGTCTAGCTCCTCTCCCACCATCCTCCCTTACCTGCAGTGTGAAATGCTCCTCGGTCCTTACCTACAGTGTGAAATGCTCCTCGGTCCTCACTTAGTTTGGCTACTGGGCAGCATTTATCACCACTGACAGATTCCTCCTTTTTGAAGCAATCTCTTACCTTGACTCCTGCAAAGCAACATTATCCTGGATAATCTCGTGTCTGGTTCCTTCCAAGTTCCTTTATTGGTTCTCCTAACCCCTCCCCTCTTCTCTTCCCCACCTCCTTCTTCTCCGCTTGTCCTTCAAATATTCTCTAGGATTCTAACCTTGGCCCTTTTCTCACTCAGCACCCACTCTCTGGGCCATCTCTCCCATGGCTTTTATTAACATTTAAAAAAAAATTAAAATTGGAGGTGCCACCGTGGTACAGTGGAAACAAATCTGACTAGGAACCATGAGGTGGTGGGTTTGATCCCTGGCCTTGTTCAGTGGGTTGAGGATCTGGCATTGCTGTGAGCTAGGGTGTAGGTCGCAGGCAAGGCTTGGATCTGGCGTTGCTGTGGCTGTGGTGTAGGCCAGTGGCTACAGCTCTGATTGGACCCCTAGCCTGGGAACCTCCATATGCCACGGGTGTGGCCCTAAAAAGACAAAAAAAAATTTATATGTTGCTTTCAAATCCCTATTCTCTTTTCACCCATCTATTCGCACAGCTGGCAACATACCTGTCATACACAGATCTTAACCTATCATGTCACTGAACACACTCATCAATATTGTCCCCTTGCTTTTAGGATAGAACCAAACCCCTTTGCTGGTCAAAAAGAATCTCCCTAGAATCTGGCCTGACCTTGCACTCCAGCTTCAGTCTCCTTCCAGTGTCCTCATGCAATTCTGGCCATGCTAGACCAGCGTCACTGTCTCTAGTGGCCCATGCCTTTTGAACTCTCAACCTTCCTCCATCCAATGCTTCCTACTTGGAGCCCTCCTCTGCTGGCCCACCCACCTGTCATCTTCAGATCTCTGGTTAAGTGTAGCGTCCTTTCCGGAGACCTGGCCTCACCTCCAGGCTAGGTTAGGTCCTGTTGACTTCTGTACGTTTCCTATGACAATATTCACTATACTTTTTGATACTTATGTTTAATTGTTCACTGCTCTATCCTCTAGCCCAATACCCAGTATATATTAGGTGCTCACAGCTCTGTACTAGTTGAATGAACAAATTTACCTAAATGATAGTAACATCATTGGAACATATTTGAGAATTTCCACATTCCTTCAGGAAGATAGCCCCTGTGTTTTCCCATTTGTGAATCAACGGCTGTTTCCAGACCAACCCATTCCTGCAAAACAATTAAGCACTTTAATAAAATTGGGAAGGAAAAGGCTGCAACGCCAAAGACAGCTGTGCTATTCTCCAGCTGCAGACAACTGGGTGAGTGTTTAATGCAGAATGTGTCCATCATCTGATTCAAATAACTCCTGGCATTTTTCCCCCTTTAGTCTTGCTGGGTGGTTTGCACATGTGCTCTGTAACCTTCTTGAAGTATTATTATTAATAGCTGATCATGAAAATATTGCCCTTTAAACATTTTAAAAATATTTCATATACCCTTAAATGTGGCTTTATTAACTCCCAGATTTTTTCAAAGGAGGGGAAAAACTCTGCGATTACTGATGGAAAAACAGGATTAGCTATGTAGACATTCACTTCGTAGGAAAACTTTCAGGAGCATGCTAGTTTCATGTAATTGAAACACATCTTTTTATATACCTGCTTCTGGGTAAGAGGCAAGTCACAGGAATGGGGTTTTCTGGGGGCCTGTGAGGAGGTTGCATCTGTCCAGATCTCGTCTTAATGATTTTCAGACCTGCCACTTTGAAAATAAATTTGCCTAATGTTTTCCCCTTCTATATCAGAACCCCAGATACTGAGAAATCTCAACCGAAGACAAAATATTTCATGAGAATCCAGAGATGACATTTACTAAATCATCAGAATGTCAAGAACCACCCTGATCTCCAGTAGGACCAAGAGTTGTCCAAAGGGAGTTCCCAGGGTGGCTCAGTGAGTTAAGAACCCTACATAGTCTCCATGAGGATGACGGTTCAATCTCTGGCATGCTCAGTGGGTGAAGAATCTGGTATTGCAGCAAACTGCAGCAAAGGTCACAGATACAGCTCGATCCAATGTTGCCGTGGCTGTGGTGTAGGCTGGCAGCTCCAGCTCCAATTCCACCCCCAGAACTGCCTCAGGAGCCACCATTAAAAAAAAAAAAAAAAAAAGAGTGGTACATAATCCCACAGGGAAAGGAAGTGTGCACAAGCACACACTGGATTTTATTTGGGGGCTGTTTCTTGGCGTATTTTGGTGTTGTGGATCCTAAACTGCATGGCTGGGAATGAACAGTAGAGCTTTAAATGCAGCTAAAAGGAATATAGCAGAGAGCGTGCATCATCTCCTGGCTGAGGAGAAAGATTTTCTAAAGACAAGGAGGGAGTAGATGACCTTTCTAGAGCCCTCTTGTCCGAAGATTTTATGATTCCGTGCACGTCCTGTGTCTAGACATGAAGGGTGGGCGCTTCTGCTTTTGCTGCTGTAAACATGCGAAAAGTATAACTGCGCCACCTACAGTCAGATCTCAGAAACTACACAGCCTCAGCCAGGAAAAAACGAAACAAAACAAAATAATAGGGGAGGAAAAGACCCACCGGAAAGAACAAAATTGTAGGGTCTATAACAATGAATATTCTCCTCCAATTATATTTACCTTTAGTCTAGGCTTTCAAAGAAACTCTAGCTTTCATGCCTGTGTTTTGCACACTTGTCAATATTCATTTGTGTATTTAACGCCTAATATATAAGAGATATGTTCATTTTGTGAGAAAAGGACTCTTCCTTTAAGTGAGAAAGACCTGGACAGGTAAGTTAGCTGACCATGGTTATACAGTGACGCAAGCCAAGACCCAGGTGTTTGTTTCCAGCCATCAGGGCCCCAGAGGACCCAGGGTTAGAGCTGGCCTACCAGCTGGTGGAACCAGATCCCACAATCTCTGGCTGCAGGGCCCTGGTGGTCCCAGGGTTGGAGTTGGCTGCAGATGGGTGGGGCTGGGGCCCAAGGAGGCCTGGGGCTGGTGAGAGCCTGCTTTTGAGCACCCTGGGTACCGACAAAGTTAGCAGAGCCTCACTGGGCCTAGGGTTAGTGTCAGTCCACCAGGGGGTAGGGCCGGGCCATGTGGTGGGCTGGGGGCTCAGGAGTTTCTAAGGCAGCTGGCCTGCTGGTAGGTGGTGGCATGCCTAGGCTGCGGGCATGCCAGGACTGGTGCCAATCTGTTGAAAATTAAGCGAGATAATTCATGTAAAGGGCTCTGCACAATGTCTTACGCAAACTCAATATTGGGAGCTGTTTAGGATACTGGAAAGGTTTAATCCTTACAAAAGAAGGAACCAGTACTTGAACCAATGTATTTTTTTAATACCCTATCTCTTTCTGTTTTTGATTTTCCGTGTGCTCAGAGAATACACTTTGTATGATTTCAGTCTTTTGATACTTGTCCTAATGTTCAAATTTTCATATTCATTGCTGCTGAGCCACAATGGGAACTCCTCTTCTTATCTTTCTTAACAAAGTTACTTCTTAGGGAAATCAAGTTTCCCCTACTTTATATGAAAATCTTATAGACTGGTTTTATAGTTTATGGCAATGCACTTTTAAAATTATTTAGCAACAAATAATTTAGTTATTTTACAACACTTATAAAGAAAATTTACAGTCAGTGATTTTAGTTTTACTTTTTTTTTTGTCTTGTTTTTTTTTTTAGGGCCACACCGGCAGCATATGGAGGTTGCCAGGCAAGGGATCCAATCGGAGCTTTTGCTGCTGGCCTATGCCAGAGCCACAGCAGCACCAGATACGAGCCGCATCTGCGAACTACACCACATCTCATGGCAACGCCGGATCGTTAACCCACTGAGTGAGGCCAGGGATCGAACTCGGAACCTCATGGCTCCTAGTTGGATTCGTTTCCACTGCGCCACGATGGGAAATCATAGCTTTACTTATGATTTTCCCCTGTATCCCCTATCTCTAGTTCACCTCATGTCTTTTACTCTCCAACTTTTAAATTTTTAAATTAATTAATAACTTATTTTAGGCTATTCCCACCCTGTGGCATATGGAGTTCCTGGGCCAGGAATCAGATCCAAGCTTCGGCAATGCCAGATCCTTAACCCACTGTGCTGGGCTGGGGACTGAACCTGAGTCCCAGAGCTCCAGAGACTCTGCTGCTCCTGCTGCACCAAAGGGGGAACTCCATTCTCCAATTTTTTTTTTGAATGTTGTGCCTATTTCTGCTATATAGCAAAGGCACCCTGTCATATATAAATACACGCACACACACACCCTTTCTTATATTATCATCCATCATGATCTATCCCAAGAGACTGGATGTAGTTCCCTGTGCTATAGAGTAGGACCTCATTGCTTATTCATTCTAACTGTAACAGTTTTCATCTATTAGCCCCAAACTTCCAGTCCATCCCACTCCTCCCTCCCTCCCCCTTAGCAACCACAAGTCTGTTCTCTATGTCTGTCAGTCTATTTCTGTTTTGTAAATTATCCTCCAATTTTAAGGCCTAAACATCTAGGCTTTCTTCTCCCTGAAACTGATTTCTATCAAGAGCTTATCCTAGGTATAATGACAATAATCACTGAACCTAGAAAGAAGAGGCATTAAGCACAATTTACATGAATAATAGGCTCTGTTAACATTTAATTGAATGTTCCTAACTTATTTAATCTTATTAGGTAGGCAGTATTTTCATCAATTTACAGATGGAGAAACTAAGGTCATACAATCTGCAAATGGCAGAGATGAGACTCTAAACTGTTTAAAGCTCTGAGTGTCTATAATGCCTCTGAGACAAATTACCCTCCAGCTGAAGTTAATATGCTACTAGGGTTGTCATTTCTTGGTGTAATCAATGAATAATTTTGAGGATCTTTTTTTGTATGTAGAGCAGTGCATTATGTAATAACTCCACACTGATTCATTCAACCCCCTAATCAGTACTTGTATTACTGACCCATGTATGGTCAGAGTCCAGTACCAGAGGGTTTTGTTTCCAGTGCGAGTACAACTCTGAGAAAGAAGAAAGGAGAGCCTCTCTCCTTGATGTGGGAACCGTCTTCAATTCCTCTTTACTTCCTTTTCTTTTCTTTTTTTTTGCTTTTTAGGGGCACACTCATAGCATATGGCAATGCAGGATCCTTAACCCACCGAGCAAGGTCAGGTATCACACCCGCATCCTCATGGATCCTACTCAGGTTCGTTAACCGCTGAGCCACGAAGGGAACTCCTCTTTACTTCCCTTTTAACTCCCCCGAGGCACTCAGCAAACGTCAGCAAATGGAGAATTGAGAAATGAGTTGGCTAAAGATGGCATTTAACATTCCGCAGATTAAATATCTGCACTTAAGAGGGGTTCATTATATTAAAGAGAATGACATTTCCATCATTTTATTAATTCATTCAGTAAAGTACTATCAAGCCTCAACCCTGTCTTGAGCATTCTGTAAGGACACATGGTCTCTAAAAGAATCTAGGTGGGGTCTAGAATAAACAGGGTACAAATAACAATGACAGATAATAGAAAGCAGTGAATGCTGATATGACTTCCAGTCAAGTGTTTTGAGTTTAAAGAAGTTAGGAAGACAAGGTAAGGAAGCTCCTTTTTCCTTAAACTTGTTTCTTTGGGTATCATTTTTCATGTTCTCCTTGGCAATTTCATGGTCTCAAAATTTTAAGTTACAGAATTAAGGGCACTAAGACATCCAGTGCATGGATAACTTGAAACACTTTTGAGCTCATTCATCCCTTCAACACCTTTATTGGAATCCTCAAAAAGAGAATAAATTATATGGGTCTGACAAAATGGCTAGCTGTTCAGGTAACTTGTCACCTTGCCTCCCAGGCAAACAGACACATTTCTCAGAATCTCCTCCATCTAGATGGGCCCAATGACTAGGTCTTGTCCAAAGGAAGTTGGGCAAAGGATGCATACAGCTAATTTCTGGGCATGACCCGTACACATTTTCTGTGTGCACTTTCCCCACAGGCTCCTTCAACAGAGAAGACTCTAAACTGGGAGAAGAGCGAAGCCCTGAAACAGACGGAGCCTGGGTCTCAAATGACTGTGGAAAACTGTCCATTGACTAGCAACTTCCACACTGGGCTTGACAGAAATAACCTCGGAAAAGGTACACAACTAGGTCCCAATGTCCTTACATCAAGGACTTTTAACTGTGACAGATCAAGAGTAAAAGCCAACAAATGAGAGCCTTCATTATGACGGAACACTGTTTACTTCCCCTTAATTTCCTTTCTTTTCTTAGGTAGTGGAGCACAGGGGCAGGGAGGGGGTTGGCGGTGGGGATTAGTGAAAACCACACAGCTGCACCGACCCATTACAAACACTAACTGGTATACTGGTATGTTTAAGTAAAGTAACACTGGAACAGTACCTCCAACAGAAAAAATAATTTTTTTTTCTTTTGGATCCCAAGCATTAAATTTTATGACTGGTTTCTTGCCAAAACACTCAAATCTAATAAAAGATGTGAAATAAACAAAGAAAGTGATACTGACTTCTCTCTTTCTCCCTTTGACATCAAGCATTTGCAGGGATGCTAAAAGTTTTGACAATCCACATCATTTCTGTGGTTTCAGGCTGACATAAAATTTGTCCAAAGAAGACTCTGTGCTGTTAAAATATTCAACTGATACACGTGAGTAACAGTCATAATCAACTTTTATTTTACATACTTTACAGAATGCCTTTGCAAACCATGTTTTCACGTTTATGTTACAACACATGACATTTCTCTATGAAAATATTTGTTAAATAATTTTGCAGAAGAAGTGGGTAAAAGTGAAGAAAGAGAGAAAAGATTTTAAAGCTAATCTTAAGTGATAGGCCTAAATATCTGACAACAATTTCCTTTCATAGAAAATCACAGGATTGTAACTTTGAGACATCAAAAGTGCAGTGCATCAATTAAACTAAAAAACCAGGACCATTAGGAGTTCCCCTGTGGTACAGCAGATTAAGGATCTGGTGGTGTTACTGCTGTGGCTCAGGTCGCTGTTGTGGCATGGGTTCATCTCTGGCCTGGGAACTTTGACATGCCTTGGGCCTGGCCAAAAAGACCCCTAAACCCCAGTAGAGTCAAATGTATTATTTGGGTATCAAATTTCCCTTTCTACATATATTCAGAGTCGCATAATTTTATACTTATTAAATAATGGTTTAAAATAATAATTACCAAAATCTTTAAATAATCCCAGTTCTGGATTAAATCATGGTAATATTAATATTTTTTAAAATTCCCAATTTATTTGTTCATCAGTAAAATGTAATATTTGACAATGACCCCAGAGATTAAGTTCTCTGTGTGTAGGAAGACGATAATCGCATTACACCTGCTATCACGTCACTCAGCTGCTATTATATCACAATTTTTTCCCCATACTGATGTTTCCACTTGAACAACATGCTACAAGTAGCTGTTATTATGTACTGAACTCATTCCTGAAACAAGGAACCATCTTTACATTAGTATTTTGTTGTTACGGTGTTTAGTCGTGATATCATTAAGCACAATGAATTTTACTTAATGAATAATGATGAATTAAGGCAAAAGGACATTACCTGGTCCCCTTAAAAACTTATCCTCTATCTTTTAAAAAACTGTTGTTGAGGCTATACAAATTGCAGATCTGCTGGCTAGAAAGACACCATTAGTCCCTTGGTGTTCACAGCATGTTCTTTCGACCTACCAGCATGATCATTCCTCAGCAGGACCCACCATTCTGATTTTCAAATGATACTGTTCACGTGCTAGGCCTCTTGGCTGTACATACGTAGATTATTTTTCTTGATTAAAAATATTCAGTAATTCGGCAATGATCTACTCAGCCTTTTTACCCTCGCCATTGAATAATTTTTCATTTTTACAACCATTTCCTGCATGGTTGCTGAACTTTTCTTCTGTCATCTTCTTCACATAATCAAGCGGTCCATTCCCTTCAAAGGAGGAGGGGTTTTTGAATGAGCCTCCAATTCTGTCCCACAACGTGAAGTACTGTCCATAGTTATAGTCAAAGAGCATGTGGTGGTCTGTATGATGGGCTGAGCCATTAATAAATGGCCTTAAGCTCTGGGGAACACGGAAGTCACCGTCATGAATGGAAATTGTCCAGATATTGACCAAAATGTACAAACCTAAATAAACTACCTTGTGTAGGGGAAAAACGAAAGGGTATATGTGGTAAGGGAGACTCTGAAGGAAGCCATCCAGAGGGTGAAAAGCATGACTTGCAAATGGAGTAGGGATCTTCCAGATGTGATGAGGTTTGTGTAAGCGCTAGAGAAGAAAAGGACACCAAGTTAATGTCGCAGACTTTCCCCTGCGAAACACTCCACTGCACTTTTCCTGCTCATGTTGTGGGAAACGACCTGGCTACCCATCTCTTTGAATGTAGCAAATTACTTTATAAAATGCCCCTCTTCTTTACCCCCAAACAGCAAAATTTTAACCCAGCCCCTCCAGACCCATAAAGAAGGACACACACAAAATGTACCTTGTACCTGTCATGACTATGGCTACTTGAGTATTTTAATAATACCTCTTATAATAGGAATGATGATGATAATAACAGTAATAGTAGTAGTAGTACCTGAAATGAGTATTTTCTGTCTTTCCCCTACAAATGACTCTACCTTATATAAAAGTCTATGATGAAGGCCTCTGTGAATCCAGTAGATCAGCATGTCAGTGAAAAAGAGAAAGGACAATACACTAACAAGGAGTCGAAACCAGCCTGCAAGAGACAACAGGATATGGCACAATCAAGATTTGGCTCCCAGGATCAGCGTTTACTTTTTATATGTCCATCTAAGGAGACAAAAGATGATCCTAGACCCAAACACTGTAAACTATCTGCTTTGGTTAATCCAGTATGTTACAATCTCCACCTCCCTTGGCTCCCTGGGCTCTGCTTACTTCCCTCTCATAAAAACTTGAAGGGTCCCACCCAAAATATTTCTTAATTAAACTATGAAGTTATTTATGGGGAGTTCCCGTCATGACTCAGCAGAAACGAATCTGACTAGTATCCATGAGGATGCAGGTTTGATCCTTGGCCTTGCTCAGTGGGTTAAGGATCTGGCGTTGCCGTGAGCTGTGTAGATGTGCCTTGGATCTGGCGTTGCTGTGACTGTGGTGTAGGCCTGCAGTTCTGATTCGACCTCTAGCCTGGGAACCTCCATATGCCTTGGGTAGGGCCCTAAAAAAAAAGAAAAGAAAAGCTATTTACGAAACAGAAAAAGTATACTCCTGTGGCATCTTTATGATTGAAATGTTTGAGAATAATGCTCTTTATTTTTCCTTCACATTAATCTTCATAAAATATATCTTTAGGAGTTCCTGTCATGGCTCAGTGGTTAATGAATCCAACTAGGAATCATGAGGTTGTGGGTTGGATCCCTGGCCTTGCTCAGTGGGTTGAGGATCCGGTGTTGCCGTGAGCTGTGGTGTAGGTCACAGACATGGCTCAGATCCCGCGTTGCTGTGGCTCTGGCATAGGCTGGCGACTACAGCTCTGATGAGACCCCCTAGCCTGGGAACCTCCATATGCCACAGGAGCGGCCCTAGAAAAGGCAAAAAGACAAAAACAAAAAACAAAAAACAAACCAAAAAAACCCATATCTTTACATATTACCTCCCCTGCTTTGAGTTTTATTTTCCATGAAACACCTTAAGCCCAGCATTTACTCCATAACCCAACCTGTTCTGATCTTCCCAACCTCATCTGTTCATGAACTAACCAGGCTGGATCACTCAGTGTCCTCCCAATATCTTCAAAGCCTTACATCTATCTAGAATGCCCTCGTTCCTTTTATTTTTATTCATAATTTGACCCACTTTTCAAGGTTGAGTCAATTCATCACCCTGGTATATAATTTTTATTCCCTCCTTTAAATAACTAACCTCTTACTGAGAGAGCATGGGTGCTGACGCCAGCAAGCTTAGGTTCCAGGCTCAGATCTACCACTTATTTGTTAAGTGAGCATGGCGAGTTACTGAAGCTCTCCATACACTTAAGTTACTCACCTATGAATGGAGCAGAACAGTAGTACCTACCTCAGAGAATTAATGTAGAATAAAACTGATTGATACATGTGAAAAACTTAGAACTGGAGCTGGTACATATTAACACTCAATAAATGTTAACTATTATTCTTACTTCCTAATACTAGATACTTGAAATGTATCTGGATGAAATAACTCCAGAATTTCACAAAAATTAGTTTAGTCATTGCAGTACTGTTTGTAGCAGAAAAATGAGGAAAAATCTAAAGGTTTGAAAATGGTGGATCATTTAAATAAACTATAGATAGGAGTTCCCATCGTGGCTCGGTGGTTAACAAATTCGACTAGGAACCATGAGGTTGTGGGTTCGATCCCTGGCCTTGTTCAGTGAGTCAAGGATCTGGTGTTGCCGTGAGCTGTGGTGTAGGTCGCAGATGAGGCTCAGATCCCACATTGCTGTGGCTGTGGCGTAGGCCAGTGACTACAGCTCCAATTCGACCCCTAGCCTGGGAACCTCCATATGTCGTGGGAGAGGCCCTAGAAAAGGCAAAAAAGACAAAAAAAACCCAAAACCCAAAAACAAACAAACAAACAAAACTATGGATTTCTATACTAAGTGATCCTATACAATGTCAGTATTTGCTGACATTGTACAATATACAATATACAATAGTGTATATTGGCATATACACTATTAAGAGGAAAAAAGAATCCGAGTCCAAACCAGCATGCATAGTAGAGTTTCATTTTTTGTTATGTAAATAATGAAGTACACAGGCAGAGAAAAATGGAAGGAGATACACCAAACAAGTTAAGAGTTTCTAGGTAGCAGGATGATGGATTTTTTAAAATCTGTGTCTGCCAATTTTCTATAAATATCATGTACTACTTGATAATTTTTTTTCATGTTTGAATTCAATGAAGATAACAGGAAACAAATTCAAGGGTCTGGCTCTGATTATATCAATCTTCCCCAAGCATAATTTCATCCACAACAAAAGACTGTAAAATTGACAAATGAAATGAAAGAAATGCACGTGTCAAGACATGAATGTGTAAAAGCAGAACAGTGAAAACAACTGAACAGTTCCTAGTTATTTCCAAAGGAAAAAAAAGGCAAATTTGGTTTCTGTAGAGAAACCAACCTGTGCCTGACATTTATATAACGTACTCACCGAATGGAAACTCTCCTACGCCATCATATAATCTGCTGTAACCTCTCACTTCTAGCAGAAACAGTGAAACAGTGGGAAGGCTTATCCATGGCATTGATTTGACAGAATGCATAATCTCGCGATAGACTTGATTCTGAAAATGAAGTTTCCTACACTTACCAATCACAAAATATAGGTTAAACAAAACTAGCATAAAATTGTTCTGGATTGGATTTAAAAAATGTCTTTTATATGAAGGAGCTTACCTCCAAATTGCTTCTACTGAAATATTAATATGTGGGCAAGGGTGTGTAAGAAAAACATTCCTTTGTCCTAAGCAAATGCAACAAATTTTTTAAATTCTGAAACTTCTTTTCCTTCCCATAAAATCTCTATTCCAAATTTCTATTTACAGAATAATCATTTCTTTCATAGTTTAGTTCCATCCCCAACCCGCTCCAATTTTTTTTTTCAGTCCTTACAGTGACTGACAAATACATGTAATTGAATTAGAAAAATGACTGTTAACAAGTCTACATCTACAGAGTTTGGACTATCGGGTCAAAAAATAAAAACACAGTAAAAGCATGTTTCAGTTTGTGAAAGTCAAATATTAAAACAATTATACAAATGTATACATTTGTTTATTCATCACTATTAGCAAATAAATTCTTGCCTATGTATCTACCAAGACCAAAGACTAGGTTTAAAGTTAAAAAGAAAAATAGTTTATTGTTTAAATTAAAGAAAGATGAGAATGGATTAGCCCCTCCAAAAACATGTAACCACCTGGGGCTGATTTCAGAAATGCTAACAGTTTATAACTAGTTTAATCTGAAAATATCACAAATACATCATATTGTTATTTTTATTGTAAAAGAAGTTAAAAAATAGATTAAGAAGATAACTTACCTTTAAAAACTGTGGGTGTTTCATTAATGAATGATCATAGACAAAATAATAACTCAGTGTTGCAAAGAAGAAATACAGGTTATAAGCACCAAGATTTGTTATAATCAGGAGACTGATAGTTTGTCGGAAGATGTCATCCTCTGGCCATGTGGCTGGATATATATATGGTGTAAAAAAATAATAATCTGCTATGTTGAGTACAAGATCCATCTTTGCTCCTAAAAGATAAACACGTACAACAATTATTTTCCCATGTTGACATTTCTCAAAGCTAATATTTTTCAGAAAAATTATATATGAAGTTCCTGCTTTCATAAGCGTATGTACTACTAGCCTGCTGCTATGAGAATCCCCTAAGTGCCACCTTTAGAGTCAGAAGGGATCTTTAATGTCATCTCTAGTCCAACCTCTTCATATCACACATAGGGACACCAAAGCTCAGTTAGAGAAACTGGACCCCACGGAGTTTCTCCTCTAAGGTCAAGCTAATGGGGAGCGTAAGTCCAGGTCTAGTTGCGTCTTAGTGTTCTTTTCCATCATGTCCTTCGGCAACATGATAAGTAGAAAAGATGTGGAATACAGGGTACTAGGCACTCAGGCTAATGGTCAATTCCTTCAGCTACAAATTTCAGAGGTATCTTTCTCCTAAAAGGTCTCATATTTCAGAGGTTTTTGCTTCTGTGCCAAGACTTAAGATGGATTCCCTAAAAGGTATCTATGCTGTGACCACAAGCACAAAAGTCAGGGACTATCTGTTCTTGTAACAGAAAAGGCCACTCCCAATGACAAAACAAAGGGAAATGTATTCCTGGCATTGAAAACCAGAACACATTTATTCCCACCCCCCTGCCAATCCGGGGCTGGCAAACTGTGACCCACAGGCCAAACACAGGGCCTGTTTCTGCAAAGAAGCTTTGTTGGAACACAACTAGGTCCAGATTATATATTGTCTATGGCTGCTTCTCTGTATTACAAAGTCAAGGTTGAGTCACTGCAATAGAGACAGCATAGCTTACAAAACCTAAAATGTTATCTAGCCCTTTAAAGGTTTGCCAACTCCTTTTCCAGATGCTTAAACTTGAATAATTTGAGCTGGTTCTATATTCATGATCCTGCACAAATATAGTTTAGCAACGCCACAGTCAGCTTTTGGGAGCTGACCATTGACTCTGTTATTTGCTATCTACTTCCTCATTCTTTTTTTTTTGTTTTGTTTTGCCATTCTTGAGCCGCTCCCGCGGCATATGGAGGTTCCCAGGCTAGGGGTCGAATTGGAGCTGTAGCCGCCGGCCTACACCAGAGCCACAGCAACGCGGGATCCGAGCCGCGTCTGCAACCTACACCACAGCTCACAGCAACGCCGGATCCTTAACCCACTGAGCAAGGCCAGGGATCCAACCCGCAACCTCATGGTACCTAGTCGGATTCGTTAACCACTGCGCCACGACAGGAACTCCTACTTCCTCATTCTTTATTGCACTGTTTGTAGTGAAAATGTGTCCAGTATTCTAAAACACCTGTCACCTATAATGAAAACTTTTGAACAACAAGAGCAACAGCAAAAAACCAGCCTCAAAATTGCCACTAGGTTTTTAGTCTCTCAAAATCAAATTCTAGAAACTTTTATTAGGGCATTTAGGCCCTTGCTGGTGATATGAGTTGTAAGCATTTCTTCTTCTGTTGACATGGAAAGAAATTTTTTTTTTTTTTGTCTTTTTGCTATTTCTTTGGGCCGCTCCAGAGGCATATGGAGGTTCCCAGGCTAGGGGTTGAATCGGAGCTGTAGCCACCGGCCTACGCCAGAGCCACAGCAACGCGGGCTCCGAGCCACGTCTGCAGCCTACACCACAGCTCACGGCAATGCCGGATCCTTAACCCACTGAGCAAGGGCAGGGACCGAACCCGCACCCTCATGGTTCCTAGTCGGATTCGTTAACCACTGCGCCACGATGGGAACTCCGGAAAGAAATTTTTAATCTACTAATGCCAAATGCCAGATACTGACAAATATCCTTCATCGTATATTGTTAATCCACTCAAACAGCAATTAAGTATCAAGCACTGGACTAGGTAATGAGCACACAAAGATTAAAAAGACATAGTCTAAATCTATCTTAAAGGTAAGGCAACTATAAAAACAAATAGTTATATCAATATGACAAGTGCTATTATAAAGGTGTATGTATATATGTATACACACACACACACAAATTCTGTGAAATCACAAAAGACAACACAACTACCTCAACTTATAGTAGAAGGCTTCATAGTGAAATCCTTTGTTTTGGGCTTTGAAGGACATTTCCAGAAAGAAAAGATTAGGGATGGCGATTTCAAGTGTAAAGAGGAAGAAATGTAGGATGACTGTGAGATTTTACCTTGTCTGAATGGATGGTAATGTTATTACAATCAAAATAGGGAATATTGTGAGCACTAGTAAATTTGAGTGTAACCAGGGACTCGGGGGGCGGGGGGGTGTGTGAGGAATGATGGGTTCAGTTTGGGTCTTAAACCTAATTGCTGTGGCTCATCTGGGTTCCTAGACAAAAGCAGTAGACTTCATACAAATATGAATCTGAAGTTCAAAAGGAAGCCTAGTAGTAACTGAAGGTGAAACCAGAGAGGACAGAGCAGCAGCAGCAATACAGTAAGTATACCAGAAACATAAACACAGAAGAACGACCTAACAACTGAAAATAATATTGCTACCTGATTAAAGGTTGCTAAGAGTTGATGAACTAGTCTTGCATGTTATCTGTAGCACCAAATAGCTGTATTTAAGTCTGTATAGTATTTACAACATGGCTGTGCAGCCCGAAATAACTCAAACCTTAACCAAGAATCTCCTTGACTCAATCTTTAATATCCGACATAAGTAAACTTTAATAAGATCTCAGTCCTTAATGATAAAAAAAAGCTCTTTAATTTTGCTTTTAAATGAAGACCATGATAACTGCATTAATTTATCGATTCCCTGTTCATAACTGCTGTGAAGTAAACCCGCACCTAAAAGGAAGGAGGAAAGGTACTTTCGTCAACCTGGAGGCAGCTGAGATCCTGTGAAATTAACCCTGTTTTTAAGTGTTTTTCAGAATTTTGGTTTCATTTAATTCAATTTTTTGAATGTAAGTAATTATGCAACAATTCAAAATTGTTGCAATTTCTGACATCTAATATAAAAGTATTTGAAATCACTATTATGATCCCAAAACTGCAAAAAATTTAAAAATAAAGTGAAAAATAAAGGGAGTTCCCATTGTTGCTCAGTGGTAACAAACCCAACTAGTACCCATGAGAAAGCAGGATCGATCCCTGGCCTTGCTCAGTGGGTTACAGATGTGACTGAGATCTGGTGTTGGTGTTGCTGTGGCTGTGCCTTAGGCTGGTGGCTATAGCTCTGATTCGACACCTAGCCTGGGAACTTCCATATGCTGCGGGTGCAGCCCTAAAAAGACCAACCAACCAACCAACTCTGCGATTCAATTTGTAAATTTATACTCAAAACCACATCTCTGAAATGGAGATAACATAGCTTACTTTATTGAACTGTTCTAAGATTTCAGGTAGTGGTTTGGCACTATCTGACATTTGGAAAGCTTGCCAACACATAGGAGCTACCATTACTACTGTTATGGGAACCAAAGCAGAGGCAAAATTACTTTAACCTAAGGCAGAAAAAGATGTCATGTGATTTTTGTTTGTTTGTTTTGTTTTGTTTTTGTTTTGTCTTTTTGCTATTTCTTTGGGCCGCTCCCGCGGCATATGGAGGTTCCCAGGCTAGGGGTCGAATCAGAGCTGTAGCCGCCGGCCTATGCCAGAGCCACAGCAACGCTGGATCCGAGCCGAATCTGCAACCTACACCACAGCTCACGGCAACGCCGGATCGTTAACCCACTGAGCAAGGGCAGGGACCGAACCCGCACCCTCATGGTTCCTAGTCGGATTCGTTAACCACTGTGCCACGACGGGAACTCCCATGTGATTTTTTTTGATTTGAAAAATAATTGAGAATGTCTAATGTCAATATTTACTATATATAAGCTACTGCAAATATTAACTCATTTAACCCTTTCAAAATATAACCCGAGAGTTAGGTACTGGTATTATTCTTATCAGATAAGAAAGCTGGGCACAGGGAGTTCTCTTGTGGCACAGCAGGTTAAAGATCTGATGTTGTCACTACAGCAGCTTGGGTCACTGCTGTGGTGCGGGTTTGATCCCTGGCCCAGGAACTTTCATATGTCGAGGGAGCAGCCAAAAGAAAAAGAAAAGAAAGCGGGCACAGAAATTTCCCAGAGTCATCAAGGCTGGTTGCAAAATCCATGGACTTTAACCAAGTTCTAACGCCACTTCATCTCCTTAAATTTTTAAGTTCTCAGTGATTCTACAAGCTCACATACTTTTGCATATAACTTTAAGGGGCTTATACCCACTGAAACAAATAAACCTTTTCTTAAAACACAGTTGTCAGTACAACACAATTAGGCTTCAAAAACAACTTGAGTCATTTTCCTTTACTTCAAAGGCACAGATAATAATAACTAACATTTATTGAGAACCAGGTATTATTTGAAAAGCACTTTTTATGTATTACCTTGCTTGATTCTCACAACCCTATAAGGTGGGTACTTCTTTAACCTTCATTTTATGATAGGGAAACTGAAGGCAGGAATATTCATATAAGTAATGGAACAGTAATAAATAATAAGTAACAGCAAGGATGTATATTCCAGAGCCTGGTCTCTTAGCAACTACATCATATCCTCTTTCAAGGTGTAGGGATGCAGGTGGGGAATTCTGAGCATCTCATGTTAATTATATTATATTACATAATGAATAGGAAAGTACTCTGTAAATAAGCAAGGTTCACATATATATTATTTTTAGGTGTTTATCACTGGAAACTTAAAGAGAAAAAAGTCGATGGTGATATAAAGACAGGTTACCTACTAAAACGTTTGTCTAAAAATACCTGGCTACCACAAACTTCCCAGTTTGGAAACGTTCTCTCCTATTCCACCTCCAAATATTCTGCTATTACACAGGGATGCTAGCAGACATGATTCTTCCTATTAGGATGCTAAAGTAATAGATGATCCCACTTCCCTTCTTCTCAGACCATGGATTGTTGTCCCTCCATCCTAATTACAATGAAGTAACCTGGGCTTGCACAGATAATGACTAGTTCTTCCAGCCTAATTCCTTAGCTAAGAAGGAGAAGAAGTCGACCCTTCAAGAATAGAGGGAAATCTCTCGCAAAGCAAAGCGTTAGTGTTCGGTGAACAGACTGCCTTTGATAAGAGATTCGCAATAGCTAACACAAACTTCTCATTTTCTTCATGCCGGTCTGTTTCTTTCACCTCTGCGCCCAGAAAACCCTCTTTTTATTTGTATAATGATTTTTATTTTTTCCGTCATAGCTGGTTTAAAGTGTTCTGTCAATTTTCTACTACACAGCAAGATGACACATATCATACATGTATACCCTTTGGCCGCGCCCTGTCTCACTTTAGACTTGGCCCGACCGCATCCCCTACGCCCCGCACTCGCTCCATCACAGTCCTTCCAAGCTGTTTTCAGGACACTTGGCTACCTGCTCCTCTCTGCTAATGGTCAGCGCAGGAGTTCTGGGGCCAAGTTTCGCAGATAAAGCTCCAGCGCCTGCCCAGTGCCTTTCGTCTAGGAGGCAGTCAAACAACGCCCGATGGATGCTGTTAAAGAAGGGAGCAGCTGCACTCTCAATTTCCCCGCCTAGACCGCCTTGGATAGAAGTCTCTCCACCTTCTTTTCCTCTTCGCCTCTCCCGTCCCGCTCAGGTGTATTCCGCCTCCTTTCCTCGAGCCCCAGGTATCCCTACCTAGAGAGGGTCCGCCGCCACCGCCACCTCGGTTACTCCGGGGTCTCGGCTGCTCCGCTAGCCGACCTCTGCGGTGAGCGAGCCAGCAAGGTCTGGGAGGACGTAGCCTGACCCCACGCTCAGGGAGGTGGGCGCTGCCAGCCAATCAGGGACCGTCAACATAAGCTGATATGACGGCAGATCGCGCGACTTGGCCTAGTGGGGCTGCCGGCGGTCACGTGGGCGCCGCGGTTGGACACGCCCTCTTCGGCCCTGGGAGTGAAGGGAGTGGAGGCGGAACCTGAAGTAGGTGCTAAGGCCGCAGAGGCTGGGAATTTAGGTCGTTTTTGTTTGCTTTTTCAATGGAGCTGACGAATGTAGCTCAGGATCTTGTATGAAGTAGTTTTACGACATTTACACTCTACCTGACCGGAAGCAGGTAACATTTCCTCCTTGTCAGAGGCTTTTTTTTTACTAAAAAGAAGGAGTCGCCAAGTACTTGTCAGACAACTTGGTATTACGTGTTTCTGAACACGCAGCCTGCTCTTTCCTAGGGCATTGAATGGCTGGAGTTTGGCGGAACCAGTTTACTTGTGTTGAAGTACCAGAAACCTTTCCATAGTACAGGTGAAGAAAATCTAGGTAGACCAAATGGGAATATTTGTAGATTACTAGAGTTTGTTATTGTGCCGAATAGTGTAATTTTTAAAAATTATACTTGATTCACAATGTTCTATCAATTTCTGCTGTACAGCAAAGTGACCCAGTTATGCATATATATATATATATATATATATTCTTATAATACCTTCCATCATGTTCCAGCACAAATGATTGGATATAGTTACCTATGCTATGCAGCAGGACCTCATTGCTTATCCACTCCAAATGCAATAGTTTGCATTTATTAAGCCCAAACGCCCAGTCCATCCCACGCCCTCCCTCTCCCCCTTGGCATCCACAGGTCTGTTCTCTATGTCCATGAGTTTGTTTCTGTTCTGTAGATAGGTTCAGTTGTGCCATATTTTACTTTTTTATTTTTTTTAAGGGTTGCACCTGCAGCATATGGAAATTCCCAGGCTAGGGGATGAATTGGAGCTACAGCTGCTGGCCTTTGCCACAGCCACAGCAACGTAGGATCTGAGCAGTGTCAGCAACGTACACCACAGCTCACAGCAAGGCTGGATCCTTAACCCACGTAGATTGAGGCCAGGGATTGAACCCACATCCTCATGGATACTAATCAGGTTCATTTCTGCTGCGCCACAGTGGGAACACCTGTGCGGTATTTTAGATTCCAGATATAAGTGATATATGGGATTTGTCTTTCTCTTTCGGACTTATTTCATGTAGTATGAGAATCTCTAGTTCCATCCACATTGCTGCAAATGGCATTATTTTGTCCTTAAAAAAGGCTGAGTAGTATTCCATTGTATATATATATATATCATATCTTCTTAATCCATCCGTCAACAGACATTCCATGTCTTGTCAGTGAACATGGGGGTGCATGTATCTTTTTGACTGAAAGTTTTGTCCAGATATATGTCCAAGAGTGGGATTGCTGGATCATATGGTAGTTCTATATTTAGTTTTCTGAGGTTCCAGCATACTGTTTTCCCTAGTGGTTGTACAGTTTACATTCCCACCAACAGTGTAGGAGGGTTCCCTTTTCCCCACACCCTCTCCAGCATTTGCTATTTGTAGTGTAATTTTTATTTTTGTGCTTGTTAGCTTTTCTAAACATGAATTGCAGTGGTCATACTTGTAAATAGGCCTTCCTGGAAGCCTCACTGTAGTGGTTCTGAAAGTTCAACCAACTTTGGTGTTGGCTGGACACTTTAGTGTGTGCAGCCAACTGGGAGTTTCCTGGAAATACACATTCTTAGTAGTTACCCCAGCCCTGCTAGATCACAAACTCTGGGAGGACCCCAGGAAAATGCCAAACTCTGGCATGATTCTAATGTTTGATAAAGTTTGAGAACCACTGCACTATTGAATTTGACCATTAGAAGAAAATCTGACTGACTAGTCCTTTGATTTTGCTCCCTCCAGAGCAATGAATAGAAGAAAATACTGGAAAGTGGGAGATGTCTAACTTTAGGAAAGAACAGTTCTGTTTCCTTATAGGACCACCAGGAGTGCAGTGGTATAAGCAAAGAAATTATCAGACTGCAATCACGAAAACCTTTTATATGAGCATTGTTCTAAATACCTGTGGCTTGCCTCCTACCTTTTTTTTTTAAATCAATATATATAAATTTCAGGTGTATAACATAATGTCCTGATATTGGTATATATGTGAAATTACCTCGTACTTTCTAAATCATATTTCTTCCCCTTTATTTCCTTTGTTATTGTTCATATTTCTTCCTTCCTTGCTTCCTTTCTTTCTTCCTTCCTTCTTTTCTTTCTTTTGTCTTTTTAGGGCTGCACCCAGGGCATGGCATATGGAGATTTGCAGGCTAGGGGTCAAATTGGAGCTGAAGCTGCTGGCCTCCGCCATGGCCACAGCAACGTGGGATCTGAGCAGCGGCATCTGCGACCTACACCACAACTCATGGAAACACCAGATCCTTAGCCCACTGAGGGAGGCCAGGGATCAAACCTGTGTCCTCATGGATGCTAGTCAGATTTGTTTCCCTGAGCCACGATGGGAACACTGTCATCCTTTGAGTTTTTTGATGTTAAGATTTTTATGTTCATTTATGGGGAATATTACAATGTGGTTTAAAGGTATTTGCCTAGTCAGGGTTTCTAAATGTGTGGTTGCTGTAGGATAAAGTTTGCCTATGCGATTGGTTAGTAAACAAGTATATTTATCCCCTTTATTTGAATGAATTAATTTCAAATTAAAAAACAAAACCAGACTTCTCTTCAAATATTGGGAAACCTGACATTGAAACTAATAAGCACACCTCAAATGGGATATCGTAAATAGCTCAAATTTTATCATTGAATATGTATTAGTAGCCTTTTATTCTTCAGGCTTAAAAGTTCCCAAATGTGAAATTGTGCAGCCTGCTCTCTTGGCAACCAAAAGTAGTAATAAGTTAACCCCAGGAAAACAGTCTTTAAAATTTTAAATATGGGAGTTCCCCTTGTGGCTCAGTGGGTTAAGAACCCAACTTGTATTCATGAAGATGTGGGTTGGATCCCTGACCTCACTCAGTGGGTTAAGGGTCCAGTGTTGCAATGAGCTGCACTGTAGGTCCCAGACACAGCTTGGATCTCCTGTTGCTGTGGTGTAGGCCTGCAGCAGCAGCTTCAATTTGACCCCTAGCCTGGGAACTTCCATATGCCACATGTGTGGCCCTAAAAAGAAAAAAAATAAAAATTAAAAAAATTCTAAAAAAAATGTTTAAAATATGTTAATAGTACATCCTAGGATGCAACTTTCCCATCTGTTTTCTCTGTCCAGAAACAATGTTCAGGATAGTTTGTTTATTCATTATTTGAAAAGTTCTATACCAGCCAGCTGGTGCCAAGGAATTCAGAGATAAGCTACAATTCCTACCTATATTTCTGGTTGGGACATAAAAATATAAACAAACCATTCAAGCATTTATTCAATAAATTGTTATGGAATGCCTTGATAAGTGCCAGCCAGCTCTATCCACATGAGATCTGTTGGTGGTCGAGCGAAAAATTCTCTGTCCTCCTCATGCAACTAATATAATATACCAGTGAGGAGACAAAATAAATAATAAATAAATAAATGGAGGGATGCTAGTGTCAGGTAGTGATAACAGCTATGAAGACGACAAAACAAAAGAGTAAGGGGGCCAGAACTAAAAGGACTGTTCTTAGCATGATCAGAGTCAGCTTTTCTAGGTGGGGACATTTGCCCTGAGTGGAGTTAAGGGCCTCATTCACTTGGAAGATTCTCAACTGAGATGTGGACTCTGATTGTTGATGAACTGATGAGGCCACTGGCTCACAAACATCTATTTACATAAAGTTAATTTTTAGGGGGAAAGGAGTTTTCAAAAAGTTAGGTCTAAGTGTCTAAGTACATCATAGGGAGCGAAAATGTTCATTCCTCAACCTGGCCCCATGGACTAGATTTTTAACTTCCAATACATGTGTCGGGATGACCTCTGAAAATTAGATGAAAGCTATGGCCTCTGTTCTCAGAAACGTCAACCTGTGCGTACAGTAGAAGAGGCTCTTTCGAATCACTGTCCACTTAACTGACATTCTCAATTCCCTTTCTGAAATGCCAGCTGATCCCTGGACAATACTGAAGCCTCATAGCTAGTAGCCTTCTCTTTGGTTTACCCCTGCATATCTGTTTCCACCGCTTGAATGGAACGCTTACCGAAGGTAGTTGGGTTCATTCTGCATGTGTTTATTCCCTGTATTCCTTAGAGTTATGTAATTAAATTACATAAGCTGATAAAATTCGAGTCTGCAAAGAAAAAGAATTGTTGTTTCTATGAAAACCAAGACAAATGCTTTGGAAAGACCAGATAAGGATGTATGCAGATAAAATATACATTGAATTGGGTTTAGGCCAGGAGGTTATAAAAGACTGGAGAATTTTTTTTTTTTTTTTTTTTTTTAATCTGTACACTTGGGAGTTCCCGTCATGGCTCAGTGGTTAACGAATCCGACTAGGATCTATGAGGTTGAGGGTTTGATCCCTGGCCTTGCTCAGTGGGTTAAGGACCTGGCGTTGCCATGAGCTGTGGGGTAGGTTGCAGACGCGGCTCAGATCCTGCTTTGTTGTGGCTCTGGCGTAGGTCGGCGGCTACAGCTCTGATGAGACCCCCTGGCCAGGGAACCTCCATATGCCAGGGGAGCAGCCCTAGAAAAGAAAAAAAGACCAAAAAAAAAAAGGGACACTTTATTCATTTCCATCTCAATTTTGGAACTGTCTTCTTCACATTATCCAGGCATGTTTAAATTCTATGTAAAGTTTATTTACCTCCCCCTCTCGATAAAATATTTGTTGGTTTTCTGATCATACTACTGCTCTTTCTTTTACTCATAGGTAACCATTCCAGGGAGTTTATTGCTGAAACATTTAAAAATTACCTCTCATGTGGGGCATTAAGAGGTATAAACTATTATGTATAAAATAAGCTACAAGGATATACTATAAAACACAGGGAATATAGCCAGTATTTATAACTATAAATCAAGTACAACCTTTAAAAATTGTGAATCACAATGTTGTGCACCCTAACATGAAATATTGTACATCAACTCTACTTCAGTTAAAAAATAAATACAGTATATGCATAGAATCATAAATTATAAGTAACCCAGAAGTGTTGATGAGAAATTAATATTAAAATTAACTAAATTTAGACCTTAAAAAATTATCTCCCCAACAGGAATTGCTACCTAATTTTTTAGCATCAGATACACAAAACATATATCTTCCATGTATCTGAAATATCTTTTCATATTAGCAAGACATTTCTTTAATGTTTTTTTTCCTCCAACTTTTCTGTTTGCAGTGGAGCGTATACTTCAATTTTGTTTTTTTACTTAAATGTTTTTGCCTAAGTGAAACTAAAGTTAATAAGTAAACCTTATTAAATAGATCTTTTTCTCAGATGTTATCGTCTCAGGTTTTTTTTTTTTTTTTTTTTTGCCACACCAAGGCATGAGGCAATTCCTCCGCCAAGGATCGGACCCACACCACTGTTGCAGCTTGCACCACAAGTGCTGTAACATAGATCCTTAAGCCTTTGCATCTCAAGGGAACTTCCTTTTCTCAATTTTTTTTTTTTAAATCACCAAAAGCATTTCTTTCATGCCTGCTAGGCATAGACCTTTGTACGCAGTGCTCTGTGAAGTACTACTGCGGAGTATATTGAGAACACTGTGGCTTCTCATATTTCTCCACTATGATATCCCTTAGGCCCAAGAGGAAGCTGTGAAGGAAGAAGAACAGCAGCAACAACAATAACAGTAATATCAGTAAAGTAAGCATAGGTATAAAATTGTTTAATGAAAAGGATTGATAAAATGATTGATGGGTAATGAAGTCAAGTCTGTGAGGTTAAGTTTGCTTTTGGTTGTGTAGGCTTAGTTTTGATAGGATTTAATCATCCTAATGAACCATTAGGAAAATGAATCATTATTCCTATGAAATCTCGCTATGATGATGTTTTTCCTAGACCTTCTAGCATTGTGAGCTACATGTGGTTAAATTTAAATAAACTAAAAAATAAATAATTCTGTTTCTCAGTTGCACTAGGCAGACTCTGAGTGCTCAGTAGCACTTGTTTCTCGTGGCTGTCATATGGGATCCTGTAGAGAGCAAACATTTCCACCAGCAGAGGAAATTCTATTGGGCAGCACTGTTTATCTCCCATGTGTCTACTTAGCCTTTCTTGTGTGTGGGTGTGTGTGATACAGTTAAAATGACTACTTTAATGTTCTTGTCTAATTCTAACCCTGTGTCAATTCTTTTATTTTTTTATTTTTTTAAATTTTTTTCCCACTGTACAGCAAGGGAGTCAGGTTATCCTTACATGTATACATTACAATTACATTTTTCCCCCAGCCTTTCTTCTGTTGCAACATGAGTATCTAGACAAAGTTCTCAATGCTATTCAGCAGGATCTCCTTGTAAATCTATTCTAAGTTGTGTCTGATAAGCCCAAGCTCCCGATCCCTCCCACTCCCTCCCCCTCCCATCAGGCAGCCACAAGTCTCTTCTCCAAGTCCATGATTTTCTTTTCTAAGGAGATGTTCATTTGTGCTGGATATTAGAGTCCAGTTATAAGTGATATCCTATGGTATTTGTCTTTGTCTTTCTGGCTCATTTCACTTAGTATGAGATTCTCTAGCTCCATCCATGTTGCTGCAAATGGCATGATGTCATTCTTTTTTATGGCTGAGTAGTATTTCATTGTGTATATATACCACATCTTCCGAATCCAATCCTCTGTCGATGGACATTTGTTTCCATGTCCTGGCTATTGTGAATAGTGCTGCAATGAACATGCAGGTGCACGTGTCTCTTTTAAGTAGAGTTTTGTCCGGATAGATGCCCAAGAGTGGGATTGCGGGGTCATATGGAAGTTTTATGTATAGATTTCTAAGGTATCTCCAAACTGTTCTCCATAGTGGCTGTACCAGTTTCCATTCCCACCAACAGTGTAGGAGGGTTCCCTTTTCTCCACAGCCCCTCCAGCACTTGTTATTTGTGGATTTATTAATGATGGCCATTCTGACTGGTGTGAGGTGATATCTCATGGTAGTTTTGATTTGCATTTCTCTTATAACCAGCAATGTTGAGCATTTTTTCATGTGTTTGTTGGCCATCTGTATATCTTCTTTGGAGAAATGTCTATTCAGGTCTTTTGCCCATTTTTCCATTGATTGATTGGCTTTTTTGCTGTTGGGTTGTATAAGTTGTTTATATATTCTAGAGATTAAGCCCTTGTCGGTTGCATCATTTGAAACTATTTTCTCCCATTCTGTAAGTTGTCTTTTTGTTTTCTTTTGGGTTTCCTTTCCTAGTTTGATGAGGTCCCCTGGGTTTATTTTTGCTCTAATTTCTATTGCTTTGGGAGACTGACCTGAGAAAACATTTGTATGGTTGATATCAGAGAATGTTTTGCCTATGTTCTCTTCTAGGAGTTTGATGTTGTCTTGTCTTACATATAAGTCTTTAAGCCATTTTGAGTTTATTTTTGTTCATGAGGTATGAGGGTGTGTTCTAATTTCATTGATTTACGTGTGGCTGTCCAGTTTTCCTAGCACCACTTGCTGAAAAGATTGTCTTTTCCCCATTTAATATTCTTGCCTCCTTTGTTGAAGATTAATTCACCGTGGGTGTCTGTGTTTATTTCTGTGTTCTCTATTCTGTTCCATTGGTCTGTATGTCTGTTTTGGTACCAGTACAACACTGTCTTGATGATTGTGGCTTTGTAATATTGCCTGAAGTCTGGGAGAGTGATGCCTCCTGCTTGGTTTGTGTTCCTCAGGATTGCTTTGGCAATTCTGGGTCTTTTGTGGTTCCATATAAATGTTTGGATTGTTTGTTCTAGCTCTGTGAAAAATGTCATGGGTAATTTGATAGGGATTGCATTGAATCTGTAGATTGCTTTGGGTAGTATGGCCATTTTTACAATATTGATTTTCCCAATCCAGGAACATGGAATATCTTTCCATTTCTTTACATCTTCTTTGATTTCTTTGATTAAAGTTTTATAGTTCTCGGCATATAGGTCCTTTACCTCCTTGGTCAGGTGTATTCCGAGGTATTTGATTTTGTGAGGTGCAATAATTCTTTTATTTTTAAATTGAGGTATAGTTGAGTTATAGTATTATAGTAGTTTATATCACTACTGCTGGTGTAGTGGCAACAAGCAAGATCCCCAGTGTTATGTTAGCTTCAGGTGTACAACATGATGATTCAGTATTTTTATAGATTATATTCCAGTTAAACTTATCATGAAATATTGGCTGTATACCCTGTGCTGTACAATATATCCTTGTAGCCTCTTTATTTATTTATTTATTTATTTATTTTTTGTCTTTTGCCATTTGTTGGGCCACTCCCGCAGCATATGAAGGTTCCCAGGCTAGGGGTCTAATTGGAGCTGTTGACGCCAGCCTACGCCAGAGCCACAGCAACGCAGGATCCGAGCTGTGTCTGTAACCTACACCACAGCTCACGGCAACGCCGGATCCTTAACCCACTGAGCAAGGGCAGGGACCGAACCCACAACCTCATGGTTCCTAGTCGGATTCATTAACCACTGCGCCATGACGGGAACTCCAGCCTCTTTATTTTATATGTAGTAGTTTGTACTTCTTAATTTCATCTCTCGTGGGCCCCATGGTGTAATGGTTAGCACTCTGAGCTTTGAATCTTATATCTCTATCTTAACCATTCTTCCTTTCTTCTCCCCACTGATAATCATTAGTTTGTTCCTTATAACTGTGTTTGTTTCTTTTTTGTTATATCCAGTAGTTTGTTTTATTTTTTAGATTCCACGTATAAGTGAAACATACAGTATTTGTCTTTTTCTGACTTATTTCATTACGCATAATAGGTACATCCATGTTCTTGTATATGGCAAAATTTCATTCTTTTAATGGTTGAGTAGTATTCGTGTGTGTGTGTGTGTGTGTGTGTGTGTGTGTGTGGTGAACACTTAAAATGCTTCCATATCTTGACTGTTGTAAATAATGCCGCTGTGAACACTCGGATGCATATGGTTTTTTGGATTAGTGTTTTCATTTTCTTCAGATATATACCTAGCAGTGGAACTGCTGGATTGTATGGCAGTTCTATATTTAGTTTTTTGAGGAAACTCTATACTGTTTTGCAAGTGGCTGCACCAATTTACATTCCCTCTAATAGTGCACGAGGGTTCCCCTTTCTCCACATCCTTGCTAATATTTGTTATTTGTGATCTTTTTGACGTGCCATTCTGACAGATATGAGGTAATATCTCACTGTGTGCCGAGACCAGCAGGTGAGGGCTGAAGAATGCGTGCTGTGAAACTTAAGAAAAAGTTAACATAAAACAAGTCACAGAGACATTTATCTTAATTAAAGGTGGGAACCGGGGGACTCAAGGTTTCAGGGGCCAAGAGCCCCACCTCAAGAAACCACACTGCTTTTATTGTGCTCTGTAGGATTATGTCAAGTGAGGAGGGGGCTATAGGTGCAGGACATAGTTTTTTTGTTGTTGTTATTTTAAAAGTCACGTAGCTGGTAGCTGGTTAAGCTTTTACTCTGACCTTTAGGCATTTAACAATCATTAGCACTGAGGAAGCCCAGTGCCAGCTGTCGATGCATAGCACCTGGAGAATCACCATCAGTGCTTCCCTGCGTGCCTAGGTTTGCACCTCATTCTCCTTGCTGGTGCATATCTTGCTAACGACCTCTCATAAACCCGCTGGGGCCTTGCAGCTCCTTTTTCTCTTATTTTAACAGGACACATCATGCTGTGCAAACAGTGTGCCTATCTGCACAGGTCCAGCATGCCTAGACCAACGCATTATGTCCTCATTCAGCTGACCATATGAATAACATGCCTTTTGGTCCTTGTTCTTAAGCTTAAGCTATTTACTAGTACTGCAACTGTATTTCAAGCAGGAATATAGGGTAAAGTAAAGCAGGACAAGATGGAGTTTTCAGCATAGAAAATAGAAGCAGAGAGGCTAAGAAAAGATTGACGAAACATGTCTCCCAACAACTGTGGTTTTGATTTGCATTTCTCCGATGATTAGTGGTGTTAAGCATCTTTTCATATGCCTATTGGCCATCTGTATACCTTTTTGGAAAAACATCTATTCAGGTTTTCTGCCTATTTTTAATTTTTTTTCTTTTTTTTCCTTTTTTGGCCACCCTGCAGCACTTGGAGTTCCTGGGCCAGGGATCAGATTGGAGCTGCAGTTCTGTAGTTGTGGCAATGCCGATCCTTAATCATTGTGCCTGGCTGGAATCAAACCTGCGCCCCAGTGCTCCAGAGATGCCACCAATCTCCCCTTGCACCACAGTGGGAACTCCTGGTTGGTTGTTTTTTGATATTGAGTTATATGAGCTGTATATACATTTTGGATATTAACCCCTAGTTAGTTGAATCATTTGCAAATATTTTCCCTTATTCAGTAGGTTGTCTTTCATTTCGTTGATGGTTTCCTTTGCTGTGCAAAAGCTTTCAAGTTTAATTAGGTCCCATTTGGGATTTTTTTTTTTTTTTTGCTTTTGTTTCCTTTGCCTTAAAAAAAATAATACTGCTACAGTTTATATCAAAGAGTGTTCTAATGATGTTTTCTTTTAGGAGTTTTATGGTTTCCAGCCTTACATTTAGGGCTTTAATCCATTTTGAGTTTATGTTTATATATGGTATTAGAGAATGCTCTCTATTTCATACTTTTACATACAGTGGTTCCAGTTTTCCCAGAACCACTTATTGAAGAGACTGTCTTTTCTCCATTGTATGTTCTTTCCTCCTTTGTCATGTATTAATTGACCATTGGCATATGGGTTTATTTCTCTATTCTGTTCCATTGATCTATATGTCTGTTTTTGTCCCAGTGCCATACTTTTGATTACTATAGCTTTGTAGTTTAGCCTGAAGTCAGAGAGCATGATACTTCCAGCTCTGTTCCTCTTTCTCAAGATTGTTGTGGCTATTCAGGGTCTTTTGTGTTTCCACACACATTTTTAAATTATTTGTTCTAGTTCTTTGAAAAATGTTTTGGTATTTTAATAGAGATTGCATTGAATCTGTAGATTGCCTTAAGAAGTGTGGTCATTTTAACAATATTGATTCTTTGAATCCATAAACATGGTATATCTCTCCATCAGTTTGTTTTATTCTCATTTTCTTTAATTGGTGTCTTATAGTGTTTGAGTACAGGTTTTTTTTTTTAACCTCTTTAGTTAGATTTATTCCTAGATTTTTTTCTTTCATGTGATTGTAAGTGGGATTGTTTCCTTAATTTCTCTTTCTGATAGTTCATCATTTAATATATGGGGATGCAAAAGATTTCTGTGTATTAATTTTGTTTTTTTTAAATTTCATATCCTGCAATTTTATTTAATTCATTGATGAACAGACTAGAGAAGTTTTTTAAGTCCCCCAAATCTAGTAGGGGTCTGTATTCAATCTGCTTTGCAAGAGTCTTTATTTGTCTCCACTTTTAACAAAATGAAACTGGAAATTCAATACAAAGGCACTAGAGGTAAAGTTTATACAAGAAAGACTACCCAGAATTCCAGTCAGAAGAACCATACTCAAAAGAAAGGCCTTAGTGACTGGAGAATAAATATTTAGGTTAAAAATAAAATTCTTAAGGTATACTTATTGAGGAGGATGTAAGTCAGGCTTTCTGTGACAGACACCCAAAATATTAGTGGTTTACTCCAGAGAAAAGTTTATTTTCCTTTCACATAAAAGTGTTAATTAGAATAATTGCCTGTGGTAACAAATACACCTCAAATTGTAACAACAGAGACACAATGGGTTTATTTCTCCCTCACAGAACAGGTCAAATGGATGCTTCTGGTCAGTGGGTAGCCCTCCTCCGCATGATTCAGGGAACCAGGCTTTTCCATCTTGTAACTCTATCATTAATTCACTTTCTGTGTATTAACTAGAGACATGGCTAAGAGGGTATAAAGCATGCAGAGCTACTTTTTTCAAAGACTTGGGCTGAACACTCCATGCATCACCTCTCACATTCTGTTGGCTACAACCCAGTCACATGACATATCTAACTATTAGAGGCTGAGAGATGTAGTCTTTATCCTGGTAGTCTGTTTGTTCAGCTATATCAGAACTTCTATGACTGTAATAAATATCTATTGCCTTGTAACAAATTATCCCCAAACCGTAGCGCTTAGAATGAGAAACATTTGCTTCAGTTTCTCTGGGTCAGGAATCTGGATGCAGCTTAGCAGGATCCATTGGCTCTGGGCCAAGGTAACCTGACAGACCAGGACTGGAGTCATCTCAAGGATGTATTTGGGGAGGATCCTTTCCAGCCTCACTCATTTGACTGTCAGCAGCCTCAGAAATGCCACTTCAAAGCTTACCCACATAGCTGTTGGCCATAATAAGGTCCTCTTTGGCCATTGTTGGAGAAATTGGTTTCTTACCATGGGAGAGATGAGTAATGCTCTTTGTTCCTTCTTCATGAAAGAAGCAATAGGCACTAGATAGAGTCACTTGCCACACAACTGCAAACCAAGATGTATTTGCTGTTTCAGTCCCTCCCAGGACTGGAATTTTAAACAAGTCAATCTGGAATTCCTGGTCAGCACTAGTGAGGCCATCTGCCCAAGATCCCCTGCCTTCCCCTAAGGGAAGGTTACCTTGCCTGAAATAACCCACTCTTTTTACATCCTTTTTCTGCCTATAAAAACCTTCCATTTTGTGCATTTCCTCTGAGTATCTCTCAGCTAGCCAGATGAGATGCTGCCCAAACCATGAATTGTTTAATAAGCCAATTAGGTCTTCAAATTTATCAGACTAAACCTTTTTTCCCTAACAAGACAGTAACTGAAGGAGCATATTCATAAAGACCCCTGTGAATTACCTAGAATAAAAGCAATCCTTCTTCAGAACTAGGTGATAGAAGGAGACTGTCTGAAAGGAAGACATTTCTTCCTTCACGAGGAAGATTCTTGTAGCTTCTAGCTGGTCTAAGAATTTTATTGATAGAAGACATATTGATGGGGGAAAATCAAATAAAAATGTAATAACATGTTGTCAAAAAAATATTCACGACCTAAAAGGTTAGGTTTTATTCGGTGGACACAACCGAGGACTTAAGACTGGGACACAGCATCTCAGATAATTCTAAGAGACTGCTCAGAGAAAATATAGGAAGAGTGAGAGCTGGGATATGTAGGAGTTTTGCAACAAAGGGCAGGTAGTAAGAACAAAAGGTTACTGTTAATAAAAGAAAATGAAATAGCTCAAGTTAAGGAATTTTAGTACAAGCACTTTAATACAGGAATTGATGCTTATAAAGTCATTGAAAGGGGAGGGGACGTGAGAGTCAAGGGAGAACTGGCACTGCCTTACGGAAACACAAGAAGCAGAGAATCATGGTAACACTTGCCACATCTCAGCTGCCTGTAGCACTGAATTGGGTTATATGCAGAAGTTCATCCAAAAGATGTTACAAACTTAGCATTTGCCTTTTGCCAATACATCTACCTTCTTGAGAGGAGAAACGATGGTTTATATTTCTCTTCCATCTTCCTAATTGCCTATAAATTGGTTAGGTCCCATTGGTTTATTTTTGCTTTTATTTCTGATGCTTTGGGAGACTGACCTGAGAAAACATTTGTATGGTTGATATCAGAGAATGTTTTGCCTATGTTCTCTTCTAGGAGTTTGATGTTGTCTTGTCTTACATATAAGTCTTTAAGCCATTTTGAGTTTATTTTTGTTCATGAGGTATGAGGGTGTGTTCTAATTTCATTGATTTACGTGTGGCTGTCCAGTTTTCCTAGCACCACTTGCTGAAAAGATTGTCTTTTCCCCATTTAATATTCTTGCCTCCTTTGTTGAAGATTAATTCACCGTGGGTGTCTGTGTTTATTTCTGTGTTCTCTATTCTGTTCCATTGGTCTGTATGTCTGTTTTGGTACCAGTACAACACTGTCTTGATGATTGTGGCTTTGTAATATTGCCTGAAGTCTGGGAGAGTGATGCCTCCTGCTTGGTTTGTGTTCCTCAGGATTGCTTTGGCAATTCTGGGTCTTTTGTGGTTCCATATAAATGTTTGGATTGTTTGTTCTAGCTCTGTGAAAAATGTCATGGGTAATTTGATAGGGATTGCATTGAATCTGTAGATTGCTTTGGGTAGTATGGCCATTTTTTTTTTTTTTTTGGTCTTTTTGCCATTTCTAGGGCTGCTTCTGCAGCATATGGAGATTCCCAGGCTAGGGGTTGAATTGGAGCTGTAGCCTCTGGCCTACACCAGAGCCACAGCAACGTGGGATCCGAGCCATGTCTGCAACCTATACCACAGCTCAAGGCAACGCTGGATCCTTAACCCACTGATCAAGGCCAGGGATAGAGCCCGCAACCTCATGGTTCCTAGTCAGATTCATTAACCACTGAGCCATGACAGGAACTCCAGTATGGCCATTTTTATAATATTAATTTTTCCAACCCAGGATCATGGAATATCTTTCCATTTCTTTGCATATTCTTTAATTTCCTTGATTAATGTTTTATAGTTCTCAGCATATAAGTCTTTCGCTTCCTTGGTCAGGTTTATTCCCAGGTATTTGATTTTTTGGGGTGCAACTTTACATTACATTAACAAAAGAAAAGTCAAAAACCACATGATCATCTCAATAGATGCAGAAAAAGCATTTGACAAAGTCCAACATCCATTCATGATAAAAACTCTTACCAAAGTGGGTACAGAGGGAACATAGCATAACATAATAAAAGCCATTTACAACAAACCCACAGCAAATATAATACTCAATGGAGAAAAGCTGAAAGCCTTTCCACTAAAATCTGGAACAAAACAAGGATGCCCAATCTCACTACTTTTTTTCAACATAGTATTGGAAGTCCTGGCCACAGCAGTCAGACAAACAAAAGAAATAAAATGTATCCAAACTGGAAAAGAAGAGGTAAAATTGTCACTGTATGCAGATGACATGATACTATATATAGAAAACCCTAAAGACTCAATCCAGAAACTACTGGAACTGATCAACAAAGTCAGCAAAGTAGCAGGATAAAAGATTAACATTCAGAAATCAGTCTCATTGCCTATAAATTGGAAGCTTATTGGCAAGCAATTCTTGGCCATGTAGTTATCCTTCCAGCCTCTTAAAGAGGAAAGGACAGAAAAGAGTGGGGATAGTCTGAGTTAACAGCAGACAATATGGCACCACTCAGCCATTGGGTTACTCAACATTCTTACAATCTCTTCTGCCCATATTTATCTTCCATACAAAAGTAGTAGCAAAACATCCTAGTTCTGCCTAATGTAATGAGCCATCAATTCTTCAAAGAAAAACATCTTCCTTCTCCCCCAAAAAGTGGAGACTCAGCATTCCATGAGTCACTAGCTATAGCTGGGTAATAATCATTCTTTTTCTAATGTAATCACAGTCATCCTTTCATATCATGTAACCTAAAATTAAAATTTGAATATCCGCCATTATGACTCATGTAGAAGAGTAGAAAAAGAGAAAAAATTATATTCTGGCTATGAGAGAAATAGTATTGTAGATTGTTACTGGTTTAGAACACAGCACATTTTGTATGAGGGTACCTCAGCCCTTCAAGATGTTGTCACTGAATCTGAACTGAGGTGAATCTATTCAGCTATAATTGAATCTTCAACAGGCCATTTTGCTGTTCTACACACTTGCTTTGTTGTAATGGGGTGCATGGTAAAATAAGTAAATCCTGTGAGTATGGATTTTACTGTAAAATGAATTCCTTTGTCAGAAACTGTTGCGTGAGATACCATAATGGTAAGTTGTCATCTCAAAGTTTGTACATGGTGTTGCTGGCAGAAGTGCTGTGGCCAGGGAAAGCATATATCTATCCAGTATAATATATAATCCAGTGAAAACAAATTGCTGCCCTTTCCATGCTGATTTCTAAGGAAATCAACCTGTTGCCCAGTGGGTGACTATTCCCACAAAGGAAGCGTGCCATATTAGGAACTCAACATTTATTTCTGTTAACAGTTGAGGATTTTTACACCAATTGTTCATCAATGATATTGATCTGAAATTTTCCTCTTTTGTAGTGCCTTTGTCTGGGTGTGGCATCTAGGTGCTGGCTTTGTTATGTTTCTGTCGATTTCTCTCTTTATGTTTGTTAATATTTGCTGTATGGATTTAGGTGCTCCTAGGTTGGGCGTATATATATTTACAATTGTTACATATTCTTGTCAGATTGAACCCTTTGTTATCATGTAACATCCTTCTTTGTCTTTTGTTACAGTCTTAGTTTGAAAGTCTATTTTTGTCTGATGTAAGTGTTGCTACCCTGGCTTTCTTTTTTTTGCATTTGCATGGATACCTTTTTCTATCTCCTCACTTGCAGTATGTGTGTGTTTCTACAGCTCCAGTGAGTTCTTATAGGCAGCATATATATAGGTGGAGTTTTTTTTGTTCGTTTTGCTTTTGTTTTTGTTTTTTGTCTTTTTAGGGCCGCACTCACAGCATATGGAGGTTCCCAGGCTAGTGGTCACATTGGAGCTGTAGCTGCTGGCCTACACCATAGCCACAGCAACTCGGGTTTCAAGCCATGTCTGTGACCTACACCACAGTTCATAGCAATGCTGGATCCTTAACTTACTGAGTGAAGCCAGGGATCGAACCTGTGTCCTCATGGATACTAGTCAGATTCGTTTCTGCTGAGCCGCAGTGGGAGCTCCTGGGTGTTGTTTTTGTATCCATTCAGTCTCTTTGTTTTTTGATTGGAGCATAAAGTCCATTTACATTTGAAGTAATTATTGATATGTATGTTGTACTTATTGCCATTTTGTTCATTGTTTTCTGGTTGTTTTGTAGTTCTTTATTCCTTTTTTCTTTTTTTTCTTTTCTCTTGTGATCTATGACTATCTTTAGTATTATGTTTGTATTATTTTTTGTATGTATCTATTATAAATTTTTGGTTTGTCATTACCATGAGGTTATATACAAGAATAATTTTTGATGATCTCTTAAATTCAAATGTATTGGAAAAAATTCATATTTACTCTCTCCCCAATGTTAAATTTTTTTACTTAATATTTTACATCTTTTTGTTTTGTGTATCTCAAGTACTTATTGTGGATATAGATGATTTTACTACTTTTGTCATTTAGCCTTTATTTTAACCCCTAAGCTTTAAAAGTGGCTACTCTATGACCTTCACTGTATGTTTGCCTTTACCAATGAGTTTTTTGTTTTGTTTTGTTTTTTTGTAATTTTCGTATTTCTAGTTGTGGTCTTGTCTTTTCCACTTAGAGAATTCACTTTAACATTTCTTGTAAAACCAGTGTAGTGATGCTGGACTTTTAGCTTTTTGCTTGCCTAATTAACTCTTTATCTTTCTTTCGTCTGAATGATAGCCTTGCAGGTAGTCTTGGTTGTAGGTTTTTCCTTTTATCAATTTAATTATACCATGCCACTCTCTTCTGATCTGAAGTTTCTACTGAACAGTCAATTGATAGTCTTGTGGGGGCTCCCTTGTATGTAACTAGTTGCTTTTCCCTTACTGGTTTTAAAATTCTTTTTTCTCTTTAAGTTTTATGATTTTAATTTCAGTGTGTCTTGGTGCATCCTTTCTGTATTGCTCTCGTTTGGAACTTTTTGTGATCCCCGAACCTAGATGTCTGTTTCCTTTCCCAGGATAGTGAAGGTTTTAGCTATTATCTCTTTAAATAAATTATCTACCCCTTTCTCTCTCTCTTCTGCTTCTTGGACCCCTATGATACGAATGTTAATTTGCTTGATGTTCTTATAGGTCTCTTGAACTATTCTCATTTAAAACAATTTTTCTTGACGTTGCTATATGCTGCAGCAGAGGTCACAGCTGTGACTTGGATCTGGTGTTGCTGTGGCTGTGCATAGGTCACAGCTGAAGCTCTGATTTGACCCCTGGCCTGAGAACTTCTATATGCCCCAGGTGTGGCCATTAAAATAAAATAAAACATTTTTTTTTTTCTGTTTAGCTTGGGTAATTTCAACTTTTCTATCTTCCAGTTTGCTGATTTATTCCTCTGTGTCATCTCATCTGTTGATTCCTTCTAGTGTAATTTTTCAGTCATTATATTCTTCACCTCTGTTTGGTTCTTGTTTATATTTTCTAAGCCTTTGTAAAACTCCTCACTGTGTACATCTATTCTTCTGAGTTTGTTAACATCTTTATAATCATTATCTTGAAGTCTTTATTGGGTAGATTGCTTATCTTCACTTTGCTTTGTTCCTCTGGGATTTTATCTTGTTCCTTTGTTGCAACATATTCCTATATTGCTTCATTTGACCTAATTCTTTATATTTATTTGTATATATGAGGTAGCTTGATTACATTTTCTGATCTTGGAGAAGTGGCTTTATGTAGGAGGTGTCCTATGGTCACTCCCATCTGGTCACTTGATCTATATGCTTTAGGGGTACCCCCTTTATGGGCTGCATGTGCCTATCTGTTATGATGGAGCCAACTACTGTGGACACACTAGTAGGTAGGGCTGGTCCCTTGCCCAGTTGGCTGCCCGGCCCTGCCTGGTTTGGGGCCTATCAGCCTCTGGTGGATAGGTCTTGAGGTAGCTGGTCGTGCAGCCTGGGGTAGGGGACCTGGTACTGGTGCTGCCTGGCTGGTGGGAAGGTAATCCCCTGGTGTTACGGCTAGAGGGGGGACTCCAGAATGGCACTTGCCAGTACCAGTGTCTTAGTAGTGAAATGACCTTCCCTACATGGCTACCGCCAGCATTGTGTCCCCCGGAGTCCCAGTTACCTCCTGTTTATCCAGGAAGCTCTCTAAGATCAGCAAGTGGGCTAGGCTTCTTTCAAATTACTTCCTCTGTACTGGGTCACAGAGCCTATAAATTTTTGCATGAGCCTTTTAAAAGTGGAATCTCTCTCTCTCTCTCTCTCTTTCAGCTCTCTAGCTCTTCTATATGCAGCCTTTCAAAGCCAGATGTTCTGGAGGCTGCTCTTCCCAATTAAGGACCCTCAGCTTGTCCTGGCTACTCACCTTCTACACATACAGTCCTTCCAGATGCTACCAGTCCCCAGATACACTGCCACCTGATGACGAGTTGAACAGTATTCTGAAGATCTCAGGTGTAGAGGGGGAAGTCTGCCTACCCCAAGCCCCTGAACAACCCTGGCCACTTCAGTAACCACCACTTGTCATCTGCTGACCCACTCATTCCTCTGCATCTGGTCCAGACTTTCTGCCTTCTTTTAAATGAATTGGATATTTTTTTGGAATTCATTTTACCTCCTCTAGCTATTCCTATTTGAGGAACTTTTAGTGGTGTTTTAAAGATTACAGTATAAATCTTTAACTTATCATAGTTTATTTTCAAATAGTATTATACAACTTTGTGGGCAATATAAGAATCTTACAACAATATGGTTCTATTTATCCCCTCTTCCTTTGTGCCCTGTCAAGTATTTTACTTCTATATATGCTATAAACACCACAAAACATTTTTACTGTTTTTGCTTTAAATAGCCCATAGACTTTTCAAGAAATTTAGGTGTATTTGTCTATCTCTTAAACACCATGAAATTGGTCTTTTTTAAAAAATGTATCCACATACTTTTCTTGCATTCTTCATTCTTTCCTTCAGCTGTAAATTTCCATCTGGCATCATTCGCCTTCAGACTGAATAACTTTTCCGGCATTTGTTTCCTTCCTTCATTCTTTCTTTTTTCCTCCTTCCTTCCTTCCTTCCCTCCTTCCTTCCTCTTGCTCTCTCTCTTTATTAGAGTATAGTTGATCTACACTATTGTGTCTATTTCTGCTGTGCAGCATAGTGACCCAGTCGTACATATAAATACATTCTTTTTCTCATATTATCCTCCATCATGTTCTAGCCCAAGTCATTGGATATAGTTCCCTGTGCTATATACAGTAGGACCTCATTGCTTATCCATTCTAAATGTAATAGTTTGCATCTACCAAACCCAAACTCCCCATCCATCCCACTCCCTCCCTTGTATAGCATTTCTTGTAATGCAGCTTTTCTGGTGAGAAAGTCTCTTCACTTTTTTTGATTTGAAAATGTCCTTATTTTGCCTTTGCTTTTGCAGGGTAGATTTTGCTGTATATAGAATTCTAGGTTATCTTTTTTTTTCTTCAGGCACTTAAAATTTGTCTTTTCATTGTCTCCTGGCCCACCTGGTTTCTAATGAGAAGTCAGCAAGGATCTTATTGTTGTTTCCCTATATCCAATATATAATGGCTGCTTTAAAGATTTCATCTTTATCTTGGCTTTTACAGTTTGAATCTGTTGTGCCTAAGTGTACTGTGTTCGTGTGTATGTGTGTGTGTGTGTGTGCTTATCTTGCTCAGAGTCTGCTAAATGATATCTTTCAAAATTTTGGAAAATTTTCAGTCATTGTCTCTTCAACCATTTCTTCTATCCCATTCTCCTTCGTTTTCCTCTGGTCCTCTATTTTATATGTGTCTTATAGATCTAAGATCCTTTATTCTGTTTTCTGTCAATTTTATTTTTGTGTTTCAGTTTGTATAGTTTTTACTATCTTTAAGTTTGTAGATCTTTTTCTTTCTTTGTGTCCAGGAGCCTTCTAATCCTGTCAACTAAATTCTTCACTTATGATATCATGTTTTTCATTTCTAGCGCTTCCATGTGATCCATTTTTATCTTTTCTATCTCTCTGCTGACATTCTCCATATGTTTGTGCATATTCTCCAGCTTTTCCACTAGGTCCTTTAATACATTTTAAACTGCCTGTCTCATAATTCCAGTGTCTGATTCATCTCCCCAGTCTGCTTCTTTCTTCCCATGATCGTGGGTTCCATTCTCTCACTTCTTTGTGTGCCTCACAGTTTTTGTTCTACATCGGGCATAGTATATAAGAGAACAGTAGAGGCTCAAGGAAATGATATTTCCCCCAGAAAAATCACTCAGTCCTTCCTCTGCTGGGATGCTAAGAATCCCTTGCCCTGCAGAAGCACCAAATAAGTACCAATAAGATGGCAGAAGTATCTTTGTTAATTGGCAGCTTTCTGAACCATGGGAGACTTTTCCCAGTCTTGATTTTAGCTTGTTGAATCGCTGGAAACATCTTTTTGTTTTTCAGCTCCATCCCTGTCTTTATAGACCTAAGGCAATCTCTCCATGCACTACTATCCTACCTTCAGTCTTGGCAGTTACTACTTTGCACCCTGTGAAAGCCCAAGTGCTGCAGAGAGATTTCTCCTCTCTCTGCCTTGCTCCTACCCTGCCATGAGCCATTGTCTTAACTTGGGAAAGGTCTGAGCACCTTATATGGGGTGTCTCTAAGCTACCCTGCCCTCCTCCCAGCCTTCAGAGTACTATTCATGTACACTTGCTTAAGGCCTATGGGGAATGGTTGGCAGTTAGGTGCATTCTCTTTCTGTGGTTGAGGTTTCTTGGGATTCTAATGCTTCATGCCAGCTCACATGCAGTCTTTACAAATTCATTAAAATATGGCTGGTTTTTCCTCATCACCTGCTATGATATATTCTTTCCTCTTTCAGCTGCTCTGCTAGAATGCAAACAGCTACAGATCTCTACTGTTAAAAAAAGGAGGCTTCTGCACCTTCTGGCTTTTCATTTAGTTAGATTATTTCTGTCCTCAGATCTCTGGTGGATTTAAAAAACCATGCTTTTGTTGCTTATCTGGTTTATGGTTATTGTTGGGGTAGGAGCAACTACTGCTGTGATTTGAAGTTAGAAGGCCTTGGATTTTAATGGCCTCTAATGAACAGGAGACAAAGTCTGGGACCAAAGAAAGGTGGGAAGTAGAATCCAAGCTTCTAGTATAAACCTGAACTCTACAAAGGGGTGACACAGAAAATAACCATTCAAAGGAAGACTTGTCTGTTGGGGCATGGCCCTAAGATGAGCAGGAAAAGAAAGAGAAGGAGCAAGAAAAAGAGGTAAAAGAGAAGGGAGGAGGGAAGAGGAAAGGAAAGAAGGTGAGAAAGAGAAAGAGAGAAGGAATATCCTCTGAGAATTTTGAACCAGAAGCCAACACTCATGCTGTTTTAGGGACATAATTCATGCTACCTACATTGTCTGAATATCATCAAACCAAAATTCATTTTATTTTATTTTCAAATTAAAAAAATTTTTTTTTCTTTTTAGGGCCACACTCAAGGCGCATGAAGGTTCCCAGGCTAGGCATCGAATTAGAACTATAGCTGCCAGCCTATTGCCATAGCAACACCAGATCCTTAACCCACCGAGAGAGGCCAGGGGTCAAATCCACAACCTCATGGTTACTAGTCAGATTCGTTTTCACTACACCATAGCAGGAACTCCCCAAGATTCATTTTCAAGTAGCCATAGGCTGTCATCGTACTAGATGTCTGGCAGCAGCAAAGCAAATATTTCCTGTGTAATTTATATAAAACATTGATTTCAGCCTTTTCTGTGCCTAGAATAGTCACAACTCATGGTCCTGAAGTACAGAGCAGCTCTAGATCACTGGATGCTGGACATCCTAACTGATGTTGTTGCCCTTTGTTCATCCACTGGACCCAGCAGGCTGCTCCTTCTCCTTATTTTACCAAGAAAAAGACAAATATGTCAGAGCAGGAGAGAAAGTTAAGAAGATCTGCACACAGTGATTGATGGCAGGCTACACACTGATGTAAGCCACCCTGGCTATTTCATGGATGTCATCGACATTGACCAGAGTGAATTTCCATCTTATCTGTGACCCAGGGGTCAATTTGTTGTTTATCAAATTGTGTCTGAGGAAGCCTGGTATAAGTCCTGTGAAGCAAGGAAGATCTTTGTGGGCACCATCCAGAATGGACATCTTCTAAATTGATTTGGAGCTTAGCCAAGTCAGTTAGTCATTTCCTTGAGTTCTGCTAACCTATGTATGTTGACTGAAAGTTCTGACCTAGGATAGACTGATGTAATCACCAATACACACACACACACACACACACACACACACACACACACACACAGCTTGATTCTTGACATGGCTCACATGTAAGAAACCAATGGCAGTAGCTTTGCTACCAGGCTTTCCCAACATATTCATCATTGGAGAAGACAGCAAACCATGGATTTCCCCACTCCAGAGAAAGAGTACTTGCCTCATCATTGCTGAAGACAGAGACCTTTAGCCAAACAGACCAATGGGTGAAATGATTTCCAGAGGAGAGAAGTGGAGAGCTCCTTGTGGCTAATTAAGGATGTATTAGTATGGAGGAAAAAGCAAAAACCAAACATTATTGGATTTCTCATAGCACAGCGGAAACGAATCAGACTAGTATCCATGAGGATGTGGGTTTGATCCCTGACCTTGCTCAGTGGGTTAAGGATCTGGCGTTGCCGTGAGCTGTGGTGTAGGTCACAGACGTGGTTCGGACCCCACATTGTTGTGGCTGCGGCTGTGGTCTAGGCCAGCAGTTGTAGCTCTGATTCAACCCTTAGCCTGGGAACTTGGATATGTTGTGGGTGTGGCCCTAAAAAGTAAAAAAAAAAAATTTTAAATAACTAAAACACGAGAAGAAACAAGCCCAAATAAACAAAAGGCAGCAGGAAAAAATATATATAAACTGAAATGTCAGACTCCCAAAATTGATATTGAAATTATTAGATACAGATTATATAGCAAGGATGTTGATCTACCTAAATTTTAGCTGCATGAATGAAAATGAGAATTTTAAAATCATAGTGTTGGGGGGTTCCCGTGGTGGCGCAGTGGTTAACGAATCCGACTAGGAACCATGAGATTGCGGGTTCAATCCCTGCCCTTGCTCAGTGGGTTAATGATCCGGCGTTGCCGTGAGCTGTGGTGTAGGTTGCAGACGCGGCTCGGATCCCTCGTTGCTGTGGCTCTGGCGTAGGCCAGTGGCTACAGCTCCGATTCAACCCCTAGCCTGGGAACCTCCATATGCTGCGGGAGCGGCCCAAGAAATAGCAAAAAAAAAAAAGACAAAAATAAATAAATAAATAAATAAAATCATAGTGTTGGGCAAAAAGAAGCAAATCCCAAATCAATAAAATGGAGAAATGAGTTTTAGTCTATTTATACAACACATATCACAGAGCAGTTTAAAAAATGTACTAGAGCTATGCATACCAGGATGGAAGAATCTCAGAAATAGAATGATGAGTGAGAAGGGCATTAATAAATACATATGATATGAGCTCTTTTATGTAAGTTTCAAGACCTGGGAAAATTAAATATTCTATTGTTTAGGAATATAGCATATATTATAAAACTATTTTTTAAAGTAGCTGGTAGTTTATAATACAGGATAGTGGTTTCATATGGATGAGAAGGAGAGGGAAAGAGGGGGCATGGTGAGCTGAAAAAATTTGTTGGGTTGTGTTTTCTTTCTTTTTTTCTCTTTTGGCTGCCCCACGTCATATGGAATTTCCAGGCCAGGGGTCAGATCCGAGCTGCAGTTGCATCCTATGCCACAGCTATGACGTCAGAGCCTTAACCCCCTGTGCCAGACTGGGGATTGAACCTGTGTCCCAATGCTTCAGAGACACTACTGATCCTGTTGGCCACAATGGGAACTCCAGGGTTGTATTTTATTTCTTGAGCCAGGAGGTTTAATATACAGGTGTTTATTAACATTATTTAAGGGAGTTCCCGTCATGGCACAGTGGTTAATGAATCCAACTGGGAACCATGAGGTTGCGGGTTCAATCCCTGCCCTTGCTCAGTGGGTTGACGATTTGGCGTTGCCTTGAGCTGTGGTGTTGCCTTGAGCTGTGGTGTAGGTCGCAGACATGGCTTGGATCCCGCATTGCTGTGGCTCTGGCGTAGGTCAGAGGCTACAGGTCCGATTGGACCCCTAGCCTGGGAACCTCCATATGCCGCGGGAGCGGCCCAAGAAATGGCAAAAAGACAAAAAAGAAAAAAAATTATTTAAGTATTTGAGTACAGTTTATTCATTATTTTGTATGAATGAATTATTAAAAAAAAATCAAATAGAGAGTTCCCTGATGGCACAGCTGTGGCTCTGGTTATTGCTGTGGCTCAGGTTTGTTGGGGACATGGCTCAGATCGTCAGTGTCGAAAAATGAGACACATGCACACGGGGAGAACTCGACAAGGCTCTTTACTTCTGCAGAAGGGCGTGGGTACTCCGAAAAGTGCGTGCGCCAAAGGACCCTCAGAGCAGGTGATTTACCTGTTCCCTTCCCACTGGTTGGGTCAGGGCGCACATTCTTCCCATTTGGCTAATTTGAAACAAATTGTTACTGGGAAAAGAGGTGACGAGGAAGGGGGTCGCAGGGTTGATTCAGCCGAAGCTGGAGCCAGAGCAAAATGGAGTAACCAAGATTTCCTTTGATAGAAAAGATATTATGTTACTTTCCACAGGTTTGATCTGTAGCCCGGGAATTAACGAGTGCAGTGAGTGAGCCCTCCCCATCCCCCTAAAAAAACCCCAAAACCCAAAAAAGTCAATTAAATCTTGTTTTAGGATCAGCAGTCTAAAATCCTTGCTAGGAAGACCTCACTGAATGTAAAACCATTTTCTTTCCTGGAAAACAAAATATCAAATAGGTCCATCTAGTGGTGAATTAGAGAATTGTAAATACAGGGATCCTCTAATTGAAGGAATACCCTGGGACTTAAGGCTTTTACTCAAAAACAGCTTGTTCAAAAACCACATACAAAAATAGGAAAAAAATTTTTTTTCTTAAGTAAGGAACTCTTTGTCTTCAGAAGTGTGGTAAACTTCTTCAGTTTATCTCTAACTTGTTGAAAGATTAAATCCTCCTTTATCTGCATGTTTACCCCTCGGCAGGTTTCCCCCTCATGTCAGGGGCTGGGGTGCCTTCCTCCAGACCTCCTTTCCTTTACTGAGTCTTCCCTGCCTGCTCAGTGGATGATTCCTCTTATCCCATTCTTCATATGACCTCAAATGCTCCCCCGCCTGTGCCACAAGGTCACGAGGTCTACTTAGGCAGCTATTCAAGATTTAGTTCCCTCTGGATGTATGAATATATCATTAAGTGAAAATGGGGAGGTACAGAACTGCATGTAACATATGTATGTCCCCATTTGGATTTTTTAACAAAGGATGTGTATGTTTTCATGTATATATAGGCTATTTGGGAAAGGACACCTAAGAAACTAATACATGTAAGCCTTTAGGGAGAGGGATTCGGGAAATTAAGTGAGAAAGACACTGACGTTTGAGTTTTACTGTCTATTTATTGATGCTGGTTGAGTTTTGTTACATGTATGAGTTCCTCGTACAAATTTTAAAGAGGGAATAGTGTGTAGTCTATATATGTAGATGCTCTCATACTGATAAATAAAATTCCTACAGGTAAAGAGCACTGATGCTTTCTAATAGATGTTATGTCCTAGTCGTTATGCATCAACGCTGTTGTGTCAGGTAATCTTAGATTGTCTGGAGAATGGTCTTGCTTGAATTGGAATGAATCTCTCCTGAGTATCTTTGGACATACTCATTGTCCTTAATATTTAGCTACAACTTTTAGCTTTAAATGATTTATCTGATAACTGACATTTATTTCCAATTAGGTTGAAAAAAATCACTTTGCACTTTTTATTGATGTTTGAGCCTTGATGCTTTATATATTGTCTAAACTCTAACAGTGATTTCAGACTGGCACTTGACCTAAAATTGGAAGAAATACTGTCCTTCCTTTTATACAGCAGACTCCCAAATGAACATATAATCAAGTATCACTTCAGCGAAAACATGAGTGGTTTCCAAGCAGATATTTTGTAGTGTATGGAATGCTCGTTTCCTCAGTATTCACTCTCTGTTCCCATTGTGTGGCAGTGATGAGCTTTTAGGAACTGACCTGAGCTCCATTGATGGGCCCTAGTTAGGAAGCCAGTGCGTGCTTCAGGGACCTAGCCCTACCATTGTATGGGGGATGCAAATTGGCCCCCAAAGGCAGAAGATAAAGACTTTCCATTTGATGGTTTAGGGAGAGGAAATTTCTCTCATCTGCTGGGTGCCAATAAAGAAGTCAGCAGGTCTTACTTTAACTGGCAGCTGTCCTACAATCCAGAGGGCAACCAGATATGGAATGATACAGATCCTGTGGTTACAGAAAAAAGAAATAGAAAGAACCTGTGTTCCTGATGATGCAGGTGAGCAGGTCAACCAAACCTCAAGCCTGCCCTACCTCTGGATTTTGTGTAAATGCCAGCTGGCCAGTTTTTTATTGTTTGAATCAAATTGGTTTGGTTGGTTTTTCTGTTACTTCCAATTGGAAGCCTTGTAATGTATATTTTAATAGAAAAGTAATAAAAACCCTCAATATTATAAATTATACACTAGATCTTGAGTGCCCTTCTCCTTATGAGTTTCTTGAATATTTAAATTATTAAACAATAATAGGCATCCCCTGGTGGTTCAGTGGGTTAAGGATCTAGCGTTATTACTGCTGTGGATTGGGTTCTGTCCCTAGCCCCGAAACTACCTCATGCCACAGGCGCAGCCAAAAAAGAAAAGTGTAAATATATTTCAGAGCATGTATACTTAACACTTTATAAAAAGGGTTGTGTTTCACATACACGTATTAGTAGGACTGTGGTCTTCATCTGTTCAGGCTGCTGTCACAGAATACTTTAGACTGAGTCATTCAAACAAACATTTATTGGTTTGTAGTTCTGGAGGCTGGAAGTCCAAGATCCTGGTGCCAGCATGATCAAGTTCTGGGGAGAGCCCTCTTCCTCGTTCACAATGGCCACCTTTTTGCTGTATCTCCTCATGGCAGAGGGAGAGGTCATCTCTCTCATGCTTCTTTTTATAAGAGCACTAATCTCATTCATGAGAGCTTCATCTTCATGACCCAATCACTTCCTACAGGCCTAACCCCAAATGGCATCACAGTGGGGATTAGAGCTTCAACATAGGAATTTGGGAGAGCACTGGGTATAACATGAATAATATTAAACCCTAATCTAAATAAACCTTCTACTATTAGAGACAGAGAAAGAACCCTGGATTACCGGTAAGCAAAATAAGTGTATACTTAGGTATTTTAGTTCATTTAGGCTGCTGTAGCAAAAAATACCATAAACTGAGTGGCTTATAAACAGTAAACATTTATTTCTCACAGTTCTCGAGGCTGAGAAGTCCAGGATCAAGGCGATGGCAGATTCATTGTTGGGTGAGTACCCTCTTGTTTGTTCACAGAACCATCACACAGAAAAAGAGGTAAGGGATGGATCTCTCTGGGGCCCCTTATATAAAGACACTAATTCCATTCATGAGCTTCCACCCTCATGACCTAATCACCTCCCCCAAGCCTCTCCTTTTAAATCATCACATTAGAGTTTGCCATATGAATTTGGGAGGGCTCAGATATTCAGTCTCTAGCATTAAGGCACTAGAGAAAGAGGAGCATCAGAGGACTCTTTCAAATTCTAATAAAATCAGTCTTAGATCAAGATTTAGACATTGGAGTTCCCATAGTAGCTCAGTGGTTAAGGAACCCGATTAGTATCCATGAGAATGTGGGTTCGATACCTGGCCTTGCTCAGAGGGTTAAGAATCCAGCGTTGCTCAACGTGAGCTATGATGTAGGTCGCAGACGCGGCTCAGATCCTGCGTTGCTGTGGCTGTGGGCAGCTGCAGCTCCTATTTGACCCCTAGCCTGGGAACCTCCCGATGCTACAGGTGGGCACTAAAAGGACCAAAAAAAAAAAAAAAAAGATTTAGAACTTCATTATGTTCTCCTGATCTTTTATTTAAAAACTACTCCTGTGATTCACAAGCTACATATAAATTGGTTGGCTTTTCTTCTGTTTATCTATCTGTCTTCTCTTTTGATGGTGGATTGTAAACTCCTAGTTCAGTTTCTTTCATGGTTTTACAAACACTGAATTTTCCTACTTTTCCTTGAGTCAACTTTAGTAACATTTGTATTTGCAGGAACTTGTCAGTTGTTGTCTAAGTTTCTAACTTAATGGCAGAAAGTTGTCCACAATATTATTTTATTTAAAAAATCCCTATTGCACTTGTTATATCCCTTTTTTGATTCCAATAATTTTCTATTTTCCCTGAGCTTTTTCCTTATCCATTATGTTAGTGATTTTATTTTGTCTCATTTTACTAGTTTTTCTAAGCAACCATCTTGATAGTAAAATAACCAAAAAAAAAAAGAGAGAGAGAGAAAAAAAGAAAAAATAAAGGGGCTATTCATTCCATACATTAAAATGCATTTAAAATATAGCACTGATATAAAAGCAGAAATTTCAAATAGTATGACAAAATGGAAAATCTATAAATACGTGAAATTACACATAAAAATTTAATCTACAATGAGATATCATAAGAGATCAATATGTGTGTGTACATATATGTGTGTGTGTATATGTATATAATATATACACTTTGTAAACCTCATCAATAAAGTACATGAGCAGTCCAGTTACACAAAAATCAACCAATAAATATTTTAAAACCTAATATTGTTCATCATAGTAACATACGTAGTAACACACAAATCTAAACAGCAATATTACATTATATTACATTATATTATTTATTATGTCATATTATTAATTGCTATATTATTTTATAGTTTTTAATAGTTTGTCTTATTAATAATTATATACTATTACATTATATCATTAATTGTATTATTATTTTATTTATTATTATACCAAATAAGAAAAAAAGCAAGTGCAATATTTATTTAGGTATGTCTCCAAGATAATTTGTAAACTCAACATCTTTAAGAACTATTCCTTAATTCATTTTGGATCCCTTTGACAATATGCATTAAAATCCATAGAAATTCATATCCTTTGTTCTAATGAAGCATAGCGCAAGGATATATCTTAAAATAATTCCAAAAATGAAACTATATTCATGATGATATTTACCACAACATTAATTATAAAATTGAAATTGGAAAAAAATAAAATGTTCAACAACAGAGGCTGTGGTTAGGAAAAGCATCATCTATAAACTGTGTTAAACATGATGTGCTTCTTAAAAATTAAAAAAGTAAAATTTGATGTGCGTGTATCACCATTTATTGAGCACTGGCTATGAAGCAAATACTCTATATATGTTTTTCTCTAAATCACGTAATCACTCTGCAAGTTAAAGTACCTTTCATTCTCAGTTCAAAGAATCTAGGTCTGGTTGCTCTGAGATAAAATCACTTATTTAAGGCAGTATAGCTGTAAGTGATGGAGGTGGGCCTTGATCCCATAACAATGCAGTGGCTGCCACACGCATGGCCTGATCAAAGAGGATAGGCCCTGCTCACAGTTCCTGGTGAAGGAACAGCCTTTGGTAGCACATTCTGTACCATGCAATTTCTGTGTCTTCACCCCAAATGCCGCTCTACCACCACCAGCACTGGCGACTCACCTAAGGGCAGCCAATCTAAGGTCAGGTTAGGAGCACATGATATGGTCTGTCGTGGAATGATCTGCTAGAGAAGAGATGACTTCTCTAAATCCTCATTCTTATTTGTTTGATTTTAGAAATAGTGAACAAATCAGGCTGTGGTTGGGAAAAGAAACTAGGAGAATGTGAGACAAAGCTAGAGGGCATTTAGCAGTGCTCTCAAGAGCACTGCTAACCTGTCAGACAGAACTAGACTCTGCTAGATCACTGGTGCCATAAAGACTGAGGTGGGTCAACTCAGGCAGAAAAAAAATCATCAAGCTATGTAGTGAAGGGAAACGGCTGTTGAGCACACTAAGTTCTGCAAACAGTGCCTGTATCTGTAAAATCAAGTTGATTATGTAACTTAGTCCTTCATGACCTTGTCACTTCCGTGAGCTCATCTCTTAACTCTAACTAAGCCAAACAACTGTGTCTACACGTACACTATGCTGGTTTTCAATGTCGCCTCTCAGCTCCAAATCCACCCTTTTGCCTGAACTAAGAAGTATGCATCATCCTATCCCCTCTCTGGCAAGGATTTCTACTTGTCTAGCTTATTCCCTGGCATCCTACAAGACTTGACTCAAAAGAATCTTCCTCTAAGCTTTCCATGATATTCTCCATCAGACTGAATCCACATGAGCACAACTCCATGGAGACCATGTTGGCTAGGTAACAGCTGTATATCAGGAGAAGTTAGCCTGGAAAGTAATTAGATATGAAGTGAGTAGAAAACAGAAGGAAAGATAAGTAGCAGATGTTACAAGGACTGATTTAGGAACCAACGTAATACCAACCCCTAAGTATGCTAGAGAAAGGGAGGCAGACATTTGGGTTATAATGATCCACATGTCCTTAGCTTAGCTCTTAAGTTAAAGTAGATAGATTTTAAGATACCTGCATACATATATGTGTTTTTAATATTAATTTCATATATATATAATTGAAAGTCTGAAATTGACAGTCTTTTTATCCATTTGTAACAGGGACAAAACTGATCTGGTTCTAAATTAATGAGAATGACATAGTATAATAATAATTTGTGTTACAAACTGTTCTTGAGGCAACCATCTGTACTATACAAATAAATTTGCCTCTGAAACTGCAAGACAACACTTTCCCAGAGTCCTACAGAGAATCCAGATGCAAATTTTCCTGGCTCAATGCCTTTGCTTTATCCACTTGGCTACCAGTTTGTGAGCAAATTTATATATAAAAATTTTAAAATCTGGCTCAGGCCTTGAGAGTGAGGTGGAAAATAATAATAGCAATTTGTATTTACATAAGAAGAGTATTTATCCTCAATGATCAGAACATCTCAAAATATTCTCTTGTTCATTTACTCCCTATTATCCCAAGCAGAGAAATTAAAAAAATATTTTTAAAGCATGATTTGATAAAAAGTATGCCCAGCAGTTTACATTGGTTTGAACCAGACATGGGTGTTTTAATTTGTATGACCCTAGGGAATAGTTCTTTTTTTTCTTTCTTTTTTTTTTGGTCTTTTTTTGCCTTTTCTAGGGCCGCATTCATGGCATATGGAAGTTCCCAGGCTAGGGGTCCAATCAGAGCTGTAGCTGCCGGCCTACACCAGAGCCACAGCAACAGGGGATCCGAACCGCGTCTGCAGTCTACACCACAGCTCATGGCAACGCCAGATCCTTAACCCACTGAGCAGGGCCAGGGATCGAACCCACAACCTCATGGTTCCTAGTCGGATTTGTTAGCCACTGAACCAAGACGGGAACTCTGGGAATAGTTCTTTAAGTTTAGAAATTTTGCTTTTTATGAACTGTTTGAGATCCCATAAAGTTTTATTTTTTCATCTCCTATGTTTATCATTTATGAAACACTGAGCTCAGAACTAGAAATAAACGAAATCACAAGATTCAAACTTTGTAATCTGAAATGTACAACTGAATTATTATTGCCTTATTCAGCTTTATTGAGATATAATCGACATATAACATTATGTAAGTTTAAGGTGTACAATGTGATGATTTGGTATACATGTATATTGCAAAATGTTTACCACAATAAGGTTAAATAGCACATCATTCACCTCACATAATTATGATTGTTATTGTGAAAACACTTAAAATCTACCCTTAGAGCAATTTTCATGTATATAACATGTGCTGTTAACTGTAGTCACCATGCTATACATTAGACTGCCCCCTCCAAGCTCATTCCTCGTATAATTTGAAGTTTGTACTATTTGACCAACTCCCCTCTTCCCCATCCTCAGCTCCTGGTAAACATAGTTCTACTCTTTGCTTCTGAGTTCAGCATTTTTAGAGTCTACATATAAGTGAGATCATATAATATTTGTCTTTCTCTGTCTGACTTATTTCACCTGGCATAATGTTCTCAAGTCCATTTAATTGTCAAAAGTGGTTAAGAAGTTCTTATTTTTAAAGGCTGAATAATGTCCCGTGTGTATATCTAGATCTAGGTTTGTCCACTGAAAGACACTTAGGTTGTTTCCATGTCTTAGCTATTGTGAATTAGGCTGCTGTAACGTAGGATTAGTGATTTCATTTCCTTTGGATATATATGCAAAATTGGAATTGCTGGATCGCATGGTAGCTCTGTTTTTGATTTTTTGAGGAACCTCCATTCTACTTTCCGTAGTGGTTGCACCAATTTACATTTCCATCAACAATGCACAAGGGTTTCCTATTCTTCACATTTTTGCCAATATTTTAGTTCTTGTATTCTTGATAACAACCATTCTAACAGGTGTGAGGTAATATCTCATTGTGGTGGGTTTTTCCTTTTGTAGGCCATGCCCACAGCATGCAGAAATTCCTGAGCTAGGGATCCAGCCTGAGCCACAGCAGTGGCAAACACTAGGCTACCATATCTCATATATTTTGATATATTGTTTCCATTTTCATTTGTTTGAAGATATTTTTTGATTTCTCTTTTGATTGATTTCTTCTTTGACTCATTGGTTGTTCAGGAGTGTGTTCAATTTTCACCTTTTTGTGGATTATCAGGTTTTCCTCTTTTTATTAATTTCTAGTTTCATAACATTTTGGTTGGAAAAGGTACTTGGTGTTATTTCAGCCTTTTTAAAATTGCTAAGTCTTGTTTTGCGACCTAACACACGATCTATTCTAGAGAATCTTCCAGGTATACTTGAGAGGAATATGTATTCTGCTGCTTTTTGATAGCATGCTCTGTATATTTCTGTTAGATTCTTGGTCTAAAATATGCTTCAACTTCTAGAGCTTCCTTGTTGATTTTCAGCCTGGATGATATATCCTCTGTTAAAGATGGTATATTTAAGTTCCCTACTATAATTGTATTGCTGTCTATTTCTTTTCTCTTATATCTGTAGGTATATGCTTAATATACTCAGGAGCACCAGCGTTGCACACATATATATTTATAGTTGTTATAACCACTTGATACATTGACCTCTTTATCATTTTAAAATGCACTTCTTTATCTCTTGTTAGAGTTTTTGGCTTAAATTCTGATATAAGTGTAGCTACCCCTGCTCTCTTTTGGTTTCCATTTATATCATATATCCTTTTTCATTCCTTCACTTTGACCCTGTGTGTGTCTGTAAAGGCAAAGCCAGTCTCTGGTAGGCAGCATGTAATTGAGTCTTTTTTAAAAAATCCATTCAGCCACCTCAGGTCTTTTGATTGGAAAATTTAATCTATTTACATTTAAATTAATTATTGGTAGGCAAGGAGTTATTACTACCATCTTGTTAATTGTTTTCTAGCTGTTTTCTAGTTCTCTTGTCCCTCTCTCCATCTCTTGCTGTCTTCCTTTATGAGTGGTGGCAGTAACACAGATAAGTCTCAGAAACATGCTGAGAAAAATAAGTCAGAAAAAATAAAATATAATATATGATTCTGTTTTCTATTAGTATAAAACTCTAGGAAAAATTTAAAATATATTAACAGAAACAGTATATCAGTGGTGTCTAGAATTAGAATGATTGAGGGGTACACGTGTATCTTTTAGGGTGGAGGACATGTTCTGTATCTTGATTGTGGTTGTTAAATGTATATATTTGTCAAAATTCATCAAACTATGTGTTTGACGTGTGTCTTTTATTATTTGTAAATATACATCAATACATTTGATTTTTAAAATTGTGTCATTGCTGTTGACAAGTTAGGTTAGTTAAGGACAGGGAAGGGACCATTTAGAATGGCAGCATTAAAGGTCATGGGTGATTTCATTAAGAATAGTTACAATGAAGGATGAAGACCAAAACCTGACTGAAGTGGGTTGAAGAGAGAATGATTGTTGAAACAATGATTGTTGAACTACATCTATGTGTAATTCTTTCAAGAACTTTTGCTATATGAACAGAGAAATGGGGTGGTACTTGATAGGCATGTGGAAGGCAGGGGCCTTTTTTAAAAAAATTGGTGTTATTAAGTGTGCTGTATGCTGCATATATCTGCATGCTGATGGAACTAATGCAATAAAGAAAGTAAAATTGATGATGCAAGAGAAAAGGAAAGTATTGCAGGAGAAAGTTGTTGGAAAGGCAAGAGTGTATGGAATGTTAACCACAGGAGATATCTACCTCTCTTAGGAGCTGGTGTGCCTTGTCTACTTTAACAGGAGAGGAGGCAGATTAAGTGGGTATAGATGCATGGAGATTGGTAGACTTGGTGGTGGGAGAGTGAAGGATTGCTCATTTGATGGCTGGTTTTTCTTAGTGAATTAAGAATGGGTGAAGTAGAAGGCAGAAGCCTAAGGAGAGAAATTAAGTTGGTAAACAGTCTCTGGAGAGAGAGAGTGAATTCACTAGAAAATAAAGCATAGCAGGTTGAGATGAGTGCCCACTGGAGGTTTTTTCGGGTCATTCTTTCAAAGGGAAACCAATAGGAAATAGCAATGCTCAGCTTCCGGACCACAGGCATATGAATATGAATCTTGTACTTTGACATTTTCCAGGTGACTATGCAAGAAAGCTGGGCAAAGGTTTTAGTGTGGCAGCAAGGGAGTGGTTAATATAATGGACCATAGAATCCAAATTAGGTAACAAGGGAATGATGGCGGGAGGGGTATAATGGGTAGGGGAGAAGTAGTTAAGTCAGTAGCTCGCAGGCTCTGCCAGGATCAGAGAACTGCTGGAATGGCAGTAAGTAAGCTGGAAGGCTACGCCCGAGATGGTAGTCCAGGAGTATAAAGCTTGAAATCATGCTTTGAGATTGGGTTCAATTCTTTGGATGATAAAGGGTTGACTATGGCAATGAAAATGATGGCTGAGGGAAGATGGAGGTCAGAGACTGACAAGTCCAAGGCTTTGGACAGGTCATCTCAGGCATTTGAAATCACCAAGCATGGTGACAAGAGTAGAGATAGAAAGGAGAGCATTGAGCCAGGACTAGAGGCATAAGTAAATGAGAGTGAGTCCAGGTGGGACACAGCAGGTGATAACCACAAGGAATGAGAGCAATTTTAAAGTCCAGTGGCTGGCTTGTTCTTATTCCTAACCACTAAATACTGATCCCCCCTTAATATGGTTTTTGAAGTTGGGAGAGGGAAGGCACAAAACAGATTTTATCTGTTCTTAATGTATCAATTTTTCCTCTCTATATTTTATTGATTTCAAGTCTACCTAATCATATTTTGCTGGATGAGTGAAGTCTGAGAAAGCTCTCTGCTGATGGGATTAGAAAAATTTGGAAGTATTTTCTTGACAATTGCCTGATACAAGCAGCTATTTACAGCACTGTGAATGAAATTGCCACTGAAGGGATTACAATAACAGCTGCACTTTGTTAACCATCTTATATGTAGCTCAAAGATCCAACTATTTTTATCTGGAGTTATGCCAGCACCTCATATACCTGGCACCCTCATTTTTATTTGTGGTATCATTCAAATAAAAAAAAAAAACTGTTGGAGTTCCTGTTGTGGCTCAGTGGTAAGGAACCCGAGTAGTATCCATGAGGATATGAGTTCAATCCTTGGTCTTGCTCAGTGGGTTAAGGATCTGGATTTGCCCTGAACTGCCGTGTAGATCACAGGCGCAGCTCAGATCCCGCATCGCTGTGGTCATGGCATAGGTTGGCAGCTGCAGCTCCTATTCGACCCCTAGCCTGGGAACTTCCATATGATGCAGGTGTGGCCCTAAAAAGCAAAAAAAAACAAACACCCCCCAAAAAACTATTATTAATAAATATATTTTAAAAATTACCTACCATGTTGAATATCTACCACGTGCCAGACACTTTGCTAGCTATAATACTAATACATTAATATTAATTGAATCTTATTATGTTCCAGGCATCTATGCTTTGACTACATCATCTAATGTATTCTTCACAGTAGCCTGGTGAAGGGTTAAGGATAAGGTAAAGATATTATGGTTCAAAAAATGCTTGCTTAGGATCTCATAGTTATTAAAACTGAGTACAGATGGGGCTAAAGTCTGAAGCTGACTCTGAGATTTCTGCATAAACACTATGTCCTATTGTCCCTTACAATGACCCTAATCTAACCTACATGCAGAAGTGAATGGTTCTCCTGAATGGTATTGCCCATTGGAGGGAGGTAGACCTCTCAACAGATAGACACAAGATGGTGCTAGGAGGAGGGTTCGAATTAGGGTAGTAGGTAATAAGTGGTGAGCTCAAGAGCCATGTTGAAGGAAAAATATTCAGCATTTAGCAGACTGACTAGTTGCCCAGCCACAATATCAGCCTCCTAGATGCTGGGCTCCTGTCACCAGGACTTCCTCCCATACCATTCTGAAAATCGCTGCTGGAGGTCATCTTCTTAAAACACTTCTGTACTTGCTCAACTGCTCTTGTATTATTGCATCCAAATATCTGCACTCAGCTTTTAATAACCATTCTTCATGAAATTATTTCTAACAACTCAAGAACCAGGCCAGATTCTCCCTCAGTTTTAGTGCCAACATCCTGATTTGGGACTTTGATGGGTGTCATTGGGTTTGGTATAGACCCTTGAAAAATGAGTTGTAGCCTACTGTGGTGGTAAGAAGGTGGGAGGGTGGGGGCACATTCTTCTGTTTAACCACAGTACAAGGAGCATTGTGTCCAAACACAGAGAGAGAGAGAAAGGGAGAGAATGATAGAACAAGCATGGCTTCTTTGTTAAGTATGTTAACATTTGGGGAATCTGGGAAGAGGCACAAAATTTATTTTCTAAGGTATCAGAGAATTCTTCGAGCTATCTTTAAATCTTTTTATAAGTCTGAAATTGTTCCAAAATAAATGTTTAGCAAATTTTGTGCTATGTGTTTTTTTTTTTTAACCAGAATAAAAAAGTAAAATAAAATAGAGTGTTTTTAGCATGGCTTTGGGGATGGGCCTGTAAGTTTCACATTCCTCAGGGCAAGTCACTCCCACTGCTCTGCACTTGACTTGGCACAGGTACCTTGACGAGCCAGCCTAACCCAAGGTGTTTCAAGGGATGTGCAGTTATAACGACCTGACTGGGGAGGATATTGAGCTCTGGGTCTAGGTATTTTTATGTTATTTTATATCAACAGGTCATTGGAGGTTTTGAACAGTGGAGTAATATTATGTAGAAAAAGAACTCTACGTAGAGGACAGTTTGGAAGGGAGTGACTCCGGGGAGACTTAATAAGGATAATGGAAAAGGAAAGGAGAAATGTGAGCTAAATTTTAAAGGAAGAATGGGCAAATTTAGCTACTGCTGGTGATACCATTAATGGAAATGGGAGATAGTGTTTGGAGATATACAAACATAGAGAACTAGCTATAGAACATTGTAAATAATGCCAGAGAAAAAGTAGAACAGTTTTATGAGGGGGAAAAAGGTATGAATAAAAATCATAAGATAGGTATGAATGAAATCATAAGATAGGTAGATATTTATGTATTGAGGGGATTTCTAAATATGACTTCAAAGAGAGGAAACTTGGACTATAGAATTTCAAATTGTATGGATTTTTTAAACCTCCCAACACCAATGAAAAAGTAAGTGAATAAACTTTGCAACATATATTTATCTATCTATTTAAGATGTATTCTCGGCAGTCCCATTGTGGCTCATCAGGTTAAGAACCTAACTAGTATCCATGGGGTTTGATCCCTGGCCACGTTCAGTGAGTTAAGGATCTGGCAATGCCACAGGCTGCGGTGTAGGTCACAGATGCGGTTCAGATCTGGTGTTGCTGTGGCTGTGGCTGTGGCCAGCAGCTATAGCTCTGATTCAACCCCTAACCTGGGAACTTTATATGCTGCAGGTGCAGCCCTAAAAAGAAAAAGAAAAAAAAAAAAGGTATATTCTTTTGTGTGTGTGTGTGTGTGTGTGTGTGTGTGTGTGTCTTTTTAGGGCCACACCCGTGGCATATGGAAGTTCCCAGACCTGGGGTCAAATCAGAGCTACAGCTGCTGGCCAATGCCACAGCCACAGCAGTGTGGGATCAGAGCTGTGTTTGCAACCTACATGGTAGCTCACAGCAATACCAATCCTTAACCCACTGAGCAAGGCTATGTCCTCATGGATGCTAGTCAAGTGCATTACTGCTGAGCAACGACGGGAACTCTGGGAAAGATATATTCTTTGTGTGTGTGTGTGTGTGTGTGTTTTATTTTTTTAAATTTTTATTTATTTATTTTTCTGCTGTACAACATGGGGGCCAAGATACACTTACATGTATACATTTTTTTCCCACCCTTTGTTCTGTTACAGTATAAGTATCTAGACATAGTTCTCAATGCTACTCAGCAGGATCTCATTGTAAATCCATTCCAGGTTGTATCTGATAATCCCAAACTCCCAATCCCTCCCACTCCCTCCCTCTCCCCCCCGGCGGCCACAAGTCTATTCTCCAGATCCATGATTTTCTTTTCTGTGGAAATGTTCATTTGTGCTGTATATTAGATTCCAGTTATAAGTGATATCACATGGTATTTGTCTTTCTCTTTCTGACTTATTTCACTCAGTGTGAGAGTGTCTAGTTCCATTATGTTGCTATAAATGGTATTATGTCATTCTTTTTTACGGCTGAGTAGTATTTCATTGTGTATATATAGTACATCTTCCTAATCCAATCATCTGTCAATGGACATTTGGGTTGTTTCTATGTCTTGGCTATTGTGAATAGTGCTGCAATGAACATGCGGGTGCATGTGTCTTTTTCAAGGAAACTGTTGTCCCGATATATGCCCAAGAGTGGGATTGCGGGGGTCACATGGAAGTTCTATGTATAGATTTCTAAGGTATCTCCAAACTGTTGTCCATAGTGGCTGTACCAGTTTACATTCCCACCAGCAGTGCAGGAGGGTTCCCTTTTCTCCACAGCCCCTCCAGCACTTGTTATTTGTGGATTTATTAATGATGGCCATTCTGACTGGTGTGAGGTGGTGTCTCATGGTAGTTTTGATTTGCATTTCTCTTATAATCAGCGATGTTGAGCATTTTTTCATGTGTTTGTTGGCCATCTGTATATCTTCCTTGGAGAACAGTCTATTCAGGTGTTTTGCCCATTTCTCCATTGGGTGATTGGCTTTTTTGCTGTTGAGTCGTATAAGTTGCTTGTATATCCTAGAGATTAAACCCTTGTCCGTTGCATCGTTTGAAACTATTTTCTCCCATTCTGAAAGTTGTCTTTTTGTTTTCTTTTGGGTTTCCTTTGCTGTGCAAAAGCTTTTCAGTTTGATTAGGTCCCATTGGTTTATTTTTGCTCTTATTTCTGTTGCTTCAGGAGACTGACCTGAGAAAATATTCATGATGTTGATGTCAGAGAGTGTTTTGCCTATGTTTTCTTCTAGGAGTTTGATGGTGTCCTGTCTTATATTTAAGTCTTTAAACCATTTCGAGTTTATTTTTGTTCATGAGGTATGAGGGTGATATGAGGGTGTGTTCTAATTTCATTGATTTACGTGTGGCTGTCCAGTTTTCCTAGCACCACTTGCTGAAAAGATTGTCTTTTCCCCATTTAATATTCTTGCCTCCTTTGTTGAAGATTAATTCACCGTGGGTGTCTGTGTTTATTTCTGTGTTCTCTACTCTGTTCCATTGGTCTCTATGTCTGTTTTGGTACCAGTACAACACTGTCTTGATGATTGTGGCTTTGTAATATTGCCTGAAGTCTGGGAGAGTGATGCCTCCTGCTTGGTTTGTGTTCCTCAGGATTGCTTTGGCAATTCTGGGTCTTTTGTGGTTCCATATAAATGTTTGGATTGTTTGTTGTAGTTCTGTGAAAAATGTCCTGGGTAATTTGATAGGGATTGCATTGAATCTGTAGATTGCTTTGGGTAGTATGGCCATTTTTACAATATTGATTTTTCCAATCCATGAACATGGAGTATCTTTCCATTTCTTTACATCTTCTTTAATTTCTTTGATTAAAGTTTTATGTTTCTTGGCATATAAGTCCTTTACCTCCTTGGTCAGGTGTGTTCCAAGGTATTTGATTTTTTGAGGTGCAATTTTAAAAGGTATTGTATTTTTGTATTCCTTTTCTAATATTTCATTGTTGATATATAGAAATGCGACTGATTTCTGAATGTTAATGTCATTTCCTGCTACATTGATGAATTTATGAATCAGTTCAAGTAGTTTTTGGGTTGAATCCTTAGGGTATTCTATGTATAGTATCATGTCATCTGCATACAGTGACAGTTTTAATCTCTTCTCTTCCTATATGGATACCTTTTATTTCTTTTGTTTGTCTGATTGGTGTGGCTAGGACTTCCAAAACTATGTTGAAGAGCAGTGGTGAGAGTGGGCATCCCTGTCTTGTTCCAGATTTGAGTGAGAAGGCTTTCAGTTTTTCTCCACTGAGTATTATATTTGCTGTGGGTTTGTCATAAATGGCTTTGATTATGTTCAGGAATGTTCCCTCTTTATGCACTTTGGTGAGAGTTTTGATCATGAATGGATGTTGGACTTTGCCAGATGCTTTTTCTGCATCTATTGAGATGATCATATGGTTTTTGACTTTTCTTTTGTTAATGTGGTTATGACGTTGATTGATTTGCATATGTTGAACCATCCTTATGAACCTGGGATGAACCCTACCTGGTCATGGTGTATGATCTTTTTGATATATTGTTGGATTCGGTTGGCTAAAATTTTGTTGAGAATTTTTGCGTCTATATTCATCAAAGATATTGGCCAATAATTTTCTTTTTTGGTGGTATCTTAGTCTGGTTTTGGAATTAGGGTGATGGTGGCATCATAGACTGTCTTTGGGAGTGTTCCTTCTTCTTCAACCTTTTGAAAAAGTTTATGGAGGATGGGCACCAGATCCTCTTTATATGTTTGATAGAATTCGCCTTTGAAGCCATCTGGTCCTGGACTTTTATTTGTAGGGAGTGTTTTTATGACTTCTTCAATTTCATTTCTAGTGATCGGTCTGTTCAGTTGGTCTGTTTCTTCATGATTCAGTTTTGGCAGGCTGTAAGATTCTAGAAATCTGTCCATTTCTTCCAGACTGTCAAATTTGTTGGCATATAGTTGTTCATAGTATTCTCTTATGGTATTTTGTATTTCTGCAGTATCCATTGTGATTTCTCCTTTTTCATTTCTAATTTTGTTTATTTGGGTTCTTTCCTCTTCTTAGTGAGTCTAGCCAGAGGTTTGTCAATTTTGTTCACCTTTTCAAAGAACCAGCTCTTGGTTTTATTAATTTTCTCTATTGTTTTTTGAATCTCTATTTTATTGGTTTCCTCTTTGATCTTTATAATTTCCTTCCTTCTGCTGACTTTAGGTCTTTTTTGTTCTTTTTCTAATTCGTTTAGGTGGAGGGTTAAGTTGTCAGTTTGAGATCTTTCTTCTTTTTCGAGAAAGGCCTGCATCGCTATGAATTTCCCTCTGAGCACTGCTTTTGCAGTGTCCCATAGATTTTGAGAGGTTGTGTCTTCATTATCATTTGTCTCCAGGTATTTTTTAATTTCCTTCTTGATTTCCTCATTGACCCATTGGTTTTTTAGTAGCATGTTGTTTAGTCTCCATGTAGTAGGTTTTTTCTCATTTCTTTTCCTGTGGTTGATTTCTAGTTTCACGCCATTGTGGTCAGAGAAGATACTTGAAGTAATTTCTATGCTTCTAAATTTGTTGAGGTTAGCTTTGTGTCCCAATATGTGGTCGATTCTTGAGAATGTTCCATGTGCGCTTGAGAAGAATGTGTATTCCGTTTTTTTGGATGTAGTGTCCTAAAGATGTCAATTAAGTCTAACTTTTCTATTGTTTCCTTTAGGATCTCTGTTGCTTTATTGGTTTTCTGTCTAGAGGATCTGTCCATTAATGTGAGCGGGGTATTAAAGTCTCCTACTATGATTGTATTCCCACCAATTTCTCCCTTTATGTCTGTTAATATTTGTTGTATGTATCGGGGTGCTCCTGTGTTTGGGGCATATATGTTGACGATAGTAATATCCTCTTCTTGGATGGATCCCTTAATCATTAAATAGTGTCCTTTCTGTATGTCTTTTGTTTTAAAGTCAATTTTGTCTGATATGAGTATTGCAGCTCCTGCTTTCCTGTCATGTCTATTGGCATGAAATATTTTTTCCCACACGTTCACTTTCAATCTATATGTATCTTTTGTCCTAAGGTGAGTTTCTTGTAGGCAGCATATTGAAGGTTTTTGCTTTTTTATCCACTCAGCCACTCTGTGTCTTTTGTTTGGAGCATTCAGTCCATTGACATTTAAGGTGATAATTGATAGATGATTATTTATTGCCATTTTAAACCTCGTGTTCCAGTTGATTCTATGATTCTCCATTCTTCCTTTCTTTTTTTGGTTGGATGGTCTCCAATTATTTTCTGCTTGAGTGTTTTTCTTTTAATTTTTTGCAAATGCAATGTTTGGTTTTGATTTGTGGTTGCCCTGTTTTTAAAGTATGCTAACCCCTTCCTATAATTATGTGTTCTAGCCTGATGGTCCTATAGGTTCAAACACTTCATTACTATACTAAAATTAAGAAGAGAAACAGGAGTTCCTGTCATGGCACAGTGGTTAACGAATCCGACTAGGAACCATGAGGTTGCGGGTTCAATCCCTGGCCTTGCTCAGTGGGTTAAGGATCCAGAGTTGCCGTGAGCTGTGGTGTAGGTCACAGACGTGGCTCAGATCCTGAGTTGCTGTGGCTCTGGCATAGGCTGGTGGCTATAGCTCCAATTAGACCCCTAGCCTGGGAACCTCCATATACCGTGAGAGCGGCCCAAGAAGTGGCAAAAAGACAAAAAAAAAAAAGAAAAAGAGAGAGAAACAGACAAAAAAAAAAGAAAGAAAGAAAGAAAGAAAGAAAGAAAAAAGAGAGAAACAAAAAAAAAGAAAAAAAGAAAAAAATTTTAAAAAAGAGTATTTGTTTCCTCACATCCCTTGCCCACATTTTATGATTTTGATCACTTTTTTTTCTTTTTAATTTTATTTTGTTTTAAACATGTTCATGATTAAATCTGTATGCTGGCTTATCTGAGTGACTGCTCCCTGATTGTGGCTTCCTCAATCCTTTCTTTCTGGTTTAGAGAAACCCTTTCAATATTTCTTTTAGCCTGGGTTTTGTATTGCTATATTCTTTTAGCTTTTGTTTGTTGGAAAAAATTTTTATTTCCCCTTCTATTTTAAGTGATATTCTTGCTGGATAGAGTATTCTAGGTTGCATATTTTTTTCCTTTTAGCACTTTAAATATCTCCTGCCATTCCCTCCTGGCTTGTAGAGTTTCTGTAGAGAAATCAGCTGGTAATCTTGTGGGGGTTCCCTTATAGTTAACATTTTGCTTTTCTCTTGCTGCCTTTAGGATCCTCTCTTTATCATTCACTTTTGCCATTTTTATTATAATGTGTCCTGGTGTGGGTCTATTTGGGTTCAATTTGTTTGGGGCCCTCTGTGCTTCCTGTATCTTGAAATCAGTATCCTTTAGATTTGGGAAGTTTCCAGTGATAATTTCTTCAAATATATTTTCCATCCCCTTATCTTTTTCTACTCCTTCTGGAATTCCTATTATGTGTAGATTGGCCTGCTTTATATTATCCCATAGGTCTCTTATATTGCTTTCATGGTTTTTCATTTGGTTTTCTGTCTGCTGTCCTGTTTGGGTGATTTCCATTATTCTATCTTCCACATCACTAATTCGTTCTTCTGCATTATTCATTCTGGTTTTTACTGCCCTTAGCTCAGTTTGTATCTCTACAAATGAATTTTCTAGTTTTTCTTGGCTCCTCCTTATATTTTCTAGTTCCTTTCTGAGGGCATCTGTATTACTGTTCTCTTAATTCCTTCAGTATTTTCACTATTTCCCGTTTGAACTCCAAGTCTGTCAGACTGCAGAGGTCTGTTTCATTGTTGACTGCTTTAGGTGAGATCTCCTGTTGGTTTAACGGGGGGTGGTTTCTCAGCTTCTTCATCTTGCTTGTTGTTTTCTTTTTCTTGGTGGAGTTGTACTCCCTGTGGCCGGACAAGGTTTGCCTTGGCACTGCTGTGGAATGTTTCCAGAGGGCTGGTGTTGTTGGTGGGTCTTCTTTGAGGCAGCATGGCTTTTCTTGGGGGTGGGCGGGGCTGACAGGGTCTCTCTGAAGCAAAGGAGGACTTTCTGAGGGCAGACAGGATTGGGAGGTCCGCACTGTGATGGAAGCAGATTTCATGCGGCTGGGCAGAGCTTGCTCTGGTGTTACTGGGCTGTGGGGCTCTTCTAGGGGGCTGGCAGTGCTGGTCAGCTGAGCCACGGGAGTGCAGCATGCCCCGAGGATTGGAGTGGCTAGCTGGGCTGCTGAGAACCCAAGGGGCTCTGGAAAAGATATATTCCTAATATCTTACAAATCAGTGGTAAAAGGTGAACTCCCAATTATGAAAATGGTTAAAGACAGGCAATTCTCAAAAGGAAACATACATATGGCTGAAGGAAGGAAGAAAGGGAGGAAGGAAGGAAAGAAAAGGAAAGGAGGGTGGAAGTTAGTTTAGCCTCATTAATAATCATGTAAATTAAGTTAGAAGAAGATATTGTATTATACCTACCAAATGGCAAAGATTCAAAAATGATAGTAAGCTGAGGAGTTTGGGGAATAATGTGAAGAAACAGGCAGTCACATTCATAATTGGTGGGACTGAAAGTCTTTCTGGAGGAAATACACATACTTAGTGTCCAGCACCTCCCTTTCTAGGACTTAATCCAGAGTAAGTAATTATGAGTGATTACAGTAATTTATCTATTAGAATATTCATCAAAAGTATTTAATAAAATTCAAAACAACCTAAATGTATACATTAGGGGGTTTGCTTAAATAAATAACAGTAATAAAATAGTCAGTAGCCATTAAAAATGATATAGTTGTATGTCATAAGGATGAAGTGTTGTTCAGCAAAAAAAGACCAGAACAAAAATGATCATTCTTATTAAAAAATTTATTTAAAAATTCTGACTCTTTGGAATTCCTGTCCTGGAGTAGTGGAAACGAATCTGACTAGGAACCATGAGGTTGTGGGTTTAATCCCTGGCCTCACTCAGTGGATTAAGGATCTGGCGTTGCGGTGAGCTGTGGTTTAGGTCGCAGACGCAGCTCGGATCTGGTGTTGCTGTTGCTGTGGTGTAGGCCGGCAGCTGTAGCTCCAATTAGACCCTCACCTGGGAAACTGCATATGCTGCAGTTGTGGCCTTAAAAAGCAAATAATAATAACAATAATAATAATAACAATAAAATTCTGACTCTTTACAGATGTAATTAAGGGCTTCAAAATGAGATCTTTCTGGATTTACAGTGGGCCCTAAATCCAATGACAGTTGTTCTCGTAAGAGGGCGATTTAAGACTCAGACACACAGGGGAGAATCCCATGTGAAGGTGGAGGCAGAGATTGAAATCAATCATTTGTATGATTTCAATCTCAAGGCAGAGACTGAAATCATACAAATGCCTGGAGCCACCAGAAGCTAGAACAGACAAGGACGGATTGAGAGGGAACACACCCCTGATAACACCTTAGTTCAGACCTCTGACCTCCACAAACTGTAAGAGAGGATAAATTTTTTAGGCTGCCCACTTTGTAGTACTTTGTTACAGCAGCTCTAAAAAATGAATGCATAATCTGAACAGCATTAAATCTTCCAACCCATGAACATGGTATGTGTTTCCATGTATTTAGCCTTTCTTTCATTTCTATGATATCTTGCAGTTTTCAGTGTACTTGTCTTTCTCTTCTTTTGTTAAATTTATTCCTGAAGATTTTGTTCTTATTGATGCTATTGTAAATGGATTTAAAAAATTTTTATTCTTGGATTGTCCCTGGCTAGAGTATAGAAATAACACTTATTTTTGGTATATTGATCTTATGTCTTCAACTTTGTGGAACGTGATTATTAGCTCCAATAGGTTTTTTGTATATATGGATTTCTTAAGATTTTATAAGCATAAAATCATGATATCTGCAGATAGAAATGTTTTTGCTTCATCCTTTCTAAGCTGGATGCTTTTCTTTCTTTTTTTTCTTGCCATATTTCACTGGCTTGAATCTTCAGTACAGTGTTAAGTGGAAGTGGTGAGAACATGTGGACAGTTTCATACATCCACATGGTCCTCTAGATTCCCAGGAATATGTAGATAATTTCAAAGACCCACATAAATATCTTATTCCTCAATTTTTTCTTTTGCCCCCAGCTTTTTGGTTATCCTATTGTGCTTTGAATGAACACCATCCTCTTTTTGCTACTTTCAGTGGCTGCCAGGCTGCTGGTTTTAACTGTGATTGTGGGCTATTGGTTTTCATGGCTGCCATAGAGTGAGAAGGGGCTGTGACCAGAACAAGTTAAAATGCCACAAGGCTCATCATTCTTACTGAGATTCAGGCCCTTTTCTCGGAAAAAAAAAAAAAAAAATTCTCCAACTTCTTAAAGCCTTTGATTAATTTCCTGAACTCTAAAAAATTGATCATGACAGTTTTTTGCTAGGGCTTTCATTGCTTTTATAGAGTAAAGAATTTTGAGAGGTCCTGGGAGTTCCCGTCGTGGCTCAGTCACTAACGAATCCGACTAGGAACCATGGGGTTGCGGGTTTGATCCCTGGCCTTGCTCAGTGGGTTGGGGATCCGGCGTTGCCATGAGCTGTGGTGTAGGTTGCAGATGTGGCTCGGATCCGGTGTTGCTGTGGCTCTGGGGTAGGCCGGTGGCTACAGCTCCGATTCGATCCCTAGCCTGGGAATCTCCATATGCTGCAGGAGCGGCCCAAGAAATGGCAAAAAGAAAAAAAAAAAAAAGAATTTTGAGACGTCCTTACTCTGTCATTTTCATGAATATCACCCTTATAGTTTTCAAAGGATTAGATTTTTAAAACTGAAAATAAGAGTTTCTGCTGTGGTGCAGTGGGTTAAGGATCTATCATTACCACAGCTGTGGCATTGGTTGGATTCTATCCCTGGCCTAGAAATTTCCAAATACCATGGGCAGAGCCGTTAAAAAAAAAAAAAAAAAAAACCTGAAAATATATTGTCAAGTGTGTTTTAAGCAGTGAGAAAGTGGTCTGATTTAAACAATATAAAGAATGTATATAAAGAATGTTGATGGAGATCTTCCAATAGCCAGATATTTTATTGTGCAGTGAGATGTTGAAGAAAGGCAATGAGGTTAGGGTGAGCTTGCATTTGCTGTTTCTGATTCTGTATGTGACCTATATGGCTGGGAGCTGCATGTAAATGTCAGCTTGGAGAGAGGGGTTTCTTTTGTTTTTTTTTTTCTCTTTAGGACCATACCTGCAGCATATGGAAGTTTCCAGACTAGGGATTGAATCGGAGCTACAGCTCACAGCCTATACCACAGCCACAGCAACATGGGATCCAAGCCTTGTCTGCAGCCAACACCATAGCTCACAGCAATGCCAGATACTTAATGCACTGAATGAGGCTGGGGATTGAACCCGCATCCTCACGTATACTAGTTGGGATCATAACCCACTGAGCCACAACTCCCGAAAGTTTTATTTACATATTAAGTGAATTAAAACTAGAAATAAATAATCCATGTTCCTCAAGATATACTAATAAAACATTGGGAATGTTATTAGATATTAAGGTGGCCTGGATGGCTACATTAAAGATTTTTTTTTTTGCTATTTCTTGGGCCGCTCCTGTGGCACATGGAGGTTCCCAGGCTAGGGGTCGAATCAGAGCTGCAGCCACTGGCCTACGCCAGAGCCACAGCAATGCTGGATCCGAGCCGCATCTGCAACCTACACCACAGCTCACTGAAACACTGGATCGTTCACCCACTGAGCAAGGGCAGGAACCGAACCCACAACCTCATGGTTTCTAGTCGGATTCGTTAACCACTACGCCACGATGGGAACTCCTACATTAAAGATATTGAGGAATATTTTGTCCTGGAAAATTCAGCTCCCAGCTCCCCTGATCATTCGAAGCCCGTCTTTTACCTTTAAATTTTTCCCTTTTCTTTCTTTTCCAGCAAATGACTTCACAACTAATACAACGAAATCTCTTAAACATTGTTGTCTCTTTGTGGGACTACCAGCTTTCAGACATTTTAGACTCTTAAAAAGGTATAATCAGTCACACCATCCTCTGGCTGGTAGATAATTAAAATCAGCACATAACTGCAGTATGTACCCTCTAAAGCAATGGTCAGTTCTCAGCCTTTTTGCTGCCATGACATGCTTGATAAATGATTTTCTCTTACATGGGAAACACTCTCAAGGGCACATTCATAACAAACATCTCCCAAACTTGGAAGTCATGCACTGTGATCATTTGTAATCATCAGAAGAGTTAACTGCCCATCTGTAGTGGTGGCTCTTTGTGATCTAGTGCAGAGGTAAATTCGGGCTGTGTGGCAGGATATTCTCAGCATTCTGGCTATAATGCTACTTCCTTGTCTCCCAGAAATCACACACACACACACACAGCAAATCTTTTGTAAATTTCATATACATATAAAATTACATATATAAAGCAAATATAAAGCAAACTTACATATATAAAGCAAATCTTTTGTAAATTTCATACACATATAAAATTACATATATAAAGCAAATATAAAGCAAACTTACATATATAAAGCAAATCTTTTGTAAATTTCAACACTCTGACTAAAAACAGGTTAACCTATTGCTTTTGGTTCATAGTCTGTGCAGCCAGGTTGTGCAGCATAGAATCTGACTTCACCATGTACTAGCTGTGTGTCCTCTGGCAAGTTACTTAACCTCTGTCTTTCAGCATCCTCATCTATCAAGTAGAAATAATAGTGCCTGTGTCATAAGGCCGTTGTGAAGACACCTGAGATCACATATATAAAGAACTAAAATCTGCTTCTCTTAGTGGACACTCTTTGGTCTGGAACAGGTCACTATGATTCACCTTGCACTTGATTGCTTAAAAGGCATCAGAGTTAACCTGATAAAACTACTAAGGGTTGAGTAAGTTTTTCCATTCAGGTCACTGTGTCAGTGATCTCAAAACTCTTTTGCTTTTGGATTGAATCTTTATTCACTTGAAATCATATGGAGAACCCCAGTGTAGAAAACAGAAACCAACAGATGCTCCCTTTGCAGTGAAGAGTGGGAAGTCTGCAGTCCCCTCTATCTGTCTGCAGTAGCACTTGCAGAGTCGTAGGTAATTCCAGGATCCTAGGAAGACAGTTTGAAAGCCTGTAGTCTCTTTGGCCACGCTCTTTCAATCCCAACATTCTCTTTCTTGGCAACCTCTGAGCATGTAAAATTACGTCTAATGTCCACCCAGCTCATCTGTCTTGGGCAAAATCAACATAGAGACTAGAATATGAACCTTTTTTGCATCATGCAAGGCTGTGAGCACCATTAGTACTTTCATCAATATATGTCTTTAGGAAATTATCTGTCAGTGCAGTACACTGGGAGTGCAGTACAACTTTTTGAGGAGTAAAACCATATAGGGTAGTGGCTTTCAAACTTAAAAAAAAAAATTAGTATCACCTTGAGAGCTTGTAAAACCACAGATTGCTGGGCCCCACCTCCATAGTTTCTGATTCACTAGGTCTGGGGGGGCGGGGAGGTGTGAGACTGTGCATTTCTGACAAGTTCCAGATGACACTGATGCTGCTGGTCTGGGACCACTTTGAAAACCACTGTTATTGGAGATGAGAGCAAGTAGAGTGGTTGGCTAGTCCGTAACATCAGGGATTTACTTCTGATAAAACAATCTATATTAACCTTCGATCTTGGGAAATTTTTGAGGTTTAATTTAACAGGTATTTATTAAATTTCGACTATTGGCCAAACACTGTGCTAAATACTGAGAGTAAAATAGATTAACTATATGGTGTCTTCTTGAGAAGGACTATATTTTAGTGTGGGACAGACCAGTAAACAGGCAATTACAATGCAGAGTGATAAATACTCTAACAGAACTAAGTAGGAGATGCTAGGGACACCTACATGGGCACTGACCCCATCTTTGGGGTCAGAGGAGACTTTCTCAAGAAGATGACACCTACTCTTAAGATAAAAAACACTTTCACCTAGAAGACAACCAAAGGACTATTTGGTAGGTTTTAGGTTGTATTTGCTTATGGTTAACTTTTGTATTTCAAAATAATCTTGTCATTGAGTCTAAAATTCAGTTCTTTGTTATTTACTATTCCAAGAACTAAGACAAGTTTCTGGCAAGCTATGGAAGTACGACCCTTTGTACAAGCAGATGCGGAAAGGGAAATTCTTGTTTTCTATGCTTGAGTAACAAGAACAGTAATAAGAGAAGTTCCTGTAAGTGGTTTTCATTTCTGTTCCTTTTAAAGAGAAATTGGAATGACCAATCTTTCGTGCAGGTTACCATATTTGTTGCTAGACAACTTAGTGATATCTTTCGTCTCAGCACTTGATAGGAGTGATTAAGATGCATGAGACTGTGTTTTCTGAAATCAGTCATTCAAGCATCATTTTTAAAGGGTAGGCACTGAGTTAGAAAAGTGAGCGCTTGCATAACTTAAATATATGCTTAAGTATTTTATATGGTATTTTTTCATAAGAGGATTTTTTCCCCCATACCTCATAAATATGTGCAAACACCAGTAAGTTAAATTATTTTACATAACGTTCATTTTGAGGATGAGCTATTGAAAAATAAAAGCCATTTCTTGATGAGTGCCTCATGGCTGTTGGTGTGTCATTGTGTCCTTGGCTTCCTCTCACTTGTTCCAATTTTTAATTTAGATAGAAAAAAGAATGGCAGGTGGGGAGGTTTGGGAATTGTAGTGGAGAAGAGAATTATAATGGCCAGTGTGTAATGAGGATGTATTTTAGAGGACTTATTCTTAGCTCAAATGTGTGTAAAAGTGATTGTTCTCTTTCCACTTGGCAAGAGAGCCTACTGACCTCCAGGTGTCTATACAATATCTATTGACAGTTCTGTAGGGAGAAAGCCTTTTTGGAGAGCAAAGATGAACAATATGCAATCCAGTCATTCTTCAGTGTAGATCAGTATTTTTTAATCTTTTCGATACCAAGGCCTCCTGTGATAAATACGAAATCTCTCTCCTGCTCCCAGAGATTGTGATGCTCGCTCCCCTTGAGAATCATTGCATCCCTTGCAAATTTCCACCAGCCAAAATGTCAATCATTTGTGTGGTTTGTATTATAAAAAAAGTAGTTACTTTTGTTGTTTTCTAAATATGTAAGTGTAATACAATTTTTTTTGTCTTTTTTTGCTATTTCTTTGGGCCGCCCCCGCGGCATATGGAGATTCCCAGGCTAGGGGTTGAATCGGAGCTGTAGCCACTGGCCTACGCCGGAGCCACAGCAACGCAGGATCCAAGCCACGTCTGCAACCTACACCACAGCTCACGGCAACGCCGGATCGTTAACCCACTGAGCAAGGGCAGGGACCGAACCCGCAACCTCATGGTTCCTAGTCGGATTCGTTAACCACTGTGCCACGACGGGAATTCCTGTAATACAATTTTAAATATGCTTTTAAATTTATTTTATTTTTATTATTTTTATTTATTTATTTATTGGTTTTATAGGGCCACACTCATGACATATGGAAGTTCCCAGGCTAGGGGGTGAATCGGAGCTACAGCTGCCAGCCTACAATACTACGAGGCCACAGTAACAAGGGATCTGAGCTGCATTTGTGACCTACACCACAGTTCACGGCAACACCGGATCCCTAACACATTGAGCAAGGCCTGGGATCGAACCCGCATCCCCATGGATACTAGTTGGATTTATTACTGCTGAGCCATGATGGGAATTCCAAATATGCTTTTTTAAATTGTACAAACATATTGTCCCTTCCCCTAAGAGACTGATATGTCCCCACTGGGAGAGGAAGTCCTGTTCTTATCCTCCATGGATGAGAATTATGGCCCCAAATGAATGAGTGGTCTCCAGATATACTGGGCGGGGGGGGGGGAGAGGGTGGGAAGAAAACATTAAGGTTTACTTAACATTAATATTTTTATGGAGTTCCCTTTGTGGCTCAGCAGTTTAAGAATCCAAATGGTATCCATGAGGATGCAGGTTTGATCCCTGGCCTTGCTCAGTGAGGTAAGGATCTGTGGCATAGGTCTCAGATGTGGCTCATATCTGGTGTTGCTGTGGCCATGGCAGAGGCTGGCAGCTGAGCTCTGATTGGACGCCTAGCCTGGGAACTGCTATGCTGCAGGAGTGGCTGTAAAAAGAAAGAAAAAAATACATGTATGTTTAGCTAACAAGGTGAACAAACTGAAACTTACTACTGATTAATAAATTTGTTAACATTGATGCCACTGATACCCTCACTTGATTTGTAAGTTACATGAGTCATCTGAGGAAAGAGTGGGACCGTCACATTGTAGAGAGCTTCACAGTGCTACTTTCATTCACTGGTTACCTTTCATCATATCACGACTCAGGCAATGTATGCTAACTTTAAGCAGCATTTATGGTTTCCAAATGACATGGCTAAAAAGACCCCTACAAAGAGATCATAGATAAAATACAATAACAAAATTATAAGCGTAAGCACACATGATAATTAGATTAAAATCAAGCATCCATATTGTGAAAACCCCTGTACAATTTTCAGAGTTATGCAATATCGTGTACAGCTTATAAACTTTGACTAAACATAATGTGAAATTTTGCAGTACAAATTAGAAAATATTTAAAAGGAGTAATGAATGGTCCCCATTAAAAATACATATAAAAAATTTTATTATCAAGCTAAAGTAGTTCTTAGAAAGAAATTTGTAAGAGTTCTCATTGTGGCACAGCAGAAATGAATCTGACTAGTATCCATGAGAATGTAGGTTCAATTCCTGGCCTTGCTTACTGGATTGGTGACCTGGCATTGCCAAGAGCTCTGGTGTAGGTCTCAGATGCGGTTTGGATCCCGCTTTGCTATGAATGTGGTGTAGGCTGGCAGCAGTAGCTCCATTTGACCCCTAGCCTGGAAACTTCCATATGCCATGGGTGTGATCCTAAAAAGAAAAAAAAAAAAAGAAATTTATAGCCTTAAATGCTTAGGTTAGAAAAAATTATGCAAAATTAATTAGCTAATTCTACATTTTGAGGAGTTAAAAATAGCAAAATTAGCTCAAAGAAAGAATGTGATAGAAACAAAAAGCAGAAACTAATAAAATAGGACACACAGACACAATTACAAAGATGAGCAAAACCAGAGGTTGATTGTTTGAAACACTAACTCACAAATCTTTGCTGAGATCGATTAAGAACATAATAGAAAGGCCCAAATAATACTAGGAATGGAAGAAAGGAGGGAAGATGATTGGAAATGTTAAGGCATTAAAAAGATAATAAATAGATATAATGAAGCTTAATGCCAACAACATTTAAATTTAAACAGAACAGAAAATCTCAAGAAAATATAACTGCTAAAACTCAGTTTTATTTTTAATAAAACTGACTCAAAGAAACAAAGAACCACAATAGTTGCGTAACTATTAAGGGAATTAAGTCAGTGATTAAATATTGTTCCACAGAGAAAACTCTAGGGCTACATGGGTCTTACAAAATATCAAAAAAAAAAAACCCAAACAATTCGATCTTCCAAACACAATTGCAGAGAATCTTTAAAAATATGAAATAATCTGGAACTAATTTTATGAATATAGCATAATTTTGGTACAAAATTTCAGTGAGGAGACCATAAGGAAAAAAAACTATAAGTCAATATAAACTAATTATTAGCAATCCAGTAATGCTCTAAGTGTTGCTATTTCACAAGCAAGTAGTATTTATCCTAGGAATGCAAGGTTGTCATAATATTAGAAAATCAATTAAGCAATTCAGGTTAGCTTAAGAATCATATCATCTATTTTTAGTTTTCTGAGGAATCTCCATACTGCTTTCCACAGTGGTTGCACCAATTTACAATCCCACCCACAGTGCACTAGGGTTCCTTTTTCTCCACACCCTCTCCAGCACTTACTGTTTGTAGACGTTTGGATGATGGCCATTCTGGCTGGTGTAAGGTGGTACCTTATAGTAGTTTTGATGTGCATTTCTCTAATAATGAGTGATGTTGAACATCTTTTCATGTGTTTCTTGGCCATCTGTATGTCTTCTTTGGAGAACTGTCTGTTTAGATCTTCTGCCCATTTTTTAATGGGGTTGTTTGTTTTTTTGGTATGGAGCTGCAGAAGTTGTTTCTAAATTTTGGAGATTAATCCCTTGTCAGTTGATTCATTTGCAAAGATTTTCTCCTATTCTGTGGGCTGTCTTTTCGTTTTGTTTAGGGTTTCCTTTGCTATGCAGAAACTTTGAAGTTTGATTAGGTCCCATGTGTTTATTTTTGTTTTTATTGTCAATACTCTAAGAGGTGGATCTGAGAAGATGTTGCTGTCGTTTATGTCAGAGAGTGTTTGGCCTATGTTTTCCTCTAAGAGTTTTAGAACTACCATTTGATCCAGCAATCCCACTCCTGGGCATCTATCCAGAGAAAACCACGACTCGCAAAGACACATGTACTCCAATGTTCATTGCAGCACTATTTACAATAGCCAAAACATGGAAACAACCTAAATGTCCATCCGCAGGGGAGTGGATCAAGAAGATGTGGTACATATACACAATGGAATATTACTCAGCCATGAAAAAGAACGAAATCCCAGCATTTTTAGCAACATGGATGGACCTAGAAACTATCATGCTAAGTGAAGTCAGCCATACAATGACACACCAACATCAAATGCTTTCACTGACATGTGGAATCTGAAAAAAAGGACAGACTGAACTTCTTTGCAGAATAGATGCTTCCTCACAGACATTGAAAAACTTATGGTCTCCGGAGGAGACAGTTTGGGGGGTGGGGGGATGTGCTTGGGCTGTGGGATGGAAATCTTGTGAAATCAGATTGTTATGATCATTATACCACTATAGATGTGATAAATTCATTTGAGTATTAAGAAAAAAAAAGAATCATATCATCAACTGATCAACTCTAAAGATTCTGGAAAAGCATTTGAGAAAATTCAGCACCCAGTCATAATGAAAACTATTAACAAAACAAAATATAAGACAACTATCATAAACTGATAAAGGGCATTCACAAAAAATATAAAAGCAAAAATTATAGTTAAGTTTTCATTTGTGTTCAGGAATAAGACAAAAGCACCTGCCATCACTCAAATTAAAGAATATCCCTGGTATCTTACCCAAAACAGTAAGAACAGAAGTAAAATGTATAAGAATGGCAATGGAAAAAACAAAATTATTATTTTCAGATTATATGATATATATATATATGGAACACCCAAAGCCTCTACAAATAAATTATTAGAGTTATTTAGGAAGCTTGTAGAAGTTACTAGAGAAAAATTCAACATTCGAAAGGCAATTGTATTTCAGCATATCAGAAGCAATTAAGTAATGTATTCAGAAACAAATATCATTTGTATAACAACAACAATAAAATACCTAGGAATTTTTTAAAGACGTGAAACCTTGAGAAAAAAAATTGCGAATACTTGGAAAATTATCAAAAATCTAAACAAACAGAATACTATCTTCATGAGTAGGAAATCTCAATATTATAAACATGTCAGTTCTCAGATGGATCTTTGGATTCAGTGCAATCCCAGTCAGAATCCCAACAGGTTTTTTTTTGTGTTGTTTTGTTTGGAGAAATTTATTACTTTTGCTTATATAGATTTATATGGAAGAGCAAATATATATGCTGAAATTTATATGGAAGAGTAAATACCTAAGAATATTCAAGCCACTCTTGATAGAAAGAATGAAATAGAAGGATATATTCTTCTGGGTATCAAGATTTATTATAGGAGTTCCCTGGTGACTCAGCGGGTTACGGATCTGGCATTGTCACTGCTCTGGCTCTGGTTGCTGCTGTGGCACGTGTTGGATCCTTGGCCTGGGAACTGCCCTGGGTGTGGCCAAAAAATAAAGATTTAGGATAAAGCTATAAGTAATCAAGACATTGTGGGTTTAGGGCAGGGATAAATAAACAGGCCAACAGCTAAAATAGCTAAAAAATAATTCATGCAGGAGTTCCCACTGTGGCACAACAGGATCAGCAGTATCTTAGGAGCACCGGGATGCAGATTCGATCCCTGGCCTGGCATAGTGGGTTAAGGATCCTACATTGCTGTAGCTGTGGTTTAGGTTGAAACTGTGGCTTGGCTCTGATCCCTGGCCCAGGAACTCCATATGCCACAGGGCAGCCAGAAAAGAAAAAAAAAAGTCCATATACATAAAGCAGGCATTGCACAACAATGGAGAGAGGATGATTCTACAAATGAATGGTGCTTGGGCTATGTGCTAGCAAATGAAAAGTATATCCCAATCTTGCATAAAAATCAATCCTAGTAGCTTAAAGACTTAAATATAAAACTTGAAATTTTAAAACTTTTAGGAGAAAAGCTTTATAAACTTGAGGTAAGAAAGGATTTCTTAAGACATACACACACAGATGCCACTAACCAACTACAACCATTTGGTCCAGAAGTCCCACTCCTGGGCATCTATCCAGGGAAAAAACCATGACTCAAAAAGGTACATGTACGCCAGTGTTCATTGCAGCAGTATATACAATAGCTAAGACATGGAAACAACATAAATGTCTGTTGACAGAGGAGTGGATAAGGAAGATGTGGTACATCTACACAATGGAATAATACTCAGCCATTAAAAGGAAAGAAGTAACAGCATTTGTAGCAACATGGATGGACCTAGAAATTATCATGCTAAGTGAAGTCAGTCAGACAGTGAGACAGCAACATCATATGCTATCACTTACATGTGGAATCATAAAAAAGGACACAATGAACTTCTTTGCAGAACAGATACTGACTCACAGACTTTGAAAATTTATGGTTTCCAAATAAGGTAGGTTGTGCTGTAGGGGGATGCACTGGGGGTTTGGGATGGAAATGCTATAAAATTGGGTTGTGATGATTGTTGTACAACTATAAATGTAATAAAATTCATTGAGTAATAAAAGGAACACAACGAAATTTTTAAAAATTAAAAAAAGAATGTGTATTCTTTACAAGGAAATAGAATAAAAACAGGTCACAAATTGGGAGAAGATATTTTTGACATATGTAATATTAAAGATTAGAATCCAGGATATAAAAGAATTCTACAAATCAGTAAGAATGAGAATTTATCAGAAAAAAATGAGCAAACGACATAAACAGATGGCACAGAAGAAGAAACAAAAATGACTCATAGATGCATGTGAAGATACTTAACCTTAATAGTATAGAAAACATATCAAAAATACAATATACTGCTTCACATTCAATAGTAAAAAGAGTAAAAGTAAAAAGTAGCAGTAAAAAGAGTACAAAACCAAGTTGGAGCAAGGAAGCCAAGCAAAGGCAGCTCTCACAGGTGGTTCACAGAAGGAATGGATGCAATCACTTTGGGAAACCGTTGGTTGGCATTACCTTGTAAAATTGAACAACCCCCTTGACTCAGCATATTCACTCCAGGATATGTACCTTGAGAAGCAAAAATGTGCTTGGCAGCACTGTTGGTAACAATAGTAAAAAAAAAATAGTGTGATGTGGGAGTTCCCGTAGTGGCTCTGTGGAAACGATTCTGACTAGCATCCATGAGGGTGCAGGCTCAATCCCTAGCCTCGCTCAGTGGGTTAAGTGTTGATGTCGTGAGCTGTGATGTGGGTCACAGATGTGGTGTGTCTGTGGTATAGGCTGTGATGTAGGCTACAGCTGTGATTCAACCCCTTGTCTGGGAACCTCCATATGCTGTGTGTGTGGCCCTAAAAAAAAAGACAAAAAAAAAATAGTGTGATGCAATTCAAATGCCCTTCTGTAATAGAATAGTAAATAAATTGTATTTTTTTTCCTGTAATGGAGTATTACCATTGGCCCTCTGTATCCTTGGTGGCTTCTACATTTGCAGATTCAATCAATCATGGATTGAAAATATTCCGAAAAAAATTCCAGAAAGTTTCAAAATGCAAAACTTGAATTTGCTGCCAGTTGGCAATTATTTACACAGTATTTACATATTTGCAACTATTTACACTGCATTTACATTGTATTTACAACTATTTACATAGCATTTACATTGTAGTAGTTATTTTAAGTAATCTAGATGTACCGGAAAGGATGTGAATAGGTAGGTTATCTGCAAATACTACACCATTATACTACACTATTTTACCTAAGGGACTTGAGCATGTGTGGATTTGGATATCTGAGGGGGGGTCCTGAAACCAATTCCCCAAGGATACCAAGGATGATTATATACAGAAGTAAAAAATAAGGAACTAGAGCTACATACATTAGTATAGATAAATCTCAAAATGATGGTGTTGAGTGAAAAAAGCAAGCTGATAAATACATACAGTATGATCTATTTTGTAATCAATTTAAACAAGGAAAAGGGAAGTAATATATTGTTCGGGGTTACATATATAGGTGGTAAAACTGAAAGGAGAAAAAGATGTATGATTTAAAAGATAATGGTTACTTGAGGAGGGTTATGTGCATAGATTTGACTGAGGAGAGCCGTACAAGGAGGTTTCAGCCTGTGTACTGGTAATATTCTATTTTGTGACCTGTGGTTAGTATATGAGTGTGCAGTTATTATGATTGTTTATTTATCTTTATACACTCTCGTGTATATAATCTATTTCACAACAAAAATTTTCATTAAACATTCACAGCTCTGCAAGTATTTGGACACTTTCTTTGATTATTTACAAACATGTGTCTCAAAGTTCTTAAATAAATTAGAAATCATATTCATAAGCAAAAAATAACATTAACGCTAGAAAACCCATTAATTTGCTGGCATTTGCCTGAAGATTATAGAATTCTGGGAAAATATCTAAATGTTTCAAAAATAGCAAAGTTTATTCTATCACTTTGTACTTACTAAGATATTACTACACAATAATTATTTAAAACCTCATCTTAGGAATTCCCGTTGTGGCTCAGTGGGTTAAGAACCTGACACTGTGTCGGTGAGTATGTGGGTTCAGTCCCTGGCCTCACTCAGTAGGTTGAGGATCCTATGTTGCCACCAGCCTCCAGATAGGTTGAAGCTGCAGCTCAGATCCCAAGTGGCTGTGGCTGTAGTGTAGGCCTGTAGCTGTGGATTCAACCTCTAGCCTGGGAATTTCCATATGACACAGGAGGAGCAGTTAAAAAAAAAAAAAGAAAAGAAAACCTCATCTTCAGAAATATACGCTTTATAATATACATAATATATTAATAAACCAGCACTGCTATCTACCTTGTACATTGAGGAGGCCTGCTCAGAATGAGTGGGCAACCAAAACATTTGGAGGACTCTGCTGAAGAACCCATTTGGCAGCACTTCTGTAACCAAGGGTGACTGAGGCTCACCCAAACCCATGTTTAAAAGACAGCACATGCTGTCTTCTGGACATACCCCCAGGCTTCTGTCGAGTTAGTGTGGAAAGGGCCCCAGAACATGCATTTTTAATACACACTCCAGGCTATTCTGGTAAAAGTAGTTCACCTGCCACCATTTGGCTCTAAGTGTAGACAACAATCAAGCCACCTCTTCAGCGAGCTGTGTCCCCAGACTGTGCAGAAGGGCTTTGACTGAATTGGACTTGGGCATGATGCCATTAAGGGGCCCTGCCAGAAAGAAACGGCCCTTTGAAATTCGTGCCAGCAACTGGGATGATGCTGTCATTAATGATACAATCTATGGAGAGGGCAGATCATAAAGCCCCGGACAAAGGGCACACTCAATAAATGGTGACTTCTTAGGCTGTAATTCTGTACCGTGTGTTACTTCTCCTTGTGAGAGCACTTAGGAGAGAGTTCTTTCTGCTCCAAATATAAGGAATAATTATGCTATTTTTTATAATACCATGGTTTGACGGTCGGCTTCTAATTCAATTTATTTTGATACTGGGTTTAAATGGCTGTCACAACTGACAAAAGATACCTCCCACGAATATGTAGATCCCAACAGAAGAAGTGAGTCATCAGTTGGACTCCCTAAGTGATTAGATTATACCTCTTTTTCTCTCTCAACACTTATCCTAGGCATTCTGTTTCTTTAATAGACACTCAGTTGAGTGACTTTGCATTGTTTGCCAGGCAACTTAGAACCAAATTAGTGGCACTTCCTTAGCACCTATGTAGAATTTCATGACATGCAAAAAAGCATATAATTTTTCACACTATTTTATATTCTTCCCCGTTTTTTCCTCACCTACTTCTAAATAATGCTATTTGGAGGTTATTTCTCTATTTCTGTTATTTCCTTAAAGAGTTGTTGGAATATGATGAGAGGAAAGAAAAGAAGAGGGTGTGAGCGAATAGATACATGGATGAGAGGAGAAAAGAATGTGAGTAGCTAGAAGGGACCAAAAGGTCAAAGGGACCAAAAGGACCAAAGGTCAGCTTAAGCTTAAGCTCATTCATGCCCCAATAATCAGAATTAGGTTTCAAGTATCCAATTCATATTACATGGCTATTTCTCTTTCTCTTTCATGGGTACTTATCCACTCATTCCATATTCACTGGGTAAATACTAACAAATTAAAAAGCTTTTTTATGGAGACTTACCTGTTATTTTTGCTTATATAGTGGTTTCTGTGGCATCATACAAGGATTGAGATGCATCTTTTTAATTATTTGGGGAAATTTTCCAAGTATTCAGTCTGAAGAATGATAGAGGAGCAATCTTTCTTCAATTTCTCTTGAATTCTTAGAAAATTTATTTTAATCTTTAAATTTTCATTGGTTGAATTTTCATAGGTAAAGTGATTATTGATTTGATTGTCATCAGTCCAGCAAGTGTTTTTTTTTTTTTTTTAGGACCACACGTGCAGCAAGTCCAACTAGTCTTGATAGAATTTTGTGAGGATCACGATTTTGAAAAGAAGTTTCTATTTTTCTATTTTTAAGTGCCGTTAAGAGCAATTTCTCGTCTTATAGTTCTACCTGCTGATAACATTTAGCAAAATTATCCAAGTGCAGTAATAATGGGTCTGAAATGAGTGTGTTTACATAATTTTTAATAAATGAAAGCTGCTCATTTTCTTTTCATTAATGCTTCGCTGTTTTTAATAGCTTTTAATGTCTCATGCCTTTTTGGAAAGCTTGCATGCTCAATTCTTTTCCCTTTAGACAGTACTTCAGCATTCAGAAACAGCAGCAAGCTTTTTGGAGAATATTCCCATAAGAGGTATCTATATCAAAGCTTTTACAGTAAGTGGGCTAGTATTCTTAAGATGTTAATCACTTGGCTGATTTTGTCCCTCCACAGGTTGCAGTTAAAATTAATTGGGGGGGAAAGAAGCCACTCATATACTTTATAGGACAGCCAAAGGGCATTAGGGAAGTAAAACAGGTTTCAAAGTAATTAATGGTACATGCTCTCATTGACTCTGAAAAGCAATGTTTCACTACAAGCAGAAATTTATTCTCGCGTCTTTTTAATGATAGGTAATGTCAGTAAGGAAAGAGAAATACTAAAATCCAGTTTGATTATCATTCTTATAAACACAATCCTCTGCTAACTTCTCGTCTGCACAGTACAGTGATAATAGAAGACACTGAGATAATGAAGATTGAAGAAAAAACTCTGCTGTATACTTATTATGTACAGAGCCCCATGTTAAGTACCTTAGATTTGTCGTTTTGCTAAGTACTTTGAACAAGCATAGGGCATGAGTGGTATTATTATTATTTTATAGATTTTGCAGATTCTCAGAAAGGGTGAATAACTTGCCTAATATCTTTTTTGCCCTCAATATGGTTGGCCACTCCATCCTGTTTGAAATATTCTCTTTCCTTGGTATCAGCTACACTTCGTCTTGAGTTTTCCTTGACTTTTTTCTGGCTATTTTTTCTTTTTCCTCTGGTCATTTCTCCCTCTCTTCCTAACCTCTAAAATTTGGGGTTGGGGGAAGGGAGTTCCCATTGTGGCTCAGTAAGTTAAGAACCTGACTAGTATCCATGAGGATGCAGGTTCGATCCCTGGCCTTACTCATTGGGTTAAGGATCCAGTGTTGCTGCAAGCTGTGGCACAGATCTCAGATGCAGCTCGGATCTGGTATTGCTGTGGCTGTGGTATAGACTGGCAGCCATGGCTCCAATTCGACCTTTAGCCTGGGAACTTGCATATGCCATGGATATGGCCCTAAAAAGACAAAAAAATAAATAAATAAATTAAGAAGTCATAAAATAGAATTGGAGGGGGGGCATTGAACCCACGGCATGCAGAAATTCCCAGGCCAGGGATGGAGTCCATGCCACCCACAGCAGTGACCTGAGCCACAGCAGTAAGAAGCCATGATCCTCAACCGCTAGGCCACCATGTAACTCCCTTAACCTCTAAATTTTGATCCTGAAGATTTTCAGGCCCATTGAGAGTGAGGTCCCTTCTATTCTCTCTCTCTTGCTCTCTCAAATTCTGTCCTCTGCTTAAATGCCATCTAAATATATAGGATTCCTATATTTGGTTTATCACCATCCCAGACTAGTCTGACAAGCTCCTGTCATATCTTCCTGCCTACGTGACACCTCTACTTGGATCTCTTACAGATATCCCATGCTCAACATGCACCAAACTGAACAGTCGATTTTTTGCCTGAAACTATTTCTCGCTTTTTTTCCATTTCAGTAAATGATATCATCATCCACCCCGTTGTACAAATCAGAAACAGTTTTGATTTCTATCTTTTCTCTGTCTCCAAGTCCAATGTATGACTTAGTCCCCTAGCCTCTTCTACCAAAATAGAGCTCAGAGTTATCTGTTTCTTCCCAGAGCTTCTGTTCCTGGGCTTTGGCCAACCATCCAGCCCTGTAGAACCATCACTTGATCTTGCTGCTGCCTCTCTTTCTCTTTGCAGATACACTCTCCCTAGAGTATTTGGAGTGATTATTTGTCATGTAAATTGGTGGGGTAAATAGGCAGAGCACAGAGAGTTTTAGGGCAATGAGACTGTCCTGTATAATACTGTAAAGGTGGGTATCTGTCATCATATATTTGTGATAGAATGTACGCCCCCAAGAGTGAACCCTAATGTGAACACCAGCCCCTCCTCATCCCTGAAATGCTCCTCTCAAGCTCAGGACGGTGCCTTTGCTCTGGCCTCTGTCTGAAATGCCTCTCCTGACACTTCCTCCTTCGTGCTTACCTGGTTCCTTCTTTTCCCACAAATCTCAGCTGACATGACACCCCTCAGAAGGCCTGCTTGACCACTGTACCTAAATGAATCTTCTACCCCCATTCCCCCACCCCATAATGCCCTACTTGCCTTTTCTCATAGGACTTTTCTCCTTTGGAAATTACTTCTTTATCAGTTTTCATCTAGAGTGATAGACCAATGCCTGATACAAGGCAAGCAATCAATAAATGTTTGAGCTATGAAAGAATGAATGAAGTATGTCTTACTAGTTAGTGGTGAAGCTAGGACCCAAACCTAAATCTGTCTGACTGCAGAATCTGTGTTCTGAGCAATGGGGCTAGGAGTAAAATCAGTTGATGTTTAGTGGAGTTTTAGTGTAAAATTAATTTTAGTTTGAAAGTCTAAAATTCTTTTAAAACCTTACAATCCATAGTGATAACCCTCCAAGGACAACAGAGTACTTGATTGACCCCTATCCTAGTGATATTCGGTAAAAAGGACACCTGCCATGTTTGGTATTTTGTTTCCTAAGATGCCTAGACAAGATCCCTTAGAATAATTCTCTCAATTTTATCAACTGTTCTGTGAAATCAAATATAATGACTTTGGGCAAGTTACTTAACCTCTTTAGACCACCCTCTATAAAACAGGAAAAGAATGATTTCTTAGGGTTATTTAGGAGGAATAAAGGAAATAGATGAGAAGCCCTCACCACAGGGTTGGTAGATAGTGAGTAAATAATAACCACGGTTCTTAAAAAAAAAAAGCAACAACTTAATTCTTCAGTTAACCAAAACCTCTAATCTTCAGGGTTAACTAACCAGGGTTCTTTTTTTTAATTATTATTAAACTATGTCTAAATTCTGATATGGTTTGGGTGAGCTGGATTGACACGCCACGTCATCAAAGACTAAAGGTAGAGGCTGGAACTAGGCAAGAGAGTTGCCTCTGCAGGGGCATCCTGGGAATCCACAGGCAGCCCCTAAGTCTTGATGAACCGGTTTCCTAATTTTCATCGAGTTTATGTGTTTTTGCCAAGGACAGCTGCAGTCCCAGTGTAAAGTCAGTTCCCTTCTTGGAATTTGTTTATCTCCTGAGTTTACATATCCCAAGAAGCTTTGAGGAATATACAAGAGAAATAGGTCAATATACATTTTTTTTCCAAATTACTTTTAAAGAGAAGTAGTTCAACTCATTCATTCTGTCTACGATAACAATAACCAAGTAAAACAAACATATACTGATATTTAGGGGTAGAAAATTTCCCTTTTTTTTTTTTTTTTTTTGCCTCTGAGGACTTTGCTTCCCAGGATTTGTCAAGGGCTCTATTTCACATGGTTTAGTGAAAGTCTTGGGTCCCGTTTTTCTTTGAGATCAGTTTGAGAGGACCATATTTCTCTCATAAGAAAAACCTCAGAATCTCTTTTCTGTCTCTCAGGTTTTGGATGCTATCGTGACAAACTAGACAAACTGGCAGAGGGAACCACAGAATTTTTGTTGTTGTTGAAAATCTGAAAGCGTAGCAAATGGAGTTGAATAGATTTTGAACAACAGATTCCTCATCTAACTCAGGAGAAATTAAATAGACCTTTTGCTAAATATTTACATGTTTTGGAGACGAAAGGCTCAGAGATAATATTACAGATTTTAAAAGTCATCATAATGAGATTCTTCTCTTACAACTCTGAAATTGTATGCACACACACACACACACACATACACACAACTGTAGAATAAACAGGATCTTAGCTACCCTTGACTGGGACTTAGGCAGAAGAGAATGGCCAAGAAAACCGTTTTACAATATCCTATGGGAAGATTATTGGTATTTCTTATGTATCTTATGGATTGGGTTTAATATTTATTTACTTGTTCAAGGTAACAGTTTAGTGAGTTTTTTAAAAATGAAATCATGCATTTCTTCTGAAGGTAATTGCATCAAGACACTTTGTTCTTTCCTATACATTGCTCAGTGTCTACAAGGAATAGTTTATTAAAGCCAAACTTTCTTCCTCAGGGTAATCCTCTCTTTATATTTCATTTCTTGGTTCAAGGTTCCATTAGATTTTTACCCACTGAATTAAATCTGAGGGAGTCATGGTTCTCCTTAGAGTATTTCCAAGGATCTCAGAATGAGAATTAAGACCATTTTCTCCTACCTTTTGATGAAATCTGCTTAGGAATTTTTGTAAAACTTCCTTTTCTTGACATTTTTGGAAGGGGAAGTTACCTTTGATGGCATCTGGTCGACCTGGGTCAGTCGGTCTGGTCTGTCTGTCTGTCTCTCTTTCTGGCCTCACCCATGGAATATGGAAGTTCCCAGGCTAAGGGTTGAATCAAAGCCATAGCCACCAGCCTACGCCACAACCACACAACATCTGATCCGACAAGCCACATCCGCCACCTACACCACAGCTTGCAGCAATGCCGTATCCTTAAGGCCATGAGTCAAACCCAAATCCTCAGACATACCAGTTGGGTTCTTAATCCACTGAGCCATAACTGGAACTCCAACCTGGGTCTCTTGAGGTCCATGAGAAGCAAGGGTCAAGCCTGACCCATGTGCCTTCTTCTCTCTACTGTCCTCAGCTGCACTTTCTTACATGTTGGAGTGAAGGCTTCTTGTCCTTCACAAAACTGAAAGGTCATGCCACTCTCATTTTTCTAACCTGTATGCATTGTATTCTTCTGTTGAGAGGGAAAAATCCAGAATAGGATTGGAATAAATAATGTAGGAATTGGTGTGCATTTTCTGTTGTTTATAAGAATAAAACTGCCATAGGGTTGTGCTTTGCCAGTGATCCATATATGTTTTGAATGTGACATTTAAAGAACTCGCTTCTAAGATTAGACTGAAAGATAGGACATTTTGTTGTTGGTTCTGTAATGTTTGAACACCTTAGAATGACACTTTTTGATAGAAGGCTTAGAAAGACGCCCATACATTTTACAACATTTTATTTTGAAAATTTTCAAATCACCATCCAGTTTTAAATTTTATAGTTTCATCCTGCCAGCCCAGTGTGGAAAATTCTAAGGCAGAGGAAATATAAAATGTTCAGACTGATGTAGCTGTAGAACTCACAGTTGCCTCTTTGGGGGCCTCCCCAGAAAGTAGACATTTGGTGAATTTGTGTTTCCAGAGTAAAACACCAAGAAATAAAACAAAGTCCTCATTTGTTGTGCTTGTCATAAACTGGCTTTTCTAAAATAAAAAATATTTAGAGTTTTATGTGGAGATGTGTTTCCCTGGGATTAGGCAGCCTGTGCTTTCTGGCCAATTTGGCTAAATTGTGTGCATTTAAACAGATTGTAGTCATTGGCTTAAACTGTTCACTGTGGTCCGGGGTTGGGGGTGGGGGTTGAGATATAAAGGTGGTAAGATTTATTTATCTCCCTCTGTTGACTTACTTCATGATTTCCATGTAAAGAACTAGATGGAACTAACTAAATAATGAATGTAATTATTTATGAGAAATACCAAAAGGTCAGAAGTACAATTAGAAAATGTTAACACATGGAGATGTGAAAAAAATCCATAGGGACCCTATTGCCTTTGGAATGGATAAGCAATGAGATCCTGCTGTGTAGCACTGGGAACTATATCTAGTCACTTGTGATGGAACATGATGGAAGATAATGTGAGAAAAAGAATGTATATGGAGTTACTGTTGTGACACAGCAGAAACTAATCCGACTAAAAACCATGAGGTTGCGGGTTTGATCCCTGGGTTCGCTCAGTGGGTTAAGGATCCAGCGTTGCTGTGAGCTGTGGTGTAGGTTGCAGACGTGGCTCGGATCCCGTGTTGCTGTGGCTCTGGTGTAGGCCATCAACTACAGCTCTGATTAGACCCCTAGCCTGGGAACCTCCATATGCCGCGGGTGCGGCCCTAAAAAGACAAAAAAAAAAAAAAAGAATGTATATATGTATGTGTGACTGGGTCACTTTGCTGTATAGTAGAAAATTGACAGGCACTGTAAACCAACTATAAAGGAAAAAATAAAAATCATTAAAAATTTTACAGGGTCCAAACATCTCTAGATTCTGCAGATCTTGAATTAATATTTAGAATGTTTCCACTCCCATCTTAGAGTTTCAAAGTAAGCATTTAGAATCTGTGGCTTTTTTAGGGCAAAAAAAAAAAATGTGTTTGGCGCTATCCTCCGATCTTCTTTTCATTTTATGCCTTCAATAGTCTGGTACAACACCTAGACACTTTCACATTATATGTTCCAATCATTTTCCCTTGTCGAATTAGTTTGCCAAATTGCTTTCTGATCAGGACTCTTGAGAAAAGCTGGTGCCCTCCTTTGTAGAGATGTCGATGCCCCTTAATAGCATTTTGCAGTCATTGACTCAGAGACTCCTGGAGAGCATCATTGAACAGGCACTTGTAACTCCTTGATTTCAATGATTCACCGAGATGTGTAAACTACGTTTAAGGCCCAGGATAGCTAATTGCACTGAGAAAGTGGCAGATAAGAGGAAAATGCTAGGAACCATGCATTTTTTTGTCTTTGATTAACATCTAATTAGCTTAAGAGCATATTTCTGTGTGAATCGAGTGTTTAAATCAGAGAAATGATATGAGTTCTAGATAGATCCAGTGCAAAGGCTTTCAAGACCGAAATTGATTAAATATGTTATACCTTTCAGTAAAATTATATATATATTGCCCAACTAAAATAGGGTCATTGCAGTAGATTTTTATCTACTATTCCCCAAAGACACTCAGGAGTTGGGTGGGGGGCAGAGTCAAAACTTATATGTCACAGTTTCCTTGTTCTTAAAAGGCACAAAAGGCTGAAAAGACTGCTGTCATTCTCATATGTCTCATTAGCAGTTGGAAATTACTAAGTAAACCCATAAGCACAAGCACACATATATGTGTGGGTTTGCGTTTTTCTTTAGTTAGTACTTTGTGCTATTATAACTTCAACCTAACGCTTTCCCTCTGATTGCTCTGTCAAAACTTGGCATGATTTATGATTGAACAATAGTAAATACAGGTAGGAAAACATTCATTATGAAAGATGCCCATGAGCATAAGGTATTGTTATTTCATCTGATGAGAGAATGGCTGGATTTCAAAACTATTTCATCATCAATATTTTACGCTAATGAATAAAATAGTAACTAGCCCAGAGGCCACATGCAAACAGAAACACAGCAAAACATGCAGTGAACATCATTCTCCCTTCATTTGTTTCCTTAGCAAATAGAATTTGATTGCCGAGTTCTTCATGGAACGATGAGTCTTTTGTGTTTTATTTCTATCTATAGACCCAGAGATCTGTCCCTCTGCCATGGAGATGTTGTCTTATATGAGAGTCATATTTCAGCAAACATAATTAAACCATCACAAACAGAGCCTTCCATTAGTCAGACCAGAGTTATGGTTGTCATGCTTTAGATGCATAAGAAAGTATTTCACATTCTGCTGGGGGAAAAGAAAGACCGCTAAATATTTCATGGCTTTTTTTTTATCAGATTGTTTATTTCTCAACATTTTAAAGAGATACTTAATTTTTCTCGACAGCTATTTTCGTTAACACGATAGAGAAATGGATATTAAGGGCAAAATTTGCATGGGATGCCAAGAACTGGTATTTCCCTGGAATGATGCTTACTGTGTGCATAAGAATAAATCTCACACTGTTCTCCAGAAATGTCCTTGGCATTTGACGTGTTTTCCAAAGCTATATTCTGGTAATGTTCTGCATCTAAGGTTTCAAGGAGGAGGAGAAATCGTATTTTGATTGGTGTGGTTCAATATACATTTGGGTTTCATGCAAAAATAAAAATGAACACTAGAGGGTGCTGTTTGATTTTCCTTTTCACTGAGTTGTGTTGCAGATGCCAGTCAGGGCATGGAAAACGGTTCCCCTAACCAGGACCAAACCGCAATGCAATATGGGGTGTAAAAATCCTCTGAATTTAAGGAGAGAGGCTGGAAGGTTCAGAATGGGGTTGATGCTAAATTAATTCAGAATTAGTAAAGACAAGACATAATTCTTTATTACTCTTAAGTTTGTATGATTGTCTTTTTAAAAAATTCTGTTGGAGTAGAGTTGATTTACAATGTTGTGTTAGTTTCAGGTGTATATCAAAGTGAATCAGTTGTACCTATCTGTATAGCCATTCTTTTTTCCTGATAGTCATTTTTTGACAATTACTTAATTTCTTTGGTTGAAATAAGTTTTATTAGATTTCAAGCTCTCACTAAATGTCACATGGTTCCAAAAATAGCTAGAATATTAGACAATGTGAAACAATTCGTGCTCTCAAGTTTTGGCACTAGGATTTTGAATAGAGCACATACTACTGGTTAAGAAGCTAATTATAGAATTCCCATTTGTCAGAAATGCCAGACCCCAAGATGTTGTTTCTTTTGATATCAGAGAAATACCAAGTTAATAAGATTCCCAATTAACTTCCTTTTTAACCTTTGCTGAACACAGGCTTCCTCCCGCCCCTCTTTCTTGGGGCAAATCTTTTTGAGTGGCAGGAGAAGGCAAGGTTCTAGAGTTATCCAAATATATGCTATCATGTGGTTTATGTTTGTATAGTGTCATTTTCTAACCCAAGAATAGTTTAAAAGAAGCTTAAAGTTCTCATTTTATAGAAAAGAAAGTTAAGGTATTATGATATCAAACGATTTATTTCAAGCAGAGAATTCAGTTAGTAAAAGGGTCAGAATTACCTTCCAGTTCTTCTGCCTTGCAGACAGTCAGCTAAGGGGCGTTTGCTTTTCGTTCCATAGCTTTTCTGGGTCTTTGTTATTTCTCTTTAACAAAGATAGGCGTGATTGATTCAAGGACCGCTTGGCAGCCATCAGCACAGGTTTCCAGTTCTTCTCTCTCCCAGGCTCCCCGGAAGTTTGCAGTTCCCTGCTCTCTGAAAGTTAGTTGCAGGCACGTACCTTTCTTTGGCCAGTGACATGGTAACATAAGTGTCCTGTGTCCCTTCTGGGATGTGATTCTCTCCCCCTTGCTGAGGTGAGCCCTGAAGCCTCATGCTGAGCTGGCAGCATCAAAAGCTAGTGAAGTATCAAGAAATAACAAGTGTTGGAGAGGGTGTGAGGAAAGGGGAACCCTTGATTGGTGGGAATTTAAGTTGGTGCAGCCACTATGGAAAACAATATGGAAGTTCCTCAAAAAATCTAAAGCTAGAAATACCATATGTCCAGCAATTCCACTTCTGGGCATTTATCCAAAGGAGATGAAAACACTAACTCGAAATGGTATCTGCACTCCCATGCTCATTGCAGCATTATTTACAATAGTCAACGTATGGAAACAACCTAAGTGTCCATCGATGGATGAATGGATAAAGAAGATGTGCTATGAACATATATACAATGGAATATTATTTGGCCATAAAAAGGAAACCCTGTCGTTTGCAACAACATGGATGGACCTTGAAGATAGTATACTAAGTGAAGTCAAGACAGAGAAAGACAAATACTATATGATCTCATTTATATGTGGAATCTAAAAATAACAAAACAGAAAAATGAATTCATGGATACATAGAACAGACTGGTGGTTGCTAGAGGCAGGGTGAAATGGATGAAGAGAGTCAAAAGATACAAACTTCCAGTTATAAAATGAATACATTCTGGGGGTGTAATTACAGCATGGTGACTAAGTTAACAATATGGTACTGCATATGTGAAAGTTGCCACAGATCTTAAAAGTTCTCATCACAGGGGAAAAAAATGTATGTATGGCTATGGGTGTAAACTAGACTTACTGTGATGATTGTTTCCTAGTATATACATCTATCGCATCATTATGTTGTACACCTGCAACATCATGTTATATTCAGTTATATCTGGATAAAATGTGATTCTGACACAGTAACAGAAACAATGGAAGGGAATCCGGAGCTCACAAACAGAACTGCAGAGACTGAATTGGATGTAGGATAAAAGTGGTACTTCAGGACAAAGGATACATTGTTCAGTAAATTCTGCTGAGAGGAAAAAAGATGATGATGACGTCTCCCCCAACCCCCCGCCCAGGGTGGGAGTCAGGATCAGCACCCCTGGAGTGAGCAAGTGGGAAACCTTTGCTGTTTATGCCACTGAGGTTCTGAGGTTTTCTACTTTGGCTCCACACCATGTTATCCTGATGACAGACAAGGATGTCAACCAAGTGAGAGAACTTGGGTCCAAGAATACAAGTTCAACAAGAAGGGATTTAATTAAAAATCTAAAAAACGATTATAGTCTTCAATTTAGAAACTTTGAGTGACTTTGAAATGAGAAATCAATAAAGAGAAGTTACTAAATATGAAAACTTCTCTTCCTTATATGTCTTCAGTTAAAATTCATCTAGGGAAATCAAGTAAAAGAAATAAATTCCGAATCTGACTGTGAACACCTTAGACCGTGGAAAGGAAAATGGAGCCTTAGCTCTGAATCTGCTGATTGTGAAGTGGGGGAGCTTGGAGTTGAGGTTTTCAGATGAGAAAAGAACACGTGCCTAACATGAATTTCCATCACGGGGAGGTACTGTGTCTCATCTGGAATAGATGGCTTAAGTGCTTAATCCATCTCAATGTTCAGCATTTCCCCCAGAGCTCCTAAGACGTCCAAGTTGAAACAGATGCATGTTTTCCTCTATCAATACCGCCTGTTCTCCTGGCTGCACAGCAGCTCCGACTGCCCAGCTAGAGCCTGTGGGCCCTTCCTGCAGCGGGAGATCAAAGCTGTTCGCTGCAAACTCAGTCTACACCCTGCTTCCCCAGCCCAGGGACGGTGTGATGAGATGCCTTTTATACATAAGAGGGTAGGAATCGTACCCACACCCACCCATCAAGGATGCTGGGATTGCTGCGAGGCGTTTCCCAGAGTTCCCAGACAAGGACAAAAATGCCATCAGCTGAAATCCGAAACAACTTCAACATAAACTTGAAGTGGAGTTGACTTTGTTTTTAACTTTCAAAAGGGCGGCACCCAGGATATATTTACCAGACCCTCCATTTTGTAGTTATGTGGGGTTTTGTACCAGGTACTGCTTCTCAAACTCCAAAAAGCCCCTTAACCAACACCCCACCAATGCGCTGTCCGTATAAACAGACTCATAACAAAACGCATTAAAGCTCTGGCCAGCAGCACTTACCTGCCCCATTGCTGCTGCTGTTGCTTTTTTTTTTTTTTTTTTCCAAATCAGAGCATGCTATTTCATGTGCAAAGCTTAACATCGATAAGAATGATTCTAGCCACCAAGTAATGAAATAATTGAACACAAAGTTTATTTAAGCATAAAACACATGAAAAATTACTTGGTTGATTTGTAAAAGAGAAGAGTTGGGGTCTGAGGGGACGGGTGAGGGGGGGTTCCCCAGGTCCCAAAACAGTATACGCAGTGGCCACGCGGCCATGGCGAGGCTGGAGGACACGAGGGCAGGGAAGGGGTTCTGTATGAATGGGCGGTGGGGAGGGTAGCACAGACGTCTCAGAGGTCAGATGCTTCCAAACATCGGAGAACTTCCTCAGAGGCAAAACCTCCAATCACTGCTTCTCAATGTTTAATATCGTCCCAATAGGCCCTGTCTCTGTATAAACTGATCCAGAAACAGCATTTGTTGGACAGATGTCTCTGGTCAGATTTCAGGACAGACTTGTCTAACCAGAATCTCTTCCTTCCATTTCCTCCGTTTTTCTTGTGAACCAGTTTCTAGTGACAACTGTTTGGAAAGAGGAGGCAGGAAATCTGCCTTTAGAAGCCCCGTGGCTTACTTTGAAAGAGGAGCGTAGCGTCTCCCTCTTTTCTGGAACGCTGACCATTGGGGGCAGGTGGCATCACTTTGAGATAGTGGACAATTTCAAACAGGTTTTGACTTAAGGGCACACACCTTTTATCCTACAGGGAGGTGAAGTGAGTAAATGACAGCACTTCATATTTAGCAACCTGGAGTTAATTATGAGGTCATGCCTGATTTATAGACAAAACGCCATAATGAAATCTGGGTCATGAGGAGCAGCAGCGTCCAAATTTGAAGTTCAATGGAAGAATTAGAGGCTGTGAACAGAGAGAGACGTGGTTAAGTCCTATGGAAAAAAATATATACCTGTTTGATGTGGGTCGGACATCTCTGCAGTATTCAAATACAGGAACCGACTTTCTTCATTGCCAAGAACCCACTTTATCCATATGGCGTTGACTGAGGCAGCAAGGAGGCAGAATGAACCCCACCCTTGGAAGAGTCCTGCTAACTCAGGGAAACCATGGGCCAAGGCTACTGCAGGAAATCTTGTTTGCTTGATCTCACACCAAGGCCCAGGCACAACCTGGGGAGACTTGGTGGCCAGATTAAAGGCCAATATTTGGTTCCTAAATGGCTGGATACATTTTTGGGGTTTTTTTTTGTTTTTGTTTTTGTTTTTTAAATCACCTTCATCTTGGAGTTCCCATTGTGGTTTAGTGGTAAGGAACCTGACTAGTATCCATGAGGACGTGGGTTTGACGTCTGGCCTCGCTCAGACGTCAGTTAAGGATCAGGCGTGGCCCAGCTCTGGTGTAGCACAGTCATGGCTCACGTCCCACATTGCTGTGGCGGTGGCACAGGCCAGCAGCTGCAGCTCTGATTCAAACCCTAGCCCGGGAACCTCCATGTGCCATGGGTGTGGCCTTAAAAAACGAAACAAAATCACCTTCATCTTTTAGATAAAAGAGCAAAGACCCAAAGTTTTTTTTTTGTTTGTTTTGTTTTTGTTTTGTTTTGTTTTGTTTTTTGTCTTTTTGCCATTTCTTGGGCTGCTCTCGCAGCATGTGGAGGTTCCCAGGCTAGGGGTCGAATCGGAGCTGTAGCCACCGGCCTACGCCAGAGCCACAGCAACGCAGGATCCGAGCCGTGTCTGCAACCTACACCACAGCTCACGGCAACGCTGGATCCTTAACCCACTGAGCAAGGGCAGGGACCGAACCTGCAACCTCATGGTTCCTAGTCGGATTCGTTAACCACTGCGCCACAACGGGAACTCCAAAAGTTTTTGTTTTTTTTTTTTTTTAAAAAAAAAAAAGATGATGCTAGAATTCCTCGGGCATTTTCGTCATCCTTCCTTCTTAATTTCTTGAAGTCCTAGAGTCAGCTGCTGACCAAGGGGGCCTCATACAAGAACTCCTCTTTCTCAGGGTCAAGAACTTCCTGTGTCCCCAGCCGTCCACCCTGGAGGGGAGTTGGGGTTCAGGGTTGGGAGGGTGCATGCTCACCTCTGCAGCTCTTGCCATCCGCCTGCAGGGTTCCTGTCACACAGCTACACAGAGGCCCATCCACCCGGCTTGTGCAAATCTGCTCACACCCTCCGTTGTCCTCACACCAGTCCAGCCCTGAAGAAAGAGCCGATGGACAAGTTACCTGCAGACAATCCAACTCTCCAACTGGTATCTAAGGGCCAAGCTTTAAAGAAAGGAGAGGAAGGAAAAAAAGCCTGGTACTGTCCTCAGCCTTTAATAGTCCATGAAAAGATGCTATTAGGGAAGCGGGCAGGCTTCTCAGACTGGGGTCCTCAAACTGGAATCCTCAACTTCCCTGTTCACCACATTCATACCATAAGCCAAACACATCCCAGAGTTGGCCCAAGCCTTCAAATCCCACTGCTTTAATCATTTATAGGCTGTTTGAGGGAACATACATACATACTTTTTCTCCTAATAGGTCCCACTGAAATGATCTGCTCTTTAGGTTCCTTGGTATAATCTGTGGCAATCCTGGAATTTTGAGGGCAGTTCTGAAAGACAGAACACCGGAGGGAAAATTTCACACAATTAAGCTGATAACTTATTCTTCACCACGTTTCCACCTCCAAAAGAGGCAGTGGCTCAGCCTCGAGCACTACGGTGGCTCAGATTAATTAGAACCAATGCATTCTTGATCACTGAGCCCACTGGGACTCGGGGCTTTATGTTGAACAGAATTAAATATATTCTCCACACTAGAATTAGATTCAAAGAGGCTCCTGTCCCAGGAAGGAGGATCTTGTATCAGATCAGACAGTAATGTAAGCACCAGCATCCGTAAGCAGCTCCGACCATAACTGACACACTGACATCTCGATCCTGTAAACATGGGACAAGTATAAAACTGCAGTGTTAAATGTTAGGGACCGGGTACCAGTGCAATAAACCCCAGGGACACAGTCATATATGGTGGGGATGTAAGCCTGGCATGGACCAGATGACTGGTGTGTCACCACGTCCTCCCAGCCCTTCCAAGCCCCAGGCCCTGGAGTGGTTTGGGGTGGGCGGGGGGATGACCTCTGTCTGAAGCGTAGCCTGAGCCCAGGAGTTTGCTTCTGTCGGGGAGTGGAGCTTGGCCCCATCATTCACTTCAGATGCAGGTGGCCTGACTCCTTGAGACTCTGGCAGAGTGGCTCTCAAACAGAGCCAGTTCCCCACTCCTTGCAAATGGCAGCAAGTATTTTGGGTGCTATAAGTGGGGAGGAGGTACTTCTGGCATCAGGGTAAAGGCCAGGGATCCTGCTAAACATCCTGCAGAGCACGGGGCAGCCCCACAACAAAGAATCATTCCATCCAAAATGTCAGTAGTGCTGAGGTTTGAGAAACCCTGGTCTAGCATCATGCCAACCACAGATGGGCATCTCAGAGACAGAGGAGTATATGGTCATCATTCTACCGCGCTCTCTCTCTTGTTGGACTGCCTCTCCCTGGCATCTGAGGATGGCTCCAATTCAGCCACTGCCCGGTGCCATGAGTCCTAAAGGACCCTAAAGAGCCACAGAGCCTGGCATTCGCGATCCCCACTCAGGGAAAACTGGAGCTGTGAGAAATAGAGCTAAGCGTTGAATTTTCGCACCATCACTTACTATTTTACAGGAGTACTTTTCTGAATCACAGAGGGACACTGCGCAGTGAAGGTGGACTTCGTCATAATCCCCAATGAACTTGAAGACCGTGACGTGAAAGCGACAGGTGAGGGAGACACCGTTCTCCTCGATGCCGATGGTGTTGTCTTTAATGTTCTGACACCTGTTCAAGAAAAAAGCCACCCTCTTTCATGTTTCATACAAAACCATCACAAACGGCCAAAAGGCCTTTGCATGCGGAAGTGACCTCGGGAGTGCGTGGGTTTGTCATTTGTCATGATTCCCTTAGAGTTTCCTAGTTTGTTTGGAAAGCATCAAACAGTGCCTCAAATTAGCATCTTAACGGCACCTAAAACCAAAATGACTGTAGCGCCTGCACTCAATTTCCCCACGCGTCAGTGTCTCATTCCTCCCCCTGGTACTGCTGTGTTTTACTGATATCAATTTAACAAACATAAGATGAGTCCTTGTGTTTTCTGTACTTTCTCCTGTTAATTATCAATTTGGGGAGGGGCCCCCTTTTCAAGCCCTACTGGGAAATCTTCCCCCAAGTAAAAACAGGTGGGAGCTGGAGCGGACAACAGAGCAGTCACGGGTGAGCTGAAGGCTTGTTTTGGGCACCTCTTCTCCCACCTCCTTGTGGTTCTGAGCCAGTAGGTAAGGGCACAGCCATCTGGCCTCCACTAGTTGGCGCTCCCCCAGTGGGCCCCAGTCTCTTATGCCCCAGGGTCTTTTTACCCTTTCCCCCATCAGGAAGCCTCTCTGCACTTCTTCCCACACCAACTAATGCTTGCTCTTTCTCCAGCACCAGTCTCTGGCTCTCCTTCCTGTATAAACATGCCCTGACCAGACAGGAGCCGTGGCTTTTCCTGGATTTGCCCATAGCACCCAGCTGAGCCCC